>NC_090438.1:675599122-678099122 GCF_031143425.1 Pleurodeles waltl | reverse complement strand
GACACCGTGTGAATATGCAAAACATAACAACTCCTCCATTCTTCCTAACAGTACCTGGAGAAACACATATATAGTGGCAAAAGTAGAAAAATTCTGTCAAAGGTAAATAAGGGTATGTTGTACACCTTTGAGCTCCAAAGAAAAACAGCTCTTATATTAGCTTGTTTAATTTTTGAAGGGCAGGAAGTGTTTGATCATTTTCCAGATTTTACTGATGATGATGCTCTAGACCTTAATGAGTACAAACTTCATATAAGGAAGTTAGATAAACATTATCTTGAAAAAGTCAGTACTATTTTGAAAAGATATCATTAGTAAAGGGTATCGCAGATTTGAGAAGATTAGCCTCTTCCTGTACATTTGCAATTTTATTAGATTAAAGGATTTGAGATCCATTAATGCTAAGGTGTAACATTCAGAAAGTATGTGAAGAACTTTTCAAAAGGATATCAGCTGAACAAATTTAACACTCTATTAAGTGTGTAGAAGCTGGAAGTATTCTTGTGGTGAAGAGCAGCTTCAAATAGAAGGATAAAAAATAATCTAATTGAGAGAAAAAAGTTGAATTTGAAGAAAAATGTTACAAGTGTGGAAAAGCAGGGCACATGGGGAATGATAAAATATGTTCTGCACTCAAGGCAACATGTAGTTCCTGTAGAAAAAAGGGACATTTTGCTAGTGTATACAAACCCAAAAAATCCAAAGGGTGAGGTGTGACCGGACGGGTTTCAAGGACGACATGAAGAGATTTAGTTGGGTTGCCTTGGTTGTGATTTATGAGAATTCTATAATTAAATAGTACATCCACTACGTTTTTCTTGTTCTGTTTACTTGTTCAGCTTGTTGTCCTTTCCCTGGATTTTTCTCCTCTTCCTTGGGTTTCTCTCTGGCAGGGCTCCCAGGAAGCGCATGTGAGGGAAAAAACAAGAAAAGTATCAGTAAGTTCCTTTTCTTCTGTTGCCTCTTTCCTTCTTCCCTACCCTTTACTCTTCTTTCTTCTCCTTCATACTGTAAGTTCTTTTCTCTCTATTTCTCTGGACTTCTTGTGTCCCTATCTCTCTCTCTCTCTCTCTCTCTCTCTCCTTACCTGGCAGATCTTCTATCTGTAGTGCTTTATGTCTCTCTTATGTCTTAGAAGTATCTTCTAGTATCCAGTCTTTTCTTTGCTTCTTATCTTCCACTGCCTTTTCCCTGGGTCTCTCTGCCATTGTAGTTCCTGTGCTGTATCTCTTCTTCTCCTTCTTTCCTTTCTAGCTTCCTGCCTAAGGTTTGTTTCTTACTGTTGAGTAGCTTTCCTCGGTTTTGATATTGGCTTGTTTAGGTTTTTTTTCTTTATTTCCTTTCCTTTCCCCTTCTTTTCTTTCTCCCACTCCCCCTTGGTTTTTAGTTTCCTTCTCCTCCCGACCTCCCGCTTGGGTTTTATTCCCTTCTCCTCCCAACCTCCCGCTCCCTCTTGGGTTTTATTCCCTTCTCCTCCCGACCTTACGCTCCCTCTTGTGCCTTTTTTCCCGGCTCCCTGCATGCACCTGAGACTGCCACGCTTCTCCTGAAGCGTGGCTGATTGGATCGCGTTACGCCTCCTGGGGCGCCAAGAAGTCTGTTTCGTCGTCCGCTTCTTCTTCTCCTTCCTGTTTCCGTTGGTCTGCGCTCTTCCTTCCTCCAGTGTCGCTGCTAGCTGCTCCTCCGTTGACTGACGTCCTCCATCCGACTACCGGCCTTTTAGCTCGCCGAAGTCCCGTCTTTGTTGCCGGAAATGATCCCTGATTGGCTTCCTCTGTTTGAGGAGCCGGAACACGGTTGACAGCGCCAGCACAAGTCGGGTCTGTGCATGGGCCACAGCAGGCCGGCACGTCACATACACTCCCCCTAGTGAACGGCTGATAGAGACGCTCCGAACCCGGGTTCCGCGATGAATAGTCAGCGTTCGTCATGAGGGACCTCGGGGTATGTCGTATCTGAAAGGAAAAAGGCTGGAGTGAGAGGAACCATCTGAGTACACGGGCATTGGTATCCTTATGTTGGACAAGCCAGGTTAGGGGAGCATGGTCAGTCACTAAAGTAAATGTTCTTCCCGCTAAGTAATAACGCAGGGACTCCACCGCCCACTTGATAGCCAAACATTATTTTTCTAATGTGAGGTAATGATGTTCCAGTGAAAGGAGTTTGCGACTTATGTACACAATAGGGTGTAGGGTCCCATCGTCTTGTTCTTGGGAAAGGACGGCCTGAGTCCCACATCTGAGGCATCAGTTTGTACCACAAAGGGTTTTTGAAAATCAGGACAACACAACACCGGTCCGGATGTTAAAGCGGTTTATAGCGTTTCAAAGCTTTGTCTTTCCTTAGCCGAGAGAGAGTGCAATGTGTTTGGACATGATTTCCTCAAGAGGTCTGTAAGAGGCCCGGCTATGGTGGAGAATTGGGGTATGAAGCGTCTATAATTTCCTACGAGTCCCAGAAAAGCATGTACATCTTTCTTTGTGCGGGGAAGGGGAATCTGGGTGATCGCCTGTACTTTTTCTACCTGGGATCTAACTTTTCCTTCTCCTAGGATATATCCCAGATATTTAATCATCGTGTGTCCCAATATACATTTCTCTGCCTTAGCAGTAAAGTTGGCTTCCCTCAGGACTTGTAGGATGTTACCTAAGTGTTTGAGGTGCTCTTCCCAGGTCATGCTGTAAACTACGATATCGTCGAGATATGCTGCTGCATACTGTTGGTAAGGTCGAAGTATTCTGTCTATAAGTCTTTGAAAGGTGGCTGGGGCCCCATGAAGACCAAAGGGAAGGATCGTGAAATGATATTGCCGGGAGGGAATATCAAATGCGGTCTTTTCTTTATCTTCCGGTCATGAGTGTATTTGCCAGTACCCTTTTGTCATATCCAAGGTGGACATATAGTGGGCTTGACCCAGTCTATCGAGGAGTTCGTCTATGTGGGGCATGGGGTATGCATCAAACTGTGATAGGGCATTGACGCTTCTAAAGTCAACACAAAAGTGGGTACTTCCATTGGGTTTTGGTACTAATATCACCGGAGAACACCATGGACTTGTGGATGGTTCGATGATGCCTGCTTCTAACATAGTGGTTACTTCTTACTCTATGATTTTCTTTTTCGCCTCAGGGATTCAATAGGGCCGTTGTCTAACCACAGTGTCAGTATTAATACAAATAGCGTGTTGTATTAAAGATGTTCGCCCCAGGGTTTTTGAGAACACGTCTCGGTTGTTCTTGACCATGTTGCTAAGTTGCATACGGTACCAGTCCAGAAGTGTGGGGTTCTGTTGGGGGTTAGGATCTTCTTGTGATGGGTCAGCAGGGAGAGGGGGGAGGAGGATCTCATCATTTGTCTCTTTTGTGATATAATAAGCGGGGTGTTCATCTGTGGGTTCATAACATTTTTAAAAAAGATTAATGCAATATATCTGTTCCCTTCCCGTATCCTGGGGTATGGCGAGTCTATAAGTGGTAGGATTGATCTGCTCCAGGACTTCATATGGACCTTGCCATCGGGCTAGTAATTTATTGTCACAACTGGGTAATAGTACCAATGCTTTGTCCCCCACATTCAGACTCCAATATGCACTTTTAGCGTCGTACAACCTTTTTTTATTATTTTGGGCCTCTCTTAAAGCAGTATGGGCTTCTTCCCATACCGTATGAAGGTTTCCCCTCAATTCTTGGGTATATGTTAAAATGTCTTTAACCTCTTCTTCGGTCTCTTTCCAGTGTTCTGCTAACATCTCTAAAAGCGTACGGGGCTGTCTTCCGAATAACAGCTCAAAGGGACTATGGGGGTCATTCTGACTCCCGCCGGCGGCAGATGCCGCCGGCCTGGCGGGAACCACCAGAAGACCGTACCGCGGTCAAAAGACCGCAGCGGTCATTCTGAGTTTCCCGCTGGGCTGGCAGGCGACCGCCAGAAGGCCGCCCGCTCAGCGGGAAACCCCCTTCCACGAGGATGCCGGCTCCGAATGGAGCCGGCGGAGTGGAAGGGGTGCAATGGGTGCAGTTGCACCCATCGCGATTTTCAGTGTCTGCCACGCAGACACTGAAAATCTATGTGGGGCCCTGTTAGGGGGCCGCTGCACTGCCCATGCCAGTAGCATGGGCACTGCAGGGGCCCCCAGGGGCCCTACGACACCCGTTCCCGCCAGCCAGGTTCTGGCGGTGAAAACCGCCAGAACCAGGCTGGCGGGAAGGGGGTCGGAATCCCCATGGCGGCGCTGCTTGCAGCGCCGCCATGGAGGATTCCCTGGGGCAGCGGGAAGCCGGCGGGAAACCGCCGGCTTCCCTTTTCTGACCGTGGCTTTACCGCCGCGGTCAGAATGCCCCCAGAAGCACCGCCAGCCTGTTGGCGGTGCTTCCGCGGTCGTTGGCCCTGGCGGTCCATGACCGCCAGGGTCAGAATGACCCCCTATGTCCTGTAGATGCCTGAACATGGGTGCGTATGGCATAGAGTACTAGGGGTAGCTTCTTTTCCCAGTCCTTTCCTGCTTCTGAAATACTTTTACGAAGTAGTGATTTAATAGTTTTATTGTATCATTCCACTAGTCCATCTGTTTGGGGATGATAAAGGGAAGTTCTTATTTGTTTAACCCCTAGGGAACGGCATACTTCTGCCATAAGTCGTGACATAAATGGAGTTCCTTGATCTAGGAGGGTTTCCTTAGGAAACCCAACTCGAGAAAAATTTTTTATCATGGCTTGGGCTATGGTTTTTGTATGCATACTGGGGATTGGTATGTCTTCAGCATAACGGGTCGCGTAGTCAACTAATACAAGAATGTACTGACATCCTTTTATCGAATGAGTTAGGGGTCCTACAATGTCCAACCCGACTCTAGTGAAAGGGGTCTCTATAATGGGAAGAGGTTGGAGGGGAGCTGGTCAATAAGGGGAGGGGTTCAGGAGTTGACATTTTGGGCATTCTGAACAATGCTTCCTGATATCTCCGAACACCACAGGCCAATAAAACCGCTGTAATACTGCTTCCTCCGTTTTCTCTCTTCCCATATGTCCTTCCCCATTATCGCCATGGGCTAACTGTAGGACCTGTTGCCTATGAGTTCGTGGTACTACTAACTGTAATGCTCTTTCCCCCGAATTGGAGGGGCTTCTATACAATAAATAGTTTTTTATCACAAATTTGGGACCTACCACTTGTCCATCCAGGTGTAAGGCTTGGTGGCAAGCATTTTTCAGCCTGGGGTCGTCATGTTGGCCTTGTCTAAAGTCTCCCGAGGTCGTGCAAACCATGGCTGGGGGTGGGGTTGGATTCCGTCTTCCTGGGGTCACAGAGGTTTTGATGTTCCCTTCGTTGTTCTCTCTTCTGTTTTCTGCTGAGTTTGATCCATGGTTTTCTGGTCTCTTCCTCGCTTGCTCCGAAGGGGGCCTCTTCCCACCATGTATTAGTGACATGTTCTTGTCCTGCTTTCTCAAGGAGAGAAGTAAAGTCCACGTAGTCCGTACCGAGGATGAGATCCTCACCCAGATTTTGAATCACCCCCACCGTGATCGCTTCGTCATCTCCTTTCCAGTTAAGGTGGACCGTAGCCACAGGATAGGGTCGTTGATTGTACACACGCTATTAGAACCTGACTCTGTGGGTTCTCTTGCCCGGGTAGGACCAAATTCTGTCGGATCACACTTTGACTGCACCCAGAATCCACTAGAGCCTTTCTTTCTGTATCATTAAGTAGGACCGTTAAAGTATAGGTAGGTCTCTTACCGCCAGACCATAGTACTCGACCTTTCATCAGCCCTATCTCCATCGGTTCTTCTGGGTCTTCGTTTAATGGACAATTACGGGCAATATGCCCCCATCCAGAACAACTATAACATTGTGGCCCTGTGGTTGGATAACTCAGAACTGTGGAGGCAGCAGGGAGAGCCCGATCAGAGTTATGCATGGTCGACGGTCGAGGGGTTACAGTCTTGGCTAGCCCCAGTCATGCAGAGTTAGGAAGGGGCTGTCTGCCGGGGACACTATGAAAATCAGGGACCCGATGATAGGCCAGGTCTACAGCTGTCTGGTTAGTTAACCCTAGGTGTTGTCTAACCCAATTCCGGGTGCTGTGGGGGAAGGGCGTCCAGATACTGTTTGAGTACTATTGTATTGAACATCTCCTCTCTCGTGGTTTCTGTGGGATGCAGCCATTTTCCCCCTGCATGGTATACCCTGTAATACAATGTGCGGGGGTTCTCTTGAAGCTGCCACTTCGTCTGTCGAAACTTCGTTCTTTAACTTTCACTATCCAATCCTATTTGTTCCAGAATTGCCTTCTTCACTTCTGTATAGGGAAGGGTTCCTCCGGGGTTTATCACCTGGTAGGTGGTTTGCAGCTTCCCAGTGAGTAATGGGGCAATGTATTGACCCCACTTGTCTTCAGGCCAGTTAGCAGTTCTGGCTACCCTCTCAAAATTAGTAAAAAAAGAATCTGGATCCTCTTGTTCTTGATATTTTGGGAGCACACTGCTCGGTACATTAGGATGTACTTTAGTGTGGGCAATGGTGTCGGTCAGTTTGCCTAGGGCAGTTTCATGAACCAGCTGGTTGTTTGCTATTAAGGTGGCTTGACTTTTCAGAGCAGTTTACAAGGCCTCTCGCTCCTCCTTAGCTTCCCTAAGTTGTTGTTCCCAGACTAATTTTGGTGCCGTTGCCCTTCGGCCAGTTGGGCTATCATGTCCGCCAAGGTGGGTTTTTCCTCCATGTCGTCAATGGTCGTCCTTCAGGATCCCACTTCTGACACCACTTGTGACCCGACGGGTTTCAAGGACGACACGAAGAGATTTAGTTGGGTTGCCTTGGTTGTGATTTATTAGAGTTCTACAATTAAATAGTAAATCCACTACGTTTTTCTTGTGCTGTTTACTTTTTCAGCTCATTGTCCTTTCCCTGGATTTGTTCTCCTCTTCCTTGGGATTCTCTCTGGCAGGGCTCCCAGGAAGCGTATGTGAGGGAAAGAACAAGAAAAGTATCAGTAAGTTCCTTTTCTTCTGTTGCCTCTTTCCTTCTTCCCTACCCTTTACTCTTCTTTCTTCTCCTTCATACCGTAAGTTCTTTTCTCTCTCTTTCTCTGGACTTCTTGTGTCCCTATCTCTCTCTCTCTTTCTCTATCTGGCAGATCTTCTATCTGTAGTGCTTTATGTCTCTCTTATGTCTCAGAAGTATCTTCTAGTGTCCAGTCTTTTCTTTGCTTCTTATCTTCCACTGCCTTTTCCCTGGGTCTCTCTGCCTTTGTAGTTCCTGTGGCGCATCTCTTCTTCCCCTTCTTTCCTTTCTAGCTTCCTGCCTAAGGTTTGTTTCTTACTGTTGAGTAGCTTTCCTCGGTTTTGATATTGGCTTGTGTAGTTTTTTTTTCTTTATTTCCTTTCCTTTCCCCTTCTTTTCTTTCTCCCACTCTCCCTTGGTTTTTAATTTCATTCTCCTCCCGACCTCCTGCTCCCTCTTTGGTTTTATTCCCTTCTCCTCCCGACCTCCCGCTCCCTCTTGGGTTTTATTCCTTTCTCATCCCGACCTCCCGCTCCCTCTTGTGCCTTTTTTCCCGGCTCCCTGCACGCACCTGAGACTGCCACGCTTCTTCTGAAGCGTGGCTGGTCGGATCGCGTACGCCTCCTGGCGTGCCGAGAAGTCTGTTTCATCATCCGCTTCTTCTTCTCCTTCCTGTTTCCATTGGTCTGCACTCTTCCTTCCTCCAGCGTCACTGCTAACTGCTCCTCCGTTGACCAATGTCCTCCATCCGACTACCGGCCTTTCAACTCGCTGAAGTCCCGCCTTTGTTGCCGGAAATGATCCCTGATTGGCTTCCTCTGTTTGAGGAGCCGAACACGGTTGGCAGCGCCAGCACAAGTCGGGTCTGTGCATGGGCCACAGCAGGCCGGCCCGTCACAGGTTTGTGAAATTGATGTGCATAATAATGACAATGTTACAGATTTTGAATGTGGGTAGATTGTTTTACAAATCAACAGTGAAAGAAAAATCAGCGTAGTTGATGACATATGGGTTGATGGTGAAAGAACTAAGATATTGTTTGACTCTAGTTCCTACCATCCAATTCACATCAGCTTCTCAACAAATCAGTCTTGATGAAGCTACTAAAGCTGATGGCATTCATCACTTCCTTTTGGACTTTTAGGTAAGCTAGGCTACCATTTGGTTTGGTCTCAGCAGCATTGGTTTTTCAAAAAGCCTTTGAGAAAATATTACAGAGTTTGAGTGTGAAACAAATTTATCAGAATGACATGTTGTTGTTCTGGAGGAATGTTGATGAACATGATTATAAGCAAGTTTGAAGGATGCTCAATGACTTTCCTCACAATTAAAGGTGGAAGTTCAGAAAGAATTTCATTGCTTATTTAGGTCATACCATCATTGGAGGAGAGATTCTTTCCTAAAGACGATTTTGTCAGTTCCACTCTCAAATAAGGAAAAACAAATTCAATTCTTACATATGGCATAACACTATGACAGGTTTGTGTGAGATTTTGCTCAGCTGTGTGTAAATAAAATACATTTGCTCAGGAAGGATATTAAATTTGTTTGGGATGCTACTTGTGAAGAAGAATTCAAGAACTTGAAAACTAGGTTAGGACTGGACCCTAATTGGAAGATTTTTGATACCATAGTTAGGTCTATCCTTGATACAGATCCTAGTCTAAAAGGCTTAGGAGCTGTGCTACAGTGAGGTGAACAGGACATTTCTAAGAACTATCATCATTATTCATGATTTGAAAGTAGCAGAAACACAGTACTCTGTGGTAGAAAGAGAAACTTTAGCTATATCCTGGGCTTTAACAAAACTCAAGGCTGTTTTGTTGGGTGGAAGTTTTGAGATCAAGATGGATCAGAAACCAATGTGTGAAATATTAAAAAAGAAAGATATTGATGCTGTGTCCAGCAAGAGCACTATGTGGGTTGTAGCCCTGTAAGAATATGATTTTGAAGTTAAATATAATCCAGGTGTTGAAAACAATGTAGCTGATTCTTTATCCAGACTGGTGTTAACCAAATTGAATGATCAGAGTAAGGATACAGACAGTGATGATGAGTTTGACAATTAAATTGTCTGTGAGATTGATAATGGTATTATTTTAAAAAAAAAAAATGGAATCAGAAATGGTACCTGATAAAGTAATGCAGGGTATTTGGTCATTATAAACACTGGACTGTGTTCAAAGAATAAAGGAAGTGAACAGAGTAGGAGTTTCCAAGGTGTCAAGAACGAGTTGTCAGAAAACAATGGATTGGTGTTCAGGGGGGCTCAATTAATCTCTCCAAGTGGCCCCAGAACATAACTGATCACTCTGGCTCACAGTGGTCTTCAAGAGATATCTAAAGCAAGAAAAACTCTGGTTATAATATTGGTGGCCAAGAATGCATCTTCAAGTGGAAAGAATGGTAAAGGAATGTATTGAATGTGCTTTGAGTGAAAAAGTCATGAAACCCATGGGCAACCCATGGTAATTAGGAACGTCCCAACTTGGAGAAGAGTGTGACACTTTCTTGATAATCTAAATAGAGCTGTAGTCAAGATGCTGAAAATATTCTTCATGAGAGGCATTGAGACCAAATATGTGGTGAAGGTTTAGAAAGAAAGTATGGAAAGAAGTATATTGTTTACTGCTAATGGTGTAAAATTTGTTTCCAAAGAAATGGAAAAGTTCTTAACAGAAACTGGTATAAAACTTAAAAAGTGTGAACTATGTCAACCAGAAACAAATTGTATGGTAAGACGCTTTAACAGAGTTTTGAAAGAAACGACATATATGGCCAAAGATAATGGTTTATCTTGGAGAGCAGAAGGGTTGAGGCATTAAGGCTTCCTCTGCACTCTACCACAGGGAAATCCCCTTATGAACTGAACACTCTGGTGACACCAACTTAAGTTAATGACTTAGGGCCTGATTATGAGTCTGGCAGTCACAAGACTGCCAGGCTTGTGGAGGTGGTCGGACTGCCGCGGCTCTGGCGGTCTGATCGCCACTTAAAAGGATGGAGGGTAGACTGCCAACTGACTGCCATCTCCACGAGGATCCAAGATCCCAACGGGGTGACAGCGATCTTGTTTGTAATCAGCTAGGGTGGCGCTGACCTTAGCACTGCCTTAATGATTACAACCTTGTTCTCGGCCACCCTTTTCATGGTGGTGTCTCCACCATGAAAAGGCTGGCCGAGAACAAGTGCAAGGGGCCACAGTGGGGCCTCTGCACTGCCCATACCCCTGACATGGGCTCCTGCACTGGCATGGGCAGTGCAGGGGCCCACCTACCCAGCACTGTCGAAATGCACACTGTCTGCCTCCTCTGTGCAACGACATAGCGCTCAGCTCCTTTAAGGGAGCCGAGCACTATCTCGTAGCACTGTTTCTGGTGGTCAGATCCAGGGGGAATGCTCTATTTCAACATTTCTGCTGGTCAGCCAGATCAGACTGGTGAAAAACCTGTATCAGGGCAGGGGAGGATGCCACTGCCATGGTGGTGGAGTGCTCCCTGTGAGTTTGGCAGTCCCATTTGGGACCGCCAAAACGTGTAATCAGGCCCTTAGAGTCTAGGTTAGGCTAGCCCACAACCTGAGGTAGTTGAAAGTCATGGAGAAAATTGAAACACACAGGTAAAGTTTGATAAGAGGAAGTCTTTAAAAAAATGAAAATGATTATAGGTGACTTGGTATTGATATGGAGACAAGTGGTTAAAAAGGGGGGATCTAAACTCTCTAAACCTCTTAAAGTTACAGAAATGTTTATCAATGTGGTCAAAAAAGGATCTCAGTATATGGAATGTTAACAAAGTTGTTGATTCCAAAGGAAAGTGTGTTAAAGAATTGACACCTGGTAAAGTTATGGATAGTGAAAGACTAGAGGTTAAGAAGAGTGCTAAATGAATGATTGCAGTGAGAAGGTCTGAGAGGGCAGTCAAATCTACTAAGTATTTGAACAAATAGCAGAAAGGTTTATCATCTATCTTCTTATTCTAATAATGATAGTTTTACCCATAGACTTGCATTATCATGTGGAAATGTCATTTTAATCATGTTCATCTCTTGCTTACATGATTTTGTAAAATGTATCTTTCTAAAATACATTCTTTATTATTTTTTGTTCTTTGAAATATGTTTTCATGCAGGTTTGTTTTCTTTTTTTGTAGAAAGGGAGGTGTGTAATAGATATGTGCATAAATGCTTTGGAACCTTACTAGGTCAGAGAAGAATGCACATGGTGTGGGGCAGAGGGAGACCTGAAGAATAGTTAGAGCAGCTGGATGGAATCTTTTCTCTTAAGAATAAACCTTCTTAATTTCACCAAAGTGTCTCTTGTCTCGCTTATCACTGGACCATGGTACACCATATTTTATCGGCTCAAAGGGGTGTGAGAAATTTAGTGAAGAAACTTTAAAGGTAAGATTAAGAGCCTACTGTTGGTGGAAAGGGAGCCAATCTGCTCACAAAAGTATTTTCATTTGATCCTGGTTTCGTAAATCAGGGATCTGCTTGTCTCTCAAGGAGTGTTCTGTCACCTGGGCCTCTTCCTACAAGGGTTTATACAGACAGGTTATACTGTGTCAATTACTATTCATGGCAAACAAAATTAATACTGTTTGAAAGCTTGGAGACTAATGATGAAATGTAGGAAAATTTCATGTGATCACTTTCGTCTTCTATGATCAGTGGTGGGATAAATTGTCCCTCTGAAAAAAAGGCACAGAAATGTATTTAGCGGAGGTCTTGCAGTAATGCAACCTTCTTCATTTCATTTCATTGTTTATGAAACAAATCAGATGGCTAAGGAGTGGAGGATCAGTGGAGTAAAGATTCACCAGCTTAGCATCTTTATTTACCCCATGCCCAGATAGTGTAGGAAGTTATATTAATACATATTATTACATGAGTCACTACTTTACCTAATATGGTTAGAAGAGGGAATGGTAATGCATTGTCTTTTTCTGCTGCTACATGTAGCATAAATGGCAGGGGACAATATAAATAGTGGGCAAAATGGGCTTGAGCGCATAGGTAGGAAGTACAAAATTAGGCTCAGCAAAGCACCCTTGTCATAAGGAAGTTCTCATTTAAGTCTGGGCTGTATACCCATGACAACCATATCATTAGGGCTCTAAATGTGTGAAAAAATATTCAGTCAAAGTATCATGTGTGCTGACAAAGAAGTATAGCAACTTCGGGGAGGTAACTATGTTCATCAGTGTAATGCAGCCTGTCATTAAAAGTGGAAATAATGACCGTTGTTTAATGTGGTCCTCTGTCTCAGAGATGGCTATGCCACGGTTATCCCTTAAAATAGCCTCTCTATTTTGAGCAATCCAAATACCTAATCCTTATGCTTAAATAGTGTATAGAGTCAGAGCCCTGAAGGAGAGGGAAGGTCAAGCATTTGTTCTACAGTGATCTGGGTGATGGGAAATACAAAGGTTCTGTTCTAGTTAATGGTTAAACCAGCTAAGTAGCCAAACCAGTGATATATCTGTATAATTAGTGACATATTACTTTTACAATCATGCAGAAATACCACCTTATTATCCACAAATGATAACATGAGTAGCTTATGGAACACTATCAGAGAAGCATTTTCAGAGCCCACAAGTCAATAGCTCAAGGGTGATAGCGAATAAATTAAGAGTTAGATAGAATTTTGTTTAGTGCCTTGTTTATTTTTATGTTGGACAGTTGGACATGAATGTGAATTTGGACTGAATGATTAGTAAATATAATTCTGATCCAATCATCTAGTCTTTATCTGGTTTGGCTATAACAACAATTAATGCTTCCTTAAAGGAAATTTCCATTGAAACTTGATTATGGAACTCCTCCTATATAGGTAGTAAACACAGAGTAGAAATAAAAATAAAAATCCTACCACACTCTGGGAGGAAACTCCTATGGTGTTGTGGCCATCACTTTTTACCTTTCCAAAAACAAACTGCCTCCTGGGAAAATTGAAAACCTTTATGTTTGGTATCAGTGTCTGTTACCAGGACAGATGCACACCAAACTATTAATGGCTTTGGATAAACTGCTGTGGCAGCAGGGCCAGCGGTGAACTCTAATTGGCATTTGTAATGTTTATAACTTTGTATTTAATGCAAAGAGGTAAGGAAATGTGGTTTCTTTCATTTGGTTTATTATCAACATAAGATTCAGCCATATTGATTGGTCAAGACAACAACCAATGTAATCCGTCAAATGCATCAGAGCACATTATCTGAGCTTAGGTATGGGCAGAAAGTGAGGTAATTAAACTATTTAACAGAAGCAGTACAGTAGCTCACTGAAGAAATATAGGGGGTCATTATGACCCTGGCGATCACCAGACCACCAGGGTCACGGTGATGGTCAGACTGCTGTGGGCGTGGCAGTCAGACTGCCCCATTATGACTGTGGTGGAGCCGCCACAGTCCAACCGCCGACACCGCCAGGCTGCCACCAGCCTGCAGCCTGGCAGTCCCAGCAGCACTGCCCTGGGGATTACGAGTCCCGATCCGCAAGCCTTTCCATGGCAGTTTACACCGCCATGGAAGGCTGGCAGAATGGGGGACTCGGGCGGCCCCTGGGGGCCTCTACACTGTCCATGCACTTGGCATGGGCAGCGCAGGAGCCACCAAGCACAGTCCCATTGCACATTCCACTTTCCGAATTATGGGCAGTGGAATGCACAACAGGTGCTGCTGCATCCGCTGTACCCCCACATTGCCGCAGGCTCTATTAGGAGCTGGCTGCAATGTTAAGGCCCTGTTTCCCGCTTGGCCGGCGGGCAGAAACACTGTTTCCGTCTGCCGGCCCAACAGGGAACTCAAATTAGAGCCAATAGTGTTCAAGCCGCCAGTATGGCCTGATGGTGGAATGAAATTGGCGGGATGCCTCCACCGCCTGCCAATGTCATAATGAGGGCCATAATGAGGTTTTAAACTTTGTGAACATATTCTTAAGGCATAACATGTTATGATTTTGTCTAAAAGAAAGTGTCATGCTGTTAATAATTGCTTGTATAAACAATTACTAGGAACTGCCCTGGGCACCTGCTTTTCTCCTAGCTCCATAAATCTTTTGATGGGTGGGTTCAAAGAATAGATGTGCATGGATCCTTTGATGATAGATTGCATGTCAGGTGTCATCTGTCTACGCTACATGGATGACACCTTCCTTATTTGGAAGAGCACTAAAAAAAACAGATTTTGACTCATCTGAATGAAAATGACCTTAATCTTGCATTTACTATGGCACAAAGTAAGACCTTAATAGAGTTTCTGGATATAAGACTAGAGGTAAGAGTAACCTCTCCAGTTAGGAAAAAGACCAGAGGGAATACAGTACTGCATACGATGAAAAGCCATCCCCAATGACTTAAATAGAACACTCCATATGGTTAGCTGCTTAGGGCTTCATTACAAAGCTTGTGGTCTTGAGACCGCCAACCTTGCAGTGGCAGTCGGACCTACCACACTCCAGGTGGTCTGACCACAACATTACAACCCTGGCGGTCAGACCACCAGGAGACCACTGCCACCTGCAGAAACATGGTTCCCGGTGGCATGGCGACAGTCAGAGTCGAGGCTAGCCATGGCAGCGCTGAGTTCAGCACCGCTGTGCTGATCATGAGTCCAGTTACTACCAGCCTTTTCATGGCAGTGACCTCGCCATGAAAAGGCTGCTGGATACCCAGTGTCAGGCACCACAAAGAGGCCTTAATGAGCATTGAAAGTTTTTGGATGATCTTTCAAGCGGGGGCCAAGAAAAGGAGGGGGGAGTCAAAAAACATGATTTTCCCATGTTAATTCCCATAGGAGTTTTGAACACAAGTACAGTCCAGACCGCTGAATGGAATTACATGAAAATTTGGCTAAAAGGTAGGTTTTGGTACACAGTTTATGTTTTTGGATATTTGGTGTAGGTCCATTCACTAGTTTCTGAGATATTAAAGGGAAAATAAATTTGTATATCTAGGGCCGCCGATCCGTCACAATATTTTGTGGTGAATTTGCGAATGCGCGCACAAACAAGAATGGTGTGACTGGCTGGCCGCAACCTGATCAGAAAGTTGTGGCTGCCATTTAAGGTAATGTGACCTGGTCCCCGAGGCTGAAAACTAAAATGAAAAGTGGCATGGTGAAGGTACCCTGACCCCAGGACTGTGATATAGGGGGTCTTTGAGGGTGAAATTATTACATTAAAATTGTTTTGTTTCACATTGCACCTTATTAGTGAATGTGTTGTGATGCTCAGCCCAGCCAACTTGTATAAAGTTGCAACAAATTTGTAAATATCGGAGAAAACAAAATCACACTCATTCATACACTAATTCATTCACTCATAGTAGCACTCAAGCACTCATGCAACTACTGACAGAGCCACTCAAACACTCACACACCCACTAACAGGCCCACACAGGCAATCATGCTCCCACTCACACCACCCACTCAAACCATTACACACCCACTCACAGACTGACACAAACACTGATATACCCACTCACAGACCCATTCTGACGCGCCCACTCACAGACCCCTGAGACACTGACGCACCCCCTCATAGACACATCAAGACCATGACACAACCACTCACAGACCCACTTAGACCATCACACACCCCTGCACAGACCACTCAGACCCTCATGCCCCACTCACAGACCCACTCACACACTCATACACTCACTCACAGACTAACTCAGGCACTGACACACCCACTCACAGACCCACTCAGTCACTTACACACCCTCTCACAGTTCCACTCAGACAGACACACATCTACTCACAGAACCACTCAGACCCTCACATACCCACCATCACACCCAAACAGACACTCTCACACCCAGGAACACCTTCTCACACCTATTCTCACTCCCAGAGAGACAGACCCTTTGGCCGTGCATGATGGAGTTAGATGGTTATAGGGAGTTGGCCGAAGGCCACTCGCGGCAAGGGATTAGGTATTTATAGGGATCTGGCTATGCCCAGGCCCTGTGGCCAGCCCCTGGCGTGCACGGCTGAGGCACAGGGTGAGGTTGGGTGGTTATAGGGGGCTCGGCGCAGGGCCTGACCTGTGGCCAGGCTGTGCGCAGCATGGGTCTGAGTGGTTATATGGGTAGGGCGAAGGGTCTGGCCGCATGCCAGGCCCTGCGGCCAACCCGCAGCATGCACAGCCAAAAGGCCGTGCACGTCGGTAGTTGCATTAATATTGAGTAATTCAAATTACTTTGCCTTAAAATAAACCATAAAAATTCACTGAAAAAACAAAGGTTACAGGGATATTACAATTAGGAAATAGAATTAAAAAAAACATAGAAATTCACTTAAAAAAACAAAGGTTACAGGGACCTTATAGTTAGGTTCTGAATTTACTTGTCCAAATCCTTTGAAATTCAGCAGCTAGAGTTATTTCAAGGAACTATAACTCACGTCCTTAGGTAACTATAACTCATGCCCTCGCCATGGACCCCTAATTACACTCAGACATTACAGCAATCATGACCACTTTTATAACACCATTAAAAATATCAATGAAGCAAAGCTATCAAATTAATCAAGAAAAAACAGTGCAGTTTAGGGGTGCGCGTTATAGTACCTTAGAGCGTGAGCTATAGCTATTTGAAATAACTCTGACTATGACTCAAACTATATATTTGTTTATATATATATATTACCTACTGGTGGTTGCCAGTAGGTAGTTAAACTTAGGACCTAGATTCCGTAGGAAAAGTTTTTTTTTACTTGCTTATAACTTTGGTGCTTTTCGACAAATCTTCATGAAAATTTCCAAAAAAGTGTCCTACTGTGTCTTATCGTGCATAGTAAGTTTTGGGATGATTCGTCAAGCGGGGGCTAAGAAAAGTGGAGTAAAAAAAGTATTTTTCCCATATTAATTTCCAATGGGTCTTTCGACATAACTACAGCCCGAACTGGTGAATGGAATTAAACCAAATTTGGCAGGAAGCTAGATCTCTGAGCACAGATCGTGCTTTTTGTTATTTGTTGTAAATCCCTGTTCAGTAGTTTTGGAGTTAATAAAGGAAAACTAAATATAGATATCTGGGCGCTGTTAATTAATTAGGTTCATATTTTACATGCACAAAACTATGGAAATTCATCTGTTAGAGACAATTATAACTCGTGCCCTCACCATGCACTAGTAATTACCTCAGATATTACATCACTCATGACATTTTCTGTGACATCATTGATAATACCACTGGAAGATCTGCAGTAAAATTATTGATGAGAAAACTGCATTGGGGCACAAGTTATGGTTACCTTAGGGCACAAATTATAGTAACTGTAACTATAACAGCTAAATTTCTATGGTTTTGGCGCTCATGGGCCAGCGGTGCTTGAGGCGGCGGTGCCCTGTTCAGCGGTGCTTGAGACGGCGGTACCCTGTTCAGCGGTGCTTGAGACGGCGGTGCCCTGTTCAGCGGTGCTTGAGACAGCAGTCTCCATTGCAGGGACTCAGCTGCTGGCGGTCCTTCATGGCCCAGCGGGGCTTTTGCTGGCGGTCCTTCATGGCCCAGCGGGGCTTGTGCTGGCGATCCTTCATGGCCCAGCGGGGCTTGTGCTGGTGGTCCTTTGTGGCCCAGCGGGCTTGTGCTGGCGGTGACCTCCTGGGCAGCTGGGTTTGTGCTGGCTGTGGCCTCCTGGGCAGCTGGGCTGGTGCAGGCGGTGGCCTCCTGGGCAGCTGGGCTGGTGCTGGCGGTAGCCTCCTGGGCAGCTGGGCTTGTGCTGGCGGTGGCCTCCTGGGCAACTGGGCTGGTGCTGGTTGTGGCCTCCTGAGCAGCTGGGCTGGTGCTGGTGGTGGCCTTCTGGGCAGCTGGGCTTGTGCTGGCGGTGGCCTCCTGGGCAGCTGGGCTTGTGCTGGCGATGGCCTCCTGGGCAGCTGGGCTGGTGCTGGCAATGGCCTCCTGGGCAGCGGGGATGATGGCGGTCTTCTCCACCGTGCTGCTCTTCCCAGACTTGCCAGGTTTCTTGTGGCCCTTCCCCACCTTGGAAGGTGTCACAGCTGACTCCACACTCCCACTGGGACCCCTGGGAGCGGCTTTGGTGGCTGGAGTCTTCCCCCTCTCCCGCCGGGCACTGGCCAACTTCTGATGCTTCACAGGTGGGGGACTGTCTGTACTGTGGCTCCGTGCCACACTGGCTGCCCTGGTGGCCGGTGCACTCCAGATTCTGGTGACTACAGGCACCACTGGTCCCAGAGATGTTGTGGCTGAGGTGCTAGTTCGGGACCTATGAGACGGACGGGGTGGGGGAGGTGTGGGAAAGAGGTCAAGGTTGGACAGGAAAAGTTTTTTGGACACACTGGGACGGGTAGCTGGAAGGGGTTTGGGAGTGGAGGAAGAGGTTGTGGTTGTAGGAGGTGTTTGCTGACTTTGGGTGAAGGTGCATGCGCTGGAGGCTGTCGTGAGGTGGATGGATGTTGGGTGGGTGTGTGCCTGCGTTTGTGTATCTTCGGAGGGGGCGTCACAGACACACTGGGAGAGGACACAGGGGACGTGTGAATGGTAGTGGGGGTGGTGACTGCACCTGGGCGGGGTGTGGTGCTGGGTGTGCTGGAGAGGGAAGTAGTGGCTGTAGAGGTAGTGCATGCAGGTGTGAGTGTAGACGAGACAGGGAGGGAGGAGGGAGACAAGGAGGAGGGGGACAAAGTGGAGGCAGTGGATGTTGGTGTGTCTGCATGTGTGTGATGCTTGCATTAGTGCCTGTGGGATGTGTGGTGCTTATGTTTGCCTGAGCTTCCCTTGTGTGTTGACGTGTGTGCATGCTGGTTTAGAGGTATGCTTGGGATAGGCTGAGGTACAGGGGATTGGGTCGGGGTGGAGGAAGTTGGAGGGGGGAGGCTAGACACAGGGACAATGACTGCCATCAGTGCTGAGGCCAGAGTCTGAAAAGCTCGCTGAAGGGCCGCCTGACCAGAATGAATGCCCTCCAGAAATGCATTTGTTTGTTGCACCTGCCTTTCTACACCCTGGATGTCATTCAAAATGGTAGACTGCCCAACAGTGAGGGACCTGAGGAGGTCAATGGCCTCCTCACTGAGGGCAGCAGGGGTGACTGGGGCAGGGCCTGAGGTGCTTGGGGCAAAAGTGATGCCCACCCTCCCGGGTGAGCGGGCACGGGGCGAAGGCTGAGTGGCTGCTGGGAGGGCAGTGCTGGAAGGGGGGGTGGCGGCTGTACCTGTAGATGGAGGGGCACAGATGTTGCCACCACCACAAGGGAGCTCCCATCAGAGGACGAGTCCATGTCACTGGTCTCAGCTCCTGTCCCCGCCGTGGAGCTCCCCTCGCCCTCCGTCCCACTGGTGAACTTCGAGTCCGTAGTATGGCCCTCCATGGCCATGTGGGATGCAGCTCCCTCCTGCTCCGGTGGCACTGCTCCTCTGCCTGGTGATGCTAATGCACACAAGAACATGGAGACCACAAAAAGGGGGGGACGACAGAAGAAAGACATGTTGAGTACATGCATTACTGCTACCGTTGGTGGACACGACAGACACAGAAGCCCCCTGCACTACGCCGCGCTCTTGGGCTCCACTGTTGAATTCCTGGGAAATGGCCTACAAGGCTATGGACGACATCTGCACACATAGATGAAACAGGGGCATGACTAGGTGTAGTTGTCACTCTACAGAGGTGGGGTGCCACATGACCTGCCTTACTGAGGGACCTTGCCTACGGAACTCTCCCTGGCCTAGGGAAACCCACAGCCCACCTCTCCCACCCAGACCCCTTCACTGCACGCAAAGTCAGCAGAATGCGAATGTACTCACCCCCTTGTGGCTGCTGTGATGCCCTCAAGCACCCATCTAACTCTGGGTACGCCACCGCCAGGATCCTGAACATCAGAGGGGTCATGGTGCGACGGGCACCCCTCCCACGTTGGGAGGCCATCCCCAGCTGAGCCTCCGCCGTCTTCTTGCCCCAGTGGCGAATGTCCTCCCATCTTTTACGGCAGTGGGTGCTCCGTCTGTGGTAGACCCCCAGGGTGCGGACATCCTTGGCGATGGCACGCCAAATATGTTTTTTCTGGTGGGTGCTGACCTACATGATTTGTACAGGGGGAATAGAAAGTTATTACCAACTGCACCGTCAAAGTAATTGGCCCCCATCCCTACCCTTGCCATGTGGCACATGCACTCACCGTCGTTTCGTGCACGCCGCACTCTCCCCCCTTCCCTCTTACATCCACCCCTCTCCACACAGGCATAGCCCATACATCATGCTCCCAGTGTACTTACCTGTTTGTCTGGAGTACCGTAGAGTAGCGTCTACTGGGGGAGGACCCCGTCCACGAGTTTCTCCAACTCCTCCGATGTGAAGGCAGGGGCCCTTTCCCCAGACACTCGAGCCATTGTCTCTTCCAGACCGAGGTCACAGCAGCACTTGCAGTGTAGGTCCTCTCCTGTCGAAGATCAGGTATTGAGTGATTGAACAGATAGGAAATGGCAGTCACGTCCGCGGCGGTACGTACCATCACTGCCGGCGTACATCGTAATTGGCTCCTGGGACCCATAGGGTCCAATGTTAACCAATGCAGCATTGCGCCGCGGTCTTCGACCGCCTACCGCGACGGTGTACAACGCCAGAGCAGTTACCTCACATCCCATTGTTCCACTTTAGAGGTCAGGCAGCCACCATTTCAGGGGCCCACATGGCTTCATTCTCAACTGCGTCACACATACCTAGGCCTAGACTCAACACACATACAGGCCACTTTTTGAGTATGAGTGGTGTTCTGTGTAAGCTGTGGGTACGTACCTCTGAGTTGATTGACTCTGTGCTTTTTGTTGTCCTTCATAGGCACCATCCGCTGGGACATGTGAGGAGATGGCGGCATCCTCCGGTGTACCGACTGTTGGTGGACCTGTCGACAATGGAGGAAAGACACGTGATAATCACATACAGGCTTGACGGTGCCAGAATCCAGGAACTGTGTACCCAGCTGGAGCCAGACCTGATGTCAGCTATCCGCCATCCCACAGGAATCCCCCATCAAGTGCAGATGCTGTCAGTGCTCCATTTCCTTGCAAGTGGGTCATTTCAAACAACAGTGGCCATAGCATCAGGGATGTCCCAGCCTATGTTTTCCAACGTGTTGTCCAGAGTGTTGTCTGCCCTGCTGAAACACATGCGGAGCTACATCATTTTCCCTCAGGTGGAGGATTTGCCTACAGTGAAAGGTGATTTCTATGCCCTGGGACATATCCCCAACATCATTGGTGCCATTGATGGGACACATGTGGCTTTGGTCCCCCCGACAGGAGTGAACAGGTGTACAGAAACCGGAAGAGTTATCATTTGATGAATGTACAGATGGTAAGTTTGGCAGACCAGTACATCTCCCATGTGAATGCCATGTTCCCTGGCTCAGTGCATGGCCCTTACATCCTGCGGAATAGCAGCATCCCTTATGTGATGGGTCAACTCCAGAAGCACCATGTGTGGCTATTAGGTGAGCACCTGGAAGCTAGTCAGTGGGAATGGTTGTCTGGGTCTCTGGATATCCCTCCAGGTTAGTGTGTGTCTAACAGTTGTCCCTCACCATTTGCAGGTGACTCTGGTTACCCCAACCTGTCATGGCTACTGACCCCAGTGAGGAATCCCAGGACAAGGGCAAAGGAACGCTATAATGAGGCACATGGGCGAACAAGGAGGGTGATCGAACGCACCTTCGGCCTCCTGAAGGCGAGGTTCAGGTGCCTCCATATGACAGGTGGATCCCTATTCTACTCACCAAAGAAGGTGTGCCAGATCATTGTGGCCTGCTGTATGCTTCACACCTTGGCTTTGCGACGACAGGTGCCCTTTCTGCAGGAGGATGGTCCAGATGGCGGTGTTGTTGCAGCTGTGGAGCCTGTGGAGCCTGTGGACAGTGACGACGAGGAAGCAGAGGAAGAAGACATGGACAACAGGGACTCAGTGATCCAGCAATATTTCCAGTGAAACACAGGTAAGAATACAAACCTGCCTACTATATGTACTTATACACTACTACCTCTCTACTGTCTGTCTTTTTCACCCAGTGTATGGTCACTGAGTTGTCACTTTCCCTTACGATTTCACAGATCTGTGTCCCACAGTGTGACATCTGCTTTGATTCCTCATGGACTAGAGCTGTATGACATAGGTATGTTGACATTACAAATGAAAGAGCTTTTTGCCACAGTTATTGCTAATACAGTATTCCGAAATCACAGACAGACTCCAGATTGTTTTGTGCTTTAAGGGTTTTTATTTTAGTCCTCAAAATTGGAGGGTGTAGCAAAATGGTGAGGGGTGATGGCGGAGGAATGTCCATGGCAGAGTCCAGTCTATTAGTCTCACAGGTGCATTGCCCAAATGGGCATAGGAAGTGGAGCTGGGGCAGTTTAAGGATGCACAGGGTGACAAAGTGGGACAGTAGGAAGATAATCAGGGTGGTCTCATTTCTTGGCGGGCGTCTTGGCATTGTTCTCTGTCTTGTTCCTGGATCTCAGGGACCGTTTGCGAGGTGGTTCTCCCTCTGCAGGGGGTGGGGTGCTGGTGTGATGGTCCTGTGGCGGTGCCGCCTGTCCACTAGCGCCGGCGGAGGTGGTGCGCAGTTCATCGTCCAGGCTAGTGTCAGGGGCCCCTTGTAGTGCCACAGTGCCCCTCCTGGTGTTTAGTACTTCCTTCAGCACCCCTACGATGGTGACCAGGGTGGAATTGATGGTTCTGAGTTGCGCCCTGAAGCCCATATACTGTTCCTCCTGCAGGCGCTGGGTCTCCTGAAACTTGGCCACTACTGTTGCCATCATCTCCTGGGAGTGGTGGTAGGCTCCCATGATGGAGGAGAGGGCCTCGTGGAGAGTGGGTTCCCTGGGCCTGTCCGCCCCCGGTCGCACAGCAGCCCTCCCAGTTCCCCTGTGTTCCTGGGCCTCCGTCCCCTGGACCGTGTGCCCACTACCACTGCCCCCAGGTCCCTGTTGTTGTTGAGGTGGTGGGTTAGCCTGGGTTCCCTGTAGTGGTGGACACACTGCTGATTGACGTGTCCTGGGGACGGAGGTATGGGCCCGCTGGGTGGGTGCTGTGCTGGTGTTTCCAGAGGGGGGAAACTCTGTAGTGGCCTGTGACCGGGTGAGGGAAACAGACTGTGCCGAGGTCCCCGATGGGCCAGGCTTGTCATCTAGATCCAGTTGGACAGAGGTGCTGTCATCACTGTGGGCCTCTTCTGTTGGTGGTGTGGACATGTGTGGACCCTCCTTTCCGGTGACGTTGGGTAGGGGTCCCGCAGGGGTATAAAGGCATGATTATTGCATCTGTGTGTGTCAAGGTGTGCAATGGGTGGGTGACCATGTACCCCAGTGCTAGCATTCCTTTGTGGGACCTTGTGTGATGATGGTTTAGGGGGGTGTATTGGTATGTGCAGTCGGCATGCTTTAGTGCTGGGTCTCCATGCTTTGGTGTTGCATGCAGGGCTTGGGTTTGGGATGTGTGGTTGGTGATAGTGGGACATTTGTGAGGAGTAGGCGTGATGGGGTGAGGGCGAGGGTGGGGGTAGGTGATAGCATGCAGTTGGGTGGGGAATGAAGTAGTTAAAGGTTTGACTTACCAGAGTCCATTCCTCCACCTACTCCTGCGAGGCCCTCAGGATGGAGAATCACCAAGACCTGCTCCTCCCATGTTGTTAGTTGTGGGGGAGGAGGTGGGGGTCTGCCGCCAGTCCTCTGAACCGCCAGGTGGTGTCTGGAGACCACAGAATGCACCTTCCCCCGTAGGTTGTTCCACCTCTTCCTGATGTCCTTCTGATTTCTTGGGTGCTGTCCCACTGCATTGACCCTGTCCACTATTCTTTACCATAGCTCCATCTTCCTTGCAATGGAGGTGTGCTGCACCTGTGATCCGAATAGCTGTGGTTCTACCCGGACGATTTCCTCCACCATGACCCTGAGCTCCTCCGAGAACCTGGGGTGTCTTTGCCGTGCCATGGGGTGGTGTAGGTGATGTGTGGGGTGATAAGTGTGGAAGTTATGTGGGTGATGGTGTTGTGTGCCTGTAGATGCTAGTGTTGTTGATGGTGATGTCTCTCTCTGGCTTTCAGTCGTGATTTGTTGTCGTAAGGGTTTGTGGGTGATGTGGGTGGGTGTTTTCTAGTGTATTCGGTGTGTGGGAGTGGTGTGTGCATGTGTATCAGGTTTGTGTATTTGGAATTGTCCAATGTGGTCGTGTTTTGTAGATGTGTGTGTATTTTGAGCGCGGCGGTGTGTACCGCCAATGGAATACCGCGGTTGAAAGACCGCTGCGTGGATTCATGTGTCGTGATAGTGTGGGCTTATTTCGGTTGGCGTGACGGTGGAGGTTTTGTTTTCGCCAGTTTATCACTGACCTTTGGTGCGGCGGACTTGTGTGGGTGTCTGATTCCGAACTGTGGGTCATAATAGCTGTGGTGGAATTCCGCGGCCGCAGCGGTGTGGTGGCGGTCTTCTGCATGGCGGTAAGCAGCTTTTACCGCCAATGTCATAATGAGGGCCTTATTGTCTCCACTTTTACCCCAGCCAAATAACTTTGGCGGAGTATAATACTGGTTAAAAATTGTTTTGCAGTGCTCTGCCTTCAAACTGTATATGGACTGAAATATTAATCAATACCTATAAGGAATGCTTATGACACACATCTTTCTTTAAATATAAATAGCAGCCGTTATGTCAAGATGTGAATATAATGCAACCATCTCACATGTGGATTAAGATTTAAAGCATTGCTAATAACCACATTTTTTAAAGCAAAAGGATGACTGAAGTACATTTTCGCTGATTTGCAATGTTATTGTTTTATGCATATATTATGTCTTTGTATGGTATGTAACTTCTTGTTTGAAGTATTGTGATATGTTTGATTTAGGCTATTTTTAACGTTTGATTAAAATAACATGAAAAGAAATGTATCAATGAACTGTTTTTCCAGTGATTGATTTATAGTTTCACTGTAGTATTGATGATTGTATTTATTTTTTCCTATTATTGCACCACCTTTTCTTATTATTTCTTAGTTTACCCAGGTATAGTAAAGTTATTAGGGTAGGCCCCTTCCCTTGTGTGCATAGCCAAGGGCTGTGCAGAGCAGGAGGGGATGACCCCTCCAAAGCGTATTGGGAATGGGGCCTGGGCAGAGTTTCAGGGCCTGCAGCCAACCTGTGCAGTGGTGGTTGGAAATTAAGGGCCTCATTAGGACTTTGGCGGTCTTTTCGCAAGAGTGCCGCAGTGGCAGCCGCCGAAAGACCACCATGTTGGTGGTATTCCGACCACCGTATTAAGAGTTAAACACTTAAGGCTGCCAAAAAACAGCCACAAATCTGACAACGCCAGGACACTGGAGGGCAGAAAAGAGGCAGTTCCACCACCAGCACTGCCAGCCCGACAACCTTCCACCCACCAGATTATGACCGACAAATCAGCACATCGGTTCTTCCATGGCAGAAAACCATTGGCACGTTGAACCGCTGCGCTCAAAAACTCACCTCAGACAGAACACAAAACCACATTAGACAGTTTGAATACCCCACACCTGACACACATATACACACCAGATGCACCTACTAACTGAACTATATAACACACTCCCACACAACCCACGATCCTTTGGAACAAAAAAACACATAAAGATACAGTGAGGACCTAAAAACGTATAACTTAACACTTATACACCATAGCCACATATGCACACTCAGCACACACTACACAACTGCATGATCAACACTATATACACACCACTACTGCACACAAACACCACAACCAACCAGCACACACAACCAGACACCCGACCCCACCAAGAACTTTACACTGCACCACATACATACAACACCCACACCCACCCACAACACAACTACTATGTCCCGTCAAAAGCACCCACATTTCACAGACGATGAGTTGAGGATCATGGTCAATGAAAATGTCAAGGTAGAGCCACAACTGTTTGGAGCGCAGGCACAGCAAACCTTCATTAACAGGAAAAAGTAGTTATGGCACAGAATTGTTGACAGGGTCAACTTAGTGCGCAACCATCCATGCACAAGGGAGGACATCAGGAAGAGATAGAACGACCTACGTGGGAAGGTGCACTCCATGGCATGACACCACCACATTGCCGTGCTGAAGAGTGGCAGTGGACCCCCACCTTCTTCCCCTCAGTTCACATCGTGGAAGGAGAAGGTCTTGGACATCCTGCATTCAGAAGGCCTGACTGGAATTCCCTGAGGACTGGGCACTGATGAGTAACTAACACTCTCCTGGCACAATTCCTCCAGTCTAGCATGCTTTCACACCACACAATCACTCCCCAATTCACCCTATCTTCCACTACACCTCCCACCTAATCACATAATGCACCTACCCTGCATGCCACACCACCATCCAGCCCTAATGCCCACACAGTCGCTGCCAAGTGCACGGATAGCATTGCCAATCACAATCACTACAACTCTCACAATGCACATGACCATCACCATCAAAACATGCAATGTGCACATCACATAACATCTCTTTCATGTATGACCATTGCACCAGCTACACCAAGTGGATGCTTCGGCTGAGGACCACTATATGGCAATGACACCAATGCTATGGCACAACACAATGCCAAACAACCCCAAACACAGACACAGCATTGTCACCAAACCTGCAGGCCACCTATCCAGATCAACACCCCTGAAATGGACTGATCATGGGTATGAAAGTAAGAACATATACTCCATGCATACATGCATAGATAGGACAAGAAACACATTTACCCTCCTCCCACTTGGACACCATGCTGCAATATGTAGCCATACCCACTCACATCTAGCAAGCCTAAATTGCTACTTGCTAACAGGGCACACCTGTCATGTGAACCATCACACAGGAACAGAACCCACCCACCGATCAAAAGTTACCAAGCTGATCGACCACAACCTCTATGGAGCATGGTACATATGTCACAATCCACTATCCACAAACTGTGTTAGCAGTGCTGCTCCTGTCATTGCCATTGCTGGGAATCAAGTCAAGGCACTGCATGTATCAGACGAAGAGACAACCATTCATGCCTCCACCATTTAACCATTTCTCATTCCATCCATAGGTACCCCTGCCAGTGTCACCATGGAGAAGATACCAAAGACTGCCAGCCCTCCTCAGGATGAAGACTCCAGTGAGGACAAAGCTGCTGGATGTCTGGACAGTGATGACCTACCTGGCCCATCTGGGACCTTTGGTCAGTCTACCACTTCCTGCCTCACCCTGCCTCACCCTGCCCACATCAAACCTCCACCCACCCTTGGCACCAACATCAGAGACAAACCTTTGTCCCCAAACCTGTGTCCCAAGGACTGTACAATCAATAGTGTGCCCCACAGTGCAAGGACCTGAGTTGACCCTTCACACCCAAGACAATGAAGGTCCTGCTGAGACTGGGAGTGTCCACACTGTGCCAGGGGCACAGGCACATGGGCGCAAGGGGCGTGGGATGTAACATGTGGGCCAGAGGACGGGCACCCAAAGCAGTCATCTGACCAGGAAGCCATCTTCCAAGTCCTGGGAGCATACCATTAATCCCAGGCCAGGATGGGCCAGATCATCAACATGTTGAGGGAAAACCAAAGGCTGCAGAGGGAATACCGCCAGGAGGTCATGCAGCAGTGGCAGGCCCACAATGCTGCCATGGCCTTCATTGTAGGGATGCTCAGGGACATTGACACCACCCTGCTTCCTCCACTCACCAGCAGGCACCTTCCACTAGCCACATCACATAGAGCCTTCAACATCTGCGGCAGCTAGTGGAATGGAGGCACTGCCAGGCACTGTCAGGAGAACCACAGGTCTTTGGCACCCCTCCCTCTGTAGCTGAAGAACACCCCCACAAATCTGGACGCCCATCCAGACATCAGGCTGGATCAGATGCCAAGAACAAATCCACTGCCAGGAAGTGATCTTCTCCTGATTTCACTCCTTTGTCTGCCACTGAGACACCCTGTAGACATTTCAATGACATTACTCCATTTCCCATGGCCCTTGGACAATGGACCAGTACTACCTACAGCTCTGCCACCTACTCTGATGATTTTATCCACCATGACCCCACTCATCACCTGTTTGTCACTGTATGCACAATAAACACTGTAGATCACAGCAACTGCATATGTGTCTTTATTTGAATATATGCATGAGTATGGGCAGCAAACTGTAATATGGGTTTGACCCCCTTAACCAACAAGCAGTGTCAGGGACAGCAGAGGGAGGCATCCTCTGCAGGAGACACAGTACAACAGACATGTCCCAGGGCAGATGTAAGGGAGTCACCAGTCCAGGCACACACCAGAGTATATCCACTTATCCAACCTGCAAAAAGACCATGACAGAGACTTCCATCAGCATAGTAGGCATGGTGGCGGACAACGTATATATGCAGTTCATAGTTGTGCCCAGTGTAGAGTGCCAACTAAACAATGTACAACGGATGTCACTTGAACATCACCAGTCTCAGGTAATACATCACAAAACACTGTAGGTGGCATCTGTCATGGGCAAACCTCTACTCTGTAAACAGTTACCAAATGCTAATAAACATGAATGCCTCAAGCAATAGGTAGGAGAGGTAAACATTCAGAGTACACTGTTACTCACTTGAATGACATACGAGCAGGAGAATGCAGGTCACATAGCACGATACAGGCCTGTTCATAGAAGATGAGAATCTTGCAACCTGCATAGAGTACACATGTTAGAGATGAGATATTTGAACTCTGCACCTTACATGCACCTCACCTCCCACAACACACACAAAGGGATAGGAACACATCACACCACCAGTGATGAAGAAAATCAGGAGGACCATTGACACCAATCAATGTGGAAATACAGCACTTGCAAATACCCACACAACATACCTGTATGTTACTGGAAGTACTGATTGATGAGCTCAGTCCTAGAGTCAGCTGCACCTTCCTCATCTGCCTCCTCATCACTTTCCATGTCTGCATCACCCACTACTGGTCATTCCAGCTACCTCCCCATCATCAGCTAGTAATGGTATGTGACGTCTTAGGGCTAGATTGTGGAGCATACAGCAGAAAACTATGATCTGGCATACCTTTTGGGGAGCGTAGAGGAGGGCACTTCCAGAGACATCCAGACACCTGAATCTGCCCTTCAGTAGGCCAAATGTTCTTTCATTTAAATGCCTCGTCCTGCCGTGGGCCTCATTGAAACAGCGTTCCCCTTCCATGGCAGGGTACCTCACTGGTGTCAACAGCCAGGGAGGAAGGATAGTCAGAGTCACCTGTGTGCACAGAGGTAGGACTGTTACAATACAGGTACAACCACAGGGTCGATAGTGATGACAGGTGCCATAACAGAAACACACACGTTCAAATGCATATATGCCAGTGAGCCAAACCCTCTCCCTTTGTAGTTGTGCCATCATGTGGGGGACATTGCTGTTCCTCAGGATGTAGGATCATGCACGGATCCTGGATATTTGGCTGTCACTTGGGAGATGTACTGGTCTGCCACACACACCACCTGAGCATTGATGGAGTGGTAGTTTTTCCTGTTCCTGTACCCCTGTTCATTGACACTGGGAGGGACCAAAGCAAAATGGGTGCCATCTATGGTCCCTATCACATGAGTGATGTGTCCCATATCATAAAAGTCTGCCTTCTCATAGACCACATCTGCATGTTGGGGAAATCTGATGTAGCTGTCCAGGTGTTTTAAAAAAGCACACAGTACATCCTTCAACACAAGACTGAATATGGGCTGTGACATCCCTGCTGCCAAGCCCAGTGTATTCTGAAAGGAGCCTGTGGCAAGAAAGTGTAGCACTGACAGGACTTGTACTGTGAAAGGGATGGCATACAGATTACGTATGGCAGGCAAAAAATCTGGCTCCAATGGGGTAGATAGATCCATGATGGTTAGACGATTCAGACTATAGGTCATGATGATATGCCTGTCCTCTAGGGTAGCAAAATCGACTAACAGATGTACACTGGTGCATATCTCAATCTCCTCATAACAGGGTATCTAGGATAGAGAAGAGAGAATGTACAATGTGACTCCACACATGTTAGTTGAACATGTCCTTATCGTTCTCATCCTCCTGATCGCACACACCTAACACTGGAGACATGCCTTGCACTGCTGAGACATACTATATTGGGCTATATACCTATATGGTTACACCGACTATGAGGCTCTGAGTATCTGGACATGCATTTCATCTGTCACCCAGCCATATCACGTCACTGTGTCATGCATGTCACATGTTAAGTCTAACCATGATGGCACAACATAGGCCTGCTCTGTATTCTGGGCAAAAAATGTGTATGGTGTACTTATTTTGCTGCAGCAAGACATGATATGTGCATAAAATGGCAGCCATATGTCCAGCAGGCACTGGACAGATAGAAGTGACCTAAGTCCACCGGCATATGTCATCATGGCGGTCGCAACCTTCGTGCAACCTCTCATTGGTTAACATTGCTGCCTATGGGGGACTGGGGCCAATGGCGATCACCGCCTGCGGTGACGGTGATGTATGCGGTGGCCGTAACCTCATTTTTCTGCAGCCTCCTTCACTTGAATCCTGACACTCTTACAAGCAAGACCTCCACGATGCGAGCTGCTGTGTACTGTCTCTGGGAGCAATCATGCTTTGTCCTGCAGGTGATAGGGCCGCAGCCTTTACCCAAGAACAGCTGGAGAAGCTGGTGGAAGAGGTCCTACCCCTCTATGGATAGCTTTATCAGGCACCAGAGGAACATGTGAGCCCAATGTATTTGTCATGTGTGATAGGGGTGTGCGTGAGGGTGAATGGCATAAGTGTACCGGTCTAGGAGTACATGCATGCAGGGGGCATGGACTTGAGGGATGGGAACTGTGACAATGGGCATGTGTGGGCATTTGGACAGTCTGATGTTTATACTCCACTGCTGTTGGTATGGTGCCAATGTAAATGACCTTCTCCTTCTGTCTGTATCACCCATGCAGGTAAAAGACCATCAGAAAAAAGGGATATGGCATGCCATTGCCAAGAAAGTGCGTACCTGGGGGGTCCATAGCCAGTGGAGCACCCATTAATGTAAGCGGTGGGAGATCCTGAGATGTTGGGACCTGAAGACCGCGAAGGCCCAGCTGGGGATGTCCTCCCAATGAGGGAGGGGTGCCTATCAGACCTGACTCCCCTAATGGCCGGCAATTTGGTGGTGGCCTACCCTGAGGTGGATGGGTATTTGAGTACAGCAGCCACAAGGGTTGAGTACTGACTGTATCGAGGGACTTGGCAGGCCTTAAATGGGATTGGGTGCCTCACTGCAGGCAAAGTGACACTGTCGTTTATGCCACATGTTTCTATACGTAGGGCGAGGGGAGTGCCACAGGGGAAACCGGATCTACCACCTATTCTTTGGAATCCTCCTCTGGTGGACACTATCTGGCAGTGGCGGACCCATCTGGGACCACCCCAGCACCATCTTTTTCTGCTACCCCCCTTACTACCACCACCCTCTGTGTAGCTCCCCACTCAGGTGCCCGTGCCCGCTCACCCAGGAAGGTGGATGTCTCCTTTGCCGCAGGCACTTCTGCCCCTGTCCACCCTGCTGCCCTCATTGAGGAGGCTATTGACCTCCTGAGGTCCATCTCTGTGGGTTAGTCCACCATGGTGAATGCCATCCAGGGACTGGCAGCTCAAGTACAACAGAGTAATGCATTCCTGGAGGGCATTCACGGTGCCATGGCTGGCCTACAGAGATCCTTTCAGGCTCTGGCCTCCAGTCTGAGGGCAGCCAGTGTCCCTTTATCTCCCTTCCCCCCACCACCTACCTTCCCAATCCCACTCTCCTCTTCCCATACCCATCCAAAGCATACCTACACACAGGCATGCATCCACCTCAACAGACAAGGGTAGCTCAGACAAACACAAGCACCACAAGACCCACCACTGGCATGCACACAAGCAACATCCACCTGCAGACACATCAACATCCAATTCCTGCAGTGACTCCCCCGCCATCCCATCCTTCACAGACACTACACCAGACACACCTGCAGCCTCCACACCATCATTCACAGATCCAGCCACCAGTCCCATCTTACCCACAGTCAGCACAATAGCAGACCCGCAGACATCCACTGCAGTCACCACATCCACAGCCACCACAACCACCAACACCCCCACATGCAGCACATGTACCATACCTGCATACACCACCCAACAGTCACCCATCCACCACAGCATCTCCCAGCACTTCCTACCCCCTCCCAAAACACCTAAACACCCACACTCACCCACCCAACAGGCACCCAGCATGCACAAGCATTCCACGCACACACTTGAACACAAGACATCCACGAAGACACATGTTACAACCACTCCCTCTCCCTCCACTCCCAAACCCTTTTGTCATGACCGCCCCATGTGTCTAAGAAGCATTTGCTCTCGGACTTTTCCCTGTTTCCTACCCCTCTCCCACCCTGTGATACCCCAAGTGCTTTGTGTCCCTCCCCAAGTCTAGCCCTTCCACTTCCACGTCCTCCTCTGTCCCCCTGGGAGTGCCAATGCCCCTCCCCCTGCCAAGAAGTGTACCCCTCCCAAGCCCAGGCCGAAGAACTCCCCTCCCAAGCCCAACCCCAAGGACCCCCCTCCCAAATCCAAACCCAAGCCCAAGGACCCCTCTCCCAAACCCAACCCTGCCCTGCCCCTAAGGTGCCTGCCTGCTCCCTTGATGTCCCTACCCTGTGAAGGTCATTTTGCAGTCAGGAGTCAAGTAGGGGCACACTGAAGTGCCATGTGTGCCTTTGGCAACATGAACAGTGGACTGGCCAATGGCCTTATGCTTGTAAATAGCTATTTCTTTTAATTCCATTTCACCTTCGTAATACATCAAGGCCAACCTTGTGTTGGATCTGATGGAAACATACTTGTCCTGCCTTTCTTTCTAATTGGCTATTTAGTGTCTGTGTGCTTTGGTTTGTGTGTGTGACATGTGTGTGTGTGTGTTGGTTGTGCTGGCTGTTGTGCCTGGGCTGCATGTGTATGTGTGGCCCTGCCATTAGTCCTGCTGTCATTGCTGTGTATTGTGTGAAAGAAACGTCTGTGTTTGGGACATTCATGTGTGTAGCTAAATTGTGTTTAATGACATTGCTTGCCAAAACATTTGTGTAGCAGCGGTTGTGATTTTGTTGTGTGACTCTGTGGTGTTGTGTATGATTGTGTTAGACAGTGGCGGACACATGTTTGTGTGCAGGCTGGTGTGGGCGTGATTGTGTATGTAGATGTCTGTGTGTGTTCATATGGGTATGTGGTTACATGTGTGTGTGGCCATCACAAGTTGTCCCGGCTGTGAATGTTGGGTATGCAATGGTACTAATGCCTTTCCCTCCAGTATGTGCTAGGTGGGTGTACTTACGGTTGTTGTCGTCGTCGCTGGTTCCAGAGTTGATGTGCGAGCAGTAGCAGTGGGGGGACTTCATGTTAAGGTTCCATGGCGGCTCTGAATGGGTATGGCTTCCTGAAGGTGAGTGTCTCCTTTTATTCTGTTAATTTCCACCAGGGTTTTGGTGGCAGTGCAACCCCGGCGGAAACCTTGGCGGAGTGCAGCCTTGTAATGGGTCCGGTGGAAACATTGTCCCCGCCGGTCTGAAGGTGCCTACCGCCGTCTGCCTTGGCCTGACCGCACAATCGGTACTTTTGCTGCATTCGGTTGGAACGCAACAAACCATTGAAATTTGCCAGTTATGGTTTGCAATGCAAATCATAACTTGTGCCACTGTGGCAAGCCCCTGTGGGTAACCCACAGTGGGTGGTAAACCAACTCTGCACACAGCTTTCAGCTATGCACTGCATGGGTTTGTTACATTGCCTGGTCTTTGGGCAGACACCGCAAAAAATACATAATGAAGGGCCAACGTCTGCTACACTACGCCATGTGGCATGCGCTAAATCCATGCCCTGCGCTCAGCCCAATTGGCCCCTGTCTCTCTGTTTCTCTTCCATGTGTTCTTAGGCACAGTAATGTCATCAGTGGTCAGTAGTAGTGTCATAAGTGTTCTCATCAATTATCTCTCTTGTGATGTCATCAATGGTTTTAAGTGAGATATTGGTCAAGCAAGTTGTGTTTTACACCACAAACCATAACTGGAGAATTTCAGTCATTATTTGAATTTGAGTCAGAACAATACCTTCAGTGCCTCATTACGAGTTTGGCGGTCCCATGACCACCATGTTGCGGTGGCGGTCTGACTGCTAATGGTCTGGCAGAGTGGACCACTGTACTACAAGCATGGCAGTGATAGAAACAGAAGACCGCCAGCAGTCCACCAGCACCTCCAGCCAGCACTGACCGTCACGGTCAACAGAAAGCACAAACAGGCTGGTGGGACCTGTGCATCTGCTGGAGTCATTACGATGTTGCTCACAGCCAATGTGACTGTGGCGGTCCAACCACCAGGGAGAAGCTGCTGGAAACGGACAGTATAAAGAGAGACACTGACCTGCACACAGCTGCACATGCCCGGAGCCTCCATGGAGCCCTTCGCAAATGTCATGTGGCTGCTCATGCTTGCCGAAAGACAACAAAATCAACACCGCTGTGGACCACAGAAACCATAAGTACAAACACCTACCTGTATCATTAACCTTAAAAACAGCTTGTAGCGCTGGCAAACACATCCTGGGGGGACCACATGGGCAGCTAGGTACACATTTCAAAACACACACACTCACAGACATACAACAACACGGACACCTACACACTAACAATAAGCACACTTTGGCCAGCACACACACAGCACTGCAACACTACACAAATACACACGCCCACACAGCTCAGACATAGGGACACTGAAGGCTACACAACATAGTCACACACAGCAACAACAACCCACCTACAGCACATATGCAAATATAAATCATACACTCACAATCAACACTGGCCAGGTACTGTCCACACATACAACACACATATTGATTGATGTTGCATGGAATACTTACAACACCACCAAGAAACAGCCCTGCAATGGACACACATCACACACATCAAACCACAATGTAAGCACAATGGCATACACAATAGACAGAGTGACAAATAAATCAAATAGACAAAGTGTGCCATATCAACAATACCTGCACAGTTTGCACGGGAGCATCAGGAGCATACATGGAAGGAGGCTGTACTGGGACACATGTCAGGTTGAACAGGCCCCTGAAACAACATTCGGTCAGGAAATGGCTCTAAATGGAGCTCAGGGACAAACAATGGCAAAACCAGTTGTCATGCACAGCTACACAATGAGGAAGGGCAAGTCAACAAAGCACATACAACTCTAATACCATGAGACACACCTCTAAATGAACTAGCTGCAAGGGACACACACCAAAATGGACACATACACACCCAAATGCTGAGCAACCTAGGACAATGTAACACACTACATGTCTGAAATAACAAAACTGAAGAATACACACATCACATTTATATAATATCAGGGGGACATGTCCAAAACCATACATGCCCACATTGGACAACACAAAAATAAATACTTACCATACCAAACAGTGCACAATGTCATGAAACCAACATTGCATATACACACACAGGCCTAGCACACAGCACATACCCTTCCCTTGGGGGACAACAGCACTGTATACAAACTCATATACTGCAGACAACAGCACATGGAACAGCAAGCAGGCACAAACACACACAACTGGAGGCGCACAACCAAAGCCACTCAGGAACAATATCAACCTAGGAAAGGAATTGCAGGACAAGGTTATACCCAACAAAATCAACTCTTGGGCTTTAATGCCAAGAACAATGATGGCAAGAACAACGTCTAAAGGCCATTAGTCAGTCCAACAAAAGTCCAGATCATGGCACAGTGGTGTGCCCCTACTTGACTCCTGACTGCCATGTAACCTCCACAGTAAGGGGCATCCAGGGAGCAAGCAGGCACCTCAGGGATTATCCAGGGGTGGCAGTGGGTACTGGATTTGGGAGAGGGAGTTCTGTTTGGGCTTGGGAGGGGGGCTCCTTTTTGGGAGGAGAGGGCGTCTTCTTCGGGGGGAGGTGTAAGTGGGTCTTTGCAGGGAGTGGGCAGGGGGTAGGCATGGGTGGCTTTGTAGGTGGAAGGGATGGCTTTGAGGATGATGATGACTTTCCAGGTGTGGTATGGGGGGAGGACAGGGGTAAGGCCAATGTCACAAAGGGAATGTTTTTTGGACATATGGGGATGGTCATCGGAAGGAGGTCAGGACCTAAGGTTTGAGGTAGTGGTTTTCTGACGTGTAGTTGTAGATGTCTTGGCTGTGTGCTTATGGGAGGTATGCTTGTGTGTGGTGGGTGTCTGTAGGGTAAGGGAGGGAGGGCATTTATGCGACTTTAGCCTAGGGGGGCGAAGGTGCTGTGGGTTGATGGATGTCTGTTGGGGTGGTGACTGCAGGTATGGTGGATGTGCTGGTTGAAGGTGTGTCAGTAGCTATGGTGTTTGGGGTAGATGTCTGCAGGTCTGTTGGGGTGGTGCCTGTGTGTAGGATGGGTGCGGTGTCTGTGTCTGTGACTGTTGTGGTGTGTCATTAGGTAGGTTTGATGTTGTGTGTGTAATGCTGTGGGTGGGGTGGGTGTCAGGAAAAGTAATACTTTTTGCTGTGTCTGCCAATGGATGTTGCCGGTGGTGTGTCTTGTGGTGCTTGTTTGTGTGCCCCACCTTTGTCTGTTGAGGTGGTTGCCTAAGGATCTGTTTGTGTGCTTTGGGTAGGTAGGGGAAGGGGAGATTTGGACTGTGAAGAAGGAGGTGGAGGGGGGACAGAGGTTGGAGGGTGACTGGCTGCTGTCAGCGTGAAGGCCAGAGCCTGCAAAAATCTCTGAAGGGCTGCCATTGCACCATGAATGCCTTCCAGGAATGCATTGGTCTGCTGGAGTTGACCTGCCAAGCCCTGGATAGAATTCACAATGGTGGACCGACTCACAGAGATACTTCTCAAGAAGTCAATATCCTCCTTACCGAGGTCAGCAGGGCTAACAAGGGCTGAGGTAGAGGTGCCTGTGGCGAAGGAGATGCCCACCCTCTTGGGTGAGTGGGCACGTCCAACTGGGTGGGGAGCAACATGGAGGGTGGTGATAGAATGGAGGGTGGTGGACAATTGTGGTTCCGGGGGTCCTTGCTGGGTCAGCCACCACTTGGTAGTGGCCACTGGAGACTGGAGGAGGAATATGATGATGATGAAGAATGTTCAGTCTCTCCTGTGGCACTCCACTTACCCTCCAGGCCACTGAGTCCCTCTGTGCCGGTGGTCCCGTGAACAGATGCTTCCCCACTCGACTGCACCCCATCTCCTTCTCTTCCAAGGGTTGATGCTGTAAAAAAAAGAGAAATAGGGTTACAACAATTCCCTGATAACACTTTAACCACAACTTTGAGTGACGAAGAATACCATCAGGTCAAGTGGGCCATAGCAAAAACATGCACCTAAGTGGCACATACATCTACGCTAACATATGCTTGCATGCCATCTGCATTTTCCAAAGTTATCCACAAGAAAATCAGGATGTCAGACTACTGCAATTACATGGTTGAAGTCTGTCAAACCCCACAACCATACTACAACTAGGTGACCTCTTCATCGCCAATGCTGCGCCACATGCAGCAGAATCCAGTTAATATGTAGCCAACAAAAGTATCCTATTGCAAAGTGTGCAACCATTTTTTATAAAACGTCACACAAGACTTTGTGTGCACATCCATTTTTCACTTTCATGATGTACCAACAATTTGGGAAGAAACCAATGACACCCAGCTGACTTTGACACAAAAGTGCAATATCCTAGATTAATTGAATGGAAATACCCATGTCATAATGGACACATGTCAATAATGAACAGATCTACAAGTGACACCTGCCACAATGGAGTCAAGGAGGTACTATCAGTGTCCCACAGAGAGGCCTTACATGTGTCAATGAAAGGAACACCATTAACGTCAGGTTCAATATGTCAGGGAGTAATGTCTCAAGGATACACACAACAAAGAATCAGTAAGCCCCAGGATAGTCACTACCAATGTCTGACTCTCATAACAATGACAACATCTGAGTGTGTCAGTACTACACGTCTGTCCCTTGAATGCGATAGAGACTAGAGACACAAAACTCACAGTCACAAATAGAAGTACTCCAACATGCTATCCAATGAGAAGCAACGTCACTACCCACATCTTGGACATGCCAAACATGGTAACTCTTTGTGGATGAATAAATGACCCCAACACCAATCAAAGACACTCCACAACGGATGACAACAGTTAGGGAACAATCCTCAATCAATACACGTGTGGTGAATTCCTCAACATAATGCCACTTCAAGGGCCTAGATAAACACAGATTAGTCCCACAATCTTGGGTAATTTCCCTCTTTGCTACAGCAGTTGCCAAATGACATACTATAATGCATGAAGGTATCTGTCAGACAATACACAATGCCAACACAACATGGAATGTGCCACTGTTGTAAATGTACCATTCCTCTAACAGTTTTTCTAGCACATGTATGTGAGGGGAGACATCACACCATCCACATTGCTAGGACATGCCTGAAATTTCAGATAATGAATGTTTCCTAAAGGGAAATGAAACATGCTGACATGTAGGCACATTGAATGTTGGCAACAGTCATGGGACATGATTTATGCCAATGGACATTCCCCACATGCAAAGGGAAAGTGGTTTGCTACATCTGTAAACCATTATCCAGCTACGCCATGTCACATACATGATGGGCACCAACACAGCACAGACTGCAGTGAGGCATCATCATATATTGAAGATAACTTTCTTTTGGGTGTCAGATGTCTATGTACACATATGACCAGACACATGGCAGAGGACAGTGATCCATAATACAATTACCTTTATTGTATGACATTTAGGGAAAGTGATTATTGGCTCACAAATAACACCCACTACTACAACAAATACTACATGAATGAGGAGTGGCCACAGCCATTTTTGGGCCCTGTAGAGTGAGTGGTTTGTGAATTCCTCCAAGGTTTGTACTAGGTCCCAGGTTCAGAAGCCAATGTACACCAGTTAGATACAAATGATATGTCAATACAAAAAAATCTCCCAAATACTGTGGCTCATCCCTAATTGTCTGGGAGAGCAGTCATTACCCCACATGATTATCTGACAATGAAACAGGTAGGAATTCTCTGTGTACTCACCCCCTTGTGGCTGCTTTGCTGCCCTTAAACACCTATCCAGCTCGGGGTAGGCCACCGGCGGAATGCGGGCAATTGGGGGGGTTATGGTCTGAGGAGCTCCCCACCCACGTTGGGAGGACAGCCCCAACTGGGCCACCACGATCTTCTGGGCCAAGCGTCTCAAGTCCTCCCACCTATTTCTGCAGTGGGCGCTCCTCCAGCTGTGGACCCCCAGGGTCTGCACCTTCTTGGCCATGGCTCTTCAAATGCCTTTCTTTTGATGGGCGTTGACCTGCATGGATGCAAAAACAGAAGACAGGAAATTATGTTCCCAGATCACATACAATACAGCAGAGTCACATACATGTCAGTACACATTGCAATGAACAATCTGTTTAGCTCAAAATGCCCAAGTGGGGTACATACCAGCCACTGAGTGCATGGACAAGACTACAAACATTTTCCAATCTGTAGGCCAACTGACCACCCTGCTTAGGCCCTCCCCTAACTAGGTTGTCAACTGACATCTTGTGGGATATGCCCTAGCATTCTGACAGAGATTTCAAAAAGTATGAGACACAACACAACTCTGTGGCTTCCTAAGCCACATCGACTGCAGCTCCATAGCCTTTATTGCAAATTTTGGCACACACGGGCACAATCTAGCCTAGGAGTAGGGGATATATATGTTGAAGTTCAGAGAAAAAGTGGACATGAAGCACCTACCTGCTCCTCTGGTACACATTAGAGCTGTTCATACAAGGGTAGGACCTCCTCCACCAGCTTCTCCAGATCCTCTGTGGAGAAGGCAGGGACCCTATCACTTGTTGGACGTGGCATGATTGCTCCCCCCAGAGACGGTACACAGCAGCTCAAGTCATGGAGGTCTTGCTGGAAGCAGTGTCAGGAGTCAAGTGAAGGATTATTCAGAACATGGGGGTCACATCTGCCATGTATGCAGCTGTCACTGCCAGAGGACACATCCATTGGCCCAAGACAGCCACTGACAACAATGTTAGCCTATGGCTGTGTCCGTCACGGTTGTACCCGCTGACTGCCATGAAGACTTCCACTGGCAGATGTGGGTGATTCCTAATGTCCAGTGGAGTTAGTCAGGCACCCACCATTTTAAGATCATTTTGTGTGGTATTTGGCCAGTAATAAATGTGTCACAACTCCGAATAATGGTCTAAACAACTAATAAGTACTGGTCTTGTTCTGTCATGTTTGTTTTTCTACTTTGAGAGCATTTTTATACATTACCAGGCACATGTGGCAAGTTTATGTTGGCCATAGACACTCCTCCCCACCGGTCATTTAAAATTAGGGAACTTATGTCACAGTTCGAGTAGCATGTTTCATGGAAAAATTCATTCCTGTCCAGATATATGCTGTCTAGACCTTTCTGGTAAAGCAATGGTGAAACATGTTACTTCTGTAGAATTGACATTGGTAATGTGTACTGAGCATCATGTCATCAAATAATGGCATGCCTTGCCACAGTATGTCAATAAAATGCATTATGTATGTTGCAAGAAACAAATTGGATGATGGCTATATTCATTTTTTGTCCCAAATAGGTATCCACGGAGGGGAGGGATCAGACATCCTCCGGTCTGCCGTCCACTGCCAGACCTTCAGGCCAGGGTAGACAGACACACCATCCATATATACCATCTGAATAGGCAAGTAATTGTGGATCTCTGTTATCAGTTGGAGCCAAATCTACTGCCTGCCATTTCTCATTTAAATAGCATACAACCCATTTTACAAGTTACTGCAGCACTGCAATTCCTGGCCTTTTTGGTCCTTCCAAAATACAGTGGCCCCATCTACTGGGATGTCCCAGCCTATGTTTAGTGTTGTATTGAAGGATGTACACTCAACAATGTTTGCTCAATGCGAGAATTTTGCAAATGTGAAGGCTGGCTTCTATGGTTTAACTCACATTCCACATGTGGTGAGAGCCATTGATGGTACCCATGTTGCCTTGGTTCCACCTCATAGAAATGAACAAGTCTATCGGAACAGTAAGAACTTCCATTCTATCAATGTCCAAATTGTTTGTTTGGCGGACCTCCACATTTCACAGGTCTGTGCCCGCAATCTGGGTTCAGTCCATGATGCCTTCATCATGTGGGACAGTGCAGTTCCACAGTTGATGTCATGACTGCACCCTGAGACGGCCTGGCTGGATGGTAAGTCACATATTTCATGTGTGTTTGTACCAAATGTGTGCTGCAGAAGTAACCATTAGGGACTGATTGTTGCACATATGTCCAATTCCATTACAGGGGACTCTGCATACACAAACGGTCCATAGTTGTTGACACCAGTGAGGAACCCAACAATGCCAGGGGAAGTCCCCTTCAATGATGCCCATGTAAGAACAAGTTGTGCCTTGGAGCAGGCTTTTGGGCTCCCGAAAGCTAGATTTAGGAGCATAGACAAGACTGGTGGAAACCTCTACTCACCCAAAAAAGAATATATGATCATAGTGGCCTTCTGCGTGCTCCACAACATTCCTCTGAGGAGGAGCCTCCCATATATACCAAATGTGGGGGAGCTAGCAGTGCCACAAGGTGAGGATCCTGAAATGCCAAGTGAAGATGACAGTGATGAGGAGGGAGGTGAAGTTTTGCAAGCAGATCGAATCAATCAAACTTTACTTGAGTATAAGTGAGTGGTAATATGTGATTCCGGGGATTGTATGGCAAACTGTAGTTGACAGGATGTAATGACTGGGGCATGTTTTTCACAAAGGACAGGGGATCTCACGGAATTCAGAGAACAGCCAAGGTGTGATTGCAAATTCTGACTAAAAATAAGCTAAGACCATCATTATCTTCTTTGTTTGTGTCCGTCTAAAGGAAATGCGACTGGATCTTCTGAAGTCTAATATAAGGTTGTGGTCATATGTATGTATTTTTCTTGCCTAAACTCCTTGTATTCAGTTTCATGCAGGGCTCTTCACCATGCCATCCTGACGTAGGTGTTTCGTAGTTGTGACATTGGCATGTAGCCGTTGCTGTCAAAGGAAGCGGACATGGATTGACCCAGGTTATGTTGGTCACAGATTTGCGGTGTATAAGTCCTTTGCCAAAAGCAGCTATGTTAGCGGGCAGGTGGAATTCTGAAGTGCACAATACACTTGTTTGATGTGGTGTGTTGATCCAATTGTCTCATGTGTGTGATCATGTGATCATATGAACAAATGGTCTTGATACATGTTGACATCCAGTGCAACCTATGAATTATACCTTCACATCATGTTGACAATGATCCTAGTATGACCTGTAGGTAGCTGTCAAAGTGTTTGCTCATTGCAGGCCACAGTGTCTGTGCCACAACACTGACATAGGTTTGTATCATACCACTGAATGCATGTTCATTGTAATAGGATGGACCTATGATTAGGGACTGTTGTACTGCCCTCTGTCTGTGTCACAGCGTATGTCAAGTTGGTAGACTTGGTTTTGGTATGTGATAAGGCTCAAGCTGGAGACAACCTCAACTAATGTGCCAGCCTATTCTATACGACAAGGTCTGACATAGCCCTTTCTTCTGTGGTTTGAGGGACTGTACCTTGAGATATCTAGCCTGATTCAACATAGTTCTGACATTCTTGGCTATGACAGTCCAGTCTTTTGGCAGCCTATGTGCTGTGTAGTGCAATACAATGTTTGGTGTGACTAATCACTTGTGTCATTGTGTTAGTAGTAATCCTCTGCATGCCACTACCTGTGACATATTGCTCTTTCCATTACCATCTTAAGTATTCATCTTTGGCATCACATGGATTTAACATTCAAATTCTCGCAGTGGTGACAAATTACTAGTAGGCATTGTTTTACTGTTCGTTGTGTTTATTTACATGTGCACACGAAATAGAGTTAAAACTCTAAAAGAGAAATTGTCAGTGAGAAATCAGTCATGGTGGATGTAATCCTTATGGTATACGTTACAAGGTATAAAGTTCAAAGTCTACTGTCCTACTAGCATGGAAAATGGAAAGTGGTTGGAGAACAGTCAACTGAAAGAGCCAGTGGCACACAAAGGAGTTTCATCAGGAAGGGCTCACTTCCTGGCAGTGTTTTGTGTCTTTCCATCCGCACCTCCTGGATGCTTGGGTGGATGTCCCTGCTACATCAGTTACAGAGGCAGGGGTGTCTGAGGCAGGTCCTTTCCCTGGCAGGGCCTTCCTTCCAGTGGCTGCCACCACAGATATAGAATGGTCTGGAATAGACTGGCCAATGGAAGGGGTCTGGTATTGTTGACAATCCCTGCTTTGGGTGGTGTTGATGTCTTTCAGCACCCCTGTTAGGGAGGCCATATTGCTATTGTTGGCTTCCCACTGTTCACGAATTTCCCAATGGAAGTCCCTCTGTATCTGCTTGATCTCCCTGAGTTTGGCAAGTTCCTGGCCCATCATGCCTTGGGACTGCTGGTATGCTCCCAAGAGTTGGGTGATGGTGTCCTGGCCAGAACTATCCCTTGCAGCCACATGCTCCTGGTCCACATCATCCCTCCCATGCTCCCTGCCCCCATATGCCTGCACCCTTGGAACACCTTGCCCCCGGCTACTGGTTTCAGCATCATCGCCAGAGGTGTCTTGCCGTGAGTGAGGATCATAGACCGGGGGCACAAGATTGTTGTCACTGTCCTTGGTATACAGGTTTAGGGGTGATTGGTTGCCTGAGATGTTGATGCATCCGGGCTGGGAGGAGTTGATGTGGTCACGGTGAGGGTGATAGGTGTCGTCTGACCAGGTTGCCCCGATGGACCAGAACTGTCCTCAATGTCCGCACGTCCAGGAGTGTTGTCCTCACTGAGAGCTTCATCCATGGGGATAGTGACAGTCTCTTGAGTGGTCTCTGTGTTCCAAATGGCAGGTAGACCTGTTGATGTGAGAGACAGAATGTTACAGGTTATATTGTGACATCTACCTCCAATAATTAACAGTGACATTTGACTAAGGCCATGCACACATTGGATTTGCCTATTTGCCTTATGTGACAGGCACCTATGCTATCAACTGTGTCAACCTGACATTTGGGTAACATACCAATTACATTTCAATCAACTAGCTTCAGGATGTCTGAGTTTATTAGCTCTTGGAAGGATAGACATCGACTTATGTCTTGCTACCACTGCAGTGAAAACAGTGGCTGGGCAGGATGTGGTTTAGGTCAGCTTAAGACTTAGTTGACTGTCATGCAGGCAGATCCAGAACCTTGTAATATATGTGATAGTTATCATTATGTGGTCAGTTCTTTGGTAATAAGTCTGCTGCCAATTCCATTCAGATTATGTATTTTGGTGCCTTTGATCTATCTTTAATGTTTTTGGCACATATTTTGTGCTATCCTTCCTGTCCATATTTTTGGCATCTTGGCATAGCTGCTCAAGATGAATTTAGGTGGTTAGCCACATCACAGAGTGCACCAGGATCTGTAACTTGGTCCCTCCCGGGTGGGTAAACTTTATCTGTGAGTTCACAGGCAGATGTACATTGTAATGTGATCACTGGCCTGGTTCTTGGAGTTACAGGGACAGGCCCTCCTTGGATATACAGCCATGTTACTTCAATATGTACACGCAAAATACATGGGGCATCCTCTCAGGTGAGCACAATACCATTGCAAGTTCACGTTCAGGGATACTTGAACAGATGCACTGTGGGCTGATGTTTGGCATTGGGTATGCAGTGCTTTCTGGCCTTAGCATTGCTGTCAGTGTCTGTCCTGCACACAGACCATGCAGTTGCCATCCTCTCAGGTGAGTAAAGTTTAATGGATGAGTAGAGGGAGAATGGTCATAGTGGCAGAGAACGGTGTTGTAAGTGAGGCTAGCATGGTCTCCTGACCTTAATATTGATGTCAGTGCCTGTCCTTTACACAGACTATACAGATTCCATACTCTCAGGTGAGTAAAGTTTAATGGCAGAGTAGAGAGAGAAGGGTCACAGTGGCAGAGGACAGTGTTGTGGCTGAGTAGAGTGAGAGTAGCAGGGTCTCCTGGCCGTAGCATTGCTGTCAGTGCCTGTCCTACACACAGACTATACAGATGTCATCCTCTCAGGTGAGCAGACTCCAATGTGGGGTTTGTATTAAATGTTAAATTTGAGGAGGCTACACGTTTTAGTAATATTGGAACAGTGCCTGCTGGGATTTGTAGTGCTGTCAATCCCTGTACTACACCCACTTCACAGAGATGTCGTTCCCCCAGGTGAGTCTAGTTCACGTGTTGGAGGCCAGACAGGGGTCTGTGGACAGGTGCACACTGGACTGTTGAGTGGGGCAACAGTGAGGGTTGCAAAAGGTAAGCAGTGAGCATGCATGCCTATACATTTTGGTGCCATTTTTATTGTTGTGACTTACCCAACTCCATGCCCTCTGATATTACTGTCAAGCTCTTAGGATGCAAGTTGGCCAAGACCTTCTCCTCCCAGGATGTGGGCTGTAAGGGAGGAGGTGGGGGCCCACTGCCAGTCTTCTGGATATGCAGCTGGTGCATGGATGCCATGGAAAAGACCTTCCCCTGATATCATTCCACCTCTTCCTGATGTCATCACTGGTGAGTAAAGTGGGGCCTACTGACTTCACTCTGTTGATTATCCTTTGCCACATTGCCATTTTCCTTGCAATAGTAGTGTTCTGGACTTTGGGTCCAAATAGATGTGGCTCTGCTCTATTGATTTCATCCACCAAGACTCTTAACTCATCTTCAGTGAAACAGGGATTTTTCTGGGGGGGACATGGTGGTGAAATGCAATAATCAATTATAAAGATGCTGGGAATTCGGAAGGTGACTAATACATGGAGTGGAGGGAACAAATGGAGGTGATATGGGTGTTTTGAGGGTGTGGGATATTTGCTCATTGAAAGTTGGAGGATGCCAATTAAATTGGAATATTTGTTTTTTTGGGTGCTCTGGATGATGTATTTTGTGTGGGAATTGCAAAGGATTGGGGTGTGTGACGGGGTGTGTTTTACAGTGTGGTTTGTAGGTGTGTCAGGAGTGGGAATGTATGTCAGCAGTGTTGTTTTTAAAATCATCCAATGTGGTGTTGTGTATTACTGTGGCGGCCGCGAACCACCGTGGGTCGGACTGCCATTGGAGGACTGCCACGGCATCACCACCACTGAAATCTTTAACTTGTAATAGGTGTAGTGGTTGGTTGACAGGCTGTTGGTGCTGGTGGTTGGACCGCCTATTCCCTCCTCCAAACATACTGACGAGTTTTGGCTGTCCTGGTTGTGCAACTCGTAATACAGCAGTCTGTATGACTGCCACATGGCGGTCTTTTGGCAGCCGGCAATCATGCAGTCTGTAATGAGGCCCCCAGTTTCTAGCTTAGTTTCTAATTGAACACAAATAGGTATTATTGGAGGAAAATCTGAGGCTGATGAGACAGCTCAAGCGTGGGCCAGACCTAAAAAGAAAAAATATATACATTTATCCAAGAGGCTTCATTCTACCTATTCAACATTCTGTTCTGTGTAAAATGAATAGGCCAGCATGGACAGCACAGCAGGGATAGGAGCCCTTTGAAACAGTTGAATAGAATTCTTTAACAGCTTTCCTAGCACACTAATGGAAATATCAGAAAACATAAAAGTACGTGTTTGCAGAGATCTAAATCTCCCTGTGAATTTTTACCTTTTTATCTGTGAATAGGCCACTATGAACAAGGTCTAAATAACGTTCATTCATTTGTCATTTGTAGGCAAACCCTACTTGAGAATCTTTTTTTGCTAATCAGAAATTTCTGACACTGCAACATTTTTGTAAAACTCAGACACAGGCAATGCATGTCATAGGCTGTCATAGTATTTAAATTGTTTTTACATTTTTGAATTTTGTCATTATAGATTGTATATTGTGTATTTCTCATTGGAACTGTACGCGAATAAGTAAATAAATTCACCCACAAGAGAGTTCCTGCGTTTTTGAAAGTGCCTTTAAATAAATGCATACAAAACAACTGATCGATTGATAGATGTTGAGGTATCACACCATGTCCTCAGCATAAAAGTTGAGTTTGAGAGAGTTCAGAGATCGGGCCATTCTAAGGAACGTCACCTTGAGAATGGCGTGTTAGGTCAGTTTTTAAGGTTCGGAATCATAGATAACATTTTAACGAAGGCAGTCACCTGCAAGGCATTTAACTTCCATTCACTCCTCGTGGTCATTTTTCCAGGACTTACTTTTTGAGGTAGTCTCACATATGGAGTAATTTGCTCAGGTGAGACAAACTTCTTAAGAACTCCAGACTGAAACCTCTTTAATAAACCAAGCTGTTCTCAAGTTTTTTCTTTACACCAGAAATTCATCTAGTTCAAAACTTATATGAGGCAATAAAGATTTTGAGTGATATTAAAAAAGTGTAAATGATCCTGATTTTGTAGTGCTTCAATTCTTAAACGAAAGTTAATTTTATAATAAAAGTGCATTTTCCTCATCATTATCAATCCCTATTACAACATTTATTAGTTTTAATTCTTCAGGGACTTTTAATTTCTGTGTTTTTATATATCTGCTATGTGACCCACCTTATGTTTCACCTATAGACCTCCATAGTGACTACGGCCACAATTACGCACTTGAATTTACCAATTCCATAGACATTGGTGATGGCTATTTGAGGAATTACTATTATCGGATCCACCATGGAATAGGGATTAATGTTTAAAACTGATGTTACAATGTCGATAGTTTGATGTATAATCATGGGTACTGTAGCATTAATATAGCACTTTGGCCCGGTTGTATGACAGAACCATGAGTGCAATTACCACGATTGCCTTTACAAAGTGGTAATTACTGCGCAGTCATCGTTACAACAAATGCACTTACTATGAACGTTTTTTTACCACGAAAATGCCTTTACCACGCCTGCCTTTACCACGAACATTTCGCGGTAAAGGCATATGCGTGGTCGAAAATAAAATGGGAAGAATAACCCATATACATATATTTATATATATATATATATATATATATATATATATATATATATATGTTTGTTTATATATTTAAACAGATATATATATATATATATATATATATATATATATATATGTATATATATATATATATATAAAATCTGAAAGAAGCGAATTAGTCAGCACCCAGCACGGCAAGCTGTAACAGGGTTGCGAACCCTGATAAATCATAAATAATGCTTCTCAAAAATAAGATGGTGTCACAGCCACTTACTTTTTGCAGTCCAGATATCTTTTATTCAGGCAGACAAACAAAAGGCAAAATGCTCTCCAACGCGTTTCAGGAGACTCAGCTCCCTTGTTCACAGAGATATTCCTAGCCCCATTTCCCTTTCCATTATAACTCATGCTATAAACATAAACACAAAAAACGGACTACATTTAATGCATGTACCAATGGCAGCCATCTTAAACTGTATTGCTACTACTAAAAATACAACCTCATTTTTATGGCATTTTTCATCTAATTTAATACATTCTGTTTAATACACCTCTACTTCTTTATAACTCCCATCATCCTACTTTTATGTATTTCCAAATTATCCAAAATTTCGTAAAGGTGTAACAGCTCATTTACTTATTATAGTCATACCTCTTGTAGTATCACCAGTCTTCCACCTAATTATACCTATTCGAGTAATCCTTTTTTGTAGGTATAATAGCTCCTTTGCTTTTTTTGTTTGGTCAGTCAAACCTCCTGCCAAAAATGAAAACAAGAATGGGGAAACATTATTGACATCATAACTCAAAATAATTAACATAGTAATTTCAAAACAAATTACAAACACTTTACCAAGAGAATTATTTGTTTCACGACCAGTCAATATAAATGCACAGATAATTCTTCATCATTCTTCATTCCTATAGGTTCCATTGTGTTACATTTAATAATCAACCGCGATTCTAATTTTCTTAAGTCCAAAGTCCTGTTACCACCCCTCATTTTCATTATGACCTTATCAAGGACCATAAATTGTAATTTATTTTCATTTTTGTCATGATATTGCTTGAAATGTCTTGCCACAGGAAATTATTTATCTTCATTTCTAATTGCTCTCATGTGTTCCAAAATGCATTTTTTTGCCAAATGTATTGTGCTACCAATGTAGAATTTATTACATGGGCATTTGAAAGCATAAATACAGTAATCAGATGAACGTGAAACATGCTTTCTTATTATAAAAGATTTTAGTGTCCCCGGAAAATGCACCTCTTTACAATTGGAACTATGTTTACAAGCTTTGCATTTACCACAAGTGTAAAAACCTTGAATGGATTTGGCTTTTTCATTACTAGATATTAAACTGTGACTTAACATATCTTTCAAGGACCGGCTCCTTCTAAAGGTAAAAGCCGGATAATCATCCAATAGTTTACCAATATTTTCATCAGTCTTAAGGGCTGGCCAAAATTTTAAAAAGGCTTTCTTGATTTCCTTAACTCTGTCATGATATGAGGTTATAAATCTTATCTTAATGTTCTCTTGCTTAGTATCATCCAACTTGTCAACCAAGAGGTCATCCCTTTTGATTTGTCGAACCCTTTTCACAGCCTTTTCTATTACAGCCTGCGGGTAACCTCTTTCACTAAATCTTTTAGCCATTACTACAACCTCACTTTCAAATGTAGCATCTAAACTACAGTTTCTTCTTGCCCGTAGTAATTCCCCATAAGGGATACTACAAATCAAATGTTTTTTTTTTTTTGGGGACTGCAACAAGTAAGTGGGTGTGACACCGTCTTCTTTTTGAGAAGCATTATTTGTGATATATATATATATATATATATATATATATATATATATATATATATATATATATATATATATATAATATTTTATGTATATCTTTGCGGATATGTTTAAATATATATTACATGTATTTATTATATATAAATTTGTATATATATATATATATATATAAATATACATATTTATATATATATATATACATATATATATATATAGATACATATATGTATATATTTACTTATGTATATACACACACACTTTGCCACCCATAAACAATACCCACCCTAAGCCCTAATAATTCCCTTACCACCCTCAATCCCATACCAACCTAAAACCTAAAAATACCCTTACCACCCCAAACCCATACCCACCCTAAAACCATAAAATGCCCTAACAACCCTAAACTCCAAACCCATCCTACAACCTAAAAATACCCTTACCACCCCAAAACCCATACCCACCCTAAAAGCTTAAAAATGCCCTTAGTATCCCAAAAACCCATACTCACTCTAAAACCTAAAAATGCCCTTACTTCAAAATCCACTGGTCTACAGACCCCCTGGACCCAGACCGCAGTTCTGCGACAACATCCCCGACACCATCAGCTCACAAGCCCTCGTCTCAACAGACTACATCCTCCTCGGTGACCTAAACTTCCACATAGAAAATAACAACAATATCAAAACCACCAACCTAATCGACAACCTCGCCAACTTCGGCCTCAAGCAACTCGTCACTACACCCACCCACTCTGCAGGCCACACACTCGACCCCATCTTCTCAGCCAGCTACCACGTCTCTTTCAGCCACACCACAGAACTCAGTTGGATCGACCACCGCTTCATCCACTTCTGCTACCAAAAACCAGTCACCACCACCGCACACAACCCCCCCGACGCAACTGGAGCAAAATATCAACGGATCAACTGATCTCCACTCTCGCCCGGGTCCCACCCCCTGGGACCCTGGACCCCAACACAGTCACCACCAACCTGCATCGCTGGATAGAAGATTGGGCCAACACCCTTGCACCGCTCCAAAAAAAAAAAAACACCTCCCACAGAATCAAGGCCAGCTGGTTCACTCCAGAACTACAGGAATCCAAACGGCTATGTCGCAGAATGGAAAAAACCTGGCACCTTGACCCTACCAACTCCAACCACATCACTTTCAAGGATGCCCTACGCAAACATCACCAACTGATCCGCACCACCAGAAGGACCCACTTCAAAAACCGCATCAACGCCAACGCTCACAACAGTAAAGAGCTCTTCGGCATCATCAATGAGCTCTCCACCCCCAGGACCTGCTCCAATGAACCCACACCATCACAGGAGTTCTGCAACTCACTGGCAACCCACTTCCGTTGAAAGATAGAAGAAATCCACAATAGCTTCAAACCCCAGACCCACCAGCTGACTACAAACTCCCAAGAACCCAACGCTCCAAGCAACACCCACCTCCTCCACACCTGGACCCCCGTCAACATAGAGGACACCGCCACCACCAGGGCCTCCATCCACTCCGGGTCACCATCAGACCCCTGCCCACACCATATCTTCAATAAGGCAAACATCATCATCGCTCCCCACCTCTGCAAAACCATCAACAGCTCCTTCGAGTCAGCCACCTTCCCAGAAATATGGAAGCACGCAGAAATCAACACCCTGCTGAAGAAACCAAAGGCAGACCCAGACAACCCCAAGAACTACCGGCCGATCTCCCTCCTCCCCTTCCCAGCCAAGGTCATCAAAAAAATCATAAACAGCCAACAATCCCGGTTCCTGGAAGACAGCAAGGTACTCGACACCCCCAATCCGGATTCCGCAGAAACCACAGCACCGAGACTGCACTCATTGCTGTCACAGACGACATTAGGACACTGCACGACGAAGGAGAAACAGCAGCACTCATCCACCTGGACCTCTCCGCAGCTTTCGACACAGTATGTCATCACACTCTCCGCACACGTCTCCACAATGCTGGAATCCACGACAAGGCACTCAACTGGATCTCGTCATTTCTCTCAGGCAGAACCCAGAGAGTCCGCCTCCCACCGTTCCTGTTAGAAGCATCTAGAATCATCTGTGGCGTTCCCCAAGGATCTTCGCTCAGCCCCACGCTCTTCAATGTTTACATGGCCCCCCTCACCAATATCGCACGAATCCACCACATCAACATAGTTTCCTACGCAGACGACACTCAGCTCATCCTCTCCCTCACGAAAGACCCTACAACTGCAAAGAACAACCTCCACAACGGACTTCACGCCATCGCCAGCTGGATGGAATCAAGCCACCTCAAGTTAAACACAGACAAGACAGAAATCCTCATCTTTGGCACCAACCCCTCAACTTGGAATGACTCCTGGTGGCCCACCTCCCTAGGAACCGCGCCCTCACCCACCACCCACGCACACAACATCTTGGACTCCACACTCAGCATGACTCAGCAGGTCAATGCCATCTCCTCTTCCTGCTACAACACTCTCCGCATGCTCTGCAAAATCTTCAAGCGGATTCCCGTCGAAACCAGGAAAACTGTCACCCACGCCCTGGTCAGCAGCCGATTGGACTACGGAAACGCCCTCTAAGCAGGAATAACAAACAAACTCCTAACAAAGCTGCAAAGAATCCAGAACGCATCGGCCTGCCTCATTCTGAACATCCCACGCCGTGACCACATTTCCCCCCACCTCAGAGTCCTTCACTGGCTACCAGTATCAAAGAGGATCACCTTCAAACTCCTCATCCACACACACAAGGCCCTCTACGACACAGGCCCAGCCTACCTCAATGACAGACTCACCTTCCACACCCCCACCCGCAATCTTCGCTCTGCCAGCCTCGCCTCCATCCCCCACATCCGCCGCACCACCGCCAGAGGAAGATCCTTCTCTCAGTTAGCTGCCAAGACCTGGAACTCCCTACCGCTCCACCTTCGCCAGACCCAAGACCTCTTGACATTCAGGAAACGCCTCAAGACATGGCTCTACGACCAGTAGCTCCCCCCCCCCAGCACCTTGAGACCCTAACGGGTGATTGGTGCGCTCTATAAATCCTTGATTGATTGATCGATTACTACCCTAAAACCCATACCCACCCTAAAACCTAAAAATGCCCTTACTACCCCAAGACCTATACCCAACATAACCCCTAAAAATACCCTTATCATCCTAAATTCCATACCCATCCTAAAACCTAAAAATGCCCTTACCACTGCAAAACCCATACCGACCCGAAAACCTAAAAATGGCCTTACCACCCTAAAACCAATACCCAGCATGAAACCAAAAATGCCCTTACCACCACAAAACCGATAACTAACCTAAACCCTAAAAATGCCCTTACCACCCCAAATCCAATACCCACACTAAAACCTAAATATGTCCTTACCACCGCAAAACACATACACATCCTAAAACCTAAAAATACCCTTAACACCCTAAATCACATACCCACCTTAAAAACTAAAAGTTACCCCTACCACCCCAGAACTCATACCCACCCTAAAACCATATCATATATGATATGTGCACACACACACATATATATATATATATACATATATATATATATATATATATATACACACACATATATATAAACACTTAAACCACTTAACACTTATCTGTACTTACCTGCGAAACCTCCTTTACCACGCATACACCTTTATCATTCATGCCTTTACAAAACAAACAAAAAAAATATTTACCTTTAAAGGAATATTTGAAGTAAAGGCATGTGTGATAAAGGCATGCTGGGTAAAGGTATATTCGTAGTAAAGTAATGGTTGTAAATGCATGTGTGGTTAAGGTATATTCGTAGTAATAGCATCGTTGTAAATACATTTTGTGGTAAAAGCATCGTTCTAAACGATGTTTCCTGTGCAACTGCATACTTGTGATATTAATTCCAGATGAAGCTCCTGTTTTCCCCTAAATAGGCATTAAGAGGCCACAGGCAATGTGTGCCAGAGTATTAACAACAGAATATTATGACTTCAGGGGTCCCTGTCGACATCTGCTACTTTTAAGTACATAAAATGTATGTACATAATTATTTCCTCAGCAAATACTAGAAGTCTTTGTCCAGTACTTCTGAGATGCTGATACCATCTGTTGGACCTGGCCCTCTCTGCTGGGCCATCCCCAAACGATTTGCCTATATCCTTCCTTTTTTTTTATTTTGTTTTGGGTGGAATTAGGATTCCATGTACTTTCCCAATGCTAAACAGTGCTACTGTGTTTGTGCTATCTCCCTGAGACATGGTACAATAGGCTTACACCTGACTGATGTATTTAAGTTACTTGCAAGACCCTATTATACACTACTATATATATACAAATCCTGTGCATTAATTACTACTAGTGGGCCTGCAGCACTCATGTGTCACCCACTTAAGTGGCTCTTTAAAACATTTCTCAGGCTTGCCATGCAGCCTGTAGTGTAGTTTTGAAACTGCCACTCAGACCTGACAAAATAACCCTCTTACCAGGCTTACACTTCACTTTTTAATACATATGTTTGCCCTTTGGTAGGCCCCAAGCAGCCATGGTTTACATGTCCAGGAAGAGAAAAACTCCTAAATTAATTGTTCACTAATATAAGGCCTATCTCTCCCAATGGATAACATTGGGATACCCTGTTAGGTTAATTACGTGTTAACATTTTATTGGGAACAGATAGAGATGTAAAGTTTGAACCCAAATGATTTGTAATTTAAAATCCTTTTCAATGGCAAAGTCAAATTTTAAGACACAATTCTACCCAAAGTCCCTGAGTACATAAAGGGCCAACTACAACCTATCACCACTTTAAAATGTTTAATTGCATGCACTAAAAAAACAACCAGTGATACATCACATGTTCTTTGAAGATACCAAGATCTACACATACCTGACAATTTAACAATTACATATAATGAGGAACCCTTCATTGTACATGACAATCTAAATAATGAAAACTGATTCCTAACCTTCTCTACAGCAAAAACAAATTAAACTTGGCCAATGTCAAACCTGAATGATGGATGGGACCATCAAAATGTGTCCCAAACCATTCAATGAGCTGTAGGCCATACAAGGTGAATATCAACAAACCAATACCAATGTCGCTTTACTACCAAACAAACAAAGCAGCACCTACTAAGAACTCTTAAATTATGTAAAAAAGGAAACAAATAACTACCACACCCAAAAAGTAATCATAGACTTTGATCAAGCCATGATTCAAACAATTCTAACAATATAGGGGGTCATTCTGACCCTGGCGGTCATTGACCGCCAGGGCCAACGACCACGGAAGCACCGCCAACAGGCTGGCGGTGCTTCCTGGCCAATTCTGACCGCGGCGGTAAAGCCGCGGTCAGAAAAGGGAAACCGGCAGTTTCCCGCCGGTTTTCCCCTGGCCAAAGGAATCCTGGGGATTCCGACCCCCTTCCCGCCAGCCTGTTCCTGGCGGTTTACACTGCCAGGAAGAGGCTGGCGGGAACGGGTGTCGTGGGGCCCCTGGGGGCCCCTGCACTGCCCATGCAACTGGCATGGGCAGTGCAGGGGCCCCCTAACAGGGCCCCATTAAGATTTTCAGTGTCTGCTTGGCAGACACTGAAAATCGCGACGGGTGCAACTGCACCCGTCGCACCCCAGCAAATCCGCCGGCTCCATTCGGAGGTGGCTTCATCTTTGCTGGGGCTTTCCCGCTGGGCCGTCGGGCGATCTTTTGAAGATCGGCCGCCGGCCCAGCGGGAAAGTTAGAATGCTCCCCGCGGTCATTTGACCGCAGGGCGGTGTTTGGGCGGTTTCCGCCCGGCGGGCGGTGCCCGCCGCCCGCCGGGGTCGGAATGACCCCCATAGCCTAGACAGCCATACAAGACTGTTACTATCACTTTAATTAAATTATATGGAGACACCTGTAAAAGTCTACACTAAGGCCCTGATTACGACTTTGGCGTTCGGAAAACCTGACTGCCAGACCCGTAGTGAGGAGACTGCCATTGAGGTGGCAGTCTCCCCACTGGCCCCATTACAACTTTCCCACTGGGCTGACGACCAAGGTTCCCACTCTTCAGCCCAGTGGGAAAGGTGCAGGAGCATTTTTCGCAGCTCATGATTGAGTCGGAGGCAATGCTGCTGCACACAGGGTGCACCAGTACCCTTGAAATGCTTACTGTCTACACAGCACACAGTGTGAATTTCAAGGATGCTGGGCAGGGGACCTCCCCTGTGGCCCCCTGTGCTTGTTCTCTGACCAGCCTTTTCATAGTGGTCAGACTGCTATGAAAGGGATGGCGGAGAATAAGGTTGTAATCAGCAGGGAGGCTCTGAGTTTAGAGCCGCCCTGGCTGATTACAACCAGGACTGCCGTAAGCCCATCAGGATCTTGGATCCTAACAGGGACAGAGGTAGGTTGGCGGGTCTGCCCACTTTCCTTGTAATGTGGCGATCGGGCCATCACAGCGGCAGCATTTCGACCACCATCTTCAGGCTGGCGGTCTTCAGGCTGCCAGCCTCGTACTAAGGCCCTAAGTATAGAATATTCCACTAGCAGTCAATTTGCCTTTGAAATAAAACATTTTTTTGCACTAACCTATGTCCCTGTAATAGAGGTAACCAACCACTATAACTTACTATTTGAAAGACATTTCTACCAACAAAATGAAGAGAAACGTAGGGCCTAATTATGAGTACGGCGCTCCATGGATCTCCAAACCCGCAGTGGCAGTCAGTCCGCCGCAACCTTGGTGGTCCGAGCACCACATTACGATGCTGGCTGTCGGACTGCCAGCACACCGCCGCCACTGCCAGGGTCAGAGATCCTGAAGTCTTAGCAGCGGTCCAAGTTGGGGTCAGCCACAGAAGTGCTGAGTACGACCTGCTGAGTACGACTTGCCTTTCCACCGGCCTTTGCTTGGCAGGGAAAGGCTAGCAGAAAGGCAGGGATGGTGCCACAGTGGGGGCCCCTGCACTGCCCATGGCCCCCTTGTCAGCATCCTTAGAATGTGCACTGTCTGCCATAGTGCTGGAGGCACCGTCTGTGCAACCTCATTGGCCTCTGCTCTCACTAAGAGCCAAGGCCAAAACCGCTGTACTATATCTGTCTGGCAGCCCGGTGGAAACATCAAATATGGCAGTGGGAAAGCCACTGGCTTGGCAGCTGCCTCCCCACCACTGTATTAAACATAATCAGCTCCTTAATTCCCTAATGGACTATTTGGAAGACACTTGGGTTGGCACAGATGCCCAGGCAAATTTCAGATACCAGGATGGAATGTCTTTGACAGCACACTGGCAATGGATGCCAAAACAAACTATGCAGTGGAAGGATGGCACAATGCCTTCCAAGCCACACTAGGCAGACCTCTACCTACATTATACAAATGTTTTGAAGCATTACAAAAAGAGAAAAGCTACCAACAACTAAGTATAGAGAAATCTGTAAGCCAAATTGGACCTTAACTTTTCAAACAAGCTAAACCAATGTAAGGTATACTACAATTTAAAGTCAAATTCTTCATCAATGACAAAGGAGTAGAGTACTTAAAAATGATTGCCAAAAGCATACTATGTAATGAATACTAATCTACCAAGATTTACAAAAACTACAACAAACTCTAAGCCAACATATAAAATTGTTTTTTTTAAATAATAACATAAATATTTTATTACACCAGTGAAACAAATAAATAAAGTTAACACTGATGTTATCAAAAAATATATTAACTATTAAAAAATGTAACAATAACCAATCAAACACAACTTATAACCAAATTCAACCCATCACACCAAATAAATATCACACATAATTAAAACAATTCCACATGATAATAACATAAACATATCATAAACAAAAGCATATGCCTTTTCCCACTCACAATAAAAGTAAGAAAAAAAATTTAGGGCCTGATTACGAGTTTGGCAGTCTTGTGAGCACCATCATGACAGCGGTGGAAACACTGACTGCAGACCAGGCTATCCGCCAGCCGGTCCCACAGCCGAATTACGATGTTGGTGGTTTGCTGAACTAGAGAGCGCCGACACCACCAGCCATCCGCTGACACCACCAGCCATCTGCTGACTGCCTTGACAGTGGCTGGGGAAAAGCAGGTGTCACGAGGAAGTAGAGACAAGGGCACCGCCATCCAAATTACGATGTGCTTTTCCACCAGCTGTGGCAGGAAGACCGTCTGCTTCGAGATGGAAGAATCAAAGGAAATGGGGTGCTAGCTCCCCGATTTCCTTCTTTTCCCTTCAGTCTCCAACATGAGCCTCTTCGTCCAGGGCCTCACATTCACAAAAGCAACTTCATCCCTGAAAAAAAACAAAAACACAGGTAAGTACAGAGAGTCATTTCTCTGCCATTGACTGGACTGGACATACATGGCCCAGTCTCCAGCAATAGAATGGTACATGCACAAAATATTTTTATACATATGTCATGCACATGTGTACCTTTCAGTCAGAATGTACATACCAGCATCAGACATCTGTTAACATTTACCTTATACTGCTGACCGCGTACCGTGCCGGTCTACCGCCATCAGGTACACCGTTGCTGGGCCAGCAGTCACATTGTAATATGGCAGGCAAAGAGACCTTTTGGAACCACCCCCTTGGCCGTCTGGCAGTCCGACCCACAAGCTCATAATCAGGCCCTAACTGTTATGTAGCTGTAGCTCTTTCTCTATCTCCACATCACAAAAAATAGTAATCCACAAAAAGATTAAAAGAAAATGCAAAAAGCCCCCCCAAAAAATCTCAAAATATATTGAATCCAATCGAAATCCCTTGAAGCAATCCACACTATGTAGGTTCCATAGAAAAACCTGAAAATAATTTTAGAAAAAGAACCACTCCAGGAGAAAAACAAAAAAGGAAATCTAAGTAACCACTGATTTATAATGAACCAAAATTGATTTCCTTTCAAATAAATTGTAAACTCTAAGGGCCAGATGTAGGAAAGAAGCAAATTGCGACTTGCAATTTGCGAGTCCGTGCGACTCGCAAATTGCAAGTCACAATTTGCTATGCAGAAAGGTGTCTCAGACACCTTCTGCAACTCGCAATGGGGTCGCAAAGACCCACCTCATTAATATTAATCAGGTGGGTCGCAGTTTGCAACCCCATTGCGAGTATGGGCACTCACGGGGATGGTGGCCCGCTGGAGACAGCAGACCACCATGTCCGTGACTGCTTTTTAATAAAGCAGGTTTTTTTTTCCATCTGCAGCCCGTTTTCCTTAAAGGAAAACGAGCTGCACTTGGAAAAAAATACTGAAACCTTTAGTTTCGTTTTTTTTCAGAGCAGGCAGTGGTCCACTTAACCTCTGCCTGCTCTGAAAAAATATTTTTGTTTCCATTCACATAGGGGAAGGGGTCCCATGGGGACCCCTTCCTGTTTGCGACTGGGTTACCATCCACTTCAAGTGGATGGTAACTGCAATTTTATTTGCGGTCGCAAATGAAATTGCATAGCGATGCGAATCGCAAATAGGAAGGGAACACCCCTTCCTATTTGCGAGTCGGAAATGCATTTTGCGAGTTGGATCCGACTCCCAAAATGCATTTCTGCATCGCGGAGAGGCTTTTGCGCCTCGCAAATGGCATTTTTCGCCGTTTTCGAGGCGCAAATCCGTTCTTACATCTAGCCCTAAATTCCCATAGAATTTGTAGACAAAAACCTGTAACAAATGGTCAAGACCCACCCACAGAATACATTTCAGTCACAAATATACATATACATAGCAGTTAATCATCAAAACATAAGTAACATCACATATTTAACATAACAGGTTCATACATACAAATGCAACACAACAAAATAATGCAAAACAGTAACAAAAAAACACATCTAAATATACCATAAATTCACAAACAATGCTATACACAAGTTTTAAACATGCATCCTAAATGCCCCTTCCCTCCAAACCATTAAATAAATTCGTAAATAGGGGCTTACCTGTTTTGCCGAAGAGTAGCACCTAACAGCAACTTGGTTCTTGGAAAATAGACCCAATATAACATGCGTACAAAACAGAAGGTAGTGGAAAAATATGGCTTCCAAATGAAGCTTAAAAAAACTACCTCCCTATGGAAATTAGTGGGAAATATTGTAAAAGTGTTTATTAAATGTTACAATATCGTAAAAAATTATTAAGAATGTAAAACATCTCAAACAATATTCTCAAAAAATTAACAAATAGAAATAAAAATATAGTATAAAATATATATATATTAATAGAAGATATGTTAAAATAAATGTAAAAATGATTTTAAAGAAAGTTAAAAAATGTATAAAAATTGAAAAAAATGAAAAATAATATTTGAAAATGTACATTGTACATATATAAAATGTGACCTGCTTGTGTTTTTTAATTAAAAAATAACAAAAATGTTTTATTTACTTGACTTTATCATTGTTTTTATTTTTCCTTATGTTATACATTTGTCAACGTACAAAACTGTAGAATACATTAAAATTGTTATAAAATGAAATGTAAAAAATATGTGTGACTTTTTTATTACAGTACATTTGGGGAAGATGTTGGACACTAAAAGGATGATGTTTGCTGTTCCCACTCCAATCTAAATCAACCAGGGGAAGGCGTTGGACACTACAGGGGTAAAATGTACTATTCCCATTCCAAACGTAACCAACTTGGAGAGGGTGTTGGACACTAAAGGGGTGACATTTACAATTCCCACTCCAAATCGAAACCAACTTTAAGAAGGTGTTGAATACTAAAATGATGACATTTACTGTTCCCACCCCAATTTATACTAATTTGAGGGAAGGTGTTGGACACTAAATAGTTAGTTTTAAAAATCCAGTTCTAAATAAAACTTTTTACCTACAATGTTATAAAATAAACATTTTAAATATACCATTAATACTTCACACTCTCAATTTTTTTTAAATTATAAAATTAACAAAAATGTTATATTACAACACACTAATCTAAAATGCTAAACTTAATATAAATAATTTTACTGTACAATTTAAAATTCATACATTAAATACTATTAAAATATGTTTACAAATATTTAATGCCAATCATAAACTTTCAAAAATACAATTACATAAAATTCAAAATACGATTTTATCAATAAGATATTATTATCGTAAAAATGTTTCTCACAATTAATTATTTCATGCTTTTTATGCAATTACAACAGTTTCCCACAAAATAGTGTAATATTTGTAGTTTAAGGGCCTGATTACGAGTTTACCGGACGGACCCCTAGACTGCCATTTTGGTGGTCCTGAAAAGACTGTCACACTGGCGGTCTTCTGGATCACCCTATTATGAGTCATACAGGCAGGACGCCCAACCATCAGGCAAAAGAGGCAGACCTCCAGCGCCGTCAGCACCGCGGCCAACCACCGAGCATATTACAATCACACAGTCGCTGTGATGGTCCTTTCATGGCAGTTAGGATCACAGCAGTTCGCAGTCAGCAAAGTAACAGACAACTGCACATTGGATTAATTAAAAAACAACACAGCTGACATACATTGCTCCAGTGGACACACAGCTGCAAAACACACTATAAAACATACTCCTTCACAGACCACAATCCTTTGTATTTACACAGCAAGACAAAGAAGCCAGAGCAACTAAAATCCATAAAGTATACAGATCAGGCACCCCTTGTTTTTCACTATCCCATTGAACACCCTGCACACACTTTTGTCCGTTCACACCAATTGCGCTTCTCCTGTTAAGTAAGTCCCTGTCACTGTCAATAGTTTTTTTCCCACTAAGTCATGTTAAAAAAAATCCCCATTTTCTGAGGATGAGTTAAGAGTCACGGTGGATGAAATCATAAGAGTAGAGCCACAATTGTTTGGAGCACAAGTCCAGCACATTCCTCTCAGTAGTAAAATAGAAATGTGGGACAGGATAGTCGACAGAGTGAATGCGGTAGGCACCACCCTGTGCACAAATGAGGACATAAAGAAGAGGTGGAATGACCTCAGGGGCAAGGTCTGCTCCCTGATCTCCAGGCACCAGCTATAGGCCAACAAGACCGATCGTGGCCCTCCCAGAGCCCCATTATTACGCTTTCCCTTGGAAGAGAAGGTCTTGGCCATCCTGCATCCTGAGGGCTTGACAGGAATACCTGGGGGAGCAGAGTCTGGTAAGTCACAGCACAAACAATGTCACAAAAATACAATGTCATGCATGCTTACAGCTCACCTTTACCCACTGTCTTTCTCAAGTACCTCACCAACATTTAGTACCCAGAGTATCTGAGTTTAAACACTTTCAGTGTGTATCATTTTTCAAGGCCCATCACATGTCATATCTCCAAATGGGGTCTGGAAATCCCACAATATCAGAAACACATTTCAGGATCCATGGCATGTCCCAAAAAATGACAACGTATGCTCAAACATAAATGCAGCCTGCATACAAATATGTAAAACACAACATTTGTCAAGTATTGGGGAGTAGTGAGAGTGACCTGATTGCAACTCCCAGGAGGCACTGTTTCAGCAAGGGTAACCACCAACCCAGTGTTTTCCTGCCCAAAGGCCCATGTTTGTTTACTCACAAATGGAGTTTACTCACGTAGAGGGATAATATTGGTCAAGGGTGTGTAGTAGAGAAAGTGACCTGACTGCAACTCCCAGCAGGCCCTCTTCCAGTAACTCCAACCCCCAGCACAGTGGTCACATGCCCCAATACATCTGTTTGTCAACTCCCAAATGAAGATTACTCTCCTGGGGGATATCATTGGTCATGTGTTTGCAGTAGGGAGAGTGGCCTGACACCAACTCACAGGAGGCACTGTTTCAGCAACTCCAACCACCAGTCCAGTGTTCTTTGGTCCAAAGACCCTTGTTTGACAACTCACAAATGAAGTGTACTCACCTGGGAGTGATCAAACAGATCGTGCTCAAATCAGTGACGTGTCTGTCTACCTAGCTCAATCTTGACTTGCTAACCAGAGCTGAAACCTTTAAGGACAGGAAGAACAGCTTACCCTGCTGGTTGCAACAAGTATTCCTAAGATCTCAAGATGAATCACCAGATTGGCAGCAGCAGACACATTGACCCAGCACTGTGCACATGATGACTCCAATCACAAATGCAAACAAATCCCAGGTCTGCCTGCGTCCCACTGAACTAGGCCTCCACATGGTCAAAACCATATCTTGCCCATCCACTGTGTTGGCTGCACTGGTGGGAAGATGTCATTTTCAGGCCATCCTCCCAAGTGTAACTGATCTGCACATCTCAGCAACTGCTCGAGTCAAAATGAGTTGGCATGCTGTACACATGCTATGTCAATTCACCCAGTACCATGGATACTTGCCACAACTGGATTAACTAAAACTTAACTTTGTACTAGGTCTCTGCTTACTGAAACTCTATACCATTGGAGGTAGATGTCACAAAACAACCAGTAACAATGCACGTTTTACATCAACCGGTGGATCTGCCCCAATGCAAATAGAGGCCATGGAACAGATTGCCACTACCCCCCTGAATGAAGCCCTTAGTGACAACAACACTCCTGGACTTGTGGTCGTGGAGGATGGTTCTGGCCCATCTGGGAAACCTGGTCAGATGGCATCAGTGAGTCTCACTGTACCCACAATGTCGCCTCCAGACCTGTTTCTTCAACATCACAGGTAACCTTTCGCCCCCCAACCAGTGTCCCGAGCACAGAATCTACCATCTTGTGCCCCCCATACCTGGATCCTGAGGTGCAGCGCAACACTTTGGACAATCAGGGTCCAGGAACAAGTTGGAGGGGGCACCCTGTGGCAAGGGCACAGGCCCGTGGGGGTAGGGTGCATTGGAGGGTTGTGTGGGAGGGATAATGTGGGCCAATGGGGTGAGGCCACTGTGGCTGCTCTTTCCCAGGCCACCATCAGCCATGCAGGAGTCCCAAGGCGTGATGAGCCAGGTGTTGACCTAACTCCGGGAAATCAAGCAGCTACAGAGGGACATGCATAGGGATATGCAGGAACAGATGGAGGCACACAATGCCAACATGGCCTCCATAACAGGGGTGTTGAGGGACATACACACAACCCTGAGCAGGAATTTTCAACATCAGTCTACCCCCCTTGCTTTGGCCAATCAACAGCAGGCCTAGCAACATTGGTGGCAGTCAATGGAAGATAGGCCCTGCTAGAGGCAAAACAAGGCAAGACACCCCTGCTTACGCAGCAGCAGATCACCCCCCCTCCATGCAAGTGGGGACGTCCAGCAAAGAATCCAGGAGCTGCAGATGGCATGACACCCACCATTGCTAGTAGTAACCCTTTACCGTAAGAACCTCCTTTTTGTGTTACACATTCACATCCTAAACAACCTACCATTTCCAACGGGAGGAGTACTCTGGACTTTGGACTCCCAATGGTGTTGCATCTACTCCAATGATCTCATTCACCATGACTGACCCCTTCAGATTAGATTTTTTTGTTGCGTCATGTCACATATAGTTTCTGTTAGTCATATCTGCATAATAAATGTACCCTCCACTGACTCTGTCTGCTGATTTTGATTTCATATTTAGCCATATAGATAAGTCATACTATGAGAAACACACAATGATTATCCAAAGTACTTGTTCAAGGCAGGATATGTTGCAGGTACACAGTGTCCAGGATAGAATTCAAACCATCCCACACAAACACATACATACAAGTGTCTGCTCAAACTACAACTTTTATTACAGTGTTCAGGCTGTTAATCTGTCAGGGCTATTGGAAATCAAAAATGATTGACTCATACTGAGCAAATGAACATGTTGACAGGTACAGACCGCCAGATCATGGAAGGAAGGGATTAGTCAGACCTTGTCATGTAGAATAGGCAAACATGTTTGTGGTTAATCGCAGCAGCTTGAGCTTTATCACCTAAAACACCAAAGTAATTCAACATCACATAATCCAAGATATAGACAGATGACAGTATGACGGTCTCCGATCACAGGGCCATCATAATCCAATGCCCATGCTTTTGGTGATATGACACAAACATAGGTCAGTTTTGTGGCACAGGCACTGTGGTCTACAATGATGAAACACATCTACAGCTACATACAGGTCACACAAAAAGAGAGATTATCCAATGTAAAGGAAAAATGACTTGGTAGTAAGCTAGCACTCTATATTTCATGGCCACATGATGACACACATGATGCATCAGGCTTATCACAGCATACAAAAAAAAGTCCGGTAGGGACTTCGGAGCATCCACCCAAACACTGTGCAAGCTGTCTTGGCAAAGGTCTCATACACCCAAACTCTGTGACCTACATTGCTTGGTACAACCCATTTCCACTTCGTATGTCAGAACACCATCACATACCTGCAACTGTCACAACTCTGAAATGCCCACATGAAGATGTCATAGTGAAGGTACCTGTACAATGAACAAAACAAGGAGGATAGGCTTGAAGCCATACATATGACACAAGTAAAAAAAGCAAGCATCTGGAAAACAAAATACATTGCAAGGAAACTGACAAAATCAAAGCAACATCATCAAGGTGAGGATGTTTCAAAAGCTATCTCATCATGCAATCTTTGACTGATTATTGCAGAGTATTAGCTCCCTATCTCTATCCAAAACACTCAACTCAAAACATTCTCACAACTACAGTTCATTGCACAGTCACAGTCATGACATCACAAGAATTACACTCAAGAGAATTAGCTGTGGATGAGATCTTCTCACAAGTCAGTTCCTTCCTCTTCACCAACGTCACCCTCAATTGGCATTTAGGATTCTCACCCGGTGGCACTGTAGGCTCCCCCTCCTCTGGTTTGTATGGGATATTCCTTGGCAGGGTGATGTTGTGGAGCAGGCAGCATGCCACAGTGATCCAACACACTTTCCCGGGTGAGTAGAGGAGTGCTTCCCCAGTCCTGTCCAAACACCTAAATCGGACCTTCAGGAACTCAAAAGCTTGTCCCTGCCGTTTTCTTCCATGGACCTCATTGAAGTGGACTTCCCTGGTTTAGTTGGATTCCTCAGTGGTGCCAACAACCAAGGACGCTTTGGATATGCTGAGCCTCCTGGTAAAGTATGGGACATAAGTTAACCTACGAGTCCCTCACTTCATGATTGTAGCACCTGACATTGCTCACACACAATCGGGACAGACGTGTCTTAACAACCAGCCAGGCCCTCTCTGGGTGCAGTTGTGACATCAGCTTGGGTATAGTGTTGAATTATGGCTGAACCAGGATAACGGGCACAGACATTTGAGATCTAGACATTCTGCCAAACAGACAACTTGCATGCTGATGGAATGGAAGTTCTTTTTGTTGCGATATACTTGTTCAGTGGCCAGCTGTTTTACCAACCCAACATGTGTGCCATTAATGGCCCCTACCACATGTGGGAGGTGGACAAAACCATAAAAGTCAGCCTTCAAATTGGCCAAATCCTCACATTGAGGGAACCGTATATTGCTATCAATGTGTTTCAACATTTCTGAGAGGAAATCCTTCACCACCAGACTGAACATGAGTTGGGACACGTTGGGACATACCAGCAGATAGGCTCACGGTATGTGGGAAGGACCCTGTGGTAAGGAAGTGCAATACTGACATGACTTGAACAAAGGGTGGTATTCATTCTGGAATATTCTTTGCTGGCATCAGATCTGGCTCCAACTGACAGCATAGGTTCATTGTTCTATGGTCTACAGGTCTGGCAGTGGACAGTAAACATGAGGTACTTGTATCCTCCCTCTCCCAGGGTACCTATGTGTGACAAGACATAGGGGGTCATTCTGACCCTGGCGGTACATGACCGCCATGGCGGAGGGCGGCAGAAGCACCGCCAACAGGCTGGCGATGCTTCCTGGGTGATTCTGACCGTGGCGGTAAAGCCGCGGTCAGAAAAGGGGAGGCAGCGGTTTCCCGCCGGTTTCCCGCTGGCCAGGGAATCCGCCATGGCGGCGCTGCTTGCAGCACCGCCATGGGGATTCCGACCGCCTTCCCGCCAGCCTGTTTCTGGCGGTGTCCACCGCCAGAACCAGGATGCCGGGGACGGGTGCCGTGGGGCCCCTGGGGGCCCCTGCACTGCCCATGCCACTGGCATGGGCAGTGCAGGGGCCCCCTAACAGGGCCCCACAAAGATTTTCACTGTCTGCTGTGCAGACAGTGAAAATCACAACAGGTGTCACTGCACCCGTCGCACCCCTGCAACTCCGCCGGCTCCATTCCGAGCCGGCTTCATTGTTGAAGGGGCTTTCCCGCTGGGCCGGCCGGCGGTCTCCTGGCGGTCGCCCGCCGGCCCAGCGGGAAAGCCGGAATGGCCGCCGACCGCCGCGGTCAGAATGACCGCCATAATTTGTAACATTAGTCAGTGTGTCCACAGCAACATACATGATGCATGCTAACAATATCATGTGACAAAGCTTTTCTGACTGGAGACATGACATACAGTACTAATCCTAGCTGGCAACTACACAAGGGTCACATGTGACCCCAATGGTTGTCAACACATGTGTCCATAACATGAATTTGGCTGAAACTCAATTATCTGCTCCACAATTGCCCCCAAAATGTGACTGTATTTTCAGACTGCTAAAAAGACAGTCAGCAGTGGTGGACCGTGAAATGCCCTCAAATGCCAAATACAGTATTTCAGTCCACCAAACTGATGGATGCCTGACCCATTTCAATGGACATTAGGAATTGCTCATGACCACCAGTGGAAGTTGTCAGGGCGGTAGGTGGTTCCAACCACAGAGGACACAGCCATAGGCTAAGAATTTTGCCTGTGGCAGTCACTGCCCAATGGCTGTGTCCGTTGTTGGTGATGACCACTTACGTGGCTGACATGATCACCATGTTGTGCAAATTCACTCACATGACTCCTGACACTGCTGTCAGCAACACCTCCACTACTTGAGCTGCTGTGTGCTGCCTCTGGAAGCAATCATGCCATATCCAGCAGGTGACAGGGCCCCTGCCTTCTCTCCAGAGGAGCTGGAGGGGCTTGCCAATGAGGTCCTTCCCCAGTATGAACAGCTCTATCTCATGAGATCAGTACCTCATGTGCACAATGGACTCTGTTCACCACCTTCATTCCATCCTCACAGGCTACAATGTGCCCTGTCCACCAGTTAGACTTCTTGAAACAGTCTGTATGGCATCAACAGGATGTACATTGTGCAGGTATTGGTCACCAGTACTATGGGGGTGATTCTAACACTGGCGGTCGGTGATAAAGCGGCGGCCAACCCGCCAACAGGCTGGCGGTCCAAAAAATGGAATTCTGACCCTGGCGGGAACCGCCAACACAGCCCGCCACATTAACACTCCGCCCGCCACGGCGGGACAGACAAACAGCGCGGCGGTCACCGCCAACAGACAGGCGGCAGACAATGTACTGCCCACAGTATCATAACTCACCAATCCGCCACCTTTTCCGGGGCGGGTGCCCCGCCGATAAAAACACGGCGGAAACAGACTACGAAAGGGAAAACGCTCACCTCTACGCACTCCACGAGGAAGGAGGACAGCATGGAACCCGAATTAAACATCCTACCTGCTCTCGTCTACCTGCTCATCTACCACGAGTACGAACGCCGGCGCAGACGACAACGGTGAGTACTGCACCTACGACACACGGGAGGGGGGAGGAGGAAAGCTTACGGCACACACATATGCGACCCCCACCCAAACTATGTACACACCAATGCAGAGCAACAAGTCACAGTGACACCACCCAAACCCCCCTGAAAATTGCAAAGACATAATTAAATTGTGAATAAAAATTTATGTACAAAATAGGCTCTGAAAAGTAATGGTCAACTAGCCAAAAAATCAATATCAAAATAATTCTATATACAGTGCAATGGATAACCGAGGCAATTAGTCCTGCACATCAAAAGAAAATCGAAGTGTCCATGGGCCAAAGTGTAACAACACAAGGGCAAAGCCCACACAGGAGACCTGAGTCGTCTGGAGAGAACACTGCAGGGGCATCTGATGAAAAAACTACAGGCACCTCAGGGGGAAGGGAAGGGGGGCACCACAGCCACATGAGTCCACGACGCCAGATCCACAAAGGGGCCACCATGCCTACTGTGCCATCCTGGGGAGTGCAAAGCCACAGTCTCTCAAGTCTCTACAGTAGGTGGGTTGCCCACTGTTCCATCCTGGGGAGTGCAAAGCCACAGTCTCTCAAGTCTCTACAGTTGGTGGGTTGCCCACTGTGCCATCCTGGGGAGTGCAAAGCCACAGTCTCTCTACAGTCTCCACTGGTCAAGGAGGAGGCATGGTGGGCACAGTGAACCGTTAACAGTGCATGCAGGAAGGGCCCAGCGGAGCAGTGCTTGAGACGGCGGTGCCCAGCGGAGCGGTGCTTGACAGGAAGGGCCCAGCGGAGCGGTGCATGAGACGGCGGGGCCCAGCGGAGCGGTGCTTGACAGGAAGGGCCCAGCGGAGCGGTGCATGAGATGGCGGGGCCCAGCGGAGCGGTGCTTGACAGGAAGGGCCCAGCGGAGCGGTGCCTGAGACGGCGGGGCCCAGCGGAGCGGTGCTTGACAGGAAGGGCCCAGCGGAGCGCTGCATGAGACGGCGGGGCCCAGCGGAGCGGTGCTTGAGACGGCGGTGCCCAGCGGAGCGGTGCCTGAGACGGCGGGGCCCAGCGGAGCGGTGCTTGACAGGAAGGGCCCAGCGGAGCGGTGCCTGAGACGGCGGGGCCCAGCGGAGCGGTGCTTGACAGGAAGGGCCCAGCGGAGCGGTGCTTGAGACGTCGGTGCCCAGCGGAGCGGTGCTTGACAGGAAGGGCCCAGCGGAGCGGTGCATGAGACGGAGGGCCCAGCGGAGCGGTGCTTGACAGGAAGGGCCCAGCGGAGCGGTGCTTGAGACGGCGGGGCCCAGCGGAGCGATGCCTGAGACGGCGGGCCCAGCGGAGCGGTGCTTGACAGGAAGGGCCCAGCGGAGCGGTGCATGAGACGGCGGGGCCCAGCGGAGCGGTGCTTGACAGGAAGGGCCCAGCGGAGCGGTGCTTGAGACGGCAGGGCCCAGCGGAGCGGTGCCTGAGACGGCAGGGCCCAGCGGAGCGCTGCTTGACAGGAAGGGCCCAGCGGAGCCTTGCTTGAGACGGCGGGGCCCAGCGGAGCGGTGCTTGACAGGAAGGGCCCAGCGGAGCGGTGCTTGAGACGGCGGGGCCCAGCGGAGCGGTGCTTGACAGGAAGGGCCCAGCGGAGCGGTGCTTGAGACGGCGGGGACCAGCGGAGCGGTGCTTGACAGGAAGGGCCCAGCGGAGCGGTGCATGAGACGGCGGGGCCCAGCGGAGCGGTGCGTGACAGGAAGGGCCCAGCGGAGCGGTGCATGAGACGGCGGGGCCCAGCGGAGCGGTGCTTGACAGGAAGGGCCCAGCGGAGCGGTGCTTGAGACGGCGGGGCCCAGCGGAGCGGTGCCTGAGACGGCGGGGCCCAGCGGAGCGGTGCTTGACAGGAAGGGCCCAGCGGAGCGGTGCATGAGACGGCGGGGCCCAGCGGAGCGGTGCTTGAGACGGCGGGGCCCAGCGGAGCGGTGCTTGACAGGAAGGGCCCAGCGGAGCAGTGCTTGAGACGGCGGGGCCCAGCGGAGCGGTGCTTGACAGGAAGGGCCCAGCGGAGCGGTGCTTGAGACGGCGGGGCCCAGCGGAGCGGTGCTCTTCTGCACGGCGGGCCCTGTTCAGCAGTGTTCTTCTGCACGGCGGGGCCCTGTTCAGCGGTGCTCTTCTGCACGGCGGGGCCCTCTTCAGCAGTGCTCTTCTGCACGGCGGGGCCCTGTTCAGCGGTGCTCTTCTGCACGGCGGGGCCCTCTTCAGCGGTGCTCTTCTGCACGGCGGGGCCCTCTTCAGCGGTGCTCTTCTGCACGGCGGGGCCCTGTTCAGTGGTGCTCTTCTGCACGGCGGGGCCCTGTTCAGCGGTGCTCTTCTGCACGGCGGGGCCCTGTTCAGCGGTGCTCTTCTGCACGGCGGGCCCTCTTCAGCGGTGCTCGTCCAGTAAGTCAAGGGAGCCAGACCTGGCCTGGACTCCCTGCTCAGTCGCCCTCCGACCGTGCTGTTGCTGGACCCTTCGGTGACGGAGTCCTGGGCCCTTTTGTGTCCTCCCTAGCACCCGGGATGGGGCTTGTGGGCCCCTCCTGCTCCGCGTTCCTGCTGGCTGACTTCTCCGCCCTGCTGCCCTTTCGCTCCTTAGATGGGGCTCTCGGGCCCTTGCCTCCCCTAGATGTTGTGGCTGGTGAAGTGGGCGAACTTTGCTCCTTGGGGGCAGCCGTGTCAGTCCTCTCACGGCGGCCCTTTAGTTTCCTGGTCCTCTTGCCTGGGGGGGGGCTGGCTGTCCCCTTGCTGCTGATTGAAGTGTCACTGCTGGCAAAGGGTGGACTCCAGAACCCATGCACCACAGTGACACTCGAAGCTGGGCTGGTGGTGGCTGAGGTGCTCTTGGGACTCTTTGCAGATGGAGGGGGTGGGTCAGTGGAGGGAAAGAGGTTAAGATTAGCGAGGAAAACTTTTTTAGGACCAAGGTAAAGGCTAGGAGAAGTGGTGATGGGAGTGGAGGAAGAGGATGTGGTTGTAGGAGAGTCAGGTGTGCTGTCTTTGGGTGCAGGTGCTTGTGCTGGAGGCTGTTGTGAGGTGGATGGCTGTTGGGTGGGTGTCTGCCTGCGTTTGTGTGTCTTGGAAGAGGGGGTGACAGACACAGTGGGAGAGGACACAGGGGACGTGTAAATGGTAGTGGGGGTGGTGACTGCACGTGTGCGGACTGTACTGGAGGGTGTGCTGGTGATGGAAGCACTGGCTGATGGTGGTGTGCATGTAGGTGTGAGTGTAGACGTCACAGGGAGGGAGGAGGGAGACGAGGAGGAGGGGGACACAGAGGTGGTAGTGACTGTTGGAATGTCTGCATCTGGGTGTTGCTTGCGTGAATGCTTGTGGGTTCTGTGGTGCTTGTGCTGGATGAGCTGCCCTTGGGTGTTGAGGTGTGTGCAGGCTGGTCTGATGGTGTGGATGGGATAGGCTGAGGAACAGGAGACAGAGACAGGGTGGAGGCAGTCAGAAGAGGGAGGCTGGAAACAGGGCCAATGGCTGCCGTCAGCGCTGAGGCCAGAGCATTGAACGATCGTTGATGGGCAGCCTGACCCGAATGAATGCCCTCCAGGTAGGCATTGCTCCGATGCACCTCCCTTTCTACCCCCTGGATAGCATTCAAAAGGGTAGTCTGCCCAACAATGATGGTCTGAAGGAGGTCAATGACCTCCGCACTGAGGGCAGCAGGGGTAACAGGGGCAGGGGCTGAGGTGCCTGGGGCGAAGGAGACGCCCGCCTTCCTGGGCGAGCGGGCACGGAGCGTAGGCTGAGGGGCTGCTGGGAGGGCGGGGCTGGTGCGCTGGGTGGCGGCTGTACCTGTAGAGGCGGGGGGCCCGGATGTTGCCGCCACCGCTAAGGAGCTCCCATCCGAGGACGTGTCGGTGTCGCTGGTGTCACCACCGGTCCCCGTTGTGGTGCTCCCCTCGCCCTCCGGATCATTGGTGCCCTCGGTGTCTGTTCCTGGGCCCACCGGGGCCTTGTGACTTGCAGCTCCCTCGTGCTCCGATGCCAATTCTCCTCCGCCTGATGATGCTAATGCACACATGCACAAGAAGATGAAGAAGAAGGGTGGGGGGAGAAAAACGAAGACCAGGTTGAGTGCATGCAATGTCAACACCGTTGGCGGAGAGGACAGACACAGGAGCCTCATGCACTAAGCCGCGCATTCGGGGTACACTACTCAGTACTTCTGACTAGGACAACAGGTCTAGAGACGACAAACGCGCACATGTGTGATGCTGGACCATCGATAGCTGTACTTGTCACCCTACAGAGGTGGGGGCCGGGAGCACAGGGCCATGCCTAAAGGAGAGGACTACACTACAGAAAGCGCCCTGGCCTAATGTCACCCACAACCCTCCTCCCCCACCCAGATGCCTCCACTGCGCAGAGAGATAGCAGAATGTGCTGATACTCACCCCCTTGTGTCTGCTGTGATGTCCTCAAGTGCCCATCCAAATCAGGGTAGGCCACCGCCAGGATCCGGGACATCAGGGGGGTCAGGGTACGACTGGCACCTCTCCTAGGTTGGGAGGCCATCCTCAGCAGTGACTCGGCGGTCTTCCTGGTCCCGCGGCGGATGTCCTCCCACCTCTTGCGGCAGTGGGTGCCCCGTCTGACGTGGACCCCCAGGGCCCGGACTTCCTTGGTGATGGCACGCCAAATGTCCACTTTCTGATGGGCGCTGATCTATTTGACATGTACAGGGTGGGAAGGAAAAATTCATAAATTTTCTGCATGTTAGATGCGATTGGCCCCCCCTCCCCAACCTTGCCATATGGCACATGCTCTCATCTGTCGTGCGTTGCACTCCTCATTCGCCCCCCACCCCACCAACTTACATCCACCCCACTCCACACAGGCATAGCCCATTCAATGTGCACCCAGTGTACTTACCTGTTGGTCTGGAGGACCGTAGAGTAACGCATACTGGGGGAGGACCCCATCCACAAGTTTCTCCAACTCCTCAGACGTGAAGGCAGGGGCCCTTTCCCCAGTCGCAGCAGCCATTGTCACTTCCAGACCGAGGTCACAGCAGCACTTGCAGCATAGGTCCTCTCCTGTGGATGATCAGGTCTCGAGTGATTAAGCAGATAGAAAATGGCGGTCACGCCCGCGGCGGTGCGTACCGCGGCGGTGCGTACCGCGGCGGTGCGTACCGCGACCGCCGGCGCACCTCGTCATTGGCTCCTGAAACCCATAGGCTTCAATGTTAGGCAATGCGGCTTCGTATAGCGGTCTTCGACCGCCTACCGCCACGGTGTGCCACGCCAGCGCATTGACCTCACATCCCATTGTCCTACTTCACAGGTCAGGCAGCCGCCATTTCAAGGGCCCACATGGCATAATTTGTACTGCGTCACACAGGCCTAGGCCTTGCATTGCCACACATAAACGCCTTTCAATACATAGATAATCGTGTGCTCGGCATGCTGTGGTGAACGTACCTGTGATTTGCTTGACTCTGTGCTCCATGTTGTCCTTCCTAGGCACCGTCCGCTGGGACTTGCGAGGAGAAGGATGAATCCTCGCGTGCACCGACCGCTGGTGGACCTGTCGACAATGGAAGAACGCCATATCATACTACGATACCGACTTGACCGAGCCACTATACATGAACTGTGTGCCCAGCTGGAGCCAGCCCTGATGTCCCCCATCCGCCAACCCACAGGAATTCCCCCTCTAGTGCAGGTTCTGTCAGTCCTCCATTTTTTGGCAAGTGGCTCATTCCAGACAACAGTGGCCATGTCATCTGGAATGTCTCAGCCTATGTTTTAAAATTTTTTGTCTAGAGTGTTGTCTGCCCTGACGAAACACATGCAGAGCTACATTGTATTCCCTGAGGAGGTTGATTTGGCCACTGTGAAGGGTGATTTTTATGCCCTTGGACATATCCCCAACATAATTGGTGCCATTGATGGGACCCATGTGGCTTTAGTACCCCCAAAAGACGATGAGCAGGTGTACAGAAACAGGAAAAGTTACCATTCTATGAACGTCCAGGTGGTCTGTTTGGCTGACCAGTACATCTCCCATGTGAATGCCAAGTTCCCTGGGTCAGTGCATGACGCGTATGTGATGCGTAATAGCAGCATCCCTTATGTGATGGAACAGCTACAGAGACAACGTGTGTGGCTAATTGGTGACTCTGGTTACCCCAACCTGCCTTGGCTATTGACCCCAGTGAGGAATCCCCGGACCAGGGCAGAGGAACGGTACAATGAGGCCCATGGGCGAACTAGGAGGATCATAGAAAGAACCTTTGGCCTCCTGAAGGCCAGGTTTAGGTGCCTGCATATGGCAGGGGGATCCCTGATGTACTCACCAAAGAAGGTGTGCCAGATCATCGTGGCCTGCTGTATGCTTCACAATCTGGCATTGCGACGTCAGGTGCCTTTCCTGCAGGAGGATGGTCCAGATGGTGGTGTTGAAGCAGCTGTGGAGCCTGCGGAGAGTGAAGAGGAGGAAGACGAAGAGGACGACCCAGACAACAGGGACAGAGTTATCCAACAGTATTTTCAGTAGCACACAGGTAAGAATCACCCACACCATTTAACATTTACTGAAAGCCCCCTGCTTTGTGTATTTCCCCCCAGTTCTTTTAAACTGATGTTTGATTTTCCCTTCCCTTTTCAGTGCTGTATGACCCACTGCGTGACTTCTGCTTGGTTAGCCCATGGACTAATGCTTATTGACATCAGTATGTTGTCATCACAAAAATAACAGAACATTATTGATCAGTAATGTGTTATACATTTGTAAATAATACAGGCTGACTCCTGAATGATTTCAGTGCAATGAGTGATTTATTTTTAGTGCTAGATATTGGTACATGATATTAAAACGGTGATGGGTGAGGGTGGAGTTATGTCCATGGCAGAGCCCAGTTCTCAGTTTCACAGGTGCATTTTCCATATGCCTGTGGAAGGATGGAGCAGGGGCAGTTCAAGGTTGGACAGGGTGACACTGTGGGACAGTGGGATGACATCAGGGGGTATCTTATGCTGGCGGGGGTCTTGGCATCCTACTCTGTCTTCCTGTGAGATCTCAGGTTCCTCTTGCGGGGTGGTTGTTCTTCAGCAGGAGGTGGGGTTCTGGTGGGCCGTCGTTCTGTGGGGGCCTCCTGACCACTAGCGCCGGCGGAGGTGGTAGGCTGTTCCTGGCTAGTGACAGGGGCCCTTTGTGGTGCCACATGGTCCCGCAATGTGGTTTCTATCCGGTTGAGGGCCTGGACTATGGTCCCCATAGCGGTAGCGATGTTCCTGAGTTCATTGCTGAACCCCATGTACCGTTCCTCCTGCTGTGCCTGGATCTCGGTGAACTTGGCCAGTACCGTCGCCATCGTCTCCTGGGAGTGATGGTATGCTCCCATGATGGTGGTGAGGGCCTCTTGGAGAGTGGGTTCCCTGGGCCTGTCCTCCCCCCCCTGTCGCACAGCAGCCCTCCCAGTTGCCCTGTTTCCCCGGGCCTCTGTCCCCTGGACGGTGTGCCCACTACCACTGCCCCCAGGTCCCTGTTGTTGTTGGGGTGTTGGGTCAGCCTGGGTGCCCTGTAGTGGCGGACACACCGCTGATTGACGCGTCCGCGAGACAGAGGCATGGGCCCGCTGGGTGGGAGCTGTGCTGGTGTTCCCAGAGGGGGTTGGGTCTGCTGTGGCCTGTGTCTGTGTGTGGGGAACCGACTGTCCAGAGGTCCCCGATGGTCCGGGCTGGTCATCAGGTTCTAGGTCGACAGAGCTGCTGTCCTCGCTGGGGGCCTGTTCTGGGGGTGGGATGGACAAATCTGGACCCTCCGTGGCGGTGTGTTGGCGTTCGGGCCCTGCAGGGGTAAAGGAGTATGGTTATTGTTTCTGTGTGTGCCATGGCGTGCATTTTGAGTGCCCTTGTCCCCCCGTGCTGGCATTCCCTTGTGGGAGGTTTTGTGAGGGTGGTGGGGGGGGGTGTATGGGTATGTGCAATGGTCATGCTTTGGTGGTGGCTGTCTATGGTTTGTGTTGGCATTCAGGGGTTGGTGTTGTTTAGGGTGGGTTGTGCTGGTGAGACATCGGCAGGGAGGTTGTGTGCTGGGGGGTTGAGATTGGGGGTGGGGGGGGTTGGCATGCTGGTGGTTGGGGGGGGGGGTGAAGTAGTTGAGATTCGACTTACCAGAGTCCATTCCTCCGTGTACTCCAGCGAGGCCATCAGGATGCAGGATGTTTACCACCTCTTGCTCCCATGCTGTGAATTGGGGTGGAGTGGGTGGGGGTCCGCCGCCAGTCTTCTGCACAGCGATGTTGTGTCGCGACACCATCGAGCGCACCTTCCCCCGTAGGTCGTTCCATCGCTTTCTGATATCTTCCCGATTTCTGGGATGCTGTCCCACAGCGTTGACCCTGTCTACGATCCTTTGCCATAGCTCAGCCTTCCTTGCTATAGTGGTGTGCTGCACCTGTGTGCCGAAGAGCTGGGGCTCAACCCTTATAATTTCCTCCACCATGACCCTGAGTTCTTGGTCCGAGAACCTGGGGTGTCTTTGGGGTGCCATGGGGTGGTGTGGATGAGGTGTGGGGTGGTGTTTGTGGTGATGTGCGTGGTGATATGTGGTGATGTGTGCGTAAATGTGGTGTGGGTGATGAAGTTGGGTTCCTGTGTGTGTTGTGGTTTTCGATTGCTGTGCTCGCTCTCTCTATCTCTATCTCTATCGCCTTCTCTCCGATTTCCAACTAGTGGGGGTTTGTGGGTGATGTGGGTGTGTGTTTTATAGTTGATTGGATGTGTGGGAGTGTTGTTTGTATGTGTGTCAGGTGTGTGTATTTCAAATTGTCCAATGTGGCTGTGTTTTGGAGCTGTGTGTGTATTTTGAGCGCGGCGGTGTGTACTGCCAATGGAATACCGCGGTTGAAAGACCGCCGCGTGGATTCGTGGGTCAGAATGGCATGGGCGTGTTTGTGTTGGCGTGACGGTGGAGGTTTGGTCATCTCCAGTTTTCCGCGGCCCGCTGATGAGGCGGCCTTCCTTGGATGTCGGATTGTTGGCGGTTTCACAGTTGGTGGTCAGAATGACCGTGGCGGTTTACCGCGGCGGTAGAATGGCGGACTTCTGACCGGCGGTAAGGGCCTTTTACCGCCGAGGTCAGAATGACCCCCTATGTGTTTTGTTCATGAACATTGTGTTGTGTGATGTTTTTTGTGGTACTAGATCCTCCTTGTGTTGGATGCACATAACTAGGAAAGGAGACTTTACTGCTATCCAATGACATCTCATTCTTCATAATAGTTGTAAATGTTGGACAACATGTATGTGTATGACAGTCATTTGAGGATCCAGGAAGCAATGTGTATAGTACCACAGATCTATCGAGCCTTGCACAACGGTTCTATGGAAGACATATCATGACTCACTCTGCCCTTTAGTTGCCACACATACCACATGCCACATTGCTGATGGCCCCATGATGTACTGTCATGCAGGAAAGTGATGGAAATGTGAGTGTCATGTAGCTTCCGTATGTTCAGCCAGCAGAGACCAGGGTCTGTCACATATATCTCCCAGTAAGGGACCTAGTCAAGGCTGTGGGAAAGTCACTGTGGCTATGAAACTGTCCATTCAAAGTATCCCAGCAGATCCTACCATGTGGACAATATGATGCTCTAGTGGCAAAACATGCCCTGAATGCCTCATTCCATTGGCTAGATTAGGAACCGATGCAGAGGTACATCCCAGAAGTAGTCCATATGTGCATTTTGCATCATTGTCAAAGTGTGCCTTTGACTCATGACAGGTCCCTCACTCCTACAGCTCTGTTGTCACCTTCACATAATTCATAATTGTCCTGTACAGGCTTATTGCACAAATGACAGTCCCACAGTGCAGACAGGGTGTTCGTTCATGGGAGACCATGATGTAAGTAGCTTGTTCGCATAGCAGAAATTGTACAATGCATACCTTTATATGTTGGATGCAATCTCCGTAGGATAGACACACATATTCAAAGGAGTGTCCTGTGGTACAGGTACATACCACAGAACCACCCCTGAAGTGGCATGAGTTTCCATTTGGTGGGCCACATATCCACACATGCATAGGAAAGACACTTTCTGTAGCCACTATGCCAGCCCCTTCATTGACTCTCAAGTGTATGGGTGATGTCTGTACTATGGATGTTGCCTGCAGTGAGTCAATCTCACAGAGTGTGAATGTGTTGGTCCAGTCAGTCCTACCCTTCGAAGCCACATATGTGTTTAGTGTTTAATTGTGGTCACTTCACAGTACTTGTTGCTGGAGCATGTGCGACCTGATGTGAGTAGGCGTGCTTAGTCATTGTCATAGTCATCGAGCAGGGTAGTGGGTAAGTCTGCAGATGGATATAAACGTCTGTAGTCATGTCCCTATACTTATTGTACAATGCGGGAGGGGACATGTCGGACCATGACACCCCTAGTGTCCCACATTCTGGCTGTGGTGTACCCAGACATTGATGGGCGTTTGAGGGGAGCACAGCAGCCACAAGGGGGTGAGTACAGGGCATATTCCTGCCTGTCAGGTTGGCAAGTTAATGTGTTAGTTTCTTACTTCTCCCCCTGACAATTAGGGATGAGCCATGTGTGACACAGTAGATGTGTAACTGTTTGTGTAGATTTGTCATGTGTTGCATACTGATGTGACTTGTCTATTGGCCCAGGGACCTAGGACACAACTGGGTACAATCAACAAACAAATACCTCTCCAGAGACAACACATGTTTGAGTAAATTGATCATTAAAGTAATGTTTGTTTTTGTTGTGGGGATAAATTCAACGCTACAGACCGCTACTCCTCAGTGTTACAGGCCAAAGGAAAGATCTGATGAATCACTGTCCTCAGCCATGTGTCTAGTCAAACGAGTATATTGGCATCTGCCCCCAAGGCTACTTATCTTCAGCGTGTGATGAGTGCTGGTGCCTCACAATTGTCTGTAATGTGAAGATGGCCATCACACATTTCTCAGAGCATACATTGTTATCTGACTCAGCTACAGATCAATACTTTCCCTTGGTAAGTGGGGAATTTCCATTGACATGATTTGTGTGCCATGACTGTCGCAAATATTCCTTGTGCCTACATGTTAGCATGTGTCCCTTTCTCTTTTTACAAAATGTGTACACTGCTGTCTCATGCATACCCTACTTGTGTACATTTGATGATTTCTGTATTCACTTACATATATGTGCATGCCAATCTGTGTTTGTAATAGGACATTTGCAATCTGTGTACATTTCCTGTGGTGCCACAGACAGGAGTGTGTCACAATTGATTGTTGGCTGACACATACCCTCACCTGTCATTGCATGTCATTTGGCATGTACAAATGCAGTAGCAATGAGGGACAAAATGCGTATGACTAGACGTTTTAGCCACAATGTGCATTTCCATGCCACATGATGTGGCATCATGTAGAAAAGTACACTGCACATATGTAATGGGGAAGGTTTGTAACCTGACTGGTGGCATGCATCATAGATGACTTCCAGCTATGTTTGTATCATATGTATTTGTGTAAACCCAGGCATCTACAGACACCTGGGTTTGCAGGACCAAAATGGAGACTGATGTAGATTCCCATTAGGCAACATGCTGAGGGCCTTCTACTAGTACTAACAAATCTCTGTGCCTCTCCAACATACAAATGACTAATGGTGTGTACTGATCCAGTCAGAGTACTTCATTGTAAGGGGTGCCAGACATAAGGGCTTATTTCCCTGGGGCTTGCTGTTTCATTGTGTTGTGGATTTTCAGGGTCATCTCCCTGACATTTAGACCATTTTGTCTACAGTGTCCATTTCCATGCCAAATGTGAGCAACATTAGTACCATCTCTGTGTCTCATTAAGACAAATTTCACATGGTGAAGTGTGCATTGTTAGTATATTTTCAGTGTGACACGAGTATTTCCATCCCACCTTCTCCAGGCTACTGTACTGTTTTCAGCAACATGACAGGTTTTAGGAGCATCATTTCATTTTTTGTGTTATTATTTATGTCACAAATAGATGTCTGCATGACCTTGTGTGGGATCTGTGAGAATGAAGTTGGCATTGGGTTACTATTGTATGCCAACAGCTAGCTGAGGTATGCCCCATAAGGCAAACTATTAAAGTTGATGTGGTCTCCTATTTGTTCAATAGTTACTGTGATTGCACAACTTAAGCCATGCAATTGTAGTTGTCCGAGATCCAGATGTTCCTATAGGCAACTGGTGACAGTTCAGATTGCATGTATGTATATGATATGGTACATGGAGGAGCCACTTGATTAGTTTGTTGCTGGGGCCTACTTAACGTCATGGTAATGTTTGCTAATCACAGATGTTGTTCAAGTGTGTTTCAGAAGCATGTGTTGACCTTCTTCCTCTTTGTTTTTTCAGCATCATCTCAGGCAAGTGAAAGAGACAGGGCACAGCCAAGTGGGGAAGCATCTGTCCACGGTACCTCAGGTTAAGACACCACTGACATGGAGGGGTCCACTGGCCCGCAGGGCGAGGGGAGTACCACAGAGTAGAAAGAATCAACGTCTTCATCATCAGATTTTACCTCAAGGGCCACATTTCTGCCCCAGCCCGGGTTACCCCTGCTGTCCTGAGTGAAGAGTCTATTGACCTCCTAAGGAACATCTCTACCATAGTGAATGCCAGCCAGACCAATGCTTTCCTGGAAGGCATTCATAGCTCCGTGTCTGGCCTACAGGAATCTTTTCAGGCTCTGGCCTCCTCATTGATGGCAGCCAGTCACCCCCCACATTCCTACCCCCTCCACCTCCCTCTTCCCAATCCAAACTCCCCACTACCCTACCTACCCAAGCACAGCGACACATCCACATGCACCCACCTCAAAACACAGAAGCAGCACACATTAACACAAACACTACAAGACAGACTGGCACAGAGGCCTCAACATACACTTACAAACAGGACTTTGACCACATCCAGCATATCCACAGGTACCACCACAACAGCCAGTGATACATCCATCATACCCATCATACTTGCAGAGACCACCACAAAACCCACACACACAGCCACCACTTCCAGCTTACCCGCAGAAACCACCCCACAGACACACATACATCCACCACATCCACCAAACCCATGGACACCACACCAATAGGCACACATATTCACCACATCCAGCATACCCACAGCCACCACCGCAACCAACACACACACATCCACCCCTCCATCTCCCAGCACCTCCACCTCCAAGGCCCCAAGACTAAAAAAACACACTGTGTGAGTGTGGGCAACATACACCACCCAAACAGACGCATATCTCACACATGCACACATCCAAGACATCTACACCCACACACCAGACAACCACTACCTCAACCGCCAAATCTCCAACCCCATCTGATGACCGTCCCTGTGTTCCCAAGGAGAGTTTTCTTTTAGACCTTGCCCTTTCCCTTGTTCCCTCTATACCCCCTCCCTAACCCGAGGCCCCTGCCCACATCCCAATCCATCCCTTCCACATCCAAGTCTTCCCCTGTCTCACCTGCCCCTGCCCCCTTGCAAGCACCCATACTACTCCCCCCCAAAAAAAGCCCACCCCTCCAAAGTAACAGTCCTTTGCTATTATGCATTTTAAGTTAATAAACTCAAATTGTTGTTTTTTGGGGTACACATTTGTCCTGCAATTCCTTTTCTACCTTTATGTTGTTCCTGAGTAACTTATGTTGTATGCCTACAGCTGTATGTGTTTCAGTCTGATTGATGATCCATTTGCTGTTGTTTGCACTATCTGACTTTGTGGGCACTGCTGGTGTCACCCAAGACAAAGGTAGATGTTGACTGAATGGATATGTGTTTGTTAATCAATTGGGGTGTCATTGCATTGTGTTATGTTTGGTATGGTAAGCATTTCATCTTATGTGGTCCAGTGTCAGCAAGTATAGTATTAAACGTGTCCCCCTGATATGGATTGTAGATTTGTTTCATGTGTAAAGGCTTGAGTTTTGTTTGTCCAGACATGGAGGGTGTTTAATTGCGCTGGCTTCCTTTGCATTTGACTGTGCATGTGTCCATTTTGCTGAGTGTACTTTGCAGCGACTTCATCTTGATGTATGGCCCATGCTGTTGCAGTTGTATTTGCTTTCTTGACTCACTCTTTCACATTATGCAGATGGGCATGTCACTTGAATCTGGTATTTTTTGTCCCTGAGATACCTAAAGGGCAAGTTCCTGTGCACATGTTGTTTTAGGGGCATGTGCAAAGTGTAAGGTGTTCCAGGGCAGCATCCTTCCATGAGTGCTCCTGATGCCCCAACCTCATTGTGCAGAAATTGTTTCCATTATGAGCTTTGGATATTTGTCTCTATGACTATTGGGCACCCCATTGTCCTTCCATTGTGTTGCAATATGGGTGATGTGTTGGCCCATTGCAGGGCTGTTTCATGGGAGGAGTGTTTATGTTTCATGACACATCCATACAAATGTGTGTTGAATCTGATGACAGTCCATGGCATGTGGGCAATGTGAGGGTGTCTGTTATTAGTAGATGTGATATTGCTGCGTTGTTGCTGTTGTGTGACATAATTCTCTGTACACTTCACAGGTCTTGTGCCAACAACGTGCAGATGTGTACGTTTGTATAGTGTGGGGTGCAGTGTGAGTGACCTGCCCAAAGGGTGCATTTCATGGCTGTGAATGTGTTCTTCTTTGTGAATGACTCAGACTGTGGACACAGTGACACATGTACTTGGTGACCATAGCATGGGCCCCATTTCATGTGGACGACAGCACGACAATCTATTTTTAAGGTTAATAGGACAGGTAGTTGTGTGTACTTACTGTTGATTGCGTCCACTGTAGTGTGGATTTGGGGCTCCATCGATGAGCAGCAGCAGTGGCAGGATGCGTGTGATGGGCTCAACAGCAGAACAGGACACGTAACACAGCCTGCAGGTGAGTTACTTACTTTATACTCTCTGTTTCCGCCAGCTTGGACATGGTGGTTGGACTACCATGGTCACGTTTGCGTGTGCAACATCATAATGAGTCTGGCCGAAACACTGGTTCCATCAGCCTGTTTGTCCTGCCTCCTCACCGTGGCAGTCAGGTCTGCCCAGAGGTGCTGGATGAACCATGGCGATCTTTGCTCCACAGGCCCGCCAAAATCGTAATGCAGTGGTCCAACTGCCAAGCCAAGCTGATGATGGTTGGACCGCTATCATTAGTACTATTAATATTAATACTAAAACAATTAATTTGCATATCTTTACAATTATTAACTTAAAGTTCAAAATTCAAATATCTATGTTTTTCAAAAATCTGCCCACACTAATCGCATAGTAACCCAAAATCCTGCTGCTAAAAAAATACATTAATTAATTCAAAAAATACACACAATTGAAAATACAGATTTTAACAATTTAATAAGCAAAAAAATGAAATAAACTAAAAACAAAATAAAAATGCATGACGTACTAATAAACACAAAAAATTATATTGTATGCAGCAAAATTTTTAACAGCGATGTTTTTCACAAGGATTGTAAAAACAATGGGCCTCATCACAAGTCTGGTGGTCACTTGACTGCCAGACTCGCGGATGGCAGTCAGACCGCTGCCAATGCAGCCTATCCGAGCACCATACTTTGACCATGCAGGCCTTGCCGCAGTAGGACAGCCAGATCCTGGTGGTCTGGCAGTTGCTGCGGTCCTAATCCGACAGGGCAGCTCTTCAAGCAGCACAAACCTGGGGATTACGTCCTCCTTCTCTGCCAGCCTTTTCATGGCAGTAGCGCCACCATGAAAAGGCTGGTGGAGAACAGGTGCAGGGGGCCCCAGGGGAACCCTGCACTGCCCTTGCACTTGGCATTGCTAGTGGAGGGGTCCCCCTGGCCAGCACCCTTGCAATGTTCACTGTCTGCTTCGCTTTGCAGACAGTGAACATTACAAGGGCGCTGATGCACCCTGCATCTTACAGCATTGCCACCAGCTCGATTATGAGCTGGAGACAATTCAGTAGGCTGTTTCCCACTAGACCATTGGGCAGAAACCGAGGTTTCTGCCAGCTGACCTGGCGGGAAACTCCTAATGGGTCCGGAAGGGAGGTAGCCACTATGGTGGCAACCTCCCCATCGGATGTTTGGCAGATGGACTAAACCATCTGCTGAACTCGCAATAAGGCCTTTATATTTAACATCAATATTCATGTCCATGATATATTTGAAGTCCCAATATTCTTGATACAATATTTCTGAACCACAACATTTGTTTACTGATAATTTGTCTAAACACCCTGCTCTTTGAGAAGGAAGGCTGGACCTGATCCCTTCATACAAGGCTAACCTGAGTGACTCCAAGGGTCCTTTGTACTGAGCCTTTATTGTGCTACAGGGAGACCGAAAGCTCCAGAGGCCTTACAACTACTGCCCAGGTGATTTGCTGCTACTGGGCTTGCCTGAGAATGCTGACCTCTACTAGAGTAAGTCATTGATCTCCAAGAGGTGCCTCCCCGGGTCCTGGACCTTTGACTGGCACCAGTGTGCACTCCTCAGTGAAGAAAGGAGAAATCCTGAAGGTTTGAGTTCTTTGCAACCACGACAGGTGCAGTTCACTTAGAGAGTCTCCCACCCCTGATGGTCACCAAAGCAAAGTTCCTGTGAACCTGACTCTACACGCTACGGTGACTACCAATGACAAACAGCAACACTAGGGCCTTCATTATGACATTGGCGGAAAATCCAACTTACCGCCACGCTGACTGCTGCCAACCTACTGCCGCGGACATCCTCTCACCATATTATGACACACATACACCAATCAATCACTATTCAGCCACAGACACAACTCCGCCACACCAAAGGTCAGTGATAAACTGGCGGTATCAAAACCCACACCGTTACGCCAACAGAACTATGCGAACCACATTATGACCCACGAATCACCACGGTGGACATTCAATGGCAGTAAACCATTGGTGGTACACACCGCCGTGCTCAATATACACACACACATACAAAACAACATTGCATTGGATAATTCAAACAACACACACCTGACGCACATGCACACACCACACCCACACACCCACACCACTATAAAACATGCACCCACATTACCCACAACCCCTTATGAATACAAATCATTGCCAAGAGACTGACATCACGACTACAGACAAGACTACACCCACATACCACCATCACCTATACACCACCCACGCACCTTACATCACACACCCCAACACATCACCCTACACACCCTCACCCACACTACTTTCACAAAACCCATGTCACCACAAAGACACCCCCAATTCTCAGAGGAGGAGCTAGGGGTCATGATGGAGGAAATCATCCGGGCAGAGCCACAGCTATTTGGAGCACAGGTGAAGCACATATCCATTCCTAGGAAGATGGAGCTATGGCAGAGGATTTCAAAGGATCGTTGACAGGGTGAGCGCCGTAGGACAGCACCCAAGAACCTGGGATGACATCAGGAAGAGGTGGAACAACCTACAGGGAAGGTACTTTCTTTTGCAGCAAGACACCAACTTGCTGTACAGAGGACTGGCAGTGGACCCCCATTTCCTCCCCCAGAACTAACAACATGGGAGGAGCAAGTCTTGGCAATCATGCATCCTTCGGGCTTGGCCAGAGTAGCAGGAGGACTGGACTCTGGTAAGTCAAGTCTATACTACTACTACCCCCCTACCTGTATGCCATCACATAGCCCCACCCTCACCCTCACTCCCATCACTCCACCACTTCCCACACATCCCACCATCACATCTCACTCATCCCAGTTCCAAGCCCTGCATGCTGTACCAATGCATGGACACCACTCACAGACCTGCATGGACACCTATCAATAAAGCATGCACACTAGAGAGAACTAATCATCCCTCCTTACACCAACGTACACAAGTGAAAGCTGTCAGGGCGAATACAACCAAAGAGGGCAACCCACCAAGGCACAATATGTCACAAACAGAAACAATAACACTGCATTTACGTCCCCACAGGTACCCCAGCCACACCTTGCCCACAAGACAATCAGGGACCTGGGGTCAGTGGGCACACAGTTCAGGGGACAGAGGCACAGTACAACAGGGACACTGTCAGGACGGCTGTGCGCCGGGGGAGAACAGGCCCAGGGAACCAACTCTCCAGGAGGCACTCACCAAGATCCTGGGAGCATACCAACATTCCCAGGATACATTGGGCCAGATCCTGGCCAATATGCAGGAGAACAGGTGGCTGCAGGAGGGACGGTACCAGGGGATCAGGGAGGACTTGCAGGCCATTAACACCACCCTGGTCTCCATTGCATGGGTGCTGGCAGACATGGCCAACATTTTGAGAGAGGCAGCCTCATAACAGCGTGCCCCTGCCACCAGCCGGACATCTGAACTGCCTTCCACCTCCACTGCCGCTAGGGGACAGGAGGTCCTGCCACAGGACCAACAGGCCACCAGCACCCCTCCCACTGCAGAAGGAGAACCACCCCGCAAACATTCCCTGCGATCCAAGCAGTAGCCAGAGACTATTGGCAAGATCCCTGCCAGGAAATGATACTCTCCTGATTGTCACCCTTGTGTCCCACTCTGTCACCCTGTCCACCTTGAACTGCCACTGCTCCCCTTCCTATGTCTCATGGACAATGCACCTGTGCACCAAATACACTGGAACTATACCCTGGGCTTTCCTCCATCATCACCCCTGCCCAATGCACTTGCCCCTCTACTCCTTAGCACTTAAATAAAAACCCTTGGAAAAATACGGTGTATGTCAAATGATTTAAGTATGTATTCATTTAACCAGGTTCAAACATTACATTTCAAATGCACAGTAATGTTCACATTGGTAGACCTGTAACTGGCTGCAGTGATCACACCAGGAGCGATAGTGGGGCACCAACATCTGCAAAATGAGTTACCAAAGGGTTCAGTGAGAGGGCATAGAAGTAGGAAAAACAGCATGCCAGTGACAGAGGTAAACAAGAAAATGTCAATGAAAGGTGAAGTAACACTGTCCTACTTGTGTATCATTGGAAGTATTGACTGATCACTGCAGTCCTGTTGTCCTCTTCTTCATCCTCTGCCTCATCATCCTCACTGTCCACAGGGTCCACTGTTGCCACACGGCCATCTCCAGACTCCTCCTCCTGCAGAAAAGGCACATGGCGTCTCAAGGCAAGGATGTGCAACATACAGCATGCCACAATGATCTGGCAGACCTTCTTGGATGAGTAGCACAGGGATCCACCTGTTAGATGGAGGCACAGAAACCTAGCTTTGAGAAGTCCAAAGGTACATTCTATTATCCTTCTTGTACGCCCATGTGCCTCATTGTAACATTCTTCTGCCCTTGTCCTGGGATTCCTCACAGGGTCAGTAGCCATGATAGGTTGAGGTAACCTGAGTCACCTGCAAATTTGGAAGGACAATATTTAGCCACACACCATCCCATATGGCCTAAACCATACCTTACAGCAACATCCACTGGGTTGGAACCAGGGCTCACCTATTAGCCACACCCTGTGCCTCTGTAGTTGGGCCATCACATTTGGGATACTGCTATTCCTCAGGATAAAGGCATCATGCACAGCCCCAGGATACTTAGCATTGACATGGGAGATGTACTGGTCTGCTAGGCACACCATCTGGACATTCATGGAATGATAACTCTTTTGATTTCAGAATACCTGTTAATTTTGCCGGGGGGTTACAAACGCAATGTTTGTTCCATCAATTGCCCCACTTATGTTGGAGATATGTCCCATTGCATAAAAGTATGCCTTCACTCTGGTCAAATCCTCCACTTGGGTGAACACAATGTAGCTGCACATGTGTTTAATCAGGGCAGACAACACTCTGGTCAGCACTACTGAGAACATTGGCTGTGACATTCCTGCTACCAAGTCCACTGTCACTTGGAAAGAACCAGTTGCAAGGAAATGGAGCACTGATAGAACTTGCACCAGAGAGGGGATCCCAGTGGGGTGACGGATAGCAGATATCAGGTCAGGCTCCAGTTGGGCACACAGCTCCGTGATTGTGGCCCTGTCAAGTCTGTAGGTGAGGATAAAGTGCCTGTCCTCCATTGTTGCCAAGTCCACCAGGGATCTGTACACGGGGGTATGTCTCCCCCTCCTATTCATCTGCAGCGGTTGCAGTCTAAGGGACAAAAGAGTGAGGAACCAGTCACAAACTGAACATTGTAGCCACAACAGTACAATGCATAATGTTAATTTGAAATGCATAAGTGGCATTTGTCCTGTATGTCCAATTGTGGACTGTGACGCCATTATAATCCAGGGCCTGCCGCCCCCTGAAATGGCATCTGCCTGTCCTATGTGGAGGGACAGGTGAAAGTGAGGTAAATCTGCTGACATTGTGTGCTGTTGCGGGAGGCGGTTGGGAACTGCCATGCTACTCTTCATTGGATAATATTGGACCCTATGGGGTACAGTGGCCAATGATGATGTACGCTGGCAGAGACGAGATGCACAGCCGCAGAGGTCATTGCAATTTTGTATCTGTTCTCTCACTTGCTACCGGACCTTTAACAGGAGAGGACCTACACTGCATGTGCTGCTGTGACCTGTGTCTGGGACCTATGATGGGGCCTGTGACTGGGGAAAGGGCCCCTGCCTTCACCTCAGAGGAGTTGGAGCGACTGGTGAATGGGGTCCTACCCCAGTACGGACTGCTGTATGGACCTCCAGACCAACAAGTGAGTACACTGTGAGCACAATGCATGGGGCATGAATGCATGGAGTGGTGTGTGTGAAGTCCTCGTGTAGGGGGGTTGGTGGATGTCCCCTGGGCGGCATACAGCTTGGGTGCTGTGCCCCATTTCTGCAATTGATGATATGAAGTGGTATGGTGGGCCATAAGTGTAACAGGCAGGACGGTCTGACTAATAGCTTTCCCTGTGTGTATTTCTCTGCAGTTCAGCTCCCATCAAAAGAAGGGTATACAGCGTGCCATCGCCAAGGACGTGTGGCCCCTGGGGGTCTACAGCAGGCTGAGCACCCACTGACGGATGGGAGGACCTGAGACGCTAGGCACAGAAGACAGCGGAAGCCCAGCTGGGGATGGCCTCCCAACAAGGATGGGGTGCCCGTCAAACCCTGACCCCCCATGATGGCCCGGATACTGGTGGTGGCCTATCCTGAGCTGGATGGGCACTTGAGGGCAACACAGCAGCCACAAGGGGGTGAGTACAGTGCCCATCATAACCTCTGGTAGGGTGGTATCTGGGAGGTGGATGTGTGTCTGTGGGTGCCCCTAGGCCAGGCCTGACATTACAGAGTAGGTCCCATGTTGGGCAGGGTTCTGATGTGATATTCCTCCTACCTAGCATGTAGGCATCCTCTACTGGGCAGGGCTGTGTGGGTCCCAGGTATGCTGCAATTGGCAGTATGTGTCCCTCCCATGCCTTGGTGGTTTGCATTGGTACTGAATTACATAGTGCGTAGGCCTGCTCCCTGTGTGTGAGGGTGGTATGTACGCCAACGGTGGTGTTGGTATGGCCATTGACCAGGTGTATCCTTTCCTGTCCTTATGTGCATTAGCATCATCTGGCGGAGGAGCAGAGGCACCGGTGACGGTGGGATGTGTATCCCACAGGACCCAGGAGGCAGAGTCCACTGACGGTGAGGGCACCAGTGGGATGGAGGGCAAGGGGAGCACCATGGCAGAGACTGGAAGGGACAGTTCTGACACAGATACCTCTCCGATGGAAGCTCCATCGTGGTGGCGGACACTTCTGTGACTACCCCAGCTACAGCTACAGCCACCACCCCATTCCAGCACTGCCCTCCTAGCAACCCCTCATTGAGTTGCCCGTGCCCGCTCTCCCAGGAGGGTGGGCATCTCCTTCGCCCCAGGCATCTCAGGCCCTGCCCCAGTGAGCCCTGCTGCTCTGAGTGAGGAGGCTATTGACCTCCTGAGATCCATCTCTGTTGGGCAGTCAACCATTGTGAATGCCATCCAGGGGCTGGCAACCCAATTGCAACAGACTAATGCATTTCAGGAGGGCATTCACACTGGCTTGCAGGCCCAACAAAGATCAATCCAGGCTCTGGCCTCCTCTCTGATGGCAGCCATTGTCCCTGTTTCCCCCCTCCCCCCTCCATCTTCCTCTCCCCAATCCCATTTCCCTCAACCCCAACCTATCCCAAGCACACAGGTAGACGAGCATGCACACAGGACAACACACAGGAGTGGCACTGGCAAACACAGGCGCCACACATCATCCAACAGGCACTCACACAAACACCATTCAGATGCAGGCATAGCAACATCCACAATTTCCACTGTGTCCCCCTCCTCCTCCTCCTCCACCTCTCCTCCCAGTTGCATCTACACTCACACCTGCATGCACTACACCCTCATCCATTACAAATATCACCACCACATCTAGCAAAACACACACCTCACTTCAGACACCAATACAACAGCCATGCACTGTGTCCTCTCCCACTGTGTCTGCCCCCCCTCTCCCAAGGTACCCAAACACAAGCACTCAGACACCCAACAGCCATCCACCTCACAACAGCATCCAGCCCATGCACCTGCACCCACACACAGCAGACAGACACCTCCTACAACCACTCCCTCTTCCTCCATTCTCAAACCTACTTCCTCATCCCACTCTAGTGTCCCTAAGAAGCTTTTCCTCTCCACCATTGACCTCTTCTCTACTCCTCCACCTGTCCTTCACGTCTGGCCAGGGTGGCAAAAACCCAGTCAAGCACTTCAGCCACCCAGTCCACGGGCCCAGTAGTGTCCACACCCACTCGTGGTGGTAAGGGATCCAGGACACCAGGCAGCTTCAAGGAAGGGGTGCCATCCCCAAGTGCTGCCCGGCAGGGCAAGGAGCCTGCCCCAAGTGCTGCAAAGAAAGGCAAGATGCCATCCCCAGCTGCTGGCAGTAAGGGCGAGGAGCCTGTCCCAAGTGCTACAAAGAAGAGCAAGGTGCCATCCCCAGCTGCTGCCAGGAAGGGCAAGGGGCCTGCACCAGCAGGCAGGAAGGACAAGGGGCCTGGTGCTGGGACTCAGTCAGAGCCCCCACCACCAACCATGGTTGTGCAGCCGTCTGAGGTTGCAGGGGATGGGCAGGAGCTTCCCCCCACAACCACCACCAGCAGCAACACCCCTACCACCACTGAGCAGCATTCACCACCGGCAGATGTCTGTAGACCTGCCTCCATGGGCTGTTGTGCGGCCTGCCCCCTGCAAATCCTGTGGGTATGACAACCAGCTGAGAGACTGTGACCTTGCACTCCCCAGGATCAGAAGCACAGGGCATGTTGCCCCCTCCAGAACCAGTGGGTATGATACCCACTCACCCCATCCTCCCCAGGATCTGAAGCACAGGGCACGATGCACCCTCCAGAACCAGTGGGTATGACACCCACTCACCTCATCCTCCCCAGGATCTGAAGCACAAGGCACAATGCCCCGTCCAGAACCAGTGGGCAAGTCACCCACTTGAGAGACTGTGGCCTTGCACTCTCCAGGACCAAGCACAAGGCATGTTGACCCCTCCAGAGCATGTGGGCAAGTCACCCACTTGAGAGACTGTGGCCTTGCACTCCCCAAGTTCAATAGCACAGGGCATGTTGCCCCTTCCAGAGTGTGTGGGCCAGTCACCCACTTGAGAGACTGTGGCCTTGCACTCCCCAGGACCAGGCACAGGGCATGTTGCTCCCTCCAGAGTATGTGGGCTAGTCACCCACTTGAGAGACTGTGGCCTTGCACTCCCCAGGACCAAGCACAGTGCATGTTGCCCCCTCTAGAGCCAGTAGGCAAGTCACCCACTTGAGGGACTGTGGCCTTGCACTCACCAGGATCAAGCACAGGGCATGTTGCCCCTCCAGATCATGTGGCAAGTCACCCACTTGAGAGACTGTGGCCTTGTACTCCCCAGGACCAAGCACAGGGCATGTTGCCCCCTCCAGAACCAGTGGATTTGTTCCATCTGCCAGCTGAGGTGCCCCCCCATTCACCATCCCCCTGAGGTGCCTGCCTATTTTCCAACTGATGCCCCTGCAGTGTTCTCTCTGTGTTGGTGCAGGTGACAAGTGGGGCCTTGGACTTTGTCATGTGGCCCTGTGGCCCACGCACATTGAGGACTGGGCAGTGTCCCTTGAACTGTACTTATGTATATACCATGAGATTAACTTTTCGTATTTCTACTGTGTTGTTATTATTACATTAACTCCTGTAGTCCTTACATTATTCCTGAGGGGTATGGGGTAAAGATGTTTAATTACTGCAGCTGATTGTGTGTATGGTGTTGGGGGTGGGTGTGTGTGTGTGTTGCGTGTGTGTGTCACTCTTTTTCCTCCCCCCTCCCTTGTGTGCTAGGTGGCTGTACTCACCGTGGTCGTCTTCGCCGGCGTTGGTGTTCGTGGTGGAGCAGGCCATAGAATATCATAGGGAATATTTGAAGTTCTGGCTCCATGGTGGCGTGGTTCTTCCCTGTGTCTCCAAAGGTGGGTCCTTTCCCTTCTGTGATGTGTTTCCGCCAGGCTTTTGATGTTGTTGGTACCGCCCCGGAAAAGGTGGCAGATTGATGTGTCTTTATATGGTGGGCGGAACTTTGACTTCCGTCTGGCTGTAGGCGGCTACCACCGTGGTGGCTGTTGTATATGCCCTGGCGGTCGGTGAGGTAAAGTGGCTGACTATCTGAATTCTCACCGCCATGGTCATAATTTGGCGGTACTTACCGTCAGCCTGTTGGCGGTATTACAGCCACTTTCTCACCGACCACCAGAGTTGTACTGAGGGCCTTAATGTCTTCCCGCACTTTTCTCTTAGGATTCGAAGTATCTGCTATTTTCTCTAAATTCATTTTATATGGACAATATCTAACTTTCACTCAATCTGATTACAAGTGAAATTCAAGAGAGATGTGCCTCAAGAGAGGCCGGATAGATTGATTTACATAAATGGGGTTGAATTGTCCACATTTTGATAGTGTGGATTTTTCTTGAGAGACTAAAAAGTGACTTCTGGACCTCTGGAGTAATCTGAGTCCGCTTATAGAAGATCACAGAGAATTTATGTTTTAACCACATCTTGTATATATTGTACAGAGCACATTCGCACAAATGTTTTTCACTATATTCACTTTCACTGCGCCATCACTATAGGAGCACAGTAAGGATTGAATTCAAAATCAAGAATGACTCTGTTTTTTAGTAAAGATATAATGAAATATGAATTGTTGACAAAATGTGCACATGTTTGAAGTGTGTTTAAAAATTGTTTACCAGACAAGGGTTTTACTTCCTCCTGTTGGACCATTGTTTGATTTCTTATTTAACTACCCAGGTTCTAGGGTTACTGGGTATGCCTCATTATCTCTAAGTCACTGATTACAAGTTTGGCGGTCCATGGATTGCCATGGCGGCAGCAGGCTGACCACTGTCAGGTTGGCAGTCAGACAACCATATTACAATGCATGTAGTCCCGAAGACCGCCATGGTCCTGCTAGCACCGTCAGGCAGCACAGACCGCTGCAGCCACGAGACCGGCCAGTGAGGTAGTCAAAGCTACTGTTTCCACCAGACAGATTGTGATGTTGCCTTCCGCCAACGTGACTGTGACGATTTAACCACCATGTCCCAGCTGGCGGAAACGGAGGCATAAAATGCAAGACCTCACCTGTAGGCAGTGTTGCCCGTCATGTGCTGCCATGGAGCCGATCCTTCACATTCTGCCGCTGATGCTGCAGGTAGATGGAGCCCAAAATCAGTGCCACCATGGACGCAACAGACAGTAAGCCAAAACACCTACCCGTGTCCCCAAACTCAACAGCAAATTGATGCACTGTCATCGTCCCAGAATTGGATCTGTGATCCGTGAACCTAGTATGATTTTGTGCGACCTGGGTCAGAGTTGAACAAAATGTATGTCCTAATCACAGCAACATGACACCCCCTTTGAGCAGGTCACTGGCATTGCACTGCCACACTCCACAAAACCAGACATGTCTGCACATCCTAGTTTCAGGGACAGTGAAGTGCACATTAAACAGTGTCAGACAAAAGCAAAATCACATCAATATAACATCCTGCTATTTGAACTGATACCCTCACATTCCATGGGTTGTCGACATATTGTAGACACATATGTATAGATGTGTCAATTAACCCAAACACCCCTTCCATGCAAATCCCTGTAATGGATCCACACATATCACCCACATTGCAAGAGAATGTAAGATAAATAGGATTCACAAAATTGTGGGAGAAAATTATCCAAAGCTCACAATGTAAACAAGAGATTTAGAATAGGGATGGCAGGATCAGGAGGACCCCAGGAAGGATGCAGTCGTGGAACACATATCACTTTGCACATGCCCAAAAAAAACGCTATTTGCATTAGGAACTCGGCCTTCATGTATCACAGAGTCAACAAATTGTAGAACCAAGTGCCATACCTATGTGTAAATGTGTAAGGTAAGTCAAGAAATCAAATACAACAGCAACAGCATGGGTCACACATGTAGATGAAGTAGCTTGAAGCTACAAACATGAAAATAGACACATGGTCAGTTAAGGAAGATAGCACAATCGTACAACCTTCATGTGTGGACCAACAAAACTCTAGCTTGCAGACATGATAAAAATGTCTGATCTAATGAAACAGCAATCAGGATGAATCATACACAACTGTAGGCATACATCACAAATTACTCAAGAACAGCAAAAAGGTAGGAAAGTAATGGCAGGATAAATGTGTACCCACAAAAATACCTTGTGTTTATTATATCCAGAGTAATGAGAATTGAAGGCCGTTTCTGAACAGTGCTGTGCACTAGTTTGACTTCAATCACTGTCATAGAACCTCCACAGGAAGGGGCACCAAGTAGGCATGCAGGCACCTCAGGGGTCATCCTTGGGTGGGGTCAGATCTGGGATGGGTGTGTTTGGGTTTGGGAGGGGTGGACTTAACTTTGGGAAGAGTGTGCTTAACTTTTGGAAGGGGGGCTTCTTCAGGTTGGGAGGGATATGGCTGGTTTCAGGGAGGGCAGGTGCAACAAAGGAGGACTTGGATGTGGAAGGGATGGGTTGGGATGTGGGTGGGGTCCTTTTGGTTTTGGGAGGGCAGTAGGGATCATAGGAATAAAAGCAAGGTTAAAAAAGAAAGTTTCCTTGGGAAAACAGGTAGGGACTTCAAAAGGAATTATGGGTTGGAAGGTCAAGGAAGTGGTTGTGTTGGCTTTGGGTGTTGATGTCGCTGGTGTGTGCATGTCTGAGGCATGCTTGGGTTTCGGTGGTGTCTGTTGTGTGTATGAGTGTGGACGTTTGTATTCTTGGGGGCTGTGAGGTGGAGGTACTGGGTAATGTTGAAGTGGTGGATGTGTTTGTGGGTGGTGGGGGTGGTGTCTGTGTGTATGGTGTGTTTCATGGCTGTTTCTGTGAATCTTGAGGTAGTATCTGGGGGTATGATGTGTGTTGTGGCTGTGTCTGTGGGTGTTGGGGTGAGGTCTGGGGGTATGATGTCTGTGGTGTGTGGATCTGTGGGTGTTGAAATGGTGTCTGGGGGTTTGGTGGATGTGGTGGCTATGTCTGTGAGTATTGGGGTGGTGTCTGGGGTATGGTGTCTGTGGTGTGTGGGTCTGTGGGTGTTGGTTGTGGTGTGTGTGGGTATGGTGGGTGTGGTGTGTGGGTCGATGCGGTGGGGGTGGTATCTGTGGGAAAGGTGGGTGTTGTGATGTGTGTGAGTGACTGTTGAGTGCTTGCATGCAGGTGTGTCTTGTGGTGCTAGTGTTTATGTATGCTGCTTGAGTGTGGTGAGGTGGAAGTGCAAGGATGTGTCTGTGCTTAGGACAGGAAGTAGAATAGGGAAATTGGATGAGGAAGAGGTATGTGGTGGGGAGAGGATTGTGGGCGGTGGAAGGCTGCTGTCAGTGAGGAGGCCAGAGCCTGAAAAGATGTATGTAGGCCAGAGATGGCATTATGAATGCCTTCCAGGTACACAACCATCTGCTGGAGTTGGTCACCCTGCACATGCATGGCATTCGGAATGGCAGTCTGACCCACAAAGATACTCCTCAGGAGGTCAATAGCCTCCTCACTCAGGGAACCAGAGGTACTGGGGGCAGGAGGTGAGATGCCTGGGGTGAAGGAAAGGTCCACCCATTTGGGTGAGCAGGCACATCCAACTGGGTGGGGAGCAACAGGGAGGGTGGAGATGGAACTGGGGGTGGCAGGCATGGATGGAACAGGAGCAAGTTCTGATGGGTCCGATACCACTAGGGAGTGGCCACCGGAAGAAGAATCTGAAAATGAATGAAGATGATGTGGATGCTTTGTCCTCTGTGCCACTCCCCTTACCCTCCAGGCCACTGGGCCCCTCTGTGTTGGATATCTCATGACTGTAGGTACCGTGGCCAGTTAGTTCCCCACTTGGTTCCGCATCGGCTGCTTGCCTGTGCTGATGCTGAAGTTACAAAGACAAATAGGGTCACTACATTTGCCTGATCACACTTGAACAAAAGCTGTGATAAGCAAACATTACCATAATGTTCTGTAGCCCCCAACCACAAGCTGAAGCAAAGTGGCTCCAATATTTGCAACATCATATGCATGCATGCTACATAAACTGTAGACAGATGCCCATCAATCTATCACAATAATCAATCACAATATTTATAAAGCGCGCTATGTACCCGTCAGGGTTTCGAGGCGCTGGGGGGGGGGGGGCGTGGAGCGCTGCTGTTTAGCAGTCGAAGAGCCAGGTCTTGGCGGCGAGGAAGGAGAAGGATCTGCCGCCGGAGGTCTTGCGCTGGATTCGGGGTACGATGGCGAGGGCGAGGTTGGCGGATCGGAGTTGACGAGTTGGAGTGTAGAAGTTAAGTCTGGTGTTGAGGTAGGAGGGTCCGGTGTTGTGAAGCGCCTTGTGAGCGTGGGTGAGGAGTTTGAAGGTGATCCTCTTGTCTACCGGGAGCCAGTGGAGTTCCTTCAGGTGAGGGGAGATGTGACATCGGCGGGGTATGTCGAGAATCAGTCGGGCGGAGGCATTTTGGATACGTTGGAGTCGTTTGATGTCTTTGGTTGGGATGCCAGTGTAGAGTGCGTTGCCGTAGTCAAGTCTGCTGCTGACGAGGGCCTGGGTCACCGTCTTTCTGGTTTCTGTTGGAATCCACTTGAAGATTCTGCGGAGCATTCGAAGGATGTTGAAACAGGAGGAGGAGACGGCGCTGACCTGTTTGGACATGGTGAGGGCGGAGTCCAGGATGAAGCCGAGGTTTCTTGCGTGGTTGGCAGGGGTGGGCGGGGGTCCGAGGTCGGAGGGCCACCAGGAGTCGTTCCAGGCCGAGGGAGTGCGCCCGAGGATGAGGACTTCCGTCTTGTCGGAGTTGAGTTTCAGGCGACTGTTGTTCATCCAATCGGCGATGGCTTTTAGTCCCTTGTGGAGGTTTGTTTTGGCGGTGAGCGGGTCTTTGGTCATGGAGAGGACGAGCTGGGTGTCGTCGGCGTAGGAGATGATGCTGAGATGATGTTGGCGGGCCAGTTTAGCGAGGGGGGCCATGTAGACGTTGAACAACGTAGGGCTGAGGGAGGATCCTTGGGGGACGCCGCAGATGAGGTTGGTCGCTTTGGAGCGGAAAGGGGAGAGACGGACTCTCTGAGTTCTGTCGGAGAGGAAGGATGAGATCCAGTGGAGGGCTTTATCTTGGATGCCGGCTTCCTGGAGGCGGGTCAGTAGGGTGCGGTGGCAGACTGTGTCAAAGGCGGCTGATAGGTCGAGGAGGATGAGGGCTGAGGTTTCGCCGTTGTCCATTTGATGTCTGATGTCATCTGTGGCGGTGAGGAGAGCAGTCTCAGTGCTGTGGTTTCGTCTGAATCCGGATTGTGAGGGGTCCAGGATGGAGTTGTCTTCGAGGAAGTGGGTGAGTTGAGTGTTGACGATCTTCTCGATGACTTTAGCTGGAAAAGGGAGGAGAGAGATCGGACGGAAGTTTTTGAGATCGTTGGGGTCGGCTTTGGGTTTCTTGAGGAGGGGTTGGATTTCTGCGTGTTTCCAGCTGTCCGGGAAAGTGGCGGAGGTGAAGGAGAGGTTGATGATCTTGCGGAGTTCGGGGGCGATGGTGGCGTTGGCTGAGTTGAATACGTGATGAGGGCAAGGGTCCGTAGGGGAGCCTGAGTGGATGGTGTTCATGGTTGTTATGGTTTCTGCATCATCCACGTGGGTCCAGGCGGTGAGGCGGCAGTCGTGGGAGGAGACGTCGGGGGTGGGGTCTGGCGGTGGACCGGTGTTGAAGCTGTCGTGGATGGTGGTGATTTTCTGGTGGAAGAAGGTGGAGAGGTCGTCGCAGAGTTTCTGGGAGGGCGGGATGTCGTTGGAGTTGGCTTTTGGGTTGGAGAGTTCCTTCACGATGCCGAAGAGTTCTTTGCAGTCGTGGGCGTTGTTGTTGATGCGTTCGGTGAAGTGGGCGCGCTTGGCGAGGCGGATCCGTTGGTGGTGTTCACGGTTGGCGTTTTTGAGGGTGGCAAGGTTGTCGGGTGTGCGTTCTTGGATCCATTTCTTTTTGAGCTTCTGGCAGATGCTTTTGGAGGTGGTTAGATCGTCTGTGAACCATGCTGTTTTTTTCTTTCCTTGGATTGCAGTGGGTTTCTTGAGTGGGGCAAGGGTGTTGGCGCAGTCGAGGATCCATTGATGGAGATTGATGGCGGCTGTGCGCGGGTCGGTTGCGTCGGGTGGAGGGTTGTTGATGAGGGTGCTGGTCAGTTGGTCTTGGGTGACTTTGCCCCAGCGGCAGTGAGGAGGTAGCTGGATGCGGTGTTGCTCTGTGATTTTCTTATAGGTGAAATGGACGCAGTGATGGTCGGTCCAGTGGAGTTCGGAGGTGTGGCTGAAAGAGATGTGGTTGCTTGAGGTGAAGAGGGGGTCAAGGGTGTGTCCGGCGATGTGGGTGGGAGTGTTGACTAGCTGGTGGAGTCCGAGGTTGAGGAGGTTGGAGGTCAGTGATGCGGTGTTGGCGTCGTTGGCGTTTTCCAGATGGTAGTTTAGATCTCCCAGGAGGATGTAATCCGTGGAGGCGAGGGCGTGGGTGCTTGCGAGGTCGGCGATGGTGTCGCAGAAGGGGGCTCTTGGTCCTGGAGGGCGGTATATGAGGGTTCCTCTGAGGGTCGTGTTGGGGTCCGTGTGGATCTGGAAGTGGAGGTGTTCGGCTGTCTTGAGGGTGTCGTCCGAGTGGGTGTGGATTTTGAGGGTAGCTTTGTGAGCGATGGCTATTCCGCCTCCGATTCCGTTGGTTCGATCTCTTCTGATGATTTTGTAGCCGTCCAGTATGGCGATGGCGATGTCAGGAGCCGAGGAGTCGTTCCACCAGGTTTCGGTCAGGAAAGCCACGTCAGGTGCTGTGGTGTCGAGCAAATCCCAGAGCTCGATGACGTGTTTTCGTGCGGAGCGGGTGTTGATGAGGATGCAGTTCAGGTGGTTGGGGTTGAATATTTTAGTAGTTGGATTAGTCAATCTGATGCAGGAGAAGTTGCAGGTGCGGCAGGAAAAAGGTCCTTTAGTGTGCTTCGGGGATGCCCTGAAGCATTCAGTGGAGGGGCCGGGGTTGAGAGCGCGGAGTTCGTTGGATGAGTAGCGGATGTGGGGGGCGCGGGGGCCAGGGGGGGTGGTGCTGGGCGCGGTCCAGGCGCGGACGGGCGCAGACGGGCTTGCCTCTGGCGCGCCTCCAGCGCGCCAGCGGCGCGCCCGCTGCGCGCGTCCGCGCAGCGGATGCGCAGCGTCAGCCATTAAGAAGGGAGGGGGGAGGGAGGAGCAGCTGGGAGGCGGGAGGGAGCGGCAAATGGGGGCGCGAGGGGGGCGGGGCCGCAGGGAGTCAGCGGCAGGGAACGGGTAGCGCACAAGGGGCAAAAACACTGAAAACGAGCAAAATACAAGCAGTTACAATAAGAAAAGCACACAATCAGAAATACAATAATGGCACAATACACGATCGGGAGACAGCAATTCAGGGGGGCACAAAGGGGGCAGAAGCGCCGGCGGCGAGGTGCTGAAAAAGCGAAAAGCCAAAAAACAACTTACAGGACGGCGGAAGCGGCACACGGGTCAAGTGAGCCCACTAGCCACCAGGGATGAGGCGCAGGAGGATGCCTGCGGGTGGAGGAGGGCCTCGAACACGCAAACGGCAGCGTGCTCGTGAGACAGAGACAGAGGGCAGCAGGTTGGTGCTGCGGTCGTGGGGGGCGAGCTCAGGACCTGAAACAGGTCAGAGTTCGCTCACTCGCGACGCGCAGCGCCAGCCATTAAGAAGGGAGGGGGAGGGAGGAGTAGCTGGGAGGCGGGAGGCAGGAGGGAGCGGCAAATGGGGGCGTGAGGGGGGCGGGGCCGCAGGGAGGCAGCGGCAGGGAACGGGGGAGCGCACAAGGGGCAAAAACACTGAAAACGAGCAAAATACAAGCAGTTACAATAAGAAAAGCACACAATCAGAAATACAATAATGGCACAATACACGATCGGGGAGACAGCAATTCAGGGGGGCACAAAGGGGGCAGAAGCGCCGGCGGCGAGGCGCTGAAAAAGCGAAAAAGCCAAAAAACAACTTACAGGACGGCGGAAGCGGCACACGGGTCAAGTGAGCCCACTAGCCACCAGGGATGAGGCGCAGGAGGATGCCTGCGGGTGGAGGAGGGCCTCGAACACGCAAACGGCAGCGTGCTCGTGAGACAGAGGCAGAGGGCAGCAGGTTGGTGCTGCGTTCGTGGGGGGAGAGCTCAGGACCTGAAACAGGTCAGAGTTCGCTCACTCGCGACGCGCAGCGACAGCCATTAAGAAGGGAGGGGGGAGGGAGGAGCAGCTGGGAGGCGGGAGGCGGGAGGGAGCGGCAAATGGGGGCGCGAAGGGGGCGGGGCCGCAGGGAGGCAGCGGCAGGGAACGGGGAGCGCACAAGGGGCAAAAACACTGAAAACGAGCAAAATACAAGCAGTTACAATAAGAAAAGCACACAATCAGAAATACAATAATGGCACAATACACGATCGGGGAGACAGCAATTCAAGGGGGCACAAAGGGGGCAGAAGCGCCGGCGGCGAGGCGCTGAAAAAGCGAAAAAGCCAAAAAACAACTTACAGGACGGTGAAAGCGGCACACGGGTCAAGTGAGCCCACTAGCCACCAGGGATGAGGCGCAGGAGGATGCCTGCGGGTGGAGGAGGGCCTCGAACACGCAAACGGCAGCGTGCTCGTGAGACAGAGGCAGAGGGCAGCAGGTTGGTGCTGCGGTCGTGGGGGGCGAGCTCAGGACCTGAAACAGGTCAGAGTTCGCTCACTCGCGACGCGCAGCGCCAGCCATTAAGAAGGGAGGGGGGAGGGAGGAGCAGCTGGGAGGCGGGAGGCGGGAGGCAGGAGGGAGCGGCAAATGGGGGGCGCGAGGGGGGCGGGGCCGCAGGGAGGCAGCGGCAGGGAACGGGGAGCGCACAATGGGCAAAAACACTGAAAACGAGCAAAATACAAGCAGTTACAATAAGAAAAGCACACAATCAGAAATACAATAATGGCACAATACACGACCGGGGAGACAGCAATTCAGGGGGGCACAAAGGGGGCAGAAGCGCCGGCGGCGAGGCGCTGAAAAAGCGAAAAAGCCAAAAAACAACTTACAGGATGGCGGAAGCGGCACACGGGTCAAGTGAGCCCACTAGCCACCAGGGATGAGGCGCAGGAGGATGCCTGCGGGTGGAGGAGGGCCTCGAACACGCAAACGGCAGCGTGCTCGTGAGACAGAGGCAGAGGGCAGCAGGTTGGTGCTGCGGTCGTGGGGGGCGAGCTCAGGACCTGAAACAGGTCAGAGTTCGCTCACTCGCGACGCGCAGCGCCAGCCATTAAGAAGGGAGGGGGGAGGGAGGAGCAGCTGGGAGGCGGGAGGCGGGAGGGAGCGGCAAATGGGGGCGCGAGGGGGGGCGCGGTCGCAGGGAGGCAGCGGCAGGGAACGGGGAGCGCACAAGGGGCAAAAACACTGAAAACGAGCAAAATACAAGCAGTTACAATAAGAAAAGCACACAATCAGAAATACAATAATGGCACAATACACGATCGGGGAGACAGCAATTCAGGGGGGCACAAAGGGGGCAGAAGCGCCGGCGGCGAGGCGCTGAAAAAGCGAAAAAGCCAAAAAACAACTTACAGGATGGCGGAAGCGGCACACGGGTCAAGTGAGCCAACTAGCCACCAGGGATGAGGCGCAGGAGGATGCCTGCGGGTGGAGGAGGGCCTCGAACACGCAAACGGCAGCGTGCTCGTGAGACAGAGGCAGAGGGCAGCAGGTTGGTGCTGCGGTCGTGGGGGGCGAGCTCAGGACCTGAAACAGGTCAGAGTTCGCTCACTCGCGACGCGCAGCGCCAGCCATTAAGAAGGGAGGGGGGAGGGAGGAGCAGCTGGGAGGCGGGAGGCGGGAGGGAGCGGCAAATGGGGGCGCGAGGGGGGCGGGCCGCAGGGAGGCAGCGGCAGGGAACGGGCAGTGCACAAGGGGCAAAAACACTGAAAACGAGCAAAATACAAGCAGTTACAATAAGAAAAGCACACAATCAGAAATACAATAATGGCACAATACACGATCGGGGAGACAGCAATTCAGGTGGGCACAAAGGGGGCAGAAGCGCAGGCGGCGAGGCGCTGATAAAGCGAAAAAGCCAAAAAACAACTTACAGGACGGCGGAAGCGGCACACGGGTCAAGTGAGCCCACTAGCCACCAGGGATGAGGCGCAGGAGGATGCCTGCGGGTGGAGGAGGGCCTCGAACACGCAAACGGCAGCGTGCTCGTGAAACAGAGGCAGAGGGCAGCAGGTTGGTGCTGCGGTCGTGGGGGGCGAGCTCAGGACCTGAAACAGGTCAGAGTTCGCTCACTCGCGATGCGCAGCGCCAGCCATTAAGAAGGGAGGGGGAGGGAGGAGCAGCTGGGAGGCGGGAGGCGGGAGGGAGCGACAAATGGGGGCGCAAGGGGGGCGGGGCCGCAGGGAGGCAGCGGCAGGGAACGGGGAGCCCACAAGGGGCAAAAACACGGAAAACAAGCAAAATACAAGCAGTTACAATAAGAAAAGGACACAATCAGAAATACAATAATGGCACAAAACACGATCGGGGAGACAGCAATTCAGGGGGGCACAAAGGGGGCAGAAGCGCCGGCGGCGAGGCGCTGAAAAAGCGAAAAAGCCAAAAAACAACTTACAGGACGGCGGAAGCGGCACACGGGTCAAGTGAGCCCACTAGCCACCAGGGATGAGGCGCAGGAGGATGCCTGCGGGTGGAGGAGGGCCTCGAACACGCAAACGGCAGCGTGCTCGTGAGACAGAGACAGAGGGCAGCAGGTTGGTGCTGCGGTCGTGGGGGGCGAGCTCAGGACCTGAAACAGGTCAGAGTTCGCTCACTCGCGACGCGCAGCGCCAGCCATTAAGAAGGGAGGGGGGAGGGAGGAGTAGCTGGGAGGCGGGAGGCAGGAGGGAGCGGCAAATGGGGGCGCGAGGGGGGCGGGGCCGCAGGGAGGCAGCGGCAGGGAACGGGGAGCGCACAAGGGGCAAAAACACTGAAAACAAGCAAAATACAAGCAGTTACAATAAGAAAAGCACACAATCAGAAATACAATAATGGCACAATACACGATCGGGGAGACAGCAATTCAGGGGGGCACAAAGGGGGCAGAAGCGCCGGCGGCGAGGCGCTGAAAAAGCGAAAAAGCCAAAAAACAACTTACAGGACGGCGGAAGCGGCACACGGGTCAAGTGAGCCCACTAGCCACCAGGGATGAGGCGCAGGAGGATGCCTGCGGGTGGAGGAGGGCCTCGAACACGCAAACGGCAGCGTGCTCGTGAGACAGAGGCAGAGGGCAGCAGGTTGGTGCTGCGTTCGTGGGGGGCGAGCTCAGGACCTGAAACAGGTCAGAGTTCGCTCACTCGCGACGCGCAGCGACAGCCATTAAGAAGGGAGGGGGGAGGGAGGAGCAGCTGGGAGGCGGGAGGCGGGAGGGAGCGGCAAATGGGGGCGCGAAGGGGGCGGGGCCGCAGGGAGGCAGCGGCAGGGAACGGGGAGCGCACAAGGGGCAAAAACACTGAAAACGAGCAAAATACAAGCAGTTACAATAAGAAAAGCACACAATCAGAAATACAATAATGGCACAATACACGATCGGGGAGACAGCAATTCAAGGGGGCACAAAGGGGGCAGAAGCGCCGGCGGCGAGGCGCTGAAAAAGCGAAAAAGCCAAAAAACAACTTACAGGACGGTGAAAGCGGCACACGGGTCAAGTGAGCCCACTAGCCACCAGGGATGAGGCGCAGGAGGATGCCTGCGGGTGGAGGAGGGCCTCGAACACGCAAACGGCAGCGTGCTCGTGAGACAGAGGCAGAGGGCAGCAGGTTGGTGCTGCGGTCGTGGGGGGCGAGCTCAGGACCTGAAACAGGTCAGAGTTCGCTCACTCGCGACGCGCAGCGCCAGCCATTAAGAAGGGAGGGGGGAGGGAGGAGCAGCTGGGAGGCGGGAGGCGGGAGGCAGGAGGGAGCGGCAAATGGGGGGCGCGAGGGGGGCGGGGCCGCAGGGAGGCAGCGGCAGGGAACGGGGAGCGCACAATGGGCAAAAACACTGAAAACGAGCAAAATACAAGCAGTTACAATAAGAAAAGCACACAATCAGAAATACAATAATGGCACAATACACGACCGGGGAGACAGCAATTCAGGGGGGCACAAAGGGGGCAGAAGCGCCGGCGGCGAGGCGCTGAAAAAGCGAAAAAGCCAAAAAATAACTTACAGGATGGCGGAAGCGGCACACGGGTCAAGTGAGCCCACTAGCCACCAGGGATGAGGCGCAGGAGGATGCCTGCGGGTGGAGGAGGGCCTCGAACACGCAAACGGCAGCGTGCTCGTGAGACAGAGGCAGAGGGCAGCAGGTTGGTGCTGCGGTCGTGGGGGGCGAGCTCAGGACCTGAAACAGGTCAGAGTTCGCTCACTCGCGACGCGCAGCGCCAGCCATTAAGAAGGGAGGGGGGAGGGAGGAGCAGCTGGGAGGCGGGAGGCGGGAGGGAGCGGCAAATGGGGGCGCGAGGGGGGCGCGGTCGCAGGGAGGCAGCGGCAGGGAACGGGGAGCGCACAAGGGGCAAAAACACTGAAAACGAGCAAAATACAAGCAGTTACAATAAGAAAAGCACACAATCAGAAATACAATAATGGCACAATACACGATCGGGGAGACAGCAATTCAGGGGGGCACAAAGGGGGCAGAAGCGCCGGCGGCGAGGCGCTGAAAAAGCGAAAAAGCCAAAAAACAACTTACAGGATGGCGGAAGCGGCACACGGGTCAAGTGAGCCAACTAGCCACCAGGGATGAGGCGCAGGAGGATGCCTGCGGGTGGAGGAGGGCCTCGAACACGCAAACGGCAGCGTGCTCGTGAGACAGAGGCAGAGGGCAGCAGGTTGGTGCTGCGGTCGTGGGGGGCGAGCTCAGGACCTGAAACAGGTCAGAGTTCGCTCACTCGCGACGCGCAGCGCCAGCCATTAAGAAGGGAGGGGGGAGGGAGGAGCAGCTGGGAGGCGGGAGGCGGGAGGGAGCGGCAAATGGGGGCGCGAGGGGGGCGGGCCGCAGGGAGGCAGCGGCAGGGAACGGGCAGTGCACAAGGGGCAAAAACACTGAAAACGAGCAAAATACAAGCAGTTACAATAAGAAAAGCACACAATCAGAAATACAATAATGGCACAATACACGATCGGGGAGACAGCAATTCAGGGGGGCACAAAGGGGGCAGAAGCGCAGGCGGCGAGGCGCTGATAAAGCGAAAAAGCCAAAAAACAACTTACAGGACGGCGGAAGCGGCACACGGGTCAAGTGAGCCCACTAGCCACCAGGGATGAGGCGCAGGAGGATGCCTGCGGGTGGAGGAGGGCCTCGAACACGCAAACGGCAGCGTGCTCGTGAAACAGAGGCAGAGGGCAGCAGGTTGGTGCTGCGGTCGTGGGGGGCGAGCTCAGGACCTGAAACAGGTCAGAGTTCGCTCACTCGCGATGCGCAGCGCCAGCCATTAAGAAGGGAGGGGGAGGGAGGAGCAGCTGGGAGGCGGGAGGCGGGAGGGAGCGACAAATGGGGGCGCAAGGGGGGCGGGGCCGCAGGGAGGCAGCGGCAGTGAACGGGGAGCCCACAAGGGGCAAAAACACGGAAAACAAGCAAAATACAAGCAGTTACAATAAGAAAAGGACACAATCAGAAATACAATAATGGCACAAAACACGATCGGGGAGACAGCAATTCAGGGGGGCACAAAGGGGGCAGAAGCGCCGGCGGCGAGGCGCTGAAAAAGCGAAAAAGCCAAAAAACAACTTACAGGACGGCGGAAGCGGCACACGGGTCAAGTGAGCCCACTAGCCACCAGGGATGAGGCGCAGGAGGATGCCTGCGGGTGGAGGAGGGCCTCGAACACGCAAACGGCAGCGTGCTCGTGAGACAGAGGCAGAGGGCAGCAGGTTGGTGCTGCGGTCGTGGGGGGCGAGCTCAGGACCTGAAACAGGTCAGAGTTCGCTCACTCGCGACACGCAGCGCCAGCCATTAAGAAGGGAGGGGGGAGGGAGGAGCAGCTGGGAGGCGGGAGGCGGGAGGGAGCGGCAAATGGGGGCGCGAGGGGGGCGGGGCCGCAGGGAGGCAGCGGCAGGGAACGGGGAGCGCACAAGGGGCAAAAACACTGAAAACAAGCAAAATACAAGCAGTTACAATAAGAAAAGCACACAATCAGAAATACAATAATGGCACAATACACGATCGGGGAGACAGCAATTCAGGGGGGCACAAAGGGTGCAGAAGCGCCGGCGGCGAGGCGCTGAAAAAGCAAAAAAGCCAAAAAACAACTTACAGGACGGCGGAAGCGGCACACGGGTCAAGTGAGCCCACTAGCCACCAGGGATGAGGCGCAGGAGGATGCCTGCGGGTGGAGGAGGGCCTCGAACACGCAAACGGCAGCGTGCTCGTGAGACAGAGGCAGAGGGCAGCAGGTTGCTGTTGCGGTCGTGGGGGGCGAGCTCAGGACCTGAAACAGGTCAGAGTTCGCTCACTCGCGACGCGCAGCGCCAGCCATTAAGAAGGGAGGGGGGAGGGAGGAGCAGCTGGGAGGCGGGAGGCGGGAGGGAGCGGAAAATGGGGGCGCGAGGGGGGTGGGGCCGCAGGGAGGCAGCGGCAGGGAACGGGGAGCGCACAAGGGGCAAAAACACTGAAAACAAGCAAAATACAAGCAGTTACAATAAGAAAAGCACACAATCAGAAATACAATAATGGCACAATACACGATCGGGGAGACAGCAATTCAGGGGGGCACAAAGGGTGCAGAAGTGCCGGCGGCGAGGCGCTGAAAAAGCGAAAAAGCCAAAAAACAACTTACAGGACGGCGGAAGCGGCACACGGGTCAAGTGAGCCTCTAGCCACCAGGGATGAGGTGCAGGAGGATGCCTGCGGGTGGAGGAGGGCCTCGAACACGCAAACGGCAGCGTGCTCGTGAGACAGAGGCAGAGGGCAGCAGGTTGGTGCTGCGGTCGTGGGGGGCGAGCTCAGGACCTGAAAAAGGTCAGAGTTCGCTCACTCGCGACGCGCAGCGCCAGCCATTAAGAAGGGAGGGGGGAGGGAGGAGTAGCTGGGAGGCGGGAGGCGGGAGGGAGCGGCAAATGGGGGCGCGAGGGGGGCGGGGCCGCAGGGAGGCAGCGGCAGGGAACGGGGAGCGCACAAGGGGCAAAAACACTGAAAACGAGCAAAATACAAGCAGTTACAATAAGAAAAGCACACAATCAGAAATACAATAATGGCACAATACACGATCGGGGAGACAGCAATTCAGGGGGCACAAAGGGGGCAGAAGCGCCGGCGGCGAGGCGCTGAAAAAGCGAAAAAGCCAAAAAACAACTTACAGGACGGCGGAAGCGGCACACGGGTCAAGTGAGCCCACTAGCCACCAGGGATGAGGTGCAGGAGGATGCCTGCGGGTGGAGGAGGGCCTCGAACATGCAAACGGCAGCGTGCTCGTGAGACAGAGGCAGAGGGCAGCAGGTTGGTGCTGCGGTCGTGGGGGGCGAGCTCAGGACCTGAAAAAGGTCAGAGTTCGCTCACTCGCGACGCGCAGCGCAGCGCCAGCCATTAAGAAGGGAGGGGGGAGGGAGGAGTAGCTGGGAGGCGGGAGGCGGGAGGGAGCGGCAAATGGGGGCGCGAGGGGGGCGGGGCCGCAGGGAGGCAGCGGCAGGGAACGGGGAGCGCACAAGGGGCAAAAACACTGAAAACGAGCAAAATACAAGCAGTTACAATAAGAAAAGCACACAATCAGAAATACAATAATGGCACAATACACGATCGGGGAGACAGCAATTCAGGGGGCACAAAGGGGGCAGAAGCGCCGGCGGCGAGGCGCTGAAAAAGCGAAAAAGCCAAAAAACAACTTACAGGACGGCGGAAGCGGCACACGGGACAAGTGAGCCCACTAGCCACCAGGGATGAGGCGCAGGAGGATGCCTGCGGGTGGAGGAGGGCCTCGAACACGCAAACGGCAGCGTGCTCGTGAGACAGAGGCAGAGGGCAGCAGGTTGGTGCTGCGGTCGTGGGGGGCGAGCTCAGGACCTGAAACAGGTCAGAGTTCGCTCACTCGCGACGCGCAGCGACAGCCATTAAGAAGGGAGGGGGGAGGGAGGAGCAGCTGGGAGGCGGGAGGCGGGAGGGAGCGGCAAATGGGGGCGCGAGGGGGGCGGGCCGCAGGGAGGCAGGGAACGGGGAGCGCACAAGGGGCAAAAACACTGAAAACGAGCAAAATACAAGCAGTTACAAGAAGAAAAGCACACAATCAGAAATACAATAATGGCACAATACACGATCGGGGAGACAGCAATTCAGGGGGGCACAAAGGGGGCAGAAGCGCCGGCGGCGAGGTGCTGAAAAAGCGAAAAAGCCAAAAAACAACTTACAGGACGGCGGAAGCGGCACACGGGTCAAGTGAGCCCACTAGCCACCAGGGATGAGGCGCAGGAGGATGCCTGCGGGTGGAGGAGGGCCCCGAACACTCAAACTGCAGCGTGCTCGTGAGACAGAGGGCAGCAGGTTGGTGCTGCGGTCGTGGGGGGCGAGCTCAGGACCTGAAACAGGTCAGAGTTCGCTCACTCGCGACGCGCAGCGCCAGCCATTAAGAAGGGAGGGGGGAGGGAGGAGCAGCTGGGAGGCGGGAGGCGGGAGGGAGCGGCAAATGGGGGGCGCAAGGGGGGTGGGGCCGCAGGGAGGCAGCGGCAGGGATCGGGGAGCGCACAAGGGGCAAAAACACTGAAAACGAGCAAAATACAAGCAGTTACAATAAGAAAAGCACACAATCAGAAATACAATAATGGCACAATACACGATCGGGGAGACAGCAATTCAGGGGGGCACAAAGGGGGCAGAAGCGCCGGCGGCGAGGCGCTGAAAAAGCGAAAAAGCCAAAAAACAACTTACAGGACGGCGGAAGCAGCACACGGGTCAAGTGAGCCCACTAGCCACCAGGGATGAGGCGCAGGAGGATGCCTGCGGGTGGAGGAGGGCCTCGAACACGCAAACGGCAGCGTGCTCGTGAGACAGAGGCAGAGGGCAGCAGGTTGGTGCTGCGGTCGTGGGGGGCGAGCTCAGGACCTGAAACAGGTCAGAGTTCGCTCACTCGCGACGCGCAGCACCAGCCATTAAGAAGGGAGGGGGGAGGGAGGAGCAGCTGGGAGGCGGGAGGCGGGAGGGAGCGGCAAATGGGGGCGCGAGGGGGGCGGGCCGCAGGGAGGCAGCGGCAGGGAACGGGGAGCGCACAAGGGGCAAAAACACTGAAAACGAGCAAAATACAAGCAGTTACAATAAGAAAAGCACACAATCAGAAATACAATAATGGCACAATACACGATCGGGGAGACAGCAATTCAGAGGGGCACAAAGGGGGCAGAAGCGCCGGCGGCGAGGCGCTGAAAAAGCGAAAAAGCCAAAAAACAACTTACAGGACGGCGGAAGCGGCACACGGGTCAAGTGAGCCCACTAGCCACCAGGGATGAGGCGCAGGATGATGCCTGCGGGTGGAGGAGGGCCTCGAACACGCAAACGGCAGCGTGCTCGTGAGACAGAGGCAGAGGGCAGCAGGTTGGTGCTGCGGTCGTGGGGGGCGAGCTCAGGACCTGAAACAGGTCAGAGTTCGCTCACTCGCGACGCGCAGCGCCAGCCATTAAGAAGGGAGGGGGGAGGGAGGAGCAGCTGGGAGGCGGGAGGTGGGAGGGAGCGGCAAATGGGGGCGCGAGGGGGGCGGGGCCGCAGGGAGGCAGCGGCAGGGAACGGGGAGCGCACAAGGGGCAAAAACACTGAAAACGAGCAAAATACAAGCAGTTACAATAAGAAAAGCACACAATCAGAAATACAATAATGGCACAATACACGATCGGGGAGACAGCAATTCAGGGGGGCACAAAGGGGGCAGCAGCGCCGGCGGCGAGGCGCTGAAAAAGCGAAAAAGCCAAAAAACAACTTACAGGACGGCGGAAGCGGCACACGGGTCAAGTGAGCCCACTAGCCACCAGGGATGAGGCGCAGGAGGATGCCTGCGGGTGGAGGAGGGCCTCGAACACGCAAACGGCAGCGTGCTCGTGAGACAGAGGCAGAGGGCAGCAGGTTGGTGCTGCGGTCGTGGGGGGCGAGCTCAGGACCTGAAACAGGTCAGAGTTCGCTCACTCGCGACGCGCAGCGCCAGCCATTAAGAAGGGAGGGGGGAGGGAGGAGCAGCTGGGAGGCGGGAGGCGGGAGGGAGCGGCAAATGGGGGCACGAGGGGGGCGGGCCGCAGGGAGGCAGCGGCAGGGAACGGGGAGCGCACAAGGGGCAAAAACACTGAAAACGAGCAAAATACAAGCAGTTACAATAAGAAAAGCACACAATCAGAAATACAATAATGGCACAATACACGATCGGGGAGACAGCAATTCAGGGGGGGTACAAAGGGGGCAGAAGCGCCGGCGGCGAGGCGCTGAAAAAGCGAAAAAGCCAAAAAACAACTTACAGGATGGCGGAAGCGGCACACGGGTCAAGTGAGCCCACTAGCCACCAGGGATGAGTCGCAGGAGGATGCCTGCGGGTGGAGGAGGGCCTCGAACACGCAAACGGCAGCGTGCTCGTGAGACAGAGGCAGAGGGCAGCAGGTTGATGCTGCGGTCGTGGGGGGCGAGCTCAGGACCTGAAACAGGTCAGAGTTCGCTCACTCGCGACGCGCAGCGCCAGCCATTAAGAAGGGAGGGGGAAGGAGGAGCAGCTGGGAGGCGGGAGGCGGGAGGGAGCGGCAAATGGGGGCGCGAGGGGGACGGGGCCGCGGGGAGGCTGCGGCAGGGAACGGGGAGCGCACAAGGGGCAAAAACACTGAAAACGAGCAAAATACAAGCAGTTACAATAAGAAAAGCACACAATCAGAAATACAATAATGGCACAATACACGATCGGGGAGACAGCAATTCAGGGGGGCACAAAGGGGGCAGAAGCGCCGGCGGCGAGGCGCTGAAAAAGCGAAAAAGCCAAAAAACAACTTACAGGACGGCGGAAGCGGCACACGGGTCAAGTGAGCCCACTAGCCACCAGGGATGAGGCGCAGGAGGATGCCTGCGGGTGGAGGAGGGCCTCGAACACGCAAACGGCAGCGTGCTCGTGAGACAGAGGCAGAGGGCAGCAGGTTGGTGCTGCGGTCGTGGGGGGCGAGCTCAGGACCTGAAACAGGTCAGAGTTCGCTCACTAGCGACGCGCAGCGCCAGCCATTAAGAAGGGAGGGGGGAGGGAGGAGCAGCTGGGAGGCGGGAGGCGGGAGGGAGCGGCAAATGGGGGCGCGAGGGGGGCGGGGCCGCAGGGAGGCAGCGGCAGGGAACGGGGAGCGCACAAGGGGCAAAAACACTGAAAACAAGCAAAATACAAGCAGTTACAATAAGAAAAGCACACAATCAGAAATACAATAATGGCACAATACACGATCGGGGAGACAGCAATTCAGCGGGGCACAAAGGGGGCAGCAGCACCGGCAGTGAGGCGCTGAAAAAGCCAAAAAACAACTTACAGGACGGCGGAAGCGGCACACGGGTCAAGTGAGCCCACTAGCCACCAGGGATGAGGCGCAGGAGGATGCCTGCGGGTGGAGGAGGGCCTCGAACACGCAAACGGCAGCGTGCTCGTGAGACAGAGGCAGAGGGCAGCAGGTTGGTGCTGCGGTCGTGGGGGGCGAGCTCAGGACCTGAAACAGGTCAGAGTTCGCTCACTAGCGACGCGCAGCGCCAGCCATTAAGAAGGGAGGGGGGAGGGAGGAGCAGCTGGGAGGCGGGAGGCGGGAGGGAGCGGCAAATGGGGGCGCGAGGGGGGCGGGGCCGCAGGGAGGCAGCGGCAGGGAACGGGGAGCGCACAAGGGGCAAAAACACTGAAAACAAGCGAAATACAAGCAGTTACAATAAGAAAAGCACACAATCAGAAATACAATAATGGCACAATACACGATCGGGGAGACAGCAATTCAGGGGGGCACAAAGGGGGCAGCAGCGCCGGCGGCGAGGCGGTGAAAAAGCCAAAAAACAACTTACAGGACGGCGGAAGCGGCACACGGGTCAAGTGAGCCCACTAGCCACCAGGGATGAGGCGCAGGAGGATGCCTGCGGGTGGAGGAGGGCCTCGCAAACGGCAGCGTGCTCGTGAGACAGAGGCAGAGGGCAGCAGGTTGGTGCTGCGGTCGTGGGGGGCGAGCTCAGGACCTGAAACAGGTCAGAGTTCGCTCACTCACGACGCGCAGCGCCAGCCATTAAGAAGGGAGGGGGGAGGGAGGAGCAGCTGGGAGGCGGGAGGCGGGAGGGAGCGGCAAATGGGGGCGCGAGGGGGGCGGGGCCGCAGGGAGGCAGCGGCAGGGAACGGGGAGCGCACAAGGGGCAAAAACACTGAAAACGAGCAAAATACAAGCAGTTACAATAAGAAAAGCACACAATCAGAAATACAATAATGGCACAATACACGATCGGGGAGACAGCAATTCAGGGGGGCACAAAGGGGGCAGCAGCGCCGGCGGCGAGGCGCTGAAAAAGCGAAAAAGCCAAAAAACAACTTACAGGACGGCGGAAGCGGCACACGGGTCAAGTGAGCCCACTAGCCACCAGGGATGAGGCGCAGGAGGATGCCTGCGGGTGGAGGAGGGCCTCGAACACGCAAACGGCAGCGTGCTCGTGAGACAGAGGGCAGCAGGTTGGTGCTGCGGTCGTGGGGGGCGAGCTCAGGACCTGAAACAGGTCAGAGTTCGCTCACTCGCGACGCGCAGCGCCAGCCATTAAGAAGGGAGGGGGGAGGGAGGAGCAGCTGGGAGGCGGGAGGCGGGAGGGAGCGGCAAATGGGGGCATGAGAGGGGCGGGGCCGCAGGGAGGCAGCGGCAGGGAACGGGGAGCGCACAATGGGCAAAAACACTGAAAACAAGCAAAATACAAGCAGTTACAATAAGAAAAGCACACAATCAGAAATACAATAATGGCACAATACACGATCGGGGAGACAGCAATTCAGGGGGGTACAAAGGGGGCAGAAGCGCCGGCGGCGAGGCACTGAAAAAGCCAAAAAGACAAAAAACAACTTACAGGATGGCGGAAGCGGCACACGGGTCAAGTGAGCCCACTAGCCACCAGGGATGAGGCGCAGGAGGATGCCTGCGGGTGGAGGAGGGCCTCGAACAACGCAAACGGCAGCGTGCTCGTGAGACAGAGGCAGAGGGCAGCAGGTTGGTGCTGCGGTCGTGGGGGGCGAGCTCAGGACCTGAAACAGGTCAGAGTTCGCTCACTCGCGACGCGCAGCGCCAGCCATTAAGAAGGGAGGGGGAGGGAGGAGCAGCTGGGAGGCGGGAGGCGGGAGGGAGCGGCAAATGGGGGCGCGAGGGGGGCGGGGCCGCGGGAGGCAGCGGCAGGGAACGGGGAGCGCACAAGGGGCAAAAACACTGAAAACGAGCAAAATACAAGCAGTTACAATAAGAAAAGCACACAATCAGAAATACAATAATGGCACAATACACGATCGGGGAGACAGCAATTCAGGGGGGCACAAATGGGGCAGAAGCGCCGGCGGCGAGGCGCTGAAGAAGCGAAAAAGACAAAAAACAACTTACAGGACGGAGGAAGCGGCACACGGGTCAAGTGAGCCCACTAGCCACCAGGGATGAGGCGCAGGAGGATGCCTGCGGGTGGAGGAGGGCCTCGAACACGCAAACGGCAGCGTGCTCGTGAGACAGAGGCAGAGGGCAGCAGGTTGGTGCTGCGGTCGTGGGGGGCGAGCTCAGGACCTGAAACAGGTCAGAGTTCACTCACTCGCGACGCGCAGCGCCAGCCATTAAGAAGGGAGGGGGAGGGAGGAGCAGCTGGGAGGCGGGAGGCGGGAGGGAGCGGCAAATGGGGGCGCGAGGGGGGCGGGCCGCAGGGAGGCAGCGTCAGGGAACGGGGAGCGCACAAGGGGCAAAAACACTGAAAACGAGCAAAATACAAGCAGTTACAATAAGAAAAGCACACAATCAGAAATACAATAATGGCACAATACACGATCGGGGAGACAGCAATTCAGGGGGGCACAAAGGGGGCAGAAGCGCCGGCGGCGAGGCGCTGAAAAAGCGAAAAAGCCAAAAAACAACTTACAGGACGGCGGAAGCGGCACACGGGTCAAGTGAGCCCACTAGCCACCAGGGATGAGGCGCAGGAGGATGCCTGCGGGTGGAGGAGGGCCTCGAACACGCAAACGGCAGCGTGCTCGTGAGACAGAGGCAGAGGGCAGCAGGTTGGTGCTGCGGTCGTGGGGGGCGAGCTCAGGACCTGAAACAGGTCAGAGTTCGCTCCATGGGAAATTCAGAATCACAGACAACTCCAATTGCAAGGTAGAGTTGTGCAATCATAATACCCATGGAGTAGGTAGGAGCCCTTACCATCTTGAATGGTTTGCCTTATGTAGCACCCCTCAGTGACCTGTTGTCACAAAATAGTATGGCAATGCCAAGTTCAATCTCACAGATCACACAAAAGGTCATGCTTCCATCTAATCTTCATATACCCAATACCACTTCATGATGAAATTATGGCAAAATAATCCTGTTGTGTTGCTGAAAGAAGTACATAATCCAGAAGAAGGTGAAATGGAAACACCCATGTCATATTGGGAAAAATCCCCAATGGCCACTTCACTATATGTACATTGTCTAAATAGACTCAGAGAGCTTGTGCTAATGTTGCTCAGATAGATTACACATCCTTCATAGAAATGTACACTGGAGACAAATTGGGAAAAATGTCTGGGAGGTTAGTCTACAAATATCTACACCACAATGAATCAGCAATCCCTAGGGAATTCACTGGTGTTGATTGGTACTCCTGAGAATACCCTACTCAGGTTGCATAAGTAAAAGCCAATAGCCCTTTGAATTCTGTAGTGGACCAGAGATACTCAAAATACCTGTAGAAGGCCATTAACAAGTTCTTCAATGGAACGTCACGCCACTGTCCCTTTTTGTCATGCAAGCACAGATTTCCTTGGATGGATGGTTGTACACGACCTCATATGATTATCATATTACGGCAAGTCACTTCCTGATGCACATCAACAGTTAGGCAATGAACCTTCACCATTTAACGTGCTTAGCACTTTGATAAATGAATCTACATCAATGACATGGAAATGCACATTGAGAGTAAAAAAATGTAGTCCTACCTATCATCTCCTTCATTGCTTCTACAATAGTACATGCCAAATTACATGGAATGATGGGTGAGGGTATGTGTAAGCCACCAATCAATGGTGACAGACTCTTGTCTGTGGCACCACATAAACTGTAGACCCATCGCATGTGTCCAATTCAAAACACATGTTGGCATGCACACATATGGGAGGGAATCATATATAATGCCATGAATACATGTGGACAATACATGAAACAACAGTGAAAATGATGTGGCAAAAGTGAAAGATGCACATGCTAACATGAAGACACAAGGAATAATGGCAACAGCGATGTCACCAACATCATGTCACTAGACATTCACTACTTACCAAGGGAAAATATTGACCTGTGACTGAACCCAAAGGGCAATATATGCTCTGTCACATGTATGATGCCCAACTTCACATGACAGACAGTAGTGAGGCACCAATATTTGTGACACACTGAAGACAAGTGGCCTCATGGGGGCAAATGCCAATATACTCACTTGAGCAGACACATTGCTGAGTACAGTGATCTATTACTTCATGTTGTTTGGGCTGTCACACTGAAGAGAAGTGGACTGTTGTGTACAAATGACAACCACAACAATTAACAACATGACCTGATTGATCACTGTACTCAGCTATGTGTTGGCCCGGGAGAGTTAATAGGTTGTGGACTGTACTCTGTTGTGTCCTAGGGCACTGGGCCAATAGGCAAGGCACAACAGCATGCACCAACTACCATACCTACACAAACAATTACTTATCTTGTGTGTCACAAATGGCCCATCTCCACTCTTCAGGGGGACATGGCGGACTCTAACACATCTATTTGGCAATGCAACAGGCAGGAATATGCAGAGAACTCATCTACTTGTAGCACCTGTGATCCCCTCAAACGTGCATCAAGCTCAGGGTAGGCCATTTGCAGAATGTGGGCCATTATGGGGGGTCAGGCTCTGAAGTGTCTCCCGCCCATGTTGTGAGGACAGCCCCAGCTGGACCTCTGCGATCTTCTGGGCCTCCTACCACTTCCTACAGTGGGTGCACCGCTGGCTATGGACCCCCAGGGTCCACACCTTCCGGGCAATGGCTCTCCAAATCCTTTTCTTCTGATGAGCGTTGACCTGTATGGATGCAAGAGACAAATCAAAAGATTGCACACATTTCAGAAACACCAAGCACAAAACTTTAGCAATTGTCAGTAAACCACAAGTGTAAAGCACACATGCTAATAAGGACTTGGACATGAGTACACATTTTTGCAGTCATCTGCCTACACTGACGAAGCAAAACTGCTGACATCAGGTAGCCCAGGCGCAAGCAACATGTACTGTGATGTGAGCCACAATGAAACACAAGACACCCTTGTGGCCTTCTGCAGGGTAAAGTCCTTGGGCCTGACTGGACAGACACATGTAGATCCAGCCACATTGACTCAACGTATACTGTCCCTACATGCAACTACCATAGTACAGACTTCACCCTAAGAATTAAGTGACAATGAAAGGGCTGCCATGGGTGTCACGGAAAGTCCCTTCCCTGTGCACATGTAGACATGTGGGCTACCCAATGTAAACTCATAGCACTTCAGGGTGGGTTTGTGTGGTATGTACTTGGAGCACAGAACACACCTTTTACCATCTGCGCTAAAGCGATGTCATGCAACATACTAAGGTATGTTTGGTCTGATTGTTTGCATGTAACCAAGCTAATGAGTCACATGTCATGCCCTTCCTGGAATCAACCAACTGTCTGCACTGTCGGTTTGTAACGTGTGCAGTGCGCCTGTATGGGACAAACATAACAAAGGTGACAACAGAACTGTGGGAGAAAGGGACCTGTCATGAGTCAATGACACATTGACAATGAGGCAAAATGTACATATGTACTAGGTCAGGGAGTTACCTCAGCACCCATTCCTAATGTAGTCAATGGACAAAGGCCTTCCTTCAGACCAAGTCTTGCCACTGGAGACTCATTTTGCCCACATGCTAGGATCTTCAGGTCTACAGGAAGTAGGCCCGGTGCCACAGTTACTCTACCACAGCCTGGCCTATGTCCCATACTGCAATATACATTACACTCACATTTCTTTCATTTCTATTCATAACAGTATATCAGCATGTGCCCATTCCCTATGCGGGTAGTGACATGTATGGCACTTTGAAGGGCACAGTGAGTTTTCTATGGTTCTTGTACAACAGTTTGGCAAATCTAGATGTAGGCTGAGTGATCTATGGCACCATAGACATTGCTTACAAGATCTTCAAATGACTCAAACAGCATAGATACACAGCTCATGCAGGGATGCATATATATGTCATCTGACATTTACAACCATCATATCCAAAGATATGTCATTGTACGGCCTTGCCTAGATATATGACTGCAACACAAGTAGGATCTAGGCCTTATCACACATCAGCCAACACAATGTGAATCTGAAATACATAGAGTACTTTTCTTCACTACCTGCACCATATACTTCCCATGTATGACACACAGAATGTAACAAAAGGCACCCAAAAAGTCTAACTGGCACACCGGGGCATATGGTAGGCTATGAGGAAGGAAAGGATGGTGTTGAATAGAGTCAAATGTGCCTATGAGGTTCTTACCTGCTCCACTGGTGATACATAGAGCTGACCATACAGGGGAAGGACCTCCTCAACAAGCCTCTCCAGCTCTTCAGGAGAGGAGACAGGGGCCCTTTCACCTGCTTGGCCTGGAATGATTGCTCCCAGAGATGGCACACAGCAGCTGAAGTGGTGGAGGTGTTGATGCCAGCAGTGTCACGAGTTAAGTGAGTGAATTTGCAAAACGTGGTGTATATCTCGGCCACGTACACTTTCATCACCACAAGCAAATGACAGAGTCAACAATGTTAGCCTATGGCTGTGTCTGCCACAGATGAAACCACGCACCGCATGGTCAACTTAGTGGCTGTGGGCGATTCCTAATATCCAGTGAAGTAGGTCAGGCATCCACCATTATGGCGGTTGGAAATACAGAGTTGGGCCCAGATAAATGCATCACAAAACCAATATATGTCAGTTCATCACAAACATTCTAAAGCAGCCTCATTGTGTAGGTTCTACTACACAATCACCATGGTATTGTGTTGCTGGGCACAGATGGCATATTATGGCGATGCACTGTCCACCACAGCTGACGGAATTTTTGGCGGTTGTAACAGACTGTTAAATTTCGAGGGGCATTTGAGGAGCAGACAGTTGGGTGTGGGCCACATCCATGCTGTAGAGACATGTGTAGATAACCATGGGGCGTCACATTTGCCCCTTGTGTAGTTGACAGCTGTGATGTGGTATGGGTGTAATGTATTTCCAGTCTAAAATGCTTTGTCACAACATTTTGTTGCTATACATCATGTGTGTTTGTTTGGACACAGTGACTAATGCTTCAACTCTTGTAATTACACAAATAGATACTCTGGGAGAGGAAGGGGGCGACAATCTCTAGTGTACCGTCCATTGCCAGACTTTCAAACCATGGAAGTACATTACATCAGCAAACAGTACCATCGGAATAGGTAAACAATTCTGGATTAATGTCATCAGTTGGAGCCAGATCTGATGCCTGAAGAAACAAATCCAACATACATACCACCCATTTTCGAACTCATGACAGCATTACACTTCCTATCCACAGGGTCCTTCCAATATACAATTGCCATGTCTGGTGGTGCGTCCCAACCTATGTTCAATGGTGTGTTACGAAACACATTGACAGCTATATCAGGTTCCCCAGACATGAGGATTCAGCCAATGTCTTCTATGGTTTTGTTCGTCTCCCACATGTGGTGGGAGTCATTGATGACACATGTTGCCTTGGTGTCACCACAGGCCAGTGAACAAGTCTATTGCAACAGGAAGTACTTCCATTCTATCAATGTGCAAGTTGTCTGCTTGTCAGATCTCTACATCTCAAACGTCTGTGACTGGTTTCCTGGTTCCGCAAATGATTCTTTTGTAATGCGGAACAGCAGCATACCCCAGCTGATGTCACAACTGCAACCAGAGAGGGCCTGGCTGGTTGGTAAGTCACATCTGTCATGATTGTGTGTGTACAATGTCAGGCGCTACATTTATGAAGTGAGTTATTCATTGTGGCACTTATGATGTCTCATTACTAAACAGGAGACTCAGCATATCCAAACTGTCCTTGGTTATTGATGCAGCTGAGGAATCCAACTACGCCAGGGAAGTCCACTTCAATATGGCTCATGGAGGAACATGGAGTGCAGTGGATTGGGCTTTTGAGCTCCTGAAGGCCAAATTTTGCTTTCTTACAGGACTGGGGAGCCCTCCTCTACTCACCTGGAAAGTGGTCGGATCACGGTTGCATTCTGCATGCTCCATAACATAGCCCTACAAAGGAATATTGCTTACACCCCAGAGGAGGAGGAGCCTGCAATGTCACTGGGTAAGAATCCTGAAATGCCAAATGAAGATGATAGTGTTGAAGAGAAAGGAGCGGAGCTGCAACAATATCTCATCAACAGCTTCTTCTCATGAGTGTAAGTATGTCATGAGATGTCATGACTTTGACTGTACAATGAACTGTAGTTGTGATAATGTGTGAAGTTTATTATTGGAAATAGTTTGGGAGCTGATGTTCAGGCAAAATCAGCCAAAGGGTGTTTGATGAGGTAGTTTTGCACACCTCCACATCTTGATGATGTTGCTTTGTTTGTGACATCTTTATTGCAATGTTCTTTGTTCTCCAGATGCTTACTATGTGACTTGTGTCATGTATATGGTTTCATAACTATACTCCTTGTTTTGTTCTTTGTTCAGAAATCTTCACCATGACATCTTCGCGTGGGCATTTCAGAGTTGTGACATTGGCAGGTATGTGATTCTGTTTGGACATACGAAGTGGACACGGATTGTTCCTGGGAATGTAGGCCACAGACCTTGGGTGTACCAGACCTTGCTAAGACAGCTTGCACAGTGATAGGATGGAAGTTTGGAAGACTCCATTGGACTTGCTCCTTGTTGTGTGGTGGCCCTGATGCATTATGTGTGTTGTCATGTGGTCAGAAAATATGTAGTCCCAGGCCAAATTCATGTCAGCCTCTTTTTGTCTGAATAGTATATAGCTGTTGATGTCTTTTATCATTTTAGGCCAAAGTGCCTGTGATACAACAGTTGTATTTGTTTGTGTCATACCACCAGATGCTGAAGCACTGGATTGTAATGACCCTGTTATCAGACACTGTTGTACTGCCATCTGTCTGAGTCTTGCACTATATGATGCTGGTTTACTTTTGTGTGGTGGGCAATATGACTCCAGCTGATGACATCAGCCACATTAATGTTTGCCTATTTTACAAGATAATGTCTGATAAATCCATTCCTTCCATGGTCTGGAGGTCTGTACCTGTAAATTTGATCATTTACTCTATATGAATCAATCATGTATAATTTGCTATGTTTCAGATATATTTACAGCTTATGCGCTGAACAATGTAATAACATTTCTTATTTGACAAGGCACTTGTATGTAGGTGTTTGTGTGGAATGGTAGTAACCCTGAGCTGGACACTGTGTACATGCAACATATCCCTGCTTGCAAAAGTGCCTTAGATCTTCATTGTATGGTTCACATGGTCTGGCATCTCTACATGGCTAAATGTTAATTTTAAGACGGCTGACAATGAGTTTGTGGTGGGTGAATTTATTGCAAGGCTACTACATGAAAGAAATTTGTGACAGGAATAAACAAAAATGTAAAGCAAAGGGTTCAGTCATGGAGAATAAATTAATTGGAGTAGATGCCACACCATTAGAAGTCCAAAGTCCAGAGTACTCCTCCCATTGGAAATGGAATGTGGCTTAGGATCCGTCCACAGGGTGTATGTGTGACACACAAAGGAGGACATCAAGAAAGAGATTTATTACTGAGAATGGTAGGTGTCTTGCCATCCATACCTCCTGGAATCTTGCATGGATTTCCCCGCTTTCGCGGACGGGATTAGCTGCTACAGAGCCAGGGGTGTCTGTGGGTGATTGTGCCTCTGACGGGGCCTCCCTTCCTGTGGCTGCCTCAGATGTACTTGGGCCTGATGTTGTTGACCCAAAGGAAGAGGATTGGGTTGGTAAAGCCCTGCTCAGAGTTGAATGGATGTCCCTCAGCACCCCTGTTAGGGAGGCCATGTTGTAACTCTGAGCCTGCATTTGTTCGTACATGTCCCTATGCCTGTCCCTCTGCAGCTGCTTCATTTCCCAGAGTTCAGTCAATACCTAGCCCATCAAGCCTTGGGACTCCTGATAGACCCCCAAAACTTGCCTGATGGTATCCTGGTCATGAGTGGCCCCTTTGGCCTCACTCTTCCAGCTCACAGTAACGCCCTCCCACAGATCCTACCCTCATGAGCTTGTGCCCTTGGCATCGGGAGCCCTCTTGAACTGGGTCCCAGAACCTCAGTGTCAGGAGTGTTGGCTTGGACCTCAGGACTGTGGGGCACAAGATGGTGGAAACTGTGCTAGGTGCACAGGTTATGGGGTACAATGTTGATGTGATTTTCCTGCAAGAGGGCTGGGAGGTGTAGTTGTGGGCACAGTGAGACTCAATGTTGCCATATGACCAAGTTGTCCAGATGTGCAGGACTGTCCTCCAAGTTCACAAGCCCAGGAGTGTTCTGATCACTGAGGGCTTCATGAGGGGGTGGAATAGTAGTCTGGTGGGTTGACAAGGTCTGCCCAAAGGCTATGTCAGCTCAACCTGTTGAGTAAGAGAGTACATTGTTATTGGTTGAAGTGTGCCATTCACATCCAAAGGTTTTGTGGCATAGTAAGGGGAGACACTGGACATTTTTAAGTTCTAGGTTAGCATATTGTGCCATATTACCACGGTATTAGAGTACTTGACATGATATGTGTGAACCTTGCCTGGACTACTGGACTCAGTAGGCTGTGCTGATCATTTGCGTTTTGGTTGAGGGAATGAAAATTTCATCTAAACAACAGTGACGCCAAAACAGTGGAGAGGAAAAATGTGCATTTGACTATTTGGAGGCCTAGTTGAGTGTGATACAAGCAAACACACAACTTTGTTGTATCTGTAGTCATCATGTGTGCAATGGTGTGTCAATGTATTTGCTGCTGCTACCAATCTGCTGATGCAGCCAAAGGCCTTAGGATTCCTTTGTGTCAAAACTTGGTAAGGTGTCATTCCTGTCCTCACTAGTTTCATTTTGGTATACCAGGTCAAGATGGGGCTAGTTAGATAGACACATCTCTGAGTTGAGCATGTTCTGTATTTTTCTCACTCTCAGGTGAGTAAACTTCATTTGAGAGAACACACACACAAGTGTGTTTGAACAGTTGAGCACTGGGCTGGTGGTTGGAATTAGAGAAACATTTCCTATTGGGGTTTGCAGTCAGGCTATCCCTCTACTTCACACACTAAGCAAATGGCATACTACTAGGTAAGTAAATTGCATTTAATAGTACACACACAGGTGTCTTTGGGAAAGTGACCACTGTGCTGGTGGTTGGAGGTACAGAAACAGGGCCTCTTAAGCTTTGCAGTCAGGTCACTGTCTCTACTTCTTAACACTAGTCGAAAGGTATACTCCAAGGTGAGTAAACTTCATTTGAGAGTGCACTAACAGATGCATTTGGGCAAGTGAACAATGGTCTAGTTGTTGGAGTTACTGAAACAGAGCCTATTGGGCTTTGCAGTCAGGTTACTAACTCTACTTCTGAACCCTAGTTAAATAGTACACTCCATGGTGAGTAAACTTCCTTTGAGAGTTCACTAACATGTATTTGGGAAAGTGAACACTGTGCTTGTGTTTGGAGTTAGGGAAAAAGGGCCTTCTGAGGATTGTACGACGAAACAACGACTTAAAAAACAACTACTGCCTTAACAACGAGGTCGGAACACCGACCTCGTTGCTACTACTAATGATTTTACCACGAATGCCTTAACAACGATATTTCGTTTTAAAGGCATTCCTGATAAAATCATTAGCAATAGGCACCATTCACCCTACATCCCTCACCCCACCCTCAACCCCACCCCAAAACCTAAAACCCCCTGACCCACACCCACTCCCCAAAACCAAAAACGCCCCACCCCCCAACCTCACCCCAAAACCTAAAACCCCCTGACCCCCCACCCACTCCCCAAAACCAAAAACGCCCCACCCCCCAACCCCACCCCAAAACCTAAAACCCCCTAACCCCCCACCCCCTCCCCAAAACCAAAAACGCCCCACCCCCCTCAACCCCACCCCAAAACCTAAAACCCCCTGGCCCCCCATCCACTCCCCAAAACCAAAAATGCCCCACCCCCCTACCCCACCCCAAAACCTAAAACCCCCTGACCCCCCACCCCCTCCCCAAAACTTAAACCCACCACTTACCTTCGCCAACTCCCTTCTTTGTACCTTAACCACGCATGTTCGTTGTTCAGAACATACGTAGTTAAGGCACAAAAAAACGGAGTCGTGGTTAAAAAAAGCGTTGTTGCGCTTTCTTTAACCACGACTTTCGGAAAAAAAAAGTCGGAAAAAAAGATGTTTCCCCCTTCTGAGAGGTGTAGTCAGGTCACTCCCTCTACTTCCTAACACCTGACAAATGGTATACTCCCAAGTGAGTAAACTTAATTTGAGAGTTCACTAACAGATATATTTCGGCAAGTGAACACTGGGCTGGTGGTTGGAGTTAGAGAAACAGGGCATGCTGAGCTTTGCACACACTAGACAAATGGCAAACTTCATTTGTGAGTATACACACAAGTGTCTTTCGGAAAGTGACCAGTGGGCTGGTGTTTGGAGTTACAGAAACTTGGACTCCTAAGAGTTGTAGCCAGGTCACTCCTTCTACTTCCTACCACTTGACAAATGGCATACTCTCAGATGAGTATACTTCATTTGAGAGTTCACTAACACATGTATTTGAGCAAGTGAACACTGGGCTGGTGTTTAGAGTTAGAGAAACAGGGCCTATTGGGCTTTGCACACACTAGACAAATGGCATGCTACCAGATGAGTAAACTTCATTTGAGAGTACACACACAGGGGCCTTTCAGAAAGTGAACACTGGGCTGGTGTTTGGAGTTACAGAAACAGGGCCCATTGGGCTTTGCACACACTAGACAAATGGCATGCTACCAGATGAGTAAACTTCATTTGAGAGTACACGCACAGGGGCCTTTCAGAAAGTGAACACTGGGCTGGTGTTTGGAGTTACAGAAACAGGGTATCCTGGGAGCTGTAGTCAGGTCACTAATTCTACTTCCTAACACTTGACAAATGGTATACTCCCAGATGAGTAAACTTCATTTGAGGGTTCACTAACAGATGTATTTGGGCAAGTGAACACTGGGCTGGTGGTTGGAGTTAGAGAAACAGAGCCTGTTGGGCTTTGCACACACTAGACAAATGGCATACTACCAGATGAGTAAAGTTAATTTGACTTGAGAGTACACACACAGGTGTCTTTTGGAAAGTGAACAATGGGCTGGTGGTTGGACGTAGAGAAACAGGGCCTCCTGAGAGTTGCAGTCAGGTCACCTCTTCTACTTCCTAACACTTGACAAATGTTAGGTATTACATATCTGTTTCCAGACTGAATTTATGTTGTAGCATACATTTTCATGATGAGACATGCCATGAGTCTTGGGATGAATCTTTGTTACTGAAACACTTACAGGCACCTTTCCAATTTATGGCATGTGATGGGCCTGTCGCAGGTCGAACAGTGTGAAGACCACTGAGGCGTTAGTTAGTTAGGGGTAAGTGGTTTATTTTTAAGTATACGGAAAGAATAATATGTTTAATAAAGTCCCAAGTGTTATCGTCTTCCTTAGTCTCTGTGTTCTTCTTTTCGTATCCTTTTCCCAGGATAGTGATTGTATGTTCTGTGTTTCTTCTTTCACAGGTGACCCAGCTGTCTAGCTCGCTCGTCGTAGTCCAGGGTGGTGCCGGAAATAGAAGGGAAAACGCTAAGGTAAGTATTGTATTTTTAATTAGGGTTCTTCCCTTTCTTTTAGCTCTGGACTGGGAGGTGGTACACACAAAAGGAGGGGGTTGGTGCCAGTGAGGAGTGTGCAGGGAACTAGTGTGCACACACCTAATCTTAGTATGGGAATACGTGACACAAGTGAGTTTATTTACAGTGCCCTCCCTTCTACCTCCCTGTCCAACCCTCCTTTATGACCCCTCCCCAGTCCCTTCCCTTCAATTTCCCTTTTTCTTGTCCAAAAGGACCGTACCTTGTTAAGCCACGACCCTCCAGGGCCGTGGCTGGCTTGGTAGTGTTCCTCCTGCTGGTCTCCTGGTTCCTGGTTCTGGAGCTCTTCTTCTCTCTCTCCTTCCTCCAGTCCCTCATCTGTTTCTTTCCTGGGCCTTTTCTCCTCTCCGCTCTGTCCGTGCCTCGTGTCCTCCGTATTCCGTCCTCTCTCCTCGGTTTCTCCACTCTCCGCGTTCCTCTCCCTCCTCCATCTCAGCGCGATCTCCTTTTGTCCCCCTGTAGCCCGGGAAACGCACGTCGTTTCCCGGGTAACGCCGTCCTGGCTTCCGCTCCCGAGCCGCGTCTCCCCGGCAACGGGAAGACGCGGAAATGACGTATCGGCCTCAGCCGATACGTCATCTGCCTCGTTCGTACCCGGGATCGCCCGGCTACATCCCTCTCCCCATGAAAGGTCCTGCTCGAGGACCGTAGCAGCGTCAGGGAAACGAGATAAATAGTCAGCCGGGGCCTGTTGGTGACCTGGTATGTGACGGACCTGAAAGGAAAATGGTTGCAGTTCAAGGAACCATCGTAATATCCGAGAATTGGTATCCTTATGGGCAGACAACCATGTGAGGGGAGCATGATCCGTAAAAAGTATGAAGGGCCGACCTAGAAGGTAATATTGCAACGTATCAACGGCCCATTTTATGGCCAGACATTCCTTCTCAATGGTCGGGTAGTGTTGTTCCCGGGGAAACAGCTTCCTACTGACGTATACTACGGGATGCTCCCTACCTTCCTCGTCAGGCTGGGCCAATACTCCCCCTAAACCCACATCTGAAGCATCAGTATAGAGATGGAAAGGTTTCGAGAAATCCGGGCATCGGAGTATCGGGTCTTTTGTGAGGAAGGATTTTAGTTGTTCAAAGCTGGTTTTCTGTTGCTCTGAAAAGGGTGCTAGCCTATTAGGATGGGATTTAGACAGAAGGTCCGTGAGAGGGGTGGCCAATGTAGAATAATCAGGTATGAATCTTCTATAATAGCCCACTAACCATAAAAACGATCGCAACTCTTTCTTTGTTGCCGGTTTAGGTGTGTTTAGTATGGCCTCTACTTTTTTTGATTGAGGTTTTAGGTTCCCTTGACTAATTTTGTAGCCTAAGTATGAGATGTCGGGTGTACCTATGATGCACTTTTTAGGATTGGCAGTCAATCCTTCGGTGACAAGAGTGTGGAAAATTTGGTATAAATGGCTTAGATGATCATTCCACGTTTCACTGAAGATTACTACATCGTCTAGGTAGGCTGCTGCAAAAGACTGGAAGGGATTTAACAGTTTATCCATTAACCTCTGGAATGTAGCTGGGGCTCCATGGAGACCAAAGGGTAGTACAGTAAACTGATACAGACCGGATGGGGTGGCGAACGCTGTTTTCTCTTTATCCTCTGAGGCTAAGGGAATCTGCCAATATCCTTTTGTCAAATCTAAGGTAGTCATATATTTGGCCTTTCCTAGTTTCTCTAATACGTCATCAACTCTGGGTATGGGATATGTGTCAAACTTGGAGTTTTCGTTAAGCTTCCTGAAATCAATACAGAATCTAATAGTACCATCGGGTTTTGGTACTAACACAACCGGGGAGCACCAGGGACTATTTGATGGTTCAATTACCCCTTGTTCTAACATTTTCTGTATTTCAGCCTCCATAATCTGCTTCCTCGCCTCAGGAATACGGTATGGCCGCAACCTCACAATTTTCCCTGGTATGGTTCTTATTTTATGGGTTATCAAAGTGGTTTTACCTGGTAATGCTGAAAAGAAATCCCGGAAGTGTTCTATTAACCTGTATACTTGTTCTTTTTCTGCTTGTGTTAAGGTTTCATTCACTGGGGGTAGATCTTTCCCGTTACTGTGTTCGGTTGGACAGAACTCAATGCTTGACTTATTATTTGTACATAGGAATCCCGTCAACATGCTAGCAGGGTTTGAGAGGTCTGGTTCCTCCCATTTTTTAAGGAGATTTATGTGCTAAATCTGTGATTTTTGGGGAGTATTCGATAATTCAACCAGGTAAGTGACCGGAGAGACTGCTCTTATTATCTTATAGGGGCCCTGCCATTTGGCAATTAGTTTTTGTTCTGAGGTGGGACGCATAATTAAAACCTGATCTCCTGGTTGTAAAACCCGTAACTTGCTCCCTCGGTCATAATACTGTTTTTGAATATTTTGAGCTTGTTCCATATTCACTTTGACCGTGTCCCATAGACTCTGTAGCTGTGACCTTAAATTGTGGGCATATTCTAGAAGAGGCTTTCCCCCTTCTTCTGCCTCTTCCTCCCATGTTTCGATGGCCATGTCAAGAAGAGATCTTGGCTGTCTTCCGAACACCAGCTCGAAGGGGCTGTGTCCTGTAGAGGACTGTTCATGTGTTCGAATAGCGTATAATACTAAGGGTAATTTTTTATCCCAGTCTCTCCCTGACTCTTCAATCACTTTTTTCAATAAGGTTTTTATGGTTCGGTTATATCGTTCCACTAGTCCATCCGTCTGTGGATGATATACCGAGGTACGGATTTGGGAGATACCTAAGGTTTTACATACTTGCTTCATAAGAGTGGATACAAAAGGAGTCCGTGAGTATTTCATGAGGGAATCCTACTTGGGAAAAAATGTTTATCATGGCCTGGGCCACTGTCTTAGTTGTCATACTTTTCAAGGGAACAGCCTCGGGGTATCTTGTGGCATAGTCAACCATGACTAGGATATACGTATAACCCTTTGAGGATGGTACTACAGGTCCTATTAGGTCCATTCCTATCCTACTGAAAGGGATATCTATAATAGGTAGGGGCATCAGAGGTGCTTTCTTAGGTCTGCCGGGTTCAATGAGTTGGCATCTGGGGCATTGGGAACAATATTTACGTATGTGGGCAAATACTCCCGGCCAATAGAACCGTCTAAGAAGGTATTCTTCTGTTTTTTCCCTCCCATAGTGACCTCCCCCAGGTTGACAATGTGCCATCGTTAGGACCTGATTTCTATAATGCTCGGGTACCACTAATTGTTGTTTACATTCTCCGGTACCGGTAGTGGTTGTACGATATAGGAGGTTTTTCTTAATGAGGAAGTAGGGATCCACCTCTTCAGTTTCTTCTTCCCTGGCCGACTTCCAGGCGTGGGCGAGAGAAGGATCTACTCTTTGTTGATGGGGAAAACTGACAGGGGCTTCATGTGTCTCTGCTATAATGCCTGTGTTTGGTCTTGATCTCTCCTTTCCTAAGTAATTCAATTTTTCTATTCTTTTCTCTCGGCGTGATAACTTTCTCCGGATTGTGGGGCTTTCTATACTGCTATCGGAAAAAGGAGCGTCTCTCCACCAATCCTGTGTCAGCTTGGGTTGTCGAACGTGGTCCAGAATTTTATGGAAATGTTCATAATCAGTTCCAATGATACACTCTTCAATCAGATTGGACATTACCCCCATCGGTAAGGTATCCCGGTGTTTTCCCCATTCTACTGTGAGGTCATATAAAGGGTATTGTTCTTTATCTCCGTGTACGCAACATATATTCACCCATTGTTCTGTTCTTTCATCTACTATGGGGACTATGTCTTTTCTCACCACCGACTGGCTACACCCTGAATCAATAAGGGCCCATATGGTGGTCCCATTGACTTTCAGAAGTTGTTTAAACTTTTGGTTACCTCTTCCGGTACACAGTACCCGTCGCCTAGTAACTCCGATTTCCATGGGCTCACTGCTGTCCTGTTTTCTGGGGCACATGCGGGCAATGTGGCCCCATTCCCCACAGCTGTAACATTGGGGTCCTGCTACCGGTGGAGGATTAGGAAATCGGTGAGGTGCTGGTTCCTCCGAAAAGGCTCTTGTCGTAATTTTAGGAATGGAAGGCCCTGGTTTTAAGGTGGGTCGAGTGGATATATTTCTTACATCAGTGGAGCGATGATAAGCACATGCTAGATCAATTGCCATGTCCGTCGTCACCTTTGGATGTTGGCGTATCCAGTGCTTAGTGGTGGTAGGCAGGGACTCTAAATATTGTTCAAGGACAATTGTTTGGATTACTTCCTCCCTACTATTTCCGGCAGAACCCAACCATTTTAATGCCAAATCCTTTACCCGATAATAAAAGGTTCGGGGATCTTCATTCGGTCCCCATTTGATTTTTCTAAATTTAACCCTATAGTATTCCGTGTCATGTCCCACACGTTCTAAGATACTAGTCTTTATTTCTTGGTACGGCGTGGTTCCACCCGGGTTTGCTGCTTGATATGCTGCTTGTAAGATCCCTGTAAGTAAGGGGGCGACATACTGACCCCATCTATCCTCAGGCCATTGGGCGGATGAAGCCACTCTCTCAAAATTAGTAAAAAAGGCTTCTGGGTCTTCTCCGTCTTGATATTTCTGTAACACAGAACTTGGGACATTGGGATGTACTTTACTACTAGCAATGGTCTCAGTCAATTTTTTCATGGCCGTCTCATGGACCAGTTGATTATTCGCCAGAATGGTCGCCTGACTTTTTAAAGCTGACTGTAATGCTTCTCTGTCCTCTTTGGCCTCTCGATGGTGGGCCTCCCACACCAGTTGAAGATGACGTTGGCCCTCAGCCAATTGCTTTATCATATCCTCTAATGAGGGTTGGTCACTCATGGTTATACTGTTCGATTACTGCGGGGAGGCTACGCAGGTAGAGATCCCACCGCTGCCAACACTGTCGCAGGTCGAACAGTATGAAGACCACTGAGGCGTTAGTTAGTTAGGTGTAAGTGGTTTATTTTTAAGTATACGGAAAGAATAATATGTTTAATAAAGTCCTAAGTGTTATCGTCTTCCTTAGTCTCTGTGTTCTTCTTTTCGTATCCTTTTCCCAGGATAGTGATTGTATGTTCTGTGTTTCTTCTTTCACAGGTGACCCAGCTGTCTAGCTCGCTCGTCGTAGTCCAGGGTGGTGCCGGAAATAGAAGGGAAAACGCTAAGGTAAGTATTGTATTTTTAATTAGGGTTCTTCCCTTTCTTTTAGCTCTGGACTGGGAGGTGGTACACACAAAAGGAGGGGGTTGGTGCCAGTGAGGAGTGTGCAGGGAACTAGTGTGCACACACCTAATCTTAGTGTGGGAATACGTGACACTAGTGAGTTTATTTACAGTGCCCTCCCTTCTACCTCCCTGTCCAACCCTCCTTTATGACCCCTCCCCAATCCCTTCCCTTCAATTTCCCTTTTTCTTGTCCAAAAGGACCGTACCTTGTTAAGCCACGACCCTCCAGGGCCGTGGCTGGCTTGGTAGTGTTCCTCCTGCTGGTCTCCTGGTTCCTGGTTCTGGAGCTCTTCTTCTCTCTCTCCTTCCTCCAGTCCCTCGTCTGTTTCTTTCCTGGGCCTTTTCTCCTCTCCGCTCTGTCCGTGCCTCGTGTCCTCCGTATTCCGTCCTCTCTCCTCGGTTTCTCCACTCTCCGCGTTCCTCTCCCTCCTCCGTCTCAGCGCGATCTCCTTTTGTCCCCCTGTAGCCTGGGAAACGCACGTCGTTTCCCGGGTAACGCCGTCCTGGCTTCCGCTCCCGAGCCGCGTCTCCCCGGCAACGGGAAGACGCGGAAATGACGTATCGGCCTCGGCCGATACGTCATCTGCCTCGTTCGTAGCCGGGATCGCCCGGCTACAGGGCCTTGGTAGTTATGGTGTTAGGTTCATCAATACACATTGACAGTCTTACATATCTGCTACTCTGGGTTTTGAATGTTGTTAGAGTCAACGGATGACACAGTGGCAAAAGGTGAGCTGTGAGCATGCATGACTATGCAGCATAGTGACAGGTTTTGTGTTGTAACCTACCAGACTCCAGTCCCCCAGGTATTCCTGTCAAGCTGTCAGGATGTACGATGGCCAAGACCTTCTCCTCCCAGAGGCAGAGTTGTAATGGGAAGGCCACCACCAGTCTTGTTGGCCTCCATCTGTTTCCTGGAGGACAAGGAACACACCTTGCCCTTCAGGTTATTACACCTCTTCCTAATGTCCTCCTTTGAATGCAGGGTAGTGCCTACAGCATTCACTCTGTCGAAGATCCTTTGCTACAGTTCCATTTTCCTACTGAGAGGAGTGTGCTGGACTTGGCTCTAAACGATTGTGGCTCTACTCTTATGATTTCATCCACCGTGACTCTCAACTCACTCTCTGAAAAACATGGATTTTTGGTGGTTGACATGACTGAAAATAAAGTGGGTGACAGTGACAAAGTAAACAAGACAAGTGATATTTGGGACAAAAAGTACAAAAAGTAATGCGGTCTCTGTCTTGCTATGTTGCAGTAGAGATGCAAAGGATCATGGTCTATGAAAGGGTGTGTTTTATAGTGTGATTTGCAGGTGAGTCCACTCAGCTCATAATTGTTAGCTGTGTTGTTTTTTAATTCATCCAATGTGCACTTGTCTGTTACTTTGCTGACCACAGACTGGTGTGGTCGATCACCACTGGCTAATCACCACAAGGCAACTGCCACATCGACTGTGTGTTTGTACTATTACAGTGGTTGGCCACGCGCTGGCAGTGCCAGAGTACGGACCGCCACGATACCAGAACATTGCACTGCTGGTGGTCTGCACTTTGGCTTTGCGGATGGAAGTTCTACAGGTGCACATCGTAATACAGCAGTCTGGGGACTGCCATCACAACAGCTTTTTTAGGACCGCCATCTTGGCAGTCTGGTGGTACTGCCGCAAAACGTGTAATCAGGCCCTTAGTCTTTAGTTATAGAAAGTTTTGTGAATTTGTAAATCAGACATTTGTCAGATTGACATTGGCCATCCAACTGCTGTAAGTTTCATTTGTTAAATAATAGGTGCATGTTTTTTAAGTACAGATTAAAAACAAAGTTGTAAGTCTCTTTCAGGTGCTTTACCACCTATTTTCAAGCTTGCATCTCCATATGCCTAATTTGTTGTTGTATCATGGTGGAAAAGAGCTGATGGGTCCCCCCATAAATTATAATATCCATCTAGCTTTAAAAATAAACTCCCTTCTCCTCTCTGGATCTTTTTCATTGCTCTTCTTGGTTCTATAAATTTCAAAATGTAATATATCCTTTTAATATGACTGTCAGACCTATCATCCTTGGGGTGGCCTTACATCTCCATTTTTGCTGATTTTATTTTTCTTGACTTTAGGACTCTGTGCACCTTACCACTGCCAACCGATGCTACAGTGAATGTGATCTCTCCTTTAAACACCCCCTTTGGGGGAGTGTAATCCTCAGAACCTTCTCCTACTTCAATGTGGACACCAGGTATAAATATTACTCCCTCACATCCAACACATCAGTACACCCCTAACCTGTGGAAGATTAAGAAGGATTGTGCTGTGCTGCTCTGCAAGAAGGGCTGCTACTGTGCTGCCCTACTGCTTGAGCGAAAGGACTGATTCTGCATCTTGAACTCAGGACCACCACAATGAGTAAGGGCTAGTTGGCTGGACACCTGATCATAGCCTAAAAGGCAGAAAAGGCTCCAACCACCTTAATCTCTGCACCTAGACTCTGCCTTCTGTGAGTTCTACCCCCTCAGTGGTGCCACCCCTGTGCAGGACCCGTGGAAGTGGGCCTGAACGTGCTCTGCCAACCAAGCTGTGGTCCTGCAGTCAGAATCAACGCATCACAACACAACTCCTTGGAGCCCCACTTTGCAGCTGGTCCAATGAGTTGCACTCTGACACTGAACCTGGCATTGCAGCACACTGTCTCCTCAGATCCACCAAAACATGACACACTTTAAAGCAGGCCTTTGCATCCCATGCCCCTCATCAACTGCATCCTTGATGGTGACACAGGACTCTTTGCCATTCCTCTGCTTCTTCTGAACAACCAGTGTGTGATGCATCCTTGATACAGGACTTTACATCACAAGCCCCTTATCAACAGCATACTCCACTGCTGCTGACAGAATCTTGCAGTGCTCTGCAAATGAAGATTTAAGGTACTTTGTTCAGCAGGCCTAACTTGGTCCCTGTATCTGGCCTGCACTCCATGGAATTTGTAATTCGAGAAGGAGATTTAGTGGGAATTTGGCACTCACAATCTTATTTGTACAGTAGTATGAGTTGACATATAGTAAACTTAGCTTCTAAGTGTTGGACGGTGCTCTGACAGGGAACCACCCTAAACCCTGAACTCACGACCAACGATTGCTACAATATTATTGAAAGATCAGGCAAACGTCTTCCAATTGTCCAATTGGTATAATGAGTTTCTTTATTCCACTTGATATTTCTTAGTGACTTGATATTCGGCCTAGCCAACATGTGTTTCGTCTGGGACAATCACCCAATGACTTTTTCAAGGCTTGTCAAGGCTGTAAACAATAATCATAGAAAACAGGAGTCTCTCAGTATTTCATAATTGTTCAGTCAAAAACTTAATACTGTGTTAGTTAGTGCTCTTCAATTCAAATGTGGAAACCTCCAATATCATCTTTCAATTGTGTATCTGTATCAATCAATCAAATAGTATATCTCTTCATGCTTCATGCATGAGTCACCATACTTGTGAACCATGAATACATAATAGTGTGAATACTCCCTATTGGTTTGCTATTTGTAATATATATATAGTAAGTCTAATAGTATGCATGCACACACACATGTGAAAAATCTTTTTTGTACCTTATAGCCCTGTGAGAAAATGAAAATAAAAGAAATGCTGCCCTGTACCTTATATGCGAAATCTCCTTTCTCTCGATGTACTCCCTCTCATGTGTTATGGTTATCTTAACCCCTTCGCTGCCAGGCCTTTTCCCCTCCTGTGCCGAGCCTTTTTTTGGCTATTTGGGGCAGTTCACGCCTTGGCCCTCATAACGTTTTGTTCACATAAGCTACCCATGCCAAATTTGAGTCCTTTTTTCCCATCATCCTAGGGATTCTGGAGGTACTCAGACTTTGTGGGTTCCCCTGAAGGAAACCAAGAAATTGGCCATAATACAGTGATTTTTTTTTTTTTTTTTTAAATGGCAAAAAAGTGCTGCAGAAGGCGGTTTGTGGTTTTTCCCTGAAAATGGCATCAACAAAGGGTTTGCGGTGGCAAGATCACCATCTTCCCAGCTTTCAGGAACAGACAGACTTGAATTACAAAACCCAATTTTTCAATACAATTTTGACATTTTACTGGGACATACCCATTTTTATTATTTTTTGTGCTTTCAACCTCCTTCCAGTTAGTGACCGAAATGGGTGAGAAACCAATGCTGTATCCTGGAAAGCTAAACATTTCTGAAAAGTAGACAAAAATTTGAATTCAGCAAGGGGTCATTTGTGTAGATCCTATAAGTGTTTCCTACAGAAAATAACAGCTGAAATAAAAAAATATTGAAATTGAGGTGAAAAAAACAGCAATTTTTCTCCACGTTTTACTCTGTACCTTTTTCCTGCAATGTCAGATTTTTTAAAGCAATATACCGTTACGTCAGCTGGACTCTTCTGGTTGCGGGAATATATAGGGCTTGTAGATTCATCAAGAACCCTAGGTCCCCAGAGCCAATAAATGAGCTGCACCTTGCAATGGGTTTTTATTCTATACCGGTTATACAGCAAATCATTTGCTGAAAAATAAAAAGTGAAAAATAGGTATCAAGAAAACCTTTGTATTTCCAAAATGGCCACAAGACAAGGTGTTGAGAAGCAGTGGTTATTTGCACATCTCTGAATTCCAGGGTGCCCATACTAGCATGTGAATTACAGGGAATTTCTCAAATAGACGTCTTTTTTACACACTGTCTTACATTTGGAAGGAAAAAATATAGAGAAAGACAAGGGGCAATAACACTTGTTTTGCTATTCTGTGTTCCCCCACATCTCCCGATAAAAATGGTACCTCACTTGCGTGGATAGGCCTAGCACCCGCGACAGGAAATGCCCCAAAACACAACGTGGACACATCACATTTTCAGAAAGAAAACAGAGCAGTTTTTTGCAAAGTGCCTAGCTGTGGAGTTTGGCCTCTAGCACAGCCGGCGACTAGAGAAACCTAGCAAACCTGCACAGTTTTGAAAACTAGACACCTAGGGGAATCCAAGATGGGGTGACTTGTGGGGCTGTGACCAGGTTCTGTTACCCAGAATCCTGTGCAAACCTCAACATTTGGCCAAAAAAACACTTTTTCCTCTTATTCCGGTGACAGAAAGTTCTGGAATCTGAGAGGAGCCACAAATTTCCTTCCACCCAGCATTCTCCCAAGTCTCCCAATAAAAATGGTACCTCACTTGTGTGGGTAGGCCTAGCGCCCGCGAAAGGAAATGGCCCAAAATACAACGTGGACACATCACATTTTTCCACAGAAAACAGAGGTGTTTTTTACAAAGTGCCTACCTGTGAATTTTGGCCTCTAGGTGAGCCGGCACCTGGGGAAACCTAGCAAACCAGTGCATTTTTGAAAACTAGACACCTAGGGGAATCCAAAATGGGGTGACTTGTGGGGCTCTGACCAGGTTCTGTTACCCAGAATCCTTTGCAAACCTCACAATTTGGCCACAAAACACTTTTTCCTCTCATTTCAGTGACAAAATGAGCCACAAATTTCCTTCCACCCAGCATTCCCCCAAGTCTGCCGATAAAAATGGTACCTCACGTTTGTGGGTGGGCCTACTGCCTGCGAAAGGAAATGCCCCAAAACACTATCTGAACACATCAAAATGATCAAATACAAAATTACCTATTTTTGCTGGGGGCACCTGCGTTTTTGGTCCTGGGCTCAGCAGCCTTCTAGGGAAACCTACCAAACCCAGACATTTCTGAAAACTAGACACCCGAGGGAGTCCAGTGAAGTGTGACTTGCGTGGATCCCCAATGTTTTTTTACCCAGAATCCTCAGCAAACCTCAAATTTAGCTAAAAAAAATAATTTTTTCCCACATTTCTATGTGGGATCACCTCACTGGGACACATTTCATACCACCCAATGTTCCCCTCAGTCTCCCGGTAAAAATGATACCTTATTTGTGTAGGTGGGCCAAATGCTTGTGAAAGGGAAGAGCCAAAAACATATTGATATTGAGGGGGAGCCAAAAGGGGTCCAAAAGGGCAGTTTGCAAAAAAACATTTTTAGGCTGACTAGTGCAGCATAATTTTTATCGGTATAGGTGACACAATGCTGGGTGGTAGGAATTTTGTGTATTCCTGCAGATTCGGAAGGTTCCATCACAAAAACGTGGGGAAAATGTGTGATTTCCAGTAAAGTTGGAGGTTTGCAGGGGATTGTTTGTACAAAAATGGTGTGGGGTGCATGTGAAACACACCACCCTGGAATCACCCAGATGTTTAGTTTTCAGATGTGTCTAGGTCTTGTGCATTTTTCTACATGGCAGCGTCCCAAAGTCCAGAAAGTGCAGCCCTCACCATTCCAAGCGGGACGATTTTGAGAGTAAGTCTAGCTCTCATGGCCCAAATGTAAAACTAAAACCCAAAATAATCAAATGTCTTCTTGCTTGCTGTAGGATAAGATGTTTTAAAGTGCGAGGGAGAGCTGAAAGACTGTTAAACCCTTCAGTTAAGGTGGGGGCGTAACCAGGCCCATACTGGTTGGTAGCCACCACCCCAATATTATTTGTTTTTTTTTAATTCCCTGGCGTCTAGTAGACTTTCTGCCCCCCCCCCGGGGTGTGGATCAGGGGTAATTGCCCCATCTGCCCACTGGTGGGTAGAACAACTTTGGCCCCATTTATTTGGGGTGGGGGTATGGCCACACCCACCCTCTTGTTTTTGAAAAGAAAAACTTCCCTGGCCTCTGGTGGGCTTTCTGCCCCCCCTGGGGGCAGATGGGCCTCCCGAAAATAGGCCCATCTGCCCCCAATGGGGGCAGATATGGTCAACAGTAATGTGCCCCCATGGGGAGCGACCCTTACCCAAGGGGCTTCCCCCCTAAAGAAAACACAGGGGGGTCAGAAATGGCCTAAAATAAATTTGCCCCCCAAACCCCCAGAGGGAGCGGCCCTTGCCTACGGGGTTGCTCCCCTTGCGTGATATTGGCACAAAAAAAAAGATCGCGCGCTGACGTCACGGGGTGGGGAGGTCGGCGGGATTGTTGGGGGTGGAAGGGGAAGGGCTTCCCCTTCCATTTCTGCCTTTGGGGAGTGAGGGGGAAAGAACACAGAGGGAGCCCTAGCACTCCTCAGGGCTCTGTGCCCAGGACGTAATGTTTTATGCAGAAATCAAGTAATCGACCTAGAAACATCCAAGTACTTTATGAATTACTGGTTCGAGTAGCTGTCTAAATTGAGAATCGACTATTGGTCTGACTCCATAAATCCACTCACCGGCCCCTTTCTTAATTGCGAGTACGCCAATGTATCAACCGTTTCCAGCGCGAGTACGTCAACGTGCTGTGGTTGCCTTCACCTGTTAAATCTACTACAGCAACAATATCGAAACCTGACTGTCGTTTCCAAACTAAGGGGCATATTTATGCTCTGTTTGCACCAAATTAGTGTCATTTATTTTTACTCTAATTCGGTGCAAAACTAACTCCATATTTATACTTTGGTGCTAGACCCCTCTAGCACCAAATTTATGGAGTTAAAGTCATTTTTTGAAAGTGGAGACCTACCTTGCCTTAATGAGATGCAAGTTAGGCGTTCCCGTGCAAAAAATGACTCTATGGCCTTAACGCCGTATTTAGGGGCATATTTATACTCTGCGGCATATTTATACTCTGTTTGCACCGAATTAGCGTAATTTTTTTTTACTCTAATTCGGTGCAAGTCTAACTCCATATTTATAGTTTGGTGCTAGACCCATCTAGCACCAAGGCCCTGATTTACACTTTTTTTGCACCTCATTAACGTAATTTTTTGACGCAAAAGTGATGCAAACTTACAAAATATTGGCCCTTATTTCTATTTTTTGCTGCAAAACTGCACTAACTCAGTTTTGCACCAAAAGTTTAGCATCGACTTGCACCATTTCTGTGCACCAGCCGGGCACCATATTTATGGAATGGTGCAAGCCGGTGCAAAGGGTAGGCTAGAGTTTTAAAAAATTACTTTAGTCGGGTGGGGCTGGCAGTATAGAAGAAGAGGGTTTAGCACCAAAAAATGGCTTTAGGCAGGTTAGAGTAAAAAAAAAAATGACTCTAACCAGATTAGCGTCATTTTATGGTGCTAAACCTACCATGCCACATGACTCCTGCCTTAAAAAAAGCAGGAGTCATGCCCACCACCCCAAATGGCCAGCACAGAGAACAGGGGTCCCCTGGGCATGGCCACTGCACCCTGTGCCATGTATGGAGGCCCATTTCAGGGCCCCCTATGGCACTTTCAAAAATAAAATGCACTTACCTGTACTTACCTGGGATGGGGTCCCCCATCCTCGCAGTCCCTCTAGTGTGGGTGGGGGTGCCCCTGGGGCCTAGGGAGGAATCCACCATGGAAATAGGCCCACAGGTCCCCTAACGCCTGCCCTGACCCAGGTCTTAAAAAATGGGGGAAAGCAAGCTTTGCCCCATTTTTTGACTCCTCCTCCATCCCTTGCACCATTTTTGCATGGGAGTATAAATATGGCGTTAAGGCCATAGAGTCATTTTTTGCACGGGAACGCCTCCTTGCATCTCATTAAGGCAAGATAGGTTTCCACTTCCAAAAAATTACTTTAACTCCATAAATTTGGCGCTAGATGGGTCTAGCACCAAAGTATAAATATGGAGTTAGTTTTGCACTGAATTAGAGTAAAAAAAAAAAATGATGCTAATTCAGTGCAAACAGAGTATAAATATGCCCCTTAGCGTAAACAAATGATGCTAATCTGGTCAGAATAATTAATTTTGACTCAAAACTGTCTAACGTCATTTTTTTTTAAGCTAGCCTACCCTTTGCACTGGCTTGCACCATTCCATAAACATGGTGCCCAGCTGGTGCTAAAAAATGGTGCAAGCCGGTGCAAAACGTTTTCGTGCAGTTTTGCACCAAAAAGTATAAATGAGGCCCTAAGAGCGGACTACGAAAAGAACGGTACAGGTCCATCCCATCGGTATTAAGGTGCCATCTTGAAACGTCTATTATACCTTATACGTATGATGGTCCAGGATGGGGAATATTGACACTATAAGCACACGTGTACGTCAAACTATCATAATTCGCTCCAATTTTTTAATCCACTGGAGCAATGTTATCAAAAGAGAAATATTGGGGGTCATTACAACCCTGGCGGTCTTTGACAGCCAGGGCTGTTTTGGAGGAAGCACCGCCAACAGGCTGCCGGAGCTTCCAGGTGGGATTACGACCGCAGTGGAAGCACGCGGACGCACTGCCGGGACCGTCGGTTACCCACCACTTTTGTCCCGCCGGAAGTAATCCTCCAGGGCAGCACTGCTTGCAGCGCTGCCCAGGGGATTACGAGTCCCCCTCCCGCCATGAAAAGGCTGGTGGAAAGGGGAGTCGCGGGGCCCCATGCAGCTTTTCTGTCTGCTGTGCAGACAGTGAAAAGCGCGACGGGTGCAACTGCACCCGTCGCACAGCCGCAACACCGCCGGGTCCATTTGGAGCTGGCTCCTGTGTTGCGGCCGAGATCCCCGCTGGGCTGGTGGGTGGAAACCATGTTTCCACCCGCCAGCCCAGCGGGGATCTCATTATGGCTGCGGCGGGAGTGCGGCCGCATTGGCGGCCCCCCGGCGGTCCAATCTTGGCGGGTGGCTTCATTCACCTGCCAAGGTTGTAATGACCCCCATTGTCTGCAAAAGTGGACACACTAAGGGCAGTTGTGCGTCAAAAATTTTACCGCTGGCTAATGCCATTCCAACGCGCCATGCAGGCGCCTTACTTAAGGAATGACGTTAGCCGGCACTGCCGACTGGTCTGAGTAAAAAAAAATGACGTACACAAGGCCGCGCCATCGTAGGGGACAATGGGGGTTGTGCGTCAAAAAATGGTGCACGTCAGGTCTGAGGCAAAAATCAGGCCTCAGACCGGACTAGCACCATTTGTTTTGACGCACAACCCCCATTGACATGACTCCTGTCTTAGCAAAGACAGAAGTCATGCCCCCTTGCCCAATGGCCATGCCCAGGGGACTTCAGTCCCCTGGGCATGGTCATTGGGCATAGTGCCATGTAGGGGGGCCCAAATTAGGTCCCCTATGCCACTTAAAAAAAACTTTAAAAAACACTTACCTGAACTTACCTTTACTTACCTGGGATGGGCCGCCCCATCCATGGGTGTCCTCCAGGGGTGGGGGAGGGTGGCAGGGGGTGTCCCTGGGGGCAGGGGAGGGCACCTCTGGACACCTTCTGAGCCCACAGATCCCTTAACACCTGCCCTCACCCAGGCGTTAAAAAACGGCACACATCAGGTTGGGCGCCGTTTTTTAAGGCCCACCACCTCCTGTGCGTCAAAATGACACTGGGGTTTAAATAAGGCGCACATTCCTTAAAGTCATTTTTTGGAAGGGAACGCCTACCTTGCATATCATTAACGCAAGGCAGTTTCCCGCTTCCAAAAAATTATGCACACTGTAGAATTCTGACGTCCACGGGGTCGGGCGTCAAAGTTCAAATATGGGGCAAGGTTTGCGCCGAATGTGCGTCAAAAGTTTTGACGCACATTCGGCGTATAAGAATCACGATAAAGTCACTGTTAAATATTCCCAACACACGTATTTGTAAAATGTCATCCTGTCAGTATTTAAATACCATAATACATTGTTTGAAATCCTAATTAAGTGGAAAATCTATAGGAATTACTATTTAACCTGTTTGCTCGAATAACCTTCAACAGTAACAAGGTAGTGATATTTTTCAAGTTAAAATAGTCTAGGTATTTTCAGGAGAATATCATGCCCTATTTAGGTATTAAAAATTAAGATTCTAATTCACATGTGTGTGTATACATATCCCAAAATACAACTGTTGATGTATTATATAATTTCAGAATATAACAGACCGCATTTGTCATTGAAAATATTGCTACCAAACATATATTAGTCTCCACCCAAAAAGTATTACAACTATTGATCAGTATTCAGTCCTTTCTCTACTGCAATTAAGCGCATGATCCATATAGATTCTCTTCTCCTGAGATGTAGTTATCTATTTTCACCTCAAGGGTTCTTACTAACATGTTCAATTCCAAAGAATTTCAATTCCTTATGTATATTTTGTAGAGCACATATATCCATGTGTTGTAATATAGGGTAACACTCATCATTTTGCCTTTTGGCCCTCCAATGTTCTGCAATTCTAAGTCTTAAGGGGCGAATAGTGCTACCAACATAAATGTTGTTACTTTTACAGGCTATAATGTATATCACATAGCTTGTGTTACAATTGATATAAGTTTGTATATTGCAACTTCGTCCATTGTCCACACTGAAGTCTTTTTTATCATGCCAGGTCCATTTACATACGCCACATCCCCCACATTTAAAGAAACCCTTATTGTGCAATCCCAACCAATCTTCCTCAGTGCAATTGATTGGAAAACTTGGGCATAATAGGTTTTTCAAAGATGTACCCTTCTGAAAAGCCACTAATGGTCTGTCTGTGATGTGGTTCCTTAATGTTGAATCTTGAGCTAAAATGCCCCAATGTTTTTTCATGATCCTAAGTAAAGTGTTTGAGTGTACCGTATAGTCCAGTATTATTCTTATTTCGTCCTTCTCCTTTTTAGACCTGGAGATCCCCTGAGGTTCCAATGTTCACTGTCTAGGTAATTTATTTGCCCTCTGTTGAGCTTTGGTGATATAACGTTTCTGATAACCTCTTGACAAAAAAGATGTCCATATCCTGAATACATTTCTGAAACTCTCAATTCCTACTGCAATTCCGTCTTGCCCTGATCATCTCCCCATACGGTATCGCCTCTATCTGATGTAAGGGGTGTGCACTAGTCACATGCAAAATCGAATTGCATGACGTAGGCTTGCGATATAATCCTCTTTCAAATTTGTTGCCCTCCACATATAAATCTACATCCAAAAATTCCATTTTTGCCAAACTGAATTGATATGTAAATTTAATGTTAACGTTATTATTGTTCAAGTACCTGCAGAATTTCTTTAACTCTTCCACGCTGCCTGTCCAGATAATGAAACAATCATCTATGTATCGTCCCCAATATAAAATGTATGGCTGCCATTCTGCTCCTCCAATCCCCCACACCCATTTCTGTTTGAACCAGCCCATAAAAAGGTTTGCATACGAAGGGGAGAATCTCGATCCCATCGCTACTCCCTGTTTTTGCTTGAACCAGTCATTGTTAAATAGGAAGTAGTTATGATTTAAAATAAGATCTGTCATATAAAGTAACATTGCCGTATGTTCCAACAGACTGGCCGATCTAGTATATAGAAAGTGCTGTAATGCTTGCATGCCAAATTCATGTTTTATACTAGTATACAGTACCACCACATCCAATGTTACCATCAACATGCCTGGTTCCCGTTGTATATCACTCAGTAGATTCAGGACATGTTTTGTATCTCTAATACGACGGAAGATTAGTTACCAAAGGCTGTAAGAATACATCCATAAATAGTGATATTTTTTCAGTGGGCCATCCTATCACAGACACTATTGGTCTCCATTGGGCGAAGGGGGATTTTTTTATGTACCTTGGGGAGAGTGTATAAACAAGGGAATCTCGGGCAATCCACCATGAAGTACATGTATTCGTCATCATTTAGTGAGCATTGCTCATGCCATTGTCTTACTCGGTTGTTGATCTTACTAATCAATTGACTCAAAGGATGACATTCCATCTTCTCATAACAATTAACATCATCCAATTGCACATAAACTTCTTTCTCATAATCCGTACGATTCATCACCACAATATTTCCTCCTTTATCAGCCTGTCTGATCATTATATTTGCATTTGCTCTTAATGTTCTCAATGCTAATTGTTCTCCATGGCTCAAATTCATTTAGGGTCTCTTTTTATGTTTATACATTTTTTCAGAATATTTGTCTATATCATTACACACCAATTTGTAAAACACTTCTCTGCTGTTGTCTGACACCAGTTTGGGAGTCCACCTTGATTTGTTCTTGAGACCACTAGTGCTATGTAAATCTGATGTAATGTTAAGATCATTCAGTACATTAGACACTGTAACTGGTGCATCTTCATAATTGGTTATTGACAAGAGTGTCACCGTATCGTGTATATCCTGAATCGATAGTTCACTCTGCCTAATCCTACGCCTTGATCGGTCCCTATCTCTTTCATGTACACCTATTTGTTTAAAGTATTTCTTCAGTTTCAATCTTCTAATATATTTGAATAAATCAATCTTAGATTGACAGATGTCTCCCATGCTCATTGGACAGTATCCTAATTCCTTATTTAAAAGTGTAACCATTTCTGGTGTCAAAGTCTCGTTAGATAAGTTAATCACATTATTCTGTTGCTCTGAGACTGCTCCTATACCTGCCTGTCCCAAGACCTGGTTTTCATGCCCATTCTTCGTTCCTGTACACCTTCCTCTATTGCCCCTTCGGGTTTTCTTTCCCTGTCTCTTTTCATACTCTGTACCCAATTGCCTTGTTTTATTCTCCAAATTTCCTGTAAAAAAGTGTGCTTATTTGTATTGGATATTTGCGCTAAATCCTCCCCCTGTCAATATCACTGTCACTAGTTGAGAGGATACTTAAAAAAGTAGATGCAGAACTGACTGATGTAGTTGATTGCGCCCTTGAGCTAATTCCCTGAACCAAATGATCATGCTTCTTGGAAAATGTAAATACCCTGCCATTACGGTAGTCTTGTTCATCCCTTTTGATTTTCATAGCTTTTCTTTGTTTCACTTCCTCCCGTATTCTGAATATTACCTCATGCAAGATTTTGTAATTCTTCTCCGTGGCCTCAACTAAGCTTAGCTCTTTAATGTCCTGTTCTAATATCGAGATTTCCCTTTGTAATTTAGTAACGTTCCATGGAATTTGGCCTGAACTCATAACTTTCCCAGTTGTGTCACCAGACACATTTGGCGCTTTGTGCTTCTGGGCACTATTTTTACTTAAAACTTTGATAGTGCATAGCTCTGGTTCTACTGATTGAATTTTTTTTGTTTTGGTCTCAGATAATTCATTAAACATTACTCTAATTTTCTAAGTTGCCATGAGATTTTTCTTGTATTGCCTTTCACTATATTACTGTTTGAAGTGCTGTATAAATATGATACACATTCCGTTCACGTTAAGCTTTACTGCTTAGTGCCAACATATGTGATGGTTAAGCACAGGCTAGTTTGGAGTTTGCTTGTGTGTTACCCTGAAGGAGATTGTGATTTATTCTTGAGTAGGGTTTCACCCCCCTCAACCAGTAACCCAATTTCAAACAATGACTTTAATAGAAATGGCATTATGTGGATTCACTGCAGGGGAGTGTTGCTTTAATGTTTTACATTTAGGCACATGGGTGGAACTACCTCACTGAGAATTAGGCATTCATCTAAGATTTCCTTTTTGGTGTAAGCTAAAAAGCTGATTTACCTGCTTGCTTCCTTGATTGTACTATTTAGTCTCTGCTACCACTGTTATCCTGAACTTCTTCAACCTCCTTTAACATCACAGTGAGATAGTTTTAATTTTAAATTGAGGCTGTTGCTCTCTGATAATGCTCTATTTTTACTGTGTGTTGTTTGCACACACTCATAACTCTGCTTCAAGGACTACTATGGCCAGAAAACTATCATAGACTTTGATGTAGTAAAGAAGCCTGTGAACGTGAAACAAATCTCGGTCTTAATGAATTGTATTTCATCCAGGAAACTCATCTCATCAAAGATGAAGACCCTTATTTAGGTATGGTGGTCTGTACTACATTCTGCCACCCAGCAGATGGATAAACTCTGCTGCCCTTGTGGAGTACATTTTATCACATTTAAATATTTCTGTCTCTTTTAGGCAGCTCGGCTGAAGTCACTGAATATTTGCTGTGCAGGCACCATGTTCTTAGTGCCCACACTGATGTTTTTTAAAAGCAAACCCTCAAAGTGGGAATCTGTTATTGAAAAACAAAAACAAATGTGTCCAACATCCTTTGAGCTTTCTCCTGATGTGTGTGGTCATTTATTTATTTAGTTGTTTGGGACCACGGTTTTCTATGACAAGGACAGGCAACTATGGCAGAGTTGTGCCAATACCGTGAATACTGGTCAGCTGGCATCGGACAATAAGAAAACCAGCTCTTCCAGAGCTGAAAAAAGAATCAGGAGGAAGCCCCAGTCAAGAGACTTCAGGAACACCCTGGACCTCCCACCAAAGTGTCCCCATTGTCCTGTAAGCAGCCCTCAAAGAGACTCATCTCCAGCTCCAAAGGACTCCGTTGCTCACATCTCCTGGGTCACCAACTTGCTCTGCACCTGGCCACCACCATCCTGCAATGAGGAACCAGTTGTGCCCCAGGGTCCCACACCCCTTGCGACCTTGACACCACAAGGGGACCCCAAGCCACCACCTTTAACTTTGCAACAGCAGACCTTTTCTAAGTGGTCCCTTGCAGTGGCCCTGCACAAGCTCCAAGAGACATTCCAACACTGATCCCGCGTGAACTGGGACCAGCCCAAACTTCTCCTGCTAGCACAGTGTGCCCAATGACGACCTCGACCAACCTGCAAAAGCTGAACTTAGTAAAGCAACTGTACGGTTTATATGCATTTTTGAAAGTGACTGCCTATTGATTCCTATGGTGTGTAATTACACACAGAAAGATTGCATTTATCAAAAGATCAGAAAATCATATCTTAAAAAGTACTTAACCAATCTTAACAATCTTGGTCTTAAAATTCATATAAAAAGCTGGAGTACTTTTATAAATTGGTCTCACGTTATTCCTTTGAGTGTGTGTGGTGCATGATTGATACTGTGAGTACAACAAATGTTTTGCACTTCTCCAAGATTAGCCTAACTGCTTGACTAAGCTACCTCAAAAACTGGAGTATTAGGTAATCTAGTTTTTGCCTCTGGAAACCAACTTGTGGTTGCCTGGACCCCCTGCACAGTGTGTCTAGTTTTGCACACTACATAGAGGGCCAGCCTCCTACATTTGGTGGATCAGCTGTGGGATAAATACTTTGCATTTGCTGATACCACTTTGTCAAAATTGTGAACACACTGATAACTCTCCAAATTGCCTTTAGTTAATTATTTTTTACTTTTTAATTGACTAAACATTTTTTTGCAAATGTTTAAAATAGTTGCTGGGGCTCTGGCTAGGTCCCTGCAACTCTAGCAAAATGTTTTAAAAGTCCTTATTTTAGTTGGCCTATCCAAAAAGGGGATTTGAAAGTTCTAAAAAGTCCCAACTTTAGTAAAGTAAATATGTCTGATACAGAGGTCAGAACCCAGATGCTCGACTTGGAACGTTAGGATGCATATAGTTATGATCAATCAAGGAAACTCTGCAGACTATACAAAATTCAGACTGGAAAGCACCCCAAAACAGAGAAACATGTGATTCTCGTGGCCCAGTATGAAAGAGGTAATACCCCAGATGAAAATGATGATGATGCATCTGTGGTGGGTGAAAATCCTGTGGAGAATGGAGATGAGGGTAGCTCATCTTCCCTCAGCACCTCTAGAGCACCCACAGAGACAGACCTGGATATTGCCGGGCTGACCAAGAGACTGGCCTTACAGAATCATCTCTTTGAAATAGAGAAACAAAGAAAGGAGTTGGGCTTAGGACCCATCTCTGGTGGCAGCATTCCAGTGTAGAAGGAAAAAGCTTTCATCGGCAAACTCCCAAAAGGAGTTGTCCCTCCCTTCAGTGAAGGGGATGATATAGTGAAATGGTTTTCTGCCTTTGAAAGAGCCTGCATTGCGTTGGAGATTGAAAATAAACATTGGGGCACACTGATGTGGCAGTTATTCTCAGGAAAGTGCAGGGATAGGCTCTGTCTCCTGGCACTGAATGAGGCAGATTCTAAATCCTATGACCTCATGAAGGGTAACCTGATTGGGGGCTTTGAATTTTCAACTGCAGAGTGCAGAAAAAGGTTCAGGGAGGCTTAAAAAAACCAGAGACAGACCTGGGTAGACTTTTGGACTTTTCAGTAAAAATGCTGGGTGGTTGTTTAGCTGGAAACAAGGTAGAATATTATGACGGGCTGTATACCCTGTTAAAGAAAGAGCATCTGCTTAGTAATTGTTTCAGTGATAGGCTACATCAACATCTGGTAGACCTGGGTCTGCTTTTCCCTCATGAATTGTGGAGGAAGGCAGACCACTGGGTCAAAACAAGGGTGACCAAAACTACCACTGGTGGTGGAGACCAAAAGAAAGAGGCCAAAAAGCCCCCCAAGGGAAAGATTGGAGTCAAGGTAAAACTCACAGAGTCTTCCCAAGGCCCACAAAAATCTGCACAGCAGGGTGAGCCCATAGGCTTCTCACAGTCCAGGGGTGGGTACAAAGGGAGACACTTTGACCCCAGCAAGGCTTGGTTGCAAGATTGCAAAACCAAAGGGCACCAAACGGGAGACTTTGGCTGTAAAAATAAGAAAAGTGCCTCTAATCAGCCTGCAGTAAATGCAGTTGCCAATATCCAGATGGGGTCAGAGGTGTGACCTGACCATGTCAGTGTCCCCATAGAGGCAACATTAGTCACTGACGGGGGGTAGACTTATCCTGTGCTGCTTGGCCAAGTAACATGCAAAAATACAAGCAGCACCCTTTGATTAATGGGGAGAAAATAGAAGCATTGAAGGCCACAGGAGCTAGTATCACTATGGAAACTCAGCACCTGGTCCTCCTAAAGCGGTTCCTGATAGGGAAGTCTTATCCTGTCAGCAATGCTGACAATGAGACAAAGTTCCATCCCATGGCTATGGTAATCTTTGAATGGGGGAGTAGTAGGGCAGATTGAAGTGGTTGTGTCCTCATCCACCCCTGTAGATTGCCTGCTTGGTAATGACCTGAAGCATTCCTCCGGGCTGAAGTAGAACTGAAGACCCATGCAACAATGCTAGGGATCCCTGAATGGGCCTTTTTCAAGCCAAGGGCACAGAGCAAACGTCAGAGAGAAAAAGGAGAGCTGGATCCTGAAAGAGTGGACCAGCCTCCAAAGAGAAAGGGCAAGAAGACTGAGGGACCAGCTTCAAAACAGATCACAAGACAGGGCCCCTCTTCTCAGGAAGATGAGTTACCCACCTTAGAGGGAACTGGACCTGAAGAACTTGGGGTTTACTACCCAGAACCTTTGGGCCCAGGGGGACCCTCCAGGAAAGATCTGTGCCAGGGGCAGAGAACCTGTCCCACTCTTGAAGGGCTGAGGCAGCAAGCGGCCCAGGAGGATCTAGGAAATGTCAGTTGTGCCCAAAGGGTCTATAGGGAAAAGAGGATCCTGTACACTGACATTGTGAAACAAGGAGGGTCGTAGTGCCCCAGAAGTTCAGAGAATTTCTCCTCTCTCTAGCCCATGACATTCCCCTAGCAGGGCATCTGGGCCAAAACAAAACTTGGAGTCAGGTAGTTAACTACTTTTATTGGCCAGGAATGTCCCAAAAAGTGAGAGACTTTTGTCAGTCCTTCCCCACCTTCCAGGCCAGTGGCAAAGCAGGTGGGCACTTAAAGGCCCCCTTAATGCCATTTCCAGTGGTTGGGGTACCCTTTGAAAGGGTAGGGGTCAACATTGGTGGCCCCCTTGACCCTCAAACAGCATCAGGACACAGGTATATAATAGTGGTAGTGAATCATGCAACTAGGTATTTTGAGGCAATAACCCCTAGGTCTATTACTGCACCTACAGTTGCTAAAGTACTCCTGGGTATCTTCATCAGAGTACGGTTCCCTAAGGAGGTAGTATCAGACAGAGAGTCAAACTTCATGTCTGCATACTTGAAACACATGTGGCAGGAATGTGGGGTGACTTATAAGTTCACCACCCATACCATCCACAAAGCAATGGGCTGGTTGAAAGATTTAACCAGATCCTAAAAGGCATGATTGGAGGACTCCCTAAAAAACTCAGAAGGAGATGGGATGTCCTGCTTTCTTGCCTGCTGTTTGTCCTCAGGGAAGTGCCGCAAACAGGAGTAGCTTTTTTTAACCTGCCAATTCTACTTGGCAGGTATACACACTTGCCAGGCCTAAACTGTCCCTTTTTATACATGTAAGGAACCCCTAATGTATGCCCTAGGTAGCCCCATGGGCAGGGTGCAGTGCAAGTTAAAGGTGGGACATGTACTGGTGTGTTTTACATGTCTTAGCAGTGAAAAACTGCTAAACGCAGCTTTCACTGTTGCAAGGCCTATCTTTCTCAGAGGTTACCATGGGGGCTGCCTTTAAATAGCTTTTAAGTGCAGATTCTCTTTGGGAGCAGATAGAAATGTGAAGTATAGTGTCTATGAACTCACAATGTAAAAATACATCTTTTGGTAAAATTGTCAGTTTGAAAATGTCACTTTTAGAAAGTGGGCATTTTCTTCCTTAACCCATTCTATGACTCAGCTGGTTTGTGGATTCGCTGTCTGGATCAGACTGACAGTTGGGCTGTTGTGAATTCCCTCTAGACAGTGACACAAATGGAGCTGGGGTGTAGACTGCATATCCTGATAAGTCATCTGTGCTGGAGTGGAGGGAGGAGTGGTCACTTACTCCAGAATGGGCTGTGCCTGCCCTCTCACAATACAGTCTCCAACCCCCTGGTGTGAGTCTGGAGCCTGGCCTGGGCAAGGCAGGATCTTGTGAACAACAGAGGCCTACTTCAAAGGCAGAAAGGAGTATAAGTATTGGACCAAAACCCCTGAAAATCAGATCTCTTCAAGATTTCAAGAAGAACCTCTGCCAAGGAAAAGAGCTGAAGAGTTGAGGAGAAGTGCTGCCCCTACCTGTGACTGTGCTTTGTTGGGCTATCCTGCAGTTGCTGCTTCTGCCTGTGAAAGGGGACAAAGACTGCACTTTGTTGTGCATTCCTGCTTGAGAAAAATCTCCAAGGGTTTGAACTGAGCTTGCCTCCTGTTGTTGAAGTCTCATGGCCATCAAAGACTTCCTCTGCCAGCAACTACACTCTCTGGTGAGACTCCTGCCCTGCAAGTGGTGCCCCATCCAGCTCCTGGGCCCCTGATAGGTGAAGCTGGTGGAAAAGGACAGAAATCCACACACAGACCGCAGTGCAGGAACATTTTCAAAGCACCATCCGCAACACGGCTGATAAACGACGCACCACCGACCTTGCTGCTCAAATCAATGCTCCGCCTGCTTCGCGGCTGGAAGACTGACGCATCACAGCTGGAGAAACAGCGAGCAACACCTGCTTGTGGCTGCTGATGATAATGCAAAGCAACCCCACGCAACTTCCTCACACAGTGCAACTAGATTTCAAATGCAATATCACTGGGCGTGAAAAATCGATACAAAGTCTGCCGGACCCGAGGTGCCTATCTGGAAATCAATGCATCGCTCTCTTTCAAGAAACAACGCATGGCTTCACTTGTGAGTAAGGAATCGACGAATCGCTGACTTTTCTGACGCACGCTCATCCTTGCGGCTTTATTTTTGATGCGAACCAGGTAATTTTGTGTAACAACATCGTTCTCACAGTTTTCTGTAGATTAAGATTATTATCCATTTTAAAATTCAAATCTTGATTTGTGTATGTTGGTCTTTTGTCATTTTGGTCTTGCTTGATTTAGATAAATATTACCTATTTTTCTAACTTGGTGTGGTGTCCATTTTGTAGTGTTGTCACTTTCTTACTGCGTTTGCTGGTACAAATACTTTACACATTGCTTCTGGGGTTAAGCCTTTCTGCTTGTACCAAGGTACCAAGGGGGTGAGTGGGGGTTAACCAGGTGTGTTTCTCCTTTATCCTAACTGGAGTGAGAGTCCCTGCTTGGACAGAGTGTAAACTGACTGCCAACCAGAGACCCCATTTCTAAGAAACAGTATTTATTTATCCATTTATGGATTACGGGATGGTTGAGATAGATCTGAAAATCTTTCTTTCTGGTCTGATCCCTATGATGGGTCAGCTCCAGTCAGTGATGTGTTGAAAGAGACTTTAAAAAGGTTTTGTGTTTTTTAGATCCAAACTGACGACGAGTGGTTATTCTCCTAAGAAAATGTCTAGTTTCTTTTACATTCTATTGCCTGGGACTTAGAGCGATACTCTTCTGTGTTTCATTCAATTGGGACTGTTTAGGCTTTGTCTGAAGGCATTTTTGGACTTACGTTCCTCGCATATTGATAGTTCATGGTCAGGTTTTGCAGGGCCTTTTCCATTGAAGGTGCCTGATGCATACTGCACAGTACCCTGAACCGGGGAGGCCATTCATTAGGTCTGTCATTTTCTTGGATTGTGCCTTCCCTCTATCTCTCCATATAGTATATTCATTGGTTGCCTGCCAGAGCTCCTGGGGCTGGGCGTCTATGGCTTCTGGACTGACTCCGTATAGAACTCCCTGGTCATTTAACAGTGCATCCAAGGGTTTGCCTTTGTCACTCTTTGGTAACTATTGTACATTCCCTGGCTACTTTGGGGCAATATGTATGTGTTAATCGTAGTTCAACTCCTTACAGTGGTCTCTGTCATTCAACTCTGCCTGCAAGACTGGATCCATCAATGACTGTTTTTATTTTACATTAAGACACCGACCATTCCTACTGAAGGTAAATAGCTGCACGTGTGACTAGGTCTGCTCTAATCCTTTGCACAACCATGCAAGCAGTGCAGCAATGCCGCCACACCCTGTTTAGAGCATGTCTCCAAAACTCTCTCACTTCACCCAAACCTTCTATATTAGCAAAACCACAATGGACACTCGGAAGTGCACACTTCATAACCAACTAACAGAAATAAAGCATGACAATAAATGAATCTGTGGCCTGTTGCGCCAACAACCTATCCCATCTCCCACGGTGCTTCCTTCGGTTCAGTACTGGTGAAGCATCATATTGCCATTCTCATTCTCTTTCTCCTACATCTCTGCTAATTAAAACCAAATCAACTTCTTATTATACTCCCTCTCAGACAACAGCAGAAATGGTTGACTGCATAACCACTCCCACATACATCAAAACATTGAAGGATATAAATATTTCTTAATTTCTAGGATTTTAGAATTGTATTCAACCATATGTTTTGCTTATTTCGGCATTGGCTGAAAGGGAGCAATTATTTTTCCAGTCATTCTGAAACTTCTGCAAAAACAAACTGTCTAACTTGAACTAATTAGCAATAAACCATCTGTACAGAAATAACAGGGATCTCACATGCATTTCTGGCACAACACGGCAGTCCCTTCTTAAGATTCAAGTTCTCAACTACTTATCTTGGCAACTCAATCTGAAATTAACCTTAATCTAATTATCAATGGTATATTTTCTTAAGCACTTGTGCAAATGCCCATGCCCAGAACACTGCATGAGTCCCATTATTTAATTTGAGCTGGTGGTTGCAGGTGGGTTCCACCTTCCCTCTGTTGTAGGGACTGGGGATTATTTGTAATAATTATTCTTTGACACACAACAAGAGACAGAAAGTCAGAAAAAAGGAAAAGGAGGAGAAAGATAAGTAAGATAAAAGTGGTGAAGAGAGAAAGGAGGGATGAAAAGCAACCTGCAAGATTGGGATAGTGAGATAAAGGATCAGGAAGTGTGTGGTGGTGGATGAAAGAGGCCTCAGATGGAATCAAGATTAGATATCTTTAGTAGTCTGTAAACCCGATATTAAACATTTTAGTGGTGGGTGTCTGAGAAAAAATGGTATGTATTTATTTAAGCGCTGATGAATCAATAAAAATAAAAAAAACAATGAATTCAAATTGATAAAGCACACTTGTAAACATATACACTCCAGAGGTGTTTAATACCCAACCTTAAAAGGTCAGAACCACTTTCAAATATGATTAATTCTTAGCATAATGCATAACGTTTAACCCCAAGAGCCACAGAATCAGCAAATTAGCCCTTTACTCTTCAAACTTCCGCTCTCATTTTGAAATGGAATTACTTAATTTTTCATAACCTCTTGCTGTAACTGTGTCTTTGTAGATGAGGGCTTTACCGACACTTTAGCATACCGGTTTTTGAGCAACTCCATGTCCGAGCACGTCGTTTTTACTGGTGCCCACATAGTCACATATGTCTCGCTGCAGCCTTCTTCTCGATGGGTTTGCTTGTTCTCTGTCATAGAAACATGCTGCTACAGGGAGTTGGTTACACCTGGCTTCCCATTAAATCTCTTCCTTTGGAAATGTACTACTCCCAATCACAAGATCGCCTTAAACAACAGAACATGTTAAAGTTATGTACAAAAGCACAATAACCTAAACACACAATATACAGGTGCAGGAAGAACTGTGAAAACACAAAAAAGTTTTTAAAAAACAAACAAAGGGAAAGTCGAGGTCGAAAGAGCATTAGAGCATAACAACATCACGTAGGCGTCATGACCAATCAACTTCTGCCTCCATCATGAACGGCAATTTCCATCAATGGGGAATATCTCTAATTGCCTTACCACACGGCTAACCTCAACAACATAATACAGTCGTGCTTTCAATTTTCCGCTAATTGGCAAAATGTACAATTATCACCTGGAAAAATGGAGTTAGTGTTCATGATATATAGCGTATTTTACTACGCTTTTGCTTCAGCACTCGCATGACGTAAACTGATAAAAAGCAGTGCTTGCTATTACTATCCAGCGCAAAAGGCTTTTTATTCTGAAAAGTGCTTTTTTCACTGTGCAAAAATAGTTTTTGTCAGTGTGAAGCTTACTCGGATGAATAAGTGCATCCATAGGTTTTAACACAAACCTTGATCCACTAAAATAGTCAGAAAGGGATCTGCATCAAAATCTAATGCCTAATCGAAGCAGGTACTCTACTGCACGCATCTAATGCATGGAAACCTTCTAAATTTGCCGACACATACGAATTTGTAATGGAAGGCTAATCTTCCAGTACAAATCCTATGCTAAACTGTGCACATTCACCTCTGCATCATGGTATGAGACTGTGCTTGTGCAAAACACCCACAATTTAGGCTGATTTGGGAAATAAGGCTAAAATAATAAAGTTTGGTTTGTTTTTGAGCACTTTCTTATGTCAAAGACCACACCTGTAGGATTGAAACAACGTAAGGAAAAATCTAAACCTTTTACATCAGAAAATCATTTAATAAGTATTAAAACACAACAACGCTGTTCATTTGGGAAAAAGCTTTATGAGGGAAAGAGAAACATCATCTGGCCAAAAAATGAACATTTGTAAGACCAAATTAACATCCCACAACTGACTTTACTTAGTTAGAGGAGGATTACAAAATCTTACCCCCTTTAACTGATGACAAGCAAGAAGATGCTCTCCCACTGACTTCCCGTTAACGTGGAGATAGTTAGCCAAAATTGTAAAACTAAAAAGCTTGTGAGGATGATATCTGCTGAAAAGGGATCAATAGATTTTACCACACGCCAGCTTGACCAAACAGACTATGCTGATTTATAGGCCTTGGTAGTATGGGAGCTGAGGATCTGTTGATCTATTTTGCAGCTTTCAATTAAATGCCTGGATTAGATTGGGATGACCTGCTTCCTTCCAGATCGAAAAAAAGAGAGTGCTGTCCAGCACAAGATAGTGCCTGCCTCCGGGTCTAAGAGGGATTGGGAAAGGAAGGTAACATAATTGGGTAATCCATTGGGAGTTCCAGAAGTGGAGGATACCATGCTTGTGACTGCCAAAAGGGAACTACTCTGACTAGAATTGTTTTCTAATACCTGACCTGGGCTAACAGCCTGTTGATCATAGGGAAGGGAGGGAAAGCATAGTTGACCCCTTGAGGCCACTCCTGAAGAAAGACATCCATTGCTACAGTTAAATGATCTGGTCTATAGCTGAATAACTGAGAAAGTTGGGAATTAAGTCTGGTAGAAATGAGATCTATTTGAAAAGGCCCCCAATTGTGCCAACATTTAAAAAAAAGAGGATTAAAGTCTCCAGTCTCTTGAATCATGAAGATAACATGAACGCCAATAAGTGGCTGTATTGAGAACACCCGAAGGTACAACGCTCAAACTAATATCTTGTGATCAAGACAAAACTCCCAAAACCTTTTGCCAATTTCATGAGAAGCTTGAACCTTTTATCCCTTAGTTGGATGATATATTTTACTGCAGTGATATTGTCCATCTGCAGAAGAATGGAATTTCTTACCCTTTGTTTTGCAAAGCGTTGGATTGCAAAGGAGCCTGCAAGAATCTCTAAACAGTTTATGTGCAATTTTGACTCCCGAAAAGACCATGTACTGCCAGGCAAGATCTGACCACACCAGTTGCTCCAGCCCGTCAGGCTTGCATCTGATTCTAAGTCAAGACCTGGGGCCAAAGCGAAATTTGCCCTGCCTTTCCAGGAATCTAAATGGTCTATCCACCATTGAAGGTCCATCCAAAATGTGTAATCTAAATGTATGATGTCAGAGTAGGCTAGGCCTTTGCGAAGATAGCAAATGTTTAACCTTTGGAGAGCTTGATAGTGAAGAGGTCCTGGAAAAACAGCCTGAATCGAACAGGATACAGACCTACAATCCTTGCAAAAGATCTGAGAGAAATGGAAGACATCCGAAGAGTATGGACAATTTCTGTTTTTATCAATTTGACTTTGGATAAGGGTAAATGGAGAGTCCTACTCTCTGACTTGATCAAGAACCGCAAACATTCCATTTGTTTTGATGAGATTAGGATTGATCTTTCCTTGTTGACAAGAAAGCCTAGATATTGTGAAAGAGAACATGTGATATGAACTGCAGACTGAAGGCACTGAAAAGTTTGACCCATAACAATTTTGGCTAGATAGATAATTCATTTGACATCCTAGGATCTGAGATGGGGCACTACTGATTCAATATCTTTGTGGAGCACCAAGGTGCTGAAGATAAACCGAAAGAGAGAGAGAGAGAACAAGTGATACATTTTCCCTTCCCATTGGAATTGAAGCTAGTTCCTGAAATTGTGGTGATTGTTTAACATGCATCCTCTAAATCTAGATGAACCATCCAGTCATTTTGTAATAACACATCTCTGAGATGAATAATAATTTCCATCTTGAAGTGACAATAAATTGGTTGAAATCTCATTTTTTTGTTTTTCTTCTGAACCAAGAATAATGAGCTCAGGAAGTCAAAGAGAGGAAGAAAAGTGTCTTGGTTTGCCAGTTTGTGAAGAAATGCTAAAACTTCTTCGGAATCCAAGGAAGTCATTTTGTTTGAAAATTTTAATGAAGTGGGGATGATGAGTCTGAAAAGGAATTGCATAAAGCTCTGTAGAATAACCTTGGACTGTGTTCAACAGCTATGGATCTGCTGTAATGCTGAGGAAGTATTTTAAACAACCCCTACAATATGGAGAATATGGTTGATTTTACACCTTTGTGTTCTTTTTGCCCACGATTGGGGAAACCTCTGCCTCTTTGAGGGTAGAACTGTGGTTGGAATTCCTGGTAATTGTAGTTTAAACCTCTGAAATATTGATTTCTTTAAGAAACCTGTTGAGTAAAAAATGTTTTTTAAAGACGGTTGGTCTTCATCCAGGGAAGTGAAAGTGGTAAAGAAATCATCAAACAGCAAACCTTTTGCTGTGAGTCCAGGATCCATAGTTGCCAAGTTTGCTAATTTGGGGTCTGATTTCAGAACAAGTCCTTTTCTCCTCTCATGAGTAATAACTGAGTTGGCATTCCCCAATAAACAGAAAGTTGTTTGAGTCCACATGGACGATTCCTCACCATCAATCGACAAATTGTCCAATTTGACTGTTTATGCTAAATTTAAATTGGGGGCGAGAAGGACTACAATGTCCAGCATCTCTTCCTAGCTTGTTGACAAGGCTTTGTCCACCCCTTTTCTTGGATCTTTGCCAAATTTGAAAAAGAAAGTAAACATATTTGGATTGATAGAGGGAGTCAAAGTGATATTGGAAAGCAACGATGGTCTGGGACATTCAGATTTAATTCAGCCCTTGTTTGTTTGTCTAACGGTAAACATAAATGACTGGAAATATATTCATAAACATGGTCAGGTGGAAGCCACTCTGTGGAATTAGGAAGGTGAATTAGCTTAGGGTCAAACATAGGCTGGGCATCTGAATCCAAAATAGTTGGTGAATTAAAAGGATCACTCTGATAGTACTTTTCGTTTCTTCAGGATCCAGTCAAAATTCTGAATCTTTCAGTCTCTCATTACCATCATCGATGTCAGGATAGAAAAATAATCATCAGTATCCAGAATATCTGAAATTACAATCTTTGTATTTTTAATCATGTAAGACATTATCCCTTCCTTAGTAGGAGGCCCTTGAGAAACGTTGTCCTCCACCACCTGTGAGGAATTCTCACTGACCAATCTCACATTTTTTGTTTTTTAATGGGCAACTTCCACCTTGAAATATGAGAAGACTTTTGTAATAAAAGATGCCTTAACTGTCATATCTTTGCACTTTCTGCCTTCCCCTGCAAATTGGGCCATCACATTTTTTGACAGTGTTCTCAATATTTTTTGTACGTTTTGTGAAAGAAAAGGATAAAGTCTGATTGACAAAAGATTGAAAAAAAAACATTCAAATTATCACAAAAGTCTTTCCCATCATCATCATTGTCATAAAAATGCAGACATATTGCCCACATCCAGGAGAATAAAAAGTGTCAGGGAAAATGTCTGTGATCAAATTACTAGAAAAACAGTTATAAGAACTGAAGGGTTCATTTTGTTTGAGGTTAAAGATCAAGGCCCCTCCCACCAAGGAGAAGGCACCTCTTTGTGAGGAAGAGGGAGGAGAAACTAAAGAAGCTGTGCCCAAAGGCGTCAACCAGAGCTCCGATGTCAGTAAAACACCAACTGGAACATAGGTGATGGGAAGAGCACCCAAATTGAATACAGAGCTGAAAAGCGCTTTAAAAAGAAAGATTCACCACTTTAAAGAGTGTGAGGTAATCCCAAGAAAAAAACTCTTGTGTGTCATGAGCAAGTGACTGAGCATGACCAAAGGTCAGAATGAGTTAGGAAACTTAACGTGTACTCTGCAGCAGTCAAATGATGAATGTAGGCAGAAATAGCGCAATACTACAAGAAGCCTAGTAACAATTATCAATTCATATACGTAATAAGAAATAATACTTATCTTGACTGCGAGCAGCAAGAAAAGAGGACTATTTGCAGCCAAGAAAGGTATTATAGGGGTTCTATGAGCCTGATTGGCCAATGTTGGTACTACTATTTAGCTTTTATTGGTGTATTGTTTGTGAAGCTTGATGGGATTTGGTAGTTTCTTCAAAGTTCTTGACTGCTGCTGTTTAAATAGAGCAAGATTTGAGAAGGATAATAAAAGCCTCCAGTCTTGCCTTAAAATTTGTACTGGGAGGCCATGCATCCAGTGCAAATCCTTTCCTAAATAGGAGTGGGTGGTGAGCTCTGATTGGAGCGTGGAGTTCACCCAAAAACTTTGCTAGCCCCACCAGCGGAGCAGAGCTCACCACGTGCGCCCTGCAGCCCAGTTATGGGCCACACAGCGCAAGCGCAGACAGTCTGTAGCATTGAGCTGCTGCTGGCACCAGCTCCAATCCTCTGGGCCTTCAGCAGCCTGGGCCAGACCCGGGAGCAGAGGGGGCAAAGGGAGGCATAGCGCCAGGCCACTGGCAACGAGGACCCAGGTGAGTCCTTGTTTTATTATTTTTTTGCACACTTGTGCACAAGAGGCCTGAAATGGCAGCTTTGCTTCCTACAGCCCTGGCCTGAGTTCAGGCCAGAGCTGTTTGCACATAAGACAGGCCGGTGCACAGAAGGCCTGAAACATCAGCTTTCACTGCCTACAGCCTTCTCCTGAATGTGCTCGATCTTGAAAGCGCTAAGGAGGCTCAGGTCTGGCTAACCAGGCCCGACCCTGCTTAGCGCTTCTGTACTGGGCACATTCAGTAGAGGTGGCACATTGCCACTCTGCGGAATTCCACTGAGTTTTTTATCAACTCCGTGGAATTCCACAGAGGAAACTGCATGAACTCCGCCCAGGCCTAATGCTAAACTGTGCACACTCACTTCTGCATCATGGTAGTGAGACTGTGCTTGTGCAAAGTATCCTTGCTTAAAACTTCCTTCCAACTTTAAACAAACATGCATTACTGCTGATTTCTGCAGTTTGAATTGAGGATTTAACACAGGAAATTGGTAAGATTGGCGTGAGGGGGACAAATAATGTTATCATAAAACCATTTTTATGGAGGAAATACAGGACTTTTCTGAAATTGATCGTAGTTGAGTGGACATTTTTCTCCACTAGGGAAAAAATAATTTCTTATTTAGAGACAGAAAGAAAAAGAGATAAAGGCACTAATAAAAAACTATACTTTTGTTGTTTGTCACTCTGCAGAAGAGGTACTGTTGGAAATTTAAGGGCTTGATTTAGAGTTTGGTGGACAGAGCTTACTACTTCGGGACGATGGAGGACAATGTCACTGCCATTCCAAGGGATCTCCACCTACCAAATTTAGGGGCTGATTATGATCTCAGCCCCAGTACGGTGGGGTGAGGCTGTCCTCAAGGTGGCGGCTTCACCCCCATCGCATTATGGTGTTTCCACTGGGCTGACCAGCGGAAACGTCATATTGCGATGTTTCCGCTGCTCAGTCCGGTGGAAACAGTGCAGCAGCTTGGGCCTCGGCTCCCTTAGGGATCCAAGGCCAATGCCATCACACACAAGCACCCTTGGAATTTACAGACAGTGCGCATTCCGAGGGTGCTGGCAGGGGGGCCCTGCACTGCCCATGACATGGTTGTGAGCAGTACAGGGGCCTCACTGTGGCCCCAAGCACTGCCTTTCCGCCAGCCTTTCCATGGCAGTGCAACTGCCATGGAAAGACTGGTGCAAAGTGAAGACGTGATTAGCACAGTGGTGCTGAACTCGGCACAGCCATGGCTGACCACCACTTTGACCGCTGCCAACCCCTTGGGATCCCTGATCCTGGCAGATGCGGTGGTCCCCTGGTGGTCTGACCGCTAGGATCATAATCTGGCAGATTGGACTGCCTGGAGTGTGGCGGTCTGACTGTCACTGCGAGTTTGGCCAGCCTCGGATGGCCAGACTCATAAGTGGGCCCTTAGAGTTGTTTGCCGGCCCAGTGGACAACTCTCTAAATTGACAGAAATCACTGTCATGTCTGTTCCTGTCAATGTTGAAAAGGTTTGATGGGCAGTACCATCAGTCATGACAGCCAGATATTTTGTTTTTACAAAAAAACTCCCAAAGCTGGAACTTGTTTAAAATAAATATTATATTAAGTGTCCCCCTCACTATGGGTTTTTGCCTAGGGCATGGGAGTCATTATTGTTTTTTCCTGTCTGTTACCACAAGGATTTTCCTGGTGACAGACTGAAAAAAAAACAGACTTTACATCGTGCACCCTAAATTAAGCAGGTGCTCCAAAGCACTTACTCTGGTGGCACATACAACATCAGGCTGTTGAAGGATCTGTTCCACCAATGGAGCCAATTATGGAGTAATTAAGGTGACTCTATATGATGCAGGAGGACTGAGGACTGAGGTCCACCAAACTCTAAATCAAGACCTAATGCTCTCACTGATTTCCAATACTACTGCTGTGGAATTTTTTGAATAATCTATAATCAGAAATCTACATAAATCTGAGTTGAATGTCTATAATTCATGCACTACAGACTTCTCATCTTGTTTAGGTCTGTCTTAACAAAGCAGCTGCCACTGGACCTGATGTGATAAAAAAGGGCTTTCAGGAGTAAAAAAGGGCTTTCAGGAGTACCTCAGAGTGACTGTGGCTCAACTTAGATGTTGGATCATTTGAATACAGCTTTTGATTTGACCAAAGCTATGCAGTTTTACAGAAAGAGTTCTTCATTCTAAGCATGTATGATCATTTGTTCATCAAGCTGTGTGAGCCAGGGGTCTTTAACAAATCAGACCATTGTGTTAAAACAGGAGTTTGAGCTATGCTTTTTAATTCAGTTATGCCACTGTTACATTGTATTGTAGTGCAACATTTATATCTCTCTTACTAATCCTATATGCGGTGCTGAAGCACTTGCCTACATGTGTAGCTTGATATACAATGTAGGTTATGTGGATGAAAGTGTGTGGTTTTGTTTTGATACTATGTGGGAAGTCTTTTCATGTGGTGTGTAATGACCACAAAGGTGTGGTTTTCATGTTATGGGAGGCAGTGGTTAGCAGTGTGATGGATGAAGAATTGAGAGAGAGGCGTGCAGTTCATGCCTTTCAGTAAGACCACAACCTTGAACAGCTCTGCAGGACTTTATGTTATTTCATATGATGTTCATAGTCCACTTAGCTGGTTACTGCATTAGGTTGTCCAACCTGAGATATTTTGTTTTAAAGTTGATGGTACTGAGCTGCATTAGGTGTAAGTGAAACATGGCCAGAGTCCCTGGAATTATGTGATTGTGTGGCTTTGGTGGATTTTGCATGATTATAGATTGGCTACATTTGCCACATAATCCGTCATCTGCTGCATAATCAGCAGATTTGAACCAAAATAATTTGCTCAAACGTTACTATAAACACAGCAACATGCTGGTGTTGTTAACTCTGGGGAGGAGTTGTTAACTCTGGGGAGGAGTGTAATGCCCTTAGAGGTGTTAAGCAACAGAAAAAAACGTTACCTCTTTAAAGGGGTAAAAAAACATTTTTTGGGGATCAGTGGAAGTACTTTCAGGACTCTGATGGAATACGTTCTGTTGTTTATATAGAGTGGAACTGTCCTGCATCACCATTTAAGAGAAACAAGAACCTCCCCACTAATGGGGTCATATACAACATGCCAGATATTTTGCTATTATACTTTGATTCACCGATAGTGTTACCACAACCAGTAACCATAACATTACCTCAAGTTAAGAGATAAAAGTCTAAGCATTCTTTCACGCTGTTTTATGTAACGATTTGTATGAAATTAAAGGCAGTTTTCTGGTTGTGCACTGGCTCTAACAGGCACAGAATGCACATTTCTGCATTTACAAAATAGTGTTAAATTCACTCAAAACCACTTTCCACATATTTCAACAGATTGTTTGCAGCTTCCCATATATTCTAATTTACTACAAAGTATTATGTCTATGAATGGCAAATTACACTAAAAGATATTGCATAATTATGTTCAATTGTTTTGTGATAATGGCGTATTTGTTTTAGGTAAACTACCGTTTTTAGGGCTGGCTTAACCGCGCAATCATCACAAGGAAATTATTTTTCACAAATTCTTTGAAATATGGATAACGTGAGCTTTGGCTTGGCTACACCCAGATAAGTCTTACTTTTGCATATAATTATTAACTGAGCACATGGCATTCCACCTTGCTGGAAGCGCTTCAGTTAAAATCCACAATGGACTATTCTAACTATTAAAAATAAAGTCCATTATGCTATTCAGTTATTTTTCTCATGTGATAAATAGCGATTGTGTATACAATGCTAGCAAACAGCATTTGAAAATATATTTGTGTGTATGTTTACCCCTTTAGTGGGCCTTGTGGCCAGCAGCGGATGACTGCATTAACTCCCCAGTGCTTCTGTCGGACATTGTTCAACAGTCAGGAAGCTTATAAGGAATCTTCACTGCTGGAATAATTTCTGCTTTAGCCCCCGTTCCCTTAATGCCCATCTGTGATGTGCACGTGCTAATAGGTCCGCTGACATCACAGATTCCCACCAAAGGCAGAAGAGTCAGCAGATTATTGCTCTCTCTCTCTCTCTCTCTCTCTCTCTCTCATGAGGGGCACTCCCATTAATTCTGGTTTGATCCTTGTCCATTGCAGTCACTAGGGCCAACCACACAAGTGTGGTAGCAGTTTTACTGGGACAAATGGGAGAAGCCTGGGTGGTAGGAAATGTGTGGCTTACTGCAGAACTTTCCATCACAGAAATGTATATTTTTCGTCAAAGTTTGAGGTTTTCAAGGACTTCTGGGTGAGAAAACCTGGTCCAAGCCATGAAAATTACCACACCTCAGACTTCCATTGGTGTCTAGTTTTCAAAAACATGCAGGTTTGCTAGGTTTCCCTAGGTGCAAGTTGAGCTACTGCCCAAAATCCACAGCTAGTCACATAGCAAGAAAGGGCTAAATTTTCACTGAAAAAATCTAGATGTGCCTATATTCATTTTGGGCCCTTTCCTGTTGCAGGCACTAAGCTTAACCACACAAATGAGGGACCATTTTAATTTGGGAAATTGGGAGAATGCTGGGTGGTAGATAATGTGTGCCCCCCTACAGATACTAGACGTTTTCCTCCCGGAAATGGGAGGAAAATGTGTGTTTTCAGTCAAGGTTTGAGGTCTGCAAAGGCTTCCGAGAAGGAAAACATGGTGAGAGCCACAAAAAACACTGCACAATGGACCCCTCTTGGTGTGTAGCTTGCTTGGCAAAAAGTACAGGTTCGCTAGGTTTCCCTAGGTACCAGCTGAGCTAAGGTCCAAAATCTATTGCTTCCTACATTGCAAAAAAAGGGTCAGTTTTCTGTGGAAAAATGTGATGTGTCCAGGTTGTCTTTTGGAACTGTCACAGCTGCTATGCCTACCCCACAAGTAGGGTACCTTTTTTACATGTGGGAAGACATAATAGAGCATGTGTTATTACCAATTGAATTTCCCTGCATTTATGCTTTCCAAATATTAGGCAGTGTGTAAGAAAGAAGACATTTTGAAAAATGCATTTGAATCACATTCTATTGTGGGTACCAACAAATTCAGTGATGTGCAAATAGCCACTAATACTAAACTCTGTTTCTGGTGGCCAATTCATAAATATGTAGGTATTGCTGATATAAATTTTTCACTCTTTTACAATATGACTTGCTCTGTACTTGTTAACCATTAAAAACCATGATATGGTGCAGCTCAGTGGTTGATTCTGGGTACCCCAGGTTCTTGGACAACATACAAACCCCATAGATTTCCACAACCAGAAGGGCATAGCGGACATAATCGTGTATTACTTTTGTAAATTGACCATCGTGACAAGAATTTACAGATGAAAATATGGTCACAAATGGCTGTTTTTTTCCTACTCATTTTCAGTATTTTTTTTTTTATTTCAACACTTTGGGGGTCATTACAACATTGGCGGTAAAAGTCGCTTACCGCCGTGCAGAAGACCGCCAACACACCGCCGCTGCCGTGGAATTCCGCCACAGCTACTATGACCCACATCTCGGAACCCGCCGAAATTCAGACACCCACACAAGTCCGCCACACCAAAGGTCAGTGTTAAACTGGCGAAAACAAAACCTCCACCGTCACGCCAACAGAAACACGCCCATGCTATTACGACCCACGAATCCACGCAGCGGTTTTCAACCGCGGTATTCCATTGGCGGTACACACCGCCGCGCTCAAAATACACACACATCTACAAAACACCGCCACATTGGACAATTCCAAATACACACACCTGATACACATACAAACAACACTCCCACACACCCAATACAATATAAAACACACACCCAAAACACCCACAAACCCCTACGACAACAAGTCACGACCGAAGGCCAGAGAGACAGAGAGCACAGCAACAGAGAACCCCACCACACAGAGGCACACAACACCATCACCCATATAACATTACACGCACAATACACCACACACCACTACACATTACCACACACATCAACACTGACACCACCCCACACATCACCCAAACCACCCCATGTCACGCCAAAGACACCCCCGGTTTTCCGAGGAGGAGCTCCGGGTCATGGTGGAGGAAATTCTATGTGTAGAGCCACAGCTATTTGGCTCACAGGTGCAGCACACATCCATAGCCAGGAAGATGGAGCTATGGTGCAGAATAGTCAACAGGGTCAACGCAGTGGGACAGCACCCAAGAAATCGGGAGGACATCAGGAAGAGGTGGAACGACCTACGGGGGAAGTTGCGTTCCGTGGTCTCCAGGCACAATATTGCGGTTCAGCGGACTGGCGGCGGACCCCCACCTCCTCCCCCACAACTAACAACATGGGAGGAGCAAGTCTTGACCATCATGTATGTCGGTGGAGGAATGGACACTGGTAAGTCATATCTTAACTATCATATCCCATACCCTACCTGCATGCCATCACACACCCCCACCCTCACCCCCTCCCCTATCACTCCAACTCCTCACTAATGTACTAATTACACAAACCACACATCCCAACACCAAGCCCTGCATGACACAACTAAGCATGGTCATCCCTCACCAAAGCATGCTCACTGCACATACCCAGAACAACCCCCTAACCATCATCACACAAACCCACACACAAGAATGTTTGCACTGGGGTGCTGTAGGAAAGTACCATCTTGCCTGGCATGTTACCCCCATATTTCACTGTATATATGTTGTTTTACTTGTATGTGTCACTGGGACCCTGCCAGCCAGGGCCCCAGTGCTCATAAGTGTGCCCTGTATGTGTTACCTGTGTTATGACTAACTGTCTCACTGAGGCTCTGCTAATCAGAACCTCAGTGGTTATGCTCTCTCATCTCTTTCCAAATTGTCACTAACAGGCTAGTGACCAATTTTACCAATTTACATTGGCATACTGGAACACCCTTATAATTCCCTAGTATATGGTACTGAGGTACCCATGGTATTGGGGTTCCAGGAGATCCCTATGGGCTGCAGCATTTCTTTTGCCACCCATAGGGAGCTCTGACAATTCTTACACAGGCCTGCCACTGCAGCCTGAGTGAAATAACGTCCACGTTATTTCATAGCCATTTTACACTGCACTTAAGTAACTTATAAGTCACCTATATGTCTAACCTTTACCTGGTAAAGGTTGGGTGCTAAGTTACTTAGTGTGTGGGCACCCTGGCACTAGCCAAGGTGCTCCCACATTGTTCAGGGCCAATTCCCCGGACTTTGTGAGTGCGGGGACACCATTACACGCGTGCACTATACATAGGTCACTACCTATGTATAGCTTCACAATGGTAACTCCGAATATGGCCATGTAACATGTCTAAGATCATGGAATTGTCCCACCAATGCCATCCTGGTATTGGGGAGACAATCCCATGATTCCCCGGGTCTCTAGCACAGACCCGGGTACTGCCAAACTGCCTTTCCCGGGGTTTCACTGCAGCTGCTGCTGCTGCCAACCCCTCAGACAGGTTTCTGCCCTCCTGGGGTCCAGCCAGGCTTGGCCCAGGAAGGCAGAACAAAGGACTTCCTCAGAGAGAGGGTGTTACACCCTCTCCCTTTGGAATAAGGTGTCAGAGCTGGGGAGGAGTAGCCTCCCCCAGCCTCTGGAAATGCTTTGATGGGCACAGATGGTGCCCATCTCTGCATAAGCCAGTCTACACCGGTTCAGGGATCCCTCAGCCCTGCTCTGGAGCGAAACTGGACAAAGGAAAGGGGAGTGACCACTCCCCTGACCTGCACCGCCCCTGGGAGGTGCCCAGAGCTCCTCCAGTGTGCTCCAGACCTCTGCCATTTTGGAAACAGAGGTGCTGCTGGCACACTGGACTGCTCTGAATGGCCAGGGCCAGCAGGTGACGTCAGAGACTCCTTCTGATAGGCTCCTTCAGGTGTTGCTAGCCTATCCTCTCTCCTAGGTAGCCAAACCTCCTTTTCTGGCTATTTAGGGTCTCTGCTTTGGGGAATTCCTTAGATAACGAATGCAAGAACTCATCAGAGTTCCTCTGCATCTCTCTCTTCACCTTCTGCCAAGGAATCGACTGCTGACCGCGCTGGAAGCCTGCAAAACTGCAACAAAGTAGCAAAGACGACTACTGCGACCTTGTAACGCTGATCCTGCCGCCTTCTCGACTGTTTTCCTGGTGGTGCATGCTGTGGGGGTAGTCTGCCTCCTCTCTGCACTGGAAGCTCCGAAGAAATCTCCCGTGGGTCGACGGAATCTTCCCCCTGCTACCGCAGGCACCAAAAAACTGCATCACCGGTCCTCTGGGTCTCCTCTCAGCACAATGAGCGAGGTACCTTGAACTCAGCAACTCTGTCCAAGTGACTCCCACAGTCCAGTGACTCTTCAGTCCAAGTTTGGTGGAGGTAAGTCCTTGCCTCCCCACGCCAGACTGCATTGCTGGGAACTGTGTGTTTTGCAGCTACTCCGGCTCCTGTGCACTCACCGAGGATTTCCTTCATGCACAGCCAAACCTGGGTCCCCGGCAATCTAACCTGCATTGCACGAACTCCTGATTTGTACTCCGCTGGCGTGGGACTCTCTTGTGCAACTTCGGGTGAGCACCGATTCACTCCACTTCGTAGTGTCTGTTCCGGCACTTCTGCGGGTGCTGCTTGCTTCTGAGTGGGCTCCTTCTCTTTCTGGGCACCCCCTCTGTCTTCTCACGCAATTGGCAACATCCTGATCCCTCCTGGGCCACAGCAGCATCCAAAAACACTAACTTCAACCCTTGCAGCTAGCAAGGCTTGTTTGCGGTCTTTCTGCAGGAAAACACTTTTGTACAACTCTTCACGACGTGGGACATCCATCCTCCAAAGGAGAAGTTTCTAGCCCTTGTCGTTCATGCAGAATCCTCAGCTTCTACCATCCAGTGGCAGCTTCTTTGCATCCACAGCTGGCATTTCCTGGGCATCTGCCCACTCCCGACTTGATCGTGACTTTTGGACTTGGTCCCCTTGTTCCACAGGTACTCTCGTCCGGAAATCCATCGTTATTGCATTGCTGGTGTTGGTCTTTCCTGCAGAATTCCCCTATCACGACTTCTGTGCTCTTTGGGGAACTTAGGTGCACTTGGCACCCACTTTTCAGGGTCTTGGGGTGGGCTATTTTTCTAACCCTCACTGTTTTCTTACAGTCCCAGCGACCCTCTACGAGGTCACATAGGTTTGGGGTCCATTCGTGGTTCGCATTCCACTTCTAGAGTATATGGTTTGTGTTGCCCCTATCCCTATGTCCCCCTATTGCATTCTATTGTGACTATACATTGTTTGCACTGTTTTCTATTGCTATTACTGCATATTTTGGTATTGTGTACATATATCTTGTGTATATTTGCTATCCTCATACTGAGGGTACTCAGTGAGATACTTTGGCATATTGTCATAAAAATAAAGTACCTTTATTTTTAGTATATCTGTGTATTGTGTTTTCTTGTGAGATTGTGCATATGACACTAGTGGTACTGTAGGAGCTTCACTCGTCTCCTAGTTCAGCCTAAGCTGCTCTGCTAAGCTATCTTTTCTATCAGCCTAAGCTGCTAGACACCCCTATACACTAATAAGGGATACCTGGGCCTGGTGCAAGGTGTAAGTACCCCTTGGTACTCACTACAAGCCAGTCCAGCCTCCTACAGGTACACAAACACACACCCATTGCACACCATTACACACACACATACAATAATCATGCTCTTATATCCTTGCAGGACCACTAAGGAACGTCACCGCAGAGGAGGGTCCAGACATCTCCACTCCACCCACAGAAGAGGCCCACAGTGACGACAGCAGCTCTGCCCTACTGGATCCTGATGACCAGCCTGGACCATCGTGGGCCTCGTGACAGTCGGTTCCCCTTGCACAGGCACAGCCCAACAACGACCTTCCACCCTCTGGTAACACCAGCACAGCACCCACCCAGCGGGCCCATACCTCCGTAACCAGGACACGTCAATCAGCGGTGTGTCCACCACTACAGGGAACCCAGGATAACCCACCACCCCAACAAGAACAGGGACCTGGGGGCAGTGGCAGTGGGCACACGGTCCAGGGGACGGAGGCACAGGAACACAGGGGAACTGGGAGGGCTGCTGTGCGACAGGGGGCGGACAGGCCAAGGGAACCCACTCTCCACGAGGCCCTCTCCTCCATCATGGGAGCATACCACCACTCCCAGGAGACGATGGTGACAGTCCTGGCCAAGTTTCAGGAGGCCCAGCACCTGCAGGATGAACTGTATTTGGGGTTCATGGAGGAGCTCAGGACCCTCAGCTCCGCCCTGGGCACCATCGTAGGGGTGCTGAAGGACATACAAAAAACCATGATGGACACAGTGGCACTCCAAGGGGCCCCTGACACTAGCATGGACGATGAATTGCCCACCACCTCCACCGGCGCTAGTGGACAGGACACCCCGCCACAGGACCACCACACCAGCACCCCACCCCCTGCAGACGGACAACCACCACGCAAGCGGTCCCTGAGATCCAGGAACAGGACAGAGCACGATTGCAAGACCCCGCCAGGAAATGAGACCACCCTGATTGTCCTCCCATTGTCCCACTTTGTTACCCTGTCCATACTTAAACTGCCCCAGCTCCACTTCCTATGCCCATATGGGCAGTGCACCTGTGTGACCAATAGACTGGACTCTGCCATGGACATTCATCCACCGTCCCCATCACCATTTTACAACCCCCCTCCATTTTTGAGCACTTAAATAAACACCCTTGAACCACAAAACAATCTGGAGTCAGTCTGTGAGTTGGTTAATTTGTATAATCAATGACAGTGTCAAAATGCGTACACAATTGTAAAGCTAACATACCTATGTCACACATCACAAGTCCTTGAAGGATGCAAGCAGATGACACACATTGGTAACCACACCTGTGAAACCGTAATGTAAAGGTACAACTCAGTGACCAAATACTGCTATGAAGTAACAGACAGGATAGAGGTAGAAGTGTGAAAGTGAATGTAATGTGAAAAAAAGTTTTTCTCACCTGTGTGTCACTGGAAATATTGCTGTATGACTGACTCCCTGTTGTCTATGTCTTCTTCCTCAGCTTCCTCCTCATCACTGTCCACTGGCTCCACAGGCTCCACAGCTGCCACAACACCGCCATCTGGACCATCCTCCTGCAGAAAAGGCACCTGGCGTCGCAAAGCAAGATTGTGAAGCATCGAGCAGGCGATGATGATCTGGCACACCTTCCTTGGTGAGTAGAATAGGGAACCACCTTTCATATGGAGGCACCTGAACCTGGCCTTCAGGAGCCGAAAGGTCCGTTCGATCACCCTCCTAGTCCGCTCATGGGCCTCATTGTAGCGTTCCTCTGCCCTGGTCCTGGGATTCCTCACTGGGGTCAATAGCCAGGAAAGGTTGGGGTAACCAGAGTCCCCTAATAGCCACACACGGTGCCTCTGGAGTTGACCCATCATATAAGGGATGCTGCTATTCCGCAGGATGTAGGCGTCATGCACAGAGCCAGGGAACATAGCATTTACCTGGGAGATGTACTGGTCTGCCAAACATACCATCTGTACATTCATCGAATGATAACTCTTCCGGTTCCTGTACACCTGTTCACTCCTGTGGGGGGGGGACCAGAGCTACATGGGTCCCATCAATACCTCCTATGATGTTGGGGATATGTCCAAGGGCAAAGAAGTCACCTTTCACTGTAGCCAAATCCTTCACCTCAGGGAAAACGATGTAGCTCCTTACGTGTTTCAGCAGGGCAGACAACACTCTGGACAACACGTTGGAAAACATGAGCTGGGACATCCCTGATGCCATGGCCACTGTTGTCTGAAAAGATCCACTTGCAAGGAAATGGAGCACTGACAGCACCTGCACTTGAGGGGGGATTCCTGTGGGATGGCGGATTGGTGACATCAGGTCTGGCTCCAACTGGGTACATAGTTCCTGGATAGTGGCACGGTCAAACCTGTAGTTGATGATTAAATGTCGCTCCTCCATTGTCAACAGGTCCACCAGCGGTTGGTACACCGGAGGATTCCGCCATCTTCTCAAATGTCCCAGCTGACGGTGCCTAGGAAGAACAGCAGCGACCACAGAGTCAACAAATTTCCAGGTATGTACCCACAAATACACAGAACACAACACCAAACACAAAACTCTTCCTGTAGGTGTGTTGAGCGTAGGCCTAGCTATGTGTGACGCAGTAGTAAAAGAAGCCATGTGGGCCCCCTGAAATGGCGGCTGCCTGACCTCTAAACTGGGACAATGGGAATGTGAGGTAACTGCGCTGGCGTTGTACACCGTCGCGGTAGGCGGTCGTAGACCGCGGCGCAATGCTGCATTGGTTAACATTGGACCCTATGGGTCCCAGGAGCCAATGACGAAGTGCGCCGGCGGTGATGATACGCACCGCCGCGGACGTCACCGCCGTGGACGTGACCGCCATTTTCTATCTGTTCAATCACTCGATACCTGATCTTCGACAGGAGAGGACCTACACTGCAAGTGCTGCTGTGACCTCGGTCTGGAAGAGACAATGGCTGCTGCGTCTGGGGAAAGGGCCCCTGCCTTCACTGCTCAGGAGTTGGAGAAGCTAGTAGACGGGGTCCTCCCCCAGTACACGCTACTCTACGGTCCTCCAGACCAACAGGTAAGTACACAGGGAGCACGTTGTATGGGCTGTGCCTGGGTGGAGAGGGCTGGTTGTAAGAGGGAAGGGGGCAGAGTGCAGGGAACATGAAGGACTGTGAATGCATGTGCCACATGGCAAGGGTAGGGATGGGGGCCACTCACATCGACGGTGCAGTTGGTAATGACTTCTCTTCTTCCCCTGTACATGTCATGTAGGTCAGCGCCCATCAGAAGAAGGACATTTGGCGTGCCATCGCCAAGGAAGTCCGGACACTGGGGGTCCACCAGAGACGGTGGCACCCACTGCCGGAAAAGATGGGAGGACATTCGCCGCTGGAGCAAGAAGACGGCGGAGGGTCAGCTGGGGATGGCCTCCCAATGTGGGAGGGGTGCCCGTTGCACTATGACCCCCCTGATGTTCCGGATCCTGGCGGTGGCCTACCCGGAGTTGGATGGCCGCTTGAGGGCATCACAGCAGACACAAGGGGGAGAATACACTCTCTTTCTGGGGACTTGGCGCACAGTTGAGGGGTCTGGGTGGGGGAGGAGGGCTGTGGGTGTACCTAGGCCAGGCAGAAATACGTAGGCTAGGCCCCTCCATAATGCAGGGCATGTGCAACTCCACCCCACCTCAGTAGTGGGCCAAGTACAGGTATAGATGCCCCTGTGGCATCCATCAGTAGAGGCCAAGAGCACGGCGTAGTGCAGGGGGCTGCTGTGTCTGTATTGTCCGCCAACGGTAGCGGTAAAACATGCACTCAACCTGTCTTTCTTCTGTCGTCCCCCCCCCCTTTTTCTGCTCTCCCTGTTCCTTTGTGCATCAGCATCATCAGGCGGAGGTACAGTGGCACCGGGGCACGAGGGAGCTGCATCCCACATGGCCATGGAGGGCCACACCATGGACTCAGAGTGCACCAATGGGACGGAGGGCGAGGGGAGCTACACGTCGGTCACCGGATCACGAACCAGCGACACGGACTCATCTGCCGATGGGAGCTCCCTTGTGGTGGCGGCACCATCTGTGCCCCCCACTTCTACAGGTGCAGCCGCCACCTCCCCTACCAGCACCGCCCTCCCAGCAGCCCCTCAGCGTTCGCCCCGTGCCCGCTCACCCAGGAGGGTGGACATCACCTTCGCCCCAGGCACCTCAGCCCCTGCCCCAGTCACCCCTGCGGCCCTCATTGAGGAAGCCATTGACCTCCTCAGGTCACTCGCTGTTGTGCAGTCTACCATTGTGAATGCCATCCAGGGTGTTGAAAGGGAGTTGCAACACAGTAATGTATTCCTGGAGGGCATTCATTCTGGTCAGGCTGCCCTTCATCGAACCCTGCAATCTCTGGCCTCAGCACTGATGGCAGCCATTGTCCCTGTCTCTAGCCTCCCTCTTCCAACTTCCTCCACCCAGACCCAATCCCCTGTACCCCAGCCTGTCCCAAGCACACCATCAGACAAGCATGCATACACCTCAACACTCAAAAGTAGCTCAGGCAAACATAGGCACCACACAACCCACAGGCACTCACACAAGCATCACACACACATGCAGACATACCAACATCCACTGCCTCCACTGTGTCCCCCTCCTCGTCGTCTCCCTCCTCCCTCCAGTATCGTCTACACTCTCACCTGCATGCACTACATCTACAGGCACTAGGACTCGCACCACAACACCCAGCACCACACCCCGCTCACCTGCACTCACCACCCCCACTCCCATTTACACATCCCCTGTGTCCTCTCCCAGTGTGTCTGTGACGCCCCCTCCCAAAGTACACAAACGCGGACACCCACACACCCAACTTCCATCCACCTCACAACAGCCTCCAGTACCTGCACCTGCACCCAAAACACCAAAAGTGACACCTCCTACAACCACCTCCTCTTCCTCCACTCCCAGACCCCCTCCAGCTACCCATCCCAGTGTTCATCAGAAACTCTCCCTCACCAACGTTGACCTCTTTGCCCCCGCCCCCACCCCTCCAATTCATCAGTCCCGTAGTAGCGCCTCAGCCAAAAAGACTCCAGTACCAGTGGTGCGTGTTACAGGTGTGTGGAGTGCACCGGCCACCAGGGCAGGCAGTGTGACACAGAGCCAAGGCACTGCCAGTCCACCCCCTGTAAAGCATCTCAAGTTGGCAATTGGCCGACGGGACCGGGTGAAGACTCCTGGAGGCAAAACTACTCACAAGGGTCCCAGGGGGATTGCAGAGTCAGCTGTGACTCCTCCAAAGGCGGTGAAGTGCCAGAAGAAGTCTGCACAGCCTCGTGAGAGCAGCACGGCGGAGAAGGGCGGCATCCTCCCCGGCGGCCAGGACGCCACCGCCAGCACCGTCGTCACTGGTCAGGAGACCACCCCCAGAGTCAGTGCCCTGGAGGGCCCAAGTATCGTCACTGGTCAGGAGACCACCGCCTGAGTCAGTGCCCTGGAGGGCCCAAGTATCGTCACTGGTCAGGAGACCACCGCCGGAGTTAGTGCCCTGGAGGGCCCAAGTATCGTCACTGGTCAGGAGACCACCGCCGGAGTCAGTGCCCTGGAGAGCCCAAGTATCGTCACTGGTTCAGAGACCACCGCCGGAGTCAGTGCCCAGGAGTGCCCCAGCTGCCACAGCCCCGCTGGGCAATGAGGGACCATCTTGCCACACACCAATGCACAGGTCAGAGACTACCATGCAAAGCACTGCTGAACAGGGCAAGCACCGCTGAACAGCCCAGAGACCGTCTTTTCAATCTTCCGGGGGGGTTGTAGGTTGTTACAGTGATGTTTGGAAATGCATTGGTGTGTGTGTTGTATTGTGCGAGGGTGGGGGTGGGGGTGGGGGTGGTGGTGTTGCGTGTGTGTCCCCCTGACTTTTGCCTCCCCTATGTCGTAGGTGCAGTACTCACCGTTGTCTTCGCCGCCGCCGGCCCTGGTGTTCGTAGATGAGTAGGAAGAGAAGGGCAGGTAGGATTTGTAATTCCGGCTCCATGGTGTCCTCCTTCCTCGAGGGATGTGTTAAGGTGAGCGTTTTCCCATTGCAAAAGCTGTTTCCGCCGTGTTTTTATCCACGGTTAATCCGTCCCGGAAAAGGTGGCGGATTGCAGGTTGTGATACTGTGGGCGGTACATTGTCTTCCGCCTGTCTGTTGGCGGTGACGGCCGCGCTGCTTGTCTGTACCGCCGTGGCGGGCAGAGTGTTGAAGTGGCTGTCTTTGTTGACGGTTTCCGCCACGGTCATAATTCCCTTTTTTTGTCCGCCGGCCTGTTTGCGGTATTACCGCACCTTTAACACTGTCTTATCACTGTAACAACTTCCCTCACTCTGAAAATGAGAGGCAATGCTCATATGTTCCAACCTGTGAATCCGCCGGCAACAAGCGTTATGCTGGCCCAGAAAGAGAGAACTGGCATGAAATTGCATGTTTTTATTAAAAGTTTCCTTGGCATATTCAGAAAAGCGTTGTTGATTTCGAGTGTTTGGTCTACTTTCTATACAGTTGTGACAAAGTGCTTCCTGCGGCCCCCCATAGACGGTGGATATTTACTGGAGGGCAGACGTTGAGTTCATGCTCCACCAAACATTACTTTTGGACCCAAACACACCACTGAATGCCAAGTTTTGTGAACGCGCTATAAATACCATGCAGCTGTAAATCACTGGAGCACTGCTCTTTCAAAGACGTATTCACAGGACTGTCTCACAACAAGTGAGCGCTAAAAAGGCTCTGCATATTTGTGGATCTTGCAGCTTTGGCAAATATACACTGAGATGGGATTAATAAAACTAGAAGTCAAGCGGATTTTGATTTATTTTTCAAGTTCTATATTTCGCAGATGAATGGGTGTGGAACTGTGAAATGTTCCGATCTTAATGTAGTTCTGTAAAGTGGCACACGTCGGGAGCAAGTGAACTGAAGGTGGATAACCTTTGAATTTGTCAAAAGATTGATTTAATATAGAAATTAAATTAGGCTCCTTAAAGTTGGCGTAATCTTGCATAATTCTGGACTACAAATATTATGCGAAAATCCTGAAAGTAAATTATTATGTCACGTCACGTAATTATAGTTGTTTGCTGCCATAATTTAGGGCCAGATTTACTAACCTTTCATGCAATGCAGTGTAGGAAGCGAACTTGCTGCACTGTTTTGCATGAAAGTGACACAGAGAAAAAATGAGCCGTATATACTAAGATATGGCGCACTCTTGCTCTGTCCTAGTGCTGGTGCACTTCAGGCACTTGAGGGCAGCCTAGTGCCAATGTAGGCGCTCTCGCACCATGATGCATGGGTGCCTGCATTACAAGGAGAATTGTTTTTGTGCAGGTAGGGAGACCTTCCTCAACAAAAGCAATATCTTGAGGCACCTTCCTCTTTCTGTGTGGTGGTGTGTGCAGCAGACAGAGGAAATAAGGAGAAAAAAAGATGTTTCTCCTTGTTATGCCATCCTGTGGGAGGTGTAGCGATTTAATGCAATCCCAGGTTTACAAACCTTAGTAAATCTGGGATTGCGTGAACTTCAAGGGTACATGCACCGGAAATGCCCATGTTCAACCCATTGAACGCCTCCCAGAAGGAAACGCAATGCAATGCAGCACAAGCCACTGCATTTTGTTCCATTATTTTTTACAGAACCACGCAAGGGGGCACAAATCGACCCTTGCATGGCTTTGTAAATATCTACTAACATTTTGTGTCGTGGATGCGCCACAAGAGTGGTGCAACCATGACACAAAATGTTCATAAATATGGCCGTTAGTGTGGAAAATTGCAAATGACTGGAAACATAAGTAGCTGCTTTTTGCAGTGCTTCGTTTTTTAAAGCTATTTCTTAGCGTGAAATGTGTCCTTGCAAATATAGCTACAATTGCTGGGTTTGCATTTCACTTGACTATGAGTACTTTCATGTAAATGTTCAGAAATGTCACATAATCGCGCAAAAGCAAAACACAGAAAATTCCCATACATATAACATATTAACTCTATAATATATTAGTTATGTAAATCTCTGCCAGCCCCCCAAAAAGCCTCAACAATATCAACAGTCCCATATTTAGCACCAAAACCTACTATGCTATTCCTTTCCAGAAATCTCCGTGTTTTATGTGGTTTGTTATTTTTAAGTAGAGTTGGTGCTTTAACAAGCCTATCTGCTCCTTACTCTGTCCTTGCTCAACCTCGGCCTGCCGGCACATGCTTAATCTATGCACCGAGGATCTGGAACAATCTTCCACAGGCCTTGTTGAATGCCCCAACGCTGCTCCAATTTAGGAAAAAGTTGAAGGCTCACCTTCCTGAAGAACACTAGCTCACAATGCAGATGCAATCTAATAATCAGCTACCTCTTTTATCATTTGCTGACTATGTTTGCCTCTGACCTTCCACAGCCCTCTGCTGCCTTTTTGAATAGGTATGGTGCTGTACAACTATCACACACACACACACACATATATACGTAAACACATACATACAAACGTACATACACACATACATGGGCACATAGAAGTTCTCCCATTTATACAAAGTCACCGTTTATCAAGATATATTTCAGTATCAACATATTCTAAAAAAATAATACATCTTTTGTGCATGTTTATAAACAATATACAAAAATACATACAAATTTAATTATTAAAATGTTTCAATTTTTCACACTGTCCACAAAGTAATTGATGCCATTGCTACCATGTTCAGCTTCTAATCTATATAAATTATTAAAGTCCTTCCAGAGGTTTCAATTAATGTTTCTTTAAATAAATGCTACACATATGTCCTCCTTTCTTGCATTATTATATGACACATCAACAAAAAAGGCAACGATAAAAGGAGTTTCTCCGAAATAATCCACATACTGATTCTAGCTCTCTGAGAAATGTAATTTCTAAACCTATAATATAAACATATATTTTCACTCTGTTTGCAACTTATATGGCCTCCACATCACCTACTTACATAAAAATAGAATCTCAACCACTCTAGCCCAAGCTGCCTCAACAGGATTAATGCCACGAGGATAGCCTTGACTCAAGAATAGAAGGTCAGCGTGCTGAAGGCTTGCTTGGTGAAGGACGGCTTCCCCATGTGAAATCAGAAGCTGACACCAGCCGCATTCCCAGAATGTAACAATGACGAGAGCCAGAGACTGCACTCCCTCACTCCTCAGTGTGATGGAGCATAGTTGGATGCTGATCTTCTCATGACCCACTGGATATATCTCTACTAAAGAGAGTGATATGTTATTTATTAACATCGCCTTCACTCTAAGCAAACTCTATTTCCCTCTACTGCTTCTTCCCTTTCCTCTTTACTCATCTGCATATTTCATGTATTTTCTTACTTTATGAGACACCCGCATCTCGATTTGCAAGATACCCTAGCATATCCTTGCTCTAATTTTAGACCACTAGTTTGACCTCAAAATCATTTTCATTTCCATTTTCTTCAACATATCAGGTTTGCTATGTATGAGCACCTGAGCCCACCTCATTAACTCCATCTAGTATGTAACTTAACTTAGAAAAGGTAAGTGCCTATCTTCCTGCTTACCACTGATAGGAAATGTGCTTCTGTTTGTACAAACTAATGCTATTATCTTTTAAGGACTAATCATTTATTCATATAACTGTGTCAGTTCTTATGTAGGTATGTATCTACGTCACATTTGTCGGGGCTTAATTGCCTTAGAAACCATATATACATCACTGATAAAGGAAGTAATGTCCATCCATGAGAGCATCCACATGTTTGGGTCACAACAGAGCACTTAAACAAAGGATTGATACAGTGGTGCACTTACACCCAAATACGGAAAGGTATAACCTTGTTACACTGCCTGTTGATGGTTGCATGTTTGTGTGATCCTCTCCACACTCTAAGCAGTAATACCTATGTCCAAATTACATGACCAATAGGCTAACTAATCTAATTAGTTACTATTCTCTCAGACGTATCATGAGGAGGTCTGGTGCTCGTCATTCTTTATATACTTTCTCCAGTTATAGTACCCACTTGGCCTACGTTACACCCCCATGGACTGACCACTATACCTCTGCATCCTCAATGAAGATCCAACTTGTCATCTACGTTATCTTTTCCTGTCTTTATGTTTATCCCACTTCAAAACAGATCAGCCACAGATCAGTGTTTTAAATATGCTATTGATGCATGTAGGTGACCCTAAACAGTGATTCTTCAAGGTTGCTAAACTGTCTAATACAGTCCCATGCCCCTCAGTGGCAATCCTGATATGGAATAAGCATGTACCATAATATTTTCAAGACCAGCCAGCAACTTGTGGGCTTCTTCTGAGCACTTCTAGCTCTTGATTCCCATTGAGTTCCTTGCTGCTTTCATGTTGTTAGAACTATCCCTCTGTCTTCTGGGTACACCTACACATCTTGCCTTTTTTCTGCCACTAGTATTTAAGGTTTCTCAATAACCTGTCATATTAACTTTTTATCCACGCTCCTCCTTCAAGCGAGAAATAAGAAATAATTAAGGTAGTGCAGCACCAGCTCAGGTATCACCATTATCTCTAATATATTTTTTCTGGATGTGTTAAGTGTTTTAAATACAGAGCATGTAACGGAGAATGCATTGGCAACTGCTTGATTAACAATGACACGCCTGATAATGTAAATGCTCAGAAGATGACAGTTGTCTGAATACACGTGAAGAGCTGATCTTATGTGCGATACTTGCAAAGTATTCTTTGTCATGCCAGACTGAATAGGTCTCCTGAGACTACATCAAAAATAACCCAGCAAAAAGTAGAAAACCCCAGAAACCTTAGAAGAAAAAACCTTTTAGTTGACCAGGTCAAGCAAAAGAGTGATCAGTGGAGAAAATAACAGGACGTGGAGAGTAGCGGAGTACACGGAGTCCAGAGAAGGCAATAATTCAGGAACAATTACAAGATAACTGGACTTCACATGAAGCTCATTTTATGTGACTTAATTACTAAAAAAAATGTTCGGCCATCTTTAGGAGTCAATAGTGTACAATGTTAAGGTGTAATGACACACCAAATCCTAGTTTGTAACCTTTTCCTGCATGTGGAGTATGCCAGGAGCTTTCATGGAGGAAGTTGCCCCAGGAGAAAGAAAAATGGCACTGGTTTGAAGATGCTCCCATGTCCTCACGGGGAATAAGGTAAATTATGGCACAACTGCATTAGAGGAGGCTGCTGCAACACAGCCAGCATGTGGTAAATAGGTAACAAGTGTTTCCTTACACTCTGTCTCTCTTAGCAGCTCCAAGCGTATAAGGATTTTTTTAGTACAATTATCTAATAAATCAGGGAGCATGCACTTTAAAAAAAAATTGTTTTATGGAGACATCCAACCCAGTTACAACATGTTCCACTCAAAACACGAGTTTCACAGTAACATACTTATTCTACTGGTGCATGAAGCAGTTACATCGCATTCTCCTACATCCCCACCAGCTCAGTGCCCACATCTTAGACTTCAGTGGCTCATCTCAATTTACCTACACAGCCGTAGTATCCTGTGTCTTGAGGAGGCTACCCCAAGTTTGGCCAAACCTCTTAAGCCCACCAGTTCTCATGGCGTACTTCCATTCCTGCTTTCTCACCAGAGCCATTTTGTTTCGCCATTCTTCCGCAGCTGGAATCTGCGTCGAGAACCAATTTTTCAATAAAAGAGATTGAGCAACTGCTGTGGCAATAAAAACTAGTTTTACCCATCTAGGAGAAAGTTGTACCGCGGGGTCATAGCCCAAGATCAGAAGACAGATGCTAGGGACTATTTGATCTGCAAAATCGTATTAAAAAAACCTGACGATCTTCCCCCCAAATTCTTGGACAAATTGACAAGTGCAAATCACATGCTTCCAGTTAACTGTGCCATCCATTTGACAACGGAAACAGTGAACTGGATGGCCGGGGTTACTTCACGACTGAGCTTGCGGGGTATGATAGAGTAACCTTTTAGTAAAATATAGCATTCAATGCCAGTTAGCTCCTTTTAGTGCCTCAAGATTTAATTAATTCAATGTCTCCTAGCTGTCCTTGGATAGTATAAAATTTTCGTTCTTCTCCCATTTCCTAGCAGCTTTAACCCAGAGATTAGAACTTTTCCGATCCCCGAGCAAACTTCGCCAATCCCCCATGCACCTGTGCCCCCCGGGACCTATCAATTCTTCCACTATTTCCTGGGTATCTAGAATCTGATCTATGTCTAAATCCTTAAAGCTATGGAGCAGGTGCCTATAAAGACCCCATCAGCAAAAAATCATTCCTCAATGGGGCCACTATATTCAAACATGTTGCACATCTATTACCAACCAAAAAGTCTTAAATGTTCCTGAACCTGCACTGTCCAACTTCCTGAGTGTATCTGGATTAAGCTGGGCCCCTGACCTCATTACAAACTGAGGGCGCAGGGTAAAATAGTTCACAAACAGGATTTTGTATCTTCAATAACAATCAGACCTTTTTTTGAGGAACCACCCATGAGTCTTGTATCGTACCTTTTTGGGGGATTTCACCAGTAGTGCGGGGTACACTATCTCGTATTCCCTACAAATTAAGTTGTGAAGATCCTGTGAAAAAGGGGTGCCCGTAAAAGATGCATCTTTAAAATTTAACATGTATTGAGCGAAAGTCGCAAAATAATAATGGCTTAAATTAGGCAGAGCTAGGCCTCCCTTCTCTCGATCTTCTGATAACATGCTCAAAGCAATACGTGTGGATTTGTTCTGCCAGATAAATGAGATAAATAATGAATCAGCTTTCTTGAAGAATTAGGACGTTAAAACAGAAGGAATGGCTGAGAACAGGAAGACGAACAGTGGCAAGATTGACATTTTAATCAGTGCAACCCTTCCTATGATAGACAGTGGGAGTGTCCCCCACCGTGCTAATAATGCTTGTACTTTAGATAGCAGAGGGGCGTAGTTGAGATCATAGGGGGTCTCAAATATCCGCTGATAATTTAATCCCAAAATATCTCTTAGGCCTTGGATTCGCACAGGGAACCAATTCGACAAGTATTTTATTAGGCACGCATCCACAAAGTATAATTTCAGTTTTACGCCTATTCACCTTGTAGCCCCCAATACGTTCGAATTGGGCGAATATTTCAAAGGCCGCTTCCTGAGAGCTCTGATTATCATATAGAAACATAATAATGTCGTCAGCGTACAGTTTAATCTTACCCATTGATTTTAGTGGAGGATGAATAGCTTTATTCTGTCTGATTGCGATGGCTAAAGGTTCAATGGATAGGGCAAATAGGATAGGTGAAAGGGGGATCCCCTGCCGGGTGCCTCTCTGACCCTGAACCTGTAAATTACCTACATTAACTGAATTGACTATAATGCTAGCTTCCCATTTTTTGGGAGGGTATCCCGAATCTGGATAGAATCTCAAACAATGTATCACATACTAGTAAGTCAAAAGCTTTTTCCACATCTAATAGAAGAATGACAGTGGGGATTTTATTAATAGTAAAGTAGTCGAGCGCCTCAACCAAAAAATGTGTGTTGGTTTCAAGTTGCCGCCCTGCTATAAACCTGTTTTGGTCTGAGTGCACCAAAGTAGAAACAATCGTATTAAATCGATTAGCAAGAGTTTCATGGTGATTTTATAATCAGTGTTTAGTAGTGTGATCGGGCGGTACAAATTTGGATCCTCTTTATCTTTATCTGTTTTAGGAAAGCTGACTACATTCCGCAGGCGCCAGGTGTTAGGGATCATTCCTCCATATTGCATGTTATTAATAAGTCCCAGAAAGTCATCTGCTAAGACATCAATGAATTCTTTAAAGAATTCCGCTGAAAGTCCGTCGGGACCACAAACTTTCCCATTCTGTAAAAATGTCACCACTACTACTAAATCTCGCTTAGTGAAAGGCTGGGAGAGGGTGGCACCCTCTCCCCTTGATAATGAGGGAATGCTTAATTTCCCCCCAAAATCCCCCATGGCTGTACAGTCAATGGTCTGGGTTTGGGAATAAATTTGCCTATAGTGTTTCAACATCACATCCCCCATTGCTCTAGCCTCTGTGTATCTTTCCCCCGTAATTGGGCATTTTAATGCATGGTACGTATTACGAGCCACTTGATCTTGTGTTTGCCAGGCCAAGAATCTGCCCATGAAGTTACTCTCCTCATAAACTTTTTGCTTGTGGGACTGGAACACTCTTTCCGCTTTATCCGTATATCTATCCAACAATGCCTGATTCGCCAAATCCAATGCTTTCTTATTGCTCACCGTAGAGGACCAAAGATAATTGTCCAAACTACACTGAACTGTGTCTTCTATCATCCTATTTTGTAGTTTAAGAGGTCACCTGTCTGCTGCCTCCTTTGAAATTCTAACGCCTCTAATACAGGCTTTTAAAGAATCCCAGGACTCACTAAGAGTAACAGAGTCTCTATTTCTATTCAGATAGTCCTTAATTTCTTAGTTTCGGGTCTGCAAACCTGTCCCCAGCCTTCATCTTGGAGCAGCTGCTGATTAAAAATCCACTTTTTAGGTTGCAGCAAACCTCAGTCTAAGGATAATAATGTATCTAGGATAAGGATTGCATGATCTGAAAAGGCTTGAATGAAGCACTCGCTGATTCTGAAAGTGAAGCGTTTTGGGCACCAGAAAGAAATCAATGCGAGACGCGCATTGCACACGATGGCACACACAGATGCAATAATCATGCTTTTACACCCCTGCAGGACCTCTACCAAACATCACCGAACAGGAGGTTCCAGACATGTCCACTCCCCCCACAGAAGAGGCCCACAGTGATGACAGCAGCTCTGTCCAACTGGATCTAGATGACCAGCCCGGCCCATCTGGGACCTCAGGACAGTCGGTTCCCCACACACTGGCACATGCCACCACAGAGCCTCCCCCCTCAGGAAACACCAGCACAGCACCCACCCAGCGGGCCCATCCCTCTGTCCCCAGGACACGTCAAGCAGCAGTGTGTCCACCACTACAGGGAACCCAGGCAAACCCACAAACCCAAGAACATTGGGGACCTGGGGGCAGTGGCAGTGGGCACATGGTTCAGGGGACAGAGGAACAGGAAAACCGGGGAACTGGGAGGACTGCTGTGTGACAGGGGGAGGACAGGCCCAGGGAACCCACTCTCCACGAGGCCCTCTCCAACATCATGGGAGCGTACCCTCATTCCCAGGAGACAATGGCAACAGTACTGGCCAAGTTTCAGGAGACCCAGCGGCTGCAGGAGGAACAGTATTTGGGCTTCAGGGAGGAACTCAGATCCATCAATTCCACCCTGACCACCATCGTAGGGGTGCTGAAGGAAATCCTCAACACCAGGAGGGACACCGTGGCACAACAAGGGGCCCCTGACACTAGCCTGGACGATGAACTGCCCACCACCTCTGCCGGCACTAGTGGACAGGAGGCACCGCCACAGCACCACGACACCAGCACCGCACCCCCTGCCGATGGAGAACCACCACACAAACGGTCTCTGAGATCCAGGACAAAGACAGAGAACAATGCCAAGACCCCCGCCAAGAAATGAGACCTCCCTGAATGTCATCCTTCTGTCCCACTTCATCCCCCTGTCCATCCTTAAACTGCCCTAGCTCCACTTCCTATGCCCCTTTGGACAATGCACCTGTGAGACAAATAACTGGACTCTGCCATGGACATTCCTCCACCATCACCCCTGACCATTTTACAACCCCCTCCACTATTTTGCACTTAAATAAACACCCTTGAATCACAAAACAATCTGGAGTCAGCCTGTGCTTTCACAAATGTGTATTTGCAAATAACTGAGGAAAATAGCAATGTCCATTGTATTGTCAACATACCTATGTCACACAGCTCTAGTCCATGAGGTAACAAAGCAGAGGTCACACAGTGGGACCCACATCTGTGAAATGGAAAGGCAAAGTGACAGGTCAGAGTCCATACACTGGGTGAAAGTGAAAGACATATGATAGGTCTAACAATTGTATGAGATGTAGGAGGCAGTGATGTCTTCTTACCTGTGTCTCACTGGAAGTATTGCTGGATCACGTTGTTGTCGATATCCTCTTCTTCTGCCTCCTCTTCTTCACTGTCCACAGGCTCCACAGCTGCCAGAAGACCCCCTTCTGGACCATCCTCCTGCAGAAAAGGCACCTGTGGTCGCAAAGCTAAATTGTGCAGCATACAGCAGGCCACGATGATCTGGCACACCTTCTTTGGTGAGTAGTACAGAGAACCACCGGTCATATGGAGGCACCGGAACCTGGCCTTCAGGAGGCGGAAGGTTCTTTCTATAATCCTCCTAGTTCGCCCATGTGCCTCATTGTAGAGTTCCTCTGCCCTTGTCCTGGGATTTCTCACTGGGGTCAGTAGCCACGACAGGTTGGGGTACCCAGAGTCACCTGCAAATGTTGAGGGACAACTGTTAGACACACACTAACCCTTAGGGACAACCCCAGACCCAGACAACTATTCACACTGTATAGGGTCCATGTCCTCACCTAATAGCCACACACAGCGTCTCTGTTGCCCCATCACATAAGGGATGCTGCTATTCCGCAGAATGGAAGCGTCATGCACTGAGCCAGGAAACTTGGCATTCACATGAGAGATGTACTGGTCGGCCAAACACACCATCTGCACATTCATTGAAAGATAGGTCTTCCGGTTTCTGTACACCTGTTCACTCCTGCGGGGGTACCAAGGCCACATGTATCCCATCAATGGCACCTATGATGTTGGGGATATGTCCCAGGGCATAGAAGTCACCTTTCACTGTAGGCAAATCCTCCACCTGATGGAAAATGATGTAGCTGCACATGTGTTTAAGCAGGGCAGACAACACTCTGGACAACACGTTAGAGAACATAGGCTGGGACATCCCTGATGCTATGGCCACTGTAGTTTGAAAAGCCCCACTTGCCAGGAAATGGAGTACTGACAGGACCTGCACTAGAGGGGGCATTCCTGTGGGATGGCGGATAGCTGAAATCAGGTCTGGCTCCAACTGGGCACACAGTTCATGGATTGTTGCACGATCAAGTCTGTATGTGACTATTAAATGTCTCTCTTCCATTGTCGACAGGTCCACCAGCAGTCTGTACACCGGGGGATGCCGCCATCTCCTCACCTGCCCCAGCGGACGTGCCCTATGGACGAGAACAGTGAGCACAGAGTCAGCCAACACTGAGGTAGTAAAAAAAGAATTTATTGCACACATTTGTCAATCCACTAGGTACCTGTCTCTGTGTGTATGCAAGGCCTAGATATGTGTGACACATTTAAAAATAATGCCATGTGGCCCCCTGAAATGGCGGCTGCCTGACCTGTAATGTGGGACAAGAGGATATGAGGTAACTGCGCTGGTGTTGTACACCGTCGCGGTAGGCGGTCGAAGACCGCAGCGCAATCCTGCATTGGTTAACATGCATTTTGGGCCCAGTGGTCCACAGACTATGAATGGTGCACTACCCGGACTTGATTGGTTGGTGTACATAATTGTTCATACTGTATATAAAGTTTTGACTAATGGATTTTTCATGATTACAATCGTTCAACTCATTTCCTTTGGTCCTTGCGTTCTTCCAGGGGGGTGGGGGTGTAAATGTAATGTTGCAGCATGTATTGATGTGTATGTTGTTGTGGGTGAGGGTGGGGATGGGGGTGTTGCCTGTTGCATGTTGCATGTGTGTGTCACTCTCTTTTCCCTCCCCCCTTCCCTGTGTTGTAGGTGCAGTACTCACCGTGGTCGTCGCTGCCGTCTTTCGTGCTCCTGGTAGGGGAGCAGGAATACCATTGCAGGGAGTATTTGGAGTTCAGGCTCCATGGCGTCCTGGTTCCTCATGGGTTGTGTAGAGGTGAGTGTTTTCCCTTCCAAGTCCTGTTTCCGCCGTGTTTTTATTCGAGTTGAATCCGTCCCGGAAAAGGTGGCGGATTGGCCTCTCATAATAGTGTGGACGGTACATTGTCTTCCGCCAGTCTGTTGCCGGTGACCGCCGCTGTGTTTGTTTGTACCGCCGTGGCGGTCAGAGTGTTAAAGTGGCTGTCTATGTTGGCGGTTTCCGCCATGGTCATGATTCCATTTATTTTATTGCTGGCCTGTTGGCGGTCTTACTGCAGCTTTAACACCGACCGCCAGAGTTGTAATGAGGGCCATAGTGACTAAGTGCACTGTCCTCTGTGTAATATGCCAAAAATTGTAGTGGAACTCATACCGCAAATTACTCTCCTACTCAACCCACCCTCTCCCCGTTACGTATGGAGTGTAAAAAAGTTTTAGCCGCATCCACTATGTGTGCTATATTTGACTGGCCCTTAAACAAAACTTTTAGCTGTGATTGCTGGATGAACCCAGCCGGAGCACCTGCTTTTTGAAATGCCGGAATCATTTCCTTCAGTTCCCTCCTCCTTTGTGCAGTGGCAGCTGACATGTCTGAAATTTTTTTAAAGGTGTAGTCGCCAGGGATCTGCTGTACTTTGCTCTTAATTGCCTGATGTAGAATGTGTTTTTTAATACAAAAGTTACCAAAGTTCACCAGTATTGTTTGAGGATATTTAGCATTAAGTGGTTGAACTGCCGGTACGCGATGAGCTCCCATAATGGAGATATCCTAGTGACTGTCGACCAGTTCAGGAAGTACATGTTGTTTAATACGATTTGTAATCAATTCTATGATAGTCTGCCCATTCTCGCGCCCTTCCGGCACCCGAGTGAATCTCAAATTGGATCTACGTGAACAGTTCTCCACGCTGTCCATCCGAATCTGCAATTCCAGCAGATCAGATTGATATTTGGACATTGCTGGCGCCAGGTGCACTTGACCATCTTCCAAATCTGAAACCTACATGATACAGGAGTTACGTTGCTGGATGTTAGCATTTATCAAGTTTAGCTGTGCCTCTGTTTTGTGATTTGCTTCCGTTTGTGAAATTTTCAAGGACTTAAGCTTGTTTGATATTTGAAGAAGCAGGGGTTCCGATAGAGTACTGCCTTCTCCTCCAACTCGGTCATCCTGCGGCTGTGGATCTGCCTGTTGACTGGTCCTGATTTCCACGTGGCTCTTGGAGCTCATGGAGTGACTAGTGACGTTTGCCTCCCTAACAGTGCGTACATTTGAGCCATGCTGGATGGGAGGAGAGAGGTTATCTTCTGCGGGGATTGAAATATGACTGCAGAGCTGGGGTCCCGTCGAGGTCTACTTTGGTCCCCTGCCCATCCCACTGCCGAATAGCGGGTATAGCTGCTTAAGACCACCGCCACCCTCCTGGAAATCACCACTGTCCAATACTCAGCGTGTCCCTCGCTTTGGCTGATTGCATATATCGATATTATCAGGATTGTCTTGCATCCCTTGCTCTTCACTGTCCCGATTGATCCCCTTTCTAATGCAATGTTATGGTAGGGGTTTGACTGAGCTGGCTCGATCAAACTAGGGACCAAGACCAGATGAGATGTGGAGTCATCTGCTGCCGTCTGTTGAGGCCTGCTTGTACTCATGTTTAAGTTAATGTTTGCCATTCTATACAAGGGTACAGGGTGCTTAGTTCTTATACTCCACGCTGATCTACGGGTTTGTAGTGAAGAGCAGCCCTTACTCTGTAGATTTCAGGTAGAATGCTGAATTGCTGGCAGGAGATAGCTCCCTGTACTTAAGAACCCCTTTCTGAGTAATCAGAGACACCTGGTGGCCACAAGCCGCACCTGTGGCTACCCCGGCCACTTCTGTGTCTCCCCACTGTGTTCCAACATCATAGCAGGGAGGCTTAGAGACTCTCTGCTAGGGGTATTCTTCACCATGTTGCAGCATTATTTGGTTGTTTTGGAGGCAGGGGGGGTTCCTGTTTATCCGTTGTGGCCCCCAGGAGCACACACGCCGAAGACGACTTCCTCCTCACCCCCTCACTTAACCAGCCTCCTCCATGCCTCGTACCGTCATACGCTCTCCTTCATGTCCTGTTTTTTATTTTGGAGGGGGTGGAGGGTACCCACGTGGTTGTACCTTTGCCTCGCCACACGTCCTAACTGGGAGGTCTCCACTCCTCCTGTGGTCCCCCAGAGTGCTCCTGCCGAAGGCCGCTTCCGCCTCTCCCCTCACTAATCCTTCCCCCTCCGTGCTCCGTACCTTTGTCGAAGCGTGATCTGTTCCTTACACTCTGTCTCTCTTAGCAGCTCCAAGCGTATAAGGATTTTTTTAGTACAATTATCTAATAAATCAGGGAGCATGCACTTTAAAAAAAAATTGTTTTATTGAGACATCCAATCTAATTACAACATGTTCCACTCAAAACACGAGTTCCACTCAAAACACGAGTTTCACAGTAACATACTTATTCTACTGGTGCATGAAGCAGTTACATCGCATTCTCCTACATCCCCACCAGCTCAGTGCCCACATCTTAGACTTCAGTGGCTCATCTCAATTTACCTACACAGCCGTAGTATCCTGTGTCTTGAGGAGGCTACCCCAAGTTTGGCCAAACCTCTTAAGCCCACCAGTTCTCATGGCGTACTTCCATTCCTGCTTTCTCACCAGAGCCATTTTGTTTCGCCATTCTTCCGCAGCTGGAATCTGCGTCGAGAACCAATTTTTCAATAAAAGAGATTGAGCAACTGCTGTGGCAATAAAAACTAGTTTTACCCATCTAGGAGAAAGTTGTACCGCGGGGTCATAGCCCAAGATCAGAAGACAGATGCTAGGGACTATTTGATCTGCAAAATCGTATTAAAAAAACCTGACGATCTTCCCCCCAAATTCTTGGACAAATTGACAAGTGCAAATCACATGCTTCCAGTTAACTGTGCCATCCATTTGACAACGGAAACAGTGAACTGGATGGCCGGGGTTACTTCACGACTGAGCTTGCGGGGTATGATAGAGTAACCTTTTAGTAAAATATAGCATTCAATTCAAAAGCTTTTTCCACATCTAATAGAAGAATGACAGTGGGGATTTTATTAATAGTAAAGTAGTCGAGCGCCTCAACCAAAAAATGTGTGTTGGTTTCAAGTTGCCGCCCTGCTATAAACCTGTTTTGGTCTGAGTGCACCAAAGTAGAAACAATCGTATTAAATCGATTAGCAAGAGTTTCATGGTGATTTTATAATCAGTGTTTAGTAGTGTGATTGGGCGGTACAAATTTGGATCCTCTTTATCTTTATCTGTTTTAGGAAAGCTGACTACATTCCGCAGGCGCCAGGTGTTAGGGATCATTCCTCCATATTGCATGTTATTAATAAGTCCCAGAAAGTCATCTGCTAAGACATCAATGAATTCTTTAAAGAATTCCGCTGAAAGTCCGTCGGGACCACAAACTTTCCCATTCTGTAAAAATGTCACCACTACTACTAAATCTCGCTTAGTGAAAGGCTGGGAGAGGGTGGCACCCTCTCCCCTTGATAATGAGGGAATGCTTAATTTCCCCCCAAAATCCCCCATGGCTGTACAGTCAATGGTCTGGGTTTGGGAATAAATTTGCCATAGTGTTTCAACATCACATCCCCCATTGCTCTAGCCTCTGTGTATCTTTCCCCCGTAATTGGGCATTTTAATGCATGGTACGTATTACGAGCCACTTGATCTTGTGTTTGCCAGGCCAAGAATCTGCCCATGAAGTTACTCCCCTCATAAACTTTTTGCTTGTGGGACTGGAACACTCTTTCCGCTTTATCCGTATATCTATCCAACAATGCCTGATTCGCCAAATCCAATGCTTTCTTATTGCTCACCGTAGAGGACCAAAGATAATTGTCCAAACTACACTGAACTGTGTCTTCTATCATCCTATTTTGTAGTTTAAGAGGTCACCTGTCTGCTGCCTCCTTTGAAATTCTAACGCCTCTAATACAGGCTTTTAAAGAATCCCAGGACTCACTAAGAGTAACAGAGTCTCTATTTCTATTCAGATAGTCCTTAATTTCTTAGTTTCGGGTCTGCAAACCTGTCCCCAGCCTTCATCTTGGAGCAGCTGCTGATTAAAAATCCACTTTTTAGGTTGCAGCAAACCTCAGTCTAAGGATAATAATGTATCTAGGATAAGGATTGCATGATCTGAAAAGGCTTGGATGAAGCACTCGCTGATTCTGAAAGTGAAGCGTTTTGGGCACCAGAAAGAAATCAATGCGAGACGCGCATTGCACACGATGGCACACACAGATGCAATAATCATGCTTTTACACCCCTGCAGGACCTCTACCAAACATCACCGAACAGGAGGTTCCAGACATGTCCACTCCCCCCACAGAAGAGGCCCACAGTGATGACAGCAGCTCTGTCCAACTGGATCTAGATGACCAGCCCGGCCCATCTGGGACCTCAGGACAGTCGGTTCCCCACACACTGGCACATGCCACCACAGAGCCTCCCCCCTCAGGAAACACCAGCACAGCACCCACCCAGCGGGCCCATCCCTCTGTCCCCAGGACACGTCAAGCAGCAGTGTGTCCACCACTACAGGGAACCCAGGCAAACCCACAAACCCAAGAACATTGGGGACCTGGGGGCAGTGGCAGTGGGCACATGGTTCAGGGGACAGAGGAACAGGAAAACCGGGGAACTGGGAGGACTGCTGTGTGACAGGGGGAGGACAGGCCCAGGGAACCCACTCTCCACGAGGCCCTCTCCAACATCATGGGAGCGTACCCTCATTCCCAGGAGACAATGGCAACAGTACTGGCCAAGTTTCAGGAGACCCAGCGGCTGCAGGAGGAACAGTATTTGGGCTTCAGGGAGGAACTCAGATCCATCAATTCCACCCTGACCACCATCGTAGGGGTGCTGAAGGAAATCCTCAACACCAGGAGGGACACCGTGGCACAACAAGGGGCCCCTGACACTAGCCTGGACGATGAACTGCCCACCACCTCTGCCGGCACTAGTGGACAGGAGGCACCGCCACAGCACCACGACACCAGCACCCCACCCCCTGCAGATGGAGAACCACCACACAAACGGTCTCTGAGATCCAGGACAAAGACAGAGAACAATGCCAAGACCCCCGCCAAGAAATGAGACCTCCCTGAATGTCATCCTTCTGTCCCACTTCATCCCCCTGTCCATCCTTAAACTGCCCTAGCTCCACTTCCTATGCCCCTTTGGACAATGCACCTGTGAGACAAATAACTGGACTCTGCCATGGACATTCCTCCACCATCACCCCTGACCATTTTACAACCCCCTCCACTATTTTGCACTTAAATAAACACCCTTGAATCACAAAACAATCTGGAGTCAGTCTGTGCTTTCACAAATGTGTATTTGCAAATAACTGAGGAAAATAGCAATGTCCATTGTATTGTCAACATACCTATGTCACACAGCTCTAGTCCATGAGGTAACAAAGCAGAGGTCACACAGTGGGACCCACATCTGTGAAATGGAAAGGCAAAGTGACAGGTCAGGGTCCATACACTGGGTGAAAGTGAAAGACATATGATAGGTCTAACAATTGTATGAGATGTAGGAGGCAGTGATGTCTTCTTACCTGTGTCTCACTGGAAGTATTGCTGGGTCACGTTGTTGTCGATATCCTCTTCTTCTGCCTCCTCTTCTTCACTGTCCACAGGCTCCACAGCTGCCAGAAGACCCCCTTCTGGACCATCCTCCTGCAGAAAAGGCACCTGTGGTCGCAAAGCTAAATTGTGCAGCATACAGCAGGCCACGATGATCTGGCACACCTTCTTTGGTGAGTAGTACAGAGAACCACCGGTCATATGGAGGCACCGGAACCTGGCCTTCAGGAGGCGGAAGGTTCTTTCTATAATCCTCCTAGTTCGCCCATGTGCCTCATTGTAGAGTTCCTCTGCCCTTGTCCTGGGATTTCTCACTGGGGTCAGTAGCCACGACAGGTTGGGGTACCCAGAGTCACCTGCAAATGTTGAGGGACAACTGTTAGACACACACTAACCCTTAGGGACAACCCCAGACCCAGACAACTATTCACACTGTATAGGGTCCATGTCCTCACCTAATAGCCACACACAGCGTCTCTGTTGCCCCATCACATAAGGGATGCTGCTATTCCGCAGAATGGAAGCGTCATGCACTGAGCCAGGAAACTTGGCATTCACATGAGAGATGTACTGGTCGGCCAAACACACCATCTGCACATTCATTGAAAGATAGCTCTTCCGGTTTCTGTACACCTGTTCACTCCTGCGGGGGTACCAAGGCCACATGTATCCCATCAATGGCACCTATGATGTTGGGGATATGTCCCAGGGCATAGAAGTCACCTTTCACTGTAGGCAAATCCTCCACCTGATGGAAAATGATGTAGCTGCACATGTGTTTAAGCAGGGCAGACAACACTCTGGACAACACGTTAGAGAACATAGGCTGGGACATCCCTGATGCTATGGCCACTGTAGTTTGAAAAGCCCCACTTGCCAGGAAATGGAGTACTGACAGGACCTGCACTAGAGGGGGCATTCCTGTGGGATGGCGGATAGCTGAAATCAGGTCTGGCTCCAACTGGGCACACAGTTCATGGATTGTTGCACGATCAAGTCTGTATGTGACTATTAAATGTCTCTCTTCCATTGTCGACAGGTCCACCAGCAGTCTGTACACCGGGGGATGCCGCCATCTCCTCACCTGCCCCAGCGGACGTGCCCTATGGACGAGAACAGTGAGCACAGAGTCAGCCAACACTGAGGTAGTAAAAAAAGAATTTATTGCACACATTTGTCAATCCACTAGGTACCTGTCTCTGTGTGTATGCAAGGCCTAGATATGTGTGACACATTTAAAAATAATGCCATGTGGCCCCCTGAAATGGCGGCCACCTGACCTGTAATGTGGGACAAGAGGATATGAGGTAACTGCGCTGGTGTTGTACACCGTCGCGGTAGGCGGTCGAAGACCGCAGCGCAATCCTGCATTGGTTAACATGCATTTTGGGCCCAGTGGTCCACAGACTATGAATGGTGCACTACCCGGACTTGATTGGTTGGTGTACATAATTGTTCATACTGTATATAAAGTTTTGACTAATGGATTTTTCATGGTTACAATCGTTCAACTCATTTCCTTTGGTCCTTGCGTTCTTCCAGGGGGGTGGGGGTGTAAATGTAATGTTGCAGCATGTATTGATGTGTATGTTGTTGTGGGTGAGGGTGGGGATGGGGGTGTTGCCTGTTGCATGTTGCATGTGTGTGTCACTCTCTTTTCCCTCCCCCCTTCCCTGTGTTGTAGGTGCAGTACTCACCGTGGTCGTCGCTGCCGTCTTTCGTGCTCCTGGTAGGGGAGCAGGAATACCATTGCAGGGAGTATTTGGAGTTCAGGCTCCATGGCGTCCTGGTTCCTCATGGGTTGTGTAGAGGTGAGTGTTTTCCCTTCCAAGTCCTGTTTCCGCCGTGTTTTTATTCGAGTTGAATCCGTCCCGGAAAAGGTGGCGGATTGGCCTCTCATAATAGTGTGGACGGTACATTGTCTTCCGCCAGTCTGTTGCCGGTGACCGCCGCTGTGTTTGTTTGTACCGCCGTGGCGGTCAGAGTGTTAAAGTGGCTGTCTATGTTGGCGGTTTCCGCCATGGTCATGATTCCATTTATTTTATTGCTGGCCTGTTGGCGGTCTTACTGCAGCTTTAACACCGACCGCCAGAGTTGTAATGAGGGCCATAGTGACTAAGTGCACTGTCCTCTGTGTAATATGCCAAAAATTGTAGTGGAACTCATACCGCAAATTACTCTCCTACTCAACCCACCCTCTCCCCGTTACGTATGGAGTGTAAAAAAGTTTTAGCCGCATCCACTATGTGTGCTATATTTGACTGGCCCTTAAACAAAACTTTTAGCTGTGATTGCTGGATGAACCCAGCCGGAGCACCTGCTTTTTGAAATGCCGGAATCATTTCCTTCAGTTCCCTCCTCCTTTGTGCAGTGGCAGCTGACATGTCTGAAATTTTTTTAAAGGTGTAGTCGCCAGGGATCTGCTGTACTTTGCTCTTAATTGCCTGATGTAGAATGTGTTTTTTAATACAAAAGTTACCAAAGTTCACCAGTATTGTTTGAGGATATTTAGCATTAAGTGGTTGAACTGCCGGTACGCGATGAGCTCCCATAATGGAGATATCCTAGTGACTGTCGACCAGTTCAGGAAGTACATGTTGTTTAATAAGATTTGTAATCAATTCTATGATAGTCTGCCCATTCTCGCGCCCTTCCGGCACCCAAGTGAATCTCAAATTGGATCTACGTGAACAGTTCTCCACGCTGTCCATCCGAATCTGCAATTCCAGCAGATCAGATTGATATTTGGACATTGCTGGCGCCAGGTGCACTTGACCATCTTCCAAATCTGAAACCTACATGATACAGGAGTTACGTTGCTGGATGTTAGCATTTATCAAGTTTAGCTGTGCCTCTGTTTTGTGATTTGCTTCCGTTTGTGAAATTTTCAAGGACTTAAGCTTGTTTGATATTTGAAGAAGCAGGGGTTCCGATAGAGTACTGCCTTCTCCTCCAACTCGGTCATCCTGCGGCTGTGGATCTGCCTGTTGACTGGTCCTGATTTCCACGTGGCTCTTGGAGCTCATGGAGTGACTAGTGACGTTTGCCTCCCTAACAGTGCGTACATTTGAGCCATGCTGGATGGGAGGAGAGAGGTTATCTTCTGCGGGGATTGAAATATGACTGCAGAGCTGGGGTCCCGTCGAGGTCTACTTTGGTCCCCTGCCCATCCCACTGCCGAATAGCGGGTATAGCTGCTTAAGACCACCGCCACCCTCCTGGAAATCACCACTGTCCAATACTCAGCGTGTCCCTCGCTTTGGCTGATTGCATATATCGATATTATCAGGATTGTCTTGCATCCCTTGCTCTTCACTGTCCCGATTGATCCCCTTTCTAATGCAATGTTATGGTAGGGGTTTGACTGAGCTGGCTCGATCAAACTAGGGACCAAGACCAGATGAGATGTGGAGTCATCTGCTGCCGTCTGTTGAGGCCTGCTTGTACTCATGTTTAAGTTAATGTTTGCCATTCTATACAAGGGTACAGGGTGCTTAGTTCTTATACTCCACGCTGATCTACGGGTTTGTAGTGAAGAGCAGCCCTTACTCTGTAGATTTCAGGTAGAATGCTGAATTGCTGGCAGGAGATAGCTCCCTGTACTTAAGAACCCCTTTCTGAGTAATCAGAGACACCTGGTGGCCACAAGCCGCACCTGTGGCTACCCCGGCCACTTCTGTGTCTCCCCACTGTGTTCCAACATCATAGCAGGGAGGCTTAGAGACTCTCTGCTAGGGGTATTCTTCACCATGTTGCAGCATTATTTGGTTGTTTTGGAGGCAGGGGGGGTTCCTGTTTATCCGTTGTGGCCCCCAGGAGCACACACGCCGAAGACGACTTCCTCCTCACCCCCTCACTTAACCAGCCTCCTCCATGCCTCGTACCGTCATACGCTCTCCTTCATGTCCTGTTTTTTATTTTGGAGGGGGTGGAGGGTACCCACGTGGTTGTACCTTTGCCTCGCCACACGTCCTAACTGGGAGGTCTCCACTCCTCCTGTGGTCCCCCAGAGTGCTCCTGCCGAAGGCCGCTTCCGCCTCTCCCCTCACTAATCCTTCCCCCTCCGTGCTCCGTACCTTTGTCGAAGCGTGATCTGTTCTCCGAGCTCTGCACTTGGGGCGGGTCGTGGTCTCGGCCCAGGTCCCCCACAGCTTTCAGGCTGCCTCCTTGGAGTCATTTTCGCTGACCTGTACTCGGCCCCCACAGCACATCCGCTCCTTTCAATCGCAGCTTCCCTCTCTTTGTCGACAGATAACTCAGCCATGGAAAATGACGGGAGCTCCTATGCGACCTACGTAGCTTCTCCTCCTCCTACCCAGGGAGCATGAACTTGACCTGCTGGCTCCCAGGGAAGATCACAAGGCTTATAACCCTTCCAATCAATTAGATATTGTAGTTTCCCTTTAAAATGGCAGAAGTCATAAATGCCCTGAACTTCATATTGACCATCAACAAGTATGGGGAGGGGTGGGTATCCGTTTAAAAGGATAAGCCTTACAACAAAAATAAGATTTTAGATGGGAAATGTGAACAGAAGGATGCATCCTCCAAGAAAGGGAAAGTTTTAACCACAGTGTGAAAGTGTTTATTATTTTAGAGATTTCAAACATTTTTGGAAGGAAATGAGACAAGAAATAGAGTGTGGTAAATTTATGGAGGACGACCAGACTTTGTCAGCTGCCTTGTAAACAGGAAGTAGTCATCTATTTTAATTGGCATAAGACCTTTGTTTGTTTTTAGCAAGTTGTAAATTATGAACTAGTTTTTTTTGCACTTTCTCTAAAACATTTTGGATTGCAGGAAAATAATTCTCAGATTGTGAAAGATTTTGCAAAGATTTGGGTGCAGTTATGGTGAAGTAGGGAGAAAACCATATAGAAATATGGATCATATTGTTGTAAGCAAATTCAGCTGCAGGTAAAAGGGATTTCCAACTGACTTGTGTTGCAGAAATGTAACACAAAAAACTACTGAAGAGTCTTATTCAATCTCTCTGTTTGGCCATTGGATTGGGGAGGGAAAGCAGAAGTCAAGGTTCCTTGAATGCCTCGTTTATGACATACAGGCTTTCAAAACCTGGCGACATATTAGGGGCCCGGTCAGAAATTATTTTCAAGGGCAGTGCATAAAGTTGAATATTTCAGAATAAAAAAATTCCGAGATTTCAGACACTGTTGGTAGTTTGGTCAGAGAGCAGAGAAACAGTCCTGTTTAGTAAATGAATCTATAGTAAACATGATTGTGGTAAAATGAAGTAAGTAGAAATGATTTCCCAATTTTTGGAAGGAGTTTCAGGGGAGAGTTATAATCCTGCTTTTATACGAATTTAAATGTTGTTTTGGGAACAAGCTTTACTGATTCTGATGATTACCAAAATTTCTTTTTCACTAGAATTTCCGTTACACATTGGCCTCTATATACAGAAATTAAAGCATCATGGCATAAATTTTACATATATTTCTGAGATTGTGTTATGGAAATAAAGAAATTGCCTTAACCAAAAATTAAACCATTGATCTCTTTATTCTGAAAACAGGAATACAGATGTTTTAGCTTTCATAGATTGAATTGTTTCATTTGAAAAGAGATTGATTCAAGAAATGTGGAGGTCATGATTGAAACAAAGGTCTGGGGGGGTAATAATCTTCTACATTGTTGTGAGGTTGTTAGATTCTGGGTAAAGTCTGGACAAAGAGTCAGTCACAAGATTTTCATATCAGGAATCGGCCAGTCAATGATAGTCAAGGATAGCTTGAACCTTCTGAGTATCCATAGCAGTTCTCATAGATGACAGAACAAAACCTAACTGCACTACAGAGTCCTTCTCAAATAGGCACTTTTCAAGTTTGGCCAACAACGTCTTTTCTCCTAACTATTGCAGGACTTGTTTTATATGGTTAGGATGTTCTGCTTATTCCTTAGAAAATACCAGGACATTGTCTAGGTAAACAATCATAGTCTGGAGATTCAGATCTGAGAAGATGGCATTCATAAATTGTTGAAAGACAACTGGGGCACTGGAAAGACCAACCTGCATTACATTATACTCATAATGCCTAAATGGTGTCCTGATTGCTGTATTACATTTATTTTCTGCCCGAATTTGAATGAGGTGATATGCACCTCTTAGATCTAATTTGCTACAGACCTTTTCATGGCTACTACGATAAATGATATTAGAGGCAAGTTGCATTGATCTTTCAGAGTCATCAAATGTAACACTCAGTAGGCAATTCAGGGCTGAAGTTCGGATGTTCCCTTCTTTAGCACAAAAACAAAGAAGCTGCAGCATGGGACTTTGAACGATTAATGAGACCACTTGCCAAATTTGCATCAAGATGTTCCCTTAAGTCTTGCCCATACGGGGGCAACAAGGATAAAATATGCTGGTAATGAACAACTGCGTTGGGCAAGATGTTGATGGTGTAGACAATGTCAATAAGAAGGTAATTTCTTGGTTATTGAACCTTGAAATACATCAAGTAACTCACAATAGCTTTTAGGAACCTCAGCGAAATAAGCGTTAAAGCAAGTAGGATTCTCGGAGTAGAGCTCAGGGATTTCAAGAGAATATTATTCCACTTGACAGTGGGAGACACACAACTCAGAGCCCAGAAAGAGAGTCCTTGCAGACCAGTTGAGGTAAGGGTTGTGCCTTTCCAACAGTTGAATCCTAAAAAAATTGAATGACTGGGAAAGGAAATTAAAGTAAATGTGAGGGTCTAATAATGGGTGGGTATTCTGTGAGATAAAGGTCAGATTTCCTCTACAACTAAGCCTAAAGCCATTGGAATCCCATCCACAGTGACTACAGCCACTAATACCAGTTTTACGGTGACGGGAATGATGGTTTGAGGACCATTGGATGTTCATGTAGACATTAGAAGCTCCACAATCTATTGTAATGGGAACCAGAAGGTGTTAAGGTTGGATTAAGGATTCTCCTTCTAGAAGAATGAAGCTGGACCGCTTTAGACATGAAGGCAGGGGTGATATTATCACTTGCCTCTATTCCTTGCACTACTGGTGAGCTCCTTAGTTTCCCGACTTCTGTGAAGAATGAACAGGTCGAATATGGCGTGAACACAAAAGTTGACCTTCCTGACCACAATACATACATCAGCCTAGCTTTTGCCTTCTTGCCATCTATTCCTCAGTTAAGGGACTCCTAGTAAAACCCACATGCAAGGGTTATTTTTTAGACTCAGGAGGATTGGGAGCATCCTTCAATGGTGGTACATAGGTGAACTGAAACAATGATTGTTTCCGGCATTCCAGGTATCTTTATTGAAGACAGCCAGCTATCAATCTGGAGGGCTAATTGGAGAAAATCTGGAAGGGTAGGTAGTCTGGCAATCATTGGGAGGTAATCTTTTTTTCTCATTTTAAAAACCTTTTCATAAAAAGGGTGAAGAGGATTGAATCTATCCAATCTATTTCTCTGGCCAAGGTCTTGAAATTTCAGACAGAAGAATGGAGATCCGTAGAACACTGACAAAGCTCCAGGATCTCTTTATGGAAAGAGAATTGTGGTCTTGGTGGTCAAACACCTTTTTGAAGTCACCAAGGAAAGCTGAGAAGTTGTCCTGGCTTCTAAACCAGGAGCATTGCCCTGGCCAAGACATTCCCAAAGGTATTACTCATACTAAACCCAACCTTTGACCTGTCAGAAGTATAGATGTGGGGTTTAAAGATGAAATGGACCTGACTGGTGTCCTCAGATTTCCATTTAGTTTCATCACCACCAGATTAGCCAGCTTTCTCTGAAGTCAAGTTCTAAACTTGTAGTGTGAGATAATTTACTGCTGTCAGTAACTCTTGCACTTGCGTTATTTGCTAGGCTGGCCCATGTCTAGGGTACGTTGGTGCCACAACCCATGAAGGGCTGGTCTAGGGGGTGCTTGGAGATTCTTCTTTGTTCATTTGTTGCTCTAGAGGCAGTACCAGACGCCAGATTGAACAAGATCTGGGACTACTCTAGAAATAACCCAAGCTGAAAAAAAACTGGATTCCAGAAAACATCTTTTAGCTGACCACGCGAAGTGAGAGTGTGATGAGGGGAGAATTAACAGGAAATGGAGAGACACAAAGTCCACAGAGTCCAGTGAGCAAGTCATAATTCAGAAACAATTGTGAAACAGCTGGACTTCACAATGGAGTTCCTTTTAGAGCGGAGAAATAGGATCTGACTTAATTAGTAAAAATAGTTTGGCCATCTTGGATTGGGAAGAAAAAGTGATAATTAGGATAAACATAAAAGTATTGCATATTATGGCAGCTATTTCATGATAAACAATGCACAATATTAAGATGCAATGATACGCCAAATTCCCAGTTCTTAATCTTTTCCCTCTTGTGGCATATAAACCAGGAGCCAGGATACAGAATGTCACCATAATCCTTTGCGCAGTCAGGAAGTCCAACACTTGCAGGAGAAAGAAAAATGGCAGTGGGAGAGGACGCAGCCACGTCCTTGCTGAAAAGAAGGTACTCTGAGGCACAGAGCCACTAGAGTAAAGTGGCACGGCACAGCATGCTTGCAGTATACAGGTATGGAATATTCCCGTACAACACATGTAACAGTCTTCATATGGATTTAGGGTCTTAAATTGCCAAATTGGCTGCTGTGTGAACTTGGTGATAGTGACAGCTGTGCAGAATGCAAAATGTAATAGTGTATTTTTTATTGTTACAATGGGCAGGAGTTTGTAACCTCTAGCCTGCCATTTGCTGTGGTCCAATAAGCATGCTGATTGTTCACTTACTTTCTTCCATTAAAGTAAATCTGTCCTTCCCTCGTGCTTGTGTAATCTTCATCCATCTACCCCATGCCAAGTTTATTCCCTATCAATCCGTCATCCTCCTTTCATCCACTTTCTTCACAAAGCTGAGCCAACCTGCTTTCTCTTGATCCCTAATACGGAATCCTGAAATCATCTCTTAAACCTTCCTTAATCATCTTTGCTCCCTCGAGCTGCAGGTCTCACACCAGGCACTGTCCAGCATATCTTCAGTATGCTCACTACACCCCAACTGCCCTCTCCTCCCTGTCCCCCTGTTGTTTCCATATTGCTAGCCACTCAATATGCTGTGATATTAGACAAACAAATGGCACCCACTACATTTTAGGAAATCATAGTTGAATATTACAAATAGCTAAGATCTGGATTATAGAAATAATTGTTTGCAACCCCATACTGTACTTGGTGACAGCCCCATGGACACGTACCTAATTTACATTTCTTGGCAATTTTTGTTAACACTGGCTCAGGGGCAGATATTCTGTTTACACCCTTTCTGAAAGCTGCCTTGCAGTATATGAAATGGGGAATCTAAGTCTCCTTCAATGAAAGAGGATCGGATCAATTACCTCTTCCGTTGCTGTGCCCTTGAGCGGAGAATTTACAGTTACCCCCATGACTATAAATACTTCGATATGATTCGTTATTCTGTTCCTAGGACATGTATGGGGCATTTCCTATACTTGTCCAACCTTTGTGCTTTCTCCGACCTCATTTCATTCATCCCTCCCTTACATTTAGATCATTTCTACATTCTTTCTTACCTTAACAACGTGCTTCATTATAGACATCCAACAGCTGTCTTGTTCATGAAGCCTGCTCTTTTGTAGTTAAACATTTTGGGCCTGATTCGCAAATGCTTCGTTTGTAGGCAGGAGTAAGCCTGGATTACTACAAGGGTAAATCACAGTAAAATCTTTGAGAATGAGAACCCTACATGTAAAACATTGACATCAACATTAATGGTTTTAGTCTGGAATACAGAGTAGGCAATAACTAGACACTATAACATCATATCCAAAAAACTGAGGACCACCAACATATTAAAAGTAAGTGCAGCTAGGTAAATATAGACTTGCTAGTCTTGAATCCACGACTATGTCATCAAGCTACATATATGCGGAGTTAGGTAGAGCAAATCAATACATCTAAGTCTTGGTTCTCGATATTGGGCTATGATATAAAGAGATCTCAATGTTATCTACTCGATATTCTGTACCTAAACCAACATTAATACAAAATGTTTGCAGTGTTTTCAAAGTATCGTAGGTAAGTGGAGGTGTTATTTTTTTAGTTTGAAAATAATATATTTGCTTGATAACAGTTCATAGAAACATAGAGATTCTTTTCAGTTCCAACATGATTCTGCGTTTTAAAAAATCTCATAATTAAGAAAATATCCTATTATACAAATTAGGATTGAGGACGTTAATATACAAATTTAGATGAAGGTAGAAAAGAAACCAGTATATTCATTGAAAGGAGGAAGAGAAGCCAAATTACAGATACGTGAAAGGGGAATGCTATGAACTGTACCCGAGAATGGTCAGGAAGCACATTCCTCCTCTGAGACTATCAGCAAGGGATCTCAAGAAGACACAGGACAATGGATGCTTCGTTGCACAGGTGTTCTACGTCTCCTAAGCAGATGTGATGCACAGCTTTCATCCTACTTTTGTGACGTGTCATGTCAAACTAGAGGACAGCGCATACTTCAGCGTGATTTGGTATGTTAACGACCTTGGAGCTGCGGAGGCGGGAATCAAGGCAGAACAGACATTTCAGCACGTTTGATTATCAGGCGGGTCAGAGCATCTCCTTCAGCAGCAACACATAATGATGCTATTCTCTGTTTAACTGTTAATTAACCTGACGAAAGAAAAGGCTTCTTCATTCTGTAACAACGTCGCCCGTGCATGCCGTCCATCTGATATCGCAAGGAGACTTTATTGACTGCCGTTTGGTGAACTTCTTTCTCTTGGCTTTTCAATTATCGTGCTTAGAACGATTTAATGATCTCCTATTTCGATGCTAGTGGAGCTGGGATGTCCAACTTTCACAAAGAGAAGGCACACTCAGCTGCCAATTTTTGTGGAAGTGAAAAACCACAAGTTCATCGTACTCGGTGGAAGAACACTAGCACCAGCATCTTGTATTAAGAATGATTGAATAACAGATTCAATATTTGGACCCTTGATTTGCAACAATTTAGGCCTGCATTCCAAGCAGCCTGACATAATTTCACTGCTGATATTAAGGATATCAAGGTTATAGTTTACTTCTGTATGGAATTACTGAGGTCTCCAAATGGAGCCTTGAGATCCAATGAGGCCTGGAGACTTCCAAGGGCATCAGTAATGACTGGGCTGATGGTGGCTATACACCAAACTTTAAGGGCCTGATTTATATTATATTATATTTTGTAAGTTTGCGCTGCTTTTGCGTAAAAAAATGACGTAAAGGTTGCTCTAACTTTTCATAAATCAGTCCCTTAGTTCCCTCTACAGGAACCACCAAGGCAACCATTCCTGTCAAGCGACAGAGATCACCGCTGGGCCGGTCATGATCTCTGAATTTGACAGATGGTAGTCTGTGAATGTGGCCTGATTTAGATTTTGGTGGAGAGGTTATTCTATTGAAACGTTGTGGGATATCCCATCCGCCGAAATCTAAATAACATAGAAATCAATAGTATTTTGATCTCGGCGGATGGGATATCCTTTCCCGTTGCAATGGATTGACGCCTCCGCCGAGATCTAAATCAGGCCCTTAATTTCCTCCACAAGCCTGACTGATTGCATTTCACCTCTCAAACTTTATGGCTGGCCATCAGTTCTTAATGTGACTGAAGTGAGCGTTGTGCAGGCTAGGCTCATTAATTCTCCACATTTTCAGACATACGCTGTGAAAGAAGCTCTATCTTTGAAAATCGTGTCAAAGCCTATATATATGATCTAAATACTTCTTATTAGTTGTCACTCTGATCTTTGCTTTAAACAATGGAATTTAACAATAGCAGCAAGTGGTTTAAAAGACATATATGTCGATGGAAGTAATATGTCAGTCTTGTTGTGTCAAATATCTTCCTATCAGTTTAATACTATGGCACAAGCTAAATGTTTCATCACCTGAAGCACACTTGAATAGGCAGTCTGGTTTGCTCATTCTTCAAAATACATGCCCAGTAAAGCCAGAATAACTCCTGCATGATAAAAGGGAGGGGGGTCCTGTGCCACTGAATAAAATTGCAGCTTCCACAACACTTCTTTTAAAAACTGCATGGTCTAATAAATCCCAGATACAGAAAGGGTTGAACTGTCACTTACAAAACAGAGAACAATCTATGGGGTCATATGGAGTTTAAAGCACACTTTTGCAAAAAATTGAATTCTCCTGAAATATAGACTGAAGCATTGCAATATTTTAAAACATAGACTCCATACAGGTTCTTGGATCATCCGGTTACCAGAGCTGTGTCTTGATGGCTACAGTACTTTTCAAACTCTACTTTGCCTATTAAATGGAATTCTGATGGTTGTTTTCAATATGTCTGGAATGGATTGAGTTATACTACACCTCCTTTTTTGGGATATTATTATGAATATTGAAGGTCTGCTATCTTCTGCTGTACAAAGAACGTTTTGAATGGTGCACATCAGAATACACTATAACAGTAGAGGGTTATAGGAAAAGTTCAAAGAAAGAATTGTCTATTAGAAAAACTCTTCATTAGAGAAAGAAGACTGAAATTGACTTGTAATAACTCATGGTGAGTTCAAGTGGAAAATAATAGATGGTGGAAATTATCATCTTTTGCGTACATTCCACCAGACGTTTGCCTCTGCTTTTTTTGTTGGTCAGAGAACTCTGCACAGTGTATTCCTGCTAACCAGTAGTAAAGTACTTGTATTTCCCCTTAAATTCGATGAGATCAGTATACTACTGAGTGGCACATTTACTTTGCTCATAAGCTAGTCTATGGCACCAAGTATTCCCAAGGCCTGTAAATTAAATGCTACCAATGGACTGCAGCACTCATTTTACCACCCGCTGCAGTAGCAAAGTAAAATCTGTCTCCAGGCCTGCCATTGCTGTACAGTTTTGATACTGCAAATTCCACCGGCTAAAATAACCTCTTTTGACAGGCTTAAACTTTCCTTTTAGAGGATAATAAGTCATCCAATTGATGGCAAGACAGGGTGCATGATATTTAAAAGTAGAACGTGTAAATGTTTAATATTAAAAATGTCCTTAGAGTGAAGAGGTCCTAAAAGCTATTTTCACTGTAGCAGGTTTGACTGTTCGGTAGAAAAGCATTTGCTTACAATATAAACTTACATAATTGTTATGTCCAGCTAGGAAACAGCTATAAATTTCATTCTGTGATATTTTGAAAATAATCTTTGCCCTACCAGAGATCACTGGACGCTAAATCTGGATTTTGCTCTCAAAGATCTGCTAAATGCTAATTAGCAATTGAACAGGCATGAACAAGGTGACTTGCTCCCAGGAGCAATTAATGGCTTGTCCTAAATGGGTAGGAATGACACATTTGAACGTCACAAAATATGAAGAGTGAGGATGTGAGGATCCTGTTTGATGTAAAGTTGACAAATCCTGCTTCAATGTCATATTCTGCTTGACAGGTCTGCTGGGGTTTTTCATTATGACACTTGTACAAACTTCAAATAGGCCTCCTCTGTCACAGGCAAATGTTAGCTTTCATTTGGGCAAGGCCCTTCTTTTGTCCCCCAAGCCAGGAAAGGACCCAATCAAAGTGGACCTCTTTTTAAAACTACAGTTCCAAAGCTTTTTTGATAGGTCCGCTGGGTTCACTTAAAGTTTGGGGTGGACTTTGAAGGGTGGAAACAGGATGCCAAAACAATTTGTGTGTACCCACTGTCTGGTTGCTGAAAACTGGTTGTTTTCTACCAGACATCTGTCTTGAAGGTGGTTCATGGTGCAGGAACTGCCCCAAACTGGATTTTAGTGTTAGAAGTGGGAGGACACTAGGACTACCATAATACCCTGCCCACATACTCAGCCAGCCCTTAGAGTACAAATTGAGTGTCACAGAATACTCCCACCATCATAAAAATGCCCAAAGTGGGTGTAGAGCTAGCCCTGACAAACTTTATGTCAGTAATTAGGGAGTCCTCAGGGATTTGTCACTCAGCCTGTGAAAGGCACCTACTTCAGAACACTCCTAGAGCTGTGGAAGATCAGAGGACTGCACCTGCTGTTTGGGCCCTGAGAAAAGCCTAGGATATTAAACTCGCTCTCCCTCTTGTACCCAGGGCAAGAAGTGGACTCCAGCGGTCAGAAGGCTGACCTTCTGTTCAAGCTACTGGGACAAATATAGTTACAAGAGGTATTTTCCTGCAAATGCCAGCTGACTGGACTTGATCCTCCTGTGGGCCTCTGCCTGCCACCTAAATGTGCCTCTAAGTGCCTCCCCTGAGGCCCTGGGGGGGCTCTAGAAATGTATTCCTGTGGTACTGAACAAAAGTGAAACACGAACAAGGTCTTTGTGGTATAGGACTGAGGTGCTAATTTGACTGAACAAAAGTTGGCAGGAACGAAAATAACAATCTAGTCTGATATGCATGTTTTCTTATGAAGGATAACATATTGTCTGCATGCACACCTCAACTGAGAATAGTTACAATACATGAACATTGGATCTGATTAACATCAACTGCCTACAATTTTTAGTATTAGTCCAAAAATTCCAAAATCTCTTGTCAGACTGTTGTTGGGCACAACTGCGATATGAAATATATGCATTCAGATGGAAACAAAGGGCTCTAGTAATGGGGAACCAAACATAGTTTTCCTGTGGGAGTATTTGTCAAAAGTTCTCTGCCTTTCATAATGGATTAGTTGGTACCAGGGCGTTCCCAGGCAGACTGGGAGCCTGTGCAGGCTTTCTCGAGAGCCTACAGCGCATGTGTGTTTGGCCGGCCCGAGACTGTTGGCCAAACACCCATGCGCTGTGAAGGGGGAGTGCTGAGCACTCCTACTCAGTGCACTTCACCCCTGTGGCCCCACCCCTTTCAAGGAAAACTATAATAAGCATAGTTTATTTAAAAGGCTTTGTAGCTGCTGCTGCAGGTAGGAGGGTGACGCTCCTCCACCCACAAAGATGAGCCTCCACTGATAGGGGCACATATTGAGTGAACTAAAAGTCCAACAGACCCTTATGCTCTGGCTGGAACCTAATAAGAATCCTAGGGCACCTTCAGTCATAAGTTGGGTTCACTGGGGAGAACACAGGGTTAGCAATAAAGTCTCGTAAATAAAGAATTTAAAGATACCTTTGATGTGCCATCTAAGTAGGGTGTTGAGTCAGTTGGTCAAATTGCAATATAAAAATAATCTGCAGCAAACATCATGTGCGTGTTTAGAAAAAAGAGTGAGCAAGACTTCGTTACTCAAAACAAATGGACATGACGTCCACTTTTATTCTGGCTCGTGGGTGTCATTTCTTTTGATTCCTGTTCAGAATTTTTAGGCTTTCCATGGCCGTTTCAAACACAAAAATGATAATCTCAACTACTGCCTTAAATACTGTTTGCTTTGTCCACTTTAAACAATAGTATTTGGGGATCATGCCTTTACTTACTTAACAACTGAATTGCACATGAACAATGCTTCATAAGCAAAGATTGTCATACATGTTTTCCATCTGTTTTCTTCATGTTTGACTTTGTGCAAAATTCTTGCACGACGTTTATTAGAGCAAATTCCGTTTGCTCCATTCCCTAGTATAGAAGCAGCACAATCTAAAGAAAAGTGAATTTGCTGAAAATCTGCTGTAGCCCAGCGTTTGTGCATTAGGTCCCACAATACTGAGTCAGTAATGGGAAATTTGTTACTGCTAGATGACATGATAAATCTTTTTTTTTTTTAAATGACTTTCTGTCTGAAGAAAAATGAGAATAGAACCATGTTGTAAGTTTATATGGGTAGCTAAATGTCAGCATTGAGCTGTTTCCAGGGGCCTTACCATTGATTTCCTGTTTCCAGGCTTTGTTTGAACCTATATGGTTCCTGGGTGCCTGCGGTTCCTCTGAGGTGTCTCATGTATTGTGTTTCCCAAATAAACGAGAACTCCATAAATGCATGAATAGAAATGCTGTAGAATGCCACCCAGAGAGTGAGCGTGATATACAAGTACTGTGCCTAACTCTGATGCTTTAAGTTTAAATTTCGGTTATTTACTATATTCTTATGTTTGGTGAAGGAGAACACAAGAGAATGGCGAAAGCAATTTGAATGTGTGCCCCTCTTACCATAGTGAGACCTTTATACCCAAACCAGAGTCAGGTAATAGTCATTGCCCTCTCTCCCCCCCCAAAAAAAAGAACAAAGAAAGTGCACCACACTTAGGTGTGGTTTATGAGCGCCCTGGAGGATGGCGAGCTACTGTTAAAAACGGATAAAATAGCACCTAAGTTAGACAAAAATGAGGCAGATTTTGTTTCTGCACTAAAATCTGCATGTCACGGTACTTACTGTGTCGTCTCTAATGACAATTTGTGATGAACACGTCATACCACTTGTTTTCATGAACAATACACAAACAGGTGTTTTTTCAGGGATGGTTAATTAATGAAGAACTCCTATCCAAGGTCTTTCTGCTATTCTTCATTTTGTTCTGTATTTCTACTTTCTGCTATATCAGGTGATGCGTACTTCCCTGTTGTAAGGCGGCAAGAAGAAAGATGCAGGCACTTCCTTGTTGCTTCCAGAGGTCTAGTTTATTCCAAAAACAGGACCCACAACTGAACTGCAACACACAAGTCTTCAAACTGTGCTAGAGCACAAATACATTCTAGAGTTGCTATTTATGACATGTTTGTGACTTACCTAGATTCTATACTTGAACTACAATGTTTAATTTGAGCTATAGTACCCATATAACACCCCCTCATTGGGACATATTCACAAAAGCATTTTTGATTACAGAGGAGCTACTTCTTTCATCGTCTCAATGTAGGTGCACAGCCTTTGACAGGTGGCAGTGAATATTGTCTGCAGGGACTAGACAGCAGCCAAGCCCTGCTTCAACCCTACTGCATGCAGACAACCCTGAGATGTTATTGTTGGCCAAGAGCAGCAGTAGTATACTAACCTTTTAGCTCACTTTTTACAGTTTTACAAATCTTATGCTGGATTTGCGAATCCTGAGGCTCCGGAAGGTCCAAAAGACATAGAGAGAAATAGAATATAATAGAATTTAGGAACCCTGTGGAATTCTATGTTTTTACAATATTTTTATTGGCAGTGGAAGACACATTTGCCCCTCCCTCCCCCACACGTGAACCTGGGGGTCAGGGTGAGTTAATTGTGCCCCACATATGCCTTTTATCTTTTAATTTTACCCACCACAGTGCTATGCATACAAGTTTGGATATTGGCTGCTGCAACAGAAACTCTTGGGAGTCCAGAGACAGTAGATATCCCTGTTTTCAGATCTTTTTTGAACCTTCACTTCTCTACAATGGTCAAATAGAATTAGACCGAACAATAAAGCCAAAGGTATCGGCAAAATAGAAAATGTCTTCCTATGGAAAGTGTGACCTTCTTATAACATACCATTGTGGTATCATAGAACAATGATTTAATGATGCACTGACTATTATTTCTCACCTTGCACATTTACAAAGGTGTTTCGTGATATATGCAAATTTTTTCCACCAAGTTAGCTTTGTTGTGATACATACATTTTGAAAGATGCTTGCATGAAAAAGCTTCTGTCTTCCACTGTAACAATGTAATTTTTTCCCCTCTCCATTGGCTTTAATATCCTACTTCTAATTTCCCACTTTCATTCAGGCTGTTGCATGCTAGGGCAGGTACAAATCTCAACCCTCTATGTTACTTTCATCACAGCTCCGACGAAAGAACAATATCCACAAACACGTGTGACACAAACCTTAAGTGAGATTTATGAAGCCATGCAAAGCCTCTTTTGTGTGACCCTGAGATGCTTAATAAATCTAGAGTAATACAATGCAGCACAAATCACTGTGTTGCATTACTGTGGTCCAGGGAGGCATTTCCATGGGTGATACGTGGGTGTTCCCATGCAACATCCATGGATTTTGACACATGCTCAGATTTACCTGAAGTGGTAGACCTCGGAACGAGACAAAAACCTTTGCCTCCCCTGAATCTTTATTTCTCCTCGTTTTTTTTCTTTCTATGTGTGCTGCATTCTGCTGCACACATAGAAAGAGGAAAAAGCCTTTCAGGATTGTTTTTGTGCAGGAAGGTACCCCTTCTTGCACAAAAACAATCCTGCATGCAACGCAGACACCCTTGCACCATGGTGCTTGGGTGGCTGCGTTGGAGATAGGCAGCCCATTGTGTGCCAGCGCAAGGGAAAGTACAGGAATGAACCGTATTGCTTTAAATATGGCACCTTCCTTTCCTTTCCCTGTGAATTGGTGCAGTAAGGTGACTTGCCGTGCCGCAGTTTTATACATATGCCCCTTAATGTCCCCAGTTTAATTCACCTGTGTTTTCACGACCACACCATTGCACACATTAGGGTACTTTACTGACACATTGTAGCATTCAGGGTGGGTCAGAAAATATTTTGCGACATGTACAAATATCATGCCTGGAAAAACATCTTACTGCTGATCCTTGGCCCATGAAAAAGAGGTGTATTTTTTGACAAAATTCCACCGAATGACTCAGCCTGTCTACTACTGTCCATAGTACCGAATATTGGGACCACGGGGAATGTGAAACCCATATCCTCCAATATTGGAAATAATGCCACTCCAGCCCTAGTTCCCAGGTTTAGAGGGAGATCTCACTCCTTCCAACTCCAAAGCCCCAGACTAACCAGGCGGGACTTCCAGTGGTTAATGCACAGCCCTGACATCGCTGCAAAGTCTTTTAAACTGTTCAGCAAGTGAGGTACCGATCTAAGTAGGTATTTGAGGTCTACCAATGCATCATCCACATATAGCAAAACAATATGGCTCACTTCACCAATTCAGATTCTCCATAGAAGAAGACACCTGTACAGCCTATGCACTAGTGGTTCAATCACCATTGCAGACAGCAGTGGTGATAATGGACACATCCTCTCTGGTACCCTTTTCAGAGCCTAGGAATCAGACACTGTGCCTTCCATACATTCTGTGGCCCTAGGATCGGTATACAACAACTTTACACAACTGATATAGCCAGGGTCAAATCCCATACATCTCAACAAGGCCCACAAAAACTGACAGTTCACCATGTCAGAGGCACGTTCCAAATCCATGGTCACCAGAGTATATTCCTACTCTCATGTCGCCAGTGCCTGCATTACTTGTATAAGTCTCCTAATATTACAACCAATATTTCTTCTTGAGACAATCCCAGTTTGGTCAGCAGCAATCAAGGATCCAATTACTCTCAAGAGTCTATTGGCCAGGGCCTTGCTCAGCAGCTTGATATGGGTTTTTAATATCAACAGATTTCTGAACAATGTCAACAAAACAGGGTCTTGCCCTCCTTAGGGATAAACACTATCAGAGCTTCTCTCTCTGAAGGAGGGGAACTGTCTCTGCTCAAGGGCTTCTACAAACACCTCCATCAGACTCTCTAAGCTTAGCAAGGGCATCAGTTGATAGTATTAACCAGGATACCATTAACTCCTGGAACTGTTTTCATATCCTCCAAGACTGCATTCAGTTCCCCCACCTGTTCAGCTGGCAGACACAGACAATCAGAATCCTCAAACACTGTTCAATAGCACCCTGGGGGCATGCATGTCCAGGGAATACCAGTCCCTCAATGTGGGTTACACTCTACATTAATACAGTCTCTTAACAATGTCTAGTTCCCCTTCCCTTCTCAATTTCAGTATATGTGCCTGAAGTCTTACTCATTCAAACAATCTGACTAGCATTCACCTGACTTCTATCCCTTTCTGAGCAGTTGCTATCTGTAGCTTGTAAATGTATACTTATTAAATCTATTTCAATTATCTGTAACCTATCATACTGTTTTAGTCCTGTGCCAGCCAGCTTCAGGATCTACTATTGTCTGCTTGTCTAAAGGTATCTGTGCATTTTCCAGGTCCACCAGAGTTCGTTCATGTTTTTGTTTAACTCCAAACAACTGGGTCATACATTTCCCCTTAAGAGCATCCACATATGCTTCCTATTCTGTAGCCCTGCATTCTGTTGATTCAAGATTCTTTTGGAAGAACTGTATAGTAAATTGCTTCATATGTCAGATGAAGGCTTCTTTGATAAGGACCTCAGCCCTCATTGACCACAATGGTATGTGCGGGTGAGTATGCCCGGTTTTAAGCTTCGAAATAAGAAATGGTCAGAAAAAAAAGTAAATTTATCCCGCATTATGAAACATAGCCGTGTCTCCTCTGCACTCCAGCACAAAACCCATTCTGCTATAAACCACATGTACACCCAAATAGTATGAATTGCCTTTTAATGTTGGGTGACAGTCATCAGAATTCTGCCAATCTGAAAGTCTGGTTTCAAGGCTTAAAAATCAGTAGTCAACATTATAGAGGATACTTATGAAATGTTGGAGAAGGGTAAAGCATTCCTAGTGATCCAAGCAAATTTATTTCCATTGAGATAATATGTTTGTGAATGGTATTTGAGATGTGTAAAGAAATGGCTCCCTGTTGCAGTTACCCCCCACTTTTTGCCTGATACTGATGCTGACTTGACTGAGAAGTGTGCTGGGACCCTGCTAACCAGGCCCCAGCACCAGTGTTCTTTCACCTACAATGTACCATTGTCTCCACAATTGGCACAACCCTGGCACCCAGGTAAGTCCCTTGTAACTGGTACCCCTGGTACCAAGGGCCCTGATGCCAGGGAAGGTCTCTAAGGGCTGCAGCATGTCTTATGCCACCCTAGGGACCCCCTCACTCAGCACAGACACACTGCTTGCCAGCTTGTGTGTGCTGGTGGGGAGAAAATGACAAAGTCGACATGGCACTCCCCTCAGGGTGCCATGCCAACCTCACACTGCCTGTGGCATAGGTAAGTCACCCCTCTAGCAGGCCTTACAGCCCTAAGGCAGGGTGCACTATACCACAGGTGAGGGCATAGGTGCATGAGCACTATGCCCCTACAGTGTCTAAACAAAACCATAGACATTGTAAGTGCAGGGTAGCCATAAGAGTATATGGTCTGGGAGTCTGTCAAAAACGAACTCCACAGCTCCATAATGGCTACACTGAATACTGGGAAGTTTGGTATCAAACTTCTCAGAATAATAAACCCACACTGATGCCAGTGTTGGATTTATTAAAAAAATGTACACAGAGGGCATCTTAGAGATGCCCCCTGTATTTTACCCAATTGTTCAGTGCAGGACTGACTGGTCTGTGCCAGCCTGCTGCTGAGAGACGAGTTTCTGACCCCATGCGGTGAGAGCCTTTGTGCTCTCTGAGGACAGAAACAAAGCCTGCTCTGGGTGGAGGTGCTTCACACCTCCCCCCTGCAGGAACTGTAACACCTAGCAGTGAGCTTCAAAGGCTCAAGCTTCGTGTTATAATGCCCCAGGGCACTCCAGCTAGTGGAGATGCCTGCCCCATGGACCCAGCCCCACTTTTGGCGGCAAGTCCAGGAGAGATAATGACAAAAACAAGGAGGAGTCACTTGCCAGTCAGGACAGCCCCTAAGGTGTCCTGAGCTGAGGTGACTCTGACTTTTAGAAATCCTCCATCTTGCAGATGGAGGATTCCCCCAATAGGAATAGGGATGTGCCCCCCTCCCCTCAGGGAGGAGGCACAAAGAGGGTGTAGCCACCCTCAAGGACAGTAGCCATTGGCTACTGCCCTCCCAGACCTAAACACACCCCTAAATTCAGTATTTAGGGGCTCCCCAGAACCTAGGAACTCAGATTCCTGCAACCTAAGAAGAAGAGGACTGCTAAGCTGAAAAACTCTGCAGAGAAGACGGAGACACCAACTGCTTTGGCCCCAGCTCTACCGGCCTGTCTCCCCACTTCTAAAAGACACTGCTCCAGCGACGCTTTCCCCAGGGACCAGCGACCCCTGAATCCTCAGAGGACTGCCCTGCTCTAGAAGGACCAAGAAACTCCCGAGGACAGCGGCTCTGTTCACCCAAGACTGAAACTTTGTTTCAAAGGAGCAACTTCAAGACAACTGCGTTTCCCGCCGGAAGCGTGAGACTTGCTACTCTGCACCCGACGTCCCCGGCTCGACTTGTGGAGAAACAACACTTCAGGGAGGACTCCCCGGCGACTACGAGACTGTGAGTAGCCAGAGTTGCCCCCCCTGAGCCCCCACAGCGACGCCTGCAGAGGGAAACCCGAGGCTCCCCTGACCGCGACTGCCTGACTCCCAGATCCCGACGCCTGGAAAAGACTCTGCACCCGCAGCCCCCAGGACCTGAAAGATCGGAACTCCAGTGCAGGAGTGACCCCCAGGAGGCCCTCTCCCTTGCCCAGGTGGTGGCTACCACGAGGAGCCCCCCCCTTGCTTGCCTGCATCGCTGAAGAGACCCCTTGGTCTCCCATTGAAACCTATTGAAAACCCGACGCGTGTTTGCACACTGCACCCGGCCGCCCCCGTGCTGCTGAGGGTGTACTTTCTGTGCTGACTTATGTCCCCCCCGGTGCCCTACAAAACCCCCCTGGTCTGCCCTCCGAAGACGCGGGTACCTACCTGCTGGCAGACTGGAACCTGGTCACCCCCTTCTCCATTGAAGCCTATGCGTTTTGGGCACCACTTTGAACTCTGCACCTGACCGGCCCTGAGCTGCTGGTGTGGTAACTTTGGGGTTGCTCTGAAACCCCAACGGTGGGCTACCTTGGACCCAAACTTGAACCCCGTAGGTGGTTTACTTACCTGCAAAAACTAACTAACTCTTACTCCCCCCAGGAACTGTTGAAAATTGCACTGTCTAGTTTTAAAATAGCTGTATATGATTTATGTGAAGACTGTATATGCTATTTTGATTATTCAAAGTTCCTAAAGTACCTACCTGCAATACCTTTCATTTGAAGTATTACATGTAAATCTTGAACCTGTGGTTCTTAAAATAAACTAAGAAAATATATTTTTCTATACAAAAACCCATTGGCCTGGAATTGTCTCTGAGTGTGTGTTCCTCATTTATTGCCTGTGTGTGTACAACAAATGCTTAACACTACTCCTTTGATAAGCCTACTGCTCGACCACACTACCACAAAATAGAGCATTAGTATTATCTCTTTTTGCCACTATCTTACCTCTAAGGGGAACCCTTGGACTCTGTGCATACTATTCCTTACTTTGAAATAGTGCATACAGAGTCAACTTCCTACAAGATTTTATATGTATTTTGGCTGCCTGGCATTTCTGCATATGTTATTATGATATGCAATCCTGCCTAGGCCTCTTTAACTCTTTTTTCATAGAATTTTTGAAGCAGTGAAAGATCCAAAAGTGGATTTGAAATACGGTACATCTTAGATGTGTCATTTTTAGGGTTCTGAGATACCAGCAGTTAAGGTTGTGAAGAAATTGAAAAAGGTTAATTTGTGTGGCAACTGTATAAATATTGGAAAAGACTTCCAAATCTATCATGGCAAAACATAGGGTATTCCTGGTTCTTTGCCTTAAATTAAGACCTGCTAAAGAGAAGTTTGTTCTCCTCTACCCAAAGATAAGGAATTTCTCACCTGATGGCAGTACCAAATATTTCAAACCCAAATACCCTTATAAGCACTTAGCCATGCACTATTCATCTTGAACAGAAATTGTCAGACCTCTCATTATTGATCTGACAAATTATTGTACTTGTTCCAAATGCTCCCTGAATGTCTAACATATATGTGTTGCCACCAGAAATCTCACAGAGTCTTACAACATTTGTGTAAAAATAAGCCATGAGTGATTACGTATGCCTGATAATGGCTAATAGTTTGACATTGAATTGTAAAAACACCTATATGTTTTGGGAACTGTAGCAAATGGTAGTTCACACTCTGTAAATCTTGGCCATTCTTATCAAGCTCACCAGTTACATACAAACAATTCAATTTACAAGAAATGTAAAATAATGAACACTGTGATGGCTTCCTAGTTGCATCAGGCTCCATATCATCCAGTAAATTAATATCTCATATCAAAACATATATTTCATTGAATATACATAAACCCATGTAAGTACCCACAAGAGAAGTGAACTTGTAAGGCCGGAATCAGTTACTATGAGTTGTACAAATGTTAGTCCAGAAATGGTAAATAAAAGTAAAACAAGAACAGTGTGGTCCTTGTAAGCACACCCAATAAATGGTTAATGTAAGTCCTTTTTATTGTTTGTCAAACACAAATCTTCATTTTGTTTTTTGACTACTAGATTTAGTCAAAAAAATAAACAAGAAATCATTAAAAAAATGAATACAATCAATATGCTTATACCGCTTAAAGCTAAAAAGTAGACGGATTTGAAATTCTATTTGTCTGAAATGATGCATCAGCAGGATGCACTGTTCCAGGTAAGGACCATGCCTTTATATAGGTTCTTATAATGAAACAGTAGAATATCAATCAGGATCATTTAATGCATCTGTCTGTAACAGTCAAAGTTTCCCCAACATTAAACTGTTGCAGGTTTCTCTTAAGCCAGTAAAAATGAATTTGGGTTATATGATTTTGTGTCAGTTTAAGACAGCTTTATTGCTGTCTTTCCTGACTTAATACATTCTTAAGACTTATTTGCAAAGGATTGTCAAGATTTAAGACAGATTTAAAAGTGTCTTCCAAGAACAGGGCACCTCATTTAGAGTTTGATGGATAGGTTAGTCTGTCACAAACGTTACAGATATCCCGTCTGGCTTATTACGATGCCCATAGGATATAATGGAACTGTAATATGGCGGGCGGGATTTGTCATGTTTGGGATGTGTTAACCCTATCCACCAAACTCTAAATCACGGCCTATGTCATCCGAAAACTTTTGTAATTCACATATTGTAAATCATATATTTGCATGCTATTGCGCTAGACCATTGTATTTTGGAATTTTTTAAAATATATTAGGACCTCAGTACTTGCTTTTAACCACATCTATCAACATCTATATGAGAAACATCATCTCTTATAGTGCAATACTTTATTTACTTCCACTTTGCTTACAGAGAATACTTAAAGTGCTAGATGAGGATGGGTAGGGTTTTTCCTAGATACTTTGTACCATTTTTAGAGTGCGACAGGCAGCCTGCATGCCTGCCAGGTCATCATTAGAGGGCCTTTGCTTCAGACTTAGAGATCCCAGGAGTTTGAGATCTCTTTGCCTTCATGGACACCGCCTTTTTGAAGGCATTGATCCTTTGCCATGTGGATGTCATGCTTGATGTCCCTCTGCGTTGTTTTTTTTCTGACGCACACTTGTCAAATGGTAGTTTGTTTACGAAACAAAAAACACTGCCCTAATGATTAGGGAGATAGCTGCCTTTGTATGTTGCCATTTTTCATTTTTCCTTTCTGGGACAACCTTGCCTCTGAAGGCAGTACATGGGGCGTTACTTGATAAGTAAGATTGAGGGTGTGTGAGCTTCAACCTTTACAACAATCATGCTGACATATTATGTTAAAATAAATGATATGAGAAGCACGGTACGAGGGGAGCTTAAAGGGCAGTGAAAGGGAAAGGAGTGGGGTTTGTTAGGGAACTTATGTGTCATTATTTTTCTGAAATAGCCCACATATTTCAAACAGAGATGAAAGAGAGAATTGTGTACTTTTGAATGTATGTAAATGTAAAAATCTGAGGTGAAATCAGATAGACTCCTCACCATACCTGACTGAAAGCACCCATAACTAATTGTTTATTAGAGAATACCACCCAAACACCCCTTTGAAGCTACGCCCATGGTCAGTATGGAAAAAAAGTGATTGTGATCTGATGACCCAATTGCAGAAGAACTGCCAGATCAAGGGCCGCATTACGACTTTGGCGGTCTTATGGCAAGACAGCTGTGTGGCGGCCGCCATGTTGGTGGAAATCCGACCGCCGTATTAAGAGTCACACTATGAAGACCACCCAAAACCAGCCACAAATCCAACACCACCAGTACTCAGGAGGGCGTGAAATAGGCGGTTCCACCACCAGCATCCCAATGCCGACAACCTTCCACCCACCAGATTATGACCGGCAAATCACCACAGCAGTTCTTCAATGGGAGAAAACAACTGGCGGTCCGAACCACCGCGGTTAGAACTCACTCCTGTCAGAACACAACAGCACATTGAACATTTCAAATACCCCACACCTGACACACATACACACAACAGGCATACTTACTTACTGCACTATAAAACACCCCCCCACACAACCCACAATTCTTAGTGACAAAAACCACCAGCACATACAGCAAGAAACCACAATATCATTACTTGACACTCATATACCACAGTCACATTTACACTTCACATTCACCACACACCACACAACTGCATGTAGAACACTAAACACACATCACAAACACACACAAACACCACAACCTACAAGCACTCACAACCAGACACCTCCACCCCAAGTACCTCACACTGCACCCTACACACACAACATCCATCCATAGCCACAGCACAACCACCATGTCATGTCAAAAGCACCCATGCTTCAGTGACGATAAGTCGAGGGTAATGGTCAATGAAATCATCAGGGTAGAGCCACAACTCTTAGAGGCCAGGTACAGCAAACCTCCATAGCCAGAAAAATGGTGTTATGGCAGGGAATAGCTAACAGACTTAACTCAGAGGGCAGCTATCCACACACAAGGGAGGACATCAGGAAGAGGTGGAACGACCTACGGGGGAAGGTGCATGCCATGGCTTCACAACACTAGATAGCTGTGCAGAAGACTGGCGGTGGGCCCCCACCTCCTTCCACAGAGCTCACATCGTCGGAGGAGAAGATCTTGGACATCCTGCATCCTGAAGATCTGAATGGAATACCGGGAGGACTGGACTTTGGTGATTAACTACCACTTCCTTGGCACTAATTCCACCTGTCCAGTATGTTTCCGCACCACCCGAACACCCCCCAAAACATCCCATCTCCCACTACACTTCCCACCTAATCACCTCATGCCCCTCTTCTGTATGCCACACCACCACCCTGCCCCAATGCCCACACACTCCCTGCCAAGTGCACGGATAGCACAGCCAATTACTATTACTATGACTCCCACAATGCATTAGCCCAGCTACATCAAAATCTGCAATGTGAACTTCACATCACATCACATCACTTGCATGTATGACTATTGCACTTGTAACAACAACTAAATGCTTCGACTGAGGACCACTACATGGTATTGCCAGAAATGCAATGGCACAACACAATGCTAAACAACGCCAAAACACAGACACAGCACTGTCACCAAACCTAAGGGACACTTGTATATATCAGTAACCCTGAAATTAACTAATCATGGGCATGAAACTAAGAGCACAACATGCACAGGCAGGACGAGCTACCTTGCATACACACATACCCTTCTCTCACCTGGACACCATGCTGCAATTTAGAGCCATTTCCACTTACATCTAGCAAGCCAGAATGGCTACCTGCTAAAAGGCCACACCTGTCATGTGACCCATCACACTGGAACAGAACCCACCCACCAAGCTAAGGTTACCAAGCTTTATACACAATAACCCGTATGGATCTTGGTATACATGTCACAATCCACTATCCACAAACTGTGTTAGCACAGCTGCACTTGTCATTGCCATTGCTGGAAATCAAGTCAAGCCACTGTATTCATCAGACAAACAGACAACCAATTACACCTCTACCATTTAACTCTCTCTCACTCCATCCACAGGTACCCCTGCCACTGCCACCACAGAGAGGATACGGGAGACAGACAGCCTTCCTCAGGATGAAGGCCCCAGTGAGTATAACGCTGCTGGATGTCTGGATAGTGATGACCTACTTGGCTCATCTGGGACCCCTGGTCAGAAACCACTCCCTGCCTCACCCTGCCCACTCAACCCCACCACCACCATCTCAGCTAACATTTCATCCCCAAACCTGTGCTCCAAGGACTGTTCAATCGTGTGCCTAACGCGAAACGTCTGGAACAAGGAGTCTGAAACAACAATGTAATTTACATTGCAAACAGAACAATGCAGGGCTTTTTCTTTGCCTTAACCGTGCATGTGCTGAACAACACACTTGCGTGGTTAAGGCAGAGAAAAAGGGACAGTGCATCGACAGAGGATGCGTCAGGTAAGTGGGGCTGGGGCAGGGTTGGTGGAGTTGGGCCATTTGTTTTTAGGTGAGAGGGTGGGCGGTCAGGGTAGTTTTGTTTTTAGGGCGGGTGGGGGGTCAGAGTAGTAGTGTTTTTATGGCAGGTGGTAGGGGGTCGGGCTACTTGTCTTTTTGGGGCAGGTCGGGGCAGGATAGTTATGTTTGTAGGGTGGGGGGGGGTCGGGGTAGTTGTGTTTTTAGGGTGGGTGGTGGGGGTTAGGGTAGTTGTGTTTTTAGGGCAGGGGTCAGGTAGTTATGTTTTTAGGGTGGGTGGTTGGTCAGAGTAGTTAGGTTTTTAGGGTGGGGGGTCGGGGTAGTTGTGTTTTTAGGACAGGGGTCAGGTAGTTATGTTTTTAGGATGGGGGAGGGGGGTTGGGTAGTTATGTTTTTAGGGTGGGTGGTGGGGGTCAGGTAGTTATGTTTTTGGGGTGGGTGGTGCCATATTTTTTAAGGGGTGGGGTGGAGGGTCAGGATAGTTATGTTTTTAGGGCAGGTGGTAGGGGTTGGTGTTGTTATGCTTTTAGGATGAGTGGTGGTGGGTGTTTAGGGTAGTTATGTTTTTAGGGTGGGTGGTGGGGGTTTGGGTAGTTATGTTTTTTCAGGGCAGGTGGTGGGGGGTCGGGGTAGTTAAGTTTTTTAGGGTCAATTGGGGGTCGGGGAAGCTGTGTTTTTAGTGCAGGTGGGGGTCGGTAGTTGTATTTTTAGAAGCAGTTATGTTTTTAGGGCGGGTGAGGTGTTAAGGTAGTTGTGTTTTTAGGCAGGTGGGGGTCAGGGAAGTTATGTTTTTGGGGCTGGTGGTGAGGGTTCGGGGTAGTTATGTTTTTTAGGGTGGGTGAGGTGGTCAGGGTAGCTATGTTTTTTAGGGTGGCTGGGGGTCAAATAGTTGTGCTTTCGGGGTGGGATGGGGGTCAGGGTATTTGTGTTTTTAGGGTGGGTGGTATAGGGATGGGGTAGTTATGTTTTTGGGGTGGGGAATGGGGTAGTTGTGTTTTCAGGGTGGGTTGTGGGGGTTCGGGTTAATTATGTTTTTAGGGCGGGTGGTGAGGGTCGATGTAGTTATGTTTTTGGGCTGGTGGGGCGGTCGGGGTAGTTGTGTTTTTATGGCAGGGGGTTGGATAGTTATGTTTTTAGGGCGGGTGGTGGGGGTTTGGGGTAGTTATGTTTTTAGGGTGGGTGAGGGGGTCGGGGTAGTTGTGCTTTTAGTGCGGGTGGGGGGTCAGGGTACTTGTGTTTTTAGGGCGGATGGTGTAGGGTTGGGGTAGTTATGTTTTTAGGGCGGGGAACAGGGTAGTTGTGTTTTCAGGGTGGGTGGTGGGGGGTCAGGTTAGTTATGTATTTAGGGCGGGTGGTTGACGTAGTTATGTTTTTAGGGCTGGTGGGGCTGTCGGGGTAGTTGTGTTTTTATGGCAGGGGGTCGGGTAGTTATGCTTTTGGGGCGGGTGGGGCGTGGTAGAGCCATGTATGCCGTTCCACACATGCCTTTACTAGGCATGCTTTTACAACAAAAACCATTGTGAAGGCACGCGTGGAAACAATGTGGTCATTGTTCCCACTGCGTTAATCAGGCTTGTGTGGTTCTCGCATTAGTTGAGTCACCCCCTCACACCCAAGATAATGAGGGTCCTGCTGACACTTGGAGTGGGCACACCGTACCAGGAGCACAGGCACATGGGGGCATGGGGCATGGAAGGGGACCTGTGGGCCAGAGGACAGGGCAGCAAAGAGACCTGACCAGGAAGTGATCTCCCAAGTCCTGGGTGCATAGGAACAATCCCAGGACAGGATGGGTCAGATCATAACTATACCGGGGGAAAACCAGACGCTGCGGAGGTCATGAAGCAGTGGCAGGCACACAATGCCACCCTGCCCTCCATTGCAGGGCTGCTGAGGGCCCTCACCACCACCCTGCGTGCTTCCTACACCCATCAGCAAGCCCCTTTCACTAGCCACATCACATCAGAGCCTTCAAAATCTGCGGCTGCTAGTAGAATGGAGGCCCTGCCAATGGAACAACAGGCCTCAAGCACCACTCGCTCTGTAGCTGAAGAAACCCCCACAAACAAGGACGTCCATCCAGACATTCAGCTGGAGCAGATGTCAAGACCAAACTCACTGCCAGGAAGTGACCCTCTCCTCATTACGCTCCCTTGTGTGCCACTGAGACACCCTGTTGGCTATTCATAGACATTACTCCATTTCCCAATGGCCAATGGACACTAGACCTGTGCTACCTACAGCTGTGCCACCTACTCCGAGGATTCCATCTACCATGACCCCACTCATCACCTGTTTGCCACTGTATGCACAATAAATACTATAGATTACAGCTACTGCATTTGTGTTTTTATTTGGACAGATGCAAATCTTTGCTCTGCTAAATGTTATGTAGGTATGCCCCCCCTAATCCAACAGGCAGTGTAATGGATTGTAGATGGAGGCATCCTCTGCAGGAGACACAGTACAACAGATATGCCCCAGGGTGGATGTAAGGGAGTCACTAGTACAGCCAAACACCAGATTATGTCCACTTATCCATGTAATGATATTTGTGTTTTGACCACTGACTCCACGTTGCACTTAGCCTAGCAGCACACTGTCACATTAGTGACCACCAGATTCATTTTGCCTATTGGCTTTATTTTAGCATTAGCGACCGTCACCTTAAAAGCTGCAAGTATTTTTCTATGCCCATGTTATGCAATGTGCTTTTTGCTCATGTTTTTATACTACGTGTCTGTGTGTACTTTCTCACCAAGGGGTTAGGAAGATAAGAATGTGCTAGGATGATATTTATTGTACAGCAGGGAACGGTTTGGTTTTGAGAGAGGGCTCCTCGGGATCTTGGTCAATTCTGACGTGTTCCTTTCAAAACTGAACTGAAGTAGCCAGCATTTTTGAACAACCAATTGCGGAACGAGGGGGGCGTTCTAGAAATCTCCTCTCTGGCTTGTTTAGGTATATAAGCGACCCAGGATTGATGGTGGGGAGATTCAGAGACCTCTGTCAAGATTGAGACGTCAATGCCTGACATCTCTCGTGAGGGTAGATCTCTCTTTCTCCTGACAGCCGATCTTGGGGTCTGCGGCTTGAAGCTATTGAGAAAAAGATGAAAGAGCAACTGTGCCCCATTTTTTACTAACTATCAGCTTTGCATTGTGCATGTTTATATATATATATATATATATATATTTATATATCTATCTATATATATAGATATATATATATGTGTGTGTCTCTGCTCTTGCTGTTTAAAGTTTGAAGATTGTTTATACATGTTTTCATTTCATTGTTGCGCATATTTTAAACGTGCCCTTTGGTTGTGCTGACCTTCCTTTACGAACCTCGCAGAGTGATTTATTAAATGTATTTCCTAGACTAAGAGTTGAATTCCAGAGAGTCTTTTCAGTCTGTGTGTATTTCAGTTTGGTCAGCAGTAAAGCAAAACAATCCAACCTGCAAAAAGACCATGGCAGACACTACCATCAGGATAATAGGCATGGTATCACACAAAGCACATATGCAGTTCATATTTGTTGTGTCCAGTGTAGATAGCCATCTAAACAGGGTATAACAGGTTTTACTTTTACATCACCAGCCTCAGGTAAACACATCACAATACACTGTAGCTGGCATCTGTCATGGGATAAACTCCACTCTGTGAACAGTAGCCCAAGGCTAATGAACATGAATGGCACAAGCAACAGGTAGGAGAGCCAAAGATTAACAGTACACAGTCACTCGCTGGAATGACATGAGAACAGGAGAATGCAGGACACCTAGCACAATACAGACCTGTTAATATGAGATGTGAATCATGCAACCTGCAGAGAGTACACATGGTAGAGATGATACATTTTCAGTCAGCACCTTACATGCATTTAGTCACCTCCCACAACACACATAGGGGTTAGGAATATATTACAACACCACTAATAATCCAAATCAGGAGGCCCATTGAAAGCAATCTATGTTGAAATAGTACGCATGCAAATACACACACAGCATACCTGAATGTTACTGGAAGTACTGATTGATGAGCTCAGCCCTAGAGTCAGGTGCACCTTCCTCATCTGCCTCCTCATCACGTTCCACTTCTGCATCACCAGCAACTGGTCCAGCTGCCTCCTCCTCATCAGCTAGTAAGGGAATCTAATGTCTCAGGGCCAAATTGTGGTGCATGCAGCAAGCAACTATGATCTGGCATACCTTTTTGGGAGTGTAGAGGAGGGCACCTCCAGAGACATGCAGGCACCTGAACCTGGCCTCAGGAGGCCAAATGTCCTTTCTATTAAATGCCTTGTCCTGCTGCGGGCCTCATTGAAAGAGAGTTTCCCTTCAGTGGCAGGGTACCTCACTGTACAGCCAGGGAAAGTTAGGATAGCCAGAGTCACATGTGTGCACAGAGGTAAGACCTCTTACAATACAGGTACAGCCACAGGGAATAATGCAATAACATAACAGAGACACATCTGTTATGTATATATACCAATCAGACAAGCCCTCTCTCTCTGTAGTCGTGCCATCATGTGGGGGACATTGCTGTTCCTCAGAATGTAGGAGTCTTGCACAGATCCAGGAAACTTGGCTGTCACTTAGGAGATATATTGGTCTGCCACACATACCACCTGAACATTGAGGGAGTGTTAGTTTTTCCTGTTCCTATACACCTGTTAATTGGCACTGGGAGAGACCAAGGGTATATAGGTGACATCTATGGCCCCATCACATGAGGGATGTGTCCTACATCATAGAAATCTGCCTTCACATAGGCAAAATCCCCTCGTTGGGGGAACCTGATATAGCTGCCATGTATTTCAATAAAGCACACAGTACAACTTTCAACACAAGACTGAACATGGGCTGTGACATCCCTCCTGCCAAGTCCACTGTAATCTGAGAGGAGCCTGTGGCAAGAAAGTGTAACACTGACAGAACTTGAACTGTGGGAGGGATGGTATAGGGCTTACGTGAGGCAGCTAATAGAACTGGCTCCAACTTGGTACCTAGAAACATGGTGGTCTGACGATTCAGAAGATAGGTCTGAATTATATGCCTCTTCTCCAGGATTGCAAGGTCCACTAGCAGATGGTACACACAATCAAACAATCAATCAATGCTTGTAAAGTGCAACTACTCATATGTTAGGGTCTCAAGGCGCTGGGGGGTGGAAAGTGTAGCGTTCACCGGTGAGGTGGTTCTTAAAAAAGCCATTTTTCAGTTCCTTCGTGAAGCTGAGGAGGGAGGTGGTTTGTCTGATGTGGAGAGGAAAGGCATTCTAGACGGTGGCTGCGAGGTAGGAAAAGGAGTGTCCTCCTGTTCTGGCTTTACTGATGTGGCGTACTTCTGCAAGAGAGAGATGGGTTGAGTGTAGGGTCCGGTGGGGTACGTGGAGGTTGAGTCGCTGGTTCAGGTAGGCTGGTCCGGTGTTGTGAAGGGGTCTATGTGCCTGGGTGAGGATCTTGAAGGTGATTCTTTTCTCTATGGGAAGTCAGTGCAGTGTACGCAGGTGTTGTGAGATGTGGAGGTGTCGAGGTAGGTCGAGGACCAGTCCGTCAGCGGCGTTCTGGGTGTTTTTAGTTTGCGGATGAGTTTCTAGTTGGTTCCGGCGTACAGTGCGTTTGCAAAGTCCAAATGTTTGCGAGGGATCCATTTGAAGGACTTGCATAGGAGGCGGAGGGTGTGGAAGCAGGTAGAGGTGACTGAGTTGATTTGATGGTTCATGCTAAGATTGGAGTCCAGGATGATCCCGAGGTTGCAGGCTTGGCTGGTGGGGGTGGGCAGGTTTTCAAAGGTGGGTAGCCAACGAAGGAGGGGGTCCGTCAGACCCTGACCCTCCTAATGGCCCGCATATTGGTGGTGGCCTACTCTAAGGTGGATGGGTGTTTGAGGGCAGCACAGCAGCCACAAGGGGGTGAGTACTGACTGCATCCTAGAACTTGGCTGGCCTTAAATGGGATTGGGTGCCTCACTGCAGGCAAAGTGACATTGAAGTTAATGCTACATGTGTACCAAGATTTGTAAATGGGTTCTAGGCACCCTGGCTAAGTACACATTTATAGATGTGTCTCCATGCTTTACTGTCAGTGGATGTACATCTCCCATTTCCATACCTCTCCATGTCTGTAATGTGGAGATGCACTAATGTCATCCTGGCCATACAATGGATGTGAGTGTTTGTATCACCCAAAGCATTGTCTATGAGCAGTTCTAGACAACTGAATTGGTGGCTCTGAGATATCAATCCACTGCCATCTGTGTAGCCTATTCTGTATATGCGACTGTGTCACTCTCCTGATAACACTGGGACCATATTAATCCTGTACTGGTAATAGTATCGACAAATTGTGGGGCTTCCAATACAGTTCCACCACAGAACTGGCCTTCATGGGACATGAGTATTGGTCTGATAGCAGACTGGGCAAATATTTAGGTGATCTGCTGACTGAGGGGTATGTGTAGGTAGCCAACCTGGGATACTGTAACATGTGGAATTGATGAGGTCTGATGGCACAGATGATGCATTCTTAGGGGCTATACTTGTGCGGATGTGGCCATCCAAACTATGGGTCAGTACTGGAGGTGGTAAGCGCCCTGGGAGATTCCTTATTTGTAACCATGGTGTGTTCATGGCATGTAGGACAAAGTCCCAGCAGGTCCTATGCTGCATTGCTGACTGACTGCCTACATCATGTCGTCATGGATAGTTGGGTGCACATCTGATGGCCTGTGACTGTTACAGCTTGCTTTGGCTATTAGGGAGTGGACTATTAGGAGTGGTGTGGATACTGCATAACACATGGCATGTTGATACACAGCAACATTTGTATTCAGTCGCCTCAGGCTGCTTATGTGGTAGTGGGATGTGTATTTGGTGTACTGGCAGTGGTGTTTGTCCATGAGTGCCTAAGGCATGCTAATGTATACCCCCTGAGATGTGTGCTCTCTGGGCTCAGTGATAGTTGTTGAAATTTGTGCAATGGTGTGTGTGAGGGTGGAGTTGTCATAGTGCATTGTCCAACTGGGGTACCTGCATGTGTGGTGGCCTTGGATGTGGTCCATGATGTGGTGTGTGTGTTCCAGAGGTACATCTGTTGAGACTCCCTGGAGGTGGCTGACCCATCTGGGACCACCCCATCTCCATCTTTGTCTGCCACCGCCATACTACCACCGTTCTCCCGGTAGCTCCCCACCCAGTTGCCAGTGCCTGCTCACCCAGGAGGGTGGGTGTCTCCTTCACCACAGGCACCGCTGACCCTGCCACAGTCAGCTCTGCTGCCCTCAGTGAAGAGGCTATTGACCTCCTGAGGTCCATCTTTGTGGGCCAGTCCACCATCGGTAATGCCATCCAGGGACTGGCAGCTCAGGTCCAACAGAGCAATGCATTCCTGGAGGGTATTCACAGTGCCATGGCTAGCCTACAGAGATCCTTTCAGGCTCTGGCCTCCACTCTAATGACAGCCAGTGTCCCCTTTGTCTTCCGTCCCCGTCCATCTTCCTCTTCCCAATCAAGGCCTCTCTCCGCATACCAATTCAATGCACACATACACACAGGCATGCACCCACCTCAACGGACCAGGGTAGCTCAGACAAACACAAGCACCACAAGACCCACGACCAGAATGCACACAAGCAACACCCACCTGCAGACACACTAACATCTACTCCCTGCACTGACTCCCCCGCCACCCACTCCAGCACAGACACTACACCAGACACACCTGTATCTACCACATCATCATGCACGGATCCATTCACCAGTCCCATCTTACCTACAGTCAGCACAATAGCAGACCCACAGACATCCACCCCAGTCACCACAACCTCAGGCACCACAACCACTGACACCCCCACATGCAGCACATGTACCATACCTGCAGACACCACCCCAACAGTCACCCATCCACCACAGCATCTCCCAGAACCTCCCCTCCTCCTCCCAAAACACCAAAATGCCCCCACTTACCCACTCAACAGACACCCTGCACCCACAAGCATTACACACAGGCATCTGCACCCAAGACATCCACACCTACACATCTGACAACCACTCCCTCCCTCTCCACTCCCAAACACTTCTGCCATGACCACCCCTGTGTGTCAAATAAGCATTTCCTGGTGGAGTTTTTCCTGTTCCCTACCCCTCTCCCACCCTGTGAAACCCCAAGTGCTCTGTGTCCCTGTCCAAGTCCAACCCTTCCACCTCCATGTCCTCCCCTGCACCCCCTGCTAGTGCCAATGCCCCTCCCCCTGCCAAGAGATCTGCCCCTCCCAAGACCAGGCCCAAGGACCCCTCTCCCAAGCCCAAGCCCAACCTCTCCCATACCCTCCCCTCCCCTCTTAACCCTGATCTGTCTGCCTGCATCCTTGATGCTCCCATCCTGTGGAGGTAATTTTGCAGTCAAGGGTCAAGTTGGGCACAGTGAGGTGCCATTTGTGCCTTGGGCACCTAAGACTATGGACTGGCCATTGGCCTTCTATTTGTATAGAGTTCTTTTTTAATCTTTTATATTTTAATACATCTGGACCAACATGCTGTTGGTATGAATGGTAACATACTTATCCTGCCTTTCTTTCTACATGACTGTCTAGTGTTTGTGGGCTTTGGTTTGTGTGTGTGTGAGATGTATGTGTGTGTGTGTGTTGGTTGTGCTTGCTGTTGTGCCTGGGCTGCATGTGTGTATGTGGCCCTGCCACTGGTCCCACTGTCATTTCTGTGTTTTGTGTGTAGGATATGTTTGCTTTTGGTACATGCATGTGTGCAGCCAAATTGTGTGTAGTTTGTCTTGGCATGTGTAATGGTGGTGTTGTGTGCCCTTGTGTGGTTGTTGTGTGTGTCCGTGTGTGTTGGCTATGTCCTATGTGTTGTGTGTGATGTGATTGGTGTGACTAATGGTTCATTGTTTGCAGTGTGATAGTGTTGATTGATATTGTTTTGTTGTTACGTGTTGTTGTATGTATGTGTTGTCATGTGAGGTGTGCAGTGAGAGTACTTGGTGAAGCATTTGTGTATCTGCAGTTGTGATGTTTCTGTGTGAGTCGGTGGTGTTGTGTATGATTGTGTTACAAAGTGGCGAGTTGGTGTGTGTATGGCACATGTGTGTTGGCCGTGGTGTGGGTAGTTTGGGTATGCGTTTGTGTAGTATGTGTGTGCATGTGTGTATGTAGGTCTGTGGGTTCATATGGGTGTGTGATTATGTGTTTGTGTGTCTGTCGCAAGCTGTTCTGGATGTGTGTATTGTGTGTGTATGTTTAGTAAAACCTTTCCCTCCAGTGTGTGCTAGGTGTGTGCACTTACGGTTGTTGTTTTCATTGCTGTCACTGGTTCCGGATTTGTTGTGTGAGGAGCAGCAGTGGGGGACATTAAGTTCAGGCTCTATGGCGGCTCTGGGCAGGTATGTGTTCCTCTAGGTGAGTGTTTCATTTCATAGAGCTGATTTCCGCCAAGGTTTTGGTGGCGGTGCGACCGCGGCGGAAAGTCTGGCATTTTGCAGCCTCATAATGTGTCCAGTGGAAACATGCTCCTGCAGGTGGCCTGTCCGCACTGGCGGTACTGGTGGTAGTTTGGCTGTGTTTTGTTGGCAACACCGCCATGGTCATAATTTGGCAGTCTTCACTGCCGGGCCGTGAGTGGTACGACTACCGCCACCAACGCCATGTTGGTCCTGAGACCGCTAAACTGGTAATCAGGGCCCAAGTGTTTATACTGGCAGATCCAGTTGAAGCTCTGCAGTGGTAAACAATGAGCTTCCCCAAATCTAAACAAAGCACAGGTTCCACAGTTTTAGTGGAATTGAGAAGTAGTGCTCCTGCTTTGCAAACCTTCTTGTGACCCCCCCTGCCATCCTAAAATAAACCAGAGGTGCAATGTTGCAAACTAAGGACTTACATCATTAATCAATATAGATTGTAAAGTAAATAGAAAATTGCAACAAATCAAACTGTTCTGATGGCCAGTCATTAAACCACACTAATCAGGATTATTTGAAGGTGAGAACAAAACACAATTATCTCCTTCTTTTGAAAATAACATATTTGCAAAATCCAAGCATAAAAATCACAAACTGTGGCTTTGTCTTAGGGATTTTGCAAGGGTTTATTATAATATTGTATCTGTGGATTTTTGTAGAGCACTACTGACCACAAGTAGTCTCCATGCGCTATTGGGGAGAGAGAACAATGGGTCGTAGAGATGCAAAAGAGGGAGCAACAGTTGCCATTGACCAAAACAGAGCAAGCTAAAAAAAGAAGTGAGCAATGGTGGGAACGTCTTGTTGTTAAGGTCTATAATTTCAAACAGTCTTAGGCATGTGCCTAGTGAGGGGATGAAGCTTGTGAAATAAAACAAGAGGCAGTTTGAAGTCTACACAATCCAAAACATTAGAGGTGTGTTTTTGGACCTTGTCCAGAGTGTATGGCCTTTCCTCTTCAAAATTACGAAGATCCTATTTCAGAACAGTAAACAGGATGTATATCTAAATCATGCCCCATAGCTATAATCAGAGTCAATGCCATTCTTTCAAATCCTGTACACAAGGCACATGGTAAAAGTCAAGATTGTGCTATCAGCAAAGCACAGGACACAAGCTAAATGTGGTATATCTATATTACTCTGCTCTCACTTCTCAAACAAATAAGGGATTAAAAAAAACAACTATAAGGTGTACTCTGGCAAAACATAGATGAAATATTTATCTTGCGTGCTACCCCCTGGGGGGAATTAGAACAGCAATTGCATGTAACCATTTAGAGGTAAAATCAGAATAGAATGAAGAAAGTGACGTAATACCACTGAAGTAAGAGAGAGCATACCTGGAGGGTCTTAAGTTACACCTGGACAAGAAGGAAGAGCATTTCTCTAGGTGCTTCCTGTAGATAGGTAGAGCAGGCTCGTTTTGATGCTCAGAGGAAGAGAGTTCTAGGCTGAAGTTGCTGTTCAGGGCAAGGAGTGATTCTGAGTGGAGAAGTAAATCAAGCAGTATCAATTCTCACAGAATTCCTCCTGAACAGGTATCTTAGGTCTCCCCAGATAGGCAAGGGAGAAGGGAAATCGAGATGACTATCTAAATCTTTATAGGCTTAGCAGCAAAGTTTGATTCAGCGCTTTATTTGTTTTTTGTCAGTTCGAATTCATTAAATTCATCCACAATGTATACAACACATTAAACAACTTAACAGAATTTTTAGAAAAACGTTAAAAAAGTAAAAAGGGAATAACATTGTTTGTATTCACTTTTCAGCAGCACATCCCCAATATGTTAGATGTCAGCTAGCAGCTTGGCCAAACAAGTAGGCAAACAAATGAGGGGACTAATCCAGATATTAAATATGAAAAGTGCAGCTCATTCTTGATGCCAGGCTGTTTCGATCTTATAAACAACACCACTCGGAGAAATTTAGACAGGGCCAACACAACCATATAGTTAATATCTGTTTTACAGATTCTTGACGCTTCCCAAGGATTTCTAATCCCGAAGGTAAAGCAAAGCGTTTTCATCCACTTTAGGCGGAGTTGTTTATGTGCAGGTCAAAAAAACATACATGCTGGACATTTTCATTACCTTTGTCACGTGCATAGCACATGCCAAAATCCGTCCTGGGACCTGACCAACTACTCATAAAGAATGCCTGTGGAAGAGTGCTCATTATTAATTGTACTACAATTTCCTGGAGAGTGAGTTTGAAGATAGTTAAATAATTCCCGAATTGGTAATCAAACATTATATAAAAATGAGTTTATTCAGCTTCCCAGCAAAGATGTGTTCATTCTTTTTTTCCTGGGTGCAGCACCAAAAGCTCTTTTTGACTATAATAGAGGCATTAGAAGGGATAGAGGCTGCATTTGACTACAATTCTCCCAGCTCCAAGTTAGCTAATGACTCTTTGATATACCTTAGCCATGGGATCATTAATGCTTGTGGTCTACTAATAACAGCCCTGCTCAACAATTGTCCCATTTTTAGGTAGACCAAACTGTGAACCGATATAAAATTGGTTTCAGCCTGGTGGTTTGCTTATCTATTGCAGGGCTTACCCCTGTGCTTAGAAACGGGTGCTTACATGTAACTGCTTTTCTAAGTACAGGGTAAAAGAGGGGCTCACTGTGGCAGCCTTAACAACGATCTTATAAAAGTATTCTCTGTGGGAGCAAGATCTTCAGCCTCATAGTGGCGTCCCAATTCAGCTCCATAAATTGCGTGTTAACAGCTTGAGCTCTGTAGACCTCCAGTGCAGGAGAAATTGGATATTTCATAAACCCCTGAAGAATTTAACTGCGGCACACGCCCTGTGTTTTAGCAGAAGCTTTTTCTTAATTTTCTCACAGTACTTTACTGTTCCCAGGACACGGGTACCCAGAGCTATTCTACACCTATGTTACCTCTTGAAATTTAATATCATTAATTTGTTTTTTTTAACCTTTATCTCTAGCCATTTTTGTTATAAAATAAACCAAATTTCTCAATCTAAGAAGTCTGTAGGCCTTTCTGTCCTATTGAAACCAATAGAGTTTTGTTGGCAAAGAGCAAGGATGGGACTTTTCGAACTGCTAATGTGGGTGAATCATTCTCCCAATTAGAAAATAATTCTATGTAGCTATTTATAAAGAGGAGAAATAATGTTCACACATTTTCAGACACAACCTTGGTGAATCCATCTTTTAATTTCTATTTTTCCCATGAGTTTGCCACTAGGACACCTGTGGACTTGAGCAAATTGTCTGAATGTAAGCGTCTGATAGTGGCAAGAATGTCCGATGGCATTCCCAAACCTAGAAGGACTTGTCATAACTTGTCCCTTGGGACCATGTCAAATGCTGCCCGCAGGTCCACAAAAGCAACATACAAACTGCCCCTCGCATATTCACGATCTTCCACCTAATCAATTGAAATAGAAAAGCCTGGTCTATTGTGCTTATTTTGGATATAAAATTAGCTTGGAATTGATTTAATATACAATTTTCTCTCATCCAGGCATTCCGTTTTCTTAATAACTGCTTGCAAAATATTTTTTGTAAGTTATAAATTAGGCTGATCGGCTGATGATTGACTGGTTCCATGCAGGATCCCTTTTTAAAAATGTTATAGTCAGCTTAGACACTGTGGTAAATGAGACATGTCCACAATGGTTTATGTTTTGAGATGTGTGTCATCTGTATGCTGATGAACAGACATGTCAGTCTGCACAAGAATCAGTATTACAGAACCGTCACAAGGATTGTGTACAGAGATACACAATAGGGCATCTCGGCCTCCCACAGGAGTAGTCCTGGTCTCACCAATTGGCATTGATTGATGAGGAAGCAAAGCAACCACCTGAAAACAAGATCCATGAAGCTGATATGGCATTTCAGGATCTAAAGACGGTATCAAAGGCTAGTCCTAAGTCGAGAAGAACAAATAGACAAGATTATCCTCCAAGAAAGAAATGGGTAAAATCTTACAGGACCTTTAGAGTGCTGTTTCTATGCAGTGGCCTGGGCAAAAGCCAAACTGCAGAATAGATAGTGATTGTAGCTAATTAGATGTAGTTAATCAGATCAATGGAAACAAAGGGCCTGATTTAGATTTTGGCAGAGTGAATACCCCATCACAAACGTGACAGATATCCTGTCTGCCATATTATGACCCCCATAGGACATAATGGGATTGTAATAGGGTGGATGGGAAATTGGTGGAGTATTTCCCTCCAGCAAGATCTAAATCAGTCCCAAACTGTTCCATTGCTTCTCTAAACCATGGTCAGTTGAACATGAGATGGTAATTTGTATTAAGCTTGTAGTTGACGGAAGGTTGTCCATTTGTTTATGGATATCGTCTGGAGTATTTTTATAGGGCTTTTCAACACTGATTTATTTAATTATGTATTTAAGCATTTCATAAAATGCACCCCTCCACGTTGTAGAAAACTGGACTGTATGTTGAACACGAGTAAAAATCATCCAATTGAATGTGAATACACTTGTTTAAGAAACATTCCTAAATTGCAACCCCAGTTGCCATATTTGTATTCAATTCTGATACTCTGCCATAAGTCAGGGTCTCCCCCATTATGTTTGATATTTACTGCTAAAGGTTTCATCTTCTTACTGCTGCATCTAAAGAGCCATCTTACAATTTCCCAGAAAAATGTTGCAGTCTTCCCCTTCCCCCCTCTCACTATTTAGTCATTTTTCTTATTTTAAGTACCCCAATACGCTAGATAAATTACAATCACAATAAAACATTTCCACTTCTTTACAATAATGCAAGTGTAATTTCTTCTTCAGAAAGAGGAGCCTGCCTCTACACCTACATACATAACCAACAGCAGGTTAAATGTAGGATTATACAGTCGATTTAGACACTACCAACCATTCTTGTGCTGGTGAGAAAACAGCTTTGTGAATTGAGCCTTGATACCCTTTTTTAGCTTCTGGCGCTTTTATGCTAGCCCAGTTTTCTCTAGAAAATCAATGACTCAGTAATATGATAAAACGAACAAATAAGATAGTATGGTGTCTGCTGGACCTGGACAGTGTCTCTGGCTGCCAAAGACTGGTGCAGTACAGTACAGTAATACCTATTGGACGACTCCCAGCACACTGAGAGAAGCCTTTTTTGTTGACATTTTGCAACATCACTTGGTCTACTATAGCTGCATTGCAACGCCTTGCAGAAGTGATAATCCTCTGACTGGCCTGCAGTACTCTAGTTAAATGACAGATCAAAGTAAACAACAGCAAACCAAAAGGTCTATTTTTAATGTGTTAATGCATGTAGAAAGGTACAGAGGAAGGAGCCACCAGGAGCAAAAAAGGGGAGCTTTAGTTTTAAGAGAAATATCTCACACAATTCAATGCAAACACTCGAGTCACCGCAGAAGTATGCATCCGAAAATGCAATGGCATTAGGTGAGAGATAAACACTCAGGGCCGGATTCACAAAGGTAAACTTAGACCAAAAGTGTAAGCCTAGACCAAAAGTTTATGTTATATCTAACTTTACCAGTAGCAAAGTTAGACTTTTAGTCTAAACTTATATCAAAAGTCTAAACTGCTAAACTTAGACCAAGAGTCTAACTTTACTATTAGTAAGTTAGACTTTAGGTCCAAACTTACACTTTTGGTCTAAGTTTACCTTTGTGATTCGGGCCCTCCCCTGGGCTGAGCGAAAAAGTATTTGACAGCATTTCAGGTAAATTGCTGGAAGAGGCTGGGAGAAGATAGCCAACGGTTTAATTGGGCGTACTCAAACCCCACTCTAGGTATATTGTGAGCAGCAGGTCTCTGACAGCTGTGCTGCCAAACACCAGACCTAAATATAATCATTCATGGTTTACAATGCCTCGGGCCAGATTATGTAAACCGCCCTGGTAGCTCTTTCTTGTTTGGATTGTGGTAATGTGCACCAAGTTACCATTTAGGAAATAAAAACCATATTAGAATGTTTTCATATTTTTGTTCTATCTCCTTTGCTAAGGGGAAGTGCTGTTTTGGTGCAGTAAAGTGTTTTAATATTATTTATTCACTGTAGACCCCATTTGTCTTTGTAATCCATCCGCTCATCTTTCATTTCTCATGAACATTCCGCCTTTGCTCCTATAATGTTTTGTTTCCCAGAACTGCTTCACTCACTTCCAAATTTATATTGGCACAAAAGCAACTTTTCCCACACACTGCAGAGTTAGACATTCTTACACTGTGTTACTTATTAACCTATGCAGTTCAAGAAACCACTGTTATTTTTGTTTCAGATTCCTTCTGGTCGTAAAAATCTTTGACCCTTAGCTTTGCAGTTGTACCCCCCCAGAATTTCTTGCTGAAGTTAAACTGTCCCAAATACATAGCATTGTTTAATAAAATAATTTCTCTACAATTTTATTGAAAACAGTATTACGACTTGTTTCCTTGACAAGCATTTCTGAAATTATGTATTTCGTATTTTAACACAATTCAAATTCATCACTAAAACTAAACTGAATTTAGGCCCGTATTTATACTTTTTTTAGCGCCGCATTTGCGCCGCTTTTTGGCGCAAAACGGCGCAAACCTACAAAATACAATGGCATTTTGCAAGTTTGCGCTGTTTTTGCGTCAAAAAACGACGCAAATGCGGCGCAAAAAAAGTATAAATACGGGCCTAAGTTCAGTTTTAGCCTTAGGCCCGTATTTATACTTTTTTTGCGTCGTTTTTTGACGCAAAAACGGCGCAAACTTGCAAAATGCCATTGTATTGTGTAGGTTTGCGCCGTTTTGCGTCAAAAAGCGGCGCAAATGCGGCGCTAAAAAAAGTATAAATACGCGCCTTAATATCTTACTATAACGTATTCACGGTCCCTCTGACGCCTTCTTCATTCGCTCCATTGTCACACACACAAGAGGTGTAATAGCCCAGAAAGAACTGGAGGGAGCGCTGTGTGTTATTTATATCACCCCTGGGATGTTTCTAGCACACTACGCAGAACAGCGAAATATGTCATCCCACTTGTATTACTTACTGCTATCATTACAGTTGTTTGGTCTTCCACCACAAACATAACATGACATCATGTACAGTAGGACAGCAGACTTGTTTTGGAGCCTGTGGTCGGCAAAATTGTTTTCCGGTGGAAAAAAATGATAGTTTGTTTCACAACACCGGTGGTAAAAAAAGATAGTTAGCTTCACAATATTTAAAATACATCGCAAACAAGCTGACCTGTATTTTGAGAAAAGAGCAGATAAAGTTTACCGTGCTTTGAGAAAATATTGTGAGTGGTCGATACGCACCTGCTATGAGCAAAACAAGGATGCTCAAGCAAAGCAAGATTTTTCTTTCTGAGAACAAGGTACACATAATCGACTGGATCTAATTGAAAGTCCTTAGGAGAAAGGTGACAATGAGCAGAGATATTTTAAGGTTATAGCTAAGTTGTCAAGTGTCCATGGCACCCACCTTCCAAGAGCCTCCAGGTAAGGTGAGCTAGACAGCTAACATCCCTGCAATACAAAAAAAACCAAAACTATTTTTCTAACTTGACAGCTGAGCATGCATGACTGAAACCTGGGTTGAAATTTACTATTATTTCATGCAACACAGCATCAAAAGTTCTGGCACAGCACTGTTTGAAAAGGAGAGACCAGGACTAAGATATGGTGTTTGTGTCTTCCTAAGCACTGTCATGAAATTTGGGTACCTTGTGCCACATACACACCCTTGCAACACTGTGTGCATGCGTGAGTCTACGTTTTGTTCTGAAAGAATCGCTTTCCAATACAAAACATCACGCTTAGACTAAGGCCCATATACTTTTTTAGCGCCGCATTTAAGTCATTTTCTGACGCAAAAGCGGTGCAAACTGTCAAAATATAATTGAATTTTGTAAATTTGCGCCACTTTTGTGTCAAAGAAAGGCCGCAAATGCGGCGCTAAAAAGTATAAATATGGGCCTAAATTTAAAACTTTTCCCACTTTGTATGTGTGCTCTACCATGCTGAAAAAGAGAAAAAAACTTTTCTCCTACTTTGTGCCTGCCGCAAGGAGGCATTTATATGTGTGTAAATCCCTCTGTCTGCTAATGTTAACCTTATCCCTCTCTCCTAACCACTCTTTCTTACTCTGCTAGTCCATTTACCTACACCCTATCTGTCACGGTTTCGGGCGGGTCTGATCAGGACTTTGGTTGGGACACCCCTTGAGGTCACTGAATATCCTAAAGAGGTAGTACACTGGGGCAGAGGAGCAGCTAAAGGCATACACGGAAAGGACAGCTATGGATAGGCACAGGAAACAGGAAAGTGAAAGCAGAGCAACCCTTGTGTGAACAAACAGGAAACGGATTACCAGTGGACAAACACGCTGGGGTTGTACACAGAGTAAGGCGCAGAACCTCCCACAGTGACAGGGAATCTCAATGCCTCTGTGCAGTTTGCTCTTACAGATAGTCACCCTGCCAGCCCCATAGAAAGGAGGCAGCAGAAGTGATTCTGTCTCTGGACCCTAGAGCACAAACAAAGATAGTACTTACATACACAGGACACGCTCTTGTGGGTCCAGCTGGAAACACAGTGGCGATTCCTGAGAAAACAGCAATAGCACACTGTCACTGTTAAGCACGAAATACAACGTATAACACTGGACAAGGATGGGGGCTGGAATTGCCTCCTGGAAACCAGGAGCCAACCCCAGTACACAGGAGGACACGTATACACTGGTGAAGACTGATAGAACACTTACCAGACACAAAGAACCAAGAAGAAACAGAAACAGAAGGGAACCAACAAAGAGGCAGAGGCAAGAACTAGGAACAGGCTCAGGCTGAAGCAAAGGCGGGTCTAGGACTTGAAAACAGGGCGCAAACTTCTGTCTGGGACAGACAGAGACAGGACTGGGAAACTGAGAACAGGCTCTGGCTGGAACAGGCAAGGACAGGACTGGAATACAGGGAGTAGGAAATGAGCAGTAAACAGGACTGGGAAACAGAGAGAAGGTTCAGGCTGAAACAAGGCAGGAGCAGGGCAGAGAAACAGGGAGCAGGCTTTGGAAGAAACAAACAGGTACAAGGCTAAGAAGTAGGGAGCAGACTCTGGCTGGAACAATCAGGAGCAGGGCAGAGAAACAGGAAACAGGATCAGGCTGGAATAGAACAGGAACAAAACTGGAACACCATCCGACAAGGGGTTTGTAACACAAAGGAATTGAAGTCCGATGCACGACAGGGAGCTTGAGGAAATGGCTGCTTATAAGCAGTTCAATGCTGGGCTGCACAGGAGAGGTTTCAGGTGTGTGCGGTTTCGGACACTTGCAAGTCCTGGAGGAGAGGATCCAGTGAAAAGGAGCAACTGGACTTTTCCCATTGAAAACAATGGGAAACAGAATCCGGGTTTTCCTGACTACCAAGCTGTGCATTATGGGATTTGCAGTCCCAAGAAGCAAATGTAGTCCTACACAAGTGTACCATGGAGAAAAGAGAAACAAACAGGAGTCAGCTAGGGACTCTAGATAGGTGTTCAAGGCGATCTCACAGGCTTCTGACAGTCCCCTTACAGCGCACCCTGGAAATGGGACGACCGAGTCGTAACAGTATACCCCCTCCCACCAGTTTGCTCAAGAAGAGAAGGCGATCCTTTGGCTGAAAAAAGTTGAAGAGGAAAAGCCACAGCAAGAAAATCCAACACCAACCTTGGTTGATAAGTTTACAGTCCTGCCATAGGTGAATATTCCAATGAGCAAAGCATGTATTAATACCCATATGGGCTCTGATGTCTTTCCTCTTTATTGTTCGATTGATACGGGAGGAGTGCATGGAGTTGGTTTCTGGTGAAGTGGATTCAGGAGCAAGGAGATCTGGAATTGCATCATGGGCGGTATCATTTGGGACTTTAGTTTCCTGTTCAGTACTGTCTTCTTTGGAGGACATAATTGGCGTATTAGTAAGGTCTGTAACTCCTTCCGACAAGCAGGATATGTCTGTTTCTGCAGCAGTATTTGCATTGATTGTGGTCTGAGGCTTGCAAAGCATAGAAACTTGGGAGACATGGGTAACTGGTGTTCTCAAGGTAAACATGAAAAAGTCAGAATTGTCTTTCATCTTGGATGACATTGGAGTATCAAATTCAAGAGCAACAGGGGTTTTCATGTCTTTAGAGACTGGATTAACATATGAAAATGTAGAAGTTCCACAAACTAATTCTTTAGGGTGATCTTCTGACAAGACTGAGATTTCTTCATTGCAAGTGCTCTGTGGTGTGTTCGTGGTATCAGAAATGGTTTCTTTGCAAGGCGTTTCTACTACAGGTAGTTGATCTTCAGCTCTGTTAACACTGAAAGGTTGTTCTTTGGATTGAAATAGAACTGGAGTCTCTTCAGAAATTGCCTCTACATTGTTATCTAAATCTTCAGCTTTAGCCTTTGAATTGATGATGGTTTCTTGTAATAAAACACTAAGAACAGTACTTATCATCAGATCTTCGAATACAAGATTCAAATTCAAGTCTTTAGTTTCAGTGGGAAATATTACATCTTTCAGCACTTGAGCTTCGTTTTCAGATTTCTGGTTTTCAGGAGTCTTTAGTTTCAGGGACACAGCCGGTGACATTGGTGTGGCTGATTTTACATCAAGATCAGATACCAGTAGCTCAGAGATCTGTTCTTCACTAATTGTGGAGCTGGAAACAGGATACACATTAGCGGGGATCAGCAGGTCAGGGTCAGTGGTTGAGGCTGCAACTGTGTCCAGTTCTAGGTGAAGGATCTCATTTCTTATGACAGGCTGTTTAATTTCAGCTTGTTGGCTTTCTTCCATGTCTGAATTCTCCACGGTTTGCTTTGACACAGAAGAGATTTTTAAACTTTCTGAGAAGTCCATTACATTCTTAGTAATTGCGGGTATTTCTTCACGGTCAGAAAAATTCATTAGTTCACTTGAAACAAAAACTGTCTCTTCATTATCTGAAAATTCTATGTTATTGTTTGAAAGGGCAGGAGTATCCCCACAATCTGAAAATTCTGGTGTGTGCGCCATTTGAACAACACTATCTGCAGGTTTGTTCACGGCAAGGCAGGAACCACTGTCATCACTAGATTCAGATTCTTCAACACTGTTGCACAACTTGCCATTAATCTCCAGAAAAGTCATATATTGGTTTCTTAAGGTGCAGCTATTGGAGCCTGTATCATGGCTCTCTTCTTCCTTTGGCTTTATTTGTTCTGATAGAGGGGCTGAGACACTTCCTTCTGAAGACTCTGATCCATTCTTTGAATCAAGAGGCGTCAAATCTCTCAGAGATGTCGGAGATTCAGTCAACTGTACCGGAATTTTCACTGGAGAACTACAGGCTGAGAGAGAGTCTGAAGAAGAGGCTGATATATTTATAACTGGAGCTGTCTTTTGACTGTCATAAATAGAAGGGACAATCTGCTCGATAGAAGTCTTTGGAGAGGCACACAAAGTAGCATACTGTTCTTTAAGCCAAAGCTGGTGATCATTTTCTTTTTTCAGGTTTTCAAATTGCCTTGCAGTGGTTTCCATCAGCTGCTCTGTTACTTCTTCTACCTTACAGATAAACAGAATGTCTGGTTCTGGCAACAGTGAAATATGCATTGATGAAAAGAGCCCACGTGAACGATTTCTTGTGTATGTTACAACATATTCATCATAGAAGTCCAATATCTGCCTTTTAATTAGCCAAAACTGCTCTTTTAGTGTGTGTATGTCCATATTGTTATCAAACCCACTCAGAATAGAAAAGGGTTTAGCAGAGCTTTTAGGGATTGAGACTGGTGTATTATCCAGTTTGGGAAGAGCACAAGCCTTTTGAGTTGAACTAAGGAATCCCACAGTCTTTACTGGTCCCATTGATACAGGTTCTATCCTGCTGACTTGAAAGCACTGAGGGACTGGTAGATCCTTAAACGAGTCAGCACAGCACTTAGGAATTGAGACTGGTGTACTATCATCCAATTTGGGAGGAACACACGACATTTGAGTTGAACTAAGGAATCCCACCGTTTTTACTGATCCCTTAGATACAGGGTCTAGCCTGCTGACTTGAAAGCTCTGAGGGACTGAAAGGTCTTTATAAGAGTCAGTACTGCCCTTTGAATTCTGAGGAACTGGCCTAGATGGGCTGAAGCACTCAACAGAAAACAAGGGAATCCCTAGTGTGGCTTCTTGAACAGTGTCAGGGTTCTTTGTTTTGACAGAATCCTGGAAGTGAATTTGGGATGCACTAGCATGAGGCAAGGAATTAACCAGGGTTTCTTGAGAGTAAATGTCTTGTGCAGAAGTAGCAAAAGCACTTTCACTGTTAGGTACATTCTCCCCTGTTTGAGGTAATAGAACCTCCAAAAACTCATTATTTCTTCGCAATTCTTCTACAGACAGGGATTGGGGGTCATAATCACATATATTATAATAGTTGAACATTGATGGATCAGCAAGCCACGCAATGTAGTACTGCATTTGTAATCTTTGATTTTCTCTAACAAGTCTATCCTTTAAACTAAGGCCTTTTTTAGAGGTCTTCAGAGAATGTCTAGGTTTATAAAGGGGTGTCGGAGCATGACAGGAAAGCATTTTAGGTCTGTGTGTGTCTTTACTGCCTGGGGAGCTTGAAATGTTTGGTTGGTGCATTCTGTCACGGTTTCGGGCGGGTCTGATCAGGACTTTGGTTGGGACACCCTTTGAGGTCACTGAATATCCTAAAGAGGTAGTACACTGGGGCAGAGGAGCAGCTAAAGGCATACACGGAAAGGACAGCTATGGATAGGCACAGGAAACAGGAAAGTGAAAGCAGAGCAACCCTTGTGTGAACAAACAGGAAACGGATTACCAGTGGACAAACACGCTGGGGTTGTACACAGAGTAAGGCGCAGAACCTCCCACAGTGACAGGGAATCTCAATGCCTCTGTGCAGTTTGCTCTTACAGATAGTCACCCTGCCAGCCCCATAGAAAGGAGGCAGCAGAAGTGATTCTGTCTCTGGACCCTAGAGCACAAACAAAGATAGTACTTACATACACAGGACACGCTCTTGTGGGTCCAGCTGGAAACACAGTGGCGATTCCTGAGAAAACAGCAATAGCACACTGTCACTGTTAGGCACGAAATACAACGTATAACACTGGACAAGGATGGGGGCTGGAATTGCCTCCTGGAAACCAGGAGCCAACCCCAGTACACAGGAGGACATGTATACACTGGTGAAGACTGATAGAACACTTACCAGACACAAAGAACCAAGAAGAAACAGAAACAGAAGGGAACCAACAAAGAGGCAGAGGCAAGAACTAGGAACAGGCTCAGGCTGAAGCAAAGGCGGGTCTAGGACTTGAAAACAGGGCGCAAACTTCTGTCTGGGACAGACAGAGACAGGACTGGGAAACTGAGAATAGGCTCTGGCTGGAACAGGCAAGGACAGGACTGGAATACAGGGAGTAGGAAATGAGCAGTAAACAGGACTGGGAAACAGAGAGAAGGTTCAGGCTGAAACAAGGCAGGAGCAGGGCAGAGAAACAGGGAGCAGGCTTTGGAAGAAACAAACAGGTACAAGGCTAAGAAGTAGGGAGCAGACTCTGGCTGGAACAATCAGGAGCAGGGCAGAGAAACAGGAAACAGGATCAGGCTGGAATAGAACAGGAACAAAACTGGAACACCATCCGACAAGGGGTCTGTAACACAAAGGAATTGAAGTCCGATGCACGACAGGGAGCTTGAGGAAATGGCTGCTTATAAGCAGTTCCAAGCTGGGCTGCACAGGAGAGGTTTCAGGTGTGTGTGGTTTCGGACACTTGCAAGTCCTGGAGGAGAGGATCCAGTGAAAAGGAGCAACTGGACTTTTCCCATTGAAAACAATGGGAAACAGAATCCGGGTTTTCCTGACTACCAAGCTGTGCATTATGGGATTTGCAGTCCCAAGAAGCAAATGTAGTCCTACACAAGTGTACCATGGAGAAAAGAGAAACAAACAGGAGTCAGCTAGGGACTCTAGATAGGTGTTCAAGGTGATTCCCAGGCTTCTGACAGTCCCCTTACAGCGCACCCTGGAAATGGGACGACCGAGTCGTAACACTATCTCTTGTTCTCAGCCCTCTTTTGTTGACCTTTGCTTGCCTCACCTCTCTCTCAATATACTCTCTATAATTCACTCAAAACCATCTCTATCTGCAGCTCTCTCATGAACGTGCCTGCCCGTCCCTGTACCTACCTCTACATCCATCACTCTCAAGCCCCTCTCTCTACCTTATCCCACTCTGTACCTTATCTTTTCCTCTGTGCCTTACTACTCTTTTTCTATCAGACCTCTCTGTATCTCTCCTGTGTCCACTTCTGATGCAACCCTGTCTCCATATTTACCTACACTTTTTATTTCTGATGCTAAGTCCCTACTATGTTACCTCACTCTACCTCTCCTTGGTCACTTTTCTCTGCTACTACCCCCACCTCTCTCTATCTCATTTCTCTCTCCACCTTTCATCTTCCTGACACGTTTCTCTCTGACTATGCTGAATCTCAATTTACCATTCTATTAGTTCACTACCTCATCTCTCCAACCCCTTGCGTTTTACCTCTTTTTCCTTTCATTCACCTCTTTCTGGCTAGTTCTTTTCCCTCAACTCTTCCTTTTTCTCTGTCAACTCCTCTCTTCCTCTTTCTCTTACACACACAAACACATATACCTCTCTGGACCTCCTTCACCATTTCAACTCACTCCTCCACATCAAATGTCTTTCTCTACTTCCTTCTTTAAAGATCTCTACCTCATCATCTCTTCCTCTTTCTCTTTCTCATCAGTCTACCTCTCTAGCAACCAGAGATCTACTTCTCTATTTCACATACATCCCTCAATTTGCAGTTACATCACATTTCCCTTTCTATCTTCCCCTCCTCTCTACCTTTCTCTCTTTTTCACTACTCTCTTTACCTGACATGTTTTTCCTACATTTCTTTGCAAATTGCTCTCTCTGCATCTATTTGGGTTTCTTCAAGTCTCTCTATCTATCTCTACCTAGTGCCGCCTTTACCTCTCTCTAATTCACTTATTTTTCTACATTATATCTATCACTACCTCTCAAAAACATGTGCACTGCTCTACATTTCCTTCTCCCTATCGCGACCTGTACCTCTCTATCTCACTCTAAAACCTTAAAACCTAATCTATTTCTCTATTTCTTTTTCTCTCACTACATTGTTTTCTTTTTGCCTTTCTTTATCCTCCCTTCTGGCTCTCTCTCTTTCTTCTATATAATATTTTCCTCTACATACCTCACTCATATTTTTATATATAATCTCTACCTCTATATATATATGTGTGTTTTTGTGTGTGTGTGTCACCCGAAGAGACCGTATCAACAAACAAGAAGGAGGAATCACCATAGTCCACAGAAGCTACATCAGGATCTCCACCAACACCAACGATTGATGCCGCAGAGCACCTACACTTTCAGATACACATCAACGCCAACAACACCCTGAGAGGAACCCTCGTCTACAGACCACCAGGCCCCAGCCACCAATTCTGCGATGCCATCACCGACACTATCATCTCCCACCCCCTCGCCTCATTGGACTACCTGCTCTTCGGCTACCTAAATTTCCACCTCGAGAACACCAGCGACTGAAACTCCGCTGCCCTACTAGACAACCTCATAAACCTCGGCCTCAAGCAACTGGTCACCTCACCCACCCACTCAGCCAGACACATGCTCAACGCCATCTTCTTCTCCAGCAGCCACATCTCCTTCACTCACACCACCGAACTCCATTGGACCGACCACCACTGCGTTCATTTTTCCATCATGAAGCCCACCACCCACCACCAACAGCATCCCATCCTTCGCTACAAGTGGGACAAGATCTCCAAGGAACAGCTGATCTCCAACCTCGCCCAATCCCTACCACCCAAAACCAACGACCCCAGCACCACCAGCCTCAACCTCAATCAATCGCTTGACGACTGAGCCAACACCCTCACTCCACTCAAGAAAACCAACAACACCAGCATCAACAAGAAAGCCCCCTGGTTCACCGCAGACCTTCAGGCCTCCAAACGAGAACGCCGGAAAGCTGAGAAAACCTGGCGCCAAGAACAATCAGAGAGCAACTTCACCGCCCTCAGATCAGTCATGCGCAAACACATCAGCTCATCCGGACCACCAAAAGATCTTTTTACAAAGACTGGATAGACGACACCACACACAACAGCAAGGAACTATTCAACATCGTCAAGGAACTCACCAACCCCAAGTCCTGCTTCATCGACCCTTCCCACTCACAAGACCTCTGCAACTCCCTCTCTATCTACTTCCACCTCAAGATCACAGACATACATGGAAGCTTCGCAATGCCGTCCCCCACCACCACCACCACTGACATGGTCAACCCCATCGCACCCTGCGGCACCAACATACTAAGCGCATGGGCCCCCACCAACGATGAGGAAACCACCAAAACCATGAGCACCATCCACTCCGGCTCCCCCACAGACCCCTGCCCTCACCACGTCTTCAATAAGGGCAGCCAAATCATCGCTCCCCAGCTCCCGACCATCATCAACAGCTCCTTTGAGACCGCCATTTTCCCGGAAAGCAGGAAACATGCTAAAGTCAACGTCTTGCTCAAAAAGCCCAATGCCGACCCCGAAGACCTCAAAAAGTACCAACCTATCTCCCTACTCCCTTCCCCGTGAAGGTCATAGAAGGTCCTAGTGGACAACAGCCTACTCAACGTCTCCCAGTCTGGATTCTGCAAAAACCACAGCACCGAGACCGCCCTCATCGCCTGCACTGACGACATCAGGACCAGGCTCGACAAAGGTGAAACCGTTGCCCTCCTCCTCCTTGACCTCTCCGCAGCCTTCGACACCGTATGTCACCAAACCCTTCGCACACACCTCTTAGACGACGGAATTTGCCACAGAGCCCTGTACTGGCTCACTTCCTTCCTCTCTAAAAGAACACAAAGAGTTTGCCTCCCTCGTTCCAGTCAAAGGCCACCAAGACCATATGCGGAGTCCCCCAGGGATCCTCACTCAGCCCCACCCTCTTCAATATCTACATGGTTCCGCTCTCCAACATCGACCGACCCCACAGCCTCAACATAATTTCCTACGCTGACGACACTCAGCTCATCTTCTCCCTCACGAGGAACCCCGCAACCGCCAAGAACAACCTCCACACCGGACTTCTCGCCATCGCCAACTGGATGACAGCAAGCCACCTCAACCTGAACTCAGAAAAAAATCGAGATCATCATCTTCGGGCCCAACAAGTCAGCATGGGACATCTCCTGGTAGCCTGCCACCCTGGGGCCGCCCCCAACACCCACCACCCATGCACGCAATCTTGGCTTCATACTAGACTCTTCACTCTCCATGACCCAGCAAGTCAACGCCATCTCATCCTCATGCTTCAACACCCTTTGAATACTCCGCAAGACCTTCAGGTGGATTCTCGGGGAAACCAATAGAACGGTCACCCATGCTCTTGTTAGCAGCAGACTGGACTACGGCAATGCCCTCTACGCAGGATCAACGGCCAAGCTTCAGAAAAAACTCCAGCGCATCCAGAAAATCTCATCCTCAACCTCCCTCACCACAAACACATCTCCACCCACATCAGAGCCCTCCACTGGCTACCCGTCAACAAAAGGATCATCTTCAAAATCCTAATCCATGCTCAGAAAGCCCTCCACGACACCGGACTGGCCTACCTCAACGATCGACTTAACCTCCACAACCCAACACGCCAGCTCTGCTCCGCCGACCTCGCCCTCACAACAGTCCCTCGCATTCACCGTACCACAACCGGCGGAAGATCATTCTCCCACCTCGCTGCCAAAACCTGGAACTCCCTCAAGACCTAGGACCTCCTGACCTTCAGGAAGCACCTCAAGACCTTGCTCTTCGAGCAGTAGCACCCCTCCCCCGTGCCTTGAGACCCTTCTAGGTGAGTAGCGTGCTCAACAAATTAATTGATTGATTGATTGATTGTACATATATTCACTAAAAAGCCAAAGGTTATAGGAATGTTATAGTTAACTTTTGATTTTACTTACAAAAACCTAGAAAATCAGCAGTTATAGTTATACTTATCTCAAGAAACTCGAGCCCTAAGATGATTATAACTTGCACCCCTGCCATGCACAGTTGTCTCATCAATAAGTGTATTGCAAATGTTGTAGTGATAATATCAATGATGCCATACAAGATGTCATCAATGATGTAATAAGTGGGGTACTTAGGAGTGCATGGGAAGGGCGCAAGTTATAATAACCTTAGGGCACAAGTTGTGGTTACCTTAGGGCCTGTGGCCAGGCCCTGCAGCTAACCCCCCACAGGCATCCAATCCAACGCCACGCATAGCCTTTGGCTGTGCATGGAGTAGGGTGGCCTCAGAGTCTGGCCTGTGGCCAGGCCTTGCAGCCAACCCACCCTAGGCATTTACACTCCTGCACATGCACATCCTTTGGCCCTGTGCAGCTGCAGCCAACCCCTCATATGCATTTAACCCCACACTATACATGACCTTTGGCCTTGCACACCGTGGGCTGGCCATAGTGCCTGGCCTGTGGCCAACCCCTTTTATGTACCCTAGGGGAATTTGAGATATAATTTCTGTGAAATGCGCATCGGTGCCAGAATGCATGCTAATCTGCTTATTTATAAAAGAAGAGGCTAAAGTTTTGCATAAAATATCTACCCAACTAGGGTACTTTCTACTGGCTAAATAATAAGTACTGTCTTGTTGGGTAGATGTATAGTACATATTCCACACTACAACTGCATAAAGGACCCCAAGGTAATGTCTCCAGTGACCTTGTGTGTCCGTTATTTTGGCAATGTGATTGTTCCTGGATCGTCTTCATACTGATAACATAAATCCTAGGCCCATATGTACTAACACATTTTCCCATAGACACAGAATGGATAAGACCCTTTGGTACATCTGGCCCCTAGTGTGGAGAAGACAATGATATTACAAACAATTGAATCTCCATCAAACAAGGGTACTTCCTCTTAAAAAATGTAGTAAGTGCTCCTTTGTTTGGTGGAGATATGGTCATGTTCCTCTGCTTCAAGAACATCTATCCAAAATCTGCGGGAAATGCTCTCCGTGGGCTTTTTTTAAGCTGTCCATCATCCTGTTTACTGGAGGGTATGTGGCCAGGCCAAGGTCCCACCGGGATTGCTCCAGCACGCATGGAGCAGCTTTAAATGCTGCTCCCATCATGCAGGAGCAATCCTTTCATCTGTTTTTCTGACTGCTTGAGAAGGGCAGGAAAACAGATGAAAAGTACACTCCCAGCGAGCTGGAGCAGTTTTCTGGTACCCCTTGCTGGGAGTGTCCTTACAGTTTGCTCTCACTTGGCAGGAGCTGTGTAAGCTCCTACCAAGCAAAAGCAAACTGCTCTCTCCTGAAGTTAGGCAACTCAGGAAATAGGGAGCCGGTCCTGGGGGTGGCAGTCCCCAAGGCCATTGATAGCTCCTGGAGGGGGGTCCCCTTATGTGTCTATTCTGGCCCCAGGGAGATTGTGGTCTCCAGTGCCCTACAGAGCTAGGGAGGGGGTTCTGTATGGTCCTCCTCCAAATCAATCAAGTACACTCCACGGAGGTGATGGTCCCCAGGCCTATCCCCAGAAACAGGAGGAGGGCCAGTGCACCACCCCTCTATTATTTAGACAATACCCTGCGGACGTTGTTTTCCCTGGGTCTCCATTGAGCCTATGGAGTGGGGTCTGCACAGCCCCCTTTGACATACAAACAAAGCCCCTGGGAGGTGGTGATCCCTGGGGCTCAATAGATCCTGAGGACGGGGGCCATGTATGCCCCCATCTCTTTTTTAATACTGCGCATGCCCCAGCATTAAAAAAACATGCTTTCTTTCCCTGACAGGATCCCGGGGGGACTCCAGCACCAGGGCAAGACAGTCAGGGAATTCCTACCCTGCTCCTTTTTCTTTTTAAACATTCTTTTATGAGATCTCTGGGATTGACAGAGTCTCTGCGTCCCCGCATATACAAATTTATTTTTCCTTTCATAACTACAAAAACACTGAACAGATTTACACCAATTAACAAAAAGCATGCTTTCTGGACCAACAGCTGGCTTTCTGCCAAATTTGGTGTAATTCTGTCAGCGGTTTGTTCTGTAGTTGTGTCTAAAATGTGTTTTCAGACCTTTCCTTATTCTTGGCCTCCACTTGATGAATCACCCTGAAACTTTCAAGACAGCAGCTGAAGTGAGTGGCAAACTAGTTTTGGAAATTTGGAAACTTCATGACGATTCGTCAAACGGACACGTAAATGATTGGCAAAATAAAAATGCTTTTCCTATAGAAACAAGGTCCTAAATATAATACATATCTATCTATATATATAGATACGTATATATATATATATATATACATACATACATACATAAACATTGCTCCCACAAGCATGGAAGTTATATATCCACACATATATATATATATATACGTATATATACATATATATACATATATATACATATATATACATATATATATATATATATATATATATATATATATATATATGTTTGGATATATAACTTCCATGCTTGTGGGAGCAATGTTTTCATCATTTTGTGTGTAGGGAAACAGATGAAAACTCCACTTTCTGCAAGCAGGAGCTATTTGACAGCTCCCGCTTGAAGAAAGTGGAGTTTGTTTGCTTTTGCTTGTTGAGAGCTATATCCTGAGGGTGAAAACCACAGGACATAGCAGGAGCTGGCCATGGTGGTCCCCAGGTCCACCGGAGAGGTGGCAGCCCCCGGCCTTTAAGCAAAATGAATGTGGGGCATCCTGCATCACCTCCACAGGGCCTTAATGATAATTAAAGGGGGGGGGCTCTGTGGCCCCCACAGCCCCAGGGACTGCTACCTCCCCAGGGCTTTAATCATAATTAAGTGGGAGCTGCACTCCCTCCCTCCCACAGCCCCAGGGACTACCACCTCCCCATGGCTGAATTTAAAATAGCAAGGGGGACCGTTACGGACCCCCAGCTCTGGTGACCATCAGCTCCCCGGGGGTAGTTCACATTGGAAGGGGGCCATGTGGCCCCACCTCAAGAAGCCAAAGGGCTGGCTCCTGCCATGTCTTGTGGTGTTCACCCTCAAGACATAACAGGAGGTGGCAGTCCCCGGGACTGTTGGGGGGGCGTACAACTCCCCTTGATTCTTGACATTAAAGCCCCAGGGAGGTGGCAGTCCCTGGGGCTAAAGCAAGCACAGGAGGGGAGGCCCTTGCACCTTCCTCCTTATTTTTGACATGCCCCCGAGATCTGGTCTACCCTGGGGCTTCATTAAAAACAAGCGTGGAGCTGCACTTGTTTTAAAAAAGATTTTGATGTGAATTTGCGATGTTGCAAATTCTTGGCAATTTTTTTTTTAATGTTCTTTTTTGCCCTCGTGGGGTACCTCTATCAATGCTGCACCAGAGCTAAGGGATCAGGTTGTACCTCCCCTTGCCCCTTTTCTTTTTTTTCATGAAGTCAAGTCCCAAGATGGCTGCCAACACTTCCTGGTTTGAAGTGTTGGCAGCCAATCAGAGCTCTGCAGCTCTCTGCATGAGCTCTTGTTATTCACAAAGTCGTTGAGGAGGATTCACAGCCCTGGATATGCACACTTATTTTCCCTTTAATATCTCAAAAAACACTGAACGGATTTACACCAGATAGCCAAAAGCACAGTCTGGGGAACAAAATCTAGCTTTCTGCCAACTTTGGTGGAATTCCGTCCAGCAGTTTGTGCGGTCATGATCCAAGCTCCTATATAATATATATGATTTGCCAGTAATAGTTAGCAGTGCTAACTATAACTTATGAACTTGTCATGCGCTGCTTATGACCTCACATATGGCACCACTCATAACATGTTCTATGACCTCATTTATGACATCACTGATGACATCACTAATGACAACACTGATGACATCAGTGGATGAGCGTGTTTCACAGTTTACATAGTGGCAAGTAACTATTGTATTAATTCTACGTAATTTTCTCCTGGTTGGGTGTACCTAATGGGTGTAAGTGTTTACAAAACAGGCGTGCTCCTAATGCACTATAGATGTGTAGAGGTATTGAACACATTATAAATGTTTGTATTCATGAGTTACTCTGGGCCTGATTCTAACTTTGGAGGACGGTGTTAAACCGTCCCAAAAGTGGCGGATATACCACCTACCGTATTACGAGTCCATTATATCCTATGGAACTCGTAATACGGTAGGTGGTATATCCGCCACTTTTGGGACGGTTTAACACCGTCCTCCAAAGTTAGAATCAGGCCCTCTGTGTGCAAGTGACAGCTGACTTGTATTGATTATGCTACACACAACTTTTTGGTTCTGCTGAAAACGTTTTGTACAGAAGAAAGTTTCTATGTAGTATATACTATCTTCCTTAAGCATACTTAATGGATTAGAGAGAATCGTGTCAGCATGATAATTTATACTTAACATGGAAGAGTGTGTGCACCAGGTACTAATCTATGTACACACGATTGTTTTACAGCAGAAGAAGGGCCAGGTTTAAAGTTTTCACCACAGCATAAAGGGTGTCTGTAGTATGATATTTAGCACTTTCAGGTCTTGTTTATTTTTAGCAAATAGTGTTTTTGGAAAATATTGCATAGAATGTACACTGTTATTAGCCGATTCTTTTCTACACTCTGGGGGTGATTCTAATTCTGGCGGGCGGCGGAGGCCGCCCGCCAGAATTCCGCCCCCATAATACCGCTCCGCGGTCAGAAGACCGCGGAGGGTATTATGAGTTTTTCCCTGGGCTGCCGGGCGGTCTCCAAAAGACCGCCCGCCAGCCCAGGGAAAAACTCCCTTCCCACGAGGATGCCGGCTCGTAATCGAGCCGGCGGAGTGGGAAGGTGCGACGGGTGCAGTAGCACCCGTCGCGTATTTCAGTGTCTGCAAGGCAGACACTGAAATACCTTGCGGGGCCCTCTTACGGGGGCCCCTGCCGTGCCCATGCCATTGGCATGGGCACGGCAGGGGCCCCCAGGGGCCCCGCGACCCCCCCTACCGCCATCCTGTTCATGGCGGCTTTCCCGCCATGAACAGGATGGCGGTAGGGGGGGTCAGAATCCCCCATGGCGGCGCAGCAAGCTGCGCCGCCATGGGGGATTCTGAGGGCAGCGGTAAACCGGCAGGAGACCGCCGGTTTACCCTTTCTGACCGCTCCCGCCGACCCTCGCCCCGGCGGTCGAAGACCGCCGGGGTTAGAATCAGCCCCTCTGTGTTATATTTCTCATGAGAATTTCACTGTTTGTAAATAGTGTGATAGAGGGTCAGATGTGCTAAAATGCAATTTTGCATTTCCTAAATAGCAACTTCATAGAAATAGCTATTTAGGAAATGCAAAATGTATGTACAAAGATGCCGATTTCCTAATAACAATTCCTACAAAGTAGGAATCGCTATTAGGAAATCAAAAATAAGAAATCCCACGCCATTTAAAACAAAGGACTGGTTTTGCATTTGCCAAATAGCCATTTCCTATTATCAAATGGCTATTTTGGAAATGCAAAACTAATGATGGCTAGGGGCAAATGGCCCCCTTGGTGCACCCCACAAATTGGGGTGCTCATGTAGCTCACACATATACCCAAGGGGCATGTGTGTGCTCTATTGTACTTTTTTTTTAAAGCATCTTGGGGTGCTTTTTTTAAATTGCACATGGTTACCATCTAATTGAAGTCGATGGTAATTTCATTTCCTAAATGCCCAATTCGATTAGATAATCCCTATTTGCAATTTCCTATTCGGAGGATCGAAAATTGTGATTTCTGCAAGGGTAGAAATAGCAATTTGCGATTCCTTAAAGGGACTGTATATGACAAAAGCCCATTTTGCATTTCTTAACAGCCAGAAATATCGATTCGGACCATTAAGAAATGCAAAACAGCTTTGTACATGTGATCCAAAGAGAGAACTGTCTCCACAGAGTAAACACTGTTTACAGTAGTCAGTCCACTTCTGTCATCAACTTCATTTCTTAATGTAGGTTCAATATGTTTCAGGGATTTGATACAGATTAAAACCCTTCTGTAGAAGGGCATTTTATTGGAATTGGCATTCACTAATTTGGCTTTCTCCAAACATTTGTATACAGATTGAACACCACACTCAATGAGGGTTTCCCATATATCTATGGTTGATTGTAAATGTAAACTAAATTATGTGTAAATCCATAACAATTTATACAGCAATATGTGGGTAAGCCAAGCTTAGATCATTAGTGATGCCATCAGTGATGTCATTAATGATGTCATTTGAGATGTCATGAGTGTTGTCATAGAACATGCCTTGAGTGATGTCATATGTGAGGTAATAAGCAGTGCATAGTGGGGGTGGAAGTTTTAGTTAGTGTTGCTAACTATAACTGTTGAGTTTCCTTTTCTTTTTATTTCAGAAGGTTAACATCATAAATAAGAAATTTATCTAACTATAACTATACTTTAATTTTTGGTTCATTCACTGAACTTCTAAGGTTTTCTTAATTGAGAGCTGATTTTCTTATTACTTCAAACTATAATGTTAATTTAACCTTTGATTTTTTTCAGTGAAACTCTAGGTTTTTAATAATAAAAATATACTTAGAAATACTTAGAAACTAACTACTAAACAATGTTTGTACTGAGAATATTCAACTTCTTAGTTGTTGCAACTGTCATATATACAGAAATATTCCCAGAATACTTTTCAAGGTTTTGTATCTATCTTTATATAAACATCATATTTATATGTCAAAAAGGCACTGATCAGTTTTTCCTATTCTATAAACTATGTGTTTCCACTATGCACATCCATTTTAAGGTTGTGTAATCGATTTCGAAGGAATCTCCCTGGCGGCTTGTAGAAGACTCGCGAGATCGTAGAGTTGTAAATTTCATTCTAATCTGTTGTACAGAGTTTTTGTCAGTTATTATCACATGCTAATCTTTAATAATAAAGGCAGTACACTGTGCATATTGTATTAATTAGTTTATTTACAAACTTACGTCTATTGTGAGACAATTGCGGGAGCCGAACACACAATTCCCTGCATGGACTACGAAGGGGCTGCACTTCCTATATGGCTCTTGTGACCCGCTCACGAAGTTGCACATTTTGAATTACGTTTATAACACTTTATTTTTGCAGTTCAGAAGAACGTAAGCCATGAGAAGAAGTGTTGTTTAAAGTAGAAAAAACATTTGGTGTATTGGTGCATTTGCGTTAATAAGAAAGTTCTCAGTTTTTTACAATCTTGCTTGTGCTATACCCATGGGACGCCCGGAAGAGGAAAGATATCCAAAGGAAGGATTACGATTGGTTTATATGGATGTCTTTATTTAGCAAATAAATATTTCTTCCTTCTTGCATCATTTACCTACTGGGATTTCCTGTGATTACACCTTTTTGGCTAACTCTCTGACTTTGCTGATTTTCTCCAATCACAATGTCATCCTCTGATTCAGATAGGAGCCCTACTCCTGTTCTTTCAAGTCAGCCACCTTAGCCACCCAAAGAGTCCTTGGCCTGGCAATGTTTTCAGATAAGGTCTGGTAGGAAGAAAGTATCTGCCAAAAATGTAATTTGTAATATACGCAAAAAAGAGTTCTGTAAGGGCAGCCAGAATAAGCATTATTCCATGAGTACCATTGGATGAGGTGACATTTGAGAGCTATGCACCCTCAACACCTTGCTCAGGCTACGTTAGCCCGTTCTCAGAGCTTGATACCTCATCAGGGGGGTCCACACCTTTCCAACCTGGTGACTCTGTGCCTGACCAGGTACTCACCGTTCAAGCAGATAACAACTCTGCATATCTGAATAAAGCCCTTTTTTGCTGCTTATGTAAGGAGATAATTTTTTCTTCTGAGACAAGCAGGGGTGCATGGGACAGGCCTGTCCAGGATCATAAATGCAGTAGGTTTTTTCACACTTTTTTCTCGTTTTAAAGGAGATGTTGTGTTTTTGTTTACTCCTAGTTTCTTGTTTTTATTCTTTCCCTTTAAAAAAAAGTCAAACATGTTGAAAATGTTAAAAACACAAAAAATACAGTTAATTTAAATGTTACCTGAAAAGGCTCTTATCAGAGCTACCCTATATTTTAATTATGTATTTTATACTATGTACCTTTTTTTCCTTCTTGACAACTCTCACAAGACACTCACAAGAGCCATGATGCTCCCATACATAGCATGGGTGATTCTCGCAAGCCTCTTGCGAGAGTTAAGTGCATAGTCCTCCATGTCCACTGCATGGGGCGGTGTTTGTGTTCACAAGCGTCTTGCAAAACCCTACTTTAATATCTGAATTTGAATTTTCACTGAACATGATGTCCCCCACTCACCTGGTTCCAACCACGGGGACAACACTGGGGCCAATGCTGGACCCCCACTCCCAATCAAGAAGAGGCTGGTCACAGTAATCCTAGTTCCAGGCCACTTCCAAAAGGAAGGGGGTGACAAAATAATGAATGAACATTTGTGGTACTTGTTCTGCTCATTGACGGTGCTACTCTGCTTAACCAGGTCATCACTTCTGAGACCTTATGGTTTAGGAGCAGGTGGATGTTTACGAGACAACACTTCTGGTTATTGTGATAATGTAGTACACTGGAAACCACAAGATGAGGCCATTATCTCCAATGCATCACATACTCTACACAGGTTAAAATACAATGTTTTGAAATATCACACCTACGGATTTCTTAATAATCATAACATGAGAGCAGATCAACCAGATACTCAAACAGAATCTACTACTGCAAACAGCATAGATGCTGGAATGTGCCACTTAGGAGTCCACCAGCTCAGGATACCTTTGGGAACATGCAGATCTGACACATCACCTCCCATTTTGTTTTCCATTGCTAAGTATTGGGAGTGCTTTTGGCCAATCTGGGTCAAAACGTTATCGAGTTCAGCTGCAAATGTGATTGCCCATTATAGCCATACATAATTCCGCATGTGGTTGGCTTCTCAAGTTGTTATTTATTTTATGTTTAGCACATGTTTTAAGCTTATTGCTGTTTTAAATTCAGCATTTATGATCTAATGAGTTGTAATCCATTTTTTATTGGTCAACTGATTTTGTTTTTAAAACATAGAATTGAGGGAATGCTTTTGTATTGCCTTACTTTGCTGCTACTTTAATGGTCAATGGGCGAAATAAAGTATTTAAAGTAAGTTAAACAAGGTTACTTCACAACACAAGGTTGGAGTTATGAACATTTCCAAGGTTGCGCTTGAAGCATGGCTTGGGAGTTAGAGACACTCCCTAGGCATGCTAGAAACAAGGTTACATTGGATATATAGCTTGACAGTAAGGGAACTCTCAAGATATGCTAGGTAACATGGTTACACTCGGTACAAGGTTTGAATTCCAAGGTATGCAAAAAAAATGATTACTCTCAGTACATAAGTTGGAGGTATAAATTTGGTTGAGGAGAGTCTTTAGTCCACAAGCAACACTGTTCAGAAGTCAAGACTTTCAGAGAGGGTCTAGAACTAGGACGAGCAAAGAGATAACAGACAAGCCTGCAAATACTACTAAGGATTAGTGCGCACTACCCTGAAAGAACATACTTAGCCTGGACTAGCACTACAGCTGGAGCTTGAAGGAGGCATGCAGGCCATTGCAAGAAGCTTAAGAAGAGAAAATCTTACATTATGGAGGGAGACACTGGAGGCATTGCAATAATCTGGATCTCGGAGTCATCTGATGAGACATAGAAGACTAGAGCGATAGAAGGTTTATGGATGACTGGGAAGATGAGTGCAGGGCTGAGGTTGCACAGGACTGAAGCAATGAAGGTCTGAGCAACTCAGGAGATGAGTGCAGGGACGAAGCTTGCACTGAACAGGAACACAGGAAGCTCAGGTTAACTCAAGAGGTGAGTGCAGGGAAGCTGCTTGTGCAGGACTTGACAGGTGCTGGTTTGGGTCCTGCTACAGGTAGATGCAAGTTCAGAGGGGCTATTTATATAGGAAGCCAAGAATATTCCAAATGGTGCTACAACGCCAAGAAATCCTAGCTATTACCTCAGACTAAATAGTGGACTTAGCGCTTTAGGCCAATGGATCGATGCAACATAGATTTGAGGGGACGTCAATGATGACTGTCATAATAAACACCAACAATCAAGTAATCAATAATCTAATCACTATGCAATAACCACACCAGTTTGTTAAGAAATGATTATACATTTATTTCCCTATATTGACAACGCTAAGTCATGAAAATAACTCTTAGACATAAATGATAAGCATATAGGATCAATAGTGGCTGAATAAAACGTCTTATATGCCTGAGGTTAATCAAAGCAAGTAAGCAAATTATCTCAAATATCATAACACTAATTAATACCAACAATATTTGCAGCAGAGATATGTTATACATTGGAACAAAAGATTGTCAGCAAAAGATCGAAGATTGTCAATATAAATCATGAGCATGTAATGTCATAATCCCTCACTAACCACTAATTAGCATTAAAATGTTGGGCTTCATGTAAAAAGAATTTAGAAAACACAAATTTAGAAAACATAATAGCTTGGGTTATTATTTAAAAAAATTACTATCATTGTGCAGCAATTAATTTATAAGTTGCAGCTGGTACCTGTAAAACAAGAGACACATAAAGCATTACAATTTCATACATTACCCATAGAAAAACAACATGAAGACTACTTCAGCAAGGGGACACCATCAGGAACATTTTCATAGGTTCTGGTCTACATTGACAGCTAAACCCACTAATGACTCGAACCTCCACTAAGAACTCCCTTAATCCGAAACTCTGACAGAAGTACTCAGAATAGGAACACAGGAAGTTTGCAATAATAATAGGTGACAGATCATTATATAGCTTTTTGAAAAGCTCACGATTGGTCAGTACATGGGGTGTTATACAATTCAGCCAATAAAACTACTGTTAGATAGCTAAAAACAACATTATTAACTATATACAATTATAAAAGTTTCTTCTTCTCTTCCGTCTCATCCGTGGATCTATTGTTCCATCTCATCAAAACTTTACTTCTCAGGAAGAAACGTCTTATTATGTTACTTCTGCTTCCATCCTCGAGGAAGAAACTAGATGTTAGTGACAATTTTAAACAATAGAACAGTCAAACTCGAGCAATGACCTAATAAATCTGACCTTGTAAGACATAACGCAAAGACTGGCTAGGGGTAGCTGTCTACCCGTCTAAAAGCTATTAATCACACTCTTTTAAGGCAAGCATTGAGCAATGGAAAATAACTGCAATTTTAGCTGAAGTTTTGCTTAAACCGAGAACAAAAATGAATGATGTGACCATTTACAAAAATCACTTGTTTTCACATATTAGTTCATCAATAATCAGTACGTTATTAGAAAAATAATTGTTCAAAATTTCCACTCCTGCAATGGTAATTGACAACAACAAATACAACTGAACCCAAGTGCATGGTTCACAGTGGACACCTGAGTATCCTAAAAAGGCACATGATATCTGCAGGTGCTAAGTCGCCTAAACTTGCATAGCAATGGAAATGAAGGGCCAATAGTTCATGCCTTTATTGAGGGTGAAGCCAAACAGTACTTGAGATGGAAAGGTGCCACAGGGTAAGGAATGACATGAGACTGCAAGTAATACCCATCGCTCATAGAGTGTGTTGTGACACATATTCTGTTGGACCAGGTATAACTTATATGTACCAGATTTTTGATACCCTTCTGCTTTTTTTCCTGAGATCCCACAAGGCAATTTTACATTTTCCTTCATTGCAATAGTTATCCCCTATAATCCCCACCACTAGACTTTGGGGAGAGATATCTTCCCAAGGTAACACATGTGCCAAATATGAAGGGTAGAGACTGTCTCTCTCTGCTCATACCTCTCTTCATCATAATGAATGTCATTAGTAGGGTGTAAAATGGAGTATCCTCTCTGTTGACAGCTGTGTCTTGGGCAACCAGTGTGCACATTTTAACGTAAGGATACTCGCATTTCTCTCTCAGACATCTCCTTATGGGGACAAGCATGTGTAATATGATGTACTCAAAGAGAGTGCTCTGCACTGAAAATTCTCTCCAGAGTGACAAATATAAATACTCACATGTGCAAAATAACTGCCCTCCCCACCAGCAAACAGCAGTGTGTAGTATACTATGAGAATGCATTTGCCTTTGTGCCAAAACCTGTGTCTTGTATAAAAATCTTTATTCTTATGTAGGAAGAAGCACTGATCTCTCTATAACACCTTAAACATACATGTAAATACAGCAGAACAGTTACAGTTCTTGAAAGACACACTGCCACTTTAGGTCACCTTTGCAAGACGCAATGATTTTGAAATCTTTAAAAGTTATTAAGGAAAGAAATCAGTAGTAACTTCAAATATGATGTTAAAAAAACCTGAACTAACAATATAACAAAAAATAACAACATTAATAAAACTACAACAACCGTAAAAACAACAAACATTACAAAATATTATTTATTTTTGCTGATTTTCTGTCACCATAATGTCATCATCAGATTCAGATGAACAGCCTAGTGCTGTTCCTACAACTCAGCCACCTCAGCCTGCCAAGGAGTCCTCGGTGTGGTAATTTTTTTAAATAAGGCCAAGTGGGAAATTATTATCTACTAAATATTTAATATGTAAGATATGCAAAAAGGAGTTCAGCAGGAGCACCAGGCACATGCAATACAGCATGAGTACAATGGGCATGTGACCTCCTAAATTAGGCTTGGATGATGCGTAGTAGAGCAGTGACATCTACGACCCTCAGAGGTCGACTCTAATCTTTTGACTCGGACAGGAGTAAAAAGATCATCAAATTAAACATTAAGAACTGATGGCAAAAAACAACAATTATATATAAAAAGGAGTCAGTAATTTATACACACCACAACCCATGTGGTCACAAATCACCACACCAGTTTGGAAAAGCTTAAACATTTAGGCCCTCATTCTGACCCTGGCGGTCGGTGATAAAGCGGCGGCCAAGCCGCCAACAGGCCGGCGGTCTAAAATATGCAATTCTGACCCTGGCGGGAACCGCCAACACAGCCCGCCAACTTAACACTCCGACCGCCACGGCGGTACAAACAAACAGCGCGGCGGTTCCCGCCAACAGCCAGGCGGCAGACAATGTACCGCCCACCCTATTACGACCCACCAATCTGCCACCTTTTCCGGGGCGGGAGCACCGCCGATAAGAACACGGCGGAAACAGACTACGAACGGGAAAACGCTCACCTCTACGCACTCCACGCGAGATTCCGGCAGTATGGAACCAGAGTTGCAGGTCATCCCCGCACTCCTATTCCTGCTCATATACCAGGAGCACGCCCGGCGGCGCGGAAGACATCGGTGAGTACTGCACCAACGACACAGGGGAGGGAAAAGATTACCGGCACACACCCACCCACCCACACCCACTACAACACACACATCAATGCATTCCCACAGATCACTGTCACAACCCACAAACCACCCCCCTCCGAAATAATGCAAAGACCAAAAGAAGAGATCATAAACGGGCAGATATATTGAAATATGTACACCAGTAATCCCAATAAATAAACTATGTACAAAATATATACAGCTACTAAATGTAGTCCAACCACTGTCCGTGGATCACAGGGGTCCTGTGCAAAGGGGCAAGGCCCAGTCCCACGACAAGAACTCCACGGAGAGAACACTGCAGGGGCATCAGAAAGAAAATAGGACAGGCACCTCAGGGGGAAGGGAAGGGGGGGCACCTCAGCCACTTGAGTACACGACGCCAGATCCACGAGGGGACTCCATGACCACTGGCCCATCCTGGGGAGAGCAAAGCCACAGTCCATACAGTCCATACAGTGGGTGGCCTGCCCACTGGGCTATCCTGGGGAGAGCAAAGCCACAGTCCAAACAGTCCATACAGTGGGTGGCCTGCCCACTGGGCCATCCTGGGGAGAGCAAAGCCACAGTCCAAACAGTCCATACAGTGGGTGGCCTGCCCACTGGGCCATCCTGGGGAGAGCAAAGCCACAGTCCAAACAGTCCATACAGTGGGTGGCCTGCCCACTGGGCCATCCTGGGGAGAGCAAAGCCACAGTCCAAACAGTCCATACAGTGGGTGGCCTGCCCACTGGGCCATCCTGGGGAGAGCAAAGCCACAGTCCAAACAGTCCATACAGTGGGTGGCCTGCCCACTGGGCCATCCTGGGGAGAGCAAAGCCACAGTCCAAACAGTCCATACAGTGGGTGGCCTGCCCACTGGGCCATCCTGGGGAGAGCAAAGCCACAGTCCATACAGTCCATACAGTGGGTGGCCTGCCCACTGGGCCATCCTGGGGAGAGCAAAGCCACAGTCCATACAGTCCATACAGTGGGTGGCCTGCCCACTGGGCCATCCTGGGGAGAGCAAAGCCACAGTCCATACAGTCCATAACAGACCCCACTGCCACTGGAGGAGGCAAGTTGGCCAGAGGACATCCTGCAGCCCTGCCCGAGATAGATCCTGCCCTGCCACGTCTGCCAAAGGGCCAGCGGTTCTTGCCTTGAAGGGCCCAGTTCAGCGGTTCCTGAGACGGCGGGGCCCAGTTCAGCGGTGCTTGAGACTGCGGGGCCCAGTTCAGCGGTCCTTGCCCTGAAGGGCCCAGTTCAGCGGTTCTTGAGACGGCGGGGCCCAGTTCAGCGGTCCTTGCCCTGAAGGGCCCAGTTCAGCGGTTCTTGAGACGGCGGGGCCCAGTTCAGCGGTCCTTGCCCTGAAGGGCCCAGTTCAGCGGTTCTTGAGACGGCGGGGCCCAGTTCAGCGGTTCTTGAGACGGCGGGGCCCAGTTCAGCGGTCCTTGCCCTGAAGGGCCCAGTTCAGCGGTTCTTGAGACGGCGGGGCCCAGTTCAGCGGTCCTTGCCCTGAAGGGCCAAGTTCAGCGGTTCTTGAGACGGCGGGGCCCAGTTCAGCGGTTCTTGAGACGGCGGGGCCCAGCGGAGCGGTGCGTGAGACGGCGGGGCCCAGCGGAGCAGTTCTTGAGACGGCGGGGCCCAGCGGAGCGGTGCTTGAGACTGCGGGGCCCAGTTCAGTGGTCCTTGCCCTGAAGGGCCCAGTTCAGCGGTTCTTAAGACGGCGGGGCCCAGTTCAGCGGTTCTTGAGACGGCGGGGCCCAGCGGAGCGGTGCGTGAGACGGCGGGGCCCAGCGGAGCGGTTCTTGAGACGGCGGGGCCCAGCGGAGCGGTGCTGGAGACTGCGGGGCCCAGTTCAGCGGTCCTTGCCCTGAAGGGCCCAGTTCAGCGGTTCTTGAGACGGCGGGGCCCAGTTCAGCGGTCCTTGCCCTGAAGGGCCCAGTTCAGCGGTTCTTGAGACGGCGGGGCCCAGTTCAGCGGTTCTTGAGACGGCGGGGCCCAGCGGAGCGGTGCGTGAGACGGCGGGGCCCAGCGGAGCGGTTCTTGAGACGGCGGGGCCCAGCGGAGCGGTGCTTGAGACTGCGGGGCCCAGTTCAGCGGTCCTTGCCCTGAAGGGCCCAGTTCAGCGGTTCTTGAGACGGCGGGGCCCAGTTCAGCGGTTCTTGAGACGGCGGGGCCCAGCGGAGCGGTGCGTGAGACGGCGGGGCCCAGCGGAGCGGTTCTTGAGACGGCGGGGCCCAGCGGAGCGGTGCTTGAGACTGCGGGGCCCAGTTCAGCGGTCCTTGCCCTGAAGGGCCCAGTTCAGCGGTTCTTGAGACGGCGGGGCCCAGTTCAGCGGTTCTTGAGACGGCGGCCGGTCTATGGCCAACTGCTAATTGCCTGGTGGTGCCCTCCTGGGCAGCGGGGATGGTGCTCCTTCACTGCCCACCTGGGCTGTGGGTGGTGGGGCCCTCCTGGCCAGCTGGGCTGGGTCCTCCCTGGGCAGCGGCTATGGGGGTGGTGGGCTCTCCCGGGGCAGCGTTGCCGGTTCCTCCCGGGGCAGCGGCTATGGGGGTTGTGGGCTCCTCCTGGGCAGCAGGCCTGCTGCCTGACCTCTCCGACTTGCTGCCCTTGCCCTCCTTAGTCGTGGGCCTGTGGCCCTTTCCTCCCTTTGGAGCTGTGGCTGGTGACTGTCTCTGGGTGGTGTCCGGGGGGGATGTAGAAGGCGGGCTCCTGCGGCGACCCTTCCGCCTTCTGCTCCTCTTCCCAGGGGGTGGGCTGGCTGTCCCCTTGCTGCTGGGCGAAGATCCAGACATGCGGGCTGGCAGGCTCCAATACCCCTGCACCCTTGTCAAGGGGGCTGCAGGGCTGGTGGTGGCTGAGGTGCTCTTCTTACCCCGACGAGAAGGAGGGGGGGGCTCAGGGTCAGGAAAGAAGTTAGTAGTGGCGAGGAAGAGCTTCTTGGGACAATGGAGAGTGGTAGGTACAGTGGGAATGGGAGTGGAGGGAGAGGATGTGGTTGTAGGTGAGTCACGTTTGCTGTCTTTGGGTGCAGGTGCAGGAGGGATAGGCTGTCGTGAGGTGGATGGCTGTTGGGTGGGTGGGTGGCTGCGTTTGTGTGGTGTGGAAGAGGGGGTGACAGACACAGTGGGAGAGGACACAGGGGACGTGTAAATGGCAGTGGGGGTGGTGACTGCACGTGTGCGGACTGGAGTGGAGGGTGTGCTGGTGATGGAAACACTGGCTGATGGTGAGATGAATGGAGGTGTGAGTGTAGACGTCACAGGGAGGGAGGAGGGAGACGAGGAGGTGGGGGTCACAGAGGTGGTAGTGACTGTTGGCATGTCTGCATCGGAATGTTGCGTGTGTGAATGTCTGCGTGATCTGTGGTGCTTATGTTTGGATGAGCTTCTCTTGGGTGTTGAGGTGTGTGCAGGCTGGTCTGATGGTGTGGGTGGGACAGGCAGAGGAACAGGAGACTGGGAGGAGGGAGTTAGTAGAGGCAGGCAGGAGACAGGGACAATGGCTGCCGTCAGTGCTGAGGCCAGAGCCTGGAACGATCGCTGATGGGCAGCCTGACCCGAATGAATGCCCTCCAGGTACGCATTGCTGCGATGAACCTCCCTCTCCACCCCCTGGATGGCATTCAAAAGAGTAGTCTGCCCAACAATGAGCGTTCGGAGGAGGTCAATGACCTCCTCACTGAGGGCAGCGGGGGTAACAGGGGCAGGGCCTGAGGTGCCTGGGGCGAAGGAGATGCCCGGCTTCCTGGCAGAGCGGGCACGGGGCGAACGCTGAGGGGCTGCTGGGAGGGCGGAGATGGTGCGCTGGGTGGCGGCTGTACCTGTAATGGCGGGGGGCACGGATGGTGCCACCCCCGCAAGGGAGCCCCCTTCCGAGGACGTGTCCGTGTCGCTGCAGGGTCCAGTCGTCCCCGTCGTGGAGCTCCCCTCGCCCTCCGTCTCACTGGTCCAGTCTGACTCTGTGGCATGGCCCTCCTGGGCCATGTGAGATGCAGCTCCCTCCTGCCCCGATGGCACTTCTCCTCCGCCTGATGATGCTGATGCACACAAGCACAGAAAGACAAACAAAAAGGGGGGGGGAGAGAGAAATAAAGGGATATTGAGTACATGGATCTCCGGTACAGTTAGCGGACATGACAGACACAGATGCCCCCTGCACTAAGTTGCGCACTTGGGGTCCGCTACGCATTCCGTGGAACATGCCCTACACGCCTAGAGTTGACAACTGCACCCATGGATGACACGGCCCAGGGATGGCTGTACTGACAAACTACTGAGGGTGGTGGCTGGGGACACAGGGGCTTACGGGGGTGCCCAGCCTACAGATATCGCCCTGGCCTAGGGGGACCCCCAGCCCTCCTCCCCCACCCAGACACCTCCACTGCGCGACAACAGAGTAGATAATGCTTGTACTCACCCCCTTGTGTCTGCTGTGCTGCCCTCACGCGCCCATCCAATTCAGGGTAGGCCACCGCCAGGATCCGGAACATCAGGGGGCTCAGTTGACGGCAGGCACCCCGCCTACGTTGGGAGGCCATCCCCAGCAGAGACTCGGCGGTCTTCTTGGTCCCGCGGCGGATGTCCTCCCACCTCTTGCGGCAGTGGGTGCCCCGTCGATGGTGGACCCCCAGGGTCCGGACTTCCTTGGCGATGGCACGCCAAATCCCGATCTTCTCATGGGCGCGGACCTATGTGACACGTACAGGGAGGGAGAAATACCACGTTCAAGTTTCTCAGCATTTTCCTTTCCAGTGGCCCAACGCCCCCCATCCCCGCCAGGCCCCCCGCCATGCCCCCGCCAGGCCCAACATGCCCCCCATCCCCGCCAGGCCCCCCGCCAGGCCCAACATGCCCCCCATCCCCGCCAGGCCCCCCGCCAGGCCCCCCGCCAGGCCCAACATGCCCCCCATCCCCGCCAGGCCCCCCGCCAGGCCCAACATGCCCCCCATCCCCGCCAGGCCCCCCGCCATGCCCCCCGCCAGGCCCAACATGCCCCCCATCCCCGCCAGGCCCAACATGCCCCCCATCCCCGCCAGGCCCCCCGCCAGGCCCAACATGCCCCCCATCCCCGCCAGGCCCCCCGCCAGGCCCAACATGCCCCCCATCCCCGCCAGGCCCCCCGCCATGCCCCCGCCAGGCCCAACATGCCCCCCATCCCCGCCAGGCCCCCCGCCAGGCCCAACATGCCCCCCATCCCCGCCAGGCCCCCCGCCATGCCCCCAAGCCAGCCAGTGGCCCCAAATCCATATTGAATTAAACTCACTTGTTGGTCTGGAGGACCGTAGAGTAGCGCATACTGGGGGAGGACCCCATCCACAAGTTTCTCCAACTCCTCTCCAGTGAAGGCAGGGGCCCTTTCCCCAGGCGCAGCAGCCATTGTCCCTTCCAGACCGAGGTCACAGCAACACTTGCAGTATAGGTCCTCTCCTGTGAAAGTTCAAGTCGCAAGTGGATAAGTAGATAGAAAATGGCGGTCACGTCCGCGGCGGTGCGTACCGCGGCGGTGCGTCCCGCCACCGCCGGCGCCCTTCGCCATTGGCTCCTGAAACCCATAGGCTTCAATGTTAACCAATGCGGCTTCGCGCCGCGGTCTTCGCCCGCTGCCCGCCGTGGTGTGCCACGCCAGCGCATTGACCTCACATCCCATTGTCACACTTCACAGGTCAGGCAGCCGCCATTTCCAGGGCCCACATGGCTCAATTTCAACTGCGTCACACAGGCCTAGGCCTTGCATAGCCACTCAGACACGCCATTCACTGCATAGAGAATCGTATACTGTGCTAGCTGTGAGTACGTACCTGTGGGTTGCTTGACTGTGTGCTCCATGTTGTCCTTCCTAGGCACCGTCCGCTGGGTTGGGCGAGGAGACGGATGAATCCTCCCGTGTACCGACCGCTGGTGGACCTGTCGACAATGGAAGAACGCCACATTATCCTGACCTACCGTCTTAACCGTGCCACTATCCATGAACTGTGTGCCCAGCTGGAGCCCGACCTGATGTCCCCCATCCGCCAACCCACAGGGATTCCCCCTCTGGTGCAGGTCATGTCAGTACTCCATTTCTTGGCAAGTGGGTCATTTCAGACAACCGTGGGAATTGCTTCTGGGATGTCTCAGCCCATGTTTTCGAAGGTGTTATCCAGAGTGTTGTCTGCCCTGATGAAATCCGTGAGGAGCTACATCATTTTCCCTGAGGTGGGCGAATTGGCTACAGTGAAGGGTGATTTCTACGCCCTTGGACATATTCCCAACGTAATTGGTGCCATTGATGGGACCCATGTGGCTTTGGTTCCCCCAAGAGACAGGGAGCAGGTGTACAGGAACAGAAAAAATTACCATTCAATGAACATCCAGGTGGTGTGTTTGGCTGACCAGTACATCTCGCATGTAAATGCCAAATTCCCAGGGTCAGTGCATGACGCCTACATCCTCAGGAATAGCAGCATCCCTTACGTGATGGAACAGCTACAGAGACACTGTGTATGGCTAGTGGGGGACTCTGGGTACCCCAACCTGTCGTGGCTACTGACCCCAGTAAGGAATCCCCGGACCAGGGCAGAGGAACGGTACAATGAGGCCCATGGGCGTACTAGGAGGGTGATCGAACGCACCTTTGGCCTCCTAAAGGCCAGGTTTCGGTGCCTGCATATGACAGGTGGATCCCTAATGTACTCACCTAAGAAGGTGTGTCACATCATCGTGGCCTGCTGCATGCTTCACAACCTGGCTTTGCGCCGCCAGGTGCCTTTCCTGCAGGAGGATGGTCGAGACGGTGGTGTTGTGGCAGCGGTGGAACCTGAGGAGAGTGACGACGGGGCTGAAACAGACAACAGGGACAGAATCATTGAACAGTACTTCCAATAGGACACAGGTAACATTTCAAAGATAATTTAGTAAATGTTAACTACTCTCCTGCATCTCTGCTGCCTGTCTATTTGCCCCAGTGTATGACGACTGAGTTTTGGCTTTTCCCTCCCTATTTCAGATCTGGGGTCCCCACTACGAGTCCTGTGCTTCGTTTCCCCATGGACTACAGCTTTGTGGCAGCTGTTTGTTGACTTCACCATGTACAAGGACATATTTGCACTGTCATGTCAATTACAATCTATTGAAATCACAGCCAGACTCCAGATATTTTGGTGCAAAATAGGTGTTTATTGAAGTGCTCAAAATGGGATGGGTGGTTTCAAGTGGGTGGGGGCTATGGTGAAGGAAGGAATGTCCATGGCAGAGTCCAGAGTAACAGTCACACAGGTGCATTGTCCAGAGGCCTGTGGAGAGATGGAGCATGGGCAGTTCAAGGATGGACAGGGTGACAATGTGGGACAGTGGGATGACATCAGGTGGTATCCATTGCTGGCGGGGGTCTTGACATCCTACTCTGTCTTCTTGCGAGATCTCAGGGCCCTCTTGCGGGGTGGTTCTTCTCCTGCAGGAGGTGGGGGTCTGGTGGGCTGCTGCTGTGCGGGGTCCTCCTGTCCACTAGCGCCGGCGGAGGTGGTTGGCTGTTCTTGGTCCAGGCTAGTGGCAGGGGCCCTTGGGTGTTGTTCAGTGTCCGCCCTGTTGTTGACGAGGTCCTGCAGCAGCCCTACCATGGTAACCAGGGTGGTGTTGATGGCTCTGATGTCCTCCCTGTACCCCCGATAGTGTTCCTCCTGCAGTACCTGGATCTCCTGGAACCGGGCCAGTACCGTCGCCATCGTCTCCTGGGAGCGGTTGTATGCTCCCATGATGGTGGTGAGGACCTCGTGGAGAGTGGGTTCCCTGGGCCTCTCCTCCCCCCCCTGTCGCACAGCTGCCCTCCGAGTTCCCCTGTTTCCCTGGGCCTCTGCCCCCTGGCCGGTGTGCCCACTACCACTGCCCCCAGGTCCCTGTTGTTGTTGGGGTGGTGGGTTATCCTGGGTGCCCTGTAGTGGTAGACACACCGCAGATTGACGCGCCCTGGAGACAGAGGCATGGGCCCGCTGGGTGGGAGCTGTGCTGGTGTTCCCAGAGGGGTTTGGGTCTGTAGTGGCCTGGGCCTGTGTGAGGGGAACCGACTGTCCAGAGGTCCCCGATGGTCCGGGCTGGTCATCGGTGTCCAGGTCGACAGAGCTGCTGTCATCGCTGACGGCCTCTTGGGTGGGGGGTGTGGAGAATTCTGGCCCCTCCGCCGCGGTGTGTTGACGGTCGGGTCCTGCAGGGGTATAGAGGTATGGTTATAGTTTCAATGTGTGGCATATGGGTGTATCTGTGGGTTCTCGTGTCCCCAAGTGCTGGCATTCGTGTGTGGGGGCTTTGGTGAGGGTGGCTTGTGGGGGGATGTGTATATGCATTGGGCATGCTTTGGTGATGGGTGTCCATGCTTAGTGGACGCATGCAGGCCTAGGTTTTGGGATGTGTGGGTTGTGATGGTGAGACATTGGCGGGGAATAGGTGTGCTGGGAGTGGGGGTGAGGATGGTGGTGGGGGTGAGGATGGTGGTGGGGGTGAGGGTGGGGGTGAGGATGGGGGTGGGGGTGAGGTTGGGGTTCGAGGATGGGGGTGAGGGTTGGGGTCTGATTTGGCATGCAGGTGGGGGGGAAGCAGTATTGAAGCTTCAACTTACCAGTATCCATTCCTCCGCCGACTCCTGCGAGGCCGTCAGGATGCAGGATGTTCAAGACTTCCTCCTCCCATGATGTGAATTGTGGGGGTTGAGGTGGGGGTCCTCCGCCAGTCTTCTGCACGGCGATGTTGTGCCTGGATACCATGGAACGCACCTTCCCCCGTAGGTCGTTCCATCGCTTCCTGATGTCTTCCCGATTTCTGGGGTGCTGTCCCACTGCGTTGACCCTGTCGACAATCCTCTGCCATAGCTCCGTCCTCCGGGCAATGCTGGTGTATTGTATCTGTGTGCCGAACAGCTGGGGCTCTACCCGAACGATTTCCTCCACCATGACCCTGAGTTCTTCGTCTGTGAAGCGGGGTTGTCTTTGGGGTGCCATGGGGTGGTGTGTATGATGTGTGGGGTGGAGTATGTGTATTTAAGTGAGTTGAGTGTGGTGGTGTGTGTTGTTTTGTGTGTGGATAGTGTGTGGGTGATGGTGTTGAGTGGCTGTGGCTGTTATTTTTTGGATGCTGGTGTCTCACTCTTGCCTTCTTTACGAATTTTTTTGCGTAGGGGTTTGTGGGTGATGTGGGTGGGTGTTTTATATTGTATTGTGTGTGTGGGAGTGGTGTGTGTATGTGTATCAGGTGTGTGGGATTCAAATCGTCCAATGTGGCTGAGTTTTGTTCGTTTGTGTGTATTCTGACCGCGGCGGTGTGTCCCGCCAATGGAATACCGCGTTTGAATGACCGCCGCGTGGATTCGTGGGTCGTAATGGGATGGGCGTATTTCTGTTGGCGTGGCGGTGGAGGTTTGGTCACCTCCACCTTTCCGCCGACCGCTGGTCTGGCGGTCTGTTGTGGCGGTCGGATTTTCGGAGGTTTGCCTTCTGCGGGTCAGAATGACCGTGGCGGGTTTCCGCGACCGCGGCGGGATTATGGAGGATTTCTGACCGGCGGTAGGCGCCTTTTACCGCCGAGGTCAGAATGACCACCTTAATGCCCTTATATCAACAATGCCGAAGTCACATAAATAATATGCGTAACCAGATGACAGCAATACAGGAACAACACAGGCTGTGCAAAATGTCTGAAGAATCTTAGGGGCATATTTAAGAAACCCTAGCTCCGCCTTGTGCCATGTTAGCGTAATTGGCCCAAAAAGGCCAAAATCACCTTGCCAGATTTACAAAGTGGCACAATGCATGCATTGTGGTACTTTGTAACCCGTTGCGCCACATTATGCCTGAGCCGGGCATAATGTATGCAAGTGTGTCATTCCCACATTGGGGGGACGAAAAAATGGTGCAAAGAAATCTAAATGATTTCTTTATGTCATTGTTTTAGGCATTTTTTAATGCCTGCTCAGAGCAGGTGTTAAAAGGCGCATGCCATTGTTTTCAATGGGCTCCTATGTACTGTTCAAGGTTAGCTCCAAACGTTTGGAACTACCCCTGAACAGTACATCAATAGCGTCAGAGATTCTAATGCTATTGCCCCCTACCTTGCGCCCTGGTGTGCCGTATTTTAAATACGGAGCACTCATGGTAGCCGTAGGGGGGCAAAAGGGGCAACAAAAAAAGGGACGCTACATGTATTGTAACACCACTTTCCTTTAATCTGGCCCTTAGTCTGACAAGAGCAATCACCATTAAACACTTCAAAAGAGTTATATAGAATTATTTGAGAAATAGCAACAGATTTCATTAGTTGTACAGTAGAATCAGTCACAATCAATTAATAAACATTTAATTCCATTATTGGATCGGACATCCTTGCTACCAAATTCTAATTAGAAAAGCACGTGTGGGGCAGGATTTTGGCACATGCAAACATTAAAATAAGGCAAACATTTACATCTGAACTATGGCGCTAGCAAAAAATGTGGTTGAACTTCTAAGGAAAACCTGCAAAGAAAACAAATGCACATTGTTTACACCTCTCCTAAAAGAGACAGCAATTAGCAGAGTCTTCGTCAGCAGAGCACAGGAACAGCAGGTCTTCAGCGATCGGCATCAGGAACATGGAATAGGACAACAGGTCAGTAGAATTGGGCGTAAGGTATCTGAACTGTTAGAATCAAAGATGTATGTCATCTACTAAACATAACTACAACTGTACTATAACTGAATTTAATTACATCTCCTTATAACTAAACAGAACTAACTTACATCATCTTGAACTTTGCCTAATTAAAGTCCCAAAATGTATTTCTCCAATTTGTAATTTTTTTCACGTTTCCTCCAGATAGGCCCAAGTTGACGCTCTTCTCTGGACAGCAGTTTCCGCAGAATATTAACATTGCAGAAAACAGAACAGAACATGACATTTTAGCTAACATTATTTCCTACTAGAAATAAGGTCCATTGTTAAAACTTTCAATAGTTTATCACAAGGAAGTACAGAATGAAGTACAGAATGAAGAGAGTGGAAAAGCAGTGGCTTTCCACTTTGAGTTTTCAATGGGATAAACAAAATTTGCAAAAAAAAATCAATTACGTCAGTATAACATCTCAAAACTGTACTGTGGAAAAATACTAAAGCTTAGGCCTTTTGACTATTGTTAATACATGAAGAAATAAACAATTTTGATATTCAAACCATACAAGTCTTATCTGTAGTATTTCATGACTCTTAATTAACATCATATATTTCAAAACATATTTAGTACAATATTTAATCAGTCAATAATAATTGCAAATCAGTATTTTTATTCATTAATATTAATAATTATCCTTTGTCAATACAAATGGTTAATTCATCAAAATATGTTTTCAAAGATATTTAAGACATACATGTTTTCCATTTCTAGCACAATTTTTCTCTAATTAGTCCTTTTAGTACGCATCATTTATACGATTTTTTATTCATATTTTATTAATAGTGTTTGCTCTCTAACAATCCCTCCTTTGATGGCAATATGTGCCGTCACAAAAGAACACTTCATTAATGAGAGAATTCAAAGCTTTCTTCAAAATTTCTCACATCACGAAAGTATCTGCTTCTCATCTTTTTCATTTCTATTTCTTCCCTCTTCTGTTTATGTCTCTCCCTTTGTAATTTTATGTATATGTACATTTGTAAAATCCGATTATAGAAATGAAACACACTGCTTGCTACCTTAAGTATTGATTTCAGTATCATTCCCACAAAACCGTGAACAACCTTTAGCTATATTTTCCCATACACTTGGTTGTTTCAGGTCCTTTTAGCCAGAATTCAAATTTGTTGAATTTTTAGTGTAGCCTCTAATTTCTTTTCTGTTGTCTGGGATAAAAGTGCAACAATGTTGCAACTTAAGCATCTAACGCACTCTGCCCTCTTTTGCTAGAAGGATGTCTAATCCAAGACGGTTCTGAAGAACCATCGAACGGACCACAGCCATTTCTGTATCAATGAGAAGCATTGCTCCAGAAACATCTGTTAACATTCTGTCCACAATGGTTGACAATTTTCAAATTTTATGTCATTCAAACAAATCCTACAGAAGGAATAGTTGTTCCAAATACATTTCCAATTTTATCTGAATAGCTTGCCCTTTTTCATCTTGGTCTTGAATTGTCATGAGTATCATTTATGTTGTCAATTTGGTGCATTTTAAGGAAAACCACTCCCTGATAACAAGTCCCATACAATCCCCTAGGCAGATGATAAGAGGCATTTTTACCACTAATATAATACACTCCAGGAATCACAGGATCTTGTCCATTTAGCATACATTTTCATATATATTTCTAAATAGAAAAACTTGTCTGCATTTACTCGTTCCCAAAAACTTAGTATTGGTGCTGGATTGAGGCCTGTATGTACAAAGCTTCCCTATGTGTTGGTAATCTATAGCAAGCTTTCCTCTCAACTGGTGAAAACATGCATGTCAAATTATTCCTGTGATCATAGACTGTACCAAATGTCAGTGTAGGTTAAAAAAATCCCTGCAATATCTGTGTTTCTAGTTTTAGAAATACTACTCGGATGTTGGTTAACTGGAACAAAATAAAAAGACTAGATTGAAATTCAAGAAAAAATACTGTATGTATTCCTGATTATAAGGCCTTGTTAATAAACGACTGCAACTAATTCCATAAGTTAATGGTAAACTATAATATGTAATTCCTTCTTGTACCAAGGAAGGAATTTGTGTACACAGATAATATTCGCTCACATCTATAGTCAAAATATTCATACAAGAAATGATAATAAACATTAGGAGAAAGAGCACCATGTGAGTTTTCTAAGTACAAGTAACTCATCTTTATACAACTTGTCTAACTCAGAAAATGTAGTAACCTCTTGTATTGGAGAAGAAGTAGTTTCAGCTTTATCAGAAATACTCATACCTATCATTAATAACAACAGACATACAACTGCCAATCCAACATACACGTACTTGCACCCATTGTTTCTATTGCAGTTGTTATTCATGGTTTGTAAAGAATCAAAAAGTGGAAGAAAGCGAAATATAAACTTAACTATGCAGCCACTACAAAAGTAAAAAATGAGCCTCAGTTTTCTTTGCGATTATATACACAGAAACATTCAGGTTCTCCAGAATTTATCCAAAATTGGTTTAGCAGTTTTTTCAAAATCGGCTTGGATTTTCTCTTTAGTAGATCACAGTCTGCTCTTCACTAATTATTATTTCCAGTGTATAAAGTATTTCGTGGTCAATTGACAATGTAGTTTCAAAACTCAGTTCAAATGTGATTTCAAGTTCCAAAATGCTGAACTAGATTCTCACAGTCAAAACAAAAGGACATAAACTTGAGTTCTCACCCATCAGCTGCAAGGTATGCCCATTCAGCACGTATGTATCTTCAACTTACAACTCTTTTTTTTTTTTGATTTTCGACTTGTACTTATTTCTCCTTCACTCAGCTCTGTTCCTTCTGCTGTTATTGCTTCCTTGTTTATATGTAGCAACACATCAGAAACGTTTTCAACTGTAGGTGAGGAAGGCCACTTATCTCCTTTCACAGTTTTTCCAGATAGTGGTGATACAACTGGACTTACAATTTTTCTTGGAGGAGTGACATCCGTTTGATTTTGATTCAACTCAACTCCAGTTTCAGGTGCTTCAGGAAACAATATTTGTTTTATATATTTTTCCCAATTGTCTGCTTCTGGGAGAGTCCTCCGGCTCAGACTCGATTCTCCTGTTATATCCACTTCTGTTTCTGCTCATAGAGGAGTATCAGGATTAGGATTTTCATCAATTTGCACTGTCTTTACCTCTGCAGTCTCTCGCTCTGTTTCTGTCACTTGCTCCTCTTGAGATTCTACAGTTTCAGTTAGTGCTCTCAGGAACACTGGATCTTCATCATCCAAACGATATGACACTTTACAAGTATGACTCGCATTAATCCAGTTTGGAATTCCAGCACACTTCACAGCAGTCACCGTTACCAATATGACCTGAAATAGACCTTTCCATCTAAGGTCCAAGCAAGCCTTTTGCATGTGCTTCTTGATCAACACCCAATCAGCAGCCCGTATACTGTGACACTGGCCTTGGGATGGTGGCATGGCTGTTGCTGCCACCTGGTGAGACAAAGAGCGAGCCACATCCAATAGACCATTGCAGTAATCCAGCACCAAGTCATCTGCTATGCTTGCAAGCGCATTTGCAGGAACAGCTGGCAGTCTCATGGCTCTGCCCATCAATATTTCGTGTGGTGACAATCCAGTCTTTCTGTCGGTTGTACTTCGCATGCTCATCAGAACCAAAGGTAAAGCATTAGGCCACTTCAGATTAGTAGATGCACACATTTTTACTAAACAAGCTTTCAGAGTACCATTCATTTGCTCCACTAATTGAGAAGTCTCAGGACTCTAACTACAGTGCAGCTTTTGCTCAATGTTGAAGGCCGAACCTCGTTATTGAAGTGACTTCCTCTATTTAATTCTAAAGAAGCCGGTAATCCGAACCTTGGGATCAGCTCCCTAAGCAACCGCTTTTTCACTGTGAGGCTATCATTTCTACGTGTAGTGTGGGCATCAAACCAATGACTAAATATACAATCACCAACAATTACCTCATACCACCACACACAGGCACCTCAATGAAATCAATCTGCATTTTGTTAAATGGACCACCTGGTCTTCCAATGTGACTCAAATTGACAACAGTTCTCTTTCACACATTCATTTGCTGGCATGTAATGTATCTGTGACAATTGCTTATGCAACCTGTCAAAATTTTGGATTGAACCAGGTTTGGTTAAATGTTCGAATCATTGCGTCTCTGCCCATGTGAGTTTGACCATGATACTAACTAGCCATTTGTGAGAATAGACAGTTTGGGAAGACTACCTGCCCCTCATTTGAAACACAGATTTCATCAATTTCTCTATGATTACAGTCCAATTTTGTCCGGTTTAATTTTTCATCTTCTGGAACGTCATCTTGCAATCTTTTTATTTCTTCCCAAGTGTCAGCCACCATTAACAGAAAACTTTGACTTGTCTCCTCAATAGCTATTACATTTTTCCACTCTCCATTTAAGGTGGCAGAATGAAGTGCACAATATTTGGCAATTTGATCAGCATATGCATTACCTATAGACATAAAATCATTTGCTGTGTGATGCGCAGTGCACATCACAACTGCGACTTTCTCAGGTAATTGCAGACCTTCTAGCAATTCATGAATCCTATCACCATTTCTGATTGGTGAGCCAGAAGAGGTCATGAAACCCTATTGGGACCGATACTGCCCAAAGTCATGCACAACACCAAATCCATATAGGCTTTCTGTAAAAATCGTAATTTTGATCTGTGATGAAATACAGCATGCCCTAGTAAGAGCAACCAATTCAGCCACTTGTGCACAAAATACTCTTTGAACTCGTGAAGCTTCGAGTACACCAGAAATAGTGCATACAACATAACCAGCTCTCAATGTTCCCACATTGTCTCTTAAACAGGAACCTTCAACAAAAAGTATTTGGTAATTTGGTGCACAGTTCAGTAACATCCAGGAAGTCATATTCCACTTAATTTACAATCTCAAATTCAGCAGTGTCTATAGGTAACAAGGTAGGGAGGTTAAGCACTCCATACCTCTTCAAGGTAATATTTGGGGAACCCAGAATTAGCAATTCATAATGAGTCAATTGAGCATTTGCAAAGTATTGAGTCTTGGTCCTGGTAAGCAAGACCTCATCTGAGTGAGGGATAAGAACAGTTAAAGGATGTTCCATCACAATGCTCTCATTCTGAGCAAGACTAACACCAACCGCAGCCACCTGTTTCAGACAGCCTGGTAAAGCGGTGGCAGCCAGATTCAATGTGGCTGAAAAATATAGTACAGTACGATTTACGCCACTATGTACTTGTGTCAGGACAGAAAGATAACAGCAATCACGTTCAAAAAAATGGTTTGTGCAGTCAGGCATTGCTGATGGCTCTATTATGAGCCAGAGACAATGCCTAGGCTGTTTCCCGCTGGAACATGCGCTGACCCAGCTGGAAAATCGTAATGGGCCCGGCAGGAAGGCTGCCACAATGGCAGCAACCTAACCATCCGAATTTTGGAAGACAGGCTTTTCCGTCTGCTGAAATCGTAATCAGGCCCTTTGTGTCCATTTTCACCCAAATGATTTAGTAATGTAATAGTAGTATCTTGCCTGCATGCATCTCGTGTTTTTGAAGCATTCATTAAATTACCAATGTACTGAACCATTGAAGATTTGAAAGGCATTTCCAATGATTTTTAAATCTTCTTTAACACTTGAATCAAAATTGACGGGGATTCTGAAAATGCTTGTGGAATTTTAGACCAGGAATACACACAACTGCAGAACTTAAAACAGAAGAGGAACTGGCTATCCTCATGTAGAGGCACTGAGAAAAATGCTTGTGATAAGTCCACTACTGTGAACCATTCTGCATCACATTGAATTTGGAACAAAATCACTGCTGGATTATGTACCACTGGACAACATTTGACCACTATGTCATTTATTTTCCTCACATCCTGAAATTTATGAAATTTCCCAATAGGTTTTCACAAACCCATAATAGGTGAATTACATGGGTTGCTCAGCACTTCTTTCAAAACCCCTTGCTCAACGAAACCTGCAATTACAGGAATGACTCCTTTTATTACATCTGGTGCCATGTGATATTGGAGAGTTTTCTTGAAAACTGCATTAGGTTTAGCTGTGACTTTGACTGGTTCCACTCCTTTAATTAGACCAATATCTCATCCCGAAAGATCCCACACTTTTAGAATAACTGTATCTTGTAGGTCACTTGGCAGGCCCTATACTGTAAATGCAGGAACAAGAGTTATCAAAGGACATTCTTAATTAATTAGATTACAGCCAACTGGTATGCATGATTTCTCATCATCACCCATTTGTTCATGCCTCCAAAAGCACCAATTTTAACAGGAATCAATTCAGTGATCAAATTTGTTAGGTGTTGATTTGCTATTATTACAACATCTACTGTTCTCCCAGAAAGTGGTACATTGGGAACATCTGCAGTTCTGTCAGTAGAGTGTGTAGCTCCTGTGTCAAACAAAAATGAAATTTCATGACCCATAACTGTTCCATTTACATAGGGACCACCTTGATCCACCTATAATGAAGCTGCTAGCACATGTTCTTCCTCATCGGAACTCTCACTCACAATTTCATCACTCAATTCATCATCACCGTATAATGGGTACTGTGTAATTAGTTGTTGACCATTTTGACTTAACATTTGACCCACGAACCACTAACTGCTGCTGTGCCATTGAAGCTTGAGGTATTTGCATTTGCTGTGGCATCATTTGCATATGCTGTTGTATTTGCTGTTATGGTACCTGAAAACGTGGCACCTGCCGTTGGGGATTTTGCATTGCTGAAACTGCATTTGATTATTCATATGTCCCTGTTGTTGTTGTAGTAGTCCTTGAATCCCTGATTGTGCTGCTCTAATCTGCATCACCATTGCCTTTTCTCTCACTCTTTTCTGTTTCATATCAATTTCATCACTGCAATATTTAACAAACTACAATACTTCATCAATCGATTTTGCTTGCCAGCAAATCAAATGATTTTTAAGCATGTTACTAACATCAGGTCTCAATGCCTGCTGAAACCTGAACACAAAATTAATCATGTCCTTGGGCGCAATTGCCTCCATACTCATGTAATGCTTGAATGCCTGCAACAACCTTTCATAGTATGCATGTACTGACTCCTTTGCTTCTTGAGCTCTCCTATCACTTTCCTGCCAACCAATATCTTTAGGGGAAATTCTCTATTTTGAAAATTCAATCACCTTGTAATAGCTTTTTATCACTTCAGGAGACGGCGCACCTGTAACCGGATCTCGAAGAGGCTCTCTCGTTGGCTAGTCAACACTCCTCTCTCACTCAATGTAGGAGGCTGGTCTGGCTTGTAGTGAGTACCAAGGGGTACTTGCACCTTGCACCAGGCCCAGTTATCCCTTATTAGTGTATAGGGTGTCTAGCAGCTTAGGCTGATAGATAATGGTAGCTTAGCAGAGCAGCTTAGGCTGAACTAGGAGACGTGTGAAGCTACTACAGTACCACTTAGTGTCATATGCACAATATCATAAGAAAACACAATACACAGTTATACTAAAAATAAAGGTACTTTATTTTTATGACAATATGCCAAAGTATCTTAGAGTGTACCCTCAGTGAGAGGATAGGAAATATACACAAGATATATATACACAATAGCAAAAAATATGCAGTATAGTCTTAGAAAACAGTGCAAACAATGTATAGTTACAATAGGATGCAATGGGGAAACATAGGGATAGGGGCAACACAAACCATATACTCCAAAAGTGGAATGCGAACCACGAATGGACCCCAAACCTATGTGACCTTGTAGAGGGTCGCTGGGACTATTAGACAATAGTGAGAGTTAGAAAAATAACCCTCCCCAAGACCCTGAAAAGTGAGTGCAAAGTGCACTAAAGTTCCCCTAAGGACAAAGAAGTCGTGTTAGAGGAATAATGCAGGAAAGACACAAACCAGCAATGCAACAACTGTGGATTTCCAATCTAGGGTACCTGCGGAACAAGGGGACCAAGTCCAAAAGTCACAAGCAAGTCGGAGATGGGCAGATGCCCAGGAAATGCCAGCTGCGGGTGCAAAGAAGCTTCGACTGGACAGAAGAAGCTGAGGTTTCTGCAGGAACGAAAAGGGCTAGAGACTTCCCCTTTGGTGGACGGATCTCTCTCGCCTTGGAGAGTCGTGCAGAAGTGTTTTCCCGCCGGAAGGACGCCAACAAGCCTTGCTACACGCAAATCGTGCGTTTGGCGTTTTTGGACGCTGCTGGGGCCCAGGAGGGACCAGGAGGTCGCAAATTGGACCTGCAGAGAGAGGGGACGTCGAGCAAAACAAAGAGCCCTCACTAAAGCAGGTAGCACCCCGAGAAGTGCCAGAAACCGGCACTACCAGGATGAGTGAAACGGTGCTCGCTGAAGTTGCACAAAGGAGTCCCACGTCGCCGGAGACCAACTTAGAAAGTCGTGCAATGCAGGTTAGAGTGCCATGGACCCAGGCTTGGCTGTGCACAAAGGATTTCCGCCGGAAGTGCACAGGGGCCGGAGTAGCTGCAAAGTCGCGGTTCCCAGCAATGCAGCCCAGCGAGGTGAGGCAAGGACTTACCTCCACCAAACTTGGGCTGAAGAGTCACTGGACTGTGGGGGTCACTTGGACAGAGTCGCTGGATTCGAGGGACCTCGCTCGTCGTGCTGAGAGGAGACCCAAGGGACCGGTGATGCAGCTTTTTGGTGCCTGCGGTTGCAGGGGGAAGATTCCGTCGACCCACGGGAGATTTCTTCGGAGCTTCTGGTGCAGAGAGGAGGCAGGTTACCCCCACAGCATGCACAAGCAGGAAAACAGTTGAGAAGGCGGCAGGATCAGCGTTACAGAGTTGCAGTAGTCGTCTTTGCTACTATGTTGCAGGTTTGCAGGCTTCCAGCGCGGTCAGCAGTCGATTCCTTATCAGAAGGTGAAGAGAGAGATGCAGAGGAACTCGGCTGAGCTCATGCATTCGTTATCTAAAGTTTCCCCAGAGACAGAGACCCTAAATAGCCAGAAAAGAGGGTTTGGCTACCTAGGAGAGAGGAAAGGCTACTAACACCTGAAGGAGCCTATCAGCAGGAGTCTCTGACGTCACCTGGTGGCACTGGCCACTCAGAGCAGTCCAGTGTGCCAGCAGCACCTCGGTTTCCAAGATGGCAGAGGTCTGGAGCACAATGGAGGAGCTCTGGACACCTCCCAGGGGAGGTGCAGGTCAGGGGAGTGGTCACTCCCCTTTCCTTTGTCCAGTTTCGCGCCAGAGCAGGGGCTAAGGGGTCCCTGAACCGGTGTAGACTGGCTTATGCAGAATTGGGCACATCTGTGCCCAACAAAGCATTTCCAGAGGCTGGGGGAGGCTACTCCTCCCCTGCCTTCACACCATTTTCCAAAGGGAGAGGGTGTCACACCCTCTCTCAGAGGAAGTTCTTTGTTCTGCCATCCTGGGCCAGGCCTGGCTGGACCCCAGGAGGGCAGCTGCCTGTCTGAGGGGTTGGCAGCAGCAGCAGCTGCAGTGAAACCCCAGGAAGGGCAGTCTGGCAGTACCAGGGTCTGTGCTACAGACCACTGGGATCATGGGATTGTGCCAACTATGCCAGGATGGCATAGCGGGGGCAATTCCATGATCATAGACATGTTACATGGCCATATTCGGAGTTACCATGGTGAGGCTACATATAGGTAGTGACCTATATGTAGTGCACGCGTGTAATGGTGTCCCCGCACTCACAAAGTTCAGGGAATTGGCTCTGAACAATGTGGGGGCACCCTGGCTAGTGCCAGGGTGCCCTCACACTAAGTAACTTTGCACCTAACCTTTACCAGGTAAAGGTTAGACATATAGGTGACTTATAAGTTACTTAAGTGCAGTGTAAAATGGCTGTGAAATAACGTAGACGTTATTTCACTCAGGCTGCAGTGGCAGGCCTGTGTAAGAATTGTCAGAGCTCCCTATGGGTGGCAAAAGAAATGGTGCAGCCCATAGGGATCTCCTGGAACCCCAATACCCTGGGTACCTCAGTACCATATACTAGGGAATTATAAGGGTGTTCCAGTAAGCCAATGTAAATTGGTAAAATTGGTCACTAGCCTGTTAGTGACAATTTGAAAGTAATGAGAGAGCATAACCACTGAGGTTCTGGTTAGCAGAGCCTCAGTGAGACAGTTAGGCACCACACAGGGAACATATACATGCACACCTATGAGCACTGGGGCCCTGTGTGACAGGGTCCCAGTGACACATACATATAGGCCACAAACCTATGAGCACTGGGGTCCTGACCAGCAGGATCCCAGTGACACATAACAACCATACTGAAAACATAGTGTTTTCACTATGAGCACTGAGGCCTGGCTATCAGGATCCCAGTGAGACAGTGAAAACAGTGACAAACACCCTGACATACACTCACAAACAGGCCAAAAGTGGGGGAAACAAGGCTAGAAAGAGGCTACCTTCTCACACAACCCCCCCCCAAACGAAGGACAATAAGGCTAACCTTGGCCAGTTGAGACTTTATTGTCTAAGTGGTGATAAGTAGAGAGTAGCTCTGCAATAGACTGGTTACTCCCTTTATCATCCACTATATGGTTACTTCCCTGTGGGGATGTAAACCACCCTGTTTGAAGTTTTTTAGCTAAGCAACAATGTGAAGATGTATTTTCAGAGTTTCTATCAGTAAGTTTTAGTTTAGAGCAGTGGGAATTGTCCACTGAACCTATTTGTAGTGATGGAAATGCCAGACAGGGATGCTGTCTCAGAAAAGCCATAGCTGGGCAAAAACTTTGTCCATCTGGCTGGAAGAGAGAACAGGGATGCTGTTTCTCTTGAGTTGGAGCAGGGCAGGGATGCTGTCCTATGAGCTCCACACTAGGGCAGGGATGCTGTCCTAAGTGTTGTGAGGTAGTGCAGGGTTTCTGCACTAAAGTTTCTCTGGGAGGGTTGGAGGGATGCTCCATGTTAACTAAAATGGTGCTGTTTTTCTCACCAATGTTAGTTATCCCACAGAGAGGTACTTCCACCTCAGGGAGTCCAGCTTTGCCAGCTGATGATTCCCTTGGAACAGGTGCCACCCCAGGAGAGGTTTCTCCCACCACAGGAATAGGATCCTGAATGGTAGGGTGGTTAGGGGATACTGTGATACCCTTTTTACCTGTTGATGGAGAGGGATCCTGAGTTTTCAGGCCTTCTCTCCTTTGCTTTTTCATTTCACTTGAAATGAGAGGGAACAATTCCTCAGGGATGCCCAGCATGGCTGCATGGGCATAAAACTCTACATCAGCCCAACCTGAGGCCTCTAGGTCATTACCTAAGAGACAGTCTACAGGTAAGCTAGGTGATACCACCACCTGCTTAGGGCCAGTAACTCCACCCCAACTAAACTGAATTATAGCTAAGGGAAGAAACTTAGTGGAGTTATGGACATCAATAATCTTATACTGTTGTCCAATGATGTGTTGTTCAGGAGGCACTAGGTTTTCAGTCACCAAAGTGAAACTGGCACCTGTGTCCCTGTAGGCCAAGGCCTCAACACCATTTATTGAAACTGTCTGCCTGTACTTATCCATTGTAAGGGGACAAGCAGCCAGTGTGGCAAGGCCAATGCCACTAGGTGTGACAGAAACTGTCTTGGGACTGATTACATCAGTTTCCACTATGGACCCATAAGTGAACCCAACTACACCCTTTGCTTGACTGTTGCCAGCAGTCCCACCACTAGTACCACTACTGCTAGGGGCACTAGAGCTTGATGTATTAGTGGTGGTAGGCTCAGGGGGTTTACCTGGACAGGACTTATCCCCTGGCCTATGGCCTCTGTTTTTACACACAAAGCACCAAGGCTTTTTAATGTGTGCAGGTTGGGAAGAAGAGGAAGAATTTGTTTTATCCCCACCCTCTGAAGAGTGTTTAAGATTTGAAGTGGGATCTTTGGTTTTACCCTTATCCCCATGCTTATCTTGAGATTTTTCACCATCTTTCTTCTTATTGCCATCTTTGTCACCCCCTGTATGAACTTTTCTGTTCACCCTTGTTCTGACCCATTTGTCTGCCTTCTTTCCCAATTCTTGGGGAGAGGTCAGATCAGAGTCTACCAGGTACTGGTGCAACAAATCAGACACACAATTATTAAGTATATGCTCTCTCAGGATTGTGTTATACAGGCTTTCATAATCAGTAACTTTACTGCCATGTAACCACCCCTCCAAGGCCTTCACTGAATGGTCAATAAAATCAACCCAGTCTTGTGAAGACTCCTTTTTGGTCTCTCTGAACTTTATCCTGTACTGTTCAGTGGTTAAGCCATAACCATCCAGGAGTGCATTCTTAAGAACTGTAAAATTATTGGCATCATTTTCTTTCACAGTAAGGAGCCTATCCCTACCTTTTCCACTAAATGATAGCCATAGGATAGCAGCCCACTGCTTTTGAGGGACATCCTGTACAGCACAGGCCCTCTCAAGTGCAGCAAACCACTTGTTAATGTCATCCCCCTTCTTATAAGGGGGAACTATCTTGTGCAGATTCCTGGAATCATGCTCTTTTGCAGGATGACTATGGGGAATACTGCTGCTGCCACCATGGGTATCTAAACCCAACTTCTGTCTTTCCTTCTCTAATTCTAAAGACTGTCTATCCAAATCCAGCTGTTGCTTCTTGAGCTTCAGTCTGGTTTGTTCCACTCTCAATCTATTGAGCTCCCTTTCTAACAATCTGTCATCAGGGTGGGTGGGAGGGACATTTCTAGATACAGAGGTATGATGGGAATGAACAGAAGGAGACCTGTCCCTTACAGAGGGCACCCTAACAGCTTGGCTAACAGTATAATGTGAGAGCACACCATCAGTATGGTGTGATTCAACCTCTGTACCAACTATGCTAGACTGTCTAGTAATGGGCAGGCTGAGAAGTTTCTTTCCTGAATCTTTTCCTGGGGGAGTCCCTGGATCAGATTGAGAACCATTAGCTACTTTTTCACCAGATTGGGCACTTATGGCCTTATCCTGTACTCTAAGCATATTAATTAACAGTTCTAAGGAAGGATTCTTCCCTACACTCAAACCTCTCTCTATGCAGAGACTCCTTGCTCCTTTCCAGCTAAGGTGATCATATGCAAGTTTGGACAGTTCAACATTTTTGCCTGTGCCAGACATTTTTTTTAGAGAGAGTTAAAGTGATAGAAAAAGAGAAAAAAAATTTCAGAACTTTTTGGAAAGACAGAAAAAACTTTTTAAACTTTTAAGAACTTTTTGAAAGTTTTAGAAGTACTTTTCAGCACTTAGAAAAGAGTGAAAAGAGGAAATGCAAAACTTTTTGGCTATGTGTATATACACTGACCTTGTTTTGTATATTTTTCTCTTATGAAAAGTACAATGACAAGAGTGGTAAGTAGTCTCAAGCACTTATCCCACCACTGCACAACCAATGTAGGAGGCTGGTCTGGCTTGTAGTGAGTACCAAGGGGTACTTGCACCTTGCACCAGGCCCAGTTATCCCTTATTAGTGTATAGGGTGTCTAGCAGCTTAGGCTGATAGATGTGTGAAGCTACTACAGTACCACTTAGTGTCATATGCACAATATCATAAGAAAACACAATACACAGTTATACTAAAAATAAAGGTACTTTATTTTTATGACAATATGCCAAAGTATCTTAGAGTGTACCCTCAGTGAGAGGATAGGAAATATACACAAGATATATATACACAATAGCAAAAATATGCAGTATAGTCTTAGAAAACAGTGCAAACAATGTATAGTTACAATAGGATGCAATGGGGAAACATAGGGATAGGGGCAACACAAACCATATACTCCAAAAGTGGAATGCGAACCACGAATGGACCCCAAACCTATGTGACCTTGTAGAGGGTCGCTGGGACTATTAGACAATAGTGAGAGTTAGAAAAATAACCCTCCCCAAGACCCTGAAAAGTGAGTGCAAAGTGCACTAAAGTTCCCCTAAGGACAAAGAAGTCGTGTTAGAGGAATAATGCAGGAAAGACACAAACCAGCAATGCAACAACTGTGGATTTCCAATCTAGGGTACCTGCGGAACAAGGGGACCAAGTCCAAAAGTCACAAGCAAGTCGGAGATGGGCAGATGCCCAGGAAATGCCAGCTGCGGGTGCAAAGAAGCTTCGACTGGACAGAAGAAGCTGAGGTTTCTGCAGGAACGAAAAGGGCTAGAGACTTCCCCTTTGGTGGACGGATCTCTCTCGCCTTGGAGAGTCGTGCAGAAGTGTTTTCCCGCCGGAAGGACGCCAACAAGCCTTGCTACACGCAAATCGTGCGTTTGGCGTTTTTGGACGCTGCTGGGGCCCAGGAGGGACCAGGAGGTCGCAAATTGGACCTGCAGAGAGAGGGGACGTCGAGCAAAACAAAGAGCCCTCACTAAAGCAGGTAGCACCCCGAGAAGTGCCAGAAACCGGCACTACCAGGATGAGTGAAACGGTGCTCGCTGAAGTTGCACAAAGGAGTCCCACGTCGCCGGAGACTAACTTAGAAAGTCGTGCAATGCAGGTTAGAGTGCCATGGACCCAGGCTTGGCTGTGCACAAAGGATTTCCGCCGGAAGTGCACAGGGGCCGGAGTAGCTGCAAAGTCGCGGTTCCCAGCAATGCAGCCCAGCGAGGTGAGGCAAGGACTTACCTCCACCAAACTTGGGCTGAAGAGTCACTGGACTGTGGGGGTCACTTGGACAGAGTCGCTGGATTCGAGGGACCTCGCTCGTCGTGCTGAGAGGAGACCCAAGGGACCGGTGATGCAGCTTTTTGGTGCCTGCGGTTGCAGGGGGAAGATTCCGTCGACCCACGGGAGATTTCTTCGGAGCTTCTGGTGCAGAGAGGAGGCAGGTTACCCCCACAGCATGCACAAGCAGGAAAACAGTTGAGAAGGCGGCAGGATCAGCGTTACAGAGTTGCAGTAGTCGTCTTTGCTACTATGTTGCAGGTTTGCAGGCTTCCAGCGCGGTCAGCAGTCGATTCCTTATCAGAAGGTGAAGAGAGAGATGCAGAGGAACTCGGCTGAGCTCATGCATTCGTTATCTAAAGTTTCCCCAGAGACAGAGACCCTAAATAGCCAGAAAAGAGGGTTTGGCTACCTAGGAGAGAGGAAAGGCTACTAACACCTGAAGGAGCCTATCAGCAGGAGTCTCTGACGTCACCTGGTGGCACTGGCCACTCAGAGCAGTCCAGTGTGCCAGCAGCACCTCGGTTTCCAAGATGGCAGAGGTCTGGAGCACAATGGAGGAGCTCTGGACACCTCCCAGGGGAGGTGCAGGTCAGGGGAGTGGTCACTCCCCTTTCCTTTGTCCAGTTTCGCGCCAGAGCAGGGGCTAAGGGGTCCCTGAACCGGTGTAGACTGGCTTATGCAGAATTGGGCACATCTGTGCCCAACAAAGCATTTCCAGAGGCTGGGGGAGGCTACTCCTCCCCTGCCTTCACACCATTTTCCAAAGGGAGAGGGTGTCACACCCTCTCTCAGAGGAAGTTCTTTGTTCTGCCATCCTGGGCCAGGCCTGGCTGGACCCCAGGAGGGCAGCTGCCTGTCTGAGGGGTTGGCAGCAGCAGCAGCTGCAGTGAAACCCCAGGAAGGGCAGTCTGGCAGTACCAGGGTCTGTGCTACAGACCACTGGGATCATGGGATTGTGCCAACTATGCCAGGATGGCATAGCGGGGGCAATTCCATGATCATAGACATGTTACATGGCCATATTCGGAGTTACCATGGTGAGGCTACATATAGGTAGTGACCTATATGTAGTGCACGCGTGTAATGGTGTCCCCGCACTCACAAAGTTCAGGGAATTGGCTCTGAACAATGTGGGGGCACCCTGGCTAGTGCCAGGGTGCCCTCACACTAAGTAACTTTGCACCTAACCTTTACCAGGTAAAGGTTAGACATATAGGTGACTTATAAGTTACTTAAGTGCAGTGTAAAATGGCTGTGAAATAACGTAGACGTTATTTCACTCAGGCTGCAGTGGCAGGCCTGTGTAAGAATTGTCAGAGCTCCCTATGGGTGGCAAAAGAAATGGTGCAGCCCATAGGGATCTCCTGGAACCCCAATACCCTGGGTACCTCAGTACCATATACTAGGGAATTATAAGGGTGTTCCAGTAAGCCAATGTAAATTGGTAAAATTGGTCACTAGCCTGTTAGTGACAATTTGAAAGTAATGAGAGAGCATAACCACTGAGGTTCTGGTTAGCAGAGCCTCAGTGAGACAGTTAGGCACCACACAGGGAACATATACATGCACACCTATGAGCACTGGGGCCCTGTGTGACAGGGTCCCAGTGACACATACATATAGGCCACAAACCTATGAGCACTGGGGTCCTGACCAGCAGGATCCCAGTGACACATAACAACCATACTGAAAACATAGTGTTTTCACTATGAGCACTGAGGCCTGGCTATCAGGATCCCAGTGAGACAGTGAAAACAGTGACAAACACCCTGACATACACTCACAAACAGGCCAAAAGTGGGGGAAACAAGGCTAGAAAGAGGCTACCTTCTCACACAACCCCCCCCCAAACGAAGGACAATAAGGCTAACCTTGGCCAGTTGAGACTTTATTGTCTAAGTGGTGATAAGTAGAGAGTAGCTCTGCAATAGACTGGTTACTCCCTTTATCATCCACTATATGGTTACTTCCCTGTGGGGATGTAAACCACCCTGTTTGAAGTTTTTTAGCTAAGCAACAATGTGAAGATGTATTTTCAGAGTTTCTATCAGTAAGTTTTAGTTTAGAGCAGTGGGAATTGTCCACTGAACCTATTTGTAGTGATGGAAATGCCAGACAGGGATGCTGTCTCAGAAAAGCCATAGCTGGGCAAAAACTTTGTCCATCTGGCTGGAAGAGAGAACAGGGATGCTGTTTCTCTTGAGTTGGAGCAGGGCAGGGATGCTGTCCTATGAGCTCCACACTAGGGCAGGGATGCTGTCCTAAGTGTTGTGAGGTAGTGCAGGGTTTCTGCACTAAAGTTTCTCTGGGAGGGTTGGAGGGATGCTCCATGTTAACTAAAATGGTGCTGTTTTTCTCACCAATGTTAGTTATCCCACAGAGAGGTACTTCCACCTCAGGGAGTCCAGCTTTGCCAGCTGATGATTCCCTTGGAACAGGTGCCACCCCAGGAGAGGTTTCTCCCACCACAGGAATAGGATCCTGAATGGTAGGGTGGTTAGGGGATACTGTGATACCCTTTTTACCTGTTGATGGAGAGGGATCCTGAGTTTTCAGGCCTTCTCTCCTTTGCTTTTTCATTTCACTTGAAATGAGAGGGAACAATTCCTCAGGGATGCCCAGCATGGCTGCATGGGCATAAAACTCTACATCAGCCCAACCTGAGGCCTCTAGGTCATTACCTAAGAGACAGTCTACAGGTAAGCTAGGTGATACCACCACCTGCTTAGGGCCAGTAACTCCACCCCAACTAAACTGAATTATAGCTAAGGGAAGAAACTTAGTGGAGTTATGGACATCAATAATCTTATACTGTTGTCCAATGATGTGTTGTTCAGGAGGCACTAGGTTTTCAGTCACCAAAGTGAAACTGGCACCTGTGTCCCTGTAGGCCAAGGCCTCAACACCATTTATTGAAACTGTCTGCCTGTACTTATCCATTGTAAGGGGACAAGCAGCCAGTGTGGCAAGGCCAATGCCACTAGGTGTGACAGAAACTGTCTTGGGACTGATTACATCAGTTTCCACTATGGACCCATAAGTGAACCCAACTACACCCTTTGCTTGACTGTTGCCAGCAGTCCCACCACTAGTACCACTACTGCTAGGGGCACTAGAGCTTGATGTATTAGTGGTGGTAGGCTCAGGGGGTTTACCTGGACAGGACTTATCCCCTGGCCTATGGCCTCTGTTTTTACACACAAAGCACCAAGGCTTTTTAATGTGTGCAGGTTGGGAAGAAGAGGAAGAATTTGTTTTAGCCCCACCCTCTGAAGAGTGTTTAAGATTTGAAGTGGGATCTTTGGTTTTACCCTTATCCCCATGCTTATCTTGAGATTTTTCACCATCTTTCTTCTTATTGCCATCTTTGTCACCCCCTGTATGAACTTTTCTGTTCACCCTTGTTCTGACCCATTTGTCTGCCTTCTTTCCCAATTCTTGGGGAGAGGTCAGATCAGAGTCTACCAGGTACTGGTGCAACAAATCAGACACACAATTATTAAGTATATGCTCTCTCAGGATTGTGTTATACAGGCTTTCATAATCAGTAACTTTACTGCCATGTAACCACCCCTCCAAGGCCTTCACTGAATGGTCAATAAAATCAACCCAGTCTTGTGAAGACTCCTTTTTGGTCTCTCTGAACTTTATCCTGTACTGTTCAGTGGTTAAGCCATAACCATCCAGGAGTGCATTCTTAAGAACTGTAAAATTATTGGCATCATTTTCTTTCACAGTAAGGAGCCTATCCCTACCTTTTCCACTAAATGATAGCCATAGGATAGCAGCCCACTGCTTTTGAGGGACATCCTGTACAGCACAGGCCCTCTCAAGTGCAGCAAACCACTTGTTAATGTCATCCCCCTTCTTATAAGGGGGAACTATCTTGTGCAGATTCCTGGAATCATGCTCTTTTGCAGGATGACTATGGGGAATACTGCTGCTGCCACCATGGGTATCTAAACCCAACTTCTGTCTTTCCTTCTCTAATTCTAAAGACTGTCTATCCAAATCCAGCTGTTGCTTCTTGAGCTTCAGTCTGGTTTGTTCCACTCTCAATCTATTGAGCTCCCTTTCTAACAATCTGTCATCAGGGTGGGTGGGAGGGACATTTCTAGATACAGAGGTATGATGGGAATGAACAGAAGGAGACCTGTCCCTTACAGAGGGCACCCTAACAGCTTGGCTAACAGTATAATGTGAGAGCACACCATCAGTATGGTGTGATTCAACCTCTGTACCAACTATGCTAGACTGTCTAGTAATGGGCAGGCTGAGAAGTTTCTTTCCTGAATCTTTTCCTGGGGGAGTCCCTGGATCAGATTGAGAACCATTAGCTACTTTTTCACCAGATTGGGCACTTATGGCCTTATCCTGTACTCTAAGCATATTAATTAACAGTTCTAAGGAAGGATTCTTCCCTACACTCAAACCTCTCTCTATGCAGAGACTCCTTGCTCCTTTCCAGCTAAGGTGATCATATGCAAGTTTGGACAGTTCAACATTTTTGCCTGTGCCAGACATTTTTTTTAGAGAGAGTTAAAGTGATAGAAAAAGAGAAAAAAAAATTCAGAACTTTTTGGAAAGACAGAAAAAACTTTTTAAACTTTTAAGAACTTTTTGAAAGTTTTAGAAGTACTTTTCAGCACTTAGAAAAGAGTGAAAAGAGGAAATGCAAAACTTTTTGGCTATGTGTATATACACTGACCTTGTTTTGTATATTTTTCTCTTATGAAAAGTACAATGACAAGAGTGGTAAGTAGTCTCAAGCACTTATCCCACCACTGCACAACCAATGTAGGAGGCTGGTCTGGCTTGTAGTGAGTACCAAGGGGTACTTGCACCTTGCACCAGGCCCAGTTATCCCTTATTAGTGTATAGGGTGTCTAGCAGCTTAGGCTGATAGATAATGGTAGCTTAGCAGAGCAGCTTAGGCTGAACTAGGAGACGTGTGAAGCTACTACAGTACCACTTAGTGTCATATGCACAATATCATAAGAAAACACAATACACAGTTATACTAAAAATAAAGGTACTTTATTTTTATGACAATATGCCAAAGTATCTTAGAGTGTACCCTCAGTGAGAGGATAGGAAATATACACAAGATATATATACACAATAGCACAAATATGCAGTATAGTCTTAGAAAACAGTGCAAACAATGTATAGTTACAATAGGATGCAATGGGGAAACATAGGGATAGGGGCAACACAAACCATATACTCCAAAAGTGGAATGCGAACCACGAATGGACCCCAAACCTATGTGACCTTGTAGAGGGTCGCTGGGACTATTAGACAATAGTGAGAGTTAGAAAAATAACCCTCCCCAAGACCCTGAAAAGTGAGTGCAAAGTGCACTAAAGTTCCCCTAAGGACAAAGAAGTCGTGTTAGAGGAATAATGCAGGAAAGACACAAACCAGCAATGCAACAACTGGGGATTTCCAATCTAGGGTACCTGCGGAACAAGGGGACCAAGTCCAAAAGTCACAAGCAAGTCGGAGATGGGCAGATGCCCAGGAAATGCCAGCTGCGGGTGCAAAGAAGCTTTGACTGGACAGAAGAAGCTGAGGTTTCTGCAGGAACGAAAAGGGCTAGAGACTTCCCCTTTGGTGGACGGATCTCTCTTGCCTTGGAGAGTCGTGCAGAAGTGTTTTCCCGCCGGAAGGACGCCAACAAGCCTTGCTACACGCAAATCGTGCGTTTGGCGTTTTTGGACGCTGCCGGGGCCCAGGAGGGACCAGGAGGTCACAAGTTAGACCTGCAGAGAGAGGGGACGTCGAGCAAGACAAAGAGCCCTCACTAAAGCAGGTAGCACCCCGAGAAGTGCCAGAAACCGCACTACAAGGATGCGTGAAATGGTGCTCACCGAAGTTGCACAAAGGAGTCCACCGTCGCCGGAGACCAACTTAGAAAGTCGTGCAATGCAGGTTAGAGTGCCGTGGACCCAGGCTTGGCTGTGCACAAAGGATTTCCGCCGGAAGTGCACAGGGGCCGGAGTAGCTGCAAAGTCGCGGTTCCCAGCAATGCAGCCCAGCGAGGTGAGGCAAGGACTTACCTCCACCAAACTTGGGCTGAAGAGTCACTGGACTGTGGGGGTCACTTGGACAGAGTCGCTGGATTCGAGGGACCTCGCTCGTTGTGCTGAGAGGAGACCCAAGGGACCGGTGATGCAGCTTTTTGGTGCCTGCGGTTGCAGGGGGAAGATTCCGTCGACCCACGGGAGATTTCTTCGGAGCTTCTGGTGCAGAGAGGAGGCAGGCTACCGCCACAGCATGCACAAGCAGGAAAACAGTCGAGAAGGCGGCAGGATCAGCGTTACAGAGTTGCAGTAGTCGTCTTTGCTACTATGTTGCAGGTTTGCAGGCTTCCAGCGCGGTCAGCAGTCGATTCCTTATCAGAAGGTGAAGAGAGAGATGCAGAGGAACTCGGCTGAGCTCATGCATTCGTTATCTAAAGTTTCCCCAGAGACAGAGACCCTAAATAGCCAGAAAAGAGGGTTTGGCTACCTAGGAGAGAGGAAAGGCTACTAACACCTGAAGGAGCCTATCAGCAGGAGTCTCTGACGTCACCTGGTGGCACTGGCCACTCAGAGCAGTCCAGTGTGCCAGCAGCACCTCGGTTTCCAAGATGGCAGAGGTCTGGAGCACACTGGAGGAGCTCTGGACACCTCCCAGGGGAGGTGCAGGTCAGGGGAGTGGTCACTCCCCTTTCCTTTGTCCAGTTTCGCGCCAGAGCAGGGGCTAAGGGGTCCCTGAACCGGTGTAGACTGGCTTATGCAGAATTGGGCACATCTGTGCCCAACAAAGCATTTCCAGAGGCTGGGGGAGGCTACTCCTCCCCTGCCTTCACACCATTTTCCAAAGGGAGAGGGTGTCACACCCTCTCTCAGAGGAAGTTCTTTGTTCTGCCATCCTGGGCCAGGCCTGGCTGGACCCCAGGAGGGCAGCTGCCTGTCTGAGGGGTTGGCAGCAGCAGCAGCTGCAGTGAAACCCCAGGAAGGGCAGTCTGGCAGTACCAGGGTCTGTGCTACAGACCACTGGGATCATGGGATTGTGCCAACTATGCCAGGATGGCATAGAGGGGGCAATTCCATGATCATAGACATGTTACATGGCCATATTCGGAGTTACCATGGTGAGGCTACATATAGGTAGTGACCTATATGTAGTGCACGCGTGTAATGGTGTCCCCGCACTCACAAAGTTCAGGGAATTGGCTCTGAACAATGTGGGGGCACCCTGGCTAGTGCTAGGGTGCCCTCACACTAAGTAACTTTGCACCTAACCTTTACCAGGTAAAGGTTAGACATATAGGTGACTTATAAGTTACTTAAGTGCAGTGTAAAATGGCTGTGAAATAACGTAGACGTTATTTCACTCAGGCTGCAGTGGCAGGCCTGTGTAAGAATTGTCAGAGCTCCCTATGGGTGGCAAAAGAAATGCTGCAGCCCATAGGGATCTCCTGGAACCCCAATACCCTGGGTAACTCAGTACCATATACTAGGGAATTATAAGGGTGTTCCAGTAAGCCAATGTAAATTGGTAAAATTGGTCACTAGCCTGTTAGTGACAATTTGAAAGTAATGAGAGAGCATAACCACTGAGGTTCTGGTTAGCAGAGCCTCAGTGAGACAGTTAGGCACCACACAGGGAACATATACATGCACACCTATGAGCACTGGGGCCCTGTGTGACAGGGTCCCAGTGACAGATACATATAGGCCACAAACCTATGAGCACTGGGGTCCTGACCAGCAGGATCCCAGTGACACATAACAATCATACTGAAAACATAGTGTTTTCACTATGAGCACTGAGGCCTGGCTATCAGGATCCCAGTGAGACAGTGAAAACAGTGACAAACACCCTGACATACACTCACAAACAGGCCAAAAGTGGGGGTAACAAGGCTAGAAAGAGGCTACCTTCTCACACTCAATCTATAAATCAGCTGGGACCACTATTTCTAAAAGAGTATTTAAATCCTCCCACAAGCATTTTTCAAGCTTCACAAACCTCTCTGTTGATACCATTCCACTGACTTCTCTCTCAATCTTGGGGTATCATTTGTGAATGACAAAATATCACTCCTGCTTCAAGGGACATGAACATAACTCCCCCCAGGAATTTCTCTTATTGGTAATATTTTTATTGGACTATCAGTCTGCTGAGTGTCAGTAGAATTAGAAGTAACAGACTATCTTTTCTTGTTCTCTCTTTTCTTCACCCATCTGTCTTCCCATCTATCTAATGCTCTCCATGTTTAAATATTTTGGATTCATTCTCTAATATGAATTTTCATTCCAGGAGATCTCATGTTTGCAATGTCTTTTGAATTGAATTCTAATCTGTAACTTCTCTTAAATATTTTGGATTTCTCAATATCCACTTCATATTTTTCTGGATACTTAGATCATTTCTGATGTGCCAGTCCTGCTCTGTTAGTGACATCTTTACACATGAAGCATAATTCATCTTCATTATATGAGTTGATTATATTCAATTCAAGTGTTCCCTCAATCATTTCATTAAATTCTAATTTGAATCTTGCAAGACTCAGTGTCCTTTCCCCTTCAGCAACTGTTTTGCTGATGTTCCACTCACTTTCTCCAACCATTCCGTTAATTGCTGGGCTGCCAAGCCTTGTCAAGAAACATTATCAATCACTTTAGGCACACATTGTGGAGTATTACATGGCGGACCTATCACTCTTTCAGGTGACACTAGAACTGAATTTGGAGACACCAAAGTTTGTGAGATCACAGGACAAGTTACGTCTATAAGCAGACCTGTTTGTCAAAAGTTTGATTTATTGGAGACATAACTCTTGGAGTAACATTGAGTTTCTCCATTTCTGCATTTGAAATAAAAGGTGAAAACATTGTAGCATCAACTGAGTTAGGAATCTGCATATTGCTCTCATTATTTCCCTGGGCATACAATAGAACTACTGGACGAAATGTGACCGGAACTGTTAATGCTTAAGGACTTGGTGAAGTATTCAGATTTTTCGAGAAAATCATTCCAGCATTCTGACCTGTAGCTACTGAGGAGCTTGATTGTGATGCAGTTACTGGAGTATACATTGGCATCATCTGGGCTTGATTAACAACTTGGATCAGAGGTACTGAATTAGGTGTAGACGCTACCTCATCCATCACTGGCTTATGAATAATCTGTTGTGCCACCAGGACTGTAATACTGGGTGCAGAACTAACAACAGGAAGTGTAAAATATGTTACAGGCTGAGCTAAAGTTTGAATCACAGGAGTTTGAGCTGCTGTAAAAGCAGGAACATTAGTTGCAACTTGAACTTGACTCTGTGTTACTACAACTGAAGGTGCACTTGGACTAGACTAGCACCTTTATTTGCCTCTTCTGCTGCAAATGGAGGAGGATGGTTTCTCAATAATTGTGTTATAAATTATCATCTGAATCACTATCATAAGTTAGTGATCTTTTTGCTTCATCTGACTTTGACTCAGTTCCTTCAGGATTCTTTTTATTTGTCTTTGGTCACCTTTTTCTTGTGAAATTGCAGGAAACAATACTTCGTAAGGTTTCTCGTCTCCAAAACGTCAGCTCAATATCCCATTTAGCTTTTAACAATGTTGTTTGAGCTTTTTGCATTCGTCTCTCAATTTTAATTTTTTCTTGTTGTTTGGCTACTAGCTCCCAAAGGGCTAAAGCTTCATATTGTGCTGGTCCCAGATGGGGCTTTAATTCATAAAGTGCTCTTCTCAAATTTTCTAAAATATTCATATGAAAACTTCCATAATTAGGAAAAGATAAGCATCCTTCCTTCTCCGTTATTTTGCACCACGGGTTTAACCAAATACATGCTGATGGACATTTCCCTTCAATTAATATGTATGGAGGTGCACCTTCTGGCAGGGCAATTTCTCCTATTCTAAGTGGAATGAAAGCTCATTCCCTCATCGCGCTCTTTTTTAAATGCTTGGAAAAATTTCATTTTTACCTTTAAAAAGGCTTCAAATCCCAAACTCCTTTCTGCTTGTAACTCTCAACCAATATCACTGTTTTAACCAAATACATGCTGATGGACCTTTCCCTTCAATTACTATGTATGGAGGTGTACCTTCTTGCAAGGCAATTTCTCTTATTCTAACTGGAATAAAAGCTCCTCCTATCATTGTGCTCTTTAGTGCTTTGAAAATTTTAATTTTTACCTCTAATAAGGCTTCAAATTCCAAAATCCTTTTCACTTGTAACTCTCAACCAATACCTGTTCACAGTTGTCCACCAATCCGTGTGCCACTAGTTTCACCAACTGACCAATCCCAATGTGGACCCGGTGACATCACACTCACTCACACAGTGGCTGACAAAACCTTGCAGCTCGCCCTTCAAAACTCAACTGACATAACTAAGTGCAAAATATTATAAGCACAAAACGCAACATAAACCAACTTGCCTGATTATTACAGGTAGGACTCAAACTTTTTAGAAGCTTATGGAAATGTAGACTGTGACCTTTCTCGCAAACAGCTACTCTTCCAGCTTTGGCTTTCTCATAAACACAAGTAAGATTTGACCTGCAAAGGTCACTCCGATTAGCAGGGATCGTCTATGTGCACCCAGGATTCACCTTATACCAACCAACAACAAACACACAAGGAAATAATCATACTGGTTTTTTCAACAGCTCTCAATCAACCAACACCTTCACCTGCAGACAAGTAAACAACAACAAACAAGTGTTTCATACACTTGTACAATACTCCAAAGTATTAGACCTCGCAGGGTTACAACAATCACGTGAGCAATTTTTTGCACAAAGTGCATCCCTCACTTGGAGTATGGCGACTCCCCTTCTCTCTCCTTTAGGAGTACGCAAATTCCCTACTCAACTACCTTGGAATACACAGACTCCCTATGTCATTCTTACAACACACTTCACCTGCAATTTGCCAAAGCATTGCAAGCACAAACCCTAATCAGAGCTCAAACAACACTGGGAACATACCAACCTCATATAAACAAGCATTGGGAAAACCAATTGAGATGAAACTGTACATGATCTCTCTCCTATTGAGACGAAACCATCCTCTGCTACCAAATTCTGTGGGTGTGTGGCCTCCTAAATTAGGTTTAGGTGACGCATAATAGGGCAGTGAAATCTACTACCCTCAGAAGTCGACTTGAATCTTTTGACTCAGACAGGAGTAATAAGATCATCAAATCAAACAATAGGAACCAATAGCAAAAAACAACAATAAAATATAGGGCCTCATTACAACCCTGGCGTTCAAAGACCGCCAGGGTTGTTTTGGCAATTGTACCGCCAACAGGCTGGCGGTACAATCTGCTGTATTATGACTGCGGCGGTAGCGGCGCGGTCGCACCGCCGGGACCCGCGGTTTCCCGCAATGGTTGTCCCGGCGGTTTTAATCCGCCAGGGCAGCGCTGCATGCAGCGCAGCCGAGGGGATTATGACTTCCCTTCCCGCCAGCCTGTCCATGGTGGTAGAGACCGCCATGGAAAGGCTGGCGGGAAGGGGATTCGCGGGCCCCTGGGGGCCCCTGCACTGCCCATAGACTTGCCATGGGCAGTGCAGGGGCCCCCAGGCACAGCCCCTCCCTGCTTTTCACTGTCTGCACAGGTGCAACACCACCGGTTCCATTAGAAGCCAGCTCGAATGTTACGGCCGACATCCCCGCTGGGCCGGCGGGCGTAAACTCTGTTTCTGCCTGCTGGCCCAGCGGGGATGTTGTAATATGACCAGTGGGATTGCGGCCTCAAAGGCGACCGCTCGGCGGTCCAACCTTGGCGGGCGGCCTCCGCTGCCCGCCAAGGTTGTAATGAGGGCCATAAAAAGGAGTCATAAATGGATACGCACCATGAACTATGCGATCATGAATCACCACACTAGTATAGTAATGTCTAAGCATTTAATGCCTTTGTATTAACATTGCTAAAACCATGTAAATAATAGTAAGCAAAATTAGATGATAGCAATACAAGAACAACACAGACTGTCCAAAAAGTCTGAAGAATCTTAGTCTGACAAGAGCAATCACCATTAAACACTCCAAAAGTATTAAACAAAATAACAAAAGAATATTTTGAGACATGGCAACAGATTTCATTGGTTGTGCAGTTGAATCAGTCATAATCAGTTAATAAACATCTAAATCAATTATTGGGTTGGACATTCCTGCTACCAAATTCTAATTCAAAAAGCATGTGTGGGGCTGGGCTTTGGCACATACAAAAATTAAAATAAGGCACAAATTAATTTGGAAAACACCTGAACTATGGCGGAAGCAAAAATGTGGTTGGATTGCTAAGGAAAACCTGCAAAGAAAACAATTGCACATTATACCTCTTCTAAAAGAGACAGCAATTAGCAGAGTCTTCATCAGCAGAGCACAGGACCAGTAGGTCTTCAGTGATTGGCATCAGGAACATGAAAAATGCAACAGTTCAGTGGAATTGGGTTTAAGGTATCTGAACTATTAGAGTCAAAAACATGTATGTCATCTACTGAACCTAACTACAACTATACTATAACTGAATGTAATTACATCTCCTCATGACCGAACAGAGCTAACTTATATCATCTAGAACTTTGCCTAATTAAAGTCCCAAAATATACTACGTAGAATCCTATTGGACAAGACTATGAGGTGTGATAGTGAACAACCAATCTAATGTCATCATTTCTCCATTCTGTAACTTTTTTCATGTTTCCTCAAGATAGGTCCATGTTGACTCTCTTCTCTGGACAGCAGTTTCCACAGAATGTTAACATTGTAGAAAATGTGACATTTTAGCTAACATTATTTCCTACCAGAAACTAAGATCCATTGTTAAAACTTTCAATAGTTTATCACAAGGACATACAGAATGAACAGAGTGGAAAAGCAGTAGATTTCAACTGCAAGCTTTCAATGGCATCTCAACACTATACTGTGGAAAAATACTAAAGCTTACCCATTTTGAGTAATGCCAATACATGAAGCAATGAACAATTTGTATATTTAAACCTAATATGTCATAGAAGTAGTATTTCATGACTTAATTAATATCATATTTTTCAAAACATATTTAGTACATTATTTCATAAGTCAATAATAATTTCAAATCATTATTTTTATTCATTGATATTATCTTTTGTCAATACAAATGGTTATGATTCATCAAAATATGTGTTCAAAGATATGAGTTCATAGAACTTGAGATGGTGGACATCATGTCAATCACATTTCAAACATACATGTTTTACATTTCTACCACAATTTTTCTCTAACTAGGCCTTTTAGTACACATAATTTATATGATTTGTTTATTCACATTTTATTAATAATGTTTGCTTTCTAACAGTACCACAGGGATGCAACTACAACACCTTGGTCGGGCTGAGTTAGCCGTGCTGCAAAGTTTGAGAACTCCTCAGGAACTTCCACATCTCAACACCCTTTGTTCTCTTCTCCTCGGATCAGGGCGGATGGGTGCAGAGGTGTCCTGAGGCGTCAGGTTTCTGTCTCCTGGTCACTCGTGGTTGTCAGGGGATTTGCAGAAACAGGATGCAGATGCCATCTCGAAGTACACAGTGGGCAAGATCAGGGTGGACTTTGTCTCTGAGGACCTGGGGACCAAGCTGGTACTGTTGGCCAACTTTAGCTCGGGCTAGGCAGCTCAAGTGCAGTGGTAATGTTTGTCATCAGGTTTTTGGTGGTCCAGGTCCTCACAGACCTTTTCTTGGGTGCCTGCAGATGCAGAGGAGCAGCTCCTCTACTCCAAGGGAGTTCTTGGTGATTTGCGAGGCACTGGCAACTCTCCCAGTTTCTTGAAGGCCTCAGTAGCAGCACAGGTCAGTTGTTCCTTGAGGGTCGATTGTTGGGTTGAAAACGAATCAATAAAATGCTAAAAATGATTGGGGGAAGTTTTAGTACAGAAAAAGTAGGTCTATTTGCAAGTAGTAGGAATGATAGATTGCATATTCCACCAATGTATTTCAAGTGACAAGCAAAATATGGGGTTATGGTGGAAGCTTAAAGGAGTTGAGTCTTCTGCTCTTTAAGGTATGGTTGGTTCATTTCTCTGACAGTCAGCAGGAAGAGATTCAACAGTTTAAGTAACCCTGGGCAAAATAGACTAATAAAATTGAGTTTGATCTGTAGCGTATACACCTATGACTGCATGGGCATTCAGGCAGAAGTATAGTGAAATTTTTTGTTCTAATCCTACACTGTTTTTCTTAAGCCTTATGTGACTGGTACCAGCTAATTGAGCAGTGGGAAGGGTTAGGAGATTATAATCTAGAGGTGAAGCCCATATACTCATTAAATAGGCTGGAAAGAGTAAGAACAGAATAATGTTTATTTCTGCATAACAGGAGAGAGTCAGCTGGAAACAAGAATGTGTAGTGATATATTGGAGTCCTGTAACTGGAAAAGGAGGCAGAGGTTTGAAAGATGTACAAGTGCAGTAATCAGTAACCCAGCCCCCTAAATATGAACACAAACGGAGGAACTTGCCAAGAATGTTGAGTAGCTCATTAAAGAGACATCGCATTTGTCTGACAAGAGGTATCTTTTCGGAGAATAAGTCACGCTCACACAACATTCACACATGGCTGATGCTGGTAATCTGGACACTAAAGTGTATTGTAGAGAGAGACTGCTCATGTAAAAGTTTATAAATATGTTTATGGGGTCCTATGCAAGACGGTCAGATCTTGCTTGGACTCACAGGATAGGAATGCTGATGAACCTTTTTTGAAAAATGGCAAAAGAGTATTTGAAAGTGAAAGAAATATCTGAAGAGATAATGGTTTTAAAGAGGTCAGTGTACAACAGATGTTCTGTGATTAAGACACGCCATACGCAAATAGCGGCTAAGTAGCTGACTACATCCCAGTTAAGGGCTTTTAAGTAGGATATGGGAAACTACTTAAAGGATTTTTTTGTGCAGAAGAAAGAAGTGTTTATTTGTAAATTTTTTTTTTTTTTTTTTACTAAAGGCATTACAGGGTTCTTGGCCTACTTCTGAACAAAGGGGAATTCTTGAGAATGGTGGTGAACACCCTTGACCCTGCAGCATCCAGAAGAATGGTAGAATCAAAAGTGAGTAGGAAGGTCCAGGATTGAAAGGAGTACTGATAGGTCCTGGAACAATAGATTAGTGTGGTGGAACAATGAGGCCCAGGAAGTCAGAGATGTGTGATGGTCGACTAATATGTCTAGGATGGCTTATGTGGTCCAGGTAAGTGAACAATTGATAAGGGAGCACCATTTTGAATGAAGTGGGTTGTGGTCAACTCGGGTGATGAATGTAGGGGAGAATGTCGGGTCAGCTGTTTTATGTATTGGTTTAATGTTAAGAGTAGTTTTGTAATTGGTAATAATTAATTAGTGTTTGTATCATGCACAACCTGCACCAGAAGCATTGTTTTTCTGTGCAAATGTGTCACGTGATATCCATTGACTTACTATATATGAGTCAATAATCGTTAACATTATTTTGCCCAAGCCATGATCTGCTACCAGAATAGCACGGAGAGCTAGAGAGTGCAAAAGGAAGAAGAGGAATTACATTTTTCAAGTGTCCATGAGGCATTTTCGTTCTCTTTGCCATCATCGTTCTACCTTTTACCTAGCAGAACAGCTCCTCCACTCACAAACCTTGTCCATCAGCCTTCCAATAAGCTGCACATTCTATACCAGGCAGCTGGTAAGTGGGGTGACTGTAGAAGTCGAAGTAATTACCCTGTGCTCAATGGTGCCTAATTCGGCAGCAGGTCATCAATGTTCTCCTTGTGCCTTTAGGGAAAACTCTGATCACCCTAATTAAACTCCCAAACGTTAAAAGAAGATCGTTTTGTGATTCTCATCCATTTCCCCCTTGGTGGGGCACTTAAAATAGGCTTTTATATCCTGAGGAAACCCACCAATATAATAATTTACAACCCCCCAAAAATGAGAGCGGGGAGTGCAGTGCACTTACTGTAAATTATTTTCCATCATGTTTTGATTATATTTTAAATCAGGCACCTTTTAGGCTTTTCTCAATAGTGTGGCTTTTTATTTTTGTGCAAAAAGTTCAGCTACTACATAGCTCGCTTATTCAGCTGTTTTACTCACTTGGGGCCGTGACAACAAATCTAAAAGAGAGCAAACAGTCATTATGCAAACTAAACACCATTCACGAAATCACTCCTGAAAATAATATATTGAGAGCATCATTCATGGATCTTCACTGGCTGGCCCAGACTGACTCGGTGCCTGATCGTCACTCTTAACTAAAGAGAAAGAAAAGTGTTGTAGAGATTTTTAAAAACTGTCAAATTCTGCGAAGTAGTTAGCACGCGGAAGGGATTCTCTGAACCTGACCTGGAGATATGGACTTCCAAGAAGACTTTTTGCGGCACTGTTCCTTTTGTTTCCGAGGTGGTGGTGATGACTTTCATGTCTTTCTGTTGTGCCCACTGAGGCTTATCTACAAAATTACAAAACAAACACATACATTCAACAGCCAAATATAACTATAAACGTGAACTGGCCAAGAACAAAGAGGTAGTTGGGAGTACACTGAGATTCGGTGTGTGTTGACAATTGCGGGCAAACATTTGCTGTGATATTTCGAGGGGTGTTTGAAATTCCATGCGGTGTTCCAAGATTTTCTTTCATAGTTTATTTATTTATTTAATATATCATGATTCATCATTTATTATTCAATTATTTCTTAGTGAATATATGGAGGTGCTTCGCTGCCAGGTAGGAAACAAGAAGTAAGTCTTGCAAAGGAAAATTGGTTTGTCATTGCTACTGTCCTACTGATGTTGTCTCATTCAATTACTATGTTCTCACAAATAACATTTACTAGACTCTTTCCTTCTGTATCCCCCCCTTTGACTCCTCTGAAATCTAATTTTCAATCAAACTATCAGGCTCACATATCCCCTGCTAAAATTAACAAATTATGGCCCTCATTACAACCTTGCCGGTCGGTGTTAAAGCGGCGGTAATACCACCAACAGGCCGGCGGTAACAAAAATAAAATCATGACCACGGCGGGAACTGCCAACAGATACAGACATTTTAACACTCCGCCACAGCGGTAGCAACAAACACCGCAGCGGTAACCGCCAACAGCCAGGAGGAAGACAATGTACCGCCCACCGCACCCTATTACAACCCACCCATTCGCCAGCTTTTCAGGGGCGGTACCCACGCCATCAAAAGCACGATGGAAACAGTACTTTGAAGGGAAACCACTCACCTCTCGGCACTCAAGGAAGAACCAGGACGCCATGGAGCCCAAGCTGCATGTCTTCCCCATTCTGGTGTATCTTCTCATATACCAGGAGTACCAACCGTGGCGACGACGACCACGGTGAGTACTGCACCTAGCACATAGGGGAGGGGGGGAGGAAAAAGAGAGTGACACACACCCAACACGCAACACCCCCAGCCCCATCCTCACCCCCAACACCATACACACAAACACATGCAACAAAATGACATATACACCCTGTAACCCTCAGGAATAATGCAAGGACAAAAGTAATTGAGTCAAATGAGTGTTATATTAGAAATAGTTAGAAATAAGTTAATAATTCAAAAACAGTATTTGCAAAATATACAATATTTACAAAAGGTGGGACACTGTCCACTCAAAATGTCTGTGGCCCACTGGGCCAAAACACATAGGCCAAGCCCACACTTGACTCCTGCCTCAATACGGAGAGAACACTGCAGGGGCATCAGGTCGAAAACACAGAGGCACCTCAGGGGGGCAGGGTGAGGGGGGCACCTCAGTTGGAAGATGATACAACGCCACTGCTCTTGGAGGGGGCTCCATGCCCACTGCTTGGTCCTGGGGAGTGCAAAGCCACAGTCTCTCAAGTGGGTGGTTTGCCCACTGCTTGGTCCTGGGGAGTGCAAAGCCACAGTCTCTCAAGTGGGTGATTTGCCCACTGCTTGGTCCTGGGGAGTGCAAGGCCACAGCCTCTCAAGTGGGTGGTTTGCCCACTGCTTGGTCCTGGGGAGTGCAAAGCCACAGTCTCTCAAGTCTCTCAAGTTGGTGGTTTGCCCACTGCCTGGTCCTGGGGAGTGCAAAGCCACAGTCTTTCAAGTAGGTGGTTTGCCCACTGCTTGGTCTTGGGGAGTGCAAGGCCACAGTCTCTTAAGTGGGTGGTTTGCCCACTGCTTGGTCCTGGGGAGTGCAAAGCCACAGTCTCTCAAGTGGGTGCCAGTTTTCCACTGGTTCTGGAGGGGGCTTTGTGCCCAGTGTGCTTCATCCTGTCAAGGAGAGGGTGAGTGGATACCTTCTTCCACTGGTTCTGGAGGGGCTTGTTGCCCAGTGTGCTTCATCCTGCCAAAGATAGGGTGAGTGGGTGCCTTCTTCCACTGGTTCTGGAGGGGGCTTGGTGCCCAGTAAGCTTCATCCTGCCAAGGAGAGGGTGAGTGGATGCCTTCTTCCACTGGTTCTGGAGGGGGCTTGGTGCCCAGTGATGCAGCACATGAGGTGTGCAAGGTCACAGTCACTCACCTGGGTGTCAGATCCATACGATTTTCTGTGGGCAGGATGCATGACACACCGTTGATGCATGACCACAGTCCATCCGCCGACGGGAATGGCTGTACAGTGGTTGCAGTGCTGGTGCAGGTGCAGGTGCTGCCAGTGGTGGGGGAAGGCTCCAGCCCTTCCCCTGCAGACTCAGATTGCTGCCCCCTGGGGCTGCTGCTGCTGATGGCGGTGCTGCTGTCCGCGGTGCTGGCTGCGGGGCAGGTGGCGGTGCTGGCTGCAGTGCAGGTGGCGGTGCTGCCAGTGGAAGGGGGAGGCTCCAGCCCTTCCCCTGCAACCTCGGACAGCTGAAGTGCCCTGGCTGCTGTTCTGTGCCCTTTCCTGCCCTTGGCAGATGGTGGTGCCTTCTTGCTTCTGCCAGCTGGAGTGTTTGCCTTGGCCTTGCTGGCTGGTTGTGCCTCCTTCTCCTTGCTGGATGCTTTCCCCTTTTTGCCCTTTCCTGGTGGCGGAACCTTCTTGTCCTTGGCAGGTGTTGGTAGCACACTGGCTGGGCTGATGGGTGCCTCCTTAGAGCCTCTCAGAGCTGCAGAAACCACAGCGGACGTGGACTTGGTGGCTGAGGTGCTAGGCTGGGATTGTGCTGCCCTAGCCCGAGGTGAAGGACGGGGGAGGGGTAGTAATGAGGTCAATGTTGGCGCAGAAAAGCTTCTTAAGGACACGAGGACTGGAAGAGGGTGAAGGTTTGGGAGTGGAGGAAGAGGCGGTGGTTGTAGGAGGTGTCAGTCTGCTGTGTTTGGGTGCAGGTACATGAGCTGGATGCTGTTGTGAGATGGATGGCTGTTGGGTGGATGTGTGCTTGCGTTTGTGTACTTTGGGAGGAGGGGTCACAGACACAGTGGGAGAGGACACAGGGGACGTGTGCATGGATGTGGGGATGGCGACTGCCAGTGAGGGACGTGTAGTGATAGGCGTGCTGGAGGTAGTGGATGAGGATGTAGTGCATGCAGGTGTGAGTGGAGACGCTACTGGGAGGAAGGTGGACGAGGAGGAGGAGGGGAACGCAGTGGAGGCAGTGGATGTTGGTGTGCCTCCTTCTGGATGGTGCTTGTGTGAGTGCCTGTGGGATGATGTGTGGTGCTTGTGTTTGCCTGAGCCACTTCTGTTTGTTGATTTGGGTGAATGCTGGTCTGAAGGTGTGCTTGGGATAGGTTGGGATTGAGGGGATTGGGGCTGGGTAGAGGAAGTTGGAGGGGGAGGCTGGAGGCTGGAGACAGCGACAATGGCTGCCATCAGTGTGGAGGCCAGAGCCTGAAATGCTCTCTGTTCGGCCGCCACGCCAGAGTGAATGCTCTCCAGGTATGCATTTGTTTCTTGCAAATGCCTCTTGACACTAGGTCAATAGCCTCCTCACTGAGGGCAGCAGGGCTGACTGGGGCAGGGCCTGAGGTGCCTGGGGCGAAGGAGATACCCACCCTCCTGGGTGAGTGGGCACGAGAAACATGCTGAGGGGCTGCTGGGAGGGTGGTGCTGGTACTGGGGGTGGCGGCTGTACCTGTTGTTGGGGTGGGCACAGAGGTGTTCACCACCGCCAAGGAGCTTCCATCGGAGGAAGAGTCGCTGTCTGTAGTGCCCCCTCCTGTCTCCGTTATGGTGCTCCCCTCGCCCTCTGTCCCACTGGTGCCCTCACTGTCAGTGGATTCGGCCTCCGGGCCCAGGTGGGATGCAGCTCCCTCTGCCGCCGGTGCCTCTGGTCCTCTGCCAGATGATGCTAATGCACACAAGGACAGGGTGACAAAACAAAAAAGGGGTGGAGAGACAGAGGATACACTTGGTCAATGCCAGCAACAACACTACTGTAAGCGTACACAACACACAGGGATCAGCCCTATGCACTAGGCCATGCACTACCAGTTAGAAAGCTAGTCACCAGTCCATGGGGTACGTTGCCTAACGCCATCAGCTGCACACCTGAAACCAACAGGACCCTGCCCAGTAGTAGATGCCCACTAACAGTATTGGGGTTGGAGTGCTTCAGGGCCTGACCAAAAAGGGACCTAACCCTGCCAGTTCGCCCTGGCCTAGGGGCACCCACAACTCCCATCCCCCACCCAGGTACAACCGTAACATGCACAAAGTAATGAATCTGATTCTGTACTCACTCCCTTGTGGCTGCTGTGATGCCTTCAAGTGCCCATCCAACCCTGGATAGGCCACTGCCAGGATGCAGAACATCAGGGGGGTCAGGGTACGATGGGCACCCCTTCCTCATTGGGAGGCCAGCCGCAGCTGGGCCTCCGTCGTCTTCCTTGCCCAGCAGCCCAGGTCCTCCCACCATTTGCAGCAGTGGGTGCTCCCCCTGTCAAAGACCCCCAGGGTTCGCACCTCCTTGGCAATGGCACGCCAAATACCCTTTTTCTGAGGGGCGCTGACCTGCAGGGAAATATGCATAGAAAAAAGGGATTAGTAATACTGTCCAGACTGTTACACTCAAGTTCCACTATATCCCTCCCATCCCCTTACGCACAGACATTGACCACCAGACATGCAGCACTCTACCCAGGACCCCTCAGCCTCCCCCTACATGAGGCTTACACACACAGCACTCCATACATTCATGGTCGAAACATCATGCTCAGAGTGTACTCACCTGTTTCTCTGGAGGACCATAGAGTGAATTATACTGGGGTAGGACCCCATCCACCAGTCTCTCCAACTCCTCTGAAGTGAAGGCAGGGGCCCTTTCCCCAGACACTCGAGCCATTGTCGCTTCCAGACACAGGTCACAGCAGCACTTGCAGTATAGGTCCTCTCCTGTTGAAGGTCAGGTAGCAAGTGATTGAAAAGATAGAAAATGGCGGTCTCGTCCGCGGCGGTGCGTACCGTCACAGCCGGCGTACATTGTCATTGGCTCCTGGAACCCATAGGGCCCAATCATAACCAATGCGAAGTTACGTCGCACTAGTTGAACGCCGACCGCAACGGAGCACAACGCCAGCGGAATTACCTCATTTCCACTTGTCTCTCCTCAGCCGCTATTTCAGGGGAGCACAGGCCATGGCACATGTCTGCATCACAGCAGACATTGGCACATCAACTGACTTTCAAATTCACATACTGTTTCTGTAAAGGAAGAAATGCATTTTTATTGCAACATGTGTGTGAATGTGACCCACAGCTCACCGTTTTCCACCCTAGAGTTCAGTCAGTGAGGATAAATAGGAGATGGAGACATCCCCCCGTGTACAGACCTCTTGTTGACCTGGCGACTTTGGAGGACAGGCACATAATCCTTACCTACAGACTTGATTGGGCCACAATCCATGAATTGTGTGCCCAATTGGAGCCAGACCTGATTTCAGGTATCCGCTACCCCAAAGGTATCCCCCCCCTAAGGCAGGTCCTGTCAGTGCTCCATTTCCTGGCAAGTGGTTCCTTCCAAACAACAGTGGCCATGGCATCAGGGATGTCTCAGCCAACGTTCTCCAAAATGTTGACCAGAGTGTTGTCTGCCTGCTGAAACACATGCACAGCTACATCGCTTTCCCCCAGGTGGATGATTTGGCCACAGTGAAGGCTGACTTTTATGCCCTGGGACATATCCCCAACAACATTGGTGCCATTGATGGTACCCATGTAGCATTTGTTCCCCCCCCCCGGAAAAATGAACAAGTGTTCAGGAATAGAAAAAGCTATCACTCTCTGAATGTGCAGCTGGTGTGTTTGGCGGACCAGTACATCTCCCATGTGAATGCCAAGTATCCTGGCTCTGTGCATGATGCCTTTATCTTGAGGAATAGCAGCATACCAGATGTGATGGCTCAACTCCAGAGGCACCAGGAGTAGCTAATAGGTGAGCCCAAGGTCCCCACCCAGTATATGTTGGTGTATGGGGTTGTCCCTAAGGGTGAATGTGTGGCTAACAGGCATCCCTCGATATTTGCAGGTGACTCTGGTTACCCCAACCTCTCATGGCTACTGACCCCAGTGAGGAATGCAAGGATAAGGGCAGAGGAACGTTACAATGAGGCACATGGGCGAACAAGGAGGATAATTGAAAGAACCTTCGACCTCCTGAAGGCCAGGTTCCGGTGCCTCCACTTGACTAGTGGTTCCCTGTACTACTCACCCAAGAAGGTGTGCCAGATCGTCGTTGCATGTTGCACGTTGCACAACCTGGCTTTGAGACACCATGTGCTTTTTCTGCAGGAGGATTAGCCTGGAGATGGTCTTGTGGCAGCGGTGGAGCCTGTGGACAGTGAGGAAGAGGTGACAGAGGATGAAGATGTGAACAACAGAAGTACTCTTGTTCAGCAGTACTTCCAGTGACACACAGGTAAGACACTGTAACTTCACTTTACATTGCAGTTTTGTGTTGGACATTGGACATGGCAGCATGATTTCCCTATGTCTATGGCCACTTACTGTACCCTTTGGCATCTCTATTTTCAGATCTCTGTGCCCCACTCTGGCTCCTGTTGTGTTTACCGCTGCCCACTAAAGGTCATACCAATGTAGATATAACTGTACATATGAATTGCAATGTTTACAGATTGTTGAACTAATGCATATTTCAATCAATTGACAGACTCCAGACTTGTATTTGTTCCAAGGGTGTTTGTTCAAGTGCTTAGAGGTGGAGGGGGATGTGAAATGTGCTGGGGTGATGGTGGAGGAATGTCCAGTTAGAGTCCAGTCTCTTTGTATCACAGGTGCTTTGTCCAAGGGGGCATAGGAAGGGATATAATGGTAGTTCAAGGTGGACAGGGTGACATAGTGGGACAGAAGGGTGACATTCAGGAGAGTACTACTTCATGGCAGGGGTCTTGGCAATGTTCTCTGGCTTCTGCCTGGATCGCAGGGACCGTTTGCGTGGTGGTTCTCCTTCTGTAGGGGATGGTGTGCCGGTGGCCTGTTGTTCCAGTGGCGGGCCTCCTATCCACTAGCGCCGGCGGAGGTGGAGGGCTGTTCTTCGGTGTGGCTAGTGTCAGAGGCCCGTTGGTGTGCCACTGCCTCCCTTATGGTGTTGGCCATATCAGCCAGCACCCCTGCAATGGTGACCAGGATGGTTTGGATGTGTTTGAGGTCCTCCCTGATCCCCAGGTACTGTCTCTCCTGCAGCCGCTGGGTCTCCTGCAACTTGGCCAGTATCTGGCCCAAGGTCTCCTGGGAATGGTGTTATGCTCCCAGGATCCCTGTAAGTGCCTCGTGGAGAGTGGGTTCCCTGGGCCTGTCCTCTCCCTGTCGCCCAGCAGTCCTCCCAGCTTCCCTGTTGTCCTGTGCCTCTGCTCCCTGAACCGTGTGCCCACTGCCACTGACCCCAGGTCCCTGATTGCCTTGGGTTTGAGGGGTTGCCTGGGGTCCCTGTAGTGGTGCACACACTGCTAATTGATGTGTCCTGGGACAGTGGTATGGGCCCACTGGGTGGATGCTGTGCTGGTTTTCCTGAGGGGGGAGGGTCTGTGGTTGTATGGGACTGTGGTAGGGTAACCGACTGTCCAGAGGTCCCTGATGGGCCAGGTTGGTCATTGTGATCCAGGCGTGCAGAGCTGCTGTCATCACTGTGGGCCTTTTCTGTGGGGGGACTGGATGTTGGTGGCACCTCCCCTCCGGTGACGTTGAGTGGGGGTCCTGTGGGGATTTAAATGCAGTGCTATTGTATCTGCGCATGCCATCTTGTGCATGGGAGTGTTTCCCTGTATGGTTGAGATATCCCTGTCAGCTTTGCCTTGTGTGCGTGGTAATTTTGGGGGCTAGGTGATTCTCTCTAATGGGCATGCCTTAGTGATGGGTGTCCATGCAGGTCTGTGATGGGTGTCCATGCATTGGTGTTGCATGCAGGGCTTGGTATTGGGATGGGTGGGTTGTGATAGTGGGGTATATGTGAGGTGGTGGAGTGATGGGGGTGAAAATAGGGGTAGGAGTTTGTGATGGCATGCAGGTAGGGTGGAGGATATAGTAGTAAAGATGTGACTTACCAGAGTCTGATCCTCCTGCAACTCCTGCGAGGCCCTCAGGATGCATGATCGCCAAGACTGGCTCCTCTCATGTTGTTAGTTGTGGGGAGGAGGGGGGGTCCACCGCCAGTACTCTGTACGGCTACCTGGTGTCTTGCAACCACAGAACGCATCTTCCCCCGTAGGTCGTTATACCTCTTCCTGATGTCATCCCTTGTTCTGGGGTGCTGTCCCAGGGCGTTGACCCTGTCCACGACTCTCCGCCATAGCTCCAGCTTCCTAGCAATGGACGTCTGCTGCACCTGTGATCTGAATAGCTGTGGCTCTACCCGGATGATTTCCTCCACCATGACCCTTAGCTCCTCCTTTAAAAACCTGGGGTGTCTTTGGGGTGCCATGGATGTGGTGTGAGTGGTATGTGTGAGGATGTGTGGGGTGATGTATTGTGGTGTGTGCTGTGAGGTGCATGGATGGTGTATGGGTTATGGTGTTCTGTGGCTCAGATTGAGTGGGTGCTCCTGGCTTGTCTCTCTCTCTCTCTCTCTGTTAGCAATCTTTTTTTTCATTTAAAGGGTTGTGGGTAATGTGTGTGTGTGTTTTATGGTGTTGTGGGTGTGTGGGTGTGGTGTGTGTAGTTTGAATTGTCCAATGTGGTGTAGTTTTGTAAGTATGTGTGTATTTTGAGTGCGGCGGTGTGTACCACCAATGGTTTACCGTGATTGAAAGACCGCCACGGTGATTCGTGGGTCCTGATACTGTGGGCGTATTCCTGTTTGCGTATTGGTGTGGGTTTTGGTATCTCCAGTTTATCACTGACCTTTGGTCCGGCGGACTTGTGTGGGTGTCTGTATAGTGGCGGATTTCTCTGTGTGGGTCATAATACCCGTAGCGGTATACCGCCGTGGTCACGGTATGTTGGTAGCTGTCAGCATGGCGGTAGGCAGAATTTTCCGTCAATGTTGTAATGAGGGACTATATTTCTTTCCCTGTTTTAATCTACCACTAATCCTTTGGGTTCCAAAGTAGCGGGATACTTGCTGAAAAGCTCTTTAAGACCTTGTCAGGGCTATTGAGCTTTATGTAAATACAATTACAATTGGGTACATTGTTGTGAGAAGTAGCTATGATTGCTTTACTTATCAGAAAGACATTTATTGCTGACAAGACAGCATTGTTGTAAGTACATCGGAGTAGTGAAGCTAGATTTTGATCTGAACAGCCATGTCCCACCTCAGAATTACATTTTAATTTACCTGTTAATAGGGAACTGGTGCAGGCGTGCTTTGAGAATACTCAAAACTAATAGAGTGTTTGGGGTGGGGAAGAGTGTTATACAGCTCATTGACAGCTTCTTTGTGAAAGCAGTAGTCCTTAACATGGTATGGGTAGTGGTGTGTAGGGTGGGTATAAGTTGTGTAGTTTTCCCTTGTGCAATTACTCGTAATTATAGCAAAATTGCTCATAATCATGCATAATTACATGAGAAGCGCAATCCAGAATTTAGCCCTAATTTCTTAGCACAAAATGCATGGTCACATCCAAGATGGGCCCAAGGATGCATTTTGTGCTAGATCATTATCACTAAATTATACAGGACACGAACAGCAGCTCGTTGGTCCTGTGATCCTGTGGAAGGATTTGTCCCCCAAATTGGTCTTAATTACTCAAGCTGGCATAATTGCGTAATAATAGTAATTTTGCATCACTAGAGTAATGCACAATTACTGAAATTACAACAATTACTCCAGCGTAATTTTAGTTTTGCCCAGGCCTAGTGGTATGGAGGGAAAAAGTGCTGATTGAAAAGATATCTCAGAATTTTGAGACACATTGGCTGTCTAGGGCATCCTACCTGTTACTGAAGTTGTACACTTTAGGAGCTGGCTGATTTTCCCAAAACATTTTTGAAGGAGTACAGGAAGACTGAGTAGTTGGCTGTTCGGAGGTGGCAGTGAGACGTCCTTTTTCTATTTTCGTATATTTTGGAGTAATTTAGCCCATTACAGGATGCTGGGATGATCCAAGTGAAAAACATAATTTCAGGCTTCACTCACTGGCCTCTGCATTGTTTCCCCTATACTCTCCCCTTCTGTCTTGCACTGCTTCCTGACCCTTTGCCCCTGTACTGCTTCTTGCCCTCTTGATCTCTCATTGTTACCTCCATTACACACGCTGCTTCTCCCCACTGGGACCTGCTTTCCTCCCCCCAGGCTGTCCTCCCTGTGCTGATTCCTAACCTCTTGTACTGCACTGCTACATGTATACTTCACTTTTCCCACTGGTGGCCCAGAAATACTACCTCCATCCCACCCTGGATCCTGCACTGCTACCCACTGGAGCCTACACTGGTCCCCCACCAACTCTGATTATTTCTCCTGGACTTGGTACTTTTCCTGTGGAACCTGATCTGCTACACCACCCACCTAAGAACATCTAATAGTCCTTGATCCTGCATAACCTTTCGCATACACTGTCCATCTCACTACTGAGCCAATGCTTGCCCTTCCAGACCCTGTTCCCTACACTGCCCCCGGCTTGGTCCACCAGCCCCTCATTTGACTCCTGTTGGAACATGAGCTGCACACTCACCTCTTGTACCCTGTGCCACCCGGCTTCCTCTTTAGATCATGTTTGGTCCCCCGTCCTCCATTGGAAGTCCATAGGAGCAAGTGCTATGTGGCCACTTAGCCTCCTGTACCATGTTTCCCATACCTCACTATGTAGATCCTGCATTGGTCCCCCAGCACTCCTATAGGAACATGGCATGCCCACTCATCCTCTTGTAGCCTGTGCTACAAGCCTCACTCTTTTCTGCACTGCTCCTTCCTCTTGGACTGGTGCTGTAAACTTGGATCCTAACTTGATCACACCCCTGTCTCCTTTGGGCTTTGTGGTGGATCCCACCCCCCACCGGACCTCATACTATCTTGCACTCACAATCCCATGAAGCAATCATTTTGGTTCTTGTATGGTGTAAGGGTATTTACAAGCTTCACTACAATATATTTCAGGTACAGCCTGGAGACCACCAGTGCAAACTCCTGTCTTTGTGAAATAAACACCCATTACCACTGCCCTTGTGTCCTCTGCATTTCACGAGCTTACAAACATATGTTCAATATACAGAAGTCAAGATGGTTGGCATTGTCAGTGCTGGAAGGTCTTTACACACCATTATGGTGAAACTATTGGAATGATATTATTGTAGTGTGACATGTGGTAGCATACTACAATATGCCTCACATCTGCCTCTGCGAAAGAGAGCTTCCATTGCTGTGCCCCATGTTGCATTTCATATTCTGCAATCAAGTTTCTTTCTTCTAGTATATTGTTGCTTTGTCAAGAGGAGAGGCGTTTATTGACTTTTCAGTTTTTCAATGTCATGGTTCTTTTGCAGTTGTGTGTTGTCATTTGCTTGGAGATGACCCTTGTAGATGCATGTTTTCATAGATGTACAGACAATGGCAGTCGCCACAAATCTCAAGGGAGAGGGAGTGGGGGACAAGAAAATAAAAAATACATTTAAAAAATACCTGTCCTCCACTCCCAGCCACCTCACTCTTCTTCCCTCCTAATGGTGTTGCTTTCCCAGCAGTCCCTGGGACACCAGCACAGGCTCCTCACACAATCTTGGCACTGATCTTGTGCTGTACTTAGCATGAGAGCAGCGTCAGAAAGTGCACTGGAGTCTGTGCCTAAGACAGCCGGCCAAACTGACAAGCCATTTAAGTGCACTCGCTCCACTCCTACTCCCACATTCCCATGGCACAGCCCTCCCCCTCCTTGCACATGCTGGCTCAGCCAGCAGCTGAAAAATAAAACATTTTGTTTTATTATTCAGCTGCTGGCCCTGAGCCACTGGAGAAATGCTCCTTCACCATTGCGGAGGTGCCGCCTTTGTGTACTGGCAGTGTAAAGAGTGTTAGAGTGTCAATGCCCACTGCGATGTACATCCTTAGGACTACTGTGTTTAAGGCGTCCAAGATACGATCTACTGTTGTGAAATTTGAAGAAGTGCTTCATTCATGACTCTTGGCGCTGGATGTACAAAGCATTTTGTGTTCGCAAATGGGCTGATTCACAGAATTGGCCTGTTTAGCGAACACAAAAAGGCTTTTTGAATTGTACAAAGCACTATTTGTGATTCTGTAGCCTATTACCGAAATGCAAATTGGGTTTGTGATTTGGTAATAGGAAGGGGTGTGTTTAAAGCATCTCTTCCCAATACCAAATTGCACTGGTATGTGTGAATGTTGTGTGACTAAAATGTGATAGCAACACATTTACATTCTTCCACCAACTTCAAGGTGGTGGTAACTCATTCGCAACAGGGAAGGGGTCCCCAAGGGTTCTCATCCCCTTTGATAATGGTTGTAAAAACATTTGTTAAGAGTAGGCAGTGGTCCCATGGAGCACTCCCTACTCTCATAAAATGAAAAGAAAACGTTTCATTTTTCTCTTTGAAATGCATCCCATTTATTAAAAAGCAATCACAGACATTGTGGTCTGCTGACCCTAGTGATTTGTGCAATTCCCATTGGATTGCAAACCAATATGTACCTCATTAATATATATTGGGTAGGTCTATTTGCGACCCACTGGAACTCACAAAATGTGTAAAACACACATTTGTATATGGATCTTTGTGATAACTAAAAATAGCAAATTGCAACGCTTTGCTATTTGGCAATCACAAAATATTACCTACGTACATCAGGGTCCAAGTCCCTTATTGAGAAGTTGTCATATTAACAATCAGTGCACCAGTAGTCCGTGTTTTTATCCCACCGATATTTACAGGTGAATTATACAAATTATCCATAATGGCTTAATAAAATAATTGATTTGCCTATGATGCATGCATTTAATGCCTTTCTGTTCAGTCCACTTATTGATCAATCTTTCAGTGAATTAGTCTATATACATCTTATTGTTGCATGCTTATATATCTCCTGTTTCCTATATTGTTTTCTCTATTTTTGGGTTCGTACTTCACTTTTTATCCACTCCATCCATCCCGCCACATTCGCTCTCCTCCTCCCTATTTATCACTTCTTCCTGTTCCTCTAACCTATCATTCTGGTCTTGCTTGTTCTTTCCCACTCACCCCTTTATCAGACATTAACCTTCTAATGCTCTCTCTCTCTATCTATCTCTTTTCTCCATACTTCTTTATAACATTATCCTCACTTTCTTCTCCTGTTCAACCTTCTATGCTATCATTCCACTATTTGATCTTCCTGCAACTTTCTGACTTTCCTCTCCCTTGTGTTCCACATTAATGTTCCCACTCTGTTCTCCCATACTCTAATTTTTGTCTCTTTGAAGTCCTTCATTTCTCTTGCTTTTCCATCTCCTTCTCATTCCATCCTGTGTTACTTTTCTTGGAGTACTTCCATTTCATGACCCTTAATCTGTCCATCTCATCTCCTTCATCTCATCTCCTTCTTCCAATCAGCCGCATGGTTGCCGAAGTTGGTGTTTCCCAGGCAGAGCACTAGTCCATGTGAAAGACAGATGAGTGAACATTACTGGATGTTGATGCTGACGCAACCAGCTGCATACCAGCTCAGGTGCCTGTGCAAGGGCAAGAGACTTTCTAGGAAGGAACTAGGTGGTAATAACACACCTTCCATTCATAGGTCTCAATTGACCTTCATTTATGACCCAAAAAAACTTACCTAAATAAATGTGCACTTACTTACTAAATATTCATCTAGCCAGACCAATACATTTTTAAACATATATTTGTATTATTATAATGCTATAGTTGTCCATTTCAGAATGCAGTATAAATCAGCTATACCCAATAAAGTTAATGAAAACACTATAGGAAATGACAAATCTAAGGGCCTGATCTAGAGTTTAGCAGACAGGTTTCCTATCACAAATGTGACATATATTCTGTAAACTTTGTAAAAAGTTCCAAAGGATATAGTGCATCCCTAATAGGACGGATAGCATATCTGTCTTGTTTGTTATGGAGGAATCCATCAGCCAATCTCTAAATCAGGCCCTAAGTTTGCATTACACTCTCAGTATAAGTGTATGTACATTAGTGTCTCCCAAGTGTGGTTCCTATCATGGCTTTAGCAGCATTCACTATCATCACATAGACCTGCAGCTACATAGTCAATGCTAGATGAGTTTATGATTTTTAGCAGGTCACACTACCTTCCTTTCTCAGAGCTTCCAGGAACAAACATTTACATGTACACGATAGGCTTCATGTGCCCTAAATTGATGTGCCCAAACCTGAGCCAAACCTGTTGCCTAAACTATAAGTTTACATTGTGAGAAAAAAAGATAAGGGGGCAAGCAATGGTGAAGTGGGATGGGAGATTAGAAGGAAACACCATGGGACAAGGGGGGCATGCTTGTGAGAGAGTTCAAACAGTTATATATTTGACAATGTACAATGTCATTAATTGTCTCCATTTAAAATTAAAGACTGGGGCCTGATCTAGATATCCTTCTATGATGTCTTCATTTGCATCATGCATAAGAGTTTAGGGGTCCATTTGTTTTAGAAGGTCCTAGGCTGACCCAGATTGTAGCCACTGATAGCACATTGGAAGCTCATTTCCGCCAGTATGATGTGTGATCATCCGCTTCTGAAGTGTTGTGTAAAATGGCCAACTTGATCAAGGTTTGGAAGACAGTCACTGGCTACAAGATGCCACACTTCCAGTCAGTATTTTAATAAATTACAGCATGAACAAAGCACATAGCAAAACTCATATCTTTCGGGCTTTGCTTCCTTAAGAGAGAGCACTAAGCATCAGCTTCATCTTATTTAGTCTGTGCAGAGTCAGAACCAGTCTTTTTAGATCTTTAAGTGAATTTGAGTTGCACCTGCCATTGCGCTTGATTTAGAGTTCAGAGTAACCATACTTTACATTTAGAATCACTGGCTATGCTCCTGTGGACATCCGTAGTCATTTGCAATAAAAATGGGATTTAGTTTTTGAAAAACACAAAAACTAATGACCCCAACACCATGGGAGATTTCTCCCATGATGTGGGGGTCATTTAACATTTTTACTGTCCCATACCACCATGTTTTTCATGGTAGTAAGGAATAGTAAAAACTGGCCATTTGACTGCCCATCCTAAATCAGGTAGGCAGTTGAATGGTCAAACCTTTGATGCCCCTTATTCCAGAGGCCCTTCGGAGGAATATGTCAGCTTCTGAGTCTTTAGTTGAAAAAACCATTATGTTTTCCTCCCATAACTAGTGATTCCCTGCAACTAGAGACTTTAACCTTATATGGAATTTTCACTTTCAATGCATTTAACTGTTGCAGAGTACCATATGGTACATATTCATAGCAAATGGTAGTAGAGTTAGAAAATTCTTAGTGTTTTCTTTTGAAGAAAGTTTTTTGGTGTACATGGGTGTGAATCAAAAGAGTGTCTAGTGAGATACAGCTCCACTATGTCTCAGGGACTCGGTGCCATCTTTACATTTACTTTTACACTATTGGTCTAGCTGCACTAAGTGCAGAATGCATCCTAAAGAAAACTGGATAATAATTTTTTGGCATTCAGTACATATGACTACACAAATGGGTGCAAGTCATATAAATCTTTTTGTCAGCAAATTAGCTGAGAGGGTCTTGTTAAAATGACTATTCTTTCAGTTGATTGTGGGAATTACCTAGTATGAAATATTTGTAGTGATGAAGGGATCATGAGGATGACATGTTGAAGAAGTTGCAGCATTTCTCAGCTTGAACGTTTCAGCTCTGTAGACAGAAGTGTTCTATTAAGAGAACAATCCCCTCCCCTAAACATTAATTACAGCCTTAGTGACCTAAGAAGAAGCCATGAATGACGCTCTGACCAGGCTGCGAAAACCTGAGCTGCTGCAATTGCCATGAAGCAGGTCTCCTTCTTAGATAAGGAGTGGAAGGTTTACAAAACATTTGTACACCTCTTCTCTGAACCGAGTAGGAGACACTAGACACTACGCCTACCACTTATCTATCGCATTGTAGGTATATCACACAGAAATCCCATCCTAACAACAGCAGGCAATAGACGCCCTGCTCACCCTTTCAGCACAGTTCAAATACATTATGTAGTTAGGAATCAACAAGCTCACGTCAGCACACAAGACAATTATTAACAAACTGTTCACATGTCACTGAGGTGCATATAGGGACGAAGAGCAGTGAAGATGCTAAGGTTATTGTGCACACACCAGTATGTTCCACTAGGTGAAAGAAATCATCCAAAAGAACACATTAGAACACTGAGCACATACACAACATGGATTAGATTTTACAGTTTCACTTACCTAAAACAGGACTGTACAGAGAGATCTGATTAGCCAGGTACAACTTGAAAAGAAATGTTATGGCCACAATTAAAAAACACTGGGACTTGGGCCCTGTGTCCTGAATTTAAATTAAAACAAAATATAAGCAGCAGGGTAGGGGTATCCTGGCCATATGGAACTTTTGGGAAGGGGGGACCTAGAAGGACCACCCCCAGAAGTGCCAAAATGCAAAATAAAAAACCATGCCCCGGGAGCCACAGCACAAGCAGTACCCCCATGGTACCACAGGTCCATTCAAGCTTCAATAAGTAAAGCTTGCAAGGTCCTGCAGTGCCATGTAGATGAAGCTTGTGAGACAGCCCAGTTCTCAAGCTCATTCTATCTGACAAAGTTTCTTTTGCCAAAGGGGTGCAATTTACAGGCTGTCTTAAGACATTTTTCAGTAGCGGTTAAACAACTTGCATGCTGTCTGCTTAATTTAGTGGCTGACCTCTGAACATTAATTTTGATGTACATACTACTTGATCCTAACTGGCACTCAGGGGATTAGAGACCGTTGGGAAGCTAGCCTTGGAACGGCACTCAAGGATGGGAAGTGGCGTAGGGCTGGTTCTCTGGTGCAAGATGCGACTAGAAATGTTAGTTTTAAGTTGGCACACTTCTATTACTTGCATAGAGCATACCTGACACCCCAATGCTTAAACAGAATATTTCCCTCTGCAAAGCCTGTGGACAGAAATTGCATATTGCTTTGGGGGGAGAAAAGGAGAGTGACAGAGCTGACATCCATCTTGCCTAAAATGCTATTTAACATGAAAATGTAGCATAACTAAAACACACTAATAAACACACTTCAATGAATTATCTACAATTTGTTTGAACTGCAATCATATTAATTGAACCCATACATGCAGAATCAACCAAGAAAAGGGACAATAAATGGCACTTTTAATGCACAAAATAAAAAACGCAGAAAACTATCTTACATACCCATGTTATGTCATTGTGGCTGAATGCATGTTTCTTCCTAAACCCTTCCAAAACCCTCCTAAATCTCTTCTTACTCCTCCAGAGACCCCTCCCATTTAGAGGTAAGTATGCCTCTTTTTTCAGCCACTCCCCTGGTGCCTCCAACATTTACTTCTAGGTAGAAAAGGTAAATGTTTGGAATCTGCCCATAGAAAAGAAAAGAGAGTTGGAGATTTGCACTCATGGGTTTATGAATAACTTTGTTGTATTTTAGTAGTACTATGGTAGTACTACAACATGTACTGTAAACAGTAATTTGTAAATAGACCCCTGTAGGAAAGTAGCCTCTTTCTAGCATGGTTACCCCCACTTTTGGCCTGCTTGTGAGTGTGTGTCAGTGTGCATTTACTGAGTCACTGGGATCCTGCTAGCCAGGACACCAGTGCTCATAGATAAAAACCTATATGTCAGTATGTTTTGCCTGTCTCACTGGGATCCTGCTAGCCAGGACCCCAGTGCTCATAGTTTATGGCCTAATGTGTATGCCTGTGTAGTACCTAACTGTGCCACTGAGGCTCTGCTAACCAGAACCTCAGTGCCTATGCTCTCTCTGCTTTTAAATTTGTCACTGTGGGCCAGTGACTTCATTTACCAATTTCAATTGGCATACTGGACCCCCCTTACAAGTCCCTAGTATATGGTACCTAGGTACTCAGGGCATTGGGGTTCCAGGAGATCCATGTGGGCTGCAGCATTTCTTTTGCCACCCATAGGGAGCTCAGACAATCCCTTACACAGGACTGCCACTGTAGCCTGTGTTAAATAGTGCACACACTATTTCACAGCCATTTTCACTTCACTTAAGTAACTTATAAGTCACCTATATGTCTAACCTTCACTTGCTGACGGTTAGGTGCAAAGTTACTAAGTGTGAAGACACCTTTGCACTAGCAAAGGTGCCCCCACATAGTTCAGGGACATTTCGCTGGACTTTGTGAGCGCGGGGACACCATTACACACATGCACTACAGATAGGTCAATACCTATACGTAGCTTCACAATGGTAACTCTGAATATGGCCATGTAACTTTTCTAAGATCATGAATTGTCCCCCCATTCCAAATCTGGTATTGGGGAGCCAATTCCATGCATCCGGTGGGCTCCACCATGGAGCCCCAGTACTGCCAAACCAGGTCTTCGAGGCTTGCCCTGCAGTTACAGCTGCTGCCACTTCACAGACAGGGTTCTGCCCTCCTGGGGTCTGGCCAGCCCAGTCCCAGGAAGGCAGAACAAAGCATTTCCTCTGTGAGCAGGGTGTTACACCCTCTCCCTTTGGAAATAGATGTTACAGGCTGGGGAGGGGTAGCCTCCTCCAGCCTCTTGGAATGCTTTGAGGGGCACAGTTGGTGCCCTCCTTGCATAAACCAGTCTACACCAGTTCAGGGACCCCTTCTCCCCTGCTCTGGTGGGAAACTGGGCAAAGGAAAGGGGAGTGACCACTCCCCATCCATCACCACCCCAGGGGTGGTGCCCAGAGCTCTTCCAGTGTGTCCCAGACTTCAGCCATCTTGCTTTGCAAGGTGTGAGTGGCCAGTGCCAGAAGGTGCCATCAGAGACCCCTCCAGGTAGGTCCTTAGCTGATAAGGTAGCCAATACCCCTCTCAGGGCTATTCAGGGTATCTCCTGTGGGTTCTCTTCAGATCCTGTTTGCAAGTTTCCTTCAGGAATCCTCTGCAACAACTTCAGACTCTTCTGACCTCGGATCATCCGCAGCCTTCTCCAAGAAATGCTGTAACTGCAACAAAGTGTCTACACAAGGCACTTTTCTTCAGCAACCTCAGCTCCAAGTCAGTAACTGCAACATTTTCCATGGTGTGCATGCTCTGGGGACTCCCTGTCTTCATCCTGCACCAGAAGGACCAAATAAATTTCCCGTGGAGTGACAGAGTCACTCCCCTGCTCCAAGCAGGCACCTTCCAAGATGACGGCCGGTACCCTGGGACTCCTCTCACAACAACGAGCGTGCTCCTAAGGACACAGAGGGTCAACATAGTTGACATAGACTGTCCTGAGGTCCTGCTGATGCAATTTGGAGGAGGTAAGACCTTGCCTTCCCCAAGAACGACGGTACCCCTGTGTCTTCTTCACCTCCTGAGGCCTCTGTGCACTCTTTGAAAAATTCCTTCACGCACAGCCTGGCCCAGGTCCCCAGCATTCCACCCTGTGATGCTCAACTCACTGAGTTGTTCTCCTGCGGCGTGGGACATTCTTTTGTTGTGCTGCATCAACTGTGATCTGCACCTCCTTTGAACCCATATCCTGCGGCTTCTGGGGGTGCTGGGTGGCATCCTGAGGACTCTCTAGAGTGCTGTGAGCCTCCCCTTCCTCCTCATACAGAGTTGAGGCCCCAGGTCCCTCCAGGGTCCACCCAGCACCATATTGACACAAAACACACTTTTGTCGTAGCCAAAGCTTGTTGGCGCCTTCCAACACAAAATCTCATTTGCAACTATCTTCAAGCTGTGGGACATCTTTTGCATCATGCAGAAACCCGCTTGCCTCTTCCTAGGGTGCATTTCTGCAGTCTTCAACTAGCCGGGGACTCTTCTTTTGCACCCTCTTCTGGATTGGCAGGGGCTCCTGTCCTTCCTAGAAATTCTTTCGACTTCTGGACTTGGTCCCCTTGCTTTGCAGGTCTTCAGGTCCAATAATCCAGCAGTTGTTCTTTGCAGACTTGGTTGGCTGCTGCAAAATCCCCAAAACGAGGTGTAGTGTGTCCTAAGGAAACTTGCAGTACTTTACTCCTGCTTTTCTGGGCTCTGGGGTGGTGTAATTTACTTACCTTTACTGTATTCTTACTCTCCCAGCGATTCTGCACACACTACACTTGTCTAGGGGGGGATTTGTGATTCACATTCCACTTTTTAGCATATGGTTTGTGTTGCCCCTAGACCTATTTTCTCCCATTGCATTCTATAGGATTTCCTACTGTTTGCGTTGTTCTATGACTATTACTTGTTTAATTGTGGTGTCTAGTGCACATATTGTGTATAATACTTACCTCCAGAAGGAGTATTGTCTCTAAGATATTTTTGGTACTGTGCACCCAAATAAATACCTTTATTTTTGGTAACACTGAGTATTGTCTTTACTTGTGTATAAGTACAGTGTAACTATAAGTGGTATTGCATGAGCTTTGCATGTCTCCTAGTTCAGCCTAAGCTGCTCTGCTATAGCTACCTCTATCATCCTAAGCTACTAGATTCACTAACAAGGGATAGCTGCACCTGGTGGAAGGTGTAAGTACCGAAGGTACCCACTACAAACCCGGCCAGCCTCCTACAACCCCTTAGTAATCATCTCTAGAGAAATAATTGTATTTAACCGTACATTTTTCCAGGGGCATTCATTTCTTACCTGAAGTTCAGAAACTTAGCAAAAAAGTCCACCCTGAAATAATTGCACCACCCACCCTGTCAGAGTTCTTTTTGTGCCCATAATTTACAAAGTGGAACCATAAAAATGTATTTTAGGAAATACTTAACCCACAACTGTGTATCGAAACAGTATTTGTAAATGCTAAACACTTTGCACCAAGCCTGCCAAATACCCATGCTATCTTCATTACATTAAATCTGGCCCTATTATAATAATTAGGAGCCATACACCTTAAAAACAACTAGTTGCATTCTGCCCCATACATACGTAATATTTACAAAGCACCTCCTCGTCAGATCAGGGTGACACTAGGATGCTTAGTATTTCCCAGTTTCAGTCCAGAAATGAAATATGAAGTGAAGGAGTGCCATTTCTCCTTAGCTGAAAGACAATTTGATAAACCTGGTAGCCCATCTAGCTCTCTGATAACCCCATATGAAACTATCAATGGCAGAATCTTATTTGCAAAAAACATAGTTGGGGATTAGAAGCTAGAATGATTGAAACAAAAATAGACATTTCGGACGTATATTTATCTTTGCTATCTTATAGCTATTCGCCAGGTGTAAAGGTTCCAATGCTAATTAGGCAGCTTAGATTTACATTGCATGCACAATACTTCGTAGATGGTGATGGCTATTTGACATTGCTTGCTAGAGACTTTGATGACTAAGTAAAAATCTTCTTTAATAATGGAAAAATCCTGTATGTCAGATTTATGATTATGAATGATCTGCACGTTAGAGGTGTTCAACTCATAACACAATATTTTACCAAATTGTTAAGCCTCTTGCTCCATTGCCTTGATAACCTATCTTGTACAGTATATTGCTACACTGTCATTTTAAGGAGCCAGTTTTGTTTTAAATCCATTAATCTGCACTGACATAATGTTTTCATTCATTAGGGAATGCCCGAGATAGGAAAATAAATTGCAAACAGTAGGACTGAAAAAGGCTATCCTTAATGGGTTTCTCTTGCAATCTGGGTTAGATGCAATTTCATCCCTCTCATCACAATCTTGGCTACCGGATTGTTGTATAAGCAATGGTCCCACCTAAGAAATATTTGCACAACCATTAAGAAATACTGCCATGAAACTCTTGCAAAAGCCTTCTTGATGTCTTCAAGAATCACAATGAACTCGCTACCAAGAACGTCACAATAAAGTAAAGGCCATGTTGGAAAGAGCAGTTATATTACATTCTTGCCAGGATACTGACAAATATCTGGTGGGTTCTGGCGATGGGTAGACTGGAGGGCCCTGGTTTTGACTGTTGTTGCCTGCCAGAGGTAGAGGTTACTCTTTCTAGTAGCCATGATGCCACCAATACTAGGTAGCACCTAGCAGATAGTGCCTTTAGGAAGAAACCCCAACTGGAGGAAAGAGCCTGAGGGCAAAAAACTCATAGGTGACAACGAGACTCTGATAGCAGGAAGTCCATGAAGAATGACAGCGAAACTGTGGAAGCAGGGGGATCAGGGAGAGAGTATTTGAAGAGACCAAAGGAAGGCAGGAACTCCTTAACTGGAAAGAAAATAGGAGTGAGGAAACACATCTATAGTACAAGGAAGTGTTGTGAGGCACGGAAGAAAGGACTACCTCCCTTATGTACTGTGTAAACAGGAAATTACAACAAGAAACAGGGTGCTGCCAAGTTGGATTGGGAGCCCTCAGGTATGTAGAGAAGGCAAGGCAGCCATCTTGGTTTAGGCATGATATGTTCTTGCAGAGGGAATTGTGTGAATTCAGGTACCCAGAGTTCCCTAGGAACAAGGAGGCGTCTATGACTTCTCCAATAGAGGCTCCTCCAGGAAGAAGATTGGCGGTGCAGGACATCATACTGGCAGGCTGTCCACTTGCAGGGAAGCCTAATCAGGAAATGCAGTGGCCCACTGGCTCTTCCAACCCCTGACTTGCACCTACACTGCTGCTCGTCCAGCTCACTGGAGACAGACGCTGAGAGCTGCACTGAGTGGGATGTCAGCGACGTAACACTTTAGGGTTTAAATCCATATTTGTTTGGAGAGCTAACTCTTCCAATTACTCTCCCAAGACATCTATCTGAAATTTTAGAGTATCATTTTGCATTAGAATTGTCAAGGCAATACGACAGTATGATACTCACTCATCCTTCACTTTCCATCTTTGGGAAAATTGATATATTAATAGAGTTCCATGAGGGCAGCATTCCACCACCCTTAACTTTAAGCAATGTTGGGGCCACTATATCACAGAAGGCTATATAAAGCACCACACGGATGGCATCTTTACCAGCTACTTTCATACTTGAGACATATAGCTGTCACCGCTTCCTCCAAAGTGACTGGAAATTTTAAATCATGAGCCTTTTCAGGTACCAAAGTTTCTGTAGGAACTTGTCAGTTGGGTGTCTCTGAAATAGTAGGCTCAGTATGTTTGACATGTAATTGGTGGTAATTAGATCACGTTTGATCTTCTATGTCTGTAGGCTAGGAAACAGTGCTCTAATTATTATCTTTTATATTTTAAATGTCTCCTAGGTTTTTATCCTACTCGATTTTAGAAGCCAGTATTTGTATTATAGCGTTTCCATTATTCATAAACTTTTTCCCCTTGGGATAGATATGCTGTTGCAGCTTTTTCCTTAGATATCCAAAAGAACATACTGTGTATGCTGCATCAGCAAGCATGTTTCATGATCATCTTGCTTTTTAATGCAGACAGCCTTAGCATGCTTGATTTCCAAAAGACTGAGTTGCTGTTTATTTTTGAAGTCTTCCTCCACATTTTTTCTTTTGTTTTAGATAAAGCAGACTTAAACTTTGCTGCATAAATGAATGATTTTAAGGAATCCCATACCATACTTATAGATGCTGGATCCCTTTTATGAAGCAAAAATAAATAATTTGTTACTGTGTATATTCCTTGAATCCCTCATCCTAAAGTGGTGACCAATCAGATGTCCACCTGGCTAGCCTCCTCTGATCACTGGGCTGTTCAATAATAATTTAGAAAGGGTGATGATCAGATATAATGTGAGGAAAAAGGTCCCTGGTGCTAGAAGCATATATACACTTGATGCATCATATCTCTTTTATGCCGCTTTAGTCACAGTGTCCCCATATCACAGGATGATCAGAAGTAAAACCAAGAGTTTATTTTCCCATGTTTTACTCCATGCTTCATTGCATCTTACCTCACACCTTAAAATACGAACAAGTCAGACCAAATAGTGCTCAAATGTCACTCAAATGGCCCTCATCTTTTTGCATCTCTTAGCCTACTCTGCTAGTATTAGTACTAGTATTGTTTGGAGCGTTTCAGACATGCAGTGTTTGTTTCTTTCCATTTCTCTAACAATTCCTTGGCTTTAATTTCTGAGGTGCGGAAGTAGGCACAGACCCTCTACACAAGCTTAAGCTCAGATGGCTCTTGCAAATATATCTAAGCATGCATCCTCTGGAGTGGGATGATCATTTGTCTCAACTGCCACCTTCTTTCAATAGTAGTGTGGCACAATTCAGATAGAACAAAAAATAGATATTTCCAGCTACCCGAGGGGTCTTACAGTTGGCCCTTGCATATACTCATCTTTAATTCAATAAAAAGTTCCAAATGTACATCTGCACGTGCACAGAAAGGACATTTGTGTACCCTCTGGATTTGGGAGTCAAATTTCATGTTAGCAAACACAGTGAAAGATAGTTGAAAGAGCGTAACAATACACTGTTAAGGATCACCACCTTCCACTCTTCCTTGATTCTCAAAGCCCTGCCTGTCTTGTGTTTGTGATTGTCAATATCCTTCAGTTTTTTTTATATCCTTGACCTTGTTCACTTCCCCGTTGACCTGGTCCATTAGCCCTTTGACAGCTACAATCTTCTGGACATAGTTCTGTTTTTTTTAATTACCTGTCTTAAAAATGTCCTCTTGGTGAGCCTGTATCAGGTGGAACAGCCCCTAGCAAGGGTTCATCAGTCCTCCATCTTGGCCCTGGATCAACTAGATCAACAATCATCTTCACAGTAGGAGGTGGTGCAGATACAGGCACTCCAGAAATGTGAGAGGAAGTGGTACAGTTTAGGTAATTTGGGCCAGATATGTGAAAGGATTTTGTGATAGCAAACTCTGTGATTCACAAAATCACTGGATTTGCGAATGCAAAATGCCTTTCCCTAATGTACAAAAACACTTTAATAAAAGTAAGTAAGTAAAATAGTAACTGTTTTCCACTTAGTAATGTAAACACAAGAATTGTGGCCTGTTTCTAGCTAATCACATAGCTTTTCGATTAGCAATGTTCCTATTCATTTCACAGGTCTTTTTGTGACCCCCTGTGAAAGGTGAGTTTATGACTCAGACTATGAGCACATAGGTCACGTCACAAAATGAGAGTCTGTTTTCAAAATTTAATTGCACAATTTGTGGCCACCTTTTATAAATTCACTCTTAGTACATCTTGTACCTCGAGTTGTCCTTCAATTGTGGACATGATTTATTATTTGTTTATTTATCTTATTTAGAGCATTTATAAAGTGCAGCTGTCACCAGTCTGGTATCCTAGCGCTAAGCATACAAGGTACTATGAAGCTGAAAAGATTCACAAGAGCATCTCAATCAGATAAATTATTTCGTTCGGAAATAGCAGATATTCAAAGCTTTCCTGAAGGTCAGCCTCTCAGACAAGGCTGTTAACAAAAGAAGGAAGCTCATTCCACAGCTAAGCTGCTTTCACTGTGTTCTAGTGGAAATCGCGATGGAGTTTTGGCAGTTGTGTCTGCAACATCACATTTCAGTGACTGCGGAATATATTCTGGGTCAAGCCAATCTGATTGCAGATTCTAACTCCCGCTTTCTCAGGGATGGCAGCGATTGGAAACTGAATCCTCAAGTCTTCAACAAGTTGAATCTTCAGTGGGGTCCTTGTGTGATAGATCTCTTTGCCTTGAGGCTCAATGTTCAAATGACTCGCTTTTTCAGTTGGAGACCGGATCCTTTGGCATCGGGGACGGATGCTTTTTAGCAGTCTTGGGAGAAGGGGATTCTTTATGCGTTCCCTCCCTTTGTCATGATTAAGAGAGAGACGGAAAGTAGAATTAATTTTGGTGACTCCAATTGGGCTTTGATGGAATCTACCTGAAAGCCTAAGAATTCTATGACTCTAGCGGGAGTCATCACTGACTTGTCAGAATTGATAAGGAACCGCAGGTCCTGAAGCAGCTGGACTGTCCAAGAGAGATGAAGAAGGACCGACTCTTCCAATTGAGCCATGATCAGGATATCGTCCAGATAAATAATGAGAAGGACCCCTCTTTTTCTGAGAAGTTGAACCACCGGTCTTAAGAGTTTGGTAAAACACCATGGGGCGGATGAAAGACCGAAAGGAAGAACGGCATATTCGTACCAATGCTCTTGGCAGCAGAATTGAAGATACTGGAGGTGCGGTTTGAATATAGGGACTGTAAGATATGCTTCATTTAGATCTAACCGCACTAAGAAGTCCCCTTCTTGAAGAAGGTCTATCAAGAGATGGATGCCTTCCTTGTTTAAATGACGGTAAACAACCAATGAACTGAAATCTCTCAGATTGAGAACCAGGCGAGAACCGCCGCCTTTTTTCTGACTCAGAAAAATAGAGCTGATGAACCCTGGAGGATGCTGACTCAAACGGAAGATAGCGTGTTTCTACAGAAGAAGCGCTATCTCATCGTCCATGAAAGAGCTTTCTGCTGGGGAAAAAAGAATGGGACGAGGAAGAGACCTCTAATGAGGAGGGGTGTAAAACTCTTTTCTGTATTCCATCACTGTCAGGAGAACCCAAGGTTCTTGAGAGATACATTCCAAGGCTACTACATGATCCTTCAATCTCCCCCCCAGAAACCCTTCTGAAAATTGGATAATTCTCACCTGTGGAGGTTCCGTCAGAGGAGCTGAAGCCACCTCTGTTGTTGCAGAAACCACGATCTCTACCTCTACGGGCTCCGTTGGGTAGAACCCCGATCTGGAGTAATAACCTTGGCCCTCCTGGTTGTAACCTCCCGAGGTCTGGTTGTATCCACGGCCTGACGCTCAACCCCTGTAGCGTCTGGCCCTGAGAAAAAGGCCTCTGTTAAACATCTTCCTCATTGAAGATTGAGCCTTGTCTAAAGCAGAGAAAGTGGCAACGTACTTCCCTAAATCCTTCACGAATTTGACAACTAAAAGTAAACCATTCACCAAGGAACTAGCGTCATTGGGAGCCAATTCCGCTAGCTTAGGATCAATCCGGAACAAAAAAGAACATCTGCATTCTATAGACATAGCGTAGTTTGCATTGCCCAATATACATATAGCTCGTTGAGCCCATTCCAGCACTGTCTGAAGGTCCAGGAGAGAATAAGACTCTTTGGCTTGAACAGCCAATTCCAAGATCTTCGTGATTGGTCCTGAGATATCCAATACTTTATCCTGGCAACCTTTCCAGGCTTGATCTAGACCTTTCTTAGGGTCTTTGGGAAATCTTTTAATGAACGTCGCCATATTTGGGTCTAACTCAGGAGTATCTGCCACTTTGCCCATTAACGAAGGACGGAGGCACTCTGAGCGTAAAGTCTTGAGCACATCACAATCAAAATCCTTTCTGATGTGATCTTGCACATAATGTGCTACCTCTGCACATGGAATCCATGCCGTGGAGCGGAGATGGATTCTGCTCTCAGGATCAAATGAAAGAGTACGAGAAGATGAACTACTCTCTTGTACATTATGAGATTTGCATTTGCGTTTTCCGGGTGTTTTAGGTTTGTCTTGATCTAGATCCGAACCCGAGGAATGAGAGGCAGAGGAAGGGAGACCTTCAGTTAGAATAGACAAATCCAACCTGTCTCAGGTACCTCCAAACTAGGAAAAGACCCATAACCGTGATCTTTTATCACTGACGATCCATGTGAGCCACAATATCCACAGAGGACGTGGGTTCCTTTGAGGCTCCTCGGGCAAAGCCCACTTCCAAAGGCTGGTCTTGCTGTGACCCAGAGTCAGGAAGAGAGCATCCTCTCCATTCACGCTGACCAAAATGCATAAGGGGCTGAGTAAAGGGTTTTAATGCATTAATAAGAGCCTGATTCACAGAGTCCTGGACATGATAGCCCAGCGCTCCACTCATCTTTCCTCCACATGATGTTCATCTTTTGCTTTAGGATGATCCTGATAGTACACATCTTCCCCAGTGTACTACGCCATGATAAAATGGGGATGTATGAAGTTCAAATGGGGGGGAAAGACCCCAGCAGGGAGATGTTGTACAAGGTTTTAATATAATTATCACAGCTGTCATTAAATGTAGAGGGAGCCCCTGTAATTTCCCTAAGGCAAAGCCTTGGTTTGTTTAAGAGCCCCATCGGGCATTCAAGGGCTCAGGAAATCAATTAAGCATTAGAAAACGCAAAAAATAGATGTGTTTCCGAGTGCGCGCACTGCGTTCTCCTCGCTCTCATTGGTTATTGGGAGACCGAGGAGAGCGCATGCCCACTGTTATCATAAAAAGAGAACTACTCCTCTTGACACGGTCGTGGTTTTTTTATTTATTTTTTATTTAATGCGTTTTTATATAGCGCGGACTTTTACCCGAAGGTGTCAGAGCGCTTCACAATAGGCAAAGTAAAGATACAAGAGGAGACAAATTACAAGTGAGCCTGTTACAAAAACAAGCGTTAAATTACAAGAGGCAATCGTGATAATTGTGCACGTATCAAGAGCAAAAAATAAACGAGGTAGCAAACGATACGTTATGAGAGGAAAAAGTGACGTGTGCAGGATACAAGAGAAAATAAAGTACGAATAGAGGTAAAAAAGTTGCAATCAATGGTAGACACTCAAAACACTAAAACAATAGTTACGTTACATGAGGCAGTGGTGGCCGTTGTGCATGTATCAAAAGCAAACAAGATATAAGAGGTAGCAAATGATACGTTGAAAAGGAAAAGTGCCGTGTGCATGTTACAAACGAGTACAAGATACAGGTAGAGGAAAAATACTGCACTAAATGGCAGACACTCAAAACACAAAAACACCCTGGGAAGGCACTTCTATAGGCATGGAGAACAGAATATCCTATAATGGAAGGACTTCCTTCTGAAAACAGAGGGCTTGAATTAACTTAGGAGGTGTCTTTGAAGGAGGAGAGCTTTGAGGTCAGTTTTGAAGGCCTGGGAAGAGGTGGTGGTCCGAAGCTGAGGCGGAAGTGAGTTCCAGATTCTCACCGCGTTGCCTGAAAAGGATTGGGCCATCAATCTTTCCTTCTTGAAAATGGGAGGTTCAAGCAATAACTTTTCTGCATTACGTGAAGGTCTGGAGCCCCCAGAGAGTTTCAGTTTATTCACCAGGTAGCGAGGGGAAGAGGAGTGCAAGGCTTTGTGGGTGATACATGCAGTTTTGTAGATAGATCTTGCCTCTATGGGAAGCCAACGGAGGGTGGATAAAATGGGTGTGATGTGGTCGCTTCTTTTGGCCCCATATATGAAACGCGCTGCTGAATGGAGAATAGACTTCAGGGGGGAAAGGTGGGATTTGGGAAGGCCAGTAAGAAGAGAGTTGCAGTAGTCCAATCTGGAGAGAACCAGCGCTTGGACCAGGGTTTTAAGGTCGTACTCCGGGAAGAAGCGACGAATCCCCCAAAGAAGGCGCAGTTGGTGTCGAGCAGACTTTGCTATGGAGTTAATGTGGGAGAGTAGATTAAGTTTTTTGTCGAGAATGACACCCAGGGATTTTGCGCTCTCGACAATGATGGGCTTATTGTTCATTAGATTGATCTGATCCATCCATGTTTGCACTGGGGGATGAGAAAGGGAGGAGGAAAGGAGGAGGAATTCTGTTTTGGAGGGATTCAGGATCAGTTGATGAGTTACCATCCAGTTTTGAATGGAGTCGAGGGTAGAGCTAAGGAAGGAGAGATCGTGATTGGAGGCCACCTTAAGGTAAATCTGAGTGTCATCCGCATATAGATGATAGTGGATCCCGGATTTACTCAGCAGATTTCCCAACGGTTCTAAATAGAGATTGAACAGTGTGGGTGCAAGTATGGAGCCTTGAGGAACACCTTGACTGACTGCTACAGGAGCTGAAAGACTGTTAGCTATTTTGACCATTTGGGATCTATCAGAGAGGAAGGAGGCAAACCATTTGAGCACAGTGCCCTCCATGCCCATTCTCTGTTGAAGGGTGTTAAGGAGAGTGTTGTGATTGACAGTGTCAAAGGCTGCAGAGAGGTCAAGAAGAATTAGAAGACAAGACTCCCCTGAATCGAGTATCCGCAGCGCGTCGTCAATCACTAGCAGCAGGGCTGTTTCAGTGCTGCGGTTTTGAATGAAGCCAGACTGGAAATTGTCAAGAAGATCATTTTCCTTGATATGGCGAGAGAGTTGTTTCGCTACACATTTTTCTGTGATTTTCGCAAGAAAGGGTAGGTTAGTGATGGGACGGTAGTTGTTGAGGTCGTTCGCATCAGCAGTGTTTTTTTTTAGCAGAGGGGTGACCTGCCCAGTTTTGAAGGACACAGGAAGGGAGCCTTGACTGAGGGAGAGGTTGACCAGAGTGGTCCAGTAGGAAAGAGAATTAGTATAGAAGTCAATGGCAATGGCACTAGGGATGGGGTCAAGAGAATGGTTAGAGGGCTTTGTATCGAGGATGCATTTAAGGAGAGCATCGTCAGAGATGGGGTCAAAGTTTTGCCAAATGGTTAAGGATTTGCACTCCTCTGTGGGGGTAGGATGAATGACCTGATCTACAAGTGATTTTACCTTTTCGTCAAAGAATATAGCGAATTCCGCTGCTTTCTTTGTGGAATCTTCCAAATTGGAGGTTGGGGGAGAGCTGTTAGGGTTCTTGATGAGGTCGAATAGTTTTTTGGGTCTATTTTTGGCTGAGTCAAGGAGGGATTTGTAGTGCGACGCTTTTCCAAGGAAGATGAGATTGTGGTACTTTGATCTTGCTGAACGAAGCGTGGCCAAATTTTCAGTGGAGGGTGCTTGTCTCCATTGTTTCTCAAGGGCTCTTATGAGCTTCCTTTCTTCATAGAGGGATTTGTTGAACCAAGGTGCTGAGGGAGTGGGCCTTTTCTTTTTGCTTTGGAGAGGAGCGACATTATTGATTTCGACTGCAAGGACTGTGAGGCATTGGGAGGTGAGTTCGTTGACCTCTAGGTCCGGGTCTAGCCTTGGAAGTGATAGCAAGGCAGAATTAGAGAGGGTACTGAGGTCAATATTTTTAGTGTCACGGAACCAGGAAGTAGCCCTCTTAGGCTGGCCCAGAGTTATAGAGTGTGATAGGTGAAGAGAGAATGGGATGAGGAGGTGGTCCGACCAGTCTACATGAATAGGGGTAGCGATAGTCAGCAAGCCTGCTTTAGAAATGACAAGGTCTAGGATTGAGCCTTTAGAGTGTGTTGTTTCTGTGCAGTGTTGGATAAGATCGTTTGCAGAGAGGAAGGTGGCCAGCAAATTCGCATTTGTGTCTTGAGGCGAGCCCCAGTGGACATTGAAGTCACCCACGAAGATCTGATTGTCACTTTGCGTGAATTGGTCGCTGATACAGTCCGTGAGTTCCTCCATAAACGAAGGGCTGCTACCAGGCGGGTGGTAAATAGCATGGAATCTGAGAGGTGAGCGGTGGTGCAATTGAAGCTCAAGTGATAGGCATTCAAAAGTGTGGCAGGAGCTGTTAGGAAGGGCCTTAAGTTGAAGGGAGTTTCTAAAGATGACCGCAACACCTCCCCCCACTTTGTCAATTCTGTCATTTCTAAGTATAGAATAGCCTGTGGGTACAAGGAGATCAAACATAGAGTGAGAGGAATCGTTGAACCAGGTCTCTGTGAGGAAGATCATGTCAATATTGTGCTGGTTGATGGTATCGGAGATTTCAAGTTTGTGTTTTATTGCAGATCTGCAGTTGTGGAGCAGACAGCGCAGCTCTGACGCAACTGTTTTGGTGACGGGGGCACTTGGGCTATGAGGGGTGATAGGGATATTGTGCTTATATGAGGGCGCTCGGGAGGATTTAGGTGGGCGAGTGGTTCTGACAGAGGAGATGGTCGGAATAGTGTAGATTACAGGGTTACTGGGAAGTGGAAGTGAAGGAAGGGTGGCGTTCGAGTGCTTGTGTGGATTTGCAGACGACTGGCTATGTTTAGCTATAGTGGGGTGTGGTGGTGAGGTGCATCTCGTGGAAAGGTGAGTGTTAGCCAAAGGAATTGAGGTGTGTGGAAAAGTCGAGATCTTGGAGCTTAAAACTAAAATGGTAGCTTCAAGTTGGGAGATGGCGGTGATTAGAGAGCCTAGCTTTTTTTCCAGAGAGAGTAAGGAAGAGCACGGCGTAATGGGTGGCTCGATGGAAACAGGAGGGGGTGCACTAGGCAGTGTACGGCAGGAAGAGGTGGGGGGACGGGAGGGGAGTAGGGGTATAGGGTTCAGAGGTGGGGAAAGGTTTAGGGTGAGAGCAGGAGTTGGTGCACCAGGGGTGAGAGGAGAGTTGTTGTTGTTGGCGTTGCAAGAAGGATAGGAATTGAGGGCAGAACTAGGGGGCGATAGTAGAGGAGTGGGGCGGTGGGGCGATAGGAGAGGGGAGGAGTGTGAGGAGTCATAGGGATTAGGGAGGTATGAAAGGGAGGGGGAGGAGTTGGATAGAGTTGGATAGGTCCTGGCAGCTAAGTGAGGTGGCTGTGATGGAGCGGGAATCGGGCAGAATGGGGGGGATTGGGAGAAAGGGAAGTTGAAGAAAGGAAGTGATTCTGCTCGGTCCGAGGGAGGGAAGGGGTTACCAGGGGAGGAAAGGGGGTAGCACAGCAGTGCTGGAGGAGAGTGGGGAGGGAGAGGGATGGAATGTATTTGCGGGGAAATCGGGGTACATAGTGAGGGGAGGAGTGGGCGGAAAAGAAGAGCGGAGGAGGGAACAAGGGGAGCGTAGGGAACATAGACAGGGGGAGAGGGCTGGAGGAGAGGTGGTCTAAGGAGGGGGGTGGCTGGAAGTGATAGGGGGGAGGAGATGAGAATGGAGTGCCGGGACGGTGCGGAATGGACGAGGAGCATGTTAGCTCGAGGTAAGGCTGAAGTGAAGAGGGGAGGGGCAAACTGTGAGGGGGGAAGAATGCGAGGGGAGGTCCGAGGGGAGAGAAGAGGGTCGACCTGTGCCTCCCCAGGGTGTAGCCTGTCGGAGAGTGGGGGGGTCAGGGGAGGAGAAAGGGAGTAATTGGTGGAGCTAGATGGAGAGTCAAGGGATAGCCCGGTAGCAGGGGAGGGGAGTAGGGAAGGGAAGAGGCGGTCAAAGAGAGAGAGACAAGTGTCTTTGGCTTGGATCATAACAGTACCGTTGTTATAGAGTGAGATAGTGAGGGAGCCGTTAAAACACGCAGAGGGGGAAATTTTTAGCCGTTTCCCATGAGGGATAGAGGAGGAGGAGGTGACGTTAAAGGAATTGTAAAAGCTGGTAGACCAAGAGGGTATGTCTTGCGTGAAAAAAATTAGATCATTTTTGAGCCCCCCATATCGACCATTGTAAAACTGATCGACAAAAAGGGAATCGGGGAAATATTCAATGGTGTTATGCTTGAAACGTTTTGTTGCAGCTTTAGACAGGTTAGAAGGGTAGATGATTTTGTAGCAATTAATTCCAGACTTAATTCGAGCGGTGGCCATGTTGGGAAATTGTGGAGGAGGAGGGTGGTGGGGAAAAGGGAAGGGTGTTACTAGGACGGTGGTGGTGAGAAGTATGAGGGCAAGAAGGGGGCACGTAATCCAGACATCGGGTGAAGGAACCTGAGTTATAGTGGAGACAGGAAAGTGAGGCGATTAGGGATAGGTTATTACTTCAGAACAGGGCTGATTCAACAAGATGGGATAGGAGATGAAGTGGTGTAAGTGGTGTAAGAGTGGTCTAGGAGTCCGCTTGACTCCTAAGCTTTAATGCAGGCAACGCCCGCCTTCTGTGGATAAATCCAAAGTAACCACCCTGGATTACAAAGAGGGTTACGTAAACAAAGCCGTGAATAAACGATCGCGAAGAAGAGATTGAGAACGCGGCTAATTAGGGAAATAAGCACCATGACGCGTGTAGAGCCCGCTCCCGATCCGCGCTGTGAATATATAGTACACACTTTAATGTTAGTAATATTTAAGATCACTTTTTTACAATACAAGAAAATTACTTATCTGAGAGCTGCAGCAGCAAAGAAAGATGCAGGACTGTGTTAACAGAGACTGATATACAGGGGTCAGCCCTCTGATTGGTGGACATTGGACTTCCTGGGTTCATGGGAAATGTAGTTTTTGTGATTGAAGTTTTGATTGGCTGTTTTGACTTTCAGTAAGGAGAGAGAAACATAATCTGAAGCCTCCGGTCCTGACATATATCTCTACTACTGTTGGCAATGTTTGTCCTCCAGGAAGCCCCCTTTTACTCCACCCCCTCCCTGCACACACCACTGTGATTGGCACCAGTTATATGTTTTCTTCTTACCATCGCCCGCTCTTGTCTTCCTTCACTGCTCCTGACTGTTAAAAGAACCTCATTTATTTAAAAAAAACTGAACTACCGGATTGTCCCCAATCACGCTGTAAAATCATTCCTAATATCTAGATTGTCTCTTGAACACTTTACATTTTCATGTGTTCTGCTCACGTTGCATACGATTTCCTGTAAAACAAGTGGATTCTGTACTGCACTACAGCTCTGCATTCCTACATTGTATTCTTTTTGTTGTGATATGTGACTTGGGGCTGACAAGTCTTCTCAGACTCCGATGTAAAACTCCACAGCCCTGTCTTGCCCATAGACAGGGGAGGGGCGCATTTTCCATTTCACTAATCCCACAGTTTTGCTAGCTGCCCAAGAGACTATAAATATTTCACCCCCATGAGTGATACCGCAGGTCTCGAAATCTTTGACACATTTGTGTTGTTTTCATAGAAGTAAAGCTTAGTTCAGTCCTAGAGGGAGCGCTACGATGTCTTTCAACTTATTTATTTACTGTATGGATGTCTTTCTACTTATTTATTTACTATAAGCAATCTCTGTACTGCACTTGCTATGTTCAGAAAGGTGCTGTGTCATGTTTAACTCATATGTTCTCTTGGTTAATTGTTACTTAGCGTAATTCCTTCCTGCACCCTTGTGGGTGGCTTTGGGACTAGTTGACTCTCTTTTCTCCTTGTGGATGCCATTGTACCTCCAGAGCAGTTTTTTTGTGAAGAGCTTAGTTTTAAACGCAGCTAGTCAGATGTCAGCGTTATTCTGTCCTTTTTTATCGTGGAGCTTATGAGTGCATGCGAGACACTGTTGTGTTCAGGCTTGGAACCTGCCTGTCACTCACCATTTATTGGTTTGCGTGGCACTCTTCTTTACAGAGTCGTCAGGTATACCTGGCATTATTTCCATTCCTCTGTATGGAGCAGGGATCAATCCTGGCGTGCTCAAGGTAGTATTTTCCTCTTTTTAACGTCCAGTCCCGCAAACAGAAGGCCTGTGACTGGCAAAAAACATGCCCAGCAGGACAAACAAAACTGCAATTTTTTTTTTTTTTTAAACAAACTTTTTTTATTTTAAGTCGTCTTTTCTCGGTTTCCACTCATGTTTTCTTTTTGTTTTTACTCGTGGGCGCTGTTGTCAAAAGATGGCAACTTGTTCGAAATATGCGAAACCTAATGCATTGCAAATGCAAGGGTTACACCATGAAAAGTCGGTTGATTTTGAGGTCGAGGGCCCAAGAGGGCCTTGAGAAGTGTTTAATTTGAACCGGTGGTTATTTTTGAGGTCCAGCACTTATTTTTCTGCCTCAAGCATTTGCTGCGAGTAAAAGACACGCATGGGAAAGAGGGATGAAGAGAAAAAACAAAACTCGTCACAAAGGTCGAAAGCAGAAAACTGCAAGTGTGAGCTGAAGGAGGTCTGTAAATGGATTAGAGGCCCGCTGCCTCAGTATTCTGTGCTCGCAATTTAATTGCAGGAGCCGCGTGTTTCAGAACATAGCTTTGGGCACTGGCACATTTTTATTTAAAGATTAAGCAATAGCCTTGAGCTCACCTAAAGCCAGGCATCTGGCTCAAGCCTTCAGTTGCTCATGCACGCCTACGACTTATGACTCGTGACTAGCATTCTTCTGCCTGCTTCTAAATGTATCATCATGTGTCCACATCTCTAAACTAATTATCAAGCACAACACGATAACTTAATACAGAGCATAATGACACAATCCCATAAACATAATAGGGTCCAACAAAAAATAAATGAACTACAACATAATAACACAACGTAATAATTCAACATAAAAACACAATGGCACAGAACAACAGCAAAACCCAGCACTACCCCTCCCCCCACCAAATAATATAACACAACAAATATGATCAAATGTTCCTGTCGCAGATTTTGACCTCATCAAATACACATTCGTATTACAGGTGCAAAAGCTGCTTGCACCAAACATTACCTTACTTAACATCAAGGACATATAAAATGGTGTGTCAAAATATTTTGTAATCCGTTTAAAGGTCTCTCGGGTTAGATTCAGTGCTTTGAATGAGGCCTTTGTTCATAAAAGAAAGAAAAGCTGCTAGAATATTCTTTAGATTGACAGTCTGCACATTATAAAATAATTTGTTATAACTGGGTCATTTGATTGGCTAAAGATTTGAAGCTATCCAAAGGCAAATGCCGTGAGTCACCTTGTGGGGTTTCATACTTGTGAGACTGAACTTGCTCTATGGTATGAATTCCTTTACACTTAAGTAGCCGCAGTACACAGGGTTAAAATTCTGCTACGACCAAGTAAGGCTTTTCTTCTTCCAAGATCGATTAAATGCCCAGCTTTCTATTAAGAATTTGCTTCACCTTCTAATAAAAACATAAACAGAAAACTGAAAATGTGTTATTGCATGAGTCATAGCATCCAATATTATTATTATTAATTAATGAGCGATGAAAAAATACACAGCCGGAAAGGTCCACCAGCTCAGACTCGATATATTTAATTTTCAACCTGTCAACGAACTGATGAACTTACAATTGATTTCAGAATTCACTCCTGTGGATGGCTTACCAAATAATATTTTATTAGCAAGATGAAAGAATGTTTTGCTGCCACAATATGAACAAAGCTGGCCGGGGTGGCCTGGGCTACGGCAAGATTGTTCACAGTGACAGTACTGGTGATCACTGTTTGTGATGCAAATCTGCCTGTCGTTGTCTAACGGCTGCAGTGAGAGTACCGACACATTGGCAAAAGCTCCCTAGGTATGCGAACCGTGCATGCTCGTGCCGACAAGATGACACAAGTGCTTTTTTTCGTTTAATTAATGATCCAACTTTCACTCGTTTGTGGGCTTGCCTTTCAACAATCCCTTGATGTCACTGGTAATTGCTTTATGTCTGTTCCACCTTGGGTCAGTTTTGTTACCGCTTTGTAGACTGACCCTTTTACATGGAATATTGCATTATTGTTGAAATACTTCAGCATGGGCAAACTATTTTTTTATTTTGCCTCTCCCCTTCATGCTCCATGACGCCCATGGTGCGCACAGCGCAGAATAGCGTGAACTCCATCAGCGGTATTGATGCTCTGGTCACATTGTTCACGCTGTTACCTAATCAGAGTCATTTCTTTTGGCTTTCCCCTTCATACTTTCAAAAAACACTTGCAATTGATTAATGCTTCATGTAAAAACACTGAAATCCTCAAAGCAGGTCTCCAGACACATCGGGAGAGCCGATACTATGATATTCCCTACACTCACCCAATAATGCTTTGCAGGCCAATACTTTTAGAAAACATTTTTGCTCGTAACTCAGCCTGTGGTGGCCCTAGGACAATGGGACCACCACCAGAACATTCACCACAACATCTCTGGGTTCCCACACTATGTTAGTGGGGGGCCTAAAATAATAATTTCTCCCGCCATTCAGTGTCCGTGTAAGCTCTCTCATGGCTAGAACTTTTGTTTCACAACTGGGAGCAGTTTGTGTTTCATGGGATTGTTTGTAATATCACTGCGGTAGGCCCGTTAGCTAAGAAAATGTTTAAGGCACTACGCCTGCTAGTCTTCAAAATGTCTAATGAACTACGCCCTCTACGGGCTAAATATATAGTTACACTGTCTTATTTTATGCCATTCTCTTTTCATGTGGTTATGCCCTCCAGGGGCTAACTATATGGTTACATGAGCATGTTTGTTACAAGTGCTATTTTTATTGTGGTGTCCTCTAGGGGCTGTTCTGAGCATTACAGTCAACATACTACAATATTCACAGGCACAAAAACTTGCCCCATAATGATTTGCATGGCATTACTTTTACAAAACATTTTTGCTCATAACTCAGCTTGAGGTGGTCCTAGGACAATGAGACCACCTACAAAACTTCACCACAATGTGCTCTTTCTGTCTACACCATCTCTGGGTCCCCACACTAGGAAAGTGGCGAGCCGAAAATAATAAACCCTCCCTCCATTCAGTGTAATTTTAAGCATTCTCATGGTTTTAACTTTTGTTTTACAGGTGGGAGTATTTTGTGTTTTAAAGGCCTTGTTTGTAATCTCATTGCAGTAGGCCCGCAAGCCCTAAAAATGTGTAATGAGCTATGATCTCTAGAGGCTACAGTGCACCCCTTTCTGACTTTTTCTTTTCAGGTGGTTATGCACTATAGGGGCTAACTATATGGTTACATGACCATGTTTCTTTCAAATGCTATTTTCATTGTAGTGTCCTCTAGAGAATATTATAAGCATTACAGTCTAATGCCAAAAGTTTATTTCTGATAAAGGTTTTTATTGGGTTTACATGATAATTGTATATGTTTTATTAATTTCTCCTTATGGCAATTATGACCATGATTCAGGCCAACTTACCATCCCTATTACACTATTAATGTTTGAACACTCTCGTTACTCCTCCATGGCTGTCTTGTGTCTTTTTTTGGGAGAATTCTGTTAGCCAGCCAGCAACTCTGGTGGTGGAGTGGTGAACATGGTAATCTATTAGAATTAACATGGCAGATTTAAATTAAGATGCTAAATGGCAACATTTTCATTTTTGGCTGCAAAAAGAGGAAGAAGGTAAATGGAAGTGCTTTAGTTATTTGCAGGGCCGTTGGAAATATGTGTCAGGGAAGCACCAATAGCTCTAAATCAAGCAAATGCAAGACCTATTGCATTGCAAATGCTTGGTTTTTAAAGTGAGCTGGGGATGAGTGGGGGAATGGAAGCAGTGGGGTAGGTGGAAGCAGCCTGGGGTAAGATGGGGACTGAATGCATAAGCAACCTGGGGTGTTAGGGCGGGAGGGGCAGGGAAGGTTGGGAAATACAGCGGATGCCTTTGGGGAGAAGCAACACAGGGGGAGCAGGCACGCAATGGGAGAAGCACACTAACAGAAGCACTCAGGCGAGCACAACAGGTAGGGAAATGGCCAACAGCAGCACAGGGGGGAAGAGAAGTCCACAAGGGGGACATTTCAAGCAAACAGTCTCATGAAGAGCTCGACATAAAGGAAAAAAGTAGTGCTTGAAAAGCTAGCAATGGAAACAGAGGTGATAGGCAACAAAATAAATTGTAAAGAGGCAATGCTTCAAGGCAGGAACAAACACCAGATTGACAAGCCGGTGCTCAAACAAGCAGCAGGCAAATGAGAGTGACGTGGAAAGCCAGCTAGTGGGAAACAGTGGACGGATTCCAAGCCCATCTGTGATGTTGGTAGGCCACAGTATACCTCGCAACAGACAGTGATGCTTTGTCTAGTAGACATGACCTAAAACAGCACACATGCTACATGATACATTGAGTTATCAACTTGCCAAAGGCCATTTTCTGGGTGGTTTAATTACTGGTTTGCGTTCTGGGGCTCAATGGATGCGTACATCTGCGCTGAGCCGTCATGAGACCCACCAGCAGCACTGGGGATAGGTACCACATGGGAGTGGGCTGTGATGTGGCTTGCCTAGAAATGGCAGATTGTAATCTCAGGGGAAAGGAACGAGGGACTCGCACTCCACAGAGACCAAAGTTGCAGACACATAAAATACGCTGTCCTCCCTCCCAAGGATCGCGAAAAGAACTGGAAAGAATTTGATTTCAAAGCCTGACAGAAAAGCCATGGCATTTGTTTCCAATTCAGAAGGAATGAGTATACTGCCTGAACAATTCACTCGAGGTTCCTGGCAGGGAGAACGTAACTCATCTCAGCTGGCTGTGTCGAATAACAGAAACTGTGTAAAGCCCAGGGCATCCTTCTGGTCGACAACGTCTGTGTGCACATCTCGCCAGATTCCTTATTCTTCCCAGCACAGACCAGTTCCTTGCGCTGTATTGAAACGGACTGCTTGCAAAACAATATGACCATTGCCATATGTTGGCTCACTGCCCTACTTCGCATAATTTTGGCCACTCTTGCTCAAGATGTTACAATTTAAAGACGTTTTGACGTGTTTTTAAAAAATGCAGCATCATTTTGACTTCAATAGGCACAATTTTACGTCTTTCACATTTTGTAATGTGTGTTGTCAGTGATGTGGGTTGCCAAAGTAACAACAGAGAATGTTGAAGGGTGGTAAATGAAAACAGAACAATAAATGGATTCATCAGTGGTGTGAGTCATCCAACAGTGCCATAGATGCTTCATGATAGTAAATATCCTTTGGCTCTAATCTGTACCGTGTAACAATAGAGGTGTGGAGCTGTGTGTGTGTGTGCGCGTTTATATGTGTCTTTTGCAAGAACGGCTCACACATAGTTAACTATTAGCCATACCTTGGGCTTTGTTACAAATGGGATCAATGATACAAAGGAGACATCGCTACTATGAAAGTCAAGCTTTTAAACAATGGCAGCCATCCGGAACAGTTTGAGAACACTAAAAAAAAAACATGCTCTTGTGTGCACGCACACATACACCCACACACACACACACACACATATTACACTGCTAAAAATAACATCAGCGCAGGTACGGTTAGACAAGTTTCCATAATAGAAACATTTTTTGATTTCTTAAAAACTTTTCCGTCACTTGACAACACTTTAAAAAAAACTACAGACACTTTTGGTTCTTCATGGCAAGTTTCGTGCAGATCTGTCAAGCTGAGACCAGAAAAAGGGGAGTTTGAAAAGTGCCATTTACCATTTTGATTCCGATAGAATTATTTGCTCCTCAATAAAGAAAAACTGTAAACTACAAGTTCACCAAATTTGGCATGAAGGTAGAACTTTACTCGGAAAGCATGCTTTTGTTTAATGTAAATCTGTTCAGTAGTTTTTCTAGAAATTAGCGCTGCACAACGTGGCTAATTTGAGCATGAATTGGTTAAATTTTAGAAATATCAGGACAATTAATTTGCAGGTCCTCTGAATTTGTGACTCGTATTTAAAAAATAAAGACAGCTTTTCCTCATTTCATTTTTTGTGGATTTATGAATCCAGCAGCAGATTTGCAAATTCACCTCCTTCTGATTGATTAGCCATCACTGAAACAATTATTTTGCAACTACCATTACCTTACATGAGCACTGAGCACTGTGTTGGAAAATTATTTTTTGGAGAGTATAAGGTAGGAGAGTGAACCTACCTTGACCACAAGGCCCATGTAGGGGGCTCAAACGCCCCCCTTGGCCTTCACAATATTTATTGGAAAAATTATCCTGTGCTTGATTCTTGAAACCCGAACCCTCTAGTTCTGGACTCGCAAACCAAATACAATGCTTGTGACAGCACACTAATTGTGCCAATAAATAATAACACCAAAAATCAAAATATCATTATAAAACAGCACATACTCAAAGCAGTGAATAGTACTACATTCATCATGGTTTCTATCCAAGTGTTAAGGATTATGACATATGCAATTGTTATTGATTGTACACTTAACCATATCATGAAATGTTCAGTGCTTTTGTGACCATAATTCCACTTTAACTGTGGTTTGTAGGTACATTTCTGACTTTTATTTTTTAATATAAGGTGAGGTATTATAACGAAAGCTAACAATAACTTCACTTTAACTTTTTGTTTACAGTTATCTCTCTCTCTCTCTCTCTCTCTCTCTGTGTATGTATGTATGTGTGTGTGTGTATAAATATATATATATATATATATATATATATATATATATATATATATATATATATATATATATATATATATATAGCTATTCACTGAAAAACACAAAGGGTAGAGAGATGTTATAGTTAGGCTCACATTTCCAATGTACAAAACCATAGAAATTCTGCAGTTATAGTTAGGGTTACCTCAAGGCTAGAGTAATAATAACTTGCACCTTCATCATGCACAGTTTTTTCCTAAAAGACTTTACTGCAAGTATTACATTGATATTATTAAGGATGTTCTCAAAGATGCCTTGGGTGCCATAATTTGTGGGCAATTAGCGGTGCGAGATGCAAGCAATAATGGCTGAATTTCTATGGTTTTGTACGCTTGAAATGTGAGCCTAACTGTAGCATCCCTCTACCTTTTTTTTCAGTATATATATATATATGTATATATATATATGGTGGAAATATATCTTTGTCCTTTGCTGAGTGCATCTGTTTTGGTCACACCAAATATAGCAAAAAGCTAGACCAGAAAGTGAACTTTATGTGATTTTGTTAAAGTAAGTTCAGTAGGTTTTTAGAATTGAAGCTTCCAAAACTTTGCATATCTGGACAGTTAGGTCTTGTGTGAGTCCCACAATCACACAACTTCAATAAATAGAGCAATCCGACTGGCTGACGGGTCTTTTTTTCCTTTCAACCCACCTCACGCCCCCAGGAGTGAGGGCTCCCACAGGAGTGAGTTCACCTGTGGGAGCTCACGGTCTGATTGACTGGCACCAACATGAAAAGAAATGTTGCAGCAGCCATTACATGACTTGGGGACTTGGTCGCTAGTCCTGAGTTGTTTTTACAAAATAATATAGGAGGTTTCGATAGGGAAACCCTGGCCATTGTTTGAGGGGGTGGGGGGGGGGGGGGGGCGCTGCAGAGGGATGCTGCCTGGAGCTAAAAATTATAAAAAATGTTTTTTGCTGCAATACTGAGGTTCTCCAGTGGGATCATGGTAAAAACAAAAATGGCGGCTGCGATTTGTAAAAAAAAAAAAAACAGATTACCCCACATGGGCCACTCCTTGGGGGTAGGCACTTTCCTATTTTTGTAGAGTGGCCCCTTTCCCTGAGCCATCCTTAGGCCCCAGAGAACCCATCCACCAGGGCCACTTTAGTTTATATTGGGAGGGGGCATGCAGCCCCCTTACATGAGCCTGTTAGGTCCCTGGGGACCCCATCCCCTGGGTCGCTTTTTAAAAAAAATGGGACTGGGCGTGTGACCCATCTCCCTGAGCCATCTTACACCCCGGCAACCCCATCCCCTGTGGCCTCCATAAATCCCCAAGGACCCTATCCCCGGTGCCTTTTCTTTAGTTGGGGATGGGGGCGCATGGCACCCACCACTAAGATCAGCTATTTAGGCCCCATCCCTTGGAGCTTGATTGCAGTGCCCTTGAGATATCATCCCCTAGGACACTGTAGTTCCCTGCCCCAGAGAGTGTGGGCATGCCCTGCCCACATGCTCCTGGGCATTGAACACAACTTTGCTCCCACCTAGGCAGGAGCAGTGAAAAATGTTGCTCCCACCCTGGAAGTAGCAAACTGATGGAGCCAGCTCCTACCAGCATCTGTTATGGTGCTGGTCGGAGCTGAAAAGACAGCGAGGTCCTTGGGCCTCCTGCATGTCTCCCAATCAGTGACACATTGTGGGTGTACCCAATGGGCACTGAGGTACTCACAAACAATGGAAGTGGCTGGCTTCTACTAAGGAAGCCAACAGTGTCTGCAGGGGACCTGGGCTACCCCCATAGCTCCAAATGAAAATGGAGTTATGGGTGTCCCAGGTGGGCACCAGGACACCCACTTAACATAAAAGTGCTGGATCCCACTGGCACCCACTATGGGTGCTGACTGGTGACTGGCAGGGGCCAACAGGGCCTTGTGTCTTTTCCTGAGGCTCCCAACATAAAAAAATAGTGTGGGTGCCAAAAATTATTTTAAGGTTGTGGGATGCTACAGTACCCCCTCCCACCCGCCAGCAACATTGCAAAAAATCTGTAAGTCTCCTAGGTCATTGAATCCATGACCCCAGGAGAGCTTGCCATACATTTTACAACACTCACCTGGAGTTGTATGCTCTTCAGCTGGAGTGCAAGGGCACCTTGTGATGGGTTCTATGGCTGCAGTTTGTAGCCTGAAATTTTTTATAACATAGGCCCTTATTACGAACATGACGGTGCTGACTGCGCCGCAGGCGGTGACGGTAATAACCGCCAATGTCATGGCGGCTCACACAGCCATATAATGAAAACAGTAGAGAACTTGCTGCAAAGCTGCCAGTTCTGTACTACCAACCGCCAGGCCAGTGTTGACCGCCAGGTCAACGGTAGGCACTTTCGACCCGGCGGTGGAGGCCAGACCGGCAGTGGTATAATGCAACCATTTCCACAAGGGATTTCCTGGTGGGATACCCCACCAGGGATTAATCCCTAATGGAAAGCATACGGGTGACAGGAATTTTCATTCCTGTAACCTGTATGTGACACGCCAGCCCACCTCCTTGCCACAACCCCGACCCACCCTCGCAAGCCCCTAGACCCACCCCCAACCCTCCACCCCGAACCCTGATAATCGGCCCCCATCCCTCCTCCCTCCAATCTCCCTGTAGGCCCTCACCATCCCCCACCCCTCCACCTCCATACAGGTCCCCCAACCCCCCACATACACATGCACCCATGTTCCGACATTCACACACATATTCATACATGCAGACACACATCCCCCTTTCACAAACACAAATGCACACCCCATGTACGCATGCACGCACTCACTCACTCAACACACACATCCACACCCCCCTCTCCCCTTCCCTCTCAGGCAGCACTTACCGGTTCCGTGGCGCTGATCCGGGAGGGAATGGGCTTCTAGGATGCTGCTCCACCGGCAGCGCCGCGCCTCCATACACTGCCACGCTTATAACTGCATCATTGTAGGCGTGGCGGTGTCTGGACTGATGTGGCGTGAGGGTGGAGCAGCATCCATCCCCGCCACAGACCACCAGCATGGCGTATGGCAGCCCTCACTGTCATCAATGGCGGTGAGGCGTCAGAATATAGCTGTATGCCTGCCACTGGTGGTCTTCCGTCGACCGTCAGCATGGTCGGCGGTGGGCTATCCCGCCATGTTCATTATGAGGGCCTTAGTCTTTTAATGCTGAATTACTGATGGAATTCCGACACTGCTGAATTAATCTGCAGTTGATTCTTAATTTAACAGGGCTGAAAGAGGGAGAAAGCCCTCTGCGCTTAAAAGCCACTGCAGCTAAAGTTTAAACTGCAGTGGTTTTTAAACATAGAGGGACTGCTTCCTCTTCCAGCTCTGTTTAAACTGCTGCCCAGCAAGACATACCCCTCAGTGCACTAGCATAAATAGGTAAAGGTGCTGAGTAGTATGCACTGGAGTGGATACCCCTAAGTGCCCTTACATACTTATGTAACGACAATGAGGGGTTTGAACTGCACATTGCGCTGCTCACTCTACCCCTTTATGGAACTCCACAGAATATTGCAGAATTTTAAGGTAATTCCATGGAATTGTGTGGAATGAAACCTTGCCAATTCTGTCCACACCTACTCACAACCCCTTTCAGAGGGCCAACTGTGGGGAGTTGAGGCATATTACTCCTGATGTTCGGGGGCCTGACTAACTATGGATCCCGAGCAACTCATAACACTTGATACTAAGTGGCAGCGGGGGCTGAGAAGTCTAAGGGGGTCATTCCAAGTGGAGGACCACGGAAGCACTGCCAACAGGCTGGCGGTGCTTCCCTGCCCATTCTGACCGCGGCGGTAAAGCCGCGGTCAGAAAAGGGGATCCGGCGGTTTCCCGCCGGATTTCCCCTGTCTGGGCTGAATCTCCATGGCGGCGCTGCAAGCAGCGCCGCCATGGAGATTCCGACCCCCTTTCCGCCACCCTGTTTCTGGCGGTTTCTACCGCCAGGAACAGGATGGCGGGAACGGGTGTCGTGGGGCCCCTGGGGGCCCCTGCACTGCCCATGCCACTGGCATGGGCAGTGCAGGGGCCCCCTGACAGGGCCCCAGCATGATTTTCACTGTCTGCATAGCAGACAGTGAAAATCGCGACGGGTGCAACTGCACCCGTCGCACCCCTGCAACACCGCCGGCTCCATTCGGAGCCGGCTTCTATGTTGCAGGGCCTTTCCCGCTGGGCCGGCGGGCACTCCTTTGGCCGGCGCCCGCTGGCCCAGCGGGAAAGCCAGAATGGCCTCCGTGGTCTTTTGACCGCGGAGCGGCCAAATGGCGGTGACCGCATGGCGGGCGGTCAAAATGACCGCCTAAGTCTTTTCAGGGAGAGGCAGATACAGGGGCTGCACACAGGCTCACAACTCAAAGTATTTAAATAGCAGCAATAAAGGATTGTCCAGTCAAATATTGTCTTTTACACAAAAGTAGTATTTATATACGAACACAAAGTGAAATATGCCATACATAAACAATGCACACAGCCCCCCTGAGGTCAGTACTCTAGTGTTCAATAGGCAGGCCCCCAAGTGCCACTTCCCTCTCACTAGCGGTAGTGATTATTCTCCATTCTTTATAAGCAACATTCAAGTTAGGCTCCACTAGCAGTCTGTGTCTCAGGAGTTCCACTCTGACTCTTTTAGAAAAGTCAAATGTGTTCCATTACTGACACGCTATCTTGAAGACAGGTCTCTTACCTGCACCACCAGGTATTGCATGACCAGAGTCTCCAAGATCATGGAGGGCATGGAGGATGCAGGGGCTACCTTCAGTGAGCAATACTCAGCACTCCTCTAATATGATGGTAAGTTGCTTTTGATCCTTTCCAGAGATAGGGGAAGGGGATTAGACTGCTTCTCTTGCCGATCCTCAGTAAGGGCTCGGGCCTGCATGGGTCACCATGGCAGCCTCTCTTCTTGATCACAGCATCAACCGGGCTACAATGCTTGTCCTTTCCGATGACCTCCTCTGGCATACAGGGTCAACACTCTTACTCTGCACTGGGGCAACAGCCAGATTGGCACAGCAGCAGGGTCTTCTTCATGGCATACGCAAGGTTCCCTTCACAGCAGCTCTCTTGAGAATATGGGTCGCTGACTTACATACCGAGCATTGGCAATGAACCAATTGGAATGATTAACTTCAAGACAGCACCCTCTGACATAAGGGTCTTCGACTTGCACACAGCACATGTGCGACGGCTCCAGTGGCATAGTTGTCCACTCCTCACACCTCGCTACAGGGATCCACTCATCATGATCCTGTACTATACCTCGTTCCTTCCAGAAAACTTCTCTTCCTCACAGGACATCCTGGTCTTGACAAGGAGGGAGGTGCTGGTGCTCCAGGCTTCAGGAGCAGGTGTCCTTGGATTTTCACTGCATGATGTTGCCTCTCGCAGCAGAGAGACTGGCAAGCTCAATCCCCATTCCTGATTACAGACAGAAGTCTTTCAGAGCCTCTCCTCCTCACCCAGACTGACTGGCTGCTTGACAGTTGACAGTTTTGGTGGATCCTTGAGCTCCCCTTTTTATTGTCTATTTCTAGACACCAAATGTGATGTAGGGTCTGAATCTTTGAAGTTTGTGTTGTGGGTCTTCTTCCTTTTGAAATGTCCTCTCCTCTTCCCTGTCCTTCTTCCTGAAAGCAGTCTGTCACAACTGGAACAATTCCACATCTTATAGCCTCACAACACAGGCCATGGTAGTGACCAGAGGGTCATACCTGGATGTCAGCTACAGTGATTTGTGTATTATACGGTTACCCTCAAACCTACTCTTCATGATTCCCTTATGACCCCACTTCCTTCCTGGGATGTTCCCCAGTACTTTTCCAGTGACCTCTCTCTACATCAGAGAGCACCCTTTGAAATATAATTATCAGCCTGGCTGTCCTTCCTGTAGTGTGTGTCCCCCACCCAGCTCACAGGAATTCAGCAGTCCACAATTCTGTCGGGTGGGATTCGTTTATCTCCACATGCACTTCCAGTAAGCCCTGGATCTCCCCAAATGGACCCAGAGTCTTGCATATATTGTACTACTCATAGGCACACATGCACATGCATAGAGCACACACACACTGCACACCGCTAGATACTGAATTGATATAGACCAAAGGTGAGTTAAGAACTCAGCAGCAGAACTTTACATCAGTGAGCCAGTAGGTCTTCATCCAGTGACACAGGTATAAAGGCCTGTTCACTTCTACGAATCAGTACCTTGGGCACTGCCACCACTGCGCTTGTGCTGCTTAACTTTTGACAAGGGCAATAGCCTTTCACCATCATGAGGGTACAGTTTAGGCACCCCTCCTGGTGCAACAAGACCGCAAATTGTGTGACAGGCCTATTTCATGGTGCACTCATGTGATTCGTGTTTGTGTAAGACACCCAAAATCAGCACCAGGGATCCAGATATTATTGTAGCTAGGGCACTCAGGGCAGGAGTACACATCCATCACCATGCAAAGGACTTTTCTGTCCCAACAGGAAGGAAAATAAGCTCTCACTGAGCTCTGCCCTTTATCTACACCAGGCCGGAAATAAAGAAACAGATTTTTTTTTTAAATCTGTAAATAAAATGGAAAGAGGCCAAAGTAATAGAAAATGCAGTGTGGAAGGAGAGCACAGAGAAGCAGCAGGTTCAAAGGCAGTAAGTGCATCCGTCCGTACAGTGTGCGATAACAGCTCTGCCCAAAATCTGGCACAAGATGTCTCTCAGATCACAATAACTATTTGTGTGCCACATCCAACGAGCATCCAGCGTTCTTGCTCTGTTTCAAGCAGTGGGCGCGCCGATCCATGGCAGGTAATGGACAGGTAGAGAATGGGGCACAGGCAGAATAGAGGTAACAGTCAGAGCATCATGGGAAATAGGACAGAATGGGGGAGAGGCCATGGGAAAGGTGTAGCAAAATAGCGTGGGAAGAGAGACAAATCACACACACTGATCTACACTGATCCTGTGCATGCAGCACAGGCAGTCAGGAGACTGAATGTGATGCAAGCAATTGGTTTGGAAAAGCGACAGTCAGAATCAAGCACCAATCCTCACTACTCTCTGAGCATCTTTACCTCCCATACATTCAAATAGACTTTGATAGAGAAAAAGGATTAATAAAGAGTTATATGAATGGCCTGTGTCTAGCAATGAAAAGATGCCTTTCTAAAATGGCTAGCAGCAGTCCTACAACAAGGACCAGTGTGCTATAATTTGACCAAAATAATATTTCTCTCTCCATGGATCCATCTGTGGCAAATAAGGATATGTGATGGGTATAGCTCCCTACTGCTCAGTAATCTATTTCTTATAAGCTATTCTTCAAAAGTGTCCCTACATAAAAATGTAATACCTAATCATGGTGGAAACCAAGGTCTGCCACTATCATGTTCTACTCTTAGAAGAAATTAATGTACGAACACTTTTTCCCATAGACACATAATGGGTAAAAACCTTTGCTACATCTGGACCTAAGATACTCAAAATTGGGGTACCTTGTACTCAGCACACCAAAAACTGCATGCTAGGGTGATGAAAAGTTTTAAAGATATTTCGATTTAGAAATAGGGTTTTCAGAAGTGACAGACACTTTAAAAGACCACCCATTTGGCTTTATCGCCAGAACTGTAAATTTGGCAGACTGGAAGCCATTGACCACTGAACTGTTTGGTGGCCTCTCCATCAAACACAAAATGATCCCGTAGTGTGTTTTAAATATCCTCAGAGGCCATGCCTGCCTGTGCTTGTCTCTGCAAATCAGAGGCATCTTTGTTCCTTTCCACAGCTAAGTCCGCTAAAAAAAGAAACAAACAAAACTCTCTTACATAAATCCTTTAATGCAGTAAAATAACCTCTTTTACTTTTTGCCCAGTGCTTTGAGGACCGCAAACTTTAGCCAGTATAAAATGCAACAGTAATGCCTTCTCTAACCACAATAATTGAAGTACTGAACAACGTGAGTTACTTTGATGGAAGGAAGCTATTCGGCATTGTTTTAAATGGTGTATCTTATTCGCTCTGTCAAAGAAGGACGAGATCAAGTACTGTCCCTGACACACAAGGAGGAGACAGGCTATGGGCTGACAGGGAGGAAGTATTTATCATTTTTGAAGTAGTCTTAAAACATCTGCTCAGGACTACAATCGTGCAGGGGTGCCAGAGAAATTTACGAGAGGCTTTTCAAGAGACAGAAAATGCAAGCAGAAGGGAGAAATTCAGTCTCACATCCGGTTCAGTGACACTGAGGAATACCTGGTTCCGATGAGAAACATGGAAATGCAACTATTGCAACACTGTGCTCTGTACTTTATCAAGCAGCGCCATCACTGACAGGATGGAGTGGGAACCACAGACTCTCTTGTCAGTGGGACTGTTCAAGGCCTTGCATGAGACCGACCGCGGCTGGGCGTGTGCCTGCATTTTACTGAAATCGAGTGAACATCATTTGTTTATTAAGGTTCGACTTTAAAATGAAGTATGAGAAATGCATAAAGGCCAAGCGTTCCTCTAAAGGATTAAATCATATCAGAAAGACTGACATTACTGCATATATATTTTATCAAATTTGGTGGATTTTAAACAGAGGTTATGGACTATGAAGTATCACACAGGAGAGAAAAGGCAGCAGCGAAATAAAAGACAAAAGAAGTCTTCACTAGATGTACCTCTGTCCTGCCCCTGTTGCACTCTGCATAGTTATAGTTATTTTATTTGAGAATTCAAGCTCTGAAGTTTACCTTCATTACTAATTCTGCAAGGTGAAATTGAGTATTTTATCACACAAAATGTGTGCAATACTTTACAAAAATGATGAGCATGTCAATTATGTGTCCAGTGTTCATCCCGTACAAGATGTGCTCAAGTGCAAACAAATTGCATGATGTACTGGTGCATGAAGTTGTTAAATGTATGTTCACACTCCTGTGCGTGCAGCACTGAGGTGCTAATTTACTTGGATTAAGAACTCTCTGGGGTGTGCTTGTGAATGTTTCTAGCTGCTTTCAGGATTTTCAGTTACTTTACCTTGAAGCGTGCCCTTTTTAGGTCGAGCCTAGGCAGTGCGCATGCGCTATCTCGGGAGACATGATGTATCTCTCTCTCTGGGCTTTGTGCACACCCATCGTTTCTCATTGGTTCACTGTAGTGCCCCTTGTACATCTTGCTTTTCTATGGTCCCTTTGTTGTCTTTGTCCCGCCTTTTGGTGCTTGGTTCCCTTCCATGAAGACTGCCCCTGTTACATGTGGTCTTACTCATTCATTTATCGTTTCTCTGATGCACTATTTTTCACTTTCGGCTTGTTGCTCATTGCGGCCCCACCACCTGCTATGTTGCTTGTTTTTTTATGTATTGATTTCGGTTTGCACAGACTTTTCCCAGTAGGCCAGCCAGGCCTCTCTCCTCTTGCTACCGAAGCTGGCAGTAAGTGGGCCTGCAGAGCGGAGAGACTAGGAGCAGCTGAAGATAAACTCCGGGATCGTCTCTGGTCTGCCACTGGCACTGTGTACACCAGTGGCACACCCACAACAGCAGCAACGACCTTTGCCTCTTCCCAGACAATCTGTCCAGGGCCTCAACTGCCGCACATAAAAACTGACCATCGTTTCCTAAGTGTTCCTAAGTATTTGTGTCCCTATGCCGTCCCTGCATTCCCCTCCACGCCTCCCACACGTCGCTGGTTGTTATGTTCAGTGTTGCCATGACATTGTTCTATGATCGCATCACCTCAAGCCTGTCACAAATTATTTCCATTTCCCTTTATTTAAAGCACTTCTGTGGAATGATTGGTGGAAGGATGGTACTGTGGGTTCGCCGCTGCCCAGGAGTAGTGCTGATCTGTCAGCAGCCTTCAGTGTGAAGCGACAAGGGGTTCGTTTATCTATAGCAGCAACTTCCTGACTTGTACCATTGTAAGGAAAGCTCTTCCATAGGCAAGACCTTAGCTTTTTCTCAAAATATAACTCAATTCACTATAACTTTAGTTCCAAAAGCAGGCAGGCATGCTTTGCAGTGTATAAGTATTCCCTGGACTTTGGTAAGAATCAGTAGAACTTGCAATCGGGATAAAAGACTTATGCGATCCCCCTAATTGCCAAATTTTGGATGCTTAGAAATGCTGATTAAATTACCACTGAGCCTAGAGTCTGACATCCTCGCCCACTTCAACCTGTGAGATCAAAGGGGCTGCATCATGCCTCCTTGCTTAACCTGGAATTATTGATTTTGAAGATGCCTGTTGCCCTCTCTCCACCCACAGATGAGTCGCTGCCCCACCCACAGTAGTGACTGTCACATGGGCCACAGTGACATGCTGCCAAACAGGAAGAGAGAGTTTTGTAATATTAACTCACCACTACATGTAATGCCCAAGTGCAGGCACAGGAAAAGGTATGTGTACTGGATTGTAATTCCATTTAACTAACGTTTCTTACCCCTTTTATAATGCTGTTTCTTTCTTCTAAAAGCATTACGCTGGTGCGGTTCACAAAGCCTCCCAAAATTGCAATGCTGTAAACTTGCAACAATGTAGAGAGCAGTGCTTAATTTGTGCTTGTTGTTTCCGGTACTGAGCACCGGCACTTGTTTTTGTGGGCCGGGGCTTATTCTTCTGACTCAAACATTTGCTGCGAACAAAAGCCTCATATGGGAAAGACAGAGGAAGAGATAAACGAAAAAGCGTCACAAAGGGAGAAAGTAGAAAGCTTCAAGAGTGAGCTGAAGGGGCAGGGAGTGGCTTTATATGGATTGAAGAGGCCCGAGATGGCTTCAGGATTATCCGCCTCAGTAATCCGTGTTCTCACATTTAATTGCAGCAGCCACGTGTTTAAGAGGAGGGGCACTTTTTAATTTACAAATTAAGCATTGATAGAGAGGCTTCCACTTGTGTCTTTCAGCTGCCATTCAGCCTTTTCAGTACATCATTCTCTTTGCGAAGAAATTAAAATCATGCAATGTTTTTTTTCTTTCTCCCAGGAGATGGCAAACTGACACGTTTGTTGATTGATGGTTGTTAAATGCTTGTCGCAGCTTAGTTGATGGAACACTAGTGGTTCATCACTTCACAGGTCTGTGGTCCCCACAAAACAACAAACAAATTAGTCAGTAAACCGCCGATTTCGCCCTGAACCGTTTTTTCGACTCACCACCTTTAATACAGAACGTTGTACAGTTTTCAGAAACCCGCAATTCATTAACACGTCAATATTAGTAGCCAAAAATAACGTTTGACTCATATCACAGTTGCAGTGTCTGGGTACAAGCAAAAAGCACAGGCAGGACTAGAAAGGTTCATCCTTTAAAGTTGACCATTTGTATTTGTCATACTAAAGGAGTTGGGAGGATCACAGAATGTTTGGACCCAGACATAGCCCTTTGTGTAAAGTATTTGAAAAGCTATGTAGGGTTGAGTTTGTGAGTGATGATTGGTTGGTTGATTGGGGCATCCGTGTTTGTTTTTTGTTTTCTTTCATTTGCATGATGCAGTCTTTATTTATTTCATGTGCAACGTTGTCCTCTATTTCCAATCCCAGCTTCATAATGTGTTGATAAATGCTTTTAGCTTTTGATGTTCATGTATTGCTGCATTTGAAGATACGCTCAGTTGCCTAAGCAGTATCAGAATTTTAGAGCACACACACAGAGCTCAATCACATCCAGCCCATACTAGCGGCCACAAATACCTAGTAGATCAGTGCGGGAATGTGCTGCATGGCTAAACACTTGTAGGGTCCTAAAAGCCAGACCTATTAGCTATCCCAATGCTTGACCTCATTTTTTGGCCCACTCTGGCTTCCTGCCCTTTTTCCCACTCCACCCCTGCTGGACTGACTTAGTTATCTATTTGGTATTCTTATTTTTATGTATTATATTTTGCCTTTTGTTTTTGCTGCTGTTTTTCATAACGTGTACAGTTTTAGTTTTACCCATATTTTTATGTTATTTTATTATTTTCCATATGAAAGATCAGGGTCAGGGAGAGACCCGCCTGCACTGCTCAAGCCACTAGACATACATATCAGAGGTGGAGGTTACAGTACTCATTATTCTGTGCGTGCGAACACTACCTTCCCTAGCAGCTGCGGGCAGGTAAGAGATGAGCTACCCCCTCCATAAAAGCCATGTCTGATGGGAGCATTGATTGCCTTCTTTGCTAATTACAACTTTATTCAGTGGATTTCATTGGATGAGAAGAGGGCCTCCTGCAGCACCTCGGTCAGGAGGTTAAGGCCTCAGCTCGTAACTCATTTTTAATATTTATTCTTTTTAAATTGTTATAATTAATTAAAGCACTTATTTAACTTGTTGCATGAGTGACGGGGCATGTTTTTTCTGCAACCCACCTCTGCATTTGACGTGAGAAGTTCCTAAGGCAAGTGGTTCACAAATTCAGATATTTTTTCAAACCTTTGTCTGCTTCACAGAGTTTTTCAAAGAGCAAAAAAAAGAATTAAAAAGGAAACAACAAAAGAGTGACAGTGTCTGTGTGTGAGCATTCCCTCTGCCACAGAGAGCAGCGTGAAGACTGCTTTCCTCTCCTTGTGTGTGGATCCCTTGACGTGTGATGATGAACTGTGTACTTCCGATTTCCCATCTGCTGTAGGACGAGTGGCAGCAGGTGTGAGGGGGGGAGGGACAGGGGGAGATGGAAGGTATGTATCTATGTATTTATATAGTGCAAATATAGCCAAAACGCAAGTGTCATCTTTAAGGATTTTTGGGGGTACAAGTAACACATTTTAAGGGCCCTTTAGGGAACAAACTTGAATTTTATTACCAACTTCTTGCTAACTCAAACCAGCATGATTCTAAATATTTTCAAATTATATTTTAAACTTTAACAGGGACACAGCAATCAGTTGAAATATGTTTTGCACGAGACCCCCAAAATATTTAAGATGAAACTGGATGCAGAAACAAAGGTAAAGGTAAGAAGCGAAAGAAAGAACTTTAGCTAGATAAATAAAATAGATAAATGAAATATAAATTTCACTTAACCAGGGGGACCCTTGGAAGATGGGGGCCTTGAGCAATTGCTCACTTTGCTCATGCCTTAAAACTTCTCTGCAAAAGGCGCCAGAACTGCGACCCAGGCTCAAAGTGTTCTGCTCATTGTGCGCTCATTGTGCTGTCAGGTTGGTATTCCCTGCTGCTACTGAAGTTGTTAAGGACAGTCGTGAGTCCCACTTTGGAATCATTTCCTGTCAGCCCAATGATTTCAGACAGCAGTGATATGGGTCAGGCCCGTGTTCTACAAACCATTGTGTAAAGTGGAGTCCAGCCTTAACACTTTGCCCCGTCTTTGGGAACCACCAAGTTTGCAACTTTGCAAACACTTCTCTGGGGCTGAAAAATCAACAAATTGCACTTAACCTGAATGCAGAGTTAGCTAATAAAATGACTAGACCCGTCAGCTCTCCAGGCCACTTAACCTTGTTTTCCTAACGTACGGGTAAAGTATATATATTAGAATAGGTTTTTAATTAGTTTATAGCATTATGCTAGATGTGGTATCTCAGTAAGCAAACACTACATATACATACATGCGATCCCATGGGCACACTTTCATATGCCATCGGATTCCTTTAGTCTTTCATCCTTCTTGGCTTGATAAAATAAATCACAACACCAAAATAATAAACTGCCTTTCTCTGTCAGTGGTGCCATCTAGGATGACCACCTCACGCCATGTCCACTCAACAGTGTCCATACACTGTTTCCAGTCCATACTTTTCACCCGCAAATAACTGTTTTCAAATGTATCAGTCTGAACAGGTAAATTGATGGAAAACAATACCACAATTCCCAGAATGCATTAGGTGGTGACACAAATGTCCAGGATAAGAGAAAGAGCCCATAATGATACGGAGTGAAATGGTTACCTTTGCACTAACAGAAGAAGACCCCTCAGCACGAGTGTAGGTGCCTCTTGAGTTATATAATCAAATATGCCTTAGTACTAAAGTGATTGAAGTAAATGTAGTGCCAGGCCGCTGCACAGGTCTTATCATTTACCTTACTGGCATGGGTAAATAGGTGTTAGAGTTAATAGGAGATGGAGTTTAACGAATGCATCTGGAGGAAAAGAAAGTGTACTGATGTTAGGGTGGCCAAACTATTAAATGTCTACTTGTGCTAAAAGAAGGAGGACCTCCTGTACCTCAAGCGTTAGGAAAATGACATTGCTATAGAAGTGCAAAGTAAGATGCAAGATCCAAGAAATGACTAATGAAGGTATATTTAGCTTTTCACGTTTTCCAGATAGATGGTTCCTATTCGCATTACATGCAAGGCAAATGGGGATCAGCCATCAGACATACTTTTATTTGCGATTTAAACAGCAACCTCTCTACCTGCTTTCTATTGAAGGTTTACTCACCCTACACTGCACAGCATTACATTGCAATATAGCCAGGCAGACTTAGGCCCATATTTATACTTTTTGACACAAAACTGCCTTTGCGCCGCTTTGTGTCAAAAAGTATAGCGAAGCTTGTGTCATTCCAGGAAGCCAGCCGGGCGCCAAATTTATGGAATGGCGCAATCAGGTGCAAAAGGTGGGCTAGCGTAATGGAATACTACGTTAGCCGGGTGGGAGTTGGGGTACGGGAGAAGGGGGTTTTTCACCAAAAAATGACGTTAGGCTGGTTAGAGTAAAAAAAAAATACTCTAACCAGCCTAGCGTCATTTCGTGACGCAAAAACCATCCATACCACATGACTCCTGTCTTATAAAAGACGGGAGTCATGCCCGCCACCCCAATTGCCAGCACAGGGGACAAGGGTCCTGTGGGTATGGCCATTGCACCCAGTGCCTTGTAGAGGGGCCCATTTCAGGACCCCCAATGGCACTTTGAAAAAAAAAAACTTACCTCTAATTACCCTACTTACCTGGGATGGGGTCCTCCATCCTGTGGTGTCCCTCTGATGTGGGCTCTTTAAATGGGGTTTGACCATGGAAGTGGGCCCACAGGTCCTCTAATGCCTTCCCTGACCCAGGTGTTAAATAATGGCCCTAAACAGTCTTAAAGCCATTATTTAGGCCCGCCTCCCTCGCGTGCACCATTTTTGCATGGGAGGATAAATAAGGCATTAGGGCCTTAGGGTAATTTTTTGATGGGAACGCCCACCCTGCATCTCATTGACGCAAGGTGGGTTCACGCATCCAAACATTTACTTAAACTACAATAGTTTGACTTTAGACTAGTCTAGAGTCAAAATATAAATATGGAGTTAAGTTTGCACTGAATTAGTGTAAAAAAAATTACGCTAATTCAGCGCAAGCAGAGTATAAATCTGGTCTTTACTGCTTTAGGCTTCTTTTGATAGGACAGAGAGGCTTTTTTTGGAAGGTGAACATTTGCACTTTAAATGCAAAAACAACAGATGATGGATGGAATGCAGAGCAAATCAAACATTCACCCCCAGTCACAGATCTGGGTTTAATCCCTCGTTTTTTTGCTCACCATGCCATTCCAGTTTGGACCAAGCCATATGCAAATCAGTCTTGACCCTGGGTCCAAACGGGTGGCGTGGTGAGCAAAAAAAAAACGATGGATTAAACCCAGATCTTTGTGACTGGGGGTGAATGTTTGATTTGCTCTGCATTCCGTCCATCATCTGTTCTTTTTGCATTTGTCGCCCCAGAGTGGGAAGGGTATGCCCAGACGTGGGTCCCGTGCTCACTGCGCCACTAGATTCAAGATAGCCTAGCTGAAGAAGGGTGATACCCTGAAACGGGTCCTAGGATGCTTGTTTCCGGTCCAGGGAGGACCTGGCTTGGCAGTTCGGGCTGGACTGTTCCCATGAGGAACAGGGTCAAGACTGATTTGCATATGGCTGGGTCCAAAGTGGGGTGGCGTGGTGAGCAAAAAAACGATGGATTAAACCCAGATCTTTGTGACTGGGGGTGAATGTTTGATTTGCTCTGCATTCCGTCCATCATCTGTTCTTTTTGCATTTGTCACCCCAAGTGGGAAGGGTATGCCCAGACGTGGGTCCTGTGCTCACTGCGCCACTGGATTCAAGCTAGCCTAGCTGAAGAAGGGTGATACCCTGAAACTGGTCTTAGGATGCTTGTTTCTGGTCCAGGGAGGACCTGGCTTGGCAGTTCGGGCTGGTCTGTTCCCATGAGGAACAGGGTCAAGACTAATTTGCATATGGCTGGGTCCAAAGTGGGGTGGTGTGGTGAGCAAAAAAACGATGGATTAAATCCAGACCTTTGTGACTGGGGTGAATGTTTGATTTGCTCTGCATTCCGTCCATCATCTGTTCTTTTTGCATTTGTCTCCCCAGAGTGGGAAGTGTATGCCCAGACGTGGGTCCCGTGCTCACTGCGCCACTGGATTCAAGCTAGCCTAGCTGAAGAAGGGTGATACCCTGAAACCGGTTCTAGGATGCTTGTTTCCGGTCCAGGGAGGACCTGGCTTGGCAGTTCGGGCTGGACTGTTCCCATGAGGAACAGGGTCAAGACTGATTTGCATATGGCTGGGTCCAAACTGGGGTGGCGTGGTGAGCAAAAAAACGATGGATTAAACCCAGATCTTTGTGACTGGTGGTGAATGTTTGATTTGCTCTGCATTCCGTCCATCATCTGTTCTTTTTGCATTTGCACTTTAGCCATGTGTACATAGATAGATTTTTTTCAATACACCTATGCACATTCATGCACATTAGTGGAAAGTCGTTTAATGACCCAATGTGCATTAAATAGTGCCAAGTGTGGGTATACCAACTGTTTCCCCTTCTTAATTTGGCAAGCCTGTTTATTCATGTAGTGATGGGTGTTGAGTTAATAAAGTTGACCACATTCATCACTCCTTTTTCATGCAAATAAGAGCTTTTTGGCAAGCAGATATATCTACAGTATTCCAAAGCACTATGTTGGAGTACTACATATTATGTAGCAATACTGTGCATTATGTTTTCAGTACTGAGAAGAAACAGTGGCATATTAGGGCTACATTTGTAATTATGGCAGGAGTAATACATAACAACAAGAATTGTATTTTTTTGTTCTGATTTTGGTAAAATGATAGGCATCTGGGCTTAATCTTAGGGTAAAAATACAACTGTACTCGGCAGTAGGTAGAGAAACTTTTACAGCCATTTGTGGGTTTAAATCTAAATAGAATTGAATAAGGGCAACAGAAAACTCATTTCAACCAGAACTAGTGTTCTTCCATAATTCCAAATGTAAATACCTTTTAAGGACAAATTAAAATATTTATGTTATTTTTTCAAGCATTTAGTTTTCCACTGAATTGGGAGGTGAGATCTGTCTTCCAACAATCTCAACAAAGGAACTACAACACCTTGTTTACATTATGTGTAAACTGATAACTGTGTAGAAAGTGGTGAGAATTCCAGGAGTTTTTGTGGCTGGATGCTCTAATTCGGAGGTACTCAATGTCATCTGGTGAATATTGACTGAAGATATGTTGCACTCCAATTCTCCAACCTGAAAAATAATTAGGTAACTCCAGCATGGTTACGGCACTGATGTAACGACGGCAGTGATGCACCTGTCTTGATAAGGTCTGATTAATCTACCTGGCCATGTTTTTCACTGTATTATATTTCTTAAATCAATTGAGATGTTTAAATATTTAAATTGTAGTTGAAGTTTGAGGGAGAGCGAAACTTTAGTCGCTTTTAATCGCAATGTTGATTTGAGGCCACGTCGGTTTGAATGTGTTTGTGACCTGCAGCACTGAACTCCTTTAATTAATTTGTGTTTGGTTCTCTTTGCATTCCTTTAGGGATTTATGTCAAATCAATACATATTTCGTTTTATTTAAGATATCAGCACACTGTGTGCAATATTATAATATTTACAAAACGGAATGTTGTGTAAAAGAATGACTTTGACATATTTTTATAAGAATCATTTCCATAGTCAGCGCCTGCGGCCTATCACTCGTTCAGAGTGTTTTAGAACGTTAACCCATATAGTGTGACAGCTGAGAGGCACCAGTCCACTGCCAAGTCTCTCAGAATCCTACAGCAGTACAGAGACAAAGAACAGAATGTCTGCCTTGCAAAGCGAGGTCATTTTAGATTGTGCTCTGAGTCTAATCTATTTACAGAATTTCCTTTAACTGGCTTTGAAAATGAATGTTCCAGGCCCGGGATTATCGGAGACAGGGCTTTCCTACTTCACAGGTGTCCTCCAACAAAACGATCAAAAATCTCTTCTTTCGAAAGCCCCTTAATTAGACGCATATCCGCCCTTGAAAAGGATTAGGGAGATTATAAATACAAGCTCTTGCAACTGTGCTTTGCCCCCATCTCTTTGTCCAGGAAAACTATATTGAAACCAGATATTTGTATTTTTGGATGAAAGCTGTATATTTTTTCTTCAATGATATTGTGCTGAATGTTGATGTAACCATGAACAATAGCCTCTGTACAACGAAACAAAAAACATTTGGCAAATTAGAGTTTCCCCAAAACACCCTGCCAACCTTCCCCTTTTCTGCCCACCCTAAAAATCCTAATCATGCTGGTGACTTATTTGATACTTGGGGGAAGAGATCTAAGGTTAAAGGTCTGATTTAGAATTTAACAGAATGTGTTCTATCTGTCACAGTTGCAGACACATAAGAGGTAACATTCACCATCCTGACAGACTAATGTCCGCCAGGTTTAGAGATGACCACCTGTCCAGAAGTTATCTCTGCACATTGAAAAGAACCACTATCATGTTGGTTCCTTTCAATGTACAAAATGTTTGGTGGATGACTGCTGTTGGATTTGATAGCCATCCACAAAACTTTGACCATTGTTTTGTTTTTCAGAAACAAACTCCCAAAGTGGAATTTTCTACCAGGCAGTGTGGGTCATTCTTTTTTTCTTGTCCATCACCACCAGGTAATTCCTAGGGGTGAATGACAGAAAAAAGACAATAGTGTTCACACTAAATAGGACAGATACATTAATGTCCTTGGCCCTTACTTTGTCTAGCCATCAGAGGAAGTTTTTCATCGATGGAGCCAATGGGGGGCTCTGTCGATAGAAACTTAAGGTCCACCCATCTCTAAAAGAGGCTGGTGAACCTAGAGTTTGGCAGACAGGGTACTCCGTCATGGTTGTGATGGAGCACCCTGTTTGGTAAACTCTAAATCGGGCCCTAAGTCACTTAGAAAGTGTGGACTAGAGGGCTTGCTCCATGAATGCTCTCACTGCTGGGTGCTGGCAGGTGGGCATGTACCTACTGTTGTTACTGTTGAATTGGTATGAGCCCTGACCCAAGTGGCACTACTGTTTTGCAACTGCTTGTGCCGGCCTTCTCTGCAAGTGTGATTGGGTGGATGCACCTTGTCATCTCATGGACAGGCTACCGACTCTCGATGGTAGCGTTCCAAAGATGCTTGGGGTCTTCCTGCTTCATTTCATTGAAAAAACCTTCACCTCTCTTGCTCTTAGAGCTTTGGAGACCCCACTATGTTGCACTTCTGGTGAGTTTTTTGCCTGAGAGACACTGATAGGGCATTTTTGTTCCATGAAAATTATGTCTACCTTAACGTGTACCACTAAGGGATCCCTCCATGTGAACCTTGTCCTGCGCCTTGTCTCCCACCTCGACTACCACCAGTCCCCACTGCTGTCCCCACAGACGAGCTTGAGTTTGAGCTTGATACCCGAACTGCAATGGGAATGAAAATTGATGTGCTTTCCATGGACATTAATCATCTCTGGGAGGACCAATGCAAAACTCAGGACAGAGTAGCACATAACGAATAAGCAGACCCCAGTGTGTTGACATGGCTGCGCACATCCTGGAACTTACTGATAGAATCCATATCTTGGAGGACTGCACTGAAGACGCTGAGGGCCATTTGCAGAATAAATGTGTTCTGATTATTGGCATGCTAGAAGGTACAGAAGGCCCCAATCCAAAAATATATTGAACAATGGCTCAACTTTGAGGAAGCCCCTGAGGAAATATTGGCCATGTATGTGGAGGTGGGTGAGTTAATCGGGTTTCCCCACCAGATGACTTATGCCTGGTACCCCTCAATGCCAATTGTGGTTAAATTGTTGAATTACCATGATTGAAAACTAATTTTGCAGATGGCTAGAGACTGGAATCCCAAACTTCACCTTGGCAGTCCAGCAGTGCAGAGCTTGTTTTTTGGAGGTTAAGAAGAAAGTCCAGGACTTTTCCTTGAAAAAGTCACTTTTGTTTCCCATTCACCTGAAGGTCATTGTTAGAGACCAGTCTTCTCTTTACTGACTGTAAGGATTCCCTGGTATTGATGAAGCAGAACTATGGCACCATTGATCACCCCTTCTAGCCAAGATGGTGGGACCATTCAGTAGTGATGACAGGGATGTTGCTGACCCTGTGGAGGCCCTTCCTTCTAAGGCCCAGGCAAGGCAGCTGTCATAGACACTGCTGCAGCACTCCACACTATGTGGAGACATGTCCCGCATCTCTGTTCCTGGTAGGACTCTGAGGGCTTGCCTTCCACTGTGAGCTCAACTGTTGTCTTTGAGGTAACACCACTGTCTGCGGATTTTCTGGCCTAGGAGGGCATCTCCCTGCATTCCCTTTTTGCCTGTTACTATATGTTTATTCACCTTACCTTTCCTGTTATTCACTCTAACTGGTTTGTCTTGAAGTCCTCTGGTTGTCAGTGGCACAACAGCCTGCACTGCCTTAATATCTTGCTTGTTTGTACTCTTGGATAGTGTAGGCTGATGTCTAGCTGGCTCCCCTCCTTGCTTTGTTCTTTGAATGCTCTTATCTGTATTTCTTCAGTTGGGAGTTGTTAACAGTTTGGCTGGAAGATTGTTTTGCTACTGGCCGAGATGTTTTCTTTCTAGGGGAAGGATCTCCCTGGGAGGGAGCTTTTTTCCTTACTGTTGTGGCCCCTCTTCTGTAGGCAACCCAATCTATATTGGTCGGGCTCACCTGGTTTGCTCCAAGGGCCCTACATGATTTAATAATGGCCTTACTGGGACATGGAGGAAAATACAAGCTCATCACATGGAATGTACGGGGGATGGGTAGTGTAATAAGCAATCTCAAATCAGAGCGCAATATATCCAACATGGGGTTAATATAGCCTTCCTCCAAGAAACACACTTAAATGATACAGAGGTCCTGGCATTACAGCACAGATGGCGTGGGCAGATAATTAGTGCCACTTTTGTATGCAGTGCCACTATCTGGATTCGTGCTGATACCTCATTCCTTGTAGATCACACCCGGGTCAATCCTAAGGGTTGGTTCATGGAGGCTTAGGGTGGATGGCCTCCCAGGGTGTTAGGTTCAATCTATACCCCCTACAAGGATCACCCATGCTATTGGGCCTTTCCTTCTACACACCTCATGCCCAGAGCTGACCTTGAATGGATCCTGGGATAAGACTTCAAAACAGTTCTAGATATTACAGTTAATCAAATGCACCCCCGCCATACATATCTCAGCCGTGTTGGCTCTCGGCTCAATCATAGCGATCAGATTAATCCATGGTAGGTTCGGCACTCTCAATCAAAGGAATACTCTTTTTACTCCCCTTCTCCATGTCTGATTTGATCACCCGGTCTGAACTGTCTCCTTACAAAGTCCTTCATGCAGACTCAGTAAAACCCTGTCATCTCATAACCTGTGACTTTTGAGCATTGCCTGGGGATGAGTGCCTACCGCAATACCTTCCTGGCAGCAACGGCCCTTATGGTTAGAAGTTGAAGCATTTCGAGTAAATCTGCGTGAGGCCACCATACAGAACTATCAGGACAATGTGTGATTGGTCTCCGCCAGAGCAATTGAACGAAAGAAATATAAAGTTGTCATATGGAGAGTGACCCTAGAAACCACAATTGTTGCATGTGCATCACTGTCAGTAGACTTGAAGTGGACTAAGATAGCACTATGAGACCTCGAGAAAAGAGGGATTGCTGCCTCTGAACTTTCTGACCAGCTAATGTGCACAAAAGAGAAATATGCCAGACACATGGAACATCTGAGATGCCTTGACGTGACTGCCTAGGCAGTCAGAACCTATGCTGAGACTGATAGGCTTGGTAGATTGCTGCAGTGTCTAATTCTTCCTCATGACTCTCACTCCCCTATACACTCTATTAGGGACCATCTGGGATACCAGAATTTACACAAAATGATATGAAATCCACATTTGCACGCCATTATAGGGAAATGTGTGAGGCAGGCCCCCAGTTGCGGCAACTAGCTCTTAACTGTTTTCTTGAGGGGTGGTCCTTCCCCACATTCCCTCAGATGATGTTATGGTTCTTGAGACCCCATTCGCCCTACAAGAAATTCACCAGGTGATACTAGCCCTAGCACATGGGAAGACACCTGTTCAGATGGCCTATCTGTGGAGTTTTACTCAATTTAAAAGGCTCTTTTTGCACCACATTTCAATAGCTTATTCACTTAGCCCCTTCAACAGGACTGCCCTGCCGTTTCCATGAGTGAGACGATCATGACCTCTAAACCTAAGACCAACTGTGACTCCATGAATGCCACCTCCTATCATCAGTTATCCATTTTCAATATGAATGATAAAATCCTATGCAAAATCCTAACTGGTAGCATCCTCCCTTACCTCACATCCCTCATCTATCAGATCAAAATGGGTTTGCACCCTGGCGTAATACCTCTTTCTACATATGTCATTTATATATAACATCATGGAGGGGGCTTTGCTAGCCTGACCGGAGGCGGCGTGTATTTCAAATAACCTTGAGTAGGTTTTTGCCAATCTGAATAGGGATTATATGCTGGAGGTGTTGAAACTTTATGGACTTTGGCCCTATATGCTGCAGTGGGCCCAGTCCTGCAGGGTCAAGACTGGTGACCATACCTCCAATACATATTCTTGCACACCGGGCTAAATGTGGTTTCTCACACTTCTCTATTTTACTCGTCCTGGCAGTAGAGCCATTGGCGGCTAAATTACGAACAACAGGGTGAAATGGGGGAAGAGTACACTAGCAAATGCACTACATGTTGTCTCCATGCAGGCAGACGATATGGTGCTATTCCTCCATTCCCTTAACTTGGATCTTGCGCGCATGTATCTTGTTGCACATATCCTGAATGCTTTTCATGTCCTCTCGGGCCTCATAGTTAACCCCACAAAATGTTCCTCTTTCCTCTGCAGCAGGGCTCTGCTCCCCACAAGCTTACCCTTGGGCTAGATCATATTCATTGGTGTCTCAATCCTTTAAATATCTGGGTTTTAATATTTTCATTCTTGGAGAGATTTTCTAGAGTGTAAACTTGGTACCACCATAAGCACACTTCGAGGCCAGGTTGTGATTTGGGACACCCTATCTATAACAGGTGGAAGCATAGCCCTTTCCAAGATTGTGGTTCTTCAACACTTGCTTTGCCACTTTGTAAATCTCCCGTTGATCATCCCTGATAAGAGGTTTAAGGACCACATCACTCTACTACTTGGTCTCATATGGGGACTGGGTGATAGCAGATTGCCTTTTCTAAGCTCCTGCTCCTTATAGGTCGTGGAGGGCTTGCAGCACCTGATTTTCAGCCTTAATATTATACTGCTCAGCTGCAGTGGCTTACATACGGGCTAGCAGGGCACTTCTTGGTTGTGACAGGCCTTGCATCAGAACAGATAAAAACTGGTGTACTGCACACTGCGCTTTTTCCTTATGCTAAGATCCCCCCTTAATGTACTAAACTCCTTGAACTAGCATGCACCTGTTTGTGCAACTCCTTCAAATACGCAAAGGATCACAACTGCTTATGCTCCGGCTGTTCCATTGCTGGGCCTCCTGGCCCAAGCAGCGGTGATCTCTTCCCAAGATATGACCCAATGGGGGCCTGCTGGTTTGGCCTTTGTGGAAGATTTGTTTGCGGAAGGCCACTTCATAGACTTTGTAACCGTGACAGCTAGATTTGGATTACCCACTGGTGAATTCCTTACTTATGGAAGAGTGCAGTTTGCGAACAAACAAGACTCTCAGACTCTTCATCAGGAACCCCCCCTACATACACCACACTACAAATACTCCACACAAGGGTCATGGGAAGAAACAGATTAACTGGCAGCATAGAGGACTGCAGGACCATGCAGGGGTTTCCTCTCATTGTGATCAATTTAACTGGGAGGCGAAGATCAAAACCATCTTCAATGATAAGGAGTGGCAGGCTATGCTATACTATCCTCTCTGAGTCCATGCAATGACATTTTAAATTTATAGAATTTTGTGTCTTGCATAGGGCATACCCTACTCCTCTGGAAATATGTGTTGGTCCCAGTGGCCTCTCCGGACTGCCCTCAATGGCACTTGACACTAGCACGTTTGACATATATGTTCTGGGATTTTGTGAATTTTCAGCCTTTTTTGTCTAGTGTACTTTCAACACTCACAGAACTTACTAGGCGGCAGATTCAAGACTCCCCTGGAGTCACCCTCATGGGGGACTACCCCCATCCTGAAGAGGCCAAACTCACTATTCGATTTCTGAATCTTGCTCACCTCCTCATACACAGATCTATCACCTGGTGATGGAAATACTCTGTACTCCCCTCTCTGTCATCCTGGCACCAGAACTTCAAACACTGGGCACAGGCTGAGGGCACTTCCTTGCACAGAGAGGAGAATCATGGCCTCCATCGAGTACTAATCTCTGACCGTTTGGCTGCCCTGGTATTTGACCACAAGGCCTTGGTTTGTAATGACGATTTCCTGCCTTGCAGGGCTACCCTTCAAATATACTAGATTATGTGATATGTGCAGCTATCCCTTCTTCCCATCGCTTTAGGACCTGAGAGAGCGTAGCTTATATAATCTATATTAATATGAAAAGTTTATGAACTAATGTGTGATAATGCCAAATAGAAACTGTACTAATGTATTTTTGCTAAAACGTGCACATGAAATGTGACCACGGGGAGTGGCCGCCAATATATACGGGGACTAATAAAAATGACTGATGTTATGTTAAAGAATGGTTTTTGTACTAATCATTAATGATTATGTTATTAAAGTTATGCTAAATGAATCTTGTAGGCCTTAAGTTAGCATGAGCCGAAGCCTAGCTGCCTGGCTCTCATATTAAATGTGTTTTCTAAAACGTGCAGTGTGCTGACTCATAAAAGGAGATGACCTCTTGTTTTCTTCAACCAGAAGCTGAATGTAACCATAGTGGATCCGTTCTCATGAAATTCATCTTGCTTGTAGGAAAGTTTAGCTAAAATGCTACAGTGTAGATTAGTATAATGTACAAGGTCGTTTTAACCGGTGAAGACAATGGAGCTACTGACCAAAAGATGTGCAAAGAATTACAGAAGGATGAAATCATACCGGACGTGCTACCTCTGAAGATGTCAATCATATGTACCAATAAAATGGCTGTAAAATAATATGGGGTGAAAGATTAATGACTTAATCTGTTTTCTAATAGGGTAAAGATAGTGGGGTATAACCGTAGACCAATGAAATTTTAGGGGAATGTACAACGAAAAAGGGATAAAAATCCATGACACGGGGAGCCATTTAGGTGGGTTAGGGAATGCTAGTGATTTTATCCAGAAACTCTGTCACTCTGCTTGGTGACTTATTGGTTTACTTAAAACCATCCTCGTCCTTAGATTGCCCATTTTACACGTTGCCTCCTGATGAGGGAAGTGCCCCTTTTTCTGCCCCAGAGCTGAGTTTTAACTGATGGCGAATCAACTAATGTCCTGAAGACGAAGACTGAACCTGAGTGCTGACCTAAACCTTGGAGGGTAACTATGACAATGAAATTGTGATTTGTCTGGTTGCTTTTCCTTTCTAGGTGCCAACTGCTTACTTTTGACAGAGACCATAGCTAGATGTTTTCCAAATTGGTGTTCTAAATTGTTTTGCATGAAGCCCAACATGCCAATGCTAATCAGTGGTTAGGACAGGGGTTCACAAAAATTGACGCAGGTAGACAAACGACTGATTCTATGTTTTGTTGAACTGACGCACTAATGACACTCTGCTAAAGTTGATCTATGTACACGTCGTGTTATGTTCTGATGTTCGCGATTCTTGCCATAATGAAATTTTATCAGAGTTGCCATATCGTGACTATGCTGTTTTGCTTCTTGGTTTTGAGATTAACACATCTACTTTTAGAATTGTAACTAATAGGGAATAAAACTCATACAATTCTACTAAACTGGTGTGGTTATTCATGACTGTAAGGCCATGGTGGTGTCTTGAATCGATTAATGTCTTTGACTAAAGTGAAATGCATTGTTGTGATAAATATTGATGACATTATTAATGTATTGATTGACATATTGATTAGCTATCTCGTCCTAAGGTGTCTCTCAACTAGGTCAAAAGATTCATTGGCCTGAAAACGAGTCCTGATGTGTAATAAATTATCATAAAGGGACACATTAACAGTTCTGGTAGCAGAGCGACGGTTTGGCCCTTTGGGGCCCTCGGACGGAGAATTATTGTTTAGATAATTTTTCTGAGATAATGCAAATTGGAGGTATGATGTGCTTCTAAATTCACCATGCCTTTCCTGGGATCTCAGAGCCTGCCTAAGTGAGTTGGGAATGTTCTCGGCGTTTTAGCATGTGTGGTATAGAATTTGCGCTTGCTCAGCATTTTTCAGGTGTTTTGTGAGGATTATGTGTGTTTAGGTCAGGTAATGTTGTTTTAGTAGGAGTGGACGTACTTCACAGTATGAGAGTAGGGAAGTCGACGTACTTCATATGAGTGTGGCGCTTTGTGCTAAAAAATAATCCACGTGGTTGGTTGGTAATGTACGGACCCGTCGCGGTCTAAAACTCCGGAGTATATTGACAAGTGTAGGAGACACTTGGATTTATGTGGTAATTTGTGCGGTTTAATTGGTCAATCGGGCGTGGTTGACAAGTCGAGTTTGAGTCTAAATGTGTGGATGAAACCTTTGATGGAGATTTGGCAAGTTCTAAAGTGCACTAGAACGAACCATTGACAAGTCAAGAGTAGGATTTGCAGGTCGAATTCTGCTTGCATTTACGGGAACTGAGAAGGAGAGAATAGCTGCCGAGGCTTCAAGTGAAATCTCTGTAAGGTTCTGAAGCGATTGTATATCCTTCCTGTAGTAAACCGGCAAATTTGAGTTGTTATTGTTGTTAAAGGTGCTAGCAGTAATTTGCATTAGTTTGGTGTGAATCCAGTGAGGGGCGGACAAGCCGCAAGACTTTGTCAGCTGCAGTGTGTGTGAGTGTGACGTCAGTGGTGCCGCGCTGGGATAGGTCAGTTGCCGAGAGGGGTCGCGCACGGATTGGCAGCTGTCCGTGAGAGGCAATAGGTTGAGAAAGGTGGGTGTAGAGTGTCCTGGGAATTAAAAGTCACTTCCTGATTAAATACAAACAAAGAAAAGACGCAATAATGAATTTTATCAAAGCTTTTAGGAGTGCTCTGAAAGGAAACGCATACATTATGGCGAGTGGAGGGGACCCTACACTGCCTGAGGGTACTCCAGCTTTTATAGTAATGGAAGAGAAGGAAGTAGCACTTTGCTTATGGATGAAACAGTGGTGAAAATTGACAGAAAAGGAGAGATGTTTGGCGTTTCCGGAACACAGAACGTTCAATACGAGAATTTTAGAGAATTTGAGATGGATGTTAAGTGTACAAAAGCCACCTCCGAGGTCAGCTCAGTACGAGGCATTAGCAGTCTGGGATTTAATGGCTATTAAACAAAGACAGCAGCAATTCGAGAGGAGAATGAAGAGGGCAGAGAAGACTTTAGCTGAGGCTAGATGGGACAATGAGAGTAAAATGTGGAGAAGGGGAATAGTTGACGGACTCAAATTGTTTCCAGCAAAAACACAGGGAGACGAAGCACAGGGAAAGAAAGCCACCTGTAAGACAGATAAGGACTCTAGCAAACCAAAAGAGACTAAGAGGTCTTGGATAGAAGAAGATGACTCAGACGATGAAGAATTTCTTAATCAGTTGTTACATGATCGCCCGCCACCTTATGCTGTAGACGACAATGCCCCAAGCACTAGTGCGGGTCCTGGGAACCAGACGCAGGAGAAGGGAGTTACAGATACAGTGCAGACCAGTGATACAGGTTTGATACAGAATGGTGTCAGTGTACCCACTGCGCCAGACATGCAGATACAGTTGCAACCTCCACTGCAGATACAGAGAATCTATCCAGACGTCCCAGTACTAGAGACTACTACAAATCTGATAGTGCCACCTGATCCAATATATACAAAGTCGAGGTTAGTGCAGATTGAGACAACTCCGCAATTGCTGCCACAGCAACAGCTGATTCCGGGGTATAGTCCAGCAGCAGGACCTCTGTTAGTGCCTGCCCCAGTTTCAGTGAGCCAAGCTTCAGGAATTACTGTTCCACGAGGTTTGGGACCAGGTCAGACACCAGCTGCCATATCATTACCAATTACTGTTGGTCTACCAGTGCCATTATATGTGCAGGGTAAGCCTGGAATGTGTGATCAGGAAGTATGACCCAAGATGAAATAAGAGGAGGGTTCACAGGAACCCCCCCATCAATATCACCAAGATCACAAACAGCCGAACACCTCAGATCTCTGTTAGATCTTAGCCCGATTGGGGTTCCTTTAAAGGCAATGCGACAAGTACGGTCAAGTGTGCTAGTCCCACAGACAGTGAGTGTAGATGCGTCACAAACACCCTCGATGCAGTCAGGAAATATCTTGTTGCAAGGCTTTTCCGTGCAGCAGCTAAACGAATGGCTGGGAAATAACAAAACCTCTCAACCCGCTATAGTGACTGCAGAGAAATTGGAGAAAGAAGACTACCTAAATTTTGTAAGACTGGGTGTGGAAGCTGCTGAACTGGTGGAAGGGACAATAGGGGTAAACAGATTAGAATCATACACAGAAGCAGAATTAAGATACTTGTGCCCCAAAATCACTAAAGAAGTGGGCAGAGTGCATTAGAGGTTGGCGAACCTGGCAGACAAATACAATATTGACATTGAGAATACTAAACATTTGAAAAGAAGTTACAGACTAGACTTCGACTCTAAAGATTTTGATCACATGAGGTCGGCCGGAATAAAAGCGCATCTTAAAGAAATACTGCAAAGTGCGCAGATCTGGGGAGCCTTAGAAAAGTGGGAAGGCAGATGGGCAAAGAAAAGAGATAAGGAGAAAGGTGACAGTCCAGGATCAAGCCAGACTAAACCCTCACCGGTCACCAGGACAGTAAAGATGCTACCAATGAAAGAAACAGCTGGAGGGGTTCTAGTCCATGTACCGTGGACTAGGGGAGACATTCTGTCTTTCACAAATGATTATCCCAGGTTGAGGGAGAAACCGATGGAGTGGTATCAGCAGACAGACAGGTTTGTGAAGCTTGTGAAGTGTCTCTGGGAAGACTTGAATACCTTGTTTGAGATGGTTGTTCCACCTGATTTATGGCTTGAGTGCAAGAGAGTTGTGGACTGGTCGACGCAGGAACCGGCCAGGGATAAGGTGACTGGAGCACCATCCGAGGAGGTGATGAAGTACCATCATAAAGTGATTGAATTTTTGAAGCAGAAAGTGTTGCCAAAAGTGACTGATTGGCAGAAAATCGACCGGACCTCACAGGAGGTTAAAGAATCGATCCATGCTTATTATGAGAGGTTGTTGAAAGCATTCAAGCATTACAGTGGTACTGAGACTATTGAGACGAAATACATGAACCATCTTGCGTTCAGATTTGTTGAAGGGTTGAGACCAGAAGTTGGCCAGATGATAAAGAATCATTTGATCTGTTGGCAAGCGAAGCCGATTGATGAGGTGTTGCATTATGCGAAATACTGTAGTGACGAGATTGAGCTAAAGCAGAGAAAGTTGAAGGAGAAAGTGATGGTGATGCAGATAAGGGCAGCGATGGCAGGTATGCAAGGAAGTGTAATTCGGCAGATGGTACAGCAGCAACCGCAAGGGAATGGCGTGTTTCAGGTGCAACCGCAGGGCTGAGGTCGAGGTCTTGTGAATCGCGGTCCAGACTTGAATACGGTTGTGGTTCAAAATGATGCGCAAGGGATGAAAAAGATGTCACCATGTCACGCGTGCGGGGAGTGGGGCATTGGAAGCGGGAATGCCCGAATGCGGTGCATGATGGTGTCGTTCAACAAAGCACTGATGTCGGTACATTCAAAATGTGAGGGGTCCAAAATTGAGAGGTCAGAATCAGAATTTCCAGAATAACATGGTTCAGATGCCGGGGTTACAGCCCATGCAGCAAATGCAAATGCCGCGTGTACAACCAGCACAAATACAGCAAGTACAACAGCATATTCCCATGGTACCTAGACAGCAAATGCAATTACCATTAGCTCCAATGGGACAGCAACAGGTGATGCTTCCTCAGCAGGTCACAGGTCAAGTAATGAATCAAAATAATTCAGTGCAGCAGTTCCCATTGCGTGGTGAAGATGGAATGAATGCTGAATGGTCAGATGACAGTTCAGACATTGAGGAATGCAGGCTTGCAGCGTCCCTTGAAGTAGATCAGAGGGGACCTTATGTAGAGGGAAAGGTGATGGGTCACAAGGTTTCATTCTTGGTTGACACGGGAGCTACATGCTCTACAGTCAGAAGTGCAAAGGTTCCGAAATTGCCACTTTCATGGCGTACCATAAGAGTAGAGGAGTAGCAAACCAGTATTTGACAAACCCAATTACTGATCCAGTACAAGTTGAGATTGGCAACTTTCAGGGACTGCATAAGTTTGTCGTCTGCGACTATAGTCCGGTATCCCTACTGGGAAGAGACTTACTGTGCAAGACGAAATGTTTGATTACCTGTTCTAATGATGGGATTGAGGTGCAGACAAACAGTGATGATGAGGGAGATGATGGGCAATTTACAGAATCAGAGACCGCCAATGAGGATTACCCTTTGATAACCTTATTCCCGATGCTTACAGTGACTGACTTGCCAGCTGAGTTACAAGGAACAGTGACAGAGAAAGTGTGGGACCTGACAGGAAAGGAAAGGAGTTGAACCGGTTAAGGTACAAGTAAAGCCAAATGCAGTGTTTCCACAGGTGCCGCAGTATCACATGGCACAAGATGTCCTTATACAGGTGTCGCAGATAATTGCAGACTTTGTAAAGCAAGGAGTCCTGAAGGAGGTATTGATCAGCCCATGTAATTAATCAATTATAGGTTTGAAAAAGCCTTGTGGGAAAGTTCGAATTATGCAGGATTTGAGGAAAATAAACAAGATTGCGGTAAAATGTTGTCCCATAGTGCCAAATCCAGCAGTGATCATGTTTCAGGTTCCTTGTGATGCAGAGTGGTTCACTGTTGTGGATCTGTCACAAGCATTCTTTACAGTGCCTCTTCATGAGGACAGCCAATTTTTATTCGGTTTCAAATTCCTGGACAAGGTGTACAGTTGGTGCAGAATTCCTCAAGGGTTTTCTGAGTCACCGTCCATCTTCAATCAGATATTGAAAAATGACTTAGAGTCGCTAGAACTGCCTTTCAGTTCGACTCTAGTGCAGTACATTGATGACTTGCTGATTGCGTCCAGAACAAAAGATGACTGCAGGTATGACACAATTGCCTTACTGAACAATTTGGGGAAGAACAGACATAAAGTGTCCCCAAAGAAGCTGCAGTACTGTCAGAAAGAGGTGAAATACTTAGGGCATTTGATTGAGAAAGGGTCCAGGAGAATATCAAAGGAGAGGGTGACGGACATACTACAGATGAATCCCCTGACAACAAAGAGGATGTCAGAATGCTTTTGGGAATGGTGGGTTACTGTCGTCAGTGGATTCCCAACTTTTCGATTATCTCTAAGCCATTGATAAAGCTGACAGGCAAGGAAACCAAGGATGAACCGTAAACCATAGCTTTGTCCAAAGAAAAGCTTGAGTCATTCATGGAATTGAGAGAGTGCATGTGTAGGGCACCAGCCTTAGGTATGCCTGATTACACAAAGCCTTTTCTACTGTTTAGTCATGAACGTGATGCTTGTTCTTTGTCTGTCTTAACACAGGTCCATGGAGGTGCAAACCACCCTTTAGCATATTTTTCAGCTACCTTGGACCCAGTCGCAGCAGCCTTACCGGGTTGTTTGCGTGCAGTTGCAGAAGTTGGTCAGAGCCTCACACAGTGTGAAGGCATAGTAATGGGACATCCCTTAACAGTAATGGTTCCGCATTCAGTTGAGATTCTGTTGACCCAAACTAAGACTCAGCACATGACAAATGGCCGACTTACCCGATATGAGACAATTATTCGGGGGTCGCCTAATGTCTCCTTGAAGCGATGTACTGTATTGAACCCGGCAACTCTACTTCCTGTTGAAAACACTGAAATTAGTAATTCGGAGGAGGTGGAGCATGACTGTCTTGAGGTAATGGAACTGTGCACCAAGCCTAGACCTGACATTAAAGACACGCAATTAAAGGAAAATGACTGCATTATGTTTGTTGATGGATCATGTTTGAGAGACTCAGTCGGAATACTAAGAGCTGGATATCCTGTGTGTACAATTACTGGCATTATAGAAGCCTCCTGGCTCGAAAGAGTGTATTTCGCACAAGTGGCAGAGTTAATTGCCCTTACTAAGGCGTGCCACGCAGCTGAAAATCTGAAAGTCACAATCTATACTGACAGTAGATACAGATTTGGCATTGTACATGATTTTGGCCAATTGTGGTCACAGAGAGGTTTCATGACCTCTTCTGGTTCTCGAGTGAAAAATGGTGAACAGATTAAGGATTTGTTGCATGTGATTCAGTTACCTCATGAAATTGTCGTGGTGAAATGCAATGCTCATGTTAAGTCACAAGACTGTGTGTCAATGGGAAACGGCTATGCAGATCAAGTCGCAAGGTTTTGCGCACTGAACTGTATATCGTTCAAGGACCAGTGGAAATTGTTACCGCAAACTGAAAATGAAACCTGTTTGAACTTTGCATTAAGAGTAGTTGATACATTAGATGAGCTAAAATCACTGCAGGGTCGTGCTAGCAGAGAAGAAAAACGCTCCTGGCAGAGAATGCAATGTGTACAAAGAGCTGACGACATGTGGGTCTCAGAGGAGGGGAAACTGGTTTTACCCAACAGTCTTTTATCACAGTTTGCAAGGCTTTACCATGGACATGCACATCTTGGGAGAGATGCAATGATCAGGTTATTCAAAATTGATAGGTTCAATCCAAAATTCAGATAAGCCGCAGAGGTTACCTGTCACAGGTGCATCTTCTGTCAACAGATGAATGCAGGAAAAGGGACTGTGGTGACTTTGAGTCACATAGGGAGAGCTGGAGGTCCGTTTAGCAAGATGCAGATGGATTTCATTGAGATGCCTGTATGTGGAGGCTTGAGGTACGTGTTGGTAATTGTGTGTGTTTTCAGTCATTGGATTGAAGCCTACCCTACACGTAGAAATGACAGTCTCACAGTAGCAAAGCTGTTGCTTAGAGAATTAATACCAAGGTTCTGATTCCTGGTCTCTTTAGAATCAGATAGGGGCAGACACTTCGACAATGAGGTGATAAAGCTCTTGTGTGCTGCATTAGACATTGAACAGAGGCTGCATTGTAGCTACCGCCCCAAAGCATAAGGACTAGTGGAACAAATGAATGGTACCTTGAAGTCGAGAATGGCAAAAATGTGTGCAGCTACCAATATGAAATGGCCAGATGCATTGCCTTTAGTGCTAATGTCAATGAGAAACACACCTGATAAGAAGACAGGACTATCACCCCATGAAATTCTCATGGGCAGAGCTATGAGGTTGCCCGCAGTACCTGCAAATGCTCTTGTGAATATCACGGATGATATGGTGTTGGATTACTGCAAAGGTTTGGCTGATGTGGTTCGCTCTTTTTCCCACCAGGTGGAGGCCAACACATTGCCACCAATCAGTGATCCAGGTCACAACCTGCAAACCGGTGACTGGGTGGTTGTTAAGAAGCATGTAAGGAAGTCGTGTTTGGAGCCGCACTGGAAGGGGCCATATCAAGTAATACTGACAACAACCACTGCTGTGAAATGTGCAGGTGTTCCAAACTGGATACATGCTAGTCACACAAAGAAGATGACATGTCCGACTGATGAGGAACTTGAAGTTTCTGACTCAGCAATTCCGGAGAAGGAAGTCTCAGGGCCGGAGATCAGTCAAAGGGGAACTGAGTCTGCAGGAGAGCCCACTGAGGACGGCCTAGTCCCTCAAGCAGTAAACGAGTTCAAGAGAGGTCACAGTGAGCCTATCTCAGTAGAGGCAGCAGGAGAACTAAATCTAAGAGAGGTTCTCCCAGAAGTAGACGGATACGGGTTAGAGCTTGAACCCGTCACAGACCCAGAGGAGGAAGGGGAAATAATAGAGGAAGGCCAAAGCACACCAGCATCTCCCGAGCCAGTTGCAGGTCCGTCAAGAGAAAACTCCATAGCACAAGAGGAGGGTGCTGTTCAGCGTCCTGAAAGGCCAAGAAGGAAGAAAACACATAAAGGTGATAACTGGCCAAAGAAACAAGCTGCAAGGGACAAGATTGTTCCAGGTGAAACAATAGAGGAAGAAATCGATATAACCAGAAAAGAGGATCTGAGTGAAGGAGAGCTGCAGAGTGAACGAAGGCTGAAAAGAAAGAGAGTTGCAAACCGAAGGTACGCAGGACCTGAAGGGGTATATGCAACAACATCTGAATGGCAACAAGAATTCTTAGCATTTTGCTTTGATCGAGAAGTACCAGGTCAATACTACGGTACCTAAATTCAGACAGAAAAGGGGACTGTGTTAAAAGTTGAAATCGAAATTGAAAGCGGATAGCTGAGAAAAAGAGACTTATAAATTACTGGATGTGACACTTGAAACTTGATTTGACTTTGAAAACCGGTTATGACAAGCTGTTAACCTGATTTGACAAAAGGGTCCTGGGGTGAGTGAAACGCTGTAAATACACGCAGAAAAAAAGAAGAGACTTTGCATCAAGAAAAAAAAAAAGCTTTTAAATCGTCCTCAAGTTGATTGTTTGCTTTGAGTTTTTCTGCTATCTGATTCTCTACAGACCATGGCTTACAATAGAGGTAGTAGCAAGAAGGGTAAAGTGTGTGGTTGGTTAAGTGTTATATTGGGTAGTGGGTGTGATTGTGGGAGTGCCGTGGTTGGATAAGAAAGCGACTAACAATGCTTCAAAACCTGAGACTGCAACACTAACTCCTTGGGAAAGGTTTGAACAAGATACACAACACTTGCATGAGGGAACTAATTCAAAGGAGGAACTCTCCACTAATGTCTTTTATCGCTTATTGAATGAATATGTTGATACAATGGATGCGAGGAATTGTTATGTGTGCACAAAGATTCCTTCGTCAGTACAAGAGGGGGTCACTTACCGTAGCGTGCCATTAATTTACGGGATAAGCTGTGGTCTGCTACTGACAAGATTCTATGACCAGGAACATGTGCAATGTTTTTATTCAAATTTAGATGTAGTGTTTTCCTTTGGGCCTGTGATTGAGTTTCAGAACAATTTAGCAAAGGAGCATAGTATAAAATTAGTTAGCAGTTTCTTTGAGCCGACACTAACATTTGGGACAGCTGATGCGCACCACAACAATCTGACCTGCTTATTAACACCTACAGAGAAAAGCTTTTTAGATCACACTGATGATAGACGCAAAGCATTGAAAAAAAGATTCGAAAAGGGATTAGAAAAACGCACATATGCAAGTTATTATGCTTACACCGCAATAAAGACGCAAGGCAAACTAGCTATAGATGCATTACATGTAGGAAGACTTTGTATATATAGGCCAAAATCTGAGCACAACACTTTATTTGTGGGAACGAGTGAATGCAGGCATGTGTTTTTGTTTCAGAGTAAATGGACATTCATGTTAAATGGACAGGATCCAGCGATCCCTGGGATATTCTATTGTGGATAACATGTTGACAGGCTTCACAGGTGCTATACTCCTGATGGATACTGAACTTGCTGCGGAAGGAGCTATGACTCTTCAAAATCGGCTTGCTTTAGACATTCTTTTAGCAAAGAGCGGCGGAGTCTGCAAGATGCTCAACGAGCGTCATTGTTGCTCATTCATCCCGGATAATAGTAAAAAGATTAGAGGTACGCTTACTAACCTAACTAGAGATAGTGCAGATTTGAAAGATTTGAAGGAACCTGGAGTTTGGGAGAAAGTTGGAAAAGGAATTGCTAGAGTAGGGAGCTGGTTTAGTAATATTTGGAACGGGGTGCTTGCAAAAATATTAGGGAGTCTATTAATTGTCTTAATTTGTTTATTGGGTTTATGGGGAGCATGCAAAATTAATGAAAGAATTAGAAGAAATTGGACCAAAAGAAGTAAAAGGAATGAGGAAAATGAACGGGAGAAAATGTTCAATTAAATTTGGGAGAGCTCACACAAAGGACAAGATGTTGAAATGCGCACTATGCGTAAAGTGAAAAATTGAAAGTGAAAGATTGAAAGGAAAGGTTTGTGTGATGACGAACGTCATCAGAGGAGGGACTGAGAGAGCGTAGTTTATATAATCTATATTAATATAAAAAGTTTATGAACTAATGTGTGATAATGCTGAATAGAAACTGTACTAATGTATTTTTGCTAAAACGTACACATGAAATGTGACCACAGGGAGTGGCCGTCAATGTATACGGGGACTAATAAAAATGACTGATGTTATGTTAAAGAATGGTTTTTGTACTAATCATTAATGATTATGTTATTAAAGTGATGCTAAATGAATCTTGAAGGCCTTAAGTTAGCATGATCCGAAGCCTAGCTGCCTGGCTCTCATATTAAATGTGTTTTCTAAAACGTGCAGTGTGCTGACTCATAAAATGACATGACCTCTTGTTTTCTTCAACCAGAAGCTGAATGTAACCATAGTGGATCCGTTCTCATGAAATTCATCATGCTTGTAGGAAAGTTTAGCTAAAATGCAACAGTGTAGATTAGTATAATGTACAAGGTCATTTTAACCGGTGAAGACAATGGAGCTACTGACCAAAAGATGTGCAAAGAATTACAGAAGGATGAAATCATACCGGACGTGCTACCTCTGAAGACGTCAATCATATTGACCAATAAAATGGCTGTAAAATAATATGGGGTGAAAGATTAATGACTTAATCTGTTTTCTAATAGGGTAAAGATAGTGGGGTATAACCGTAGACCAATGACATTTTAGGGGAATGTACAACGAAAAAGGGATAAAAACCCATGACACGGGGAGCCATTTAGGTGGGTTAGGGAATGCTATTGATTTTATCCAGAAACTCTGTCACTCTGCTTGGTGACATTGGTTTACTTAAAACCATCCTCGTCCTTAGGTTGCCCATTTTACACTTTGCCTCCTTATGAGGGAAGTGCCCCTTTTTCTGCCCCAGAGCTGAGTTTTGACTGATGGCGAATCAACTGATGTCCTGAAGACGAAGACTGAACCTGAGTGCTGACCTAAACCTTGGAGGGTAACTATGACAATGAAATTGTGATTTGTCTGTTTGCTTTTCCTTTCTAGGTACCAACTGCTTACTTTTGACAGAGACCATAGCTAGATGTTTTCCAAATTCGTGTTCTAAATTGTTTTGCATGAAGCCCAACATGCTAATGCTAATCAGTGGTTAGGACAGGGGTTCACTAAAATTGACGCAGGTAGACAAACGACTGATTCTATGTTTTGTTGAACTGACACACTAATGACACTCTGCTAAAGTTGATCTATGTACATGTCGTGTTATGTTCTGATGTTCGCGATTCTTGCCTTAATGAAATCTTATCAGAGTTGCCATCTCGTGGCTATGCTGTTTTGCTTCTTGGTTTTGAGATTAACACATCTACTTTCAGAATTGTAACTAATAGGGAATAAAACTCATAAAATTCTACTAAACTGGTGTGGTTATTCATGACTGTAAGGTCATGGTGGTGTCTTGAATCGATTAATGTCTTTGTCTAAAGTGAAATGCATTGTTGTGATAAATATTGATGACATTATTAATGTATTGATTGACATATTGATTAGGTATCTCGTCCTAAGGTGTCTCTCAACTAGGTCAAAAGACTCATTGGCCTGAAAACGAGTCCTGATGTGTAATAAATTATCATAAAGGGACGCGTTAACAGACCTAAACCATGCCCCAGTTCAACCGTCTACGTGGTGCCAGCCTGACACAGGGAGGACCAGTACTCTCATGAAGCCCCAACATGTGATACTGATATTTGCTTCTTCCATTGGAACTCATCAGCATTACCACTGCAACACATTGATAAGGACTCCGTACCTCTTCCCTGAGTTGTTATTCTTTACTGGTATGTTTATGGTTAGACTGTATAACCATGGTTGCTTGATAGTCTCCTATTCGGTATTTGTACCGACAATTTAAAGTAATGTGTACAGTTGCACAAAATAACTCATTGATGCTCAGACTTTTCTGTTTTCTGTAAACACTAAAATCAATAGAAATAGTACCTCATTGTATTGTTGTTTATCTGGTGCGATAAAAACACATCTAACCTCAGGCCAGTAGTAATCATGTAATGATGCACTCAAACGTGCTATAACATTCAGAAAACGCGTGACCATTTAAAAATGGCATATTGTTAAATCCCGCAGTTGAAACTATGTTTTGAGGGTATTTGGTATTCGAGTTGTTGATAACAGTCATAAACAATTGTGAAAAAACTATGGGTTTATTTTAATGAAAGTCTAGTGAGAAGACATAGATTGTAGAATGTGAGAAAGGGAATGATTTTGAGTTTAGAGGAAATTGTAAACCTCTCAGTTTCTAGAGGAAACTCTAAATACGGGAAAGAATCTTCTTGTTGAATAATCCTCCATAATGCTATCTTTAAGGTGGAGGTTTTTATTAGCTGGTAAATTACTCTCCATATTCAGAGTTTCTGGAAAAATACTTAGTTCCCTTCAAAGCCCAAATACAGTCCAAAATCACAAAATTATTCCTAATTATGTTAACCGTGAGTGAATCACATGGGCACAGTCTAATTCAGAATTTCTTTTCCTTGCAGAAGACCAGGATGTGAGGGTGGATTACATATTTAAAACACCACGGACTAATCCCGCTTCGAGACCCGCACACATCCCTTTCATGGCGGCTGCCCTGCTGCACAAAAGTTCCCTGCGTGTTATTTTTTCTGGTGCCTTTTCACTGGAAGGCTTAACTTGTGTCAGTTGCCTGTGTTTAAAGTCTTGGATATTATGACTGCTGCGTCTAATCTCACAGTGGAATATGAAAGGCGGGCGTCCTTTGAAGTCTGCACGGATCAGTCCCACTCTGACATGCCGTCTACCAGCATGAGGCGGGCCGCAGCTCCAGGTATTTGAACTCCGGCTTCACAGAAACTGAGGAGTTCAAAGATGTGATTTGAGAAAATTACAATGTGCAACTTAGTGGAGACACAAAGAGCGGATCGGCTGTGGTAGGGGGATTTTGTGGCTCCCGAGGTTCACTCTAATTAAATTATAGGGGGCATCAGCTTAAGGTGTTGGGAAACACAAAAGCGACCCCTGAAACGGAGCCTGAAAGGTCAGCTCTTTATGGTAAACCAAAATCCTATTATTCGGTGACAGCAAAGCTCCGCAAAGGGATCAGTGGGTTACGGAGCCACCCAACGCTTCCTTCTTCTAGTTAATAACAATTTGTGGCAAGATCCATGTTCGCGGATTGCTTCTTTCAGTTGCACACCTTGGGCCATTGCAAGAGGAATTTTGCACTTGGGCAACTTTCATTCATCTCACTGCATACATTTTTAAAACACGTAAAAAAACAAAAACCTGATTAAGTCTAGGAATGGTCATGCACAGAATGCTTGCAGCATTACAGCCAGTGTTACACTACAAAATAGATCTAATTACGTTTCACTCGCTCAGAACAGTACATTGCCAGGGAGAATAGACTACGTGCTCTTCGTGCACCAGCCACGCGCGCCACAGTCCGTTTCGTTTTACATATCTGATGTGAGAAAGAAGATAATGACACGATTCTTGGGGCGAGTTGTTCGAAGGCTGCAGACGTCCCAGTTCACAGAACCTGTAGTAGTAAGTCATTCGTAAACAAGTAGTAGTAGTAAAAACAAGTTTATTAGTTAATTAAAACCATAAAACTTTTCCTTCCACGTAAACATTTAACAGAACAATTTTAGTGCAAGAAGACAATTACAGTTCTTTGGCTTAGGGTGAAATGGTAAGTAAAATTTCCTTCCACATAAAAATTTTAAGAAAAAAACATACTAGTGCTATAATGCATTAATAATAGGGCAACAGAACAAACTTATTGAAGGTAAGAAAAATACAACGCAAAATAAAATCTTGTGTTAAAAATGAAATGGTATATAACGTTTCCTTCCACAAAGAAATATAAAGAAAACAGTGACAGCCCAATGAGGTATTGGTAAAAATGGGACAAAGTGGGAGGAGGCCTTCTATCGATTTTATTTACCCCTACTTAAGTCTGGTTGTTGGTACCAGACTTTATTATGACACAAGCTAAACAACCCAATGGACTACCTAGGAGCCTTCCCTTCTTTAAGATGTTCAAAGTGGGTTATAGGGATTTCGCTATCGTTTCCGCCCTCCCTCTGAGTTGGTTATTTCGAGAGGCTGTGGTTTTTAGAGTGAAAATTTCCAAAAATTGAACCAGCCTAATGTTCAATATTGTATTTCGAGGGTTAAAGGCTGCAATTAATGCTTGTCTGCATGATCTAATTGTTAAACCGTTAAATTCTTTTTTTAGTAGGAGTCTCCTTTCGGCTGCCAGGGCTGGGCAAATGCAGACCACATGCATCAAGTTTTCATCTGCTAGATGACAGAGACGGCACTCCCGAGAGCCTACTTGCTGCTCCTTCTTCCATTTTGGCATGAGGTCTAAAGTAGGGACTTCACCCAGCCTAAGTCTGAGAAAGGATTGCTTTATTTTCCGTGAGTAGGAGCCAGCCATCAGTGGTGATTCTTTAAATGTTTTGTAGGAGTTAAGGATCAACCAACTATGCTCCCTTTTGGCCAATGAGATCTTATCTTCTAACAAGCTCTGTAATTTACTTGCTTTATTCACTGCTTTATTGAAAGCGGAGATGGGTAGAGACCGGTTCCATACCTCCTCTAAGCTCAAAAGATTCTTACTTTTTTCTAGACACCTTATGTAGTTGGGGTTCCCTCTTTCTAGGATAATTTCCTGCCAGACTAGATTGGCTAAAGACCCTTTTGATGCGCGGCTCAGTTTGTAGCAGCATTTAATGTATGCTGCCGGTTGGGCTAATGACTGTTTGACCAGCATAAATTCCAGTCTGACCTGGGCTGGCGATGCACGTCCGGGCAGCCGAAAAACGCGCTTATATGTTTTTATCAGAAGCTTATCCAGAAGACCTACTTCCATCCCCCTCATTATTTCGGTCCCATAGGTGATAGTTGGAAGTAGCTTCGCTCTCATTACTGCTGTTAATGGGTTCAGAGCATGACCACAGATTGAATTTGCTAGCTTGCAAAAGGCATAAGTAAGGGCCTGCGTCTTGTTTTTTATAGCCTCTTTTTGTGGCATGTAATTACCTCTAGCATCCACCACCAATCCTAGGTATCTATATGATGTTACTTCTTCTAGGGTTTTCCCATTCATATGCCATTTACCTTGGGTGGTTGGCCTGCGGTTTAAGGTAATCATTTTAGATTTTTTATGATTAATTTCTAAATCATTAGAACCTGAGTATTCTTCTAATGCCTTTAACAATTTCTGCATGCCTATTCTGGTATTACTGATTAGTAGTAGGTCATCTGCATATAGTAGGTTGGATACTTGTTGACAGCCCAGTGATGGAGAGTGGGATGAGTGACCATTTAACTTGGCGGGGAGATCTGCTATGTACAGGTTGAAGAGTGTTGGAGCCAATACACAGCCTTGCTTCACCCCCACTGTTGTTTTGACTGCCCTGGATAGGTGAGAGCCTTCCCCCAATTTAACCATTACCCAAGTATCAGAGTATATCATTTTGATGGCATTTAAAATAGAGTGTGGCAGCCCCCACTGTAGTAATTTGGCCCACATTTTGCCGCGGGAGACACAGTCAAAAGCAGCTTTAAAGTCAACAAAACATAAAGAAGTTGGAGTCCCCTTTGCTTTTGCTCTGTTTATGATCAAGCCTAGCCCCATAAGATTTGTTAATGTTCCTTGGTGCTTGGTGAACCCGGTTTGATTAAAGGGTAGAATATTGTTCTCTGTAATCCAGGCTTCTAGATGTTTTAGCACACAGCAGGAAAAGTACTTGAGGTCAACGTCTAAAAGAGCGATTAGTCTGTAGTTGCTTGGGGAGAGCACGCTCCCACCCTTATATATGGGGTGGATTATTGAGCCTTTCCAGGATGCCGGGACAATGCCTGTTGTGATCACGTCATTAAACATTGCTGCCAGGAAATTGGCCCATCTTTCTGTGTCTTGTTTAAATAGTGCTTGCGGTAAGCCATTGGGGCCAGGGGCACAGTCCATTCGTGACTTTCCAATGATTTTTAATAGTTCTGGTGCCGTAAATTTCAAAGGTTCAGGGGTGTTGGGATCCCCACCAATCATATGTGACTGCATTTGGGGGCCTTCTTCGATGGTCAATTCTTTTAGATGTGACTTTAAATGGGATACCCATACTTCCTCTGTTATGTTTGCGTTATTGCCTGCTTTTGCACCATTGTCTATTGTATTGATGATTTTCCAGAATCTTTTGGAGTCAGATGTTTTGGTCGCAAAATGTAGTTTGGCCCACAGGGTCTCCTGTTGGCCTTTTTTAAAGGTCCATAGATCCCTTTTATACAATTTCCTTTGCTCTCTAAGGGCGGTCAATGTTGATCCATTATCTGGGCATTTACACAGTGACCTTAATAATTTACCTACTGCTGCTTCCTTTTGCGCACTGGCAGCGGTAAAAGTGAACTTTGGCGGTGATTCAATTGTGCTCCTTTTCTCGTGTTACTTAAGGAATCTTTTTTTATGAGGTTGAGGGCAAAGTTCTCCCAGACTGTTGTCAACTTTGCCCCACTTGTGATAGTTGATACTAGCTTCCGTAGGGCCTCTTCTGCCTGCCTTTCAATGGTGTCAGAGGACCATTTGAGTCGCTTTAGATTTTCGGTGCCTAGTGTCCCGTTTAGGGCTGCCACTTTCTCCGTTTTTTGTGGTGATGCACAGATCCCAAATACCTGTGGTTTGTGGTCGCTTTCCGTGCGGTCCATGATGGTAAAGGTGTTTACTAATTTATATAGAGCAGGGGACACCAAAGTGTAGTCTAGATAGGAGACCGACTTCCCGGAGAATCTTGTCCATGCCGGTGGAATATCCGGGCACTTCCGTCCGTTTAGCGCGAAGAGGCCCACTAATTCACAGGTGCGTATGAAACTCTCCCCAATTTTGTCTTTCCTAAGTTTTTTTGGGAGGGTTTGGCTGGGCATTCTTACAACTGTTTGGATGTGATCCTCACTGGGGTTGTGGAATAAGCCGAGATTGAAATCGCCGGACATTAACCAGAATGCTGATTTTATTGTACCTTTTATTCTTAATAGTTGAGTTAAAAGTTTGTTTCCTTCAATTTTTTTATTTTTAGGATTGATGTATGTGTTGACCAGAATCAATGGCTCCTGAGTGTTTTTCCCCCAATCGTCTAGCTGGAGAAATTGGAAAGGTTGGTCTTCCTCCTTATACTCAGATATTTTTACCAAAAGGCTGGTGCTAACATAAATGGCAAGGCCTCCCTTTGGCCTTCCAAGCCTATTTGTTTTCGTTGCTGGGCTAAGATATTCCATGAATCCGATTATCGGTATTGATTCCATTGCCCAGGATTCCTGTATGAGTAAAATGTCGAAGGAGCTGAAAAAATGTATTACTGCAGGATCCTCCAGTTTTGACCGTAGGCCACCGACGTTCCAGGAGCAAATGGATAAAATGCCGTGTGCGGGTTGATCCTTACCAATTCAATTGTTGCCCATCGGTCTTGGGGGTAAAACCGTCGCTACCCGTTCCCTTTCTGGATACTTTTGTTGCCCCAAGACCACTCTTTCCCTCCCTTCTTCTCTCCATACTTGGACTGTCAGCGGGTGCTTAGGTGGATTCTCCACACTACACCTTTCTTCAATGGGTCTGCCGGCCTGATGTACTCCTTTCAGAACCGACCATGTGCCTTTGGGAGTTCCCAGGTATTGTGAGGCTAGTAACGGAGTTGGGTAGCGGTCTCCTTTGTAGGTGGTTACCTCAATGCCCCAGGCTTTCAATAGGTCCTTTCTTTTCAAGATCCGCTTTGGGATATCTGGTGCAGAGAAGATGGTGAGTGTTGGATCCGTGTGTTGGTTGCCTCTTGCTTGGATAAATTTTATAGCTGCCAGGTCCTCCGAGGCTACAAACTGAAGATCCGGTAAGGCTTTTATGATTCTTAAGATCGAAGAGAGATTAAGAACATCTGTGGGGGACCTGGAGGTGAATTATGGAATCCAGAGTAACTGGAGGGTATTAGTGTCTGTTATACGTGACTGATTTTGCTCTATGCGCGGGTCTTGCTCCATATAACCGTCTTCCCTCTGACTAATGGCAGACTTGCTGCCCCTATTGACCAGTGTTAGTTGGGGAGGCAGCGCAGGCGTAATGGGTTTTGGTTTTGTGCTCTGCTGGTCCTTTGTGGGGCTTGGTCTTAAGTTCGTTATAGTGCCAATCGCTTCGGGAGGTCTCAGGGGGGACCTTGTTGAGTGGGTGATGTCTGCTGTGGCTGGGAGTGTTGTCACATCTATTATTGTGTTAGAGCTTGTACTTGTGTGGGTAGTAATGTCTCTATTATACCCTCCATTTGACGTCGCCTGGTCTTTAGATGGATCCTTTGATGAGTTGAGTTGATGGGGTTGGGCGGACTTCCTTCCCTTCCTTGCCCGCTTTTGTTCTCTTTTAGAGAGGGTCCGGGTTGTGGGAAACTCAGGGTTCCCAGGCTTATTGATGGACCGTAGCGGAGGATGATTCATCATGGGTTCCCTATGGGCACTTGCTAGTTGGCGGCTGTCAGCCAATATTCTCTCCTCACTAAAAATCGATGCGGCGGGCGCTTGGGAGGAAAGGGGCTGCTGCTCTTTTTGTTTCTGCTCCCTCAGAGTAGATTTTAGCATGGTGGCGAGTGGTTTAGGCCATGTATGTTCATCCTTCCGGGTGGAGCGGATTTCTTGAAGTATTCCCTCTAAGATTTGAGGCAGTTGAGATATATTTTCTACTACCTCTTTACAGGAACAAATTGTAAAGTCATTAGAGTGAGTGACTTGCGCCCTTGTTATAAGTGCGTTTAATTTTTCCAACTTACTGTCAATCCCGGAGACAAATACTGCCAGGGTGTTTAGCAAGTCAACTTGAATGTCCATTTTATTTGAATGAAATTGCAGCGCCTTGACCGTTGCTTGCATTGAATTTAGGATTGCAGCCCACATTTCTTCTGACCTGACTGCCACAGGGGCTTGTGACTTTAAGTCGGGCTCTTGGTTACCACTTGATAGTACTTTGTTTATTGTTGTTTTATGGGGGACTTTATGTGCGGCTGTCACTATTTCTGCTTCTACTGACCCATTTGTGATGACCTGTTCTATACCCCAGAGGTCCTGTTCTTCTTTTTCACAGTTATACATTGGGAATGAGTGAAGTTTTGGACTTTGACAGAATGGGCCACCTTCCTGAGATTCTTGTTCTAAATGTTCTGCGATTGCTACCAGATCTGAGTCCAGGATGGGTAGTTTCGCTGGACTAGATGTCCATTGGTACTTAGTGGCATCTAGGGGTTTATTACATAGAGTTAAGTCTTGCCTAGGATTGTAGAGGGATCCTGGTGAAGGGGTAGCTGGCATCGCATTGTCCTGAACTATACTTGATGCGTCTACTTTCGTAGGGTGATTTTTCCTGATCACTACTGTTGGCGATAGGGGGGGGAGGAGGAAAATTCATTCTGAGTTTCTTTTCGCTGCTTCCTTGCTGTTGCCGGTCTTGGCTGGGTGAGGTTATTTCCCCAAAACTTGTTTGGGTTGGAGCCAGGGAGTCGATCCTTTTTCTGGTGGCGATGGTACCAGCAGTAGGGAAATAATAAGTTATCCTGTGATGCTTGGGAGAGGCTACGGTCTCTGGAACCCCCTCCGGCGGGGTCGCCAATTTCCAAAAGCCGGGCTCTCCCCAGATCGTTTCTTCCATGCTGGAATTTTGGTCGCCTCCCCGCGTGTGCCCTTTGTTAGGTTTTGCCTCCTGCATGGGAGGGGGTGGGGGAGATCCTGTTCGCTGCTTGCTCTCCTTTTTGGGGTTGCTTCATCCAGAATCAGGTCTCCCTTCCTTTTTCTCTTTCCTTGTTTTGCTGGACGGTTGGTAGTACTGCCTCGTGCTTTGCCTGATCTCATGATCGGTATGTTTTGCTGCCTTAGAGCAGGATGATTTTGGGCGGGCTGTTGGAGTGAGGGAGAAGGGCCTTGTTGAGCCTTGTTGTGCCTTTTGCTGTTTTTGAGGCAGTTAGGAGTGCCGTCCTCCTAAAAGAGGCTCTAATCGGATGTTGATATCTGAGTGTACGATCACCCTCAGGGGAATTTGGAGCTGTTGAGGGCCTGGGTCCTGGAGTCCGGAGATGCTGGACTGTGCCAGTCCTTTTTGGGCCGTGTTGGTCCCTTCCGCTCCTGGCCCTTGCTGCCCTGGGCAAGGTGCAAGGGTGGGTGGAGGAGCAGGGCAAAGGGGGCGGGGGTTGAGGGGGTGTGAGGCCACGAGCTGCCTGGTGGATCTACCAGGGTGGGTCGGGATGGGGGGTGCTGTGCACCCTGGCAGTGAGACCAATACCAGAACCTGAACCAGCTTCCCTCCGCCCTGTTGCCCTCCTTGCCCCTCTTGGCCCCTTCGCCCTCTGTTGCTCACTTGCCTCACTTGTCTCACTTGCCTCTTGCCTCTTGCTGGGGGTCACGTCACGGGCAGCACCTGGAGCACCTGGAACAGAGGGCCGGTAGCCTGTGTCCTGAAGCCTGATGCCTGACGCCCGGTGTGCCGTCCTTGAGGGGTCCTTGCTTGCCACCCAAAGATTTGTAGGAAAAGGAGCCCCTGTGCCCCTATGCCCCCCGCAAGCCGCACCCGCGATCGGGCCGCTTCCGCGGGGGTCAGCAGAGGGGGGGGGGAGGGGAGAGGGGGGCTGGGGGCACCGGTGGCAGCTCAGCTCACAGGCGAGCTATGGACAGGGCGATCCCGTGATCCGGAGGCCGGAGGAGCACTAGGAGCACCAGGAGCACTGGGAGGCTCACCGGTGCGGGTGGTGAGCTGTGTGCGGCACCGCTCTGCTTCAGCGCTGGCTCCGGCGCGCTGGCTCCGCGCTGGCTCCGCGCTGCTGACCTGGGACCCGGAACCGGAAACGCCTCTCGCTTTCTCACCTAAGCAGCAGTCGGCGGTACGGAGGGGAGCGCGGCTTCTCCACAGAGGATCCTCAGGCTAGCACTCTCAATCACGTGACAAAAACATGTCTTCATCTGAAATTCGTAAACAAGAAGAGGTCCCATACCCTTTTGAGAATAATGAAAAAACATATTTGTTAAGGGATAGGGAGTGTTCCCAGGGACCAAGCCCTATTCCTAAAAAAAAATTGTTGCCTTTTTTTTTTTGGAGTCAAGCACAGATTTTCTTTAAGGAAAACGGGGTGCATTTTGAAAAAAGATAACTTTGTTTAAAATAAATCACATCCATAGGGGTCTGCTGATCCCAGCAGGCCACCATCCCTGTGATGGCTGCAATTCCTAGTGGCACACAGATTGCACCCTACCTGGTTAATATTCATGAGGTAGGTCAATTTGCATCCAATTAGGAATTGGCATTTTGGAACTGATTTATTAGGATATAGTTCAATGAGCAAAATACTGCACTGGTTGCAAAATACAGATGGCAAATTGTGACCAGTATATTGCGACCAGTGTTTCTTACATCTGCCCCTAATTCCAGTAATTCACTGATGTGATGTAGCAGCAGTGGGTGACAGAACTCGTATTTTTCTGCTCCCAGTATCCTCCACCTTCACGTTTATGATTGGAAACGTCTTGACCTATTAATAATAATCAATACTAAGCTCTGCCTGGTCTAGTACAAATCTGTTAATTTGATTTCAATTCACACATAGAAGACTTGGTTTACCTAAATTTGAGCTGATTACAAATCTTATCATAACTTGATCAACACTTGAATACTAGAGGTATATGGACTCACTGGGTAAATTCCTTCTCATTTCCGACCCCTCTAATCTGAACCTGCGCTCTGCTCTAACGTACTGGCCAACAGTCTTTTCTTCTCTTCCATCTGCATGAGGCACAGGAGGAGATCATGACAGCAGTGCTGACAGGCTTTAAGGGGCACACCCAACTTTGTGCAAACCGTGTGGCCAGGAGAGGCAGCAGTATGCCCTGGGGACCACAGCCACAAACCTGGAGATGGGTTGTGGCCACAGGCTAGTGCAGCCTTTCCGATTTGCACATTTTATTAGGTGGTGGTGAAAAGAGGGAAGTGAGCACCCCAGTGCGTACTAATCAAAAGGAATCAGGGGGCGGGAAAAGCACTAAGCAAGACTCAAGCACCCACTGGGTAGGTGATGGTGGCACAATAGTACATAATAGGCATAAAGCAGCCCGGTAATTCTACTTGTGTGATTTTTAGCCCTAAGGGTATTTGATTCTCTGAGCCAGACCACAGAAGAGAGGGAGAGACATGCTGACTGATATTGAAGAAGGAGCTAGGAGAACCAGAGCTCTGGGAAATACCTTTTCCTCTTTTTTTTTTTTTGTATAGGAGGACTTTGAGGAAACCTCAATTACCAGGGAGAAGTGTATAAAAAAGCTCCAAAATCCAATCCCATGATTGTATGATTTCTCCTGACATATTACAAGTGGTGTCAGAAGTAGGATAGTGTGTGTTTGCAACCATGACACATCCTGTGCCCCTGGAGGAAATGATAGCTCAGCTAGCTGAGGGACAGTGACATTTACAACTAGTTGTTGAGCAGCAAGATCAAGCTGGCCAACAAGACCGTGAGGCTCTTCAAGTAGCATTAAAGGGTCAGGCTGCTTTGTTAACTAAAAAACAACACTCTCTGGAGGTACAGCAGGCAGGGGCTTCTTGGTTTAGAGATGCCCTTTTCAGCCAGGCAGAAGTAGAGACAAACCATGTGTGACTCAATAAGTCTAGACAGGAGAGGAGAGCAGAGAAGCAGAGATTTAGACTTACCAGTGACAACCATCATGCTTTTGTCTTTTCCTCCCCAGAGAGAACACAGACCTCTCAGCCTAGTTTCCGAACAGCACAGAGGGGGGTTGGTATGTTGATACAGCTCTGTAACAAGCCAGCAAAGGAGTCCCCTATCAGGTAGGACCCTGTTTTTGGATAAAAAGGGGTCTAGTATACAGGGTAACGAAGGTGAGAAGCTGGTGCCATGAGTAATTGTGGGTTCCTAGTGTTTTTCAGAAGCAAGTAATACAATTAGCTCATAACCAGATGGGGTTGGACCTTATGGGGAGCAATTTCTCCTGAAATATATTTTAGAGCAGTTCTATTGGCCCAGGTGTATAGGGATGTAGCGAGATATTGTGCTTCTTGCTCCCACTGTCAATTAATTAATCCCCCTGGGGTAGCAAAAGCCCTTTATCACACTCTACCTATAATCAAGCTACCTTTCCAAAGAGTTAGAATGGACCTGGTTGGGTCCCTTACTCACTCTCCACAAGGATATCAGTATATTCTAGTCCTTGTACAATATGCCACTTGTTATCCTGAGGCTGTTCCCCTAACAAGTTTAATGACCATCAATGTGGCCCAAGCAATGATCACTTTTTTGTCTCGGGTGGGGTTTCCCCAGGATTTGTTAACTGACCATGGTACATCTTTAATTTCTCATCTCATGTCACATATGTAAAACTCTGGGTATATGGCAGATCTGGACAGTGGTCCATCATCCACAGACAGATGGCCTAGTACCGAGGTATAACCAAATACTCAAAACAATGCTAGGGAAAATTATTTCGGAAACTGGGAAAGAATGGAATAGGAAACTAATAATAGTTCTTTTTGCTATAGGGTCTCATGAACAAAAGTCCACAGGCTTTTCCCCTTTTGAGCTGCTTTTCGGGAGAAATCCCCATACTTTCCTAGCCATGGCAGCAGAACAACGGGATGAGGATGTAGACGAAGGAAAACCCCTCTTTGAATATGTCACAAGCTTAAAGGAAACTCTAACATCCTTTTGGGGTCAGATACATGACAACGTAGAGTGAGCCCAAACATACCAAAAACAGGCATATGACACAGAGACTAGATTAAGGGAGTTATAAGAAAGAGATGATGTCTTCATTCTGCTCCCTAATACAGAGAATAGACTCCTAGCCAGGTGCCAGGGATTTTTTGTACAGTAGGACTTTGATGAAACCTCTGTTACCAAGGATAAAGCGTTTGAGAGGCTGTTCATCTTAGCCAGATTAATACTTCATATCAGAGAGATTGACAAGTGTTTCCATTTGTCTAACAAGGCTTTGATCTCTTGTAGCACAGGGATATCATTATATTTGAAGCAAAGATTTTATTTTGCCACAATCATTATGCCTGTATATTTGGCCGTCAATGTGACATGTATATGTGCTACTAGTTCCACCAGGTAAAACAATTCACTCTTAGTGAGAATTTAGTAAATAGCTCAATATTTCATTAAACTTAACTGTTCTATTATATTTAGATTAGGGCTTAGTATAGTGTGGATGTACATCATCTGCATATTCTTTTAAAGGAGACCCAATGGATACATTTGGAATGATTTTAGTAAACGCCTAGTATATTGCTCCATACATATAAGGCACACAGAGCAGGCCACACTGGACAACCCTGCCTCTTGCCCCGAGAGATTGTTATAGAAGTGGTGAGTTCCAGTTGTATACAAATTCTAGCAGTGGGTACTTGCTAAACTGCCTATGTGAATTTCATCAATTCCAGGCTGATGTTGAATTCTTTCAATAGTTCCCATGTGAATTGCCATGATATTCTGTTCAAAGCTTTCTCTGCATTTAATAGTATGCTGTTAAGTGGTTCTTGTAGCACTTCTACCCTGCCTATCAATGCAGTTACAAGTTAGTGTGTGTGGTAGTGTCTTTGCTAGAAATGAAGCCATGTTGTCCCTCTGAAACTAAAATTGTAATAATGCTATTGATCCTAGTGTGGGAAATTGCCTCTTGTGACATGAATAGCCCTCTGCTTTTTGCCTGGTATTTGATGCAGTTTCAAAGTTGTTAGTGTATTGAGAGTGTTAGAGATTTTAGTAAAAACTAAAAACCACTAATTAAATAACACGTAAGAATGAAAACTAGGCCTAACCAAATGCTGCATTTAAACATGCACTTTCCTTTCTAAACTTTGCATGACCCGCTTTTTGCTTGACTTGCCTAACTTGCTAATATTGACAAATTCCAGCATATTTTATTTCAACAGAAATGTTTCTATTGTAACTTTTGCATGATCTATGCATGACTGTAACTGTGAGAAAAGGCCTCCTTTGTCATGGTTAGCCCCCACTTTTTGCCTGGTATTTGATGTGTTCTCAAGTTGTTAGTGCTAAGGGCCAGATCGCTTTCCCAAAACTGTTGTGATGCATTGGCACAGTTGGCAACACCTTTAGCTGCCACTATACGTCCCTAGTAAATGGTAATTAAGTACCTAAGGCATGGGGTACTAAGGGTAGGCCCCTAAGGGCAGCAGCACCGATTGTGCCACCCTCAGGAACCATGCATCCAAGTGCACCCAGCACTGCCATTGCAGGCTGAGTGTCCTGATGCAATACTATAATTCAAATCTGACATGGCGCACAGCCTGTGTGGCCTGTCCACTACACACTGCATGTCATATAGGTAAGTCATTCCTCTGACAGGCCTTCCAGTCCTAAGGCCGGGTGCACTATAAATCATGTGAGGGCATTAGTGCATGAGCAATATGCCCCTGCTTTATCCTTGCAAACCTTGGACATAGTAAGTGAACAGAGCAGCCATCTTTAATGCATGTGATTGACACTGGTCAGTATGAGTTTCAAAGATACATGATGGCAACTCTGAAACCTGGGTTGTTTGGTATCAAACAACTCAGAACAATAAATCCAAACCGGTACCAGTATTGGATTTATTGCAAAAGGTACCCAGTGCCACTTTAGAGGTCAGTCCTGCAAAAGCTAACTAACCTTGGCATGGTTGCTGGCTGGTCACAACCAGTCTGCCACCACCAGACAAGATTCTGGAACCCTGGGTTCAGAAAACAAATCCCTTCCTGTACAGAGGTGTCACACCTCCTCCCCCAGGAATGTGCATAGCCCTGCCTGTGAGTTTCAAAGGGCTTGCCGCCCTTGAAACTTGACACCCAGCCCTGCTGCTAGCAGCAGATGGCCACCCCATTGCAAACCCTACCTTGTTAGCGGGAGCAGCAGTGGGAAAATGCACAATGGACAGGAGGAGTGTCCACCCCCAGCCTGCACCACCCGTAAGGTGTTGCATGCAAGGTGACCCCTCCATCTAATTTTCTTTCATCTTGCATGGTAGGAAAATAGCCAATCACAGATAGAGAAGTGAACTCTTCCACCAGGAGGTGGTCACATAGTGGGTGCAGCCACCCAAAGGTAGACAACACTTTGGTCACTACTAGGAACTCCCGTAAACACCCACTAACTGCAGTAATTAGTGGGCATCTCTAGATCTGCAGAACAGATTCCAAGGACACAAGAAGGTCAGCAACAAAGAAGACCCAAGGCTAGTGAACAGTCCTGCTGCGCAAAGAAAAAGGCTCCAAACCCTGACTGCTGCACTCAGACTCGACAGTCGACACTGAGGGGTTTACTGGACATCGGGCAAACTCTACAAAACCCTACAGGACCTCCACCCTTCAGAAAATTGCCAAGGATCTCCCTTCAGAGTGTCGGTATCACTTCCTGCAACAAAGAAGCAAAGACCAGTGAAATCCAGTTCACTGAGTGGCTGTTGACCAAGGAACCGGAAACCGCAGCCACACCAAAGTCCACCCAATAGACCCAGAGGACACACCCTGCAAGACTGCGATGTTTGGTGGCACTGCAATCTTCAGTGGCTGAACCGTGCAATAGCCAGGGGGACTGCACCCCCAATGTCGGACACCCAGATGAAAAGTCCACTCTGGTCTCTCCGAGGACTAGAAGCAGGCTCCAGCAAGGGACTTCTGCACACATCAGAACAACCCCACAGGAGTCACCCTGCTGACCTGCACTCCACCCTCAAAGTGACCTGCCTCCTGGTTCCAAGGGCACCATTGAGCACAGCTCTTGGCTCACCTATCTGCTCTGCACCCAGCCTCTCTGGCCCCTATACCGGAGAACCACCTGTGCTCTAACGGTACCCCACCCCTTGCGACCTCTACGCTTCAAGGGGACCCACAGGACTCAAGTTGAAGTTTGCCTGTGCAGTGCTTTCCCAAGTGGTCCTTCTCACCTGTTCTGCATCAGCTCCAAGGACTTATTAGCCGCTGTTCCTCCTGGAACCAGAAGCCACCTGACCTTCCCTGGCTCGCCCACAGGACATCTCGATGACCTCGACCTAAAAACAAAAGGAGACATTGGTAAACTCAATGCCTGATTTTATATGTACTTAAAAAGTTTTCTCCCATTGATTCCTATGGTGCGTAATTACACTCATAAAAACTATTTTTGCTAAACTTTGAAAAATTATAACTTGAAAAGTACTTACCCGATTTCGATGACCTTGGTCTTAAAAATGTTATAAAACTCTGAAGTATGTTTGTAAATTGGTCTTCAGTTTTTCTTTTCAGTGTGTGTCCTCAGGTATTTATATGGTGAGTATAACAAATACTTAGTACTTCTCCAAGCTTGGTCTAACTGCTCGACCAAGCTACCATAAAATTTAGAACATTAAGTGGTCTAGTTGTTACCTCTATAAATCAAGGTGGGGTCGCTTGGACTCTCTACACAGTGCTCATCATTTTTGTACGCTATAGAGAAAGCCAGCCTCCTACACCTAGTCACTAAAGATTTTGGTACATACTTTATAATCTGCATTTAACAACGATATGGGTCAATAAGAGTGACAATCAAAGTATCTTTATCTTTCTTTACAAAAATAGTTAGTTTAGCTTTGATGGAGCATTTTGTATGCTCTAATTTGAGGTCGAACATCTTGAAGTCCGTGCACAGAATTTCACTAGGGAATAGGGGAAAAATTAATTAACATTTAATTCACAGTGAAACTTATTTGGTCAGACAATGAAGAACTAAGTCAGAAATAAAGTTGAATTGTTTTATTACAAATGAACACTCAAGTTAATGTAGATAAATCTAAAAAAACAAGCTGTAAAGATGCAGAATAACAATAGGATATCCGAAGTACCTAGAAAAATTACGTTCAATTCACATAAGGTGAACAAGAAATTCAGATATGAAAATTATCAAGAAAATAATCTGATGCTCCGAAAACAAACTCTGGTCAAATCTTTTACACATTAGTGCAAATTAAAGTCATCTAACTAAATTAGCTCAGGACAAGTAGGATTCCTCCTAAAGTACCTAAGAAAATACAAGAGGGTTTAACTAAAGGAAATAAGGTCAAAAGGTAAAAAGCAAAAGCAGGGCAAAAATAATTTGAGAAAGTGTCATCAGAGGCAAAACAAAGTTAACTAATGAAGGCAAAAAGAAAGTAAAAAGGAAAGGTGTCAGCATTTCAGAAGCTTGGTCAAAAGTCTTCTTAGAGAGTTAAGTGTAAGCCTAAGCCACACTCAGCAAAGAATGGGGATAATGAAGGGGTATTCAAAGGTCTGTAGAAAGGGAATCAGCTCAACAATTGATTAGTAAAAGTCCTAGTTAAAACTACAAAACTCTGTTAGGAAACACCTCTTTCGATCACACCACTTCAGGCTTTATCTTCTCCCATCTCATAGTGGAAGTTGCAACAGTACTGTGCATTCTGAAAGTCCTGGGAAGGTTGCTGTCCTTGGACTCCTGTACACCCTTTGCAACATGTCTGAATAATGGCAGTGTTCACATTCTCTGTCCCTCCATGTACCTTCTCCTAGGTTGTTTTGCCAGACTCTCTATGAGTAAAACAATAGCACATATATTTCTAAACTAACATTTCATGTGAAGGCCCTTACAATATAATGACACATTAGTAGAAATGGAAAACAGTTTCTAATGCTAGGAAATTCAGGACTAGTCAGGTCAAGCTAAAGCAGTATTACAATTGCACATTTACATTATGTTGTACACTGCACTTTTAATTTGCATTATACAATGTCATTTACACTTCTTATTTAAGTTTCATGTTACAGTTAATATGAAAATGAAATAGAACTGTCAACATATAAGTAAATAAATATGATCAAGAACTTTATTTCACAATGCTAATAAACCACATTAGTACACACATTACATGGACTGTTATCGTTTTAAGAGTAAGCACTCTCCAATAATGTGAGGATGGTTATAAAATGAATGTCAATGATTAATTTTCAATTAATTAGGTTATACCACACAGCACATTTTCTCCTAATACTACAGTGAAAGCCTTCATTATTGACTTTGAGTGCACCACTTTATATTAAACTAGAACTAATTCACACATTATGTTTTTGTTATAGTTGCTTATAGATCAACATTGTGACGTCAAGGGTGGCAGCAAATTTCTCTGCTGCACCAGTTTCATGCCTAGAGGGGAGTGGATGCTTGGTACGCTTAATTCATTTTAATACTCCTAAAAATATCTGGGCAAGATATTTGAGTAGAACTTTATAAATTTCGGCAACAATATGATGTGTTACTGAAACTTTGCCAGAAGGTACCTAGGAAAATGGTTGCCAGTTCCTTTAAGATGAATTCCTCATTGAGAAAAGTATTGCCACTTCTGTATAATTTGGGCAAGTGGATACTCTTCAGGTAGTTCAGGTTTGCAGTGGGGATGATATTTGAATCACCGTGATTTAGTGTAGTGTAATATGGTTCAAATATGGCCATAACAGCTTTGTGTTGATGTTGATTGCCCCCATCCCATTTCAGATTTGAGTAATTGTTTGGCTGTATTCATTGCATCAACTGATACAGGATAATATTTTTCCAGATTTTTCTCCTATTTCACAAACTTAAAGTTGAGCTTGGAAGGCTTTTTCTGTTGGCTCTGAATATTAATATTGCTTCTATTACCTCTTGCATATTTGGGTCTTGAGAGTATGGCTGCTGAACTTTTAATGAGTGGAAGATAGTCTGAGTTATATGTAGCTGGATTAATCTATATACATGTTTCTGGAGGGTCACCTCTTCCTCATTTTACATTTTTTGAGTTCAGGAGGCAAAGGTTTGTGATATCCCTCTTCATTGTGTCCCATATTACAGATGGTGGGGTTGTACCTCAATTAGTTTGAATAAATTCTGCAACTTCAGCTTGCAGATGTTTGATATAATCATCATGTTCTAACATATTGTGGGAAGTAACAAGGGCTCAAATTATTGTGCATGTCTTTGAACTCCTATTTGAGAAAATCAGCTGGGTGGTCAGAGTGCAAAAGACAATGAAGTTGAATTTTACAGACTGAGGAGATCATAGAACTAAGTAAGCATATATCTGTCCATGAGTACTTTCAATGGGGCTTGGAATGGAAAGTATGCTCCCTTGTGCTGGGAATAAGCAGCCTTCGGACATCAACTAATTCCAATGTTTCTATCAAATTAAAGATGCTAGAAGTATGGTGATTCGCATGCAGAGAAGGCAAGGTGGTGGTTGGTAGACTGAGTGCCCTGATGAACACTCTTTGAGCTACTGTGGAGGAAAAACCTCCTGTTTTTCCCCACTAACCATGTAGATCTTCAGCATTTACCAAAGCATCCAAGCGTGATGATGATCACTTTTCTTCAGAGCTGGTTAATGCTGCTGTGCTGTGACCATGGTGGACCCTCATGTCTGAAAGTATAGATAAGTCCTTTCCTCCACAGCCAGCAAATGTTGCAGTGATGAGACTGGGGCGGATCCCTAGCTGATTTGTGTTCCAGTGAGAATGATTGGTGGTTCTCAATGGTGCTCTGCAGGGGCATAGAATTGCATGCTCTAGTGCTACAGGAGCAGTAGCTGATCTTTATTTGATCATTCTTCATCTTTGGACCTGGCAGGAGTGATGAGCATTGGAGACAGATGGCACCCAGGAACGGCAAGGAGACATATATTGTAGTTGGTACGGGGATCACTTCTCACCGTCTGCATCGACTGGCTTTTGCAAACGGCCCAGTTGTTTCCTGCATGAAGTGGGAAGCACTGTGATTAGCTGTTGGTAGCTGGTGGAGTGGTTTTCCTTCATGACCTCCATGCCTGACTCTGCCCTTTGCTGCCTGACTCTGCCTACACAGTTGAGGGTGATAAGGATATTTTTGCAACTTTCGCATGCCCCTGACACACAACAAATTCCACCTGAAGGAGTATCAGAATTGCAAAGCAACAAACTGAGTGCCAAAACTGGTGCGAAACTGATGCAAATCTTTTATTGAAACTGATACCATGCAGTACTTAAAAACAGAAATGGAAGAGAGGTGGCTGATAAACACATAAAAGCAAAGGGAAGAAAAAAAGAGAAAAGAAGAACAAATTAAGAATGGGGAAACAGGAAAGGGGAAAGGGAAAAGAGGGAAAAGGGAAAGAAAATAAAAAAGGGGAGGAAGAAGGAAACTAACAAAAAATAGGCAAAAATTGCACTGTAGCAGAGGTAGAAAATATGGTTAGTGTAAAACCCAAAAACAACAAAAGCGCCAGGTTACCTAAGTTCTTTAAAATGGAGACTTGCAGACAAGGCACCAGGAGAGGCAAAGGGTGCCATGATAAGCTTTCAACTATACTTAATAATTAGCTCGCTCCCGTCATTGTGCCGCTGAAGCCTGCAGGAGTTCTCTTATTCACAGAGGTACATTGATTGAGGGTTGTCTCCAGCTGCTGACCTGCCCACCTGCCCTACTTTCAATCAATATGTCTGGGCACCTGGAATGAGGTGCACTTCAGTGTGGTAGCAGAGGTGAGGGTTTTACTGTGCTGTGCCTTGCTGGGGGCGGCTGACCTTCCTGACGTCCCCCGCTGTGCTCTGGCAGCATACCCGCCCGATTCCTCTTGTCTTCAGCATCTATCCCAGTAGGGATTTCTGTCTCCGCCTGTTGCTGCCTTGAATCACCTCAGGTAGATTTGTGTTCCTTTCTTTCAAGTAATCCTGCTTGTGAATATAAACAGGAAACCAAACTGGAATTAAGAATAAAAGATTAAAAAAGGAAGGAGATCAACTTTTCTTCCTTAAAACAATTTCTCAAACTCTCAGGAGGCAGAGGCAAATGTGGAGACACACCCTAAATTTCTGTCAATGAAAAACGTGCCAAGCAAATACAGACAAAAAACTCAAATATTTACAGATGAAACTGGTTTGATGAATTGTTATAACAAAAAAGAACAAGATATTTTGACCAAAGCTAAAGCGCAAGAAATAAACATCCTAGCAAAAAACAGAGGTAAAAGGAATCAAGATGCCTAAATTGATCATGTTACCTACCACTTGTGCTCAATATTCCTAAGTGGCCAAAATACAAATAGAGATTCTTCGCCTGATTCCAACAGTAAACTGCAAGTGGGGATGACTAACATAGCCAAAGAGACCTTGGTCTGACATAAAAACTGTCTGGGGATACTCTACACTTCAGGTGCAGAGGAAACAGAAGAAATTTCAGTTGGCACCATTATCTGTTTCTCTTATGTTGAAAAGTATGCTCAAAATAATTTCTAAAGAGGTTTGTCAGAAACCAGTTTAACCGTGCATTTTGTCATATTTGAAAAACAAACTCAGAAAGTACTCTCTGTCAAGGAGCAACTGTCTGCGTAATTCAAAACGGAAACATTTGTGTCTAGAGAAAACCTCTTTAAGGTATCAAGAGAAAGAAGACATTTTAAAAACTCACATAAAGGCTCTCATTTAAAATTGTGAAGACCTAGAAAATCTCTAATGACAATCCAATCTTTAGAGTACCTGAAAGCACAGAGGGTACAAACACTAATATAATTGATTAGGCTTCCAAGACAATTCTTATTTATGACCTCAATAATTAGATGGATTCCCATGCATTGAAATGACTCCTCCCTTTCCATTGCAAGAGCATATAGAGTAGCTTCTGGTTCTCCAAAGCCAGGGAACAAGACATGTACTATAACTGTTCACTTTCAGGGCTACAACATGAAGGAAAGACTTCTCACGATTACAAAGGAAAGCCAACCATTCACCACTCAGGAGGGATACTCATTCCATATATTTCAGGATCTTGCATGGGAAACTGATGCTCGACAAAGGTAAATGAGGACCATAATACCAAAATTTAAAGTTCTATCCATTCTGGTGTTTTTTTGCTGCTAGAGTCTCACTCAAAGTCAACTGGCAGGGCTACGTTTTAACTTATTTTTATCCTCAGATGTCTCAACAATTCTTAGAACTGATATAAAAATCTAAAGTATTAATGCTATAGCGAGCAAAACCCTCATCCTCTTTTTTTTACTCTGCTGGTCGTTCTCGCGAGAGAAAGAGGGGACAAGATTTCATCACATATTGCCTAGCTGTCTAGACAGACATCTCATAGGGATCTTGGTTTTCTACCCACTGGTAAAGCTGAACCAGGGTCCAGTATTAGACAAGGGGTAGGATATGGGTCGAGGAGGTTATGCATGATGGAGGGGGAACCTTCCTTGGGATCAAAACAAGCAAAAAAAAGCAATAGATTTCAATACTGTGATCAAAAGAAGGGACATTTTTGAAATTATGCCCTGAAATGCCAAAAGCATTAGGAAGGGAAATACAAGTAGAACAACGGTTTTAGCTTGATGAAAGCCTGGTGAAAGTATGGGCTTGAGCACATGATCCCTATCAGCCCAGGAAGGGCAGCTGGGCAGGTTCCATGAACGTCATCAACATGAAAGGAACAGAGGTGAGTCCTGTATATTTGAAATTTAGTGTAAGGAGAGATCTTGTAGGGGGAAACTCTTTGATCCCATGATACATGGTAGTCAGCTTGGCTATGCCCCAGGAGAGGGAGGTGGTGCCTAAAGAAGTTTGGTGTGGCTTAGGAGAGACTGCTCATTTTCTCAGTTTTACACCACTTACTGTCACACAAGCTCCCTTCAAGGCCAGAAGGCCAGTGCCATCTTATGTTTCCCTTAGAATTATCCCTAGGGTTATCCTTACGGTTATCCCTGAGAACTTTTCCCCATTGGTTAGGGAGAGTTCAGGAGTCACCCCACCCACTGAACTGAACAAAAATGGATCTCACCACCAGCTCCTCAGATCACTTTTTGGACCTGTGAAAGAGCAGAAAAAGGACTTCAGCTGCTGTTTGAGACATGTGAGGCTACAGGGACATCACAAGTTGTAAAAGGTCTTTTTTTAGAATGACCAGTTGCAATTAGAAGAGAGCTGAACCCTGCTGATGGCCCCTACTGCAGTGAGTCCTGACCCCTTAATGCTCTCCCTAAGGTCCTGGGAGTCTTAGTGGTGTCCAGAAGAACTTATTATGAAATAGTTAAAAAAATTGGACTTAAAAAAATTAGGACTTTTTGAGCACCATAGCCAACTACATAAGTCAATCAGCCAAAGGCACAACTTTGCTGTGCAAGAGAAATGGGTTGCTGCCTGAAAACCCTGTTCCCTGGACAATTGTAGCAAGCTTGTTCAACTTTGGTGCAATCTGAGCTCCAAAAAATAGGCTAAATCTAAAGGTAGAAATCTTGACCAAGCCAAGGCGCCAAAAGTATTAGACTAATGAGAGCAGTTTCCTGTGCACAAAATGTAACTTTCTTAGCTTCAGTGGGATAGCCTATCTGATTTTGAAGGACCTTCATCGGATACAGCCTGCTTCCTTGCCCCACTGGATGATTTGACGTATATTTCAGAGACTACGTCAGAAGGTAAAATCTTTAACTGGGACAAACCTGCTTGGTGTATGCGACCCGCCCTCTATCGCAGTCGCCTGAAATTGTGCCTAGATCCCTTGCCACACACGAACAGACTTTTCTATTGATACTTTGCTTTTTCTTGTGATTTTTTGTCTTAAATCTTTAAAACTTAATTTTCCTTATTTTTGTTGTTTGGTTTCATTTTGTTTATTACAGTTTTCTCTATTTTCATAAATCGAAGTGGGTTTTATTTCTTATTTTATATTTTTTACTTTTTCACACTTTTTTGGTACTTCTAAATGTTTCACACATTTTATCTATCTTAAGATTGTGTGCTCTTTACTGTAGCTTTACTGTAGCTACCAGGGGTAGAGCTTAGGTTTAATTTGCTGAACAATTGTGTTGGACCTAACAGATTGGTGACTTTATTACTTGTAGTGGTTTGCCAAGCCACCAATAAATAAACCACTTTTTTCACAAAAGGTAGATGTGATTTTATTTGAAATAGGCATATCTAAAAGGTGAGAATCCAGAAGCAGGGGCAATGTGTATATAAGTCTCCATGATACTGGGAGGATGGTTTCTCTATAGCGATTGAATATTGTTATTAATGCGGTGTAAAATTTACATAATTTTGCTTTTACGTAATTAAGCAAAATTTTGAAGACATTACAATTAATTATGTGAAATGAAAAAACATCATTTGGCACTATATTTTAGCGTGAATTACATCCTTGCATTAATTTTGAATGCAAGTCCGCATTTTTAAATAAAATCACAAAAACCACAAGTAGCGCAAACAGCACCAGCTTGCATTTTATTCATTAATTTTTTTTTCCATGTCCTCACACTAAATATTTTCCATGTACAGCACATAATTACATGACGTGGCATAATTTGGGGAACTTCACTTTAAATGCGCAATGCAAAATTATCTAAATTATGCAAGATTTCATCTGTGCAATGGACATTTAACACAGGGCTAACATTATGCTTTTTGGACCTATCAAGATCATGAGTGCTGTAAGGACAATAGTCCTCAACATCTCATGAAACTGGAGTCTGTGCAATTTTTATTTATTTATATCCTCTGAAGCTCCCTGTCTTTTCATTTTTAAGCATGGTTTGAGCTGCCTCAAATGCATAAGAACTTCCCGAACTAAAAACGTGTGCCTTGTGGCCACCTCAGCATAAGCTTTGAGAAGAGAGACCCCTCTATTATTCTCCTCGCTGTGGCATAACAGGGTTCGTCCTCTGTAGTACCCTTGGACCAGTAATACTCAAAGCACAGCATTAAGTTGCATGCAGCCCTCTTAATCTCTATATGGGGTCCCCTGGTCAACAGCAGTAATGGGCTGCTTTTTACTAGACTCAGCACTAACATGAAAAATTTTAACAAAACATGCTTATCGTGCCATTTAACTTTAGGACACTTTTATTTTTAAAGAGGTTGCAGCAAAAGTGTAAAAATATGATAACATCTCTTCAGAATTAAAAAAAATGTATTCCATTAGCATGTAGAATCATTTAACCTTGGGAAATCAGATTATATCAGTGCATTGAGAGGTCTTTTCTTTTTTTGTTTAAAGTGATAATTTTGTTAACATTAATTTGGAAACATTCATTCTTTTCTTCATCCTGGCAACAATGCCAATAGTGAACTAAGGGCAAGTCAGTTGTTATGTGACTGTTTGGGTGGCCTGGGTTCCTATTGTACGTGAACAACAATATAGATTATTAAATAAAACACAGTAAAAAAATTATTACAGCATGCATCCTGAAGTCATGTATTTTGAGTGCCCTTATATATGATAATAGAGGGAAAGTGGAATAAAACATCTGCCAGTTTGGTAAAGTGGGGAAGCCAGGATTAGTCACAGGTTTTCTGGTTTTGCAGTATGCAATTCACCCACTAAATATATATGGTTTGCTTCCCTTAAACCCACCTTACTTCCAGAACCCACCCGAACAAATTCCCTCCAATCATGACCGGGCCTCATTCACATCACAGACTAAAATGTTGGCCCTCTGAAAAATCTTTACGAGTACCCATGCCTTGGACGGATCTCTGTCTGACTGTAGGTCATTCTTATGTTTTGCGGTGGGTAGGAGCACTCACAGCAGTTGTCTGCTGGTCTTCCCGTGTACAGTTTAATCCAAAGACCTGGTGACAGGTGCCACCAGTACATATATATATTATAATTGGCATAACTCTTTGTGCCAATATATATGAAATATGATCACTGGATCTGAGAACATTACTGGTGCACCTCCTCCATGAGTCACTCATAACTGATCCTGATCATCTAGAGATGCACCAGTGAGCCCTATTATCCCGAGTCCTCTCAATGGAAAGAAAGCCAATTAACTTACACCATGAAATGTAAAGGATGCATGCATTGAGACAGGGCATTGGTTGTCTGTTAACTATGCACCTTATTGAACATTAGGCAGATCTGAGCAGCAGGATATTTGCTGTCTGCTTGGGTCTGCTTGTACCTCTTGTCACTCAACTGACTCAAGAGTCTGAAGTCAGCATGCTGTCCACTTCCTTTTGGCTCAGAATAAGGTAAAGCCTTTCTGATATGCTTCTTGCTTTCCCTACTGCTGCCCTTTACTATCTTGGAAGCACCCAACCACCCCAATGAGTGGCAAACCAATTCAGCAAGAGTGCTGAACTTGCGGTCAGGGGAGAACATGGTGGGCTGGAGCAGCGTGCTAGAACGCTTAGCTGTTTCCTGGGTGATGGTGGTGGCGGTGATGCCTGGAAGTAAGGGCACACTCTTCTGATGTGTGGGCCATTGACGAGGGCAGGAAGCATGCTGAGGAGCGCTTCGGTGGCGTGGACGACCGCTGGTGTGGTGCACTGGAGCTGCGTCACGCTGGAGCTCCATCGGACGCGCTGAGGGGCAGCGTGTATTCCCCTTCAGGGAAACAGTGGTAGCAGCAGCACAAGCAAGGCTGCCGGCATGGTGGGAGAGGCGCCTGGAGTAAAGGTGAGGAAGGCTGCGACAGCCTGCGGTAGCCGACGGAGCAACGGTGAGACAGAGCGGGGGGTATTGTGGCTCGCCCCCCTGTAGGATTTTGGAAGGAGGTGGACTGGGGCAGGAGGTGTCCTGCAGAAGGCGCAAAGGGGGCTCTGAAGCAGGGAGAGCAGGCAAAGGTAAAGGAGAGCCCGAATATAGCAGGAACAGTGTTAAGAAGGGAAGTGAAAATAAACATAAACTTAAAAGTAAACTTACGCCTTCCTTGAGGTCTTACTTCAGGGTTAGACCTGAGGTTACAGTGCTTACCCCTGGTCAGGCAAAGATTACTCAGACCAAACAGGTAATGGAGGTCCCTAGCCTGCAAGAAGGGGATCAGAATATTGGGACAGTAAAAAATGGCGTACTCCTGCCTCCTCAAGTCAATGGGTGTATTGAGGAGATGCCAGTAAGATCTGGAGTTTCTTCTCCCTCGCAGAGAAACAACGAGGAGTCTGTCCCCCTGCAAGCCATTGATTCACCACTTTTTGCCCCTCAGGCGCCTCAGGTTCAGACTGTTTCAGAGTCCATAACCCCTATCTCCTCTTGCTCTACTCCATTCTAAAAATTGGGTTAACACTGGCCCTTAAATTGGGAAGTTTTCCATGGGAGGGGAGGAGAGTGATGGCAGTGGGGGGTCACTGGGTGGGGAGCATATTGGGGAAATAGGAAAAAAAAAGCCTTGTTCATTGCACCTTACGGATAGCTAGTAGGGGTAGGGGCCCGGGGCCCAGAGGAATTGTTTCCCAAATTCTCTCATGGAATGCTAATGGCTTGAGAACTAGAGGATGAAGAGACAGAATATTACAATACCTAAGGGACTCACCAGCACAAATATTGGTCTTGCAAGAGACTCATTTGGCGAGAGATGAGTGTATGAAGCTATTTAAAACACAGAGGTGGGTCCAAAAGTGCATTTGCACTGAACATAATTTCCACACTAGAGGTGTGGTTATATTATTTAAACAGCAAGCCAACATTGTGGTACTAGATGTAAGATCAGATTTAGCAGGATGTTGGGTTATAGTCAGGGCACAGGTTGGCGGTAGAGAAATTGTGCTGGTAGGGTATTATGGTCTGAACTGTGACGATATAGAACCACTTAGCCGGATGTTTTCCCAGTTATCTGAGTTCTCAGATTCAGTTATAATGATGGGAGACTTTAATGTAGTCTTAGATAATAAGCTAGATAGGTCAGATAATTTTAAATCTTTAGTAACGCTGAAGTCCCAGCAATACTTGAGGAGGATGATGAAGGAACTCGGCTTGTGTGATATGAGGAGACAGAGACTTGGTAACAAAAGGGATTTCTCCTTTTTTAATTAAAAAATATAGACATGCCTCCCGCATAGACTATTTCTTGTTAGATATGCGGTTGAGAGACTGTGGGGAAAACTTAGCATATCTGCTGACTCATTTATCAGATCACGCAGCTGTTCTGCTAGAGATTGCTTCAATTCAGAAGACAACCCGTAAAAGATGGACATTAGACTGTTCATTATTATTAGACGATGAGGTTGTATCTCAATTACGCAAGGAGACAGAGGATTTTTTTAGAGTTAATGTGGGGTCTGCTTTGCCATCATTAGTTTGTGATACTTTTAAAGCAGTTATAAGAGGGAGGATTATGAGCATATCCAGCTATAAAAACAAGCAATTTAGGAACAAAATATGTTTTTTAGAAAAGGAAATGTCCAGGAATGAGCATCAGTTGATGGAGCTGGGCAAAAATGAGGCTTTGAGGATTAATTTGGATAAATTGAAACGACAGCTGGAAGATGTGCTACAAGGCGGAATTATAAAAAGGTGGGAGGCAAGTAAACTGACCCATTTTGAATATTGTGAAAATATGGGGAAGTTGATAGCGTGGAAGAGTAAATCAGACCAAGTACGGAATTATGTTAAAGAAATTGAAGTAGATCAGTTAGGAGAAAGAGTAATGAATAGTAAATCCTTTGAGATGGTCTTTCAAAACTTTTTTACTCAACTTTACACAGAGATCAGTTAGGAGAAAGAGTAATGAATAGTAAATCCTTTGAGATGGTCTTTCAAAACTTTTTTACTCAACTTTACACAGAGGAGTTAGTGGCGGGATAGGAAAAGGTAGATGATTGGTTGGGGTCTGACATACTCCCTAGTATTTCACAGCGGGAGCAGGCACTCTTGAATAGACCTATAACCTCAGAAGAGATAAGAGGAGTTTTAAGTGGGAGCAAGGGGGGGGGGAAGCCCCTGGCCCAGATGGTATCCCAGTGGGATTATATAAAGTATTGGGGGACTCAATTATTCCAGCCTTAACTGAAGTGTTTGGAGGTATTCTTGAAAATAGAACTCAGATACTAACTTTGTGGAGTGAGGCTATTATCACATTAATCTTGAAACCAGATAAAAATCCGGTACAAGCCTATATCACTGTTGAACAGCGATTACAAGCTATTTGCCAAAATATTAGCAGATAGGTTAAGTAGAGTAGTGAATAACCTGATATACCCTTATCAGAAGGGTTTTTCCAGAGGAAGATTTTTGCATGAACTGACTTTTAATCTGATTGGGGCAATAGATTTGGCAACTTCTTTTGAATCTCCTTTGGCGATTATCATCATAGATGCAATGAAGGCTTTTGATCAGGTTAACTGGAACTTTTTGAAATCAGTCTTGAGACATGGTAATTTGGGGGATAGGTTTTGCAGGACCATCGATCAGATTTATAAAGCCCCCTCAGCTAGGGTATTAGTAAACGGAAACCTCACATGACTCATCTCAATCACAAGAGGTACCAGGCAGGGATGCCCTTTGTCTCCCGTATTGTTTAATTTGTATATAGAACCATTGGCCAGAACGATCAGGCAGAACTTGACAATTTCCCCTTTTAGTTATAAAGGTTGGGTGAAAAAGGTAGCTTTATATGCAGATGATCTTCTTTTATGTACTGATAAGTTATCAACAGCTCTTCCCGCGGTGATAGAGTTGGCAGAGAAATTTGGTAGCATATCAGGATACAGGGTGAATGTTGAAGAAACAGATACAATATCCTGGAATCTGAAGGAAAACTCAGTATATGGAAAGAAAGAAGTGAGGTATTTAGGTATAATGGTGACACACGATCTTGAGCATTTGGCAGAGAGGAATCAACAAAAATTGTTGGTGGAATGCAAAGGCAAAATGGAAAGATGGGCACATCTTCCGTTGACTATACTTGGAAGAGTCAACCTGGTTAAAATGGTAATTTTACCTAAGTGGAACTTTTTGTTCTCGACTATCCCTCTGATAATGCATAAAGGATATTTAGACAAAATCCAGCAGGCCATAAATGCTTTCATATGGAGGTCAAAGGGCCCAAGAATATCTGGGAAAAAGCTGTGCAGAAGGAGGGAGAAGGGAGGTTTGGCTTTGCCGGACTTGAGATACTATGCTTGGGCATTTTTACTTAAAAATTCAAGGATGTTATTCACATGTCACTATTATAGTCACAATACGCCTATTTGGGACTCTCCGGGTACCCGAGGATGCTTCAAAGATGTTCTTGCCTTGCCAATTAAAAAGGCAGGAGTTGAAGTTTGGGGGGACCTTTTTCATGAAGGAAACTTGCACTCATGGGAAGAGCTGATGGAGAAAACAGGGGGATCCCTGTCCAGACTGAAGTTTTTGGTCACAGGGGCTAAGGGGTGTTTGGGTTCAGCAAATATTTTGGAAGATAGTCTTCCTGTGTTTTCCTTGGCTCCAAAAAAGATTGCGGTTTGGTATTGGGAAATTGTGGAAGGATTAGACGGAGACTTTATCCAGGGAGATGGTACACAGATGGTGGTCGAAATCTTCGTCAATTTTGTTTGATGTAGTAAAACCAGATCAATTTTGTTTGATGTAGTAAAATCAGATCCATTAAGGAAAAACCATCTCTACACTATACACAGAGCTTATATCTCGCCGGATAAGTTGTCCAAAATAAAAAAAGGAGAGGTGGTGAAATGTCTGATATGTGGTTTTGAAAGTGCAACAGATGTGCTACCACTACTCACAGGGGAGAAGAAAGTAATTAGAGAAAGTTAAACTAAACAGGCCTTAGTAATTTGTTAATTTGGTACACCTTGGACTTCCAACACCCACTTATCAGTAATGCAAGGCTGAAAGGCTAAGGGTGGGAATATAGGACAATCTTGCAATATGTTCAGTGCTAGAGTTCTTAATCTCACCTATTCTGTTACCTGCATTATTTGTGAATCAAACCTAACTATAGAACTATTTAAAATCTAATGGTAAGTCACAGAGACAGAGAATGTGAAGGAGGTCTCTCTCAACCAGAAAACTGTTTTCTTTTATTATGATTCTAAAAATACCTGCTGATACCCCAGAAGTAGATGTCTTCCACAAAATATATTTGGAAAATCATCTCACTAGAGTAACTCACGATAAACATACACTAGTGTAAATCATCTAAGCTGAAAAGGAAACAAGAAGTATCGCATTGAAGATTGTATACCTCTCCTCATGGGACAGCAAACAAGAAAGATTCATCAGTCCAGAGCGCTCACAGCAGTAGACAGCAGCATACAGGACAGTACAGAACACAAGCTGCACATAGGGCATGGGAGCAGTTCAGAATTTATAGGGCATATTAGTACTGACCAGCATGAATAATGGGACACATAGGACCAATGACTTGAATTCATCAAAAGGCATGTAAAGGTCATTCAGGAGATGAGAGAGAAGCATAGCAGCAAGGGGCTAGGAGAAGAGAAGACTGCCTAAAAGTTTCAAAAGTCTCTACGTAACTAGAAATGTCCAAATGTTTCTGATTGGTCCTCCATTTGGGCTTATTTTGCGCAAATTAATCGATATCCAATTAAAATTATTGACAGCCATCAGGTTTGCAACTATTCTGGATCTTCTCAAAGAAGGTGCAAAGTTATCTCAATGATTTCATGGAGTTCCATTGAATAATGACAATTTGTATATTAATTGAAACTTGCAATTTTACCCCAGGGTACACAGGACGATTCTAACAATGATCATGTGAATTTAATAATGCTTGTCATCCAACCATTAGCTAGAACAAATACTGCAAAGGTCGACAGAACCACAGATGCTGTCTCTAATACAATAAATCATTCCCTAACACACGAGCAACCTAAGAAATAATTCAGGTGAAGGGAAACATGATGAATTAGCACTTCTCAATATTGCAGCAAAAATTAACTTTCAGGCCTAATCTGGTTAGGAAAGTCTACATATATACTAATGAAAATTAAAACATATAAATCCTATTGTGCACCTTTACAATTAAAATCATATATGCATAGCAAATTATTTGATTGGAATTATTGTTTATGTGTGACATTAGAGACAATTTAAACGTGCATTTATTTTTCTGCACACATGTAACTCATGTTTATACAATCATTTAAATCAAAATAAATATGATTAATTCATGTTAATTTAAGACTCATACTTTTCATGTTATAAAATATTATTTCAAATAACATTTGTCATCATTAGTCTGCTAAATACAAATGCACAACATTTATCATATCAAACGAGTGGAGGGCACAATGTCCGCCATCTTCCAAACACTCACATTTTTACATCTCATGCTAATGTTCTTTGTTAGGCTTTTAAATGAGTATTATATGCTGACTTCTATGCCTCTTAATCTCTACCAATCCCTCCTTTGATTCAAATCTATGCCGCCATAAAAAGGACACTCTCATTTACAATGAGTCAACTCAAAGCCCTGCCGTATCATAACACATAGTTCTAGGTCTATTGTAATCTTCTATTCTATTCGGGTTCTTATAGCATCTGCTTCTCATATTCTTCATTTCAATCTCTTCCCTCCTCTGTTTATTCTTTGCCCTTTGTACCTTCCAGAATTTGTGTGCTTTGTAAAATCCAAGTGCACAAATTATGCCCACAATCACAATCAGTTGAGGTTTCAGGATCATTTTCACAAATCCATTCTCTAAATCTCCAAACTAAGATCCTACTTTCGAGAATCCTTCATCCTTTGTTTCCCAATTATTTGTGTGTTTCAGATCATTCAAGTAATTTTTCAGACCTCTTAGGTAGAAACATATTTCCTTATCTCCTTACTGGTGTCAGGTAGGTAGGTGCAATTAATGTTGCACCTTTAAAACCTAACAGACTCAACCTTCCTTTGCTAAAAGGATGTCTAACATAAGGCAATTCTGTAAAACCATTGATCTTACTGCAAACATTTCCGTATCCATTAGGAGCATTGCACCTGCAAAATCAGTTGTCATTATATCTACTATGGTCGATAACTTCCTTATCTTAACAACATTTAAAATCACACTCACTGATAGAATAAACACTTTAAATATATCTCTGGTAATCTCTGAACTACTTGCACCTCTCTTTGTCTTAAGTCTTTTATTCCCTGTTGGATTGTCAAAATTATCTACTTGATACATTTTCAGAAAAAACACAGCAAACTAGCATGTGGCACACCAACCTTTGTCTATTTATCATAAAATTCCACACACTCTTAAACAAAAACACATGTCTGCGTTCACTAGTCCCTACAAATTTATTGTCAGTTTTTGACTGTGGCCTATGTTTACCAAGCTTCCCTACCTGTTGCCAATTTAAGCTAAGCGTCCTTGTATATTAAACATGTGAATGGAATCCTTTTTGTAATCATGTGAAACTATGTCCTTTTCTATATTTTCTTTCATTGCTTTCTGTCATCAACCTGATTAATAAATTCCTTTTCTACTTGTGTAAGAATACATGTTAGGTTGTTTCCATGCTCATATGATGTGCCAAAAGTTAGTGTGGGTTCAAAGAATCCTCGGACTATATCTGTACTCTTTGCCTTAGCAGTGCTATTCAAATGCTGATTAAAAGGAACAAAAGAGAAAACAAGATTGAATTTAGAATAAGAGTACTGGATATACTCTTGGTAAGGGGGTCATAATCCCCAGGGATTGCATCTTGCAGCGCTGCCCTGGCGGATTATCACAGCCGGGGGAAAATCGGCGGGACACCGCCGGCCTCGGCGGTGCAAATGGGAAATGAAGCACCGCCAGCCTGTTGGCGGTGCTTCCGTCATTCTTGCCCTGGCGGTCCAAGACCGCCAGTGTCAGAATGACCCCCATAATCATTTGTCTTCTGATGTGCAGCACATTTCACAACTTCAACTTTCTCAGGTAGTTGTAATGCATTTATTAAACTATGTATTCTTTCTCCATTTCGAATGGGTGATCTTGAAGAGGTCATAAAACTGCCCAAAGTCATGCACAACACTGAACCCATATTGGCTGTTGGTGAATATTGTCATCTTGAGCAGCTCAGATACATAGTGAACTCTTGTTAGGGCAACCAATTTGGCTAATGACTCCTTGAAGCCATTAAGCTTCGACTACTCATGAGACAATGCAAACTGCATAACCATCTCTCAGGGTTCCCTCATTGTCTCTTAAACAAGAGCCATTTTCAAACAAAACCTGATCATTTTCCTCTAAAGGAGTATCTTGAGTGTTAGGTCTGAGTTTGGTGCATAGTTCAATGACATCAAGGCAGTCATGTTCCACTTCACATACATCAATTGGATCATCCACATTAACAGGTAGAAATGTAGTGGGGTTCAAAACAGCACAACATTTTATACATACATTTGGGAATCCAGGGATGAATAAACCATAGTGGGTAAGACAAGCATTGGTCAGGTATTGGGTTTTGGTCCTGGTCAAAAGGACCGCAACTGAATGATGGACATAGACAGTAAAAGGATGTCCCATCACAATGTCTTTGCATTGACTAAGACTTACACCAGTGGCAGCCACGTTCTTCCAATGCGGTGGAAAAATATGTCACGGGTCTGTTTGTTCCTCCTTGTAGCTGTGTACAAACTGAAAGAACATAATTATGATATTCATGACAAAACAGTGAAAAACATTTTGTGTAATCAAGCATTCTCAGAGCCAGAGCTCTGCACAAACTTTTTGTCAACTCAGTGAAAGCTTTAATGCATTCTTCATCAAACAGTCCTGGGTGGGTATTGTCTTTTTTAGGTTAGTTTCTGCAGAGGTTTAGAAATTACTGAAACATTTGGGATCCATTGACGGCAATAGCTCACCATTCCCAGAAACATTCTAATATCTCTCTGCATGACAGGGGGTTTCATCTGCATAATGGTCACAACTCTCTCCTGAGACACTTTCCTCACACCCTTCTCAATCTGGTGGCATAAATACTTTACCTCCTTCCGGCAATACTGCAACTCGGTAGGGGAAACTTTATTTCCATTTTCACCCAAGTGAACAATGCTATGGTATCTTGTCTGCAGGCCTCATGTGTATTGCATGCAACCATCAAGTCATCAATGTATTGTACCAGGGCAGGCTGAAATGGTATCTTTAAGGACTCTAAGTTTTTCTTCAGGATCTGATCAAAAATAGACGGTGATTCTGATAATCCTTGTTGTATATGACACCACCAATACACACAACTACCAAATAAATTACAAAAGGAACTGTCTGTCTTCATGTAAGGACACTGAAAAGAATGCTTGGGACAAGTCAATAACAGAGAACCATTCTGCTTTTCATGGAATCTGAAACAGGATTACTGCTGGATTTGGCACCACAGGACAACATGATACCACAATTTCATTCACCTTTCTGAAATCCTGGACCATATCGTATTTTCCACTTGGCTTCCGCAGGCCCATAATAGGGAGATTAAAAGGCTTCCGATCACTTCTTTTACAACTCCCTGTTCAAAAAAGTCTACATTTATTGGAGTAATTCCCCCAATCAGTCCAATATCTTTTCCTGAGGGATCCCAAACTTTCAACATTACAGTTACATTGACTGGCTCAAAACATCGTGTGAGTCCAATATCTTTAGGGAGGGATCCCAAACCTACTTTAATTCATCAGACAAGTCTCTGACTGGCATCACAGGTTGCAATGTTATCAGGGGTTACATTGCATCAACTTGGCTGCAAGTTTCATCATCACTATTTGTCTGGATGGCTATCCCTTCATGTGTACAAGTGATGGAGCGTTTTAATTTGCAGAGCAAATCTCTTCCTAACAGCCTCACAGGACTTGATCAAAGACTACAAATTGGTGTACATCTTTAAAGGTTCCTATTTTAACTGGGATGTATTCCGTAATGGGATTTACCAGATGTTGATTTGCTACTCCTACTACCTACACTGCCCTTTCTGAAAGGGGCACATTAGGGACTTCTGCAGCTCTGACAGTCAAAAGGGTTGCTCCAGTGTCAACCAAAAATGAAACATCATGACCCATAACATTTGAATTCACAGAGGGACCAGGCTGATCTGCCTCCAAGGAAGCAGCTAACACACATTCGTCCTCTTCTGAACTCTCATTCTGATATTCTTAACTCACTTCATCATCACTGAAATCAATGAGTGGGTATTGTGTGATTAAGTGATTTACATTTGCATTTGCCCTCTGGTTTGCATTCTGTAGAGGAACCATTACCTGTTGCTGTGCCATCAGAGCTTGTGGAATCTGCACTTGCTGTTGAGAAATGTGCATATGTACTGCTCTAGCAGGAACATTCATGTCTTGATTTCGGGGTCTCTGAATTCTTTATATGGCCACTCTCATCTCCAGTGTCCAACCTTGACGCAGGCACGACAAGGAAGCATTCTCTTCATGAACATCAGCCACACTTACATTTTGATGTACTCAAGCTCCACAACTTCTACCTCTAAATTGAGGCATTACATTGCCCTGCTGTTGTACTCCCTGCATTCCATCTGTGCACATCATTCTTTGTGAACCCTGAGTTCCTCTTGCTTTTGCAGATTTAATTTGCATCACCATCACTTTCTCCTTTAACTTTTTCTGCTTCAATTTAATTTTGTCAGTACAGTATTTTGCATACTGCAGTACATCATCAATCGACATACCCTGCCAGCAAATCAAATGATTCCAAATCATATTACTAATTTCAGGCTTCAATCATTGCATGAATCTAAGCACAAAATGAATCATATCTCTTGGTTCAATTATCTCAGTAAAAGGAAGCATTCTCTTCATGAACATCAGCCACACTTACATTTTGATGTACTCAAGCTCCACAACTTCTACCTCTAAATTGAGGCATTACATTGCCCTGCTGTTGTACTCCCTGCATTCCATCTGTGCACATCATTCTTTGTGAACCCTGAGTTCCTCTTGCTTTTGCAGATTTAATTTGCATCACCATCACTTTCTCCTTTAACTTTTTCTGCTTCAATTTAATTTTGTCAGTACAGTATTTTGCATACTGCAGTACTTCATCAATCGACATACCCTGCCAGCAAATCAAATGATTCCAAATCATATTACTAATTTCAGGCTTCAATCATTGCATGAATCTAAGCACAAAATGAATCATATCTCTTGGTTCAATTATCTCAGTAAAAGGAAGCATTCTCTTCATGAACATCAGCCACACTTACATTTTGATGTACTCAAGCTCCACAACTTCTACCTCTAAATTGAGGCATTACATTGCCCTGCTGTTGTACTCCCTGTATTCCATCTGTGCACATCATTCTTTGCGAACCCTGCGTTCCTCTTGCTTGGGCAGATTTAATTTGCATCACCATCACTTTCTCCTTTAACTTTTTCTGCTTCAATTAAATTTTGTCGGTACAGTATTTTGCGTACTGAAGTAGTTCATCAATCGGCTTTCCCTGCCAGCAAATCAAATGATTCCAAATCATATTACTAATTTCAGGCTTCAATCATTGCATGAATCTGGACACAAAATGAATCATATCTCTTGGTTCAATTATCTCAGTACAACTGTATTGTTTAAATGCTTGCAACAGTCTCTCATAGTAAGCATGAACTAACTCCTTCGATTCCTGGGATGTCCTTTCAATCCTCTGCCAATTAACATCCTTTGGGTAAAATTTAGTTTTCAGAAACTCAATCACCTTGTAATAACTTTTTATCACCTCTTATGATGGCGCACCTGTTATTGCATCTCTTGGTGGTTCCCGAGTTGGCCAATCAACAATCCACTTGCATTCAACCCACAAATCTGCGGGAACCACAATTTCAAATAAAGTGTTCAAAATCTTCCCACAGACACCTTGCAAGCTTAACAAACCTCTCTCTTTGTTGGTACCATTCCATTAGCTTCTCCTTCAACTTCGGGTAATCATTGTTAAATGACAATATGGGGGTGATTCCGACCCCAGCGGTCCTTGACCGCTAGGGCCGGGGTCGGCGGGAGCACTGCCAACAGGCTGGCGGTGCTCCTAAGGGCATTCTGACCGCGGCGGTATGGCCGCGGTCAGAACTGGAAAACCGGCGGTGTCCCGCCGGTTTTCCGCTGCCCTGAGGAATCCCCCATGGCGGCACAGCTTGCTGCGCCGCCATGGGGGATTCCGACCCCCTCACCGCCATCCTGTTCCTGGCGGTTTCGACCGCCAGGAACAGGATGGCGGTGAGGGGTGTCGTGGGGCCCCGTAAGAGGGCCCCACTTTGAATTTCAGTGTCTGCTCGACGGGTGCTACTGCACCCGTCGCACACCTTCCACTCCGCCGGCTCCATTCGGAGCCGGCTTCCTCGTAGAAGGGTGTTTCCCACTGGGCTGGCGGGTGGCCTTTTGGCGGTCGCCCGCCAGCCCAGTGGGAAACCCAGAATGACCGCCGCGGTCTTTTGACCGCGGTACGGTCTTCTGGCGGTTCCCGCTTGGCGGGCGGCTCCCGCTGCCCGCCAAGCTTGGAATGACCCCCTATGTCTTTTCTGCTTCATGGGACATGAACAAAATTCCCTTCCAGAATTTTTCTCATTGGCACCATTTTCACAGCTCCCTCAGCCTGCTGTACACCATTCAAAGGTGGGGTCGGCTTTTTCTTTTGGTCTCTTTTCTTTGCCCATTTGCCTTCCCATTTATCTAATGCTCCCCATGTTTGGATACTCTGAATCAACTCTTTGAATTTACCTGACAGGTGATCTCATGTTTGGAATATCTCTAGAATTGAATGCTAATCAATAACCTCTTTTTAATTATTTAAATGTACTCATTTCAATTTCATATTTTTCTACCAAATCAGCTAATCTGTCTTGCATGGTGTGTGCAACTCATTTTCATTGTAAGAATCCATTCTGTCCAGTCTAAGTGTTCCCTCATATTTCATTCAATTCCAATTTTAGTCTATCCAAATTCAGTGCCTTCTCTCCCTCCTGTGTGTTTGCCAAAACTGATACTCCACCCAAACTTTCTAACCATTTAGCTAGTTTTCGTGTCGATAGTCCTTGCAAGCTAATGTTATTACCTTGAGATGTGGGCTGTAGCCAGCACAGATGAATTATGGAACACTGGGGATATGTCACATCAATAAGCTGACCTACTTTATTTATCAATTCAATTCAATGTATTTATTTCATGTTTTGGAACTCCATAGAGATCCACATAAACAAGTGATTCATAAAATGAAATGCATAGATTTTTTAACAAAACCTACGTCAAAGTATATGTTACCTGCAGAATTAAAAACATCCAAATCACTGCACATCAAACATATATTACAATGTTGTTACCAAACAGTGCTTAGTTATATAAAGTCCATCAATCCATTAAAGAAATAGCTTCTATAAAATGCGTCCAAGTCTCAACCCCTCTAGCTTATTACACATCAAACATATATTACAATGTCATTTCCAAACAGTGCTTAGATGTATAAAGAGCATCAATCCATTAAATAAATAGCTTCTATAAAGTGCATCCAAATCTCAACACCTCTACCTTGCTTCATAGTGAATTTCCTGTGAAATACACCGTAATGTGGAATATGATAGTCGTTAAGAAAATACATTCTTTTCAAATCTACCAGTAAATAATAAAATCAATATAAACGTAAAAATGTTTTAAAGAGCTTAAAAATCCTGAAACAGAATATTTAATTCAGTGGGTTATACAATTATTCCCAAACTTCTCCTGCTGAGTGAATATTAAAATTCAGATAAAGCGGTTTCAGACATTTTTTCCTCAGTGGGGCTAAGGAGGGACAAACAAATAACACATGCTTAAAATCCTGCACCCTCAGCTGACAGAAATCAAAACTGTTAGAAGATCCATCCCAAATAGAGGTTAAATCTTTTAGTGGCAGCATATCTAATCTCAGCAAAATATAAAAGCGCCTCACCCCTTGTGGTAAGTTCCAAGATGAGTAGGGTTGAAATATTTAAAAATCACCATTTTAGTTAAAGCCACAAATCTCCTCTTTTGGAGGCAGAACTCAATATCCAATGGGAAACTTGTATGCATTATAGCCTCTTTTAGGCTCTTTTTAAATAAAGATGTGGTAAGGGTAAAATAAGGTCAGAGTCAAACTGTAGCATTTGTAGAGCAAGATTATAATTTCTAAAAAACAGATTTTTCTCTTAGCATACCAAAAATTTACGTTTTTACCAGCTTCAGCTTATGTTGACTGAAGGACCAAGTTTATTTTTTTGTGAGATTTTTTCCCTAAAAAACATACCACTTGAAACTTCAGTGCATTGATTTTTAAGTGATGCTGCTCAATGTAGTGATTTAGGACAGCCAAGGGTTTATGTAGACCTTTCAGGGTGAGATCAATCACTACTATATAGTCAGCATATAAGAGGCAGGATATCGTGCGCTCTCCGATTTTGCGTGCAAAGCCGCCACCGACCCCTAAAACGATCAGTAAGTCATAGATATATAGTGAAAAAAGCAGCGGCGCCAGCAGACAACCCTGCTTCAATCCATTTTTGGGGGGAAATTCCAAAGACAAACTCTGATCTCTGCCTAAAAGTAGTTTACACCAAGTAGAAGAGTGTAAGGCTATGATCAAATGTAGCAGGTTTACCGGGATGCCCAACTTAAGTAATTTCATCCATGGAATCTTGTGATCTACCCTGTCAAAAGCTGTTGAGAAGTCTCTAAATGCAGCATATACAACTCCACCCCTCATCTGCACATATTTTTCATTCAAAAGTTGCATTATTAGGATATTATCTAAAGTACTGTGTTCCTTCCTAAATCTTGCTTGTTCCAAAGGAAGGACAGAATTTTCCTCCACCCAGGACGTTAAGGCCCATATTTATACTTTTTGACGCAAAACTGCGCCAACGCAGTTTTGCGTAAAAAAAATTAGCGCCGGCTAACGCCATTCTGAAGCGCCATGCGGGCGCCGTATTTATTGAATGACGTTAGCCGGCATTAGCCGCCGGCGCTGTCTGGTGTGCGTTAAAAAAAACGACGTACACCAGGCAGCGCCGGCGTAGGGGGAAAATGGCATATGGGCGTCCACAAATGGTGCAAGTCAGGCTGAGGCAAAAAAATCGCCACAACCTGATTTGCGCCATTTTTTTTCGACGCCCATCCCCCATTGAAATGACTCCTGTCTTAGCAAAGACAGGAGTCATGCCCCCTTGCCCAATGGCCATGCCCAGGGGACTTCTGTCCCCTGGGCATGGTCAATGGGCATAGTGGCATGTAGGGGGCCACAAATCAGGCCCCCCTATGCCACAAAAAAAATTAAAAAAAAATACCTACCTGGACTTACCTTAATGTCCATGGGGTGGGTCCCTCCAGCCTTGGGTGTCCTCCTGGGGTGGGCAAGGGTGGCAGGGGGTGTCCCTGGGGGCAGGGGAGGGCACCTCTGGGCTCATTCTGAGCCCACAGGTCCCTTAACGCCTGCCCTGACCCAGGCGCTAAAATCCGGCACAAATGCGGGTTTTTTAGACCCGCCCACTCCCGGGCGTCATTTTTGCCCTGGAGTATAAATCCGACGCAATAGCATCGGAGTCATTTTTTAAGACGGGAACGCCTACCTTGCATATCATTAACGCAAGGAAGGTGTTCACGCAAAAAAATGACGCTAACTCCATGAACTTTGGCGCTAGACGCGTCTAACGGCAAAGTATAAATATGGAGTTCGTTTTGCGTCAAATTTGCGTCGAAAAAAACGACGCAAATTTGGCGCAAACGGAGTATAAATATGCCCCTAGGTGCTCAAGTAAACTCTTAGTGAAAAACTTAACAGCTGCATCCAACAGAGCTATTTGACGATAATTTATAGGTAAAGATTTGTCACCCTTTTTATACAGTGGAACTATAACACTCCCAGTCGAAGATGCCGGGACTATACCTTTTAAGTAACAAAATAGAAATATCGCGTAGAGAATCTTTGCCCAAAGCAGGGGTTTTTGTTTAATAATAGCCATATGGACCCCGTCAGGGCCCATTGCTCCAGAGGCCCGCATCAACCTTATGTACCCCTCAATCTCAGTCACTGAGGGGGGCCAATAACTATCAAATTTAGCCCAACTGCCTGTAGTAAATTCAATTTCACATAATGCAATGTCCCTGTTTTCCACAGACAGGGAGAGTATATACTTCCTCCATTCTGCCTCGGCTATAGGTGGGGCGAGAGAGGATTTGCAGGACCTGCAACATTCAGAGATGATTGCAGAACATGTGCAGGCATTTTTGGTCATGGCAGCTGTGAGAAGGTAGCCTCTTTCTAGCTTGTTACCCCCACCTTTAGCCTGTTTCTGAGTATATGTCAGTGTGTTTTTACTGTCTCACTGGGATCCTGCTAGCCAGGACCCCAGTGCTCATAGTGAAAACCCTATTTGTCAGTGTGTTTTATCTGTCTCACTGGGATCCTACTAGCCAGGACCCCAGTGCTCATAGTTTGTGGCCTGAATGTGAGTACCTGTGTAGTGCCTAACTGTGTCACTGAGGCTCTGCTAATCAGAACCTCAGTGCTTATGCTCTCTCTGCCTTTATATTTGTCACTATAGGCTAATGACCACTTTTACCAATTTCAATTGGCACACTGGAACACCCTTATAATTCCCTAGTATATGGTACCTAGGTACCCAGGGTATTGGGGTTCCAGGAGATCCCTGCGGGCTGCTGCATTTCTTTTGCCACCCATAGGGAGCTCAGACAAACCTTTACACAGGACTGCCACTGCAGCCTGAGTGAAATAACGCACACGTTATTTCACAGCCATTTTCACTGCACTTAAATAACTTATAAGTCACCTATATGTCTAACCTTCACTTGCTGAAGGTTAGGTACAAAGTTACTAAGTGTGAGGGCACCCTTGCACTAGCAAAGGTGCCCCCACATAGTTCAGGGCCATTTCCCCAGACTTTGTGAGTGCGGGGACACCATTACACGTGTGTACTACATATAGGTCAACACCTATATGTAGCTTCACAATGATAACTCCGAATATGGCCATGTAACATGTCTAACATCATGGAATTGACTCCCCATGCCAATTCTGGTATTGGGGTGCCAATTCCATGCATCCCCGGGGCTCCACTATGGACCCCGGGTACTGCCAAACTAGCTCTCTGGGGTTTTCTCTGCAGCTACCGCTGCTCCCTTCCCACAGACAGGGTTCTGCCCTCTTGCGGTCTGGGCAGCCAAGTCTCAGGAAGGCAGAACAAAGAATTTCCTCTGAGAGAGGGTGCTACACCCTCTCACTTTGGAAATAGGTGTTAAAGGCTGGGGAGGGGTAGCCTCTCCCAGCCTCCTGAAATGCTTTGAAGGGCACAAATGGTGCCCTCCTTTCATAAACCAGTCTACACCTGTTTAGGGAACCCGCAGGCCCTGCTCTGGTGAAAAACTGGACAAAGGAAAGGGGAGTGACCACTCCCTGTCCATCACCACCACAGGGGTGGTGACCAGAGCTCCTCTTGTGTGTCCCAGACCTCTGCCATCTTGAATCCAGAGGTGTGAGTGCACTGTGGAGGCCTCTGAGTGGCCAGTCCCAGCAGGTGACGTCAGAGACCCCTCCTGATAGGTGCTTACCTGACTAGGTGGCCAATCCTCCTCTGAGGGCTATTTAGGGTCTCTCCTTTGGGCTTTTCCTCAGATAACGACTTGCAAGAATTCACCAGAGTTCCTCTGCACCTCTCTCTTCGACTTCTGCCAAGGATCGACCGCTGGCTGCTCCAGGACGCCTGCAAAACTGCAACAAAGTAGCAAGAAGACTACCAGTGACATTGTAGCGCCTAATCCTGCCTGATTTCTTGACTGTTTCCTGGTGGTGCATGCTTTGGGGGCTGCCTGCCTTCATCCTGCACTGGAAGCCACAAAGAAATCTCCCGTGGGTCAACAGAATCTTCCCCCTGCTCCAGCAGGCACAAAACTTCAGCGTCACCGGTACTCTGGGACCCCTTCTCATCCTGACGAGCGTGGCCCCTGGAACACAAGTGGTGGACCCTAGTGACCCAGACTGTCCAGTGGTCCGACTGTCCAAATTTGGAGGAGGTAAGTCCTTGCCTCCCCTCTCCAGACAGTAATCCTGTGCACTGTGTGAACTGCAGCTGCTAGGACTCCTGCACACATTTCCAAGGAATCCTTCATGCACAGCCAAGCCCAGGTCACCAGCACTCTGCCCTGCATTGCTAAACTCCTTGAGCTGACCTCCAGCTTCGTTGGACCCTCTTTTGTAGTGTTGAGACAACCGCTGTGCTCAGTCTGCTTGAAGCCATGTTCAAGGACTTCTGCGGGTGCTACCTTCTTGTGAGTGGGCTCTCTATGTTGCTGAGGGCCCCCTCTGTCTCCTCTTTCAAGTGGCGACATCCTGGTTCTTCCTAGGCCCAGCAGCACCTTTTTTCTCCAACTGCAACTCTTGCAGCTAGCAAGGCTTGTTTGCAGTCTTTTGCCAAAGAAACAACTCTGCATCATCCAGCACTCTGTGGGACATCTTCTGCATGAAGGAGAAGTTCCTAGCACCTTCTGTTGTTGCAGAATCTTCAGCTTCTTCCATCTAGAGGCAGCCATTTTCCACCTTCATTCAGGGTTTAGTGGGCTCCTGCTCCCCCTGGACACTTTCACGACTCTGGACTTGGTCCCCTTCCTTTGCAGGTCCTCAGGTCCATGTCTCCGTCTTCAGTGCTGTGCAGTCTGTTGTGGTCTTTGCAAAATCCTCTATCATGACTCTAGTGTGTTTCTGCAGAAATAGTAGTACTTTATTCCTACTTTCCAGGGTCTTGGGGTGGGGTATCTTGGACACCCTTAGTGTTTTCTTACACTTCCAGTGACCCTCTACACACTACACTAGCCTAGGGGTCCTTTCATGGTTCGCATTCCACTTTCTTAGTATATGGTTTGTGTTGCCCCTAGGCCTATTGCATCCTATTGTGTTTGCACTACTTTCTGACTGTTTTACTTTCCTGATGTTGGTTTGTGTGTACATTTTGTGTATTTTACTTACCTCCTAAGGGAGTATATTCTCTGAGATATTTTTGGCACATTGTCACTAAAATAAAGTACCTTTATTTTTAGTAACTCTGGGTATTGTCTTTCTTATGGTATAGTACCTATATAATATAAGTGGTATAGTAGGAGCTTTGCTTGTCTCCTAGTTCAGCCTAAGCTGCTCTGCTATAGCTACCTCTAACAGCCTAAGCTGCTAGAACACTTCTAATCTACTGATAAGGGATAACTGGACCTGGCACAAGCTGTAAGTACCGTCAGGTACCCAATATAAGCCAGGCCAGCCTCATACAGCACCTCCCCTCAAAGCTACCCACCTCTGTTCTGTCTCCTCCTTCCTTATGCCTATCTTCAGTCTTGCTCTTCTCCTCTTAAATAGGGAAATTCTTCTACTCCTATCCTTTGACTCTCACACATACTGTAGCTTTGCCAATGTATTGATTCCCTGTCCATTAATTCAGTAATAAAACAGATAACCTTATATTCTTACGTGGTGGCTTAGTACACTTTGGCTGACCACTTTGAATTATATTTCCCATAAATACAGAAAAGTAGTAGAGAGGGTCCACACTCCAATCATCTATTTGCCTCAAGGTCAAATCAAGAGATTCTTTCACAAATAATATTTTTAAGGGAGACCAGAGGATTCTACCTGTTTTCCCATTAAAAGTGATATCCTTGCCCTTGATAATTCAATTTCTTCATTATAGAGACAAATGAAGTTTTAGTGTGAGGCTCTTATGATCAGTGAACGGGGTACCCACAACTATCATGTCCTCCACCGACTGGGCTATCGAATAGGAAGCCATAAAATAGTCAATCATGGAATTACTCTGATGAGATTTATGTGTAAAAGCTGCAGGGTAGTCTGAATTAAAACACCTATTTATGATTGTGTAACTGAGTTCCCTCAGACCTTTTAATAAAATATAACCCCTTTAATCCATCCTAATTCTTGGTGGAAATATGATAGGAGGAATATTAAAAGCTGATTCCCTCTCTGTGTCACAAAATATGGATAGAGATAAATTTTACAGTTTAAGTCCCCCATTATCAATACCTCATATACACTTTCATTTGGATGTGAAGAAACGGAGGAAATGCAATAAACATGTGAATTAAAATGTTATCATGGGCCTTATCAAGGGGAATATATGCATTTACCATTAACATGGACATTCTCCTACCATCCTCCATAATTGGGTTAACTCTCACTATCTGATATAAGTTTAGTGGAACTGGAAGGCTTTCATACTCCCATTTATGTTTATCACTTAACATCATAGCAATTCCCCCTTTAGCGTGCCCTTTCTTAGAGGGCTGTGCCTTTTAACACAATACTGTGTACCCTGGACATGAAAAATCAGTTAAACCCCAGGTCTCTTGGATGCAGATTACGTCAGCCTGTAAAGAACAAAGACAATCTAATTTGGTTCTCTATTCCCACAGCATTCAAAGAGATTTTCCAAAGAATAATCAACACTATCCTGGTGAAGGATTTAGTTAAAGTTCAGAGATTTAAGGGGCACTTGAGGTTTGCCTACCTGAGTTCTCTGGTCTGTGCGGCGAGGCTGTTTAAGAAACTTTGCAGATGAGCATGTATCCTGGGTAAACATGGAAACATGTTTTAGGAACTTCCTTAGCAGCCAACAAGACTTTCTCATCCAGGATTAACCCATCTTCCTTTTGCCTCATCAAAACTTGCAGTATAACCAAACATTTATCTTGGGTATGATCAAAGTTGTTTATTGATTTTTCTAGTAGCACCAAGATAGACAATACAATTCTCTCTACGCCTTTAATAGATTCCGAAATTACCGTATATTGATCAGGAGGCTCAGTGGGGAAGTTCTCAGGGTGCACAAACTCCGGGGTCAGGGATGACAAAGATGGAGAGAATGCTTGATCAGAAGGAGTACTGCTAAATAGCCTTAGGCCGAGAGATTGATTTCTACCAGCCAAAGGTGAAGTCTCACAACAGGCAGAAAGGCTCCTGGCACCTTGAGCGACATTCACCTCAATATTGGGAAGAGTTAAATCACCTACTTCAGGAATACCTAACACATTGGTTGTGGGAGAAATGCTGTTCCGAAGGTCTCCCCCAGAGGGAAAAGGCTATCTGGGCAAAGTATTTAAATCCACCTTCTTTCCAATGGTGTCCAAATTTCTAGCAGTTGAATCAACGTCCCCCTTGAAGGCCGATTCATCAGGTGACTCCTCTTGGAAAACAGAAGAATTGAATTAGAGCTTTTTCTATTTAATTGAGGGGGTTAGACTTAGGGGGTCATGATGATCCCCGGCGTAAGGGGTGCTCCGGGGCCCCCCTGGGGGCCCCTGCACTTGGCATGGGCAGTGCAGGGGCCCCTGTGCCATTGCCCATCGCGCAGCTGCACCCGCCACACAGAGGCATTGAGCTGCCGGCAATGTCCCGGCCAGCAGAATGTTCTTTATGCGTCCGGCAGGCTCCCAGGGGGGCTGGTGGTCAGTTAAGTGACCGTCAGCCTGAACATGGCGGTAAAGACTGCTGTGTTAATTATGAGGGCCTTAGTCTTTTTGCATGCCTGGTTGAGAAAAGCGCTACCCATTCAAAGCTGTTTGGCCGTCATGCTAATAATGTTAGTCTTCCTTGTCCGAAACCCTGATATGAGGAGCGCCTTGAAAGATTCACCAACAAATTGTTATATAATGTGATGTTTTTATTTTTTTCCAAGGAAACGAACACTCCAAGCACCAGGCACAAGGGGCTCTTCGGAGAACACTGGGGAGGTCGGGCCCCCTGAGAAGAGCAAGTTGCACTGGCCTAACACCAGCTGCTTCCACTCCACTTCAGGGACCCACAGCTCTGAGCTTTACTTTCTCTGGCCCTACTTCAGTTCTTTAGAAGCCCTTGTCTACACTTGTCCAACACTTCACTTGTACACTCAGCAGTGCTTATGATCAAAGTAAAAGTCTCTGGGCTATTGGAGAATAAGGTGCCACTAGCATAATTGCTGGGGGAGCGGGAGCAGGGAGGGCTAGGCCACTAAAAAGTTACTGAATTGCTGAGTTGGTGAGAACAGGCCTGGACACTCGCTCAGCAAGCTCCACTACTTCTTTACCTCTTCATCCCTTTCGTTCACCACTGTCACCACTCCCTATGCCTTTGCTGGCTTTGCTACCCCTGCTACCTACTACCAAAACCTGCCCCCTCCCGGGGGATCGCAGCATGCCGGTCACTGCAGGCGTGGGGCGAGACAGTCGACTACACCGGGTCTCCTATGGGTCTCTTACGGGTCTCAGATATTTCCAACTGATTAAGAGCTGTTACTGGGCCCCCAACAGACGCAGGGCATGGGCACGAACGATGGGATGGTGTTGCGATGGTGCAATACCGCAGTACAATTCCTGGTTCATCGCTCCGCTCTTCGCAGTCGTGCAATCCTCTCAACTCCCGGCTCCAAGCCCCTCCCCTTCCACCTGACTGCTGGATCTTTATCAAATATCTGGTAGAAACGGAGGAGTTCATAGTGGTCATGGCTGGCACAGTAGGGCTCAGTCTTTTCATCTCTGCATTAGTTCCAAAAGGGGGATGTGCTGCTGATACCGGGTTATGAGTCTATAGACCACTCCCATCATTGTCCTGGGCATACAACAGGACGACTGGACCTATTGTCACAGGAACTGTCAGTGCATCTGGTCCTGATAAATTTGTTTGACTTGGTCAATAGTGTATCCAAGGTCTGATTTGATTTATTTGGGACAACATTTTGTGGTGTCGATACTGGATAATACATGGGCATTTTCTGCCTCTGATTCGCAATCTGTGCAGGTGTTAATAAGTTAGACGTAGATTCCATTTGAGTCATTCCTGAATGCTGAGTTGACTATGGCATAACTGAAACTGCAACATTCTAAGCAGTATTCACAGCTGGAACTGTCGGATAAACTGCTGGCACCTGTGCTACTGTAGCAGTGGGTACATTTGGAGCTACCTGAACCTGGTTTTGTGCATCTGGAGCTGTGGCTATGCTAAGGGGTACATTCTGATTCATTGGTTCAATTGCATTATATGGTGGGGTCGATTCTGCAAAAGCTGGGTTATAAACTCATCATCCGAATCACTTTCAGGAGCTTTTATGTTCATCTAACTTCTGCTCTAAATCTTCTGCAGGCTTCTTTTTAGTTTTAGGTCTAACACCTTCCTCACCCTACTGCGTTATGGCTGGGAATAATTTTACTCTATGTAACATGTCTGCTCTCCAAATTTTCTGCTCTTCATCCCATCTAGCTTCTGCCAATGTCTTTCCTGCTTTTCTAATTCTCCTCTTAAATGTCTAAGCCTCTTTCAGCCTTGTAACCAATTCCCAAATGGCAAGTGCTTCAAATTATGCAGTTCTAGGAAGAGGTTTTGATTCATACAACACTCTCCTTAGATTCTCCAAAACCCTAAGCTAAGTTACCTTTCTTCTCAGTTATTTTGCACCACTGTTTTACCCAAGATATGCTGAAACTCCTCTCTCTTCCATTACATTGAATGCTGGTGTACACTCAGGTGGAGTAGGTTCACCCTCTCTAACTGTGATAAAAACATCTCCTCTCAACACACTCCCTAAAGCTTTGAAAAACGTAATTTTTACACAAATTCAATTCATAAACACTAATTCTATTCTATGAATCCAGGAAGTACTTTGCAGTCCCCAAATCCTTTTCACAAGCTCTCCTCAGCCTATAGCTACACGGTCTTGTCCACCAATCCGTGAGTGACTCTTCTCACTAACCAACCAATTCCCGCATGGACCAAATGATGTCACACTCACTTCACTCTGCAGCTGTGACTCACTTCACAGCCATCTCATACACCATTCATGTACACACCCTAAGTTCAAATATTACAAGCACACAACCAAACCTGTCTGCTCATTATGGGTAGGACTTAAATGCTTTAAAAGCTGTACGGCTACATTTCCAATGGTGGCTTTCGCATATACGCAAATAAGATTTGACCCGCAAATGCCTTTCCTGATTGATACAGATTCTCCTTGTGCACTCAGGATTCACCTAGTACCAACCAACAACTCACACTCACTCAAGGAATCTACTGGTATTGTCGACGGTGCCCAATCGACCAACACCCCACTGCAGACAATAAATCAACCAAGTGTCTCCATACACTTGTGCAGTACTCTGGAGTCTTAGGCCACGCAGGACCCATAAACAATAACAACCACTTGGGCAATTTTTTAGCACAAAGCGCAGCATTCACTTGGAGTACGCTGAGCCCCCAAACATCTCACACATAACACTTTACTGCAATTTAGCAAAAGCATTGCAAACGCAAACCTCATTCAAAACACATACTGTATACTTGTAACACAGCACTGGAATTTCATCCACTCCTACACTTCACTATAAACACCTCACCATGTAGGCCAATCTGATTCCCCTGCTCATGAGGCAAAACCGTCACTCTTCTATGAAAAAAGCGCAATTTTGGATTCAGGAACTGCGCTCGGGTGGATCAACTTATCTCCACCCACACTTGAGGTCGATTCGATATTTGGACTCAGAGAAGAGGAGGTAATCAGATTTATTCAACAGAAAACAATGACATGAGAAATCTAGGCAATTTAAACACCATGACCAATTTGGCCACAGAAGCATGACTCCAAACTGAACCAAGTTTCAAAGCTTTATTACAACCACAGAGCCAGGGTAATCTAAATGACACACAAATCTAAATTATAAACGTACATGAAAACCATAGGCTGACTGAAATGTCTGAAAAGATTTAGCCTACTGAACATCAATACTATTAAACACTCCAATAAAATGACATAAATTAATAAGACAATGATTTGTGCAACAGAAATAGATTTCAAAGCAGATGCTTGTAACATTAGTCAAGTTCAAGCAACAGTACTCATAATATGAGCTGGGCCATCCCTGCTCCTATCACGAATTTGAACTTGCATTTGTGGAGACGGGCTAACACATGCGGGCAAAACAAAGAGAAGAAGGAGACAAAAATCATTTGGAAAATCATCTAACTAGGGTAGATCACTATACAAATACACTGGTGTAAATCATCTAAGCTGAAAAGGAAACAAGAAGTATTGCATTGCAGATTTTATACTTCTCCTCCTGGGACAGCAGACAGGAAGGAGTCCAGAGTGCTCACAGCTTCACAGCATGAGTGGACAGCAGCATACAAGACAGTGCAGAACACAAGCTGCACATAAGGCATGGGAGCAGTTGAGAGTTTGTGGGGCATATTAGTACTGAACAGCATAGGTAATGGGACACATCGAACTAATGATCTGAATTCATCAAAAGGCATGTAAAGGTCATTCAGGAGATGAGAGAGAGGTGTGGTAGCAAGCGGCCCGGAGAAGAGAAGACTGCCGAAAAGTTTCAAAAGTCTCTCCCAAACTAGAAATGTCCACAAGCTTCTGATTGGACCTCCATGTGGATTGATCTATTGCAAATTATTCAATATCCAATGAAAATTATTGATGCCCATCAGGTTTGCAACTATTCCAGATTTTCTCAGAGGTGTGGTCATCTCAATGATTTCATACAGTTCTGTTGAATAATGACAGTTTGTATATTAATTGAAACATTGCAAATTTTTCCCAGGGTACACAGGATGATTCCAACATTCTCATATGAATTTAATAATGCTTGTAATTGCTACATTTTAATGTCGACAGAACAACGTTTGTTGTCTTGGAAACAATAAGACATTCTCTAACACATGAGCAACCTGAGAAATAATTCAGGTCAAAGAAAACATGATGACTAAGCACTTCTCACTATTGCAGAGAAAATGAAACTTCAGGCCTAGTAAGGCTAGGAAAGTCTACACATATTCTAATGAAAATTAACACATATAAATCCTATTGCACTCTTTTACAGTTAAAATTAAATATGCAAAGCAAATTATTGGATTGCAATAATTATTTCTGCATGATATTAGAGACTCTTGGAATGTGTATTTATTTTTCTGCACACATGTAACTCATGGTAATAAATTCATTTAAATCAATATGGGTATGATTCATTCATTCTCATTTAATACTCAGAATATACTTTTAATATTATAAAATATTATTTTTATAAAAATTTGTCATCATTAGTTATTTTTTTTTGTTTCTTTGTTAGGCTTTTAAATGAGGATTATAAGTCACCATATGACTTCTATGCCACTAACGTATTAGTAAAATGTAATCTCTATCAATGGTGAGAATACTGAGTAAAAATAGTCAGCCAGGCTTCATATCTTTAAAAAAAAGAGTTTTAGAAAAGACATCACATTTGAACGATTGCTGCTGCTTTCTTCTTCAGCCACAAGCAGAATAATAATACCTGTGCATCCACAATCCTCAGAAAAACCTGCAAGGGATCTCTGCCTATCTTGTGGAAAGTGAAAGCAACAATTTAAAATGTGACGTTCTGAAGAAACAGATTGCAAGGGAACCTGCATTCATCAAACCAAACTTGTTTTTCATAAAACTGCTTACCTATTGAGGCTGTAAACAAATTAAGCTCAAAAGTACAAATATTTGGTAGCAAAATACTGGTCGCTAATGAAGACCGGTACAGTTTTTAAGAATCAACCTAAGAATAATTAATAGGGTCTTAAAAATCCGATAGTGCGTTGGTATCCGACCTACATCATGAATAGTAAAAAGATAGGTGACAAATTGCAACTCATTATGATTGAATGATATCATAGAAAATTTATCTCCATTTCAAAACCCATTTTAGATGTTGGTAGAAAGTTACTGCTGCCTAAAATGTGTTTAGTACATTGGTAATAGCAGTTTTTCATATGAGGTCTCTGAATCAGAGAATTTGAAACCAAAAAACTGCTTGGTGCATCCTGCTCTTATTCTGCTGCTGTATCCATATGGAGCAAGCTGAATTCATGGGTACATGTGTCAAAAAGGCACAACCATGCTACATGCAATCATTCATCTGCATTAATTATCCTTAATCTGACCAAACAAATCATCAGCACTGCATGGTTGTGTGGTCAATTGGTATATGAACGGAAATCAATAGAAATCAATTCAAGCACTTTTCTCTACTATGGCTTTTTTTAGCAGGCTATGGTGGCCATTAAAGGCTCACTCACTCATTTTAGGCCAGAGGCGAAAGCATCTAATAGATAATTCATAAAATCTCCAGGTCTACTTCTTTCCTAGGATCTGAGACCTCCTTAGTGTACTCACTTTCCTTAAAAAAGTCCCTTTATTAGATTAGTATGCCATTGCTAGCTCAATTACCAGCACCTGGAGAGCAGCAGCTGCAACAATGTTTCCTCGTTGTGTCTGTTGTTTCAGATCACTGATGTATTTTAAGAGAATTATTTTCCACTTTTCTCCTTGGTTCAGGCATTTCAATTGAACATCAAATAACAAGGTGTTGACTTTACTTTCCCTTCTAATGTGGTTTGTAACTTGATGTCTTCAGCTGGACCATCCCTTATGGATGATATATGAGAGAGATGAGATAACATATGATCTTGACATAAAATGAGATCACCAAATGTGGCCTTGACAAACCTGAACTGAGGAATCCTTTTGATAAAATTAGCCTTTGTAATCGACTAAGGGCCTGATTTAGGTCTTGGCAGAGGGGACTACTCCATCACAAATGTGACAGATATCCCGTTTGCCTTATTATGATCCCATGATATTCTATGGAGACAGTAATATGGTGGATGGGATATTTGTCACATTTGTGATGGAGTATTCCCACCTAAATGAGACCCTTAGTCAACCAGATACATCTCCACTTTGTCAAAAGGTTTTCGTCAGTCTCCCTTCCAGTGAAGAGAATACTGCTCTTTTTTCATTTTTGTCTCTCTCTATCCCATTTATCAACCCAAGTTCCCTGCCCGTTTTGCTTACATTTTCTAAGGTTTCTCAAAAAGGTCATCCCATACCTCCCATGCCGTGCCCCATCTTCTTACTTTTATTCCTTGTTTCCCATGCTCTACCTCCTCTTTATTTTCTGTAGTTTCTATGTGTTTGGGTGGGCTTTTTCTCCCAACCTGCCCTCCTTACCCTAAACTAGTATGCCTCTTGTCTCTACTCTCATTTTCTGTGCATCTTTATCCTTTTTCTCCCTGGTCTTCTTCGTCTTTAGACATCCTTTCTTGCTCCTCATTCATCCTTGTGTTATGGCAAACAAAACAAAACCAAATGCTTTCACCTGCTCCTCTTTCTTTATGACTCTTTTCTTCTACCTCCTATTTTGCTTTTGCACACACATTCATGTTGTGTCTCTATTTATTGATAGAGGACGCTCAGTAAAATTATGTGCTAGCTTCCCACTGCCACTCGAAGAACCGTGGTCCAAGCTCTTATCCTGTGTTGGCTTGACTATGGGAACTCAATTTACCTAGGAAACCCCCAGTATGTGGCCAAGTGGCTGCAGGTGGTCTAGAATGCTGCAGCCAACACTCTGTTAAAGATCCCTAAGCACCATTTAGTCTCCCCCTCTCTTGCAACACTTCACTTATTACCAGTATGCAAAATAATCAAATTTAAATCTCTCTACCTGGCCCGTAGAAAAATGTGCAACAAAGGATCCCTCTTAATTCAGCAGTTATAAATCTCCTACAGCCTCAAAAGATCACTACGCTCCACAGATCAGAAGGTTTTCACCATGTCTGAATTCAAGAAAGCCAGAAGTTGGGCCCGTTCTTGTGCATACTTTGTGTCTAAACTCTAAAACTCCCTGCCACCACTACTAAGACTGACCATACAAGAAACTTGTTTCAGGAAACCCATTAAAACCCACCTTTTTGAGTAGCATAACCATGTAACTGACTGTGGAGAGGGAAAGACATCTAGCGCTACGAGGCACATTGTGTAGCCATGTGCTTTACAAATGCGTAGCATAGATCCTTACATTCAAAGCTGAATGGACTTAGGGCCTGACTATATCTCGACCACCAAAATCTAAATCTCATACAGTATAATGGGATTTAGATTCCAGTGGACGGGATATTCATCAACGTTGTGACGGAGTAAACCGTCTGCCAATATGTAAATAAGGCTCTTAGTATTGACAGTCTGGGTTCATAGAAATGGGATTCCCCGAGTTGGAAATTCTACAAGATGACATAATCCCAGAATAGGGCAGTTCTTGTCTTCTTTATGCCCACTAAGTTGAGCATTGTCTAGGTGAGGCAGCTCTCAAGACTGTAGCCTGGTCTCCAGCCTCATTTGGAATGAATTCCCTATGCCTACAAAAAACTTGTGTTTCCCCCTAGTGTCTTGACAATTCTGATAGCGTTTTGGCATCTGGCAAGGTAACCCTTTGCTGAAGATGTGAAATAATTTGCTCTGGTAAGTAGTTTTGCAATGTTTCTTCTCTAACTATTGAGAGAAAATCAGTGCATAAGGGGTCTATGGATCCCTTTCTCTCAAGGGACTGTATTACAAAGCAGAACCACTGTCCTTCTCTGTGCAATGGAGCAACTTCAAATCTGTGTGCCATCACAAACAGGGACAGTATGCTGTATTACTAGTAATGTGCTGTCCCAAGGACAGACATAAACTTGTGCCAGCCCTGCAGGAGGCGCATTAGTGAAAGATTGATCAGTTGCTTGAAGCAACTGCTCCTTCACTGTGCAATCAGCACCTGGCCTGCACTTTCAAAGGAAACCGAGATGCCCTTACTGGTGAATGCAGTGGGTGACAGCACCCACCTGCAAGGGGATGTCGGGGGGAAGGTTTTTGGGACCATCACCCTCTCTCCCCCGCAAGGCTACCCTTAGATGGTGCACTGACTGTGCGTCCCCTTTCTATGGAGCACAGTCAGGGTGCCTCCTGGCTGCCTCTTTGCCTCTGCGCCCACATCCATACTATGACACAGGTGCCGAGACAAAGTGTTTCCCTCATGTGCAAGGGGGCTGTGCCCCCATGCAAATGCACAAACATCATCTTGAGACAGTGCTGGTACTGTATGTGTACCAGTGCTATCAGTATTACAGTAGGGACCTCACAAGTGTCTGCATTCCCTACTGTAATACTGCAGTGCTAGGGGGTGCAAAAAATGGGCACACTCTCTCATTGTGCCCCTGGTGCACTGTATGTAATATGGCCCTTGGTGACTCTTATTTTTATTCACCTTATTGAGAACCCCTAAATGATTTACCTTTCGGTTACCTGGTTGTGGCTTCACTGAGGCATGAAACTAATTTCCTGCCCCAGCCCTAACGTGTGTCTTTGTACAATTCATCCGTTTCAGCACAGCTTCATTTCAAGACTAGTTTGAGACAGTTTCAGTCACAACTTAGCTGAGCCTACAGTAATAGGTCTCCTTCATATCATGCTATTTGCTTTTTTGTGTATCATTACAATTCCTGTGGAATAATTGTATTGCAATGCACAAGTGACTGATTAATATCTGAAAGGTACACTCTTTCATCACAGTTATTGTCAAATTCAAATCCTCAACTCATATATACTTTGTCTACAGAAAGAACAGTTTTTTGTTACTAGTGCAGGAGGCACTTTTGAATGCTTTTGTCATGACTTGAGGATGATCCTGATGCTACTATGGACTGCTAATTGCTTTTGTTTATACACCAGATGGTCATCTTGGGGTCCAGCTCATCCCGATATGATAAACAAAAAGCTGTTAGAATACATGTGTACAAGATGTTCCCAAGTTAATATGTGGACACTTGATTAGAATCAATAGCACACTGCAGCAAAGCCCCCTTTTCAGATGTCTGGAACTGCTGGCTGTGATTTCAGATTAGCCCTGAAGGACTGAACCTGCTCCCTCTGGTCAACACACAACACACTAACATTAACAACAACAATGCAGCAGCAAAAAGACAGCACAACAAGACAACAAAAAATACACTATACAAATACTAATAAAACACAAAGGGAGAGACAACGGAGGAACACCACTCAGCAAAATACACCATCACAACAATACAAAACAACAACACATGTAAACACAGCAACATACACATATCAGTGCATCGCCAGCATATCAACACAGCACAACAATACTCCAGCACAAAATAAACACAGCACCACAATACAACACAATATAACAATAGTGCAGTTCTGTTGTGTTCAAGCTGTAGATTAACAAACAGCCCTTTATGAATCCATTCTTCAAATACAATTGATCTGCTTATAACCAAGCAAATCAATTTTTTGGGAAGAATGGATAATTAAAGGACGCATTATTAATTCACTCTTTGGACCACTGCTTGCCCCATTAACTGATTATGGGTGTTGGGCAGTGACTTTCATAATTCACTATTAATGTATTGAAGGACTACGCATACAGAGTGCTGAGTAATGTTATCTTGTTTGAAATTTGGGGATTTTTTCCTTGATTTACAGAGTGTGGTGGCTGTTCACTCTTACCTGTGCACGTTTCTCCATTTTACTGTTGTGAACCTACCTATTAGGCATAGTATGATTCTAGGAGCTAATAATAAGTGCAGTCTGTTGCATTCTTGCCCCTGCCTTTGAGTGAAAATAAACAATTATTTTGTGAGTTGTGTAATGGTGTTGTGTGTGTTCTTTTCTCCAATGTGTTGTTTTGGCTAATGTTTGAGCTATTGGTATATTTCTGTTCTGTTTCTCATTACAATAGTTTACTGTGGTGCATTGAAATTGTGTTCTTGTGTTATGTTGCTCTGTTATATTGTTGGTTTGTGTTTTTTTCATGGTATTGTTTTGCGTTGTGATGTAGCACTACAGTTATATAATCGTAGTTGCTTCGTTTTTGAGTCTTTGAGGTGGCATAGATGTTTTGCTGTGCTGTGATCTGTTGTGGTTGATTTGGTTTGTAGTCTTTTGATGTACTATTTCTGTTAAATTATTATTCTGTTTTTTGTGTTGTTTTGTGCTTTTACATTTTGTAGTGTGTTAGGCTGTGCTTTGTTTTGTGATGTGCTGTGGTTTTGGTACCTAGTGTTATTGTTGGTTTTTTATTGCTCCATGCAGTGTTGTTTTGTGTAGAATGATTGTGTTATGCTAGTGTGTTGTTAACTTGTACTGTGGTTAGGTTATTATAGTTCTATTGTGGTTGTTCTGTAGTGTTTTGGTAGTCTTTTTGCAGTATTATTGGCTCTATTGTTTAAAAAGTTGCTTTACTTCAATGAGTGGTACTACGCCTCCAGTCATAATTGCATTGAAAATCAATCATTTAACATTGGCACATATAATAAAATAGTGTTCCTCCAGTTAAGTAGTTAAGACACCAGTTACCCCAAAACCATGGCACAGACAATGCCTTAAATTAGCACTTCTTTTATACAATTTTACAAATTATTGTTAGAAATGGGGTCTCTAGTTGGCAATCGGTTTGCATCCTGTCCAAGTAGGGACCCTTATTCTAGTCAGGATAAGGGAGATACCCACTCAGATAACCTCTGCTCACCCCCTTGGTAGCTTGGCACGAGCAATCAGGCTTATCTCAGAAGCAATGTGTAAAGCATTTGCACATAACACACAGAAATAAGTGAAAAAAATACAAAAGGACACCATATCAGTTTTAGAAAAATAGCCAATATTTATCTATATAAAACAAGACCAAATACAATAAAAATCCAACATACAGTAAGGAAAATATGAATTCTGCAAGATTTACTCAAAACTACAGCTCCTTGAAGTCGATAGCTCCACCTGGGGCTATAACGGCGTTGTGATCAACAAAACCAACAGTTCAGGCCAGCCGCAGGTTTGTGGGCCAGCTACGGTGTTGGGAACACACGCAAACAGTACCTTGGATTTGCAGGACGTCGTGATCCTCGCGGTGAGCTCCGGAGGCGGCGTCACTGACGTTGCGGTGTCGGGTCCGGAGTCGGTGCAGGAGTCGTCAGGCCCTTGAGGTCACACGTGTTGCAGATCGAACTCCAGGCTGATGAAGTCAGGTGCGCTGTTGTGGATGGCGTCGGGGCTGCGGTGCGAAGTGGGACGATGCAACGTGCGGTGCAGGCAGCGGCTCGGGGACGGCATCCAGCGGCGTCGGTGAGACCAGGGCTGCGGTGTAAAGTGGGGCGATGCGACGAACGGAGTCCACAGGTCACGGTGTAGGCAGCGGTGTCATCGTTGCTGAAGCGCTGTCGTCGGTAGACCCAAGCCAGCGGTGCGGGCGGTATGGTGCTTCGTGACCCTCACGAGCGGTGTCCACAGGCCACGGTGCAGGTAGGATGCCTGGTGACGACACAGGAGTCGATGGTGCTGGTGTTGGTGGACCGGGGCTGCGGCGCGGGATGGGAAGGTGCTCCGTGTACCTCACGAGCGGTGTCCACAGGCCACAGTGCAGGCAGCGGCGCTGGTGTCAGCAGGAGTGGCGTCGTCGAGGATGCTCAGGCTGCGGTGTGAGCAGGCGGTGCAGGAGTGCGGGCCCCACAGGCTGCGGTTACGAGCAGCGGCTCGGTGAAGTCGTCCGATGACGGCGTCGGGGAGACCACGGTCGCGGTGTGAAGCAATGCAATGCGACTCTGTGTGGCGTCGGCAGGTCACGGTGCAGGCCAGTGGCGTCGTTGGCGGCGTCGCAGAGGTTTCTCCTCTTGAACAGCACAAAACACACAGTTCCCAGTGATGCAGGTCGAGGAAACTTAAGTCTTTGGTGTCCCTGAGACTTCCAACAGGAGGCAAGCTCTACTCCAAGCCCTTGGAGAATTTTCTCAAGCAGGACACACAGCAAAGTTCACCCTTTGCACTCTTTGCAGGCAGAAGCAGCAACTGCAGGCCAGTCCAGAAAAACAACACAGCAACGGGACAGTATTTCTCCTTCAGCTCCTCAGCTCTTCTCCTGGGCAGAGGTTCCTCTTGATTCCAGAAAGATTCTAAAAGTCTGGGGTTTTGGTTCTTCTTCTTTTACCAAGTTCTGCCTTTTCAAAGCAAAGTCTCAAGTGTTTGCAAGATCCTTCCTTGTCCAGGCCAGGCCCCAGATACTCACCAGGGGGTCGGAGGCGGCATTGTGTGAGGACAGGCACAGTCATTTCAGGTGTGAGTGACAACTCCTCCCCTCCCCTCCAGCATAGATGGCTAATCAAGATATGCAGGCTACACCCCAGCCCCCTTTTGTGTCACTGTCTAGAGGAGAGGTGTGAACAGCCCAACTGTCAAACTGACCCAGACAGACAATCCACAAACAGGCAGAGTCACAGAATGGTATAAGCAAGAAAATGCCTACTTTCTAAAAGTGATATTTTCAAACAGACAATTTAAAAAACAACTTCACTAAAAGATGTATTTTTAAATTGTGAGTTCAGAGACCCTAAACTCCACATTTGTATCTACTCTCAAAGGGAAAATGTGTTTTAAGGATATTTAAATGCAGCCCCCATGTTAACCTATGAGAGAGATAGGCCTTGTACAGTGAAAACTGAATTTGGCAGTATTTCACTGTTAGGATATATAAAACACACTAGTATATGTCCTACCTTAAACATACACTGCATCCTGCCCCTAACTTAGGGGTGCCTTACATGTAGTAAAAGGGAAGGTTGAGGCCTGGCAAGTGGGTACACTTGCCAAGTCGAATTGGCAGTTTAAAACTGCACCACACACAGACACTGCAATGGCAGGTCTGAGTCATGTTTACAGGGCTACTAATGTGGGAGGCACAACCAGTGCTGCAGGCCCACTAGTAGCATTTGATTTACAGGCCCTGGGCACCTCTAGTGCACTTTACTAGTAAATCAAATATGCCAATCATAGATAAACCAATCAACAGTACAATTTCTATAGGGAGCACTTGCACTTTAGCACTGATTAGCAGTGGTAAAGTGTGCAGAGACAATAAACCAGCAAAAACAGACTTCAAAAAATAGGAAGGAGAAGGCAAAAAGTTTGGGGATAACCCTGCAAAAAGGGCCATTTCCAACAATTATGTTGACAAATGTATTGCTTTTCTGCCATGTTTTCAATTAAGAGTGAATCTCATTATCTGGAGATGGTAAAGTATGTCTAGCACGCAACAAAAGTGCTCGGAAATTTCATTAGCGCCACATGAACTTTTGAATTTGAACACATTTTATGAATATTAGGCTATAAAATGCTCCATTTTACCCTGCTTTTCAAAATATTTTCTGAAGGAGAATCATCATCCCGATCCTCGGGCTATTTTTTGTTGAGTCCCTCAATTCAGTTCCAGAAAGGTATGTACTTCCCACCACTTTCAAAGTTCACCAGCTGCTGAAGCACACCTCCGTGTTTCACCTCAGAAGAAAAAATATACATCACCAACTTCCCGAAGGGCATTGGACTTGTGATGTAAGACTGGTGTCTGAAACTCAAGCCAGGTACACCTTAGGTTCCATCTTTCAGCATCCTTTCTAATGTGCTATTATCTTAGACCCACCTGGAGTGGCTATCAGCAATATATCTAAGGAGTTAAGGGAGCAGCTAAAAGGTTTACGGTCAATCTGATACATGTGCAGTTCAGAAGTGCACAGGTGTCTTCCGTTAATTACTCAAAGCATTGTATTTAAGAACTTACCCAATCATTAAAGGCATTTTCTACCGTGTTGTGGGCAAAACAGTGTCGCATCTTCGAACAATTGAAGATTCGCCAAGATGGCGCTGTCTGGGCTCTTTATTCGCAGACACCGAGGGAACTGCAGCTGCCTTACATCGCTATTTGAAGTGCTTGAGAGCAATGAACTTCTGTTTTGTCTTTTGCTGTGGTCAGAGATTGATCTATATCTATGAGGAGCGCGTGGGTACAACACCATGATAGCTCGTACCCTATTTGTTTGGGTTCAGGCACAACTTACAAAACTCTCATTTGTAGCAGGTTACAAAACAACTAATATGATCTTGCACGTTTTAAACTATTAATTTTTTTTCTGTACAGGATTTAATTGATAGAGCCTCCAAAATGTACAAAATGCATAGATTACATTCCGGCCGGTGTTATTTTGCAAGATCTTTCAATCGCCTGAACGAATGTAATTTTTTTTCCACTGAATGAAGAGTGCAAATGTATTTTCATTCTATGTTTAGAATAGATACCTAGCATTCTTTCAGTAATAATAACAACGCTTTACATTATTTATAATCGTGTGACACACAGTGGTCTGTGCTGAGCAGCCCCACATTTAATATATTTAGATTAACAATTATGAAATATGTGCATTTTAAACGTGAGTATCTATGAGTCTGCGTGCTCATTAAGTCACTATACAAAAACGAAGGGGTTTGTCAATATCATCCCACCCGCTCTTTGGTACAAATGCATACAACAGAAAATGGGGTTAAAAAGTGGTTCTAGATTAGACAACAATTTAAGTTCAACCCAATATCGATATCATTTTTTAAGGGCATTGCGGCTTATTCGCCTATTATTACTTAAACCAATTTTGTGTCAATCACTGTTGCCTCCGTTCTTTTGCTCTCATGCACTTTTTAATATTGAAAGACAGCGGCAAAAAGTGTATGTATGTTCTTCACATGTGTGACAAACATACAATAAATTATGAACAAATTAACAAAGGTCTGGCAACTGTTCCTTAGGTTACATCATATTTGCAAGAAATAACATCAAATAGGTACACATTAGAAAGACAACTCATCTCTTCCTTGTCCCTCCGTGTTTCAATTTATATTCAGCATATATCAGTGATACTAGAATTATTTCAGTCCTTGAGCCACCTGGAGATAGTGATAAGGCTTGGCCAGACTGGAAGACAGACCTATTTAATGCTTCATATCTTTCCCACAGTCCAAAATTAATCCACAAAATAATTCATGTCAAAGAGGCTTCTCATCCCACACCCCTCAGGTGCACCACTGCACTGTGCTGCTTGGTAGGCTCCAGGCCTAAAGAAGAGGTCCCCTTTTAACCAAGTCAGGTGGAAATGCTGCTGACTCCCAGGAGCTGAGTTGCATCAGTCTTGTTATCAGTGAGGTCTGAAAGTAAACAGCAACATCTTCACTCTGAATTTGAGCTATCACTGAGCCACATTCTAGAAACTTATCTTTTCCATTCCTGATCAGGAACTCTGGTTCCTCAGGGTTCACATGCATCAACTGTACCTCTTCAGACTTGAAACACATCCAGGAGTGATCTGGCTTCTGACATAGAGTAGGTAGTTTCTCCGGGTTCCATTTGGTTGGTTGGGTTGCTTTGGTCTGCTTAGTTTAATAAAATGCAAAACATCCGTGGTGCACAATACGGATTGTGCACCACGGATGTTTTGCATTTTATTGAACTAGGCATTAAAATGAGTTAACAATAATTAATGTTTTATTAAAATTTTGATTAAGAATTGAAGTATTAAATGTATATGTATTAAACATACTTACATTTGATTAAATACATGTAATGGATGTAAGTTAAATGTGTACAGAAAACAAATGCATGTGTAAATTGGTTATAACGTGCTGTAAATTATGTTTGCAAATGAGTAACTTGCTTTGCATATTCGATTTGAATTTTAAGGTCCGGAATATGTTTATTAATGTATTGAATGTATTGATTTTGCAGCAGTAATGGAAAATCATTTATTTATTCTGTTCCCTCTGACCTGAATTATTTTTCTAGGACTTTAATGTGATGTTGCATGTCCTATTGCATTAAAAACAAGAAACATGTTTGTTGATATCAATATTGCATCATTTGTTCTAGCTGTCAAACGAGAGAGGAAGTTCATGATTCCGATGCGAAACAGGTTCTGTTCCAATAGAGAAGAATGCAATGTTGCAAGTGATTAGAGAACGTAAGATTTTGTTGGAAATGTGTGAAATCATTCGAAAATCACTGCACTTGTGATGAGAAGATTTGGAATAGTAGCAGAATTGGTGGTACCATCGACAGCCATTGGTCACTGAATCTGATGTCCAAAATGCGCCTAGCTAAATGACCAATTAATGGATTGTGCAAATGTTAATTAGTAAGGAACTTTGAAATTGAAGTCAGTCTTCAAGATTCCTTCCTGCTTCAAAGTTATTGTGATATCTGCTAAAGTATGTTCACTTCTGTATTAAGTCTGCTGTCACTCTCCCATTCTCTGTGTTCCCAGATGAGTTTTCTCATCTTAGTCTCATTGCCCTATTCCTGTTCTGTGGTTCAGTACCAAAAAGCCCTACTAATTCTGAATTGCTGATTTGTCCTTTATGCAGCCCATGTTCTGCACCGTCCTGATGCTGCTGTCAACTGATGCCGGAAGAAGGTGACCATCCTGTCTGACAAACAATTATTGTCTGCTGTCCCATGAGGAGAGGTATTACTGAATGTGTTTTTTTTGTTTCCTTTTTCAGTCAGATAATAGCGCCAGAGTTATTTTTATAGTGAGTTGCCCTAGTTTAGATGTTTTCGAAACTTTTTTTGTCCCTCTTATATTATGCTTTTGTCTGCATGTGTTAGGCTGTTCCCACACACGCAAGTCTAACTTTGTTTTAGTGACACGAATGGGCTAGCTCTGAAATGTGAAATCTGAAATTGATTATGAAAAACTGTATTTTGATGGTTCACTAATGTCATCATCATCTGATTTGAAATGAAATTATGTGCATATGGTGTTGTTGCTAATCTATATCATTCTTTTGGAGTGTTTAACAGTATTGATGTTTAGTAGGTTAAATCTTTTCAGACATTTTAAACAGCCTATGGTTTTCATGTATGTTTATAACTTAGTTTTGTGCACCATATATGTGACATTGATTTTGGATTGTAATAAAGCTTTGAAACTTTATTCAGTTTGGAATTTGATTTAGTGTTAAATTGTTCTTGTTGTCTAGTATTGTTTTATGATATAATGACACTGATTTGTGATTGAATGATTCTGACTACGACACTCTTCACCAACTCCAAAGATCTAGTTGACCTCGATAGGTGAGAATAGTGACGGTGCCTCACCTGAGCGTGTGTGGTTTATGATCCAGAAGCGGGGAGAAAATCTTCTTGGCACAGTGCATCAGCAGTTTTTGGTAGCAGAGCTATGGTTTTGTCTTATGAGGAGGAGAGTTAGAATTTGCCCACATTGTGAGTTGTTTTTGGTGTCGTATAAGTGTTGATGAAATTCCAGCATTGCGTTACAAGTGTACGGTATGTGTTCTGAGTAAGGTTTCCGATTGCAATGCTTTGGCTAAATTGCAGTGAATTGTGATGTATGAAGTGAGCAGGCATATTGCATACTCCAGAGTAATTGAGTAAGGAGTTGGCATACTTCAAGTAGGAGAGCAGGAAGTTGGTGTACTCCAAGTGAATGCTGCACTTTGGGCTCAAAAATTGTCCACATGGTAGTTGTTGTTGACGGGCCCTGTGAGACCTAAGACTCCAGCATATTGTACAAGTATATGGAGACACTTGGTTAATTTATTGGTGTTGGTCGATTGAGCGTTGTCAACAATATCAGTAGATTTCCCTTGAGTGTGTGTGTTGTTGGTTGGTATTAGGTGGATCCAGAGTGCACAGGGAGAATCTGTATCAATCAGAGTGAGGTTTGCAGGTCAAATCTTACTTGAACATGTGAGAAACCCATAGTCGAAAGAGTATCTGTTCAAAAGGCCACAGTGGAAAGTTCCGTACAGCTTTCAAAGAGTTTGAGTCATACCCATAGTGACCAGACAGGTTTGGGGTTTTGTGCTTGCAATATTTGCAGGTTGGTTTTGCGTGAGAACTGAGTCTCAGCTGCTGAGCAAAGTGAGTGTGACATCATACAGTCCACGCTGGGATAGGTCAGTTGGTGAGAAAAGTACACCCGGTTTGGTAAACAAGACTGCGCTGCCATAGGTTGAGAACATCTTGTAAAAAGGGTTGTGGGATTGAAAATTATTTCCTGGTTTTGTAAATGTTGTGTTTGTGAATTAGATTTGTGTAAAAATGAAATATTTTAAAGCTTTAAGGAGTTCATTGAGAGGAGATGGTTTTATTCCAGTTAGAGAAGGTGAGCCTGCTCCACCTGAGGGTACACCAGCATCTTAGGTAATGAAGGAGAGAGGAGTTTTAGCATGTCTTTCAGTAAATCAATTGTGCAAAATAACTGAGAAGGAAGGCACCTTTGGATTTCATTTTTACAGATCCTTTAATTTGAGAATTTTGGAGAATTTGTTGAGGGTTTTATATGAATCAAAGTCCCTTTCTAGATCTGCACAATTTGAACCACTGGCAATTTGGGAATTAGTGGCAAGACAAAAAGAAGCTTAGAAATTTGAAAGGAGAATGAGGAAAGCAGAGAAGACCCTAGTGATAGCTAGATGGGATGCAGAGCAGAGAATGTGGAGAGAAGATACAGTAAATGCAGTGAAGCTGTTTCCAGCAATTACTCAGGAAAGTCATGGAAGTGCTAAGCCCAACGCCCCAAAAAATCTGAGGGAGATACAGAACAGAAATTGGGTGAATGTAAAAAGGTGGGGGATGTTGAGAGTGATTCAGATGATGACTTTATAACTCAGTTGTTGTAGAATTGTCCCCCACCATATAATGCAGTTGCATCAGTAAGCCAGAATGTAGTCCTGAGTGTTGCCACAGCCCCAGTCACACAGAGCCAGGTTCAAGTAATTCCGAATGTGCCTATTGCTAATGTGGCACAGGTATCAGCGGTTTATCCGACTGTTCCAAATGTTAATATAGAACAGAATGTTCCAGTTTCAGCTATATCACAAGCCATTCAGAATGCAGGAATGACTCAATGTGCGTTCACATCTAATGTACAGACCCCTGCTCAAGTCATGAACCACAGACAGACCATGCCAATGTATTTTCCAGTAACTACACTACAGAATGTTGCCCCAAATCAATCAAATCACAATTTGGTACAGTGTTAACTGGCCAAAGTAAAGGATTAATGTTCCCACCAAGTAAGACAAATTGTACAGGACCAGAAGCATTGACAGTTCCTGTAACCATAGGTCCAGTGGTCCAGTTGGATGCCCAGGGTAATAATGAGAGTGGGCCCCAGATTTCAAGTCCAGTATCAGCAATGAATATGCCTTTTAGAACTAATGCAGAAATGGAGAGACTGAGCACTACTGTGCCAGCCATGACCCCTACAAATTATTTTGACTCAAATCAAACACATAATGGAGTGGGTCCACTGAATAATGTGACATGCCCCCCATGCTCAATTGGAACCTCTGTGACTCAAGAGAAGACTATGAGAGCCCCCTGTAATGTACCACAGTTTGTGCCCTGAATCAATGGTAATAGCATTAGTTTACAAGGATTCACTGCCCAACAATTGACTTTATGGTTAGATAATTTGAGTGTAGCATCAGTCCCAGGGAACACGCCAGAGGACATGGCTAGATTGAAATTGGAACTAAATGAGATGATTGAGGGAATACTTGAATTTGACAGATTAGATTCTTACAATGAAAATGAATTGCACTTCAAGTCGTTTCTGCCCAAGTAGCCAAATTGGTTGCTGTTACAAGAGCATGCTGCGTATCAGAGCAGCTCAAAGTGACAATATGCACAGATAGTCAATACAGATTTCGTGTTGTCCACGACTTGGGAGAGTTATAGCATTAGTGAGGTTTCATGATCTTGTCAGTATCACCCATTCGAAATGGTCAAAGAATTCATAACTTGTTGAATGCCTTACAGTTACCTGGGAAGATTGTCATTGTGAAGTGTGTAGACCACCAGAAGTCAAATGATTATGCATTATTGGGCAATGCCTCTGCTGACCAAATTGCCAGACATTGTGCACTCCATTGCATCACCTTCTATGAAGAGTAGAGTAGTGGAAGTGACACCAGTGAGGCAAATGAAAATTTCTTGATGTCAGTAGTTGGTACATGGGATGAAATTAAGAGGTTGCAGGAAGAAGCAACAGATGAAGCATACAGAAGATGAATAAAAGCAGGTTGTGCTCAAAGAGAGGGAGATTATGTTTTGATTTCAAATGAAGGGAAAGTTGGGATGCCATTACGTTTCTTGAACTCAATGGCAAGGTATTATCATGGTCAGGTTCATCTTGGTAGAGATGCAGTGATTCGCACATTCAATCAGACATGGTACAACCCCAGATTTAGATTGATTGCAGAATTAGTCAGTCATATGTGTTACATGCCAACAAATGAATGTAGGGAAACGCACAGTGGTTAATTTGAGCCACATAGGCAGATCGGGAGGTCCATTTAACAGAATGTGACTTGATTTCATTGAGATGCCTCCCTGTAATGGATTGAAGTATGTATGGGTCATTGTATGTGTTTTCTCACATTGGATTGAGGCTTATCCAATGTGTAGAAATAATAGCCTCACTGCAGCTAAGCTGCTGTTCAGGGAACTGATACCCAGGTATGGGTTTCCGACTTCTTTGGAATCAGATCGAGGAACTTATTTTAATAATGAGACTTTAAAGTTGGTGTGTGCAGCACATAACACAGACCAGAGGCATATGGGTTGGTGGAACAGATGAATGGAACACTGAAAGCTTGATTGGCAAAGGTTTGTACCTCTACAGCATTGAAATGGCCTGATGCATTGCCACTTGTCCTGATGAGCATGCATATCACCCCTAACAGGAAGTTAGGACTGTCTCCCCACGAGAATCCGATGGGTCCTGCAATGAGGTTACCATTGCGGAGTACCTGCAAATGCACTTGTGAACATAACAAATGACTTAGTGCTGGATTATTGCAAAGGTCTGGCTGATGTGGTGCACTCTATGTCTCATCAGGCTGAAGCAGCAACAGTTCAAATGGCCCAAGAACAGTGTCACAGCTTGAAAGCTGGAGATTGGGTTGTAATAAAGAAGCATGTGGGAAAGATTTGCTGAAAGCCAAGGTGGAAAGGACTGTTTTAATTTATCTTGGTGACGACAACAGCTGTGAAGTGTGCTGGTCTTCTGAACTGGATACACACAAGCCATACGTGTAAAGTTCCATGTCCTCTTGTAAACACAGAGTTTGATCCCGCAAGAGCAAATACTGATGAAGAAGAGGTTCAATGTGACCACGCTGTGAGGATGGAACAGGTGGCTGAAGTAGAAATTGTGCAAAATTGTGAAAGTGCAACCAGCCTGCATGTAGCTAAACATGCAGGAGAGCAAAGTCAACAAATTCCTGCTGGTGCAGCAAACGTTGCAAAGGAATTGCAACCAAAAATAGAACTATAAAAGGAGATAAGTGGCCTGCAGCTGCACATGAACTGGTTGCAGATAAAATCGCACCAATAACAGAAGCAGTCGAAGAGTCAAATCAGAGTGGAGATGAAGATGGTGCTGTAAGGAGAATGAAAATGAAAAAAGTGCCAGTTCGCAGATACTCTTCATCTGAATGGGTCTAACTCATCACAAATGATTGGGAGAGCGAGTTTATGGCCTTTTGTTTTGTAAGAATTCAGTTGAACATTCTGAAACTTGAAATTACGTTTGAACTGAGATTTGAAATAGCCATGCCAATTGATCAACAAAGACATTACTCTCTGGAAGCGACCATAAGCGATCATCAAACTGTGTTCTTTTGAAAATTAATATCTAAACTGTTTTTGAGAGCTTTAGTTGAATCTTGAAGAACTTCCTTGAAAGTTGAGCATTGCTGTAAATAGGTCAAAGACTTTGAAAGCTACTTTGTGTTTCATTTTTGCTCATTTTTGCTTTTATATTTTCTTTTTCCTTTTCTTTCTGATTCTACAGAAGCTATGAACATTGGACAGGGCAAACATAGTAGGTGTAAATATGTGTGCATTGGTTTAATAATAGTATGTATGATTGTGTTCATTTTAATGATTGCAGGAATGAATGTTTCAATGAAAGAAGAGGTACAAAGCACAGCAGCTTCACAGTAGAGAATGACAACATCCAAGCAGGATAAGTTTTATAAGGATGAGGGATTGCTTCACTTAGATGACACAAAGGGAGGTTTATCTCCCAATGTTTATTATAGTTTGCTGTATGAGTATGTGGATATGATGAATGTGCGTGATTGTTATGTGTGTGCACAAATTCATTTGCCAGTGTAAGGAAGAATCACATATCATAGCTTATCACTATTTTATGGTATTAGTTGCAGTTATTATTAACACACCAGTACAATCAAGAATACATTCAGTATTTCTATTCCAACTATAATTTAGTTTTCTATTTTGTTCCCAATAATCAGAGTTTGAGCAGCATTGCAAAGACTAGGAACATAGATATTGTAGGTGAATTCTTTGGGCCCACACCAATGTTTGGCACAGTATAGGCACACCAGAATAGTCTAACATGTCTTCTTACACAGATAGAAAAGGAGTTAATTAATCAAGTAGATGATAGAAGAAAAGCAATGAAAGAAAGGATAGATAAGAGTATAGTTTCTAGAAAGAAATCAGTTCACAACACACCTGATACACAAAGACACAAAGCAGACAGTGAACATTGTGATGGTGCTGGGCAGGGGGCCCATGCACTGCCCATGCCAGTGCAGGGGAACCCCTGGGGACCCTGCAGCCATTCTCCACCAGCCTTCTCATGGTGGTGCTACTGCCATGAAAAGGCTGGTGGAGAACGAGGTCGTAATCCGAAGGCAGCGCTGCTTGCAGCACTGCCCTGGCAGATTAGGACAGCCACCTACCTATAGACCATCAGGATCTCTGATTTGTAAGCTTTGTAAATAAAAGGCCACAATCAAAAGCTGACAATAAGTTTGTAGGAACGAATTAATGCATGAATGCAGATGTGTTCCTGTTCAAGAGTGTATGGGAATTTATGTTGAATGGACAAGACCCCGGTACCTGGTGTTTATTACATTGGTGGGAAGAATACTTATTACAAGTAGCCGATAGGATGGTATAGTACTTGCTATTTGGGAGTGTTTTGTTTTTAATTTACCAAATGGACAACACTGACAATCCAGCAGGGATTAAAATACCTAAAATGAGATTTAGAAGAGGAGCAAGTGGTTCAGAGATTACAGAAGATAGTGTTGAAGCTTTTATTGCATCAGTAGGTGTGATGTGGAACGACATAAGGATAAGAAATATATTATAGCTTGAAGATAATATGTCAATTGATTTTTCAGGTGCATTGTTCCTAATGGACACAGAAATGGTTGCGGCAAGATCTCTGATTCACCAGAATCGCCTTGCGTTAGACATCCTTTTAGCAAAGGAAGGCGGAGTCTGCAGAATTTTTAAAATCACAGCATTGCTACACTTTCATACCCAATAACAGCAGGGAGATAAGGAGATACTTATCTGATTTGACAAGTCTGAAAAATGACCTAAATGACCTGAAGGAGGAAAATGTTTGGGAAACAATAGGTGAAGGATTCTCAAAAACAGGATCTTGGTTTGGTAACTTGGGAAATGGTTTTGTGAAACTTATCCTGAAACCTTTTATTGATTGGGACAGTGTGCACAATTTGTGCACTTGGAATTTACAAGGCTTACAATTTCTGTAAAAGGCAAAGAGTAAAGAATAAACAGAGGAGGGAAGAAGTGGAAATGAGAATATGAGAAACAGGTATTATCAGACAATGAAGAGAATTGACAATTATCGCAAACCTAGATCAATGCTTTGTCAGAGTACAAGGTTTTGATTTTGTCTCATTGTACATGAGAGAGATCTAATATTATTAACATCTTAGTGGCATAAAAATTAACATATGGTGACAAATGTATCTACATTTAAAGGCTGAACAGAGAAAATAACATGAGTTGTAAAATGTGCACATTTGAAATATGTGGCCGCCAGTCGTATTGTGCACCACATTTTAACATGAGATGTTTTGCATTTTATTAAATGAAGCATTAAAATGAGTTAACATTAAATAATGTTTTCTTAAAATGTAACTTAAGAATTCAAGTATTACATTTATATGGATTAAACATACTTACATTTGATTAAATTCATTTTATTGATACAAGTTGCGTGTACAGAAAATAAATGCACGTTTAAATTGTTTCTAACATGCCATAAATAATGTTTGTAAATAAATAATTTGCTTTGCATATTTGATTTGAGTTGTAAGGTGCACTATAGGTTTATTAATGTTTTGAATGTATTAAAGTGTATTAAGGCTTCTTCAGGCCTGAATGATTTATTTTGCAGTAGTAATGGAAAATCCCTTTTTTATTTTGTTCTCTATGACCTGAATTATTTTTCTAGGAAGTTAATGTGATGTTGAATGTCCTGCTGTATTGAAAGATAGAAACATGTTTGTTGATAACAGTGCTGCATTATTTGTTTTAGCTATCGAACGTGACAGGAAATGCATGATTCCTATGTAAAAAGGTTTAGTTCCCTGAGAGAAAAACCCAATGTTGCAAGTGATTAGAGATTGTAATATGTTGTTAAAAATGTGTGAAATCATTCAGAAGCAATGCATTTTTTCTGAGAAGATTAGGAATAGTGGCAGAAATGGTGGTACCATTGAAAGCCATTGGTCACCGAATCTGATGTCCGAAATACGCCCACCTGAAGGACCAATGAATGGATTGTGCATATTTTAATTAGTGAGGAACTTTGAAATCGAAGTCAGTCTTCAATCAGATTCCCTCTTACTTCAAAGTTGTCCTGATATCTGCTAAAGTTTGTTCACTTCTGTATTAAGTCTGTTGTCACCCTCCTATTATCTATGTCACCAAATGAGTTTTCTCATCTTAGTCTCATTGCCCTATTCCAGTTATGAGGTTCAGTACTAATAAGCCCAACTAATTCTGAACTGTTGAATTGTTCTATGTGCAGCCCGTGTTCTGCAGTGCCCTGGTGCTGCTGTCAACTGACGCTTGAAGAAGGTGACCATCTCGTCTGATGAACTATTACTGTCTGCTGTCCCACGAGGAGAGATATAACTAAATGTGGTTTCTTGTTTTCTTTTTCAGTTAGATAATAACACCAGCGTAGTTTTTAGAATGAGTTGCCCTGGTTCGATGTCTTCTTAATTATTTTTGTCTCTCTTTTATTTTACTTTTGTCCACATGTGTTAGCCGTTCCCACACATGCAAGTCTAAATTTGTGTTAGCGACAGGAATAGCCCAGATCTGAAACTTGAAATCCAAAATTGATTATGAAAAACTGTATTTTGATGATTCACTGATGTCACTTCCCTGGAGAAATTGGAACAAGGTCACTGAAGCCCAGCTCACAGCCAGCCTCAATGCGACACCCCCCGAAATCGACGACGATGTCAACACTGCTGCACGCAGCCTCCACAAATGGATCACCGACTGCACCAACACTCTTGCCCCCTTGAAGACACCCCATTACGGAGGCACAGCCAAGAAAGAAAACTGGTTCACCCCCGCATTCAAAGAATCGAAGCAGGTCTGCAGACATCTAGAGAAGAAATGGCGCACCGACAAGACCCCCGCAAATCATAAAACCTCAAAAACGCCATCAAACATCACCATCAGCTCATTAAGGCCACCAAAAACTCACTCTGCAATAAAGCATCAATAAAATAAAAACACCCACAACAGCAAGGGACATTTCACTGTCATTAAAGAGTTCATCAACTCCAACTCAGACTCCACCGACATGCCCCAGTTTGCAAGAACTCTACGAAAACCACGCCAACTACCTCCACCGCAAGATCACAGACATTTATGACAGCTTCACCACCCAGGGCCCCCCTACTACTCTCACCACCAGCCCGTCGACTGAAGCGTCACCACGACCCCTCACCCTCCTCCGGTGGAAGAACATCACAGACAATGAGACCAGCAACCATCCACTCAGGAGCACCCAATGACCCCTGTCCTCTCCACATCTTCAACAAAGTCAGCGACATCATCACACCCAAACTCCGGCATGTCATCAAATGCTCCTTTGAAACTGCCACCTTCCCAGAGAGTTGGAAACACACTGAGATCAACCCTCTACTGAAGAAACCCACCGCCGACCTGACAGACCTCAAGAACTACCGGCCCATCTCCCTGCTCCCCTTTATGGACAAAGTCATTGAGAAGGCAGTCAATGAACACCTCACTGCCTTCCTGGAAGCCAACAACATCCTAAACCCCTCTCAGTCAGGATTCAGAAGCAACCATAGCACCGAGACTGCAGACAACATCCACACCCGCCTCGACCGAGGTGAGACTGTCGCCCTCATTCTCTTGGACCTTTCTGCCGCCTTCGACAGAGTCTCACACGACACTACGCACCCGACTCCACAACGCCAGCATACAAGACTCAGCACTGCAATGGATCTCCTCGTTCTTCACTGGCAGAACACAGAAGGTCCGACTCCAACCTTTTTTCTTGGAAACCACCAAGATGGACTGCCGGGTACCCCAAGAATCCTCGCTGAGACCTACCCTCTTCAACCTCTACATGACCCCACTGGCCGCCATTGTCAGAAGCCACGCACTCAACATTGTCTCCTACGCAGACGACACCCAACAGATAGTCTTCCTCACCAACATTCTGACCACCGCCAACTACAATTTCCACGAAGGAGTGAAAGCAGTCGCCACATGGATGAAAGACAGCTGCCTCAAACTGAACTTGGACAAAACAGAAGATCTCATCCTCAGCTCCACACCCTCCATCTGAAACGATTCCTGGTGGCCCACCACCCTTGGAAAAGCCCCACCGACCACGCCCCCAACCTCAGCGTCATCTTAGACTTATCGCTCTCAATGGACCGACAGGTGAGCGCCATCTCATAAGGCTGCTTCCACACCCTGCGCATGCCTTGAAAAATCTACAGGTGGATCCCTACCAAAGCCAGAAGGACAGTCATGCAGGCCCTCGTCAGCAGCCACCTCGACTATGGCAATGCACCCTGTGCTGGAACCACCACCAAGAGCCAGAAAGACTGCAACACATCCAGAATGCCTCCGCCTGTCTCCCCAAGAACACTCAACAACACAGCCACACCTCCACCCTTCTAAAAGAGCTATACTGGCTGCCTATCGACAAGAGAATCACCTTCAAGCTCCTGACCCACGCCTACAAGGCCCTGCATGACGTGGGACCAGCCTACCTCAACCACAGACTCTCCTTCTACACTCCCGCCAGACAACTCCGCTCCGCCGACCAGGCCCTCACCAACGTGTCCCACATATGGAAGACTACAGCTGGAGGAAGATCCTTCTCCCACATCGCCGCCAAGACCTGGAACACCCTCCCCATCGGTCAGTCCCCCACCCTGTCTGAGTTCAAGAAGGACCTCAAGACCTGGCTCATTGACTGAACCTCAGCACCCCCCACCTCCCCAAGCGCCTTGAGAACTCCATGTGTGAGTAGCCGCACTTTACATATTCTTGATTAATTGATTGATCATCTGCTTTGAAATTTAATAATAATGTGCATACTGTGTTGTTGCTAATCTATATGATTCTTTCAGAGTGTTTAACAGTACTGATGTTTAGTAGGTTAAATATTTTCAGATGTTTCGGTCAGCATATGGTTTCCATGTATGTCTATAACTTAGTTTTGTGCACCATAAATGTTACATTGCTTTTGGGATTGTAATAAAGCTTTTAATTTTTTTTCAGTTTGGAATCTGATTTAGTGTTAAATTGTTCATCATGTCTAGTATTGTTTTATGATACAATGACATTGGTTTGTGATAGAATGATTTTGACTACTACACTCTTCACCAAGTCCAAAGATCTAGTCAACCTCGATTGGTGAGAATAGTGATGATGCCTCACCTTCCCATCTGTGGTTTATGAACCAGAAGAAGAGAGAAAGTCTTCCTCGCACAGGGCATCAACACAAGCATTTGTCTCTTGTACTGCTAACAGTGCTATTGCTTCTTTTCTTCAGCTTGAGCCCCCTTACCATAAGGTGCTGTGTGCACACACATGCATCAGTGACAGCAAAAGCACGTGCCAGAACGAGCTCCCAATGATATGCACCAAGGGCAGTATGGTAAGAAAAATGTGAACTTCTTTTAACTACTTAAGCTATGAAATCCTAGAACTAAAAGTGTATGTACATTGTAGAGATGTAGTTTTAAGAGACAGATGCAGTCCCTGAGATGTGGCAAACAAGATTAATCAAAAATAACAGAATAATACGAAAGAAATCTCGGGGACTGCATCTGTCTCTTAAAACTACATCTCTACAATTCATTTATTGGGCTTTCTTTGGTTATCATTCTCACTAATTTGGTTATTATAAAATCTTTTTATCTAATTGTTATATTTAATTCACTTATTTCTTTATGTGCACCAAGGTTTTTTACGGTGAACAGGTGTGGGATTTCCTCACCAGGCAGTGTATATAGTTGTTATGAGCCACAATGGCTTAGGTAATTTGTTTATGTTGTATATACAGGCACTGTTTCCATTGTCCTGAGGAGGCCTGATTTGTTAAGGCCGAAACGCATCGACTGTAACTTCTAATGAGTGACTGTTGGAATTCTCGAATTGTTGGATTTAAGAATTTGTGTACTGTATCAGACTTTTTTTCAGTGACTGGTTTCTCTCACTGAGGCTGGATACTTCCCTTGGACAACTGCCACTGCCTTCCTTTGTGACTGCTGACCACTGGATGGCTAAGCAGACTATGCCTTATTTACTACGGTGCCCTAATGGAACTGTTGCCCGATTTCTTTATGTGTAATATTTGTATATAATTAGAGTTTTATTGTTATATATTTTTGTGTTTTAGATTTTTGGGTGCCCAGGTAATTTGTGGGCACTATGATTAAATTGGTTTAATGGAAATAAAAGAAATTATTTTTCAGTGAAAAATTTAGGTTTTCGCTTGGATAGTTGGTCATATATTTATTCCTTCTGGATATTTTGATTGTTGTACAAGACTACCACAATGGCAAGGTTTTAAGGTCACTGAGTACCTTTGTCGAGTTGGGACATGTATTTGTCGAGTGAAGCACTTCAAATAAGGAACATGTAAACAAAAAAAAAGTAAAAAGAAATTCTGTTCTAAAAAAAACGAAACATAGCAAACATTCCACTTAATATTTAACTAAACACATACCGATCACCCGTAATCCATTTGAAGAGTAAATATACTTGCCTAGTTTTTCAAAGATTGTATTCTGTGATTCGGAAATGTATATAATAACATTCTTCGATCCCAGAAAACACGAGCAGTGTTTAAATATAGTAAATCACTATGATTCTGAGAAATGCACATTTGATTGCACATTTAACATTTGAATAACTATAAGGGTGAGAATGAACAAAAGACAGCAGGACAAGGGTCTGATCTTAATTTATGTGTCCCAAATAATAATGGTTGTCAGATCTGTATTATTTTCCTCAGGTAATGTCCATTTACCCATTCCTTTCAATTTGTATTGCTACATATAATCGATCGAGATCTTGTGTAAAAGTAAATTTGACGGACGTAGGCAAAAAATTACAAACAAAATGAATTGGATGGTTAACAACACCGGAATTCTTTAAGGATAAGTTTATTTTAAAACATAACCTTCCTATATTATAATATACTGCCCTACAGTGCATATTATGTGTTTTTATGAATAGAAAACATGCTTGTTGTGTTGGAGTGTTTATGGTGCACATTGTTGGCCTTTCATACATTAATGGAGGTGAATGGTTAAGGCCTTAAAACAATCTTACACCATAGGAAAATGTGCTCTGGCAATAATGTGTGGAGGATAGAGCAGAAAAATTATTTAATCAAATGTACAGTAGAAAGGGTGTCCATCACAATCATTAATTGCATTAGATGGCAGTATGCATTGCAACACAACTGTTAATATAATATTTATGTATTAATTGTTTGAAGAATTTCAAGTGAAAAACATGGGTTGCGAATGTACCTGTAATGACAGACAAGCCATTGGGTGGAAGTTACATTTGTCTATTATCGTTTTATGCGGCCAATCAGCAAACATTTTTGTTTCACAAACACAAATTCCCACAGCAGGAGTTTTGTAAAACAAAATATTAATAACTCTGACACCCTGGAAGATTTCTCCCAAGGTGTGATGGTCAATTTTATGTCATTTTTTGTTTGGTACCTTCAGTTCTTTTGCTGGCGGTCCCAAACAGAAAGAAAGAAGCATTAGACCGTCTGCTTTAGAATTGACAGTCTAATGTACTTACACAGAGGGCCCCAAGTCCATTAGTGTACGTTTTCTGCTGGCAGAGCCAGTGGGGGCGGGCACCACTGGTGAAAACATGGTTCACCTGATTCACCTGGCACTAAACAGAGCGGGAAGACTATAAATTTGACAAACAGGTTATTCCTCCAAGCTTGTGGTGGAGTACCCTCTCGTCAAACGTTAAGGCAGGCCCTTAGTTGAATTAGGAAAGTTCAGCTTCACCAGCCTTGCACAGCTCTTCTGATGATAGACCTTTAACCGACGGTGGAAAGTTCTTTCATCATACCACCAAACCGATAAATTGTGGACCACCAAACAGTCGAGCATACCAGATCAATTGTCTGGCTCTAATTTTGCATGTGTAATATCTCTTGCAAGGTGATATTACACAAAATGCACAGGAAGCACACCTGGCAAGTTTGCCCTGGAGCTCCTGAAATCTGCCATCATTTTTCTCTTTCATTGCATTTTAGTCTTACCAAGGCGGCAAAACAAACCCTGGAGAACTTCTAAACAGGAATTCCCTTATTTGCTTAAGATTATTCCCATTTAGTGAAAAATGAACTACCTTGGTTTTGGTTCATGGACTCCTTATGAAGCATGTATTTTTGGCAAACTGATCCCCACTCCGAATAAAGTATAGTTTAAGAACGTGAATTGGGACAAAGGGTACCCTTAGCAGGTGAAGAATGGGGATATATACATATCACGTTTTTGTACCCCCTCACTTTCTGCAACTGTGCCGGAGCTGTTTGGGTACGTGGTACTCCCTGCAGATGGATAAAGCTATAATAAGATAGATTACCTAAAATAGACACTAACTTCTGCCTTTAAATAAAAGAACTATAAAATACGTTTTGAAGTCTCACTTCTACATGAGCAGAACTTTAAGGTGTACATATTATGCACCGAAATAATTTAATAAAAGTTTGGTTACTGCCACATTAGGTGTGGTAGATTCACCTCTTTATTAGTGTTGGAAATCGTGTGCTGTACAGTGCTGTCCAGGGTTTGTCTTTGTGTAAACTATTTTTTGTGAAGCATCAGAAATGATCTCTGCAATATTAATGTTCTCAGTCAGTCCCCCGATTATTCGGCCAACAAACGCACATACAAAGACCGATTTTATATGAAAACTACACAATATTAAATTGCTCTTGCATCAGGCAAATATTTCCGGCTATTTTGTTTGTTAAGATGTGGACACATTTCTGGTTACAGACGGGACACAATATTGAAGAGATTCATTTTCTTTGCGAACATTTCTTCAATTTTTGCCCTGGGCACCTCCAGAGACTTTGAAGCTGAATATCTTCATATCTAACCACTCTTAAATTTAATTTTCAGAAGGATTAAGTAAAACTTTATGCCTCGGGATGAAGCTATGACATTTTATGGAAAAATGAATGACCTAAGCTTGTATCTTTGATGCCCTTAAGGCACCCAGTAAGTCTTCCACTATGATAATTATGATTTATGATTCTTACAATACAAGAAGGCAGGAAACTGAGAACAATGAAGAAACAGAAAAGCGTACCTTAAACAAAAGAACAAAAATAAGTGTAGTAATCGGCTGTATACCAAAACGCTTGATGAAACAGAGGTGTGAGTCTGTGAGATGAAAGCTTGAAAATGAAATATAGTATTTCACTATACTGTTTCACAAAACAAAAACTTTCAAGGTCCATGAATGGACAGTGAGACAGTTTTAAATTGAGCAGAACAGTTAGCCGTGGGGTGGACAGGAAAGAAGACATGTAGTGCAGTGTTGGGTAAGTGATAGCTTAATAACGCAAGTCCGTTTACCTATTTTTATTAAAATCACAATACAAGCTGGATGGAATGCTGTGCACATAATTCTCTATTTAGTCCTAAACTCCTTTTCTGGTAAACGAGTTTAAAATCTTCATACTTGCAAAACCTACAAGTACTTTCCCAGGAACTGATTTAAATATTAGCATTCCTTAAAATTGTATTTGAACAGTGGCAGAATACCACTGAATGAAGTGCAGAACACCTTGGCAAATCAATTTATATGATATTCCTGCATTCAGAGCCTACATTATCACCTCGAATTACGACCCCATTCTCTCTTTACACCGAGATGCGCTTTCATAGACCTGTGGTCTGCTTACACCTCCTCTAGATAGCATGTAATGTCACAGTCACTACGGAGCCACTACAGATACGGTGTAACCACTACTCCTTATCGTGACATTTTTAGTCTTTCACTTGAGATATCTTTGCATAGTAGCAAACCAGATGACTGCTATAACTCTTTTCTTCCTTTTTTCTGTTAACTGTATGTTGTATTGTACGTATTTGAAAAGAACACTATCACTCCTGAGGGTGTTCTGGCGCTGGCACCTGTATGTGATAGATTTGGTACCATGCTTGGGTTCTTTCTTAGGTATTCAATGATCCACATTATTGGGATCTGCAATGCAAGAGATTTCAAATATAGCCCAGGCCAGGGTGGGGGCGGAGCTAACTGCTGTGGCATGCGCAGTATCTCTCCGTGCCCAATGCAGTGGTTTTCCTACTCTCCTGCTATCCGAGCCAGCTCCCATAAGGTGGAGGCAAAACTCCTGCAGCCCAGTGAGATCTAGGTACCACTGGGCTACCGGAGGACGAAGAGGTTGCTTGACAGAATTCCTGCCTGATCGCAGCCCACAGGCTACCACACGTTGGCATGATGGTGGAGGTGGGACATGGAGACTAAGCGATGGTGCTCGGTGAGCTGATGACAGCAGCAAAGGGCTGTGGCTGTGCTGCGCTGAATGGGAGCTATCTCTACTGGATCAGTGCTGCAGTACTCCTGAGCCCCACACCCACTCGGGAGCCCACAGGATGAGGAGCGAACTCGCTGGAGGAGAGGGGAGCAATGCTGTAGTACACTCATCCAAGGACCCTACTCCCAGTGTAGGATTGCTGCAGTCTGTGCCCTGCAGAAACCTCTGTTCCTTTCTGCCGAGACTGCCTTCCTCTTGCTCTACAAGGACATGTTCCTGGTTTGCCACATCCGGTGTGGTTATTACTGCAGAGTGACTACTTCTGGGAAGGAGGAGGGACCAGCGATGGATAATAGCATGACTGCAGCATTGGCCCTACTGCGAGCATTACTATCATACCACCCTCCCAGGGACTGGTCTTGTGCCATACGCTGGTGTTGCCAGACTCTGACTGGGTTAAGAGGCCCCCTAGATAATCTCTGACACAGTGGGGCCCTTGCTGTGTTGCATGGAAAGAAAAGATTTGGGGGTTCGCCACTTGCATCCGCTGGGTGCCCCATCTCTGCACTGGTCACGAACAGACTGTCTCCCCACCCGATAACTTGTGGACACAAGTATTGAGGCATTGAATCACATGACCTGCTAGAAGAGATGGGCAGCACTGTGGCACACCATGGTGGGAGGCTTCTAATGATTGCTGTCCTAAGTTTACACTTTCACACATAGAAAGAGGAAAAAGAAGAGTAAATAGACATTTCTCCTCATACGCCTCTCCTGAGGAAGCATAGGCTTTTGATACATTCCTAGGTTTACAAGTCCTTGTATATCTAGGAACGTGTCAAAATTCATGAGTGTTGCATGGGAGAAGCCACTGCAACGGCCATGGAATGGATCTTTGATGCAGCGTAAGGCAACGCGCATTAGCACCTTACTCCATATCTACATGGCCATGTAAAGCCACACAAAGTGGCTTTGTGTGGCCTTGTAGATATGGGCCTGCAGCCTGTGCCACTGGTGCATCAAATAATGTGACACACCTGAAGCGCAAGCCACTTGTATATATGCCCATTAACCTGACTACGTAGTGGCGGATCTCGGTCTGTTACGAAATGGTCATAGGAAAATTTCAGACCGAGTGCATGTCGGTGAGACTGTCCCCTGCAACAAAAGAGCACTCAACCACGATTCATGACATGTCTGATCAGATCTGAACTCTGGGGCCCAGGATCGAAGACCAGGAGAGCAGGGCATGTCGCAATAATATAAGAGTTGCTGGTCTCCGAGAAAACATTGATGGGAATTCAATGATCTCCTTCATTGAGGGCTGGTAGCAGGAGGTGGTTGTGCCAGAGGGCTTATCGAAATCTTGTGCTTTCAAATGAGCTCAAAAGTTACTGGCCCAACCCCAGTCCCCCATGCCAGGGTTACCACCCCGACTTGTAGTGGCACGGCTCCTTCATTTTTGAGACCAGGACTACATATTGCGACAGGCACACACTGCAGGCCCCTTTTAGGTGGAAATTGAAAGATACTCTTTTTTTCCCAGATTTCACAGTAGCTGTCCAAGTACTTTTTTGTTTCTTACAGCCAAGCAGAGACTAGGACAACTTGCTATCCCCCTTGCATTACTCTTCCAGGCCAAGACCTATGTGTTAAGTAAGACAGCAAATCATTGTTTTTTTGATACCCATAAGGGGGCCTGGGAATGGATCGACACCTATGACACTGGAGGTCAATTGGACCACTGAAGGACCTTCCTGCACCAAAATGTCACAAATGCGCTCTCTTCAGGAGACAGCGAGCCACAAGACTATCTCAACGACAGGCCTGGGCATTCAGGGACCGGGCTCTGACTGTAGCAGCTATGATGGGGTGCTCTGTGGCAGTGGGGACTGGAGGAGAGCAGCCTGAATCTGGAAAAGCCAGCACCCCTGGATCCGGTCCCAGTGCCCTGCTGCCCAAGGTTATACCACAATCAGTGGATGATATTGTTTAGTTGTGAAGTTTCTCCCTTTGTTGAAGTGGGGTGGACTGTGATGAGGGAGGTGCGGGGGAGGTCGCTACCCGTCTCCTCCATGATGTGCTTCTGCTGAAACTATTATCTCTTACTTCTGGTCCTGGGTTAGGGCAAGAGGGACCATGTACTGGGTATGGACTCTGGGGATCATTATGACCCCGGCGGTCGGTGGTAATGTGGCAGTGCTACCGCCAATAGGCTGGCGGTACATACTGCCACATATTGACATTCGCAGGTTGGCTGAAGCCAACCTGCCAATGTACCACTCTGACTTCCATGGTGGTAGCAGCTGCCGGGCTGAAGATAAGAATCTCCAGCCCGGCGGCCGCTATGGTACCGCCTCAGGCATTTTGACCCTGCCTACCATCATGGTTTTCGTGGTGTTCGTAATGCCACGAAAACCATGGTGGTAGGCCCTATCAGTGACATAGAAAATCCTTCCCTGTCACTGATAGGAGGCCCCCTCCCCCAACAACTCCCCAGATGGCCCCCACTCCCTCCATCCATGCTCCCCCTTTCAATCCCCCACCCCCTCTACACACACACATGCAGACACTCACCACGCACACACACACTCACTCACCCAGGCATACATGCACACATACACGCATGCATCCATTCATTCACGCACACATTCACACACTCATGCACACCCTTCACATACACACACACAACACCCCTCCCCTGTCAGAAACCTGACTTACCTGGATCCAGGAGGTCTTCCGGCAGTGGACTGGAGGGGGCACTGCTACCGCCAGCAGCGCCAGCCAGCAGAACACCGCCAGGACATATTATTTTTCATAATACGGCTGGTTGGCGGTCTACTGGTTTTGCACTGCTGGTGGTAGCAGCTCCACCTTAATACCATCCACCAGTATGGCCATAGCTGGATTTCCTCCCTTCTGGTGGAAATCCGGCTGTGGTCATTATTCGGCGGACGGCTGTTCGCCGTGGCAACGGTCTTTTGGCGGCCATCAATGCAGCAGTAGGCAGTACTTACCTGTCAGGATACTTCAATTCGATTTCCTCAGAAGCAGAAGATAACTCCTCAGTCCCGACCTGAGCTACTCACAACGAATATAAATCCTTCGTGCTGAGTACCCCGGAGGGGGAAAGGGGAATGGGATGGTAGAGAGACTGCCACAGAAATGATGAACGCCAGTACTCAGTCTGCCTCTTCACATCTAAGATTGGATACAGCACCTGCAAGAGTCACAGTCGCAATTACTAGGGACATACAACATCAGTTTTTCACTTTCTACTCTCAACACTTAATTCTCTTTAATTCTATTATTTCTTCACTCACCCTGAGTTCTCTGTAGCCTTGCTTCTCTCTATAAATGATAGCTCTTCTTAAAAAATGCTTATTACTGATTCTGGAAGAACTTCTCAACCTTTGTTAGAGATTGGTTTTATGTTGCTATATATATATATATAGTTGGTGATAATGCGTTCTTCAAATCAGCTGATGTTATTTAATTTCTCCTGTCTTATTGTGACTTCTGTCAATACTTGTATTTGTAAATGCTTGTTTATTAAAGTTCGTTTCTCCTTTCTTACTTTGACATTTGTTGATAACTTGTATTTGTAAATGCTTGTTTATTACAGTTAGTTTCTCCTTCCTTACTTCGACATCTGTCGATAACTTGTAGTTGTAACTGCTTGTTTATTTAAGTTCGTTTCTCTTTTATACTCTATTTTGGTTTATTACCATTGAATTTGCAAATGCTTATTTGTTAACAGTTCGTTTCTCCTTTAAACTTGGCCTTTGTTTATAACCTTGACATTTGTAGATGCTTGCTCTTTTAAAGTTCGTTTTTTCTTTGACTTTAATATCTTAAACAAGAACCTTGTAAACATAAGGTTAATTCATACATTAACTCTGTAGCCTTGCCGACTTCCACGGGAACGGTCTACTATCAAACTCTTCGAATAAACCTTGACAATATTTATCCGTTTTCTTTAATATAATCTTCAAATGTAATTTTACCTCACAGGAGTTTCTGTTCTGAAGCACGCTCTCTCTCCACACAGCTGATTCCTGTCAGACCTCAGTTGAAGTGCAAGGCTTCCAGCTGGAGAGCTCGTAACCTAGCAACCAACCGATTGCAAGACTAGAACTGTAACTAACCTTCAGGACTCGCAGCGGCCATCTTGGATCTTCTCTTCTTGATTCTTCCTTTGAAATAAGCGCAAGATTACTCTGCAAACCTTCTTCCAGTTTGGGCTTTGCTGTCTCCACTGAGGATATCTCTTTGCTTTTCTCATGCACTTCTTTGATTTGACTTGGCAAATTTGTGTGGTCATGACATTACCACTGATGTCGTAACTTAGGCCTCTATGTTGTGTTCTTCCCCCTCCGTAAACTCAAATGATGGTTGTTTTAAAACTCACTGGGGAAGAGTTTATGCTTTAATTCTGTACTGTTTGGTCAGAGTGCTGCAGACTGTCCATGGGGTACAGTTGCAGTATGTTATTTGTGATATACCCCCCATGAGGGGGAACTTAGTGTTAAGTTCACATTGGGGTGATTTTAACTTTCTACATTTGCAACCCATAATTGTGGGAGACACAGGTTGGGTGACATGGGGTGCTGGGTTTTTTACCAATGCTTACCTATGTGTCCGGCACCACTGCCACTGTTGGGGTGATCCCATGGATTGACAGGAACTTAGGCCTACATTACGACATCGGCAGTAAGTACCGCCTACCACCGCTGCGACGGCCGCCAAAAGACCGTTGCTGCGGCTAACAGCCGTCTGCCGAATAATGACCACAGCCGGATTTCTGCCGCAAGAAGGGTGGAAATCCAGCCGAGGTCATACTGGCGGATGGCGTTAAGGTGGCGCTGCTACCACGGCCTGGCGGTGTTCTGCTGACGGGCGCTGCTGGCAGTAGCAGCGCCCCGTCCCGTCCCCTGCTGGAAGACCCCCTGGATCCAGGTAAGTCGGGTTTTTGACAGGGGAGGGAGTGGGGGGTGTTGTGTGTGTGGGGGGGTATGTGCATGAGTGTGTGAGTGTGTGCCTGAATGAATGGATGCATGCATGTATGCCTGTTTGAGTAAGTGCATGTCTGCGTGTATGTGTGTGTGTGGGGGGTGAGCGATTGGAAGGGGGAGCATGGTTGGAGGAGGTGTGGGGGGGCATCTGGGTAGTTGTTGGGGGAGAGAAGGCCTCCTATCAGTGACAGGGAAGGAGTTCCCTGTCACTGATAGGGCCTACCGCCATGGTTTTCATGGCGTTACGATCGCCACAAAAACCGTGGCGGTAGGCAGGGTCAAAATGCCTGAGGCGGTACAATAGTGGCCTCCGGGCTGTAGATTCTTATCTCCAACCCAGCGGCTGCTACTGCCATGGTGGTCGGTGTGGTACATTGGTGGGTTGGCTTCAGCCAATCTGCGAATGTCATAATGTGGCGGTATGTGCCACCAGCCTGTTGGCGGTACCACTGCTACATTACCACCGACCGCCAGTGTCATAATGACCCCCTTAATTTCCTCTCCAAGAGACACAAGGCTCAAATGTATCATAAGCAAGTGAAATACATATAACCTCTTTTTAGGAGTCGCATTTAACAAAAGAGAAGGGAATATCATTACAGAAACACTGGAGGAGAAAGATCTATGATACCACATACTCTATCTTTACAATAGGGCTACTGGTATGGATTCTCTCAGGATCTCATAGATATAATAGATCCCGATGGCCCCTATGTATTACGGGTGGGAAAATTATATGGTAAGGACATAACATTAGTGACCATTTACGCCCCTAATATGGCCCTTCCTAGCTCCCTAAACTTCCTAATTCCCCGTATACACTATTACCCAATGCTAGTTGGAGGCGACTTTAACCGTGTAGCAGGTCTCACCTTAGAAAGATCGCATCTGGACTACCTACTTCCCTGACCCATAAAACAGCCCAATCATTCTGCCAATGTTTGCAGAATTTATTGATACTTGGGGGCCCGCAGCCTGCCTATTGGGCCTCTTCCTTTAAACTAAAGCTAATATGATCAACTATCACTGGCCACTCTACCATGCAATCTCACAAAAGATTTAGTTTGTGATGTCATAACTGTTCTTTTAAATACTATTATATTACATGGTATAGGTGAGATAGTATAAAATGGTATAAGCAGTGCATGAAAAAGGCTCAAATTATAATTACTGTAATGTGGCAACCGAGGTGAATACACTCTGTTTGGGGCTGTATAAGTGGTAATAATGTGAAGATATTACGTAAAGTATAATTAAAGGTATACATTTAAGGTCAGAAAGTTTAATTTTTATGTTTTTTAACTTTTGTTTGCGGCTAAAAAATAAATAAACATATCAATTTAAAGGTGATGAGTGAATTACAAATTTAAGGTGTAACTATAACTGAAGAATGTTTGTGTAGTTTAAATTTGGTTTGTATAGACAGAATAACTACAGTTTTCCTAACTATAACAAAGGTTTATAACAAAGGTTTAACCTTTGTTTTCTGCATTGAATTTCAATGTATTTTTTATTTTTTATTTAAAAAAAGTTTTTTGATGTTGATTGTAGTGTCATTAAGTGGAGTGTAGCACAGTAGAGTGGAGGAGAGTATCTTACATATACTGTGATAAAGTGTAGTGTTGTAGTGTGGAGTAGAGTGGAATGTGGTACAATGGAATGGTGTACAGTGGAATAGCATATAGTGGAGTGGTGTAGAGTGCCATAGAGTGGAGTGTTGTACAGTGGAATGAGGTAAAGTGAAGTGACATACAGTGGAGTGCCATACAGTAGAATAGTGTACTTTACAGTGGCAAAGAGTGGAGCAGCATAGAGTGCAGTGTGGTAGAGTGTAACAGCATACAGTGGAGTAGCATAGAGTGCAGTGGCATAGAGTGGAGCTGTGTACAATGGAGTGAGGTACAGTGTAGTGGCATGCCATACAATAGCATAGAGTGAAGTGTTGTGGAGTGGATTGGCATAGAATAGAATTTCATGTAGTGGAGTGTGATAGAGTATAGTGGCATACAGTCAAATACTGCATATGACATTAAAGTGGCATACAGAGGAGTGTCGTAGAGTGGAGTGGCATAGAGAAGAACTATGTGTAGCGGAGTGTTGTAGAGTGTAGTGGTGTAGAGTAGAATAATGTATAGTGGAGTGGTGTGATGTGGAATGGTGTAGGGGACTAGCATAGTGTGCAGTGGCAAAGGCTGGAGTGCCATAGAATGGAGTGACATAAAGTGGAGTGCCATAGAGTGAAGTGGCGTAGAGTGGAGTGGGGTAGAATAGAGTGGCATAGAGTAGAGTGGTATAGAGCAGAGCGGCATACAGTCAAATACCCCATATTACATACTAGCATACAGTGGAGTGGGTTACAGTAGGGTGGCATAGAGTTGAATAGCATAGAATGAGTGGGATACAGTGAAGTTGCATACAGTGGAGTAGTATAGAGTGAATTGGTGTACAGTGTAATGGTGTACAGGGCGGTTTCCTACAGTGGAGTGTGTTGGACTGGAGTGCCATATAGTGGAACAACATAGAGTGGAGTGGTGGACAGTGGAGTATTCTAGAGGTGACTGATATTGTGTTGAGTGAGGTACACTGTAGTGACACCTAGTGGAATGGTATAGAGTAGAGTGGCGTACAGTGGAGTGGCATACAGTAGAGTGGCATACAGTGAACTAGCATACGCTGGACTGTTGAGTAGTAAAGAGTGGAGTGATATAGGCTGCAATAGCATGTCATGTGGTAGAGTATCATAGAGTGGAGCGAGGTACAGTGTAGTGACATACAGTGGAGTAGTGTTGATTGGAGTGGCGCAGAGCGGAGTCTCATACAGGGTAGTGGCATAGAGTGTAGAGTTGTAAAGTAGAGTGTTATAAAGTGTAGTGGTGTACAATGGAATAGCATACAGTCAAGTGGAATACAGTGGAGTAGTGTGGAGTGGAATAACATTGAGTGCTAATGGTGTACAGTGTAGTCACATAGAATTGAGTAGCATGTAGTAGAATATCATACACTAGAGTGATGTAGAATAGATGGTTATATTATGAAATAGGGAAGAGGGTAATAGGGTAGGGTAGATTAGTGTAGAGTGGAGTGATATTCAGTGGAGTAGTGTAGACTGGAGTGATGTAAGGTATAAAAGTGTGCAGTGAATAGTCTTAGAGAGCACTGGTTTAGAGTGGAGTAAAGTAACAGTACAGTGGCATAGGCTTGTGTGACATAGAGCAGAGTAGTACAGAGTGGAGTGGCATACAGTGGAATGTTACAGAGTGAACTAGTGTAGGGTGGAGTGGGGTACTATATATGGACGTACATTGTATTAGCTTAGAGTGGAGTGGAGTGGATTGGCATGTGTTCTAGTGGCATACAGTGGAATAGCATACACTGGAGTGGGGTAGAGTGGAGTGTCATACAGTGGAAAGGCATAAAGTGTAATACCGTAGAGTGAAGTGGTATACACTGAAGTAGCATAGTGTGGAGTGGCATAGAGTGGAGTGAGGAACAATGGAATAGCATAGAATGCTAGAATGTGGAGTACAGTGGACTAGCATAGAATGGAGTGGTATAGACTGGAGTGGCATACAGTGTGGTGGTGTAGAGTGGAGAGCTGTAGAGTGGAATACCATAGAGTGGAGTGTTGTAGAGTGGAGTGAGCAGTGTGTCGTAGGGTATACTGTAGTGGCATACAGTCTAATAGCGTACTAGTGAGTGGCAAGGACTAGAGTGGTCTAGAGTGAATTGGTGTACAATGGAATAGCATAGAGTGTAGTTGCATAGAGTGCAGTGGCATAGAGTTGAGTGGCATAAAGTGGAGTATTGTACAGTGGAGTAGTGCTGAGTGGAATAACTTTGAGTGTTACAGGCATAGTGACAACTATGTGCACTTGGTACTAAGCTTTGAACATGTGCTTGTTTTCTTTCAGAAGATGGGCTATCTGTAAAGTTTTCACCACAGTATGAAGGTTGCAGGTATTATGATTTTTAGCACCTTCAGGCATTATTTTAGGTGAATAGTCGCTCTTTGGGCAAGTTGTGCATTCAATGTACATTGTGCTTTGTAGACACTTTAAATACTCTGTGGTGTATTTCTCACAAGAAGTTCATTGTCTGAAAACAGTGTGGTAAAGAGTAAACTATCTCCATAGAATAAAAACTGTTAACAATACCCACTTTTTACACTGATATCCTCTTAATTTCTCAATGTAGGTTCAGAGACTGTCAGGGGTTTGATACAGGTAAAGAGTGTCCGTGGTAAGATATTTTGTTATGTAACACTGCTTGAGTATCAGGAGGAACTTGGTTTTCTGTGAATAGCTGTATAGAGATTGAACACTGTGTGCAGGATAGGTTACCCTTCCATCTGTAGTTCATAGTCAACATGAACTCGGCTACCCATGAAAGTATGGTATAGGGTCAATGTTACCTATAACTCTAACATCCCTGTAACCTTTGTTTTTTAAAGTGAATTTTGATGTTTTTCTTAATTCTATTTCCTAACTATAATGTCCCTGTAACCTTTAGCTTTTTCTGTGCATTTCTATAGATTTTTAACATAAAGTAATTCACATTCCAATACGTTAATCCAACCACTGCTGTGCAGCCTCCCTACTCAGCCCGATTTTGGCCACGGGGACCCCATCCCCCAGGGCCCTGCCATGAATCCTGTGGGAGCCGGCATTGCTTTTATACACAGGGAGCTGCTAAAGATGCAGCTCCCTGTCTGAAACAGCAATTGTTTCTTCTGTTTCCCTGTCAACCAACTCTCACTTGCTGTAAGCAGAAGTTTCCTCTGACTTGGCAGGAACTGGTAAAGTTCCCATCAAGTCACAGAAAACAGCTATGTCCAAGGGGTGGGCAACCCAGGGACATAGCAGGAGCTGGCCCTGTGGGGGTGGCAGTCTCCAAGACCATTAATGGATCCTTGATGGTGGGAACATGTGATCCTCCTCCAACATGTAACTAGTACAGTGGAGGTGGTAGTCCCCAGGGCTGGGGTTCCTTGATGGACCCCTTCATTCTTTAAATTCAGCCCCAGGACGGTGGCGTTCCCCGGGGCTGTGGGGGGGGGGGTCCCTCCATAATTTAAGTAAATTGTCCCAGGGAGGTGGCAGCCACCGGGGCTGTTTGGTGGCCAAGTGGCCCCCCTGCATTCATCATTTCTTAAGCCCTGGGGAGATGGCAGTCCCTGGGGCTGCACAGGGGACATGCAGCACCTGCATTTGTTTCACTATTTGTCCCTACCCTGACCCCTATTCTTTTTTTCACATTTTGTTGTGGAACTAGGCTGTAGCCGCATCCCAAGATGGCTGACAACATTTCCTGGTGAAGTGTTGGCAGCCTATCTGAGCTCCGCATTTCCCTGCTCGACCTTGTTATCATTTGTGAATCCTTCTTTCTAAGTTTTTTTTTTCTATTTCCTAACTATAACATCCCTGTCACATTTGTTTTTTTTTCTGTGAGTTCTGTGAGTTCTGTGATGGTTTTTTAAATATTAAGTAAGATGCCCATTGCAATGCACGGTGGGGCGCACTCCCTCATTACAGCCCTGTGTCTTCCTACCTGCTCTTCAGAGTTAGCTTGCTGCCCCATTCACCTCCTCCCTACCCTCTGCTGTCCTAGTCCATACACCTGTCCCTCCCTCCTGCCCTGCATGGTCTGATGTGCTCCTACTGCCCCTTCACTTCTGCCCATCATGGTCCATTATGCTGCAACTGTCCCTCCTGTCTTTCTGGTATGGTCAGCTTGGTCAACCTGCTGCCCTTGCCTCTTTTCTCTCTGCTCTCTGTTGTCCATGCGCATGACCCTTTTCCATCCCTATTGCTTTCAATGGTCCGCTGTACTGCACTGCCATTCTGCTTGCCCTGTGTGGTGTAGTGTGCTGCTCCAACCCATGACGTTTGCCCCATGAGGTCACTATCCCATTCTTCCTCCCTCCTTGATCCAATGTACCAATTTACGAAATTTTTAACTTGGTAAGAGGGAGATTTTGCAAGCAAACCTGAAGAATTGATTTTCCCCATTGACTTACATTAAAAAAGAGGAGATTTTAGATGGGAGACAGGTAAAATAGCCCTTCTGGGCTTAAAAACATCAGGGGTCTCCTGACTGAATCTGGTCTGGTAGCATGTATGGTTGTAGTGCTAATGACTCTTTCCTCTGCCCTCAATGTTCTAGAATGTTTCCACAACCTCTCTTGTCTGTCCTGCATGGTTGGTTTGTTGCCCCTACTCCCCTTCCTTTCCCTGCCCTCCATGGTTCATTGTACCACAACAGACCCTCCTTCCTGCCCAGTTTGGTCAACTTGTTGCCTCTGCACTCTCCTCCCCGCCCTCAGTTTTCTAAGTCCACGGCCTTGACTTCTGTCTCCCCATAGTATTCTAATGCACAACTAGGTTGCTAACATTCTATATTTATTACAAAAGTGTGGCACATCTGACGTCATCTTGATGTAATCAATACTCTAATGCCTAAAGCATTTCCTTTAGAAATTATAAAAATGAGAGGATGTTTTTCCCACAGAAATTATGGTTAGTGCCCTAGAAACTAAAATATGGACATATTTTCTGATTTCTCAAATAGCGACAAAACACGTTTAAATAATTTTCTATCTTTATGTACAAAAATGTATGTGTCCTAGTCAAACGTAACTGATGCTAATGTAAACCACTCCAATTCCTTTGGGTCAAGTCTGCACTATATAAAACTCAAAAAAAGAAAAAAAAAATAAGGGCCTGATTTAAGAAAAGTGGCGCTGCACCCAGTGAAGCGCTGCTTCTCTTGCGCCCCCCATAATGCTGCCATGCGTGCACTGTATCTAAGATATGCGCACCATGGTGGTAGTTGGGGAACGAGCGTCAAAATTGCTGACACTAATCCTGAAAAGCCCATTGAGGCCCATGGTAAACAATGGTGTGCCTCCTTTTAATGCTTGCTCTGAGCAGGCATTAAAAGTGTCTAAAAAATGGCGCAAAGAAATCTCTTAGTTTTCTTTGCACCATTTCTTCAGCCCCCCATAACAAGGGAATGCCCCCTTTGCTTACATTATGCCATTGCACAGGCATAATATAGAGCAAAGGGTTACAAAGTAGTGCAATAGATGCATTGCGCCACTTTGTAAATTTGGTGCTGTGATTTGGCCTTGTTAGGCCACGTTAGAGTAAAACAAAATGATGCTGATTTGGCACAAGGAAGCACTGAGGGCTCTTAAATCTTTACCTAAGTGTTTTGCACACTTCTGTCACTGGGCTATACTTGAGCTACTTTTGGGTGATATGTGTGATACATTTGGGTTTTATTTTCCCTGGTGTCCATCTTGAGAGACTTGTTTGGTATGAAACACCCTATTTTCCTTATTTACTGCAGTATTCTCAGTAGAACATGCTTTCAGTTTTCCACTTCGATTCTGTCAAGAAGGTGTGCAGAAGTACCAAAGTTTTGTCATAAATTCAGAATGTTGCCACTCTGGTTGCTCAATAGTTTACTGCAAACTGTTGAGCACCAGGGAGGTAAATGGCAGTCTGCTGCTGGTGTTGAAAGTGCATGTTTCAGTTTGCATGTCAGAATGTTTCAATGAAATAGAAGAGAAAGATATTTGAGAACTCACTTAAAACTTCCTAATTTTTCTTTCTACAGCACTAACCATAATTTCTATGACAAAATGAACCCCTACATTTTGTTCCTTTCCAAATTACATGTTTAACGTTTTACCAGTTTGATTAATTCAACATTCAGGTATGCCACACTTATGTCACAAGTAGGACTGTTCTAGAACACTTTGGAAGGCTGTACTAGCACACAAGGCAATTAACTGACAGGCTGCTCCTGTCGGAAGTACAAGGTTTAGTGAGAATGTCAGATTTCATTCTCAAATGGCTGGGAAAGATAGTGTGAATTTACTTAAAATATGTTCTCATTTTAGCTTTTGGAGCACCTTCCATCACCTCTATGGGAAAATCAAGAGAAAACAGTTTTCCCTCAAACATGGTTCATGAAATCTGAATAGGGTAAAATCCCCTTAGAGCACACTATAATTCAAAAAATTGGTATTGTACCATCAACAAATGATTTATATTGTAACAAATTTTTTTAGCACCTTTTAAACATTCACCTTTTTGTGTCCCTCAAAATCTGCCATTTACCACAATACATTTCAATGGACTGCTATCATGTATATTGGTCCCAAGATAGCTGCCAGCACTTCCTGGTTGAAGCGCCAACAGCCAATCAGATGTCCCCATGAGATCTGTGCTTAGGCTCCATCCAGATATACAAATTTGATTGTCTTTAAATATCTCAAAACGGAATGAACATATTTAAAACAAATAACAAAAAGGGTGATCTACAGACCAAAATCTACCTTTCTGCCAAATTTGGTGTAATTCCGTCCAGTGGTTCGGGCTCTAGGCGTCCTTAAAGAGTCTTTGTGAATTAACGTGCTAAATGCACTTTTTTTTACCCTCCTTTTTCTCGCCCCAGGCGGTCCCCTTGGGTAACGGATCACCATGAAATTTCCAAGCACAACAAGACCGTTGGGAAGACTTTTTTTTGAACATTTTATAAAGATTTGGCAAATGACACCAAAGAGACAGGCAAGTCAAAAAATGTTTATATATATATATATATATATGTATATATATATATATATATATGTGTGTAATTCAAAACCCAGTGAAAAATATAATCACCAGACGGCTGCACAATGTCCCACGGATCGTATTTAGCTGAGGAATGGATGGATTATCCAAGGAATCTCAAACAGGAATCATTCGTCCACTGTTTATTATAATAAAAAATGTATATATAGATTCAGAACAAAGTCTCAATCACGCTGTCCCGACCGAATGTCAACGCGTTTCGGCAAAAACCTTCAACTGGACATTGGCAGTCATTATTGCACATATCAATTTATCCAATACAGTCCTTCTTTAGTTTCAATGACACCATGTGTATATCGAAAAGTGGCGGCCATCTTTAAACCTGATTGCTTTCTATCTCAATAGATAGATAAAAACTATATGTGTATATGAAATCATCATATTCATACATGACTAGAAAGGATTGAATATAGATCTCTAGTATGTGAATATCAATTATTGGACAAATACATTAAACACATTTCATGTGTAATAAATATATATAAATATCAATGTTTAAATAGATATATAAATAAGAGATGTAATGTTGAAAATATTTCAAATCTTTGTCTCCACACCAGACCCCAATGGTTTTTCCAAATAGAGATCATTAGAAATCCATCATCAACAAATATATGTATGGTACAAGATCAATGTGGTCCATCTACGATCACAATTAAAGCCATAATGGGCACATATGGACTACAAAAGATCACATCAATCACCTCAGCAAAATGTCTCTCATTCGTAGATAAATCTAATAAGGATTTTTTGGTCCATTGGAAGACTAAATAAATTCACCTCATTGATAAATATATTAAACATCGTATACATCCATATAAATATCCATATAAAAGAGAAAAAGATTTTTAAAGTAATCAAACCACCTATATTCATAAAGTGCTCAGTGTCAAAAAGTGCAGTCAGATCTAATCTATAGAGTGCTAATCAAAATGTGCAAATATAGACACTTAAAAAGAATGTTCTTTAATGGTAAATCTGGCTATACTGATACCAGCCTAAATCTGGAGCAAAATATCATTAAAACAGATCTTCATTTTCCATACCCATGCCACAATGTGTAAAGAATGTTCTAAAGATAAATTTGATAAAGGTGTAGAGTGGAAATGTCACAGATGGACATAAAGTTCCCCATCTAAATTATGCGCCCATGGGTTTTCAGAGCCAAATAACAAAATCATCTTTAATTCCATCTGTCTCAACTCTGCTGTTCTGTCCCCTCCTCTCAAATTAGTTTTAAACGTTTTAATCCCATAGAATATCAGAGAACTACAGTCACCATCATGGACTTCCCAGAAATGTTTAGCTAGAGGATATGACCTGTCCTGATTTTTTATTGCTCTGAGAAGTTGTAAAAATCTCACTTTGAGTTTGTGAATGGTGCTGCCAACATATTTTTTGTGGAAGCCACATTCTATGACATAAACAACATAGTCAGTCTCACAGGTTATACGATCAGTCATTTCACAAATCTTGCCATCAAATGTGATATAATTATGTGTATTATGAGCAAATTTGCAAGATTGCAACGACCACATTTCCAAAAGCCCAGACTTTTCTTGGATAGCCATGACTGAATGTCCTTAGAGCAGAACAGACTCCTGGTTAGATGATCTCCCAGCGAATATGTTTTGCGATATGTAATCTGGGGATGTAACCCAATATTCTCTTTAATATGAGGATAATGTCGCAAAACATGCCAATTTTTTTGTATTATATTATCGCAGTCTGTATGTTGTTGATTGAATTAAAAAAATAATCTGGGTGGAGATCTGGGTCCTTGTAGATTTTCTTCTCTGACTTCAGTTTTAAAAACTATTTTTTCTCTGGACATATTGATCACTCTACTCACTTAATCATTTAAAATCTTTAAAGGATATCCTCTATTCAAAAATCTTTGAGTCATAGTGGCAATTTCTGTTTTAAAACCTACATTATCAGAACAAATTCTGCGAGCCTGCAGGAATTCACTGTAAGGAATGCTCCATTTCAAAGCTTTCGGGTGACCACTATTTCCATGTAATATTGAATTACAAGCAGTCGGTTTAAAATAAATGGTCATCTGCAAAGTTTCATTTTTGACAGTTAGCAAAACATCCAAAATATCAGTAGTATGTGTTCTATACTTCAAATCTAAATGAATATTGAACTCATTATTGTTGAGTGCACTGATATATTCCAAAAGGGACTGTTCATCACCATCCCAAATAAGAAAAAGGTCATCAATGTATCTGACCCACAGTATGACTCGTTCCATGTAATTTTTATAGGTCTCTGACCAAGCAACTTCCTTTTCCCACCAACCCATATAAAGATTGGCATATGTGGGTACGAAAGATGCTCCCATATCTGTTCCCTGTTTTACTCATTGTCAAACAGGAAAACATTGTGGGTAATGCAGAATCTTAACATAGCCAAAAGCATATTGGTGTGTTGCAAGAATTCGATCTTACGGGTACCTAAAAAATATCTGCAGACCTGAATGCCAAAGTCATGCATAATGGAAGTGTATAAGGAGGCCACATCCATGGTGACCAGTAGATAACTAGATTGCCAAGGGATGTTGTGTATCTTAGATAAAAAATCATTAGTATCCCGCAAATAGGAAGGCAATTCTGTTCCATGGGGGCACAGAAAGAGGTCTGAATATCGTGAGGTATTTTCTAAAAGGAATGAGTTCATACTCACAATGGGTCAACCTTGAGGATTTTTCTTGTTTTTGTAAATTTTTGGTAGAAAGTAAATGCAAGGGATTTTTGGAAATTCAACTTTCAAATAAGCATATTCTTCTTGGTCAATGAGGCAACTAGCATGCCAATTATCCAACATCTCCCAATAGCTAATCTGGTGTTGAGCAGTCAGATTTACACTTAATTTCTCATAATGCTCCATGTTTGAGAGTTGGCGATGTGCCTCCTTAGTGTAACTCGCTAAATCCATGATCACAATGTTGCCACCTTTATGAGAGGGCTTGATTATAATAGCGGTATTAGATTTCAAAGCCTTTAAATCATTCTAATAGGAAGCAGAGAAGTTGATCCCCTGTTTTTTTTTATATTTCCAATTACTATGGAATTTATCAATATCATCAACTACCAGCTCATAAAAAGTGTCAATTAGATTGCCACTGGGTAGCTGTGGATTAAATCTGCTGGAAGGGTTCAAGGAACTGTTGATAGTATGATTGACTGTGAAACCCATGTTCATCAAGGTTTCCCTGTCTGTACACATGTTATCACTGGTTGTTCCACCTGTATTGATTAGATCACCAATCTCAACTAACTCTGGAATGTCATCGATAATAAACCCAGAAAATCTAACCACATTGCTATTGTGAACCAGCTGTTTGACCTGTGCTTTGCTAGAAAAATATTTCATTAGACGTAGTTTGCAAGTAAATTTATATAATTCAATTTGTGTGTTAACATAATCCCAATGCACAGTTGGACAAAAGCTAAGGCCTAAATTAAGGATACATTCTTGATTATGAGTCAAATTGAATTTAGAAATATTGACAATGATGTTAGTATTGTCCAGAGTAGAGCAACCCTCTCGTCTTGAAGTGTGTTGTTTCTTCCTCTTCCCCCTCCACGTCTTGTACCTCCCTGACCTCGTCCTCTGTTCCTGCTTGACTGTGGCGTGACCAGTTGCATGAGTCGCATTTTCCCTTGAAAATCCAATTTATTGGAAGAGGCTTCATCAGCTGATGAACTTACATCTGAGCTCTCATCTACAGAGTTAAATTGTACGTTTGAGTCCTCTGTTATATTTATCTTGTCTTGCACTCTAACGGTATTGTACTTGCGAGCAAAAGTGTAAATCCTCCCAAGTTCATAGTCTTTTTCATCTCTATTGAATTTTAGTGCTTTACGTGTTTTGATTTCATCTTCTTTTTTCTTTATGCGTTCCTCCATTTTTATTAGTGATTGTTGTACTTCCTGTAAATTACCCGCTTTCTCCAATTCTTTCATCAATTGATCAATGATCTGTATTTGTTCCTCCATACGTCATTTGGCTTGATTAATCAAAGTACCCCTAAGTTTGACCGAAGAATCAGCTGTATGTGATCTCCATTGTACGAGTAAATCAGGGTCCATGTTGCCAAGGGTGGGTAATATTAGAATCCGTAGACCTTGCGGTACTCGACCATTCTCTATATATTTAGTCAATGAGGTAATCTCCCACCATTTCTTAAATTCCAAAGTCCGTGCCTTTTCCAGCTCAAAAATGATGTTAGATATAGAGCGACTTTGAGTATTGATAGTTGTTTGTGCCCATTTAGTATAGTCAAATAATGTAGCAGCTGCTTGTTCCCATAATGCTCTTCGATCAGCCATGATATGCTTCAACAGTCAGGGTACAGAGACGTAAGGAGCAATATAATCAATGTCTTCTTTACTATTAAATGTACAGTACTCAATAGATATATGTATATATATATATATATATATATATAACCTGGTGGCAGTCGCCACTAAGTAGTTATAGTTAGGTCCGAGTTTCTATATAAAAAGTGTTTTTTTTTCTTGCCTATATTTTTGGCGCCACTTAATGAATCTTCACAAAACGTTCCAAACAAATTTGGCAGTCATGTCAGCTGCTGTCTGGAAAGTTTTTGGGTGATCCATCTGGGGGGCAGAAAAAGGGGGGTCCAAAACACTTTTTCCATAGGTAGTTTGAACTGAAATAGCACCGAAACTGCTGGACAGACTTACACCAAATCTGGCATTAAGGTAGGTCTTGGTCGAGAAAGCGACCTTTTTGTATTTTGCTGTGAATCTATACAGTGCTGTATTGGTAATTAACAGGGAAAAAAATGTTTATATAGAGACGTGGATCCATCCAGCATATGACGCAGACCTCTGCGAAACCATGAGCCACATGGATGAATGTGATTGACTGTTCAGAAAGATGCAGCCGCCATTCTATTGACTGGCTACGGTCCTGGGGGGTGGATTTTCTTTGAGAAATAGGAAGAAGGGGTCTGGGTAGAGGTACTCTGACCCTGTGGGGATAATGTATGGGTTTGTCAGTGATGAGCTATGAGTTTAAAAAGGTTAAAACCTCTGTTTTTTAATGAACGTAGATCCGTGACTCTGTCACGGTGCTCAGAATGACCTCTTGTGAAACATCGTGATGGAGTCACAAACCCATCAGATGAAAGAAAAAAAATATACAATTAAACACATACTGTCACACACACTGTCATACACTCTCACAGACCCACTCAGACACTCACACACCCACTTACAGCCCCAGTTAGACATTTACACACCCACTCACAGACCTACTCACAGACTGACATCCCCCACTCACACACTTATGCACCCACTCACAGACCCATGCAGACACTAATTTACCCACCTACAGATGCAATCAGACACTCAGGCACCCACTCAGAGACCCACTCAGACCCTTACGCACCTATTCACAGACCCACTGAGATGCTGATGCACTCATTCACAGACACATTCAGAAACTCATCTGCCCCCTAACAGAGCCACTCACACACTCAGGCACCCACTCACGGACCTACTCAGATACTCATGCACATAGATGCTCTCAGACCCTCAAGCACCCACTGACAGACCCAGTCAGAAATTCACAGACCCACTGAGACTCATGCATCCACTCACAGACCCTCTCAGGCAGTCACACATCCACTCACAGATCCACTTGGACACTCATGCACCCACTCAGATATCGACTCAGACACTCATGTATCCACTCACAGACCCACTTGGACACTCATGCACCCATTCACAGACCCACTCGGACACTGATGCACTCACTTACAAACCCAGAGACAGATGCACCCACTCACAAACCCACTCACACCCTTAAGCACCCACTCACAGACCTTCTCAGACCCTGATGCACACACAAATCCACTCAGACCCTCAAGCGCCACCTCATAGACCCTCTCAGACAGTCATGCACCCAGTCACCAACCCACTCAGATACTCATGCACGCACTCATACACCCACTCAGACAGTTATGTAGCCACTCACAGACCCACTTAGAAAATCATGCATCCACTGACAGACCCACTCAGACACTCATGCAACCACTCACAGACTCACTCACACATCATGCACCCAATCAGACCCAGTGAGACCCACATGCACCCAATCACAGGCCTACTCAGAAACTCATGCACTCACTCACAGGCCCACTCAGACCCTCAGACACCCACTCAGACCCACTCAGACCCACTCAGACCCTTCCACAGACACGTACAGACCCACTGAGACACTGACACACCCACTCACACACACACTATGAGGCTGACGCACCCACTCACAGACCTACCCAGAGACTACCCATTCACAGATGCACTCAGACACTCATGCACCCACTTACAGACCTACTTTAACCCTCATGCACACACAGAACTATTCAGACCCGCTTGCATATACCCAGAAACCCACTCGGACACTCACACACCCACTCACAAACCCAGTCAGAGACTCATGCACCCACTCACAGACCCTCTCAGTCACAAACCCACTGACAGACCCACTCAGACACTCATGCTCCCACTCACATACCCACTGAGACAGTCATGTAGCCACTCACAGACCCACTCCGACACTCATGCACCCACTCACAGACCCAGTCAGACACTGACACACCCACTTACAGACCCACTCAGACACTGACACAACCAATTTCATACCTACTCAGAGACTCATGCATACACTCACAGACCCACTGAGACCTTCATGCAGTGACTCACACACCCACTCAGAGACTCACTCGGTCACTCACACACCCACACGCAGACCCAGTCACACAGTCATGCAACCACTCCCAGACTCACTCAAACCAACAAGTACCCATTCACAGACCAACTGTGACAGTCAGATATCGAATTACAGACTGAGTTACACACTCAGGCACCCAGTCACAGGCCCACTGACACTTATACAACCACTCAGAGACCAACTGAGGACTTTATGCATCCGCTCAGAGACTCACTGAGACCCTAATGCACCCACTCACAGACCCAGTCAGAGCCTCTAGCATGCACTCACAGACTCAGTGATACTCATACACCCACTCACAGATGCACTGAGACACAGCCACAGACCCACTCAGACATTCACATACCCACTCACAGATATTTATACACTAATGTATTCATTCACAGACCTACTTACAGTTATACACTGACTCACAGATCCTGTGAGACCCTCAATCACCCAATCAGATTTCTAGTGATACACCTGTTCACAGACCCACTCAGACAGTTACATACCCAGTAACAGACCCAGTCAGACATTACCACATCCACTCACGGACCCAGTTAGACAGTTATACATCCACTTACAGCCCCACTTAGTTACTCACACTCCTACTCACCAACCCATTGGTACTTATACAGTCACTCACACACCCAGACAGACAGAGATGCACACAATCACAGATGCACTGACAGTCATACACCCACTGAAAGATCCACTTTTCCACTTGTCCATTGAGTATTAACAAGTAATTGTATTTCCTTTGAGGTATTCCAAAATGTACTGTTTCATATAGGTTGAAAATAAAAATGTATGAAAAATATGTTGGGTATTGTACATTGAATTCTGCTTTTGGTTTGCAAATCCGCGACAGAGTTGCAACTCTAGATTTTATTTTGAAAAAATAAATCAGAATTGCTTTTAAATTTAAAAAGTGTTTGGAATGTAGGGAGGCTTTAAGAACAATCTTTGTGTTTGTTGGGTGTATATGATTAGTATATATATGAGTGAATACACAGTTTTAAGTTACTCAGAAATACTCTGTTACTCTCATCTGTAAAGTCCACACCATCTCTTCTGTATATCCCATCCATGTCAAAGTGGAGGTTATTATTGTACAGTGAGCCCATGTTATGGTATCTGAGAAACGCTGAAACAGGTTTTTTTTACAGGTTTCCTGGATTTGTCTACTTGTGGACAGAATTCAATAGACCACTTCCATAACAGCCTCTGGCATTTATTAGAGAACACAAAGACAGTGTGAGGGAAATGGTGCAATAAGTCAGCAAAATTATCCTTAATTAGTATTTATAGTCCTACCCCAGTCAGTGTGCCCAGCTCATTACCATCACAGTGTACAACGCTGAGGTGAAGGTGGTGACTATCTCTAATGCTTTCAACCAATGGAAGAAATTGCTGCCACCTTAATCCTCTCTGGCCAACCCCAAAAATATCCACATTAGGCAAACCCAGGTCCCTGTCAATGCCACGTTTTCTAGCATACTCAATAGCCCAATAAACATAGATGTGCCCTATAATGCAGACTCTGAACATTTTGACAGGAAGGAGCAGTAGCACACAGGGGAAGCAGCTTAATGAAGGACTTTTGAAACTTTCAGGTGGTTAAAATGGAGGGAGTAGCACATAAAAAAAAAATCATGTAATTAATTGGATGTTGTAAAAAGAGTTATAGATAAAAGTTGGTTGTGAATAGCAAAGAGAACTTAATCAATTTTTGATTGGCTCTTATTTCTTTTACACCAGTAATCTCATTTTGGATATTGTTACATTTAATAGTTGTAAACCACATTTGCTACATCACACAGTAAAGCTAGACTGCTGCTAACAATAAATATAATGAACTTTTGAACTCCTGGTACAGTACAGTGGTCTGAAAGAGGTTGCCATGGCACCTGTGGACATTCAGTGTGGGGGGAAGAGCAGCTCTTAAAGGAGACAACCATTTGACAAGAAAATAATGGGATTTTTTTTGTAATCCCTGACTAGAGTCGCAACCCCATTGCGAAGATACACAGGGGTCTACACAGTTGGACGCAAAGGAGCACACAGTAGGAGAGTAGGCTAAAAGGTAGATAAAAGTTGAAACAAAGCTTGTGATTTGATAACTATGACAGTATAACTGAGAGGAAAGGTGAATAGGTTGTCATTACTGGTTCCTTGGAGCAAGAGTGGGGTACCATTCCTATTCTGAGTTTTTATTCAGCTAAAAAAGAGTAGAAGTGACATTGTGAACATATTTTATCTATCATCAAAAGCTATTTACAGGTATGTAAATTCCACCATTAAATTTAAAGCAAGCTCTGTTTGTTAACAAAAGTAAAAGAATACTGTACCTAATATGTAAAAATCTATTTTAAGTAAAGTGTAGTGAGATAGATGTTGGTTATTTTATAAAAATGTTCATGATATGGAAGTAGACTATTTGGGTCAATGCTTGAAAATAGAAATTGGCTTTTTATGTGGAAAGGCTTGTGAAGAATTACAGTTTTAATTTTCATTTCATATGGGTTATGTTGAAAATAGAAGGTACATTAGGTATAGGAGGTATAGTATGTGATTATAATAAAAGACATATAGGTGCACATTTCTAAGGGCTATGCTGGAAAGAAGTGTAGGTACTGATGTGTATTATTGTTCACATGCAAAACAATTAGAGTATCTTTAAAATTAACATACATTTTTCTTGTTTGCCGTTGTGAAGATGTGGAAATTTGTGGGTAGCTCTAATGCAGAAAACCTTTCACCATGGGTTATGGCTTGTTGAGTTGTGGAAATGAATATTTGTTTGTGGAGGAAATTAGACTATTCTATTGAGAAGCAATTCTGATATATTTTTTATTTGCCCAGATATATGTCTGCAATGGAAACAATTTTACAAATGCCAAAGACAACACAGCAGAAAAAGAAAGTGTGGAAATCTTATTACCTACTTGCAAGTCATGAAAAACAAAAACAACATGTGGACAATGTCATAAAGACAAAGGAGTTGCTGGAAAGCCAACAAACAAAAACTGTATGTGGGAAACTAAAATATTTGCAAGATGAAGAAAAGAAATAGGAAACATATAAATCAGTTGTACACAGAAATAAATTGTGAGAATAGGGGGAAGACGTCAAACAAGAAAGCCATAAGCTCAACTAGAAGAAAGCAACAGTTCAAGGAAATTAGAGTGAGAATGTTTCATGCTACGGTAATTCAGAATTTTATTAAAAATATGAAGAAATACAGAAGGAGAATAAAAGTATTGAAACAAAAGAAATTTGTTAAGGATATAGCTTATAAGGCATTTGCCTTGAAGAGGAAGCTTTTCATTGCGATAATCAATTGGAGGAGAGACTTGGATCAAATGGTGTTGGATATGAGAAGATGCAGCCAAAGGAAAAGACTTGTTAATAAAAGTACTTTTTGTAAAATATTTAGTGGTAATGGAAGCATACATCCAGCACAGAACCTTACTTTAATGAAGAAGCTTATTTGCAGGAGAACACATTAGTACATGCAGTGGATTCAATTGGTTAATGCTATGAAATGAAAGAAGGGAATCCAAATGAAAAAGAGAAGATTGCTAATAGAAGGAGGGAAGAGTTGATAGCTGAAGATGTTCATGAAGACCTACACAGGGCCCAGTCTACCAGTGGAGGTTAAGCAGTATTTGTGTCATTCGGCAACACTTTAATGATTTATTATGAGCTTTTGTTTGTGAATCTCTAAGTAGAACTGTTAAGAGAAAATTTTCAATTTTGCAACAGTTGCATTCTTGCAAAGTAAGAAATCTAACACATCTACAAGGACATTCTTTAGCATGTTTATCTAGGAAATTGTGCCAGAGTACCTTTCAATACTTTAGAAGGTTAGAAGTTCATCATACAAAAATATGAAGTTTAGTTAGGAAACTTTACTACATGAAGACTCCAGCGTTATGTTTAGGATAGATGAATAGAGTGCTTTTGCATGGCACCTTATAAAAGCTAGAAAAAGTTTGTGAGGAAGTCCATCTTAGGTTCTTTGGTCCTGTAGAGGATTGTAATGTGAATGAGGAATTTATAGGTATGAAGAAAGTTCAGGAATTGGTACTGAGAACTTTCAGGAAGAGATTACAAAATTCAATACAGCTATTTCTGAGAGGCCAAACTATGGCCCTCATTACGACCATTGAAGTCCAAATACCGCCAGGGCAGCGGTGGCAGTCTCACCGGCAACAAGCCGACTGTGAAGACCACCACATTATGAGTGTGGCGGTTTGGGCTCTGCCAAACTGCCACATCCCCGGTGATACTGCCAGGGCAGTAGGACAGCCGGGCCGGAGGACAGCACCTCCGGGCCAGCTGTCCACTGAAGACCGCCGGCTGTATAACGAGTTGTCTTTCCGCCAGGGTTTCCGTGGTGGTAGCACCTCATGAAAACACTGGTGGAAAGGCTACCGGCGACAGGAAATTCCTTTCCTGTCACCAGCAGACGACTCCCACAACCCTCCCCTGCAACTACACTATCCCCTAACCCCCTTCCATGTCAGCACCCCCGCATACACACACGCACACACACGCACACACACCCTGCATACTCATTCACCAACACGCATACATACACTCATTCACTCACATGCATACATACACTTGTTCACTCACACACATACACACACTCATTCAGTCACATGCCTACATATGCTCATTCACTTCCACCAACAGATATGCATTCACACAAACATTCCAACATGCACTTACTTCAACAATCACACACTTATTCAAACACCCATACACACACGCATTCATACACGCATTCAAGCACCCATATACACACACACATTCATACAGCGCCTCTGAGCCGCCGACTGCCAGCATGACTGCAGGAGGACTTCTGCCCAAATTGTAGCACAAATCCTTCAGCACTCCTAATATGGCAGTCGGAAGACCACCAGCACTGGCGGTCTTCTGGCACCCGTGGCTTCGGCGGTCTTTGTAAAAGACCACCAAAGTCATAATGAGGACCTATGTTTGCATTTTCTGTAGACGCACTCATTATAAGGTACAAAAACAAAATGTAGATGATTTTCAAAAACTGAAGGACAAAACAGGGAAAGTGGCAAGAACTTGCTGCTTATTTCTTTGTAGAAGAACATTATGATTTGTCAATTAAACAAGTAATCTATAAGTACTGCTATGACAAGTTAGAGGATTAGAGAACACCAATTAGAGTAGTGTATAATGAGCTAGAACTTATAACTATCCGAGAACAACTACAAGACTTAAATGTGTATGAATCTTTCCTTATACAATCTCCACATCTATTTCAAGCAATTATACGTTTGGAGCCGAAGGCAGGTAAATTGCATCCAACAGAGTTATTGAAAGGCCTTAAAGGAAGAGTTGTGTATTTGCCATTAGACTTTAAAAAAAAATGAAACTGTAGGAGTAGAGAAAGACAATGAAGAACCACTTATTATTTTGGTAAATGGTGTAACTACTAAGAATAAGACAATTTAGCAAGAGCTGGTTGATGTTAATAGAGCTCAACAGGTCACATTACACCTGGTACAAAATAATGTTTATTATAAAAGTTTTGATGTTCAGAATTATATAGAAAATTAAAATGTTGATGCTAATGATGAGAGTTTGCCTGCAAGGGGACAAATAGGAAAGTAGACCTATCCTAATCAGAAAAAGCCTATGCACACTACAACATCCATCCATTACATTCCAAAGAAGTCATTGGTGATGCTATAGATCTTTGCCAAATAAAGCAAGCGAAGAGAGCTCCCATGAGTGTGTGCAAAAAGTTTAGAGGCTCGCTGATTCCCAAACGTGTTTACCACAGGAATAGGAGGTCGGTATGATGACTGGCCTATACAAACACCAGCAGCTGTATACTGATCAACAAGATTAATCTCAGAGGATCCAAGATTTAGACAGCATATTCAATACATATTTCACCTTGTATTTGAGAGTGACTTGTCTCAACTTTGATAAACGATGAATCATATCTTAAAAACAGGAGTTAATCTTCAAAATATTTTTGCAAGATAGTTTGTGAAAAAAGTTCAACAAAAGGATGAAGAACAGGAATATAACCTATTTAATTTGAGGGCATGCCAATGTGTTAACAACGAATACTGGGTTCGTCATCATGGAGAACTGAAATGTATGCTGAGAAACCTAGGACCACTGCAGAATACAAAATATCCAACCGGAATAGATCTATGTCAAATATCTAAGTAAAAAACTAAATTTTTTACTGAATCGTAATTTCTTTTATTACAAATACATTAATTCAAACTTAATGTTCAATAGTCACCTATCTAACTGGAAATCAAGCATCCAAGTGTAAATCTATAAATCCACAAAAATTACAAACAAGCACCGTGATACATAAAATAAGCTGCTAAACCATCAAGTGGCGAGCAGTCATCCATCCAAGTATTGACTGTAGAGGAGGGGAAGTATCATACAACAGTAAGACAAGTCAATCACTGGGGTAAATGTCCGATACAGTCCACAATTTGCTTAATCCAGGTGTTTCAGGAATTCCAACAGTCACTCCTTAGAATATTATAGTAAAAACAGGAATATAACTTATTTAATTTAAGGGCATGCCAATGTGTTAACAACGAATACTGGGTCCGTCATCATGGAGAACTGAAATGTATGCTGAGAAACCTAGGACCACCAGCCTGGTTTTTGACATTGAGTTGTACAAAGTATGCTTGGGACGATCTCATTGAATTCTTGAGAGAAGCAAACTAATCTAAAAGATGTCAATTTGAAGACAGCTGAAGAACTCTGCTCATGAGATCCTGATAATGTTTGTAAACACTTCAACCACAGTTTCCAAGCTATGCTTGCTTTTATCTGCAACAAAACCAACCCTCCTCTTGGAGAAGTAAATGATTTTAGCTTTCAAAGCAGCCAAAGCTTAGCACCTTCAAGTCCCAATCCTCTTGGAAAACCTATTATTGAAAATGAAGCTGTAATAGCTATGAATGAAGTGGAAACTGCAATGGAACAAGCTATACAAGAATCATTATATCTGAAACCGTTAGTTAGCCAACTGAACAATGAGCAGGGTGAGATTTATAATGAAGTAAAAGGTAAAATAGAACATGGGTTACAACATGAGAAGAAGGAAAGCAATTGCTCGTCTTTCAGATCCATACTATTATATATTAGTGGTCAAGCTGGCATTAGAAAAAGCTTTTTAAATAAAGTTATCTCTACTTATTTATAGAAAACTACAGAATATGATTTACCATGTGTGGTAACAGCACCTACTGGACGAGCTGCACACAATATCAAAGGAATTACTTTACATAGACTTCTAAAGCTACCAATTGAACACAACAATAAACTAGCATATCAGAAGTTATCAGGTGAAGCCTGTCAAGAGGTAGCAAGAGTTATGAAGAAAATGAAACTTGATGAGTCGACTTATTGAAAAACTGTTTTCCTCTAACAAGACGGCAGCAGAGCTAATGTGTAACTTTTGTAGAGAGGGGAAACAGATAGTTTCTTTGGTGCCTACCATTCAAGAGTGTGCTGCATTAAATGAGGAATTACTAAGACTTTAGAATGAAGACATTTTGTAGATTACGGCAATTGACAAAATGGAACATTGAGAAGTGATTGTAGTTGTGAGTGAAAAATGACAAAATAAATTAGACTCCTTGTAAAAATCTGTATCCAGGACTGCTGGACTAGAGAAATATTTACATGTTTGCAAAACTGCAGGGTAAATTTAAAGCATAATTTAAATGTGTAAAAAAATTGGTAAATGATTTCATGGGTAAAGTTGTTGATTTCATAAATTTTCCGAACTGTGATCAGGTTAAATTCTTAGCTATAAAGTTTGATCAGGTTGATGGCATGGAGCAAACTGGATGATGTGTTGTACGCTTTGCTTGCGAAAGATTTGTATGTGTGACAAAAACAGTTTCCAGTTTGTCTTGCAAATTCTTTAACGATCCACAAATCTCAAGGGTTTAGTGTAAATGCTGCATTCATAAATATCAGAAATACAGTTTTTAAAGAGCCAATCTCATATTTAACATTGTCACAAGTTTGGACATTATCTGGTTTATTTCTGGTTTATTTTGATGGGAAGAAGCTTAGTGCAGATGCAAATTGCATGAGAGTGTACAACTTATTAAGAAGTAAATATGCTCCTCATTTAGGACAGTACCCTGTTATGAAAAAAAGGTAATATGTCCTAAGCGGAAATTGACAAAACAATTTAAAAAAATAGAAAATACAGAAAGCACGGATAAAGACGAAGGTGTGAAGAAACGAAAAGTGGAAAAAGATGGAGATATTGTTGGATAATCCTAATGGTGTTAACTGCTATACTTATGTTGTTCTCAATGTTCTCTTCCATCTACCACATGTTGTAAATGCAATTCAGGAAAAACCATGGAATACGTTGTGCACAGCTCTATTTAAATGCCTTCAGCACATGTGTCGTAATAGGACTGTAATAGAATCTGCTTCAGGAATTTGAGAACTTGTAGACAATTACAGTGGATCTGTAGAATTTAATCTAAATGCTCAACAAGATGCACAGCAGTTTATTATGGTGATCCTTTGAATTTTAGAATAAAAGAATGTGAATATTGATGATATATTTGGACTCAGTTATACATGGAACCATGTGTTAGGGTTTGTACACAGCAAAGAGCATGTCCCCTCTCACTGCACTAGTGGGTTCTGTAATAGCTCCCTTTTAAACTTACTATTGAAAGCCTTTCTTGTTATCTCACCTTCCCCCCCCCCAGGCTTCTTTGTATGTTGTTTAATGTGCTGTTTTGTTTACACATTGGGCCTTGCTTTTACCAAGGCTTCTTTAAAATACTCCTCCCTAGGCCATGTGTTAATCCAACTCATTTGCATAGTAACTGAAACTCTGCACACCTTTCAAGAACATGTGCAGCATGTGAGGACCACACCCAGCTCTTCAAACCACACCCAGCTCTGCACACCTTCCAAGAACATGTGCAGCATGTGAGGACCACACCCAGCCCTTCAAACCACACCCAGCCCTGTCTATAAAAGTCATCCCCGAGCCTCACCCAGTGCTTGTGCTCGTCTACCTCCCGCTTACCTGAGAACAGATCCCTCGGCGCTGGCACTCCTGCTCTTTACAGACTTTCATTGACTTCAATGGGCGCAGCTTCTGGCTCTTCCTTCTTCCGGTTTCCGGTTCCTCCTTGCTTCAGCCTCTCTCCTATGAGTAACCTGCAAAAGAGAAAGAAGAAAAGGTTAGACTGATCAGTATCTCTTGCCAGCAACAAGTAAGTGCAAAACCTTTTATTACCTGAAAGAACTTTGACAACAATTTCTGGATTCCTGTATAGACAATTTGAAACGAAATACCTTCCACGAACATTGTGATTCAAACTCTTTGTTACAAGAATATTTTGCAGAACTTTGTGAAGTAAACATTGTTTTTTCTCATGGAACTTTTAAGAATCGAACAGTGGAAACCATTAACAGCAAGGCAAACAGTAAATCAAGGACTTGCACAAATTACATGCTGTATTTTGATGTAAAAGTACAGTATTTGTTTTTATAAAAGATTCTGGAAATATGGGAAAAGTGAGTCTGCTATTGGGAATTTAGGCTTTAGTTATATTATGATGAATGTTTGATATTGGTAATTCTGATAACGGTATTTGTTTAATGTTTTAGAAGCTTTACAGTAATAGAAAACACATCCCAGAGCAGTAACACATTCCAAACCTGGAAACTAGAGACCAGGATCCAAGAGGTACTTTTAGAAGAGAATTTCTAATAAATAAAGGGATAGTCAGGAACCCATTTAGGAATAGGTTGCACTTATCTGTTCTTTGTTTATGTTTCATTAGGCACCAGTTTCTACAGAAGTCAGAAAGGGCCGCAGATTTGTGCAGCACTTCAACAGTGGAAACGCAAGAACGGTGTTGTCTCTCTTTTTTATTTTATCCACTTCCCCCCTTCCCTTGAGCTTCTATTCTTAGTGCACTGTTTTAAAAACTAGTGTGCTGGAACAAGCAGTTTCAGTGTGGGGTCGGATTGTCTTCAACCTCCATTAGAACTGAACAAGAACTCAGGTGAGCTGGGCTTTGACACCATGAGTGTGAAGATTGTTCTTTCTCATTTACTGTTGAAATCCAATCTGAGCGATTTCTGTACTTAACTCTGCCAGAATCTAAAAGTGTGTCTTTTGAAAAACTAATAAATAAGAGTGACTAAAATTTGATGTGTCCATCTTGTAAATCAATGGTCAATACATTATACCAATGTTTCAATGATGCAGAGCCAACAAAACAAAATTGGATACTGAGATTACCAACTTTAAAGCTGGGCAGATTTCATTTTCTGGTAGAATGTACTTTGGCTATCATCTTCCATAAAGGAGTAAATATTACTTCTGGATGCTATACTGATTATTTGAAGACTGAAAGTGGATGGACAAAATGCAATGATAGCAGTCTCCAATTTAAACACAAACTACCTTTCAAACTTACTACTCGCATTTATTGTTTCTTCAACTCGAGTTCTAACGTGGATCAGTTGGACAGTATTGGATACAGTATTTTTTATCTTGATTATTACTACAACAGACATAATTCGGCTTCACAAGTTTGATGTCTTCAACAACATGTGGAAAAGTGTTGCTTGCTTAAAAAGTTTCCTAATACGTTTTCTGAAACAAAACAGGTACACATCCTTCTTTGTTCATCATTCATCACTGGTTAAGATATCATTCGGCCTATCAAAGGTGATGTCAAGAACAGCTGTGAAAATATCAACTGTGGATGAAGTTGTTGATAATGTTCATTTTAAGTAACTGACTATGTGCTTATAGAGTTTTTTTCACGTCCATGTGACTGTTTTTTCCTCCCACTGTTCAGCGATGAGCAGCTATACACACTTCTTTTACAGTGAAAAAGTATAGCAGCTGAGATGAGTGGTCAAGGAAACATAACATGTCCATATAATGTCTGTAATTGCTGTATTAAAAATTAAAAGATGCTTTTGTTTTCTTAATAATAATATAATTTATATTGCAGGTTAGCATGTTTCAATAGATATAATAATTATATCAAACTTTAGCTATTATTTGTATTTTTTCTCTTCAATACAGATCAAAGGACAATTTATTAGACTAATAAATGTAAGTAATTACTTGTTGCTTCATTAATACATAAACCATACATATATTTATTCACCCAGTCACTCACAAATAGAGGCAGTAATCCACCTATTCACTCACCCATTCAGATGCTTATGCACCCAGTCAATCATGTATACATCCACTCATACACCATAACACTCATGCATCCAAGAGGTCATGCACCCATTCAGTTTCCTATAAAAGCACTCATGCACCCACTCACTCTCCCATTAATCCAGTCATACACCCAACAAATTACTTGTAGAGATGATCACCCACCCAGTCAGTCAACCTTGGAGCTACTAATGTACCTGGTAAATCATCTATACAGGCAATCATACACCCAATGAGTCCTCTATATACTCCCTCATGCACCTATTCACTCACCCATACACTCACTCATGCACCCAGTCACTCACCCATGCAGTCATTGTTTCACACTCTCACTCACCAATACAACCAGTCAACCACCCAGACACTCATCCATATAACCAGTCACACACTGAGTCACTCTCCAATACAGCCACTCATGCATCCATTCTCTTCCCTCTACAGGCACTCACACACCAGCTACTCACACATTCAGCCACTCATACACCCAAACAATCATCCACACAGCAACTCAGACATGCAGTCATTCACCCATACAGATACTTATGCACCCTGTCACTCACCTGTGCAGACACTAATGCATCCAGTCACTCACTCATACAGACACATATGCACCCAGTCAGTCATCTTTGCAGCCACTCACACACCCAGTCACTCACCCATTCACCCACGTGTGCACTTAGTGACTCACCCATACAGCCACAGACATGCCCAGTGACTAACCCATACAGCTGCTCATGCACCCAGTCAGTCACACAGACAGACATGCACACACCCACACAGGCACTCATGCACAGTCACACATGCATGCAGCTATACATGCAGCCAGTCACTCATCCATTCAGGCACTCACACATGCAGTTACTCATCCATACAGATACTGATACAACTAGTCACTCAACCACATAGCCACTCATGCACCCATCCGCTCACCCATATAGCCACTCATAGACCAAGTCACTCACCTATACATCTACTTGCACATGAACTCACTCATCTATACAGGAACTCATGCTTGCTGTCAGACACCTATACCACTATACACACAGCCAGTCACCCACCCGTAGAGTCACTAACACAGCCACTCACTCACATTACCAACCATTCACATACCCAGTCACTCACCTATTCTTCCACTCACGCACCCAGTCACTCACCCATACACCGACTCATGCACCCAGACACTTAACCATTCAGCCACTCACAGAAGCAGTCACTCACCCATGCAGACACTCACACACTCACTCACTGACCCATACAGCCTTTCACACACCCACACACTCACCCATTCAGCCACTGATGCACCCAGTCACTCACACATACAGCCACTGATGAACCAAGTCACTCACCAACACACCCACTTGCATGCACAGTCACTTGCCATACAGACACTCATGCACCCAGTCACTCACCCATACAGCCACTGACACACTCTAGTTACTCACCCATACAGCCACTCATGCACACAGTCAGTCACACATACAGCCACTGATGCATCCAGTCACTCACTCTTACAGCCACATATGCACACAGTCACTCACCTCCACAGCCATTCACACACCCAGTCACTCATCCATGCAGACACTCACACACCTAGTCAATTACCCATTCACACACTTCTACATCCTGACACTCACCATTCAGGTACTCACACACGAAGTTACTCATCCAGAAGGGCATGCATTCACCTAGTCACTCAACCATACAGCCATTCATGCACTCAGTCACTCACCCGTACAGCCACTCACACACCTAGACACTCACCCATACACTCAAACATAGACCAAGTCACATACCCAAACATCCACTTGGTCATGCAGTCACTCACCTATACAGACACTCATGTAACCAGTTACTCACCCATACAGCCACTCACACACTCTGTCACTGTTCAAACCAGTCAACATACTTGATTTTAAACAGAAATATGTGGTCCTAACAAGAACCACTTTTTGTAAGTTTTGTTTATTTATGTTTTTTAAACAGTTTTTAAAATGTTTGTGTTTTTACATTGTTTTCAAAAAAAGAACATTACTTGCAAAAGCAAGTGTAACAATTTGTAAGTTTCACAAAAATAGAAAAAACTAGAAAAATCAACATTTTGAGCATTTTGAAACAGCTTCCTCTCCAGCATTTAGAACTTTGTTGCACTTTTTGCAGAATTTCCGAGTTTTCCAAACTCAGAAATGCTCGTGGAATATCTGATTCCATGTCTTCAACAAATGTTTGTGCAACGTGACCTCCAGAGATACTAGCACTACCTTCAGCTTTCAACCTCTGCATTTCTGCCTGAGCCAACCACGTTGAGTGCATATTACTTAAGTGTTTGTGCATGCTGGAGGTTCCACATGAGTACTTGCAGTCACTTTTTTTTTGCATAGGCTGCATGTAACTTTACTGACATTAATTATTTTTTTGACCTTCAGGAATGATTAAGAATTGCCGCATGATACTCTCTTTCTTTTTTGGTACCACCTCTTCTTCTTTATCCAAAAGCACTGGGTCCTCCACCTCCTGGTCCTACTGTGAAGTTGCCATGATGTTGGAAAAAGGAAAGCAAGCCAGAAATGCATAAGCAATAACTGTGGCAGAGCTGAACAAGTGTGAAATCACACAGCCAGGTGGAACCTGTCACACTGTGAAAGATGAAAATGATTTTAATCAATGGAATTTAAAAAAAATTATCACATGGGATGCGTGCTTCCGCCGTGATGTACGCTCAACTTCTCAAAGAGCATTTAAATATTGCAAAAATGTATTTCTAGTGTGAAAGCATTATTTTTAAGTGCATTGTAGTGAACCTCTGTCTGCAATACAAACATTAAAATAGACTATATATGTGTTAAAGGTGACTTTAAAAACCGGGGAAGTTGTGTACCAAGCACGACTTCAGAAATATGTGCACACACGCTGCGCGACACCGTTGCGACTTTCAAAATTGTGTTTTAAACTTATTTGAACCAACTGCCAATTAATAGTATGAAAGTTAAAGAAAAACATGATTAATGTATCCATCTAAAATGGAATTAATATTTAGTATATATATATATATATGTACATTATATATATATATAGATATATGTGTGTGTGTGTGTGTGAATTTTATAAACATATAATTCACACTAGAGTCAGGCATTATGCACGAAGTTTCACCTATGGTACACGATTTCTAATTTTTCTTAAAAAAATATTAATAATTTAAAAAACATAGTAATTCACTGAAAAAATTGAAAGCTACAGGGACGTCACAGATAGTTAAACCTTTCTAGAAAACATAGAAATGATATACATTATTTATATATAGTCACTGAATAAAACAACGGTTAAAGGGACGTTATAATTAGGCAAAGGACTATAAATAAACATACAAATTCACTAAAAAAACAAAGGTTACAGGGACGTTATGGTCAGGAATACATTTCAGACATACAAAACCACTGAAATTGCCCAGGTATAGTTACCTCAGCTAACTGTAACTTGTGTCTCTGTAATGCACTGCTTATGACCTCACATATTACATTAATCATGACATGGTCAGTGACATCACTGTTGACATCAGTGATGATATCTTAAATGACATCAATGATGACATCAGTGATGACATCATCCAGTGAGAGTAAGTGGTTGCATCGATGTGTGAGTGGATGTGTGAGTGGGTCCATGGACGAATATATATATATTAGAGTTATTTGGGCTGGTAAATACTGGGCTGGTGTTTGGATTTACAGACCCAAGGCCTTCGTGGCCTTAGCACTCATGTCTCTCCCTATACTTTCCACACTTGGCAAATAGTGTCCTCCCAGGTGAGTACACTTCAATTGAGAGTTACCAACCAGGAGTCTTTTGACAAGTGAACACTGGTCTGGTATTTGAAGTTACTGAAACAGTGCCTCCTGGGAGTTGCAGTCAGTTCACTCTCTCTACTTCCCACACTTAACAAATGGTATCCCCCCAGGTGAGTGAAGTTCATTTGGTATTTGCCAAACAGGGGTATGTGGACACATGAACACCGGTCTGGTTTTGGAGTTTCTGAAACAGTGCCTCCTGTGAGTTGCAGTTAGGTAACTCTCTGTATTATAGATACTATATAAATGTTGTGTATTACAAAAATATATTCAGACTGCATTTGGATTTGGGCATACTTTTCCCTACTGAGGCATACCGTGAGTCCTGTTATCATTTTTTGATATTGGAAGACTTACAGGCCCCATTTTGACTTATGGCTTGTGATGGTCCTTGGTAGCTGTGCTGTTAGGCCCAGTAATGCGGATTGACAGAGTTTAGACCCAAATACTCTGGGTATTGAATGTTGGTGGGGTACATGAACAAGAGAGTGGGTGTAAGCGTCGATGTAAGAGGGAGTATTTTCTACTAGTTAGTAAGTTCTGCCTCGGGTAAATGGCCAGTGTTGGGGAGGTGGTCCTGTGTAGCCACATGGCCCCCCTAATATGGCCAATTTCAGCACAGGGAATCCTATCCTTGGGGCCCATCCTTCTGTCCTGGGTGCCCCACTGGGCCCCCAATGTACAATGGGACCTGGGGGGGAGCCTGAATTTCCCCATGGTCCCAGCCGGCTACCCACCTCCTCCGGAAGCTAGCATTGCTGTCACAGAGTGGGAGCTGCTAAAGATGCAGCTCCCTCTCTGTGAGAGGGATAGTTTCCTTCTATTTCCCTTCCTGCATCTCTGCAGGCAGGGAAACAGAGTAAACCTCTGCTCCCAGTAAGCAACAGCCGTTTGACAGCTCTCACTTCATGGAAGTGGAGTGTTTGTGCTGAATTGGCTGGAGCTGTCAAAGCTCCCACCAAGTCCCAGTGAACAGTTATGTCCCAGGAATGGGCACCCCGGGACATAGCAGGAGCCGGTCCTGGGGAGGTGGCGGTCCTCAGGGCCTTTATTGCTTCCTCAATGGGGGTGCGCAGCTCCCCTCCAATATTAGAATTTACACCTGGGACATGGTGGTCCTCAGGGCCAGGGGTCCAAAACTGACTCCAATCTTCTTCAATTTCAGCCCCGGGGAGAGGTGGCGGTCCTCAGGGCTGCGCTGGGGGTTGGTGCAACCCCCAAATATTATTAAAAGTTGGCCCTGGGGAGATGACGTCCCCAGGAATACCGGGGCTATGCGGCCCCCTACATAAAATTAAAAGTTAGCCACAGGAAGGAGATGGTCCTCATTGCTCTGGGGGGGGCGCATAGCACTACTGCATGCAAGTCAGTTTTTGTTTTCCCAGGGAGGTGCCAGTCCCCAGGGCTCCAGGGCTGGTGGTGGCCATGTGCCCCCGCATATAATTTAATCAGCCCCCAAGGAGGTTGCAGTCCCCAGGACACCGCCCCCCAGTTCAATTAAAGGAGGTGGTGGTCTCTAGAGCGCTGGGGGCCATGTGGCCCCCCTGCATTCAATGTAATGTTAAGCCCCAGGGAGGTGGCAGTCCCCTCGACTTCAGTAAATCCCAGGAGGGGGCCCGTGCACCCACTCCTTTATTTTAACATGCTCCTGGGACCTGGCCCATCTATGGACTTCATTAAAACAAGCACAGGAGCCCATAGTTGTTTTTTTTGTAATTTTGCTGAAGATTTGTGACCCCGTCGTGTATCTGCTGTAATTTTTCCAAAAAATGCTTTTTTTGCCTGGGATTCCCTCTGAGATCACAGCACCAGAGCTAAAGGAACTAGTTCTTAACTATAACTACCTACTGGCAACCACCACTAGGTAAAATATATGACCTACTGGTGTTAGCCAGTAGGTAGGTATAGTTAAGATCAACTTTTCCCATAGATGAAACGTTTCTTGTTTTGCTAATAACATTGGTAGCATTTGATGATATAGGCATATACATATATACCTTGAGGGGCGACTTATAGTTACTTGCAAAAACTCTAACTATAAGAGGTGAATTTCTATGGTTTTCTAGATTTCTAACTATAACTACCTAGTGGGGACTGCCACAAGGTTTTATATATATATTCCCCAGCTGCGGGACCCTGGGGGGCACCCAAGTCACCTGACCAGTCCCAGGGGATGGGGTCCATGGGGCTGAGATTAGCCCTGGGTAGAGGGGGCCTTGCGGCCCCCCTCTAAAAAAACAAAATTAGGCCAGGCCTCGGGGGATGGAGTGCCTAAGGTAACTATAACTCGCTCCCTCACATAACGTCATTACAAATATAAAAGAAACATTAGAACTCAAATTATAGAAGAAAAAACTGTGCATGACGGGGGTGAGTTATACTTACCTTAGGGCTCGAGTTATAGTTACTTGAAAGATCTCTTCTATGGTTTTCGACGAGTAAATTCAGAATGTAACTATAGATATAGATTTACATTTAGATGCAGAGATGTATATATACATACACACACTGAGGAAACCAAAGGTTAAAGAAACGTCAAAGTAAGATGAAAATGTCAGTTAAAACATCCTGTTTTAAACTGACAAAACAGTGACAGTGAATTTCCCCAGTTAGGTTTATCGCAAGTAACAATAACTCGTGCCCTAAAGTAACTATACCCAGCTACCTCACCACGCACAGTCTTTTCATCAATGGTGCCATTTCAAAAGTCGCAGTCATGTTTTCAATAATGGTATAGAACATGTAATTAACGATGTAATATGTGAGGGCATACGCAGTGCATGGCAAGGGATTAAGTTATAGTTACTTTAGGCCATGGGTCACAGTTACTTGAGAAAACTATAGTGAATTTCAGTGGTTTTATTAGTTAAAAATTGCATGTTTTAGCTGCCTTTTTAACCTAACTATAATGTCCCTTTAAACTATGTTTTGTAGTGAATTTCAAAGGTTTTTTTAATGCAAAGTGAGATAATATTACTATACTTAACCCCTTCGCTGCCAGGCCTTTTCCCCCTCCTGTGCCGAGCCTTTTTTTGGCTATTTGGGGAAGTTCGCGCTTAGGCCCTCATAACTTTTTGTTCACATAAGCTACCCATGCCAAATTTGCATCCTTTTCTTCCAACATCCTAGGGATTCTAGAGGTAACCAGACTTTGTGGGTTCCCCTGAAGGAGACCAAGAAATTAGCCAAAATACAGTGAAAATTTAGTTTTTTTCAAAAAAATGGGAAAAAAGGACTGCAGAAGGCAGCTAGTGTTTTTTTCCCTGAAAATAGCGCCAACAAAGGGTTTGTGGTGGCAAGATCACCATCTTCCCAGCTTTCAGGAACAGGCAGACTTGAATTGGAAAACCCAATTTTTCAATACAATTTGACATTTTACTGGGACATACCCCATTTTCACTATTACATTTTTTCACAGAAAACAGAGCCTCAAAATTTGACCAAAAAAACACTTTTTCCTCTCATTTCGGTGACAGAAAGTTCTGGAATCTGAGAGGAGCCACAAATTTCCTTCCACCCAGCGTTCCCCCAAGTCTCCCGATAGAAATGGTACCTCACTTGTGTGGGTAGGCCTAGCACCCACGAAAGGAAATGGTCCAAAACACAACGTGGACACATCACATTTTTTTGCAGAAAACAGAGGTGTTTTTTACAAAGTGCCTACCTGTGGATTTTGGCCTCTAGCTCAGCCGGCACCTGGGGAAACCTAGCAAACCAGCGCATTTTTAAAAAAACTAGACACCTAGGGGAATCCAAGATGGGGTGACGTGTGGGGCTCTGGCCAGATTCTGTTACCCAGAATCCTTTGCAAACCTCAAAATTTGACCAAAAAAACACTTTTTCCTCCCATTTCGGTGACAGAAATTTCTGGAATCTGAGAGGAGCCACAAATTTCCTTTCACCCTGCGTTCCCCCAAGTCTCCCAATAAAAATGGTACCTCACTTGTGTGGGTAGGCCTAGCGCCCATGAAAGGAAATGGCCCAAATCACAATGTGGACACATCACATTTTTTCACAGAAAACAGAGGTGTTTTTTGCAAAGTGCCTACCTGTGGATTTTGGCCTCTAGATCAGCCGGCCCCAGGGGGGGCAGAAATGGGCTAAAATAAATTTGGCCCCCCAAGCCCCCCTGGGAGCTACCCTTGCCTTATACTAGCAAAGGTGCCCCCACATAGTTCAGGGCCATTTCCCTGGACTTTGTGAGTGCGGGACACCATTACACACCTGCACTACATATAGGTCAATACCTATATGTAGCTTCGCAATGGTAACTCCAAATATCGCCATGTAACATGTCTAAGATCATGGAATTGTCCCCCCATGCCAAAATGGGGTATTGGGGAGCCAATTCCATGCACCCCCGGGGCTCCACTATGGACCCCAGGTACTGCCAAACCAGCTATCTGGGGTTTTCTCTGCAGCTACCGCTGCTGCCACCCCACAGACGGGGTTCTGCCCTCCTGGGGTCTGCGCAGCCCAGTCCTAGGAAGGCAGAACAAAGAATTTCCTCTGAGAGAAGGGTGTTAAAGGCTGGGGAGGGGTAGCCTCTCCCAGCCTCTGGAAATGCTTTGAAGGGCACAGATGGTGCCCTCCTTGCATACGCGAGTCTACACTGGTTTAGGGAACCCCCAGTCCCTGCTCTGGCGCGAAACTGGACAAAGGAAAGAGGAGTGACCACTCCCCTGTCCATCACCACGCCAAGGGTGCTACCCAGAGCTCCTCCAGTGTGTCCCAAACCTCTGCCATCTTGTTTCCAGAGGTATGAGGGCACTCTGGAGGCCTCTGAGTGGTCAGTGCCAGCAGGTGACGTCAAAGAACCCTCCTGATAAGTGCTTATCTGACTAGGTGGCCAATCCTCCTTTGAGGGCTATTTATGGTCTCTCCAGTGGGCTTTTCCTCAGTTAACGACTTGCAAGAATTCACCAGAGTTCCTCTGCAACTCTCTCTTCGACTTCTGCCAAGGATCGACTGCTGACTGGTCCAGGACACCTGCAAAACTGCAACAAAGTAGCCAGAAGACTACCAGCGACATTGTAGCGCCTAGTCCTGCTGGCTTTCTCAACTGTTTCTTGGTGGTGCATGCTCTGGGGGCTGCCTGCCTTCACCCTGCACTGGAAGCCAAGAAGAAATCTCCAGTGGGTCGACAGAATCTTCCCTCTGCTCAGCAGGCACCAAACTTCAGCTTCACCGGTACTCTGGGACCCCTCTCATCCTGATGAGCATGGAACACAGGTGGTGGACCCATGTGACCCAGACTGTCCATTAGTCAACTGTCTGAATTTGGAGGAGGTAAGTCCTTGCCTCCCCTCTTCAGACAGTAATCCTGTGCACCACGTGAAGTACAGCTGCAAGGGCTTCTGTGCACATTTCCCCAAAATCCTGCATGCACAGCCGAGCCTAGGTCACCAGCACTCTGTCCTGCGATGCTCAGCTCCCTGAGTTGATCTCCGGTGTCGTGGGACCTCTTTAGCAGTGTTGAGATGACTGCCATGTTGAGACTTCTTGAACCCGTGTTCAAGGACTTCTGTGGGTGCTTCCAGCTTGTGTGTGGGCTCTCTATGTTGCTGAGGGCCCTCTCTGTCAACTCTCCCAAGTGGCGACATCCTGGTCCCTCCTGGGCCCAGACAGCACCCTTTTTCTCTAAATGTGTCTCTTGCAGCTAGCAAACAAATCTGCATCCTCCAGCACACCGTGGGACATCTTCTGCACAAAGGAGACATTCCTAGCATCTTTTGTTGTTGCAGAATCTTCAGCTTCTTCTATCTGGAGGCAGCCATTTTGCACCTTTTTCCGGGGTTTAGTGGGCTCCTGCCCCCCTCGGACAATTTCGCAACTCTTGGACTTGGTCCCCTTCTTTTGCAGGCCCTCAGGTCCAGGAATACATCTTCAGTGCTTTGTAGTCTGTTGTGGTCTCTCTGGACAGAGAGGGCCCTATCTGTCAACTCTCCCAAGTGGCGACATCCTGGTCCCTCCTGGGCCCAGACAGCACCCTTTTTCTCTAACCGTGACTCTTGCAGCTAGCAAACAACGCTGCATCCTCCAGCACACCGTGGGACATCTTCTGCACAAAGGAGACATTCCTAGCATCTTTTGTTGTTGCAGAATCTTCAGCTTCTTCTATCTGGAGGCAGCCATTTTGCACCTTTTAACGGGGTTTAGTGGGCTCCTGCCCCCCCGGACACTTTCGCAACTCTTGGACTTGGTCCCCTTCTTTTGCAGGCCCTCAGGTCCAGGAATACATGTTCAGTGCTTTGTAGTCTGTTGTGGTCTTTGCAAAATCCCTTATCACAACTTTTGTGTGTTTCTGGGGAAATAGTAGTACTTTACTCTTACTTTCCAGGGTCTTGGGGTGGGGTATCTTGGACACCCTTAGTGCTTTCTTACACTCCCAACAACCCTCTACACACTATACTAGCCTAGGGGTCCATTCGTGGTTTGCATTCCACTTTCTTATTATATGGTTTGTGTTGCTCCTAGGCCTATTGCATTCTATTGTATTCTACAGTGTTTGCACTACTTTCTGACTGTTTTACTTACCTGATTTGGTCTGTTGTGTATATTTTGTGTATTTTACCTACCTCCTAAGGGAGTAAATCCTCTGAGATATGTTTGGCACATTGTCACTAAAATAAAATACCTTTATTTTTAGGAACTGAGAATTGTCTTTCCTATGATATAGTACCCATATGATACAAGTGGTATTGCATGAGCTTTGCATGTCTCCTAGTTCAGCCTTGGCTGCTCTGCTATAGCTACCTCTATCAGCAGAAGCTGCTAGAACACTACTACTCTACTAATAAGGGATAACTGGACCTGGCACAAGGTGTAAGTACCATTGGTACCCACTAGAAGACAAGTCAGCCTCCTACAGGTGTGGACACATTCATGGATTTTAACCAGACAACAACAATGACCCACTTGCACAATGATACAAGGGTGAGTGGGGTAGTGGCAGCCACCAATGGGTGTCCCTGCACAGCCACAAATAATCTGTAATCTGTACAAACATATTCCAAATATACCTCCCCTATCACGTTCACACTGCATGCAATAGTAGTATGCTACCTGTGATGTGCTATGAGTAACAATTCAAAATGTGGCCCACTTACAGTGCCTAAAGTTGGAACATCACCACACTTGACTCAGATGTAAGATAGAAGAACATCTCTCCATAGGCCTCTGACAAAGCAATAGTTACCTACAAAGATTCAGTACAATAGCTACATCATGTTCTCAACTCATTCCATGCTACCAATTCATAATAATTGAAAGGGTAACAAAGTAGTTAAATGTATAAGAAATGTAATCTATACAAACTATCTAATCTAATTACACCTACCGAGCCCAGCTTCCTCACCTTAAAACCACCTTACACTAACTTAACTAATCCTACACTACCTACACCTATCTAACCTGTTCTAACTAGCCATACCTCTAGCCTACAGTACCTAAGCATATCTGAAACTACGCTACCTACTATACACAAATGACAAGCCAAATATCAACCCCCTCGCCCCTTAATACACACATACACTAACTAAACATGTAATCCTAAATAAATATATATATATATATATATATATATATATATATATTTTTGCTTCTTTTATAACACACACTTTTCATTAACCCCCCACCGACTTAAAAAACAAACACTATAAAAGCACACTCTTGAATGTAACTACCTAGTAAAATATGTTTAAAACTATCACTATACTACACTAAACCTATGCTAAATCCTAACTACCACTATGCCTATAACAATGCAACTATGAAAACAACAGTTAAACAACAGGGAAAGGGAATTGGACAATGGCAGAGTTCAAATTTGGGCAGTTATGCGATCCGCGCTATTTTTGCAATTGTATCATCATGGCAATCAGGCTTGCCTGTACATATTTGGTGGCCTTTATAGGGGACTCCAGTTCATTTAAGTCCTTGAGGACCTGGGCACTTGCAGATGTTGTCTGTATGGGCTGACGGCCTGGCAAATGAGAGCCAGTATATGAGCCTGGAATTAATTGGTTATTGTCCACCTGCAGTTGGGCTTCCCCCTGTTGTGTCAGGCCACTGGATCGGCCTGGGTGTGCCTGTCTTCCTGCGTGGGAAACAGCATTTACCACAACTCCGGAACAATAACATACCTTTACAACAATGACTGTACAAACAACAAATGTGTCTTTACAATGAAAGTCTTTCCAATTACTTTTTTACAATGAATATGCCTTTGCCACAAAAAACAATGAAAATGTAAGTATTTTGCAGGTAGGAGTATCACATATATAGAGAATATTTTTATATATAAAAAGGTTTTAGGGTGAGTGTGGATTTTTGGGTGGCAAGAGTATTTTTAGGGTTTAGGATGGGTATGCATTTTTGGGTGAAAAGGATATTTTAGTTTAGGGTGGCTAAAGGTTTTTGGGTGCAAGGGCATGTTTAGGTTTAGGCAGGGTATAAGTTGTTGGGTGGCACGGGCATTTAATAGGGTTTAGGATGGATATGGGTTTTAAGTGGTAAGGGCATTTTATGGTTTAAAGTGGGTATGGTTTTTTGGGTGTCAAGGCCGTTTTTAGGGTTTAGGGTGGGTATCGGATTAGGGTTGTTGGTTAATAAGGTAATATATATGTATTTGTACATATCTGTATTTTTACATATATATATATATATGTTAGCATCTGTGTGTGTGTGTTTGCATATGTACATATATATATATATATATATATATATATATATATATATATATATATATATATATATATATAGGGTTTCTACTTACCTGAAGACTTTTTACCACAAATATGCCTTTACCATCCATTCCTTTACCACAAAAATATAAGTATTTTACAGTTAAGTTTAAACCTATTTTACATATATATGAAAAAATTGTTTATACTTAACCTGTAAAACTCTTACATTTTGGTGGTAAAGGCATAGGCATGATAATAAAATGGTTTATAAAGACTTTCATTGTAAAGATGCATTTGTTGTATCGACGTAATTGTAAAGTAATGAATTGTTAAGGCAGTCGTGGTTCTGTCATGCAACCTTCCTGTTTGACAGGTACCCGCCGACTTCGCCTTCTCGTATCACTTACCCATCTTGTGTAAAGCTTTGCCTACATGCCTGATGTGGCTGAAGAGCTCCAGTCACAATGAGTACTGTTGTTCCTTCTAAACTATCATGTTATCTAGGGAGGGAAGGAAATAACACATTAGCTCAGTTTACACTACGCTTACACTATCATACAAATATATGTAGCGGTCCAAACCAACCTTAAATATGGTGAAAGGGATGTGAACATTATATTGTCTGAAAAAATACATCTCCAAATCAAACAGCACAGTGTAGGTATATGATATTGAAATGTAGTCTCAAAATTTACCAATAGCGCATCATTAATTGCAGTGGTCTGCAATGATGATGATGTCTACATAGGGAATAGGACACATGGTCCAAATCTGGAAACTGTGCTGCTAGTATTGCATCTAGCAAGAGGGTATGTTTTTGCTCATTAACATTTGTGAAATGTGTTGTTAGGCAAGTCCAGGTAGTTTGCTTCTGCATTCCTTTACTCTTCTACAGTAACAAAAGGCAACAGACATTGCTGAGTTAATTTACTCAGTGCAAGATAGTGAATACTTAGATGAAGGAAGGTTGGCTCCTTCCTGCAAGACATAACTGTAGTATATCATAACAATTTAGCCTCAGGCAAATTCCAGAGAATCAGACAAATAGTTTCTGGTATACAGTTGTAGCAATACTATGATGAGCCAAACATTTCCATCCCACACATTTTTAGTTTTCCAATGCATCTCAAGAGTGTGTGTATGTATGCTGGAGTACTCATCTCTACAAAACCTATGTGGGGCATGATGCAGGGAACCGTGCACCATGAGGCAAGGGTGATTGTTGTTGCTAGCCAGTACAGGTAACCCCACCAGTAGGTGAGCAGTGTAGTGAGCTGTATGCTGCTGGTGCAGTGCATCCCTGCATGTGAATTTTTACACAGTGCAGCAACATCACTACAAACCTTACATTGGATGAATGCCTCCGAGAAATGTTACATAGGGTATATAAGGTAATGAGTTTAGCATTTCAATGGAAGTTAATGCACAGACCAGTGTCCTTTGTCTAATGTGTTCCATATTGTTCTGGTTGCACTGAGCTAGGAGCCCTGACATCCTTATATGACCTGCCAAGACATTTGTCCATAACCCTGTCCTCTGGACATCTACCCTCACAATGTGCATCAGTCAGGCAGTGTAGTAATGTTTTTTCCAACACCATGGTTAATAATAGTCGCGGGCCTACATCCTTAGAAACTCCAGGACATCTGTGTTAATGTTCTTCTGTCACTCCTACTCACAGAACAATGACATGTTTGACTCTGAGGGATGCTCAAGTTCCCTGCGGCTGGATTACAGCAGCCATACCTCAGGTTAAGTTAAGTACTACTGATAATGTACTCACACCCTTGTAGACACACATTTTGAAATGTGATATGTCTCCTATTATGATTCAAATCCATGATTATGAACACTTTTGACCTGCCACAACAATAGTTACAGCATCTCATATAGGAATGATGGGTTGGTGGTGATGGCTAACCTGCTGACACCATCATAGAAGATTTAACAAACTGTAATTTGATACACAAACAGGTATGAGTCACCAGACATTTTCAATGTTTTTCTGCATGAATGTCTGACCACACATATATTTATCCACAATGCAGGATAGATTTAATGTATGCAACATGTATGTGCATAGTCTTATGCAAAATGATGCAATATATGTGGCATTTGGACACACACTCTAAATCATATATCACTAGACAAGCGTCTTTTAAACTTGGTAACATTGTCTAAGTAATGTGTTCCATCTCATCAGCACCAGTGTCATACTCAAACATGATCGTAGGCAACCAAACCATGCTCAGGCAAGCTTAGCCCAGCTCATTCCACTTTTATTCAACATCTATTGAAACATTGTATGTAATGCCTGTGCAATGTGTTTGATGTTAAATGTAGCTTGTGTTGACCATCTGCAGATTAAGCGCCAGATGATGGGACATGTGCCATAAGCATCAAAACAGTAGTTGACCAAACATCACCACAGCTGTTAATGATGCATGCTACCTGCGTGCCTGCATACATTGGCCCTACATGCACATTTGCATATTTCCTTGGCCTTTTAGCATTATTCTGGGTACAAGTTCAGTTGTGTTGGTGTAAATAGCGTAATTTGTTGACTGGTGATTGCTTCATCCACATCACAATCTTACCATTATAATGGATCACAAATAAACCTTACTGAACTGCAAATATGTAGTTATCACACTTATTGGTAGTGTTGGTATCCCACAAGGTGTCTACCTCATCCCTAGTCTATGGGGCAGGTCCACCTAGAGGACAAAAAATGAATATTGCTTTGTAAATAGTGCCAATACACAGAGCCTTAATTCCATTAACAGTACTATGACATCCCACTGATTTGGAAGATTGGACAACATTGGACACACATATGTATATGTCTGAATAGGGGTTGCAGCTAGTTACCTTACATGGCACATGTGGCTGGATGTTGAGGTTCAGATATAGTTAGCATCACATGCCTGAAACATGTCTTAGGCATGTGTTGTTATGTGTACCAGTGGGCAGCATCACCTCAGGTCCCCTTGCACTATGACAGATTAGGAAACTATTCGCTCTAGGCAGGCCAAAGTAGTGCAGCAATGGAAAAGGATAGGTTTCCACCGTATAAACATTGTAAGGACCATATCAGACTGTTCATGGCCCTGGTGCACAGAGTGAAAACTAGCAGAAAATCATGCACCTATATGGCTATTAATGGCCCTGGTGCACAGAGAGAACACTAGCAGAAAACCATGCTACCTTGCAACATGGTTCAGGGCTGCATGCCTTGGAAGAACGTTTAAATGTTTTCTCATGAAAGGCCCACCTACATGAAAAATACAATTGCCAGAGGCATTTTCATCTGTTTACGTGTGCTGAACAATGCAGGAAAAATAAAAAAGGTTCACATTAGAGGAGAATGAAGATGACATTTCTCATTTCACATTACCTGTTTTGAGTTACAAAATGTTTGGGTCATACCCTGCACAAGCTTGAATGTGAAATCAAGTAATGTTTCCAAAGACATGGCATGTTTAATCCACGAAACACATACAGAACCCATTGAACAGCCCCCTGGGGAATATTGTAACCAGTACATTAAATGATCGCTCCCTACATGCTTACACTGTTTAAAATGTGATATTAACATTTCTACACATCTAGATGGTACATGCATACATTAACACCTTTAGGTCCTCCAATATTCAATACAATGTGGTTGACCAGATCACCCTCTTGGGACACTACATCAGCTCAGTGGTGTTTTAGCTGGTAGACGGTGTACTCTGTCCGAAACCCTGTTGCCATGTGCCATTGCACCCTCTTGCAGCGCTCCTTCCGTTCCTTTTTGAAGATAGGCCTGGCTGACCCTGCCCAATGATGCCAGCATGTTTGGAAGGTGATGGGTCAGGAGCCATAGCAGGCCCCCATCTGACAAATTATTGGCGGTACCTTTTCCGGACATAGCAAATGAAACAAGACTATCTGTAACCCAAACAAACAACCCTTAACCTAAACACTACCACTGAAATATTAAGCCCCTAAATTGACAGACACCAGACAAAACAATGACAAGGCAGATACAATTAACAACAAAAAGGCACAAAAGACACACACATTGCATTATACAGGGACAGACCACTCACCAATAATGACAACATTTGTACAAAAAACAACTAAGATTCTCTATAAACACATCCTACACCCAGCACAGACTAACAGAGAGTAAGAGAAAGTGAAAGTAAGTTTGCACGCCCTACTACGCAGCCTGCTACAACCACTGTGTCATTTCCTGAGTGTATCCCGCCCATTTCCAACATTTGAATCATTTTTATGATGCATGGCTACTGATATGCCCAATGCTTAATGACCTCACAGCACATCAGAGCACTTCTGCAGTCACTTCCATGAATTGGCGTTGATGTGCCAGTTACAAATGGCACAAGTAGTGCAATTCACCTCACAACTGGGTTGATGCACGGAGTCTGACTCACACAACTGCCTTAATGTGTAGGATCCACTGTAGAGGATTGTGCGATGCAGGAAAACTCACCTTGGGTAAACTTTTATTGGTCCTGATTTTTACCAGAAAAGTTTAAATTTTGCTTATGTGTGACTTTCAGTGGCCATAGTGTGTGATATTTTACCTTCTTAGGTGTATCATATTGCGTGACTATTTATTGTGAGACAAAGTAAATATTGTAATGTGTTGAGAATTTTGTGGTTTGTAGTAGGCTGGGTGGACATAGGTAGCTGCAGGAATTATGTCATAAATTTGCATTGCTCTGCCTTTGTGCAACAATATTATATTCCCTATTCTCCACAATATCTTTATTCAGTCAATCTGTCAGTATTCTTGCCATAAGATGTGTTATGAATGCGAAACACTTAGGGAACTCCAAAGACAGGCTGTATCACCAGTTCTACAGTGTATGTGCCAGCCAGCTTACCAAATTAATGGATTTTTCAGAAAGATATGGTGTAATTCTAATATGTCACATGTGTTTGTCAGGCAGCCATGTATTTGCACACAAAAGCCTGGCAAGTTACACCATGTAATGTGGTAGTAAAGACACGTCTGTACTAAGGGCTGCATATCTGAACCCATATGTGTAGTACTTGTACAATGCACCATGATAAATGCAATATTGATCTATTGTTTGAGCCTAACAAGGTTAGCTTGAGTGGCCGAGACAAGTGTCATTAATCACGAGTGGCACAATATATTGCAAATCATTGCATTAACTGCACCAGAGGGAGGCTCCTTGACCTCTGCATGTGAGTAGCCATCCACATCTGATGGTCATATATGCATTACCAAATATACAACACTAGGTAAACATGGAAATGCACCAGTAAGTACAACCTTCCCAGGAATGGCATTACATAAAGTTAGACCTCAATTTTCCTTCTTACTTCATTTTTCTATGTGTTCTGCAGCACACATAGGTGGTGAAATATGGCTCACATGATATATTGGTTAGCAGGAAGATGCACCTTCATGCACACATACCTTCCTGCATGCGATAGATGCATCCTTGCACCATGGTTCAAGTGTGCCTGCGTAGGCCCTAAGCAGCCAAAACATCACCGGCACATGGGGAAAATGGATGGTAGTTTTGTAATACGTTAGATGCTAAACATTACTTTCACACATAACCGGGCAGTAGGGAGACTGTCTTTGCTGCACTGTGTGGCCATTCTCATGATATGCCCCTCTGTTTACAGTCACAGGATGTTAGGGAAACTATACTGTGATCCATGTATGTCAGACAGAAGCAAACATCATGACATGCAGCACACACACACTGAGTCAATGCACACTGTTTGGATCTACACTCCCTTTCGACTGTGTTAGAGTGCCTGAAGGTGAACACACTCTTGCAGCACACACACTCTCAGCGTGTGCACACTGTTCTACATTGCAACCTTTCTGTTGTGCATATCTTGCATAGGCATATGTGTACTGCACATGGTATTATCATAAACACATATTTCTATCCACATGATGTTGGGCAGGGGTGAGTATAAAACACAGCAACAGACCTCTGGAATAAATATGAGCCATTATGCCTCACTGCAGTGAACCAGAGTCAAACAGTCATTTTCACTACTGCTGTTCAATGAACATAATGATGACCAACACACATGATCTCTGTCTTATTCTTGCATGTCAAAGTTAGTAACAGTACCTCTACTCTGAGGGCAGGTCTTTGTGTGGCCATGCTGGTCCAAGGAGACTGCATTCCTTGACACAAGCATATGTAATGGCACACAGTCAATTCCCATTTCCCCTATGGGATGAATCAAAATGTTGTGATCCCCTCAACTATGCACTTGTACTCTCATGTCAGGGGTAAAATACTCTTGCCATGCAGAAGTAACTTCATATCCAAATTCCTAAATCACACCATTTTCAAAGCACTAATGTGTGTACACATACAGTTTTATCTGATGTCGGTTATGAACACTTCACACTTTTGACTTCTCTGTATTCTTCAGGTGTTGTGATGTTTGCAAAAACATCTCCATTGTCATAATGCTCTGAGAACTTACTCACATTGCAACCTCATCTGCTCACATTGTTGTGTTATAGAGCTTTAGGTCTCCTCACATTGCTGTGCAATGCCTGTGAAATGTGTATTTTGACAACTGTGTCCTGAAGTGGTAGATAAGACAATATGGCCAAGAACTGTCTCACATGTGTAGTATTTTGAGGATCAACAGACATGCATGTATGTATTCTGTACAAACAATATTTGAACATGTACAAATCAAACTTGACCTTTGTCCATGAAAACCATCACTCATGGTCTGTGAAGGTATGTGCTACTACATTTGTTCTAGCAAAACACTGTTATTCTACAGGCTTCCTCAATGGGGAGACACCTTACATTGAGTGTATTGTCTCAGTTATGGACATATTGAGTGATTTGTGATGTAACACTCACTGAGTAGCATAAGTAACACACTTTGCTGTTGCAGAACACAGCAAGACTGTTGCTGTGCAGCATTACTCTACTCAAGAGCGTGAGAACAGAAATGTACTATTTAGATGTGGATATGTAGCAAGCCTGGCCTGTCGCTTGCATGCAGTACACTGCATCACTTTGCATTACTGCGTGGTTGACTAAATATTTAGAGCCATGGCTCCATGTTGCTCAATGTGTCGGTCAACATGAGTCATACATGTGTAGGAATACCTTTAGTTGAGAAAATGTGATAGACTTGATGTTAACATTGACTGTGACATACAGACAACACATTGAATGAGTTCAAACATTTATTTTCATAAAATATTTTTTTCGGACATTTTGTCCATTGTGGAAATTAATTAGGAAAATAAATTAGACACAGTTACATTGCATTGATGACGTCATGCCATCATGTATTGGAAGTCTCCAATATTGTCCTCCTCCTCCTCCATTGGCTCACCCACCTTTGGCTCAACGTCCCATGGCACATTTGTCCGAATGCAAATGTTGTGTAAAATGGCACATACCAAGATGATCTTGTACACCTTATAGGGTGAGTAGAGCAATCTTCACCCCAGACATAACCAAACACTAAAACCTGATCTTCAAAACGTTGAATGTCTATTCCATAATGTTCTGAGTTCTTGTTAGCGCCTAGTTGTACTTTTTTTCGGCCTTCATTTGGGGATGGGGGAATGGGATCATGACCCGCAGCTGCAGTCAATATCCTTGTTAAGCTGAAAGTAGAAGAGAAAAAATGTTAATTATTATGCTCAATGTTACAGAGATATATCTGTCCATGTTACTTATGTATACTAACTCATGAATATTTCTTACAATATAGAACTCTTTGGGTTATAAATACAATTGACGACGGTTTAGCACTTCTCTTCCAGTTATCTGTGCAAATGCTAATGTTGTTTATGTCCTAATACTTTGGGCACTTCCACATGCTGACTTTCATGTACAGGCAGTACCCTGGTCTGCATATTCACTACATGTGCACAGAGAACAATTTTGTATCACATATGCAGCACTAGATGGGTTTGGACAGTGGCAACCTTTTTGACTCTCACACATACACATGACATACTGTATGACTTTGACCCAGCCTTTCATTTGTTCACTTACTTTAATGCTGAAAATTGCAGACAACATATTTTGAATTTGCAATGTGACATGGTTAGTTATACATTTTGTTGCCAGCCTTCTGCTAATGCCTCTTGTGAGACAAGTAATGTTGAACTTAGATAAACACATAGGTCTGGCAAAGTGGGCCATTAGTATGCAGAACATAGTGTGAGAACGTGCCTGTTTCGTGACATGGTTAGCCACCAATTTTTGCTGAGTACTTAATGCTGTTTCAAAGTTGTTGGTGCCCAGGGCCCCTGCTAACCAGGTTCCCTGGGCTAGATCTCTTTCCCAAAGCTGTTGTAATGCATTAACACAATTGGCAAACACCTTAAACTGCCACTATAGGTCCCACATAAATGGTAATTAGGTACCCAGGGCATGAGGTACTAAGGATAATCCCCTGAGGGCAGCAGCACAGAGTGTGCCACCCTCAGGGATCATACATGCAAGTACACCCAGCACTGCCATTGCAGGCTGAGTGTCCTGATGCAATCCTAAAACGCAAAACTGACGTGGCACACAGCCCATGTGACCTGTCCACTACACACTGCATGCAATATAAGTAAGCCACCACTCTGTCAGGCCTTCCAGCCCTTAGGCAGGGTACGCTATAATGCACGTGTGAGCATAGATGCATGAACAATGTGACCTTACTGTGTCCTTGCCAAACCTGGGGCATAGTAAGTGAACAGGGCAGCCATTTTAGTGCATGTGCTGGACACTGCTCAGTATGAGTTTCACAACTACAAGATGGCCACTCTGAATCCTGGGTTTTTTGGTCTCAAACAGCTCAGAACAATAAATCTAAACTGATAACAGTATTGGATTTATTGCAAAATGTGGCAAGGCCCATCTTAGAGTGACCCCTGCAAAAGAAAACTAACCCTGGCATGGTTGCTGGCCGGTCACAACCAGCCTGCTACTACCAGACAAGATTCTGGAACCCTGGGGCGAGAGCCCTTGCTCTTTGCATTCAGAAAACCAAGTCCTTCTTGGGCACAGGTGTTACACTTCCTCCTCCAGGAATGTGGACTGCCCTGATAGTGAGCTTCACAGAGTTCGCCGCCTTTGAAACGTGACTCCTTTGAAACGTTGCCTGCTCCTAGCAACAGATGGCCGCCCCCATTGCAAACCCCCACTTTCAGCTGGAGCAATGGTGGGAAAATGTACAAAGGAAAGGAGGCATGGCCACCCCCAGCCTGCACCACCCCAAGGTGACACCTCAGTTTAATTTTCCTCCATCTTGAATGCTAGGAAAATAGCCAATCAGGGATAGGGAAGTTACCTCTGCCCACAGGAAGGGGTCACATAGTGGGTGTAGCCACCCTAGGTTAGATGACCCATTGGTCACTACTAGGGACCCTAAATGCCCATTAAATGCAGTATTTAGTGGGCACCCCTAGACCCTTCAGGTCAGATTCAGAGGACACAAGAAGGCCAGCAACAAAGAAGACCCAACGCTAGAGAACCAATCCTGCTGCACAAAGAAAAAGGTGACAAACCCTGCCTGCTGCACCCATGACTCAACATTGCCACTGAGGGGTTACATGGAAATCAGATGGACTCAACAAAACCCCAAAGGACCTCCACCCTTCTGAAAATCACCAAAGATCTCCCTCCAGGGTGAAGGCATTACTCTGCAACAAAAAAGCAAAAGACCAGCGAAGTTCAATTCACTGACCAGCTACTGACCGAGGAACCAGGCACAGAAACTGATGGACCCAGAGGACAAATCCTGTAAGTGTGACATGTTTGTTGGCACTGCGACCTCCAGTAGATTAACTGTGAAATAGCTTGTGATCTGGACCCTCAACGTCAGACACCCAGAAGAAACGGCCACTCTGGACTCTCCAAGGACCAGAAGTAAGCTCCAGTAAAGGGACTTCAGGACACATAGGAACCAACCCTCAGAGAGTTCCTGCTGACCTGCAATCCACCCTCAAAGTTACCTGACTCCTGGTTCCATGGGCACCTTTGCACACAGCTTTTGGCTCACCTATCTGCTCTGCACCCGTCCTCCCTAGGCCCTGGACCGGAACACCAGTTGTGCTCTCCCTACCACTTGCAACCTCTACACTCCAAGGAGACCCACCAGACCCACCTTGAAGTCCGCCTGTGCTTTGCTTTCCTACTGGTCCAAGGCAGTGGTCTGGCACCAGCTCCACAGACATTTCAGCATCATCACCTACCAAAACCAGGAGCCGCACACTTTTCCCAGCTGGTCCACAGGACATCTTGATGACCTCGACCTAAAAACTCAAGGAGACATTGGCAAACACATTGCCTGATTTTATATGAATTTCTTAATTTTTCTCCCATTGATTCCTATGGTGCATAATTATGCTCAAAAATACTATTTGTGCAAAGCTTTGAAAATCATAACTTAAAAAGTACTTACCCGATTTTGATGATCTTGGTCTTAAAAAATGTATATAAATTTGGAGTATTTTTGTAAATTGGTCTCAAGTTATTCTGAGTGTGTATTGATACATATGAATTTATACTGTGAGTTCAACAAGTGCGTAGCATTTCTCCATTTGCCCTAACTGCTCGAACAAGCTACCATTAAAATTGGAGCATTAGGTGGTCTAGTTTTTACCTCTGTAAACAAAGGCGGGGTTGTTTGGACTCTCTGCACATCATCTTTGTACACTATATATAGAGCCAGCCTCCTGCATACACTGATGTAGATACAAGTTGCTTTCTACTACAGACCAGGGCACAATACTTTTTTGTTTACATGTATGTACTTAATTCTAGCTTTAGGGGTTATGCATTATTGATACTGTGAGTACAACAAATGCTTAGCACTTCTCCAGATTGCCCTAACTGCTTGACCAAGCTACCATAAAAATTAGAATAGTAGGTGATCTAGCTTTTTCCTCTGTAAACTAAGGCAGGGTTGCTTGGACTCTCTGCACATCATGTTTGTACACTATATATAGAGCCAGCCTCCTAAACACACTGATGTAGATTCAAGTAGCTTTTGTACTACAGACCAGGACACTATACTTTTTTGTTTACATGTATGAACTTAATTGTAGCTTGTAGGGAATTGGGCACATCTGTGCCTTGATTCTGTCATGATTGATGTGGCTTTAGAATGTTGAGATTGGGATGCTGAGAACGTTGGGATACCTTGCCATGGTTGCTTTCATTTTTCTGTTAGTTGCTGGTGTATGTGCTGTTTGACATGATTGTGGTTGAGTTTGTGAGCTGAACATAGAAGGCTTCATATGCTCGGAGTTTGGCCTAGTTACGAAAAACATCGGTGATATATTACATTGGTTACATGTGTTAATGTGACTTGATGCATATGTATGTGTGTATACCTAGACTGTCAGTATGGCAAAGACATGCATTTTGAAATGTTGAATCTCACATTGGTACACTGAATTGACTTTTACACTTTTGACTGTGGCCTAGACTTTGATTGAATGACACAAATGGAATTTACATCTAGTTCTTCCAGAGTTGCACCAGGAACTATGGTCAAGATACAAGTCTTCAGCCATGTGTGACACACTTACTTAGTTTAGGATTAGTTAATTGAATAACTGATACCGAAACAAGGTGCACCACATAACAAACTCTCATCCTTCACTTACACATAATGTGCAGCTTGTACTTATATTAAGTTGTCTTGTGTAACTCATGATCATTACCTTGATATGTTAACAAGTTCAGATGATGTGGTTCAGTCTATTCAGACAATGTGAGATCAGACAATACTAAGCATAGATGTTATGTTGCTACTGTCATTACAGGATTAGTGAGGGTATGACAGAATGGGAAATCGTCTACCCATTGCTGTAAGTTGTTCCGACTATGTGCACATTAAACTAGGGGCTAGATATTTCACACAGTGGCACAGTGCACCACAGCAAGTGAACTTGCTGTGCTGCACTGCATCATTAGGAAAGGGTAGGAATGCACAGAATTTAAGCCATATGGTACAATTCTGTCCTTTCATCCTGCAGTGGCACACAATGGGCTGCCTAGCACAAACACAGGCACCCTTGCACTAGGGTGCATGTGTGCCTGCATTGCATGCATGATTGTTTTAGTGCAGGAAGGGATACCTTCTAGCACATAAACAATTATTTGAAGCATATTCCTCAAACTATGTGTGCCACATGATGCAGCACACATAAGCAGAAGTGACTTGGACAACTTAACATCATTTATCCTTGTTACACAACACCTGAAAAGGGATATTTATTTTACACATTCCCAGGTTGCCATGTTTGGTATACATGACATGTATAATCAAACATGGGAGTTGCATGGATACACGCACACAACGCAAATGGAACACCTCCCTTACGCAGCATTTGTCGCTATGTTGCATAACTACAGATTTTGTACGACATTCCAAACCACACAATGTGGCTCGGTATCTCTTCAAATATCTGATTTTGAGTCTACATCACAGATGTACCACAATGCATAGTGCAAATGTGAGGCACACCACTCTTACATATGCCCCAAGCTCTATCAACAGACTCAGAGATGGCTATTATAACAAGTGTTTCAACATCTTTGTTGGTATGAGGCACACTTAGATTTACTTACCAACAAGTAGGCCATACCCATATTGGCCATTCTGGAAGTGATTGTTGATAATACTGTGCTGGAAAATGTATGACCATGAGCACTTCCAAGGTATTTGACCAGCACATTGGTGAACATCCACCAATGGTCCACAATGGCCTACACGTTGATTGAGTAAGTATGTTTGTGAATCGAAACAGGTGTGCTGTTTCTGCTGGGGGAACTAATTGCACGTGTGCAATCCATAGCACCCAAGACATGTGAAAATCCCGCAACGGCATTGAAGCCTTGCTTGGTCTCCTGCTGATGTTGGTGGGTCTTGGAGAAAAGGAGGTATTGGGGTGTGTAGCTAATGGTAGCATTCAGGACAGTGGATAAGAAGGCAGAAAATGATGCCTGGGATATTCCTGTCACTCTTGCTGTTGTGACCTGGAATGAACCAGAGGCCAGCATGTGGAGCACAGCCATCAACTCCACCTGGGTAGGGATTTTAGTAGACCTGGCTATTGGTGGCTGCAGACTTGGCCTAATCTTCTGGAGCAAATCTATAGACTTTTATCACCTCATCCTCACTGAGGTTGATGAGGGAGATGCTGTGCTAGAACACATGCTCCCTCCTCCTTCACTGCTGTGGCAGTCTCCTTGCAACACGAGCTAAAGGATCACAACCTCCATGGCGTAGTTGAACTTTCCAAAGTGTTTTGTGATGTTCAGGTTTTTGTACCACTGCCACTGTGTCATTTCCTTCACCTGGGTTACTGATGCACAGATTGTTTTGAGCATTTCAGGCTTTGTGTGTTGCATCCAAATGATGCATCACACATTGCCAAACTCATAAATATCACTGCATTCGTTTGGCATGATATTTTACGGGGGAATGCCTACCTTGCATATTTTAATTTGTGTGTGGCACCGCTGGTTTAGGCATAGCTTTTGCCTGACGCAAGCCTTCAAGAACAACGCATTTGGGCACATGAGTCATCTCATTGATATACAGTAGTGCTTGTGCCACCGTGGCATCAAAATTGTTGGCGCGATTGCAGTGCAAGCCTCTCATAAACATGTCCCTAATTTTTTACTACAGTTTTGGCATTTTACTGGGAGATGGCCCATTTTCCTATTTTTTGTGCTTTAAACCTCCTTTCAGTTTGTAGTGGAAACTGGTGTGAATCCCATGGTGGATCCTGGAAAGCTATGCATTTCTGAAAACTAGACAGACTTCTAAATTCAGCAAGGGCTCATTTGTGTAGCTACTTCAAGGTTTTCCCAAATAAACCAAGGGCCTGATTAGATCTTGACATACGGGTTACTTTGTCATAAATGTGATGGTTATTCAGTGGTCCATATTACAATTTCCATAGGATATAATAGAGCTATAATACAGCGGATGAGATATGCGTCATAGCTGTGACAGAGTAACCCCGTCCTCCATGATTTGAAATAAAAATACATTGGAAATTAGTAGGAAGAAATAGACATTTGTGACAACATTTTCATTTGTAACTTCCCATCACAATGGCTGATTTATAGAAGCAATATACCACTACATCTGCTAGACCCTTCTGCTTGTGGGGATATATAGGGTTGTGGATTTTTCCAAGAACTCGGGGTGCCTAGGGCCAATAGTTGAGCTTTACCTTGCAATGGTTTTTCATTGTGTATTTGGTATATAGCAATTCATTTGGTAAAATATAAATAGTGAAAAATAGGTAGCAAGTAAACCTATGTATTTCCAAAATGTACACAAGATGTGGAGTTTGGAAGCAGTGGTTATTTGAGCATCTCTGAATTTGTGGGTACTTGTACTAGAATGTGAATTAGAAGACATTTCTCAAAGTGACTTCTTTCTTACACATTGTTTTACATTTTAAAGGTGCAAATACAGAGAAATACAATTGGTAATAACACTTGTTCTACTATTCTGTGAACCTCAAATTGTCCCAATATAAATGGTAAATCTTTGCAAACCTCATAATTTGGCAAAAAATACATTTTCCTCACATTTCTGAGATGGAAAGTAGTGAAATCTGCAGGGAGCCACAAAGTTCCTTCCACTCAGCATTTCCCCAAGTCTCCTGATAAAAAAAGTATCTCACTTGTGTGGGTAGGCTTACTGCCTGTGACAGGAATTTCCCCAAAACCAACATGGACACATCAAATGTTTCCACTGACAAATGATCCTTTTTTGCAATGTGTCTAGTTGTGGTTGTTGGGAAGTAGCACAACAGCAGCTGGGAAAACCCCAAGAGTTCTGATAACAATGGTAACTCACTTGTGTGGGTAAGCTTACTGCCCGCAACAAGAAACACCCCAAAAATCAAAGTGGACACATCACATTTTTCTACTGAAAACTGACAATTTTTTGCAATGTGCCTAGCTGTGAATTTTGGACCTTAGCTCAGCCGGCCCTAGTAGACCCACACATTTTTATAAACTAGAAATCTAGAGAAAATTAGGATGGGGTGACTTGTGTGGCCCTTACTAGGTTGTAATACCTTTGCAAACACAAAATGTGACTAACAAATACATTTTCATCACATTTCTGTGATGGAAAGTTTTGGAATCTGTGGGGAGCCACAAATGTCCCTCCACCCAGCATTACCCCAAATCTTCTGATTAAAATGGTAGCTCCCTTGTGTAGGTAGGATTAATGCCAGAGACAAGAAATGGCCCGAAACACAACATGGACACATAACATTTTGGCATGAAAAAGGTAAAAAAAGACACCAACACATGGAAGTAATCTTTACCCCAGAAACAGATCTCCCACCACATACAGAATCTTGTTCCCAATGCACTCGATTGTTACCACCCACCCTGAGACCCAACCCACTCTAAAAAGACCACAAATCTGCCATCAAGGGGCAAACATTATATGGCATCAAAGGAGAGCAACTGATCTGCCCTCTGGTAGGGGGGAGGCAAAAATAATTGCCCTACAAGGGGAACAACAGCTGCCTAGGTGGTCGCTCCCCTTCAAAACATTATTCTCTGGTTTCTGGTGGGCTTCTGCCACTCCCATAGGGTTGATTGGCGTAAAAAAAAATGATCTGCCCTCTGGGGTGCACAATACAAAAAAGATTATCCCCCAAGGCGAGTGACTCTTGCCCAAGTGGTCCCTCTCCTTCTGCACACAAATCCCTGATGTCTAGTAGGCTTCCGCCCTCCCAGAGTGCTGATTGGACTAAAAATAGCTGATCTGACCTCTGTGACTAGTGAGCTTCCCCCCTCCCCCGAAAGGATGATCAACCTAAAAAATAGTTGAAGTGCCCTCAGGTGTCGGAGGGGAGGCAGAATACAAAAAAACAAAAACAAAGGGAGCGACACTTGCCCAGGTGGTTGCTCTCCATAATTATCACAACAATAAAATCTGTGACATCTAGTGGGTTTCGACCCTCCCTGGAGGGTAGATCGGCTGAAAAAAAACAGCTCAACTAGCCCCAAGGAGAAGTGGGGGGCATAATAGAACATAATAGATGGGGAGTGACAATTGCCCAAGGGGCTGCTCACCCAACAACAAATATCCCCCAGCGGTTTAGTGGAGTGTATTCCTGCTCCACGATCGCAGCCCCATCCACGACTGTGGAGAAGAAATACACTAGAAACACACACAGGGAGAAAGGAAAACTCTTTTCTTTTCCCCTCTGTATGTTTTTCTAAAAAAAATTAAAAAAAACTTGGGTAAGGAGTCACTGTGTAAAGTGCCTTTCTTCCGATGCGTTGGAAGAAAATAGCTTCCAGCACATCCCCTGCAGCATTTGATGATGGCCCGCTGTGTGTCCGCCAACGTCATCAGATTGCAGAGGGGATGGGGAATTGGGGGTGGCAGGTGCAGATCCCAAATAGATCCCTATTGCAGAGGGGCCTTCTGGTGGAGGGGCTCCTAATGTGTGTGGGTGCAAGGACAGCTCGGAGCAGTCCTCAGCACATGCCCACCATGGTTGAGGATGGCTCTGAGCCAATGTCAGCATGAAACGTGTTAAGCATCAGGAGCTGTACACTCATTGGTAAGAACTCATTCCATTTGCGGTTGACAAGAAGAAATTATTAGTGATATATCATGTTTAGTTTAGCTCTCCCACTAACCACCAGAATAATGTGACTACTCACAATACACAATGTTATGTGGTTGGATAAATTTGCAGAGCTTGATTTGCTCCCACCACAGTAGTAGCTATATGATCATCATTACTGTGACTGCATTATAGGTTTCTGGTTTCTGTCATAAGTAGTATATATTTTAGAATTCAACACACTTTTGAACACTGAAATGTAAACATAGGCTGATATTTTCTTTCTAATCATAATCCAGGTTGTGGTCCCAGTTGTAGAATCGTGTATTAAAGATATTTTTTTAAAGGTGTTAATCATTTTATGAAAATAATTATGTATATGTTTGCATTATTTGCAACCTTGTGGAAGCCCTTTGTGGACCAAATGCAAGACTATGGATGTTCAATTGTCAATGAATAATGAAGGAAAATACAGCTTTGAAGTTAAAAACAGTTGAAGACCCTTAGAATTGTTCTTCTTCCTAAACTGGTTATAGAGATTACAATATCACTGTGTGCACAGTAAATTGCTGAATGTAGCCTTGTTATGTTATATGATGTTTAAAGAGCAGTATCACCAGCGACGGTATCTTGGCACTGAGCCAGTGTGTGTGCCTAGCCATGCCTAAGGTAAGTTGATGAACTGGAAAGGCAGATCTTCAGCTTATCTAGCAGATTTCAAGAAGAGACGAGAGGGATAGGATGTGGAGTTGGAGGCGGTTACACAATTTAGGTGCAATGTAAGAGAACACTCATCCTCCTCATATGCGTCTGGGCATGCGTGGGATGTGTGAGCTTGAGTCCTGGGGAGCAAGGGTTACTGGATGGTTGGTGTAAGGAGATACAACTATTTTGATGTTTTTATTGCTTTTTTCATTAGTTTTTTTAGTGGGGATTGTAGATATGTTTGGGCATTAGGGAGGGAAGTGTATTTTTCTAAAGTAATTCATTGTTTTATATTTTTATTTTTGATTATTAAAGCTTTATTTAAATTAAACTTTTTATTATATATGTATATTTTTATTTTGAATATATTTTGTCATGGCAGACAGTGAGTATTCTGAGTATGCTGCTGGCGCAGACAGTGCGGTAGCATTGACCTCGTCTCTCACTGATAGCCAAAGCCAATGCTGCTGCACTGTCTGAGCCGGCCAGCCCGGGGGTGAACTCATAATACAGCAGCGGGGAGGCCACCGCCTTTTAGGCCGTCTCCCCACCGTCGTAAATGCGGTCCAATGGTCCGACCGTCAGTCTTAATGGGGTCCTGTATGTGTTCAATTCCACCTTTAGGTTATATTGCATGGATATTCATGTATATTTAGGTGGGGTAAGTGAGATATATCTAAAAAATGTTTTTTAAATCGTGTCAATAGTAAGTGCAATTCCAACAGCTGCTCAAACTGTGCACAGCTGACTCCCTAAGTGAATAGAACTGCTGCTTCTGTGAAGTTTTTTTCTGTATACGTAGCTAGAATTCCTGCTTAGGAGAGGTGGGAGCGCCCCTTGCTTTTCATACTGAAAATTAGATATAACCGGAAAACAAGATAAATCACTTAAGACATTGGCTTGCCTTGCCAGGGGCATGCAGGGGAGCAGCATGGCTAGGAGCACTGTGGGGTCAGGGGATTACATGGAGGACAGAGGAGGAAGGAGAAGAAAGGGTGGGGTGGAGCAGAGGGGGCTAATGAATGAGCGAATAGCCTGGCAGCACTTTGCAGCTACTAGGCCACCTTGGGAAAAATGTTTAAAAAAGTAACAAACACCAGGAACGAGCATCAGACATTTGGGGCATTTGACAGTGAGGGAGTGAAGAAGAAGCACAAAGGAAATAGGAAAAGAGGAAGCACCTGCACATCCAGGGAGTGCTTAAACCAAAATAACAGAGTGCCTTCAAGTATACAATGAAAGGATACACCTCATCCAATCAGAAAACAGTGAGACCAGAATGCTCCTGAGCAGAACAAACACAAGACTAGGGAGGAAAGCTACCGAATGAGGAGAAGCCAGGTAAATGTGTAACAGAGCCATCCAATCATGAGCATGGGGCTCACTCAAAGGCAACTCTAAGTAAAAGTTGTGTATTGAAAACAAAAGGTCTGCTTATAGACAGCTTTTGCTGTCTATGAACGTGACCTAAAAATACCGTCTGTGCCTGGAACCTAAGGAGAAATTCAGTCCCCGGCGCTCTAGGTGACAGAAGGGATCGAGACAGGGCCAGCTTTAGGGCGGTGCGAGCACTGGGACCACACCGGGTGCTGACCTCAGGGGGGCGCTGTCTTCAGCAATAACTTAGAAGCTTGCGGTTTAAAAGCACCTCTTGAAAAGTTTCTTGTGCGTCCAGCCTTCAGGAAGCAATTAAAATATCAAGATACCTCTTGTGATTAATGTTCCTGCTAGGGAGAGAGATGGGAACTTTGTTCAGTGGCCAGTCATAAAGTAGTAGAAGGTTAACATGCAGAGGGTTAATATGCTTGTTTCAAAGAACAGAACCATATTTTATGTGAAAAGCTGAGTGGATTACTAAAGCCAGTCTTTTAAAACAAATGAATATGTGAAAGGGGGGCTATGGAAAGATGAGGGGCAAATTTGCTGGGTGTTAGTGAGAGAATCCGAGGAGGTGTCATGGGGTGGGGGGAGCCAAAAAGACCATCGAGCAGGGCGCCACCAGGCTAACGCCGGCCCTGGATAGAGATACCTGCATGTAAAGGTCCTCTCCGAAGTGAAAAATAAATTCACTCATGTTCTTAAGTGCCTAAAGCTAATGAGTACATTTTATAACAAGTTACCTAAGTGCTACTTATGTACCAAGGGAGCATAAACCAACTAGGAAAACATGAATCTACGCACAATGAAAAGTAGGACATCTTGTAATGCTCACTCCAGTTTACTACCCCAACACACAACGTCTTTTTTTGAATCAGGTAGCTAAATCTTTGCAAACCTTTGAAGAAATTGCTGCAGACGTTTAGCACATGCCTGGTCTCTATCAGTCACTTTTAATGTGTTTAAGATTCAAGGATATGAGCTGGATTTCATCAAGGACAGTCTCAAATTACAGGAAAGCTAATTTCCCGAGATGTCACTTCCTCTGCTGCAAACTTCGAATTCCGAGCAGGATCAAAAGAGACATGATTACGGTAATAGTTAGCGGCTCCTCTAGAAGTGTGCCGCAATGATCTCGTGCGAGGATAGAAGAGATTTAACATCAGCGCACAAGGCTAGAGCACCTCCAACGATATAATTCTGTGTTCATGATTTGCTGAACATACTCAATAAAGAGCTACATTCTAAAAACTCTGGTAAAATGCTGCCATGAGACCGCATATTGAATTACCAACACCGTGGAGTTCGTTTTATATATTGGTTAGTGTATTACCGCATTAATTCGAGTACCACGAATCATAATGGCATATAGTACGGTGATAACACATGACTACCCTTTTTCTAATCTGCAAAACTGAGAGTATAACATTTTTCCACACACAAATCTTTACCAGCCATATCTGTGCTGGGAGGAGTGCTAGGTTTGTGTGCTAATTTCTCACAAGCTGTAATTTTGATTCAGGCAGAAACTGCTGTTTGCGCTTGAAACAGGGTTACACAGAAACTCAGAATGAGGGACAAAATCTACCTTATGCTCCACTAATGATTTCATTTACAAAAACATTTTGCGCCCCTAATTAAATATCATTCATTTGCTCAGCTCTTTGCGAATTGTATAAGCACAAGTCACAATTAAACAAATCAGAACAGTGAAATCCACAACTGCAACGTTCACAAAGTATTGTAGACCAGAAAAAGAGAAAGGATTACGAAAGCAGAGGTACACACCAGGTAGTTATTGATGCTGGTTTGTTCAAGGGTGGTCACAACACACATTTATGGATACAAGTTATAATGTGTTTCCAGTGCTGCCCTGCTATCTAATTTACAGTATTGATTCTGATTATTATGCACATGTGGGTATAAATTGTATTTATTTCTCAACCCACCTCATGTGTATAATGTGCGCAGTGCGCACATTATGTATGGATAAAGACATTTATAAATTATGCTTTTTTAGACGCAAAATTTGCGATTTCCCACACTTTTCTGCAAAACATACACTGTATCAAATTGAGTGTAAACTAAGCTCGTAGGAAAGTGCTGAAAGAGCATAGTTTTCCATTTGTGAATATTCAAGCAGGTACTACCTCCTGGCCTCTTCCCTAACATACTCTTTGGTACTCCTACTTTTTAAAATTTTAATCAACATTTTCATTTGAGCGATGTATACCCGTGTTGCGTACAATAAGAAAATTAAGGCCCTCATTATGACATTGGTGGTAAGTGCCGCTTACCGCCATGCTGACTGCCGCCAACATACTGCGACTGTGGCGCTATACCGCTATGCATATTATGACCCACACATAGAAATCCACCACCATACAGACACACACACAAGTCCGTCACACCAAAAGTCAGCGATAAACTGGGGGTATCCAAACCCACACCGTTCCGCCAACAGAAATACGCCCAGAGCATTATGACCCATGAATCACAGCGGCGGACATTCAACCACTGTAAATCATTGCTCAAAATACACACAACCTTAACAAGACAACACCACATTGGACAATTCAAACTACACACACCTGACATACATACACATACCACACCCACACACCCACAACACTATAAAACACACACCCACACTACCCACAACCCTTTCCCACTAGAAACAATTTACAACTGAGAGAGAGACACGCCAAGAGCACCCACAGAACTAGAGCCACAGAACACCTTCACTCATACACCATCCACGCACCTCACATCACACACCCCAACACATTACCCCACACACACTGACACACACCACTCACACTACACCCATGGTACCACAAAGACACCCCAGGTTCTCAGAGGAGGAGCTAAGGGTCATGGTGGAGGAAATCATCCGGGTAGAGCCACAGCTATTCAGATCACAGGTGCAGCAGACATCCATTGCAAGGAAGATGGAGCTATGGCGTAGAGTCGTGGACAGGCTCAACGCCGTGGGACAGCACTCCAGAACAAGGGATGACATTAGGAAGTGGTGGAATGACCTATCGGGGAATGTGCGTTCTGTGGTTGCAAGACACCAGATAGCCGCACAGAGGACTGACGGTGGACCCCCACCTCCTCCCCCACAACTAACAACATGGGAGGAGCAAGTCTTGGTGATCATGCATCCTGAGGGCCTGGCAGGAGTAGGAGGAGGACTGGACTCTGGTAAGTCAACTCTTTACTACTATCACCCCCTTACCTGAATGCCATCACATACCCCTACCCTCACCCCCATCACCCCACCACCACACATACACCCCACCATCACAACCCACCCATACCAGTAATCAGCACTGCATGCACCACCAATGCATGGACACCACTCACAGCCCTGCATGGACACCCATCACCACAGCATGCACACTAGTGACAATCACTTAGCCAGCCAAATCACAACTCACACAAGCCAAAGCTGCCTTGATATTAGCAACCATAAGGGGGAAACATACCCATGCACAAGATGTCACACGCAGTAACAATAACACTACATTTACATTCCCACAGGACCCCCACACAACGTCACCGGAGAGGAGGTGCCAGCAACATCCAGTCCCGCCCCCGAAAAGGCCCACAGTGATGACAGCAGCTCTGCACGCCTGGATCCGGATGACCAACCTGGCCCATCAGGGACCTCTGGACAGTCGGTGACCGAGGCACAGTCCCATACCACCACAGAGCCTCTCCCCACAGGAAACACCAGCACAGCACCCAACCAGCGGGCCCATCCCTTTGGTCAGTGGGCACACGGTTCAGGAGACAGAGGCACAGGACAACAGGGAAGCTGAGAGGACTGCTATGCAACAGGGGGGGACAGGCCCAGGGAACCGACTCTCCATGAGGCACTCACCAAAATCCTGGGAGCATACCACCATTCCCAGGAGACGATGGGCCAGATACTGGCCAAGTTGCAGGAGACCCAGCAGCTGCAGGAGGGACAGTACCTGGGCATCAGGGCGGACCTGAAGGACATCCACATCACCCTGGTCACCATTGCAGGGGTGCTGGCAGACATGGCCAACACCATGAGGGAGGCAGTGGCACACCACCGGGTCCCTGACACTAGCCACACCGATGAACATCCCTCCACCTCCGCTGACGCTAGCGGGCAGAAGGCCCGCCACAGGAACAACAGGCCACCAGCACCCCACCCCATGCAGAAGGAGGACCATCTCACAAAAGGTCCCTGTGATCCAAGCAGAAGTCAGAGAACATTGCCAAGACCCCCACAAAGAAATAAGACTCCCCTGAATGTAACCCTTGTGTCCCACTCTGTTACCCTGTCCACCTTGAACTGTCATTGCCTCACTCCCAATGCACCCGTGATTCACATAGACTGGACTCTATCATGGACTTTCCTCCACCATCAACCCAGCCCATTGCAATACCCCCTACACTTATTATCACATAAATAAAAACCCTTGGAACTAATACAAGTATGGAGTCTGTCAATTGTTTGAAATATGTGTTAGTTTAACAAGCTGTAAACATTGCAATTCAAATGTACAGTTATGTATACATAGGTATGACCTGTAGTGGGCAGCAGTAAGCATACCAGGAGCCACAGTGGGGCACAGATATCTGAAAATAGAGATGCCAAAGGATACAGTAAGTGGCCATAGAATTTGGAAAATCAGGCTGCCATGTACAATGTCTAACACAAAACTGCAATGGAAGGTGAAGTTACAGTATCTTACCTGTGTGTCACTGGAAGTACTGTTGAATTATAGTTGTTCTGTTGTCCACATCCTCTTCCTCTGTCTCCTCTTCGTCACTGTTCACAGGCCCCACCATTGCCACACAACCATCTCCAGCCTCATCCTCCAGCAGAAAAGGCACCTGGCGTCTCAAGGCCAGGTTGTGCAACATGCAACATGCAATGATGATCTGGCAGACCTTCTTTGGTGAGTAGCACAGGGATCCACCAGTCAGATGGAGGCACCGGAATCTGGCCTTCAGGAGGCCAAAGGTGCGCTCAATGATCCTCCTTGTTCGCCCATGTGCCTAATTGTAACATTCCTCTGCCCTTGTCCTGGCATTCCTCACTGGGGCAGTAGCCATGAAAGGTTGGGGTAACCAGAGTCACCTGTAAATATCGAGGGATACCTGTTAGCCAGACACTCACCCTTAGGTCCAAACCTGCACCTATATACCAACAGACACTGGGTGGGGACCATGGGCTCACCTATTAGCCACACCTTGTGCCTCTGGAGTTGAGACATCACATATGGAATGCTGCTATTCCTCACAATAAAGGCATTATGCACAGACCCAGGATACTTTGCATTGACATGGGAGATGTACTGGTCTGCCAGGCACACTATCTGCACATTCAAAGAGTGAAAGCTCTTTCGATTTCTGAACACTGAACACCTGTTTATTTCTCCGGGGGGGAACAAATGCAATATGTGTACCATCAATAGCACCAATGATGTTGGGGATATGTCCCATTGCATAGAAGTCAGCCTTCACTGTGGCCAAATCCTCCACCTGGGGGAATACGATGTTGCTGTGCATGTGTTTCATCAGGGCAGACAACACTCTGGTCAGCACGTTTGAGAACATAGGCTGTGACATCCCTGCTGCCATGGCCACTGTCGCTTGGAAGGATCCACTTGCCAAGAAATGGAGCACTGACAGGACCTGCACAAGAGGGGGGAACCAGTGGGGTGGCGGATAGCTGAGATCAGGTCTGGCTCCAATTGTGCACACAGCTCATGGATTGTGGCCCTATCAAGTCTGTAGGTTAGGATAATGTGCCTGTCCTCCATTGTCACCAGGTCCACCAGGGGTCTGTACACGGGGATATGTCTCCATCTCCTAATCATCCTCACCGGTTGAACTCTAGGGTGAAAAATGGTGAGCAGATGGTCATATTCAAAGATATTCTCAGATTAATATGCCTTGCATTTTTTTACAGAAACATTATGTGAACATGTAGGTCCGTTGATGTGCCTATGTCTGCTGTGATGCAGTTAGGTGCCATGGCCTGTTCCTCCCTGAAATGGCAGCTGCCTGGCCTGTGAGGAGGGACAAGTGGAAATGAGATAATTTTGCTGACGTTGTGCGCCATTACAAAAGGCGGTCGACAACCGCCGTGCAACACATCATTGGTTATCATTGGGGCCTAAGGGTTCCAGGAGGCAATGGTGATGTACGCCGGCGGTGACGGAATGCACCGCCGCGGACGTGACCTCCATTTTCTATCTGTTCACTCACTTGCTACCTGACCTTCAACAGGAGAGGACCTACACTGCAAGTGCTGCTGTGACCTGTGTCTGGAAGCTACCATGGCTTGAGTGTCTTGGGAAAGGAACCCTGCCTTCACTTTGGTGGAGTTGGAGAGACTAGTGAATGGGGTCCTACCCAAGTACCCTTTACTTTATGGTCCTCCAGACAAACAGGTAAGTACACTATGAGCACGATGCGTGCTGTGTGTGTAAGCCTCGTGTGGGAGGGGGCGGAGGGGTCCTGGGCAGAGTGCTGCATGTTTGGTGGGAAATGTCTGTGCGTAAGGGGATGGGAGGGATATGGTGGGCCACGAGTAATACCTTTTCTTATGTATCTTTTTCTGCAGGTCAGCACCCATCAGAAAAAGGGTATTTGGTGTGCCATCGCCAAGGAGGTGCGGACCCTGGGTGTCTTTGACAGGCAGAGCACCCACTGTCGCTAACGGTGGGAGGACCTGTGCCGCTGGGCAAGGAAGACGGCAGAGGCCCAGCTGGGGATGGCCTCCCAACGAGGAAGGGGTGCTCGTCGTACCCTGACCACCCTGGTGTTCCGCATCCCAGCGGTGGCCTATCCAGAGTTGGATGGGTGCTTGAAGGCATCACAGCAGCCACAAGGGGGTGAGTACAGATTCAGAATCATGAAGTTGCGCGCGTTGAGGTGTTACCTGGGTGGGGGATATGGGTCTGTGGGTACCCCTAGGCCAGGGCGAACATGGCAGGGTAGGTTCCATGACGGGCAGGCTCAGATGTACTCCAACCCCAATAATGCTAGTTGGCATCTACTACTGGGCAGGGTCCTGTGGGTTTCAGGTGTGCTGCTAATGGTGTTAGGCATTGTACCCCATGGCCTGATGACTAGCATTGTAACTGGTATTGCATGGCCTAGTGCATATGGCTGTTCCCTGTGAGTTGTGTACACCAAGGGTGGTGTTGTTGGTGGCATTGACCAAGTGTATCCTCTGTCTCTCCCCCCCTTTTTGTTTTGTCACCCTGTCCTTGTGTGCATTAGCATAATCTGGCGAAGGAGCAGAGGCACCAGCGATGGAGGGAGCTGCATCCCACATGGGCCTGGAGGCTGAATCCACCAATGGTGAGGGCACCAGTGGGACAGAGGGCGAGGGGAGCACCACGGCAGAGACACGAAGGGACAGTTCTGACAGTGATACTTCCTCTGATGGAAGCTACCTGGCAGTGGCCGACACCTCTGTGGCCACCCCAACTATAGGTACAGCCGCCACTCTGTACAAGCACTGCCCTCCCAGCAGCCCCTCAGCGAGTTTCCCGTGCCCGCTCACCCAGGAGGGTGGGCATCTCCTTTTCCCAGGCACCTCAGGCCCTGCCCCAGTCAGCCCTGCTGCCCTCAGTGAGGAGGCTATTGACCTCCTGAGATCATTCTCTGTTGGGCAGTCAACCATACTGAATGCCATCCAGGGTCTAGCAGAGCATTTGCAACAAACAAAAGCATTCCTGGAGGGCATTAACTCTGGCGTCCCAACAGAGATGATTCCAGGCTCTGGCCAACTCAATAATGGCAGTCATTGTCCCTGTCTCTAGCCTCCCACCTCCAACTTCCTCTATCCATTCCCATTCCCCTCAACCCCAGCCTATCCCAGGCCCTGACCCTCCCCCCGTCCTTCACTTTGGGCCAGGGCCAGCACCTCAGCCACCCAGTCCACGGCCACTGTAGTTTCTGCAGCTACTGTAGGTGTGAGAGGCTCCAAGGAGACACCCGTCAGGACTGCCAGTGTCCCTGCACCACCTGCAAAGAGCAAAAAGGGGCCGCCAGCTCGCAAGTGCAGGAAGGGAAGACCAGCCAGCATGGGCAAGGAGGCCCCACCAGCTAGCAAGGAGGCACCACCAGCTAGCAAGGGCAAGGAGACACCACCAGCTAGCAAGGGCAAGGAGGCACCACCAGCTGGCAGAAGCAACAAGGCACCACCAGCTAGCAAGGGCAGGAAGGGAACACCAGCTAGCAGAAGCAAGGAGGCACCACAAGCTGCCAAGGGCAGGAAGGGAACAACAGCTGCCAAGGCTAAAATAAAAGGAACAGACGCCACAGGCAGGATAAATCTGGTGCCTGGGCTGGAGCAGCATCTGGGCAAACAACATCAGCTATGGCACTTCAGCTGTCCGAGGTTGCAGAGGGAGGGCTGGAGCCTCGCCCTCCACTGACAGCACCGCCGCCAGCCCCACAACTGCCACCACTGAGCAGCTGTCACCGCCAGCGTGCAGTGTGTAGTCGTGACTACATGGACTGTAGTACGTCCTGGCCCCTGCAACAACTGTAGGTGTGACACCCAGGTGAGAGACTGTGACCTTGCACCATCCAGGATCTGCATCACAGGGCACAAAGCCCCCTCCAGAACCAATGGAAGAAGGCATCCACTCACCCCCTCCTTGACAGGATGAAGCACACTGGCACGAAGCCCCCTCCAGAACCAGTGGAAGAAGGCATCCACTCACCCCATCCTTGCCAGGATGAAGCAATCTGGGCACAAAGCCCCCTCCAGAACCAGTAGAAGAAGCCATCCACTCACCCCATCCTTGCCAGGATGAAGCACACTGGGCACAAGGCCCCCTCCAGAACCAGTGGAAGAAGCCATCCACTCACCCCATCCTTGCCAGGATGAAGCACTCTGGGCACAAGGCCCCCTCCAGAACCAGCGGAAGAAGCCATCCACTCACCCCCTTCTTGCCAGGATGAAGCACACTGGGCACAAGGCCCCCTCCAGAACCAGTGGAAGAAGGCATTCACTCACCCCCTCCTTGCCAGGATGAAGCACACTGGGCACAAGGCCCCCTCCACAACCAGTGGAAGAAGGCATCCACTTGAGAGACTGTGGCTTTGCACTCCCCAGGACCAAGCAGTGGGCAAACCACCCACTTGGGAGACTGTGGCTTTGCACTCCCCAGGACCAAGCAGTGGACAAACCACCCACTTGAGAGACTGTGGCGTTGCACTCCCCAGGACCGAGCAGTGGGCAAAACCACCCACTTGAGAAACTGTGGCGTTGCACTCCCCAGGACCAAGCAGTGGGCAAACCACTCACTTGAGAGACTTTTGCACTCCCTAGGACCGAGCAGTGGGCAAACACCCACTAGATGGACTGTGGCTTTGCACTCCCCAGGACAACGCAGAGGGCATGTAGCCCCCTCCAGGAGCCGTGGTGTTGTACCACCTTCCGGCTGAGGTGCCCCCCTCCCCCTGCCCCTGAGGTGCCTGTGTATTTTCGACCTGATGCCCAAGCAGTGTTCTCTCAGTATTGAGGCAGGAGTCAAGTGTGGCCTTTGCCTATGTGATATGGCACTGTGGGCCACAGACATTTTGGGCTGGGCATTGCCCCTCCATTTGTATATATTGTAGATACTGTTTTGTGCTTTAAGGACGTATTTATCTACATTTTTATTATTACACTGGCTTTACTCACATTCTTTTGTCCTTGCATTATTCCTGAGTGGTACAGTGTGGATATGTAGGGCCGTATTTATACTCCGTTTGCGCCGAATTTGCGTCGTTTTTTTCGACGCAAATTCGACGCTAAACTAACGCCAACTAACGCCATATTTATACTATGGCGTTAGAGGCGAATAGCGCCAAAGTTCCCGGAATGTGCGTCATTTTTTAGCGTGAACCCCTTCCTTGCGTTAATGATATGCAAGGGAGGCGTTCCCGTCTAAAAAATGACTCCCAGGCCTTTACGTGGTATTTATACTCCCGGGCAAAAGAGACGCCCGGGAGTGGGCGTGGCTAAAAACGGCGCATTTGCGCCGCTTTTTAACGCCTGGGTCAGGCATGGCGTTAAGGGACAAGTGGGCTCAAAATGAGCCCAGAGTGCCCTCCCCTGCCCCCAGGGACCCCCCCTGCCACCCTTCCCACCCCAGGAGGACACCCAAGGCTGGAGGGACCCACCCCAGGGACATTCAGGTAAGTATTTTTTTATTTTTTTTTAATATTTTTTTTTGGCATAGGGGGGCCTGATTTGTGCCCCCCTACATGCCACTATGCCCAATGACCATGCCCAGGGGACAGAAGTCCCCTGGGCATGGCCATTGGGCAAGGGGGCATGACTCCTATCTTTACAATGATAGGAGTCATGTTGATGGGGGATGGGCGTCGAAAATAAATGGCGCAAGTCGGGTTACGACGATTTTTTCGACGTAACCTGACTTGCCCCATTTTAAGACGCCCATGCGCCATTTTCCCCCTACGCCGGCGCTGCCTGGTGTACGTGGTTTTTCTCGCGCACACCAGGCAGCGCCGGTCTGCTTGCGCCGGCTAACGCCATTCAATAAATACGGCGCCCGCATGGCGCTTCAGAATGGCGTTAGCCGGCGCAAAACTTTTTGACGCTAAACTGCGTTAGCGCAGTTTAGCGTCAAAAAGTATAAATATGGGCCGTAATGTTGTTGCATCTGTTTGTGTGTATGGTGTTGGGGGTGGGAGTGGGGGTGTTGCGTGTTGCGTGTTGCGTGTTGCGTTAGTGTGTCACTCTCTTTTTCCCACCCCCACCCTTGTGTGCTAGGTGCGGTACTCACTGTGGTCGTCTTTGCTGCAGTTCGTGTTCCTGGTGTAGGAGGCGGTAGACCAGCATGGGAAATATGTGCAACTCGGGCTCCATGGCGTCGTGGTCCTTCCTTGAGTGTCGAGAGGTGAGTCGTTTCCCTTCTGTGTACTGTTTCCGCCATGCTTTTGATGGCGTTGGTACTGCCCCGGAAAAGGCGGCGGATTGGACTCTCATAATACAGCGGGTGGTACATTGTCTTCTGCCTGGCTGTTGGCGGTTACCGCCACATTGCTTGTTGCTGCCGCCATGGCGGTCGGTGTGTTAATGTGGCTGTCTGTATTGGCGGTTTCCTCCGTGGTCAAAATTAAATTTTTTTACTGCCGGCCTGTTGGCGGTATTACTGCCACTTTATCACCGACCGCCAAGGTTGTAATGAGGGCCTAAGTCTTATATTCTTCATTGTGTGTGTTGCACGTGTTTCAGCTAGTATCTGGCTTGAAGGCAAGAGAAGAAGGGTGCCTAATATAGCACCTCCATGACGGTTGCTTACACAGCTAGAATGTTGCGAAAAATATGCACTGAAAGTTAGTTGAGGTATGTTAGTGGTAGCTGAATAGCAGGGGTGGCAGCTGGCACTCTTTTATTTTTTGTTTTTATGTCTCTGTCATTCCTTTGGACCAAGTGTCATTTCTCCTCTGCTTTGCCATTTTTTGCTTACGCAGGCCATGGATTAACCTGATTTACTATTAATCACTGTTGCGTCCTTCCCAGCCTGGGAGCATGCAGAGGAACAAACCATACACTGTGCTTGTAGTCAACATCTTTATTCATCAGTGTACAACATTCAACTGACTTCTCATTATCTCATAACCATTAACCCCATCGCTGCCAGGCCTTTTCCCCTGAGGTGGCAGGCCTTTTTTTGGCTATATGGGGCAGTTCGCGCTTAGGCCCTCATAACTTCTTGTCCACATAAGCTACCCACGCCAAATTTGCGTCCTTTTTTCCAACATCCTATGGATTCTAGAGGTACATAGACTTTGTGGGTTCCCCTGAAGGAGATCAAGAAATTAGCCAAAATACAGTGAAAATGTCAATTTTTTAAAAATAATGGTAAAAAAGGGCTGCAGAAGAAGGCTTGTGTTTTTTTCCCTGAAAATGGCATCAACAAAGGGTTTGTGGGGCTAAAATCACCATCTTCCCAGCTTTCAGGAACAGGCAGACAATTTTGGCATTTTACTGGGACATACCCCATTTTTACTATTTTTTGTGCTTTCAGCCTCCTTCCAGTTAGTGACAGAAATGGGTATGAAACCAATGCTGGATCCCAGAAAATAACAGCTGAAATAAAAAAAATATTGAAATTGAGATAAAAAAACAGCCATTTTTCTCCATGTTTTACTGTGTAACTTTTTCCTGCGATGTCAGATTATTTAAAGCAATATACCGTTACGTCTGCTGGAATCTTCTGGTTGTGGGGCTTGTAGGTTCATCAAGAACCCTAGGCACCCAGAGGCAATAAATGAGCTGCACCTTGCAACAGGTTTTCATTCTATACAGGGTATACAGCAATTCATTTGCTGAAATATAAAGAGTGAAAAATAGGTATCAAGAAAAAGTTTGTGTTTCCAAAATGGGCACAAGATAAGGTGTTGAGAAGCAGTGGTTATTTGCACATCTCTGAATTCCGGGGTGCCCATACTAGCATGTGAATTACAGGGAATTTCTCTAATAGACGTCTTTTTTGCACACTGTCTTACATTTGGAAGGAAAAAATCTAGAGAAAGTCAAGGGGCAATAACACTTATTTTGCTATTCTGTGTTCCCCCAAGTCTCCTGACAAAAATGGTACCCCACTTGTATGGGTAGGCCTAATGATCGCGACAGGAAACGCAACATGGACACATCACATTTTTACATTGAAATCTGACATGTTTTTTTCAAAGTGCCTAGCTGTGGACTTTGGCCTCTAGCGACCCAAGGGCAGGTCGCTCCCACTGCCGCAGCAGCTCCACCAGCCCAGGCTCCTGAGACCTCCTAGAAAGCCCAGCAAATTCACAGTAAGTACCCCCCCACTGCCCAGCCCCTCGCCCTGCCACGCGCTACTCACCTCCTCTCCTGCTTCTTTTCTTCATCTCTGTTCTTCCTCTGTGCTCCTCTTCTGTATTCTTCATCTGTACTCTTCTTGCTTTCCTGCTCCCCGTCTTCTGTCTTCAGCTGTGTTCTTCTTCTGTGTGCTTCTTTCTCTCTCCTTTGCACTGCGACCTGGGTGTGCTTTCTTCTTCTGTGTCCCTCTTCTTGGCTCTTCCCTCTGCTGCTCGTCGCTCCTCTTCTTCTTTACCTTCTTCTGTGTTCTTCTCTCTTCTGCTCTTCCGCTCCTCTTCTTCTTTACCTTCTTCTGTGTTCTTCTGTCTTCTGATCTTGTGCTCCTCTTCTTCCTTACCTTCTTCTGTGATCTTCTGTCTTCTGCTCTTCCCTCTTCTGCTCCTCTTCTTCTTTTACCTTCTGCTTGGTTCTTCCCGCGTCTGCCCTCCTGTTCCTGTCTCGTCTACCTGACCTCCCTCACTCGCCACCCCCTCTGTAACGCCCCCATCTACCTATCGCTCTATCTACCTATCTCTCTATCTTTCCCCCTCACTCGCCACCTCCTCTGTAACCACCCTATCTTCCTATCCTTTCACTCTATCTCTCACCCTAATCTATCTTCTACCTCTCACCCTCACCCACCTCCACCTCTATAACCCCCCCTCCCCTATCTTCCTAACTTTCCTCCTAACTTTCTTCCTAAACTGCCCGCCACCCTTAACCCCCCTCCCCCATCTTTTCTCCCCTCTACCTGTCCCCCCTCCCTCCGCTTTCCCGCCGCCACCTCCTGCACACCCTCGCCCCCCCAGCTCCCATTCGTAGCCCCCCTCCTGTCCCCCGCCCCCAGCTGACCCCTCCCCCCCTCCTCCCTCTGATGGCGGCCGTTGCGCGACCGCGGCGCTGGCGTGCCGAAGGCGCACCAAAGGCAAGCCCGTCTGTGCCTGTCTGCACCTGGCCCGCGCCCAGCGCCACGACCCCTGGCCCTCAGCACTCACAAACCCCTCTGCACCGATACGACCCCATCACCCTCCACGCCCTCAACCCAGGGCGCTCCAGTACCTGCTTCCAAGCCAACCCGAAATGTACCCACGGACCCTTCGCATGTCACACCTGCAAACTTACCCTCCACCACGAAACAACCACCAGCCCACGCGCCATCAACCACCTCAAATGCATCCTGATCAACGCTCGATCCGTCCACAAGCACGCCGTTGAACTCTGGGACCTCCTGGACTCCACCGCACCAGATGTCGCCTTCATCACTGAGACCTGGATGAACGCCTCTTCGGCCCCCGACATCGCCATAGCCATCCCCGAAGGCTACAAGATTTCCAGGAAAGACCGCACCAACCAAGTAGGAGGAGGAATCGCCATCGTCTTCAAAGACTCCATCAGCGTCACCACCTCCACCGAAGACACCCCGCTTGCCGCCGAACACCTGCACTTCCAGATCCGCACAGACCCCAGGACCACCCTCAGAGGATCCCTCATCTACCGTCCCCCCGGACCGCGCGCCCTCTTCAGCGACTCCATCACCGACTTCATCTCCCCGCACGCCCTCGCCTCGCCAGACTACATCCTCCTTGGCGAACTCAACTTCCATCTAGAACGGAACAACGACCCCAACACCACCGCCCTACTCGCCAACCTCGCCAACCTCGGCCTCAAGCAACTGATGAACACCCCCACCCACATCGCCGGACACACGCTCGACCCCATCTTCTCCACACGTTTCCTTCAGCCGCGCCTCCGCTCTACACTGGACCGACCACAGTTGTGTCCACTTCACCTTCCGACGCGAGACTCGCCACCTCCGCACTCAACCCATCCCTCGTCGACAGTGGAACAAAATCCCCGAAGAACAGCTTTTCTCCACGCTCATCGACAACCAACCCACCTTCTCCGCCGACCCCAACGACACAGCCCTCAGCCTCACGAACTGAATCACCAACTGCGCAGACAACCTCGCTCCCCTCAGACGCCTTCCAAGACAGTCCAACACCAAAAAACCTCTCTGGTTCTCTGACACCCTTAAGGAATCAAAGAAAACTTGTCGTACCCTTGAGAAAGCCTGGCGTAAGGACCACACTGCAGACAACATGACTGCCCTCAAGAACGCTACCTGCGAACACCACCACCTGATCCGCGCAGCCAAAAGGAATTTCTTCACAGACAGACTGGACAAAAACAGCCACAACAGCAGAGAACTCTTCAACATCATAAAAGAGCTCTCCAACCCCAACGCCAACGCCATCACGCCCTCACAAGACATGTGCAACTCCCTCGCCACCTTCTTCCATCGTAAGATCACCGACCTACACGACAGCTTCGGACACCAGACCCAGCCGACCACCACTGAACCCACACCCCCAGCCATCACCCTCAATGCCTGGACCCACATCAACACAGAAGAGACCAAAACCACCATGAACTCAATCCACTCCGGTGCCCCTTCGGACCCCTGCCCACACTTCATCTTCAATAAAGCCGACGACATCATCGCCCGCACCTCTAGACCATCATCAACTCCTCGTTTTCTTCTGCCACCTTCCCCGAGAGCTGGAAACACGCTGAAGTCAACGCCCTACTGAAGAAACCTACGGCTGACCCAAGCGACCTGAAGAACTTCCGCCCCATCTCGCTCCTCCCCTTCCCTGCCAAAGTCATAGAGAAGACCGTCAACAAGCAGCTTACCAACTTCCTTGAAGACAACAACCTTCTCGACCCCTCTCAATCCGGATTCCGAGCCAACCACAGCACTGAAACCGCCCTCATCTCAGTCACAGACGACATCAGAACCCTGATGGACAACGGTGAAACAGTCGCCCTCATCCTCCTCGACCTCTCGGCTGCCTTCGACACCGTCTGTCACCGCACCCTAATAACCCGCCTCCGCTCCACCGGGATCCAAGGCCAGGCCCTGGACTGGATCGCCTCCTTCCTCTCCAACCGCTCTCAAAGAGTCTACCTCCCTCCTTTTCGCTCAGACCCCACCGAGATCATTTGCGGCGTCCCACAAGGCTCCTCGCTCAGCCCGACACTCTTCAATGTCTACATGAGCCCCCTCGCCGACATCGTATGCAAACACAGCATCATCATCACCTCCTACGCCGACGACACTCAACTGATACTCTCCCTCACCAAGGACCCCACCAGCGCAAAGACCAACCTGCAAGATGGAATGAAGGACGTCGCAGATTGGATGAAACTCAGCCGTCTGAAACTGAACTCAGATAAAACGGAAGTCCTCATCCTCGGTAACACCCCGACCGCCTGGGACGACTCCTGGTGGCCCACGGCCCTTGGCACCGCACCAACCCCCTCAGATCACGCACGCAACCTCGGCTTCATCTTGGATCCACTTCTCACCATGACCAAACAAGTCAACGCCGTATCCTCCTCCTGCTTCCTCACCCTCCGCATGCTCTGGAAGATCTTCCGCTGGATCCCCGCCGACACCAGAAAGACCGTGACCCACGCCCTCGTCACAAGCCGCCTGGACTACGGCAACACCCTTTACGCTGGGACCACCGCAAAACTCCAGAAACGTCTGCAACGAATTCAAAACGCCTCCGCCCGCCTCATCCTCGACATACCCCGCAACAGCCACATCACTGCCCACCTGAGACACCTGCACTGGCTTCCCGTCAGCAAAAGGATCACCTTCCGTCTCCTCACCCACGCACACAAAGCCCTCCACAACAAGGGACCATAATACCTCAACCGTCGCCTCAGCTTCTACGCTCCCACCCATCTTCTCCGCTCCACCAGCCTCGCTCTCGCCGCTGTCCCTCGCATCCGCCGCTCCACGGCTGGTGGGAGGTCCTTCTCCTACCTGGCGGCCAAGACATGGAACACCCTCCCCACCATCCTCGGGACCACCCAGGACCACTCCGCATTCCGGAGACTCCTCAAGACCTGGCTCTTCGAGCAGCAGTAACCCCTTCCCCCTAGCGCCTTGAGACCCGCACGGGTGAGTAGCGTGATTTATAAATATTAATGATTTGATTTGATTTGAGCTCAACCGGCACCTGGGGAAACCTGCCAAACCTGCACATATTTGAAAACTAGACACCTAGGGGAAACCAAGATGGGGTGACTTGGACTTGTGGGGCTCTCACCAGGTTCTGTTAATCAGAAACCTTTGCAAACCTCAAAATTTGGCCCAAAAAACACTTCTTCTTCACATTTCGATGACACAAAGTTCTGGAATCTGAGAGGAGCCACAAATTTCCATCAACCCAGCATTTCCCCAAGTCTCCCGATAAAAATGGTACCTCACTTGTGTGTGTAGACCTAGTGCCCACGAAAGGGAATGCCCCAAAACACTATGTGGACACATCAAAATTATTAAATACAAAACTACCTGTTTTTGCGGGGGTGGCACCTGCATTTTTGGTCCTGGGCTCATCAGCCATCTACGGAAACCTACCAAACTCAGACGTTTCTGAAAACTAGACACCTGAGGGAGTCTAGGGAGGTGTGACTTGCGTTGATTCCCCAATGTTTTGTTACCGGGAATACTCAGCAAACCTCACATTTAGCTAAAAAATCACATTTTCCCCACATTTCTGTGTGGGATCATTGCATCGGGACAAATTTCCTACCACCCAACGTTCCCCTCAGTCTCCTGGTAAAAATGATACCTCACTTGTTTAGGTGGGCCAGGTGCCTATGGCAGGGAAGAGCCAAAAACATTGAGCAATTGAGTGGGGACCAAAGTGGGTCCAAAAGGGCAATTTGGAAAAAAACATTTTTAGGCTGACAATTACTTCAGAATGTTTATCAGTATAGATGCGACAATGCTGGGTGGTAGTAATTTTTTGGATTCCTGCAGATTCCGGAAGGTTCCATCAAAAAAATGTGGGAAAAATGTATGATTTCCAGCAAAGTTGGAGGTTTGCAGGCCATTGTGGGTAAGAAAATAGTGTGGGGTGCATGTGAAGCACACCACTCTGGAATCACCCAGATGTTTAGTTTTCAGATGTGTCTAGGTCTTGTGGATTTTTCTACATGGCAGCGTCCCAAAGTCCAAAAAGTGCAGCCCTCACCATTCCAAGTGGGACGATATTGAGAGTTAGCTAAGATCTCATGGCCCAAATGTGCCCCCCATGGGAAGTGACCCTTGCCCAAGGGGCTGCTCCCCCAAACAAAACACACATACACACACACCAATCCCTGGTGCCAAAGTGGTTTCTGTCCCCCCCCCGGGGTCAGACCAGCCTAATAGAAATAGGCCGATCTGCCGCCAAGGGGAGCAGAAATGGCCTAAAATAAATTCTCCCCCCGGGAGCGACCCTTGCCTAAGGGGTCGCTCCCCATGCGTGAAATTGGCGCAAAAAAAAAATCCCTGGTGTCTAGTGTTTTTTGCCTCCCTTGGGGGCAGATCGGCCTAATAAAGAGAGGTCGATCTTCCCCCAAGGGGAGCAGAAATGGCCTAAAATAAATTTGCCCCCCGTGGGAACGACCCTGCCTAAGTGGTCACCCCCCTTGCGCGAAATTGATGTAAAAATTATAAATCCCTGGTGTCTAGTGGTTTCTGCCCCCTTGGGGGCAGATGGGCCTTCCAAAAATAGGCCAATCTGCCCCCAGGGGGGGCAGATATGGCCAACAGTAATGTGCCCCCCATGGGAAGTGACCCTTGCCCAAGGGGCTGCCCCCCCAAACAAAACACACAGACACACATACCAATCCCTGGTGTCAAAGTGGTTTCTGCCCCCCGGGGGCAGATCGGCCTAATAGAAATAGGCCGATCTGCCCCTAAGGGGAGCAGAACTGGCCTGAAATAAATTTGCCCCCAGAGTAACGACCCTTGCTTAAGTGGTCGCCCTCCTTGCGTGAAATTGATGCAAAAATTATAAATCCCTGGTGTCTAGTGGTTTCCTCCCCCCTTGGGGGCAGATTGGCCTAATAAAAATAGGCCAATCTGCCCCTAAGGGGGGCAGAAATGGCCTAGATGTAAAATTTCCCCCAGGGGAGCGACTCTTGCCTAAGTGGTCGCTCCCCACATACATACATTTTTTTATCTCTGGTGTCTAGCGGTTTCTGTACTCCCTGGGGGCAGATCGGCCTAATTACAATAGGCTGATCTGCCCCCAGGTGGGCAGAAATGGCCTATAAATAAAGTGCCCCCCTGGGGAGCGGCCCTTGCTCAAGGGGGGGCTCCCCTTATGCCACTAAAGAAAAAAAAAAATCCCTGGTGTCTAGTGGCATTTCTGCTGCCAAACCGCATCGCCTTTCCTTTCATGCCTCTCTACCCCCGCCACTTGATCGGAGGAGAAATGCTTTTGCATTTCTCCTCCGATCTGCGCTGGGGGCAGGCCCCTGATGAGGTCAGCGCACAATCGCGTGCTGACTTCATCAGCTGCCACAGGGGGGCGGGGGGAAGGGGTGGAAGGGGAAGCGATTCTCCTTCCACCCCTGCCCAGGGGAGGGGGTGCTAGGCCCCTCAGGGGAGTGCTTGCGCTTCCGCCGTGGGCCCTTGTCTCGACGTTACGATTACGTCCTGGGCACCAGAGCGGTGCTGTCCAGGACATAACCGTTATGTCCATGGCACCCGAGGGGTTAATGACCACACCTTAACACCTCCCAGAATGATTGCGTAATCCCTTCACAAGTGCACCCTGGGCTGGGGGGCCCTAATGCTCACAGTCCTAAGACACTACAGTCACAACTGTTAGATGGATGACCTTTACTTTTCTCTCGAATGAAGGCTACTCAAGACACTTTATCAAGGAGAGAAACAGAGAAAATGTATATGCCACTGGACTCTTCTGAGATATTTGGTCAGGGTTTGTTTCCTATTGTTATTTGTGCATGGTAATTTATCCCTGAACTGTGCTGTTTGGGTATATCCTCTACAATCATGAGATAGGAAGAGCTAAAAAAGCCAAAACGATTATCAAAAAGTATTATTTTGCTTTAAGTCTCCTGCTCTAGGTACATTGAAAAAAGAGGTAGCTGGAGTTGTTGAAATGGATGATCCTGTGCTATCATTCTCTAGATCAAAGGTGTAGTGCACAAGTGTCCCTAGGTCTTGTGTTTCTCTTTCTGTGAATGCAGTGTCACATAAGGATGTGACAATCAGCTCAAACAAGAGACACAAAAAAAGATTAAATTTCACCACCTAAGTCATCTGCATGATGTCTTTTCTCAATGGAGTCAAGACTTTGAAACCATTTGTTGTTGATAGTAACACTACTCTGCAAAGAATAGAAGAGAAACGGTCTGCTCTGAATAATAGACTGTTGGAAATTGAGCCAAGAAGGCATGATGCACAAGATATGGTGGAGGCAGTTAAAAGGTTGAATAGGTAGATTGATTGACTGACATTTTTGGAAACCAGCAACAGAAAGAATAACCTGAGGTTGTATCGTGTTCTGGAAAGAGCAGGGGGTCAACAAATAATTGCTTTCGTAAAACCTGATCTCCCTAAAATGATCTGGACCCCTTAATTAAACAGACAAAAAAGTTTAGTCAGAGGAAAGATTAATCAAATAAAAGCTTCATGTCTAGTAGAATAATGTTGTTCTTCCTTCAGTATACAGATGTGATGGCATTTTATTTCTGCAACCACACAATAAACAAATATTGTTTTAAGAAATTAAAATGTACCTCAAGCACGATATCTCCAAAGTGACTGCTGCTGTGGTGCTAGAAGGAAGGCTTTCTTTGATTTTTATCTACCACAATGATACCTGAATGCCAGATATGGGTTGATTCATTCCTACTTAAGGTGAAATATAAAGAGAAAATGTCCACATTCGCCAGTGTTCAGAGTTAAAAAAATGAATTCACTTTCCCAAAAAAACAGGAAATGAATGTAGGAAGTGATGTTTCTTAGAATGTTCAGGTTTAATGGGTGCTGCTATCTACGAATTTAACTTGTTTTTATATTTTCTGTTTACAATTCCTTTGTTATGGTATAACCAACATTTTGACCTATGTGTTCATTTTTTTCTTATCTTTCTTTCCAGATAACTTGATTTTTCAGACATTCTGTTGTCATATTGTCACCCAAGAAGTGTGCAATTTGATGTATCTTCCCACTAACATGTCCCTTTCCATGATTTGTAAACTCTTCTATTGTTCTTCTATTGTTTTCCTTTACTTTAAAGTTATGGATTAATTGTTTCTTAGTTACTGGGCTCCTTGGTTAGTCTGCTCTAATGAGTCATTGGAGTATGGTTTATTGCTGGAGAGGGAGTGTGTCTAACTTGCTGTTCTGGCTTCTCACAACCTTTTTTAACTCTTTTTCATGTCTTTTAACTATACAGTCTAGACCTTTTACACCTCCTACTGTATTTTGTACCTTAATTGTTGGGAAATGTTTATAATTCACACATTTTGTGTTTCTCCCTCCTTTCTCTTTTATTTCAACTTACATCTATCCCATACTGTTCAATTCTTTGCATTTAAAAAAGAGAGACCAAAGAGCACAAATTGAGTTGCAGACAATTTACCAACAGGATGTTAGGGAAATGTCCTTTTGCTCTTTCATTCACAACTATCAGTTTAGAATAGATTAGATTGTCTTGTCTCAGGGCCTCACTTGAAGTTAGGTTAATTTAGTTTCTGACTATGCCCCAGTGATAGTTGATCTTGATATTGCTCTGAGGTACACACAACGTAAAAAATGGTGATTCCATAATTTATTGCAAAAAGAGGAGTTTTTTTTGTTGAAAAGCTTGAGATGTCACCAATGAATGTTTGAGCCTTATATACTACAAGATACATCAATGAGTTTCATCTGGGATTTTATAAGGCTACCGCAAGGGTGTTTAAATTACCCATGTGTCTTCTTTTACAAAGGGAAGCAGAAAAGGAATTTAATGTTACATTTCAAAGTATTGCAAAACTAGAGCATTAATATTACACCACTTATAGTAAATACTGTTTGGATTACTTAGTCAAATTAAAGATATAAATAGAAAATGTTCACATTCGCCAGTGTTCAGAGTTAAAAAAATGAATTCATTTACCCCAAAAAACAGGAAATGAATGTAAGAAGTGATGTATCTTATAATGTTCAGGTTTAATGGGTGCTGCTATCTATGAATTTAACTTGTTTTTATATTTTCTGTTTACAATTCCTTTTTTATGGTATAACCAACATTTCGACCTATGTGTTCATATTTTTCTTATCTTTCTTTCCAGATTACTTGATTTTTCAGACATTTTGTTGTCATATTGTCATACAAGAAATGTGCAATTTGTTGTAGTTGTTTTCTTTGGTCTGCAACTGGTTGAATTGAGATATCTTTCCACTAACATGTCCTTTTCCATGATTTGTAAACTCTTCTATTGTTTTCCTTTACTTTAAAGTTATGGATTAATTGTTTCTTACTTACTGGGCTCCTTGGTTAGTCTGCTCTAATGAGTCATTGCAGTATGGTTTATTGCTGGAGGGGGAGTGTGGCTATATTGCTGTTTTGGCTTCTCACAACCTCTTTTTTAACTTGTCAGTCTAGACCTCCTATTGTATTTTGTACCTTAATTGTTGGGAAATTGTTGTAATTCACACATTTTGTGTTTCTCTCTCCTTTCTCTTGCATTTCAACTTACATCTTTTCCATACTGTTCAATTCTTTGCATTTTATATGTCTCTGTTTTCTTCGTGTAATGCTGCAAGAGTTTTTGTCCTTGTTGGTCTTATATTTATGCAAAGACTGCATAGATTACTTTGCACATGAAGGCTCTAGGAAATTTAGTGTAGCTTTAGAGGGTATTAACACATTTAGCTAAAAAGAATGTAAATCGTTTTTTTTACAAGATACTTACTTACCTAGGAAGGATTTTTGCAAACTGCAGTTGTCTTTGGTAAGTAAAATGTAGGAATCAACAGATAATATTAATATTAAGAATGGAGTTGTGGTACTTTGTTAAAAGTCTTTTAATGTGAAAATAGTGAATGATGAAGTTGATTTGAAGGGTGAAAGGGTTTTCTTAGACCTTTATGTAGACAGGATTTCAATCGGTTTGCTGAATATTTATGGTCCGAATAACTCTAACATGCAGTTTTACAAAACAGTTTGCTTGAAACTGATGAATTATCCACATGGAACATTCCTAAATGCTTTTAATGGGGTGTGGTATCCTGTCTGTTTGGTATCTGCCTCTAGTTGTAGCCATGCCAATGTATTTTAATAGTCTATAGAGAACTTAGAATGTATAATGGAGTTACCAACACTGGAATGTTGGTGCCAGATGGCCCCTGCTGCTGACATGGATGAGACGTTTCTGTTGTACTGTTTTAATAGAATAAAGAAGATTTCTTTAACCTTACCGAGGACCACATGCTTTTTCACATGGGGCTTTAGACTTAAGGCCCCTACAGAAGAAACACTATTGAATGATGAAAAGGCCTGACCAAGCAGGGTAGACTTTTATGTTAAAGGCATTTTTAGGTTTTTGGTTCAAAATGGCACAACTCATTGCATTATTCTACAGTTATCTCAGAATGTCTATTTTGGTTAATGGAATTCAGTCACTATAATTTTTACCAGAGGAGAAAGGCAGGTCCCATTTCCCCCATTACTTATTTTACCCTGGAATCATTCTCAGAAACCTTGCATTTCTGCGTCTATACTAGATTCCAGCAGTGCAGAGACTGCGCTTACATTTTCAGAGTAAACTGATGACATTTTGTTATGTATTTATTAACCAGAGGCTACATTGCCTGGTTTCTTTAGGGCACTATATGCATTTTTCAAAGCCTTCAACTGCAAATTAGACGCTGACAAATCTGAATAGTTACTCGAACAAAGATTTTGCCACAAGCGAATATTTCAATCTTTTTGAGTTCATGTGGACTTATACTAAAATTAAATATGTAAGAATACTACTCTCCAGTTACATTCAGGGATCAATAAAATTAAAGAAGGACAATATTATTTCTAGTATTAGGACATGTCTCTAAAGATTGTGTATATTGGGCAGGTTAGGTGCAATAATGATCATGATTCTTTCAAATGTTGATTTTTCTTCATCTATGTTACCCAGTGAATTCTCCAATCATTGTCTATGAATAATAATATTTGTATCTATTTTATATGGAAGTAAGCTAGCTTAGTTGTAGAAGAGTATAGTGCACCCATGTTAAATAAGATTGTTAATTTTCCAAATGTTATAACATAATATACTGTCTTTGGTCTGAAACAGATTGGGAAAGGTTTAGCTGATGATACTAGAAGTAATAAACTTAGTTGTCAAGCTATAAAAGTCTTCAATTAACCGTTTTCTCTTATAGAAGTTGCTTAGATGATGCAAATACCAAGACTCGTATTCCAGCAGTTTTTAAAGCCATCTTATCATAAAAATGTTAAATTAGAATTAGCAAGAGAATTGTTATTCTGGATAAGGGGGATAAAAAGGGGAATGTGTTAAGTTTCTCAATTAGTTCAGAATCAATTGTTGAATTTGTTTCAAGAGCTAAAGAAATTTCTGAATAACTTTGAGGATCAATATGATCAACTTTCGCTATCCATGAATCAGGTTTTGGAGTCCACTGGGAGGTCGATAACTATGCTCTTGTCAATGTTAAGGTAGAACTGTTTTTTAGAGGAAATGTCTCTTCCAAACCCTTGCGAGCAGCCAACCCCCTGGAAGCACGGCCTACTGGCATGCGCAACATAGTGTTGGTCTGACAGGTCCTGGCTGAGCTCAGGCAAACTTATTGACTTTGTTAAAGAGATAGAAAACCGAAATATAACAAATGGGCCCTTTGGCTTTATCAAGGAGTGAATTTATCAAGATATATAAAGCAGATCTTTCATCTTTCTCCAAAAATCATAAATAGTTTTAATCAAATGTATATTTCAGTAATTCACACAAGGCAATGTTTAATGATGGCGATTACTACAACATGTTTAATGCTAAGTTTAAATAAAATAAATCAACATGTTGGTGAGTCTTTTTTTAACAATTTGTTATTATTGCAATTTGTGGTCTGAAAAATGATAAAAGAAAGATTCAGAGACATATATATATATATGTATATATATATATATATATATATATATATATATATATATATATATATATATATATATATATATATATATATATATATATTAATCAAATCAGGATGCCTCTAAAACTTTCTTTTAACATTATTCAGCAATACTGAAAGCAATAACAAGAGGGCCCCCAGGCATAGAACTCCAACTAGAAGGGCTATAAAAAACTATGGCAAGTTCTCATGGCGTCTTGGATTCGGTGACCCAGGAGAAATACTGTTTTTTTATTGTTGCTGGGGCGCTGCTGCACAAAAATACTTGCCAGTGGCCCTGCTCTTTCTAGCAGCACTAACAAGCTGAAAAAGAAACGTTTAAAAAGTACTTGCAGAGCATTATGGGGCGCCCCTTTCAAGAAGCAGTGAATAATAAATGAGCGACTACTGCCGCTCATTTATTATTCCTGGTTTTTCAATTATTTTTTGGGTGTCCCTCTGGGGCACCCTTTAGTTATAATTATTTGGGAGGGGGAATGCAGCCCCCCCTCCCTGTGCCCAAGGGACCCTAAAACCTGGGACAGTGCTCTTTTTATGGAGAGGGGGCATGTGGCACCCTAAGCCTTTAGGGCCCAAAGGACCTGATTTCCTGGAGCTGTTTTTTAAAACAAGGAAAGGGATATGCTGTCCCCTTCCCTGTGCCAATAGTGGCCCCAAGAACCCCATCCCCTCGGACCTTATCTGGGTGCCCACCTGGTGCACAAACAAAACATTATGTTAAAGACCCAGGGCCATGGCCTGGAAATAGGCGGTCCAACCTCCAACGGCAACAGTACACCGGCTAACCACTGAGCATATTACAAGCACATAATTGCTGTGGTGGACCCTTCATGGTGGTCAGTCAATGGCAGTCTGAACCACAGCGGTTTTCGGTCAGCAAAGTAATAGACAACTGCACATTAGATGAATTTGAAAACAACACAGCTGACACACATTGCCACAGTGAACACACCTGCAAAGGACACTATAAAACACACCTCTTCACAGACCACAATCCTTTGCATTTCCAATGCAAAACTCAGAAGCCAGAGCACCTTAATTCCCATACACTTCATAGATTAGACACCCCTTTTTTCATGTTCTACAAATTTCCATTTTTATGAAGATGAGTTCAGAATCATGGTGGATGAAATCATAAGAGTAGAGCCACAATTGTCTGGAGCACAAGTCCAGCATACTCCTTTCAGTAGGAAAAATTAAATATGGGACAGGATAGTCGACAGAGAGAATACTAGCACCACCCTGTGTACAAAAGTAGGACATTAGGAATAGGTGGAATGACCTCAGGGGCAAGGTCTGTTCCCTGGTCTCCAGGCACCAAGCAGACTGGCAGTGGCTCTCCCAGTGCCACATTACATCTTTTTCCCTGGGAGGAGAAGGTCTTAGCCATCCTGCATCCTGAGGGTTTGACAGGAATATTTGGGGGAGTGGAGTCTGGTAAGTCAAAATTCAAACCAAAAGTCATGAAAATGCCTTGTCATGCATGCTCACATCTTACCTTTTGCCACTGCCTTGTTCATGTTCCCCACCAACATTCAATGCCTAGAGTATCTGAGTGTTAACACTGTCAATCTGTATTGTAGGATCCAACAGCACAGCTACTAAGGTCCATCACATGCTACATATTCAAATGGGGCCTGTAAGTCTTTCAATATACAATAATAATAACTGGACTCATGGCATGTCTCAACAGGTGAATGCATGCCCAAACCTAAATGCAGTCTTCATACAGATTTGTAATACACAACATTTGTATAGTGTGTGTAGTAGAGAGAGTTACCTGGCTGCAACTCCAAGGAGGCACTGTTTCTATCACTCCAAACACCAGACCAGTGTCACCTTGTCTAAAGACCCCTGTTTGGTAACTCCCAATTGAAGTTCACTCATCTGGGAGGATATTATTTGTTAAGTGTGTGAAGTGGAGGGAATAACCTGACTGGAACTCCCAGGAGGCACTGTTTCAGCAACTCCAAACACAAGACCAGTGTTCACTTGTACACATACACGTGTTTGGTAAATCTAAATTTACGCTTACTCACCTGGGAGGATACTATTTGTCAAGTGTGGGAAGTAGAGGGAGTGACTGGACTGCTAAGGCCAGGAGGCCATGTGTCTGTAAATCCAACCACAAGCCCAGTGTACACTTGCTCAAATTCCCTAGTTTGTTAACTCTCAAATAAAGTGTACTCAGCTGAGAGGAAAGCATTTGTATAGTGTGTATACGAGAGAGTGACCTGACTACAACTTCCAGGAGGGACTGTATATCTAACTCCAAACACCAGACCAGTTCAATTGTCTGAATATTCCTTTTTGGTAACTCACAAATGAAGTGTACTCACTTGGGGAGATCACATTTCTATAGTGTGTGTAGTACAGGGAGTGACATGACTGCTGAGGGTAGGAGGCTCTGTTAGTGTTACTCCTCTCGCCAGCCCAGTGCTCTCTTGTCCAAGTACCATTGTTTGGTAACCCACAAAAAAAGTGTACTCACCTGGGGAGATCACATTTGTATAGTGTGTGTAGTAAAGAGAGCGAGATGGCTGCTGAAGCCAGGAGGCTCTGTTATTGTTACTCCACTCACTAGCCCAGTGTTCTCCTGTCCAAATACCCTTGTTTGGTAACTCACAAATGAAGTGTACTCACCTGGGGAGATGACAGTTGTATAGTGTGTGTAGTAGAGAAAGGTAGAGAAAGTGACGTGGCTTCTGTGGCCAGGAGGCTCTGTTACTCCACTCACCAGCCCAGTGTTCTATTGTCCAAATACTCCTGGTCCTCAACTCTCAATTGAAGACCACTCACATGGGAGGATACCATGTGTATATTGTGTGTAGCAGAGACAATGAGATGACTGCAACGTCAAGGAGGCCTTGTGTCTCTAATTCCAAACACCAGACCAGTGTTCACTTGCCAAAGACCCATGTTTGGCAATTCCCATGCTGTTTGTCAAGTGAGTGAAGTAGAGGGAATAACCTGACTGCAACTTCCAGGAGGCACTGTTTCTTTAACCCCAACCACCAGACCGATGTTCACTTGTCTAAAGGCCCCTGTTTGACAACTCTCAATTGAAGTGTACTCACCTGGGAGGATACCATTTGCAAGTGTTGGAAAGTAGAGGTAGTGACATGACTGCAAAGCCCAATAAGCCCGGTAATTCTAACTCCAACCACCAGCACAGTGGCCACTCGTTCAAATACCCTTGTTTGTCAACTCTCAAATGAAGTATACTCACTTGGGAATGATCAAACACAGATCATGCCCAAATCACAGACTTGTATGTCAATATAGCTCCATCTTGACTTCCTAACCCAAGATGAAATATTGCAGGATAGGAATGGCACCTTAGACAGTGTATGTAACAGGTATTCATAAGGCCTTAAGATGCCTCACGAGATTGTTATTGGCAGCAGACACATTCACAATGCACTGTGCTCATGATAACGCCAGTCACACATACAACAAAGTCCCGCATCACACTCAACTAGGTCTCCTAATGGGCAAAGTCATATCTTGCCTAGCCACTGTTTTGGCTGCACAGGTGGCAAGATGCCATTTTCAGGCCATCCTCCCTAGTGCTAATGAGCTACACATTTTAGCAGCTGCTTGGGTCAAACTGAATTGGAATGCTTCACACGTTATGTCAATACACCCAATACCATGGTTACTTGCCACAATTGGATTAACTGAAATTTAACTTTGTACAAGGTCTCTGCTTACTGTAACACTAAACCATTGGAGGTCGATTTCACAGTACAACCAGTAACATTGTATGTTTGGTATCAACAGGTGGAGCTGCCATCGGGTACTCATAGGCCACAGAGGAGACTGCCAATACCCCCCTGGATGAAGCCCTCAGTGAAGAAGACACTCCTGGACTTTTGGACATGGAGGACCTTGCAACCTGGTCCGATGGCAACAGTGAGTCTCACTGTCCTCACCTCAACACCTTCAAGCCCAGTTGCCGCAATATCACAAGCAACCATTCAGCCCCCAATTTGTGTCCCCAGTACAGTGTCTACCATCTCATGCCCCCCAGTCCAGGATCCTGAGTTTCAGCGCTGCACTTCCGGCAATGAGGGTCCAGGCAGAAGTTGGAGAGGAACCCCTGTGGCAAGGGCACAGGCCAATGGGGGTAAGGTGCATGGGTGGTGTCAGAGTCACCAGATCCTCGGGGTCTGCGCACGTTCCCAACACGTCCACCACTGAACAGCTCCAAGACTCTGATAGATAAATCACAGAGGCTAAGATAGTTCAAGAGGGGAAGAGGGAATTAGGAAGGGAACAGCTGGGAAGGAGACCTGTAGTAAAAAAAAGGTTAAAACACACAATATGAAAATTACATCTCATGAAATCAATACTAGACTATGACTCTAAGCCTAGTCATTCTGAAAACATGAACAACCTAAGAATTAGGCTTAAAATAACTAAGTTTCAAGATGGCCGGATACCTGTAAGGGAATCAAGATGGGTTAAATGAAACTTTCAAATTCAAGTACTTTCCTTTACATGAGAATCAGGAAAAAACATTCTGAATAAGTTCTAAATCAGTCATATGAATTCTTTTTTGAGAATGCATACAAGGACTATGCAATATTGCATCTAGAAACTCTGGTCTTCTGTGTTCTCTTGAAATGTTTCAACACGAATTGCGCACATTGCAGATTTTCATATATATATAGTAAACACCATAAAAGGATTGTGCACCATGAATAACACAATATGGATTCAGGAAACAAATAACACAACTTGTCAACTCGAATATTACCTAATAAATGTCTTAGAATAAATGACATACAATGAACAACATGAATTAAGCTTGAAGAGAGAATCGTGCGTCTTGCTGATTCGAGTGCCACCATGTAAAATGTCAAGAAATGGTAGCACGCAATGAATATCAAGGTTAAATCACCATTAAACAAATTGCGCGTCTTGCAGATTCGTAAACCACGATGTATATGACAAAAAATAACAGCGCGCAATGAATAACAAGATTAAAGCACCATGAAACGAATCGCGCGTCTTTTGCTGATTCTTAAGCCACCATGTAAATGTCAATAAATGGTAGCGCGCAATGAATAACAAAGTCAAATCATCATAAAACGAATCGCGCGTCTTGCCGATTCGCAAGCCACCATACAAATGTCAAGAAATGATAGCACGCAATGAATCACAAGATCAAATCAGCATGAAACGAATTGCGCGTCTTGCCGATTCGCAAGCCACCATGCAAATGTCAAGAAATGGTAACGCGCAATGAATAACAAGATCAAATCAGCATGAAACGAATCGCGCGTCTTGCAGATTCGCAAGCCTCCATGCAAATGTTAAGAAATGGTAGCGCGCAAAGTAATCTGTTAATCATTAAAGAATTAGGCCAAGAATATGAAAGTTCTCGATAACGGCGTCGGGAGGTCAGCCCAACCACCGTCTTACCGCCCAGAACAAGGATCACCAATGAAGAATGAAGGGCAGAGGCCTGGAAGATCAAATAGGCCACCGGGACAGGAGCTCAGGAAGTAGCTGCTGCTCTGCACCGGGACCTCTGAATAGTGAGCACTTGGAGCTGGGCTGGCTCCCTTTTATATAGTCTTGTCCCAGCCCACAACCACACCCAGGCATGCTGCAGTCTCTGGAAGGCCCTGGAAAGGGACCACACCCTAACACACTCTGAAAGCCTGCAGCAATACATTGCAAATTAACAGTATTTGTAAACACATAAAAAATAAGTCTTCAGGATTAAACTTTGCAATGCAAAAGGTTAAACAACAACATATCAGCACAATGCATAAATTACATTGTTTTGAGAGTGCTGGGTTTTTGCATTCTAGTCGCCAATAGAGCGTGCACTGCCCTGGTGTTGACAGGTGGGATGCTGTGGGCCAACAGAGTAAGGCCACCGGAGCTGCTGTCGGCCAGGACACCATCAGCCATGTATAGGGGGTCTATCATGAGTCCCAAGGTGTGATGGGTCAGGTGTTGACTGTACTCCGGAAAATCAAGCAGCTACAGAGGGACATGCACAGAGACAAGTAGGAACAAATGGAGGCCCAGAATACCAACATTGCCTCTCTATCAGGGGTGCTGAGGGGCATTCATAGCACCCTAAACAGGATTTTTTGTCAACAGACTACCCCTTCCTTTGGCTTATCAATACCAGGCACATCAACATCAGTGCCAGCTACTGGAAGGGAGGCACTGCCAGAGAAAGAACCAGCCCCAGACACCCCTGCCTCTGAAGCAGCAGATCTCCCCCACCCACGCAAGCGGGGATGTCCAGCAAAGAATACAGGAGGTGCAGATGTCAAGACGCCCACCACTGCCAGCAAGTGACCTCTTCCTAAAGGACCCCTTTGTGTGCCACACATTCACTGTGTTGACTGATCCTGAACAACCTACCAGTTCCAATGGGATGAGTACTCTGGACTTTGGACTTCCAGTGGTGTGGCAACTTCTCCAATGATTCCATTCACCATGACTGATGCCTTCACTTTACATCTTTTGTTTCTTTCTGTCCAAAATGTATTTTCTATATTAGGATTGTAATAAATTCACCCATCACATACTCATTGCTTGCTTAATTTTCACATTTACTATGTAGAGATATAAGATCATGTGAACCCTATGATGAAGACACAAGCTATGTGTGCAAGGAGGAACATGTTACAGGTACACCATGGCTAGCTCATGATTACAACCATTACATACCAACACATTAGTACAAGTGTCTGGTTAAACCAAAAATTTGCAGATAGGCTGTCAATATATCTGGACTTTTAAAAACAAAAATGAGTGACTCATACTGAGTCAATGTACATATTTCAAGGTACAGGCCCTCAAACCGTGGAAGGAAGGCATTTGTCAGACATTGTCCTGCAGAATAGGCAAACATTGAAGTAGTTGATGTCAGCAGCCTGAGCCTTATTGTAATTTTATTTATATAATGTTTACTACCCCTGACGAAGCATCAAAGAGATTTTCGGCGTGTAGCACGCTACTTCAGAAGCTAAAAGGAATGTTAGTGGTGGATTAATATAGGAGAATATGAGTACAGTATTAGTAATAGTATGAGTTAATTTGAGCAGAGGATATGTGAGTTTGTTAGTTAGATTGACTAGAGTAATGGAGGGATAGAGGAGGGAAGAATCCAGAAGTGTTAATTGGGAGTTTATAGTAATAGGATGAGGCTTGGGATGAGTAAAGGAGAGATGGAGGAAGGACGGGCCTGTGGAATGGGGTTAGGGAGATCATAGTAGCAGAAGGGGTTTTGGATGAGCCAAAGGTGAGATAAATGAGGCAGAATTTAGTAGGGTTGTTTGGGAAATCATAGTAGTAAACTGAGGTTTGGGGTGAGCTAGATGCAGTAGAGGAGGGAAGAGCTTAGCCAGGATCATTTTGGAGATTGAAGTAGTAGAATGGGTTTGGGAAGAGTCAGAGTGGGGATGGAAGATAGATTGATGGAGACATAGGGTGATGGGAGACAGAGTAAAGCTTATGAGAGAGTAAAATTTATATGATTTTTTATTTATTTATTTATTGTTTTAATTTAATTAATTGTTTTTTTAATTTAAATATAGATTTAATTGCATTTATTTTTATTTATTTTTTCTCTAGTACAGTGGGACTATAGTAATAAATAGATAGATATGTAAATACAGTAAGGGACTATGGGCCATATTTATACTTTTTGACGCAAAACTGTGCCGATGCAGTTTTGCGTCAAAAATACTACCGCCGGCTAACACCATTTCTGTGCGCCGTGCGGGTGTCAAATTTATACTTTGACGCACAGCGGTGCAAACCACAGGTGTAAGTCATTTTTTTTACACACACCGCAGCATCATGTCTTAAAGGAAAACTACGTTAACGCAGCGGAAATGACTGTGAGCTGATTTACGACACCGCAAACCCGATATGCGGTGTTTTTTGACACAATAGCTTCAAAATTCCCCGCAAACACAGCCATTTCAGCAGAGGAGAGCCAAAATGGATTCCAGATGCCTGTACAGACCCCAAGAAGATGACAACAGTCCAGAAACCAGCCAGGAGGACCCACACAAGAACCAGGACAGGGAGAAGAAGAAAAGAAAGTGTTGCTTCAGTGCAGAGGAGCAGGAAATTCTGGTAAAAGAGGTGACGGAACACCAGCACCAAGTGTTTGTCAGGTCAAAGTTGCCAATCAGTAGGAGAGAGGCAATATGGCAACAAATTGTTCACAAGATTAACAGTGTGGCAGAAGTACGCAGAACAGTCATCAAGTGCAAGAAACGCTGGCATGACTGCAAGCGCAGGACCAAGGAAAAGATGGCCAGGAACAGGAAGTCACTACTGCTGACTGGAGGTGGGAGACCAGCACACCAGGAGCTCCTGGACCACATGCAGGAGATGGTCGCAGCCGTCATCCCTAAGGAGATCGTCACAGGGATTCAAGGACAGGACAGCGCAGACTACCAGGAGACAACACAGATGCAGGGTAAGTCGCATGGGAAACTAAAATGCACTAATGTTAACTGCAACTGTGGGGGGAATACCTACTACACAATGCATGTAAGTCATCATATACATGGAGTGGCATGGGTAAAGGGGTACGGCACGGGGGCATGGCCCGTACAGAGAAAAGCTGGGGCACACCATAACACAACACCAACATTTCCATGGGGGTATGCTGCCATGCCAACGATGTTGCAAAGGTAAAGCCACGCCAGGAGGGAAGGGCACAACGTCAAACTGACATCCCGTCACACGTCAGCCACTATACCCCCTACATTAACTAAGGCCCAATTAACAACCTCTAGCCATACCGACAACCGGAATGTAACATTGACAACAGTTGCCACTACCACCTCAGCTGTGTGTGCTGGTCAAGTGGCCAATGGCAATAACGTCCCCATGGATCATACAAACCTAAATTAGAGGGTTTAGGATGACAACGTTTAACAATCCCCTGAAACAAGACAAATGTTCCAGTCCTGTCAAATGTGAATGCCCATAGTTGGCGCAAACATCAGCCAATGTCATCAACATTAGGAGGTACACAACACTAATGTCACACCCATGCTACATATGTCAGGGTCCATCTTGTGCCTGGGTCACAATGCAACATCCCAAATGTCAAACTGCTCAGACAACAGCATTGAGGGAGAGGACACACGTAACTGGTCACTGAAATACACCTGCACAGTCAGAGGAGGAAATAGGGCACTGCTACGACAATCAGGGCAACCCAATGTACCACACATTCCTTAACATCAGCTGTACACATTACCAATGTTGACATCCATATCGTGCCATAACAATGCTATGCATAGCATACGCTACATTTCAACTACATATAAGTAGATGTGAAAGATCAGAGAATGGGACAGGTCCAGATTTTTAAGTGTGCTGCTCGTGCCATCAGAGCACCCACAGCCAGTGAAAGGTCTCACCATGAGAATGGAAGTAGGGGAGGGTTGAGTAGGACAAGAAGGTGGCAATTCACTATTTGGCCAAAACCAACACCTAGAGGATGTGATGCTGACAAGTCTACTAACTGACCACAATACATGTGACATGCAGGTGGGGCATAGGCCTGGGAGAATGCCGATCTGAAAGTCTGGATCAATGAACAGGAACCAATATCACAATGTGAAATCATCACAAGGCAGGCATGTCACATTACAAATGCCACAACACAGACGCAATAATTGTACCCTGTTTCATTGCAGAGGACAATGGATCTCCTGCGGATATGCCTGTCCAAGACTACCCTGATGACATGGATGACGAGCTAACAAACATCAGTAAGCAGACACTCCAAGATGTCCTTGGAACCCTACAAACCCCACCTTCAGTCACAAGGAGGAGCACAGATCAAGCAACCATCACAGAGGACCCACCCACAACCCCAATTGCACAACCTGCCAGCTCCAATACAGCTGAGGACTCAGACAACACAGGCACCAGCTTTGAGAGAACTGTCGTGGGAGTACAGCAGGAGCTGGCCAAGGAGGTGCGGGTGGGGATGCAAAAAATGGCAGCCACCCTTAAGGGGATGCATTTGTGCATGATGTCATCTGCAGATCAGGCAGCAGCCATGCAAGCGCTAACATCCATCCTGGACTACAACAAACTGTAAAGGAATTCACCACTGCAGTAAGGGAGTTGCCACAACACCTCGCACCCCAAACCTTCAACTGCATGCACGAATGCAATCATGACCCCCTCAGGGCCGACCTGGTTGCCTACCATCGTGATGTGGCTGCTATTCTTAAGAACCAGCAGATCCTCCTTGCAGCAGTACTGCCCTTAAGACCCCCACAGGTAGCAGCTAGCGGGATGTCTGACTCTTCGTCTACACACAATGAGGTGTGTGTTGCCCCTTCATAACCACCACCACCAAGGGCAGAGGAGGCAACACACACATCAGAAGGTGAAGACCAGCAACAGATCACCTTCACACGTAAAAGTACCTGGAAGCACTAGTCCCTGACACATGGCCACCTATTACCAAGGTGCTGTGCTTCGTAACATGCCAGTCTTGCAACAACTGTACTCAAGCACTGTTCTGCAAACCACTGTCTATCTTGTCAGCCTGCCCTGTGATTTTCTCTCACTAACTCATTGGCAAATCTTGTCCCTCTGCACTGTCTGACACTTCACCCCAGCATGTCCAATGAAATGTCCTTTTGCACTTGTGTAGGATCACTATGGAAGATGTCACTATAATGGACTCACAACCATCGACAATGTACATATAGCACTACAGCACTTTTCAATAAATAGTACTTACACAACCACTTTGTGTCTGTTTAATGTGACAGATTAACCGTGCAGTAGACCACTGGATTTTGCCTCCTGTCAAATAACATAGCTTGTCAATACAACTGTCCTGAAATAATGTAGGCTGATAACTATGCACAGTGGCCTGGATTCTACCATACTCTGCCCTTCCTGAGGGTAATATCTGAGGAAAAGGGAAACTATACACCATAATGCTGTGTTGGACAGAATAATGCTTCCTCAAGGGATACCTAAACCATAAAATAGTGCCTTCAAAATGTTGCTTCAATGCAAAACTAACACATGTAACATTGCCCACAAATATAAGCGAGCAGTCACCAAACTGCATGAATAGAGGTGTATGAGTTTACATCCAAATAAGTAATCATGCTGAACAGTGTAACAAATGATCTTTGCGAGTTATGTACACTATACTACAAGAGAGCTTACTACCACTCGCCTTATAAGGGTTTCCTTGGACATCAGACTGCAGTCAGACATAACACAGTGTCCCCAATCATAAATCTGGAAGCACTGCATGTGACATTGAAAACATACATTATGAAAAAAACAGGTTGGGATCCATAGTAACTGTGATTGGTGTTTGCAATGAATGGTCTACTCTTTGCAAGGTAGCTTTGGGGTAGCTGCCAATGTTACAGCTCAGTTGGGATTTGTTAGCAGCATAGGACACAACATGTAATACAAAAGAAAAACTGTACATTCATGCCAAGGCCCTGATCTACAAGCATGTAACACATACTGTAAAGGGTTTACTACATATTTATTAAACAGTAAAAACAGAAGTGAAAACTCGGGGAAAAGCCTTACCTACCCTAATCTACTCTACCTACTCATTACCCACAACTGTCCCTAACTAACCTAAGCTAAACTTACTTATCACATTTAACAAAATGTTCTAAACATCAACCCCCACACCCCTTATGAGACGGGACACATGTAGGACAACAGATACTAACCTAAACACATACTATCCTATACTAAACAAATATATATATATATATATATATATATATATATATATATATATATATATATATATTTTTTTTTAAACACACAAGAACCCCAACATTGACCCCCACCCACCCGCCCACACACTCAAAAAGAAACAGTAGAAATATTCAGGACCACCACCCCCCCACCCACTAACACTAACTAAACTAACATCCTATACTAACCTAACACTAAGCCCCCTAAATCCACAAAGTATAAGAATCAGGAAAGAGGAGGGAGGGGAGGGAATCATGTCCGTCAAAACTGCTACAGGTTGGCCTTCCGGAGGGTCCTCTTGATTGACCGCACCTGCCGGTTGACATGTCGCACCTCCTGCCGCAGTCGACTCATCTTCCGCAGGACACGGTCCCATTTACGCTGCATATGTCCAAAAGCAGTAGGGTCAATGGCTGCAGCCGGGGTGGTCTGGGTGCCAGCCGAGGAAGTGTGGGGCCGTGTAATGCCCTGCAGGTGGTGCTGTGCTTGGGCCTGGAGCACTTGCTGGGGATGTTGCCGCAACGGTCCCAGCTGCTGGTGGTGCCACCTGCGTGGTAGTGGTGGTGGTGAGCAAAGAAGGGCCACCTTGTGGAAATGCCCTCCAGGCTCTGGAGGCCCGTTCGTGTCGGTATCTGCAGGCCATTTTTCAGTACCCAGACTCTACTTGAAGTATGTGCTGATACCTCATTGCCCGCCATTGAAACTCTCTGACCTGGATGGGTGTCGTATTTGCAGCTGTGAAGACAAATAGAAAATCTAACATTAGGAACTGCATTGTGTGAAATGGCACAAGAAATAAATCAGACAATACATCAATTGTACTTATAACAGCTCATATCATCATACAGATCATTGATTGTCCCTGAGAAAGTACATGGTAAGCCAGCCTACAAAGGTTCTATCACACATAGCACATCCAAACCCTACAAGATGGGTAATCACTGGCATTATTTTGGCAGCTATGTTCTGCCAGTTGTCAGCAAACAATCATGCTGCACATCCTCCGCCAATGCCAGGGCTACAAATGTCATTCTACGGGATGGAAATCTAGGGCCACGTTATCTGCAAGTTGTAAATGGACTTGCTAGTATAGTACTCATGTGCGAAACATGAGTGTGTATACTACGTTCAGACAAAAGATTCACTGATTTACATGTCTGTGTACCAAACCTGTATCATCAGTCCGAGGTACACTATTCACAAACCCATGCCTGTGTTTGAGGGTGGGGGGTGGACTAACAACTAACAATTTCAAACAACAAGGACACCCAGGAAGTTTAGGAAAGCTGGACATGTGTTTGGCTCAACACACACACGACAGGTAAGGAGTATCTCCAAATAGGAGACAGCAAACCCTTGACCAATCCCAGCGCCACACATGTTTGGAAATGCAGACCTTTGTCCACATCATTTACTACCAGTAAGCCATGACTTACAACAAACACAGAGATGCAAGAACACCCCTGGCCATGAGTTGCATGCACACCTAGGACATTGCACTCAAGTGCCACATACTTGTAGCACTACATATGGAGCTACATGCTGCTAGGAAATTCAACCTACAGTTTAATCAGTACATTAGTGAATTGGGAAGCAGAAGTCTGTGGGTAAGCATTTTGCAGCCCCATTCTGGGAGAATTTGGGTCTGACTGGCTGACTAAATCACAAATTAGGTCCAGTGTGATTCTTTCTGATTCAAGTGTTATCCACATGACCCATCCCTATTCATATTGCGGGGCCTACAGGACTGACCTAGAATCCCTAAATAAGACAATAGGATAAGGATTGGCCAACTCAAAGATGGTGATAAAATGAAATTCCACTCATGGAACAAAACAAAAGATTGGCCAGCACATCACACCTTGCTATGTGTCCAACACACAGGAGTCCATCACACATCACCAGCAAACACAACACATAACAGACATATCAACACTTACTGGAGTTGTCTGGGTCCTCGAATCTGGCCACCTCGCCAACAGTGTAGGGTGCCGGTCCACCTGTAAGGCATGGAAGGGAGACATGTGCTCAATTTATGTGCACTGTAGAACAATTCCAAAGACAAATACTATGGGGGTCATTTACAACCCTGGTGGACGGTGTTAAAGTGGCGGTAAGACCGCCAACAGGCCGGCGGTAAAATGTTTGCAATTACGACCGTGGCGGAAACCGCCAACAAAGACAGCCACTTTAACACTCAGACCGCCACGGCGGTACAGACCAACAGCTTGGCGGTCACCGCCAACAGACAGGCGGGAGACAATGTACCACCCACACTATTATGACAGGCCAATCCGCCACCTTTTCTGGGGCGGATACAACGTGGATAAAAACACGGTGGAAACAGGCATTTCGAATGAAAAACGCTCACCTCTACACACCCCACGAGGAAGGAGGACAGCATGGAGCTGGAACTTCAAATTCTTACAGCGCTAGTCTTCCTGCTCTTCTACAAGGATCACCAACGTTGGCGGCGAAGAGCACGGTGAGTACTGCACCTACGACATAGGGGAGGGGGGGGAGGCAAAAAACAGGGACACACACACTCAACACCCCAACCCCCACCCCGACCCTCACTCACTACAACACACACACCAATGCTTATCTATACATTACAGTAACACCCCCAAACCCCCCTGGAAGAATGCAAAGACAAAAGGAAATTAGTGTAACTATTGTAATATATCAAAAATCAGTAAGCAAAAATATACATATATATATATATATATATATATATATATATATATATATATATATATATATATATATATATATATATATATATATATATTTACACTATAAACAAAATATACACCACGATTATTAGTGCAGGTTTTGCATCATTCATAGTCCGTGGACCACTGGGCCCAAAATGCATCGGCGAGGCCCACACAAGATACCTTAACATGACGGAGAGAACACTGCTGGGGCATCAGATAGAAATACAACAGGCACCTCAGGTGGAAGGGAAGGGGGGGCACCTCAGGTGGAAGGGAAGGGGGGGCACCTCAGCCGGATAAGTGCACGATGCCAGATCCACGAGGGGGCTCCATGCCCATTGATCAATCCTGGGGAGTGCAAAGCCACAGTCTCTCAAGTCTCTACAGTCGGTGGGTTGCCCACTGTACCATCCTGGGGAGTGCAAAGCCACAGGGGGTCATTCTGACCCCGGCGGGCCAGGGTTGGAGGGAGCACCGCCAACAGGCTGGCGGTGCTCCACAGGGTATTCTGACCGCAGCGGTTCAGCCGCGGCCAGAAAGGGAAAACCGGCGGTCTCCCGCCGGTTTTCCGCTGCCCTGGGAATCCCCCATGGCGGCGCAGCTTGCTGCGCCGCCATGGGGGATTCTGACACCCCATACCGCCATCCTGTTCCTGGCGGTTCGCCCGCCAGGAACAGGATGGCGGTATGGGGTGTTGTGGGGCCCCTGGGGGCCCCTGCAGTGCCCATGCCAATGGCATGGGCACTGCAGGGGCCCCCTAAGAGGGCCCCACTTTGTATTTCAGTGTCTGCCTTGCAGACACTGAAATACGCGACGGGTGCCACTGCAAATCCCAAAATACCCTCAGCGGTCTTTCGACCGCGGAGCGGTATTTTGGAGGGGGGAACTCTGGCGGGCGGCCTCCGCCGCCCGCCAGGGTGAGAATCACCCCCACAGTCTCTCAAGTCTCTCCAGTGGTTGGTTTGCCCACTGTACCATCCTGGGGAGTGCAAAGCCACAGTCTCTCAAGTCTCGACAGTGGGTGGTTTGCCCACTGTACCATCCTGGGGAGTGCTAAGCCACAGTCTCTCAAGTCTCTCCAGTGGTTGGTTTGCCCACTGTACCATCCTGGGGAGTGCAAAGCCACAGTCTCTCAAGTCTCTACAGTGGGTGGTTTGCCCACTGTACCATCCTGGGGAGTGCAAAGCCACAGTCTCTCAAGTCTCTACAGTGGGTGGGGTGCCCACTGTACCATCCTGGGGAGTGCAAAGCCACAGTCTCTCAAGTCTCTACAGTGGTTGGTTTGCCCACAGTTCCATCCTGGGGAGTGCAAACCCACAGTCTCTCAAGTCTCTACAGTGGGTGGGTTGTCCACTGTACCATCCTGAGGAGTGCTAAGCCACAGTCTCTCAAGTCTCTACAGTGGTTGGTTTGCCCACTGTTCCATCCTGGGGAGTGCAAACCCACAGTCTCTCAAGTCTCTACAGTGGGTGGTTTGCCCACTGTACCATCCTGGGGAGTGCAAAGCCACAGTCTCACAAGTCTCTATAGTGGGTGGTTTGCCCACTGCTGCATCCTGGGGAGTGCAAAGCCACAGTCTCTCAAGTCTCTACAGTGGGTGGTTTGCCCACTGTACCATCCTGGGGAGTGCAAAGACACAGGGGGTCATTCTGACCCTGGCGGTCGGTGATAAAGCGGCGGCCAACCCGCCAACAGGCTGGCGGTCCAAAAAATGGAATCCTGACCCTGGCGGGAACCGCCAACAGAGCCCGCCACTTTAACACTCCGACCGCCACGGCGGGACACACAAACAGCGCGGCGGTCACCGCCAACAGGCAGGCGGCAGACAATGTACCGCCCACCCTATCACAACTCACCAATCCGCCAGCTTTTCTGGGGCGGGAGCACCACCGATAAAAACACGGCGGAAACAGACTACGAACGGGAAAACGCTCACCTCTATACACTCCACGAGGACGGACGACAGCATGGAGCCCGAATTGAACATCCTACCTGCTCTCGTCTACCTGCTCATCTACCACGAGTACGAACTCCGGCGCGGACGACAACAGTGAGTACCGCACCTACGACACAGGGGAGGGATGGAGGAGGAAGGGTTACGGGCACACACATACGCATCACACCCACCCCCCGACTATCTACCCACCAATGCAGAGCACCAAGTCAAAGTGACCCCACCCAAACCCCCCGGAATAACGAAAAGATATAATTAAAGTGCGAAAATAAATTTATGTATAAAATAGGTTCATTGAAGTCATGGTAAAATAGGAAAATTAAACAAAAAAATCCAAGTGTAAACATTGCGTAACCGATAAATAGAGGCAATAAGTCCAGCACAGTCACTGAAATTTCAACTGTCCGTGGGCCAAAGTGTATCAACACATGGGCAAAGCCCACACAGGAGACCTGAGTCCGTTGGAGAGAACACTGCAGGGGTATCAGATGATAAAACTACAGGCACCTCAGGGGGAAGGGAAGGGGGGGCACCACAGCCACATGAGTCCACGACTCCAGATCCAAGAAGGGGCCACCATGCCCACTGTTCAATCCTGGGGAGTGCAAAGCCTCAGTCTCTCAAGTCTCTACAGTGGGTGGCTTGCCCACTGTCATATCCTGGGGAGTGCAAAGCCACAGTCTATCAAGTGGATAACAGTCTCCACAGGCAATGGAGGAGGCAGGGTGGCCCGAGTGCAGCGTGAACAGTAGCACGACACAGAAACGGCACTGTCATTGGGCCAGCGGTGCTTGAGACGGCGGGGCCCAGCGGAGCGGTGCTTGAGATGAAGGGCCCAGCGGAGCGGAGCTTGAGACGGCGGGGCCCAGCGGAGCGGTGCTTGAGATGAAGGGCCCAGCGGAGCGGTGCTTGAGACGGCGGGGCCCAGCGGAGCGGTGCTTGAGATGAAGGGCCCAGCGGAGCGGTGCTTGAGATGAAGGGCCCAGGGGAGCGGTGCTTGAGACGGCGGGGCCCAGCGGAGCGATGCTTGAGATGAAGGGCCCAGCGGAGCGGTGCTTGAGACGGCGGGGCGCAGCGGACCGGTGCTTGAGATGAAGGGCCCAGCAGAGCGGTGCTTGAGATGAAGGGCCCAGCGGAGCGGTGCTTGAGACGGCGGGGCCCAGCGGAGCGGTGCTTGAGATGAAGGGCCCAGCGGAGCGGTGCTTGAGACGGCGGGGCCCAGCGGAGCGGTGCTTGAGACGGCGGGGCCCAGCGGAGCGGTGCTTGAGACGGCGGGGCCCAGCGGAGCGGTGCTTGAGATGAAGGGCCCAGCGGAGCGGTGCTTGAGATGAAGGGCCCCTGTTCAGCGGTGCTCCTCCCGGCGGTGCCCTGTTCAGCGGTGCTCCTCCCGGCGGGGCCCTGTTCAGCAGTGCCTTTCTGCACGGCGGGGCCCTGTTCAGCGGTGCCTTCCTGGACGGCGGGGCCCTGTTCAGCGGTGCCTTTCTGGACGGCGGGGCCCTGTTCAGCGGTGCCTTTCTGGACGGCGGGGCCCTGTTCAGCGGTGCCTTTCTGGACGGCGGGGCCCTGTTCAGCGGTGCCTTTCTGGACGGCGGGGCCCTGTTCAGCGGTGCCTTTCTGCACGGCGGGGCCCTGTTCAGCGGTGCTTGTTCTGTAAGTCAAGGGAGTCAGACCTGGCCACGACTCCCTGCTCAGTCGCCCTCCGACCGTGCAGTTGCTGGACCCTTCGGTGACGGTGTCCTGGGCCCTTGGGTGTCCACCCTCACACCCGGGATGGGGCTTGTAGGGCCCTCCTGGTCCGCGCTCCTGCTGGCTGACTTCTCCGCCCTGCTGCCCTTGCCCTCCTTCGATGTGGCTCTCTGGGCCTTGCCTCCCCTGGATGTTGTGGCAGGTGAAGTGGCAGAACTTTGGTCCTTGGGGGCAGCCGTGTCAGTCGTCCCGCGGCGGCCCCTTACTTTACGGGTCCTCTTTCCAGGGGGGGGCTGGCTGTCCCCTTGCTGCTGACCGATGTATCACTGCTGGCAAAGGGGGGACTCCAAAATCCATGCACTACGGTGACCCTTGAAGCCGGGCTGGTGGTGGCTGAGGCGCTCTTGGGACTCTTAGCAGATGGAGGGGGGGGTTAGGTGAGGGAAAGAGGTCAAGAGTGGAGAGGTAAAGTTTTTTAGGACCAGGGTAAAAGGTAGGTGTAGTGGTTATGGGAGTGGAGGAAGAGGAGGTGGTTGTAGGAGAGTCAGGTGTGCTGTCCTTGGGTGAAGGTGCATGGGCTGGAGGCTGTCGTGAGGTGGTTGGCTGTTGGGTGGGTGGCAGCCTGCATTTGTGTGTCTTGGAAGAGGGGGTGACAGACACAGTGGGAGAGGACACAGGGGACGTGTAAATGGCAGTGGGGGTGGTGACTGCACGTGTGCGGACTGTACTGGAGGGTATGCTGGTGATGGAAGTACTGGCTGTTGGTGGTGTGCATGCAGGTGTGAGTAGAGACGTCACAGGGAGGGAGGAGGGAGACAAGGAGGTGGGGGACACAGAGGTGGTAGTGGCTGTTGGCATGTCTGCATCTGGGTGTTGCTTGGGTGAATGTTTGTGTGATCTGTGGTGCTTATGTCTGGATGAGCTGCCCTTGGGTGTTGAGGTGTGTGCAGGCTGGTCTGATGGTGTGGGTGGGATAGGCAGAGGAACAGGAGACAGAGACAGGCTGGAGGCAGTTAGAAGAGGGAGGCTGGAAACAGGGACAATGGCTGCCGTCAGTGCTGAGGCCAGAGCATTGAACGATCGTTGATGGGCAGCCTGACCCGAATGAATGCCCTTCAGGTATGCATTGCTACGATGCACCTCCCTCTCTACCCCCTGGATGGCATTCAAAAGGGTAGACTGCCCAACAATGATGGTCTGTAGGAGGTCAATGACCTCCTCACTGAGGGCAGCAGGGGTAACAGGGGCAGGGCCTGAGGTGCCTGGGGCGAAGGAGACGCCCGCCTTCTTGGGCGAGCGGGCACGGAGCGAAGGCGGAGGGGCTGCTGGGAGGGCGGAGCTGGTGCGCTGGGTGGCGGCTGTACCTGTAGAGACGGGGGGCACGGATGTTGCCGCCACCGCTAGGGAGCTCCCATCCGAGGACGTGTCGGTGTCGCTGGTGTCACCACGGCTCCCCGTTGTGAAGCTCCCCTCGCCCTCCGTATCACTGGTGGCCTCGGTGTCTGTGCCATGGCCCACCGGGGCCTTGTGAGTTGCAGCTCCCTCGTGCTCCGGTGCCAATTCTCCTCCACCTGATGATGCTAATGCACACATGCACAAGAAGATAAAGAAAAAGGGTGGGGGGAGACATACAAACAGGTTGAGTGCATGCATTGTCAACACCGTTGGCGGAGAGGACAGACACAGGAGCCTCATGCACTAAGCCGCGCAATCGGGGTACACTACTCAGTACTTGTGACTAGGCCAACAGGTCTAGGGACAACAAACTCGCACATGGGTGATGCAGGACCATGGATAGCTGTACTTGTCACCCTACAGAGGTGGGGGGCGGGGGCACAGGGACATGGCTAAAGGAGAGGACTACACTACAGAAAGCGCCCTGGCCTAATGTCACCCACAGCCCTCTTCCCCCACCCAGGCACCTCCACTGCGCGTAAAGATAGCTGAATGTGCTGGTACTCACCCCCTTGTGTCTGCTGTGATGTCCTCACGCGCCCATCCAAATCGGGGTAGGCCACCTCCAGGATCCGGGACATCAGGGGGGTCAGGTCTACGACTGGCACCCCTCCTAGGTTGGGAGGCCATCCCCAGCAGTGACTCGGCGGTCTTCCTGGTCCTGCGGCGGATGTCCTCCCTCCTCTTGCGGCAGTGGGTGCCCCGTCTGTTGTGGACCCCCAGGTTCCGGACTTCCTTGGCGATGGCACGCCAAATGTCGACTTTCTGATGGGCGCTGACCTATTTGACATGTACAGGGTGGAAATTGAAATATCATCAATTTTCCGCATGATAGATGCGATTGGCCCCCCTCCCCAACCTTGCCATGTGGCACATGCTCTCATCTGTCATGCCTTGCACTCGTCATTGTCTCCCCACCCCACCATCTTACATCCACCATACACAACCTAGGCATAGCCCATTCAACGTGCACACAGTGTACTTACCTGTTGGTCTGGAGGACTGTAGAGTCGCGCATACTGGGACAGGACCCCATCGACAAGTTTCTCCAACTCTTCTGTAGTGAAGGCAGGAGCCCTTTCCCCAGTCGCAGCAGCCATTGTATCTCCCAGACCGAGGTCACAGCAGCACTTGCAGTATAGGTCCTCTCCTGTGGATGATCAGGTCTCGAGTGATTAACCAGATAGAAAATGGCGGTCACGCCCGCGGCGGTGCGTACCGCCGCGGTGCGTTCCGCGACCGCCGGCGCACCTAGTCATTGGCTCGTGAAACCCATAGGGTTCGATGTTAACCAATGCAGCTTGGTGCCGCGGTCTTCGACCGCCTACCTCCACGGTGTGTCACGCCAGCGCATTGACCTCACATCCCACTGTCACACTTCTCAGGTCAGGCAGCCGCCATTTCAAGGGCCCACATGGCTTAATTTCTACTGCGTCACACAGGCCTAGGCCTTGCATTGCCACTCATACAAGCCATTCAATGCATTGAGAATCGTGTACTGTGCAAGCTGTAGTTACGTACCTGTGGGTTGCTTGACTCTGTACTCCATGTTGTCCTTCCTAGGCACCGTCCGCTGGGACTTGCGAGGAGAAGGATGAATCCTCCTGTGTACCGACCGCTGGTGGACCTGTCGACAATGGAGGAACGTCATATAATACTTCGATACCGACTTGACCGAGCCACTTTACATGAACTGTGTGCCCAGCTGGAGCCAGCACTGATGTCCCCCATCCGCCAACCCACAGGAATTCCCCCTCTGGTGCAGGTTCTGTCAGTCCTCCATTTTTTGCAAGTGGGTCTTTTCAGACAACAGTGGCCATGTCATCAGAGATGTCTCAGCCTATGTTTTCCAAGATTTTGTCCAGAGTGTTGTCTGCCCTGACGATATACATGCGGAGCTACATTATTTTCCCTGAGGAGGGTGATTTGGCCACTGTGAAGGGTGACTTCTATGCCCTTGGACATATCCCCAACATCATTGGTGCCATTGATGGGACTCATGTGGCCTTAGTACCCCCAAAAGACGATGAGCAGGTGTACAGAAACAGGAAAAGTTACCATTCGATGAATGTCTAGGTGGTCTGTTTGGCTGACCAGTACATCTCCCATGTAAATGCCAAGTTCCCTGGGTCAGTGCATGACGCGTATGTTATGCGAAATAGCAGCATCCCTTATGTGATGGAACAGCTACAGAGACACCGTGTGTGGCTAATAGGTGACTCTGGTTACCCCAACCTGCCGTGGCTACTGACCCCAGTGAGGAATCCCCGGACCAGGGCAGAGGAACGGTACAATGAGGCCCATGGGCGATCTAGGAGGATCATAGAAAGGACCTTCGGCCTCCTGAAGGCCAGGTTTAGGTGCCTGCATATGACAGGGGGATCCCTAATGTACTCACCCAAGAAGGTGTGCCAGATCATCGTGGCCTGCTGTATGCTTCACAATCTTGCATTGCGGCACCAGGTGCCTTTTCTGCAGGAGGATGGTCCAGATGGTGGTGTTGTAGCAGCTGTGGAGCCTGTGGAGAGTGAAGAGGAGGAAGACGACGGGGACGACACGGACAACAGGGACACAGTCATACAACAGTATTTTCAGTAGCACCCAGGTAAGAATCCCCCACGCCATTTTACATTTACCTCTGGCCTCCTGCATCTCTACTTTCTGTGTTTCCCCCCAGTTCCTTTCAACTGAATTGTGACTTTCCCTTCCCTTTTCAGAGCTGTATGACCCACTGCGTGACTTCTGGTTTGTTCGCCCATGGAGTAAAGCACATTGACATTGGTATGTTGTCATCACAATGTAACTGAACATTTTTGAACCGTTATGTGTAATACATTTGTTAAGAATACAAGCAGACTCCTGAGTGTTTTAAGTGCAATTAGTGATTTATTTAAAGTGCTACATATAGGTCAATGATAGTAAAACGGTGATGGGTGGGGGTGGAGTGATGTCCATGGCAGAGTCCAGTTCTCGGTCGCACAGGTGCATTGTTCATATGCCTGTGGAAGGATGGAGCAGGGGCAGTTCAAGGTTGGACAGGGTGACAATGTGGGACAGTGGAATGACATCCGGGGGTATCTTATGCTGGCGGGGGTCTTGGCATCCTACTCTGTCTTCCTTTGTGATCTCAGGCTCCTCTTGCGGGGTGGTTGATCTTCAGCAGGAGGTGGAGTTCTGGTGGCCCGTCGTTATGTGGGGGCCTCCTGTCCACTAGCGCCGGCGGAGGTGGTAAGCTGTTCCTGGTCCGGGCTGGTGACAGGGGCCCTTTGGGGTGCCACATGGTCCCGCAATGTGGTGACTATTAGGTTCAGGGCCAGGACGATGTTCCTGAGCTCCTCTCTGTACCCCATGTACCGTTCCTCCTGCTGTGCCTGGATCTCCTGGAACCTGGCCAGTACCGTCGCCATCGTCTCCTGGGAGCGGTGGTATGCTCCCATGATGGTGGTGAGGGCCTCTTGGAGAGTCGGTTCCCTGGGCCTGTCCTCACCCCCCTGTCGCACTGCAGCCCTCCCAGTTGCCCTGTTTCCCCGGGCCTCTGTCCCCTGGACGGTGTGCCCACTACCACTGCCCCCAGGTCCTTGTTGTTGTTGGGGTGTTGGGTCAGCCTGGGTGCCCTGTAGTGGCGGACACACTGCTGATTGACCTGTCCTGGAGACAGAGGCATGGGCCCGCTGGGTGGGAGGTGTGCTGGTATTCCCAGAGGGGGTTAGGTCTGCTGTGGCCTGTGTCTGTGTGTGGGGAACCGACTGTCCAGAGGTCCCCGATGGTCCGTGCTGGTCATCAGGTTCTAGGTCGACAGAGCTGCTGTCCTCACTGGGGGCCTGTTCTGGGGGTGGGATGGACATATCTGGACCCTCCTGGCCGGTGTGTTGGCATTCGGGCCCTGCAGGGGTGAAAGAGTATGGTTATTGCTTCTGTGTGTTCCATGGCGTGCGATTTGTGGGTGCCCTTGTCCCCCAGTGCTGGCATTCCCTTGTGGCAGGAGTTGTGAGGGTGGTTTGTGGGGGGGATGGGTATTTGCAGTGGTCATGCATAGGTGATGGGTGTCCATGGTTTGTGTTGGCATTCAGGGTTTGGTTTTGGGTTGGGTGGGTTGTGCTGGTGAGACTTTGGCAGGGAGGATGTGTGCTGGGGGGTTGGGGGTGAGGGCGGGGGTGTGGGTTGGCATGCTGGTGGTTGGGGGGGAGTAGTTGAGACTAGACTTACCAGAGTCCATTCCTCCGCCCACTCCAGCGAGGCCCGCAGGATGCAGGATGTTAAAGACCTCTTGCTCCCATGCTGTGAATTCGGGAGGAGTGGGTGGTGGTCCGCCGCCAGTCTTCTGCACAGCGATGTTGTGTCTTGAGACCATCGACCGTACCTTCCCCCGTAGGTCGTTCCAGCGCTTTCGGATGTCTTCCCGGTTTCTGGGATGCTGTCCCACAGCGTTGACCCTGTCGACGATCCTCTGCCATAGCTCCGCCTTCCTGGCTATTGTGGTGTGTTGCACCTGTGTGCCGAAGAGCTGGGGCTCTACCCTTATAATTTCCTCCACCATGACCCTGAGTTCTTGGTCCGAAAACCTGGGGTGTCTTTGGGGTGCCATGGGGTGGTGTGGATGAGGTGTGGGGTGGTGTTTGTGGTGATGTGAGTGGTGGTGTGTGGTGATGTGTGCGTAGATGTGGTGTGGTTGATGATGTTGGGTTCCTGTGTGTGTTGGGGTTTTCGATTGCTGTGCTCGCTCTCTCTCTCTCTATCGCCTTCTCTCCGATTTCCAACTAGTGGGGGTTTGTGGGTGATGTGGGTGTGTGTTTTATAGTTGCTTGGATGTGTGGGGGTGGTGTTTGTATGTGTATCAGGTGTGTGTATTTCAAATTGTCCAATGTGGCTGTGTTTTGGAGCTGGGTGTGTATTTTGACCGCGGCGGTGTGTACCGCCAATGGAATACCGCGGTTGAATGACCGCCGCGTGGATTCGTGGGTCGTAATGGCATGGGCGTGTTTGTGTTGGCGTGGCGGTGGAGGTTTGGTCATCTCCAGTTTATCGCTGCCCGCTGATGAGGCGGCCTTCCGTGGATGTCGGGTTTTTGGCGGCTTGGCAGTTGTGGGTCAGAATGACCGTGGCGGTTTACCGCGGCCGCGGCGGTAGAATGGCGGTCTTCTGACCGGCGGTAAGAGCCTTTTACCGCCGAGGTCAGAATGACCCCCACAGTCTCTCAAGTGGATGCATGTTTCCACTGGTTCTGGAGGGGGACTGGTGCCCAGAGTGCTTCATCCTGTGCAGGACAGACGGAGTGAATGCATGTCTCCACTGGTTCTGGAGGGGGACTGGTGCCCAGAGGGCAGCACTCACCCTGTGACGATCCCAGTTGCGTCACTGCCCCTGCCGCAAATGGGCTAGAGGTGTTTTCCATGGCGGTCTTTGCCCTGTTCAGCGGTGCTTGCCCTGTTCAGCGGTGCTTGAGTTGGCAGTTTCTGACCTGTTCAGCGGTGCTTGCCCTGTTCAGCGGTGCTTGCCATGGCGGTCTTTGCCCTATTCAGCGGTGCTTACCCTGTTCAGCGGTGCTTGCCATGGCGGTCTTTGCCCTGTTCAGCGTCCTTGCCCTGTTCAGCGGTGCTTGCCCTGTTCAGCGGTGCTTGAGTTGGCAGTTTCTGACCTGTCCAGCGGTGCTTGAGTTGGCAGTGTCTGACCTGTTCAGCGGTGCTTGAGTTGGCAGTTTCTGACCTGTTCAGCGGTGCTTGCCATGGTGGTCTTTGCCCTCTTCAGCGGTCCTTGCCCTGTTCAGCGGTGCTTGCCATGGCGGTCTTTGCCCTGTTCAGTGGTCCTTGCCCTGTTCAGCGGTGCGTGCCCTGTTCATCGGTGCTTGAGTTGGCAGTTTCTGACCTGTTCAGCGGTGCTTGCCCTGTTCAGCGGTGCTTGCCATGGCGGTCTTTGCCCTGTTCAGCAGTGCTTGCCCTATTCAGCGGTGCTTGTCATGGCGGTCCTTGCCCTGTTCAGCGGTGCTTGCCCTGTTCAGCGGTGCTTGCCATGGCATTCTTTGCCCTGTTCAGCGGTCCTTACCCTGTTCAGCGGTGCTTGCCCTGTTCAGCGGTGCTTGAGTTGGCAGTTTCTGACCTGTTCAGCAGTCCTTGCCCTGTTCAGCGGTGCTTGCCATGGCGGTCCGTCATTGCCCAGCTAGCCTGTGGCTGGCGGTCCTTAATGGGTCAGCTGGGCTGTGGCTTGCGGGGCCCTCCTGGGCAGTGACGATGGGGCTGGCGGTGGCCTTTTCTTGGGCAGTGACGATGGGGCTGGCGGTGGCCTCCTGGGCAGTGACGATGGGGCTGGTGGTGGCCTCCTGGCCGGCGGGGATGATGGCGGTCTTCTCCGCCATGCTGCTCCTCCCAGACTTTGCAGGTTTCCTCTGCCCCTTTCCCCACCTTGGGAGGAGTCACAGCTGAGTCCACACTCCCCCCGGGACTCCTTTGAGCGGCTTGGCTGGCTGGAGTCTTCCCCCTCTCCCGCGGGGCACTGTCCAACTTCTGGTGCTTTACAGGGGGGGGACTGGCTGTGCTGTGGCTCCGTGCCACACTGGCTGCCCTGGTGGCCGGTGCACTCCACATACCTGTAACAACAGGCACCACTGGTCCCGGAGATTTTTTGGCTGAGGTGCTAGTACAAGACCTATGAGATGGAGGGGGGGGATAGGTTAAGGTTGGACAGGAAAAGTTTATTGGACACACTGGGACGGGTAACTGGAGGGGGTTTGGGAGTGGAGGAAGAGGTGGTGGTTGTAGGAGGTGTAAGTTTTGTGGATTTGGGTGCAGGTGCATGTGCAGGAGGCTGTCGTGAGATGGATGGCTGTTGGGTGGGTGTGTGCCTGCGTTTGTGTATCTTCGGAGGGAGCGTCACAGACACACTGGGAGAGGACACAGGGGACGTGGAAATGGTAGTGGGGGTGGTGAGTGCACGTGAGCGGGGTGTGGTGGTGGGTGTGCTGGTGCGGGACGTAGTGGCTGTAGTGGTAATGCATGCAGGTGTGTGTGTAGATGAGGCTAGGAGGAAGGAGGGAGACGAGGAGGAGGGGGATACAGTGGAGGCAATGGATGTTGGTGTGTCTGTATGTGTGTGATGCTTGCGTGAGTGCCTGTGTGATGTGTGGTGCTTATGTTTGCCTGAGCTTCCCTTGTGTGGTGAGGTGTGTGCATGCTGATCTGATGGTGTGCTTGGGATAGGCAGAGGTACAGGGGATTGGGTCTGGGTGGAGGAATTTGGAGGGGGGAGGCTAGACACAGGGACAATGGCTGCCATCAATGCTGAGGCCAGAGTTTGAAGGGTTCGATGACGGGCAGCCTGACCAGAATGAATGCCCTCCAGGAATGCATTTGTGTGTTGCAACTCCCTTTCTACACCCTAGATGGCATTCAAAATGGTAGACTGCCCAACAGTGAGGGGCTGTGACAGGGGCTGAGGTGCCTGGGGCGAAGGTGATGCACACCCTCCTGGGTGAGCGGGCACGGGGCGACGGCTGAGGGGCTGCTGGGAGGGCGGTGCTGGTAGGGGGGGTGGCGGCTGTACCTGTAGTAGTGGGGGGCACAGATGTTGCCGCCACCACAAGGGAGCTCCCATCGGAGGACGAGTCCGTGTCACTGGTTGCAGATCCTGTGACCGCCGTGGTGTTCCCCTCGCCCTCCGTCCCACTGGTGTATTCTGAGTCTGTAGTGTGGGCCTCCATGCCCATGTGGGATGCAGCTCCCTTGTGCTCCGGTGCCACTCTATCTCCGCCTGATGATGCTAATGAACACAAGAACAGGGAGACCGCAAAAAAAGGGGGGGGGGAACAGTAGAAAGGCAGGTTGAGTGCATGGCTTACTGCTACAGTTGGCAGACAATACAGACACAGCAGCCCTCTGCACTACGTCGCGCTGTTGGCCACTACAGTGCAATTCCTGGGAAATGGCCTACAAGGCTATGGACAACATCTGCACACATAGATGACCCTGGGGCATGAATAGCAGTACTTGGCACTCTACAGAGGTGGGGTGGGGGGCCACAGGGCCATGCCTTATGAATGGGCCTAGCCTACGGAACTCGCCCTGGCCTAGGGGAACCCACAGCCCTCCTCCCCCACCCAGACACCTTCACTGCTCGCAAAGTCAGCTGAATGATAGTGTACTCACCCCCTTGTGTCTGCTGTGTTGCCCTCAAGCGCCCATCCAACTCAGGGTAGGCCACCGCCAGGATGCGGAACATCAGGGGGGTCATGGTTCGAGGGGCACCCCTCCCACGTTGGGAGGCCATCCCCAGCTGAGCCTCCACGTCTTCTTGCTCCAGCGGCGAATGTCCTCCCATCTCTTCCGGCAGTGGGTGCTCCGTCTGTGGTGGACCCCCAAGATCCGGACGTCCTTGGCGATGGCACGCCAAATATCCTTCTTCTGGTGGGCGCTGACCTACATGAAATGTACAGGGGAAGAAGATAAGTCATTAACAACAGCACCGTCAAAGTGAGTGGCCCCCATCCCTACCCTTGCCATGTGGCACATACATTCACCATCTTTCATGCACTCCGAACTCTGCCCCCTTCCTTCTTACAACCAGCCCTCTCCACACAGGCATAGCCCATACAACATGCTCCCTGTGTACTTACCTGTTGGTCTGGAGGACCGTAGAGTAGCGTGTACTGGGGGAGGACCCCCTCGATGAGCTTCTCCAACTCCTCTGCAGTGAAGGCAGGGTCCTTTCCCCAGACGCACAAGCCATTGTCTCTTCCAGACCAAGGTCACAGCACCACTTGCAGTGTAGGTCCTCTCCTGTCGAAGATCAGGTATTGAGTGATTAAACAGTTAGAAAATGGCGGTCATGTCCGCGGCGGTGCGTACCATCATTGCCAGCGTACATCGTCATTGGCTCCTGGGACCCATAAGGTCCAATGTTAACCAATGCAGCATTGCGCCGCGGTCTTCGCCCGCCTACCGCGACGGTGTACAACGCCAGCGCAGTTACCTCACATCCCATTGTCCTGCTTTAGAGGTCAGGCAGCCGCCATTTCAGGGGCCCACATGGCCTAATTACAAACTGCGTCACACATACCTAGGCCTACTCTCAACACACATACAGGCCACATTTTGTGTATGATTGGTGTTCTGTGTAGACTGTGGGTACATACCTCTGAGTTGTTTGAATCTGTGCTCGCTGTTGTCCTTCATAGGCACCGTCCGCTGGGACATGTGAGGAGATGGCGGAATCCTCCGGTGTACCGACCGCTGGTGGACCTGTTGACAATGGAGGAAAGACATTTGATCATCACCTACAGGTTTGACCATGCCACAATCCAGGAACTGTGTAGCCAGTTGGAGCCAAACCTGATGTCAGCAATCCGCCATCCCACAGGAATCCCCCCTCAAGTGCAGGTGCTATCAGTGCTCCATTTCCTTGCAAGTGGGTCTTTTCAAACAACAGTGGCCATAGCATCAGGGATGTCCCAGCATATGTTTTCCAACGTGTTGTCCAGAGTGTTGTCTGCCCTTCTGAAACACATGCGGAGCTACATCGTTTTCCCTCAGGTGGAGGATTTGCCTACAGTGAAAGGTGACTTTTATGCCCTTGGACATATCCCCAACATCATAGGTGCCACTGATGGGACCCATGTGGCTTTGGTCCCCCCCACAGGAGTGAACAGGTGTACAGAAACCGTAAGAGTTATCATTCCATGAATGTACAGATGGTATGTTTGGCAGACCAGTACATCTCCCATGTGAATGCCATGTTCCCTGGCTCAGTGCATGACGCCTACATCCTGCGGAATAGCAGCATCCCTTATGTGATGGGTCTACTACAGAGGCACCGGGTGTGGCTATTAGGGGACTCTGGTTACCCCAACCTGTCATGGCTACTGACCCCAGTGAGGAATCCCAGGACCAGGGCAGAGGAACGCTACAATGAGGCCCATGGGCGGACTAGGAGGGTGATCGAATGCACCTTCGGCCTCCTGAAGGCGAGGTTCAGGTGCCTCCATATGACAGGTGGATCCCTATTCTACTCACCAAAGAAGGTGTGTCAGATCATTGTGGCCTGCTGTATGCTTCATAATTTGGATTTGCGACAACAGGTGCCTTTTCTGCAGGAGGATGGTCCAGATGGCGGTGTTGTGGCAGCTGTGGAGCCTGTGGACAGTGATGAGGAGGAAGCAGCGGAAGAAGACATTGACAACAGGGACTCAGTCATCCAGCAATATTTCCAGTGAAACACAGGTGAGAATACATTCCTGCCTACTACATGTACTTTTACACTTCTACCTCTATCCTGTCTGTCGATTTCACCCAGTGTATGGTCACTGAGTTGTCACTTTCCCTTACGGTTTCACAGGTGTGGGTCCCAACGTGTGTCATCTGCTTAGGTTCCTCATGGACTAGAGCTGTGTGACATAGGTATGTTGACATTACTAATTCCTGGAAATTTTGACACTGTAATTGCAAATACACTATTTCAAAATCACAGACAGACTCCAAATCTTGGTGCTTTAGGTGTGTTTATTTAAATGCAAAATATTGGAGGGGGAAGTTAAATGGTGAGGGGTGATGGTGGAGGAGTGTCCATGGCAGAGTCCAGTCTATTTGTCTCATAGGTGCATTGCCCATATGGGCATAGGAAGTGGAGCTGGGGCAGTTCCAATATGGACAGAGTGACAAAGTGGGACAGTGGGTTGACAATCAGGGTGGTCTCCTTTCTTGGCGGGGGTCTTGGCATCGTGCTCTGTCTTGTTCCTGGATCTCAGGGACCGCTTGCGGGGTGGTTCTCCATCTGCAGGGGGTGGGGTGCTGGTGTTGTGGTCCTGTGGCGGTGCCTCCTGTTCACTAGCGCCGGTGGAGGTGGTTGGCAGTTCATCGTCCATGCTAGTGTCAGGGGCCCCTTGGAGTGCCACAGTGTCCCTCCTGGTGTTTAGTATTTCCTTCAGCACCCCTACGATGGTGCCCAGGACGTAGCTGATGGTTCTGAGTTCCTCCCTGAACCCCAGATACTGTTCCTCCTGCATGCACTGGGTCTCCTGAAACTTGGCCAGGACCATTGCCATCGTCTCCTGGGAGTGGTGGTATGGTCCCATGATGGACGAGAGGACCTCGTGGAGAGTGGGTTCCCTTGGCCTGTCCGCCCCCTGTTGCACAGCAGCCCTCCCAGTTCCCCTGTGTTCCTGGGCCTCCGTCCCCTGGACCGTGTGCCCACTGCCACTGCCCCCAGGTCCCTGTTGTTGTTGGGGTGGTGGGTTATCCTGGGTTCCCTGTAGTGGTGGACACACTGCTGATTGACGTGTCCCGGGGACGGAGGTATGGGCCCGCTGGGTGGGTCTGTGCTGGTGTTACCAGAGGGTGGAAGGTCTGTGGTGGCCTGTGCCTGTGCGAGGGGAACCAACTGTCCCGAGGCCCACGATGGTCCGGGCTGGTCATCTGGATCCAGTTGGACAGAGCTGCTGTCATCACTGTGGGCCTCTTCAGTGGGTGGGGTGGAGATGTCTGGACCCTCCTGTCTGGTGACGTTGGGTAGTGGTCCTGCAGGGGTGTAAAAGCTTAATTATTGCATCTGTGTGTGTCATGGTGGGCAATGGGTGGGTGACCAGTGTACCTCAGTGCTTGCATTCCTATGTGGGGACTTGTGTGATGATGGTTTAGGGGGTTGTATGGGTATGTGCAGTGGGCATGCTTTAGTGATGGGTGTCCATGCATTGAGGTTGCATGCAGGGCTTGGTGTTGGGATGGGTGGTTTGTGATAGTGGGGTATTTGTGAGTTGGTGGAGTGCTGAGGGTGAGGGTACGGGTAGGAGTGTGTGATGGCATGCAGGAAGGGTGGGGGGTATATTAGTAAAGCTTTGACTTACCAGAGTCCATTCCTGCACCGACTCCTGCGAGGACCTCAGGATGCAGAATCGCCAAGACCTGCTCCTCCCATGTTGTTAGTTGTGGGGGAGGAGGTGGGGGTCCGCCGCCAGTCCGCTGAACCGCCAGGTGGTATCTTGAGACCACGGAACGCACCTTCCCCCGTAGGTCGTTCCACCTCTTCCTGATGTCGTCCCGATTTCTTGGGTGTTGTCCCACTGCGTTTACCCTGTCGACTATTCTTCTCCATAGCTCCATCTTCCTTGCAATTGAGGTGTGCTGCACCTGTGCTCCAAATAGCTGTGGCTCTACCCGGACGATTTTCTCCACCATGACCCTGAGCTCCTCCTCTGAGAACCTGGGGTGCCTTTGCCGTGCCATGGGGTGGTGTAGGTGATGTGTGGGGTGGTGTGTGTGGTGATAAGTGTGGTGATATGTAGTGGTGTGTGGTGTTTTGTGCATGGAAGTTGTGTGGGTGATGGTGTTGAGTGCCTGTGGCTGCTAGTTTGTGGATGGTGGTGTCTCTCTCTGGCCTTCTCTCTGTAATAGTGGTCGTAGGGGTTTGTGGGTGATGTTGGTGTGTGTTTTATATTGTAATGGGTGTGTGGGAGTGGTGTGTGTATGTGTATCAGGTGTGTGTATTTCGAATTGTCCAATGTGGCTGTGTTTTGTATGTGTGTGTGTATTTTGAGCGCGGCGGTGTGTACCGCCAATGGAATACCGCGGTTGAAAGACTGCTGCGTGGATTCGTGGGTCGTGATAGTGTGGGCATATTTCTGTTGGCGTGACGGTGGAGGTTTTGTTTTCGCCAGTTTATCACTGACCTTTGGTGTGGGGGACTTGTGTGGGTGTCTGAATTTTGTCGGATGTCGAGATGTGGGTCATAATAGCTGTGGCGGAATTCCACAGCCACAGCGGTATGTTGGCGGTCTTCTGCACGGCGGTAAGCGGCTTTTACCGCCAACGTTGTAATGAGGGCCTATGTGTAAGATTACATAAGTAAGTAAAGCCGCTCAGACATGATGATACTGCATCCGATATAGCACGGCTAACATGTACATACCATGGGTCTCCAGTGAGAGTTACACACATATCTGCACACATGCAGTGGCCCTAACTATCATGTGGTGGCAAACATGCTGCACATTATTGAGCAGACATTATAATGTGTATCCAAGAGAGACATCCAAAGCCACTTTCCGTGTGGACTGCATTACCAGTCAACCAGCCATTGTGACCATGACAAATTTATGACACACAGGTACAATGTACAGAGGGGCAGGGACAGTTGTTAGCCCTCATGTTGTTACAGTGTCTTCATTTGATGTGGCCCAGCTATGATGAGTTGCACCAACCATAGAGATATGAACCCATGTGCATACCTTTGGCCAGCCATCCCTAAACGAAAGGTGTAACAACAAACTCCAAATACCAGTCTAAGATGTTAGCTGAGCGCAGCTAGAACTTGTTCCCTATGTGTCCAAATCCAGATCTGATATGTATCCAAAATGAAGGAGGGGCACAATAATCCCTAAGATTTTGGGAATTTCTGTGATTGGTTTCCTTACACACTCACCAGACACATATGAGACATATGTTTGGGCCACATTGTTATCATCAAGTGACGTGAAGCCTGTACTCATTTTCAGCCTCATGTAGTGTTTCAAGAGTCAGTCTAGCTGTTGCATCAACAAATGTTGGTAATGAATTGGAAATTTCTATACCTCACAGGCAAATGCGACCTACATCTATACATAATTGGCTCCTGATTTGTGTTGCTGTTTGACACAAAGGCATCACTAACTTACATAATGCAAAAGTATTCAGTAAGTTTGCAAAGCTCTTGCTTCCTAACAGCTAGCAATTGTGGTCCTTAACAAAGTAGATATATGACCCTGTATGTTTCAGAAGCATTCCACACACTCAACAACATTGCCGGCAGATATATGAAAAATCATCTGATGTCACTATAGAGCATTTAACCGTGCACAGTTACATGATTTTTACTCACCAACAGGGTCACCAATCACAATCCCCAAGTGGTCCAGCAGATCTTGCTCCCTGGAGATAAGGTCAGCCCAGCGGTGCTTCAGCTGGTGGTCATTCCTTGGTGTCTGATAAATCTGTTGCGGGTGATGCAAGACCTTTGCCCACCGGAGCCTCTGTGCCTCAGTGTGATACCCCTGTATCACCCGCCCACTTGCCTCAATCATAAGGAGTAGGAAATGGCACACTAGCCATATAAAACCACCCAGCTCCTCCTCACCCATCTTGCCAAGACAAGGCCTACCCACCATCTCCATCTTGCCAAGACGAGGCCTACCCACCATCTTAGCAGCAAAAGATAAATAGGGGATTAAGGGGAACAAAAGAGAATAGGGGGAAAGTAGAATAGGAAAAACCTAATCTAAACAACTAACACAAACCAACTATGCCCAAGCTAACACTACCCACAACAGACTCCCAACAAAACAAAGACAATACTTTACAACACAATTGTACACAAAAAAAAACTCAGACAGGATACAACAACAAGTTTTTATTCACAAAAAGACAATAAATAGACCACACAGGAGTCAAAAGCACAATTTGACCAGACAAAACTCTCATCACAGCCACACAGTCAGGAAGTATCACAGACTGCAAAGTGAAAGTGAAAGTACACCCACTGTACATAATCTGTAAACAGGATATCCTATTACATCACTTCCTGCCTAAAATGGCGGGCGTTTTTATCGTTATGCGTCAAAACATTTTGACGCGTACAGTTTGCGCGTCATTTTTTTTGACACACAGGGGTAGAAATGAGCCCGCATCCATATGTTTGGAAATAGTTTTACACTTAACCAATTTTCTGAGGTACAGTGTGGAAGATATAGCTCAGGAGCAATGGTTTTTTCAGGGCATTATGCGTCGTTTTTCAGGCATAAGCGTCATTTTTTTACGCGTATGCAGCAAAATTTCAGGCATTAACTGGGTTTGGGTCATTTTACCATTTTAATGTTATATTACATTTGTGACAAAACTGAGATAGGCTGATTGCACCCACTTTGATCATGACGGTGTATGGGCACATGTGAGACATCATACTACTGCGGACCATGATCCGCTACTTCATTTACAGGATTTTCACTCTTGACTGACGCACTAGATGGCCAAAAGTGTGGCCTACATATCTGTATAGCACAAATTGGGCATGTTTGCCGTCAGGAGGGGATAGCAAGGTGACGCACATAAGTACAATACCTCAATGCCTATGGCTCAATGTGTGTGCATTGGCTACTAATGTAGTTGTTGACCCACTGTGTGTGCATCACAAGATGCATCATTGCAAATATGCTTGTATGAATGTGAAGTCAATGTGTCCAACCCTCAGATGCAAGTCAGTGTGGAAATGAGAGAGGACATGTGTTAGTCATATATGTAGCAACATCTGTTGTGTACACTTCCTAGTTTTTGGGTAACGTAAACACCACAAATGACAAAGCATGCACCAGATAGATGGCAGATGCTTGTTCATGTCAATGGTCCAAAACTTGCCCATCACATGTCCTGGAAATTTGGATACTGCTTCCTAGGCACTTGTTGGTGAACCCACCGTGAGTCAGGCACATGTACAGACTAAGTGGGTACCATGTTATTGACACGGAAAGCCAAAGGTGAACCACAAAGTTAATATCACGCCACAGTTGTGGTCATATGACTGAGCCACAACTCTCCTGTGGCAGTGGTGGACCAGCAGACGAGGCAGCACGTGGCCACATATTTCCAGTGATCAATTGCACAGAGGTGTCTGGTTCATGTGTGTGGTCCAATGTTGATCCTCTATATTTCTAGGGGTCTATGTTGTCACAGTTATGTCCAGGTCTCCTCATGAGTCAGTGGCGGCTATTCCTGTATCTACTGAGTATCCTTCGGAGATCAATGGAAGTAAAGCCAATGAAGACATAAGAACCTGCATGGGGATGGTCCCACCCTGTCACTGTAGACGTGTTATGAGACTGTCAACAGGGCAACCTTGGTGTGCTGAATGAGATCATATCTCAGGAGTCATGTTCCAGCAGGTGTCATTACAACATTTGTACACAGGTTGGCCTGTAAAGTTCCCACTGCATGTGGGAACATCATAGCCTCTGTGTTGATTAATCTTGCAGCTATTCAGCATGCACAGCCCATCAGTATGTTGTGAGCAATGTGATTCAGCGTGTGAACTGTCAGGGTCCTAACATGTGTGGACTTTTCATGCACATTATCTGACGTTGCTGGTTCTGCTGGAGGCACCATACCCAATCCCTGCATACGGCCATGGTACACTGTCACACTTTGTCGCTCATGCATACATGAGACCCAGACAAGGCATAGGCCATGATTTGGGTATCTGGAGACAAGTTCCCAATTATGGTACGATAAATAAACAGATTATGCTAAGTAACTTATTTGAGTATGGATTGATAAACCACCTGACAAAATACCCCCGGAGGAATATGAGGGTTGGGAAATCAAGTATGATATATATGTAGCCATAAGGAACCTTTAGGGTAACGCACAGACAGGTGCCAGTCAGGCTGTCAGGATGCAGGGTCAATCAGGATCTAGCAATTTCACAAGGTACATACTCAGTGGTCTGACTAAGACTGGTCGGAGGAGGAACAAGACAGTTGACATGGAAAACTGTGTTTGTTCTGTGTTTTGGAAGTTGACACATAAACCCAAGGGCTGTGTTACACAGCTTATTTTTCTAGCACTGCATAACAGTGTAATCGACAAAATGGCAGCTTCTATGCTGTTCCAAGTATCTGCAAGGGCAGTGCATGTTCAAATGGGTGGTCTGCATGGAGGTGCTCACAGGTGTGTGCTGCATCAGTTTCTCACAAGTCCTGTAGGTGAGATTTGAGTTCAAATGGCCAACAGTACCTTTCACATCGGAAGCAAACTACAGGTGAGAACAGGGCTTAGAGACTACAAGCCTGTGCAATATTTAACCTGAGGTCCATGCAGACAGATGTACTATGACTATGACATACCATACGAAAGGGTGAAGCACACTGGATTACTATTGTTAGTCTGTGTGTGTGTAGAGGAGGGAATATCTGGGTACACATATTACAATTCCAGGGACCTCATAAGACAGGTGGGGTGCGACCAGGAGCATGGGTGTGTCAGGACTTCGGACATGGACTGACCTGTACATGGAATGTCATGTGTGCAATGCTTGTCATAGGTGTGGCACTTGTGCTTTCTAAGTTCTGCTTATATGGAATTCTAGTCACAGATAGTCCTTGCAAAGGTAGGTGCTATACGACTTACTGCTGTCAAGGGTCCGGTCATACATTCCTGTTACAAATGCAATAGCACATCCACTGCCTCATGTATGAGGATTTTCTTTTCCTTATTGACTGATGGTGTCTTATTTGTGTGCCAAATGCTGCGATGAACCATGTTGCCAACATGTATGTGTGAAATAGGTGTGGTCCTCTGCTATTGCCCTTGAAAGGTGAAATGTACAGGATATATGTCATTTACAGTGTGTGTGTGAATGTGACTGTTGTATAATACGCATCACAATTGCTTTGGAAATTTCTGTGTCCTGATCGGTATGTCAGCAATGCTCCATGAGGCTACACTCTTATTCTGATAGTTAGAGATGAAGGTGAGCAAAAATGATTACCCAGGCCATGATATGGTGATGATTATATGTGTTTATTTACATATGTTGATACAGTGGTGATGGTGAGTTGTTTCAAAAGAAATTGTTCACAATATGTTGGCGCCTACGCAATCCAGCAGCTGTGTTTTGTTGGTCCCCCTCATGTTGCAGGCCAGCATCCTCCACTTCCTCCTCTTCAGGCATTTGTGGCTCTGGTTCTAATAGGGGAATGCTCCTTCGTACACAAATGTTGTGCAGGATGGCACATGTTAAAATGATCTTGCAGACCATTTCTGGTGAGCATAGGAGGATGCCACCAGTGATGTCAAGGCACCTGAATCTCGACTTGAGGATGCCAAAGGTCCTCTCGACTATGGTGCGTGCCCTCCTATGTGCCTCATTGTAGGCACGCTCTGCTGCAGTGCTTGGGCTGCCAAATGGTGTCATAATCCATGGCTGGATCCCATTCCCCTAATCAGCTGAAAGAGAAAATGATTGGGATCATGTTGATGTAGCTTGCCCCATTAATATCACCTTGCATGGCAGCAGTTGTCTTGTGTTGTCTGTGACTCTTTTGTGTTATTCTGTTGATTCCTAGGCTTCTAAGATGTACCTTCTGCATTGGGTTGTTTCCTTGGCTGAACAAGTGTTTGCCTGCTGACCGGTTGTCAGCAGTATGTTTTGGGATTTGCAGTAAAGTGTGCACTCCCTAGCATTGTGACTTGTGATACAGGTGTTCCTGTGTCTTCACTGGGGGTGAGATGATAGTTCCATACACAAATTAATTTTGACAGTGGTGGTAACGTGATCATCTATATTCCCTGGACATCTCATACTTTTAGACATATGCAATGGATTAATTTAAACATCAGTGAGACGCTTAAATTTTGCAAGGTGACAATTAGCCAAACCTCTCCATACGTTGTGATCATTGACGTCTTAACATTAGACTGTACACTAATTTCAGATGTGTGACAGGTTCACTGCAGACCTATCAAACATGCCTAGCGGTGTCACGACCGCAGTGTGTTCCTGTTGTGGTGTATGTGTTGTTTGTCCTAGAGGGTTGCTGTGCAGTGTGTATATAAATAGGTTTCTGTACTTACCAACAAGTAGTCCATTGCCATATGGTCCATCCTGGAAGAGTTGATTGATGGTACAGTGACGTAAGATGAATGAGTCGTGGGCACTCCCAGGATACTTTGCCACGATGTTGGTGATCAATCCTTGGTGATCCACAATGGCCTGCTCATTGATGGAATGTGTGTGCTTCCTGTTGCGGTATAGGTGTTCAGCTGCAGCAGGTGGCACAAGGCGTACATGTGTGCAGTCAATGGCACCAAGGATGTGTGGGAATCCATTAATGAGGTAAAACTCCTGTTTTGTCTCCTACTGCTTCTGCTGTGTGTTTGGGAGGCAGATGTGGCGGGTGTGAGTCTGATGATGGCATCCAGTACCTTGGGCAAGAAAGTGGAGAACGATGGCTGTGATATCCCAGCAACCAGGGCGCCAGTGGTTTGAAAGGAGCCACTTGTCAACATGTGTAGTACAGATAGCAGCTTGGTTTCTGTTGGGATGCTGCCGGGTGTCAGAAAGCTGGGTGCTAACTGATTCTCAATGTTGTGCAGCAGCTGCTGAATGGCTTGCCAGTTCAACCTGTACCTCTGGATGATGTCATGTTCTCTGAGGCCATGAAGTGTTGTCCTGGTGCGGAATATCCTCTCCTGCCTTCTGCGTTGCCTTTGGGGTCCCTGCTGGTGTTGTGGTAGCTGCTGTTGTTGTTGCTGTGCTCTGCGTCTGCCTGCACGCTGGATGAGAAGCACCTCCATGTAGCTCCCTTTTGCCCCTCTGCTGTTGCTTCTGTGTGTTCTGATTAAATACAGGTGTGTTTGCCACATTTTAACGCCTGGCATGACCCAGGCGTTAATTTTGGACGCAAATCCGCCTATGCGTCATTTTCCGCCTCCGCCTACCGGCTCTGCGGGATTTTTGTCTGGTAGCATAAATAACACGCACGCTCGTTTAAGTCATTTTTGGGACGGGAACACCTACCTTGCATATGATTAACGCAAGGCGGTTTCCCACATCCAGAAAATGACACACATAGCGGGATTTTGACATCCGTGGGCTCGGGCGTCACAGTTTAAATATGGGGCAAGGTTTGCGCCGAATGTGCGTCAAAATGTTTGACGCACATTCGGTGCAGACGGAGTATAAATATGCCCCTATGTGTGCAAGGAGTTTAGTAATGGGTAAAATAATATGAGAAGTAAAGTTGTATTGTATAAACACAGACTTTCAAGCTTTGTAATATTTGATATTAATTAACAAGTGTACTTCAGTTATCTTTCCTCAATGTTTGCTGCTAAATAGTTAAGATAGCATTTGCTCATTTTGATGTAAAAAATGAAATCAGGGATTTATAAGTATCTAACATTAAACCTTATATAGGATCTATGCAATGACCTATGAACAAGTAAGGCATAAAATAAAAACACATGTATATGTGTGTAGACACACACACACACACACATATATATACCCACATGCACACACAAGCATACACACACATATACATATATATATTCAACAATGAGTAAATGTACATTTGTAAAACATGCTTAAAGAGTATGCATATAATTTATTATTAGGAAATAGTAACTATACATATTTCTTAAAGAACTATACATATCTAGAACATACACATAATCAGATTATAAATATTTATCAACACAGGCATACGCAGTCCATTGCTGTTTGGATATGGTGGTTATGAAGGAAAGAGCCAACTACTGAGTAGTCTTTTGAAAGCAAGATACTTATCAGTGGATCTTATATTTGTGGGTAATGAATTCCATAGTTTGGCTGCTTGAACAAAGAAGGATGTACCACCTATTGTCTTTTTCTTGTATAGTGGTGTTTTAAGGCGGGGTGTAAATCTTGAGCAGAGGATTCTTTGTTGAACGTATTTGATTATTTTGTTTCTGATGAAAAGTGGTCCTGTTCCATGTATAGCTTTGATGGTGATACAAAGCAGCTGGAAGGTGGATCTTCTGGTACCCAGCAACCAGTGTAGTGCTCTCAAGGTAGGGGAGATGAATATGTTGCAGTTTTTTTCATATTAGATAGAGATGATCCATGGTAGAGGCCATTGGCATAATCGAGTTTAGATACTACAAGAGAGATAGTAGTATGCACCTTGTGTGGAATTCCGAGGTGGGGGAAGATGTGTTGCAGAGTCTTCAAGGTAATGAAGCTTGATTGTGCTAATTTGTGCACTTGGGCATTCATTGTTAACTTGGAGTCCATGATAATTCCAAGGTTTTTAACTTCCTTGGATACTTGAGGAGGTGGTCCCAGATCGTCAGGCCAGGCACACAGTGGGTCATAATTTTTCCAATCGCCACATGTGAGTATTTCTGTTTTGGAAGCATTCAGTTTGAAATGACTCCAAGTCATCCACTGATCAACGGCTCTGAGACAGCTGAAGATTTGTGAATTTTCAATGTCTTTGGGGCATTCCAATTTTAGTCTTAATTGTGTGTCATCTGTATAGTTGTAGCTTGTGACTTGAAAATCATTGATCAATTCTGGTAATGACATCATATTGATGTTGAAAATCATAGGTGAGATGATTGATCTTTGGGGGAACCCCTGCTTTAGTGAGGTAGGGTTTGGATGAGAAGGGGGGAGAATAGATAATATTAGTTATGTTTTGAAGGTAGGATGTAATTCAATCAAGAGCAGTCCCTTTTATGCCGGCTTTGTGGAGTCTTTGAATTAGGGTGTCATGGCCAACAGTATCAACGGCAGCTGAGCGGTCCAAAAGAAGTGGTGCAGCCACTCTATTGCAGTCAACTGTGTTTTTAACATCATCCCAGATTGCTGTGAGTGCCGACTCAGTGCCTCTTCCTGGGTGGAATCCAGTTTAGTAGTCTGAAAGTATGAAGTTGTCTTAAATGAACTGTGAGATCTGGTTGAATTCTGCTCTTTCTACCAGTTGGCCCAGGTAAGGTCCATTTGTAGTTGGTCTGTAGTTGTTGGGATCATGCAGGTCTAGGTTTGTTTTCTTTAGTAACAGACATATGTATGCCTTTTTCAGGTCTTCAGGAAAAGTTTCTGTAGCTAGAGAGTTATTGATGATGTCCCGCAAAGCATTATGGGACGAGTTTTCCAAGTGCAGTGAATGTTGTAGTATCTGCTTCCCGCTGGGCTGGGAGAACTGCTTTGAGGATTTCTGTTTAAATGCTCCAGTTTGTATATCTTTCAACTGCCAAACTTGTTAAGTGGTACTCATGTGAAGCGCTCCTCAGATCAAGGTTGCTCTATATGAAACTTCACCTCCTCATGTAAAGAGCGCCTCCGATCGAGTTTTCACTATATGAACCTTTTAAAAAAAATATTAAATAAATAAAAAACAACCCCCCTCCAGCTTGAACCTGCGGGCACACACACCACAAAGAATCAGCTGCATGCCCAAAAAAACAAGAAAGAAACAACATACGGCCAAGCAGCACCAAACAGCAAGGCAAAAGAAAAAAGTAGTGTGCCACACTAAGGTATATGGCAGATTGTGCAATAATCCATGTAATAGGGTCAGTCTCCAAGGCAGAAACAGAGCAGCCTCAATGCTGAGCAAACGTAAAGCCTTTACCTACGAAATCAAGGGAATTTTAAAAGGCAGGCCAAGGAACGAATGAAAGTGATGGGCGAGGTGCAAGCCCATAGATATAGATTACATGATCAGACAGTGCTTGCGCGCTGCCTAGGCACAAGCTAAAAATAACATTTGTCTTTATAGAATTTTAGGCACCAAGATCAGCACGATCAGGTAAGTACATGTTGAATTATTATTTTTTACACATTTGAAAAATCAACACAGTCCCATTTCTGAAGTGGTAATGTTATCCTACAGAGGAAAGGCATACACTGCATACAGGTACTTTACAGAGACTTACAGGACCAATGTTCAGGACTTAAGGCGAGTATGGGGAAGGGTCCAAGGCAGGATCAACTGGTCACCTTGGGAAGCACTGAAGTGTAACGGTGCCAAGGTACTTTCAGCATCAGGTGCCCTTATGTTATCCTGTAAGAAAAGGAACCTATACCGCTCTTTCTGTTTATTTAGCCCCCTGTTGTGCCAAGTCCTGGTGTCATTTGTACAATAATGTGAGGGGGGCCTCCTGCCCCCCTCCCGCTGCTCTAAGGGACAACCACCTCCCGGGACCAAATGGAAATTATGTTTAGGGGGAGCTCAGCCCCCCTGTGCCCGGGGATCACGAGCTTGGTTTGCTGTGTGCACGTGTGCAGGGAACAGAGATTAAATGCTTCAGCAAGCAGGGAGCTACTGTTATAGCAGCTTCCTGCTTGCTGAAGCAATGGTACAGCGAGGAAAACCTTAAGCTCCACCCGCAGTGTCAGGCAGCCCATAAAGGGCATTTTCAATAATTAAAAAAAATAAAAATTATTAAATATGTAGGGACTGGGCGGGAAGCCCTTGAAAAAAAAAAAGCCAGCAGACCTTCACACTGAGCACTCAGAGTTTGACTCCAGCTGGACTCGCTTTGGTATCTTTTTTTTTAAAGTACAAATTATTTTAATTAAAAAAAATTATAGATACATCTTTTTTTAAATTGTACAGAAGTATCTCATTTTAAGTATATCATACATCAAAGCCTAGAAAACTCTCTATCATTCTCCCTCTCACTTTCTCTCTCTCTCTGTCTCTCTTTCAATTAATTTCTCCAACTCACACACCCACTCAGACGCTTACGTACCCACTCACAGACCCACTCAGACACTCAGGCACCCACTCACAGATCCACTCAGAGCCTCCTGCACCCACTCACAGCCCCAAACAGACCCACTCAGACAGTTGCGTGCCCACTCACAGACCCACTCAGACTCTCACACACTCACTCACAGACCCTCTGAGTGTCCAACTCCTCACCAACTCACAGGCCTACGCACACACTGATGCACCCACTAAAATACTGGTGTATGCACTCTCACACCCAGACAGACAGTCTCACGGCTACTCTCATCACCAGATACATACTCTCACACCTATTCTGACATCGAGAGAAGCTGGGTCCAACTTCTGCTGCACATGCCCAAAGGGCTGTGCACAGCATGGGGTTGGGTGGTTAGGTGGTTTAGCCACAGGGTCTGATTTCAGGCCAGGACTTGCAGGCAACCTCCGCAGCATGGGCAAAGGCCATGCACGGTACAAGGTTGGGTGCTTATAGGGGGTTGGCTCAAGACCTGGCTGCAGACAAGGCCCTGTGTCCAACCATGGGTGCTCACGGCCGAAGGCCATGTGCGATGGTGGTTGGATTTTGACATTTACTATACATTAAAAAAAATCATAGAAATTCACTGAAAAAAACAAAGGTTACAGAGACGTTATAGTTAGGCTCACATTTTAAACATATGAAACCATGGAAATTCACCAGTTAACTATAACTCACGTCCTCACCATGCACTGCTAATTACCCGACAAATTACAGCACTCATGACATCTTTGATAGTATCATTGAACAGGTGAATTTCTAATGTAAAGTAATTGTATTACTATACTTTAATCCAATCACCACTGCACTCTGCCTTTGGCCGTGCGTGGTGGCAGTTGGCAACAGAACTGGGCCTGTGGCCAACCCCTATAGCAACCCAACCCAATGCAGCAAGGGTTGGTTGTGAAGTCAACCCCTGTAACCACCCAACCCTACACTGCGCATGGCCCTTGGCCATGTGCAGTGGGTGTTGGCCAGTCTCTGCGGCCAACCCCTATACCCGCCAAACCCCACATGGCCATCCTTCCCAGATTGATCTCGGCCCCGGGGACCCCATCCCCTGGCCTAATATATTATTTTTTAGGGGAAACCCAGGTTCATCTTGGCCCCAGGGACCCCAATTCCCTGGTGCCTGACCTAAATATTATATTTTTTGGGGAGAGGGCTCGCGACCCCATCTTCATGTCAATCTCAGCCCCTGAGACCCCATACCCTGGGGCACAGCCTAATGATTTATGTTTTTGAGGGGAGGGAGGCCACGAGGCCCCCCTCCCCAGGTTGATCTCAGCCCAGGGACCCCATCCCCTGGGGCCTGGCCTTGTGACCTGGGTGCCCCCACAGCACCCACTAACAATGATGGGGACCATGGGGGGAGTCTGAAGGCCCCCACGGTCACAGCTGGCTCCTTGCTCCTTGCCTCCTGCAGGAGCCAGCATCGCTGTCACAGAGAGGGAGCTGCTAAAGCAGCTCCCTCTCTGTGAGAGCATTTGTTTCCTCAGTGTCCCTGCCTGCCTGTCGTGGTCCCCAGGGCCATCATTGGCTCCAGGAGGTGGGGCTGCGTGACCCCCTCCAGCAAGCATTGCCCCAGGGAGGTAGTGGTCCCCGGGGCTGCGTGGGGGGCCACTGCATTACATTTTCAAAAGTGCCCTGGGGAGGTGACAGTCCCAGGGCTGTGAATGGGCCACGTGGCCCCCCTGCATTCAGTGTAAGAAGTGCCCCAGGTGGTTATCCCCAGGGCATGGGGGCAGCAAAACACCCACACATATTTTACTAATCGCCCGGGGAAGTGGTGGTCCCCCACACAAACAATAGAATTTACCCCCAGGAGGTGGTGGCACTGTGGCTAATAGAAACCTCTGAGTGGGGCCCCATGTGCCCTGTGTGCCCCATGCACCCCCCTCATTTAGAAAGTCCCCAATGCCCACGGGACATGGCACACCTAGGGGCTAATACAAAACAAATCTCAGAAAGATCATGGATCCAGATCCATGGATTTCTCTGAGATTGTTTTTTTTTTTTAAATATGCTTTTTAGTCCTGACGAGGGCCGTCGGGGACCCCAGCACCAGAGATAAGGGGTCAGGGTGACTCTACACTAGCCCCTTTCTTATTATTTTTTACTTTTTTTCTGGGACTCAGCTTCAGCTTCCTTGTTGAAGTGTTGGCAGTCAAACAGATATCAGCACAGGGACAGTTGGATCTGGGGAGTATCCGCATCCCTAGATATCTATATTTTTCAACCTCTAATTTCTCCAAAACTACTAAATAGATTTACACCAAACCACAAAAGGGTAATCTGCAATACAGGATCTAGCTTCCTGCCAAATTTGGTGTAATTCCTTTCAGCTGTTTGGGCTTTCGGCGTGACTAAAGACCCTATGAAAATGAATAGGGAAAACGTGTTTTGGGACCTCGCACCTTTTTCTCAGCCCCCGCATGATAGATCACCCTGAAACTTTCACGACAGCAGTTGAACTGACCAAAGTATATGTTTTGAAACTTTTGGGAAGATTCATCAAGTTGTGCCAAAGCTATTGGCAAAACAAAAAAAGTTCTGTCTAGGAAAGTAGGTCCTAACTATAACTACCTAGTTGCAACAGCCACTAGGTAATATACATATATATATATACATATATATATATATATATATATATATATATATATATATATATATATATATATATATATATAAAATAATATATATACAAGTTGCCAGTAGGTAATTACAGTTAGGACCTAGTTCCATAGTTTTTTTTGCCAGCTTCATGAAGCTTCACAAAATTTTCAAAACTAGAGAGCCACTCACTTCAGCTGTTGTCTTGAAAGTTTAGAGGTGATTCGTCAAGTGGGGACCATGAAAAAGGGGGTATTTCAAAAAGTATTTAACCCCTGCAATATCCTATAGGGAATTTAGACATGACTATAGCCTGAACTGCTGGACGGAATTACACCAAATTTGGCACAAAGCTAGCCCTTGGTCCAGAAAGAGCCCTTTTGTGAGTTGGTGTGAATCCATTCAGTAGTTTTCAAGTACTTAAAGAAAAAAACTAAATTGTATACCTAGGGACGTGGACCCTCCACAGATCTGACAGATCTCATGCTGAGATCTGATTGGCTGCCAACACTTTAACCAGAAGTATTGGCAGCCCCTTTGGGACTCAAATGCAGCTGAATCTAAAAAAAAAAGTTTAAAAAAAGACAAGGTAGCACTGTAGGAATACCCTGAACCCCTATGCCTGGAAGTTGGGTCCCCTGGGGACCCTGCCTGCATGACAAATATTCTTTAAAAAAATCCAGCAAAACCACAGCAGATCCCCAGATCCCTGTTAAACTTAAAGAAAAAAACAAGCGCTGTCTCACACACATATTTAAAGTTGAGCCCCCAGTGGGTCAGTTCCTGAGGGCATATATAAATATATATTTTGAGGAGGAGGACGCACGCAGCTCCCTGCCCCATGGCTGATCTTGGCCATAGAAACCATCACCTTCCTGGGGCAGGCCAACATCATTTGAGGAGTCTGCATGGCCCCCCTTCCAAAGCTCTTAAGATCCTCTCAGACCATATTCGGCCCAAGGGGCCAACACCTCCCCAGGGCTGTCCCTCAAAAAACCAAGGAAGGGGGCTCCATCGGGTCTTAGTAGTTTGGTGTCTTTTAGCTGGAGCTATTGCAGCTCCCACCAAGCGAGAGCAAACAGTAAATCTGCTTCCAGTATGCGGGAGTAGGAAAACTGCTTCCGCTTGCTGGGAGCTGACTTTTCATCTGTTCTCTTTCCCGTGGGGGTGCAAGTTATCCTACCTTTGAGCATGACTTATAGTGTATTGAGATAAGTAGAGCTATAACTGTTGAATTTCTATTGTTTTGTGCATGTAAAATCTGAACCTAACTATAATGTCCCTCTAACCTTTGGTTTTTATCATGAATAGATAGATAGATAAATAGATAGATAGATAGATAGACAGATAGATAGATAGATCAATATATAGATAGATAAATAGATAGATAGATCAATAGATAGATAGATATAAATAGTATATTTATGTTTATAATATCTATTTTTTAAAATAAGTATTAATGTTTTTTATGTTTCAATGTTTATCCTTATTTTTTGCAATATTTGCAATCATGTTATGTATTTTCATTTAATTGTAGGTTGTATTAGATTTTAAGTGGCAAAGTCTGTAATTTTATTTTTCTAGTGGTAATGTTCTTGGTTTACTATAAATCATTTATTTGTCATATTTTTTTTTTTTATATAATATCTTTTTTGATATTTGTGGCTATATTATTGTAGCCAATAATTTTGTTTTTTGACATTGCCGTTATCAATATTATTTATTTTAGACATTTCAACAGCAATATTTTTGTTATTGATATTTGTGGTTTTCTTGTTTATGTATTGGATGAAGATATTTTGGTCAACAATATGTTTTGAGCGATACTGTCAATCAATCAATCAATCTGGATTTGTCTAGCCCTGCTACTCATCCATTAGGTGCTGAGAGTGCTGCTGAGGAGTGGGTTCAGTCGCATAGCAAGGTCTTGAGTCATTTTCTGAATTCCAGCAGAGTATGAGGTCCGTAGGTGAAGTGGAAGGTCATTCCAGGTCTTTGCAGCGAGGCAGGAGTAGAATCATCCTCCACTGTTGTTGCAGCAAATGTGGGGTGTGTGTGTGAGGCAGCATGAAGAGGAACACAGGGGTCTGGAGGGGAGGCTGAATATCAGTCAGTGTTTTACGTAATGAGCTCCCTGGTGGTGGAGGACTTTGAAGGTGTAGATCATCTTAAACTGGCATCTCTTCTGGATAGGGAGCCAGTGGAGTTTCTTGGGTTGGGGAGTGATGTGGGTCCGTTTAGGGAGGTCCAGGTTGAGTTTGGCCACTGCGTTTGGATAGTTTGAAATCTCTTGAGGAAGTGTGAGGTGATTCCACTGTGGAGTGCATTGCCATAGTCAAGTCACTGGTGATAGTCCGTCTGGTGTTATTGGGAAACTACTTGAAGATCTTGTGTAGCAAGCGAAGGCTGAGGAAGCAAGCAGAGGAAGCTGCATTGATCTGTCTTTACATGGTGAGTTTGCCTTCCAGGATGACACTGAGGTTAGGGGCGTGGTCAATCAGAATGTGTGAGGGTCCTAGTTCAGGAGGCCACCAGGCATCGTTCCATGTTAAGGTGTTGTTTCTAAACATCAGCACTTCTGCCATGTCTGTGGTAACTTAGTATTGTGTTTGTCAATATTATGTCATAAAACTCATATATTTCTATTTATATTCTTTGAAGGTAAACTTCCCTTGTGAAAAATAAAATTATTTTTCTATTGCTTCTATTTCTATTACTTAATCTTTCTTATTTGATTATTTATGTCTCTTAACACATAAATTATTTTACTGTGTAATTTTAGACTACTGTGCACATTTTATGATTCTGTTCATGAAAATGCAATGTTATTGTTTTTTGGAGTTGTTTATTAAATTACACTTTTTCAAAATAAAAATAAAATATGTTACAGCTATAAATGTAATAATCACCCAATTGTTTAGACAACATAGGGGGTCATTTTGACAATGGTGGTAACCACCGCTTACCGCTGCGGTGACTGCCGCCAATGTACCGCCGCGAAGGCGATGATCCGTCCCCAGATTATGAGCACTTCCTGACTTCTCTCCAAAATAAGGGCAGAAATCACACAGTGTTCATGCTGGTGGATGGTGGTGACCTGGTGCTGGTAACACCAGCACCGCACCGCCAGTAGAACGCCGCCAGACGTATTTTGACCAGGAATATGGCCTGGCTGTGTTCTGCAACCAGCGCCAGGACCCCTGGTCCTCCCACCCACCACCACTACACTCCAGCAGCACTCATCGCACTAAACCCAGGACACAACAGCAACTGCAAGAAGGTATCTCCAAGCAACACCAATGGACCCTTCACCTGTCACCACTGCAGATTCACCATCCTGCATCACTCAAGCCCACCCCCGAAGACCCACAAAGCAGATCACAGCCTCGGATGCATCCTCCTCAAAACTCGCTCCAACCACAGGCATGCCATCGAACTCTGGAACCTCATTGACACCACATCCCTGGACGTCGCCTTCCTCAAGGAAACATGGCTGAACCCCTCCTCAGCTCCTGACATCGCCATCGCCATCCCAGACAGCTACAAGATCATCCACAGAGACCACACGAACTGCACTGGGGGAGGCATCAATATCGTCCACGAACATTCCCTACGCCTATCCACCAGCACCAAAGACTCTGCTACCAACATGGAACTCCTCCACTTCCAGATTGGAACCAACCCAAACACCATTCTGCAGGGCACCCTCATCTACAGGCTGCCGGACCCACCACCCCCCATTCTGCGACACCATCGCCAACCTAGCCTCCACCCATGCCCTTACATCTAAGGACTACCTCCTACTGGGGGACCTCAACTTCCACTTGGAAATCCCAAACAACTCCACCACCCTGATTGAAAACCTCACCAACCTTGGACTCGAGCAACTCGTCACCACACCCACCCACTCTGCCGGTCACACTCTGGACCCCATTTTCTCTGCCAGCAACCACGTCTCCATCAGCCACACCACTGAACTCCAATGGACCGACCACCACTGCATTCATTTCACCTTCAAAAAACCCATCGGAGAAACCACACTGTCCAACTCCCCAGCAGAAATTGGAACAAATTACTGAAGCCCAGCTCACCACCAGCCTCAACGCAACACCCCCTCAAGCCGCCGACGAGGCCAAGACCGCCGCACACAACCTCCATGCATGGATCACTGACTGCGCCAACACCCTCACTCCCCTTAAGTCGCCCCATTACAGAAGCACAGCCAAGAAAGCGAACTGGTTCACCCCCGCACTCAAAGAATCAAAACAGGTCTGCAGACGTCTGCAAATCACAAAAACTTTAAAAACGCTGTCAAATATCACCACCAGCTCATTAGGACCACCAAGAGACTCACCCTACAGCAACACATCAATAAAAATGCCCAAAACAGCAAGGATTTTTTTTCTGTCATCAAAGAGTTCACCAACCCCAACTAAAACTCCACCGACATCCCCCCTTTGTAAGAACTCTGCAAAAACCTTGCCAAATACTTCCATTGCAAGATCGCAGACATTTACGACAACTTCACCACCCTGGGCCCCCCCCTACTCTAACCACCAGCCCATCGACCGAAGTGCCACCACCCTCCCACCCTCCTCCTCTGGAACATCATCACCGACACAGAGACCTGCAACATCATGGCAACCAACCACTCAAGAGATCCCACTGAACCCTGCCCTCACCACATCTTCAACAGAGCCAGAAACATCATGGCACCCAAACTCCGGCGTACCATCAACCGCTCCTTCAAATCGGCCACCTTCCCAGAGAGTTGGAAACATGCCAAGATCAAACTTCTACTGAAGAAACCCACTGCCAACCCGACAGACCTCAAGAACTACGGGCCCATCTCCCTGCTCGCCTTTCCGGCCAAAGTCATTGAGAAGGCAGTCAACAAACAACTCACTGCTTTCCTGGAAACCAACAGCATCCTTGACCCCTCTCAGTCAGGATTCAGAAGCAACCGTAGCACCAAGACCACCCTCCTCTCCACCACAGATGACATCTGCACCCTCCTTGACTGAGGTGAAACCGTCGCCCTCATCCTCCTGGATCTGTCTGCCACCTTCGACATAGTCTCTCACGACACACTATGCACCCACCTCCACGACAGCGGCATTTGAGACTCAGCACTGCAGTGGCTCTCCTTGTTCCTCACCGGCAGAACACGGAGGGTCTGACTCCCCCCTTTCTCTCGAAAGCCCCTGAGCTCAACTGCAGCGTCCCCCAAGGATCCTCTCTGAGTCCCACCCTCTTCAACTCTACCTGACCCCACTAGCCGCCATCGTCAGAAGCCACGCACTCAACATCGTCAAAAACAGTTTTTTAAAAAAATAACCTCTTCTGAGGCCCAGGACTAGAGACGGGCACCTCAGGCAAGGGAAGGACTCACAGATGGCAGAGTCCAGCAGTACCAGGAGCCATGCAAGCAGTCTTTGATGTCCCTGAGGCTGCGGAAGAAGAGGTGCAAGCCAGCAAGCCCTTGGAGATGCTCTGGTTCAGCAGGGTGGGTCCAGTCCTTGTCCTCAGCAGGGCAGAGATCAGCAGGCAGCAGGGAAGCTCAGCACTGCAAAGAAGCAGTTCCTTGGAACAGTTAGTCCAGGCAGAGTGATAGTTCTTACAGCACACTAGTCTTTTACTCCAGCAGTCTAGTAGTGTTCTGATTTCATTTGGGCACTTGGTGGAAAATCATCTTCAATGAACAGACTCAGGCAAAATTGTGACAAAAATAAATACATCTGATAATTCACAATTCAACAAAGACACAACATAGCTCTTACACAGGCAATGAGCAATTCACATGGGGTTAAGGTGTCAAAGTCAATGATGTTTCGATCCTTTTAGCAATACTAGCCGAGTGGCACAGAGGGGACTAGCATAAAGTGGAGTGTTGTAGAATTGAGTAGCATACAGTGGAGTATTCCAGAGTTCACTGGTATAGAGTGGAGTCAGGTACAGTGTAGTAGTCTACAGTGTAATAGTGTAGTGTAGAGTGGCATATACTGAGGTGGCATACAGTAGAATAGCATACACTGGAGTGGGGGTAGAGTGGAGTGGCATAGAATAGAGTGACATAGAGTGGAATACCATAGAGCAGAATGGCATACTGTAGAGTAGAGTACAGTATACTGGCTTAGAGTAGAGTGAGGTACAGTGTAGTGCTGCACAGTGGAATAGCATAGACTGGAGTAGTGTGGTAGCAGAGTGGCACACAGTGTAGTGAATTGTTGTCAAGTGGAGTGAGGTAGATTGTAGTGTGATAGAATGTAATATTGTACAGTGGAGTGGAGTAGAATGCAATGTCATAGAGTGAGCTGTTCTTCAAAGCACAGCGATTCTCATTGGATTATAAATGGATATACAATAAATATCAAACACAATCTTATTGATATCTCAACAATAGGAAGTAAGGACCACCTCACTTACCAGAAACATTATTTTAGACACTGAAATCAATATGGACATAGATGTATTTGTGCAGGGTTCATGTATGATTGCTACAAACCCCGAAACAACAAACATGGAACCAATAGGTTACAACAAGACAGATATTAACACATTACAACGTGTCCCAATTACAATGTGACCCTTTGAATTTAATTGGGCTATGAGCATGGACTATTTTTTAAAGTGGGTTGTTGTGGCCAAATTTTGGAAACCTTGTCATGTTGTAATGTGTTAATATGTGTGTCTTGTTGTTATGTGTAGGTTCTACGTTTGTTGTTTCGGGGTTTGTGGCAATCATACATGAGCCTTGCACAGATATTGCTTTCAGTGTCTAAAATTATTTTTCTGATAAGTGAGGTGGTCCCTACTTCATACTGTTGCGACATCAATAAGATTGTGTTTGATATCTATTGTATATCCATTTATAATCCAATAAGAACCACAGTGGGGCTGCACTTGTTGTTTGGTAGAAATTAAAGAGTGGAACGGCACACAATGGAGTAAGGTACAGTGTAGTGGCATACAGTACAATCGCCTAGAGTGGAGGGCATAGAGTGGACTGGCATAGAGTGGAACAGTAAATAGTATAGTGTCAGACAGTGGAGGCAGAGAGAGTAGTAGTGTAGAGTGGAATACTGTATAGTGGTAGGCACACAGTGTAGTGGCATAAAGTGCAGTGGCATGGGGTAGAATATCATGGAGAGTAGTGCCAAGAGTGGAGTTGCGTACAGTGAAATTGAGTACAGTGGAGTAGTGTAGAAAGGACTATCATACAGTGCAGTGGCAGAGATAGGAGTGGCATTGAGTGGAGTGGCGTAGAGTGGCATGGGGTAGACTAGAGTTCAGTGTCATACAGGAGTGTAACACACAGTGAAATACCTTATATTAGGGTGGCGTGCAGTGAAGTGGCATAGAGTGCAATAGCATAGAGTGGAGTGCCTTACATTGGAGCTGCGGACAGTATAATAGTTTAGACTGGATTGGCATACAGTGTAGTGACATACAATGCTGTGTCATACAGTAGAGTAACACACAGTGAAATGCTGTATATTAGGGTGGTGTGCAGTGAAGTGGCATAGAGTACAATGGCATTGAGTGGAGTGCCATACAGTGGAGCTGCGGAAAGTATAATAGTTTAGACTGGATTGGCATACAGTGTAGTGACATACAGTGCAGTGGATTACAGTGAAGTGTGTTAGGGTACAGTGACGTACAATGGAATAGTATAGGTTGCAGTAGCTTACAATGGAGTGGTAGAGAGTGGATTGGCAAACAGTGGAGTGTTCTAGAGTTCATTGGCGTGGAGTGAAGTACAGTGTAGTAGTGTACAGTGTAATAGCATAGAAGAGAGTGGTGTAGAGTGGAGTGGCATACACTGAAGTGACATACAGTGGATTAATGTACATTGAAGTGATGTAGAGTGGAGTGAAAGAGAGTGGTATGGCATTTAGTGAAGTTCTGTACATGGATTAGCCTACAGTAGACTGGCCTGGAGTGGAGTGAGATACAGTGTAGTGCCGTACAGTGGAATAGTGTAGACTTGAGTGGCTGAGAGTGGAGTGACAAACAATGTAGTGGTGTAGGGGTCAGTAATGTTGAGTGGAATACCATACAATGGCATGTTGTAGAGTGTGGTGGCATACAGTCTAATAGAGTATTGTTGAGTGGCATAGAGTGTAGTGTTGTACAGTGGAATGGTGTACAATGGAATAGCATAAAGTATAGTGGCATAGAGTTTAGTGGCATATAGTGGAGTGGCATACAGTGAAGTAGCGTACAGTGGAGTAGTGTAGAGGGGAATACCATTGAGTGTGACTGGTGCATTGTGTAGTCACCTAGAGTGGAATGGCATACACTGGAATAGCATACACTAGAGTGGCGTAGAATGGGGTGCCGTACAGTGGGATAGGGCAGAGGGTAGAAGAGTGGATTGGCATAGAATGGAGTGGCAGACAGTGAAGTGGTATAAAAGGGAGTGATGTATAGTAAAGTGGTGCACAGTACAGTGTTATAGATTGGAGTGGCATACAGTGGAGTCGCACAGAGTGGAGTGGCAGAGTGTGTCGTGGCACAGAGTGAAGCTGGGTAGAGTAAAGTGGCGTACGGTGGAGTGGTATATAGTGGAGTGGTGTACAGTGGAATAGCATCTATCAGAATGACATACAGAGGAGTGGCATAGGGTGGAATGGCATAGAGTGAAGTGTCATACAATTGAGTTGCATACAGTGTAGAGTGTATTGGTGTATAGTGTGTTAGTGTACTGTAAAGTGGGGTACACTGGAATGCTGTGCAGTGAAATGGCATACAGTGGGGTGATGTACAGTGCCTTGGTGTACTCTGGAATGTGTTAGAGTGGAGTGGCGTGCAGTATAATGACGTAGAGTACAGTCGCTTATAGTGGAGTGGGATGCAGTGGAGTGTTGTAGAGTGAACTGGCATACAGTGGTGTGAGGTATATTGGTATGCTGTATACTGGAGTGATATACAGTAGTATAGCGTACACTGGAGTAGAACAGAGTGGAGTAGGATAGAGTAGAGTGGCGAAGAGTGAAGTGAAGTACAGTGTAGTGGTACACAATGGAATAGCATAGACTGGAGTTGCGTAGAGTGGTGTAGCTTATAGTGTAATAGCATAGAGTGTAGTGTACTGGTTTACAGTGCAGTAACTTATAGTGGAGTGCTGTAGACTGGAATAACATTGAGTGTTACTGGCATACAGTGTAGTAATGTAGAGTGGAGTGGCATATAGTGGAATAGCGTAGAGTAGAATGGTGTGAAGTGTAGTGCCCTACAGTTGAATAGCATAGAGTGTCGTACGCTAGAGTAGATTGGCATACATGAGAGTGGCGTAGAGTGTAGCGCTGTTGAATGGAGTGATAACAGCATACAATGGATTGTTGTAAAGGGAATTGACATATAATGGAGTGGCGTAAGTGGTGTGAAGTACAGAGGAATAACGTAGAATGAGGTGGTGTAACTCTGAAGTGGCATAGAGTGGAATAGTGCAGAGTGTAGTGACATAGACTGGAGTTGAGTACAGTGGAATAGCATACAGTGGAGTAGTGTGAGAAAACAGGGCTGATTGCAGAGGCCCCCTAACTTTTTGCCCCCATTTGTCACTTTTTGCTGGTGTTTTCCTGACTCTGATGGTGCCCTAGGTACTGCTAACCAGTCCCGGGGCATGTGCTCTGTGTAAAATTAGTATGTGAATTAGGCTAATTATAATTGGCTATGTCAACCTACCTATAAGTCCCCAGTATATGGTATGGCATGTAGGTTTAGGGACCCCAGCATAGGTAGTGCACCCATAGGTGCCCTGCTGGGGTGCCCAGGGTCATTTTGCATACAGTAGAGGGTGTACAGTATATTGGCATACATCGGAGTGCCAAAAAATTGAGTGGCATAGAGTGTAATAGGGTACAGTGTAGTGGTGTAGAGTGGAATGGTGTAGAGTGGAGTGGGTTAGACTGGAGTGGTGTACAGTGGATTACATAGATTGGAGTAGCTTATAGCGGAGTGGTATAGAGCAGACAGGCGTACCATGTAATAGTGTAGAGGGGAGTGACATACTGTAGAGTGTTGTTGTGTACAGTGGAATGCAGTAATTGAAACAGATGTAGCGTGAAAATGTGCTAATGGATGTAGATGTAATGTGACAAGGAAATAGGTTATCTTTGTGGAAATGCAAAATGTGGGTAGTATGTATGAATAGTGTAAGTAGTATTAAAGTTGTAGTTTTTAAAATACTTTGTTATATATTGTGTGCGCAATATAGCAGGATGTGCACGATGTCAGGATGTGAATGGCAAATGGCTGTCAAAGGTAAAAGGCAGGTTGGTGTTTTTACTGTATTGTGGGTAGGGTCCTAGAGGTAGGAAAGTAATAGGTTTTATTGTTGTTCTCTACCTATTACCTCTTTTATTAAAGTTTTAATAGGTAGAGAAATGCATTTATAATTTTCCATATATTTTTACAGCAGTGTACAGAGAACTGGGAATTTAAAAGAAAAATTCAAGTCACACTGGAATTTTTAGGTTTCACTGCAGTACTGCATAGACTTTTTCCTGAATATTTAAATATGTTAACATGGAAAATACACTGTGGTACATTAAGGGGTACAGTACGATCCTGGCGGTCGGTGTAAGAGTGGCAGTAATGCTGCCAACAGGCTGGCGGTAATACCGCCACTATTATGACATTGTTAACACACCGACCGCTACGGCTGCCTTCACTAGGCCGCCCATGGCATTTTGACCCCACCCACCACCATGGTTTCCGTGGTTTCTGTACCGCCACGAAAGCCATGGAGGTAGGCACTATCAGTGCCAGGGATTTCCTTCCCTAGCACTGATAGGGGTCTCCCCCGCCCCCTCCCCCTTCCCCAGAGTCCTCCCCCAACCTCCTCTTCCTGACCCCCCACATATACACACATACATGCACATACATACACACACGCATTCCCTCATTCAAACACGCATGCATGCATTCATACACACTCAGAGCAACAATCACTAACATACATCCAGGCACACACGCAATCACATGACACAACATGCATGTACACACACACCCATTCATGCACACCCCTCCTCTTCTGTTGGAAAACCCGACTTACCTGCTTGCACTGAGTCCTCTGGCAGAAGACAGGACGCGGCGCTGCTAGCAGCAGCAGCGTCGGCCAGAAAAACATCGCCAGGCTATATCATGGCTCATGATACAGTCGGCGGCATTCTGCTGGCGTGGCGCTGCTGTACCGCCGTCCGCCACCATGACCGTAACCGGTGTTCCGCCAGCCTTCTGGCGGAATTCTGGCTACGGTCATAATTCAGTGGACGGTAACCACAGTGACGGTATGTTGGCGGCCGTTACCGTTGCGATAGGCGGCATTTGCCGCCAATCTTATAATGAGGGGCAATATTTGTAAAATATAAGGTACAAAAGCATATTTTTATTTTTTTACATTTTTTTCAATTTAGTTTTCGTACCGCAGTACTCCCAAGGCAGTACCATGGTACTCCATTCATTTTTTTTTTAAATATATAGAATATTTTCCCCTACCTAATGCCACTTTAATAAACTGGTAATAAGTAGGGGAAAAATATCAGATCGCCAGGGCTGTTTTGGAGGAAGGACCTCCAACAGGCTGGCGGTGCTACCAGGGGCATTATGACCAATGTGGCGGGCCGGGCAGTTTAAATCCCCCAGGGCAGCGCTGCCCAGGGGATTACGAGTCCCCCTCCCGCCAGCCTTTTCATGGCGGTAAGAACCGCCATGAAAAGGCTTGCGGAAAGGGGAGTCGCGGGCCCCCTGCCACAGCCCCATGGAGCTTTTCACTGTCTGCTATGCTATACACCATAATGTCTAATCCTGCCAAATTTTATGTGCATCATTTCAGCTGTTTTCGCACCAGGGCCACATGTACAAAGGTTTTTTCTCATCACAAACGGCCCGATTTGCAGAATCGGGTCATTTGAAATAAGTAAAAAACATAGGGTTTGCGAGTCGCAATTAGGAAGGGGCGTTCCCTTCCTAATTGCAAGTCGCAGTGCAATGTATGATTGGCTCCACGGACCACTACCTGTTCTGAAAAAATGAAAAGAAAACTTTTCATTTTTGTTTTTGAAATGCATCCCATTTTTCTTTAAGTAAAACAGGATGCATTTAAAAAAAACTGCTTTATTTAAAAGCAGTCACAGACTTGGTGGTCAGCTGTCCCCAGCAGGCCATCATCCCTGTGAGTGCAGCCATTCCCAATTGGGTCGCAAATTTCAACCTACCTCATCAACATTAATGAGGTAGACAATTTGCGACCCCATTGGGAATCGTAAACAGTATGTGGTGTAGATGAGTGTGAGAGTTTGAGTGTTTTGGGAGGGAGGGTGGACCCAGTGGGAGAAGACAGGCTGCCAGTGAAGATGTTGTGTGGGTGTCTGAAGGTCTGGTGAGTGTGCTGCAAGTGTCTGTGAATGTAGTTGTGGTGAATGCAGGTGTAGTGTCTGGGGTGCATGGCTGGATGTCAGCTGTTGTGGTGACTGCAAGAATGGGGGAAGAAGTTGTGACTGATGGTGCAGATCATGTGGGTGTTCATGGTGAGGTGCCAGACAGGGAGGAGGGGGAGACTGACAAAATGGGGGAGGTGGATGTTGTTGTGTGTGCTTTGGTATGTTAGGTTTGTGCCTGCCTGTGGTGAGAAGTGTGGTGCATGCGTTTCTCTGTGTGCATCTTGTGTGTTGATCTGTGTGCATGGCTCTCTGTATGTGTGCTTGGGAAGGGTGAAGGGAGTGGGGTGCTGGAAGGGGTGCGGGTGGTGTGAGGGGGCCGGAAAGACCAGGGACACTGGCTGCCATCAAAGAGGAGGCCATAGCCTGAAAAGATCTCTGTAGGCTAGTCATGGCACTGTGAATGCCTTCCAGGAATGCATTGCATTGCTGCATCTGGGATGCTAGCCCCTGGATGGCATTCATGATGGTTGTCTTCCCTACAGAGATGGTTCTCAGGAGGTCAATACCCTCCTCCATGAGGGCTGCAGGGCTGACTGGGGCAGGGGATGAGGTCCCTGGGCTGAAGGAGATGTCCACCCTCCTGGGTGAGCGAGCACGGGCAACTCAGTGGGGAGCAACTGGGAGGGCGGTGATGGTATGGGGGTGGTGGAAGATGACAAAGAATGAGTGGGCCCAGTAGGGTCCGCCACCACCAGGGAGCTGCCATCGGAGGAGGTATCCGAGTCACCAACTACAGTGGTAGTATCCTCCCCTGTGGTACTCCCCTCATCCTTTAACCCACTGGTCCCCTTGGCGTCAGTCGACTCTGCCTCCTGGAAACTGTGGGCTGCAGCATCCAACATGCCGGTGAATCAACTCCCTCGCCAGATGATGCTAATGTACACAGGGACACAAGAGCACAGGGGTGGGGAAACAAAACAAGAAATACGTATGTCAATTCCAGGAAATATGTACATTTTGGGACACATACACTTCCACCCAGCTCAGGCACAAACCATCAGCAGACACAACACATGTTTTGAATGTGCCCCTGACTGGTAGGCATGAGCCCATAATACACTACATTCACATCCTGAACCACTACTCCGATACACTTTGTGAAGTGAACCAATGAGAGACAATGGCAAGACAACACATCTACAAGTTCATGATGCTACATTGAATACAATGGTACAAACAGGGGCCCCCTCACAGGCCTACAGACCCTGCCAAAACTAGCTATGACACTATCCCACAGACGTGGAGGGGGCAGGACTGCAGGGACACAACTCTCTATGTGCCTAGCAATACTATGCATGCACCCCTTAGCATCTAACTACACTCATCATAGTGGCATCACAACAGTGTTAGCACTCTCCCCCTTGTGGCTGCTGTGCTGCCTTCAAGCACTCATCCAAATCCGAATAGGCCACCACCAGAATGCAGGTCAGTGGGGGGGGTTAGGGTCCGACAGGCACTGCTCCCTCGTTGGGAGGCCTTCCCCAGCTGGGCCTCTCAAGCCGTCCTGGCCCAGAGCCTCAGGTCCTCCCACCGCTTCCTGCAGTGGTGCTCCACTGGTTGTAGACCCCCTGGATACGCCCTTCCTTGGACATGGCTTGCCATAGTCCCTTCTTCTGATGGGTGCTGACCTGCATGGGACACATCGAGTAAAGAATCAGACGTCAGTGTGGGTGCTCCGTACACAAATGCCATGTCCATTCATACTGACATGGCCCATGGAAACATGCATATGAACAAATTACAAGCAGAAACTGCCAGACACACTACAAGTGAGCAGTCACACAGTGAACAAAAATGCATGCAGGCATCCTCTACATTCACACCCCTCTAAGGAGGACAGATAGCAACTCACCTGCTCCTCTGGTCGCCCATACAAAATGGCATACCAGGGTAGGACCACATCCACCAGCTTCTCATGCTCCTCCGCAGTGAAGGCTGGGGCCCGTTCCCCTGTCACACGCACCATCTCAGGGACCAGAGTCAGGCCACAGCAGCACACGCAGTGGAGCTCTTCCCTTCTCGTAATGTAGGAGTCAAGTGTCAAGAGTCTGTCAAAAAGGTGGTAGATACCGCGGCTGTGTGTACCGTCACCGCTAGTGGCAATCATGATTTGCCCAGGTTCCCCATTGATAACCATGTAATCCTATGATCAGGTGAATGGCGGTGAACACTGCCTACCACCATGACGATTTACGCCAGCGGAATGAAGTCTCTTCCACACTACAATACCTGGATGGCAGGAGGCTGCCATTTAGCTTCCACCACGTCTCCGTAGCATCGCCGGAGGCCTCACCCATGGCCCCATTCTCTCTTCCCTCCATCGAGTACTGACATGAGTACTGGTCCCCCACATGTAATCATGGTTGGAAGTATGTCTATACTGTACTGTGATGCCATTATGACTGAGACACCTCACCACACATTAGCCTGATGGACTACCTTATTCTTTGTGTGTGTGTGTGTGTGTGTATGTGTGCACGTTACATATTTGTCGCATTGTTGAAATGTATTGTGACACCATGTGATGCAAGTGTATGCCCAAACTCAAAATGTGTTCCTTCATCTCCCAAAGCTACAGACCCATGTGGCGAGGGAGAGCCCCATCTGTTTACAGACCCCTAGTAGATCTGGCCACCATGGAGGAACGTCACATCATCAAAACTTACCAACTTATTTGAGCTACAATCCTTGACCCCTGGGAAGTAATGGATCCTGTACTGAAGCCAGGCAATAGGAATCACCATGCCATACCTATAACTTTGCAGGTACTATCTGTGCTCCATTTTTTTGGCCACAGGCTCATTTCAAGTGACAGTGCTCATGGCAGCTGGGGTATCTCAGCCAATGTTTAGCCACATCCTGTCCAATTTCCTGGATGCATTTGTTCATCACTTGCAAAGTTATGTCCAGTTTCCCCAAAGGGCTGATCTCACCGCAATCAAATCAGGATTCTATACATTTGCTAACATTCCTCATGTGATAGGTGCCATTGATTGAACACACATAGCCCTCATACTCCGAAGAGTGAATGAACAGGTGTATCGGAATCATACACACTATCACTCCATGAATGTCCAATTGGTGTGTACTGCTGATTAGTACATTTCACATGCCAATGCAAGGTACCCAGGATCAGTCCATGATTCATTTGTCCTGGGAAACAGCAGTGTGCCACACATGATGGGACAACTACAGGGGGACAGAGCTTGGCTCACAGGTGAGTGTGTATGACACTGGATTAGTTACATATCTGACAGCCAGACTGTATACAAGTAACATGTGTGTGTTTCAACCCTATTTCACCCACTTTTGCAGGGGATTCTGGCTACCCCAACATGCAATGGCTCCTGACACCTGTGAGGAATCCCAGGACAGATGCAGAGAGGAATTATAATGAGGACCATGGTCATACTAAGAGGGTGATTGAGTGCACCATAGGACTCCTGAAAGCAAGATTTTGTTGCCTCCATCTCTCTGGATGAGTCCTGTGCTATGTCCCTGACAAGGTGTGTAAGATAGTGGTGGCCTGCTGCATGCTGCACAACTTGGCTAGGAGAAAAGCTATCCCACTTCTGGAGAGGAGGATGCTGTCTAACCAGCCCTGCCGCCTCAGAGGACGTATGAAAGTGATGGTGAAGAAGAGAGGAAAGATATCAACTCCAGGACCAAGTTAATCCTCCTAATCTTCCAGTGACTCTCAGGTGCTGTTCTATGATGCTGATGTCTTCACTGCATTGTTTTAGTTTAGTCTGACTCATGTAGTAAGTACTGTTGTGTCCTTTACCAGTGAAAATGCAAATTCATGACTGAAGTGGCAGATTCCAGTGCACGCAATGGGATGTACAGTGTGACATATTTCAGACACTACAGTTCGTTGGATCCCCTCCTGCAATAAAAGTGGCATAATAATGGTAACTGGCTAATGCATTCACATTCACAATTGATCTCTCATATTTATGAAGGACTGATATTTTTAATGCACAAGTGTATTTATTCAAAGTCAAAACATCCATGAGTGTTTGGACAGTGGAAGGGAGTGGGCACATGGTGAACAACATACTCAGGTACAAATGCTCAGCTGTTGGGTGCACAGGGGTATCGTCCACTTGGCCATTGCAAGATGGTGAGATGGCTGTGGCATGTCAACTAGATAGCTCAGTGGCACACAAGGTAGACAGTTCAGGGCAGACACACTTCCTGGCACTGGGCTTGGTCTTGGCTGGTGTTTCGGTGGGATGTCTGGGTCTGAGGGCACGTTTGCGAAGGTACAGCTGGGCTGCTGGGGTAGGGGTGCTGATGTCCTCTGAGTCCTCTGGCAGTGCCACCAGTCCAGTGGATGTTGCAGATGTAGATGGCCGGGCAGTATCCTGGCTAGTGTAAGGGGCCTGCAGGTAGGTGGAGGACTCAGGCTGGATGTTTGTCTGGCACTGCAGCACCCCTGCAAGGGAGGCCATGATGGCATTGAGCTGTTTCTATTGCTCCATGGCCTCCTGGTGGTGTGCTACCTGCAGCCTCTGATTCTGCTCCAAGGTGTCCAGGATCTGCCCCATCCTGTCCTGGGAATGGTGGTATGCTCCCAGGACTTCAGAAATCACCTCCTGGGCTGCTGCATCCATCCTTGGGCCACCCCATTAAGCCACTGATGCCCTCCCACTGGGCTTAGCCCCCTGTGCCTGTGTCCCCTGCACAGTGCAGGCAGTCCCACCTGCAGTTGGCCCTTCATCATCCTGCCTGATGGTGGGTGGAGACCTCTGTACATGTGGCAGCCAGTCCATGGCCTGGTTACACTAATGTGGGGTCATTTGGCCAGAGCTGATGGTGGTGGCTCAGTGGTAGGGGTGTCAGTGGTATCCTAGGTCGAGCTTCTGGAGAGTGAAATTCCAGGGGTGTGGGATGGGCCAGGGATTTCCTCCGTGTCAAGACATCTCTCTGCACTCTCCTGAGTGGGGCTTCCGTCTTCAGGTGGAGGACTGGCACTCCTTGACATCTCCGTCCAGGTGGCATGGGTGGTAGTGCCTGTGTGTGAAAGAATAGAGATGTGAGTGTCCTGCACTTTCTTGTCAATTGCAGCACTGGACAGCAGTAATTGGTGGTTGGATTACCATGTAGTGGCATGCAAGGTCCCTTTGTGTACATTTAGATGCATTTATTGAGGGGGTGGTGGTGCATTGTGGGTGTTGTAGTGCCACTGGGATTCCATGCATGGGTTGGTGACTGTACACAGGGGGCTGGATGGTGATTTGTATAGGGGACTGTGGGCATGTAGGTGACTTGGATGTGAGTGTGTGGGTGTTGTGGACTAGGTAGGGGATGGGGACCTGGTGGTAGTGAGAGGGATGGGATGATACATGCATTGTAGATGTGGTGACTGTTAAGGTATTGTAGTTGACTTACCCGAGTCCAGTCCTCCAGTGAGTCCAATAAGGCCCTCCGGGTGCAGCACAGCAAGGACCTTCTCCTCCGAGTCATTGTATTCAGGGGGAGGAGGTGGGGGATCACCACCAGTCTTTTGTACGGCGATGTTGTGCCTGGATGCCATGGACTGAACCTTTCCACGCAGGTCGTTCCATCTCTTCCTCCCTTGAGCTTGGATGGCTTCCCACTGCATTGACCTTGTTGACTATCGTCTGCCATAGCTCCATCTTCCTGTGTCTGCTGCACCTGTGCCCCGAATAGGTGTGGCTTGACCCTGAGTATTTCATCCACCATGGTCCTTAGCTCCCTGTCTGTGAAGCGGGGGTGCTTAGGGGGTGCCATGGTGTGTGTTGTGGGTGGTGTGTTATAGGTGTGTTGGTGAGGGTGCTGTTGTGTGCTTGGGTGTGTGGCTTGTGACGGTGGTTGTGCTATGTATGTGTTTTGGTGGTATATTTGTGTGAGTGACTTGTGCGATGGTGAGTTCAATGTATGCGTGTTGTATTGTCAATATCTGTCATGCTATTGGTGTTGCAAACGATTGTGGTATGTGTATGTTTTAAGTGTTGTGGATGTGTGTCAGGTGTGCTTTTCGAACTTGCCAATGTGTGCATTTGTTGTTGGCGGGTCCCATTGCAGGCATTGGCGGTCAATACCGCCAATGGTCAATTGACATTCACTGTCTGCTGAGCTGATTTGTGCATCATTATTTGGTCGGCGGGGGATTTGTCTGCATGGCGGTGGCGTGGTGGGATGTACTGCCTTTCTGTCGTAGTTGGTCCTGGTGGTGGAGGTTGCAGGATTTTTTGAGGTTTGTCTTTTTGCCATCATTATATGGCACTATGCAGTTCACCGCCACTGGCGGTCTTTTGTCCACCGTCAGCATGGAGGTCGGCCGTCGGCGGTGATTGCCACCAAGTTCAGTATGAGTGCCTAAGCCTTGTTCAAGCATGGGGTGGCTGTGTCTCACAAACCTTTTTAAATCTCCCTAACAGTGAATGGACAAAACATTGAGGAAGGACTATTATGACGTGTGATATTAGTCTGAACACAGGCGCCATGATGGACTCTGAAAACCTCTCTATATATATATTATCTTACAGATCCGTAGAGGGGGAGCAGAGAAAAAGTGGGAGCCCCAAAATACTTTTTCCACATTCATTTTTACATAGGGATTTCTACTGGATGGAATCATATACAATTTAGCAGTAAGGTGGGTCATGGTCCAGAAAGTGATTTTTTTGTGTTTTGCTGTGAATTGTGTTAAGTGCTTTTTTAATAATTAACGAGGAAAAATTGGACATATAGGGACGCGGATCCGTTGTGCATCTGATGTGGACTACCACAAATCCACGAGCCACATGGAGGAGTGTGATTGGCTGGGTGCAAGATGTTCAGAAAATTGTGGCTGTCATTTTCTCAACCGGCAACAGTCCTGGAAGGTACTCTGACCCCAAGGGGATAATGTTGCTATGCTCAGCACTGCCCTCCATGTAATTTCGCGACAGAGTCATGAACCCGGCCAAATGGAAGTAAAAAAATACATATATATTTAAACACATACCGTCGGAAACACTGTCACACCCACACAGAGACCCACTCAGACACTCCCACTCCCACTTACAGCCGCAGTTAGACACACACACACACACTCTCAGACCCACTGACACACCCTCTCTCAGACCCACTCATACACTTATGCACCCACTCACAGACCCACCACCCACTCACAGACCCACTCAGACACTAATTTACCCACTTACAGAACCATTCAGACTCTCAGGCACCCACACTGAGAACCACTCAGACCCTTACACAACCACTCATGGACCTACTGAGACACAGACACACTCGCTCACAGACATACTGAGACACAGATGCACCTACTCACAGACCCACTCAGAGACTCTCCCACCCACTCACAGAACTACTCAGACACAGATTCATTCAGACCCTCATGCACCCACTCAGACACATGTATCCAATCACAGACCCACTCGGACACTTATGCACCCCTCCCAGACCCACTCTGACACTGATGCACCCTCTAATGCACCCATTCACAGACCCACTCAGAGATGCACCCACTCACAAACGCACTCACGCACTCATGCATCCACTCACAGACTTTCCCAGACCCTCATGCACACACAGATCCACTCAGGCCCTCATGCACCCACTCACAGACCCAACCAGACCCTCTTGCACCCACTCGTAGACTCACTCAGACACTCACACACCCACTTACATACCAACTCGGAGACTCAAGCACCCACTCACACACCCTCTCAGACAGTCACACACCCACTCACAGATCCACTTAGAAAGTCATGTAGTCACTCACAGACCCACTTGGTTACTCATGTGCCCACTCACAGACTCACTCAGTCACTGATGTAGCCACTCACAGCACCACTCAGATACTGACACATCCAATCATATACTCATCTATAGACTCATGCACCCACTCCCAGACCCACTCAGACACTCACTCACAGACCCACTCAGACACTTATGCACCCACTCAGACACCCGCTCAGACACATGTATCCAATCACAGCCCCACTCAGACACTCATACACCCAATCACAGACCCACTCAGACACTGATGTGCCTACTCACAAACCCACTCAGGGACTAATGCACCCACTCACAGACCCACTCAGAAACTCACCCATCTGCTCACAGACCCACTCACGCACTCATGCACCCACTCACAGACCTTCTCAGGCCCTCATGCATACACAGATCCACTCAGACCCTCATGCACCTACTCACAGACCCACTCAGACTCTCATGCACCTACTCATAGACCCACTCAGAAACTCACACACCCACACACCCACTCACAGACCAACTCAGAGACTCATGCACCCACTCACACACCCTCTCAGACAGTCACACACCCAGTCACAGATCCACTCAGACATGTTGCCACTCACAGACTAGCCACTCACAGACCTCACAGACCTACTTGGACACATGCACACATTGACAGACCCACACAGTCACTGATGCAACCACTCACAGACCCACTCAGGCACTGACACATTCAATCATATACCCACTCATAGACTGATGCACCCACTCACAGACCCACTCAGAAACTCATGCACCCACTCACAGACCCACTGAAACCCTCATGCACCCACTCACAGGCATTCTCAGAAACACCTCCATCCACTCACAGACCCACTCAGACCCTCAGGCACCCACTCATAGACCCACTCGGATCCTTACACACCCCCTCACACACCCACTGAGACACTGACACCCACTCACCAGCCCACTCAGATACTCACCTATCCACTCACAGAAGCACTCAGGCACTCATACACCCACTTACAGACCTACTCTAACCTCATGCACACACAAATCTATTCAGAGCCTCATCTACTCACTCAGAGACATACTCAGACACTCACACACACACTCTCACAGACCCACTCAGAGACTCATGCACTCTCTTACAGACCCTCTGAGACAGTCATGAACCCACTCACAGACACACTCAGACACATGCACCCACTCACATACCCACTGAGACACTCATGTATCCACTCAGAGATCCACTCAGACACTAACACACCCAATCACATACCCACTCAGAGACTCGTGCATCCACTCACAGCCCCACTGAGACCCTCACGCACCCATCCCAGACCACCTCAGGTACTCACACACCCACTCAGAGACCCACTTGGCCACTCACACAACTACAGACAGACTCAGTCACACAGTCATGCACCCACTCCCAGACTCACTCAAACCAACAAGCACCCACTCACAGACCAACTCAGACAGTCAGATACCGCCTTATAGACTGAGTTACACACTCATGCACCCACTCACCGGACCACTGACACTTATACAACCACTCAGAGACCCACTAAGGCCTTTATGCACCCGTTCAGAGTCTCACTGAGACCCTAATGCACTCACTCACTCACAGATCCAGTCAGAGCCTTTAGCATTCACTCACAGACTCATTGACACTCATACACCCACTTCCAGATTCACTGAGACACTTACACAGCCACTCACTGACCCACTCAGACTCTCACACACCGATTCACAGACCCAATTATACACTCAGGCACTCAGTCACAGACCTACGTACATCTATACACTGACTTGCAGACCCATTGAGACCCTTAAGCACTCACTCAGATATCTAGTGACACTCATATACCCATTCACAGACCCACTCAGTTACATACTGAGTAACAGACCCAGTCAGACATTCCAATCCCCACGCACAGACCTAGATAGATACTTATACATATACTTACAGCCCCACTCAGTTACTTACACTCCTACTCACAGACACAGTGGTATTTACACAGCCACTCACACACCCAGTCAGACAGAGATGCACCCAGTCACAGATGCACTGACAGTCATAGACCCACTCCAAGATCTAGTTTTCCACTTGTCCATTGAGTAACAAAAAATAATTTAATTTCCTATGAGGTATTCCTGTTACATATAGATTGAAAATAAAAATATATGAAAAATATGTTGGGTATTGTACATTGAATTGTGCTTTTGGTTTGAGAATCTGGTTTGCCTCTGGCATATATAAGAGAACACAAGGGCAGTGTGAGAGAAAAGGTGCATTAACTGAACAACTTTATCCTTCATTAGTATTTCCAGTCCTACCCCAGTCTGTCTCCCCAGGTCATTACCACCACAGTGCACAATGATGTGGTGAGGGGTCTGACTATCTCTAATGCTTTCAACCACTGGCAAACCCAGGTCCCTATCAATGTCACTTTTTCTAGCATATTCACTAGCCAGATAAACACATCTGTGACCTATAATCCAGACTCTGACCTTTTTGAAGGGAAGGAGCAGTAGCACACAGGACAAACGTGCAGCTGTATGAAGAACTTTTGTAAATGGTGCTTAAAATGGAGCGAGTTGCACATTTAAAAAATGCATGCATTTGATTGGATGTTGTAAAAAGAGTTATAGATAAAAGGAGGTTGTGAATAACAAATAGAACTTTAACAATTTGTGATTGGTTCTTATTTTTTTACAACAGTAATGTCATTTTGAATATGACTACATTTAATAGTTGTAAACGACACCTACTACAGCACACAGTAAAGCTAGACTGCTGCTAGTAATAAATATAGTGAACCTTTGAACTCCTGGTACAGTACAGTAGTCTGGAGGAGGTTGCTATGGCATGTGTAGACATTCAGGCCCTCATTACAACCCTGGCTTTCAGTGATAAAAGCGGGAGTAATACCACAAACTGGCTGGCGGTAAGAAAAATGGAATCATGACCATGACGGAAACCACCCACACAGACAGCCAACTTAACACACCGACCGCCACAGCAGTAGCAACAAGCACTGCGGCGGTAACCGCCAACAGCCAGGCGGAATACAATGTACCACCTACACTATTATAACAGGCCTTTCCGCCACCTTTTCCGGGGCGGTACCAACGACACCAAAAGCACGGTGGAAACAGCACAAAGAAGGCAAAGGACTCACCTCTGGAGACTCAGGGAACAACCGCAACGCCATGGAGCCCGAGTTGCCCATATTTCCCATGATTGTATACCTCTTCATGCATTACGAACAGCAATGCCGGTGAAGACGACCACGGTGAGTACTGCCGCCTAGCACACAAGGGTGGGGGAGGAAAAAGAGAGTGACACACACACACAACACCCCCACCCCCACCAGCATACACACAAACATATGCAATAGCATCACATATATTACCTGTACCCCTCAGGAATAATGCAAGGACAAAAGGAATAGATTAAAGTGAGTGTAATAAGATGAAATAGTAGAAATTTGTGCTTCAAGATCAAAACAGTATATACATATATACAAATGAAGGGACACTGCCTAGTCTTCAATATCCGTGGGCCACAATGGGCACTACACATAGGCCAAGGCCCCACTTGACTCCTGAGACAACACAAGGAGAACACTGCAGGGGCATCAGGTCGAAAATACACAGGCACCTCAGCGGGACGGGGTGGTGCACGTCAGCCGGAAGATGGTACAACACCACTGCTCCTGGAGGGGGCAACATGCCCTGTGCGATGTCCTGGGGAGTGCAAGGCCACAGTCCCTCAAGTGGGTGGTTTGCCTACTGCTTGGTCCTGAGGAGTGCAAAGCCACAGTCTTTCAAGTGGGTGGTTTGCCCACTGCTTAGTCCTGGGGAGTGCAAAGCCCCAGTCTCTCATAGGGGTGGTTTGCCCACTGGTTCTGGAGGGGGCCTTGTGCCCAGTTTGCTTCATCCTAGCAAGGAAGGGGTGAGTGGATGGCTTCTTCCACTGGTTCTGGAGGGGGCCTTGTGCCTGGTGTGCTTCATCCTGGCAAGGATGGGGTGAGTGGATGGCTTCTTCCACTGGTTCTGGAGGGAGACTTGTGCCCAGTGTGCTTCATCCTGGCAAGGAGGGGGTGAGTGGATGGATTCTTCCACTGGTTCTGGAGTGGGGCTTGTGCCCTGTGATGCAGCACTTGGGGAGTGCAAGGTCACAGTCTCTCACCTGGGTGTCACACCTACAGAATTTGCAGGGTCCAGGACGCACTACAGCCTATGGAGGCAGGACTACACACTGCCCGCTGGAGGTGACGGCTGCTCAGTGGTGGCAGTGACGGTGCTGGTGTTGGGCATGCCAGTGGAGGCGGAGGCTCCAGCCTTTACCCTGCAGCCTTGGATGGCTGCCCACTGGGGCTGCTGCTGCTGGTGGTGAGGCATTGGTGGGGGGATGCTCCAGCCCTTCCCTGCAGCCTCAGTCAGCTGCCCACTGGGGCTGCTGCTGCTGGCAGTGGTGCCGGTGGTGGTGCTGGTGGCAGTGCTGGTGGCAGTGCAAGCAGTCATGGGGGGATGCTCCAGCCCTTCCCCTGCAGCCTCAGACGGCTGAACCACCATGGTTGGTGGTGGGCGCTCAGAATCAGTCCCAGCACCAGGCCTCCTGTCCTTCCTGCTTGCAGGTGTAGGCCCCTTGCCCTTCCCTTTCGCTGCTGGTGGTGCCTCCTTGCCCTTCCCCTTGGCAGCTGGTAGTGCCTCCTTGCCCTTCCCCTTGGCAGCTGGTGGTGCCTCCTTCCCCTTGGCAGCTGGTGGTGCCTCCTTGCCCTTCACCTTGGCAGCTGGTGGTACGTCCTTGCCCTTCACCTTGGCAGCTGGTGGTGCCTCCTTGCCCTTCTCTTAGGCAGCTGGTACAGGCACACTGTCAGTGCTGATGGCTGGTACCCTGGAGCCTCTCCCACCTGCAGTAGCTGCCGATACTACTGGGTTCTGACCACCCTGGGCCGATGTGAAGGATGGGGGAAGGGGTAGGGAAGAGGTCAATGGTGGAGAGGAAAAGCTACTTAGGGGCACTGGGGCTGGAAGAGGGTGAAGGTTTGGGAGTGAAGGAAGAGGGAGTGTTTGTAGGAGGTGTCTGCTGTGTTTGGGGGCAGGTGCATGGGCTGGATGCTGATGTGAGGTAGATGGTTGTTGGGTGTCTGAGTGCTTGCAGTTGTGTACTTTGGGAGGAGGGGGAACAAACACAGTGGGAGAGGACACAGGGTGTGTGTGCATGGATGTGGGGGTGGTGACTGCCAGTGAGGGGTGTGTAGTGATAGGAGTGATGGTGATGGGGGTAGTGGATGAGGATGTAGTGTGTGCAGGTCTGAGTGGAGATGCTACTGGGAGGGTGGTGGAGGACGAGGAGGAGAGGGACACAGTCGTGGCCGTGGATGTTGTTATGTCTGCATCTGGATGTGTTTGTGTGAGTGCCTGTGGGATGATGTGTGGTGCATCTGTTTGCCTGAGCCACTCCTGTGTGTTGTCTTGGGTGCATGCTGGTCTGAATGTGTGCTTGGGATAGGTTGGGGTTGAGGGGAACGGGACTGGGTAGAGGAAGTTGGATGGGGAGGCTAGAGACAGGGACAATGGCTTCCATCAGGGAGGAGGACAGAGCCTGGATTGATCTCTGTTGGGCCGCCATGCCAGAGTGAATGCCCTGCAGGAATGCATTTGTTTGTTGCAAATGGCCTGCCAGCACCTGGATGGCACTCAGTATGGTTGAATGCCCAACAGAGATGGATTGCAGGAGGTCAATAGCCTCCTCAATCAGGGCAGCAGGGCTAACTGGGGCAGGGCCTGAGGTACCTGAGATACCTGAGATGCCCAACCTCCTGGTTGAGTGGGCACAGGAAACTCACTGAGGGGCTGCTGGGAGGGCGGTGCTGGTACAGGTGCTGGTGGCTGTATCTGTAGTTGGGGTGGGCACAGAGGTGTATGCCACCACCAGGGCGCTTCCAGCGGAGGAGGTATCACTTTCCAAACTGTCCCCACCTGTCTCCGCCGTGGTGCTCCCCTCCCCTCCATCCCACTGGTGCCCTCACCGTTGGTGGATTCGGCCTCCTGGGTCCTGTGGGATGCAGCTCCCTCCGTCGCCGGTGCCTCTGCTCCTCCACCAGATGATGCAAATGCACATAAGGACAGGGTGACAAAACAAAAAGGGGGAGGAAGCGACAAAGGATAGACTTGGTCAATAGCAGCAACAACACCACTGTTGACGTACACGACACAGACACACACAGGGAACAGCCCTACACACTAGGCAATGCACTAACAGTCACAATGCTAGTCACCAGCATACCTGAAACCCACAGACCCCTGCCCAGTAGTGGATGCCTACTAGCTTGGTTGGAGGTATTTTACATCAGAACACTGCCCAACATGGGACCTAGCCTGCAATGTCTGGCCTGGCCTAAGGGCACCTGCAGGCCCACATACCCCACCCGGTGAACAACCCACCATGCGCAAGTAGTATATTGGGAAATTGTACTCACCTCCTTGTGGCTGCTGTGATGCACTCAAGCACCCATCTAGCTCCGGATAAGCCATCACCAGTATGCAGGCCATCATGGGGGTCAGTGTTCAACGGGCACCCCTTCCTCGTTGGGAGGCCATCCCCAGCTGGGCCTCCACCATCTTCCTTGCCCAGCGTCTCAGGTTATCCCACTGTTTGCGACAGTGGGTGCTCCGCCTGCCGTAGACCCCCAGGGTCCGAACATCCTTGCCAATGGCACGCCATATACCCTTTTTCTGATGGGTGCTGACCTGCAGAAAAAGAAACATAGAAAAGGTATCAGTCATACCGTCTGGCCTGTTAAACTCATGGCCACCCATAGCCCTCACATCCCCCTTATGCCCAGACATTGCCCACCATACATGCATCACACTGCCCAGAACCCTTCCACCAACCCCCCCTACACGTGGCCCTCACACACAACACTCCATGCATGCATGCCCCATGCATCGTGCTCACAGTGTACTCACCAGTTGGTCTGGAGGCCCATACAGCATTTGGTACAGGGGTAGGACCCCATCCATCAGTCTCTCCAACTCTTCAGCGGTGAAGGCAGGGGCCGTTTCCCCAGTGACATGAGCCATGGTCGGTTCCAGACACAAGTCATAGCAGCACTTGCAGTGTAGGTCCTCTCCTGTTGAAGGTCAGGTAGCAAGTGAGTGTTCAGATAGAAAATGGCAGTCACATCCGTGGTGGTGCTTACCGTCACTGCCGGTGTACATCACCTTTGGCCACTGTAACCCATAGGGCCAAATGACAACCAATGAGGAGTTGCACGGCGGTACTCGACCACCTCCCGCAGTGGCGCACAACGTCAGCGGCATTACCTCATTTCCATATGTCCATCCACACAGGACAGGCGGATGCCATTTCAGGGGGGGCATGCCATGGCACCTAACTGTGTCACAGTACACATAGGCACCATTTAGGCCTATCCAACGACATACTGTTGCAGTCACAACATACAAAGCAGTGTAGTGTTGGGAAATGTGGAATACTGACCAGCTGCTCACGGTATTGCCCCCTAGATTACAATCGCTGCGGATGAATAGGAGAAGAAGACATCCCCCTGTGTACAGACCCCTGGTGGACTTGGCAACAATGGAGGACAGGCACATGATCCTCACCTATAGACTGGACAGGGCCCCAATCACAAAACTATGTGCCCAGTTGGAGCCTAACCAGATATCTGCTATACGTCACCCCACTGGGATCCCCCCTCTGGTGCAAGTCCTATCAGTGCTCCATTTCTGGGCAAGTGGCTCCTTCCAAGTGACAGTGGGCTTGGCAGCAGGAATGTCTCAGCCAATGTTCTCAATAGTGCTGACCAGAGTGTTGTCTGCCTTGATTAAACACATGCGCAGCTACATTGTTTTCCCCCATGGGGAGGATTTGGCCACAGTGAAAGCTGAATTCTATGCAATGGGACATATCCCCAACATTATTGGGGCTATTGATGGTACACATATTGCATTTGTCACCCCCCCAGGAGAAATGAACAGGTGTTCAGAAATCGAAAGAGCTTTCACTCGATGAATGGGCAGATAGTGTGCCTGACGGACCAGTACATCTCCCATGTCAATGCAAAGTATCCTGGGTCTGTGCATGATGCCTATATCCTGAGGAATAGCATCATCCCATATGTGATGGCACAATTTCAGAGGCACTGGCTGAGGCTAGTAGGTGGAACGTTACAATGAGGCAAATGGGTGAACAAGAAAAATAATAGAGGGCATTCGGCCTCTTAAAGGCCAGATTTTGTTGCCTCCATCTAACAGGTGGTTCCCTGTGCTATTCACCCAAGAAGGTGTGCCAGATCAGGTTGCATGATCTTGCCTTGAGACGTCAGGTGCCTTTTCTTCAGGAGGATGAGGATGGAGATGGGCGTGTGGCAGAAGTGGACCCTGTGGACAGTGAAGATGATATATGATAGTACTTCCAGTGACACACAGGTAAGACACTGTAACTTCACTTTGCATTGACAGTTTTGTATTTGACATTGTACATGTCAGGCAGATTCTCTCAATTCTATGGCCACTTACTGTACCCTTTGGCATCGCTATTTTCAGATATCTGCACCCCACTCTGGCACCTGGTGTGTTGACCGCAGCCTACTACAGGTCATTCCTATGTATTTATTCTTGTACAGTTGTATTGCAGGCTTCAAAGCTTGTTAAGTGAATACTTTGTTCAATCATTTGACAGACTCCATAGTTGTATTTTTTTAATTATGTTTATTTAAGTGCTAAGAAGTAGAGGGGGTAGTGGAAAGGAAAGTCCAGGATAGAGTCCAGTCTATTGGTATCACAGGTGCATTGTACAAGGGGGCATAGGAAGTGTAACAATGGCAGTTCAAGGTGGACAGGGTGACAGAGTGGGACACAAGGGTGACAATCAGGAGAGTTTTATTTCCTGGCAGGGGTCTTGGCAATGTTCTCTGACTTCTGCCTGGATTGTAGGGACTGTTTGCGGGGTGGTTCTCCTTCTGCAGGGGGAGGGGTGCTGGTAGCCTGTTGTTCCTGTGGTGGGGCCTCCTGTCCACTAGTGGCAGTGGCAGTGGAGGTGGAGGCTGTTCTTCGGTGTGGCTAGTGTCAGGGGCACTGTGGTGTGCCACTGCCTCCCTCATGGTGTTGGCCATGTCTGCCAGCAACCCTGCAATGGTTTCCAGGGTGGTGCTAATGTCCCTCAGGTCCTCCCTTATCCCCAGGTACTGTCCCTCCTGCAGCCGCTGGGTCTCCTGCAACTTGGCCAGTATCTGGCCCATCGTCTCCTGGGAATGGTGGTATGCTCCCAGGATGTTTGTGAGTGCCTCATGGAGAGTCGGTTCCCCGGGCCTGTCCTTCCCCTGTCACACAGCAGTCCTCCCAGCTTCCCTGTTGTCCTGTGCCTCTTTCCCCTGAACCGTCTGCCCACTGCCACTGACCCCAGGTTCCTGATCATCCTGTGTTTGTGGGGTTGTCTGGGGTCTCTGTAGTGGTGGACACACTGCTGATTGACATATCTTGGGGAAAGAGGTGTGGACCCACTGGGTGGGTACTCTGGTGGTGTTTCCTGAGGGGGAGGCTCTGTGGTGGTATGGGACTGTGCCTGGGTAACCGACTGTCCGGAGATCCCTGGTGGGCCAGGTTGGTCATCCAGATCAGTCGTCCAGAGCTGCCGTCATCACTGTGGGCCTCTTCTGTGGGGGGACTGGATGTTGCTGGCACCTCCTCTCCGGTGACGTTGTGTGGGGGACCTGTGGGGATGTAAATGCAGTATTATATTTCTGCGTTTGACATCTTGTGCGTGGGAGTGCTGCCCTGTATGGTTGAAATTGCCATGTCAGCTTTGCCTTGTATGAGTGGTGATTTTGTGGGATAGGTGATTCTCTCTAATGTGCATGCTTTAGTGATGGGTGTTCATGCAGGGCTTTGAGTGATGTCTATGCATTGGTGTTGCATGCAGGGCTTCGTATTGGATAGGGTGGGTTGTGATGGTGGGGTGTGTGTGCGGTGGTGGGGTGATGGGGGTGAGGGTAGGGGTGGGGGTATGTGATCGCATGCAGGTAGGGGTGTGATGGTAATAGAGATTTGAAATACTAGAGTCCAGTCCTCCTGCTACTCCTGCCAGGCCCTCAGGATGCGGTATTGCCAAGACTTGCTCCATGTTGTTAGTTGTGGGGGTTGAGGTGGGGGTCCACCGCCAGTCCTCTGTACAGCTATCTGGTGTCTTGCAACCACAGAACGCACCTTCCCCCGTAGGTCATTCCACCTCTTCCTGATGTCATCCATTGTTCTTGGGTGCTGTCCCACGGCGCTGACCCTGTCCACGATTCTCCGCCATAGCTCCATCTTCCTAGCAATGGATGTCTGCTGCACCTGTGATCCGTATAGCTGTATCTCTACCTGGAGGATTTCCTCCACCATGACCCTTAGCTTCTCCTCTGAGAACCTGGGGTGTCTTTGTGGTGCCATGGATGTAGTGTGTGTGGTGTGTGTGAGTGTGTGAGGGGTCATGTGTTGGGGTGTGTGCTGTAAGGTGTGTAGATGGTGTATGGGTGATAGTGTTCTGTGGCTCGGATTCTGTGGGTGCTCTTGGTGTCTCTGTTTCTATCTGTTGTCAATTTATTTGAGTCGTAAATGGTTGTGGGTAGTGTGTGTGTGAGTTTTATAGTGTTGTCAGTGTGTGGGTGTGGTGTGTGTATGTGTGTCAGGTGTGTGTAGTTTGAATTGTCCAATGTAGTGTTGTTTTGTTAGTGTGTGTGTATTTTGAGCAGAGTGGTATGTACCGCCAATGGTTTACCGCAGTTGAATGTCTGCCGTGGTGATTCGTGGGTCATAATGCTGTGGGCGTAGTTCTGTTGGTGTAATGGTGTGGGTTTTGCTACCACCAGTTTATCACCGACCTTTGGGCTGGCGGACTTGTGTGTGTGGCTGTATAGTGACGGATTGCTATGTGTGGGTCACAATATGGGTAGCGGTAAACCGCTGCGGAAGCGGTATGTTGGCGGCAGTCAGCATGGCGATAAGCAGGACTTACCGCCAATATCATAATGAGGGCCTCAGTGTGGGAAGAAGTGCAGTTCTTAAAGGAGACAAATATTTGTCACTAAAAGAAAGATCTTGGTAGATTAGGATTTTGAAATAAATGTTTTGCTCAGAGAAATATCATCTGTTCTTTCATATTGTATTGAAAAATATACAAGAAAATAATGGGAAATATATATTTTTTTATCCCCGACTGCAGTTGTGACTCCATCGCAAAGTTACACAGGGGTCAGGGCTGGGGGATACGAAGGAGTAATGACTCCTGGAGCACACAGTAGGAAATTGGGCTTTTGAAAAGGAGCACAAAATAGGGTTAACACACAGTAATAGTTGAGAAGTAGGCTAAGATAAATAAAAGATTAAATGGAGCTTGTGATTATATAATTTTGACAGTATCACTGAGAGCAAAGGTGAATAGGTTGCCATTACTGGTTCCTTGGAGTAAGAGTGGACTACCATTCCTATTCTAGTTTTTATTGAGCTAAAAAAAGAGAATAACTGTTGTTTTAAACATATTTTATCTATCATCAAAAGCTATTTACAGGTATCAAGCTCTGTTTGTTAATAGAAAATTAAAAAATATGTGCCTAATATGTAAAAATATATTTTAAGTAAGGTGTAGTGACATAGATGATTATTTTATAAAAATGTTTATGATATGGTAATAGACATTTTGTGTGAATGCTTGGAAATAGAAATGTGCTTTTCATGGGGAAATAGTATGTGATTATGATAAAAGACATATAGGTGCACATTTCTAAGGGCTGTGCTGGAAAGATGTGTAGGTATTGATGTGTATTGTTGTCCAACTCTAATTTAAAAAACAAATAAATTAGAGCATCTAAAAAATTAAAATGAATTTCTTGTGTTTGCTGTTGTGACGATGTAGAAATCTGTGGGCAGTTTTAATGCCGAGAATCTTTCACCATGGTGCATGGCTTGTTTAGTTGTGCAAATAAACATTTTTGTGGAGGAAATTAGACTATTACTATAGAGAATCAATTCTGATATTTTTTTTATTTGAAGAGTTCTGTTTCTGCATTGAAAGACGTTTGAAAAATGCCAACGAAAACACAACGGAAACAGTAAGTGCAGAAATTATATTATCCACTTACACGTAATGAAAAACAAAAAACAACATGTGGACGGTGTCAGTAAAGCCAAAGGAGTAGCTGGTAAGCCAACAAATCTTTTTGATAAAAGTGTATTTGGGAAACTAAAACATTTGCAAGATGAAGAAAAGAAACAGGAAACAGTCATACAAAGTAAAAAAAAAGTGAGAATGGAGGGAAGAAGTCAAACAAGAAAGCCAAAAGCTCAATCAGTAGACAGCAACAGTTCAAGGAAATTAGAGCAAGAATGTTTTGTGCTATAGTAATTCAGAATCTTATTAAAAATATGAAGAAAAAGAGAAAAAGAACAAAAGTATTGAAACGAAAAATGTGTTTGGGATATAGTTGATAAGGTATTTGTCATGAAGAGGAAATTTTTCATTTTGATTATCAATAGAATAAGAGCCTTGGATAAAATGGTGTTGAGTATGAAAAGATGCAGCCAAAGGAAAAGACTTGTTAATAAAAGTATTTTTTTTAATAATATTTAGTGGTTAGCAGAAGCATACATTGAGCACTGAACCTAACTTTAATAAAGAAGCTTATTTACAAGAGATCACAGTATTACATGTAGTAGATTCAACTGGTCGATGTTATGAAATGAAGGAAGGGAGTCCAATTGAAAAAGAGGAGATTATTCCTAGAGATAAAGAGTTGATAGCTGAAGATGTTCATGGAAGACGTACACAGGGCCCTGTTTACCAGTGGAGTTGTAGAAGTATTTGTACCATTTGGCAACAGTCTATTGATTTATTATGAACTTTTGTTTGGGAATTTCTAAGTAGAACTCGACATATGCATGTGCTACCCATGTTGATGGGATGATGTCTGGAGGCTCTCACATATATGTGTGTGGGGAACTGTTGTGTAATGGTACATCTACAATGATGGTCCAGGCGATTCATTAACAGACAGATGCCATGCTCGCCATGTCTGGGATCTGGGTAGTGATATAGCTTCTCTTTGGGCAACACGTTGGTGTCCTTCTGTTGGTGATTGCAAGTTCTGTGTCTCTCCAACCTGCACAATACTGTTGTTCACTACGAACACACTCAGATGTGGACATTGTAGTTGGTGTCAGACATTGGTGGCTATCCTGGTCCTTACAGGATCATTTTTGCATGTATTCTGGAGACATCACTGATATTTTAAACATCACTTTATTGTTATGTCTTACAATGCCACATTTTGGGCATGTCTGAGTGACTTACTACTACCTCCTAGACTCATTTTGTACAGGTGTCACTTTTTGGACTCGTACATTGTTGTGATGTGTCCTTAGTGACATAAGCGTTTCCATATCACCTACCCCAGGGTTTTGCAGATTTGTACCTGTGTCAGCTGCATAACCTTTGCAATCTCTGATATTGTTGGTACATCATGTAAGTGCAGAATAGATGTGTGCATGAGCTTGTGTCTGTGTATTTGGTAGAGAACGTATCTACCTTAGGATGCCAAGTCCCTGTTCATCTATGACATGTATTATGTATCTTGTAAGGGACACATTGAATGACGGCTATACACTTCTTTTGTCCTACATAGTTACACTGGGATGGGAAGGATCAGACAACCTCCTTTGTACCGTCCGCTGGTAGATCTTCAGGCATTGGAGGACAGACACATCATCCAGATATACCACCTGGATATGCAGACAATCATGTATCTTTATCATCTGTTAGAGCCAAATCTGATGCCTGCCATTTGTCATCCAAATTGAATACCACCCATCACTCAAGTCATGGCAGTGTTGCATTTCCTGGCAACAGGATGCTTCTAAAATTCAGTGGCCCTATCTGGTGGGATGCCCCAGCCTACGTTCAGTCTGGTCTTGAAGGATGTACTCACAGCAATGTTGAAATACCTGGACAGCTACATCCGATTTCCTCAATGTGAAAATTTTGCCAATGTGAAGACTGACTTCTATGGTTTGGCACACATCTCATATGTGGTGGGAGCCACTGATGGAACACGTGTAGCCCTGGTTCCATCGCATAGCCATGTAAAGTCTATCAGAACAGGAAGAACTTCCATTCCATCAATGTGCAAGTTGTTTGTTTGGCGGACCGCTACATTTTCCAGGTCTGTGCCCATTATCCGTCATCAGTCCTTGATGTCTTTATCATGCAGAACAGCACCTTTCTACAGCTGGTTACATGACTGTACCCAGAAAGGGACTCGCTGGATGGTGAGTCACATATGTCCTGTTTGTTTGTATGCAATCTCTGCTGCTAGAGAGATGATGCTTGGGACACATGCTTTCACATATGTACCTTTCCCTTACAGGTGACTCTGCATATCCAAACCCTCCATGGTAGTTAACACCGGTGAGGAACCCAACTACGCCAGGGGAAGTCCGCTTCGACAAGGCACATGGAAAGACATGCATGTCGTTAAGTGGGTTTTGGACTCCTGAAAGCCAGATTTGGTTGTATGGACAAGACTGGTGGAGCCCTTCTCTACTCACCCGGAAAAGTGTGTAAGATTCATTGTGGCCTGCTGCACGCTCCACAACATTGCCCTGTGGAGAAATATCCCATATATCCCAGATGAGGGGGAGCTAGCAGTGCCACCGGGTGAGACTCCTGAAATGCCAAGTGAGGATGACAGTGATAAGGATTAAGGTGGAGACATGCTTTCTTATTTCAACAATCACTACTTCACTTGAACATAAGTATGTGATGTTATGTGATTACTGTGACTGTATGGGAAACTGTAGGCATCAGGATGTGTTGAGTAGGGTATTTCTTTTTCTAAGAGACAGGGCACCTCATGCTATGAATTACACAAGCAATGTTTGCTAGCTAAGTCAGACTTTAACATGTGACTAGCTTGATGATCTGCTTTGTTTGGCTCCGTCTCATTGCATTGTCAGTGGATCAACTGAAGTTTGAAATTATGATTGGGTCATATGTATGCCTTTACCTGCCTGAACGTCTTGTATTCTATTCCTTCTTCAAGGTTCCTTCACCATACCATCCTCATGTGGGCATTTCAGAGTTGTGTCATTGGCAGGTAGCTATTGCTGGTCTGACATGTGAAGTTTGGCATAGATTGATCCATGTAATGTTGGTCACAGATTTGAGGTATATGACTCCTGTGCCCAAGCAGCCTGGGGAGTGGGTGGGTAGGAATCTGAAATACATAGTACACTTGTTTGCTGTGGCGTATTGGTCCAATGGTCTTATGTGTGCGATCATGTGGTCTTGCAACATGTTATCCTATGCATTCTACCTTCACACTGTGTTGACATTGATCCTGTAAGATCTTGTTGTGGCTATTGATGTGTTTCCCCATTTGCATGCCAGTGTGCCTGTGGCACAACACTGACAAAGGTCTGTGACATTCCACCAGATGCTTTCTCTTTGTAATGGGAAGGACCTAGGACCAGGGAATGTTGAACTACCCCCTGCCTCTGCTATGGTGCATGTGAAGTTGGCAGACCTGGTTTTGGTATGTGATACGGCTCAAGCTGGTGAGTACATCCACTACTGTTAGCCTAATCTCTGGGGCAAGGCCTGACAAAGCCCTTTCCTGTGTCCTCCGGAGGACGGTACATTTGGGATATCTGGTCTGAATCAATATGGCACTGACGTTCTTGGCTATGACTGTCTAGACATTTTAACAGCCTATGTGCAGTACAGTAAAATAAAATATTTCAGGTGGCCAGACACCTGTGACTTTGTGTTGCTAGTCATCCTCAGCATGACACTACCAGAGACCTCTTCCTCCTTCCATTACCTTCTTCTGTCTTACACATGTGCTTCACATGTGATTACCATTCGACATTTCAGAAAGTTAAAAGAAAAGGTAGTAGGCAGTGTTTTTGTGATAGGTGTGTCAATTTACATATAAACATAAAATAATAGTGGTACTGTGAAACAAGAAGTAAGGTGAAGGAATCAGCAATGGTATAATGGTATGTGTAATCAATGGAGCAGAGGCCATAACTTTGAAGTCTAAATTCCAGTGTCCTGCTACCATGGAAAATGGAAAGTGGTTAGGGAACAGTCAACAGAGTGAATCTTTGGCACACAAAGGAGTTACTTCAGTAAGTGTTCACTTGCTGGCAGTGGTTGGTGTCTTACCATCTGCAGCACCTGGACTCTTGGGTGGACGTCCCCGCTTCCAGAGGAGTTTAGTAACTACAGAGACAGATGTGTCTGAGGAGGATGCTTCCCCTGACAGGGCCTCCCTTCCAGTGGCTGGCACCGATAAAGGGCCTGGTGTAGATTCACCAAAGGAAGGGGTGGAGTGTTGTTGTCGATCCCAGCTAAGGGTAGTGTTGATGCCCCTCAGCACCCCTGTTAGGGAGGCCATGTTTTTATTGTGGGCCTCCCACTGGTCATGCATTTTCCAATTAAAGTCCCTCTGCAGCTCCTTGTTTTCCCTGAGTTCAATTAGTATCTGTCCCATCACGCCTTGGAAATGTTGTCAGGCTCCCAAGACCTGGCTAATAGTATCCTGGCCAGGGGAATCACCAGCAGCCTCTTGCCACTGAGCCACACCATCCCTCCCATGCACTTAATCCCCATATGCCTTCACCGTTGGTTCAGCATGCCCTCTTCCACTTTTTCCAGGTCTTTCATTGTCAGAGTTGACTGGCTGTGATTCAGGACTGGGGGGGGTACAAGATGTTTGGGACTGTCCTCAGGACACAGGCTTGGGTCTGATTAGCTGCCTGAGATGTAGAGGCAATGGGGCTGGGAGTAGTCGATGTGATCAGGCTGAGGCTCACTGGTGTCATCTGACCAGGTTACCTGGATGTGCCACAACTGTCCTCAACCTCCACCGGTCCATGAGTGGTGTCCTCACTGAGGGCTTCATCCCTGGGTGTAGTGGGAGTCTCTTTGGTGGATTCGGTATTTGCAATAGGAGCTCGAATGGTTGATGTGAGAGATGCAATGTTGCAGGTTGTATTCTGAAATCTACTTCCAATAGTTGACATTGACATTAGGCTAGGGCCATGTTCACATTGGATTTCCAGATTTTCCTTATGTGACAGGTACACATATCATAATTTGTATAGCCCTGACATTGATGTTACATACCATTTCCATTTCAGTAAATGGCCTTGGCATTCTTGTCAGTGCCTGTCCTAATCCCACACACTGTATAGTTGTCTTTCTCTCAGGTGAGTAAATCTCCATGGGTGAGTAGAGGGAAAAGGGTGTTTGTATCTGGGTACACTGTGTTGGCTGGGAGTAACACTACTATTTCTCCCTGTCCTTGGCATTCCTGTCAGTGCCTGTCCTACTCCCACACACTATACTGTTGTCCTCCTCTCAGGTGAGTACAGTTCCATGGGTGAGTAGATGGAGAAGGGTGTTTTGTATCTGGGTACACTGTGTTGGCTGGGGGTAACACTACCATTGCTACCTGGCCTTTGCATTCCTGCCAGTGCCTGTCCTGCTCCCACACACTATACTGTTGTCCTCCTCTCAGGTGAGTACAGTTCCATTGGTGAGTAGAGGGAGAAGGGTGTTTTGTATCTGGTTACACTGTGTTGGCTGACGTGGGGGTAACACTACTATTGTCCCCTGTCCTTGGCATTCCTGTCAGTACCTGTCCTATTCCCACACACTGTACAGTTGTTCTCCTCTCAGGTGAGTACAGTTCACTAGGGATTTGTAGAACAAGGTAATTTTGAGTGTGGTAAAATGTTTTGTTTTTTGCAACAGTAGAACAGTACCTGCTGGGGATTGTGGTGCTGTCGTTCCCTGTGCTTCACACAGTACTCAGAGATGTGGTTTCCCAAGGTAAGCCTAGTTCCAATGTGAGATGGCAGACAGTGGTCTTTAGACAGGTGGTGACTGGGCTGGTGAGTGGGGTGACAGTGAAGGTGGCAAAAAGTGAGCAGTGAGCATACATGACAAAACACTTTAGTGATATTTTAGTGTTGTGACTTACCTGACTCCCTTTCCCCAGGTACTCCTGTCATGCCATTAGGATGCAGAATGGCCAAGACCTTCTCCTCCCATGATGTGAGATATAGGGGAGGAGGCGCCGGCCCACCACCAGCTTTCAGGAACGCAAGCTGGTGCCTGGATACCATGGAACTGACTTTCCCCCTGAGGGCGTTCCACCTCTTCATGATGTCATCCCTTGTGGACGGGAAGGAGCCTACAAAATTCACTCTGTCGACTATCCCTTGCCACATTTCCATTTTCCTTTCTATAATAGTTTGCTGGACTTGAGCTCTGAATAATTGTGGCTCTACTTTAATGATTTCATCCATCATGACTCTTGACTTGTCATCTGTGAAACAGGAATTTTTCTGGGGTGACATGGTGGTGTTGGACAAATACCTATATTGATGGATGCTGGGTGCTGAACAGGTGTCGGGGAGTGTGTAGAGTTGGGAGGAGCAACTGGATTTGATGGGTGTGTGTTGAGGATGTGAGATGTGTGGTTTTGAAAGTTGGAGGGGTGTATAATCTGTTTTTTGGAATTTCTTCTTGCAAGCTCTTTCTTTCTGTGTGTGGTGTGTGAAGGGGTGTGTTTTATAGTGTGCTTTGCAGGTGTGTCGAGTGTGTGAATGTGTGTCAGCTGTGTTGTTTTCAAAGGATTCCCATGTGGTGTAGTGCATTACTGTGGTGACCGCCAACCGGTGAGGTTCAGACCGCGATTGGTAGACAGCCATGGCAGGACCACAGTTGCAAATTTTGACTCATAATATGGTCGGTGGTTGGTTGATGGGCTGGAGGTGCCAGGGGCTGGACTGCCAATTTCCCGCCCTCCAGTGTCCTGGTAGGGTCATTTTTTTGACTGACTTTTGAAGGTTATGCCTATTCTACTTGTAATACAGTAGTCTGCTTCACCACCAACATGGTGGTCTTTTGGCAGCCACCATTATGGCGGTGTGGTAGTCTGACCTCCAAACACGTAATGAGGCTCTATGTTTGGATTTGCTGTAGATGCACTCACTGTGAGATACAAACATGAAATATAGATGTATTTTTGAGAACTGAAGGGAAAAACAGGGAAAGTGGCAAGAACTTGCTGCTTATTTGTTTATAGAAGAACGTTTTGATTTCCCAATTTGACAGGAAATTTAGAAGTGCTACTATGACAAGTTAGAGGATTAGAGAACACCAGCAGCGTATAATGGGCTAGACAAGATTAAAATGTGTATCAATCTATCTTTATACAATCTGTACAACCATTTCAAACAATTATACGTTTGGAACCAAAAACAGGTAAATTGCATCTAATAGAGTCATTGAAAGGCTTTGAAGGAAGAGTAGTGTATTTGCCATTAGACTTAAAAAGAATATTGGAAGTATAGGAGTAGAGAAAGACAATGAATAACAACTTAATATTTTGATAAATGGTATACCTACTAGGAATAAGACAATTTGGCAAGAGTTGGTTGATACTAATAAAGTTAAATAAGCCATATTATACCTGGTACAAAATAATGTTTATTATAAAAATGTTGATGTTCAGAATGATAAAGAAAATGCTCATGATGATGATGTGAGTTTGCCTCCAAGGGGACAAACAGAAAAAGTAGATTCATTCCAATCAGATACAATCTATGAGCACCACAGCATCCATCCATTGCATTCCAAAGAAGTCATGGGTATTGCTATAGACCTTTACCAGATGAAGCAAGGGAAGGGAGCTCTCATGAAGGTGTGGGAAAAGAGGTTAAAGGCTCTCTGCTTCCCTAACCGACCTATACAAATATCAGCAGTTGAATATTGATCAACAAGAATATACTCAGAGAATCCAATATTTAGAAAGTCTATTCTATACATATTTCACCTTTTATTTGAGAGTGACTTGTCTAGACTCTCATATGCAGTGAATCATATCTTAAAAACCGGAGTTAATCTTCAAACTATGTCTGCAAAAAAAGGGTGAAAACTTAAAATATAACCTAATTAATTTACTGGCGTGCCAAAGTGGTACCAATAAATACTGGTTTTGTCATCATGGAGAGCTGAAATATATGCTGAGAAACCTAGGACTACCAACCTGCTTTATGACATTGAGTTGTGCAGAGTATGCATGGGATGATCTCACTGACTTTTTGAGAGAAGCAAACTCTAATCTAAAAGATGTCAATTTGAAGACATCTGGAGAACTCTGCTCATTGGATCCTGCTAATGTTTGTAGATACTTCAACCACAGGTTCCAAGCTATGCTTGCTTTTATCTGCAACAAAATCAATCCTCCTCTTGGAAAAGTAAGTGATTTATTTTGGTGGAAAGATTACTAGGCAAGAGGTGCTCCTCACATTGACATGCTACTATAGATAAAAGACACACCTAAATTTGGAGTAGAAAGTGATGACTCTGGCTTTTCTTGTGTTTTATAGAGCAGTATTTATATACCAAACCAGTCTGATGACAAAGGTCTCAGAGAACACGTTTTGCGTTTTCAAAAACATAGATGTGGGAAGTACTGTCGTCGTAGATACAGATCCAAAGATACATTTAATACAAAATGTTGACTTGGATTTCCACGACCTGTCATTTAAAAAAAAAGAGTAAACAGCTTCTTGTCTTCAGTGAGACATACACTAACATTAAACTCATCAAAGAACACATATAACTTAAAAAGAAGTGAAGATTCCAAATAAATTAATAACTACAATCCTGTGATATAAAAAATGTGGAATGCTAACATGGACATTCAATTTGTTGCAGACAACTCCATCGCTGTGGCTTGGTATATCACATCATACATCACAAAATCTGAAAAAACTAAGATGAAGGAGATGTGGGAGGAGATTTTTGCAGAGAAGACATTTTGCAGGAAATTGTGTAATGTTCAAGTTTGAAAAGCTTTGCCAGGAAATGGGAAGTTACGAGGCTTGTGACAGGCTACGTTCGGCAATTTTGTTCTCAAAATCCAAAAAGAACTGTGTGGTTTAGTTTTGGTCTGTCTACTACAAGAAACAGAGTATTAAACTATTGTCCTGTAATTCAATGCCTGGCAGAGTTTGACCCAGAAAGTACAGACATTGTCAAATTAAATATGTTGGATACATACAATCCAAGAAGTCTACATCTGCAGGATGTGTCTTTATGAAATTCTTCAAAAATACAGATATAAAAATAATGTAACTGAAAACATAGAAGAAGGAAAATATGCAGTTTGTGGATGTGATGGATGCTTTCAAAAAACATGAAAAACAAACTTTCATTAACCATCGGAAACTGACCTGTCAAGCTCATAAAAAAAGATAATTTTTTAATTAACACTCCTTCAATTGTTCAAACCTTGACGTAGTGAATTGGAATTACTTGGAGATTACGACTGTTGTGAAGATTGTTTTAATGCTGCCAACTATAGTATTCAGGGCCTCATGTTTAATAACTACTTACAAATTTTAAATTATGAGATACAAAAGCAAGAAATGATTGTTGCTGAGGTAGCTAAAGATAGCTCTCAAAGCGGCCAAAGCTCAACACCTTCAAGTCTGCATCCTCGTGGAATACATATTATTGAAAATTAAGCTACAATAGCTACAAATGAAGTAGAAACTGCAATGGAACATGCTAGACAAGAATCAGTAGATCTGGAACAGTTAGATGGCCAGCTGAACAACAAGCAGAATTAAATTTATACTGAAGTAAAAGGTAAAATAGGGCCTGGATTACAACATGAGAAAAAGGAATTCAATTGCTTGTCTTTCAAGCCAATATTATTATTATATATTAGCGGTCAAGCTAGCACCAGAAAAAGTTTTTTAATTAAAATTATTTCAACTTATCAACATAAGACTACAGATTCTAACTTAATGTGTGTGGCACCAGCACCTACTGGACTAGCTGCACACAATATCACAGGAATTACTCTATATAGACTACTAATGCTACCAGTTGAAAAAAACAATAAACTGGAATACTTGAAGTTATCAGGTGAAGCTTGTCATGAAGTAGCAAGAGTTTTGAAGAAAATGAAATTTTTGATTACTGATGAGGTAAGCATGGTTTCAAATTTAATGCCTGCTTTTGTCCACCTTTGAATGCAAGAGAGTTAAAAAACCTAATACAACGTCTTGTCCGGAGGAAAGCATTTGATTGTTTATAGAGATCGATTACAACTTACTCTAGTAAAAGGATAGCCTGTTTTCAAAACTCTTTCAATGAAGAAACTCAAAGCTCATTGGGAAGTAGCGATAATGTCAACATTTGGCAATATTTTCAGTACAAAGAATTTGTGAAAAATATGTGTGAAAAATATGTGTCAAGTCTCTAACATGGTTATGGAAACATTTTAAAGGACATTAGCGTAGGAGTTCTGACATAAGAGGGAAAACTTATGATGGAAAGTCAGCTTATTGAAAAACTGTTTTCCTATAAAGAGACGGCAGCGGAGTTAATGTATAACTTTTGTAAAGAGGGGATACAAAATGTTTCTTTGATGTCTACCATTCAAGAGTGTGCTGCATTTAATGAGGAATTACTAAAACTTGAAAATGTAGACATTTTGAGGATTACGGCAATTGACAAAATGGAACATCAAGGAGTAACTGTAGTTGTGAGTGAAAAATTGCAAGATAAATTAGACTCTTTGGAAAAATCTGTATCAAGGTCTGCTGAACTAGAGAAACGTTTACGTGTTTTAGAAACTGCAGAGTAAATTTAAGATGTAATAGAAATGTGGAAGAAGGATTGGTAAATGGCGCCATGGGTAAAGTTTTTGATTTCATTAATTTCCCTAACCATGATCAGGTTGAATTCTTAGCTATTAAGTTTTATCAGGTTGATTGCGTGAAGCAAACTGGATGATGTGTTGGATGCTCTTTGCTCGTGAAAGATTTGTATATGCAATGAAAACAGTTTCTAGTTTGTCCTGCATATGCTATAATGATCCATAAGTCTCAAGGGTTAAGTGTAGATGCTGCATTCATAAATATTGAAAGTACTGTTTTTAAAGAGCGAATGTCATATGTAACATTGTCACAAGTTCGGACGCTATCTGGTTTGTTTCTTGTTGATTTTGTGGAGAACAAGCATAGTGCAGATGCAAATTGTGTGAGAGAGTAAAACAGACAAAGAAGTAAATATGCTTCTCATATCAGACAGTATACTGTTTATGAAAAAAATATGTTATGTCCTAAGCGGAAATTGACGAAACAATGAAAAAAACATTATCCAAAAGACAAAAAGCACGGGTAAAGAAGAATGTGTCAAGAAACAAAAAGTGAAAAAAGATGGAGATATTGTTGGATATCAGTTGGATAATACTAATTTGTGTGAACTGTTATGCTTATGTTGTTCACAATGTTCTCTTCCATCTACCACATGTTGTAAATGCAATCCAAGAAAACCCACGGAACACATTGTACACATTACTATTTAATTGCCTTCAACGCTTATGTCATAAGAGAACTGTAATACAATCTGCTTCAGGAATTAGAGAACTAGTAGACAAATATAGGGGATCCGTTGTATGATGCTCAACAAGATGCACAGGAGTTTACTATGATGATCCTTGAAATTTTAGAAGAAGAGAATGTGAATACTGATTATATATGTGGACTCAGTTATTCATGGAACCATGAGTGTGAAGATTGCTCTTTCTCATCTACCACTGAAATCAAATCTAAGTGATTTTTTAACTTAACTCTGCCAGATTCTAAAAGTGTATCTATTGAAAAATTTATAAAAAAAGAGTGACCAAAACATGATGTGTCCAACTTGCAAATCAAATGTATTCTCTATATTACTTATCCAGAGGAGTGGTAAATATATTATAGCAATGTTTCAACAATGCAGAGCCGATATAACAAAATTGGATACAGAGATTACCAACTTTAAAGCTAGGCAAATTTCAATTTCTGGTTGATCATATTGTACTTTGGCTATCATCTTCCATAAAGGAGTAAATATTACTTCTGGATATTATACTGTATATATGAATACTCAAACTGGATGGACAGAATGCAATGTTAGCAGACTCCAATTTAAACACAAATTATCTTACAAACTTCCTGACTTGTATTTATTGTTTCTTCAGCCAAACTTCTAATGTGGATCAGTTGGACAGTATTAGACACAGTATGTTTTTTATATCTGGATCATTACTACTACATTCGGCCTGACAAGGGTGATGTCTTCAAACAACATGTGAAAAAGTGTTGTGTGCTTGAAAGGTTTCCTAATACTTTTTCAGAAAAAAAACAGGTACACATTTGTCTTTGTTCATCGTTCATCTCTGGTTTAGATATCACTCGGCCTATCAAGGACAATGTCAAGAACAGCTATGGAAAAATCAACTGTGGATAAAGATGTTGATACGGTTTCTATGAAAAGAAAATTCTATACAGGTATAATAAGTATCAACATTTTTGTAGGATCTGTAGTTTATTTTAGTGCAGTAATTATAGGATACATTAATTTTAATCAGAAATCATATTGAGTGCACAGTATAGTTATTTAAAGAAAATTTTTAAACATTTGGAATTGTTATTCATAGTATTGTTAATTTTTAGTAACGTACTATGTGCTTATGAGGTTTTTTCAAGTCTGCATGACTTTTTTTTCTCCCACTGTTCAGTGAGGAGCAGCTATGCACACTTCTTTTCAGGTGAAAAAGTATAGCAGCTGAGAACAGTGGACAAGGAAAAATAACATCTATGTAATGTGTGTAATTGCTGTATTAAAAATTAAAAGATGCTTTTGGTTTCTTAATAATAATATAATTTATATTGAAGGTTAGCATGTTTCAATAGATATAATAATAATATCAAACTTTAACTATTGTTTGTATTTTTCTCTTTAATACAAGACAATTTATTAAACTAATACATGTCAGTAATTACTTGTTGCTTCATTAATACATAAACCACACATATACTTATTCACCCTGTCACTCACCTTTAGAGGCAGTTATCCACCCATTCACTCAGCCATTGAGATCTGTATGCACTCAGTCAATGATGTATACATCCACTCATACACCCTAACACTAATATATACAAGAGGTCATGCACCCAGCCAGTTGCCTTTTCAAGCACTCATGCATCCACTCACTCTCCCATAAATCAAGTCATACATCCTTGAGTTACTTGTAGAGGTACCCGCATGCTCAGTCACCCAAGGAGCTACCAATGTACCCAGTAACTCATCTATATAGGCACTCCTACACCCAGTGAGCCGTCCATATACTCTCTCATGCACCCATTCTCTCACCCATACACTCACTCTACACCCAGTCACTCACCCATACTGCCACTGTTCCACACTATCACTCACCAATACAGCCAGTCAACCACCCAGACACTCATTCATACAACCACTCACATCCGCAGTCACTCGCCCATATAGTCACTCATGCATCTACTCACTACATTCACTACAGGCACTCACACGCCCAGATACTCACACAGTCAGCCACTCATACACCCAAACAATCATCCATACAGCAACTCACACATACAGTCATTGAGCTATACAGCCACTTATGCACCCAGTCACTCACTTGTTCTCCCATCTGTGCACCCAGTGAGTCACCCATACAGCTGATCATGCACCCAGACAGACACCCAGACAAGCATGCACCCACCCAGTCATTCAACCATACAAGCACTCATGCACACTGTCACTTACCCATACAGCTATACATGCAGCCTGTCAATCATGCCTGTAGTTACTTATCCATAAAGACACCCATACAGTTAGTCACTCATTCATATAGCCACTGATGCATCCATTCACTCACCTATACAGCCACTCACACACTGAGTCACTCACCTGTACAGCCACTCACACACCCAGACACTCACCCATTCAGCCACTCATGCACCCATTCACTCACCTATTCAGCCACGTATGGACCATGTCACTGACCTATACATCTATTGCACATGCAGTCACTCACCAATACAGACACTCATGTATGCTGTCACTCACCCATACAGCTATACACACAGCCAGTAACTCATCCGTAGAGCCACTCAAGAAGCCAGTTACTCACATAAACAACCACTCACATACCCATCCACTCACCCATTCTTTCACTCACGCACCCAGTGACTCACCCATACACCCACCTATACACCCACACACTTAATCATTCATCCACTAACAGATGCAGTCATTCACCCATGCAGACACTGATGCACTGAGTCACTCACACAAACAGCCACTGACAGACCGTCACTCACCCATACACTCACTTGCACATGCAGTCACTCGCCATACACACTCATGCACCCAGTCACTCACCCATACATCCACTCACACACTCTGTCACTCACCCATACAGCCACTCGTGCACACCATCACCCATACAGTCACTCACACATGCAGTCATTCTACCATGTAGACACTCATGCACCCAGTCACTCACCCATACAGCCACTGATGCATCCACTCACCCATACAGCAACCTATGCACCCAGCCACTCACTCAACAGCCATTCACACACCCAGTCACTCACCCATGCAGGCACTCACACACCCAGTCACTTACCCATGCAGACACTTCTGCACCCAGACACTCACCATTCAGGTACTCACGAATGCAGATACTCATCGAAACAGTCATGCATACACCTAGTCACTCAACCATACAGCCACTGATACATCTAGTAACTCATTCATTCAGCCACCCATGCACTCAGTTACTCACCTGTACATCCACTCACACACTCAGTCACTCATCTGTACAGCCACTCACACACCTAGACACTCACCCATTCAGCCACTCATGCATTCAGTTCTCACCCATAAAGCCACTCATAGACCAAGTCACTCACCAATACATACAGTTGCACATGCAATCACTCAACTATACAGACACTCATGCATCTAGTTACTCACCCATACAGCCACTCACACACTCTGCCACTGTTCAAACCAGTAAGAAATATGTGGTCCAAACAAGAAAAACAAAAAAAGAAATGTTGTACATATTGATTGTGTTTTTTAGAATTGAAACAACTTCCTCTCCAACACTTAAACCTTTCTTGCATTTTTTGCAGAAAATTCCAACTTCTTCCAATTTGGACATGCTCGTAGGAATATCTGATACCACGTCTCAAACAAATGTTAGTGCAACCTGTCCTCCACAGGTATTAGCACTACCTTCAGCTCCCAACCTCTGCATTTCTGCACCAGCCAACTGGGGTGAGTGCATAGTACTTAAGTGTGTGTACATGCTGGAGGTTCCACATGATTACTTGCGGTAACTTCCCCTGGATTAGGTTTTTTTGCACAGGCTGCATGTAACTTTCCTGGCATCAACTTTTTTTTTCACCAACAAGAATGGTGACAATTTGCCACACAATTCTCTCTTTCCTCTCTGGTGATATCTCCTCTTCATCCAAAAGCACTGGATCTTCCACCTCTTGGTCCTGCTGTGAAGCTGCCATGATGTTGGAAAAAGGAGAGCAAGCCAGAAATCAGTGATGTTACTGACCATGTCATGAGTGATATAATATGTGAGGTCATAAGCAGTGCATTATCGTGGCGCAAGTTATAGTTAGCTGAGGTACCTGTAACTGGGCAATTTTAGTGGTTTTGTATGTCTGAAATGTATTTCTAACTATAACATCTCTGTAACCTTTGTTTTTTAGTGAATTTGTATGTTTTTATAGTCCAATACCTAACTATAACACCCCTGTAACATTTGCTTTTTTTTAGTGAAAAAAATAAATAATATATATCTATATATATCTATACACATGTATATATATATGTATATATATATAAATATATATATATAGATAGATAGATAGAGAGAGATATATGTATATATATCCCACTGATGGTTGCCTGTAGACAGTTATAGTTAGGACCATGTATCCATTGAAAGTATTTTTTGACTTGCCTATAAGTTTGCCGCCGTTTGAAGAAATTTCACAAAATTTTCCCAAAAAGGTTTTCAAGTGAATCTTCATGTACATGGGAAGGTTCGGGGTGATCCATCAAGCGGGGCTGAGAAAAAGGGGGGAGGTCAAACAACATGCATTTCCCATTATTGTTTCCATAGGCATTTTAGACACAACTACACCCCGAACCGCTGGACGGAAATACACCAAATTTGACAGAAAGGTAACTATTGGTCCAGAAAGAGTGCTTTTTTTTTGTTATTTGGTGTAAATCTGTTTTGTACTTTTTTTAAATATTAACAGAAAGCTAAATATAGCTATCTAGAGGCATGAAGGGTTCACAAATAATAACAAGCTCATACAGGGAAATGCAGAGCTCTGATTGGCTGCCAACACTTCAACCAGGAAGTGTTGGCAGCCATCTTGGGACTCGACTTCAACCGAGTCCTGCAAAAAAGATATTAAAAAAAGAAAAGGGGCAGGGTAAGGACAACCTGACCATTTAGCTCTGGTGCAGGGGTCCCAAAGGGATCACTCCACAGCAAATAAGTATTTTTTTAAAATTGTTGCTGTAAATTCACAGTGGATTTGCAAATTAGTGGCAAAAAAAACAAGTGCCGGCTCCTCACTTGTTTATGAGAAGCACCCAGTGGGCCAGGTCTAGGGGACATTTTAAAAAAAAGGAGCGGGCACAAAGGGCCCCCCTCCTATGGCAGTTTGACGCCCAGGACTTCCACCTCCCAGGAGCTTATTTATAATGAATCCGGGGGGCTGCACTGCACCCCGCAGCCCGGGGACTGCCATCTCCTCAGGGCTTCAAAGAAATACAATGTGGGGGACCAGGTGGCCCCCCGCGAAGGGCTACTTCCCTTGGGCAAATAAACTATTTGATGCTGGGGGCCACATGACCCCTCGCAGCCCCTGGGACCACCACCTCCCAGGGGCTTTGATGAAATGTAATAACCATGACTATAACTGTAGAATTTTTAAGGTTTTGTGCAAGTAAATTCAGAACCTAATTCTGAAGCCGTGTAACCTTTGTTTTTTTTAGTTAGTAAATACATATATATATATATATATATATATATATATATATATATATATATATATATATATATATATAAATATATATATATATTTATATTTATATATATATCTCTATATATATACATATATATATATATATCTGTATATATATATATATATATACATTTTTTACACAGTTAATATACAGTTGCAAAATTGAACTGAGTTATGGTTCCGGGTCAAATGTGCAAAAACACTGAAATTTGCAAGTTCTGGTCTGCAATGCAATTAATGAATGACTTGACTTGTGCACCAAGCCGCAGCAGGGCCTGGCGTGAGTTGAGGCTCATATGCGCAGTAGAGAATAATCTCAAGGCCGAGTCTGCTATGTGTTAATAGGGTTTTGGTTTTGTGGGGGAATTTTTTTTGCAGCTGTTTGTTTTCTAGGAGGTGCTTTTTGGGGGATTTTGCATTTTAACTTTTTTTATGGTAGTGTCAATGAGCGACTTTTCAACTTTTTTTTAACTTCTGCAACTTTTGGAAATGCTCCTCTTTTTTTTCTCTGATATTCCTTTTTGTTCCTCACACCAGATTTTGATTCACACTTCAGACAGTATAGAGGGAAACCGTCTGGTGCGTGTTCCCTTCCTTTTGATGACATGTTTGAGACAATACCATGCTGCTCTACCTCAGCTCTTTTTCGCCCCCACTGGCACCTCATGTGCTCATTTTCATTCTTAGAACTGACATGTTTTCAACTGGTCAGTGTCCCAAAGGAGTACCCGCCTCACTGCTGTTGGCTGGAACTTAGCGTACGTAGCTTGCAGGTCACTGGTATTCCCTAAGGGTTCTATTTTAAGCTCTTGTCTCCAATATTTTCCATGGCGTGGTGTTGCAGTAAAAATGATTGGCCATGTGTGGTACTGGATTTATTCCGAGTCTAATTTGGATTTCTTAAAAAAATCTTTTGAAAGTAAAACGTTTACATTTACTTATAAAGTTATGCATAGAATCAGTTCTTCAAATAGTACCCTATAGCAAATAATGTTCAAATTAATTCATTTTTTTTTTTTTAAAGTAAGGTTGATTTAATTTAAATTTAAAAAAAGTAATTAAAATAGTTTATCATAAAATAATGTTTCATTTTCATTTGTATACATTTTCACATTAAATTAACTTTATATATATTTTTGAGAAGTCAAAATAAATGAATTAATGTTAACATTATTTGCTATGGGGTACTATTTTAGGTCCCTCCCCTATTAGCCCCCCGGGGATGGTGCTGCAGTTCCAGTGGCTGCCCATGCATGCATTTAGCCCAGGTCATTTCTTGACTGTAGTGACTTTCGTCTCATATGTTTAGCTCCAGCCCTGCTTCAGGCGGGGGGATGTAAACATGTAGTTTATATGTAGTAGAAAATTAACACTCAACAATGGTTACTAGCCAAACGCAATAAATGTACTACAATGTATAAGAGTCAATGTGCATGTGTAGATTTACTCACATGTAAAGTTGTCTTAGTAAATAGTCCCCTTGATCTGCAAACATCCAAGGAATAAAATAGCCAACCAGGTGGTTACTAAATCTGGAGCAGATGTATCTGTAAGGTAAACGTTCTAGGCATCCTGTCATTAGATTAAAATTGTGACTGTACCATGAGCTCACAGTGCCCCTACCTTCCTAGGCAATCTCCATTTCCGCTGTAACCCATTTTAATAAGTTCTTTTCCCGATAGAAATATCAGTTCTTCTGAAATAGTGCCAGTATATTATGATCATTCACTTGCCAGCAACAGTGCTATGTCTATGAACCTGCATTTGATCTTTCAATTTAGGGCTGCGACACTAGGCCTAGCAATCATACCTCCAGAGTACATAACTTGAGCCAATGTTTCCCATCCTTCCAAAGTGAGTTAAATACTTATTAAGTTCCTCAACATCTATTCAAACTTGTGTATTGTACCAACTCTTTAAATGCATCCATGTATCACTAGAATTTCAAACATAGTTAGTAGTGAGAGTAAAGCAATCGATTATCCATTTATTTCATACTACCCAGCATTCAGATCAGTTTGGTGCATATGCAGTACTGATGTTTATTTTTCAAATTTAGATTTAAAAATTTGCATTTTGAACAACCATATGCACATATTCTTCCACAAAATGCAATATTATGTGTTAATACAGGTGATTCTTTTTCTCAATCCATATGGTACTCATTAATCTAGACATTTCTTCTTCATTTAAATTGTCAGCCTCATATTGGTCCCTTTCTATCCCTTTCTGTGGAGGAAAGTCCCCCACATGTTATACAAAACGAATAATGTTGTTTTGCCAATCAACACATCTATTCCACCTTATATGGGACTGACATGCTTATGTTTTTTTATCAGTTTTTCTGTTAGTTCTACAAATCTCACCATGGGTGCATGCCAAAATGCTGTAAAGTAAGGGGCCAGTTCACAAACTTAAACCTGAAGTCAAAAGCTACTTTTGTGATTTGGGCACCTAGGTGGTCATTACAACCCTGGCAGACGGTGTTAAAGCGGCGGTAAGACCGCCAACAGGCCGGCGGTAAAAATTTTGGAATTATGACAGTGGCGGAAGCCGCCAACAAAGACAGTCACTTTAACACTCGACCGCCACGGCGGTACAGACAAACAGCGCGGCGGTCACAGCCAACAGACATGCGGAAGACAATGTACCGCCCACAGTGTCACAACCTACCAATCCGCCACCTTTTCCGGGGCAGATTCACCGCGGATAAAAACACGGCGGAAACAGCCATTTCAAAGGGAAAACGCTCACCTCTACACATCCCACGAGGAATCAGGACACTATGGAGCCAGAACTCCATATTCTGCCAGCGATAGTCTTCCTGCTCCTATACGAGGATCATCAACGCCGGCGGCGAAGAGCACGGTGAGTACTGCACCTACGACATAGGGGAGGGGGGAGGCAAAAACACAGGGACACACACAACCAACATCCCAACCCCCACCCGACCCTCACCCACTACAACACACACACCAATGCATATCTATACATTACAGTAACACCCCCCAAACCCCCCGGAAGAATGCAAAGACAAAAGGAAATGAGTTCAACAATTGTAATATATCAAAATACAGTAAGCAAATATATACAGATATATATACACATTAAACAAAAAATACACCACGATCAGTAGTGCAGGTAATGCACCATTCATTGTCCGTGGACCACTGGGACCAAAATGCATGGGCGAGGCCCACACAAGATACCTGATCAAAACGGAGAGAACACTGCTGGGGCATCAGATAGAAATACAACAGGCACCTCAGGGGGAAGGGAAGGGGGGGCACCTCAGCCGGATGAGTGCACCACGCCAGATCCATGAGGGGGCTCCATGACCATTTATGTATCCTGGGGAGTGCAAAGCCACAGTCTCTCAAGTCTCTACAGTGGGTGGTTTGCCCACTGTTCAATCCTGGGGAGTGCAAAGCCACAGTCTCTCAAGTCTATACAGTGGGTGGGTTGCCCACTGCCATATCCTGGTGAGTGAAAAGCCACAGTCTCTCAAGTCTCTACAGTGGGTGGTTTGCCCACTGTTCAATCCTGTGGAGTGCAAAGCCACAGTCTCTCAAGTCTCTACAGTGGGTGGGTTGCCCACTGTACCATCCTGGGGAGTGCAAAGCCACAGTCTCTCAAGTCTCTACAGTGGGTGGTTTGCCCACTGTTCAATCCTGGGGAGTGCAAAGCCACAGTCTCTCAAGTCTCTACAGTGGGTGGGTTGCCCACTGCCATATCCTGGGGAGTGCAAAGCCACAGTCTCTCAAGTCTCTACAGTGGGTGGTTCGCCCACTGCTTTATCCTGGGGAGTGCAAAGCCACAATCTCTCAAGTGGATAACAGTCTCCACTGGTGCTGGAGGGGGACTGGTGTCCAGAGTGCAGCACACACCCCGTGACGGTCCCAATTGCGTCACTGCCCCTGCCGCAAATGGGCTTTCGGTGCATTCCATGGCGGTCTTTGCCCTGTTCAACGGTCCCTGGCCTGTTCAGCGGTGCTTGCGTTGCCAGTGTCAGCCCTGTTCAGCGGTGCATTCCATGGCGGTCTTTGCCCTGTGCAGCGGTCCCTGGCCTGTTCAGCAGTGCTTGCCAAGGCGGTCCTTCATTGCCCAGCAGGGCTGGGGCTGGCGGTCCTTCATGTGTCAGCTGGGCTGTGGCTTGCGGGCCCTTCTGGCCAGCTAGGCTGTGGCTGGCGGTGGCCTCCTGGCCAGTGACGATGGGGCTGGCCTCCTGGGCAGTGACTCTGGCGGTGGCCTCCTGGCCAGTGACGATGGGGCTGGCCTTCTGGGCAGTGACTCTGGCCGTGGCCTCCTGGCCAGTGACGATGGGGCTGGCGGTGGCCTCCTGGGCAGCAGGGATGATGGCGGTACTCTCCGCCGTGCTGCTCCTCCCAGACTTTGGAGATTTCTTCTGCCCCTTCCCCACCTTGGGAGGAGTCACAGCTGAGTCGACACTCCCCCCAGGACCCTTGTGAGCGGCTTTGCTGGCTGGAGTCTTCCCCCTCTCCCGCCGGGCACTGTCCAACTTCTGGTGCTTCACAGGGGGGGGGACTGGCTGTGCTGTGGCTCCGTGCCACACTGGCTGGCCTGGTGGCCGGTGCACTCCACATACCTGTAACAACAGGCACCACTGGTCCCGGAGATTTTTGGGCTGAGGTGCTAGTACGGGACCTATGAGTTGGGGGGGGGGTGGTGGTGGGAAATAGGTTAAGGGAGGCCAGGAAAAGTTTTTGGGAGACACTGGGACGGGTAGATGGAGGGGGTTTGGGATTGGAGGAAGAGGTGGTGGTTGTATGAGGTGTAGGTTTAGTGGATTTGGGTGCAGGTACATGGGCTGGAGGCTGTCGTGAGGTGGATGGCTGTTGGGTGGGTATGTGCCTGCGTTTGTGTATCTTCGGAGGGGGCGTCACAGACACACTGGGAGAGGACACAGGGGACGTGTAAATGGTAGTGGGGTGGTGAGTGCACGTGAGCGGGGTGTGGTGGTGGGTGTGCTGGTGCGGGACGTAGTGGCTGTAGTGGTAGTGCATGCAGGTGAGAGTGTAGATGAGACTGGGTGGGAGGAGGGAGACGACGATGAGGGGGACACAGAGGAGGCAGTGGATGTTGGTGTGTCTGTATGTGTGTGATGCTTGTGTGAGTGCCTGTGGGATGTGTGTTGCTTATGTTTGCCTGAGCTTCCCTTGTGTGGTGAGGTGTGTGCAGGCTGGTCTGATGGTGTGCTTGGGATAGGCAGAGGTACAGGGGATTGGGTCTGGGTGGAATAAGTTGGAGGGGGAGGCTAGACAAAGGGCAATGGCTGCCATCAGTGCTGAGGCCAGAGTTTGCAGGGTTCGATGAAGGGCAGCCTGACCAGAATGAATGCCCTCCAGGAATGCATTAGTGTGTTGCAATTCCCTTTCTACACCCTGGATGGCATTCAAAATGGTAGACTGCCCAACAGTGAGGGACCTGAGGAGGTCAATGGCCTCCTCACTGAGGGGAGCAGAGGTGACTGGGGCAGGGGCTGAGGTGCCTGGGGCGAAGGTGATGCCCACCCTGCTGGGTGAGCGGGCACAGGGCGAAGGCTGAGGGGCTGCTGGGAGGGCGGTGCTGGTAGGGGGGGTGGCGGCTGTACCTGTAGAAGTGGGGGGCACAGATTTTGCTGCCACCACAAGGGAGCTCCCATCGGAGGACGAGTCCGTGTCGCTGGTTGCAGATCCTGTGACTGCTGTGGTGCTCCCCTCGCCCTCCGTCCCACTGGCGTACTCTGAGTCCGTGGTGTGGCCCTCCATGGCCATGTGGGATGCAGCTCCCTCCTGCTCCGGTGCCACTGTACCTCCGCCTGATGATGCTGATGCACACAAGAACAGGGAGACCACAAAAAGGGGGGGGACGACAGAAGAAAGACAGGTTGAGTGCATGGCTTACCGCTACCGTTGGCGGACAATACAGACACAGCAGCCCCTGCACTACGTCGTGCTGTTGGGCTCTACAGATGCAATTCCTGGGATATGGCCTACAAGGCTATGGACGACATCTGCACACATAGATGACACAGGGGCATGAATACCTGTACTTGGCACTCTACAGAGGTAGGGTGGGGTGCCACATGGCCTGCATTATGGAGGGGCCTAGCATACGGAACTCGCCCTAGCCTAGGGAAACCCAGAGTCCCCCACCCAGACACCTTCATTGCGCGCAAAGTCCGCTGAATGATGTTGTACTCACCCCCTTGTGTCTGCTGTGATACCCTCAAGCGCCCATCCAACTCAGGGTAGGCCACCGCCAGGATCCGGAACATCAGGGGGGTCATGGTTTGACGAGCACCCCTCCCACGTTGGGAGGCCATCCCCAGCTGAGCCTCCGCCGTCTTCTTGCTCCAGCAGCGAATGTCCTCCCATCTCTTCCGGCAGTGGGTGCTCCATCTGTAGTGGACCACCAGGGTCCGGACGTCCTTGGCGATGGCACACCAAATATCCTTCTTCTGTTGGGCGCTGACCTACATGACATGTACAGGGGAAGAAGAGAAGTCATTAACAACTGCATCGTCTAAGTGAGAGGCCCACATCCCTACCCTTGCCATGTGGCACATGCATTCACATTCCATCATGCATGCAGAACTGTGCCCCCTTCATTCTTACAACCAGCCCTCTCCACACAGGCATAGCCCATACAACATCCTCCCTGTGTACTTACCTGTTGGTCTGGAGGACTGTAGAGTAGCGTGTACTGGGGGAGGACCCCATCCACAAGCTTCTCCAACTCCTCTGCAGTGAAGGTAGGGGCCCTTTCCCCAGACGCACGAGCCATTGTCTCTTCCAGACCGAGGTCACAGCAGCACTTGCAGTGTAGGTCCTCTCCTGTCGAAGATCAGGTATTGAGTGATTCAACAGATAGAAAAAGGCGGTCACGTCCACGGCGGTCACGTCAGCGGCGGTGCGTAACATCACCACCGGCGTACGTCGTCATTGGCTCCTGGGACCCATAGGGTCCAATGTTAACCAATTCAGCATTGCGCCGCCGTCTTTGACCGCCTACCGCGACGTGTACAACGCCAGCGCAGTTACCTCACATCCCATTGTCCCACTTTAGAGGTCAGGCAGCCGCCATTAGAGGGGCCCACATGCCCTAATTACCAACTGCGTCACACAGACCTAGGCCTTGTCGCACAACACAAATACAGGGCACATTTTGTGTATGAATGGTGTTCTGTGTAGACTGTGGGTACATACCTCTGAGTTGTTTGACTCTGTGTTCGCTGTTGTCATTCCTAGGCACTATCTGCTGGGACATGTGAGGAGATGGCGGAATCCTCCAGTGTACCGACTGCTGGTGGACTTGTCGACAATGGAGGAAAGACATTTGATCATCACCTAAAGGTTTGACCGTGCCACAATCCAGGAACTGTGTGCCCAGTTGGAGCCTGACCTGATGTCAGCAATCCGCCATCCCACAGGGATCCCCCCTCAAGTGCAGGTGCTATCAGTGCTCCATTTCCTTGCAAGTGGGTCATTTCAAACAACAGTGGCCATGACATCAGGGATGTCCCAGCCTATGTTTCCAACGTGTTGTCCAGAGTGTTGTCTGCCCTTCTGAAACACATGCGGAGCTACATCGTTTTCCCTCAGGTGGAGGATTTGCCTACAGTTAAAGGTGACTTCAATGCCCTTGGACATATCCCCAACATCATCGGTACCATTGATGGGACCCATGTAGCTCTGGTCCCCCCCCACAGGAGTGAACAGGTGTACAGGAACCGGAAGAGTTATCATTCAATGAATGTACAGATGGTATGTTTGGCAGACCAGCACATCTCCCAGGTAAATGCTATGTTCCCTGGTTCAGTGCATGACGCCTACATCCTGCGGAATAGCAGCATCCCTTATGTGATGGGTCAACTCCAGAGGTACCGGGTGTGGCTATTAGGGGACTCTGGTTACCCCAACCTGTCATGGCTACTGACCCCAGTGAGGAATCCGAGGACAAGGGCAGAGGAACGCTACAATGAGGCACATGGGCGGACTAAGAGGGTGATCGAACGGACCTTCGGCCTCCTGAAGGCCAGGTTCATGTGCCTCCATATGACAGGTGGTTCCCTATATTTTACTCACCAAAGAATGTGTGCCAGATCATCGTGGCCTGCTGTATGCTTCAAAACTTGGCTTTGCGATGACAGGTGCCTTTTCTGCAGGAGGATGGTCCAGATGACGGTGCTGTGGCAGCTGTGGAGCCTGTGGACAGTGATGAGGAGGAAGCAGAGGAAGAAGACATTGACAACAGGGACTCAGTTATCCAGCAATATTTCCAGTGACACACAGGTGAGAACACATTCCTGCCTACTACAAGTACTTTCACACTTCTACCTCTATCCTGTCTGTCGATTTTTACCAGTATATGGTAACTGAGTGGTACATTTCCCTTACGATTCCACAGGTGTGGTTTCCAACGTGTGTCATCTGCTTAGATTCCTCATGGACTTGAGATGTGTGACATAGGTATGTTGACATTACATTTGAAAGAGCGTTTTGACACTGTAATTGCTAATACACATTTTCGAAATCACAGACTGACTCCAGATTGTTTTGTGATTCAAGGGTGTTTATTTAAATACAAAATATGTGTCATGTTGTGTCATGCAGGGCTTGGTGTTGGGATGTGTGGTTTGTGATGTTGGGACGTTTGTGAGGAGTTGGAGTGATAGGGGAGGGGGCAAGGGTGGGGGTCTGTGATAGCATGCAGGTAGGGTGGGGGATATGAAAGTTAAGATTTGACTTACCAGAGTCCATTCCTCCACCGACTCCTGCGAGGCCCTCAGGATGCAGAATCTCCAAGACCTGCTCCTCCCATGTTGTTAGTTGTGGGGGAGGAGGTGGGGGTCCGTCGCCAGTCCGCTGTACCGCGATGTGGTATCTTGAGACCACGGAACGCACCTTTCCCTCGTAGGTCGTTCTACCTCTTCCTGATGTCGTCCCGATTTCTTGGGTGCTGTCCCACTGCGTTGACCCTGTCAACTATTCTTCTCCATAGCTCCATCTTCCTTGCAATTAAGGTGTGCTGCACCTGTGCTCCAAATAGCTGTGGCTCTACCCAGACGATTTCCTCCACCACGACCCTGAGCTCCTCCTCCGAGAACCTGGGGTGTCTTTGCCGTGCCATGGGGTGGTGTAGGTGATGTGGGGGGTGGTGTATGTGGTGATAAGTGTGGTGATGTGTAGTGGTGTGTGGTGTTTTGTGCGTGGAAGTAGTGTGGGTGATGGTGTTGAGTGCCTGTGGCTGCTAGTTTGTGGATGGTGGTGTCTCTCTCTGGCCTTCTCTCTGTAATGGTGGTCGTAGGGGTTTGTGGGTGATGTGGGTGTGTGTTTTATATTGTATTGGGTGTGTGGGAGTGGTGTGTGTATGTGTATCAGGTGTGTGTATTTCGAATTATCCAATGTGGCTGTGTTTTGTAAGAGTGTGTGTATTTTGAGCGCAGCGGTGTGTACAGTCAATGGAACACCGCGGTTGAAAGACCGCCGCGTGGATTCGTGGGTCGTGATAGTGTGGGTGTATTTCTGTTGGCATGACGGTGGAGGTTTTGTTTTCGCCAGTTTATCACTGACCTTTGGTGTGGCGGTCTTGTGTGGATGTCTGGATTTTGTCGGATTTCGAGATGTGGGTCATAATAGCTGTGGCGGAATTCCGCGGCGGTGTGTTGGCGGTCTTCTGCACAGCGGTAAGCGGCTTTTACCGTCAATGTTGTAATGACCCCCTTAGACTTCAGATCTAGGTTTACATTTGTGAACTGCGCCTATAATGTTCATTTGAACCAAAAATGTTATAGTTTAGTATAAAAAGAAGAGAAGGAAGTACACAAAAGTAGGCATGATACATCAATTTACCAACAAGATATGCTAAAAGAAACATAATATGAAGAAACAGTGACACAAATTAGACAGTATCCTATGTATTCAGGATGAAGCTGCATGTAACATAAAAGTATGCCAATAGTAGAAGGGCCATATGGATTCTAGACATTCTTGAAGCTCTCCACAAATGTCCACTTCTGTGTAAGTCTACTCTTACGCCTTTGAGCATCTTTACTACTGTTGGCTATTAACCATTTGCGAGTGTAGAGTTGTTAAAAAGTGCAGACTTGCATGTCTCCACCCCTGAAACTGGGGCTGGAGACAAATTTACAAGCTTAAGTTACTATGCAGCACCACACATGACTAACCACAGGTACTGAAACACCACCTATAGAAAACTATGGTGTTAGGGAGCTAAAATTCATTGTTGATAATGATACAGGAAATTAAAATATTTTCATGAGCCAAAAAATATATAAATACATTTAATTGAATGTTAACATTTTTTCTACAAATGAAACATATTTATGATCCTATTTTAAAATATTGTAATAATCATTTTGGAATCTAAAAGTGAACGTAACATTAATTTATATTAAAATTTAGTTTACTTACCTGTAAATAATTCTAAATAATAGTTTATAAGAGGAGAGGTCTCCCTAAGGTTAAATGCAGGGAAAATGTTAAAAAAAAACAATAATTAGTATTATTTCTATGTCAAATATTATTTTAAAATAATTTCATATATTTATTTTAATGTAGGAAAATAGAAAACTGCTTCAACACTTATAACCAAATTTGAAGGTTTATTGAAAAAAAGTACAATATTTGTACGTATTTATTATGCATTAAAAATTACCAGTTGTTAAGTTTAGATTTAATTTAAATTAATTTCACAATTTTTATAAATATTAGCTATATGTATTTTTGAATTTAAAAATGTTATTAAAATATTCTATCATTAAAATAATATTTATATTTCAATTATATTTACATTTTCGAGCTAGAGTACACTTACTATGGTCTGTATTTGGTAGTTTTGGCTGTGGTCACTTTAGAAGTGCAGATTAGGAGAAGGAATGGGCCTATTCTTTGGTTGGTGGGTGCAGTTCCTTCCCTCAACCCCTCCCTATTTCTCTCTAAACACCACAATACTCCACCCTATAGCGTTCCCATTTAGTAATTAGTATACCCCTTTTCTAGCCACCTCCCCGTCCCGCTCACATTTACTACTAAGTCATAAACTTACATGTGTGAGGATCTCCCAAAAGAAATGGTACGAGAAACCAAGGTAGAGATTTACACTTGTAAGGTTCTGAAGTGCATTTTGTAGTAAGTAAGTAGTACTACAATGTACTACTTTAAGTACTACAAAATGCAGTTTGTGAATAAAGTCCATCATCAGCAATAAATGCAAATAGAATGAAATGGGTCACTAAAACAGAAAGCAGAGGCACAAAAAGGATAAGTTGCATTGTATATTATGATACATCAACCTTAGAAATAAAAATTCATATTTAGCAAATGGAGCAGTGCAAATCCTCCCCCATACGGAATAGTAGACTTTCAAGGATAGGACAAATCCATTTCTAAAAGAAAGATGATACCAATAATCTCCTAAACCTAAGACTTAATATTGGGGTGAATCATGATCTGCTCATGAGTTAAGTCCATCCTGAGTACCAGAATAATTTTCATTTGAAGGGCAGTGGATATTTCAGAAAAGCAAAATACCAAAAAGGTCTGAAAAGAGGGCATGTCATAAGCACATGTAAGTGGTCAGCCTCTAGAGACTTGAAGCATGGACTTTTTCTTGCTTTAATTTTTGGACCACCCCATTTTACCATTTTTGCAGAGGTCCTGTTGTGCTCTTTTAACAATAGTCACATAGAAGTCAAAGAGAACACAATAATGTTGAAGTCTATATTTGGATATAGCAGTGGCTTTGTTTGACCCGAGTGAGCCAAAACACTGATCTGCAATAATAGCATAGGACAACTAGTTTAACCAATTGATAGCCCATCTTTCAAAACCCTGGCCCTGAATTTGGTCTGCTATCTGAGTGTCAGTTTTTCCCATTATGAGCCAAGAATGAAGATAAAACAGTGACCTTTTATCTAAATGGGTTAGGAAGAGAAAGAGTGAGGGATACTCATCTGGTGGCTGAGTTCCCAGATTTGCAATAAGATATAATGGAATCAATACCAGCTTACCTGCTTGTCCAAATTTTGCGATGGTAGGCAAATATTTTATTTCACAGAGCCTTCCTTTTCATTGTTGCCACACGTGAGTTCCTTTTTGAATACTTGATTCAGGATGTGCACTGTACAAGCACATCTTATGTTTTATTTCATAGACTATAATGTTGCTTCATCTATAATAGGAATCTAGGCAATGTTTAGGGTTTACATGACTAATGACTTGCCTTTTAGTTCACTAATGGCATTGTCGTTGGAAGGGGTGAGCTATGAATGTTTCTAAAACTTTATCTCTGAAAAATGTCTGTCTTTGCAGTGACATAACCTGATGTACTAAGGTGAAATGCACCTGCAAGAAATACACCTTTTTCCATTTCAAAGCGATTGCATCATGTTTTTACATTATGTTTATTGCATGATATACATGGGAAACATTTTCATGGCTCAGCTTCTACACCGACTCAAAAAGCCAAACCAGACCCATGGCTGGGCGATGACTCAACTCACTCAATTAATTTACCTGCATGCCCTTCTCTATCTGTGACTCAGTCTTAGTACATGGGGCAGTCAGTCACTAAGGACTAAAAAAACAACAGAGCCCTGCCCACATGCAATCATTTGACAACTCTACCAGAAAGGCTTCTTGTAAAAGAGGCGAAGAGGAGTGCAGGCAGGGAAAGTACATTTAAAAAAAGTGATCCCAGGGCTCGGACTCCTGGCATTTGTGTTGGACATGACTGTAGTAATGAGTTCCCAGGGAGAGCTGCCAGTCCGAGATGGGACAAATAGGGGCGTCGCCTCAGTGAGTGGGGGGGGGTTGGGATGTACATCAAAAGAGGAACCCTACTCAAACATGGGTTAATCCTCCTTTGTGGAAAAGGACTTTTTGTTGGATAATCCTCACCCACATGGGTTACCCCTTGGTGGCATGCTTCATCATAGGGTTCTTCCCATTTCATTTCGGAACATGACAATGCTGCTACCCATTTGTTACATGAGAGCACTGTATATTATACAGAAAATGATGGAGGGTAGGAGTTGGAGGTTTTTTTGTGAAGTTAAAAATACCTGTCTGGTAGGAAAACTGTATTTTAGTCCGTCCTCCAGGTGATGTGATTAAACATAGGAAAAAAGTAGGAAGTGTTCTTGGATTTAATCACCCTACTTTCTAATCAGTCAATATGTTTCAAGCCACCTTTTCCTGTGACTTTTGTCAAGATCAAGGAATTACACTCCTTAAGACAACTCCTAGTTCGAACGAATGTAATTGTAAAGTATTATGCCTTCACACACTCTGCATGCAAATGTAAATAAAGCATACACCTACTTGGTGTTATGTCTGAATTTATCTAAAATATATAAAAAGAGAATTAGCTTACCGTGTTGTGTGAGTGCTTGACTGCAGAGGACAACTCCTCTTTCTGTTTTGAATGTTGCGCATGCCTGCGATGCTGGTATCAGTGAGGGCTCTCTTGGATTGGCCCTGCATGCAGCACTGATGCTTTCAACAGCAATTTGGCTCCCCAGAACACCCAACAGGGTGCATAAATGTCAAAATTTCTTTAAACATTTGCTAAGGACCAAAGAAGGGCCCGGATTGGGCATGGAAGGGATGTCAAGACAAACTCCTAGACATATGAGGCCCAATAATGAAAATCTTGGAGATCACTGTGCGAACGAAGGAATCAAACTCCCCCATTGGAACCCGAGACAATCTTAGAATGGGCGCTAAGGGCCATATGTCTATTATGCAATGGCAATTGCGCTATGTCCACTGAACGTAGGAAGTCTTTTCTGATGCATATAAACCCAAAGCTAGCCAAACTAGCCCGTCAGAAGCCGGTACCCTGGAAAACTGACTTTTATTCAATGACAAGTTTGTTAAAGATTTAGGAAAGTATGTTGCCACTTTTTCCGCATTGGACAAGGCACAGACATCCATGAAAAATATGTTGGGTGGAGGCCTTTTTGCCCCGGCCAGATGCTACAGAGGCCAAGCGCTGGGCTGTGGTTTCTATCAGGCCTCAGGAGGAAACCCCCAATGGGGTCGAGGCACTTACTACGCACCTCTGGATTCTACCCTACCCGGCCCTGAAGAGGTTGTGGTTGTACCTACAGAGGTGGTAACCGAGGAGGTTTAAACACAGAAGAGGCTACTCAATCAGCCGAGAGTAATCCCCTTTTTAGAGGTTGTTCTGGGGGGAGGATAAGGGGCACCTGCAGGCCTTGGAGTGTAGTTCTCAGGATCAGTGAATTTTGCAGACAGTGCAGGGATACAAACTAGAATTTTACTCTATCCCACAGCAGATGGGTCTTCCCCATTCTATTCATTTTTCCCCTACAGAGAGCAATTTCATAGGCAAAATCAGTTCCCTCCTCGGCAAGCAGGCAATAATCAGGTCGAGCCCGCACCCCCTAGGGTTTGTCAGTACGATATTCCTAGCGCAAAAGAAGGGCTGAGGATCCTAAATCTTAAGGTCTTCAATTCTAGGATAGTATACTGCCATTTCACAATGGAGGGTTTTCATCTTTTATGAGATCTTTTGCTACTGGGAGATTGGCTTGTGCACCTAGATTTCTAAGACGCTTATCTAACTGTCCCCATTTATGCTCCTCATCGACGTTATCTTCAGTTTTGCTGGTGAAACCAGTTCTACAAGTTCACCATTCTTTCATTTGGCCTGTCATCAGCCCCTTGGTGTTTCACCAAGCTGTTGCGACCCGTAGTGCAATTCCTCAGGGAAAGGGGTGTGCGCCTCATCATCTATCTCAACAACATTTTGATCATGGCTCAAAGCGTAGACACAGTCCTTTTACATCTATCATGGACTATCCAGGTTCTGCAACTTCTGGGATTTGTGATAAACTCAGACAAATCGATCATGACTACATCTCAGTCCACAGAATTCTTAGGCTTCCAGGTAGATTCGATCACAGCTCACCTAAGGTTACCTCTAACGAAACGGAACTCTATCAAAAAAGAGTTGAGAAGAGCCCTTGCCTTTCAGACTATTTTGTTGCAGACCCTTGCACGTCTGGTGGGCCTGTTTACCTCCTCGATACAGGCGATATTTCGGTGTCCCCTTGATGACCAGGCCCTTCAACGTTTGAAAATCGTACATCTACAGAAAGGACTGTTGTATTCGAAGCAGATTCTTTTATAAGAGGAGGCCAGGTCAGAAATACATCGGTAGCTAGAGTACATAGATGCGTGGAATGACAGGGCCATTTTGGCATCCTCTCTGAAGATAGTGATAGAATCAGATGCCAGCTGATTGGGTTAGGGGGCTTGGTGTGGCTGAGTGGAGACCGGAGGCAGATGGCCCTTGGAGGAATTGAGTCTACACATCAACTGTCTGGTGCTCCTGAGTGGAGGCCTTTGCGATTCTTTCCCTCTCCCCTGCAAGGAGAACTGCTGTATTCTGTTTTGAATGTACAACAGCTTGGCAGTACAATACATAAACAGCCTGCGAGCAACCAGATTGTGGTTCTTGGTGGCGATTACCAAGGAGTTTTGGAATTATTGTCAGGTGGAGATACAGTTAACAGAGATAATCCTCGTCCCCCATCTCTGGCAAGCTCAGTCTTGGTTTCCAGGGGCAACGTCACTGTCATGTGCTCTTCTGATTTAAATCCCATCCTGTTCCTGTCTACTTTTGGATCCATCAGGGCTTCCTCATCCAATAATAATGTCAGACATGTGTCCCTCATAACATGGAGACTTTCAGATGACGTTGGCAAGTCCTGGGAGTTTCAGGTGATGCAATGTTCTTATCCTAATCTTGGGATCCCTCCACTCACAATCTCTGCAAGACTTCCTGGAGAAGATGGGTTTGTTGGTGTGGTGAACGTTTGTTGATCCCTTGGAGGCAAACAGCACTGTGATTGTCAATTTATTTTCCGATTTGGCATCTCAGGATTAATAATTTTAGATCAGGTGTTTATGCTTGACACCTGCATCTAGAAGGCATATCTGTGGGTGAACACTTTGGTTTGTAAACTTCTCAAGGGTATCAGGATGGTCAGACCCACTAAACCGAAATATGCTATCTTGTGGTATGTGGAGGTCGTGTTGCTATTTTTGAGAGCCTGGACATGTAATGAGAATCTCTCATGCAAACAATTGTCGGCGAGCCTCACTCTGACGTGTTTCTGATGTGCATGCTTTGGATTTGGCAGGTAGAGTATTTAGTCCTGCTGGAGTTTCTTTTTCTTTATCTCGATGTACACAGACTGCATCACTTTGCATTTCCTACCCAGCCTTTCCCCATAATACCAAATTATGTGTGATGAAACGTCTAAAGGCTTATGAAGATTGTACTCGTGAGATTCCTTGAGATTCCCAGGGTCAAGTGTTCATTTCCGTACAGAGTCCATTCGGACTGGTCTCTGCAATCACTTTGGCTAGATGTGTCAGATGGTTGCTGGGGTAGCTGGGATAGACATTACTAAATTCGGAATACATTCTGTTCGTGGGACCATGGCATCTAAAGCTTTTCGTGCATATTCACATTTAGAGGACGTAATGGCTGCGGCACACTGGTCTTCTCACTCTACTTTCAATGTATTCTATCATAAACCTATTGTAGATGTAATGTCTACGATGGTGGAATAGCTTCAAACCAGCCTAATCCAAAGCTTCTGGTCCTACCATAGAATAAAAACATTTCTAGATAACAGGTCAAGAATTTTCAATTCTGTTAAGGACATGAGGCGAGGATTATCCCACAGGTAAATCAAATGTATGTGTATATATAATTCTGTTGATGTATATGTATAATGTTATTATGATATTCTCACATGCCCGCCTGTTTGATTTCCCGTTGACAAGATCATGGTTATTCCCACATTTCTTGTAGGAAGCTGGCCTGGTGTGATGGCAAAGAAAGGGCTCCCCATGATCTATTATAGAAAAGGGACAAGGGGGACAAATAAAACCACAAAAAATCCCTCATGGCAAAAAAGGAGGCAATAAATACTGGATCAAAAAGGGTTCCTAGAGTCGGAATCCCAACATCACAAATCAAAGCACATCCCATGCTCAAAGATCATCAACAATTATATATAGACTAAAAGGTGTGATGTTTATTTAATCAAATATATGTTCATAAGTTAAATAATAACCAAAATGACTCTATGACTAATCAACAAAAGCAATATAATAATAAATGAAGATCCCTAGAAAAAAACAATATAATGAAAACAATATACCCAATCACTCAGTTGCATTCACACAAGACCTAAAAATAGAGACATGAAGGACAAAACATTCAATAACATCAAAGGATAACCCCTCACACAGCTAAATAAATTGTATCAAATAAACCAATCCTCCTCAGAAATGAGGCATTGACAATATTACAATGAACTCATATGTCCAGCTTCTATAGTCCTCAAACTGCCATTTATTGAGAGAGGTTCTTTAAATCTTTAAAGTCTTCTATCTTATTGTTGGTTCCATCAATACTCCTTGAGTGTCCATCTTAATCTTTCATATATGGCCTTCTTCACCTCCTTATATACAGAGGAGGGGGTATTGCTCAATACAGTGTTGTTATCCTGTGTATCTGTGTCAGGCTGAATCCAATGCAATGTCCTGGATGTATGAGCCAGTGCCGACATACGTTTCGGTGAATAACGACCCCTCTGGGTAACTCACATTCCTCAGGGCACAATATGTGAGTGTTAAAAAATGTTCCTAGGGACATGCATGATATTCCTCCATTTTATCTTTCTGAAACATAAACAAATAAAATGCTTACAACTCCGAGCTTGAGATCAAAACAAACTACATAAAGACACACATAACAACAAAGGAAGAGCATAGACAAAACAGAAGAAGATGACAAAAACAAAAAAATAGAAAAAGGGGGAGAAAGAATGATATCCAACTTCAAAGTCACCCAGAAGGGTAATTCTCATGCAGAGTGGCATGGGAAAATATCCTGTATCGCTGCTCAAGTGATATAAAAGAAAATCACATAAATTGTGCATTATTTGGTTTCTCACCCTGTCACCTTCCTGAAGATGGAAATAAAATCAATAATTTGGAAAGGTAGATCGGAAGGAGCTAGGAAGATGTTAATAACTCCTTTATGTGCAGGAACTTACAGACATAGGAGGTCATTACGACCCTGGGGGCCGGCGGTACGTTGGCAGTAACACCGCCAACAGGCTGGCGGTGTTCCGCCAGCAATTATGACCGTGGCGGAATTGCCACGGTCATACCGCCGGCCCCTCCACTTTCCAGCCAGGATTCCGCCTGGCGGTCATAATCCCCAGGGCAGCGGTGCCAGCACCGCTGCCCTCCCCGACCGCCGGCCTGTCCATGGCGGTAAACACCGCCATGGAAAGGCCGGCGGTAAGGGGGCTTTGGGGGCCCCCAGGCATAGCCCCGTTGCGCATTTCACTGCCCGAATTTCGGGCAGTGAAATGCGCGACGGGTGCTACTGCACCCGCTGCACATCAGCATTGCCGCCGGCTCTATTACGAGCCGGCTGCAATGTTGATGTGACATTTCCGCTGGGCCAGCGGAAATGTCATAATAAGGAGACAGAAATACCGCCGGCAATGGCGGTATTCTGTCTCCTGCGGCCTCGGCGGTCTTTTGAAAAGACCGCCGAGGTCGTAATGACCCCCATAGTCACGCAAAGTGAATTCATATAGCGATACTAAATAGGTGAAAGTACTTCCTTCCAACACCCGAATTATATTGAAATTACTTTCTTACTTTGCAGACTATCAAAAGGTCAGATTTTTTTGCTGCTCAAATATGACCATACAAAATCTCCTGAAACGTCTCCCTATTTATCAGGGTTCCTATATTGCAAAAAAACCAATGCTTGAAAACTATGTAAGCTAGTGTGATCGTTTAATGTAAATTATTCTCTTAATTCAGCATCGCCCATTAGTACTGTAGAAATGAATTCAGATAAATTACTTGTGTCCTACCTGATGTATCAAAAGTACTATCACGTCCAGGGATTTAATACAACCAGAGTTTTTTTTATATTCACGGGGTGGTCTCTTCACAGCGCGAGCTGCCCCGAATGGCAAGGCAGAACCGAACACTGATGCCAAATTCTCCTGCAATAATCGTTATTCCACTAGGGCTGTGGTCCCAATCCAAATGATAAGGGGGGCTTAAAGAATATTATATGATGAAAAGCAGCCGACAGAATAGCCTGCCACAAATTATACCCTAATTGCATTACCAATGAGTTACAAAGACTAGTGATAAACATGGAAAGAGGACTATCTGTTAAAGAAAAAGAAAGAAAACAAGAAGCTAAATGGTATCCATCTTGAGATGTTACGAAACCAGCATAGTGCACTGAATGAATACAAATAAAGTACACAGAAAATCCTCGATATGATAAGGTAAAACATGAATAAATTACTAATGTTGGCCTTGTTATTAACAGGAATATACATTATGTGCAAGACATCCTTACACAAAAAAAAGTATATTTAGAAAAACATATATTTATAAAAGAAATTATATTTAGAACTAATATTCTAACGTATCGCCATCAAATATATGTCACTTCATAAGAAACATTTTTCCCAAGAGATTCTGTCATTCAGTCCTTGATCAACTGTATTGAAAAAATAAATCCAGAAAACTTCTCTTTTCTTCCTATACTTATCATAGTCCACATATGGTGTGGAAGTCTTTTCTAGAATAATCCATTTAAGTTCATTTTCATGGTGTTGCTTTTCCAAGCAATGGTCAACTAGAGGAGCTTGAAGACACTTATTTCTGATTGCTGACTTATGCTCACTGAATCTAGGTCTAAATTGACAGCCCATTTCTCCTAAATATCCAAGATGGCAAGGGCATATAATGCAATAAATGACATTAGCACTATGGCATTTAGTCATCATTTTAAGACATATAGGGCCTCATTCCAACGTTGGCTGGCGGCGGGCGCCGCCAGTCAAACGGGAACCGCCAAATGGCCGCTCTGGCTTTCCCGCTGGGCCGGCAGGCGACCGCCAAAAGGGCGCCCGCCGGCCCAGCGGGAAAGACCCTGCAACAAGGAAGCCGGCTCCGAATGGAGCCGGCGGAGTTGCAGGTGTGCGACGGGTGCAGTTGCACCCGTCACGATTTTCACTGTCTGCAAAGCAGACAGTGAAAATCTTTATGGGGCCTGTTAGGGGGCCCCACGACACCTGTTCCCGCCATCCTGTTTCTGGCAGTGTAAACCTCCAGAAACAGGCTGGCGGGAAGGGGGTCAGAATCCCCATGGCGGTGCTGCAAGCAGCGCCGCCATGGAGGATTCATCAGGCCAGGGGACGACCGGCGGGAAACCGCCGGATCCCCTTTTCTGACCGCGGCTTTACCGCCGCAGTCAGAATGGCCCTGGAAGCACCGCCAGCCTGTTGGCGGTGCTTCCGTGGTCCCCGGCCCTGGCGGTCATGGACCGCCAGGGTCGGAATGACCCCCATAGTTTTATTATTGAGATGGAAAGTGTCAGATACTAAAGCTTGAACACAAGCATGGCAAATGCCACATCGATGATTGCCTAGCACAGGCTGAGTCCCTGTGATACTTTTCTGAATAAATGTGTTTTTATTACTAATACGTGGGTGCACCAATTTATATCTCAAATTGGGATTTCTTTTAAATGCAAACATCGGTCTTGGGAGAGCGATATAGTCATTGTTAGTGTTCAAAATATTCCAAAAGGTGTTAATGATGCCCTGTATTTTGTTGTTGATGTTGTAATGTCTGATAACGCATACCATTCTAGACTGTTCCATCTTCTTGTGTGGTTCCAATAAAGCGTCATGATTGTAATACTTTGCTCTTTTATAGGCATCTCGTATTACTCTTTATGGGTATCCTCTCTGAATGAAGTTCTCCTTCATTCTGATGGCCTTCTTGTCATATTCCAATACACTGCTACAGTTCCTTCTAATTCTGGGCAACTGGCTAAATGGAATACTCTGTATCTGACTACTAGGATGGTAACTTTTAAAGTGTAATAGTGTATTTCTTGCTGTAGGTTTAGTGCAGAGAGTAACTTGGAGGTGTCCCTTTTCCTCAAAAATCAGGATGTCTAGGAACTCAATCTTATGCCTGCTATGGTTAGAAGTAAATTTAAGATTGTCGCCGCAAAGGTTGAGCCAGTCTATAAATTCATATAGATATTTCTCCTCTACTTCCCATATGAAGAAAATATCGTCTATACACCGGTCCCAATGGGAGATATTTTCAAAGAATGGGGCAATTTCATTATATATATATATCTTCTTTCAAACAGACCCATATAGATATTCACCACGCTTGGAGCACACGTAGCTCCCATGCTGACTCCCTTGATCTATCTAAATATTTCCCCATTGAAATCAAAGACATTGTTGGTCAGCACTACATCAAGACAACTCATTATGAAATCTACAGGAACATCAGCAGTTTCTTCTACAAACATCTGTTGGACCGCATTATAGGCTGCTTCTTGTGGTATGTCAGTATATAGCACCTCAATGTCCAATGCGACAAAAAAAGCTTTCTCAGAATTAAAGCTAAGTCTTTCCATCCTTAGTATAATTTGTCCCGTATCTTTTATGTAGGAACGGAATCTGGAAATAAGGGGTTGAAGAAAAAAAATCTATGTATTTAGACAATGGTTCAGTAGCTAAACCAATCATTGAAACTATAGGCCTAAGGTGGGGAGGGTCATTGACCAGTTTGTGCATTGTAGGCACTCCATAAATTACAGGTTATTTAGGATTATTGATCATCAGAAAATACACTTCAGCCTTTGTTATAGCACCACTTTGAATATCCCTCTCACAGATTGTCTGAATCTTTGAGCAAATACTTACTATAGGACTACCTCTCACCTTTTGATAGTGTTCTGTGACCAAAAGCATTGCTTTCATTTTCTGTTTGTAAACTTCTGTACTCATCAAGACTGTTCCTCCACCTTTATTGCATGGTTTCACTGTAATGTCTTTGTTGAATTAGAGATCTCTCATAGCTTCTCTCTGTTGTACTGTAAGTTTTGGGGTCGGGGAAGGGACATATTTGAGTACTTTGTTGATTTTGTCAGAAACTATTTTTTCAAAGACCCCTACTTCAGTGCCCAAAGTATTTAAATTTGGGATAAATCTAGATTGGGGCTTAGAAACCTCAATAATTTGATCAGGATTACTTTCTCTATTTTGGAAGAATTTTTTTTATCTGATTTTGCTAAAAAAAATGCCTGTATGTCTGTCTTAATTTCAAATTTGTTTAACCTCTGACTAGGGACAAAGGAAAGACCCTTATCTAAAAGTTCCAAGGTTGCTTTCTTCAGTTGGAAATTAGTCAGATTAAAAATAGGGAAAGCTGTTCCTGTACTTATGTTTTCCAGTATTGCTGTTTCCTTGTCCAAAGAAACTGATGGTGAAAAACTACAGAAAACTTTCAAGTAAGCGCTAACTGTGAACTGCATTTACCAGGATGCAAAGGGGCAAAGTGTGCTGGGGTGTGAGGCAGTGTGCTCCCAACCCCCCCTTCTTCTTTAAAAGGTTCCCTTGAGCCAGTGAGCTGACGAGCTTTGGAGATGCATCTGTGTGCCTGTGAGTGGTACTTGACCTGACAGGATTTTGGCAGCATTTCCAGCAACCCCAGATTAATTTTCTTTGTTCTCTACTCTCTACTGATGAAGGGCTAAACCCAGAAACACGTGTAGAGATATTCAGCAATGTCTGCACCAACTTTGGTGAAACACTACGGATAACTTTTAAGTAAGTGCTAAATGTGAACTGCATTCACCAGGATGCAAAGGGGGAATTGTGCTGGGATGTGAGGCAGTGTGCTCCCAACTCCACTTTCTGTAGGTTAGTCAGTGTCTAGAAGCCAGGCACTCTAGAGGTAGCTGTGGATGAGCAGCCAAGACTTATCTAGGAGACATGCAAAGCTCATGAAATACCATTGTAGTCACACTTACTACTTACACACATGAAAGAAAACACTCATGGGGTCATTACGACCCCGGCAGTCAGTTCTATTATGGCGGTAGTACAGCCAACAGGCTGGTGGTACTTACAGTCATACTATGACATTGGTGGTATGGCTGAAGCCATACCGCCAATGTACCACACCGACCGCCATGGCGGTAACAGCTCTGGAGATGTGTATCTCCAGTATCTGGAGATATGTATGTTAGGGCTTACCTTTACCCAAAGTTGGACAGCTGGAAGAGAGGACCATCGGGACCACTTCAGTCTACCACCTGTAATGCAGGACCCACACAACTAGGCAACAGAGCAGCCGGTCGTTGTCGTAGTTGTTGCCTGCAGAAGCAGGGGAGTGACTCCTTCGCCCCAAAGGAGATTCCTTCTTCTTTCTGATGCAGGCTGAAGACGGGCTATCCTCATAGGATGCACGACCGGGAAAATGTTGCAGTTGCTGGTAGGAGCCAGAGATACAATGTTGTGGGAGGCGTCTTGCTTCCTTGTTGCAGCTTGTAGGGTCCTGAAGAGTCCAGATGCAGCTTCTTCGGTCAGAAGTTGGTCAGAAGTCGATGTGGAGGCTGCAGAGGATTCCTGCTGGAGTCTTGCAATCCGAACCCGAGGAACCACCCAAGAGAGAGACCATAAATAGCCCTGAAAGGGGGATGGGTCACCTAGCTGGGTGACCACCTATCAGGATGGGTCTCTGACGTCACCTGCTGGCACTAGCCACCCAGATGCTCCCAGAGTTCCCTTCCAACCTCAGATCCAAGATGACAAACCCCAGGGACCCTCTGGAGGAGCTTTGAGCACCACCCCTTGGGTGGTGATGGACAGAGGAGTGGTCACTTCCCTTTCCTTTGTCCAGTTTTGCCCCAGAGCTGGGGGTTCCCTGAGCCAGTGTAGACTGGCTTATGCAAGAAGGGCATCAAATGTGCCCTTCAAAACACTGCCAGTGGCATGGGGAAGCTACCCTCCCAAGCCTGTAACAGCTATTTCCAAAGGAAGAGGGTGTAACACCTCTCCCCCAAAGGAAATCCTTTGTTCTGCCTTCCTGGGCTCGAGCTTCTCAAACAACAAGAAGGCAGAAACCTGTATGGGAGGTGGCAGCAGCTTGTGCAGCATGGAAACCATCAGAAGGCTTTAATTGCAATACCAGGGGTCCTCTAAGGAGCCCCCAGAGTACATGAAATTGTAGAACCAATGCTTGCAAAAGCACTGGGAAATGATTCCAACATGTTTGATACAAAACATGCCTATGTTCGGAGTTACCATTATGTAGCTGGACAAAGGTATTGACCTATGACCAGTACACGCATAAAATGGTGTCCCCACACTCACGAAGTTCGGGAACTCTGCTAGTACAGGGGTGCCCTCACACACAGGTACTTTGCACCCTGCCCTCTGGGCTGGAAGGCCTGCCATAGGGGTGACTTATAAATAACTTGGTGCAGTGAAAAAGTGGCAGTGAGAGGGTGTTTGCACCTTTTCATGCAGGCTTCAATGGCAGTCCTGCAGAACATTTGCTTGGGCTCCCTATGGGTGGCAAAATATATGCTGCAGCCCATAGGGATCCCCTTGAACCCCATAGCCCTGGGTACCTAGGTACCATATACTAGGGACTTATACTGGGGCACCAGTGTGCCAATTGTGGGTGAAATACTGAATATTGGGAGAAAGAACACAATCACTGGGGTCCTGGTTAGCAGGATCCCAGTGAACACAGTCAAACACACTGACGTCAGGCAGAAAAAGGGGGTAACCATGCCAAGAAAGAAGGTACTTTCCTACACACACACCCTCCAAATGAGGGACAAGAGGGCTAACCTTGCCCAGAAGAGTCTTCCTTGTCTAAGTGGAAATATCTGGAGAGTCCATCTGCATTGAAATGGATACTCCCATGTCTATGTTCCACTGCAAAGTGCATACTATGTAGGGAAATGGACCACCTCAACAATATGGGGCTTTCTCCTTTCATCTGTTTAAGCCGAAAGAGAGGTTTGTGGTCTGTCTGAACAAGGAAGTGAGTACCTAAAAGGTATGGTCTCAGCTTCTTCAATGCCCAGACAACAGCAAAGGCCTCCCTCTCTATGGCTGACCAGCGCTTTTCTCTGGGGGTCAACCTTCTGCTAATGTAAGCTACTGGTTGATCCCAGCCCTCTGTATTAAGTTGTGAGAGGACTGTCCCAACCCCTACGTCTGAAGCGTCAGTCTCAAATATGAACTTCTTGGAGTAGTTTGGGCTCTTTAGAACAGGTGCAAAGCACATGGCCTGTTTGAGTTCCTCAAAAGTTTTTTCACAGCTGCCTGTACATAATACCTTTTAGGCATTTTCTTGGAGGTGAGGCCATTAAGAGAGGCAACAATGGAGCCATAGTTCTTAATGAACCTCATGTAATACTCAGTGAGACATATGAAGGCTCTGACCTGGGTTTGTTTAGTATGGGGAGTCCAATCCAAAAGGGTTTGGATCTTCCCCTGTAGTGGCTGAATCTGTTCTCCACCTACTAGGTGTCTCAGATAAACCACCTTCCCCTGCCCTATCTGGCACTTTGAAGGCTTGATAGTGAGGCCTGCATTCTGCAGAGCCTCCAAAACATTTCAGAGGTGTACCAGGTGATCATCCCTGGTGGAGGTAAACACAGCTAGGTTATCTAAATATGCTGCACTGTAGGCTTCAAAAAGCTTGGAAGACTGTCTTGTCCAGCCTCTGAAAAGTGGCAGGTCCATTCTGCAAGCCAAAGGGCATTACTGTAAATTGGTAGTGCCCTCCAATGGTAGAGAATGCTGTTTTTGGTTTGGCATCTTCTGACAATTGAATCTGCCAATAGCCAGCAGTAAGGTCAAAAGTGCTAAAATACTTGGCAGATGCCAGTGTATCTATGAGCTCATCCGCCCTGGGCATAGGATGAGCATCGGTTTTGGTTACTGTTTTGATCCCTCTATAGTCAACACAAAACCTCATCTCTCTTTTCCCATTCTGAGATTGAGGCTTCAGGACAAGAACCACTGGGCTAGCCCAGGGTCTATCAGAGTGCTCAATGACTCCTAGGTCCAGCATCTTTTGCCCCTCTGCTTTGATGCAGTCCCTTACATGGTCAGGCTGCCTGTATATTTTACTTTTAATAGGTAGGCTGTCCCCTGTATCAATGGTGTGTTCACACCATGTGGTTTGTCCAGGTGTAAGGGAATACAGTTCAGAGAACTACCTAGGAGATTTCTGCAGTCTTCTTTTTGGGACTTAGAAAGGCAATCTGCTAAGACTACCCCGTCAACTGAGCCATCAGCTGCAGAATTTGAGAAGAGATCAGGAAGAGGGTCACTATCTTCTTCCTGTCCCTCATCAGTGACCATGAGCAGGGTTAAGTCAGCCCTGTCATAGTAGGACTTTAGGAAGTTCACATGAAGTACCCTGAGGGGATGTTTTCAAGTGCCAAGGTCTACTAAATAAGTGATCTCACCCTTTTTCTCCACTATGATGTGCGGTCCACTCCACTTGTCTTGGAGTGCTCTGGGCACCACAGGTTCCAGCACCCACACTTTCTGTCCTGGTTGGTACAGTCAGGACAGACTTCTGGACATGCCACTGCCTTTGTAATTCTTGGCTTGCCTGAAGGTTCTTACTGGCCTTCTTCATGTACTCAGCTATCCTTGATCCGAGGCCAAGTACATAATCCACTATATCTTGTTTAGGGGGCTTCAGGGGTTGCTCCCAACCCTCCTTCACAAGAGCCGGTGGACCCCTAATAGGGTGACCAAAGAGGAGTTCAAAGGCGCTGTAGCCCACTCCTTTTTGGGGCACCTCTATGTAGGCAAAGAGGAGGCATGGTAATAGGACATCCCATCTCCTCCTGAGTTTTTCAGAGAGTCCCATAATCATGTCTTTGAGTGTTTTGTTAAAACGCGCAACCAACCCATTTGTTTGGGGGTGGTCAGGTATGGTGAATTTGTAGGTTACACCACACTTTTTCCACATTGCTTTTAAGTATGCAAACATGAAGCTGCTACCTCTGTCTGATACAACTTCTTTTTGGAAACCCAACCTAGAAAAGATTCCCAGGAGGGCCTTGGCCACTGCAGGAGCTGTAGTGGTCCTAGGAGGTATGGCTTCTGGATACCTGGTAGCATGGTCCACCACCACTGGAATAAATCTGTTTCTAAAAGCTGTGGGGCCAACAATGTCAACCCCTACCCTCTCAAAGGGTACCCCAACCACTGTAAGTGGAATTAAGGGGGCCTTTGGAGTGCCAACTGTCTTGCCACTGGCTTGACAGGTGACACAGTAGAAGCAAAACTCCTTTGTGTATTCTGACATATGGGGCCAGTGAAAGTGAGGGACCACTCTGTCCCAGGTTTTACTTTGCCCCAGGTGACCAGCAAGGGGAATGTCATGGGCTAAGGTCAACAAAAACTCCCTGTATTGCAGAGGGATTACTAATCTTTTGGTGGTACCAGGTTTCGGTTCTCTTGGTTCTGAATAGAGGAGGTTGTTTTCCCAGTACACCCTGAGGGTGCCACTGACATCCCCTGCTTCATGTTTGACAGCTTGCTGTCTCAAACCCTCAAGTGTGGGACAAGTCTGTTGAGCCACACGTAACTCCTCCCTGGTAGGCCCCAACTGCACCTAAGAGTTTGGCTGTGTCAGCTTGAAGTTCTTCAGGTGTAGGTCCTGTCCAAGGAGTAGATTCCTCCTCCTCGAAGGAAGAGTCCTCAGTGGAGGGAGGGATAGGGGATAATATCTTCCCCTTTCTACCTCTGCTTTAAGGAAGCTCTTGGGCTATAGATTCAGGATCCAAGTATCCCTGTTCTCTTTGCTTCTTGGCCTGAGCCCTAGTCAAAGCAAAGATAGGCCCAGGAATGTACAGCATGGCTGCATGGGCCTCCAACTCTACTTTAGCCGACGCTGAAGTCTCCAAGTCGTTCACTAGTAGACACTCTACAGGTAGGTCTATGAACACTACAACCTTTTTTGGACCAGTAACCACCCCCTCCCCCAGCTGAGATCAACAACTGCCATGGGGTGGCTCGCAGTATTGTTGTTGGTGTCAGTCACATGGTACTGATGACCAAGTAGGTGTTGCTTAGGGGACACCAGTTTTTCAGTCACCATGATGACACTGGCACCTGTGTCCCTGTAGGCCTCAACCTGAACACCATTTATTAGGGGTTGTTGCTTGCACTTATACGTATTAAGGGGATAAGCAACAAGGGTGGCAACGTCATTGCCACCATCAGAGACTAGAACAGCCTCAGTGGTTTCCCTAACTAAACCAGACCCCAATACACTTCCCAGAGAGAGCCTTGCTACACCCTTGAATTGACTATTGGTAGTATTAGTCTTCCCACCACCACTGCTATTGCTAGGGGCACTAGTTGTAAGAGTGGGGGTAGTAGTGGTTGGAGGTTTGGTGCTTTTCTTAGGACAGGAGCTGTCTCTTGCCCTATGGCCTTTGTTTCTACAAATATAGCACCAAGGCTTTTTGTTCTGATTGTTTTAGGAAGAGGATTTAGACCCACCATCAGAAGAATTTTGTGGGCCTGATGAGGACTCTTTCTTATCTTTGTCCCTCCCTTTGTCATGTGACTTACCACTTTCCTTCTTCTTGTCTTTTTCACCCCGTGTGAGCTTTTATGCTCACCCTTGTTCTGACCCATTATTCTGCCTTCTTTCCCAATTCTTGGGGAGAGGTTGGATCTGAGTCTACCAAGTATTGGTGCAATAAATCAGACACACAATTATTTAAATATGCTCTCTCAGTAACAGATTAAACAAGCCTGCGTAGTCAGACGCTTGTCTGCCATGTAACCAGCCTTCTAAAGCTTTAACAGACCAGTCCACAAAGTCAACCCAAACTTGTGAGGCCTATTTTCTGGTCTCCCTGAACGTAATTCTGTATTGTTCAGTGGTGAGACCAAAACCATCTAAAAGTGCAGTTTTTAGAATTGTGTAGTTGTCTGCATCTTTTTCCCTGACAGTGAGAAGTCTATCCCTCTCCTTGTCAGAGAAGGACAACCATAGAATAGCAGCCCACTGTCTTTGAGGGGCCTTCTGAACTTTACAGGCCCTCTCAAGTGCAGCAAACCACTTGTAAATATAACCCCCAACCTTGTATGGGGGAACAATTTTGTGCAGGTTTCTGGAATCCAAGTAGTCCTCCCTGACTCTGTAATCCCTGAAACCTGAGTTGTTGCTGTCACCATAGGGTGCTAACCCTAACTCCTGTCTCTCTCTCTCTCCACTGCCAAGGCCTCCCTATCAAGGGCTCGCTGTTGCTGCTGCAGCCTCAGCCTGGCCTCCTCCAGTCTCAGTTTCCTGAGCTCTCTATCTATAGAGTCATCCCCTGGAGTTGTGTAGTGGGATCCTTCAGACACTGATGTGATGTGAGAGTGAGCAGAGGTGGATCTATTCCTAGGTTTTGTGACCCTTTCTACTTGCCCTCTGGATGTGAAAGGAGCCCTACCAGTGTGACTTCCCTTCTCTCTACCAGCTATGCTAGTTGTTCTGCTAGGAATGTGATGATCCCTTGAAGTACCCTTCCCCAGATCTAGAATGTCATTTTCTTCCTCATTGGGGTTAGGGTATATTTATTTTTCCTCCTCCTCCTGGCCACCAGCTTGGACCTGATCATCCTGTAGGAGGAGACCTATGAGCAGACTCTTATTAGGGTTCCCCCTTTGCCTAATTTCCTCTCTGCAAACAGCCCCTTCAGTTCCTTGAAGGTCAGGTTCTCATAGGAAGAATCCATGAACTCAGAGTATGTCCAGCTGCAGACATGGTGTGTGTTAGGATAGTGTAGGGTGTACCTAACCTACCTAACTCCTAGTCTCTCAGAAAGAAGTTTAGAGCAAGGGCTATGCCTACATCCTAGCTTACCTAAACTTTAGAGACTAGTTTCCTGCAGTAGGTACTATGTATACCTCTAGGTAAGGAGTGGTCTTTCCTGTGGAAAGCACCAGGTGACAGAGTAATACGGCAAGTGCAAGTACTTATCCCACCACTGCACCACCAATGTAGGTAGCTGGCCTGGTGTGTGGTGGGTACCAATGGTACTTACACCTTATTCCAGGTCCAGGTACCCCTTACTGGTGTAGTGTAGTCAGTGTCTAGAAGCCAGGCTCTCTAGAGGTAGCTTTGGATAAGCAGCCAAGGCTTATCTAGGAGACATGCAAAGCTCATGCAATACCACTGTAGTCACACTTACTACTTACACACATGAAAGAAAACAATAAGTGTTACAAAAATAAAGGTATTTTATTTTGGTAACACAAATACCAAAAATACCATAGAGGCTATACTCCCTCAGTGGGTTAGTAATACACAAATTATACACTAGTATGCAGAAACAGGCATAAAAACAGTTAGAAAACAGTGCAATTAGTGAAAATCACAATAGAGAAAAATAGGCCTGGGGGAGCACAAACAATATACTAAAGAAATGGAATGCGAAAGTCGGTCCCCCACATAGGTAAGTGTAGTGTGTAGAGGGGAGCTGGGTATAATAGGAAAACCGAAAGGTAAGTACCACAACCCACACCAGCGACCAGAGAAGCAGGAGTAAATGACTGTAAATTTCCCTGATCACACACAGAGAAGAGAAGAAGAATTATGCAAAGCCCAGAAGAGACTGAGAGACACCAACAGTGTATTCCTGGACAAAAGGACCTGTGGAATAAGGGGACCAAGTCCAAGAACCACAGCAGAGTCCAGGAAGGGCTGGAGCCCTTACCCACCAGGATGAAGGTGCAAGAAGTGACCCACCAGTCATGAAGAGTCAGCACTGCAACCAAGATAACGAAGTAGGGTTCCTAGAGGATGCAGGTGATCTCCAACACCGGAAGGAGGACTGCTGTTTAGGTTTGTGTCTTCGGGTTCCGCCAACACACCTTGGCACACGCAAATCTCCCCGGTAAGCAGAAAGAGAAGCTGCCTGGGACCACCTAGGAGGGGGAACCAGAGGGGGCCCTCAGAGACAAAGAGAGTCCACAGAAGCCCAGGCAGTGCCACAGGAGACCCACAAGACAGGGACAAGAAAGTCACAGAAGAGGCCCACACAGCACAACGAGAAAGGCTCCCACACTGCCGGAGAACCACTCAGGGAGCTGTGCATCACGGAAAAGAGTGCTGAGGCTGGAGCTTTAAGATGCCTGAAGGTCCAGTGGAAAGGATGCCAACAAGACTTGGCAGCTGCATAGGACGTGATGAATGAGGGTCCTGTCCTGTGTGGGCAGTCAAGGGCTTACCTCCACCCAAGTTGGACAGCTGGAAGACAGGACCATCGGGACCACTTCAGTCCACCACCCATGATGCAGGATCCATACAACTCAGCAGGAGAGGGGATCCACGCAGCTGGTCGTCGTCATAGTTGGTGCCTGCAGAAGCAGGGGAGTGACTCCTTCACCCCAAGGGAGATTCCTTCTTCCTTCTGATGTAGGCTGAAGAAGGGCTGTCCTCAGAGGATGCACGACTGGGGAAATGTTGCAGTTGCTGGAAGGAGCCGGAGATACAATATTGCAGGAGGCGTCTTGCTTCTTTGTTGCAGCTTTTAGGGCCCTGAAGAGTCCAGATGAAGCTTCTTTGGTCAGAAGTTGAAGTAGAGGGTGCAGAGGATTCCTGCTGGAGTCCTGAAATCTGAATCTGAGGAACTACCCAAGAGAGAGACCCTAAATAGCCCTGAAAGGGCAATTGGTCACCCAGCTGGGTGACCACCTATCAGGAGGGAGCTCTGACATCACCTGCTGGCACTGGCCACTCAGATGTTCGCAGAGTCCTCTGCCAACCTTGGCACCAAGATGGCCAAACCAAGGGACCCTCTGGAGGAGCTCTGAGCACCACCCTTTGGGTGGTGATGGACAGGGGAGTGGTCACTCTCCTTTCCGTTGTCCGGTTTTACACCAGAGAAGGGACTGGGGGTTCCTGAATCAGTGTAGACTGGTTTATGCAAGGAAGGCACCAAATGTGTCCTTCAAAGCACTGCCAGTGGTTTGGGGAGGCTAACTCTTCCAAACCGGTAACACCTATTTCTAATGGGAGGGGGTGTAACACCCCTCTCCCAGAGAAAATCCTTTGTTCTGCCTTCCTCCACAGCATTCCCCATGTATAATGCCTTTGTCTTTACTAGTTTGCCATTGCTGTTGAACTTTCTCCTGTACTTTAACCCTGAACTTTAATTGCGGCTCTTCTAGAATTTCTAACCTCCTCTTTCTATCTTCCCTACTCAATTAATTTGACTTTAGTATTTCTTCTGATTTTACAATATCGTTCTCTAATTGCCCAAGCTGCGCTCTCTCCTCACCCAGTTTACTGATAAACCTTTAAGGGAACTACTTTTAACCAGGCCTTATAAGCATCCCAAACTATATGTATAGGGTGCCAAGACAAAACTAATCTGTTCCATGCAGCACCGCAGCAACTATCCTGAGCTGTAGCAGGATCCTCCTGCTAAGCATCCAAAGCCTGATCTCATACCAGTTCCTCAAATCAATTTGTTACAGCATTGCAGTGTGGTTTGACAAGTGAATGGGAAGGTGTTCTATCCCAACTACATTTTTTCAGTTCTGTTGTCCATAAAAATAGTCCAATCTGGAATAGTGTCCATGCTTTTTACTATGAAAAGTATAATCCCTATGCGTCCCTCTCACTTTGAGCCACACATTGCAAATGGTAACATTTTCTGTCATGTCCAACAAATATTTCCTCATCTTTGGGGAACTACACTGGATCTGATTTGAGGACAATGTTATTATCCAGTGAGATATTGAAGTCCCCACCCAGAATGATGGGGGACCCAAAATCCACTAGACTACAAAAAGTTGGGCCAAGGGATTAACATCATCAAATGTTCGGCCATAGAAACTCACTAAAGTATACAGTTTTTTCTGTATCTTTATCTCTGAAATTTTCCATCTTCCTTTCACGTCCCCTCTATATAAACTAAGCTCCACACCAGAGTTTACCTTGAATACCTTTAGTACAATGCAACTGGTCTGTAGCTATCACCTTTTCAGCCCATCTTTCCTTTAAGAAAGAGTCCCTACACTAATGCCTTAAAAGATGAGTTTTCTAAAGCATAATAATTTAAACTTCATTCTCTTTCAAATATTAAAGGATTAGATGCTGCCTCTTTATCACCCGAAAGCCATTTCCATTCCAGAAAAGAATAAAGAGAGCCTGCACCATAGTTGAACCTTCCACCCCCCCATCTGCAGACTTTCCTAAGATGCAAACTGGATATAGTCATCTGGTGCTTTGCTTGTGCTTCCATTATACATTGAGGACTTTATATTTTTTTTCTTTTTTCCTCTATGCTCCTCACCTTTTGTGCTCCCTCCCGTGGGAACCCTCCCATCTCTCCGGATCGCCATATCTTAAGCCTGATTTAAGCTCATTCCCCCTTGGAAGTGTTGGCTAATGTTGCAATACTTCTTCTCCTGCCTCCCCCCATACTTCTCATACTCCATCTTTATCTGGATTCACCCCTTTTCTCGACTTCTGTGATGAAGTTGTCGACCTCCTCTGGGTCTGAGAAATTGTGCATTTTATTCTGCCACAAGACCATCAGGATGGCAAGAAATCTCAGTTGTATAGTGGCACCCATCTTCCTCAGCTCCTCCATTCCACTCCCTAATTTCCATTGCCTATCTTCTGTCTCCCTAAAGATATCTGACCTAACTCCGAAGGTAACCACCCGTTGCTTGAAATGACTTCTCCTTCACAGTATAGGCCAGAAAGTTCACCAGAATTTTCAGCAGTTTTTTCCTCCCTGGATTCCATTTGAAGGGATCTATGTAAACCCGCTAAATCTCTAAGCTAAGGTTGACAGGGTTAGCGTCCTTCTGGAAGGCATTTTCCAAGAGACTGTTCACAAAGGCTTTAATGTCACCCCCGCCACCCACAAAGTTTTAATGTTATTCCTCTTAGCATTGTTTTCTAATCTCTCAAGCCTCTCAGACAGAACTTTTTATTTTTTCTTCAAACATGACACCTCTTGGGAGTTCTTTTGAAGCAAAAGACGAAGGTCTTGCATTTTGCATTTCCCCATCATTATAAATGGCCGGATGAATTTAGTGAAGATATCAATCCTATGCAAAGCCACCTTTTGTTTGATAACATTCCATTAGAATTTGACAAGAAAGCACTCTGGAAAATGCAAGGGAAAATAACCTCTGTTATTTGGGCGAGTAGGGGAATTCGACTCTACTGGAAAAAACTGAGAAGGAGACTTGGGACTGGAGGACTGGGGTTCCCAGATTTACAACTTTACTGCTGGGCTTTCCAATTAAAAAATAAAAGAATGCTTCTTCTTCCCAGAGATGAGTCCGCAGTGGTGGTAATGTTAAGTGCCATGTGATTAGGGTTTCCAGAAGAGGGCTTCTGATACACGTTTGGGATGCCTAAAGTCTTTGAAAAGGTTAGGCTGAAATGCCTGCAGACAGCAGCCAAAACTTGGTATGAAGTTAGATCACTTTTAGGCGTTGGCTACTGCAGCTAACTGTCCTCTAAATGGGACTCTCCGGGACAGCAAAGTGTCTGCTTGATAGTCTAATGAAACCTTTGAGACAGAGTGGCATAAAGAATTGGGGCCAGCAGGTAAATGATGGGTCAAGATTGTCTTGGAATTACTGGAATAGTAAGATGAATGGTCTCTCTCCAGATTTAAAATGTATCAAGTGAATGCATGGCTTAAGAGTCAGGGTTGGTCTGATATTGAGTCTGGACAGATGGAAATAGAAGTCTAAGATCCTTGTGTAGCGAAGAAGGAAGTGGCATGCTGGTACCAGCACCTGTTGGGGGCAGCAGAGAAGAAAATGAACCCTTTACATCACGTATGGGATGAAGACTTGCTGGGTGCGAATCTGAAAAAGATATGGCAAGTTTCTCTGTCTACACTTTACTCGGTGGTTAAACCTGCTGCACTAAGGAGAATGGGGGCCCGGGGGGGGAGGAGGAGGAACGAGGAGTTCCCCCCCAGGGATCTTTGGGAGAGATGGTTTGCCCCGCGACGCGGTTGGGCCCCAGCGTTGTCAATCTGGGTGGGTGGTCTGGCAATAAAACCGGACATTTTGTGGCCACGGTCACCATTTTACGAAAGGTGACCTGGTGGCCTTGGGTGGTAGTTTATCCTGTGTCTTTTTGTAGGTTTTGGCGCTTATAAAAAAAAAAAAAAGAGAAAGAACTTATATCTAAAAGTATAAATACATAAGAGGGGAGTTTAGGAGTAGGATACGTTAAGGGGGTCGATAGTGTTGGAGGTGTAGGTTTCGTGGGGGCGCGGCGCTTGCTTACGTTTTGGATCCAGCCTTACGGCGCCGCCTTCGGAGTGCCGCAGGATGTCCCAGGACGAGAGAGTGAGGGTGGCCTTGGCGCTGCTTCGGCAGGCCGGCTGTATGGATTTGCTTAGGGACGAGGCCCTCGCGCCTGGCACGCAGGGCCTTAGCCGGCATCGAAGCTGCGGTTATGGCGTGTTCGCCTCCGCGTGCTGGAGCGGCGTGTGTTCAGGTAAGGAGGGGCGGTAAGGGGGCGGGAGGCCCGAGTCTTGAGGGTGCGGCCTGGGAGGGTTCTGGGCGGGCCGGGGGGCAGAACTGAGGAGCCCGAGGCTCAGGGGCTTCCCTGGGGGCGGGCGCCCTGGTGTGACGAGGAACGCGCTGGGATCAGCGCGCGGCGGGAGAGTTTCCCCGGCTGCGGCGCGCCCTCCTGCCCAGAAAGCAAGAACGGTGAAGGGGAGCAGGAAGGCTGGTATTTACATGGCGTTGGAGGGAACTGGGAGTGGGGGGGAGTTGGGGAGGGCAGTGGGGGGCCTTCCACCTCTGTAACTCCGGGGGCTGGGGCAATGTGGGGGGCAAGAGCAAGGGAGGCCGAAGGGGATGGGGGGCAAGGTTTGGGTGGAGAGAAAAAGGGCCCCAGGGACCCAAGGGTTCCCATCTCAAAGAAATGGCCAACTATGCTGCAATGGAGCAGCAGTGACGATGAAGGGGGTCAGGAGCCAGAGGAGGCGGGGTCGTCGGGGGGCGAAGAATATTTAGTGGGTAGGACCCCTGAGGGCCCCAGGAAGGTGTATGGGGGCCTGGGTAAAAAGGAGACAGTGGATACTTGCAAGGCGGGGGGAGGCGGCCACCCCCCCAGGGGAGGGTGGGTTTTTGGAGCAGGGGGTAGTGGAGGCTTTTTCACCTTATGGCACACCGGACCTTATCTGGCAGGACACATTGGATTTCGATGAAGAGGACCCAGGCGAGCTCGGCGCGGCTCGGTCACCCTGGGAGGAAGTGAAAGTGAGGCCTGGAGCGGCCGGCCGGATAATGTCTGCAGGATGGCGAGGAGAACAGCAGGAGGCCGCGGAAGTTCCTTCGGGGTGGTGTGGCGGAGTGGGTTTTGAGCCCCCCAACTCCACTGCCCGGGGTGAACAACGTCTGGGCCCGTCATGTATGCGAGGGCAGAAGAGAGTGGTGGCGGCAGGCTGTGAGGTTTGCGGTGGATGTGGTAGGGGTGGTGCCGAGAATGCGGTTGCGAAGCAGGGGGTGGAGTCGGACACGAGTTTTAAAGAGTGTGAGCTGGTGGATAGCGAGAGTGAGGCGGAGTGGTGGGAATGCAGGAAGGGGCGGGGGGATGTTAACCCGGTCCATAAGTCGTTGCAGGTGGAGAAGAGCGGACGTAGGAAGGATCGTGCTGGAGTGGAGGTGCAGTCGGGTCAGGAGCGGCCACCGCTGCTCTCTCCAGGTAAGGAGTTATCGTGTTCTATGGTTTCAGTGGCGTCGGAAGCGAGGGAGGATTCAGTGCGCTTGGTGAAGGGTGTGTACGAGCAAGACATGGGCGTGATCACCGAGGCCGGGGCAAAAGGGGAGTCGGGGAAGGATGCAGAACAGGGGAAGGGAAGTTGTGACGGAACGGCAGGTAGCGAGAATCAGCAAACGGGTCAAGCGGCGAAGGGAGCGAAGGAAGAGAAGGATGGTGAGCCGGCCCCCAAAAGAGTTAAGTTGCCTTACATGGGCACGGCGGAGCTGTTAGGAGCGCATTTGATGCACTCCACGAAGGAAAAAACTTGGAAAGGGGAATATGTGGATGTGCTAAAATTGTTGCACTGGGAGGTACGGGCGAAGGAGGGCTCCAAGGAAGAGGAGTGGGAGCTTTCAAAAAGGCCTAAGGTGCCGGTGAATATCGAAAATTGGACGGCCGCCTTTTTGATTTTTGAAAGTGTGTACAGTGAGCGCTTTCCTGAGAGGGCGGTGGCCTTGTTTAAGTATATGGACATTATCAGGAAGGCTCACCTCAATTACGGGGGTTACGCGTGGAGGCAATTCGACGAGGAGTTCTGGGCGCGCATGGCCGCGGACCCCGAGGTTCAGTGGGGTGAGATTGATTCGGATCTGTGGCAACACACCATGGCCCCGGCCAAATTTGCGAAAACAGTTTTCACGGCTAGTGGCTTGTCTATAACTTACTGGCCTTTTCAAGAGCGCCCCACCCAAGGGTGGGGTCCGGGGGCTCTAGCCCAGGGAGATCCAACACTTCAGGGTCCGGTCGCTCAGGGGCGTGTTGGGATTACAACAAGGGGCTGTGCACTAGGGAATATTGTAAGTTCCGGGATGAGTGCTCGAAGTGCACAGGACGTCATCCGGTTACGAGCTGTAGTGGACAGCAGAGTGCCGCTAGCTCGGGTGGGGCCCAAGGTCAGTACGGCAGCGGCGGGCAAACCCCAAACTACGGGGGCAGGGATGGTCAGCGACAGCGGCAAGGGGTTGCGGGAAAGGGCTCGTACTCCGGTTAACGTGGATCGGCTCAAGTCGTATTTGGTGCAATATAACAGATCTGGGTACGCGGATTTGCTCTTACGGGGGTTTCGCAACGGTTTTCGGCTGGGGTACGAAGGGCCTCGGGAGCGTCAGTGGGCTGAGAATCGGCGTTCGGTACGCGGTAAGGAGTGGATGGTTCGGCTGAAATTGGTAAAGGAGGTGACGGAGGGTCGCATGGCTGGCCCTTTCTCAGATTGGCCGATGCCGAACCTCATTGTGTTACCTATCGGAGTAGTGCCCAAAAAAGAGAGCGGCCAGTTCAGGCTGATACATCACCTGTCGTGGCCGGAGGGGGCGTTGGTCAATGATTTCATACCAGAAGCATACACTAAGGTGTCTTATTTATCCGTGGATGTAGCGGTTGCTATGGTGGAACAGCTGGGCCAAGGGGCGTTGATGGCAAAAACGGACATTAAGTCTGCCTTTCGGCTGCTTCCAGTCCATCCGGCAGATTTTGAGCTGTTGGGCATCCAATTTCAAGGAGAATTGTACGTCGATAAGGTGCTTCCCAGGGGGTGCTCCAGCTCCTGTGCACTTTTGGAATGTTTCAGCACGGCTTTACAGTGGATTTTTGTGAGCGTAACGGGTCACCAATGGGTGACACACTATTTGGATGATTTATTTTTTGCGGCACCGGCGGCCAGCCCACTTTGTGCAGAGGTGTTGGACCAATTTGTGGTAATCATGGGAGACCTAGGTGTGCCCTTGGCTCCCGACAAGACAGTGGGGCCATGTACGGCACTGTCATTTTTGGGGATTGAACTGTATACGGTGGCAGGCATGGCCAGGTTGCCATCGGACAAGAAACGAGACATGGTGCACAGAATCAACGAAATGTTGAGCATGCGTAAGGTTACGGTGCGGGATGTCCAAGTGTTGTTGGGGCATCTGAATTTTGCCTGTCGGGTGGTGAGTGCGGGACGGACGTTTTGCAGAAGATTAGCGCTGGCGTTATAGGGACGGGCGCTTCCCCATCATCACGTCCGGTTACAGGTGGGGGTCCGCGAAGATCTGCGAATGTGGGCCAAGTTTTTGGAATCATTCAACGGCATTCCTTTGAGAGTGTGGAGAGACTGTGAATGGGATGTGCAGCTTTTCTCCGATGCGGCGGGGTCATCGGGATTTTGGCTTTATTGGGACAGGCGTTGGTGTGCGGAGGAGTGGCCGGGTGAATGGAAAAACGGGGGTCGCAGTATTGCTTTCCTGGAGCTTTTTCGTCTGATTGTGGCAGTATGCTTGTGGGGCAATGAGCTTCGGCACTCGAGGGTTCTTTTTCGCGTGGACAACTTAGCGGTGGTGCAGATGGTCAATCGGCAAACAGCACAGGAGGCGTGGGTTTTACAATTGATGCACGTTTTTGTGCTGCAATGTTTGCGGAATGACATATATTTTAGAGCGAGACACGTGCCGGGCGTTAACAATGACATTGCTGATGCTTTGTCTCGTTCTCAGTGGGAGCGGTTGCAGGGATTAGCCACGGGTGTGGCCCTGCGCAGGATTTGCATGCCCGATTCAATGTGGGGAGTAGGCACGGCAGGATGCTATGACTGGTTATGAATTCCTTGGCACCGTCTACAAGGAAGGCATATGCAAGAGCCTGGGAGGAGTTCCTAGGATCCGGGGCACGGCGACGGGTGAGGCAGGAAGAGGTCATGGAGGACGTAGTTCAATTTATTATGGTTTTGATCGAAAAAGGTCAAACAAGAGTTATGATAGCGGGTAAGTTAGCGGCGCTGGGGTTTATGGATAAACTTTTGTGGGGGTACCCGCCATCTGCGAGGGAGTTGGGGCACAGGATCCTAGACGGGTGGGCGAGAGAATTAGGGGCTACTGGGCGAGTCAGGCGTCCAATATCGGTGGCGCTGTTAAAGCGACTGTTCCCGGTTTTGGGGGACATATGCAACGACGCACGGGAAGCGCTAATTTTCCGGACATTGATGTCCTGGTTATTTTTTGGGGACTTTCATGTTTCGGAGTTGCTGGGACTCCCAGGGCGCGCGGGAATTCAGTGGTGTGAAGTTTGGCCGGTTGCGGACGGTGTGATTTTGGGTATCAGAAGGTCGAAGACGGATCAAAAGGGTGTGGGGACAACGGTTTTTCGTCGACGCTACTCCGCCAGGTCCATTTGTCCGGGGTTATTGGAAGGGCAATTGCGTAAGGAGTCAGGGCTTGTGGACGGGCGGATTTTCTGTCATGCCGACGGGACGCGGGTTTCAGCCTCTCAGCTTTTAGGCGTATTGCGCAAGGGTTTGTCTCGCCTCGGGTTGGATGCCGCCCGATTTGGCACGCATTCATTTCGAATAGGGTTTGCGACAGAAGCAGGAAATAAAGGTTGGGGACGGGAGGAGTTAAAGGCTTTAGGGAGGTGCCGCTCTGATTGTTTTCGGAGGTATGTGAGAGGTGTTGAGTTGGAGGGGATTAGTTTGTAGTTGGGTAAGTGGCTTCACTTCTTTTTTCTTTCTCAGGTGTGGTCCTGGGTCCTGAAGCGGAGTACCTGTCCATATGGGTGTTCGGCCACTCCTTTATCAAATGGGCTCTGCGCCAAGCTCGGAGAACTGCTCTTGGGGGCAAACTGGGCCTGGACCCTGAGAGATACCGTGTCCGCTGGTTTGGGAAAGGGGGAATGAAATGGAGCGAGCTTTTGCCGCGCTTGCAGGCGATAAAAGGGAAGGGCCATTGTCCTGATGTATTGTGTATTCATTTAGGGGAAAATGATCTAGTGGTAAACACAGGGCTTAACCTCTTGAAGGTTATGAAGAAGGAATTACAGGTCTTATTAGAACAGTGGGGGGGATGTCACGTGATTTTCACGGCCTTTGTTCCGCATCAGGTTTGGAGAGGGGCTAGGAAGCCGGGGGCTATAGAAGGGGCCAGGAGAAAATTGAACAAGGAAATGAAAGGCTTTTGCGCGGAGAGGGGTTTGACTTTTTTGGAGCACGCAGACTTACGTTTCGAGGATTCTGAGTTTTTTTGGGACGATGGGGTTCATCTCTCATTTGTGGGGATGGAGCTGTATGTGCTGCATCTGAGGGAGCAGGTCAAAGCGCTATTAAAGGAGCCCTAAGTAGGGGAGCAGGAAAAGTCGGGGACTTTTCCTGGTGGCGGTGACAGCTGCAGGGCAGCTATTAAAAGCTCGGGTGGAGGACGGAGTTGGCAGGGCAATTCAGGTATTGGAGGGGGAAGGAGCATTACTTAGACATGACAGGCAGGGGACTGCTCATTACCGGACAGGTTCAAAAGTAGAGGGTAGGACGGGGAAAATTAAGGAAACGAGAGGAGAAGGGAAAGACAGAACGAGTGTAGGGGGGAGGGCGGGGGAGGGGAAGGGGAGGGGAAGGGGTCAGGTGATTTTATTGTCTAGTGAGGTTTTAGTTTTGTAAGGCAAAGGCTTAGGGGGGTAGTTGTCAGGGGCACCTGTTCCAATAAAGCGGCCTTTTGCACACATGTGAATCGAGTTGTGGTATCATCATTCTCTCCCAATGGGGGTCCTGGGGGGAGGAGGAGGAACGAGGAGTTCCCCCCCGGGATCTTTGTGAGAGATGGTTTGCCCTGCGACGCGGTTGGGCCCCGGCGTTGTCAATCTGGGTGGGTGGTCCACCAATAAAGCCGGACATTTTGTGGCCACGGTCACCATTTTACGAAAGGTGACCTGGTGGCCAGGGGTGGTAGTTTGTCCGGTGTCTTTTTCCCCTCCATCCCTCCCATTCCTAGGCATATTTGTTGGAGCAGGTGTGTCTGTTCTTAGTAGGTTGTCGCTTTGGACAGGTGCGTGCAGCGGTGGTGACAGCTGCAGGGCAGCTATTAAAAGCTCGGGTGGAGGACGGAGTTCGCAGGGCAATTCAGGTATTAGAGGGGGAAGGAGCATTACTTAGACATGACAGGCAGGGGACTGCTCATTAGCGGACAGGTTCAAAAGTAGATGGTAGGACGGGGAAAATTAAGGAAATGAGAGGAGAAGGGAAAGACAGAACGAGTGTAGGGCGGGGTAGGGGAGGGGGAGGGGCAGGGGTCAGGTTATTTTATTGTCTAGTGAGGTTTTAGTTTTGTAAGGCAAAGGCCTAGGGGTGTAGTTGTCAAGGGCACCTGTTCCAATAAAGCGGCCTTTTGCACACATGTGAATCTCGTGGTATTGTCATTCTCTCCCAAATCACTTCTTCACTCGCCACAGAATATACTGGTCTCTAAAAAAATTGATGAAATAAGGGGGAGTGAGGAATCGAAGTGCTACAGTTATTGCCCAGTGGATTTGTCTGAATGTGAGCCCAACACTGAACAAGTATGTCTCTGACTTACATCTGGTGCTAGTCGGTGGTGATACGAGGACTAAAAATAAAAAAAATAAAAAATTAGGAGTGTTCATCAGGCTGATCTTTCTTCGGCCTCACAGGCATTTATCATGGTTTGGAAAAATGGAGGGTTGGGCCCAGGCTCCTGCAATAATTGCTTGCCACTGGGGGAGAAATGAACAACGTAACTCTGCATAAAATTCTAAAAGTGTTGTTACTTTGCAGATGACACTTCTATCTTGACTTAAACGACTACTTAAACTAGTACTACTTAAACTAATAAACAATTATTTATCGATGCCTAGGAAGAACAGACCTAACTGTGTATTTAGATACTTTAGATAAAGGTGAAAGATATAATCATTCTTTGCTCTAGTCGATTGTAATGGTCCCTAGTTAAACAAATGTCCTAAAGAATTTCTGCACAGAAAGGTAAGTCCGTGTTCCTGTAAAAGTGGCAGCGAGTTGTAATTAACAAAGTGTTAAACATAGCAGATTATTGGGCAAATTGTGTGTAATGTACCAGAGTCTCATGCGGTGTGGGTCCTTTGTCATAGACTCGTGTTTTTTTTCCGGAGAAATAGTTGCCTAGCAGTAGGAGCATGAGCTGAAGACAGAATAATTAGCTGTGAGTTTTATACACAGGTTTCATAATAATTCTATGTAACAAACTACCTTTTACAGGTGTAGTCTGAGGAAAAGAAGTAACAAAGATCACCCAGGCTTGTCTAGCTTTTGGTTTCGGTCTTCTGAGCTTCGGTGTGGTGCCATTGTAACATCAATATAAAATCGGTCAGCTTCATGCAAGATATAGTGAGGGATTGCATATCCTTTTAATCCTGTAATGCTAAAAGTAATATATTTGTGGTGCAAAGAGATTTCTATCTCTGTTCAGATTTCAAAGGGGTTCGTAAACTTGTATATTCTTATTTTATGGGTGTTCAACATGTGCAATTTCAGGGCGGAGCAAGATGTCGCTCACCAAACCACATATATGACCTTCCTAAGTTAGGCTTTCATTTGTACAAGTACAAACGAGGTAAACTGAACATGAAAGGATATCGGATACAGTTCTGCTCTTATGAACTTAGGAGCGTGGCAGCCTCACCCAGTCATACTTCTTTCATCTTGAACAAATTGAAATGGCGTCCTATTGGGTTTAGCGATGGGACACACATAGAGGTACGGTTTTTTTAAAAGCACACCACACATACACTTTACACCTATCATCTTCAAGGACAAATTGTCCATCCACTAAATCTTAAACGGGGAGAAACTCTTCATAACGATATCTCAGCTTTGGTGTCACTAGTCTAAGCTCATGTCATGTGAGGTTTGTTTTAAGAGGCAAAATCTATTTGCACATTTTTGTGTTATCAGAAGTCTCACATACCTGCCTTGTAAGTGTCAAGAAGGGCAAAGGCACAAACGACTTTTTAAGTTCCCACTTCTGAAATTACTTCAATTGAAACCTAAGCATGCACACGTGCTCCCTCTAGTTAATTGTTCTAAGAGAGAAATACTGAAAGTTCATGTAGGGTTGATCGTACTAAAATCCGGCAACTGCTTCTAACCCTGAAAATATAAATGATTCTGCACTAGTAGGACTTTGATGTTTAGCGTGGAATGAGCTGAGTACGCCCAGCCAGGTAGGGATATGTTTGCTCTTGGTAAAGCAAGCTCAAGTGCTAACTTCAATGAGTCCCACTGATAGGGTGAACAAAGGCGCCGAAGGGAGCTAACAGATCAGGTTGACATTTCTAACCTTTAGAGAAGGAGTCAAAGCTGTGCACTAGAGCAGTTTGGCTATTCTCAAAACCTGTCCTCTGCTGTGATCTACGATAAGTCAATATATACCCTGCACATTGAATATGGCCAGACCAAGAATTCTAATCATTCAATGTGGTCAAAATTCAGTTAATCTTTAGCCAGCGTGGTCTGATTGAACCTTCTCAGTTGTTGGTCTAAAGCTCAAAGTAAACAGTCACTATTTGAAGAAAACGGAGTTTAAAGGTTCCCATAATTTTCTCAATTAAAGTAAATGGTCCATCATCGAACAAAGGAGCCCATTTATTTAATTTTACGTAGCAAATTGTATTTCTGCAGGGGCTTAACTATCAATAGTGCAACTGATGAAGTGACACATCTGGGCCTAGGAGATAGAGGAACAAACTGCACCCGAATTATGGATTTGTTTCTATCAAAAAAGGAAGGGCCACCCACTTCTCTTATTTGCACTGGGGCACATTACCCTCTTGCTATTTAGTTGCAATTCGGCCACGTTTTTAAAACCCTTAAATAATTTAAACTTTAGACTCCACCACTCATTTCCTTTATTGATTACGCATCTTTTTTTTAAACTGTTTCACACCGTACCTAGAACACCAGAGGTAGTCTTTTTTAACCTATTGCCCTTTGTCACAGTGTGTATTATTTTCACCTAAGTGAGAACATCAAATTGATACCTTTGACTTTTCACCAAGTAGTTGTCATTGTGTATTTTGACATTGACAAAGTGCACGATCTGCCATGGCATCACAACACTTTCTGCAATCTGGGCATGGCTTTGCAAATGGCTCAGAAGAAAGCCCTGTGTTAGTAATTGCCATGAACATTCAATGCATTACTGTTCCTGGAAGACCACGCTGCCAATCTGCAAACCTGACAAAACGGAAGTCCTCATCCTCGGCAACAACCCGTCCGCCTGGGACGACTCCTGGTGGCCCACGGCCCTCGGCACCGCACCGACCCCCACAGACCACGCCCGCAACCTCGGCTTCATCTTGGACCCCCTTCTCATCATGACCAAGCAAGTCAACGCCGTGTCCTCCGCCTGCTTCCTCACCCTCCGCATGCTCTGCAAGATCTTCCGCTGGATCCCCGCTGACACTAGAAAAACCGTGACCCACGCCCTCGTCACGAGCCGCCTGGACTACGGCAACACCCTCTACGCTGGGACCACCGCCAAACTCCAAAATCGCCTCCAACGCATTCAAAACGCCTCGGCCCGCCTCATCCTCGACGTACACCGCAACAGCCACATCTCCGCACACCTGAGACACCTGCATTGGCTCCCAGTCAGCAAAAGGATCACCTTTCGACTTCTCACCCACGCACACAAAGCCCTCCACAACAAGGGACCGGAATACCTCAACCGACGCCTCAGCTTCTACGTCCCCACCCGCCTCCTCCGTTCCTCTGGCCTCGCGCTCGCTGCCGTCCCTCGCATCCGCCGCTCCACGGCGGGTGGGAGGTCTTTCTCCTTCCTGGCAGCCAAGACCTGGAACTCCCTCCCCACCAGCCTCAGGACCACCCAGGACCACTCCGCATTCCGGAGACTCCTAAAAACCTGGCTTTTCGAGCAGCAGTAACCCCCCCTTTCCCCTAGCGCCTTGAGACCCGCACGGGTGAGTAGCGCGCTTTATAAATGTTAATGATTTAATTTGATAAACATTCCTTGCACTTCAGCCCATGAAGCAATCAAACTTCTTGTGACACTCCTCTGATTTTGAAACACAAGGGGGTATTTTGTTAGAGAGCAGTCTGGGCTATTGTAGATCCCTCTGCTTATCGGGGACAAAGGAACATGACTACATTGATTTCCTCCTCCTAACATCACAAACAAAAGTTATGAAGTACGAAAATATGTAGATCTGCATTAATAAACAAAAATAGCTCATACGTCCTGTGAATGGCATAGGTCTTCTTCCGGAGAAGAAAGAGGGATGAAAAAATATTATACTTTCCTGTCTTGATTTTATAACAGACTACGATCTTTGCATAAAATCGAGCCCTCATCCCGAATGGAAAAAAGGTGGACGACAAAGGTGCACCACAACTCTCCTGCTCTACCGACAGAAGTGTTTGCCACTAGGGAGGAACATTTAATTGCTAAGAATTTTAGGGCAGCAGATTCCAATGGTTCAAAAGGATGAGCCTGTAATGCCTCTAAAACCAGGACTGAGACCTATGGTACAGGTACGTGTCCAAGATCTCTCCTTTAATACTAATTGTTTCCCCAAAAGCTTTAACTGCCACCAACTGAATCCTTAATCTTGAAATTGCTAAATTATTTACAAACCCGTCCCAAAAAAACCTGCAAGGTAGAAGAAAGTTCACAGAACAAAGGAAAAGCAGAATGTTCCGTGCACCATCTTTGAAAAAAAAATGTCTAAAATACAATTTCAAAGTTGAGGGCTTATGAGAATTTTTAATGGCTTTTGCTACACAAAGAGGCAACCCTTTACTCTATAGTCCCAGCCTCTCAACTTTCAGACTGATAGGGATAATGTTAACAAGGGCAACCCCTCTGGATGATATAGAGGAGGTGGACTCATTGGAATTTTTGTATGTTGTCAAATGAAGCCACTCAGTGAAAAGGTACCACAGTTATTATCACCCTATTGCTCCTTTCCAGATGAGTGGAGACCACTAGACATAGTGGAAAGAGAGGGAAGGCATAAAGGAGCTCTACAGGCCAGTATACTGTCAGTGCATCTATCCATCATGATCCTTCCACCTGAATGTTTGAGAGCATTTGGGGAATTTACTGTGGTAAGGAGAAGCAAATAAATCTTGAAACAGAGGGGGTCATTACAACATCGGCGGTAAAAGCCGCTTACCGCCGTGCAGAAGACCACCAATACACTGCCGCGGCCGCGGAATTCCGCCACAGCTATTATGACACACATCTCGAATTCTGCCGAAATTCAGACACCCACACAAGTCCGCCACACCAAAGGTCAGTGGAAAACTGGCGAAAACAAAACCTCCACCTCCACGCCAACAGAAACACACCCATGCTATCACGACCCACGAATCCATGCGGCGGTCTTTCAACCGCGGTATTCCATTGGCGGTACACACCGCTGCGCTCAAAATACACACACATCTCCAAAACACCGCCACATTGGACAATTCCAAATACATACACCTGATACACATACACATACCACTCCCACATACCCAACACAATATAAAACACACACCCACATCACCCACAAACCCCTATGACCACAATTCACGACCGAAGGCCAGAGAGACAGAGAGCACAGCAACTGAGAACCCCACCACACAGAGGCACACAACACCATCACACATACAACATTACACGCACAATACACCACACACCACTACACATTACCACACACATCAACACTGACACCACCCCACACATCACCCACACCACCCCATGTCACGCCAAAGACACCCCCGGTGTTCCGAGTAGGAGCTCAGGGTCATGGTGGAGGAAATCCTACGGGTAGAGCCACAGCTATTTGGCTCACAGGTGCAGCACACATCCATAGCCGGGAAGATGGAGCTATGGCGCAGAATAGTCGACAGGGTCAACGCAGTGTGACAGCATCCAAGAAATAGGGAGGACATCAGGAAGAGGTGGAATGACCTACGGGGGAAGGTGCATTCAGTGGTCTCCAGGCACAACATTGCGGTTCAGCGGACTGGTGGCGGACCCCCACCTCCTCCCCCACAACTAACAACAAGGGAGGAGCAAGTCTTGACCATCATGCATCCAGAGGGCCTCGGAGGAGTCGGTGGAGGAATGGACACTGGTAAGTCAAATCTTAACTATCATATCCCCCACCCTACCTGCATGCTATCACACACCCCCACCCTCACCCCCTCCCCTATCACTACAACTCCTCACTAATGTACCAATAACACAAACCACCCATCCCAACACCAAGCCCTGCATGACACAACTAAGCATGGTCACCCCTCACCAAAGCATGCCAACTGCACATACCCATAACAACCCCCTAACCATCATTACACAAACCCCCACACAGGAATGCTTGCACTGGGGTACACACCCACCCACCCATTGCACACCATTACACACACATGCAATAATCATGATCTTATGTCCCTGCAGGACCACCAAGGAATGCCACCACACCGGAGGGTCCAGACAACTCCACTCCACCCACAGAACAGGCCCACAGTGACGATAGCAGCTCTGCCCTACTGGATCCTGATGACCAGCCCGGACCATCGTGGGCCTCAGGACAATCGGTTCCCCTTGCATAGGCACAGCCCAACACTGACCTTCCACCCTCTGGTAACACCAGCACAGCACCCACTCAGCGGGCCCATACCTCCGTACCCAGGACACGTCAATCAGCGGTGTGTCCACCACTACAAGGAACCCAGGATAACCCACCACCCCAAGAAAATCAGGGACCTGGGGGCAGTGGTAGTGGGCACACGGTCCAGGGGACGGAGGCACAGGAACACAGGGGAATTGGGAGGGCTGCTGTGCGACAGGGGGCGGACAGGCCAAGGGAACCCACTCTCCACAAGGCCCTCTCCTCCATCATGGGGGCATACAACCACTCCCAGGAGACGATGGCCACGGTCCTGGCCAAGTTTCAGGAGACCCAGCGCCTGCAGGAGGAACAGTATTTGGGGTTCAGGGAGGAACTCAGGATCATCAGCTCCGCCCTGGGCACCATCGTAGGGGTGCTGAAGGACATACAGAACACCATGAGGGACACCGTGGCACTCCAAGGGGCCCATGACACTAGCATGGATGATGAACTGCCCACCACCTCCGCCGGCGCTAGTGGACAGGACGCCCCGCCACAGGACCACCACACCAGCACCCCACCCCCTGCAGACGGACAACCACCACGCAAGCGGTCCCTGAGATCCAGGAACAGGACAGAGCAAGATGGCAAGACCCCCGCCAGGAAATGAGACCACCCTGATTGTCCTCCCACTGTCCCACTTTGTTACCCTGTTTATACTTAAACTGCCCCATCTCCACTTCCTATGCCCATATGGGCAGTGCACCTGTGTGACCAATGGACTGGACTCTGCCATGGACATTCCTCCACCGTCCCCCATCACCATATTACAACCCCACTCCATTTTTGAGCACTTCAATAAACACCCTTGAACCACAAAAAAATCTGGAGTCGGTCTGTGATTTGGAAAATATGTATTATCAATGACCGTGTCATAATGCGTTTCCAATTGTAAAGCCAACATACCTATGTCACACATCACAAGTCCTTGAAGGATGCAAGCAGATGACACACGTTGGTAACCACACCTGTGAAACCGTAATAGAAAGGTACAACTCAGTGACCAAATACTGCTATTAAATGACATACAGGATAGAGGTAGACGTGTGAAAGTTAATTAAATGGTAAAAATGAATATGTTCTCACCTGTGTGTCACTGGAAATATTGCTGTATGACTGACTCCCTGTTGTCGATGTCTTCTTCCTCAGCTTCCTCCTCATCACTGTCCACAGGCTCCACAGCTGCCACAACACCGTCATCTGGACCATCCTCCTGCAGAAAAGGCACCTGGCGTCGCAAAGAAAGATTGTGAAGCATCGAGCAGGCGATGATGATCTGGCACACCTTCTTCGGTGAGTAGAGTAGGGAACCAACTGTCATATGGAGGCACCTGAACCTGGCCTTCAGGAGGCCGAAGGTGCGTTCGATCACCCTCCTAGTCCGCCCATGGGCCTCATTGTAGCGTTCCTCTGCCCTGGTCCTGGGATTCCTCACTGGGGTCAATAGCCATGACAGGTTGGGGTAACCAGAGTCCCCTAATAGCCACACCCGGTGCCTCTGGAGTTGACCCATCATATAAGGGATGCTGCTATTCCGCAGGATGTAGGCGTCATGCACTGAGCCAGGGAACATAGCATTTACATGCGAGATGTACTGGTCTGCCAAACATACCATCTGTACATTCATCGAATGATAACTCTTCCTGTTCCTGTACACCTGTTCACTCCCATGGGTCCCATCAATGGCACCTATGATGTTAGGGATTTGTCCCAGGGCATGGAAGTCACCTTTCACTGTAGCCAAATCCTCCACCTCAGGGAAAACAATGTATCTCCTTACGTGTTTCAGAAGGGCAGCCAACACTCTGGACAACACATTGGAAAACATAGGCTGGGACATTCCTGATGCCATGGCCACTGTTGTCTGAAAAGACCCACTTGCAAGGAAATGGAGCACTGACAGCACCTGCACGTCAGGGGGGATTCCAGTGGGATGGCGGATTGGTGACATCAGGTCTGGCTCCAACTGGGTACATAGTTCCTGGATAGTGGCACGGTCAAACCTGTAGGTGACGATTAAATGTCGCTCCTCCATTGTCAACAGGTCCACCAGCCGTCGGTACACCGGAAGATTCCGCCATCTTCTTAAATGTCCCAGCTGACGGTGCCTAGGAAGGACAACAGCGACCACAGAGTCAACAAATTCCCAGGTATGTACCCACAGATACACAGAACACGACACAAAACACTTCCTGTATGTGTGTTGAGTGTAGGCCTATCTATGTGTGACACAGTAGTAAATGAAGCAATGTGGGCCCCTGAAATGGCGGCTGCCTGACCTCTAAACTGGGACAATGGGAATGTGAGGTCACTGCGCTGGCGTGGTACCCCGTCGCGGTAGGCGGTCGTAGACCGCGGCGCAATGCTGCATTGGTTAACATTGGACCCTATGGGTCCCAGGAGCCAATGACGAAGTGCGCCGGCGGTGATGATACGCACCGCCGCGGACGTCACCGCCGCGGACATCACCGCCATTTTCTATCTGTTCAATCACTCAATACCTGATCTTCGACAGGAGAGGACCTACACTGCATGTGCTGCTGTGACCTCGGTCTGGAAGAGACAATGGTTGCTGCGTCTGGGGAAAGGGCCCCTGCCTTCACTGCTCAGGAGTTGGAGAAGCTAGTCGACGGGGTCCTCCCCCAGTACACGCTACTCTACGGTCCTCCAGACCAACAGGTAAGTACACAGGGAGCACGTTGTATGGGCTATGCCTGGGTGGAGAGGGCTGGTTGTTTGAGGGAAGGGGGCAGAGTGCAGTGAACATGAAGGATTGTGAATGCATGTGCCACATGGCAAGGGTAGGGATGGGGGCCACTCACATGGGCGGTACAGTTGCTAATGACTTCTCTTCTTCCCTTGTGCATGTCATGTAGGTCAGCGCCCACCATAAAAAGGACATTTGGCGTGCCATCGCCAAGGACATCCGGACCCTGGGGGTCCACCAGAGACGGGGCACCCACTGCCGGAAAAGATGGGAGGACATTCGCCGCTGGAGCAAGAAGAAGGCGGAGGCCCAGCTGGGGATGGCCTCCCAACGTGGGAGGGGTGCCCGTCGCCCCATGACCCCCCTGATGTTCCGGATCCTGGCGGTGGCCTACCCAGAGTTGGATGGGCACTTGAGGGCATCACAGCAGACACAAGGGGGTGAGTACACTCTCATTCTGGGGATTTGGCGCGCAGTTGAGGGGTCTGGGTGGGGGAGGATGGCTGTGGGTGTACCTAGGCCAGGCAGAAATACGTAGGCTAGGCCCCTCCATAATGCAGGGCATGTGGCACTCCACCCCACCTCAGTAGTGGGCCAAGTACAGGTATAGGTGCCCCTGTGGCATCCATGTGTGCAGATGCCCACCATAGCCATGTAGGCCAGATCCCAGCAATTGCATCAGTAGAGGCCAAGAGCACGGCGTAGTGCAGGGGGCTGCTGTGTCTGTATTGTCCGCCAACGGTAGCGGTAAGCCATGCACTCAACCTGTCTTTCTTCTGTCGTCCCCTCCCCCTTTTTCTGCTCTCCCTGTTCTTTTGTGCATCAGCATCATCAGGCGGAGGTACAGTGGCACCGGGGCACGAGGGAGCTGCATCCCACATGGCCATGGATGGCCACACCACGGACTCAGAATGCACCAGTGGGACGGAGGGCGAGTGGAGCTACACGTCGGTCAGCGGATCACCAACCAGCAACACGGACTCGTCCGCCGATGGGAGCTCCCTTGTGGTGGCGGCACCATCTGTGCCCCCCACTTCTACAGATACAGCCGCCACCTCCCCTACCAGCACCGCCCTCCCAGCAGCCCCTCAGCGTTCGCCCTGTGCCCGCTCACCCAGGAGGGTGGGCATCACCTTCGCCCCAGGCACCTCAGGCCCTGCCCCAGTCACCCCTGCTGCCCTCAGTGAGGAGGCCATTGACCTACTCAGGTCAATCACTGTTGGGCAGTCTACCATTGTGAATGCCATCCAGGGTGTAGAAAGGCAGTTGCAACACACTAATGCATTTTTGAGGGCATTCATTCTGGTCAGGCTGCCCATCATTGAACCCTGCAATCTCTGGCCTCAGCACTGATGGCAGCCATTGTCCCTGTCTCTAGCCTCCCCCTTCCAACTTCCTCCACCCAGACCCAATCCCCTGTATCCCAGCCTGTCCCAAGCACACCATCAGACAATCATGCATACACCTCAACACCCAAAAGTAGCTCAGGCAAACATAGGCACCACACAACCCACAGGCACACACACAAGCATCACCCACATGCAGACACACCAACATCCACTGCCTCCACTGTGTCCCCCTCCTCGTGGTCTCCCTCCTCCCTCCCAGTATCGTCTACACTCTCACCTGCATGCACTACATCTACGGGCACTAGGACTCGCACCAGAACACCCAGCACCACACCCCGCTCACCTGCACTCACCACCCCCACTCCCATCTACACGTCCCCTGTGTCCTCTCCCATTGTGTCTGTGACGCCCCCTCCCAAAGTACACAAACGCGGGCACCCACACACCCAACATCCATCCACCTCACGACAGCCTCCAGTACCTGCACCTGCACCCAAAAAACCTAAAGTGACACCTCCTACAACCACCTCCTCTTCCTCCACTCCCAGACCCCCGCCAGCTACCCATCCCAGTGTTCGTCAGAAACTGTCCCTCAGCAACGTTGACCTCTTTGCCCCCCCACCCCTCCAAGTCATCAGTCCCGTCGTAGCGCCTCAGCCAAAAAGACTCCAGTACCAGTGGTGCGTGTTCAAGGTGTGTGGGAGCACCGGCCACCAGGGCAGGCAGTGTGACATGGAGCCATGGCACTGCCAGTCCACCCCCTGTAAAGCATCTAAAGTTGGAAAGTGGCCGACGGGACCGGGTGAAGACTCCTGGAGGAAAAACTACTCACAAGGGTCCCAGGGGGATTGCAGAGTCAGCTGTGACTCCTCCAAAGGTCGGAAAGGGCCAGGAGAAGTCTGCACAGACTGGTGTGAGCAGCACGGCGGAGAAGGGCGGCATCCTTCCCGGCGGGCGGGATGCCACCACCAGCACCGTCATCACTGGTCAGGAGACCACCGCCGGAGTCATTGTCCAGGAGGGCCCAAGTATCGTCACTGGTCAGGAGACCACCGCCAGAGTCATTGCCCAGGAGGGCACAAGTATCGTCACTGGTCAGGAGACCACCGCCAGAGTCATTGCCCAGGAGGGCACAAGTATCGTCACTGGTCAGGAGACCACCGCCGGAGTCAGTGCCTAGGAGGGCCCCGGCTGTCACAGCCTCGCTGGGCAATGAGGGACCGTCATGCCACACACCAATGCACAGGTCAGAGACCGCCATGCCAAAGCACCGCTGAACAAGGGAATCACCGCCATGGTGAAGACCGCTGAACAGGGCAAAGCACCGCTGAACAGGTCAGAGACCGCCATGGCAAAGCACCGCTGAACAAGGGAATCACCGCCATGGTGAAGACCACTGAACAGGGCAAAGCACCGCTGAACAGGTCAGAGACCACCATGGCAAAGCACTGCTGAACAAGGGAATCACCGCCATGGTGAAGACCGCTGAACAGGGCAAAGCACCCGTGAACAGGTCAGAGACCGCCATGGCAAAGCACCGCTGAGCAGGGCAAAGACCGCCATGGCGAGCACCGCTAGCCCATGAGCGGCAGGGGCAGTGACGCAACTGGGACCATCACGGGGAGAGTGATGCACTCTGGGCACCAGTCCCCCTACAGAACCAGTGGATAAAGGCATCCACTCTGTCTGTCCTGCACAGGATGAAGCACTCTGGGCACCAGTCCCCCTCCAGAACCAGTGGATAAAGGCATCCACTCTGTCTGTCCTGCACAGGATGAAGCACTCTGGGCACCAGTTCCCCTCCAGAACCAGTGGAGAAAAGCATCCACTCTGTCTATCCTGCACAGGATGAAGCACTCTGGGCACCAGTCCCCCTCCAGAACCAGTGGAGAAAGGCATCCACTCTGTCTGTCCTGCACAGGATGAAGCACTTTGGGCACCAGTCCCCCTCCAGAACCAGTGGAGACTGTTATCCACTTGAGAGACTGTGGCTTTGCACTCCCCAGGATATGGCAGTGGGCAACCCACCCACTGTAGAGACTTGAGAGACTGTGGCTTTGCACTACCCAGGATGGTACAGTGAGCAACCCACCCACTGTAGAGACTTGAGAGACTGTGGCTTTGCACTCCCCAGGATATGGCAGTGGCAACCCACCCACTGTAGAGACTTGAGAGACTGTGGCTTTGCACTCCCCAGGATATGGCAGTGGGCAACCCACCCACTGTAGAGACTTGAGAGACTGTGGCTTTGCACTCCCCAGGATATGGCAGTGGGCAGCCCACCCACTGTAGAGACTTGAGAGACTGTGGCTTTGCACTCCCCAGGATGGTACAGTGGGCAACCCACCCACTGTGGAGACTTGAGAGACTGTGGCTTTGCACTCACCAGGATACATCAATGGGCATGGAGCCCCGTCGTGGATTTGGCGTGGTGCTGTAATCCGGCTGAGGTGCCCCCCCTTCCCTTCCCCCTGTGGTGCCTGTTGTATTTCTCTCTGATGCCCCGGCAGTGTTCTCTCCGTTTGTGGACAGGTATCTTGTATGGGCCTCGCCCATGCATTTTTGGACCAGTGGTGCACGGACACTGAGATGTGCATATCTGCACTACTTCTCGTAATGTATATACTTTTGAATGAGTTTATATATATCTGTATATATTTGACACATGTATTTTGATACATTACAATGTTTGGACTGATTTCCTTTTGTGTTTGCATTCTTCCGGGGGGGTTGTGGGTTGTTAATGTAATGTTTGGAGATGCCTTGGTGTGTGTGTTGTAATGTGCGAGGGTGGGGGTGGGGGTGTTTTGTGTGTGTCCCGCTGACTTTTGCCTCCCCCCTCCCCTGTGTCATAGCTGCAGTACTCACCGTTGTCTTCGCCGCCGCAGACGCTGGTGTTCGTAGATGAGTAGGATTACAAGGGCAGGTAGGATTTGTAATTCCGGCTCCATGGTGTCCTCCTTCCTCGTGGGATGTGTTAAGGTGAGCGTTTTCCCATTGCAAAAGCTGTTTCCGCCGTGTTTTTATCCACGGTGAATCCGCCCCGGAAAAGGTGGCGAATTGGCGGGTTGTGATACTGTGGGCAGTACATTGTCTTCCGCCTGTCTGTTGGCAGTGACCGCCGCGCTGCTTGGCTGTACCGCCGTGGCGGGCAGAGTGTTAAAGTGGCTGTCTTTGTTGGCGGTTTCCGCCACGGTCATAATTCCCTTTTTTTGTCCGCCGGCCTGTTTGCGGTATTACCGCAGCTTTAACACAGTCCGCCAGGGTTGTAATGACCCCCAGAGTTCTGAATCTCTAGCATAAATCCTGAAAGATCTGAGGACTTAGAGAAAGTGCCTGGGAGGATAGAAATCCCACGCTTAAGGGGACTGCCTGAAGATTCACCTTCCCTTTCATATGAGAATGCTGCAACAATAGTAGATGAGCTTCTGCCCATTCTCCCAGCCGAGTTGCTAGTGCCATTGCAGATGGAAACTGAGGTAGTCATTCAGAGTTTGGTGGTCATTACCAAAGACCGCCATGCAAACGGCTGCTGAAACACCGCCAACGATGGCGAGTGAAGACTGGCGCATTACGAGTAACCCACATAACACCGCCAAAAATAGACCGAAAAAAACACACCGTCAGACCAAACGACGGTGTGAAGGAGGCGGCTGCCCCACCGCCACTGCCACGCTGAGAATATACTGCCCGCCAAATAACAAGTCACAATTCAGCATCGCGGATCCCAACACGGCAGCAATCCATTGGCAGCCCAAACCGCCACGGGAAAAAAAAAGGCACCACCGCATTAACACTGCACCAGATTGGACAACACCAATACCCAACACCTGAGACACATACACAAACCTGTCCATAGCACTACAAAACACACCCCCACACATACCCAGAAGCCATTGCAACTAGAAACTGTGACAGAGCAAGAGAAGAGCGCACTGAAAGGAGGCACTGCACCTAGATACCACAGGCACCATCATACTGAGCACGCATCACACAACACACCACTGCACTCAAATACCACAGAGCACACGCACATAGCACCACACAAATTCACAACTACAAACAGCACACCCAGAATCCCTGCACACCATACTCTCCCACCCACAACACAAACACCATGGCACCACAAAAAAAAAAGAAAAATCACAAAAGAGGAGCTCAGGGTAATGGTGGAAGAAATTGTCAAAGTATAGCTGCGACTGTTTGGAGCAGAGGTCCAGCAGACATCCATAGCCCAGAAGAATGACTTATGGCAGAGGATAGTCACCAGGGTGAATGCAGTGGGGAACCATCCACGCACATGGGAGGACATAAGGAAGAGGTGGAACGATCTTAGGAGGAAGGTACGGGCCATGGCTTCCAAGCATCAAGTAGCCATCATGAGAACTGGTAGAGGACCCCCACCACCTCTCCCAGAAATGTTACAGTGGCAGGAGATGGTCCTGGCCATACAACACCTGGAAGGGCTGACAGAAATAGAAAATGGACTGGACACTGGTAAGTCTGCTGTACTCACGGGCCAACATGTCCCCGTGCACAGCATGTACTCCCACCATCCTCTCACCCCCTCACACCACCCTAACATGCACAAACCACTGTGGACCCTATACCCGCCCTTGCATGCCACAGCTCCCCACTGACACCATTCTCTCACAGCCCCACCTAGTGCATGTGTGCCTCTCACAGCAGCATGTACCACAACTACCACAATGCAACACTCCCTACCCTTGGCTGACTGCTATGTCCAGATCACATCTCTACAGTTGCACGTTAAATCATGTCACTCCCCATTATCAATAAGTAGTAGGAATGCACATCGGTACATGCAATGACAGTAGCAAGACAAATATTGAGGGGCATATTTATATTCTGTTTGCGCCGAATGTGCGTCAAAAATGTTGACGCACTTTCAGCGCAAACGTTGCCCCATATTTAAACCCTGACGCCCAATCCGGCGCACCAGGAAAATGGCGCTATGTGCGCCAGTTTTTGGAAGCGGCACCCCGCCCTGCGTTAATGACATGCAGGGTAGGCGTTCCCGTCCAAAAACAGACGCACATAGCGGTGCGTGGTATTTATGCTTCAGGGCAAAAATCACTCCCGCGCGGCAGGCGGCGCAAAAAAATGGCGCAAAGCACGAATATTGTGAAATTTTAACGCCTGGGTCAGGGCAGGCGTTAAAATGGGGCAAACACACCTGTAATTAATCAGAACACACAGAACAAACAACAGAGCAGCAGAGCAGCAGAGCAGCAACAGGGAGACATGGAGATGATTTTTCTTCAACGTGCACGTAGACGCAGAGCCCTGCAGCAACAACAGCAGCCACAACAACAACAGCAGGGACCCCAAAGACAGCGCAGAAGGCAGGAGAGGATATTCCGCCCAAGAACAACCCTGCTTGGCCTCAGGGAACGAGACATCATCCAGAGGTACCGGTTGAACTGGCAGGCCATTCAGCAGCTGCCGACAAATATTGAACAGCAATTGGCCCCCACTTTAGTGACTCCACGCACTATCCCAACAGAAACAAAGCTGCTTGCCGTACTTCACATGCTGGCAAGTGGCTCCTTTCAGACAACTGGTGCCCTGGTTGGTGGAATCTCACAACCATCTTTCTCTGCATTCCTGCCTAAAGTACTGGATGCCATCATTGGACTGACACCCCGCCACATCTGCTTCCCTAACACAGTGCAGAAGCAGCAGGAAACTAAACAGGGGTTCTACGCCATCAGTGGCTTCCCACACGTCCTTGGTGCAATCGACTGCACACACGTACGCCTTGTGCCACCTGCTGCGAGTGAACACCTCTACCGCAACAGGAAGCACACACATTCCATCAACGTGCAGGCCATAGTCGATCACCAAGGACTGATCAGCAACATTGTGGCTAAATATCCTGGGAGTGTACATGACGCATTCATCTTCCGTCACTGCACCATCAACCAACACTTCCAGGATGGACGGTATGGCAATGGACTACTTGTTGGTAAGGACAAAAATCTACTTATATACTCACTGCACAGAAACCCTCTAGGATAAACAACCCATACACCACAATAGCAACACCTAGACAGGAACACACTGAGGTACTCACATCACTAGCCATGTTTCACAAGTCACCATTGAACCTCTCACACATTGGAATTTACTCCACAGCTTAGTGTGAAGACATTCATGACTGTAGTTGCCTAAATGTCACCTTGCAAATTGGAAGTCTCACAATAACCTGTACACTAATACAATGCATAACTTTTAAGGGATGGGATGGCCTGGGTATGTTCAATTGAACGTTTCTAATACCCTTTCATGTTTCAACTCTGCATGGAACTATCATCACACCCCCAGTGAGGACACACGGACACCTGTGTCACAAGTCACAATGCAAGGGAGGGCACACTGTACTTGAGAAACCGATACATCCTGCTGACAAACAGTTAGCCAACAAACACTTGCTCAGCCAAGGAAAAAAAACAATGCCAAAGTTTCCACCAACAACCATAGGTTGTCACATTAGTACACAAAATAGTCACAGACAACACAACACAACTACTTCCATCAAAGATACGTACAACAGTGCCTCCTACATCTAATTGATACCATTCTGTGTTTCTCTTTCAGCTGATCAGGGGTATGGCATCCAGCCTTGGCTAATGACACCATATGGGAACCCAAATACTGCTGCTGAGCGGGCATACAATGACGCCCACAAGAGGACACGCAGCATTGTGGAGCGGACCTTTGGGATCCTAAAGTTAAGGTTCCGCTGCCTTGACATCACTGGCGGAAGCCTACTATACTCCCCAGAGATGGTCTGCAAGATCATACTCACTTGTGCCATATTTCACAATATTTGTGTAAAAAGGAACATTCCCCCCTTGAACCGGACCCAGACATGCCTGAGGATGATGATGAGGAGGATGCTGGCCTGCAACAGGAGGGGGAACAGCCTAACACGGCAGCAGGAGTGCGTAGGCGCCAACAGCTTGTGAACAATTTTTTTACTTAAGTTATTATAATCACTTGTATTCCACACTTGTAAATAAACACAGATAACAAACACCACATCATGCTTTGGCCTATTCATTTCTGACCACCTTTAGTTTGAAATAGCTGAAGATGAATGTCGTCTCATTGATCAAGAATGCCATTAAAATTCATCACACCAAAAATAAACATCACAACTGTATGCACAGAGGGTAGGATGTGACATGATACATTACCATACACAGAGCCCAACAAGAGTACAAATGTGACAATTACACATGCCGGATCCAAACAACTGAAACAGTCTCTCATCCAGCCCAAAATTGGAGATCATTTGAAAGTCACATTACACGTGTTCAGAGACTGGGTGGGACCATCCATGTGTACGTGACCATGTCATCAATGGCTACTCTCAAGTGTGTGATATGAGCAATACACAATAGCTACAACATCAGCTGCCACTAACTCAGGAGGAGACCTTGAAGTTACAGTGACAACATACACCCAGACAGGTGATAGTGGATCCACATTCCAACACACATGTACACATATGTCATACAATCAATCTAATATTTGAAAGTAGACCATCACAGTTGTGTCCCAGTCTGAACCTAGCAGGAAGATTGTAACATGACACTAAACCAGTTTATGCAGAAAGGGACACAGACAACCAAAATATTCTTCTCATTATCACATCGGGAACGCTGAGAGTCTTGCAAACATAGTCATAGTAAAATGGTATGCAAGTTTGCTCCAATTCATCATTACTGCAAACGTCAAATGGGCTAATGAGATGAATGAATGGTCAACAGTCATTCATACCATATGGCCTTACATTAGCCCGCTGCTGCAGGTTTGCCATGATATAATAAATATACTCCATGGATACAGTAGCTATTCTGGATGGTCAAATCCTAGGGTGCTGGTGGCCTAAGTCCACCTCTACCGCCCCCAAAACATACAAGAATCATGTACTTGTGAACCACACACATGCATAAGGCACATGTGTGGCCTCCATGTCACAAGTCCAACACAAATCTGAAACACAAAATCATAATGGGACATGCTCAGCCCCATAAAAACTGAAAGTGACTCTCCCACTCCCTGTTAGGACTACAGATAAAAGCATCACCATCATAAATGTGGACACATTTTGGAGACGGAATACATAATGGTATCCCATCCATCATTTCAAAATAGCCATCAGCAATTACACCAAATATGTCGTCAAATATGGTCAATACATTAGTTAACGTATCCCAAACATTACAGTGTGAATGCCTTCTATACATAAAACAACGGACATGTGTCATATACAAACACATATGTGTATCACATCGCACCGTTTGACCATGACAAATCCCCTTTCCAAAGCTAAAAACATGAAGACATAAGGAAAAATTTGCTCCATATTCGACGCATACAGCATGGCCGTCATAATTTGTTCACGTACATGTGTGCACACAATGCAGAGTCAAATACAAATGTATCCAAAAGTGTCTTAATATTTTGCCTTCAAAGTATAATTTTCATCCACAATATTTTTGACTCTGCATCATGTGCACTACTGTACGTGTAAAAAAAATGACGCCCATGCTGTATGCGTGGTAAAATGTACGCTACATGGACAATATGTTGGTCATCTCATGTACATTATAAAATATTAATATTCATATCATATTTTTGACTCTGGATCATGTGCACTACTGTACGTGTAAAAAAAATGACGCCCATGCTGTATGCGTGGTAAAATGTACGCTACATGGACAATATGTTGGTCATCTCATGTACATTATAAAATATTAATATTCATATCATATTTTTGACTCTGCATCATGTGCACTACTGTACGTGTAAAAAAAATGACGCCCATGCTGTATGCGTGGTAAAATTGACGCTACATGGACAATATGTTGGTCATCTCGTACATTATAAAATATTAATATTCATATCATATTTTTTCACTCCGCATCATGTGCACTACTGTACGTGTAAAAAAAATGACGCCCAGGCTGTATGCGTGGTAAAATGTACGCTACATGGACAATATGTTGGTCATCTCATGTACATTATAAAATATTAATATTCATATCATATTTTTGACTCTGCATCATGTGCACTACTGTACGTGTAAAAAAAATGACGCCCATGCTGTATGCGTGGTAAAATGTACGCTACATGGACAATATGTTGGTAATCTCATGTACATTATAAAATATTAATATTCATATCATATTTTTGACTCTGCATCATGTGCACTACTGTACGTGTAAAAAAAATGACGCCCATGCTGTATGCGTGGTAAAATGTACGCTACATGGACAATATGTTGGTCATCTCATGTACATTATAAAATATTAATATTCATATCATATTTTTGACTCTGCATCATGTGCACTACTGTACGTGTAAAAAAAATGACGCCCATGCTGTATGCGTGGTAAAATTGACGCTACATGGACAATATGTTGGTCATCTCGTACATTATAAAATATTAATATTCATATCATATTTTTTCACTCCGCATCATGTGCACTACTGTACGTGTAAAAAAAATGACGCCCATGCTGTATGCGTGGTAAAATTGACGCTACATGGACAATATGTTGGTCATCTCATGTACATTATAAAATATTAATATTCATATCATATTTTTTCACTCCGCATCATGTGCACTGTAATGCGTCAAAAAGAAATGACGCACAACTGTGTATGCGTGAAAATATGACGCAAAACGGGAAAATAAAAACGGCGGCCATTTTCTGCAGGAAGTGATACAAAATCTGTACTGTGAGTTAACTTTCACTTTCACTTTGCAGTCTCAGATTTATCTAGACTGTGTGGTTGTGTGAAAGGTGTTGTCCTGTGTTTTACTGCTTTTGTGTCCTGTGTGCCTTGTATTTTGTCTTAGTGTCAATCTATTATTGTTGTATAACATTGTCTCAGTCTGTTTCGTGTTATTTTGTCTATACCTGTGATAGTTTGTATTGTCAGTGGGAGTCTGTTGTGGGTAGCATAGTTTGGGGGGTTATTTGGGCTATTTTTCTCCTTCTTCTTTTTCTTTCACACCTCTACCTTTCCCCATTTCCCACTTTTACTTTCATATTTATTTTGTCCAGCATTAGTCCTCTCAATATGTCAGGTAGGCCTCGCCTGTCCAGGATGGGTGAAGACAAATTGGGGGGGTTCCTATGGCTAGTAAGCCATTTCCTGCCACTAATGCTGGAAGCTGGGGGCCATGTGATACAGGGGTATCACACGGAGGCGAGGAAAATCCGGTGGGAGAAGGTGCGCCATCACCTGGTCCGGGTCTACGGAGTCTGAGAAATGTACACCAACTCAAGCACCGCTGGGCAGATCTGGTCACCAGGGAACAGGACCTGCTGGACCACCTGGGACTCCGGATTGGTGGCCATGTTGGTGAGTAAAAATCTATTAAATGGGAATGATAGAAATCTGTGTGTGAACATGTGATGATTGTTAGCCAATCTGCAAAATAAGTAGCTGACTGTGTGTAATGCTAGGGAAACCTAGGCCCATGGTTATACACATAAATCCCCATATTTTGCAACACATGTACACGCAATAACAGCATTAAAATCCAACATCTTTTTGTATTTTGCTAAGTCGCCCCCTCTCTGCGTCACAAAATGTTGCAAATGCTGCGCTACCAAGGTATACATATGTGTCCTAATGTGTATTTGTTGCAGAATGTGTATGAAGACCTATGCTACCAGTCCGATGGCTCATTTTTGCAACACATACCAGATGCCTGTAGCTGCATGTAATGTAGTGTTGCATTTGGGTCAGAAAAGCAACACGTGAACTGCTCTATTTGTACTCCACTGGTCATAATGGCCAGTGAGTACGTCATGTAGAAACAACATACCTACATATGCAGACGCCATAGCTAGACAGAAAATTGGAAACACATGATGATGCTATACATGTGTGTTGCCTTCACGTCACATGAAGTTAGTCATGTTGTTCACACACATGTCACATGTGTGTCTGGTTGCTGTGTGTTGAACCTGTCCACATAGCCTGTTTGATTGTGAGTGGTCATGCAGTCCTCATGGAACCAGTTTTGGAATGTCTCTCTGGGATGCACATGCTGAGATGTATGGTTAACATTAATGTTGGGGCATACTAATGGAGAATTAACTTGGACGACACATGACTGTCCTGGCCACTGCATGAGTGTAGTAGGGTGTGACACTGGAGCAGGAGACTCATCCAATGATAATGTTGAATACAAAGTTATCCATGCAGGATGAGCATGTGTGAAAGTCTATCATTACCATGTCATATTCACACAGTGTCATTGTAACAGAAATCATTTGTCCGTTCACCCAGTCTGAGTATAATCTTTGTTTCATGCTTTACAGGTGGACCAGCCCCGTACACCGTGGGAGAGGTGGCCCATTTTGACGACCCCGATACCTACAGTGAGTGTCGCCTGAGTGCTATTTACATTGTTTGGTAATGACGCATGATGGATTACTGTGTGTTAAAGAGAATTCATGATTTGATGTGCTGGCCGTCCATTGGCTTTGTTCTTTTAGTGTGATATCAAATTTGAATTATGTTTCTGCAAAGCAATACGTAGTCATCTCTCAGATTGAGGGGCTGTAGCCCATTCAATTAGGCCGGCAATTGGGAATGGTATGACTCATTTTTAATACACTGGTCAATGTTAGACTTGGTCAGGGACTTGCCATCAACTGAGTCTGCATATCAGACTGACAGTCTCCCAGATAGCTTAGGCACATGGCTTTGATGACAAATGCTTCTTCCTAGTTGAGGATGGACTGTGTACACTGTAGGTTGGATCTTACGGGGCATGTACTTCCACAAGGTGAACTCGAAGTGTGTGTGACTTGAGTGCAATGCCCTAGGTGTTCAGTTGAATCATGTGAATGGGTGTACTACCTCCTCTGTGTGTGTTGTTAAACATGCCTCACTAATAGTATGTTATGTTGGGCTAAGTCATACGAGTTTGACATGTGTGGACCTGGGATGTGACAAGGTTGGGCTGACTACAACGTGTTGCTAGCCCTTCATAGGTGTTGTGTGTGAAGGCACATACTTGTTGAACTTTCTGTACACTCCTGGGTGTGCATTGAACATGGGATTGTTGGTTGTTCTTCCCACACCACCCACAAAGACTGGGATCTTACTGTGAAACAGGGTACCTAGGACTGTAGCAACCAGTATGTTACACGTCCTTAACACCTTTTGTGACTTGAGTTAGTACCTTGGGCCAGAGTGAGAAAAATGTCTACACGTTGCAAATGGCATAAATATATGTGTGGGATTTGCAAACGTCTGTTTCCTATTCCAAAATGTATTTGGTGGTCATGTACATATTAGCAAAATGCTTTTCAAAATTGAAATATTAAAGGGTTTTACCAGACCTACTTGCAAATCACAGTGGTAGGCAATCCCATTTGCAACCGAGTACGTGGTTGCAAAGTGAGTAGCTGTTATCATCCACTTGAAGTGGATGGTAACCAACTTGCTGACTGGAGGGGGTCCTCATTGTAAAGCTTCACCTTTGTGAGTGGACTAAAATAATCCTGCGCAAAACAGCCAGTGGTCTAAGGGACCAATAATTACCGTGAAAATGTCCAAGTTGAATTGTTGTGATTTAAAACTAATTGCAGCTCATTTTCCTTTCCGGTAAACGGCCATACATTTGGGGAAAAATAACTTGCTTAATTTAAAAGCAGTCACGTCTATGGAGTTCTGCTGGTCCCAGCAGGCCTCCATCCCCGTGAGTGCCCATGTTGCTAAGGTGGGGCAACTTGGAACCCACATCATTGATGTTCATGAGGTGGGTTTTAGGGACCCCATAGCGACTCGCAGACGGTGTCAGAGACACCGTTCTGCTTTGCAAATTGCTAGTTGATTTTTCTAAATTCCTACATCTGACCCCTAGTGTGGACATATGATTCTGGGCCAGGGGTTCAATCTTAGCACACAACTAATTCCAAATGCCATTGAGTGAGGAGTGTGAGTGTTATCACATAGAATGACATATGTACTGAAGTCAGTATGCGGAAGAGCTGGTGCCATAATGTCAAATGCCTTAGGTATGATTTGGATGAGTAGTTTAGGGTGATGTCATCCATCATGTAGAGACATGGATATGCTATGTGTGATATGACCTTAGGTATGCATGATTCACATGTACTTCCTCTGAGCCTTTCCGTGAACTATGTTGTAACAATTGCTGCAAACAATACATTTCTAGTAATGGACAAATGACCCATTGTGGTATTCAACCCACTGTAAATTCAATGCTCAATATTTCCCTTTTCTCTTCACAGCTGCAAACCTGAGTGCCGCAGAGCGCAACAATTTTGAGCGCCGTGCAATGAGGTACAGGCACATCCTGCAGGTGCAGTGTGGGTATCGGAGGATGGCCCGCAGATATAATTCGGATCGGGCCTCCGGGGCGTGGTATGCCACACCACAGGCTCCCCCAACGGTGCCACCTACAACCACCGCCACTACAACCACCAGGTCTGCCCAAGGGGACCCAGCGACGGACCAGGCATCTTTATCAAGACCTGGACCCAGCCGTGTGTTGGGAGCAGGGCTGTCCCGTGGCCACTCCACTCCAGCACCAACATCCACCTCCACCGGCACGCAGACCAGCACTGACCCTCCTATTGACCCTGCAGCCTTCCAGGCATTGTCTACAAAATTGGACAGGTTAATTCGCAAGGTGGACAACCTGACGGAGGACATGGCTGAGGTGAAGAAGAAGGTGCGCTCCATCCAGCGCACACTTCGGAGGGCAAATCTTTAGTCATTTTGCCCTCCTGAACTTTTACCCCTCCCCTCTCACCTCTTTCCTTTTTCATACTGTTAGTTGGGTTTGGGGGGTTAGTTATAGGATAAGTATAGGAAATTAGCTTAGTTAGTGTTAGCTAAGAGGGTGGGGGGTCCTTATTCTTTCTATCTAATATTTGTGTGTTGGCAATGTTGGGATTCCTGTTTAATAAAAAAAAAAAAATATATATATATATATATATATATATATATATATATATATATATATGTTTGTTTAGGATAGTATAGTATGTGTGTAGGTTAGTAAGTGTTGTCCTGCATGTGTCTTGTCTCTTAATGGTGGGTGGGGGGTTGATGTTTAGATCGTTTCGTTACATGTGTAGAGTAAGTTTAGCTTAGGTTAGTTAGGGACAGTTGTGGGTTAGTAGTAGTCAGGTTAGATTAGTGTAGGTTTACCTTTCCCTTAGTTGCCTCTTTTATTACTACTTTTAAATAAAAATTTTGTTAACCCTTTACCTGATGCGTTAGGTGCTACCTTTTCATGGCCTTGACATCAGTGTAGCAGAAAGTTTAAGTATGACATTTGTGTTCCATGCTCGCTATCCCCAGGCTTATGAGGTTTAACATGCCAGCTACCCGTGTGCTAACTTGGTAAGTATTCACCATTTTGGAGAGCCACCATTGGTAGTGTGCATTGATCATCAAGGTTTGGGGTTGGTATGTATCCTACTTCACAAAGAGTGCTTCCAGACTTGTTATTGTAGGTAAATAGATAGGTCGGACAGCATTGTGAAGTTCAGGGAGAGCTTTATAGATTATGATTTGTTCACACTCTTGTCTTGTTGCTGTCATTGCTGACCTACATCATGTGTGTACTGATTCAGCATTAATTTCCTTCATGGAAGTATACGCCGTAAGGGTGATTGATGCTGTGTAATTTGTTTATCATTCCTTTCATTCTACAGCATAATTTCAAATTTTAGTATTGCATGGTGCCTACATTTCTCAGCCACCATTAGTTGTGTAGAATGGCTATAGATGGTGCCTCATTCTGTCCAACACAGCATGATTGTGTGTGCTTAGTCCCTTCATCAGTTACTTTCCTCAGTATAGTAAAGCTATGATGCAATCCTGGCCACTGCACAGATGTTTCAGTATACATGAAATCAGGACAGTAGTATAGAGAATCGACATGGTTGCCACACAGCCACTTTGGAGTTATCTACTGCACAGTTGAATTTTGAAATGACACAGAGACACAATAGGTGTGCAAGTGATATTTATTTATAGGTGGTGTAGTGCAAAATGTCCATTCACCATGTTTGCTGACTCCTTTCTGGTGCATTATTACATGGTGATCCTACAGAAGGGGTGTGGATGATGCTCCTGACATGCTGGGGTGATGTCACAGACAGTGCAGAGGAACATGAAATGCCAAATGGTAGGAGAGAAACATTCACTGGCAAGGTGGACAAGTCATACAGTGGATTGCCGAACAGTCATTGAGGTTAGTTGTAGTGAGACTGGCATGTGTCAAAACGTAGGACCTTGGTCAGAGTAGGGCATGGTGCAGGGACTAGGGCTTCCGGGTACTCTTGCGTGTGAATGTTATCTGTTCCATGTCTTCTTCTTCTGATGTGTGTGTTGCCTGGTGTGTCCTTGTTGTTGTTGGTTGTGAAAGGGCAACACACACCTCAGTGTTAGAAGACATGGAGGCAGACATCCCGGGGGCTGATCCCTGTTGAGTAAGGAAGGGCAGTACTGCAGCAAGGAGGGCCTGCTGGTTTTTCAGAATGGCAGCCACATCCCGATGGTAGGCAGCCAGGTCGGCCCTGAGGGGTTCTATGTTGCATTCGTGCACACGTTGAGTGGCTTGCAGTTGGAGTTGTTGTGTCAACTGGATGACAGCTGTGCCAATTTCCTTCAGTGTTTTTGAAATGTCCTCCAAGAGCAAAGTTCTGGCTTGCATTGCAGCTGCCTGATCAGCAGTTGACAACATGCACGAACGCACCCCCTCAAGGCTGGCTGCCATATTTTGCATCCCCACCCGCACCTCCTTTGCCAGCTCCCGCTGGACCCCAACGACAGTTCTTTCGAAGCAGGTGCCAGTGTCGTCAGAGTCCTCAGCTGTGTTGGAGCTGGCAGGTCTTACAATTGGGGTGGCGGGTGGTTCTACTGTGGTGGCTGCTTCTTCTGTGCTCCTCCTTGTGACTGAAGGTGGGGTTTGGAGGCTTTCAAGGACCATGTCAATGGTCTCTTGTGGGAGGTTGATGGTCTCGTCATCCATGTCATCAGGGAACTCATGGACAGGCAGATCAGCAGGAGATCCGTGTTCCTCTGCAATGAAACAGGGTACAATTAGTGTGTCTGTGTTGTGACAATTTTGCAGTAAGATACAAGCCTTTGGATGCCTTAACATTGTACTCTGTGTTTGTCTAGGTATCTGCTGTCCGTCATAGGGCATTGTTGTAGGCCTATGGCCCACCTGTGTGTCACATGTTTGATATGGAGCTATCAGACATGTCTGCCTGATCGCCTCTAGCTGTTGCTTTGTAATTATTTAGGAATAGGCGTTTTTTTCTCCTACTCCTCACTCGGTGTTTCACTATTGTTATGGAGGGACATTTTGTAGGGTGGGCTCTCATTATCCAACATGTGATTCTTGGCTTTCTAGGCAGCAGGATAGCTAATGGTGTGGGGGACTAAGTTTGACCCACTTGTAAATAACTCTGTCACCCAGATATTCAATTTAGCTAAGACTAACTAGCAGTGCCTCTGGTCTCCCACATCAAAGGAATGTTTACACATCCGAGCGCATGACATCTTTGGAACTTCTCAGGGAAGTGGTGGTCACTCAGATCCTACACATTTCTATCTTTTCCGGTATGTTCCCATACACAAATGACAAAGACAGTATTAGTTTGATATGAAGTTTCATTGTACAACTGACTTGTAGGAATTTAGGTGTGAGCCCCAATTACACAAACAATACACACTGTTAGAATTGAAATAGTCCGCAGGAGAGTAATACATTAGTACACAGCTTTCATGGTGCCTAACAGTTTCTACTCTCCCTCTGCATGTTCTATGTGTAGCACAGCATGTTAAGTTTGGAGGTTGCCTGTCAGAATCACAGGGGAGACATCATCCCTCATATCAGAGGAATGGGCTGGGATCTGGTTGTGCATCAGCAGCAAGGCAGGCAGCATCTAGTTGTGATTTTCTGTTTGGAAACTCCCCCATGCGTGTCTTGGGACAAGGAAGTGAATGTAAAAGACATATGTCATGGTGATGACAAAGTTTCCCTACGCAGGAATGCCAAACCTTAACCCCTACCACATCTATCAGCAACGTACCAGACGGTATCCTTGACTGGGGCACAGAGTGAATATGTTCTGGCAAACTCCAGTGCAGAAGTAGGCAAAACAGTGTGATTTGACTAATTAAAAACACCCTAGGACTGACTATTTGCTACATTAACTGATAGGAAGGGCAATGAGAATCATTTAGTGCAAATTGCTCTGAGGCACTTAGATGTGAGCAAATGAGTATGAGTACAATCAGGGTAAGATGCACAAAGGCCTAAAGCCTGAAGCTAATGCGCAAAGTATACGTTACACTTACAACACTACACTTTGACTGACTGTGGGTGTTGTGACTGCCCTGGCAGCACACTTGCCTCTCAGGCCCTGCCCCATACACTTTTTATTCACATTGCATGATCTGTACATGTCACGTGGCATTACCTATGCATGTCAATGTTAGGATGTGGTATGGATGTAAACATTCTTGATGTTTTGAGATGATGTTGGGTGATGTGTATTTAATTGGATTGGCCTGTTTATCGTATGAATGTCCTATTTGTTTGTCCGACTTTGCAGGTGTGTTTCAGTGACCAGTTGCCTGTGTCCCCTCCTCAATGTTGTTGTCTGAGCAGTATGACATTAGTGATGTAGCCTTGTTAGCCAGGCACGTGAGGGACCCTCACGTATGCAGCATGTGTGTATCGTTAGTGCTGTGTGGCTCCTATTGCTGTTTACTTAGGCTTATGTATGTGTCAGTTATGGACATTCGGCATTTGAGTGTACTGGTACCTTTGTCTTATTTCTAGGAGTAATTGCAGATGTCATCCTCACCCCCTAATTTAGGTATGTATGTTCCAGGGTGGGGTTCCTGCCATTTGGTACTATAGCTGCACAGAGATGAGAGGTGTTATTGTCAACTGTGGTTGCAGTTAAGTTACAGTTGTTGTATTTGCTACTGCATTACAGGTAGGGACCTAGTTGATGGGGAATAGATTTTGCAATACAAGTGCCTGTATGTGGATTTGAGGTAGTGTCCTTCCCACCTGTCACTGCTTTCCCTTGGCTCTCTTGTTGTAATTACAGGATGTCCCAGTGGGACTGTTGTTGTTGCTGTATTTTGTCGTGACCCAGCATCGGTCAGTATTGGGCATGCCCCCCTGCCGTGCCCCTTTCCCCATGCCACTTCATATGTGTGCTGACTTACATGCATTGTGTAGTAGGTATCCCCCCCCTGCTTACAGTCCCCATTATTGTATTATGATTCCCCATGCGACTTACCCTGCATGTGCGTAGTGTCGTGGTAGTCTGCGCTGTCCAGTCCTTGAATCCCTGTGACGATCTCCTCCGGGATGATGGCTGCGACCATCTCCTCCATGTGGTCCAGGGCCTCCTGTTGTGCTGGACTCCCCCCTCCAGTCTGCATTGCTGCCTTCCTGTTCCTGGCCATTTTCTCTTTGGTCCTACGTTTGCAGTCATGCTAGCGTTTCTTACACTCGGTGACTGTCCGGCGTTCTTCAGCCACACTGTTAATCTTGTCCACAATTTGTTTCCAGATGGCCTCTCTCCTACTGAGTGGCAATTTAGAGGTGATGAAAAGTTGGTGCTGGTGTTCCGTCACCTCTTTCACCAGGATTTCCTGCTCCTCTGCACTGAAGCGACACTTTCTTTTTTTTTTTTAAATGTCCTGGTTCCTGTATGCTTCCTCCTGGCTGGTTCCTGGTCTGCTCTCCTCCTCCTGGGGTCTGTTGGGGCATCTAGGATCCATTTTGGGTCTCCTCTCCTGAAAGGGCAGTTTTCGCGCAAAAATGTGACGCAATAGCGTGAAAAAAAACGGCGTTTTCACGATTGCGCTGTCGTAAATCGACCCACAGTGATGTGCGTCGCATTTACGTTGGTTTCCTTTACGACAGACCGACGCTGTCTGCGTCACGAAATAATGACTCCCACCTGTTGGTTGCGCCGCCGTACGTCAAAGTATAAATTTGACGCCTGCATGGCACATCCAAATGGCGTTAGACGGCGCAATTTCTTTTTACGCAAAACTGCGTTAGCGCAATTTTGCGTCAAAAAGTATAAATATGGCCCTAAATGTACTCCAAAATAGGCCCATTGCAACTTTCCACTGATGGTAACACAAGCCTTGGACTGGTAACTGTCAATGCCATTACTGCCCTGCAAATACAGTTAATGACGGCATACAACCATGTGTGCCACTGCTACAATACCATCATCTCACACAATACTTCTCTTTCCACAGGTCTCCCAAGTACTGACACACAGCAGAGGAGCCCAGTGACAGAAAGCCCAGGCCTGGAAGCAGGTCCAATAGGGAAGGGCTCCCCTGGAAGTCTGGATTCGGATGACAAACCTGGCCCATCAGGCACGAGTGGTCAGTCCACCACCACCAGCCTCACCCTGCCCACAAATCAAACCACCTCCCCTGTGGCAGCCAGTGCACAGCAAAGTCCACCTTCCCATACCTGTGTTACAAGGTCGCTTCAATCATTAGTGTGCCCCACAGGACATTGGCAGGAGTCAACGGTGCAAACCCAAGACAATTACGGTCGTGGTGTCAGTCTGAGTGGGCACACTGCGCCAGGGGCACAGGCACAGGGGGCAAGGGCCAGTGGGAGGCCAATCGTGGGCCCAGGGACAAGGCAGGTAGAGGACACGACTGGCCAGGAGACTCTCTCCAGAGTCCTGGGAGCCTACCTGCAAACCCACAACAAGATGTGCCAGATACTCACAACCTTGCAGGACACCAAAGGCTGCATGGGAATATCACCATGAGGCCAGGCAGCAGGGGGAGGCACACAATGCCACCGTGGCCTCTAAATTAGGGGAGTACAAGGAACTCAATAACATCCTGCTGACATTCTCCACCAAACAGAAGGCCCCATCCAGTAGTCAGTCAATATCACTGCCTCAACATCAGCACCTGCTACTGGAATGGAGGCCCAGCAGGAGGACCCACAAGGCATCTGCACCCCTACCCCTGCAGCTGACAAACCCCCCAACAAAAAAGCCATCCAGACATCCTGCAGGACCTCAGGCCAAGACTAATCCCCCCACCAGGAAGTGATCCCCCTTCTGAACTGTCACCCTTGTGTGTCACTGTTAAACCCTGTTGGCTGTCCAATATCAAGGTCACATCTTTCTGAGGCAAATGGATAAAGGACCTGTGAACCAAAGAGCTGTACCGCCCACTCTGATCATCACCTAGAGCATTACCCCACTGTTCAGGAGTGTGATAGTCAACACTTAATAAACACCAATTATGAGAAGTCATGATGCATGTCTCTTCATTGTTTATATTGGCAATTTTGTTAGAGAACAACAAAAGAATACATGTCTACACAACAATAATGTAAGCATTTCAGATGTCGTGAGATACTCCAGCAGGTGTGTAAGTTCATCCATATTGTTGTAACATCCACTGTCAACCATGCCGAGTGGCAACTCATCAAGCAGATTGCAAACAGAGATGTCACCTGAAGAGGGGAAAATAAATGGAATGAGGTACAATGTTGTAAGGAATGTAATAAACAGTCATACATCAATAGCAATTGCACACAAACACAGGATGAGTGTCCCAGCAGCTATTGTCGAGACGGGGCTACTCTCCTGAAAAGCAGGATGTCCACAGGGGTGATGGTATGCCCCGACCTTCTGGAACACCTCTCAGCGCTTCCTGGTGGACACAGAAACCCCAGCAGGTGTCCCAAAAGGAAAGGGGGAGTGGAAGAGAAAGAGACAAAACACTGCCACGTCTTGCCGGTCCAGCCAGGCACCCTGTATCTTCGGGGGGCAGGTCGTTGTTGACAGAGTAATAGTAGAGTTAGTGCACTCAACTTCCTTGAAACTGAATCTCTCTTTCTGATATGGGCACGGGAGCGGTAGAAGAACCCGGGATGCTCCAGCACTTTTCTTGGATAATAATAACTGTTGCCACAATTACTAACACTGCATTACCAAAAACCCAAACTGAGTACCATAACAATAAGTACTGCGACACTAGGGCTGGCTTCACACAGATTCACTGTTGCACACTACAATTAGAACTGTGGTTGTACTTATCATGCACAAAAAATACAAACAAGGGCATTAATTATATCACATACAACTGTCACGGTTGACTCGTCGCTTACCAGATTTGTCTGCAGGATGGTCTTGACGCTTGTAGGTCCTGCCTTGGCCAAGATATGGGTGACCATTTCTGGTAGCCACGGTGCTGCTGACAAGGAAACGTCAAGGCAGTCCGTGCCCTCCAAGAGGAGTCCCTGAGGAAAAACCCGAAGGGAAAAAACCTCAAAGGCTGGAACTCCCAGGAACAACAAAGGCACAGGCAAATGTAAGTTTTCAAACACAAAAATATAACTTGAAGGCCAGAAAAAGGCAGAAAAGACTGGAAAAAAACCGGAGCGTGATCACCACCAAAAGGAAGTGTTGCAGCGTAAGGAGATCAAGTGTCAAAGTCCTTATATACCCCAAAACAGGAAGTGACATGCAGGAAGGGAAAAGACGCCATGTTAGTTTGGGAAAAACTACCATAGGAAATATAGATGAGGTCACCATGTTAGATAGGGATCCCGATGCATGCCAGGAAGAGAAAGATATGCTGGGGAAAAGAAGCAAAAACATGGCTCCACCCAAAAGAGAGACAGACCATAAAAGAAGAACAAAAAACAGAAGAGAAAAGAACAGATACAAACAAAAAAACAGGTATGTGCCATATTGGGGAAATGGGGCCATAACTAATTCCCAGGCCATGCTGTATCCCGAGCTCGCCGAGGCCCGATGTAAAACCTAGGGCCTCGGGTTGCCTAAGAGATGAACCGCGGTCGCTTCCGCGTTCTGACTCGGGGCACGCCACTTGAGCTCAAGCAGATTTCCTGAAGTTCATTTAGGCAAGTACCTACAATAATAATGTAGAATGTTCAGAAATGCATTTGTCTCTTCAAGATAAGCACTCTGCCAAAATACGAGGTCTGAAATACACCAGCTGTTCTAGGAAAGCGCAGCGCTCAAAGAACAAACTCCCTGGAGAATACTAGTCACTTATCTGCAGTCTTTTCTGGAGTGCTGGAAAAATGCCTGGTGTCAGCTAGTACAGGAAGGAAGAAAAGGATTGCCTCAAAAGTCCTGAATACGAGGATGACAGCAGGGGCTTGACTGCCAAATCAGATGCTGAGATCAGGAAGCAAAACAAAGTCAAGCAGGGAGGCATGCTTCACTCTGCAATTTATAGCCAATCAGGAAAGCAGTTGAGTTTCCACGTGTGGATGAGTCACCACACCCAAGTAGAAGCACATGTCTACACCACACCCAATTAGAAGCACATGTCTACACCTGCTCACATTAGCAAACAAGCACTGGTAAAACAAGCATTGATAAAAACCAATTGTGTAACACAGCACATTATGTTTACTTAGAAATATGAAGGTTTAACCAAGAACAGAGACATGATTTAACCCTAATCCCTGGGGATGCTGACAGATAACGCAGGAGGCACCTTGGGGATTCCTGACAGTCCTCCCCACCAAGGACCCTCTCAAAGGGCGGGGCTTGGAAGGGTGCAGGAGATGGAATTTTTTAGTAAGACGTGGAGCATGAACTGTGGACTCGGGTTCCCAGGAATTGTCCTCAGGCCCATAGCCTTTCAAAGCCAATAAATAATGTAGAACATCATGGACACGCCTGGAGTCAAGAATTTTGGCCACTTCAAATTCCCATTGCCCGTGTACTTTTACCGGGGGAGGTGGTGGGGTATCGTGAGTATCAGGGGAATAGGGACAGAGTAACGAGACATGAAATACGGGATGTACCTTTAAATCATCTGGCAATGTAAGTTCTACTAACACAGGATTGATGATTTTGGCAATAGGAAAGGGGCCTAGAGATTAGGGGTTTCATTTTCTGGATCCTGCAGGGTGGACATTTTTTGATGAGAGCCGCACCTGATCTCCTATCTGATAAGAGGGAGCAGGTCTCCTTTTGTCTGCTTGTTTTTTTACTTGAGCTTGGCAGAGTTTTAAATGGTGTTGTACTTGTTTTTGAATCTCCTGTAACTCTTTATGGTGTTTCTGTACTGATGGGACACTTGTGGATGTTTGGGACTCAGTTATAGGTAGCATTCTTGGGTGCAGGCCAAACAAACAGTAAAATGAGGATACTCCTGTAGCCATGTGGACTCTGTTGTTATATACAAATTCAACAGGAGGTAAAGCCTTATCCCACTCAGTAGACCATGTGTCAATGTAACATTTCAGGATTTGTTCCAGCGATTGGTTGGCACGTTCCGTCTGCCCATTCGTTTGTGGATGATATTCTGAGGACAAGCGGATGTCCATACCGACAGAGGAACAGAAGCTACACCAAAACCGTGATATAAATTGGGGTTCACGACTGGAAACAATTGTGGTGGGCAACCCAGGAAGCCATACAATGTGTTGGACAAACAAATCAGAGGCTTGGAAGCCGTAGGGAGGCATTTTAATGGAACAAAATGAGCCATTTTAGTTAGGTAATCTACAACCACCCATATGACAGTGTGTCCATTGGAAGCTGGGAGATCAGAAATAAAATCCATACTTATGGTATGCCATGGGACCACCGGAATTGGCATGGGAAGTAACAATCCTGTGGCTGGAATATGTGGGGCTTTAGCCCGAACACAGGTGGAACAAGTCTGGACATAGCTTCTGACATCCTGCTCAAGTGTGGCCCACCAAAACCATCTTTGACAGAGATCTAACATCTTTTTCTCACCCGGGTGACCTGCGAGGGCAGAATCATGTCCCCAATGTAACACTGTATTCAGTAATTCTTTGGTAGGGACGTACAACTGATCAGCATGGTATAGTAAACCCTCTTTTTCATACACATCAGTTGAACAGGGAACCTTGTGTTGGGCTACCCATATTTTCTCAAGAAACTCTTGGGAACTGCACCCAACCATGATTTTCTCTGGGGGTATAATGGTTCTGACCTATTCTAGCGCAACATCAGAGGAGAAACCCATCCTAGACAACATGTCTGCCTTTTGTTGTGTAGTAGCAGGCCTATAGGTGATTCCATAGTCAAACTTGTTAAAGAATAGAAGCCAGCGTAATTGATGAGGTGTCAGGGCCTTGGTCGCTTGAAAAAACTGTAAATTACAGTGATCTGTGTAAATAGTTATGGTGTGTCTAGCTCCTAGAAGGTGGTGACGCCATTCCTGGAAGGTGAGCTTGATGGCCAGAAGTTCCCGCTACTATTGTGTGATTTTTCTCTGCAGGTAGCAATTTCTTTGAGAATTAAGCTACTAGGTGGAAATGCCCAGACTCAGGATCTCGTTGGGACAAGACACCACCCACTGCCATTTGGGAAGTGTCTGCTTCCACAAAAAATGGCTAAGCCGGGTCGGTATGATGGAGAATGGGTGCTTCAGTGAATGTGTTTTTAAGATGTTGGAAGGCTTTCTCAGCTTCTGCATCCCAGAGGAACTTAACCCCCTTTCGTAGGAGGCAAGTTATGGGAGATACCACAGTAGAAAAGTGCGGTATAAATCTCCGATAAAAATTTGCAAATCCCAAAAACTGGTGTACTTCCTTGATGGATCTTGGGGCTACCCAATTCAGAATAGCGTGTACCTTGGACCTATCTATGGAAATTCCATCTGGAGAGATCACATATCCCAGGAATTCTACAGTTGTAGCATGAAAAACACATTTTTCCAGCTTGGAGAAGAGATGATGCTCACAAAGCTGTTGTAAAACCGCTCCTACATGCCCTATATGTTCCTCAGTGGAAGACGAATAGATTAAAATGTTGTCTATGTATACCACTACACAGATATCCAGAAACTCCTGCAGCACTTCATTGCTGAAAAATTGAAACACTGCAGGAGCATTACACAACCTGAAGGGCATCATTGTGTAATCAAAGAGTCTGAATTTAGTTTGGAACGCCGTCTTCCACTCATCCCCCTTCATCACTGGGATCAAGTGGTAGGCTCCCCTGAGGTCTAGTTTAGTATAAATGGTCGACTGACGTACCTGATCTAAAAGTACCGGGATCAACGGAAGTGGATACAGATTTTTTATGGTTACTTTGTTCACTGTGCGATAATCTATACAGGTGCGCTGCTTGGGATTCTTCTTGGGCACAAAGAACAAAGACGACAATACTGGTGACTTTGAATGACGAATGAAACCCTTAGCCAATAGATCATCCAGATAGTCTTGCACGTATCGATTCTGAGGCTCAGAAAGAGCATACACCGTACTACATGGTAGCGTTGCCCCTGGAATCAAGTCTATACGACAATCGTATGACCTATGTGGCGGCAGCTGGGTGGCCTTCTGTTCACTGAAGACATAATGGAATTCTTTATAAAGTGCAGGAATGGCCAGTGCATTATCCGGCTTGATAGCCGTACTATGTGTAGACCCACAATGCAAGGGTCTCACTAGTAATGGTTTGTCTTGGTAACAGGACTGCCAGCAATGTTTAGAGTCTAATGTCACAGTACTTGCTGCCCAGTCAATTTTGGGAATGTGTAACTGAAGCCAGGGTATCCCAAAAATGGCTCCAAATACTGGGGTATCTATGAGGTCAAACTGAATTTGTTCTGTATGGTTGTTTGCCCAAAGCATGGACAAGGGTGTTGTTTGATAAACGATAAGCCCAGAGGACAACTTTGAGCCATCCATGGCTCTGACTGGTTCAGGGCCGTCTTTTCTGACAGTCGTAATATTTAGGGCTTTAGCCATACACAAGTCTAAAAAGTTTCCGGTAGCCCCAGAGTCAAGCAATATGGGTATGACCTTACGAACCTGAGGGGACAACACTGACGTCACAATAACAGTTAGATGTCGAGGTACGGGACTGGTGGTATTAGCCAGAAAATGTGAGACCACATTGAAAGAATCGCTTGATAAAATGGTCTCAGAAGTTATCGAGCCAGTTAGTTTTCCACCTGGACAGGAAGAGAGAATTCAGGCCCTGTTACCGCTCCAATGGCTTTCTTTGGAGCAGTAGGCTTGTTAGGACATTACTGAGCAAAATGCCCTGCCTTACCGCAGTATAAACACAGTTTAAATTTTTCCCTATGTTCTTTCTTTTCCTTAGATAGTGGGTCCCGCACACTGCCAATTTGCATGGGCTCAGGTGTATCATGAGGGGGAATGGTGGACTCCTTTTTCTCAGTTTTGAGCACCACTAAGTGTGTGTCACCCCGGCATTGTTTTCCCTTACGTTCACTCAAGCAGTGATCCAATCGTACCACCAGGTCAGTGAACTCGGAACACTCCGTAGGAGGTTCCACAATTTAGGCTAGAACATCCTTGAGGTCGTACTGAAGGCCACGATAGAAGAGGGAGGTCCTCTTCTCCTCGGGCCACTCAGTCTCTGCCACCAACCGATTGAAAGAGGTGATATAGGTCAGTAGATCCTTGTTTCCCTGGGGCAAATTCAGCAATTCATTGTCACAGGCTTGCACGAAGAGATGTTTGGTGAACGGTTTCCTCAAGGCTTCCTTGAACCGGTTGAAATCATACAGTATAGGGTCATTGCGCTCCACTAGTGGAATAGAGGAATTAGCTGCATTGCCTTCCAAATAAGAGATAATAAAAGCTACCTTTGCAGCACTGTTGGGGAACGCAGCTGCCCGACACAAAAACTGTAGCTGGCACTCGTTAAGAAAAATGTTGAACTTGGCACTATCTCCAAAAAACCTTTCTGGAGGAGATAACGGCACTGGGGTTGGTGTTGTGATGGTGGAAGTCGTTATGGCCCAAATGGGGTCTAGGGACATGATTAGACGGGTCAAACCGAGGGGCCTGTAGTACTGGAGATCTTTGTTTCAGTTTGACTCCTCTCCAGAGGGTGTCTTGTGGTTTATACCACTGGAGTTTAGTGTGCAACTCTAGGTTCTCTTGCTTTAAAGAAAGAACTTCCTTCTGTAATCTCGCTAGGGCACTAGTGAAATCTAATAAAGATGGAGCATCCTGGTCAGCTGGTAAAGCCTGTGCTAAACCTTTGAAAGTACTCATTGAGGAATCCATCTCCCAGGCAGCCTTGTATGTTGTGGCTTGACTTTATGTCGAGACGGGGCCACTTACCTGGAAAGTAGGATGTCTGCAGGGGCGATGGTATGCCCCTGACCTCCTGGAACACCTCTGCGCTTTCTGGTGGACACAGAAATCCTGGTAGGTGTCCCAAAAGGAAAGGGGGAGTGGAAGAGAAAGAGACAAAACACTGCCATGTCTTGCCGGTCCAGCCAGGCACCCTGTATCTTCGGGGGGCAAGTCGTTGTTGACAGAGTGATAGTAGAGTTAGTGCACTCAACTTCCTTGAAACTGAATCTCTCTTTCTAATATGGGCACAGGAGTGGTAGAAGAACACCGGGATGCTCCTGCACTTTTCTTGGATAATAATAACTGATGGCACAATTACTAACACTGCATTACCAAAAACCCAAACTGAGTACCATAACAATAATTACTGTGACACTAGGGCTGGCCTCACACAGATTTACTGTTGCACACTACAATTAGAACTATGGTTGAACTTATTATGCACAAGAAAGACAAACAAGGGCATTAATTATATCACATATAACTTTCCTGCATGCATGGAGTTAAACTAAAAGGAACAAAAACAATCCAAGAAATACAAATGTCCACTCTGGGTTTAAACAGTTAGGGTGGCACAGTTTGGTTTGGTTTCACTGTGTGTGTGAAAAACCCTTCAAAAGCCAATTCCTCAAACCTGAAACACAGGCATGAATGGCACAATTTAAATCCATTAGTGAATGAAAAGTCAGGTAAATGCTCTTTTAAAAATGCACTGTCGCTTTTTGTAGTACTTGAGCTCAAGCAGATTTTTTAAAGCATTTAGGCAAGTAACTACAATAATAATGTAGAATGTTCAGAACTGTATTTGGCTCTTCAAGATAAGCACTCTGCCAAAATACGAGGTCTGAAATAAACCATCTGTTCTAGGAAAGCGCAGTGCTCAAAGAACAAACTCCCTGGAGAACACTAGTCACTTATCCGCAGTCCTTTCTGGAGTGCTGGAGGAATGCCTGGTGTCAGCTAGTACAGAAATGAAGAAAAGAATTGCCTCAAAAGTCTTGAATACGAGGATGACAGCAGGGGCTGGACTGCCAAATCAGATGCTGAGATCAGAAAGCAAAACAAAGCAAAGCAGGGAGGCATGTTTCACTCTGCTATTTATAGCCAATCAGGAAATCAGTTGAGTTTCCACATGTGGATGAGTCACCACACCCAATTAGAAGCACATGCCTACACCACACCCAATTAGAAGCACATGTCTACACCTGCTCACATTAGCAAACAAGCATTGGTAAAATAAGCATTGATAAACCCAATTGTGTAACACAGCACATTATGTTTACTTAGAAACATGACAGTTTAACCAAGAACAGAGATATGATTTAACCCTAATCCCTGGGGATGCTGACAGACAACGCAGGAGACACCTTGGGGATTCCTGCATTTCCACTACCTGTCATGGTAAGTCACCTACCCTTCAAGGTTGTTAACCAACATTTAAGTCTCTAGTCCCCACACATACCTCGATGCATGCAAATACTGGCTACAAATTGGCTTCAGCAATACATCTCCCATGTGCAGACGATATGCAATGCATACATACATGTACATCAATAAAAGTAGTGACAAATCATGTCAGTCCTGTTGTCATGTGCCTCATCCTCATCAGCCTCCCCCTCAGCCTCAGAGCCACCAACCACAAATACTGCTCCAGCATTAATGTCCCCCTCCTCCAACAGTGGGATGTGCCTTCTGAGGGCCCGATTATGGAGCATGGAGCATGCAACAATGATCTTGCAGACTTTCCCTGGTTTGTACTTTAGGACACCACCAGACACCTGAAGACAATGAAATCTAGCTTTCAAGAGACCGAAGGTCCGCTCAATCACACTCCTTGTCCGGCCATGTGCCTCATTTTACCTGTTCTCCCCTAATGTAGTTGGATGTCTCACAGTTGTCAGGGGCCAGAGTCACCTGTGTGGAAAAGGGAACATGACCATAGGTAACAATGCTAGGCGGAGTGCTGACTGTGTTATGAGGGGTAAAAATGTCTGCCATGGAGAGCAGTACACATACCTATGAGCCAGGCCCTTTACCCCTGTAGCTGTGACAACACTGCAGGGACACTTCTGTTCCACAGTATGTAGGAATCACGTACTGATCCAGGGAAATTAGCATTCACATGTGTAATGTATTCGTCTGCAATACACACCACTTGTACATTGAGCGAATATGTATTCTTCCGGTTTCTTGACCTGTTCATTGATCCTCAGAGGTACCAAGGCAATTTGAGTCCCATCAATGGCCCCAAATACATGTGGCACATTTGATATGTTGTAAAAGGCTGCTTTTACAGTGGGAAATTCTGGAGGTAGTGGAAACCTAATGTACCTGTGCACATGCTTGAGTAGGGCATCGAGGAACATCCTGCAACGCCTTACAGAACTGGGGTTGTGAAAACTCTGTAGTTAGTCCCACTGTGACCTCAAAAGAGCCACTCGCCAGCAAATGCAGGACTGACAACACCTGGACTGTTGAAGGAATGCATGGGGATTCTTCAAACCCGGCAGGAGGTCTGGCTTCAACTGGGTGACCAGTTTCTTGATGCACAAAGAGTTTAGTCGATAGGTCATGATGATGTGGTGCTATCCAATGGTTTCAAGATCTACGAGTGGGCGGTAAATTAGTGCATTCCTAATCACTCCATTGTGGAGATATCTGTGCAGGGACAGAACAAACACTCTGTGAACCTCCCATGATGTAGGCTACCAAGTATGACACACAACAGTCATGAGGTTTTAGTAATGCAAGTTGCCTGTCATGTTGTGGGAATACACATTACTCCACCCTCCATTTCTAACCAGACGATGGCACATAATTTCTGTGGGAATGGACATATACAGGACTTGTACATGTACACCTTCCATGTGTTCCACTATACTGATCATATATGCTGGCAAATGTTGTGACAAGTGTGGTAATGTCACCAGACACACTCTACATGTGTCAATATCCACAATGTGTGACCTAAGGTATGCATTTGTGACGACAAGCAGGTAGTTACGCTGTGTGAATTCAGGACAGTAATGTCACAGACTAATATGGCATCCACGTGTCCGGCATGCATGGGACAGCTGGAAGTGACTTCGATCAGCCGGCGGAAGTCGTCATGGCAGAGGGCAGTCTGAACTGCAGTGCAACTCCTCATTGGTTAGCATTGATGTCAATGGGAGACTGGGACCAATGACGATCACCGCGGGGGTGACGGTTATGACTGCTTCGGTCGTAACTGCCATTTTATGTGGGCCAGCTCACTTAACTCCTGGCATTCGGGCAAGACAGACCTCCACTTTGTGTGCTGCTGTATCCTGTCTCTTGGAGCAATGATGGCACGCACTGCAGGGGTAAGGGCCCCAACCTTCTCAACGGAGGAACTAGAGACACTGGTGGAAGAGGTCCTACCCCTTTATGAGCGGTTGTACAGTGCTCCAGGGAAACAGGTCAGTACAACGTCCTTTGTCAGACATGCAGGGTGGTGTATGACAATGTTTATGTGTGCACATTGACATGTCATGACTGATCAGGTGTGTGGCGTGCACATGAAATGTGTGGGATATTGGCAGTGTGCATGGTCCGTGTTTGCTGTGTGTCACCAAAGCTTACTGCTGTATTGGTATTATTTACATCATGTCCCCCCTTTTCTCAATGTTTCCCAGACAGGTCAGAGCCCACCAGAAGAAAGGGTCATGGCGAGCCATTGCCAAGGAAGTGCAGACCCTGGGCATCCATTGCCAGCAGAGTACCCACTGCAGGAAGCGATGGGAGGACCTGTGACGCTGGGCCGGGAAGACTGCAGAGGCCCAGCTGGGGACAGCCTCCCAATGTGGGAGGGGTGCATGTTGGACCCTGACCCCTCTAATAGCCCACATACTGGCAGTGGTGTACCCTGACTTGGATGGGCACTTGAAGGCAGCACAACAGCCACAAGGGAGTAAGTGTTGACTGTCAGGTGACTACTGCATGGTTGTGCACTGTCATCCTCCTTGGACTTGGAAATAACATACTCAGGTGTGATTTAGGAAATGTACAGTCCTGGTTGTCACACCCATCAAGTAGGAGTGTGTGACGGTCACTATGTGGAGCCATGCAGGCTAAGAAGTGGTGGTACTGTGACACATGTTCACCCGTAGGTATGGGTGTCTCAAGTATTCTATCATGTCACAGGCTGCATCCTCCATCTCTGCGTGTACTTTAGTAGTGCATAGGTGGTCATATTGGCACTGCATACGGGTAATGACAGGCAAGTTACGTGAAGATTAAAATTGCTTCAATTCCTACATCAATGGACCGCTGTACCACATGTACTCTACACATTTCTGTCAGTTAGTTAGTGTCCTCAGTCCCTCTATGCTAAGATTTGTATCATCCTGTAATGGATGACATGTGTTTGGGTATGTTCCTGGGCTGGATTTTTGGATTAGTCAATTTGGCAGTTGATAGGCATGTAGTTGTCTTCATTCAGATGTTTAGGCTACAGGGTTGAGATGAGTTTGGACATCACTTGCATGACTTTCTTTGGAAAGGATTGATAAATGGTCTCAAATGTTTCGCAGGCAGGGACTGTTATCTGCATTGTTTGTATGTGAAGTGGATGTGTAGGTTCTCATCATTTCCTCCCTTTCTCCCACCCTCCTTTTCTCTCTCCTCCTCTGTCTATGTGTGCATTAGCATCATCTGGCAAAAGAGGATGCCGAGGGGACCAGTGGGGACCAGTGGGATGGAGGGCGAGGGGAGCACCTTGGGGGAGACTGGAGCTACCAACACATCTGATACAGATTCCTCCTCCGAAGGTGGCTCCCTGGCAGTGGTGATCTTTCTGGGACCACACCAACACCATCCTTGTTTGCCACCCCCCTTACCAGCACTGCCCTCCCTGTAGCACCCCACCCAGTTGCCTGTGCCCACTCTCCCAGGAGGGTGGGCGCATCCTTCTCTGCAGGCACCTCTGCCCCAGTCAGCCCTGCTGCCCTTAATGAGGAGGCTATTGTCCTCCTGAGGTCCATCTCTGTGGGGCAGACAACGAACATGAATGCCATCCAGGGACTGGCATCCCAGATGCAGCAGTCAAATGTGTTCCTGGAAGGCATTCACGGTGCCTTGTCTGACCTCCAGAGATCATTTCAGGCTCTGGCCTCCTCGTTGACGGCAGCCAGTGTCCCTTCATCTTCCGTCCCCCGTCCAGCCACCTGTTCCCAATCCACAACCCCTCTCCCTACACCCATCCAAAGCACAACTAAAGACCAGCATACACCAACTACAACAGACAAGGTGCACAAAGACAGTCATAGGCATCACAAATGTTCACACAGGCATGCACACATACAGCACACATCTGCAGACACAACAACAGACACTGCCCCACCACCTCCAGCCTTGCAGTCACATCTCTACTCATCCCTGCCAGCACTGAATCATCACACACAGGTCCTACTACCATTCATGTCATACCCTCAATCACCACACCAGCAGACTCACAGACACACACGCCACAAACCACATCTGCACTCAACACTTCTATCATCTCTGCCACCTGCAGTACATCCACCTAACTTGCACACATCACCACAACATTCACTCACACATCTCCCATTTCCACTCCCTGCATCTCTGTCCCCCTCCTCCCAAAAAATGCATAGGTACTCACTCACCCACCCAACATTCAGCCACCACACACATACAGACATTGCACACACCAGCATCCACGTACAGCACACAGGCACGTCAGACAAGCACTACCTCTACCTCCACTCCCAACCCTCAATCATGTGACCCCGTGTACCTACAAAAGTTTTGCTTGCTGTCCTTGACCTCTTCCCTACTTCTCTCCCACCCCATGTTCCCCATAAACGGTGTGTCCCCTTCCCCTCTCAGGCCCTTCCACCTCTCATTCCTTGTGTGCCCCCTCTGGTGTTTCCCCTGCTCCTCCACCCAGCAAGAATTCCAGCCCTCCCAGTGCTAAAATCGCCCCTCCCAACCCTAAACCGAAACGTGCCCCTACCACATTCAAGCCTCCCCCACCACCCCCATACCCCTGAGGTGCCTGCCTGTCCCATTGCTGCCCCTATGACATGGAGGCCTATTTGCAGTCAGGAGTCAAGTTGGGCCCATGTTTGATGGACAATGTGTCCTGCAGTTGTGGACATTGGACTTGCCATTGCACATTTTCTATATAGTTTCTTTCTTTTGTTGTTGAATACAACTGCCACATTGCTGTGGCTGGCAAGATGAGATGCTTGTCCTGGTTTCCTTCTACATGGTGGTGTGACATCTGTGTACATAGGGGTGTGAGATCTGTGTGTGGATTGTGTCTGTGTTGTTGCATGCACTGGGTAGGTGGTTTGGGCCATGGGGATGTTGTGATGTGTGTGACTGCTTGCTTGTGTGATTGTATGGGGTGTTGTGTGCGTCCCTGTGTATAGTGCTGCATGTGTGGATTTCCTTGTATGTTGGTGTTGTGTCACCTGTATCATTGTTTGGATGTGTGTTCACAGCTATTGATTGAGTGTCAATTCTACATGGAGTTCATGGTGTATGTGTATGTGGTGTTGCACAATGTGCTTGTCTTTGCCAGCGTTGAGGTGTTTCTGGTCTAGTTGTCATTGTGTGGTTACGGGGTGTGTTGGTGGTGTTGGTGTGCGTTGTGCTGTATGTTTGGCACATATCTGCTTGGCTTTGTGCATGTATTGGGTACTTGGCATAGACGTATATTGTGTGTGCCTGTGTGTGGCCTTCGCTGTCTGTGTGAGGTCTGTGTGTTCTGTGTGGGAGTGTATCACTGTCATTTCCTGTCCTCTGTGCTAGGTATACTTACGGTTGTGGTCTTCATCGTTGTCGGTAGTCCTGAAGGTGTATGCCGAGATACAACACTGGGAAGATTAGCAGTTTGTTTGCCATGGCAGCCGCAGAAGCATCTCTGTGCCTGGAGGTGGGTGTTTCCTTTTATACTTATTGTTTTTGCCAGGTTTTTCATGGCGGCAATGCCGCACAGGATATCCTGGCGGAGTGGTTACTCGGAATACAGAGGGTGGGATATTGGTTTCCACCTGCAAGAAGTTGGCTTCTGCCGCCGGATACTGCCTGTCGGTGGTGGTGGTGCTGGCGGTGGGTTGTCTGTGTTGCGTTGGGTTCACTGCCTTGCTCTTTATATGGTGGTCTGCACCACCACCCTGTCGGTGGTCACAAGCCCGCCGCCGGCGTGGCGGTTCAGTGACCGCCAAACTCAGAATGACCACCTGATTCTCCCTTGGTGATTTATGAAAAACACAATCACATGTCGTCTCACATAATGAGAACATGATGATTGAATCTGTGGAGGAAACAAGTCATAGCTCTTAACACTGCCATTAGTGTGCACCTCTTGGACCCTCTAACTCTCCAAAATATTTTAACAAGTCTGAGTCAACAAAACTTTCAATGTAACTGCCTAACAAAAAGATATGGCATTTGTTATTACATTTGGAAATTCTGACTGAAGAGAGAGATCTTTTACTAAGAGACAGTAATTCGACCACATAATAGAGTTTCTGTGCTCCTGTATCTCTAGAAATAAGGCCTCAAAGTCCTGAGATACTGGTTTCCAATGGGTATGAAGGTGGTTCACTAATGAGTACTAATACAAGTGTGCCAATTGGTACTGTGAAAATACATGATACCATATGCACCCCTGCCCCACCTTAAAGCACGTTCTTGCTGGTGCCTCTTCTTTTTCCAAGAGCTTCTGCCAACAGACTCTATAGTCTCATTGTTCTGTCCTCTGAAAGACGGACTTTTTGCAGGTCTATCCTGAAACGAGCTGTAATAAAAGTTAATCTTGTAACAGAATCATTGTGGAGTTGAGCAGAAGCCCATGAGTAATCAAGCAAATCAAATGTTTCAAAGCCTCTTGAAAGGGGCATGAAGTATACATTTGTCCAGATGTAGAGGATGAAGAGATGCCATTCACGGAACCACCAGTTTTTTAAATACAAGGAGCCCAATTCAGCCTAAATGGAAGAACCTGGAACTGATTGTGGGTGTACTGGTTTAGTGACTTTAAATCTATCACAGTCCTGAACCATCCTGAAACTTTTATGACCAGACAGATTACTGAGTAGAAATCTTGATTTAATTCCATTTCTGGGACTAGTACAATAGCTGCTTTCTGATTAATGACTAAGGGCCAGATGTGCATACTCTGGATTCACTAAAAGAGGTCACAATTTTGGGCACTGAGTTTTAGGAACTCCAACAGTACTTTGCAAACTGAACTATGTACTAATAGGTCGATTCACTAAATACTGAATGCAGTGCGTGGCAAATTGACCTGCTTCATGAATATTAGAGAGATAGGTTAAAAAATAAGATCCACTATGATTCACTGGCTTCACAGAAATGATGGACTGATGGGGTCAACAGACCACCATGTCTGTAATTGCTCTTAAATCGAAGCAATCATTTTTTCAAATGCAAACCATTTTCCTTGAAGGAAAATGGGATGTGTTTACAAAAAAGAGTAACGTTTGTAAAGCTATTTAAAAAAAATTAGGTATTGGTTCTATGGCCCACTGGCAACTGCTAGAAAAAGTTTATTGGACCACACAAAAAGGTAGGAGTGGTCTCCTGGGGACCCACTGCTATTAGCAAATGGGTTCTCACCTCCTTTGAAGTATCCGTAAAATATTGTTATAGCTTCAAAGGAGCGCTGTCTCAGTCGCTCTCTCTTATTCTCTCCATAAATCAGAGGAACTATCAATAGCAACCATCATCTTACCAAAATGCCCATGTGGATTCTCTTTATTTACCACCTTGCTAATAAATCAGGAGAATTTTGTATCACCACCCAATTGTAAATAGGCTCTTAGTCAATCTGAAGTATATGAGCAATTAAAATGCCCCTTATTTCAGCAAAAACACTGTTTAAGGTTGCATTCAATTGTGAGATCACAGCTGTCGCCAGACAATTACATGATCATCCCTAGAGAGGGGCTTTGGCTCCAACTACATGTTCGGAGCTAGGAGTACATGTTTTGTTTGGACAAATGTTGTGCGCTTTCACAAAAAAGTGCTTGCCCTCTGGCAGCTGTGATCCTTTTACCTATTTATCCTGCTACCTAAGCTTGAACTTGCAGGGGCACACACAACACTGGAATGCTATTAAAGTGTCTTAGAAAACTGGGTCAGTGGTTCCCAATCTTTTGACCTCCGTGGACCCCCACTTTATCAGCACTTGGAACCTGAGGACCCCCACTGGATCATTATTGGAATCCGGGGACCCCCCCATGAGTCATTATTGAAAGATAGGTACCTAATCAGTTAGAATTATTCAATTTTCTAAGCAGTCACGGACCCCCGGAGGAGGCTTCATGGACCCCCAGTGGTCCCCGGACCACTAGTTGGGAACCACTGAACTAGATCATTTATGTTGTTTTTATGTAGCAGCAGCACAGATAGGAGGAGGGCAGTCTTTATCCTACATGGATCTTTAGATCTGGCATGACAGTGCAACTGCCCGACCTTTTAACCTACATCCATAATATTCTACATTTCCTTGCTTCCACACAAATAAATACCTGTACCCTAGATATTCATTTGTAATGCTTCACATTACCATACAGCATTCCTTTAAAGCCTAATCTATTGGCATTTCCATTGCTTGTTTGAAATGGTTCTCCTTCACCTACATCATATGATTCACCTTTTAGCTTAATTTAGTATGAAGCCAATGCTTCAGAAAAAAACAGAAAGGATGGGTGATCCTAATGAAAATAACTGCCCATGTCAGTTAAATATTGATGCTAAGGACTCGCTTAAATAGGTGCTAGTGCTCTATCCTCACTTCGATGAAGCACAAAGTCTCTGTATATTAATTCTGTTTTAAGATGGTTGAAGAGAATTTTATTTTAATAATAAGGGATTATGACACATTGTGGCTATCTAAAGAAAATAGTTGTCCAGAATTATGTGGATTTTTTGCCTTATAAACTATTTTTTTAAGGTAAAATTGAATTAAAACTTTCAGCTCTGGCAATAACGGTTTGTGCTTTTGAATTATTGTAAACAATGCTTTCTGCGATTTCATATTTTTCTGTATTCTATAGTATTATATTTTGTCTTGCACCACATTAGTTCTAAATACTGAGGGGCATATTCATGAGGAGTGTGCACCCTGCTTGCACTACGCAACGTGGTACATATGTGACGCAAACCACTAGGGCATCTTTTTAAGGCCACGAAAATCCGCTTTGCGTGGCTTTGAATTTCTACAAAAATATGGAGTAAGGCAAGGCAGCACAAATCGCTGAGTTGCTTACTCTACACTACGGTGTTGTTCCATGGGTGTTGCTTGGGTGTTCCCACACAACTTCCATGGTTTTTGACACATTCCCTGACGTACCAACCCTGGGAACCCTGGGAAAGCACCAAAATGTTACGCCTTCCCAGGTGAGGAGTAATGAAGAGAAATATCTTTATTTCTCTTCGTCTTTTCCTCTTTCTGTGTGAGCTGCAGAATGCCTCTCAGAATTGTTTATGTGGGAAAGGTGACTCTTTCTACAGTAAAGCAATCCGGCATGCAATGCAGCACCCTTGCACCATGGTGCAAGGGTGTCTGCGTTGGTGCTAAGCAGCCAAAAGAGCTCCAGCATAACAGGAAGGGACAAGAATGTTCCCTAGTGGGTAAATACGGCACATTCCTGACCTTTCCCTTGTGATGCAGGACTCTGTGCCACAAAGCCCATGAATCTGTGCCTAAGCCATGCAGCTTGACCTCTTTGCAAAATCCGAACAATTTGCCGAATTACAAGATCTTTGCTCAGTAATTTAGCTGATTGTCTGAAAGTACTTTAAACCAGGTGCTGGGCAAAGTAGACTTTCAAAAATTGGCGGCGAGCAAAAAATTTTACTGGCCAAAGGAGCACACCAGAAATATTATTTTCTTTATTGATGAGCTCAGTGAATTCAACCTTGATAAATCCACAAGTTTGCTTTCGTGAAAGTTACAAGGAACGGGTCACACGCTCAAACACATCCTTGTGAATCTGAAAGACATAGGAAGTTCACTTGTACCAGTGGCATTGACACAGGTGTGCAAAGGTGTCCACCCCTTCTGCCCACATTAGCAGGGGCTGTGAGGATCAAAGCCACGCTTAGCTACTTTTTAAGAATATCAAAGTAGAAAATCTGTTTGAAAACTGCTCATTTATCCGAGTTCAGAGACGCAGTTGTGTTTGTTTTGTGGAGGGCGGTGTATCGGGGCTATCGAGCAGGTGCATCTTTTACAGGCCTCAGATGAGCAGCAATTTCTGTAATTACTGGTTCAGGAGGTGGTGTGCTCTTTGAAGTGAGAGCCTCTTTCTGAAGCAGATACAATTTGACTAAGATAGCTGGTGCAGATAGCTTCAAAAAATAATGAGGAGCAAATCAAAGCCTTTCCTAGAATTTTTCAGAACTTGGGCCAGCAGCTTATTTGAGGGCACATATATCACAGCACGAGATAAAGGAACGATATTGCCTTCACTGGGGCTTGTTTTAATTGCCTGGTGTATTTTATGTCAGTAGCCCCTATATGACAAAATACATCAAGCAGCGCTTTCTCAGTAAGGATGAGCAAGTACTTTTAATCCTGTTTAACCCTATGGCACAGGATTCACCTCTGAATATAGGCTTAGGCGTTGCAGGTGTTTTATTAATCCTTGGAAGGGTATCATCGTTACTATTTAAGGTCGGCCCTCATTAGGAGTTTGTTGGACTAGAGCAGGGTATTTACCATATGCGGTAAATACCATCACCCCAGGGTGAGGTGTGCACCATATGCAGTAAATACCTCCTATTCCTAGTTTCAAGTGGGAAAATGAGGCATGATATGCAGAATCGGGTTTAACACACCAGAACCCACATGATTCTCCTTTTGTTTCCCCTCCCCCAAATGCATTTTGGCACGTTTGACCTGTAAGAATTTATCAGGGAAAAACTGCAAAGGTGTGATAATTTTCACACAACTCAAGACTCGGATCCCCGTGCAAAAAGCACGGGAATCAGAATTCAGCTGCGAACACGCAATAATTGCTTTATTACACCCCCCCCACCCTCCAGCAAGGGATGGAGACTGTAAAAGTTTATAAACCAATCTGTTGAATATGATGTGATCTTCACAGCTGGACATAGAAACAAATACACCCCGAGCGTTTCAAGTTTCCAAATACTTTGCCCATAAAGGCATGTTCTACAGGCAGAGCACAGGGGAATCAAAGGAATTTGTAAAAAAAAGAAGAAAGAAACACCAGGTTCTTTCTATATCAATTGCTTCCCTGAAGCAAAACACTAGATACACAGAAGGAAAATATCTGTGGCAAAAGACCAACACTATGCATTATGCTAGAGTGCAGCCAATAGTACCTGACACTGCAACCAGTGTTTTGCAAACTTTGATAACCACTTTGAGTTCAGAGAGCCTTTAAACCTATTAATGTTTGGTTTTTACTCCACAGCTGGCAAACAGGCCTATTGCTAGCAATGTTCTTTGGCCCAGAATAACAGGAAAGTCATGCAACACAGGGCAGAAAGTAAAGTTACTGCGCTACATTGCATGAACAGAATGAAGGAGAACAGCACCATATCTACTTTATTGTTGTGCTGTTCTGCTCTCTGCCTGCGCTGGCACAATTTAGACAGCCCTGCGCCATTGCATACACCCTTACACCATAGTGTAGGTGTCTGTGTTATCTGAAGCATACTTATTGTAGTGCCAGGGGTTCCTTACAAATAATAAAACAATGCTTTAAAGCTTTTCCACTTTGCAAGTGGGAAAATCAAGGAGAAATGAAAATATTTGTTACCCTTGCTTTGAAAAGGCGCTAATTCTTGCCTACAATTATTTGTGCATAGCACTACGTCAAAACTCATGGGTTGTGCGTTGGATACCCATGCACCACCCATGGAATGCCTCTTGATGAACAGTAACCCAGGCAACTCATTGCACAACTCTGCAATGCTTTGGGTTACAATCCTGTGAGATGTGTTGGACTGAAAATCCCACATCAACACTTTGTTTTGGGTCTCCATTAGAAAAGTAATGCAAATCGGATGTAAATCATTTGTAAATCTGGGTTATATAGTGGCCTTTGTCTCCACCCATTTTAACTGTTGACTTTCTTTGACCAGCATATTTCAGCTATTGGCCTGAAACACTATCAATCACCTTAGCTGAGCCCAGTAGAGTACTGATTTAGCACTTAACACTATTGGCTGTTTGGGTATATCCTTCAACCTCCACTTGTATCCTTCAACCTTCATTTGAGTACTTGCATTGAACTGCATGAGGGACTGCTATACAACTATAGCCATCTTTGTCCATTCCTACAGCTCCCTTCTGTGTGTCGTTCTAATGTAGTAAGGCTACATGCATTTATAGATTAAACCCAGACCTATTGGCTTTGTCTTTTGTGGACACATTTCTGTGATGTCACTGAGTGGTTATGATTAAGCTTAGGTGAAATTTAAATTCTGGCAACATAATTCATGTAATTTTGATAATTTTGTATTACAATTATTATGTGAAATTCCTGGAATTATGCTATAATGCTAATTTGTGTGATTATGCTCCATCCACAGTAAAATTTACTGTGAACACGCAGAAACAACAAAACACGAGCAGTTGTTGTTCAAGGTCCAATTTAGGTTGAGCATTTGAGATCTTGTGTATATACTTTAGTATATATTTATTTGTGGGCTCTCTGCATTTACATTTTCTTTTTTCAGTGTCCTTAAACAATCCTTGCTTGCTAGTGGTCAATCCTTCCTCTTTGTCTCTCCCTTTCGTCAGATGGACAATCCCCTGGAGCATCGCCCTAATACTTCTACCCTTCCACTTGTGTCACTGTAGCATCTGCGTAGGTTGTACTTTTTTCCTATACTAAGAGCATTTGACCAGAGTGCTGTAAGTTTTCAGTTGCTCCAGTCCGTTTCTGTAAACAGGGCTGTAAATCATGTACTTCTCTTGTTACATGTGCTGTGCATTCAAAGACCCTGGTCAAATGTTAGAGGCTGTGTTCTGGGGACACCTATTTCTGCCCCTGCCACCGCAGCGCAAAGACAATCGTGACCACAAGTATGTTTACATTGATTTCCTTATGTGCTGCCGATACGCAGAGAAAATTGCTACAGTTAGTTTTATTATGTTCCCAATATTGATAATAATATTAATTTAAAACACCGTTTACGAAATATAAACAGTCATACTTAACATGTGCCACATTTCTCATATTTGTTTTAAACAGTAAATCTGTGCTTGATGATCTGTAAATGTATGGTCTTGTGTTGTGAGGGGCACTTATCACAATAAAGACTATTATATGTGCCAAAGCCTATCATCTTTCAGTATTTTCCATTAGAGGAAGCTACAAGACAAAACATTTTACCGTGCTACTGGCCAGGCTCATAATGCATATTGGTGCACGCGACTGTGACATGATTAGAGCGAGACATCTGAAAGCCTGGAGTGTGTGTGAGAGGCCAGAAAAGGGGCACCAAGAAGAGCGAGGTGTGCCGCCCGTACCTGAGAGAGGTGTCTAGTGTAGGGCATGGACTGTCTTGGTTAATTCCCCCTCTGCATATAAAAGGTGCACAGGTACTTGTCATGGGAGGTTAGCACAGAGCATAACAGTGATTACAGGTCTCTGGATTGAGTAAGCGGGACAGTGGGTGAAGGTGTAGTGTTGTATTTAACTTTCAGTCACAACACTAGTGTATCAGTTACTAACCCTTCATTGTTAGGCCCGTGAAGAGCTGGGAATTCATGTTGATCTGTCAAAGGTCTTTGAAATGTGTACGTTTTTAATTATGTGATTTTTACTCTGAACGCACCATCTATTTTCTATTTTCATCGGAAAACAGCAGGCAAAAACTCAAAAGCATTCGAAGTCTTGGTCGCCTCCATGTCTTGTCAATAGATAGGAGCTGAAAGGGTGTTTTCCTAAAAAACAATCCCTGACTTGCCACTACTTGCCATGGCAAGCTCAATCAGATATGCTGCATCAGCCGGCCTTGTGTCTGCATGGGTGACTGCACCATCAGGGGTGCAGGCAGAGGCTCCTCCTCCTCCACCATGCCTCCACAGCATGGGGGTGCCAGTGAGGAAAGTCAGTAACGCCGCTGACTAACATGGTGTCCATTTGTAACCACAGACAAAAAGGTAACCACCAGTCACTGGATTACTTACAAAACTCCCCCAACATCTTCCACAGCCCCCAGGCATTTCTTGCACACCTTGTTCTCTCCTTCTTTCTACAAGCTCATGACCCTCCCTTCTTTATATCTCCAGGACAGTCTCCTTACTTTATATATGCTTCATAACTGTGTCTTCTCATTGTGCATTCCAAGCGTTGGAAAATCCGCTGGCTCTCACATTTGCTATTAGCCTCAGTCCATGTCACCTTCGCTCATCCAGCCTTCAATCCACTTTCCCCTTTTTTTAGCCTTCGGTCCTGCTCTTCTTGACTTCTTCATTCCCCACATTCCTGCATTCTCTCCTAATGCCTTCTGCCCTGTCTACTCCTTTTCAGACCGCTCTCCTCCTTTCTTTTAACTTCTCTCCTCCTCGTTTATTCTAGCCTCCTGCCATTTTCACCTTTCTTCTACTCTCCTATAATCTCTTCTCCATTTCTCCAGAAATAGTGAGTTGTCTCCTTCCTTCTAACCTGTCAATGCCAATGAGCATGTCGCAAGAACTTGTGTCCTTCCACTGCTCCCTTAATCGGACTCTGCTTTTTTCTTTATCCAAACACTCAGCTAGCGTGCATCTCTTTTCCAACAGTTTCCCTTGTGTACTCATCATTTGTGTTACTTTGGATCCCCATGCTACTCCATCCATGTTGCTTCACCCTCTGTTTTACCTGCCCCTGCAGTTCTTGTTGTTATTTGCCTGTCTCACTGTACATTGCTCTCCCCACCGCTCTCTTTGTTATATCTTACCCCACCTGCTTTCCTTGTTGTTGCTTGCCCACCCCCGCCCACCTGCTGTCTGTTATTTGTTACCCCTTCCACTGTATGTGTTCATGATTGTCCCTGCCCACTTCTCCATTTTATTGGTTGCCCTAACACACATTGGGGGTTATTCCAACTTTGGAGGAAGTGGTAATCCGTCCCAAAAGTGACGGTAAAGTGACGGATATACCACCAGCCGTATTACGAGTCCATTATATCCTATGGAACTCGTAATACGGCTGGTGGTAAATCCGTCACATTTGGGACAGATTACCACCTCCTCCAAAGTTGGAATAACCCCCATTGTGTGTTGTTGCTGTCCCTCACACTTCCTGTGACCCAATCCGCTGTCTGTTTTTTTGCTCTCCATCTGCTCAACTAGGTGTCCATCTTGTTGCCTTCCTCTCCCTCCACCCCTTCATCCTTTTAGCCCCCAGCCCATAATTAACAACCAAAAAAGAACTCTGCCATGGCCAGCACTGGTACCCATATCCCCTCCTTTCATGTTACTGTCCCCCCAGAATAAAAAGTTATATGACACGGCCAGTCCTGCCCGCGACATAGCTACATTTTTATTTTTAGGTCGAGCGTAAGCGGTCAACCTTGTGTATACTTTTTGTATAATTCTTATGGCTTAAAATGATTTAATTTGTTGGTTGCAGTGTCCTTTGAAAATTCTTGCTCGCTAGTGTTCAGTTCTAAAATATTTTGATAGTGCACCACTAGTTCCAATATATCATAAGAGTCCAGAAATCATATAGTGCCACTTTTGTTCATTCAAATTTCTTCTTTTTATTCAACTTCTCATTGGAACAAATTCATAAAAACAGCAGCCAACGTGTTTCGTCCTCAACACAGGACTACTTCAGGGCTTGTGTATGTGTAGTTTCCATGTTTGTCATCAAAGATTGAATAACAGAGTAAGTATAGTTGGTGTGGTGTGAACCGGATGTGGGCCAATCTTCGTATCAATGCATCTGCAACGATGCACGCCGAATCAGAAATGCCATAGCGAGAAGTAAGTTGTTGGTTGCAGTTTCCTTTGAAAATTCTTGCTCGCTAGTGTTCAGTTCTGCCTTTTTCTCCCACCTTTTTCTATTTCAGAGCAGTGACTAACTACTGTATTATTCCGCTTTGGTTTATTTATCTATTGCTGTGACAGACTACTTTGGCACTTCTTTGTTGCTGCCTTTTCACTGTTGGTGTTTTAGGCTGGTAGCTGCCTGTGTTTTTTGCAGCATTCCATTCCTCACACCTCCTCCCATGTCGCTGACATTTGTTTTGGGCTTATTCCAGTTCTGCCCTCTTCTAGCTCCTAGAACAATTGCTTCACCATTAAATCTTTAATAAAAGGTAGCTCCTAGGCTTTGATTTTTAAATGCTGTTTTATCACTGCACAGCGCCCTCTCATAGAATGTAGCTACACCTAAAAGCAATTATGTGAAACTTGCAGAGTCTGGCATCTGTGGTCTCTCCGGGGCCCCACCCGACATCTCCACAGAGAGCAAGCTAAGTTGTGTTTGTTTATTTTCAGTAATTCTGCTCAGATTGCCTTGTGTTACCTCACTGTCTTCACTGTTTCACATGTCAGCTAATCTTTTCTCTCTTATTACTGTAGAAGCCCATTTTCAGGGGTTAATTCTGGTGGGCGTTGTAACACTGTATTTTCTGCGTAAATGGATTAAGTATATTTTTATATGAGCAACTAATGAATTTAGAGGAAGTGTGGTTGTACATCTGTTTGAACCTTCATTGTCGGTGGAGTTTCTGTGACCACATATTCACCTGTGTGTGTATATGAATTAATATGATTTGAGTGTATATATTTTAGACATGCGCATTTGTGTGCATATATTTATAGTAAACCACCTACTTCTTTATACAATACTGCTGGGTCTAAATCTGTTTTTTATCTTCTTGACTGTGATTTACTTTTTTTCACATTGTCCATTTTTTGTGTGCATCTATTGCTTAAATATAGATTTCAATATTTAAATTAGGATGCTAAATGGCAACATTTTTTTTTTTTTGCTGCAGATAGAGGAAGAAGGTAAATGGAAGTGCTTTAGTTATATGCATAGCCACTGGAATTATATGGCAGGAAAAGACAACATTATGAGGCAAGGTTGACCAGTTCATGCGGCTAGAGAAGCCCAGTTCTGAATTTACAATGCCAATAGCTCTAACTCAAGCAAATGTGAGACCTATTGCATTGCAAATGCTTGTTTACTTTGTCAGTATTTCTAGGCAGTTGTAGATTGGTATGCTAGTGACGTCATAGCACTTTTTTTTGCTTTCAGCCATGCTGCGCAGTGGCCGGGCTGCTGTAGAAAATGGCTAAAAGCATTGAGAAAGCCAATAGAGCTCATGTTGTAAGCGAGACCTATTGACTTTGCCAAAATTGACACGACTATGTATTCCGCACCAAAATATAGTGAACAATGACAGACTTGCATTTTGCATATGTACACGTAATTTCGCGTATTTTTGCCCTAATTCCGTGAAATTACACAAACACAAATTAATTAAACTGTGCACCCCCCTAGTTTGGTATGTTTACTGCTGATGTTATAAAATCTGGCAAGCTTAAATATTGCATCTGGTCTGGCTCTTGCCTCTGTGCCTGACGGAAATGTGCATGCCCTGGAACCGCGTGAGCTATCACACGAATGTCATGTTTCCATTTACTAGCATAAATGTTATTGGTTAAGGTTTCCTCCCTGTATACAATATCTCTCCTGTGCTTGTCGATTATTGTATGTAAAACCTGTGCTAATGGCTTAGGTGAAATGCGCATTTACACAATATTTTGTTTTGCTTCTTCTGATGTATAGAATCATTTGATTGTTGTGTGTTTTATCATGTCGTATTGTACCGTAATCACTGGTATGTTCCTATAAAATGTTTTCACAAGTACCTTGCATCTCCTGAGTTTTAGCAATGACAATTTTTACAATCTCTTGCTTGCTTCGTCAGAGATTACATCTTGTTCGATTGATCCATAAAGAGCAATACTCTAATAATGTTACAGTGAGTGTATGCATCATTTCGCCAACAAAGGAGAGGTAGTAATTCAGGGAATGGGTGACCAATATAAGCTGTCCTTTACTGGCTGTAAAATTACACGTTTTCTTCTTTGCTAATGTCACGTCATAAGAAATTCTTCAAACTCTAATCAAGACACAAATGACCTGACTATTTTGGTTTGAAACTCTGCCATTTGGAGAGGTCCTCTCCTGACATAGTTTTATGTGGAAAAGGCCCATTTATTAGAAGCAAGAAAATCTCACATTTTCGCCAGCCTTCGGCTTCATTGCACACTCTAAATAAATAACATTATTTCTAACATCTATCTCTTACACCTATTCCCACACACCTAATGGCTCCACAGATCCCTCTTTTTTAATGCCCCTCTTTAAAATCTATCCTAATAACTCCTATTTCTCCTATTTAACACTGACTCTGTCCATCTTCCTTTTCTGCCACCCAGGGTGCTTCCTCCTCCAACTTCAATCATGTCTTTTCAGTGTGACATTGTCAGTCTTCCTCTTCCTCTAACCTTCTTATCTCTCCCTTGTCTTACCATGAGCTCTGTCTTTCCACCACCAGAAAACCCCTCCCTTCAGGCATTCTTCCACTTCCTCCATAATGTCTTCCTTTCCTCCCACACCATTCCTTCAGCAGTTCTATCAACTTCATTAGATGCATGCTAACACCCAACAGTGACAGTCGTACCCTGTCCTTTTGAAGGAAACCAGGCCTCCCTGAGGCAATGGAAACAATCCCAGTGTTGCGCACCTTGCAATAACATGCCTCTTCCCAGTGTAGCTTTTTCTGTGCCATAAGGATGGCAGCCAGCTCTCTGGCTCCCTTCCATAGCCTCGTAGGCATCCGTCCTATTCCATCTCTCCTGGACTTTTACCAGGTCCTTTTTCATCATCTTCAATGTTTCAAGACATATAAGCTGCACCAGATTGTTCTCCCTTAAGTGAATTAAAATCGTGTCCATCCATGGTCTGCACTGACTCATCTGCCATAATATGGGCAGTGACTGGCTTCATCACATCTCTTCTGGTCTATGCCATCTATACCCGAAGTCCCTAGTAATTCCTTGTCCCCGCTACCTTCACCAGTCTGAAAATATAATGGAAAATATGGTTCTAAACTTCGCAGTATTTCGGGCAGAAGTGTCTGCAGCTCTCTCCTGGAACATAAGACCCTCCAGCATTGTCACTTTAATGGGAGTCCTACTGTCCTCTGCCCTCCCTTTCTCTCTATTCCATCCTTCCAACACCCTCTTTACAAATTTCCTACCATTTTTCTCATATCATCAGCAGGATTTTCCTTATAAGCTCACTAAGTGACAACGCCTTCCTCATGAGTGGCAATAAAAAATTGATTCAATTTTCCCTTCTGTCACTTACATTTTACCAGTCTCTACCACTCCTTTTCACTTCAATACAAATAAATTCCATCCAGTCTTGTGTATATTATATCCTTGTCAAGAGAGCTAGTGAACTTTCCAGTAAAGCCAGTGCCCTGATCTCCCTAACTCCATCATTTCTTGGGTACTCTTGCCCCGTAACGAGTTACCTCTGGTGTCAATCTGCAGAACCTCGATCACTGAAAACGGGATAATGCAACTGCTGGCATTTTGACAATGCCCACTTTGTATCTAGGTATGAGCAGCAGGCACAATCGCAAACATCTAAGAGCTAGTTTTTTCAACAGTCTCAGCCACCAGTCACTCACCAATAGTTTTATTCACCACCCTCCATTTCCTAATTTTCAATCAAGAAAGTTATTGTCCCATTAGTCAGTTACCTATCCATAATTTCCCTGCCAATAAAACCGTAAAAACTCCAGGAAGTCAGTGTTAAGGTTGTGTCCCTTCCAATCCTCCAGTCAAATCTCATTATACCATGATCCCATCCTGAAAAGGCCTAAGCCCCGAACTCCAGATGGGTCAAAAAAGATTTTGACAGCCAAAGTGTGTTCTATGTTCACCCACATTGTCCCTTGGCTATATTGGACAAGAAAGCTCGGCCACATCAACATGCCATGCCTTCTGTTCTCATGAATCCTTCTCTTATGGTGAGCTCTGGTTGCCCCAAGCTCACGGGCAGAACCATGTATTTGTAAAAGGCTATTCATCGTCCCACTGATTTTTAAACAAATTTCAAGTGACCTAGTATTTGTTGGAAATTTCTCAGTTTGTATTTCTTCCTGCTGATCGCCTCCTGCAGCAGCCTTCTCAATGCTGTCAGTCTGTCTGATGGCAATTGAGAATGTATCTTAATGGGTAGGAAATTCGGATGAATTGGTATCTTTTGTGTCACTCCAAGGACTAGCCTACATCCTACTAATATCTGGTTATAATTTACTATACAACTATTGTAGTAATTGTTTAATTTGGCCATTATCTAGCTAGTCATTTCCTTTTTGATGTGATGTCAGTTCTTCTTTATACTTATGCGTGTTCGCTTTTTGTCATTTTGAACCCTTTGGGTGTCACGGACGTAACGGTCATGTCCTCGGCAGCACCACTCGGGTGCCGAGAGCATTACGTTCTGCAGGCGCTCCCCCAAGGGCCTCCCACCCCCTCCCAGGGGCAGGGATGGAAGGGAGCTCCGCTTCCAAAGTGGAACAGGACAGAAATGCTTTCTCTTCCGATCAGGGGCAGAGGGCAGGCAGAGGCATCAAAAGAAAGGAAAGGCCTTTCCTTTCCTTTAATGTCTCTTTGAGCATTTCTGCAGTCCGATCATGAAGCAAGCGTGCTGCAGAAATGCCCACTAGACACCAGGGAGTTCTGTTTTGAAATATAAACAATGAAGGGGAGCGACCACTTGAGCAAGGGTCACTCCCCTGGGGGGCATTTTTTAAGGCCTTTCCTTCCCCACCTGGAGGCAGATCAGCCTATTTTAATTAGGCCGATCTGCCCCTATGGGGGGCAGAACCCAGTGGTCACCAGGGATAATTATTTTAAAACTTTTATACATGTGGGGAGCAACCCCTTAGGCAAGAGTCACTCCCCTGAGGGGAAAATTGTATTTAGGCCATTTCTGCCCCCCTTGGGGGCAGATCGGCCTATTTTTATTAGGCCAATCTGCCCCCAAGACGGGCAAAAACCACTGGAAACCAGGGACTTTTTTTGTGCCAATTTCACTCAATGGGAGTGACCTTTTAGGCAAGGGTCGGTCCCCTGAGGGGCAAATTTGTTTTACAACATTTCTGCCCCCCTTGGGGGCAGATCGGCCTATTTCTATCAGATCGGGGGCAGAAACCACTTAGGCACCAGGGATTGGTGTGTGTGTTTTGTTTGGGAGCGCAGCCCCTTCAGCAAGGGTCGCTGTTCATAGGGGCACATTACTGTTGGCCATTTCTGCCCCCCTTGGGGGAAGATTGGACAGTTTTTGTAAGGCCCATCTGCCCTCAAAGAGGGCAAAAGCCCACCAGAGTCCAGGTAAGATTTTTTTTTTTTTAAAAGAGGGTCCATTCCGCCACCCCAAATAAATGGGCACAAATTTGTTCTGCCCACCGGTGGACAGATGGGGCAATTACCCCCATCCACTCCCCAGGTGGGGGGCAGGAAGCCTATTAGATGCCAGGGAATTAAAAAAAACATTGTGGAGTGGTGGCTACCAACCAGTATGGGCATGGTTATGCACCCACACCAACTGAAGGGGTAACGGCCTTTCAGCTCTTCTCCCGCACACTAAAACACCTTATCCCATGGTAAGCAAGAGGACATTTGATTATTTTGTGGTTTGATTTTACATTTGGGCCATGAGAGCTTGTCTAATTCTCAAAATCGTCCCACCTGGAATGGTGTGGGCTGCACTCTTGGAATTTGGGACAGTGCCATGTAGAAACTTCTACCAGACCTAGACACATCTGAAAATGAAACATCTGGGTGAGTCCAGGGTGGTGTGCACCAATTTCCTACCCACAATGCCCTGCAAACCTCCAACTTTGCTTGAAATCACACATTTGTCCCACATTTTTGTGATGGAACATTCTGGAATCTGCAGGAATCCACAAAATTCCTACCACCCAGCATTGTTGCATCTACACCGATAAAAAGTCTGCCCCACTTGTCAGCCTAAAAATATTTTTTCCCAAACTGCCCTTTTGGACCCGCTTTGGTTCCCCCTCCTTTTCAACATGTTTTTGGCTCTTGACTGAGGGTGGTAGGAAATTTTTGTCAGTGCGGTGATCCCACACAGAAATGTGGGAAAAATATGATTTTTAGCTAAATTTGAGGTTTGCTGAGGATTCTGGGCAAGAAAACAGTGGAGGATCCACACAAATCACACCTCCATGGCCTCCCTCCGGTGTCTAGTTTTCAAAAATGTCTCGGTTTGGTAGGTTTCTCTAGATGGCTGCTGAGCCCAAGACAAAAAAAACAAGTGCCCCCTGCAAAAAGAGGTAGTTTTGTATTTGATCATTTTGATGTGTCCACATAGTGTTTGGGGGCATTTCCTGTCGCGCATCATAGGCCTACCCACACAAGTGAGGTACCATTTTTATCGGGAGACCTGGGGTAACGCTGGGTAGAAGGAAGTTTGGGGCTATCCTTAGAATCCAGAACTTTGCAGAACCGAAATGTGAGGAAAAAGTGTTTTTTTGCCAAATTTTGAGGTTTGCTAAGGATTCTGGGTAACAGAACTTGGTGACAGCACCACAAGTTTCCCCATCCTGGGTTTCCCTAGGTGTCTAGTTTTCAGAAATGTCCAGGTTTGCTAGGTTTTCCTAGGTGCCGGCTGAGCTAGAGGCCAAAATCCACAGCTAGGCACTTTCTAAAAAACCAGTCAGATTTCAATGTAAAAATGTGATGTGTCCATGTTGCGTTTCCTGTTGCGGGCATTACGCCTACCAACACAAGTGGGATACCATTTTTATCAGGAGACTTGAGGGAATACAGAATAGAAGAACAAGTGTTATTGCCCCTTGTCTTTCTCTACATTTTTTCCTTCCAAATGTAAGAGAGTGTGTAAAAAAGACGTCTATTTGAGAAATGCCCTGTAATTCACATGCTAGTATGGGGGACCCCGGAATTAAGAGATGTGCAAATAACCACTGCTTCTCAACACCTTATCTTGTGCTCATTTTGGAAATACAAAGTGTTCCTTGATACCTGTTTTTCGCTCTTTATATTTCAGCAAATGAATTGCTGTGTACCCATTACACAATGAAAATCCATTGCAAGGTGCTGCTCCTTTATTAGCTCTGGGTTCCTAGGGGTCTTGATGAACCTACAAGCCCTATATATCCCTGCTATCAAAACAGTCCAGCAGACGTAACAGTATTATGCTTTTGAAAATCTGATATTGCAGGAAAAAGTTACAGAGTTAAATGTGGAGAGAAATGGCTGTTTTTTCACCCCAATTTGAATATTTGTTTTATTTCAGCTGTTATTTTCCATTGGAAAACCTTGTAGGATCTATACAAATGACCCCTTGCTGAATTCAGTATTTTGACTACTTTTCAGAAATGTTTAGCTGTCCGGGATCCAGCATTGGTTTTACACGCATTTGTGTCACTAACTGGAAGGAGGCTAAAAGCACAAAAAATAGTAAAAATGGGGTATATCCCAGTAAAAGGCCAAAATTGTGTTGAACAATTTGGTTTACTGATTCAATTCTGCCTGTTCCTAAAAGCTGAGAAGATGGTAATTCTAGCACCATAAACCTTGTGTTGATGCCATTTTTAGGGGAAAAAAACACAAGCCTTCTTCTGCAGCCATTGTTTCCCATTTAAAAAAACACAAAAACAACATTTTCTCTGTATTTGGCTAATTTCTTGGTCTCCTCCAGGGGAACCTCTAGAATCCCTAGGATGTTGGGAAAAAAGGATGCAAATTTGGTATAGCAGCTCATGCGGACAAAATGTTATGAGGTCCTAAGTGCAAAGTGCCCCAAATGGGCAAAAAAAGGCCTGGCACCTGAGGGGGAAAATGGGTTAATATCTTGGCCCAATATCGTCTACATTCCTGAAGATGATCCAATATTAGCACTGGATCAACATGATGTCAACAAATAATACAATACCCATTCAACCTTTGCTAATTTTTAATATACGGGCTGGGTGTACATATGATGAGACATTGTAGTCTGTAATTTGTACACTTGTATCAAAAAACGTTTTACCACTGAGCACCCTCTTCATATCACTGATCCCTACTAGTGTTTTAGTTTTGTTTCTTATCATTTATGATTAAAACATTCCTTAGTGTAATTATTACTTTTTCAAGAAAGAACTTTCTTTTGTTTAATGTTGTTACCATAGGGACCACTGAATAGCCTTTCGGACCGGCCTTATCTAGAAAGTATTTCTCCTTAAATTGTATTCCCAAAAAGGAAAAGCTGCCTGGTGCAATGGCACAAGTGTGCAGACTGACTGTATGAGGGTTTTCCCCATCTTTGTCCTCATCCCTCAGCTCCTCACTAAAGCTATTGCCTTGACAATGCATGTGTAGCATATAGAACGTTTGCCTTCTACCATGTCTTTTGCTATGTAGTCAGTTACTACACTCCGTTACAGCCATGAAAGGTGTTTTGTTCACCAATATTCACCTTTTACCTTATTAAGCACTACTCCCAGATGGGCTAAAATTAAGTTCATAATTCTTAACTCCTGAAAAGCTCCTGCCACCTAGTGGCATAGCAAAGGTATAATGGGCCTTATTGAAAGGAAGGAAAATGGGCCCACATGCCGCCAGCTAGGTAGTGCAAGTCATCTGTATAAAGGATGCATCATACTCCTGGGCCTTTTGCACCTGCTGCATGATTGTAGGCATGTGTATGCACACCTAGGTCCACAGCCCCAGTTCTTGGTTCTAGTTGCTCTTCTCAGAAAGCCTCCATTCAACTATCCACTTCTGACACCAGTCGTTTGGGAAGCATATTAACCCCTTCTTCTACTCTTCACACAAGAGTTCCACAGCAAGGTCGATACCGTATACATATTATGTTATGTTATGAAATTTTTTAGAGCGCATAGCTACCCAAAGGCCTCCCAGCACTGTACATCCACGATCGCTTCCGCCTGAGACCAGAGTAGAATCTCTAGTCACTTATATGTGAATACATCACTACGGAGGTGTTATCACTAATTAAATATTGACATAATTAATAGGCCTGGGCGAAAAACTCCACTCTGCTCATGGAGTTTGTGGAATTGGGCATTTCCGCATTCCACAGAGCACGCAGAGTTACTGATACACTCCACAACATAGCAGAGTTTTTTTCCTGTTTTTCCCCATTGGCGCATGCTTACTATCATTTTAGCGTGTGAGACGCTCAATGCTTATCACTGAATGTATTGTATGAGCAGTTTTAAAAAACAAATTGTATTTTTTTTTTCTTCATTTTTCAACCTTTACCACTCCTTGCCTCTCAAATCCCTGTGGTTTTTCATAGTAGTCCCCTTCCCCTAGTACATCAGCAATTGAAATCTTTTTTTTTTAAATAGATATATTTTTTCTAAGTTGTTTCGCAAACTTTATTTTTTTTTTAGTTTTTATAATAACAGTATAATAATATTAATATTATTTAAATATTTTTTATTATTTTTCTTGGTTTTAGAATTTTTTAAAAATGAATGAATTTAAAAAAAAAATGTTTTCCCCATTCGCCCCATGTCTGCCATTGGCATACAGTTGCAATACATTACATTATTCAAGGATCATTATTCCATTTGGCACCAGTACCTCCCTGAGTTCCACATGCCAACTTGATGCAGACAGATAAAGCTAACAGTTACATTCTGTATGTTGTATTTGTTGGTCTTTCTTATCCTTCATGACAGTACATGATAATGAAAGTTAATGTTGATGTGGTTTTACGAATGGATACACTGGATACACCGTATTTCATAATTATTCATAAGTTTAGTTAAGTAACCATTAAATTATATTGTTTCTACTACTAATGCAACTGCAACAATGCCACTTTTCACTGATCCTTCTTGCATGTTTGCTTTTAGGTGCACAAAAAGAAAGAGACATCACCCACAGCACTGCCAGACAGAAGGCCTGTGCACGACGTGATGCATTACCACACAGATATATCTTCAGCTTTTGAAGCTAAGCGCTCCTGCCAACTGACATATGCAGGATGGCCACAAAGAAAGCTGCTACAAAGAAAGCGGCCCGTGATAAGAAGGAGCTCCCCACCACTGGTATGACGCCAAAGACCTTTTTTGGGCAAAACCGTGTGCCTGCCGCACCAGCCTCTGTGGAGCAAGTTGGGAGCAGCACTCCCACATCAGCGGCCCCATTACAAACTAGGCCCAAGCCCATGTCTAACAGCCTCTCTAACCACATGAACGCCGAAGAGCAGTGACATTGAATTGGACTAATCTCTTTTTCAATGTAGTACCCAATCATTGCCAAAACTCAGGCCAGTGTACAACAACAGCCACAACCAGCAATAGCAATTCCTCCCAAAGTAGGAGAGCATCAGGATGTTGAGCTTCATGTAGAGGAAGCCGAAGAAGCCCCTCTTTCACAAGGTCCACTGTCTTCCAGATCTCCGCCATCGTCTTCTTCAAGCCCCTCTTCTGATAATCAAGACTCCACTTGGATGCAACCTCAGTCTGAAACACATCAGGAGAGGCACAGAGTGAAAAGGAATGTTCCTGAATGCATTAGAGTTATGGATGAAGAAGAGGAGGATAACAAGTCTGAGTACAAGTCAGTCATCATAGATGTTAGCCCAGCCCCTGTGGAGTCAAACATTACCCTATCTTCTCAACCTGCTCAGAGGGATGTGGCACAGATCCCACCACTGCCAATTCCACCAGCTTCCATTTTTACAAGGATCCAGATGCGACCTACATCCAAGCCACTTCATTAGAAGAAGGCACTGCAGAGAGGCAAACCTCATCAAAATAACATCCACCTACTGCCACTTCTTCAGACATTGGCAGTGGCCCTAGAGTTAGAAAGTTGACCTCCCCAGTTTGGGACTTCTTTAACATTAGTGAAAAGGAGCCAAACATTGCCATGTGCTCTATTTGCCGAGCAAGTGTTAGTCGGGGTAAGCTTGGTACAATCTATGGAACCAGGCCAAACAACTCATTTAAGAAAACACCACGCAACCCGCTGGGAAGTGCAGCTTTGCAGCCAAAAGCCTGCAATTGGTGTTAGTGAAGGTGTTGAAAGCAGGGAATTTGATCCGATGATGGTGGAAGGTGAAGATGAAGAAGAGGTTGACATTTTTGTTACACAAATCAGCCCTGTCCCCAGCAGTGCAGTAGTATTGTCACCCACATCAGCAACATTGCAATGGCACAGAAAGACTCACAGTCAGGTCGAAACACCAAGGCAGGAACATACAGTGGCTGCCCCCCTGAGACGCAAGTTGAGATTACCACCACCTTCTAAGTTGCCTGCATCAGTGGCGCCAGCAAAGAAAAAGACAGGCTACTGTTACTGCCATATTTAGGCAGGAAGGGCAGTACGAATGCAACCACCCAGCGGCACGTTTGTACAAGAGGAAGCTGGCTAAAATATTAACATGGGACTTCCTCCCTTTTTCTTTTGAGGAAGGAGTGGGTTTTCTAGAATTTGTGGTGGCTATCTGCCCGAAAAGGAAGGCTCCCAAGTGCACCTATTTCACCAGAGTTGATGTTCCAGCGCTATATCGCAATGTGCTGCAGTTGGTTAGACAAGCTTTGCTGTCCACACAATCCACCTGATGACAGATATGTGGACTAGTTGCCAAGCCACTGATTACATGTGTATCATTGCACACTGGATCTCTTTTGTGGGAGTTAGAGAAATGATTTCTGCAGGTGTTGACACCACTAACATTTTTAATGGTGCTTGGAAGCATGCAACAGTAGCTATGTTCACCATGGAGAAATTCCGTACAGCTGCAAACATCGTGGATGACTTTAACAACAAGGTCTTTGAATGGCTGCGCCCCAGAGGGTTTAACATTGGATGTGTAGCCATGGACAATGGCAGAAATATAGTTAAGACCATGTCAGATGGTGGCTATTTCAGGGTCCTGTGTTTGGCGCACTGCATAAACATCATTGTACAGGACTTCCTCAAAAAAGAACCCAGAGTCAGCAACTTACTGTCCACTTGCAGAAGAATCTGCACTCATTTTAGCCATTCTTTTAAAGCGTGTAAACTGTTGAGGATTATCCTGCGTGATAATAGAATGCCAGTTAAAGCCCTCATACAAGAGGTGCCAACACGTTGAAATTTTACTTATTACATGTTACAACGTCTGTTTGAGCAGTAAAGACCGATCAATGAATATGTCAGGCAAAGAGGGGATGCAACTGTGAAAGGCATGATCATTGAAATGGACCAATGTGGCCTGGTCAAATGCCTGACTGAGTTACTGCTCCTTTTGAAATTTTCACTCAGGAAGTCAGCAAGCAGGACTGTACCATGGCCCAAGCTATAACATTGGTGCCTCTGCTGCAGAAACAGCTAACGGAGGTGTCTGAAACCTATTCAGGTGTGGATGAAAAAACAGATGTGCAGGAGCTGGCGGAGTTGGCGGAGAGCTTAAGCCTTCGCTTATCAGTTAATACATGGCTGCAAAGAGACATTGGGGGTCATTCCGACCCCGGCGGGCGGCGGGCGCCGCCCGCCGGGCGGAAAACGCCCAAAGACCGCACCGCGGTCAAATGACCGCGGGGGCATTCCAACTTTCCCGCTGGGCCGGCGGGCGATCTCCAAAAGATCGCCCGCCGGCCCAACGGGAAAGCCCCTGCAAAGAGGAAGCCGGCTCCGAATGAAGCCGGCGGATTTGCAGGGGTGCGACGGGTGCAGTGGCACCCGTCGCGATTTTCTCTGTGTGCTAAGCAGACAGTGAAAATCTTTGTGGGGCCCTGTTAGGGGGCCCCTGCACTGCCCATGCCAGTGCCAGTGGCATGGGCAGTGCAGGGGCCCCCAGGGGCCCCACGACACCCGTTCCCGCCAGCCTCTTCCTGGCGGTGTAAACCGCCAGGAAGAGGCTGGCGGGAAGGGGGTCGGAATCCCCATGGCGGCGCTGCAAGCAGCGCCGCCATGGAGGATTCCCTGGGCCAGGGGAAAACCGGCGGGAAACCGCCGGTTCCCCTTTTCTGACCGCAGCTTTACCGCCGCGGTCAGAATGGCCCGGGAAGCACCGCCAGCCTGTTGGCGGTGCTTCCTCTGCCCTCCACCCTGGCGGTTTGAAACCGCCAGGGTCGGAATGAGGGCCATTGTGTCATCCAAACATTACATCTGTTCCATAATTCTGGACTCACAGTACAAACAATTACTGCCCACTTTCATTAATTTTTCTGATGGGGATGTTTCAACCTACAAGATATGCATTGCTTAGCAAGGCAGAAACCTAGGAAAAGAATGACTGGAAATTAGAGGCCCACTCACGGGCAGAATTTCTGGAGAAGCAGCCTACAACTTCCCTAGAGCCTGCAGATAGTGCTGTTGGCTCAAAGCAGCCACAATTAACACCAGCAACAACAACAGGAACAGGAGCAGCAGCCACAAAATCTGTATTTGATTGTTTTCTGAAGATACGGTTAAAGTCCACTGCAGAGGCAAAGGCAAAAGAGCACAAGCAAAGTGGAACACAAATGACTATTGACAGGATGATCCAGGCCTACCTGGATGACCCAACAGAGGTCTATCTGGATCAAAACCCATTGGTGTATTGGTATGGGAAGAGGTGCCAATGGCCAGTGCTCAGCAGACTGGCAATAAAGTATCTGACTTGCTCTGTAGTCAGTGTGTCTACTGAGCCTGTGTTCAGTGCAGCTGGTGCAGTTGTCACAGGGAGAAGGACCAGTCTCTCATCCCCAAGCGTCAAGAGATTGACCATGATCAAAATGAATTAGCACTTTATACGACCAAATGACAGCATACCTGGAGTATAATAGGAGGTGGATGAGGGTGATGATTGGTCGGGCTCAGGCCACGGTAGAGTGTTAGCTGACCAATGCCTGTGCGAACCACCTGAGTTTGAGGATGAACTGTACTTCCCTGACTAGACCTGGGATACCATAGAACTTTCTACTTTCTACTATTGATTAACTTCTTTGAGAAAAAAAATAGCTAGCGGGGGAAACCTTATTATTTTATTTGTTTGTTTCTGTGTAAATGAACCTCAACTGTTTCAGGCACATATATGGCCGAATTGGAGTTGGACCAGTGTGCATTGAAGTAGCCCCCAAAACCCCCAAAATCACTTCAAGGAGATTCTAGAGACAATGCCTGCCTCTATTCTATGCCTATCCTTCCTTTTTGTCCACTAGCAGGACTGTCCCAGATATTTAATTTACATCTTACTGGCCAATGTGTGTTTCATTTCCTGAATTGAAGTGGATCAGCAATGTACCACTATGCTTGATTGGAACAGGTAAGTAATGCTATATGCACCAATGATTGATATGAGGGATACTTGTTTAAATGTTGAGAATTGAGATGGTTCATGTGACTCATGTCTAGTGGTGTCAGATAGTGAGAGTGGGTGTTTATACTATTTAAATATATTACACTGGCTTGTGTTTCTGTCATCATCGATTTACAATGTTGGTGGCATAAAAATAATAACTGCTGATATTTTGTTTCCAGAAGGTGATTGTTTTTCCCTTCCCCCTTGACACTTAGCAAAATTTGTTTGCCGGTGTTTTCACACTGCTTTGTTTTCAGGTGCTTTGGTTACTGGTTCACATTTATCAAAGAAGACCCGACCAGTCCATTTAGCTAACAAATAAAATTCTAGTAAAAAAAAAACTACTCAATGTTTCTTTTGTTATTAAACAGTTACAGTTCTCATTTGGATTGAGACACTGTGACTGTATGGGTTCAGCTCATTTTGGAGTTGGACCTAATAATCTTTTCTCAGAGTGTGGAGGATGATGGAAGGAATCAGAGCGTGTTTTGACAACTTAAACAACTGCCCGTAGAAGAAAGTTATCAACTTCATGGAAATCAATATGGATGTTGTGAGGATGAGACTAAGATGCCTACTCTAATATGTGGACTGGTGGTGAGAGGTGCGGCAATTACTTGATTTGCAAAATGCAATGCTGCTGTGTGTGTCTGCTGGCTGGCTCAAACTTGAAACTTTGTGGTTGGGTGGGGGCCTGTTGTAGGAAACTGAAGGAGACAGACATGTGATTGATGATGGAGTCACATTATGCATGTGCTCTAGGCTAAATGTTATAATGAACATGACAGTTGTGAGTTTGATCATCCCGATACAAGCTGACACTTGTCTGTGAATGTTGGTGAATGATCGCAAAGGTCTTTGCTCTTGCTCTGACACCTCTGATTCTTCTTGGTACACTACTCCTCATAAAGCTTACCTTCCAGCCCATCCTTCTTGATTCTACAAACTCATGATAATCATTTCTATTTTACAATGCTCAGGCCTTCTCTCCTCCTGCACCAAGAAGACTGTTGGGGCAATCCAAGAAGATTGCAGATGCACCACCCAATTAGGCAGTACAGACTAGTATAATTTTTCTTTCAATATTCATTTTTTTAGAACTGTGTGTGTTAACTTCACCCCAAGACTAATTATATGTACTATTTTGCAAACTTAGGTGACCAACCATTTTTAGATATATACAACTTGGGTCTCACTGGAGCTGACAGAATGTAAAGTTATCTGTGCCATACATATTCATGTTTTTTTATTCCTCCCCCAACAGGCTGCTGATCATTTCCCAGATGAATATTGTGTTTGTGCAGTGTTTGTCTTTTTGCCACACCTTTCCCCAAATCCCTTTCCCATCCATTCATCAACTCCATAACCCTCTTCCCTAAGGCTGTGTGATTGATTGAAGTTTTACTTAATAATTTAAACCACTGAAGAATCACACGCTTGGTGGGGCGGATGTGGTAGAAGCAACCTCAACTCAGTGTGCAGGATCTTCATTTGAGTTCACCTAGGTGGAATGGGACCTCAATTCTGATGCCTTCAGTATTAGTGGTCTGGCATGCTACAACTTCACCACCATGGTATCTTGAGAAACCATGCATCCCTCGATTCATCCATTCAGGGAAGAGAATTATGGAGCACTGTTGTACTTTTAGCTTAGGCAATATATGTGGCAATGGCAAATCTCTCCTCCCCACTCCAATGGGTAACATTTTGCAGAATGCACTGCAGAGACTAAAAGAGTATTAGGACAAGGTTACCTAACTGCTTAAATAATTGTTATACACTATCACCAGATTTGTAAAACATACTGCGCTAAAAGAAATACACTATCAGCAAATTTTGGAAACAAGCTGCGTAAAGGCAGCAGTGTGAAGTAAAACACCAGAAAAAAGATTTTAGGCGTAAAGAACTGTAAAGAACTATTTATTTTACCCCTTCCCTAACAAAAAGAATAAATACCCACCCCCTTATCCCCAAACAAATGTCCCTTTCTCCAACCAATGTTCCAAACAAAAAATGTCCATTTGTGTATGTTGACTTGAAGAATAACAAAACAAATAAAAGTCCTGCATATACCTATTCCCACCCTCTCCAACCCACAACAAGTTCCAACCACCAAAATAAAAGGTTAAAAAAGGGGCAGTGGAAGGCTCTAAAGGTGGGCCAAGATTCTTCTGAGGAGCCCCTCCACACGTGCCTGATGGGCCTCTAACTGAACCAGCCTCAGAAGGATGTGGCTTTGGAACACGGTCTCTGAGGGGGGGGGGCAGCAGGGATGATATGATGGTGGATGGCTGCCTTGGCACTGCAGCGGAGGTGTTGCTGGGCCGGAGGTGCTGGGGCCTGACTGGGACCCTGAGTAGTGGCAGCAACTGCTGCCTCCTCATCCTCTTCTTCTTAAAGGATTACCAGCCACTGGTACGCGGCCTATATGGCCTACAGGTTCCTTGCAACAGCTGGGCTGCTATTTCCTGCCGTGATGGTGGACCAGCAGGAATAGCTATATCAAGAAAGAAAAAAGCGATATTGTAAACAATGTGCTGAGCAAAACACGTGTTTAAAATAATGTGGTGTAGTAGCACAGTAGTAGTACATTTGGTGGTCACCTCAAGACATTCAATTTTAAGGTGATAACTGTCACATCTACAATATACACTATGGAGTACAAGTATTACTCTCTCTCCTGTTATGCTAAATTAATGGTGGCATTGCTAGCTCAGCTGGTCCCCTAGTTGTATTCGTTACTGTCTGTAGCTGGGGCAGCTGTACTTGAAAATTATTTTATTCCAGTAACCCTGTTCTTCTTTGTACCTGGACTACAAGGCCATTGAATACTAAGAATGAAACACGCCACATAGTATAATATAATCAATCATGCAGACATCCTGTCTGACATGAGTAGTCGGTGGGAAAAAGCAATGCACTGCAGTAGAGGGAAAGGATTAGGGAATGGGATATAGATAGTATTTGGCGCAGTCACATCATCACAGACTATCCCATTCAGGAAAATCATGGCACTTAGTTACAGACCACTTTACTCACTGTCCTCAGGTCCCTCCTCCTACAAACTTTGTATTAACTACTGTTTTCCAAAATAAAACATTTGCTTTGCAGTAAGGAAAGGAATCCTTTTAACATACTCAACTGCGGGGTGCCGTAGAGGGGATTAGGATGGGTAGGTAGGGTACACACTCTACAGATCAATCAATTCCTCATCATCATGTGCCTAAGGTTTGACTAGTACTGTCAACTCACTGTAGTTGGCAAATGAAGGGAAAACTTAGAAGAGAAGTAAATAAATTATGGAAGCCATAATGAATTAATTTTATCCTTGGCTTGAGAAATGTAGTGCAAGCAAAGATTGGAGTGTCTGGCACAGAATTTAAGAAAGATTAAAGGAGTGAAGTACAAGTAAGTGACTGACATAGTGGGCACTGGGAGGAAAGGGAAATACACCTTGTTTTTTCATTGCCATGCATTGAAAATTGTTTGACACATTAACTTAAGCTCACAGAAGCACATTGCACAGCCACCATTGCAGTGCAGATTCTGCCGAATTGAACCATGCAGCTGTTAGGTTATCATGAGTGGCACGGGTGAAAGGCCATAGCAAGGAAGGGAGGCAATGGTAAATGGATGCTGGGATACATATTACCTGCCTTGCTTGTAAAATACTGTGAGTCAAGAGAATATTCTGAAATACTATCCAAACCTTTGCATCAAACCTTTGATAAAAACCATTCCAAGCAAGTCAAGTAGGTGAGAAGAACACCCCTATCCAGAAGAGCTCCCTTGGTTCTTCGTTCCAAGCATTTATCTATTCATAATTGCAAATGTGTTCTCCTATACTCTTATTCTTCACCCTTGGCTTTGATACACACCATTTAAGTTAATATTTACATTTTCTCATCCAGACCTTCACCATTTAAAACCATCCACATTCCAAACATGGCTCTAACCTTTCACCAACATCCATTTACCCAATAACCACCCATGCATAATTTCACCCATTCACCCATCCAAGAGATCTAACCCACCGAGGAGTCTGTTCACCTACCTGGGCTCGCATCCTTCACCCGTATACCCTTTCATCCATCCTTCACTAACCCATGCATCGTATTATTTTCCTTATCACCCACCTATGTGATTATTATTATGCACCCTTTCATCCTCAGACACAACCTTTCACTCATATTATATTTCACCCATCCATTTTCCTTCCATCCTTCTTTCAATTTTCCAAAACACATAATTGTTCAAGTTCATTTATAAACTTCAGTCTGCTGAGTTACAGATGGAAGAGGGCAATACTTACTTAACTCTAGCTGCATCTGCAAAAGCAGGGTGTAGATGAGTGAGTCAACAACACTAGTACACCCTTGTAGTGACTATACTGTATTGCTAATTGTCAATAAGCAAGCAATAGGACTTACCACCGCCACTACCACTGAAGAGACTCCCCCCTCATCTGCTCCCACATCTGCACTGGTGCTGTCACTGCTCGCCCTGACACTGGTAGTTGGTGCAGCTTGAAACAAACATTACACAATTTAGGTGCCACATATGTCTCCCCCTACTTTTTTTTTTGTAATAGCAAAATACAACCCAAATACATCACTACAGTTCGGTAAGAGATTCTCTTCTATCAAAATATCAGGTGGGCATTTTGTTGGATGGCAATTTTTTAAAAGCCAGATAGTCAAGTAAAAATAAGATTGGTAATGGAGGGGAAGAACCACCTATTGATGAATCTGAGCTTTTCAAGAAAAATAAAAGGGTGCAGTAATTGGTCAATGAAGGACATACGGTCTTGGTTGGCTAATAGAATGGGGCCATCCTCCTCATACTTCCAGCCATGATGCACGGGCATCAACTACATGTATACCAATAATGTATACACAACATTGGAAGGTACAAACAATTACATGACCATGTTCAAAAATAACTTTTTTTTTAATGATTGAGCTGGAGCCTGGTACAAGAAAAAGAAAGCCTTCTCACAAAACATGTGTAGAATACCTTACATAGGCATGCAATCTTCAGTACATGTGTTCTCTGAGTCTTACCACCACTCCACAAGATAAGATACATAAGGGGAGAGGGAAAGCTCACTGACAAAGCAGAAGAAAGGATGCTATAGACCGACTAGGATAGCCAGACAGTTTAAAGTAATGAAACTTGAAATATAGGAAATAGGTAAATAGGATGAGAAGAGTTTATGAAACAGATAAGTCGAAGTGGAGTTTAAAAAAATTAGGAGACAGGCACAGTAAAAAGGTAGAAAACAATTCTAAGTGTGGAGCAGTAAAAGTTATAGAAATAAATATTAATATTAACAAAACCAGGAGGACTTACTGGGGCCAGCAGAGCCATCTGCTCTGACACTTGTGGAGGGGCCACCTTCAGCTGCCTCGCCCGCCTTGTCCCACCAGCCCTGTTCCTGCCCCTGGATGCTGGATGACGTAAGAATTTTTTTTGAATAGATTAGTGGTACTGTTAATGAATAATCTCTCCAAGAATATTATTTTTTTTAAAGGAAAAGACAAACCCAGTAACATTTTCACATCAGAGGTACTTGTATAATAATAATACTAGTATCATGGCTCACCCTATTTCAAATTTCCTAACCCTATTCCAAACTACATTTTGGAATTACTAATGAATTGGAATGAATGATTTCTACAGTTCTCATCTCATTCTCAATCTCTCAATGCATAGATTGGATGCAGGAAAAACTACTACATATCACTGGGAAATTGCTTGGCAGTTCGCACTGTATGAACTACAAAAAATAATGGCACAGAGAAGTGAGAGAACATGCAAACTCACTAATATTAATATATTAACAATGAATATCTTAAGAAAGGGCACTAGAGGAATTTCTGCATTATTTCTTAATCAGCCCAAGTAAACACCAAAAACAAGTACAATTAGGTAGCGCTGAGCACCTGTCTAGATGACGATCACATAATAATATGTTTGTAAAATAAAGTTAACTTACCTGCATGTGAGCGGCATGCTTGCTATTTGGGAAGAAACTATTAGCATGGAACACAACTAATAATTAATTATTAGTCACCGAGCCCTGTAACCTTGACACCTAGCAGGTCTGTCTCCCAATCTATGATGTCAGCCCATCTGTGCGTCAGCTGTTGCTGGGTGCGCCGGACCCTAGAGCTGAAGCGCACAGCCTGGTGTACCCTCTATGAGTGTTGCTGGTGCTCCTGAGGCTGTACCCAGCCCTGGGCCTGCCACCTGCTGCCAAGGTGGAAGGGAGGTGGTGCTGCATATAGAACACCAAGGCAGCCACTTCCACTTTGGAAAAAATGGCACAGGACTGCATCCCTTGACGTCACCGCTGCCCGCAAGAAAGGGGAATGACAGTTGTGGTTGGGGGCCTGGCGCTGCCACTCCCCTGCTGTGTCATGATGCTGGGGACATGAGAGGGCAGAAGAGATAAGGAATTAAAAGGAAAAAGGAAGGGGAAAAAAAGGAAAGCAAGAAAATGAATAAGTGGAAGGGCGTGGCCAAGATGGCGGCCGGAGCGGACGCTTGAACGAGGAGCTCCGCTCTCGGCCCACCAAAAACCGAGACGAGCTGTTGCAGACTTCGAAGCAGCGGCCGGAAGTACGAGGAACAAAAGAAGCCCTGCGGGCCGCAGGGCGTCCTCCGCTGGGCGATCGCAGCTTGCCCAGGGCTGTGGACGTCTGGTGCTGGACCCGAGGTGAGAGTGGGGCCGGCGATTGGCGCGGCGCCGTTGAGGGCCCACGTCCGGGGGCGCTCGATACTGAACATAATGCCATGTGGGGCCAGAGCCGGTACAGGAGGGCACAATAAGCAATGCTAACCCCTCCCGGCAGCTGAACCGTGAAGGGCCCTACGCAAACAGCTGGTCTAGACACTAACGCGACTACTCCGTGGGCTGGAGAGGTCGACCCAGAACAGCGCCTTGCATAAAACCAACAGTCCTGCCGGCCCCGTCTGACCACAACTAGTGAGTCTTCGATCGGGCACCATCAAAGCCAACTAGGATGCCTCGGCCGCATTCAAACATAGCCCACCACATAAAAACAACATAAAGGAAGATAATAGCACCCCACTGGAGCGCGCCGCGGCTCCGGACAGAACTGTTAGCACACAGAAGCCGCGGATGATCCAATAGCACACTATAGCTGGAAATAATGGTCAAACCAAAACAGCCCAAACTGGGGCCCAGCTTGGACCGCGGTACTCCACCAGACTTACAAATGACAACAATATCACAAGTGAATGAGACATTGCGCACGCACTCGTTACAATTTGAAAAACTCCTGCAAGCAGTCATGGACACTAAGACTTCCCTCAAGAGTAAAATTGATTCTGCAATCTCGGAAATCACTATACTTCGTGCGGATCACCGCAAACTAACAGATAGGGTCGCCTTCACAGAAACAGCATTAGAAAACGTCCAGCCAGAGGTAAACATTATGAAAAACAAAATACAACAGCTGGAAACGGAAATCACACAGCTGCAGCGGAGAACCGAGGATGCTGAGGGCCGTTTTAGACGCAATAATATCAGATTCCTGGGTATCCCAGAAAGAGCAGAATCACCCAAGGCTGAAGAACTCCTGGAGAACTGGCTTAAAGACACAATGAAAATACAAGACCCTACAAAAGTACCAATCATAGAAATAGCACACAGAATCCCAGGCAGACCTCCTCCTCCGGGAGCTCCGCCCCGTCCACTGATAGCGAGATTTCTAAACTGTAGAGATAGGGACCTAGTCTTACAGCACTTCAGAACCTCCGGCACGGCCAGCATGGAGAATTGTATCATCACTGCCTACCCGGACTATACGGCGGAAGTCCAAAACAAGAGGGCATTGTTCTTTAAAATCAAGCAAGTCTTGCGAGAGAATAAAATCATTTACTCACTCATGTTCCAAGCTCGCCTCCGGATAATTTCAGATGAAAGAACACTCATATTCCCAACACCGGAGGACGCCTGGACATGGGCACATGCGAAAGGCTTAGTAGACCCAACTAAAGAGGATAGGCTGAAGGAAGACTGGATAACACCGTACCCCCGCAGTGGGAAAAAAAAGAAAAACACTTTGGCGTGACCAACCAAAACACAAATGGCAGACGATCAGGCGCAAGCCTTAATAGAGATTAGCACACTAAGCTGTGCACCAACAATGAAGCAGATTTCAATGACAGCAGCTCGCAAAACAGCGGTACCAGCCCCTCCCTCTCCCCGCTGGCTGGAGGACCGAGCCTCACCCCACGCGCGGCTGACGAAATATGAGAATCTCTCAACAGGGCCTCCAAAGTAGCGGAATCCAGCAACATCTGCCCTAATTCGACAGAGGACACCGAACGTGGGAAAGAGTGATTTAATACTACGCTGGTGAAGTGCTGGCCCGGTGCGGTCGCACGCTGACGCGGAAATACCAACACCAAACTATACGGAAACCCACAGGCCAGTGCTGGACACAAACTATACTGATATGGGCCATGGACGAGAGCTCGGCCTCTACCAGCTCACGCCCCCCATTACCTGTACAGTACCTGAATGGAACAGTACCTCATCGGACACGATTTAGGCACCGGTTGTGCCATAGCGTTCAAAGTTGGGCCTTGCCCAGTATATCCTTTTTATTGCTCTATGCTGCTTTCCTTTCTTCATCCCTTCTTCGCAGGTGCTTACACCAATCTCCCGGGGCTATCAATATCCTACACACGCGGGTTGGTAATTGAGTGGGGGACTAATGCGCTGCGCCGGATCTGCGCCGTGCGTTGCGCGGAGATAACCCTGTCTCTAAAGCGGGCCCTTCGGGCGAAAGATAACATTGCGTAAAATGGCACACAAGGACACAACATACAACATAATAACATGGAATGTAAAAGGCATGACTGGCGCAGCCAAACGTAACAAGGTACGAGCACATTTAAAACGCCATCACATACACATCGCAATATTACAGGAAACACACATCACACTAGCAGACGCCAAAGCAGTAGAAAAGAGCTGGGCGGGACAGATATATGCAGCAGGTACATCATCTTACGCGAGGGGGGTTTTGATCTGGATAGCTCCTGGGGTCCCCTACACTACAAAACATAATGTAACAGATAAGGAAGGTAGATATATCCAGCTGGTAGGCTTGCTAGATGGCGAGCCACTGGTAATTACGGGGCTATACACCCCTAACGTTAAACAGGGCGAATTCCTGCAAACCACTGTATCTCATTTATCAAACACCTTAAATCTACCTAACATTTGGGGCGGGGACATGAACTGCGTTCCACAAGTAGACATGGACAGATCACACCCCCCGCTAGTGGCTGCCCCAGTAAGGAAAAACTCACAAACTTTGCAATCCGGGATGTCGGAGTGCCGTCTAATAGACGTGTGGAGACACCTCCACCCACTGGACAGGGAATACTCCTACTACTCACCTGTGCACCTCCTACACACCTGCATAGACTTAGTACTTAGCTCACAAGAATTGATACACAAATTCATCAACGCAGAATACTCCGCAAGAGTGATCTCAGATCACAGCCCTCTCATAGCACATATTAAGTGGAGCAGACCGCGTACACGTATCCCGACGTGGCGCCTGCAACCACGACCATTACAGGACCCCCCCTTCAGAAAGGAAATAGCCACTCAAATTACCACATACTTCGCACTTAATAGCGGAACCACGAAATCCAGAGCAAACGAATGGGACGCACACAAGGTGGTAGTGAGGGGCATATGCATGACAATGTCCAAGGGGGTACGACAAACACTGACAAACGAAATCCGAGTACACGAGCAAAACGTGAGATCCGCAGAATGTAAATTTGCAGAGGGCACAATAGATAATGCGGGCCTAACAGCAATGCGAACACTGTGGAATGATGCAGACTACCGTCTGAGGCAATATGACTACAGATACCACATGGCCCGTATGCACTCAGAGGGCGACAGGCCGGGCAGACTTCTGGTGTGGCTCCTGAAGAGCGAGCGACACAATGCCCCCATCGGCACCATACGCCTAAGCACGGGGGCAATCATAAACACTCAAGCTGAAATAAACGACGCTTTCAAAGAGTATTACAGTACATTGTATAGAGCGAACCTCCCTCCCTCACAAGAACAGCTGCGCAAGTTCCTTAGTGGGATACAAATAACTCAACTCACACCAATACAGGCCGAGGAACTGGACAGACCAATAGACATCGCGGAAGTGCAACAGGCGCTACGACAGTTGACACACGGTAAGGAACCGGGCAGTGACGGTCTACCCATAGAATATTATGACACCTTTCAGACGCAAACACTAGCGCCATACTTTGAAATGTTGGGCGAGGCCTTAGAACGAGGCCAGCTATCTGAATCAAAACGCGAGGCGATAATAGTGGTGCTGCCTAAACCAGGTCGCGACCCAATGGATGTCCGCTCATACCGGCCATTGTCACTATTAAACTCAGATTGCAAACTGCTTGGCAAAATACTAGCAAACCGCCTGCTCCCACTACTGCCAGACCTGGTGCACCACGACCAGTTGGGATTCATACCCGGCCGTAATACATTTGTCAATATACAGAACCTAATATGCTTAATGGCAAATACCCCAGAGAATGAAAACGGACGAGTGGCGGTGTCACTGGACATTGAAAAGGCGTTCGACACGCTGGGTTGGCCTTTCCTACTAGAAGCACTCGATCTAATGGGTTTTGGCAAGACATACGTCAGGTGGATCAGGACCTTATACTCTGAACCGACAGCTAGAGTCAAAACAGGTGAAACCATATCGGAGAAGTTTAGAATAGAAAGGGGCACTAGACAGGGTTGCCCATTATCTCCACTGTTGTTCGCTCTCGCCATTGAGCCCCTGGCCGCCGACTGCGGGCATGCGCGCCCGAGTGGGGCATTCAAGACGGTCCCCAGTATCGTATAGTCTTCCTGTACGCGGATGATGCATTAATATTCGTACGTAACTATGCAACCTCCCTTCCTGGTATGCTTGAATTGCTAGATCAATTTGGCACCATATCCGGCCTAAAGGTGAATTGGTCAAAATCCTGTTTATTCCCAATACGTGCGATCCCAGACTCATGCCGCATGGACCACTCTCCGAGTGAGATGAAATGGTGTTACACCACTTTTAAGTACCTGGGTATAAACATCTATTATGACCCCCAGGATCTCAAGAAGGGCAACCTAGGATGCGCGATCAGAGCCCTCCGTGGCTCCCTACCCTTTTGGTGCTCGCTCCCACTCTCCCCATTGGGTAGAGTGGCTATAGCAAAGATGGTTGCTCTGCCACGCCTACTATATTTTGTTTCCACGCTACCACTGACACTGCCAGCTTCCTTCTTTAAAACCCTGTCCAGCATATTGACAGATCTAATTTGGGGCAATGGTCGCCGCAGAGTGGCCCTAACCAAAATACACCACCCACTCGCACAGGGAGGGTTGGGGGTGCCGCGACTCGAACTATACTATGCATCCGCCCAACTACAGTGGGTGCTTAAATGGATACGCGATCCTGCCAACACAGAAGCACAAATTATACACAGCGAACTGGGACACACTAATATAATATGTCACCTAATGGACAGAGACGAATCACGGCACACGCAAAATATACTACTTCACAACGCACGGCGGGTATGGCACCGTTTTGTGCTGGGCGGCGACAAGACACCACAATACTCCCCCAAGATTCCACTGCTAGACATACCCAAAGTCGAAGGGATAACTGCAAAACTAGACTTATCAGCTTGTCCGGAGAAAGGCATACAAACAGTGGGCGACCTATTCAGCGACAGCCAAATAATAAATTACGAAGCACTGGCTGTCGCCCACAACCTGGGGCGCGGTGACTTCATCACGTATGGTGCGGTGTGACAATTAATACGGGCTACATGGAACTGCGGTAACAAAGAGCCCACCGTGGCCCTAATCCTACACGAACTACTAAATAGCCCGCAAAACCCAACGAATATCTCGGGAACATATAGAATCTTGACCACATAATTCACACAAGGCCAAGAACAAGCTAAAAACAGATGGGACCAGACACTTGCTAACACTCTCTCACAACACGAGTGGAATCAGGCTGTAACATTGACACACACTGTATCACGCAACCCCAGGCTTCGATACACACAGTTCAACTATTTACATCAGACATATCTATCACCACACCGACTCGCACGTATGTTCCCTCAATCATCTCAGAAATGTCCCAGATGCGGAACCTCTGAAGCCGCCTTCTTCCATGTGACCTGGGAATGTCCCCCGATCTTGAATGCTTGGAGCAACATAATATCTCAAATAACCGAATTGCTAGATACCCCATTATCTCCCAGCCCTGAACTATGCTTGCTGGGAATAAGAGAAAGACCTAAAGGCAGAAAGTAAATACACAAATGCATAGATCTAGCTTTAGTCTTGTACAGACGACTAGTAGCTATGCACTGGAAGGCCCCCAATGCACCAGGGATATTACTATGGTGAACGGAGCTATTGCGCTGGGCAAAAGCAGAGGCATACACACTGCAGTCGCTGCAGGACAGAGGGGTCAAAGTAAAGGGCGCAGTAACCTGGAACTCCTTTGTCACAACACTTGAAAGCAAAGACGATAAGCGCCCCCCTGAGCACAAAAACACTGAATAAGTAAATAATAACAAAAACAGTAAGCAGTGCATAACCTGCACAAATCACGAAACATACCCCACACACCCATCAACCGAAAGCAATCAACAGGACACCGCTGATACCACCGGAGCTGAGCCACTAGGCTCCTCGTACCCGCCCCCTTCCTTGTATTTTCTTACTCTCACTATCGTACTTAATGTCTTTTTTCCAGCTCCTATCTTCTTCTTTTTACTCTAAACTATCTCCAAGAATACTAGCAGTACGCACCAAAAAAGCCATAAGGATAAGATAGCAGACCAGAGGGCGAGACTACAACATTGGTGCAAAACATAAGTGTGTAACTTTAAAGGTACTCATATTGTGAACGGAGCTTGTTTTTCTTCTTATTATTTTGCCTATCCCTGTGTGTAATGTTAAATAAATATAAATAAAAAGATGTTAAAAAAAAAAAAATGAATAAGTAAAAAAGTTGAAAAAAAAAATCAAAAAATTATAAGAAAAGTTAAAATATGAAAAGAGAAAAAAAAGGGTATTATAATAAAAAGAAATTAGGAGAAAATAGATCTTAACACAGAGGGCTGGGAGAGATATAGAGGGATAGCAAAGTAGACCCCAGCACAATAACATGCAAAAAACCTAAGATGGCCGCGCCCATGTGAACCGCTTGGTGCTGTTCGTGTAAGAGTTCCAACGCGAGGACGTACTTCGCGTTGCCAGTGATGTTAAATGTCACGTGAATGGGTGTGGCAAGAAACTCCACCCACTAGTGGAACTCTGCGTAGCACAACTGATTTGTTTCTGACTTTGCGGATTCAGCGCACCGCTGCTGAACTAGCTCCACCTAGGCCTAATAATTAACACTTATAATATGTTGTGTAGGCTTCAACTAAATGTTCCGTAAAGTGAGGCTTTGCACATTGAGATTTCATAAAAACGTATATTTAGCTTAAAAACACTGCAAATGCATTTTTCTCTTTATTTCCTCTCTTCTTTGTTTTGCTCTGACCTGTGTCATGTCATAAGGGTATATCTTTTTATGATGCAAATGCTTTTTTGAAACAACAGAATGAACAGAGGATGCGTTAAGCTTTTACTTTCTTACCCATTTGACCTACATAAGATATAATAATGTATTTAAATGTGAGTTTAATCTTCTCAAATCATTTTTTTATAAATAGGTTTTGTCTGTAGAAGCGTATGAGAACAGGAGTGATCTCACAGAGTAGTCTGCTGTACTTACCTTGACTTGTTTTGTCTTATAGAAAGAAGCACTGAGAAAACAAACCAAATTGATAATCGTTTTACAAGTTGTAGTCAAATGTAGTTGATGTTTACGATGTTCTTTGTTAGACTGTCCTCTTCCTGTTGACATCATTTTTCTATTGGTCCAGACAACAAGCTATCATCACAACATGCTACAAATTGTTACATTTTACTGATATGTGTTGTTGTACAAATGCATGTTCCCAGACTAGTGAAGAGAGTTCTTCTTTCTAATCCTGCTTGAGAGTATGTTTCGCAGACTTCCTGGAGAGCCCTTCGACTTACATATTTTCTGATTCGGGCTCTTTGCTGATGCATCTCAGATTTATTCTGGGAGATACGTTTGATTTTACTTTTGAATTCATACTGTTTTGAGACACTGTCAGAGTTTCTTGAACCTCTCTTTATGGGAAGTTCTGTTACATACTTTAAGCTTTCACCTCGCAAAACTAGAGCTCTTTATGGGTTCTATTGATGCTTTTCCCCAATTTATTTTTGCTTAGATTAACGATAAACTTAATGGAAGGCGCTTTATGCTTTGTTCTGTAATTGTATTGAAATGTTAATGATCTGCCATTAAAGAGCTCAATTACTAAAAGATTACTAAAAGATTGAAATGAAACTTTAAAAACCTAATCAAACTCTCATTATTGACTCCTATACAAATGCAGTAATGCTTAAAATCACAAGTTATTTATGTGCAGTTCCTTATTAATAGTACTTACCTCAAAGTCTTTGCCTCTTTGGCTCAGTGGACTGCAGGGCCTTCACTCCTCTTATTAAATTTAAATAAAATACTAATGATTGAGGTTCCCATTGGACTCTGGGACTGGTTAGAAAAAGCCCTTTCATCACCCAATGCTCAACATGTGACTTATCTACCTCTGTCCTTGATCTCCCCTTCTGCACAACCATTTCACTCATGCAGTGCAAAAAAGCCATTGCAAGAGAGGTGTGGTGCAGAAAACTACTACTGCAAGAATGTAATTCTGACCTCTGCATGCTGGTTATATTCCAGAGTTTAATTTCCTCTATAACCTCTCTCCAGGAGGCTGGCTCTCTATGTAGTCTGCAAAACCAGGCACACTTTGCAGAGACTCTGGGCAACCACACATTGGTTTATGCAGGTAAAAGCTAGATGTTCTACTGCTCTAATTTTTATGGTAGCTTGGTCGAGCAGTTAGGTGAATCCTGGAGAAGTGCAACACATTTGTTGGACTTACAATATCAATAAGTGAAGACACACACTCAAAGAAATAACTTGAGACCCATTTGCAAAAATACTTAATATTTTTATATATTTTTTTAAACCAGCATCATCAAAATCAGGTAAGCACTTTTTAAGTAATGGTTTTTCAAAATTTAGCAAAAATAGTATTTTTGTGCATAATTATGCACCATATGAATCAATGGTAGAAAACTTTAAAAATGCATATAAAATCAGACATTGCATTTACCAGTGTTTCCTTTTGTTTTTAGGTTAAGGTTATCAAAAAGTCCTGTGGCCCAGCTGGAGGAGTTTGGGCGGTTCCCGGTTTAGGCAAGAAGAGCTCCGAAAAGCTCTTGGAGCTGGTGCAGGACCACTGTGGGGGACCACTTGGAAAAACAATGCATAGGTGTACTTCAAGGTGAGTCCGGTGGGTCCCCTTGGAGCATAGAGGTTGCAAGGGGTGAGGGACCATTAGAGCACAGCGGTTCTCCAGTGCAAGGCCCAGGGAGGCTGGGTGCAGAGCAGATAGATGAGCCAGGAGCTCTGAGCAAAGGCGCCCTTGAAAGCAGGAGGCAGGACATTTTGAGGGGAGATTGCAGGTCAGCAGGGCCACACAGGGGGGGTGTTTCTTATGCGTCCTAAAGACCCATGACTGAAGCTTGCTCCTGATCCTTCTGGAGTCCGGAGTGGACTTTTCTTCTTGGTTTCCAATGTTGAGCGACCAGTACTCCAGGTTATTGCACAGTTCAGCCACTGGGGGTTGCAGTGCCACCAATCGTGGCACACTTTCAGGATTTGTTCGCTGAGTCTGTTGGGGGAAATTTGGTCTGGCTGTGGCACTAGGTTCCTTGGTCAGCAGTCTCTCAGTGAGCTGGACTTCACTGGTCTTTTGGTCTTTCTTGCAGGGAGTTATGCCTTCAATTTGAAGAAAGATCTTTGGTGAGTTTCAGAAGGGTGGAGGTCTTCTGGGGTTTTGTAGAGTGTATCTGATGTCCATCCAACCCCTCTGTGGCGATTGTCGAGTCCTGGGTGCAGCAAGTAGGGTTTGGTGCCTTTTCTTTGTGCAGCAGGGACGCAGTTCTTGAGCCTTGGATCTTCTTTGATGCAGGCCTTTTTGTGGCCTTGAAATCTGATCTGCAGGTCTGGGGTTGCCCACTAAATACTGCATTTAGTGGGCATTTAGGGAAGTACCTAGTAGTGACCAATGAGTCATATACCTTAGGGTGGGTACACCAACTATGTGACCACTTCCCGTGGGCAAAGGTCACTTCCGTATCCCTGATAGGCTAACTTCCTACCCAGCAAGACAGAGGAAAATGAAATGGAGGGGTCACCTTGCATGCAACCCCTTAGGTAGTAATGCTCTGAAGAGGTACTAGAGATGCCATATTTATGTCTGTCACCAGCTTGTGGGTGTTGTGACTCTTGGCCCCTCCCTAATCAATAGGGTGAAAGTTTTCAGTGGTAAAACCTACCCACTTTTGCAGCATTTCCTGTGCGCCTTACTGCAATTACTCCCAAAGTACCGCTCTCTGACTAAATTCAAGATGAAGAAACACTTTACTCATAGTGCAGGGTTTGTGTGCCCACCCCAGTGGTATGACCAGGGAAATAAGCAACCCATTAGCTGCTATCACTTCAAACAAGTTCAGAGGCAGCTCCTTCCTACAGCGATTGTAACCTGGCTGACTAGAGGAGGAAAGAAGGGACCTAAGCAGGTGTCATCTGACATCTGCCTGTGACAGGGGATGTCCCTTTGAAGATAATTAAGTTTCTGGTCTCTGCCCAAATGGTCATCCTGCCAGACAAACAGAAATACCTTCCTGCATTCTAGCCTTTGTCTCAAATCTAGGTGCAGTTTTCTCACTTTATTCAGGGTTAAGTACCCAGAGGGCAAAATCTGGAGGCTATAGCAAATTAGCCTCCAGAGGTCTTACTCAAAGGAAAGGGTAACTTTCTAAAAGTACCTTATCTTCAGTAGCCATGAAGGTAGCAATGTTCTGCTCTGTTCATCCTTAGAATGTTGTGATTTGACTGTGAAGAAGTTGAATATATTTCTGACTGAGGCCGTTACATGGTTCATCAATAATAAAGTCTGTGTAGTATCATTTGTGATGAACGGAAGAACTCATAATCATCAAACCTCGAAAGGTACAGCTTTAATCCTGATATTACTGACCTTCTATATTTTTTGATTGGTGTAATTTCTTTATTTATGGCAGTCGGAGCGTCCTACAAAGCAAGAACCCTTGTCCTTTTGTACAAGGTCACTGTTTGTGGAGTTTGTTGGTGCAGAAATGTTTTGAGTTTTTTTATTTTCTAAGGGAAAAAAAAATATTTGCTTACTGTTTTGAGGCACCTGGGGCTGTTACTGTGCCCCTCTCGAGCAGTTCCTCCCACTGTGAAAGCACCTTTGCACTGCCCTTCGTGTGCTGTTCGGCCAGGCACCCCAAGGATGCAAACACCAGTCATCACACATCATTATGACACAAGCGTGACACTTCATCAAGTCATAAATGTCATATACTCCACTTGGCGCTCCTCTCACCACTTTCGTTTGGGTGATATTTATGTAAATCATTTTCCCACTTTCTTTGACTGCCGGCTATCTTTGCTTAGGGAGTATTACTGGGAATCACCTTGTCTTGTCTCCTTTTTGTGGCAGCAATCTTTATTTGGTGGAACACTTAGGGCCTGACTTAGGGCCTGATTTAGATCTTGGTGGTCAACAGAAAATCCATCCACCTACTAGGTGGTGCACCCACCCGATTTAGATCTTGGTGGGACCATAGGTGAAAGAGCTCCCGAGTCCTGTTCACTCCACCAAGAATCTTCAGTCACCTTGACAGCGGCATTGCGAATAGGGGCTGACAGTGGGACTCTAGCCACCTTTACAGTTGGGCAGATTTGGATGTGTCTTACCGCCAAGCCAATTGTGGCTGTCCAACCTCCACACCTGAGTTGGCTGATTGGAGGGGGAAGGGGCATAAAACCTACCTTTTTCCATTTTTCCACTTCTATTTTCAACTGGACCTGAATGGACATCACCTGCAACCATTGCTCCCACTGGACCACAGAGGACACACAACCCCGGGCTTGAAGGTAGGGTTGCTGCATGTATTCTGTACATTGTGTGGGCACTGCACATGAGCTCAGGAAGTCTGCAGGAATATACATGTCATAGGTATTTTTTTTAAATACCTCTGATGTGCATATGTCGGGAGAAAATTTGTGTCAATGATTGATGGAGACACACAGGTACAAGACACACATCACACACATACACAATTCGTTATGTGGTGTCAGTATTTATTTTCAAATGGATGCTGGCATCACAGTAATAATGGCATCACACTTGTCCCCATGTCTATGTGTACACATTATAAGTGAGTCTGTACTAATGATGTTGTGAGTCTAGTTTTGTATGTGAGTCAGTACATGTATGTGTGTGTGTGTGATTGAAATGGCTGGTCGAGGTGGAGGGAGCTGAAGTGGGTGATGTGGTTGTGTCTATATTTGTACAATATGCATGTGGGTCTGATGTCCGTTGTGTGTCCGGGGTTTTGTGTTGTGGGATGTGTTGTGTACGTTGACACATATGGCTAAGGTACAGTGTGTGTGTGTGTTCTCGCTTCTATGCAACTACATTGTACAATGCCCAATGGCTCCCTAGATGGTCTCCCTCTATCAGTAATCTGCCACCAGTATACTACGTTCAGAACTGTAACATCTAAGTAGGGTCAGCGGGACCCCGCCAGCCTGTCGGCTAGGTAGGGCACTCCATCATGGTGGTCTTCAGCGCAACTGCAATACATCTAACTGTGGCAGAACACTGTCAACTTGACAGTGTTTTCAAGTCTACCGCCAGGACGGATTGGCAGTAATATCACCAAAATCTAAATCAGGCCCTTAGATATTGGCAATAACGGTTCTGCTGTTGATTTTCTGATGGAAAACCTGACGTCTACTAGGCGATCCGTGTGCCCGATTTAGATGTTGGCGGGACCATAGGCTAATGCCTGTGTCATTGGGTGGATTCGGATACTGTTTTGAATACCAGTGTAGTTCCTTTTCCTATGTACTATTTATGATATGGTTATATATGGGAAATACTCTAACTACGTGTGGGTGTATTGTACTGGGAGAAAACTAGGCGCTCTGGGTAGCGAGGTGAATATCAACGAAGAGTGTTGAATCTCGAAATGGTGTACTCTTGAAAGACCACACCCAAAAGGTCTTGATAGATGCTAAAAGCACTATTGCAAATATAAAGTACAAGAGGCACTCATTATAACATGAAAAATAATAGTACTCATAAGTCAGTATACATAGGTAATGTTTTGTCATATATTTCTGAAAATTAATAGGATTATTTCCAACATAATCCCCAATTACAGTATCACTGTCCAAATCCAAATAGTAGAATTAATTGATCTGTTGTTCCAAGATTGCTATGATGCAAAGTCCAAGTCCAGATTTCTCTAATCAAAGTTCAATCATATTCTTCAAAAGATGATATAGCTTATTATTTAAACTTTAGCAGCCGCATCCAAATTGCTAGCCAGTCCAGATTTTCTCAAATCAAGGTTCAATCATATTCTTCAAAGGATGATATAGCTTATTATTTAAATTTTAGCAGCCGCATCCAAATTGATAGCCAACACGTGTTTCATCCGGGATTTTCCCAATGACTTCATCAGGGCTTTAAATTATATAGGTACCTGTTATGTTATGAAAATACAAAATGAAAATAATGCATATTGAATATTGAAGCTATTATAGCTCTTCATATGGTCTAAGGAGGAGTTAGAGTGTTGTGTAGCCATTTTAGTTATAGCTTCATGCACGTTATTTTAACATACTAGGCCTGCCGCTGTGCACTTTAAACTAGCTATATTTTATTCAGCTTTGCTTTATTATTGTTACAGTAGCCACTTTTACGGTCTTGTTTTATTTTCTCTCTATCTGACTGTTTTTGCCTAGGCCAGCACTCTGTTCTCAAACAAGACATTCTTGCTCACTCGGTGCTTCTTCCAAGGCTGCAGTAATATAGGTTGCCAGTGAACGTGGGATAAGTTTAGTCTCTGACATTCATAGAAAATACACATCCTTATGTAGGGACATTTTCTCAGAACATCAGCTGTTTTATTATAAAAACACTTCCCTGTCCCTTACACGTTAGAGGGAGATTCCAGCCAGAGACCCACAACTGTATGCTGATTGCTGAATGCTTCGCTACAGCTGTTTTGCAGACTTCAGGAATTTGCTCAGGTATGGGGGTTGATTTCTTCCCAGGTGAACCTGAAGGGCAGAATTAGAGCTTAACACGCTGTGCTTTATCATAGCCTAGGTAGGAATTAGTCTGTTGATTCTAGTGACAATATGATAGCATTATTTTTATGGTTCACCCTCCTTGTCACAATTTTAATCTTGTCATGCTGTATCGTCCTGGTTATTGCAGTCCACGCTTTGCTATCTAAGATGCAGTCGCTTTATTAAAGCATTATTAAAATACATACTGCCTCTGTCTGTCATTGTGTATGTGAGACTAATGTAACTGAGAGAAACGGATGAGATCTGAGTGACCACGGCTTCCCTGAGAAAACAGTTATGTCATGCGCTCAGCTGGCCAATCATCCCTGCCCCGGGGTAGAGATGAGGCACTGCTAGTTAGCCAGAGCAGAACCCAGATTGGAATTACAGGTGTCAGCTGTAGTGTGTCAGACTCAGTCTCCCACACCGCAGGCGATTCTGCCAGTCAAAATCCAGTAGTCTCATTAGAATAATGAGAGCCTACCCGACAATTGTATGCTGTACGTTACATGCCATGACCTTTTAACAAGGAAGAGTACTATAGCAAATTTATTTCTAATTTTGCTAAGAAGAGTACAAATATGAGAGCTTTGCCGAAGAAAGGGAAAAAGTTTATTTGGACTATAAGTGTGAAGATGAGTACAATAATTTGAAATCTGAGTTAAAAAATGCTCCTTGTTTATGCTGTTTTGAACCTCGTCAAGAGCCATTTTATTTACAAGTGCCAGCCCAGCTCATAAGGGCTTGGGAGCCGTTTTTATGCAGGTGATTGAGAGTCAGAGGTATTTTTATTCATTTCTAGAATTTTGGTTCTTCATTTGAAGAGCGTTTTCAGGATCAATTCATGTTGGGCTGTGTGATTGAAAAAGCTAGGGGGTCATTGTGGCTTAAAGATAATTAATTGTTAAAAGAAGTCTTAACCATTGTTAAAACTCTTGAACATTTCATGATGTGTTGAAACTATCAAAAAGGAGAATGTTTTGCACAACACAGGTGATGGTGACAGGATTTGTATTGCAAACATGATGACATTTAAGAAAGAAGAAGCTAAAGATTCTAAAAAATCTCAGGTCAGGTGCTTTTGTTGTAATAGTATCAATCACATAGCTAATCATAAAGATTGTCTATTTTGATGAGCTGTTTGCAAAAATGTGGAAAAAGAGCAATTTTACTTGTAATTGTAAATTTAAAATTGACAATGGGAAAGTGAGGGAGGTAAATTGTGCTTCTGAGGAAGATTGCAATTACATTGTCTTGCAAGTACCGCTAAATGATAAATAGGGTCCTTTTGATGAAGTGCGCATTGACGGTGCCCCTGTTAAAATGTAATTTGACTCAAGAGCCAAGATTATATTGACACCAAATAATTTCAATGGCTCTAACTTAAAAGGCAAAGTCAAACATTTTCAAACCTGAGGTAAGACCAAAGACTATGTAGGTCAAACCATTAACTTACTGTGTTACTTCAATGGTAATATGGAATTTCACAGGAGGTTTGCTGCTCGGAAGATATATTTTTGCAATGAAAAAAGATTCCCTTATAAGCTGGTACCATCTGAGGGATTTGATAGTTTACCTTGAGTTGAATGAATGTCCATTGGTGAGACTGAAGAAAAGAGTGAACATCGTCCAGTTTTCTCTTATAAACACTATTTATGAAAAAGCTTTCCCAACTGGTTCTAAGGAGGCGTTAGGTTGTTTGAAAAATTAATTTTATTTCATTGAGATCAGGCCTGGTTCAGTATCGAAAGTGAGTAAAGTGAGAAATGTTCAGTTGTAGGTAAAAATTGACATAACCCAAGACTTAAATAAACTGAAGAGAAATGGAATATTTGAAGAAATTGGAGAAGCTGAATTGTTGTCACCAGTAGTAATGGCATGAAAGGCAAACAGTGTGGTGAGGTTGTGCATTGACGTTAGGGAGGTAATCAAATATGTAGCTGTACATCATTATCTCTTACCACATATAACAGAAATGCTGAGTTCTTTGGGTAATGAGAAATATTTTTCTTCTCTAGTTTTAACACCTGCATATGATCAGATTAGATTACACCCCTAAACACAAGATTTTACATCTTTTAGCTCTCTGTTTGGCACCTTTAAATATGCCAGAATGCCCTTTAGGTTTCTTTTTTGGCAGAGGGCAATTGAAAGTGTCTTAAAGGGTGTTCCCGGAATAATAAATCTACCAGTACAATGCGCTGTTTTTTTGTTAGCAATGTGGAAGAGCATGATGTGTGATTACATGAAGTCCTTAAAGGTTTGATGGTTTCACCCTTATGTTATGAAAATACAAAATGAAAATAATGCATATTGAATATTGAAGCTATTATAGCTCTTCATATGGTCTAAGGAGGAGTTAGAGTGTTGTGTAGCCATTTTAGTTATAGCTTCATGCACGTTATTTTAACATACTAGGCCTGCCGCTGTGCACTTTAAACTAGCTATATTTTATTCAGCTTTGCTTTATTATTGTTACAGTAGCCACTTTTACGGTCTTGTTTTATTTTCTCTCTATCTGACTGTTTTTGCCTAGGCCAGCACTCTGTTCTCAAACAAGACATTCTTGCTCACTCTGTGCTTCTTCCAAGGCTGCAGTAATATAGGTTGCCAGTGAACGTGGGATAAGTTTAGTCTCTGACATTCATAGAAAATACACATCCTTATGTAGGGACATTTTTTCAAAACATCAGCTGTTTTATTATAAAAACACTTCCCTGTCCCTTACACGTTAGAGGGAGATTCCAGCCAGAGACCCACAACTGTATGCTGATTGCTGAATGCTTCGCTACAGCTGTTTTGCAGACTTCAGGAATTTGCACAGGTATGGGGGTTGATTTCTTCCCAGGGGAACCTGAAGGGCAGAATTAGAGCTTAACACGCTGTGCTTTATCATAGCCTAGGTAGGAATTAGTCTGTTGATTCTAGTGACAATATGATAGCATTATTTTTATGGTTCACCCTCCTTGTCACAATTTTAATCTTGTCATGCTGTATCGTCCTGGTTATTGCAGTCCACGCTTTGCTATCTAAGATGCAGTCGCTTTATTAAAGCATTATTAAAATACATACTGCCTCTGTCTGTCATTGTGTATGTGAGACTAATGTAACTGAGAGAAACGGATGAGATCTGAGTGACCACGGCTTCCCTGAGAAAACAGTTATGTCATGCGCTCAGCTGGCCAATCATCCCTGCCCCGGGGTAGAGATGAGGCACTGCTAGTTAGCCAGAGCAGAACCCAGATTGGAATTACAGGTGTCAGCTGTAGTGTGTCAGACTCAGTCTCCCACACCGCAGGCGATTCTGCCAGTCAAAATCCAGTAGTCTCATTAGAATAATGAGAGCCTACCCGACAATTGTATGCTGTACGTTACATGCCATGACCTTTTAACAAGGAAGAGTACTATAGCAAATTTATTTCTAATTTTGCTAAGAAGAGTACAAATATGAGAGCTTTGCCGAAGAAAGGGAAAAAGTTTATTTGGACTATAAGTGTGAAGATGAGTACAATAATTTGAAATCTGAGTTAAAAAATGCTCCTTGTTTATGCTGTTTTGAACCTCGTCAAGAGCCATTTTATTTACAAGTGCCAGCCCAGCTCATAAGGGCTTGGGAGCCGTTTTTATGCAGGTGATTGAGAGTCAGAGGTATTTTTATTCATTTCTAGAAGTTTGAAGGGTGCAAATATGAATTGTTAAGTCATTGAAAATGAGACATTGGCTCTGCATTGGTCTGTTTATAAGTTAAAGAACTTTTTGTGGGGAAATGTTTTTGAAATTAAGAAGGACCACAAACTTCTGAAGGAGATATTTATGAGCAAATGCATTGAATCTATCCAATGTAGAATCTATAAGTGAATTGTAGCTCTTCAAGAAATTAAATTTAATCTGACCTATGTTCCTGGTGTGAAAAATACATTGCCTGATTGTTTTTCTAGATTGTGCGGTAAGGGTGACTTACGTGATCTTGATGATGTTTTGATGGTGAATTTTACAGTGAGGAAATGAAAGTGTGTGAAGCAATATGTGGTGCTATACTTGCAGATGAGTGGTTAAAAGAGCTGAATTTTGATCTGACTCTACAAAGGGTTGTAGCTTTAGTAGATTCTGGATAGATGCAAAGAGCGCATATGGAGAGGACTTGAAAGGATTTTGGAATGTGAAGGAGAATTTTTCTTTGAATGATAGTGATAGAAAGTGCACAGAGTTCTACAGCCAGCAAAAAACAGATAGGGTAAATATCTGGGATAGACCACACAAAAATGGTCATTTCCTACAGCACACACACTTTATCATAAATCCACACAACAGTCATCATGTAAAAACACACACCCAATAATATGTCAACCAATCCGAATTCAAATGGCCATAGACCCAGCATCACACACTCATCATTTTAAGCCTTTATGTGTGACATTATATTCCAGGAATCCACCATCATAAGTCCAAAGCACCTAAAACATTTGCCAGTATACCCACCATAATATGACCCCCCCTCCCATTGAATACACCCAAACATGCAGCACCATATGGTAACAGACCCACCATTATAAACCAATATAGCAACCATTAAACACTAACATATCACCCATCAGATGAACACAAGCTCACTGTTATGCACCCACACACTCGCCATCACAAAGCTGCATAGTCATTGTCATACACCCATCCTAAAGCCACACACCCACAGAAATCACCACATACCCACACAGCCTTGTCCAGGAGGAATCGTGTCGTCAAATTGTATAAATGTTTACAAGAAAAATGTGTGTATTCCCTGTGGACTGTTTATCAGGCTGGATATTTGAGACTCGCCATTTTTATTCACCTCTGAAAGTAGCCCACAACAGCCAACCAAGAGTTTTCCTTGTGTCACAAATGGCCAATCCAGTCCCATGGAGAGGTATTGATAGTGCCAGAGATTTTAGTAGAAAAGAAAAACCACTAATTAAATAACACAATAGACTGAAAACTAGGCCTAACCAAAAGACATATTTAAACATGCACTTTTCTTTCTAAACTTTGCATGACTTGCCTTTTGCTTGACTTGCTAATGTTGAAGAATTCCAGCATGTTTTAATTCAACAGAAATGTTTCTACTGTAACCTTTAAATGGCCTATGCATGAAGTTAACTTCCTCTTATAAGAAAAAAAAGTTATATTTTTATTCTTTCTATCTGTCTAACCTGCATTGGAATTTCAAAACTTGCTAAACTAATCTGAAACTTACTTCTTTATGAATAGGCTTATGGTGTGAAGTTGTGTGAGAGTGGAAATGAGAGAATGAGAATAAGCATAAAACATATACAAGTCTCTTGTTTTTCAGAGAGTGAAGCACTTGGGAAAATATTCCAATGTTTGCAGATTAATGTGGAATGAAATAAAATGTATTGCACCTTTATACTACTCTTTGTTAAAACTAGTATCTCGACAGAAACTGTTCCATTCTCAAGAAACCACGGCTCCTGTTTGGCTGTCTAATATCTTGGATGAAACTAATTTGCTCAAATCTATTATTCAGGTTTCATTGTAAAAACTGTCCGCGGGAAAGAACAAACCTCTCTCAAACTTTTGTAGGACTTTGAGACTCACTCTCAGACTCTGACTCTCTGAGGTTTTGACACAGACAGATTGTCTTTCTTCCTAGACTATTCTCTATCAGAAGTCTGTTACAGTACCCGTTATGAACACTGATATCTTTGCAAACTGGACTGCCTTTTAAATGTGCTTTTTCTATTATTCATTGGCTAAAATGCTTTCCTTTAACTTTAACTGATTTAGAATATTAGAATAGGGATAGATTGCAGACGAGCTTAATGCAATGTTCTGTAAACTCTAGTTGCCTAATAAAGAGAAACTTAATGTGTGATAAAATAAAACTTCAAAACTATAACTAAAACTTTAATTATTGACTCCTGAAATCATATTAAATGTATTCTTCATGAGAATTGCAGCTTGCACCTAATGCCCATTCCCAATATCCCCCTCCTGGGGCCCTAGTGCAGAGTTTTTATTTTTATAATTTTAGATTCCCCGCTCTCCCAAAAAGTTGGTATTAGAGGTACGGTTAGCATGGTTAGGGAAACAAGCTGCAATGATAAAAAGATGGCCAATTTTAGATTTGGTGTCCAGAAACTGACTGCGAGGACTGATGATATGCTGTTTCTGAAGCTGTTGTCGATTGCAGTTGAAGAATTGGTAGAATGTACAGGTCTGAGTATCAATAGGGTTAATACGTCAAAATTATGCATATTCTGATTTGTGATTTGTATTGAAAATGTTCATATGATGTTTTTATTCGCAATTACTATGATTTATGTTTTATGTGCTTTGTCGAAGAGATAAAGATGTTATCGGACCAAGAAGTAGTCTAAGATCCTGGAACAAAGATAAAGCTATGTAGGGAAACATAAAGTATTCTCTGCTAGGAGAAGTGTATGTCGTGAGACATTGTCGATTTGCACATAGATAGGGACGTAATTAGCTGTTGTGACTGTATTAATTTTGATTAGTGCATGTGAAACCTGATGCACAAAGGTGACACATCCCACTGGTCGAGAACTCATCATTGTGAGTCAGAAATTATTTTTGATTGAGAATCAGGAGGTGTGAAACCTATTCTGATTGTTGATTTGTATTATAATTTTTATTTAGAAGAAGTTGAGAAAGATTTATGTTTTTTATGTTGCTTATTCATTAGATTTGTCTCTCATTCATTTAAAGGGGAAAAATTGTAAAGTGGGTGAACTGCTACAAGGAGTGAGTTGTTGCATCATATTTTGCTGCGCTGGTATTGTTCAGTAAGTGTGAAGCTGTGCTGTGATTGGTTGAACCTTGGCAAGAGTTGCAAAGTCATTGATTGATTGAATTACTAACTGCATTGTGATTTGATAACAGGAGTTCTGTGGTCTGACATTTACAGAAACATTTCAAAACATTTGAAACCCTGTAATACCGATTTGATTAGTCTTATAAGAGGTGAGGTAATGGTTCCAGTTAGGGAAGGTGAAGAATCACCTCCTGAGGATATATCAGCATATCAAATGATGATTGAAGAAGGGTTACATATGAGCAACACTTAATTTAGAATTTATTGGCAGACTATGAAAAGTATTAAATGAAATGAAGTCCCCTCCTAGACCTACACATTTAGGCCCATATTTATACTTTTTGACGCTAAACTGCGCTAACGCAGTTTAGCGTCAAAAAATTTAGCGCCGTCTAACGCCATTCTGAAGCGCCATGCGGGCGCCGTATTTATGGAATGGCGTTAGCCGGCGCTAGCAGAACGGCGCTGCCTGGTGTGCGTGGAAAAAAACCACGTAGACCAGGCAGCGCCGGCGTAGGGGGAAAATGGCGTTAGGGCGTCTTAAAATGGGGCAAGTCAGGTTGAGGCAAAAAAATCGCCTCAACCCGATTTGCGCCATTTTTTTCGACGCCCAGACGCCATTTAAATGACTCCTGTCTTAGTAAAGACAGGAGTCATGCCCCCTTGCCCAATGGCCATGCCCAGGGGACCTATGTCCCCTGGGCATGGTCATTGGGCATAGTGGCATGTAGGGGGGCACAAATAAGGCCCCCCTATGCCACCAAAAAAAATTAAAAAAAATTAAAAATTATACTTACCTGAACTTACCTGAATGTCCCTGGGATGGGTCCCTCCATCCTTGGGTGTCCTCCTGGGGTGGGCAAGGGTGGCAGGGGGGGTCCCTGGGGGCATGGGAGGGCACCTGTGGGCTCATTTTGAGCCCACAGGCCCCTTAACGCCTACCCTGACCCAGGCGTTAAAAAGTGGCGCAAATGCGGGGTTTTTTGACCCGACCACTCCCGGGCGTGATTTTTGCCCGGGAGTATAAATACGACGCATTTGCGTCGCCGTCATTTTTTTAGACGGGAACGCCTTCCTTGCATCTCATTAACGCAAGGAAGGCGTTCACGCAAAAAAATGACGCTATTTGCCCATACTTTGGCGCTAGAAGCGTCTAACGCCAAAGTATAAATATGGCGTTAGTTTTGCGCCGAATTTGCGTCGAAAAAAACGACGCTAATTCGGCGCAAACGGAGTATAAATACGGGCCTTAGTGCATGGGAGAAGATGGCAAAAAGTAAGGACAGGGATTTTTTTTTTAATGAAGTAGGAGAGCAATGAGAAATTATGCAGATGCAGTTTAGGATGAACGAGCGCAGGTATGAAGGAAGCATATAGTGGAAAGTAGTAAATTATATACCGTACTTACAAAAGAAGAGAGGAAATAAAACTAAAGATTTTGAAAAGCCTGTAAGGAAAAAAAAGATTCAAGGGAATAACTGATGAAAACTGAAACAAATTTGTGTTCAGATTCTGATTTGGGTGATGACATTTTAGAGGAACTCCTAGCTACACTTCTGCCACCATATGTGGTTCTCCTGTTGTATGATGAGGCTCAATTATTAAATATTGTGACTATGGCTACAGCCCCAACAGATCCAGGTGTTTCGCAAATAACTAGTCCGATGCCAGCAGTACAGCCTGCAAATATACAACCTGCATTGACTCAGCCGATTGTACCACAGCCAGTTGTAGCTCAGCCAAGTGTTGCACAGCCTATTACACAGCCTGTAACTCAGCAAGCAGTTTCAAGGGCTTAGGAACCAATGAGTACAGCTCAGATGGTAACTCAAATATATGCTCCAGTTACTGTGGGTACAACTCCAGCTCAGGTTACTGATATGATGACACTACAATTAGTACCTGCACAGATTATTCATACTCCAGCTACAGTGGTTCAGCAACCAACTCAGGGTACACCAATTAGTGTGTTTATACCAAAATCACAGAATTCACAAATTGCGGTAGGGACACCACAACAGATCATTCAAGCACTAGGAGAGGGAAGGCAATTTGTGGTTACAACAAAAACTATACCAGGTGAACGTAATTTGGAAGGTGGGTTATTTCCTTCCTCGTTTGAAAAAGCTGCTAGAAATTGTGTGAATGCTCAGGATGCAGAAAGACTGAGTACTAGTTCAAGTTCATGAATCAGCCCAGCTCCTAAAAGGGAGAGACCTTTAAATGTGCCCAAATTGAAAGTCGAATTAGAAGAAATTATTACAGGATATTTGAATATTGATCATATAAATCAATATCAAGAAAAATAATTGATTTATTTGTGCAAAGTGATTACAAGAAAAGCTGGAACTGATCCTGACAGATTAACTAAACTGGCAAATAAATATCATGTTGATATTTCTAAAAGAGTACCATTACAGGGAAGTTTGTGGGTGCAATTAGATGGTGAATCAATTGAAAAAATGTGTTCTTCAGTTCCTCAGGAATACAAATTCATCTCATTGAATTAATACACACGTATGCAAAAGGAGTGGATTTGACAAATTTAAAATGAATGGTAACAAAAACATGAAAAGAAAAAGAAACCGGTTAAAGAGGCTAAGGAAGAAAGAAAACATACATTACATGCAGAAAAGAAAGAGTCAACTGCAGCATATCCTTTAATGGAGATACCAGGTTAAGAGTATGTACATGTCCCTTGGAATAGAGGAGACCTTGCATTATTTACAAATCATTTTCCCAAGTTAAGAGAAAGTCCAATTCAGTGGCATACTCAAGTTGCGAGGTTCGTTAAGATTTCAAAGTTGTTATGGGTTGACTTAAATACATCCTTTGATATTGTGGTTCTGAGTGACTTGTGGAAACCTGGGATTTGCCAGAACATGCAACAGAATGTGATTTGTTGTCAGGCAAAATCTTTGGATGAGATTTTGAAGTATTCACAGCATTGCAGTGATGAGCAGGAGATGAAATAAGGAAAATGTTATGTTGGCACAGACTAAGGGGGTCATTATGACCCAGGTGGACAGCGGTAATTTGGGGACAGGTACTGCCAACAGGCTGGGGGTACCTTTTCCCAAATTATGACATTGGCGGTTTGGCTCAAGCCAAACTGCCAATGTACCGCTCTGTCTGCCAGAGTGTTAACAGCCGCTGGGCTGGAGACTTCAGTCTCCAGCCCGGCGGCCGTCACAATCCCACCTTGGGGATTATGACCCCGCCTACCGCCATGGTTTTCGTGGCTTTTTTACTGCCACGAAAACCATGGCGGTAGGCACTATCAGTGCCAGGGAATTCCTTCCCCACCCCAGAGTCCTCCTCCACCCACCCATACGCGCACATATACACACTCATACACACATGCATACCCACATTCACCCACACTTGCACACATACATACCCACACACTGCAAAACATACGAACATACATTGTCGCACACACGCATTCACAACACACAACAGACATGAACACTCACATTCAGTCATACACTAACGCATTCCCCCATGCACGCATACAAAAACAGTCACACACACCCCCACACACTCACACAATACCTCCCACCCCCCTCCTGTTGGAGTACCCAACTTATCTGCTTTCAGGGGGTCCTCCAGCAGGAGACGGAGCGCGGTGCTGCTGCCAGCAGCAGCGTCCACCAGCAAAACACCGCCAGGCTGTATCATGGAATGTGATACAGTAGGCGGTGTTTTGCTGGCATGGCGCTGCAGCTGGCAGCAGCGCCACCTTACCGCAGTCTGCCTCCATGACCGTCAACGGAATTACGCCAGCCTCCTGGCAGAATTCTGACTACGGTCATAATGCGGTTGGTGGCTGGTAGCCACTGCAATGGTATGTTGGCGGCCGTTGCTGTGGCGGTAGGCGGCATTTGCCGCCAATGTCATAATGAGGTCATAAGTATTGGCACCAAGTTTTCAGAATCAACCATTTGTTGGAAATCGTGGTGCAGTTCAAGGTGTGATTTGAATGCAAGCAGGTGGTTTACAAACAGGAATGCAAGGTGTGCAGGGAGGAATGCAGGTGTCTCATGGAAGAAGAAGAGGTGCTCTGATTAATCTGAGTATAGGTGTTGATGTTGCGACACTAAAGAAAATGGCTTCTTTTCACCTGTGCAACAGAGTAGGGCATTGGAAGTGTGAGACTAGGCTCAAACCAACTAGACCTATCAATAATCAGATGCAGGGAGTAAATCAAATGCAAGTTCCAATTGCTCCCATGAGACAAATACAAGTGCGGATGCAGAATCAAACTCAAGTGGTACCCATGCCACAAGCACCTATGGCACAGCCAAATATAAACAATACAAGATTAAATCAGAACCAGTTACCTAAAATTAATCGAAATGTGATGCAGGTTCAAAATCAAAATGCAGTCCAGCCATTTTCCATGTTTGATAACATTGAGATGCTAGACCCAAGCAAGTCCAATGACAGTGCCTGAGAAGGGAGATAGATTGCACGCTTGGTGCAGTCTTAGAGGTAGACCAGAGTGGATCATTTGTAGAAGGTGAGGTAAATATCCACCAAGTGTAATTTCTGGTTGATACAGGAACTACCCGTTCCACTGTGAGAACAGCAGAAGTACCTGACCTGTCTCTTGGTAAAAGAGATCCAAGCTGTGGGAGTCACAAATAGGCACATTATTAATCTGATTTCAAAAGAGGTACCTGTAAAATAGGATTTTTGAAGAGAGTCCTTAATTTGAAGTTTGTGAGTAAAGTCCTGTCAACCTGCTAGGGAGAGATTTATTGTGCATGTTAAATTGCACCAGTTACTGTACACCACAAGGAGTAGTATTTCAGACTCCTGATGACTCTTGATGAGGACATAGATTTAAAAATTGTTCATTGAGAGACAGTAGGGATCTAAAAGAGCTATTTGCAGACAATTGAGAAAGTGACTGCAGAATTATGGGATATCACAGGAAAGGATATCATACTAATCAAAGGGGTTGAGCCAGTCAGAATAAATGTAAAACCAGATGCAGTTTTCCCAAGAACACCACCTTGATAAATGATATGTTAGAAAAGGACACTTTGAGGGAAATAATTGGAAGTCCATGCACCTCACTAATTATGGGAGTATGAAAACCAAATGGAAAATTTAGAATTGTCCAAGGCATGAGGAAGGTGAATAATATCGTAATTCCATGTTGTCCTGTGGTACCGAATCCAGCCACCATACTCTATCAAATTCCATGTGCAGCTGAGCAGTTTTTTGTGATTGATTTCTGCCATCCTTTCTTCTTGATTCCATTTTACAAAGACAGTCAGTATATGTTCTCCTTCGTGTTTCGAGAGAAAGTGTTAGCATGGTGTCATGTCCCACAAGGGTACACTGACAGTCCCTCAATTTTTAATCAAATTTTGAAAGAGAATCTGTAAACATTGAGTTTGCTCTGAAGTTCAATTTTGGTACAATACATAAATGATTTACTTGTAGCATCAAGAACAAAAGCATCTTGAAAAGTTGACACCAGTGCTTTCCTGAATCATTTGGCAGAGAATGTACCTTAAGGTAAGGTGGTCATTATGATATTGGCGGTGACTGTTAAAGTGGTGGTAATACCGCCAACAGGCTGGTGGTAATTACCGCCAAATTAAGACCATGGTGGTGATAACTCCCATAGACAGCAAATGTACCACACTATCCGGCAGGGCATTAACACCACACACCCCGGCGGTAGCCATCAACAGCCAGGTGGAAGACAAAGTCCCCCCAACCATATCATGACATTGCAATCCGCTACGATTTCCGGGATGGTACCAACGCCATCAAAACCCTGGCAGAAACACATAACAGAAGACCAAAGACTCACCATCAGAGACACAGAGAAGATCCATGCCGCCATGGAACCGGAACTTCAAGTCTTCCCGGAGCTCTTCTACACCATGCTCCACCAGGAACACCAACGTCGACGAAGACAATGACGGGAGTACAGCCGCCTAGCACACAAGGGAGGGAGGGAGGAAAAGGAGAGTGACACGCACGACACATGCATTCATACACACACCATACACACAACCAGCTGCAGACGTAAATCAATGGCACAGGACACATGGCATAATAATATAAGGACTACAGGTCGGCAGTACTGAAATTGTAATTGAAAGACAAAAGCCACCATATGAACCAAGTTTAGAACAGAGATACATAAACAATTGTCCAGAAAGGGTCAATGCCCAGTATAAAGTCCATAAGGCCCACATGGCCACAGGGCACAGTCCAAACCCCAACTTGATCTTGACTAACTAAGCACAAAACTGTGCAGGGGCAACATCACTGAAGTGGACAGGCACCTCAGGGGGAACAGGGGTGGGGGGCACCTCAGCTGAAGTGGGGAACTTGCCCACTGAGCCTGGAGGGGGATCCATGCCCAATTCATAATGCTGGGGAGTGTAAGGTCACAGTCTCTGAGGTGGGGAACGTGCCCACTGGTTCTGGTGGGGGCTCCATGCCCAATTCCCAATGCTGGGGAGTGCAAGGTCACAGTCTCTGAGGTGGGGAACTTGCCCACTGATCCTGAAGGGTGCTCCATGCGCAACTCCCAATGCTGGGGAGTGCAAGGTCACAGTCTCTGAGGTGGAGAACTTGCCCGCTGATCCTGGAGGGGGCTCCATGCCCAATTCCCAATGCTGGGGAGTGAAAGGTCACAGTCTCTGAGGTGGGGAACTTGCCCACTGATTCTGGAGGGGGCTCCTTGTACAAAAGTCCCTGGAGAGTGGCCTACGTGCCAACGTGCCCTCTGCTTGAGGTGAAGGCTGCTGTGTCTCAGCTGGGGAAGGTACCTCCTGGGCAGCTTCTTCTGGAGGTGAGGGCTGCATTGTCTCTGCTGTGAGAGGTGTCTCCTGGGCAACCTCTGCTGGAGGTGAGGGCTGCTGTGTCCCAGCTGGAGGTGAAGGCTTTTTTTCTGGTCATTGGTGGTTGAGTGCAAACCTCTTCTGTCATTGGTGGTTGAGTGGGAACCTTTTCTTGCATTGGTGGTTGAGTGGGAATCTTTTCTTGCATTGGTGGTTGAGCGGGAACATTTTCTTGCATTGGTTGGTTGAGTGGGAACCTTTTCTTGCATTGTTGGTTGAGTGGGAACCTTTTCTTGCATTGGTGGTTCAGTGGGAACCTTACCCCTCCTGGCTGGTGGAGTGGGATCCTCCACTATCTTGCCTCCACGACTAGGAGGTGCCTCCACTGTCCCCGTGGACTGTTTGGCTGAGGTGCTGGGCTGGGCTGTTGGGACCCTGCTCTAACGGGCAGGACCTGGTGAGGAAGGAGGTCAAGTTGGGCAAGGAAAAGCTTCTTAAGGACGGTGGGGCGGGATGAGGGAGGAGGAATGGGAGTGGAGGTTGAGAGAGTGGTTGTTGGAGGAGTACGTCTGCTGGACTTGGGTGCAGGTCCATGGGCAGTGTGCTGATGTGAGGTGTATGACTGTTGAGTGTCTGAGTGCCTGCGTATGTGTCCTTTAAGGGGGTAGACAGGGTAGGAGAGGACACAGGGGACGCGTGGATGGATGTTGTGGCGGTGTCTGCTAGGGAGGTGTGTCTGCTGCTTGGTGTGGTGATACTGGTGGTGGCTGTTGAAGCAGTGCATGCAGGTGTCAGCGTGGACGTGACTTTGAGGGAGGTGGAGGAGGAAAAGGAGGTGGAGACAGTGGAGGCAGGGGATGTGGATGTGTTTGCTACTGTCTGTTGTTTGTGTGAGTGCTTGTGGACTGAAGTGTGGTGCCTGTGTTTGACTGTGCCACTCTTGTGTGTTGTCTTGTGTGCATGCTCATCTGTATGTGTGCATGGGATGGGTTGGGGTTGAGGAGACTGGGAAGTGGTAGTTGGAGGGGGGGCGGTTGAAACAGGGACAATGGCTGCCATCAGAGAGGAGGCCAGAGCCTGAATCGATCTCTGTTGGGCCGCCTATCCACTGTGGATGCCCTCCAGGAATGCATTGCATTACTGCATCAGGGATGCCAGCCCCTGGATGTCATTTACAATGGTTGACTGTCCAACAAAGATCGATCTCAGGAGGTAAATAGCCTCCTCACTCAGGGCAGCAGGGCTCACTGGGGCAGAACCTGAGGTGCCTGGGGCGAAGGAGATGCCCACACTCTTGGGTGAATGGGCACAGGCAACTCCGTGAGGAGCTACTGGGAGGGTGGTGCTGGTATGGGGGGTGGCAGCTATACCTGCAGCTGGGGTGGTCACAGAGGTGTCCACCACCACCAGGGAGCTTCCATCAGAGGAGGAATCAGAGCTTGTGTTGCACTTCCTGTCTCCGCTGTGGTGCTCCCCTCACCCTCTGTCCTACTGGTTCCCTCTGCGTCAGTGGACTCTGCGTCCAGGGTCCAGTAGGATGCAGCTTCCTCTGTCCTGGTGCCCCTGCTCCCCCGCCAGATGATGCTAATGCACACATGAACAGGATGACAGAAGGAGAAAGGGGGGGAGGGAGAGAAAGGGAGCACTGGGTAAATTACAGCACCAACAGCACAGTTGGCATACACAGCACAGTCACACACAGGGATCAGGAAGGAGCACTATGCATTGCACTGGCATTCAATTGGCTAAATGCCGCTGCAAGATGAGGGCCAACCACCTCTAACTGCACCTCTCCTGGGACTGACAAAGCCCTGACTGACATGGAATACAACCGAGCTAGGTTACCTGAATTTGCTAGACACACATTACCCTTGAGCTGGATCACGCTGAAAACTATGACCTGGTATTAAGGGGCACCCACTAACTCACACCCACAACACGGATCCCATGCCACCTACCAATTATTGTACTCACCCCTTGAGGCTGCTGTGATGCCCTCAAGTGCCCTTCCAGCTCTGGGTAGGCCACCACCAGTATGCGGGCCATCAGGGAGGTCAGGTTCCAACAGGCACCCCTTCCTCTTTGGGAGTCCATCCCCAGCTGGGCCTTAGTGGTCTTCCATGCCCAGCACATCAGGTCCTCCCACCGTTTACTGCAGTGGGTGTTCCGCCTGCTGTGGACCCCCAGGGTCCGCATGTCTTTGGCGATGGCATGCCACAATACCTTCTTTTGATGGGCGGTGTCCTGCAAAGGTAATACATACAGGAGGATACCATTACACATACAATCCAGCCTGTCACACATATGGCCCACAAATACCGTTTCCAACTCCATTGGCACACACATTACCCGGCGCCTACCATGTACACTACCAACAGAACCCTCCAAATGACACAATGTCTGCACACACATCTCCATGCATCCTTCCCACATGCATTGTGCCCAAGGTGTACTCACCTGTTGGTCTGGAGGTCCATACAGCTGTCCATGCTGGGGTAGGACCCCATCCGCCAAGTGCTCCAACTCCTCAAAAGTGGAGGCAGAGGCCCTTTCCCCGGTCGCACCAGCCATGGTAGGTTCCAGACACAGGTCACTGCAGCACACACAGTGTGGGTGTTCTCCTGTGGAAAGTCAGGAATCAAGTGAGGTTATAGACTGAAAATGGCAGTCACATCTGCTGCGGTGTACACCGTCACCGCCACCGCTGATCCCCATTGGCCATTGTACTCCATATAGCCCCATATTAGCCAATGAGGAATTGCACGGTGGTGCAAGACCGCCTTCCGCCACGATGCCCAATGTCGGCAGAGTTACCTCACTTCAACTTGTCCCTAGACACAGGACAGGCAGTCGCCATTTCATGATGGTGGACTACATACAGATCTTCCATATCTGTGTAATTGCCGAAAATTGCACATACATTGCCATTCTCACTGTCCCATCACATTAATGATGTATGCACAATGAGGTGGTAGTTCCATTGTTCAAATTATGACGTCCTACTCACCCTTGTGTCCCTTAGATACCTACAACTGCAGATGAATAGGAGGAGGAGACAAACCCCTGTGTACAGACCTCTTGTGGACTTGGCTACACTGGAAGAGAGGCACATTATACTCACCTATCGACTGGACAGGGCCACAATCACAGAGCTGTGTGCACAATTGGATGCTGACCTGATATCAGCTATCCATCACCCCACTGGAATCCCCCTCTCGATTTCCTGGCAACCGGTCCTTTCCAACTGACAGTGGGCTTGGCAGCAGGAATGTCACAGCCAATGTTCTCAATTGTGCAGGCAAGTGTATTGTCTGCCTTGGTGAAACACATGTGCAGCTACATTGCTTTCCCCCAGGTATTAGATTTGGCTACTGTGAAAGCCATATTCTATGCAATGGGACATATACCCATTATTATTGGGGCCGTTGACGGTACACATATTGCGTTTGTCCCCCCCACCACCAGAATAAACAGGTGTTCAGGAATTGAAAGAGTTTTCACTCATTCAATGTGCAAATGCTGTGCCTGGCAGATGAGTACATCTCCCACGTCACTGCCAAGTATCCTGGGTTGGTGCATGATACCTTAGTTCTGAGGAATAACAGCATCCCAAATGTGATGGCCTAACTACAGAGGCACAGGGTGTGGCTAATTGGTGAGCCAGAGTCCTCACCCACTGTATGTTAGTGTACGCCTTCAAGTGTTATCCCCATAGGATTGTGTGAAGCTAAGTTCTGTAACTCAACACTTGCAGGTGGCTCTGGCTACCTACACCTATTGTGGCTTCTGACCCCTGCGAGGAATGCCAGGACAGGGGCTGAGAAATGTTATAATGATGCACATGGGCGAACCTGGAGAATATTCGAGAGGATCTTCGGCCTCCTGAAGGCCAGGTTCAGATGCCTGCATCTGACAGGTGGATCCCTGTGCTACTCACCCGAGAAGATCTGCCAGATAGTAGTGGCATGCTGCATGTTGCACTACCTGGCCCTCAGACGACATGTGCCTTTTCTGCAGGAGGAGGGGACTGGAGATGACCCTGTGGCAGCAGTGGACCCTGAGGACAGTGAGGATGAGGAGGCAGAGCATGAGGGTGTGGACAACAGAACATCAGTTATACATCAATACTTCCAATGACACACAGGTGAGACAGTGCAACTGTCCATTACTCTGACTATTGATGTTTTCTGTGTGGCTGTAGCATGAATGCATTCACATCCTTCGCATCTCAACTTACTGTCTCCCATGGCTTGTCCTTTTACAGATGTTGGTGATATGACAAAAGTATCCTGATGTGTTTACTGCAGACAGCTACAGGTTATTATTTGTATGCTATCACATTTTTCAGATCATTTGCACTAGATGTGACTGTTACCATAAATGCACATTTTCAACACATAAAACGGTGTCACTCAAATTGTGTTCAAGGGTGTTTATTGTAGTGCAAATAATTGACTGAAAAGTTCAATGGAATGGGGTGATGGTAGAGGAAAGTCCAGGGTATTGTTCCAGTCTGTTTGTTGCACAGGTCCAGTGTCCAAGGGGCCATAAGAAGGGGAGCAAAGGCAGTTCAAAGTGGACAAGGTGACAGTGTGGGACACAAGGGGGACAATCAGGAGAGTCTCATTTCCTGGCGGTGTCTTGGTCTTGGCAAGTGTTTCTGGCTTCAGTCTGGGTCACAGGGAATGTTTGCGGGGTGGTTCACCTTCTACAGGGGAGGGGTGCTAGTGGCCTGTGGGTCCTGTGGCAGGGCCTCCTGCTCACTAGCTGCAGCGGAACCTTGAGGACTGGTCAATGGACTGGCTAGTGGTAGGAGCCCACTGGTGTGCTGTCCATTCCCTCATGATGTTAGCCATGTCTGCCAGCACCCCTGCAATGGAGATCATGGTGGTGTTGAGAGCCTGCAAGCCCTCCCTGATCTCCTGATGGTGTTCCTCCTGCAGCCGCTTGTTCTTCTGCATGTTGTTAAGGATCTGGCCCATCGTGTCCTGGGATTGTTGGTAGGCCCCTAGGACATTGGTGAGTGCCTCCTGGAGAGTCGGTTCCCTGGGCCTTTCCTCCCCCTGATGCACAGCTGTCCTCCCAGTGTCCCTGTTGCCCTGTGCCTTTGTACCCTGAACGGTGTGCCCACTGCCACTCTCCCCAGAACCCTGATTGTCTTGGGTGTGAGGTGCGGACTGGGGTCCCTGTAAAGGTGGGTGCACTGCTGATTGACGTGTCCTGGGGACAGAGCTGTGGGAACGTTGGGTGGGTTCTGTGGTGTTGAATACTGATGGGGAGGCTCTGTGGTTGACTGGGAGTGGGCTTGGGAGACCAACTGACCAGTGGTCCCTGATGAGGCAGGTAGTGCATCCAGATCCTGAAGTCCAGAGTTACTCTCATCACTGGGGGCATCTTCTGTTGGGGGACTGGTTAGTCGTGGCATTGCTTTCCGTTGAGATTGGCTAGGGCACCTGTGGGGATGTAAGTGATGTATTATCATTCATCTCTGTGACATATTGTACATCCCTAGCTTCCCCTCTATCGTTGCTATTGCCCTGCCACCTTTGTTTGTGTATGGTGATGTATTGTGGGATTGTTAGTTCTTCATTCTGTGCATGCTTTTCTGATAGGTGTCCATGCACGGCTGGGAGGGATGTCCATGCATTGGTATCGCATGCAGGGCTTGGCATTGGGATTAGTCGTATGTGTAGGTACAGTGTGTGGGTTGGAGTGGAGTGATGGGAGTGAGGGTGAGGGTGTGAGATAGCATGCAGGTATGGGGGTTAATAAGTAATAAATGTTGACTCACCAGTGTCCGGTCCTCCAGCAACTCCAGTGAGTCCCTCAGGATGCAGTAATGCCAAGACGTGCTCCTCCCATGCTGTGAGCTGTGGGGGAGGAGGTGAAGGTCCACTGCCAGTCCTCTATATGGCGAGCTGGTGCCTTGCTGGAACATACCTTCCCCCATAGGTCGTTCCACCTCTTCCTGATGTCATCCCTTGTTCTAGGAAGCTGTCCCATGGCGTTCACCCTGTCCACAATTCTCCGCCATAGCTCCATCTTCCTGGCAATGGATATTTGCTGTACCTGTGCTCCAAACAGCTGAGGCTCTACCCTGACTATTTCCTCCACCCTGACCCGCAATTCCTCATCTGTGAAACGGGGGTGCCTTTGTGTGGACATGGTTGTTGTGTGGTGTGTGTCAGTGTCTGGGTGTTGGGTACTCTGGTTGGTGTGTGAAGTGGGCTGCATGAGGGATGTATTGGTGTATGTGGTGTGTGTATCTAGTTGTAGCAGTGGTCTTGGTGTCAGTCTGGTGGCAATTATTTGTATTCGTAAAGGGTTGTGGGTAATGTGGGTGTGGGTTTTATAATGCTGTGGGTGTGTGGGTGTGGTGTGCGAATTTGGTATTGGCCAATGTTAAATAGTTTAGTATTTGGGTCGCCATTCTGAGCATGCCTGTGTGTACCTCCAATGGTTTACCACCATTGAATGTCCATTGTGGTGATTCGTAGGTCATGATGTGGTGGGATTTGTTCTGTTGGCGTAACGGTATTGATGTTGGTACCCCTACTTTAGCACTGACATTTGGGCTGGTGGATTTGTGTATGTGGCAGTATTCTGTCAGATTGGTGTGTGTGTGTGTCATAATATGGAGAATGGATATTTGCCACTGCGACGGTATGTTGAAGGCCGTCACCGCAGCCCTAAGTGGGATTTACCGCCAATGTCATGATGAGGGCCTAAGTGTCACCAAAGAAACTACGGTATTGTGAAAAAGAAGTCCAGTATTTGTGACATATCATTAAATGGAATCAAGAAAAGTATCAAGAGAAAGAATCAAAGCTATCCTGAAAATGAGTGCACCTAAAATGCAGAGAGGTCAGGATGTTTTTTCGAATGGTTGGCTACTGTAGACATTGGATACCCAACTTTTACCTGGTGGCAAAACTTTTGTTTAGATTGACGCATAAAGATGTACCAAATCCGATTCCATGGGGCAACGAATGCATAAAAATGTTCCTAAAGCTTTGAGAAAGTCTCTGCCATGGCCCGGCACTGGGAATGCCAGATTACACAAAAAGATTTCACACTGTTTTGCAGTGAGAGGGAGGACTGCACTCTCTCAGTGCTAACCCAAATTCATGGAGATGCCAAAAACCTGTGGCTTATTTCTCTAGCCACCGCTCTGCCTGGTTGCCTTAAAGTGGTAGCTGCAGTGAGTGTCAGCTTTGAAAAATGTGAGAACATTGTGATGGATTATCCTTTAAATGTCATGGTCCCTGACTTAGTTGAGGTATTGCTTCCTAGAACTATAACTCAGCACCTTTCTAACTCAAGACTAACCCATTACGAGCAGCAAATTTTGGTGGGAAGCAATGTTTTGCTGAGAAGATGTCAAGTACTGAATCCTAGCATGTTGTTGCCCATTCACGAAGGAGAAGAATCTGATTACTTTGAACATGATTGCCTTGATGTCACGGACTATTGCACCAAACCCAGACCAGACATTAAAAATGTGCCCTTAATAAGTCCTGATTATGTTCTATTTGTGGGACTGATCATGTTTGAAAACAAATGAAGGCTCATTGAAAGCAGCTTATTTAGTGTGCACAATTCAATAAGTAAAAGAAGCTTCATGGCTTCAAGCTGTTTCTTCAGCGCAAGCTGCAGATCTAAATGCTCTTATCAGAGCTTGCAGCTTGACAGCACAAATGACAGTGACTAAATTTACAGATAGTGAGTATGGCTTTGGTGTTGTCCATGATGTTGGGCAATTTCGGTCACAAAAAGGGTTAATGACCTCTTCTGATCCACCCATTAGAAATGGGGAACAGGTCAGAAACCTATTGGAAGCTCCACAACTCCCCACTGAAATTGCTGTGGTAAAGTGTGCAGCATACATGAGTGGCAGTAGTTATGTCACCATCAACAAAAAGTATGCTGATGAAGTATCAGGTTATTGAGAAATTGTGTCCGGCACATTCAATGGCTCATTCACCAATGCAAATTTAGGAGAGAAAGACTTTTCTCTGATTTTGAGAATGGCTGCAATTGGGATGAATTGAGACAAATACAATACAACGCACCAGAGCTAGAAAAACAGGGTTGGATCAGAGCAGGGTGTAGGAAGACTAGCATTGCAGACAGTCTTTCATCGCCAATGACAAGACATTTCCATGGTCAGACTCACCTGGAGGGATGCCATGATCTGTACCTTCAAGAAATTCTGGTTAAATCCCAGATTCAGAGCCCAAGCAGAAATTTGTGCCATTGATGTGTGACATGTCAGCAAATGAATGTATGTAAACAAACAGGTTACACTGAGTCATGTAGGAAGATCAGGATGTTCTTTTAACCAAATGCAAATTAATTTCATGGAAATGCCTATTTACAATGGGTTGAGATATGTTTTGATAATTGTTTGCTTTGTCTCTAGGTGGGTAAAGGCTTGTCCAACAAGAACAAATGATACTCTTACTGTAGCAAAGTTACTGTTGAGCAAATTAGTCCCAATATATGGCCTGTCTCTATAGAATCAGATCAAGGTACTCACTTCAACAGTGAGGTTATAAAAATGTTGTGCACAGACACTTCATTGCTATTGTCATCCTGAAGCATCCAGAATAGTGGAACAACTCAATGGAACCATTAAATCAAGATTGGCAAAAGTTTGTGATCCACATCTCTGAAATGGCCTGATGCTTTGCCTCTACTGTTGATGAGTCTACAAAGTACACCTGACAGAAAAACTGGTTTATCATCCGAAGAAATGCTTATGGGCAGAGCAATGAGATTATCTGCAGTACCAGCAAATGCACTTCGACTATTACAGATAACATGGTACTTGATTACTGTAAGGGATTGGTTGATGTTCTGTCTCTCGACAACTTGAAGCTGTTATCGCAAATCCAAACCAGGAGCAGTGCCATGACCTTAGTCCTGGTGACTAGATTTTAGACAATAAGCATGTGAAAAAGTCATGTCTAGTGCAATTGTGGAAAGGCCCCTATCAAGTGATTCGGATCACAAACACAATGGTTAAATGTGCTGGATTTACAAATTGGGTGCATGCATCGCATACCCAGAGAACAATCGATCCTTATGAAGAAATAGTGTTCTATAAGCCAGGACCAAGGGCACTGGTGTACGTACCACTGCAATTTTTATGCAAACAAACTAAGAAAGGAAAGACTGATCAGAGACAGCAAGGAGAAATAAGGAGTGAAGAGTCTCTGGCAGGTGAAGAGTTCCAACTGCTTAACATCTCACAGTGTGGCACTGGGGAAGAGCTGGTAATTTATACTGATGAAGGGGGACTTTTAGGATTGTTTTGGAACAAGTAGAAACCTTTGATGATACAGGAGAGGGAACATGTTCTGGAACAGAGACAAGAAACTTTCCACAAAACAAAAAATGGCCACAGGCATACAGTAGAAAGAAATCAAGATTAAGGCCCTCATTATGAACATGGTGGTCTGGGCCACCATGCCGGGAGTGGCGGTTATTACCATCACCGGCATGTCAGTCCAGACCGCCAAGTAATAAACGTGGCAGAACTGCCCGTTTTGAAACTCTGCCACCGCCAGGCTTCTGACACCAGGCAGCCTGGCGGTGGCGGAGTTTCATATCCGATAGGGCAGCGCTGCAAACAGCGCTTCCCACCAGATAATGAGTCGGGTTCCACCAGCCTTTCCCTGGCAGTTTACACCGCCAGGGAAATGCTGGCAGAATGGGTGACTCTGGGCCCCCCTGGGGGCCCCTGCACTGCCCATGCACTTGGCATAGGCAGTGCAGGGGCCCCCATGCACAGCCCTGTCACGCATTTCACTGCCCAATTTAGGGCAGTGAAATGTCAGACAGGTGCTGCTGCACCTACCACACTGCTACATTGCTGCTGGCTCCTTTTGGAGCCGGCGTCAATGTTCAGGCTCTGCATTCAGCTGGGCCGGCTGGCGGAAACACTGTTTCCGCCAGCCGGCCCAGCTGAATGTTGTTTATGTGGTCGGTGGGGGTTCTGCGTGCTGGCGGTCTTCTGTTGACCGTCAGCGCCGAACTCGGCGGGTTTTCCCACTGAGTTCGTAATGAAGGCCTAAGTGTGATAGCTGAATCAATATTACTGACATTCATAAAAGAAGCATAGTCAAGTGGTATAAGTGACATGGAAGAAGAATAAAGCACGCTCAGATGATCAAAAGGACCTAGACTACCTTGTTGAAGATATTCGTCATCTGAATGAACATATTATGTGAGTTACGTTTTAAACATTCCAATTACTCATCTACTTTATTGGAGCAAAGAACTTACAGAATCTCCATGAAAGCCCTTGATTTCAAAGAACTTATTGAAGTGCAATTTTGAAAACTAAAAAATAAACAATTAAAGATATTAATGAATGTTTTATAAAATAAAAAGACTAATAAAACTGATTGCAAAAGAATATAAGAAGAAAACCGCGGTCCGAGGGAGCAGCTGAAGAGTAGGTATAACATTTTAGAAGAGCACAGAGTAGGGTTAAGGATTGTATATACGCAGATATTATTATTAACAACATTAAAAGACTAAAAGAAAAGAGGAACTAAATATCATCAAAAAGAAAAAGACTAACTCAAAATGAAAAACGAATCTGAAGAAGATACTTCAACAATATATAATTTGCTGTTACAAACAAATTATTGGTAGTAAATCTGATTTTAGAAACACCATATGTAATGCCAATAGAACTGGGTGCTAAATATTTGTACACATAATTTTAGTAGGTATAGCAGTAGTATTAGTTATACATTTTACACCTGACACAGAGAAAGCTGTAATATAGTCTTTAAATGCCACACTTAAACCATGTATAGATTAAATGAACTGAAGCCATCACTTGTAGTCTGTAGATTAGGAACTAGGCAGAGTCTGCATGATGCTGAAAATTGAAAATTGTTGTACATATATTCCTGACAAGATTATAAAGATTGTAGAATATGCAAAGAATGTTTCTGATTTAAAGCTTGATCTTGAGCCTTTAGAAACCATGAGTATAGTTCAAAGCTTTGCAAAGGGATTCGCCACAGCATCTAGTTGACAAGCAATGGGAGGAGGAATTCTCAAAACAATATTAGTTCTTGTGTTAATAGTAGTAGTTTGCTTCCTTTCTACATTAACAATCTACAAAGCAATAAAAGTGATATTGATAAAGAAACAAACTAGAGACATGACTAAAAGAATGAAGAGAGATTTGGAATAGATTGACAGAATGAATGAAGAATATAAGAGATTGAAAGAAAGAGAAAACTTGAAAAGGAAATAACAAGATATTGACAAAGGAGAAAAAAGTGAACTCTGACAAATAAATGTATAAATACATTTGTGAGTTCCAAACCATCAAAGGGGGTAAGTTGTTAGAGATTTTAGTAGAAAACAAAAACCACTAATGAAACAACACAGAAGAACAAAAACTAGGCCAAACCAAAAGCCAAATTTAAACATGCGCTTTCCTATCTAAACCTTTCAAGAAAAATATGTGTATTCCCTGTGAACTTTAATCAGGCTAGATATTTTTAAGGCTCACCATGTTCCTCCACCTCTAAAAGTAGCCCACTCATCAACAGCCAGCCAGGAGTTTTCCTTTTGTCCCAAACGTCCAATCAGTCCTACAGAGAGGTATTGAGAGTGTTAGAGATTTTAGTAAAAACTAAAAACCACTAAATAAATAACACGTAAGAATGAAAACTAGGCCTAACCAAATGCTGCATTTAAACATGCACTTTCCTTTCTAAACTTTGCATGACCCGCTTTTTGCTTGACTTGCCTAACTTGCTAATATTGACAAATTCCAGCATATTTTATTTCAACAGAAATGTTTCTATTGTAACTTTTGCATGATCTATGCATGACTGTAACTGTGAGAAAAGGCCTCCTTTGTCATGGTTAGCCCCCACTTTTTGCCTGGTATTTGATGTGTTCTCAAGTTGTTAGTGCTAAGGGCCCCTGCTAATCAGGCTCCCTGGGCCAGATCTCTTTCCCAAAACTTTTGTGATGCATTGGCGCAATTGCTAACTCCTTTATCTGCCACTATAAAGCCCTAGTAAATGGTACTTAGGTACCCAGGGCATGGGGTAGTAAGGGTAGGTCCCTGAGGGAAGCAGCACAGATTGTGCGACCATCTTGGGCCATGCATCCAGGCCAGATGCACCCAGCACTGTGATTGCAGGCTTAGTGTCCTGGTGCAATCCTAAAATGCTAATTTGACTTGGCACACAGCCTGTGTGCCCTGTCCACTACACACTGCATGCAATATAGGTAAGTCCCCCCTCTGGCAGGCCTTCTAGCCCTAAGGCAGGGTGCACTATACTGCATGTGTGGGCATAGATACAAAGGAAATATGCCCCTACTATGTCTTTGCCAAATCTGGGACATAGTGAGTAAACAGAGCAGCCATTTTAAATGCATGTGCTGGACACTGGTCAATATGAGTTTCAAAGCTACATGATGGCTACTTTGAACCATGGGTTGTTTGGTATCAAACAACTCAGAACAGTAATTCTAAACTGGTCCCTGTATGTGATTAATTGCAAAATGTACCCAGGGGCCACCTTAGAGGTGACCCATGCAAAGCTAACTAACACTGGCATGCTTGCTGGCTAGTCAGCACCAGCCTGCCACCACCAGACAAGATTCTGGAACCCTGGAGTGAGAGCTCCTGCTCTCTTGGTCTCAGAACAAAGCCTTTCCTGGGGGAGGTGTTAAATATCCTTCTTCATGAATGTGCACTGCCCTGCTGGCAAGCTTTAAAGGACTTACCACCTTTAAAACTCGACCCACAAGCCTGTTGCTAACAGCAGATAACTGCCCCCATTGCAAACCCCCACTTTTGGTGGAAGCAACGGCAGAAAAACACACAAAGGACAAGAGGAGTGGTCAGTCCCAGCTTGCACCACCCCTAAGGTATTGCATGTGAGGTGACCCCTCTATTTCATTTTCCTCCATCTTATATGGAAGGAAAATAGCCAGTCAGGTATAGGTAAGTGACCTCTGCGCACAGGAAGTGGTCACTTAGTGGGTGCAACCACCCTAAGGTAGAGGACCCATTGGTCACTACAAGGTATTTCCGTAAACATCCACTAAATACAGTATTTAGTGGGCACCCCTAGACCAGAGATTCAGTTTCCAAGGACACAAGAAGACCAGGAACAAAGACCAAAGGCTCAAGAAATGCAGTCCTGCTACACAAAGAAGGAGGCTCCCAACCCTGCCTGCTTCACCCAGGACTCAACAATCGCCTCTGAAGGCTTGCTCGAACATTGGACATACTCTATAAATCCCAAGAGGAACTCCACTCTTCTAAACATTTCCAAAGATCTCCCTTCAGAGTGAAGGCATCACTCTCCTACAACCAAGACCAAAAGATCAGTGAAGTCGCATTCACTGACCAGCTGCTGGCTAAGGAACTGGACATTGAAGCTGAACCAAATTTCACCTGACAGACTATGAGGACACAACTTGCAAGTGTGCCATGTCTGGTGGCACTGTGACCTCCAGTGGCCGAACCGTCTGAAAGCCCTGGGTACTGGTCTCTCAAATCGAACACCCAGAAGGACAGCCCACTCTGGACTGAAAAAGGACCAGGAGGAAGCCCCAATTGAGGGACTGCAGAAACCACCAGGACCCTCAAAGCAACCTACATCCTGCTTCCAAGGGCACCTTTGGGCACAGCTCCTGGCTCACCGATTTGCTCTGCACCTAGCCACTCTGTGCCCTTCACCGAAGATCCATATGTGCCTTAAGGGTACCCCACCCCTTGCGACCTAAATAATCCATGGGGACCCACCGGCCTCATCATGAAGTCCACCGGTGCAGTGCTTTTCCAGGTGGTCCTCCGCAGTGGCCTTGCACCAGCTCCAAAGACTTTTCTGCAGCTGCTCCTGCCGAAACTGGGAGCCGCCTGAACTTCTCCCTCTTTGCCACATTGATGACCTTGACCTACAACCAAGAGGAGACATTGGTAAACATGTGGCCTGAATTTATATCCATTTTAAATTATTTCCCCATTGATTCCTATTGCGCGTAATTATGCACAGAATTAAACTTTGAAAATTCATAACTTAAAAAGTACTTACTCGATTTTGATGACCATGGTCTTTAAAAAAATTTATAAAAATCTGAAGTATTTTTGTGAATTGGTCTCGAGTTATTCTTTTAAGTGTGTGTCTTGCTTTTTTGATACTGTGAGTACAACAAATGTTTTCCACTTCTCCAAGATTAGCCTAACTGCTCAACCAAGTTACAATAAAAATTAGAGCATTAACTGGTCTAGTTTTTACTTCTTTAAACCAACGTGTGCTCCTCCTACATTAACTACCTCTTATAACAAAGAAAGTTTTTTTTTTATGCCTTCTCTCCACCTAACCTGCCTTGGAATTTCAAAACATGATAAACTAATCTCAAATTTACATCTTTACGAATAGGCTAATGGTGTGAAATTGTGGGGGAGTGAAAATGATGGAATGAGAATAAACGTAAAACTTATAGAAGTGTCTTGCTTTTCAGAGAGTGAAGCACATGGGAAATATTCCACTGCTTTCAGATTATTTTTTAATGAAATAAAATGTATCTGATGTTTAGACTACTCTTTGTTAAAACTATTGTCTCAAACAGAAATTGTTCCATTCTCAAGGAACTGCGGCTCCTGTTTGGCTGTCTAATATCTTGGAGAAAACGAATTTGCTCAAAAGTATTATTCATATTTCATTGTAAAAACTGTCCCAGGGAAAAAACAGATCTGAGATTTTAGCTAGGACGTCGAAACTCAGATTTACTTTCTTCCTAGACTATTCTCTATCAGATGTCTTTTATTCTTTACGAGTACTGATATCTTCACAGACTAGACTGCCTTTTAAATGTGCTTCATCTGTTCTTTATTGACTAAAATGTTTTACTTTAACTGATTTAGAAAATTAGAATAGGGATAGAATGCAGGATATGCTTTTTGGGATGTTCTGTAAACTATCATTGACTAATAAAGAGAAACTTGAAACATGATCAAATAAAACTTCAAAACTATAACTAAAACTCTCAAAATGGACTCCTGAAATCATAGTAAATGCATTGCTCAGGAGAATTGCACTTTGTACCTAATACCCATTCCAACAATCTCCTCCTGGGGCCCTAATAGGTGCAAAGTATTTTATAATATTGGGATTCTATGCTCTCCCAAGTGAAATAGGGAAGTCCGGTCATTTGATGAACATTGCCTTGAATTCCACTGAAACAAAATTGGGCAGTCCCTGTGATTGGCAAATAGTCAGTCTCCCTAATGATAGTAATTCGTAGTGAGTGCTTATCTGGGATGGCTGAAGAGTGTTTGGATGACAATGATGATGACTTTACCCGGGTAAGCCTGGCTCAAAGTAGCTGACCTCACTACTTTGTCAAATATTTTGTAGAATCAAATTCAAGGAGTGAGCACATTCTTCCGATCTGCAGCAACTGGAACCTACCTGTAGCAGCAGTAGCAATGGTAAAGAACGCCAACCAAATTAAGGTGTAGTTTTATTGTCAATGTAAGGATTTGTTTAACTTCCTCATTTATTAAGATTAATGTAGATGTTCAGGGTGATGAGGTGGTGAATGAGGTGGCAAAGAAGGTAGCCGTGCCTAGGAACAAAGAGGCAAAAGAGGATGAAAGACAAAGGGGTGGCAGGACGTATGGTCAGTAGGAACCGGACATCACACTACACTGAGGGGATCGCAGTTATCTAAGGAGCAGGTTTGTTAAGTGAGCCTGGATAGGGGACTTGCAATAAGGGTGGACACCATACGCTGCGGTGAATTTAGCCTGTAATTATATGCACAGGTTACCAGTCTCTCAGTGTTATGTAGGCATGGTCCAGATGAACACCTATCATTAAGTTACACATTAAGGATGACATTCATCATTTAATGACACAATTGAGAACGTTATATATAGTTCACAATATATGGGCAATGTTAAGTGGAACAGCCATCTTTAAAGGCACAATAAATCGGTTTATTTATTCAGTAGTAAAAACGTACAGTTAAGCAGATTACCACAATTAGAATTAACACAATTAAACAAGGCACCAACATGTAGCTGCACTGCTAACTAGAGTACTACACATTTCCTGTCACGAAGATAAAATTAAACAGTTTGCCGATTCTTTGAGCGCTACTTCAAGAGCCTATAATGCTATACGGTAACATTTAGTCATAGGGTCCCAAAGCAGCACCTTAACTTAATGATAATTGCACTAATGTGATCGCACTACTGGACCCCTCTGAATCATTTTGAAAGTAACTTCCTCAAAGAGAATCCTGTTTGCCTCGCCTGCCTGCAGGATCCTTCTCGCACTCTTACAAGCAGGCACCAGGCAGGGCCTCATGGGCCAGGCAGTGCATCGCATTGCAAGTCGCAAATAGGAAGGGAACACCACTTCCTATTTGCGAGCCGGAAATGCATTTTGCGAGGCGCAAACCCTTTGCTACATCTGGCCCTTAATGTGGACGAACTGAGTTGCCTCTGAAGGGGCATTCTATGCATAATAGAAAGGCAGCTCTGGAATTGTACCACAGTTTTGTATAAGGGAAAATCATATTTTTAAATCGAAGATTAAAGGTTTTAATGGGTATCAACAGCACTTCTCAACAGGGCTATCCTAATTCTACTTGATAAATATGCCCTTCATGGTTGGATATATTCTTGAGAATCTCTGGTGCATAATCAGGTACTTTTGTACTTTAGGTACTTTAATGATGTTTGGTGGGATTCTGAATGGAGTACCACCAGTGAATAAAGTGGTGTTGTATGGGTGAATCTTCCTTGCTCTAAACGGAGATGGGGCTAATTTCTCCAGCCAGATCAAATTCCTCAAAAATTAGCTAGCACCTACCATGACTACCTATCAATGATCTAGCTCTGACCGTGACTACCTGTCGATGACCTCATTCTTGCAATGACCGCCTGTTGGCACTCAATAGAAGCTCTTCTGATGGATGTGCCCCCCGAAAATCGAAACCACAATATTGATGGTACACAATATCAGGGACGGGAAAGTTGAAAATAAAATATTGCAAAATGAGTAAGTCTATATTTTCTAAACCTAATTCTACATATGTGTACCTACTCCATGCATATATCTCTCATGCACTTAGATGTGGTGATAGAGATAGGAACTCTATACTTCCCTAAATATACTTACCTTTTGATATTTTATCCCTTGATATTCTTGTACCACGATATTGTGGGTGTCAATATTCAGTAGTTCAAACCTCCTTTTGTACAGCTTCTGTAGTACGGCCTTTCTGTAATTATGAGGGGGCCTTGCCTATATGTATTCAACCATGCATGTTTGTTTAGAAATGTCTTTGAAACCCTAATGGTTTTAACTGATGTTTTGAATGAAATATATTTGAAATGTACACACCTGCATTGAAATAATAATTGAGGCACAGGCCTTAATGGACATTTTCCCTCTGAAGCAATATTCCCAGTCTATCCCGTTTTGACTAGTTCGTTCCTGGGAGCACTTCAAAGTCCTTTTAACTATTTTTCGCTTTTACCACTGATAAAGCTCTACTTCCTTGAGACAAAATACTTGCCTCTAACGTTCTCCAAATGACCTAAGTGAATACACTTTAAGCCCCTGTAAAGTTGTATCTCATCAAAATTTACAGAAGGTTGTTGATCGAGATAAAATGTAACATCTGTCTTGAAGTTCCCAAAATTCTCTATGGTAGAATAACGTAATAATGATGATAATAATCACAACAACGACAACAATACTATTCTTATTCTTATTCTCATTTATACTAAAGGCCTTATTTGGAGTATGGCAGATGGGATTCCGTTACTCCACCTTGACAGATTGAAGAAGATGGTCAGGCAGGCGGCTGCCTTCCTGCTCAGTTTAGAATATTGTTGTTCAGGTCTACCATCTGCCTTAGCAGATTGATGCCCATTAGGAGTCCATGCATACTCTGGGGCTTATTTAAAATTTTTTGGCACAGGGCAGTGCTGCAAGTCTTCTTGCTGTGCTGTCCTGTACCAAAACGAAAGGGCAGGAATGCATTGTATTTGTGAGATACAGCACATTCCTGTCCTTTTTCACAGCTCTGGTGCACAATTGTCTGCCATGCACAGGGACACTCTCCTGCACATAAACAATCAATGGAGCTGATGTCCTCTTACTATGAGTGCTGCAGAATTCAGCATACATAGGAAGAAGGAAAAACAAGGACAAATAATGTTATGTCTCCTTGTTGTGCCTTCCTTACACCTCCCCTGGTGAAACATAGGCATGTGATGCATTCCCAGGTTTACAGCATGATGTAAATCTAGAAATGTGTCAAATGCCATGGGTGTTATGTGGGAACACCCACCGTAACGCCCGTGGCACGCCTCCCTATCGCAGCGTGAGGTAGTACAGCGACTTGCACTGTGCTGCCTCACTCCATATTTACAGGGCCATGGAAATCCACACAGGGTAGCTGTACGTGACCTTGTAGATATGGCTCTGCAGTGTGCCCCATATGAGCATCAAAAAGGTGACCCTGGGGTGGCACACAGGGGCAGTTAAATGAGCCCCTCTGTCTCTATTTGTGCTTCCTTTATCGCCGGACATACCATCAACAGCGTTGGTATGATGGTCCACCATATTTTGATTAATCTACTACCACAGTGTGATGGGTGACCTGTTGTGACAGAGGCTGGCAAAGGCATGAGATAAAATGTTTAGTGGAGGTCTGGAGAAATTGACAGCCAAGACGTACCTGCACAAAATCAAACAATTACCAACACCTCCTGCCTCTCCTCAAAGCTGCTCCAACCTTGCATAAACCATTGACACTTACACTACAAACCCTTTATTTGTAATAGCAAAGCATCAGCCATAGCAAACAGAAGATCCCCTTGCTTCTCAGAGAATGAGCTGAAACTAATGGTCCATTAAATTGGACGGTGAAGCCACAGTTGTCTGGAGCACAGTTGCAAACTCCCATCCTGAAGCAGTGCAGCAAAATTTGGTCCAGAATTGTAGAGAAAGTCACTGCTGTGTCCAGAGAGCACCTCTCTAAAGGATGACTTCATTGCAATGTGCAGGAGCAGTCTAGCAAACACATAAAAACTTGTAAATGCACATCAGCTGTCACCCGATTTCAAACGCTGCAGAAAAACAACGTAGAATAATGGTGTTCATGTACACTATTACAGAAATAGTTGCTAATTTTCTAGCAGAAAAAAGTAAGTCATCACTAAGCGGTTCCATAGCCAGAATATCACACCACTCTGCTCTAAGAGGACCTGCTCTTTCTCATTTCATCCTTTTAATGTGCCTGCAACCCCGCAGGCTTGTACCACTTATATATAATTAAAGGCATACTTTAGTAGCCTAGTAATTGTTTAATGTTTTCTTTGATGCTGTACACAGAGTGCCTATATTCCTGAATACATATTCTATATCTGGGTACGTTCCGTCTGGAACTTATCATAACAAATAATAAACTAACAGTGGTTAAAGCAGAAATAGCAATTATTCCTTTTCACTGAGCGGGCACATTGTGAGCATCTGAAGTCTGCTTCCCCACATTAGCCAGGTAATGTGCTCCGGCTCTCTTCAGAAGAACCACATCTAACAGTGAGAGGGCAATTTTCCTGCCACAGTAAATAACCCGTGACTTCAATGTGAACACTTATGGAGTTTAGACATTAGCATGAACGAAATTACTATGCGGGCGATAGTTTTTTTAACACTATTTTTGTACATGTGTAAACAGGTACAGTTTGTTTCATTAAGCAAACGCCAGAGTCAGAACAATGTGGTTTGCAGAGTCAGTAGCAATTACTGTAGGAAACAAGACAGTTTTGTGTCAAGTGGAATTTGGAAAAGAGACAGGTCAGAATTTCCAGGTGAGGAATACAAGATAATTAGTAGCTTTTTTTTAGGTCAGCTGGGGGGTCGGAAAGAAAGAGCGAGAGTGTGGAAACTTAGGCCCGTATTTATACTTTTTGACGCTAAACTGCGCTAACGCAGTTTAGCGTCAAAAATTTTTGCGCCGGCTAACGCCATTCTGAAGCGCCATGCGGGCGCCGTATTTATTGAATGGCGTTAGCCGGCGCAAGCAGACCGGCGCTGCCTGGTGTGCGTGGAAAAAAACCACGTACACCAGGCAGCGCTGGCGTAGGGAAAAATGGCGTTAGGGCGTCTTAAAAATGGTGCAAGTCAGGTTGACGCAAAAAAATCGCCTCCACCCGATTTGCGCCATTTTTAACGACGCCCAGACGCCATTTACATGACTCCTGTCTTAGTAAAGACAGGAGTCATGCCCCCTTGCCCAATGGCCATGCCCAGGGGACTTATGTCCCCTGGGCATGGTCATTGGGCATTGTGGCATGTAGGGGGGCACAAATCAGGCCCCCCTATGCCAAAAAAAATATATTAAAAAAAAAAAATGTATACTTACCTGAATGTCCCTGGGGTGGGTCCCTCCATCCTTGGGTGTCCTCCTGGGGTGGGCAAGGGTGGCAGGGGGGGTCCCTTGGGGCATGGGAGGGCAGCTGTGGGCTCATTTTGAGCCCACAGGTCCCTTAACGCCTGCCCTGACCCAGGCGTTAAAAAGAGGCGCAAATGCGGGGTTTTTTGCCCCGCCCACTCCCGGGCGTGATTTTTGCCCGGGAGTATAAATACGACGCATTTGCGTCGCAGTCACTTTTTTGGACGGGAACGCCTACCTTGCATCTCATTAACGCAAGGAAGGCGTTCACGCAAAAAAATGACGCTCTTTACTCATACTTTGGCGCTAGACGCGTCTAACGCCAAAGTATAAATATGGCGTTAGTTTTGCGCCGAATTTGCGTCGAAAAAAACGACGCAAATTTGGCGCAAACGGAGTATTAATATGCCCCTTAGTGAGACTATGAAAAACGGACTAGTGCTGTGCTTTACCTGGGCTTTCATATGAACAGATCTTCCTGCAGCAACAGCAGCACCGCTGGGATACCATTGGTGTGGGGTCTGTCCACACACACAATTTTTAAGAGCTTAAAACGTGCTTATCGTAGGTTTACTCTTAGGCATTACTCAGTGGTGTAACCAAAAGGTTGGGGCCAGAGAGACATCTTCTACTTCAACCAGTCTCCTGCTAGTATAATATGTGACTTATTAAGTGGAAAGAGTTGCCAAAGAAACTTTCAAACCACCGATCACACTGCAAGGATAATTTTTCCAAATGTTATGACAAAATTATGAAATTCTGTATAATTCTAGTTTTATGACTTGCTGGGATTCAGAGGGCCATATTTATACTTTTTGACGCACAACTGCGCCAATGCAGTTGTGCGTCAAAAATTTTAACGCCGGCTAACGCCATTCCAAAGCGCCATGCGGGCGCCTTATTTATTGAATGACGTTAGCCGGCGCTGCGGACTGGTGTGCGTCAAAAAAAATGACTCACACCAGGCAGCGCCGGCGTAGGGGACAATGGAGCTTGGGCGTCAAAAAATGGGGCAAGTCAGGTCTGAGGCAAAATATTGGCCTCAACCCGATTTGCGCCATTTTTTTTTACTCCCAACCCCCATTGAAATGACTCCTGTCTTAGCACAGACAGGAGTCATGCCCCCTTGCCCAATGGCCATGCCCAGGGGACTTATGTCCCCTGGGCATGGTCATTGGGCATAGTGGCATGTAGGGGGGCACAAATCAGGCCCCCCTATGCCACAAAAAAAAATAATATAATAATACTTACCTGAACTTACCTTAAGTTCCCTGGGATGGGTCCCTCCATCCTTGGGCGTCCTCCTGGGGTGGGCAAGGGTGGCAGGGGGTGTCCCTGGGGGCATGGGAGGGCACCTCTGGGCTCCTTCCGAGCCCACAGGTCCCTTAACGCCTGCCCTGACCAGGCATTAAAAAATGACGCAAAAACGCCTGGATGTCATTTTTTCAGGCACGCCCACTCCCGTGCGTCATTTTTGCACGGGAGTTTAAATAAGGCGCACATGCCTTAGAGTCATTTTTTAGAAGGGAACGCCTACCTTGCATATCATTAACGCAAGGTAGGTGTCCATGCCAAAAAATGACGCAAACTCCAAGATCTTTGGCGCTAGACGGGTCTAACGCCAAAGTATAAATATGGAGTTAGTTTTGCGTCGGATTTGCGTAAAAAAAAACTGACCCAAATCCAGCGCAAACAGAGTATAAATATGCCCCAGAGTTTGCTCGTGAATCGATGAAAATCATTGATTTCCTTATGTACCACCAATGCTAACCCTGCAAACACCCCCAAATTACATATTGTTGGTTTCCCTTAGCAGATAAATCATTTTCTTAGCAGAGAAACGTATTCCTTGTTCCATAATTAATTTGTCTCGGAATATAGAAGAATTAGTGACATGTATATTACAACGTGTCTGTTTTTTTTTTATCTCTGGCACCTTGAACGACCTTTCTGTAATTTCTGTGTTAAAAGCAGTGGCCTTTGGAACAACTGTTTTAACAAAATTTAATTTGTATAATTTGTAATGGTTTATTGACTTGTACAATAAAGTATAAAGTAAAAACGTTTGCTTTTTACATCCAATTTGCACACATCGATTCGCTTTTTTTGGTACTAACTACAGGTGAGCAATTTGGGTATCTAGAAACTATTGTCTTTGTGTATGTTCACGATGTTTGTAAGCGGTCACTGCCTTCTTAGCGACTACCCCTACTCTAGCAGGTGGAGTAGACCCCAATCTCAGCCCTTCCAAGGATACATTTGCTGTACTGGTGGAGGTTGCGTAAAATTAGTGGGTAAACAACGCCAGCAGGTCCTAATCGTTTGAATCGGGAACTCTGAATTATCTCATCCTCCGCATGATATTTCGGATGCATTTTATTTGAACTTAGGCCATTAATTGACCACAACAGTGTCATTTAGACCGTACCTCTGAGGCTCTAGCTGTCGCTAGCGAGTTGTCACAATTGGTGTATTGATAATAAAGCATTTAAAATGGGGTAGAACAAAAGGGAAAAGTCCACAATTACTCCTTGGTGCATATCCACTCTTGAGCAAAAGCACTGAATTTATGACACGTATTTGGTCTACGGTGTTTTTGAACCCCCCAAAAAAAAACAGTCTTGACCTCGTAGACACTGTTAGAACATTTTCAGCGGATTGACATAACATAATGAAGCTACTACAGAGCAGACACTTCCTTAGGTTTGTTTACTAATTGTTTCACTCTTAAACGTTTCATTAGTTTTAGAAAAAAAAAAAGAATCACATTCAGGGATTCAAACACCTTAACAGGTATTTCATAATATATGAACTGTTATCCCACATTTCTAGTACGAATTAACGAATAAGTAACTGCGGCACAATATTGGATCATGAGGCTTGATGTGCAAAATACTTTTATGGTTGCAAGCCCAGTTATAGTTATGTTAAGTCCCTACAACTCGCGCGGATGCGAGTTACCATTACTTTAGGGCACGAGTTATATTTACCTGCGATAACTATAACTGGTGAGTTTTAGCCGTTTTCTTCATTTAAAATGGTATGTTTTAACCCTTTAACCTTTGTTTCTTTCAGTGAAATTCTGTAGTTGTTTAATGCAAAATAATAAGATAATATCACAGTTATAAGCTACAACATCACTTTAACCTTTTGTTTTTAGTGAGTTTATATACTGTTTTAGCATTTTTATTCAAGACACTTGTCCTGATTCATAGAGCCCTCCATCAGTCTGGTGCAGGGTACCTCAGGGCTAGGATTAGTTCCTATGTTCCCCCTAGGTATCAATTCTTGGCCAATGCTTTTTGGCCAAAATCCCTAGGGTTAGGTGCTATAGTTCCGGTGCAAGGTCCTTCTCCTTCTTAGGGCTTACAGCCAATAATATCTTCCCTGTTGAGCTGAGGTCCATTCATGACTTAGCTCAGTTCAGAAAGAAGCTAAAAATATGGATCTTTAATCAGCCTGATGGAGCAGATATGCTAATTAAAGAAACGACTAATGATTAATGTGTGTTTATTAATGGGAAAAATGCATAGAAAAATTAATTTTAGAAAATAATGTGTATAATTGAAAATGTGCCCTCAGAGAGTGGTCACCATGTGTATTAACATATGCTAAATAATGGAAACATGTACTGTATAAGAAAACGCACTAATATATTATAATTGTATGTATAACCTATGTTTTATGTTAATTCATATTCTTAAATTAGCCGGACCAGAGGCCTGGTTTCGCTGGGCCTTGCTTGCTCATAACCTGGAGACTTTGCGAGGACTGGTAACTGGAAGGAGAAACCTTGAACTGCTCAGAGTTCAAGCTGCTCAGCTAGAACATCCTGCAAATGTAGCAACGGACAGGAGATGATGAAGACAATTTGATACAATTATGTGAGGTGTAGGCTAAATGTCCTTTCCCAGAACTTGAACAATAGAGGCACTGACTAGAGACTCGTATGCAACAATTTCTTTACCTGAAGAGCCGGATGATGTTCTCATCACAGGAGGAACCAATCAGTTTTATGGGACATAAGACCTATGCAAATTAAAGATTTGGTAAACAAAAACTATAGGTTAGAGTCATAACGTCCGACAGACTAACCAATTAGCAATTAGTGGCATGAAGGGGGAGACCCTAGTAAAAAGTCATGACAAGGGGTGAGAAATCAGAACTGCAAGGAGAAAGTTGATGACGTCAGGAGACGCTGTCCGAGGTGCTGACAATTGGGCTTATACTATGTGAGCCTGATCCATAGCTGACAATTGATGACCTGAAGATGAAGACTGACTTGTTGCTGATCCATCTTGGATAGGTAGCTATGAAAAGGTGACTGACGTTTTTGTGCCTTTTCTTCTAGGTACCAACTGCACTGTTTTTATAGAAATCCTCTCTTATGTAGATTTTTCCAAATTAATGTTTTTCTCTAAATTGTTTTTGCATGAAGACCCTCATGCTAATGCTGATCTTGGTTAGGTAAGGCTGTTAGGAGTGACGTGGACAGTGACAAATGACTGACAAACTTTATGGCTGAATTACATTGCTAATGTTGATATTCATAGCTTATGTCGCCGCTTGGTCGCATAAGTTTTCTTCAAGAGAATAAGGTCTTCTAATTGATGGATTAATAAAGAGTTGATTTGAATAAACGATGAACTAAAAGATGACTTAGAATTGTAAGCAATAGGGAATTAAACTTGTTAACCCTTTCCATGAGTAGTGGTTATTTCTTATTAGTATGATTTCTATTGTGGATTTATAAAGTATTTATCTTGTTTATTTATGTTGATTTTTCGTTCAGTGGTCACTGCATGACTAAGATATCCCATGCAATTCAAAAGATTCATCGACCTATACGCATCCCCTTGTAAGTTTACATACTAAAGACCGGGCGCGCTAGCAAGCCATAACATTCTAATGCTACCGGACAGTCAACCAAAGGTGGCGAGCACCAGGATACTCCTGGGCATGATAATGCACTTTATAAGTTCCATTTAATTTCATAAAGTAAGAAGTCTATCGCCATCTCCAACATGGGGTTGGGCACTCAACCATTTGCTGTGCAAGGCCCCAGTGGCTTCTACATGCTCCCCAGCCAGCACGATTCACAGGCACTGGTGGGCTGGCTTAATTAGATTGCTCCTGCCTAAGCAGGAGCAGCTTTTCTCCCTGCTCCCATCAGAGCAGGAGCAAAGTTGTGTTCCTTGTCTGGCAGAGTGCTGGCAGGGAATAAAGTTTATAGTCCCTGCCCTCACTCTGCTAGGGGCAGGGAACATCAGTGTCCTGGGGAATGGAATCCCCAGGACACTGCACCAGTAATCACCGTCACCCCTCCCAAAAAAAAAACATTTATTGTTCCCGAGGGATAGGATCCATGGGCCTCTAGGAGGCCCAGGGAGGGGAGCTACACACCTCCCTCCCCTAAAGTTCAACTTCAGACTGACGGGATTGAATCTCCAGGGCCTTCTTAATGCTCAGAGAGGGGAGCTGCATGTCCCTCCTCAAATAAACTAATTGGCCTAGGGGATGTGGTCCTCAGGGCATTACAAAGTCTCAGGGAGGGGAGCTGTGTTTCTCCCTTTCTTAAACATTATCGACTCAACCCCGAGGGATGGGGTCACCGGGCCCTTGAGAAGACTCAGTGAGGGGGACAACACGCCCCCCCACCCCTGAATACAATATTGCGCTGTCCACCCCAGCCGTGGCCCAACACGGGGTGTTTATTTTTTTTAAGTGCTAGAGCCAGCATTTTTTTCATAATGATACCATGGATGCCCAGATCCTTCGCAAATCTGTGGTTCTGTTTAAAAAACAATTAGGGGCTCCTGTTGGCCCTAAAGCTTACCTCTGCTCTCCTGTAAGGCCTCATTAACTCACATACATGCACTGGCAGATTGAGCATTGGGTCTGAACCTGCTGATTGTCCCCGGGCCCAGCCTGCCGCAAGCGACTTTGCCGCACCCTTCTCGAACTCAGAGAGGAGGTGCCATTTGCCTTGCAGCTACCAGAGAGAAAATGACTGCCCTTACGGGCCCCTTATGATGGAGAACTAGTGCTTCGTCACGGAGTCGGGTGAGCCTCCCCTTGTGTGGTATTTCAGTGGGAAAGTTCCCAGACCCTGGAAAGGCATCCCCAAGCCCCGGATTGTGGCATCCCCTGCTCTCCCCACTGCCACAAGGCGTGACCTGCAGCCTAGTATAGCAGCCACTTTACATCGTCCTGTAGAGGCATTCACTGAGTGAAGCACCCTCCACCACTGACAGTAAACAACAGCAAGGCTTGGTCCCAGTGGGGCCTGGACTGCAGCCCCTGCTGAGGGAGACTCAAACAAAGGGGCAGAACAAATAGCCAGGTGAGCAGGCCCCTTACTAACTGTGCATGAAGTGACTAAACCTAAGGCACTGAAGGACCCCTCCTTCCAGGATTGTCATTGCCTCAGCAATTCCGGCACCCCCACTGGGAGAGGCAAACAGGACTAATCCATCTCCTTAGGCCTGCCCTGGGCGAGGCCTCAACCACCCTTGATGAACATTGCCCATACTGGGGATTGAGGGGCCCACCATAGCGAGTGCCTATCTGTGTCTCTGGCTCACACCGCCTTGCATCTAGTGCCATTCTATGACCTTCTCTCGACCTGGCCCCCTTTGGCTGTTAGGGGAGAGGTGGCCAACCTGACTGGGTCTTCCCTGACATTTAGAGACTTGACCGCGAGGTTGCCTGCATGCAACCTGGCCCTCGGATCTAGCAGTCCCAGCCGGGGCCACAAATAAATTCACAATCTTTGGAATTGGGCCCATGGGAGACCTGCCTCTCAGCATTCCCTGTCTTAGCTGAGCTCAACCTCCAGGCAACCTCACCTCGCACAGCATAGCCAGATGACGCCCCCATCCACCTTTCATCCCCTGCACAGATCCATTGGCGCCCGCACTGCTCAACGTCACCTAGCGGAGAAGACTTCTATGAAGCATCGTTTCAGATCATGCCTCCTGCCTTGGAGGCCCTGGTTTGGCACTCCCAGTAGCCCTCCCACCACCTTCTGCCTGGCTCTTCTGAATTGGTTGCATCTGGTTGCACATCTACTATGACCAGGGGCAAAGCCACCAAAGACAGCTCTGTAAATTCCCTCTGGTCCAAATCCACTGCAGTCAACATGATTGGCAAGATGGAGACCCGCCTGCCTTCCACTGCAACCCCACTCACCCCTCCAATCACACAGGACTACATGGAGAAGTTCCGCAATGGTATTCCTCAATAGATTAACTCACTGAAAACTGACTTTAAGAGCTGGCTCCTCGACCTTTGCAGAGATTTCACAGCTATGGGTGACAGAGTGGACGAACTGAAGTGCACAATGAACTCTCACGCAGAAGATCTAGAAGTACTGTGGAGGCGAGTTAACGCACAGGAGGAAGAGTAGACTGAACTGCAGGCAAAGCAGGGGGACCTTGAAAATTGACGTCAGCGCAACAATAGGCGGAGTTGAGGAGTCCCACACAGAGCCAAATGCAATAATATCATGTCCTTCACCAGAGACTTGCTGAGTGTGATTCAGAGGGGTGCAAAGGATCAACCTTTACTTCTTGACAGGGTGCATCAAGTCACGGGGATGACAGGCCACCCTGATACCATCCCAGACATACTTACTAGGGTCCACTTCTTCCAGGGCAGGGCAGCGATCCTTAAGGCCCCTCGGGGGAAGGTAGACATCATATTCCACAGACACACAATGCAAATCTTTCAAGACCTCTCCCCACTAACATTTAAGAAGAGTTGAGACTTCAAATCCATCACAGATAAGTTACAAGACCAGGGAATCAAGTACTGATGGGCCCATCCCTTTGCACTGCCCTTCCAATGGAATGGCTAGCAGGGAATTGTACAATCACTTATAGAAGCCAAACGCATGCTTGGACTATCCAGGGGCTCTTCTGGCAGAAATCCTTCACCATCCATGTCTGACATACCTGAATCCTGGCGTCCTTTCTGGCAGACTGTCTGAGGGCGGGGGCCTGGCCAAAACAGCACAGCAAAAGTCTCCTGCACTGCCACAGAGGACATTATTGCAGACCTCCACAACATGAAGCTTCAATCTTTGCAATCTACCACCAGTGACACATGATGCACATTGAGCAGCTCCTGTGTCAAGCCACATTCCATTGATGGGCCACATTGGCCCAGTTATTTCTCCACTCCTCAGCGGGGCCCATGGCCGGTGCCCTGATACTGTGTATTTATTGTCATTTGTTATATCTGTGTTCCCTTTCTACTACAGGTTGCTACCCTGCTGTGATTTTTACCGGTCACCGTCCCCCTCACTGGGATTTCCTCCATCGAGGGTGATACCTTGGTAAGGACTGGTGGGCTTGCCCACTAATCCCTTGATGAAGTGCTCACCAGGTTGGCCCCTGTTGTCCCCTTCACTTCCCTTACACTTTCACCCTTTTCGGCATGTCTTGAAATGCTCACACTACCCACAGTGGGGTTCAAGGTTGGAGCCTTGGCCCCACCATTCACACTACCTTCTCCATGAGGGTGGGAACCTCCACCATGATGCATTTCACACCTCCATTTTGCCATGTGCCCCATGAATATTGCTAAACTCCTATCCCTTATTGTCCGAGGGCTCAACGCCCCCTGCAAATGTTGACAGGTTTTTGCTTTACCCCATACAGCATGACCCTGATGTAATCAGGGAGGACTACCATCACATGGCCCACCACTGATGCCCCTACCAGCATTGGGCATATGCTGACACTAAAACATTGGGTGTTGCTATCCTCTTCAAAAAGGGCTTCTACTCTAAGTTAACCAAAATCACTAAAGATCCGGGTGGACAATACTTGATGCTGATGATCGAGAGTGGAAAGGACACTCCCACATTTGTTGACATCTATGCAGCAAACCAATCCCAAGACATGTTCCTTTGGAAAGTTCTGAAAGACCAGTTGGGTAGCGCTAAGAAGGACCTCATAGTAGGGCGCAACTTTAACTTAGTATGGGACTTTGACCTCAATAGAAACACAGCACACTTTCCCGGTATGGGAGCAATGTCCTGCTCAAGAGGGAACTAGTGGACACTAGTAGATGTCTGGTAATATCTCCACCCAGAAGCAAGGGACTACTCCTTTTATTCCCATGTACACTTTTCCTATTCTTGCATCGATTATCTGTTCCTTACCCACTCCCTTGAGTGCCACCCAGAGACGTGATATCTCCATCTCCAACCATGCAAATGTCAGCCTTACCTTGACACAGTGCCAGGACATGCCACACGGCCCCCTATGTTGGCGGCTATCCACCCAACTCCTATGTGATCCAGTAGATAGGGCCTTCATGAAAGAAGTCATCACTGAACACTTCACACTCAATTTCCCTCCAGACCCTACCCTCATATGTTCTGGGATGGTTTTAAAGCAACCATATGGGGTGTTTTATCCCCCATCTCATTAGCCAGGGCTTGGTAAGTGCACTTGCTCAAAACCAACTTTATTGCGGAGATCCACTCCTTGGAAGGCACAGATAAGCAGCATCCCACAGCACAACCCAAGAAGCAACTGGCTATCCTGAGGGGACAACTTCGGGCATGCTGGGTTAATAAAGCTAATCAATTGTTGCTAGCGCTCAAACAAAAATACCATATCTCCAAGATATACACAGAGACCACTGGATGGGCCATCAGGGAACCAGATAAACATAGGGGCTTTCAGGCCTACTACCAACATCTAATGCCAGAAGAGGGGAAGATCAAGCTGCCTTTGACTCCTACCTTTGGATACATGGCAGCCTCTGGATGCATGCTATGCTTGTGGATTGGTGAAACCATTCTCAATAGATGAACTCTGTTGGGCTCTTGGAAAACTCCCTAAAGGAAAAACTCCAGGTCCAGATGGCGTAACGTCCACTTTCTACGTGGTTTTCTTCCCCCAGGTGCAGGATCAACTGCTTAAGCAGGGGACAAGGCAGGGCCACAGAGTCCTGTTCACTGATGATCTGCTACTTGCCATGACTGAATCGGAATCCTCCCTCCCTGCGGTGGTCCAAGCCCTCCAGGCATTTGAAAGGTTGCCTAGATACAGGATCAATATGGCTATATCATCAGTGCACAATCTTACCATCCACCAATAGCACCTCCCATGACTGCAGATATTAGACCCATTCCATTGGGTTCTACACTTCATCCAGTGTCTTGGCCTCACTGTCACCAACTCCCTCCATACATGGATGCAGACAAACCGGCCCCAATAACGCAAAGCAATCCTGGAGGATCTCCAGTGGTGGAGACCACTCCACATTTCTTGGCAGGGACGCATTAATGTAGTTAAAATGAATATCCTTCCCAGACTCCTCTACCTATACCATCACAAGATATTAAAAAACTGCAAGGAGACCGCCACTCCTTTACTTGGAAAGGGAAACAGCCCTGCATATTCAATGACATACTCATGCTCCCTAAGAACCACCGAGGTGTCCTTGCATGCCCCAACCTTCAAGACTACTACTGGACTGCCCATCTCCATTTTATCTCAGAGTGAGTGGTTAGAGAAGGTTAAAAGCACTGGTTAGACAATGTTTGAATGGTGGCATACAGGCTGCAGTAGGACTTGGCCTGACTTCCAAAACGCTTTGCCTCTGAAGCATGTACATCGCTACGCCTACAGTTTTAGAGATTTGGGATAAACTTGCAACGGGAAAAGGTCTAACCACGTTCTCCTCCCTGAATACACCCACAGCACATAACACCCAACTTCACACCTGCGCTGTCCCCAGGCTATTGCCTGCCCAGGTCACGGGTGACTTCAGAACCTTGCAGGACTTCTTTCGTGGCCCAACTATCAAATCTTTTGAGCAATGCAGAACCAAATTCCATCTCCCCCATAAGTCAAGAGACCAATATTTTCAACTGTGCCATTGGGCACCCTTCTAATACCTTGGCAGCCACTCACTCACGCTCTTTGAACCCATAGTGTGTAATTTTGAGGGTGCCTGAGGTCTGGTCTCCAAGAAATGCTGCATTGCAACAGTCTCCCCTCCTACCTAGTCATCCATACCAGATGAAATGTAAACCTGACAGTCCCCAGGGCATCTGGAGAAAAGATTGGAACTCCTGTGGAATGAAATCCCAAAAATTCATAAAAGCATCAGAAAATAGCCTATAAGCTTATGCTTTCATGGTACTATACTTCAGGCCGTGTGCATTCTCTCTACCTTGCAATGTCAGCCTCTTGTTACAGGTGCGGAGCCCAGTCAGGAGACTCCCAACACATTAGGTGGTCACGCCTGTCTACTTCCTTGTTTTAGAAAGAAATCATGAGCCATATAAAAAACACCCTAGGATACCTGATCCAGGCAGATTACTGTTCAGTTTTTCTGGGACTACGCCCAATGATGCTAGAAGCAAAGACCCGTGCAGACTGGTATTTCATACGGCATATGACAAAGCAGCGAAACAGCCTATTGCCCTGTAAGTCCTCCGCTGCTCCACCAGTAGTGTCCTGGTTCACAAGGCTCTGGCACACCCTGGCACTGGAGCAACTGCACACAAACTGCCCTTCTCAGACAAAAGATTCACATGCCTCTGGCACCACCTTATTGACTACACATCTCAGCTAGAATATCTATGCTTTCAACCACCCACGCTCCGAGTCCTCTACTTGTTTGACTGGATAATGGAGAACGTTATGTGACACACTCGCCCTTACCAAAGGGTGATACCAAACGGAACACTCCTGCTCCCCAGGGTGCCTCTCTTTGTTCCCCTCCCTCTTTGCCCACAGATTAGCACCCCCCCTTTAGCATCATGGCTGGAGTCTCTACCCCAAGTTTCACTTCCCTTCCATCACTTTTCTTTTCATGTTGTCATATTGGGCTCGTTGGCCTCTTCGTTTCCCTATCTCTGCATAAGCGTAGGGTCACCCTACCCATTCCTATGGGGTCCCTCCTCTGAGTCTCTGGTACAGGATAGAACGCATCAGACCTTTACCCCCAACCTATTTGGAAGCAATCATATCATCCGGATATCGTCCCACTCCTTCTTGTGATATACACAATATCAATTAATACGTATTAATCTTGTTATTAGCTGCCCTCACCCTTTGCCTGTTATATAGCTACTAATGTCATGACAACTCTCTGCTGTTGTTTGTATTCTTCAAAGACATGTCCACTCTGGCCGTAACATCAGTGCCTTGTACAAGTTTGATAGGTTGTTGTACTACCTTGTGAAAACTCAATACAATAGATTTTGAGTAAAACAAAAGCAATTACCCTATCCCCTATATGTTTTTCCTAATGTGTTGTTTTCTATTTTATGCATCACTGGTTATACCCTTGCATATTATATAGCTTTTAGTATATGAAATCATGGCAGTTATCATAAGACTTATTTGATCTGAAATGATATAATTTCTCAGAACACAGTGCAGTGCACGTTAGAGTGGCAAGTTATAGTTAATGTAGTGTGGCCATTGACACAAGAAGAATTTGCATGGGGTGCATGATGTGTAGTAAATTGAAGGTGGTACATGAAAAAGTGTAAATTTTATCTAGTGATGTGTAAATCAGAAATTTAATTCATAGCTATAACTCTAAAATTTCTCCAGTTTGCATAGTTTAAGTTGGGATTGTATTTAAAGAATGAATAACATTTTCCTAACTGTAACTCAGCAGTAACCTTTTTTTATCATTAGATTTAAATAGTTTTTATTTTAATAAATGTGTATTTCAAATCATAGTGTTGAGTGTCATTTATTTGAGCGTTGTTAAGTGCAGTGTCATAGAGATTAGAAAAGGACCGTGTCGTACAGTGTAGTGTCATAGAATCTAGTGTTGTGTAGTTGACTAGTGCATATAGTGGAGTAAAGTATTAAATAATGGAGTGACGTGGTGTGTTGCATGGTAGAGTGTAGTGTTATAGAGTGTAGTGGAATGTTGTACAGTGGAGTGGCATGTTGCACAGTACAGTTGAGTGTTGTTAAGTTTAGTATCGTCAAATGTAGTGTTGTGTTACTGAGTGTTATGGACAGGAGTGGAGTGTCATTGAGTGGCATATTGTTGAGTAAAGTGTCATAGAATGGCATAGAGTAGACTGCAGTACAGGGGTATACATCGTACTACATTGTCATACACTGGCATATTTGTAGTATAGTGTTGAAAAGTGCAGTTTTATAGAGTACTGTAGAGTGTTGTGGAGTGGAGCGACATACACTGGAGTGTCATTCAGTGGTGTACAGTGGCTTAAACTGTCACTCAGTGTAGTTCAGTGGAGTGCCATAGCATAGTATGGTCCAAAGGGTCATGTAGAGTGATGGTGTCACATATAGCACAGTACTGTGAAGTGTAGTCCTCTGTAGTGGTGTAGCATACTGTGGAGTAAAGTGTTGTAGAGTGGAGTGGCTAGTTGTACAGTGAAGCAGTATGCTGTGTTGTAGAGTGTGCAAAACTGTCGTAGAGTGTAGTATAGCGTAGTGGCAGAGAGTAGAGTACAGTGTTGTACAGTGGAGTGAGGTAGAGTAGACTAGAGTGTGGAACAATGGCATATAGGCCCTCATTATGACATTGGTGGTAAATCCCACTTACCGCCATGCCGACTGCCGCCAACATAACGCCACTGCAGCCGATAACCGCCAACCATATTATGACACACACATACCAATCCGTCACTATACAGTCACTCAGACAAGTCCGCCAGCCCAAAGGCCAAGAAGCACCACGGCAGACATTCAACCGCGGAAAACCATTGGTGGTACATACTGCCACGCTCAAAATACACACACACATACAAAACAACACCACATTGGACAATTCAAACTACACACACATGACACCCATACACACACCAAACCCACACCACCATAAAACACACACACACCCACATTACCCACAACCCATTACGACTACAAACAATTGCCAACAGAGATAGATACAGCAAGAGCACCCACACAACCAGAGCCACATAACACCATCACCTATATACCACCCAACGCACCTTACATCACATATCCCAACACATCATCCTACACACCCTCACCCACACCACTCACACTACACCCATGGCACCACAACGACACCCCTGGTTCTCAGAGGAGGAGCTAAGGGTCATTGTGGAGGAAATCATCAAGGTAGAGCCACAGCTATTTGGAGCACAGGTGCAGTAGACATCCATTGCCAGGAAGATGGAGCTATGGCGGAGAATCATGGACAGGGTCAACACTGTGAGACAGCACCCAAGAACAAGGGATGACATCAGGAAGAGGTGGAACCTCTGAGGGAAGGTGCGTTCCGTGGCAGCAAGACACCAGCTCAGAGTACAGAGGATTGGCGGTGGACCTCAACCTCGTCCCCCACAACTAACAACATGGGAGGAGTAAGTCTTGGCAATCATGCATCCTGAGGGCCTGGCAGGAGTAGGAGGAGGACTGGATTCTGGTAAGTCAAATCTCTATTACCATCAACCCCCCTACCTGCATGCCATCACAAATCCCCACCCTTACCCTCACTGCCATCACTCCACCACTTCCCACATTCCCCACCATCACAACCCACTCATCCCAATACCAAGCCCTGCATGCAATACCAATGCATCGACACCCCTCCCAACCTACATGGACACCTATCGTCCACTGCATGCACACTGGAGCGAATCATCCAGCACACCAAACAACGACTCACACAAGGCAAATCTGCCAGGGCAATAACAACCATAGACGGCAACACACCCATGCACAATATATCACACGCAGAAACAATATCACTGAAAGTACATCCCCACAGGTATCGAGGCCAATGGCACCGGAGAAGAGGTGCCAGCAACATCCAATCCCCCCACAGAAGAGGCCCACAGTGATGACAGCAGCTGTGCTCTCCTGGATCTGGATGACCAACCTGGCCCATCAGGGTTCTCCGGACAGTCGGTTAACCAGGCACAGTCTCACACCACCACAGAGCCTCCCCCCTCAGGAAACCCCACCACAGAACCCACACAGCGGGCCCATACTTCTGTCCCCAGGACACCTCAATCAGCAGTGTGACCACCACTACAGGGACCCAAGGCAGCCCCACAAACACATGACGATCAGGGACCTGCGGTCAGCAGCAGTGGGCACACGGTTCAGGGGACAGAGGCACAGGACAACAGGGAAGCTGGGACGACTGCTGTGTGACAGGGGGAGGACAGGCCCAGGGAACTGACTCTCCAGGAGACCACGATCCTGGGAGCATACCAACATTCCCAGGATACACTGGGCCAGATACATGACAAGTTGCAGGAGAACATGTGGCTGCAGGAGGGACAGTACCTGGGGATCAGGGAGGACTTGAAGGACATCAACACCACCCTGGTCTCCATTCCAGGGGTGCTGGCAGACATGGCCAACACTATTAGGGAGGCAGTGGCACACCATTGGGTCCCTGACTCTAGCCAAACCAACGAACAACCCTACGCCTCCGCTGCCACTAGTGGACAGGAGGCCCCGCCACAGGAACAACAGGCCACCAGCCTGCAGAAGGAGAACCACCCTGCAAATGTTCCCTGCGATCCAGGCAGAAGCCAGAGACTATTGCCAAGACCCCCGCCAGGAAATAAGACTCTCCTGATTGTCACCCTTGTGTCCCACTCTGTCAGCCTGTCCACCTTGAACTGTCATTGCTCCCCTTCCTATGCCCCCTTGGACAATGCACCTGTAATGCAAATAGACTGGGCTCTATCCGGGACTTTCCTTCATCATCAACCCAGCCCATTGCACTTCCCCCTCTACTTCTTAGCACTTAAATAAACACCCTTTGAACAAATGCAAGTATGGAGTATGTCAAATGAGTTAAGTATGCATTTGTTTAACAAGGTTTAAACATTGCAATTCAACTGTACAGTAATGCATGCATAGGAATGACCTGTAGTTGGCTGCAGTAAACACACCAGGAGCAATAGTGGGGCACCAATAACTGCAAATAGAGATGCCAAAGGGTACAGTGAGTGGCCATAGAGGTGGGAATTCACAGCCTGCCAGTGACAATGTCAAACACAAAACTGTTAATTAAATGTGAAGTTACACTGTATTACCTGTGTGTCATTGGAAGTATTGACGAATAATTTCACTTCTGTTGACCTCATCTTCATCCTCTGCCTCCTCATCTCCACTGTCCACAGGGTCCACTGCTGCCACACGGCCATCTTCAGGCTCCTCCACTTGCTGCAATGGCACCTGGCGACGCAAGGCAAGGTTGTGCAACATACACCATGCCACGATGATCTGGCAGACCTTCCTGGGTGAGTAGCACAGGGATCCACCTGTTAGATGGAGGCAACGCAAACCTGGCATTCAGGAGGCCAAAGGTCCTCTCTATAATTCTTCTTGTTCGCCCATGTGCCCCATTGTAACTTTCCTCTGCCCTTGTCCTGGGATTCCTCACAGGGGTCAGTAGCCATGAGAGGTTGGGGAACCAGAGTCACCTGCAAATATTGAGGGACAACTGTTAGCCACACACTAACCCTTAGGGCCCACACCATAATATACTGGGTGTGAACCAGGGCTCACCTATTAGCCAGAGCCTGTGCCTCTGTAGTTGGGCCATCACATTTGGGATGCTGCTATTCCTCAGGATAAAGGCATCATGCACAGATCCAGGATATTTTGCATTGACGTGGGAGATGTACTGGTCTGCCATACACACCACCTGCACTTCATGGAGTGAAAGCTCTTTCGATTTCTGAACACCTGTTCATTTCGCCAGGGGAGAGGGGGGGACAAATGCAATATGTGTTCCATCAATAGCCCTAATAATGTTGGGGATATGTCCCATTGCATAGAAATCAGCTTTCACTGTGGCCAAATCCTCCACCTGGGAAAAATCGATGTAGCTGGCCATGTGTTTAATCAGGGCAGACAACACTCTGGTCAGCACTATTGAGAACATTGGTGGAGACATTCGTGCTGCCAAGCCCACTGTCACTTGTAAGGAGCCAGTTGCCAGGAAATGGAGCACTGATAGCACTTGCACAAGAGGGGGGATCCCGGTGGGGTGATGGATAGCAGAGATTAGGTCAGGCTCCAATTGGGCACACAGCTCCATGATTGTGGCCCTGTCAAGTCTATAGGTGGGGATAATGTGTCTGTCCTCCATTGTTGCCAAGTCCACCAGGGGTCTGTACACGAAGGGATGTCGCCATCTCCTATTCATCTGCAGCTGTTGCAAACTACGGGGTAAAATAGTGAGCATCTGGTCATTATCTCTACATTCCAACCACTACAGTTCAATGCATGTTGTGATTGTAACCGTATTTTGTTGGAGATGTCCAAATGGTGCATTTGTGTACTGTGACGCAGTTAGGATTCATGGCCTTCACCCCCCTCTGAAATGGCGTATGCCTGTCCTGTATGGAGGGACAGGTGGAAATGCGGTAATTCTGCTGACGTTGTGCGCCGTTGCGGGAGGCGGTTGAGAACTGCAGTGCAAATCCTCATTGGTTAACATTGGGCCCTATGGGCTACAGTGGCCAATGGTGATGTACACCGGTGGTGCCGGAATGCACCGCCGCGGACGTCACCGTCATTTTCTATCTAATTCCTCACTTGCTACCTGACCTTCAACAGGAGAGGACCTACACTGCATGTGCTGCTGTGACCTGTGTCTGGAAACAACCATGGGGGTCATTACAACCCTGGCGGATGGCAGAGAACTGGCAGTAAGACCGCCAACAGGCTGGCGGTCTTACCTTGGTGAATTATGACCATGGCACCATGGTCATCCGCCGGTTCTCCGTCCCGCCCGCCAGGGCGGAAACGACCGCCGGGCTGGAGACCTGGGTCTCCAGCCATGCGGCCATCAGTATACCGCCGGCGGTATTTGGACCCGGCTTACCGCCGTGGATTTCCAGCGGTTTGAACCGCCATGAAATCCATGGCGGTAAGCACTATCAGTGCCAGGGAATTCCTTCCCTGGCACTGATATGGGTCTCCCTCACCCCCCACCCCCACCCCTACTCCCTCCCCTACACCCCCACCACCCCTGCCACCCCCCAAAGGTGGCAGGGCCCCCCTCCCCACCCGACCCCCAACATAGCATGACTCACACACACCCGACACGCATGCAGGCACCACCAACACACACACGCACACACCCCGACATACATGCTCACAGCCACACACACAGTCAGGCACGCACACCCACATTCAAACATACACGCACACATCCATACAGACCTACCCACAGACATACACGCACTCATTCCCATACACACAACACCCCCGCAAGCATACACGCACTCTCACACCCCCTCTACATACACACACGCACACCCCCATGCACGCACACAACACACAACACCCCCCACCCCCCTCCCCTAACGGACGATCAACTTACCTGTTCCGTCGATCCTCCGGGAGGGGACGGGAGCCATGGGGGCAGCTCCGCCGACACCGCCACGCCAACAGAATACCGCCACGGTGAATCACAGGACGTGATTCGCTGGGCGGTGTTCTGTTGGCATGGCGGTGGAGGTGGAGCAACCTCCACTTCCCCGCCACCCACAAGTATGGCTGTTGCCGGCTCTCCGTCGGAATAAAGACGGAGAGCAGCCAACAGTCATAATACGCTGAGCGGCAAACCGCATGCACAGGCGGTCTTCCGCACGGCGGTCCCTCGGCGGTCTTGCAAAAAGACCGCAGAGGTCGTAATGACCCCCCATGTCTCATGTGACTGGGGAATGGGCCACTGCCTTTACCTCAGCAGAGTTGGAGAGAATGGTGGATGGGGTCCTACCCCAGTACCGAATCGTGTATTGACCTCCAGACCAACAGGTGAGTACACTGTGAGTATGATGCATGGGGCATGAATGCATAGAGTGCTGTGTGTGAAGGCTTCATGTAGGGGGTGGGTGGTGGATGGGCCCTGGGCAGCATGCAGCATGTATTCTGGGCCATGGCTGTGCTAATGGGGATGGGAAGGAGCACGGTGGGCCATGAGTGTAACAGAAAGGATGGTCGGATTAATACCTTTCACTGTGTTTATTTCACTACAGGTCAGCGCCCATCAAAAGAAGGTTATATGGGATGCCATCGCCAAGGACGTGCGGACCCTGGGGGTCTATGGCAGGCAGAGCACCCACTTTTGGAAACGGTGGGAGGACCTGAGACATGATTCGCTGGGCACGGAAGACCGCAGAGGCCCAGCTGGGAATGGCCTCCCAAAGAGGAAGGGGTGCCTGTATAACCCTGACCCCCCTGATGGCCCACATACTGGCAGTGGCCTATCCGGAGCTAGAAGGGCGCTTGGGTGCATCACAGCAGCCACAAGGGGGTGAGTACAGTGCCCTTCATTTTTACCTACCCCTGGTGACGTGGTATCTGGGTGGGAGGTGTGGGCCCTGTGGGTGCCCGTAGGCCAGGCCTGGTATTGCAGGGCAGGTCCCATGTTGGGCAAGGTTCTGATGTGAAAGTACTCCAACTAAGCTAGTAGACATCCACTACTGGGCAGCGGTCTGTGGGTCTCAGGTATGCTGCAATTGGCGTTAGGTGTCCCTATCCATGGGCTGGTGACTAGCACTGTGACAGGTAGTGCATTGCCTAGTACTTACGGCTGTTCCGTGTGAGTTTGTGTGAGTGTGTTGTGTACGCCAACAGTAGTGCCATTGACCAAGTGTATCCTTTGTCTCCCCCACTTTTTGTTTTGTCGCCCTGTCCTTATGTATTAACATCGTCTGGCAGAGGAACAGAGGCACCAGCGATGGAGGGAGCTGCACCCCACAGGATCCAGGAGGCTGAATCCACCAACGGTGAGGGCACCAGTGGGACAAAGGACGAGGGGAGCACCATTGCAGAGACGGGAAGGGACAGTTCGAACACAGATACCTCCTCCGATGGGAGCTCCCTGGTGGTGGCAGACACTTCTGTGCCCATCCAAGCTACAGGTACAGCCGCCACCCCCGTACCAGCAATGCCCTCCAAGCAGCCCCTCAGCGAGTTTCCCGTGCCCGCTCACCCAGGAGGGTGGGCATCTCCTTCACCCCAGGCACCTCAGGCCCTGCCCGAGTTAGCCCTGCTGCCCTGAGTGAGGAGGCTATTGACCTCCTGCGATCCATCTCTGTTGGGCAGTCAACCATTGTGAATGCCATCCAGGGGCTGGCAGCCCAAATGCAACAGACAAACGCATTCCTGGCGCGCATTCACACTGGCTTGGCGGCCCAACAGAGATCAATCCAGGCTCCGGCCTCCTCTCTGATGGCAGCCATAGTCCCTGTTTCCAACTTCCCCCCTCCAACTTCTTCTTCCCAATCCCATTCCCCTCAACCCGAACCTATCCCAAGCACACAGTCAGACGAGCATGAACCCAGGACAACACACAAGAGTGGACATGGCAAACACAAGCACCACAATTCATCCCACAGGCACTCACACAAACACCATCCAGAAGCAGACATACCAATATCCACTGCTTCCATTGTGGCCCCCTCCTCCTCCACTTCCCTCCCAGTTGCATCTACACTCACACCTGCATGCACTACATCCTCATCCACTACCACCATCACCAGCACGCATAACAGTACACACCCCTGACTGGCAGTCACCACCCCCACATCAATGCACACATCCCCTGTGCCTTCTCCCAGTGTGTCTGTGCCCCCTCCTCCAAAAGTATACAAATGCAAGCACTCAGACACCCAACAACCATCCACCTCACAACGGCACCCAGCCCATGGACCTGCACCCAAACACAGCAGACTAACACCTCCTACCACCACTCCCTCTTCCTCCACTCCCAAACCATCTCCCTCTTCCCACCCCAATGTTCCTAGAAGCTTTTCCTCTCCACCATTGACCTCTTCCCTACCCCTCCCCCCAATCCTCAAGTGAGGCCAGGGCAGTCAAAACCCAGGCAAGCACCTCAGCTACCCAGTCCACCGGCACAGTAGTGTCCCCAACTACTCCAGGTGGGAAAGGATCCCAGCCACCAGCCAGCCAGACGGACAGGGTGCCAGCCCCAAGTGCTTTGAGGAAGGGCAAGGAGTCAGCCACAGCTGCAGGACGGAAGGGCAAGGAGTCAGCCCCAGCTGCAAGACAGAAGGGCAAGGAGGCAGCACCAGCTGCAGGACAGGGGGCAAGGAGGCAGCCCCAGTGGCAGGCCAGAAGGGCAAGCAGACAGCCCCAGCTGCAGGAAGGAGGGGCAAGGGGCCTGCGACAGCAGGCAGTAGAGACAAGAAGCCTGGTGCAGGGACTCAGTTGTTGCCTTCACCACCAACCATGGTGGTGCAGCCATCCGAGGCTGCAGGGGAAGGGCTGGAGCCTCCCCCCACCACTGCCAGCACTGCCACCAGCACCACTGCCAGCAGCAGCAGCCCCAGTGGGCAGCCATCCGAGGCTGCAGAGGATGCGCTGGAGCCTCCCTCCACCACTGCCAGCTCCACAAGCAGCACCACCACTGCCACCACTGAGCAGCCATCACTGCCGGCGGACAGTGTGTAGTCCTGCCTCCAGGGGCTGTTGTGTGGCCTGGCCCCAGCAAATCCTTTGGGTCTGATACCCAGGTGAGATAATGTGACCTTGCACCCCCCAAGATCTTCATCACAGGGCTCAATTCCCCCTCCAGAACCAGTGTAGAAGCCATCCACTCACCCAATCCTCCACAGGATGAAACTCACTGGGCACAATGCCCCTTCTAGAACTAGTGGAAAAAGCCATCCACTCACTGCATCCTCCACAGGATGAAGCTCACTGGGCACAATGCCCCCTCCAGAGCCAGAGGAAGAAGCCATCCACTCACCCCATCCCCCACAAGATGAAGCTCACTGGGCACAATGCCCCCTCCAGAACCAGTGGAAGAAGCCATCCACTCACCCCATCCTCCACAGGATGAAGCTCACTGGGCATAATGCTCTCTCCAGAGCCAGTGGAAAAGACATCCACTTGAGAGACTGTGGCCTTGTACTCCCCAGGATCAAGCACAGGGCATGTTGCCCCCTCCAGAGCCCTTGGGCAAGTCACCCACTTGAGAGACTGTGGCCTTGCACTCCCCAGGATCAAGCACGGGGCATGTTCCCCTTCCAGAGCCAGTGGGCACGTCACCCACTTGAGAGACTGTGGCCTTGCACTCCCCAGGACAGAGTAATGGGCATGTTGCCCCCTCCAGGACCAGTAGCGTTGTACCATCTTCCGGCTGAGGTGCCCCCCTCCACTCTCCATCCCCCAGAGGTGCCTGGCTATTTTCGACCTGATGCCCCTGCAGTGTTCTCTCTGTGTTGTTGCAGGAGTAAGCTGGGGCCTTGGACTATGTGATTTGGCTCTGTGGCCCACGGACATTGAGGACTGGGCAGTGTCCCTACATTTGTAAATATGTAGATACTTGTTGATTTGGATGAACGTATTTATACTATTTTATCATATTACACTCACTTTAATCAAATTATTTTGCCCTTGCATTATTCCTGAGGGGTACAGGGTGATAATGTAATGTTAGTGCATCTGCTTTTGTGTATGGTGTTGGGGGTGGGGGTGTTGCGTGTTGCATGTGTGTCACTCTCTTTTTCTTTCCCCCTCTCCCCTGTGTCCTAGGCAGCAGCACTCACCGTGGTCGTCTTCGCCGGCATTGGTGTTCGTAGTGGAGCAGAAGGTAGAAGAGCAAGGGAAACACATGCGACTCGGACTCCATGGCGGCGTGGTTCTTCCTTGAGTGTCCAGAGGTGAGCTGTTTCCCTTCTGTGCAGTGTTTCTGCCAGGCTTTTGATGTCGTTGGTACCGTCCAGGAAAAGGTGGCAGATCGGTGTGTCTTAATACAGTGGGCGGAACATTGTCTTCTATCTGGCTGTAGGTGGTTACCTCCGTGGTGCCTGTTGATTTTGCCCTGGTGGTCGGTGTGTTGAAGTGGCTGTCTTTCTGAGCGGTTTCTGCCGTGGTCATAATTTTATAATTATTACCGCCGGCCTGTTGGCGGTATTACCGCTGCTTTATCACTGACCGCCAGGGTTGTAATGAGGGCTATAGTGTTGTAGAGTGCAGTGGCATACAGTGCCATTGAGTGGAGCAGCGAAGAGCGGAGTGGCACACAGTGAAACAGTGTAGAGTGGAGTGGCATCCACTGGAATAACATCCAGTGGAGTGGCATACAGTGAAGTAGCTTATAGTGAAGTGACATAAAGTGCAATAGCGTACAGAGGAGTTGTGTATAGTGGAGTGTCATTTACTGGATTGGGACAGAGGGAGTGGGGTAGAGTGGGATAGTATAAAGTTGAGTAGAGTACATCAGAATAGTGTACAGTGGTACAGTGGGGTGTCATAAAGTGGAATAGCATACAGTGGAGTGGCGTACAGTGGAGTAGCACAAAGTTAAGTTGCATAGAGTGAAGGACAGTATAGTGGCATACAGCGGAATAGCACAGAGTGCAGTGGAGGTAGAGTGGAGCAGCACACAGTGGAGTGAGGAACCGTACAGTGGCATACAGTAGAATAACATCCAGTGGAGTGGCATACAGTGAAGTAGCTTACAGTGAAGTGACATAAAGTGGAATAGCGTACAGAGGAGTTGTGTATAGTGGAGTGTCATTTACTGGATTGGGACAGAGTGGAGTGGGGTAGAGTGGGATAGTATAAAGTTGAGTAGAGTACATCAGAATAGTGTACAGTGGTACAGTGGGGTGTCATAAAGTGGAATAGCATGCAGTGGAGTGGCGTACAGTGGAGTAGCACAAAGTTAAGTTGCATAGAGTGAAGGACAGTATAGTGTCATACAGCGGAATAGCACAGAGTGCAGTGGAGGTAGAGTGGAGCAGCACACAGTGGAGTGAGGAACAGTGCAGTGGAATACAGTAGAATAGCATATAGTGGAGTGGCATAGACTGGAATAGCATATAGTGGAGTGGTGTAGAGTGGAGTGGCGTAGAGTGGAGCGGGTAGGCATAGACTGGAGTGACATACAGTTGAATAGCATACAGTAGAGTAGCAGACACTGAAGCAGCGTACAGTGAAGTAGTGTAGAGTGGAGTGGCATGCAGTGGAGTGGTGTACACTGGAGTAGCACATATTGGAATAGAATACAATGGATTGGCATAGTTTCACATAGCGGAATAGGGTATAATGGAGTGACATAAAGTGGAGTGGGGTACAGTGGAGTGAAGTAGAGAGGAGTGGCAAATGGTGGAATGGCATAGAGTGAAAGAGAGTATAGTGGAGTTTTGTAGAGTGAAGTGGATAGTGTGAAGTGGTGTACAGGAGAATACTATAAAGTTGAGTGAGAAAGAATGGTGTAGTGTATAATGGAGTGTGGTAGAGTGTAATACTATACAGCAGAGAAGGAGGTTACATTGCAGTGGCATAGGGTGGAGCAGTGTACAGTGGAATGAGGAACTTTATAGTGGCATACAATAGAATAGCATAGAGTAGAGTGTCTTGGGCCTGATTTAGATATTGACGGACGAGTTACTTCATCACAACAATGACAGATATCCCATCTGCTAATATCTAAATCTCATAGGATATAATGGGATTTAGATACTGGTGGACGGGATATCTGTCATCGTAGTGACAGAGTAACTCATTGCCAATATCTAAATCAGGCCTCTGGAGTGGAGTGGCGTAGAGTGGAATAGCGTATAGTGAAGTATTGTACACTGAAGTGGCATAGAGTGGAATAGCATACAGTGGAGTAGTATGGAGTTGAGTAGCATACAGTAGAATAATGTAAGGTGGAATAACACAGAGTGGAGTGGCGTAGGGTGGAATACCTTAGAGTGGCGTTATGTAGAGTGTAGTAGTATAGAGTGAATTGGCATACAATATAGTGGCATAGAGTGTGGTAGTGTAGACTAAAAAACTGTACAGTGGAGCGGCATGCAGTGGAATAGCGTGCAGTGGGGTGATGTACATCCTAGTGGCGTAGAGTGGAGTGTGAGTATATGGACTGTCATACAGTGGAATAGCATAGAGAAGAGAAACGTAGAGTGGAGTGGTGTGTAGAGGCATAGAGTGTAGTGTCGTAGAGTGTAGTGGTGTAGAGTGGATTGGCATAGAGTGAAGAGGGAGGTGCAGTACAGTGGCAATACAGTGAGATAGCATAGAGTACAGTGACATAGAGTTGAGTAGCGTACAGTGGAGTGGCATTGAGTGGAATAGCATACAGTGGAGTGGCATGCACTGGGTTAGCAAAGAGAGGAGTGACATTGAGTGGAGTGAGGTTTAGTGTTGTGGCATACTGTGGAAAAGTGTAGATTGGAGTGGCCAAGAGTGGAGTAGGATACAGTGGAATGGCATAGAGTGGAGTGTTGTAGAGTGGTATGACATAAATTGAAGTGTTGTAGAGTGGAGCGGGTACAGTTTAGTGGCGTAGACTGTGTAATAGCATACTGTGGAGTGGTGTAGAGTGGCATACAGTGAAATAGCATAGAGTCCTGTGACATAGAGATGAGCTGTGTAAAGAGGACTGACATACAGTGGATTATCATATAGTTGAGTTTTCTGGTGTACAGTGCAGTGACATAGAGTGGAGTGGCATATATTGGAGTCATGTAGAGTACAGCAGCATGGAGTGGAGTACCACACAATGGAAAATCATAGCATAGATTGTGTTGATGTATAATGGGGTGGTGTGGAGTGGAGTGGTGTAAAATGGAGTGGTGTACAGTGTAAGAGCATGTAATAAATTGCAATAGAGTGGACTGGTGTATAGTGGAGCAGCATACAGTGAAATGGTGTAGAATGGAGTAGTGTATAGTGGAATAGTTTATAGTGCAGTAGTGTACACTGAAGTGAAGTACAGTCGAGTGGCATAGAGTCAATAGTGTAGACTGTAGTGTCGTACAGTGGAGTTGTCTACTATGGAATAGTGTACAGTGGGGTAGTGTAAAATGGAGTATCATAGAAAGGATTGCTGTAGAGTGTAATAGCGTACACTGGAGTGGCGTAGAGTAGAGTGGCATAGAGTGGAGTGGAGCAGAGTGGAGTGGAATACAGTGAATTAGCAATGAGTGGAGTGGTGTTTAGTGAAGTGACAAAGAGTGGACTGGCATAGAGTGGAATCGCATTTAGTGTTGTGGCTTACACTGGAATGGCATTGAATGGAGTAGCATAGAGTGGAGTGTGATAAATGAAACAGATGTTGCATAAAAGTGTGTGAATGGATGTCAATGTAATGTGCCAGGAATATACATTTAAAGGTGGAAATGGTAATTTTTGGTAGTATGTATGAATAATGTAAGTAGTGTTGAAGTTAAAAAAAATAGTTATATATTATGCTACAGTACATCACGGTAAGTTTGCGGAATACAGTGGTACATGTGGATGAGAAGTCACTATGGGATTGGCTAATGGCTGTGTTTACCAAAACTAAAAAGCAGCCATATCGTTTTTAGCACAGTTTTGCTGCATTCTGCATTTAGACCTGCATAAGAACTAGTTTTTATTGTTGTTCACTACCTACTACCACTTTTAATAAAATTGCACTAGGTAGAGAAATATATTTATTCATTTCACAGTAAGGTTTAGGTATTACTGTGGTAATCCGTAGACTTTTGTGTTTATAATTAAATATGTTCAATATAGGAAATACACTGTAGTACACTAAAAGTGTAAAATATACTGTATTACAGTGTACTTTTAATTTTTGAACATTTTAAAATCCATTTAAAGTACCGGAAAAGTGAGAGAAAAATATCAAACCTAATATTTACCTATATGTTGAGGAGTAATGCAGAACATGCCAAAGTGTTCCTAAAACAACATGGTTGCTCTAAACCTTTGTAAAGGCAGTCATTAGGCAATCACATTTTGACTTGTGATTACAATGTACAGCGGTACTTCCTTGAAATACTGCAAAATAAAGCAAAATTTTATGAAACTACCATGACTACAGATATCACTAAGTTAATCTCCCTTATAACTTAAATAATACTTACCTGGTGTACTTAAAGGAATCATCTGAACATCATATTGAAGAATCCTGCCAAAGCTCATATGTCAGTCCAGCCATTTACGTGATATGCAGGAGTACAGAGTGTATGTGAAATGCATTGGTGCCAAAGGTGTTTTGGGACTCCTCATTTTTTAATCTCCACAAAACCCTGCATACTCGCCAAGGTAGAAAGAAGTCTGCAAAGATTCATGCAGACTTGTCAAATAGGCACAATGTTTTTACTGGTGTAAATCTGAGGAATCAGTAACCCTAACTTCACTGCATTGTAATATATATACATTTACTGAAAATAACAATGGTTACAGGGATGTCATAGTTAGGTTCTGAATTTACTTGTACAAAAAGATAGAAATTCAGCAGTTATAGTTAGAGTTCTTTCAAGTAACTAAAACTCTTGCCCTAAGGCAGGGTTCTGCAAAGTCAGTCCTGGAGAGATGGGTCCATGCCAGATTTTTTGCATATCCACATTTAGAAAGAAGATGTTTTGGAAAATCTACATTTTTCTACATGTGGATATGCTAACATTTTGGCATGGACCCGGCTCTCCAGGACCGACTTTGCAGAACCCTGCCCTAAGGTAACAATAACTCACTCCTTCTCCATGCACAGTTGTCTCATCAATGATTTTATTGCAAATGTTGAAGTGAGACTATGAAAGATGGCATAGAATATGTCATCAATGATATAACATGTGGAGTAATTAGCTATGCATGGCGAAGTTGCGAGTTATAGTTACCAAGGGGTGTGAGAGGTAGTTACTTGAAAGAACTCTAACTATAACTGCAGAATTTCAGTGGTTTTGTAGGTGTAAATTCAAAACCTAACTATAATGACCCTGTAACCTTTAGTTTTTTTCAGCAAATTTCTTTTTTTTACTGTATAGTAATTTTCATCACTATACGTTAATCCAGACACTGCCAACCCCCTATAAGCAACCAAACTTACATTGTGCAAGGCCTTCTCCTGTGCACAGTGGAGGCTTCAGCCGGTCTCTGCTGCCAACCCCCCTAACCACCCAACCCAATGCTGTGCACGGACCTTCGCGCATGCACTGCAGAAGTTGTACGTGGCCTCTCTGTGTGTGGGACTAGGTGTGAGAGTGTCTGTCTGGGTGTGAGACACCATACATCAGTGTTTTAGTGAGTGCCTCAGTATATGCCTGGATCTGTAAGTGGGTGCATCAGGGTGTCAGTGGGTCTGTGAGTGGGTGTGTGATGGTCTGAGTGGGTATGTGAGTGGGTGTATAACTATCTTAGTGGGTGCATGAGGGTCTGACTGGGGCTCTGAGTGAGTGCATAAGGGTCTGAGTGGGTTTGTGAGTGGGTGCGTAAGGGTCTGAGTGATTCTGTGAGTGGGTGTGTGAGTGTCTGAGTGGGTCTGTGAATGAGATCTGAGTGAGTGTGTGTGTGAGTGGGAGGAAGAGATTGAAAGAGAGAGAGAGAAAAAGAGTGAGAGGGTTTTTTAGTTTTTTTTTAGGTGCTGATGAATTATATACTTGAAATGAGATATTTCTGGACAAATTGAATAGAAAAACTTACTTGTCAATTACAAAGAGTGAGATCACATTTCAGTATGAACCTTAAATATTTGAAGTTGAAAAGAAATTAAAAGAGGTAAATGATCAGAGACACACCTAAGTTGGAATCTTCAACTTTCGATATGGGGCCTGAGACTTTAACCACTAGGTCACAGGAGAATAACCTTTGTGCCAAACATATTGCTGGTCTAACTCTCTGAAGTCATTGCATGTAGAGACCATGTAATTACAATCTCTCTCTCTCACACCCATCCCATTATGGGATGGAAGCAAGAGGGAGAGAATCACGGGGAGCCTCTGACCCCTACAGTCCTAGCCAGATTCCTACATCCTGTGGGAGCCTGCATTGCACCCCCAACCAGGGAGCTGTTTTAATAGGAGCTCCCTGCTCATGGGAGCAATGTTTTAATCTGTCATCCCTGCACGCATATTTGAATGCAGCTAAGGCAGATGAAAACTCTGCTTTCGCTTGGTAGGAGCTAGCAAAGGAAAACATCTATGTCCCAGGGGTGGGCACACCGGGGAATAGCAGGAGCCGACCCTGGGGGGGTCGGTCTCCAGGGCTATATTTGGCTCTTGAAAAAAACAAAGATTACAAGGATGTTATAGTTAGGAAGTAGCATTCTGAATTTACTTGCACAAAACTATAGAAATTCAGCAGTTATAGTTAGTTATTTCAAGTAACTATAACACTATGGTAACCATATATATATCTTCATTTGAAGGCACCAGCTGAAACGCATCACCATAATTTTCTGTTTTGTTACCACTTGCACTTTTTGGAAATATAAGAAAATACGAGTATTAATAAAGTGCACCCCTGGTGGTGCTATCCCTTTTGCTTCATAGAGTTGCATGCTGTATGGAGTTGTTGAAATACTGCTATGGAGGAAAGCTGTTTTTCAATATATATATATATATATATACATATATATATATATATATATATATATATATATATATATATATATATATATATATATATATATAGAGAGAGAGAGCGCGAGAGCGAGAGAGCAAGAGAGAAAGATTTTATATAAGCTACTAGAGGTGCCTGGGACATTTATTAGGGGAGGGGGCACATGGCCCCCCTCCCCAGGCCATATTTGCATATTTGACCCTGGGGACACCATCCCTCTTGACGGCCAAATTTATGGGGGAGGGGGTCAAGCAGCCCTGCTTCTCAGAACAATATCCCAGGACACCATGGGCCAGGCTCATTAAAATGTGGTTGGGCATGTAGCCCCGTCCCGTCTGATTTTTGCCCCGGTGACCCTATCCCTGGCCAAAGTTAAAGAGGGGAATGCAGCCCCTCTTCCAGTACTGATTCGAGCCCCAGGGGCTCTAACCCCCACGACTCGACCAATTGCTAAAGGGAGATGGGTGCTGCAAGGCCCCTTTCAGGCCTGTTTCAGGCCCCTGGGACCTCATCACCCGGTGTCCAGACAAGAAAGGGTGAAGAAAGTGGATTGTTGGTAAGGGCAGGTAAGTAACTACAATTAGCAAAAGCCACAACTCCCGACTAGGTCCCATCAGGGTCTCAATAAATTAATCCCAGCTCAACACTTGGTACCTTGCATCACGCAGTTAGGCTTAACTTAGAAGACAGGTGTGTAAAGCATTTTAAAATCACAAAACAGTAAATAAGTAAAACACAAAACACAATAAAAATCCAACACCCATTTATAAAAAAGATTATATTTGTATCTTTAAAATGACACTACAAAAACAAAAATCCAATAAAGGAAACTGGAGATATGGATTTTTAAAGAAGAAGGCCCTCATTACGACCCTGGCGGTGGGTGATAAAAGTGGCGGACCACGAACACCAGCTCCGGCGAAGGCGACGACAGTTAGTACAGACGCCTAGCACACAAGGGGGGGAAGGAAAATCAGAGTGACGCACAACACACACCCCGCACACATACACACCATACACACAACCTGCTGCACAAGATAATCATTTTGTTCACGATAATCGGCAAAATAATGCAAGGACAACAGGAATTGAATACAGTGATTGTAATAAGATCAACATCAAAAATCATAGGTCAATGTGGCAATGCTACAGATATGTACAAATGTAGAAAAAGGGGACACTGCCCAGTCAATAGTTCACAGGGGCCACATGGCCACAGGGCAAAGTCCAAGGCCCCACTTGATTCCTGCACCAATACGGAGAGAACACTGCAGGGGCATCAGTTGGCAAATAGGCAGACACCTCAGGGGGAGAGGGAGCACCTCTGCTGATGCGGAAACAAGACCACTGGTTCTGGAGGGGCAACATGCCCTGTGCTTTGTCCTGGGAAGTGCAAGGCCACAGTCTCTCAGGTGGGTGACTTGCCCACTGGTTCTAGAGGTGACACCATGCACTGTGCTTTGTCCTGGGGAGTGCAAGGCCACAGTCTCTCAGGTGGGTGAATACCCACTGGTTCTGGTGGGGGCAGGCCGCACAGCAGCCCATGAAGGCTGGACTACATGGGATCCACCAGCGGTGATGGCTGCACTGTGGTGGCGGTTGTGGGAGGCTCCTGCTCAGCCCCTGCACCCTCCGATGGCTGCACTGTGTTGGTGGTTGGGGAGGCTCCTGCTCAGCCCCTGCACCCTCCGATGGCTGCACTGTGGTGGTGGTGGTTGTGGAAGGCTCCTGCTTAGCCCCTGCACCCTCCGCTGGCTGCACTGTAGTGGTGGTTGTGGGAGACTCCTGCTCAGCCCCTACACCCTCCGATGGCTGCACTGTGGTGGTGGTGAATGAGGAAGGCTCCTGCTCAGCCCCTGCACCCTCCGATGGCTGCACTGTGGTGAAGATGGTTGTGGGAGGCTCCTGGTAAGCCCCGGCACCCTCTGATGGTTGCACTGTGGTGGTGGTTGTGGGAGGCTCATGCTCAGCCCCTGCATTCTCTGATGGCTGCACAACCACGGCTGGCGGTGGGGGCTTTGTGATAGCTGCTGGTGCAGGCTCCTTTCCCTTCTTGGTGGCTGGTGGAGGCTCATTCCCTCTTGGTGGCTGGTGCAGGCTCCTTCCCCTTCTAGGTGGCTGGTGCAGGCTCCTTCTCCTACTTGGTGGCTGGTGCAGGCTCCTTTCCCTTCTTGGTGGCTGGTGCAAGCTCCTTCCCCTTTTTGGTGGCTGGTGCACGCTCCTTCCCCTTCAGTATTTGTGGACTGGAATCCTTTCCCCTATTAGTAGGTGTTGCTGAAACTGGGTCTGTGGACTGTTTGGCTGAGGTGCTTGGCTGGGTCCTTGATACCCTGGGAATACGTGCAGGACGGAGGGGGGTGGGGTAGGGAAGAGGTTAATCTGAGAAAGGATAAGCTTTTTAGGGACATTGGGGAGGGAAGAGGGAGAAGTAATGGGAGTGGAGGATGAGGAATGGTTGTTGGAGTTGTTTGTCTGCTGGATTTGGGTGCAGGTGCGTGGGTTGTATGCTGTTGCAAGGTGGATGGCTGTTGGGTGTCTGAGTGCTTGCGTTTGTGTACTTTGGGGGGGATGGACACGGTGGGAGAGGATACAGGGGACGTGTGCATGGATGTTGTGGAGATGTGTGCCAGTGAAGTGTGAGTTCTGCTTGGTGTGGTGATAATGCTGATAGTGGATGATAATGTAATGCATGCAGGTGTGAGTGTGGACATAACTGGGTGGGAGTTGGAGGAGGAGGAAGAGGGGGAGACAGTGGAAATAGTGGATGTTGTTGTGTCTGCAACTGGATGGTGCATGTGTGAGTGCCTGTGGGATGAATTGTGGTGCTTGTGTTTGCCTGTGACACTCCTGGGTGTTGTCTTGTGTGCATGCTCGTCTGCCTGTGTGCTTGGAATGGGTTGAGGTTGAGGAGAAAGGGACTGGGAAGTGGAAGCTGGAAGGGTGACAGTAGAAACAGGGACAATGGCTGCCATCAGGGCAGCAGGGCTCACTGGGGCAGGGACTGAGGTGCCTGGGGTGAAGGAGATGCCCATCCTCCTGGGTGAGCAGACACAGGCAACTCACTGAGGGGATACTGGGAGGGCGGTGCTGGTACGGGGGTGGTGGCTGTACCTGTACCTGTAACTGAGGTGATCACAGAAGTGTCCGCCACCACCAGGAAGCTCCCATCAGAGGAGGTATCAGAGTCTGTGTTGTCCCCTCCAGTCTCTGCCGTGGTGCTCTTCTCGCCCTCCGTCCCACTGGTGCCCTCAGCGTCGGAGGACTCTGCCTCCAGGATCCTGTGGGATACAGCTCCCTCTGTCGCTGGTGCCTCTGCTCCTCTGCCAGATGATGCTAATGCACATAAGGACAGGATGACAAAAAAATGAAACAGGGAGAGAGACAAAGGATACACTGGGTCAATGACTACACGAACACCACCATAGGCGTACACAGCACCCTCACACACAGAGTTCAGGCCTACGCACTATGCATTGCACTACCAATGATATTGCTAGGCACCAAGGCATGAGGAGGAGCACACACCGCCATCTGCAGCACACCTGGGACCCACACAGCCCTGACCAGTAGTGGATGCTAACAAGCTAGGTAGGCAGTATTTCCCCTTCAGACCCATAGCCACCAGAGGACCTACGCTGCTATGTCTGGCCCCACCTAGGGGCTCCCACTGACACACAACCACCACCCGGATACCACCCCTCCAGCCGTGAGCTACAATGATGGCCACTGTACTCACCTCCTTCTGGCTGCTGTGATGCCCTCAAGCACCCATCCAGGTCTGGATAGGCCACCGCCATATGCGGGCCACCAGGGGGGTCAGGGTCCAACAGGCATCCCTTCCTCGTTGGGAGGCCATCCCCAGCTGGGCCTCTGCGGTCTTCCGTGCCCAGTGTCTCAGGTCCTCAAACCATTTCCAACAGTTGGTGCTCCACCTGCCATAGAACCCCAGGGTCCGCACCTCCTTGGCGATGGCACGCAATATACCCTTCTTTTGATGGGCTCTGACCTGCAGAGGCAATACAGACAGGAGAACACCATTAGACAAACAGTCCAGCCAGTAACATGACTGCCCCACCATACCCGTTTCCATCACCATTGGCACACACATAGCCCAGCACACAAGGTGTACCCAGCCAAGAGGACATCCCTCCCCACTGACATGATGCCTTCCCACCAACTCCATGCATTCATGCCACATGCATCGTGCCAACAGTGTACTCACTTATTGGTCTGGAGGCCCATACAGCAGTCCATACTGGGGTAGGACCCCATCCATCAGTCTCTCCAACTCCTCCGAAGTGAAGGCTGGGGCCCTTTCCCCGGTCACACGGGCCATGGTAGGTTTCAGACACAAGTCACAGCAGCACATGCAGTGTAGGTCCTCTCCTATGGAAGGTCAGGAAACAAGTGAGGAACATGATAGAAAAAGGCAGTCACATCAGCGGCGGTGCATACTGCCCAATATTAACCAATGAGGAGTTGCAAGGTGGTTCCCAACCGCCTACCGCCATGGCGCACAGCGTAAGTGGCATTACCTCACTTCCACCTGTCCCTCCACACAGGACAGACGGATGCCATTTCAGGCGGGGGACAGCCTGTGGAATAATGCTGTGTTACAGGATAAATAGGCACATACTTGACAAATTGCACTGTCCCATTACATGTTTACAGATTGCAGACTACTGTTGTGGCTCCATTGTTCAGTTTGTGACAGCCTCCTCACTCTTTTGTCCCTTAGATACCTACTGCTGCGGATGAATAGGAGATGGAGACATACCCCGTGCGCAGACCCCTGGTGGACTTGGCTACACTGGAGGACAGGCACATTATCCTCACCTATAGACTGGACAGGGCCACAATCACAGAGCTGTGTGCCCAATTGGAGCCTGACCTGATATCTGCTGTCCGTCACCCCACTGGGATCCACCTTCTTGTGCAAGTGCTATCAGTTCTCCATTTCCTGGCAACTGGTTCATTCCAAGTGGCAGTTGGCTTGGCAGCAGGTATGTCACAGCCAATGTTCTCAATAGTGCTGACAAGAGTGTTGTCTGCCCTGATAAAACACATGTGCAGCAACAGTGCATTTCCCCAGGTTGAGGATTTGGCTACTGTTAAGGCCGTTTTTTATGCAATGGGGCATATCCCCAATATAATTAGGGTGATAGAGAGAACACATATTGCATTTTCCCCCCCACCAGAATTAACAGGTGTTAAGGAATCGTAAGAATTTCCACTCCATGAATGTGCAGATGGTGTATTTGGTGGACCAGTACATGTCCCATGTCAATGCTAAGTATTCAGGGTCGGTGCATGATGCCTTTATCCTAAGAAATAGCAGCATCCCAAATGTGGTGGCCCAACTACAGAGGCACAGTGTGTGGCTAATAGGTGAGCCCTGGTTCCTACCCATATATGTTAGTATATGGGTATGGTGTGGGCCATATAGGATAGTGTGTGGCTAAATGTTGTCCCTCAATAATTGCAGGTGACTCTGGTTACCCAAACCTATCATGGCTGCTGACCCCTGTGAGAAATGCCAGGACAAGGGCAGAGGAACGTTATAATGAGGCACATGGGCGAACCAGAAGGATCATTGAAATGACCTTTGTCCTCCTGAAGTCCAGGTTTCAATGCCTCCATCTGACACGTGGATCCCTGTGCTACTCACCCAAGAAGGTCTGCCAGATAGTTGCGGCATGCTGCATGGTGCACAACCTGGCCTTCAGACGCCATGTCCCTTTTCTGCAGGAGGAGGGGACTGGAGATGCCCCTGTGGCAGCAGTAGACCCTGTGGACTGTGAGGATGAGAAGGCAGAGGATGAGGATGTGGACAAGAGAACATCTGTGATCCATCAGTACTTCCAATGATACACAGGTGAGACAGTGCAACTTCACATTTCTATGACTTTGGTTGTTTTCTGTGTGGCATTGGCATGCTGGTATTTCCCACTTCTATGCACACTTACTGTTACCTCTGGCTATTCATTTTGCAGATGTTGGTGATTTGACAAATACTCCTGGTGTGATCACAACAGCCAGCTACAGGTCATTGATTCTATGCTCATTCTATGTACAGTTCATTTGTAATGGTTGTACCTGTTTCAATCAATGCATATTTGAAATACATGCCATCTTCGAAATCGATTTAGATCAAAGCGTGTTTATTGTAGTTCAAATATATAGAGGTGGAAGTGAAATGGGATGGGTGATGATGGAAGAAAGTCCAGGGTATTATCCCAGTCTGTTGTAGCACAGGTGCATTGTCCAAGGGGACATAGGAAGGGGAGCAATGGCAGTTCAAGGTGGACAGGGTTACTGAGGGGACACATGGGGTACAATCAGGAGAGTCTCATTTCCTGGTGGGGGTATTGGCAAGTGTCTCTGTCTTCTGTCTTCACCTTCTGCAGGGGGAAGGGTGCTGGTGGTCTGTTGGTCCTGTGGCGGGGCCTCCTGGTCACTAGTGGCAGCGGAAGTGGAAGGCTGTTCAGGTGACTGGCTAGTGGCAGGGGCCTGCTGGTGTGACACTGCCTCCCTCATAATGTTGCCCATGTCTGCCAGCACCCCTGCTATGGAGATCAGGGTGTTGTTGATGGCCTGCAAGCCCTCCCTTATCCCCTGATACTGTCCCTCCTGCAGCCGTCTGTTTTCCTGCATGTTGTCTAGGATCTGGCCCATTATGTCCTAGGAATGTTGATAGGCTTCCAGGATCTCAGAGAGCGCCTCCTGGAGAGTCGGTTCCCTGCTCCTGTCCTCCTCCTGGTGCACAGCACTCCCCCCTGTTTCCCTGTTGGCCTGTGCCTCTGTCCCTGAACCGTGTGCCCACTGCCACTGACCGCAGGTCCCTGGTTGTCTTGGGGGCAAGGTGTAGCCTGGGGTCCCTGTAGAGGTGGGCACACTGCTGATTGACATGTCCTGGGGACAGAGGTTTGGGTACGCTGGGTAGGTGCTGTGGTGTTGTTTCCTGATGGGGGAGGCTCTATGGTGGTCTGTGACTGGGCTTGGTTAACCGGCTGTCCAGTGGTCCCTGATGGGCCAGGTAGATCGTCCAGATCCTGAAGACTAGAGTTACTGTCATCACTGTGGGCCTCTTCTGTTGGGGGACTGGATAGTGCTGGCTCCTCCTCTCCAGTGACATTGGCAGCGGTACCTGTGGGGATGTAAATTATGTGTTATGGTTAATGTGTATGACATATTGTACATCCCTGGCTTCCCCTCTATGGCTGTTCCCCTGGCAGCTTTTGCTTGTGTATGTTGGTGTTTTGTGGTTATGTTAGTTTCCCTATGATGTGCATGCTTTAGTGATGAGTGTCCGTGCAGGGCTGTGAGGGGTGTCCATGCATTGGTACAGCATGCAGGGCTTGACATTGGGGATTAGTGGGATGTGATGGTGGAGTGTGTGGGATGGAGTGGAGTGATGGGAGTGAGGGTGAGGATATGTGATGGCATGCAGGTATGGGGTGATAATTGATGGAATTTGACTTACCTCAAGATGCAGTATTGTCAAAACTTGCTCCTCCCATGCTGTGGGTAGTGGGGGTCCATCACCAGTCCTCTGGATAGCAAGCCGGTGTCTTGCTGCTATGGAACGTACCTTCCCCCGTAGGTCATTCCACCTCTTCCTGATGGCGTCCCTTGTTCTTGGGTGCTGTCCCACTGCGTTGACCCTGTCACAATTCTCCGCCATAACTCCATCTTCCTGGCTATTGATATTTGCTGCACCTCTGCTCCAAACAGCTGTGGCCCTACCCTGACGATTTCCTCGACCATGACCCTTAACTCCTCCTTAGTGAAACGGGGGTGCCTTTGTGGTGCCATGGGTGTTATGTGATGTGTGTTGGTGAGGGTGTGTTGGGTAATGTGTTGGAATGTGTGAAGTGGGGTGCATTAGGGATGTATGGGTGTATGTGGTGTGTGTGTCTAGTTGTCACAGTGGTCTTGGTGTCAGTCTCATGCCAATGATTTGTATTCATAAGGGGTTGTGAGTAATGTGGGTGTGTGTTTTATAGTGGTGTGGGTGTCGTGTGTGTATGGGTGTCAGGTGTGTGTTGTTTGAATTGTCCAATGTAGTGTTGTTTTGTTTGTGGGTATCCATTCTGATCGCCGTTTACCGGCGTTGAATGTACGCTGTGGTGATTCGTGGGTCATAATGTGATATGATGAACGTTGTTATGTTGGCGTAACAGTGTGGGTTTTGATATCGACAGTTTATCACTGACCTTTGGGCTGGCAGATTTTTGTATGTGGCTGTATTCTGTGGGATTGGTGTGTGTCATAATATGGTGAATGGATATCTGCCACGTTAAGTTGGCAGCTGTCAGTGTGGCAGTAAGCAGGATTTACCGCCAAGGTCGTAATGAGGGTCAAAATGTTTTTTAGCGCATAGAAACTAAAAGTGCCAATCTGAACACCTGGTTGCACTTGACTGGGGCAAAGTCAAAATTTGAAGTCAACAGCGTTGAAGTTCAGCCTGGCTACAGTGAGCCGGAGTCCTCAGTCAAAGTTTAACCTTCTGACTTAGGCCCTCATTACGAGTTTGATGGTCTTCGGGCAAGACCGCCATGCAAAATCCCGCCCGCCACTATCCCGCCAGTGTTGGCGGTACAGTGTCTGCCGTATCAAACACCAAGCTGATAAAACAGAGCCAGAAACCAACACCACCAGTGCCACTGACTGTGAAAGGTCAACTGTCCGTCCGCTGGGCCCGCCAGGCCAGCACCATTCTGGCCGCCATATTATGAGTCACAATTCAGCACAGTGGAACACGCACAGTGGTAAACCATTAGTGGTGCACACCGTAGAGGGCTAGAAAATCACTGCCAATAGAAGGCAACACCAGATTGAACAGCCCGAATACCCCACACCTGAAACATATCCACACACCACACACACCTGTTCACTGCACTATAATACACACCTCCTCACACCCCCACAAAGCCTTGCGAATATCACCACAAGCCAGAGCTATACGACCCATGAACGACTGCACATAGAGCAATAATTCACATGTTGCACGCACCCCCACAACAATCATCCACCTGAACTGCACCTCACACGCACAGCACACACCCCCACAACATGTCACGCCACAAGCACCCACGCTTCACCGACAATGAGTTGCGGGTCATGTTGGACAAGATCTTCAGAGTTGAGCCACAACTGATGGGAACACACGTCCTGCAAACATCAATGGGCAGGAAAAACAAGCTTTGGGAGAGGATCATCAACAGGGTGAATGCAGTCAGCAGCTTCCCACGCTCAAAGGAGGACATCAGAAAGAGGTGAAACAATCTCAGGGGGAAGGTCCGTTCCATGGTGTCCAGGCACAACATCGCCCTCTACAAGACTGGCGGATGACCCCCACCTCCTCCCCTTGTCCTGGCAACCTGGGAGGAGAAAGTCTTAGACATCATGCATCTTGAGAGTCTGACATCAATCATCGGAGGGACTGATACCGGTAAGGAACCTACACCCCCATGAGCACTAACCATTCCTGTTCTGCATGCCTCCCAAGCACCTACCACTCCCCATCATATCACAAACCACAAGAATGCATCCCCCACTATCACCCCACCTTCGTACTCTGCATGCCACACCACCCCTCTCCCACCATCAACACACCCACCCCGCACAATGCATGCTAAACCTTCACTATCTCCTCAACTACAACTCCCACAATCCATTACTAGGTATGCCAGATCCAAGTCACACTCACACCTCACAATGGTACACCTGCATGGACATTCAACCAACAGCCCACCAAGACTGCTAGCCAACACCACCTCACTACCAATGCCAATTACAGCAATGTCAACCAGCAAACCCACAACTACAATTGATATGACAAGCATAGACATGCAGTGTCAGCATTGCTGCAAATGTCATTGCCGTCCCTGGGTAATGATTCCACCCACTGCAAGTGGCAAACCATGACACTACAACATTTCCATGTAATAACCCTCACCCTTTCATCCACAGAAAACCCTGCTGCTTCCATTCCAGCAGAGGATGCCAGGGTCAGACAGACCTCCCCAGGATGAAGGCCTCAATGGATGTCTGGAGGACAACAAAAATGTCTGGGCCATCTGGGGTGACTGGCCAGTCCACCTCCAGCAGCCCCAAATTAGACACCCCGGACTCACCCTCCTGTGTGGCTACTACACCAAAGCTAGCCCCTCCTCCCCAAACCTGTGCCTCAGGGACCATTCAATTAGATGTGTGCCCCACAGTACCAGGGCCTGAGTCAAGGGCACCGGCCCCAGATAATGAAGGCCTTGGTGCTACTGGGAGTGGGCACACTGTGCCAGGGGCACAGACACAGGGGGCCATGGCTAGTGGGAGGGGAGCTGTGGTCCAAGGGAGAGGGCAGCAACAACATCAGACTGGCCAGGAGGCCCTCAACCAGGTCCTGGATGCAGACCACCAAATCCAGGACACCATGGCCCAGATCCTCACACTCCTACAGGAGACCAAGAGGCTACAGAGGGAGAACCATCAGGAGGCCCCATGCAGCAGTGCAGACTCACAATGCCACCATAGCCACCATAGCGAGGGTGCTGACAGAACTTGCCACCATCCAGCGTCAGTCCAACTCCCACCAGCAGGCACCTACCATAATCCAGCTTACATCTGAGCCCTCCACATCAACCGCAACCAGTGGACTGGAGGCCATGCCACAGTACACCAGCACCGCTTCCCCGGTAGCAGAGGATCGCAAGCCAGGACTTCCAACCAGACATACAGCCTCCACTGAAGCCAAGACCAAGACCACCGCCAGCAAGTGAGCCACTGCAGAACTCCCCACAGGTGGGCTAAGTACTCTGATGATCCCACTTACCATCACCCCACTCATCAGCCCTTCCACTTGTATCATAAAAATAAACACCTTTGAGCACAGTTTCTGTCTACGTCTTTATCTACCATGAGTACATTTTGTACAGCCATCACATATGTAACAGGAAGGCCATTGATCTACCGATTAATGTGACAGTGCTAGAAGGGGAAGCAATAATTTACAAGTTCTGTAATACAGTGAACAGCACCTCATCTAAAGTAATGTGTACACACTACACCCACACTGAATGCACAACCTTGGTTGCAGCCCTGCACACGGCAGACAATGCTACTGGTTACATAGCATGGCTCTGACACATACCTGTATCAGTTTTGCTCTGGAATCAGCTGCATCTGCATCATCCTCCTCCTCATCACTCCCCACGTCCACCTTCATTAGGCCACTGCCACAGCTGTACCCTTCTCAGCATCCAATAATGGGATGTGACATCTGATAGCCAAATTGTGCAATTGTGCAACATGCAGCACACTACAATGATCTGGCACACTTTTGCTGGCCTCAGTAAGGTTCAGGCACCTGAATCTGGCTTTCAGCAATCCAAATGTGCGTTCGATTACCTGTGGGATCCTAACATGGGCCTCATTGAAATGGTTTGCTGCTGCTGTAGTCGGATGCCTGAGAGTTGTCAGTAGGCATGGCAGGTTGGGATAACCAAAGTCACCTGTGTGCATAGAGGTAACAGGCATATTGAAAACTGTATGTAAATCTGGATGGTGGTGTAGAGTGTGCAGAATACAGAGGCACACATATGACATGATACACATTGATGAGCCAGGCACGGTCCCTTTGCAGTGGTGCCATCAGGTCTGGGATACTGCTGTTCCGCAGTATGTAGGCATCATGCACTAACCCTGGGACCCGGGCAGTCCCTTGAGTGATGTAGAGGTCTGTGAGATATACCACCTGAACATTGGTTGAGTAGAAGTTTTTACAGTTCCTAAACACCTGTTCACTCCTCCTGGGTGACACCAGGGCAACGTGGGTCCCATCAATAGCCCCGTTCACATGTGGCACATGTGCCACAGCGTAGAAGGCTGCTTTCACAATGGCCAGATCGTTACGTTGGGGTAACCTGATATAGCTGCCAATATGTTTCAGAAGGGCACATAGGACGTTCTTTGAGACGTTACTGAACATGGGCTGGGACATTACGGCAGCCAGCCCACTGTTATTTGGAAGGACCTTGAGGCAAGAAAGTGAAGAACTGCCAACACCTGTACTGTGACTGTGATGGCATTGGGATGACGAATACCAGGCCGCAGATCCGGCTCCAACAGCCTCAGAAGAGCCATGATAGTCTGACAGTTGAGCCAATAGCACTGGATGCCTCTCTTCAAGGGTGGCAAGATCGACCAGGGGCCGATAGACAGGAGAATTCCTCACCATCATTCTGCCACCATTCCTGGGAATAGGAGGGAATGGCAAACAATATGTCCATGAAGGAATGTGTGGACATAGCAGAGCTGTGCACAGGTCACTATTATAAATTGAGCGAATTCCGCCGGCATACGACGTCATGGCGGTAGGCGATCGCAACCGCCGTACAACTCCTCATTGGTTAACATTGCTGCCTATGGGAGACATGAGCTAATGGCGATCACCGACGGCGTTGATGGTGAGGTCCGCGGCGGCCCTGACAGCCAATTCATTGGCTCATGTTCACTTGACTCCTGGCACGCGTACTGAGTATACTTCCACTGCCTGTGCTGCTGTGTTCTGCCACTGGTAGACAACATGCCACGTGCTGCAGGGGATAAGGCCCCATCCTTCACACAGGAGGAACTTGAAAAGCTTGTGGAGGGTATCCTACCCCTGTATGGCCAGTTGTATGGGGCACCAGGGCAGCAGGATTGTACTGTCTGTCAGTGGTACGAATGTGGATGTGGGCCTTGGGAGAAGGATGAGTGACTTGTGGAAGGACCTGGCTGTGGGCAGTGAGGACAACTGGAAGGTTGAAATGTGCATCTGTTTAGGGGATGCGTTGTGTCCAATGCAGATGCCACGCTACATGACTGTCTCCTTTTCTCCATGTTATCCATGCAGGTGACCGCCCATCAAAAGAAGAGGATCTGGCGTGCCATTGCCAAGCAAGTGCAGACCCTGGGTGTCCATGCCTGGTGGAGCACCCACTGCAGGATGCGGTGGGAGGACTTGTAATGTTGGGTGAGAAAGACCAGTGAGGCGCAGCTGGGGACGTACTCCCAACAAGGGATGGGTGCCCGTCAGACCTTGACCCAACTTATGTCCCGCATTTTGGCAGTGGCGTACCCTGAGGTGGATGGGCACTTGAGGGCAGCACAGAAGCCACAAGGGGGTGAGTTCACATTCGTACTTGGTTATGTGGTGAGTGATAGGTACATCCTCTGCAGTGAGTGAAGGCTGTGGAATGTGTGGTAGGTAGCTACTATATGACTAGGCTTGGACACATTGATGCCAGATGTGCTACATACATGTGTTCATATGCCGTGCAGAATGTGAGTTGTGGTTACCTTTACTGCTAAGTGGCAGCGATGACAGGGCAACTGTGTGGTACATGAGCAGGGTCTTATATATGGACAGGGTTCCTGTTTCTGGAGTTTACACACATTATACTCCCAACTATCCAATCAGTGTTGCTGGGGCCATATCCCTATCTGCTGTCTGCTGGCATGTGGTATTTGTGTACTCTGCGAAGTCTGAGGTTTCACATCATACAGCTACTTGTGCTTGGGTTATGTGGCTCTGTAAGTATGCCTCCAAATGCCCAAAGAGTACAAATTTGAGGTCTAGTGATCGTATGGGGCCATGAGCCAATGGGGTGGGTAAGACATGTGTTGAGGGTATAGCTTTCATCCTGTAGAGGATTGAATGTGTTTCAGCATGTGTGAAACTAATGTGCATGACTGAGGTGGCAAGCATGGGCTGTCATTGCAGTGGCATGTGTGTGGAAGGCATGGCATATAATGACATGGCACTGGAGTATGTTGTAGTGACTTGTATGTGGCTGATGTGCTGGCATTGACCACTTGCTCCCTGTTTCTCTTCCTCCTGTCTCTCACTGTCCCACCCTCCCTCTGCTCCTCTGTCTTTGTGTGCAACAGCATCATCTGGCAAAGGAGAAGGGGCACCAGCAAGTGGGGAAGCTGCATCCCACAGGACCCAGGAGGCTGATATTAGCAGAGGGTGAGTGGGATGGAGGGTGAGTAGATCACCACGGGGGAGACAGGAAGATCTACACCATCATCAGATTCTTCCTCCGATTGTGAGTCCCTGGTGGTGGTGGAGCCTTCAGGCCCTATGCCTGCTCCATCCTTGTCCGCCCCCCCTTACAAGCACCACCCTCCTTGTAGCTCCCTACCCAGGTGCTCTTGCCCGTTCACCCAGGAGGGTGGGCATCTCCTTCTCCGCAAGCACCTCTGCCCCTGGCCCAATAAGCCCTGCTGCCGTCAATGAGGAGGCTATTGACCTCCTGAGATCCATCTCTGTTGGGCAGACAACCTTTGTGAATGCCATCCAGGGACTGGCATCCCAGATGCAACAGTCAAGTGCGTTCCTGGAAGGCATTCATGGTGCCCTGTCCCAGTTCTCATTCACTTCCCCCGTCTCCACAACAGCTGACCCCATGCATGCACACCACACACCACATCCGCATGCACCACAACAGTCAACACAACCACATGCAGCACATCCACCCTACCTGCACACAACACCCCATCATTCACTCGCACATACCCCGCCATCTCCCTATGTCTCCTCCACTCCTCGTCCCAGTACACGTTTACGCCCACACTCATCCACTCAACATTCACCCAGCACACACATTTTATACACCCATGCACCAGCACCCAAACCATATCCACGTACACACCTATCAACCATCCCCTCTCCTTCCACTCCCAAACGCATAACCCATGACCTACCCGCTGCCCCTAAAAAGAGATTCCTGCATGAGTTTTCCCTGTTCCTGTCTCCTGGTCCAGTCCCTGTTCCCCCTAAACACCCTGCTACTCTTCCCAGACCTCTGCCTTTCACCTCCCTGACCTCCCCTGGGCCGATCCATGCCCTGCAGTCAGCAGTCTACAGTGCTGCCACAACAGGCACACCTGCCTCTCACACCTCAATCCCTGGTAGCACTCCATCTGGATCCCCTGCTGTGGTGGCCTCCACCGCTGTCCCACCTAAGAAGGCAGGAAAGAGGGGGCAAGGCTAAGGCGTCCCCCTTGATAGCAGGACAGTAAGGGGGAAGCCTGATAAGAAGAGGAAGGATCCCCCATTCAAACCCTGATCACCACCCACCAACACCCTCTCCATGAGGTGCCTGCATGCCCCATTGATGCCCCTGCCCTGTGGAGGTCTGCACATTGCAGTCAGGAGTCAAATTGGGCATTGTATATAGTTGTTGTCATGACAATTTTTATATTTATGATACTATTTACCTACAACGGCACCACTGGTGTCAATGCTACATAGCTTGCCCTGGCTTTCCTTGCCCATGTATGTATAGTGACTGTGCGTTTGTGTGTGTGTGTGTACTAATGTCCTTCCCTCCAGTGTGCGCTAGGATGGGGTACTTACGGCTGGTGTCTATGTCAGTGTCGATGGTCCTGGATGTCAATGGCAGCAGGAGCATTGGAAATACTTGCAATGCACATGCCATGGCGCCTACAGACGTGCCTGTGTTCAGGAAGGTAGGTGCTTCCTTTTATGTTGTTTGTTTCTGCCATGGTTTTTGCGGTAGTTATACTGCCCCAGAAGTCCTGGCAGTGTGGAACCTCGTAATACGGTGGGTGGAAACTGTCTGACCGCTGGCATGAAGAAGCCTTCTGCGGTCGGTCCACATTGGCGGTTCGAACTTGACTGTGTTTGGCAGGTGCCTTCCCAGTACTCGTAATATGGCGGTCTATACCCCCAGTCCAGCTGCAATGCAACCGCCATCTCCACCGTGAAGGTCCACTGACCGCCAAACTTGTAATGTGGGCACCAGTCTTTTTCTTGAAGATTTTCGGGACCAGGACTAAGTCACAAGTTGAGTCCGACCTCCCTCTTTTGATATGCGTTGCAGGAGACCTCAATCAAGGATTCTACATTTGAACTTAGATGATTTTTTGTGACTGAAATCTTCGTCTGGGACCAACTTGAAATTGAAGCTGACCTCCCTGGAGCCCTTCTCGGATCCACTGCGTGGGAAGCCACGGTCACCTTTTTACATTCAGACTTCTAAACTTATTTGGAGCTTTTCCTCTATAAACATTGGACGACCCTCCACAGCAAGCTGATTTCAGTTAAACATTGTTGAATTGCTTTTTCAGGAGCCCCTGTCTGGGGCTCCAGAGCTTTTCAGCTGGACGAACCTGCAAGTCATGCTGGGTAGCAGTCGATGTAAGCTGGCTTGACTCACAACGTCAGGTCAGTCCACTTATGGAGCTCTTTTACAAAGTTGCTCAAAACGTCCCCAAACTTCTGGATCTTCTTCCAGAGGTTTTTCTAATGTTCTTTATGTGTCCACAACTTACCCCAAGGTTCCAGAAGGTCTGAGTTGCTCCTTGGGGGTTAGGACTCCAACTCCCAGAATGCACCTAGTTCAAATCCAAAATTGACCACTGGTCACTGGTCAGTTGATTAATCTCTTCAGGGCTTGAGGCAAGCGACTCCGGTCAGCTATTTACCTGCAGGAAACAGGGAGTCCCTTCTTGAAGCAGTAAAAGCCAGGCAAAGTTCTTTTGTAGGTGCAGCCCAAGTGTGCAGCTGGTGCAGTCCTTCTGACTGCAGTGCCCAAGTGAAGGCCAGGGGTACAGCAGGACAGTACTTCTTCTTCTTGTTTTGTTCCTGTAGGGATCTGATGTGGGTACAGTTTGACCAATTTTATCCTTGCTCCTGGTGTGGAAAGCAGGGTGGGGGGGCTCTGTCCAATCACGTGCAGGGCACCACCCTCTTGAGTGACCACTTCCTGGGAAGTGTGGCAAAAATCAATCCCGGGGAGCAAAACTCCTCCAAAATCCAAGATGGCAAAAATTCAATCTTAGAGTTTAGGTCTGGCTGAGCCCACCAATGTGTGTGGCTATGTTTCCCTTAATACACTTCTTCCTTAATCTAACCAGTGGGCACCTGGTTGTCATGGGATTGCAGGAAATGGGGGAGGTTCAGTTCTTGTCCCAAATGTCCTCCCCTCCTTTGAAGACCAGTTTGGCTGCTATCCCCCTTCCTGTTCCACCATCTGCTGAGGCAGATCTCCTCCCACCAGATGCTTTCTTTGTGTCGGCCCAGGCCACTTCACACCTCATCAAGGCAGCCTGGCTCAGGTTGCCAGAGGCTGACTAATCAGAGAAGGGCACTAAAGAGCTGAAACTGATAACTTTTAGAAAGCGCTCTAAAACTCTATCTAGGTATAAGTTATATTAAATTCAACACTGACAAGTTGTTGGATTTATTATAACTTTTAATTTTAAACTAAAAATGCCATATTTAACCCCTTCCTATGAAAAATAAGGCTTCGTTATTTTAAAATAAAGTCTATTCATGTTAGCCCCTAGAGCCTATTCACTACAATAGGGAAAATGACTTAAGCTATTTTTCCCTCAGTAGGGCTTATAAAACATCTTTTATAAAGCCCCTGCTTATAGTTACACTGTACCAAACCCTGGGGTACTTAGGGCACACCTTGGGGTGATGTATATGTTAAAATAAGGTAGCTTAGGACTTAAGAAATACTTTTAATTCCAAAGTCAAATCTGGGGTTAATTTAACTCAGTGCTTGTATAGTGCAACAACTCACCTGTTTGGGTCGCAAAGCACTGGGGGGAGAGAGTAGCGTATACCAGTGAGGTGGTTTTTCAAAAAGCCATGTCTTCAGTTCCTTCATGAAGCTGAGGAGGGAGGTGGTTTGTCTGATGTGGAGAGGGAGGGCATTCCAGGCGGTGTCTGGGAGGTAGGAAAAGGAGCGTCCTTCTGTGCTGGTTTTCCTGATGCGAGGTACTTCTGCAAGAGAGAGCTGGGCTGAGCGTAGGATCCTGTGGTGTACGTGGAGGTTGAGTCGCTGGTTCAGGTAGGCTGGTCTGGTGTTGTGGAGGGCTTTGTGTGCCTGGGTGAGGATCTTGAAGGTGATTCTTTTATCCATGGGAAGCCAGTGCAATGTGCACAGGTGTTGTGAGATGTGGCAGTGTTGAGGTAGGTCGAGGACCAGTCTGGTGGCGGCGTTCTGGATGTTTTGTAGTTTGCAGGTGAGTTTCTTGTTGATTCCGGCGTAGAGTGCGTTGCCATAGTCCAGTCTGCTGGTGATGAGGACGTGTGTGACGGTCTTTCTATGTTCGAGGGGGATCACTTGAAGGACTTGCGTAGGAGACGGAGGGTGCGGAAGCAGGTGAAGGTGACTGAGTTGATTTGATGGTTCATGCTGAGGTTGGAGTCCAGGATGATTCCGAGGTTGTGGGCTTCGCTGGTGGGGGAGGGCGGGTTTTCAAGGGTAGGTGGCCACCAGGAGTCGTTCCATGTGTTGGGTTGAGGGCCCATGATGAATACTTCTGTTTTGTTTGCGTTGAGTTGACGGCAGCTGTTTCTCATCCAGTTGGTGACTGCTTCCACGCCTTCGTGGAAGTTGTGCCTGGTTTTGTTGGGTTCACTGGAGAGGAAGAGGATGAGTTGGGTGTCGTTGGCGTAGGATATGATGTTTATTCCGTAGCTTCTGATGAGAGTGGCTAGTGGGGCCATGTAGATGTTAAACAATGTGGGGCTGAGGGAGGTTCCCTGGAGCACTCCGCAGGTGGTGGGTTTGGGGCTGCGAGGAAGGGGGCGTGTCTCACTCATTGAGCTCTGCCAGAGAGGAAGGATTGGATCAAGCCTAAGGCCTTGTTTGTGATGCTGGCTTTGTGGAGTCTTCTTATCACGGTGTGATGGAAAACTGTGTCGAAGGCCGCTGAGAGGTCTAGCAGATGAGTGCCGTCATCTCTTCCTTGTCCAGCAGAAAGTGGATGTCATCTGTTGCGGCCAGGAGGGCTGCTTCAGTGCTATGGTTTTTCCTGAATCAGGATTGGGAGATGTCAAGGATGTTGTGGTCTTCTATGAACGTGGCGAGTTGGCTGGTGACTGCTTTTTCGATGACTTTTGCAGGAAATGGGAGTAGGGAGATGGGCCTGAAGTTTTTGAGGTCGGTGGGGTCTGCCAGGGTTCTTGAGGAGGAGCTTCATCTCGACGCGTTGCCAGTCGTCGGGGAAGGTGACAGCAGCCAGTGAGCAGTTGATGGTGAGGCGGAGCTTGGGGGCAAAGGTGTCTGTTGAAAATGTGGCAGGGGCATGGGTCTGTGGGGGACCCAGAGTGTATGGACCTCATTGTTCTCAGCATATCTTCGGTGGTGAGGGGGGTCCAGGTGCTGATTGTTGGTTTGCTGGCGTCAGGTTTAGGTGGAGGGAGTTCTGCGCGATGGTTGTCCTGGCTGAAACTGTCATAGATGGTCTTGATTTTGTGGTGGAAGTAGGTGTTGAGTCTGTCACAGAGGTCCTGTGAGGGTGGGATATCCATTGTTCCACTGTTGGGTTGGGCGAACTCCTTGATAATGCTGAAGAGTTCTTTGCTGTTGTGTGCGTGTGAAGAGATTCTGGGCCTCATTCTGACCCTGGCGGTCCTAAACCGCCAGGGCCACGGGCAACGGAAGCACCACCAACAGGCTGGCGGTGCTTCAGTGCCCATTCTGAAAATGCTGCTCCCTGCAGGCGGGAGCAATATTCAGATCGGTTTCTCTGCATGCATCACTGCAGGCAAGGAAACAGATCTGAAGTGAATCATATTTAAAGCTCTGAAATTGCTCCTGCCACAAGTGTAAACACAGGTTCTGGTGTGGGCAGGGAAATTACTATGACACAGGGGTGGGCACACTGAGCCATAGCAGGAGCTGGCCCTGGGGGATGGGGTAGCCAAGGCGCTTACTGGCTCTGGGAGGGGGCCCACGCGGCCTCCCTCCTTTTTGAAATTGCAGCCAGGCACTGGCGGATGGAGTCCCTGGGACAGAAATTGGCCTGGGAAAGGGTGGTGCATGCCTCTCTAACCCTTTTTAAACTATGTCCCAGCCCAGGATTATGCAGTCCCCAGAGCTTAAATCTGCCCAGGAGGGAGACTGTGTGTTCTCTCCCAATGTAATTTAAAGGATGGGTCCCTTGGGGCTGGATTCAGCTTTGCAGGGGGCCACTAATGCCCCCCTTCTCTGCATAAATATATAAGTCCCCCCAGGACCTGGCCCACCCTGGGGGTCAGAAACAAAAAACAAGCACTGGAGGCTGCACATGTTTTTTTACATTTTGTAGCAGACCCCTGGATCCTCCACCAATTCATGGGAGCCCCTGCTTGATAAATCACCCCAAAATGTTAAAATATTTTGAGATTTCTATGAAGAATCGTCAAACGGCACCAAAATTATTGCCAAAACAAAAAATGCTCCATCTGTGGAAAAAGTCAGTCCTAACGATAACTACCTTAACTACCTACTGGCTGTATTATTGTAGTATATATATATATATATATATATATATATACATTTATATGTGTATTTATAAATTTAAACAAACTCCTTCCCATGTTTAAGAAATTTAATAGATTCTGACATGACTCCAACAAAGAAAAATAGAAATAACACTGGAAGAGGAAGGCAGGATGGTTAATGCCCAATTGGTTGTACAAAATTTGTGTGAAGAGGGAGTGGTTTCTTTGAATATAAAAAGGCACCCTAGCACAATGACCTCTATGGCCAGTTGAAGGCTTTGGCCGAAACGCGTCACCATTATTTTTCTAAGAGCACCAAGCACTTTGTTAATAAATTAAGCCATTTTTAAAAATCCAGATCTGTTGGCGCCGCTTTATTTCTCTTTTTTCTTGGGCCCTGCAATAAATCTTGGATGGAGAGAGGCCCCTGGAGGGAGAAAAAACATGATAATTATTATATATTTATAGATATACATAATATCTAAAAATATTTAATAATTATAATGTGTTGTGCTGGACTATCTCCAAGGCTGGGTTGCAGTACATTTAGGGCTGGATTGGATTCTTATTGGCTGTTGTATCTTTAGAATTCCAATTTGTTAATAACCATGGATTTAGGGCCTGATTTTGAACAAGGCGGAGGGGATCGTTATGCGGTAGACGGGATATCCGTCACATTTGTGATGAAGTATTCCACCTGCCAAGTTCTAAACCAGGCCCTTATTCTTTTTCTGGGTGGGTGTTTGCATTAGCATGTCCCTCCCTAAACTACTCATTATTCCCCCTGTCTCTCCTTACTCACCTCCTACTACTTAGTGTGTGTTCCACATGTTCCAGCCACTCCTCTAAGTTCTGCCCACAATTACTACTAAAATGTACATCTAAGGGTGCGGAGACGCCTGCAACCAGAGTGGAGATCCCTACATAGAAAATAAAGAGGCTGAGGTCTTCATATGTAGATTAATGGATAGCATTTTCTAGCATACAAGTAGTACTATTGAGTACTAATAAAGGTACCACAAGAGCTCTTGGGTATTTCCATTCTGTTTTAAATATCTGTCTAACAGAGCAACATGTTGTTTTTTACCAATCTTTGAAGCATTGCACGCCATGTTTCAGAGTGTTACATGTTTGCTTCCTGTGCACAATGCAAAAGGCACAAAGTCCTATCTTTGGCCTGTCTTTGGCCAAGGTTTTCATAATTGATGGATAGCCTACAGAAAATGTATAAAACAGCAAGTCAATCATAATTTCATTTTTGTGTGCTCAATTAAATTACAGAAATATTAAGGGACCTGTTCACAAAGGCATTTTAAACTACATAAAGTGGTACTCATGCAGTACTCTTATGCGTCCTCTAACATGCATTTGTTAATTGACCCCATTACATCAAAAAGGGGAATGCAATGTGAATATTCATATGTAATAAATATAGACATGTGCATTCTTTTCACTTTCACTAATAGAGTGTTGGATCTTTCGGGCTGATTCACAAAGTTCGGCACGAATAACAAAAGCAGTACGCCTGTATTCTGTTTCATACCTATATATATATTTTTTTTTTTTAACAAGCCCCATTCTTTTTTTTTGAAGGAGGCTCAATAGTTCATTAAGAGAGTGTAAAAAGGAAAATAACAAGGCAGAAAATCTTATCCTTAGGTTTTATTAACATCAAAGAAGGAAATCTTTGATCTTGCGGTCTGCAGCGTCACCAGACCAAGATGAAGGAATAAAGACCATATAATTATAGCCTATCTACATTTCTTCTGCAAAACTCTGCAAATTAATTCCGTATTGCTGCAGGGTGTTAACATCAGTGTACTCTAATAGCAGAAGTTCTTTCAGACTGAACTGGCAGTTAAAAAGTAACTTCTAAACCCATTTAAATTGTTGGTGATGAAGCCTTGCATAACTGCTTCACTGACTCCAATGCAAACCATTATTTACTATGTACAAAGTTACAGGATGGACACTGCGAGCTAGGAGCATCAACAATACTTTGGAGAGGGCATGTGAAGTGAATTTGTGTGAAGAAATCGTGTTCAGTAAGACCACTTTTGTCTTTGTTTAATTCACCCTATAATTACTGAAGCTTATTATGGTTCTCTCCCTTATCTCTACAAAGAACCGTCGGCAGATACGGGTCTGTTCATGAAGTGCCACAAATGTATTGGGGCGCTTTCTATTAACACCAGCTAAATGACACAAGGTTGCGTTCATTTTCATTTTTTACACATGGAGACTTGTTCGTGGGCTTGCCTTGCACCTGGGAGTAGTTTGTATTTTAAGAACCTAGTTTAAAAAAATATTCCAGTAGGCCTACGAGCCCTTTAGTTATATGCAGGGCCACTGGAATTATGGTGGTCATTCTAACCCTGGCGGTAAAAACCGCCAGGGAGAATGACCGCGGTAGCACCGCCAACAGGCTGGCGGTGCACCGCTGGGCATTCTGACCGCGGCGGTTCAGCCGCGGCCAGAAACGGAAAGTCGGCGGTGTACCGCCGACTTTCCGCTGCCCTTGTGAATCCTCCATGGCGGCGGAGCGCGCACCCCCTACCGCCATCCTGTTCCTGGCGGGTCTCCCGCCAGGATGGCGGTAGGGGGTGCCGCGGGGCCCCCGGGGGCCCCTGCAGTGCCCATGCCAATGGCATGGGCACTGCAGGGGCCCCCGTAAGAGGGCCCCACTATGTATTTCAGTGTCTGCTACGCAGACACTGAAATACGCGACGGGTGCCACTGCACCCGTCGCACCTTCCCACTCCGCCGGCTCCATTCGGAGCCGGCGTCCTCGTGGGAAGGCTGTTTCCCACTGGGCTGGCGGGCGGCCTTTTGGCGGTCGCCCGCCAGCCCAGTGGGAAACCCAGAATGACCGCCGCGGTCTTTCGACCGCGGTACGGTCTTCTGGCGGTTCCCGCTTGGCGGGCGGCAACATCAGAATCAGGCCCTATGTGTCACAAAGAACCAAAACATGCGGCAGGGTTGACCAATTAATGTGGCAAAAGAAGTCTAGTTATAAATTTACAATGCTAATAGCTCAAGATTAAGTAAATGCAAGATCTATTGCAATGCAAATGCTTGTTGAGATTTGGTGTAAATCTGTTCAGTGTTTTAGAGATATTAAAGGCCAAAAAATATAGATCCAAAAGTTCAGTTCAGAAAAGTTTATTGAAGTGCTTTTTGCAGGAGGTCGTTTGCTGTATAAGCAGGGAGCCACAAACAGATGACATGTGTTTCACCCCCCTTGGCAGGTCTGCCTGGGTTTTATCAAGGCTCATTACGTAGTCATAGGTGAAAGTCCGTTATGGTTGAATATAAAGTATGTTGGATTGTTCAATCGATATTGAGTTCTGAAAATCGCCAAGTTTAATTTCGGGTTAAATCCTTTATTGTCACCAAGCCCCAGTTCAAATCATTGTATCTCATGCCAGCGTATCTGTTTATTTTCCAGTGTTTTGACTATTAAACATTCCTAGTGATATAACATTGAAGTCTTTTTCAACTTAAAATCTTTGGGTTCAATGTCATATAGCTAAGTCTGGACACTACATGCTAAGAAGTCACTTTTGGCATAGTGGTTAAGGCCGCAGACTCGTACACTGAAAGTTGAGGGTTCAACTGTATGTGTGTCTGTGGTCATTTCCCTGGATCCCTGGAGCCAAAATCAGCCAGGGTAGGGGGGGCACGTATCCCCCTCCCCAAAAACAAAAAAGATTTTGCAGCCCGGGCCCAGGGGAATGGGTCCCGGGCACGGCCTTCTCCTGTGCGCAGTAGGGGTTGCCCACAAGCGTTGACCTGCAGCCAGTCCCTGCAGCCAACCACCCAACCCGATGCTTACACCGCCCTTTGTGCATGCACAGTGGAAGTTGGCTGCAGCCTCTCTGGGTGTGCGAATTGGTGTGAGAGGCTGTATCTGTGGGTAAGAGTGACTGCCAGAGTGTCTATCTGGTTCTGAGAGTGCATACATCAGTGTTTTAGTGGGTGCGTCAGTGTGTGCATGGGTCTATGAGTGGGTGCATCAGGGTGTCAGTGGGTCTGTGAGTGGGTTTGTGACAGCCTGAGTGGGTGTGTGAGTGGGTGCGCATCTGTCTGAGTGGGTCTGAGTGGGTGTGTGAGGGTATGACTGGGGCTGTGAGTGAGTGCATGAAGGGCTGAGTGGCTCTGTGAGTGCGTGCATGAGTGTCTGAGTGGGGCTGCATGTGGGTGAGTGAGTGTCTGAGTGGTTTTGTGCATGGGTGCGTGAATGTCTCAGTGGGTGTGTGAGTGGAAGTATTGATTAAGAGGGAGACAGAGAGAGTGAAAGAAAGTGAGAGGGGGTGAGATAGAGTTTTTTAGGCTTTGATGTCTGATAAACTTAGAATAAGTTCTTTGTCTCCAATTTAAAATAAAAAGTGTATTTTCTTTTAAATATAATAATTTTAAACTAAAAATTATTTTAAATGAGTCCAGCTGGACTCGAACCTTATTTTTTTCCAGCCCTTTATGGGCCATTTGGGAACCCTTATGGGCTCCTCTGCATTCCCTACTCATTTAGTTATTATATATTTACATATTTTTTACCTGTCACTACGGGAGAAGCCTTAAGGCTTTCCTCGAAGTGCTATTGCTTCAGGAAGCATGGAGCTGCTTTGACAGAAGCTCTGTGCTTGCTGAAGTATTTCATCTCTGTCCCCTGTGCATATATAGGGGATAGAGATGAAAGCTTTGTATTTTGACAGCGGACCCACTTTACAGGTCTCGCTTTCAAAACTCAAAGTGTTTGCTCTGGCTTGGCTGCAGCCAAGCCACAGCAAACAGCTATGTCCCGGGGGTCGGACATAGCAGGGGCCGGCCCTGTAGGGTGGCGGCTCCCAGGCCCAACAGTATATCCATGAGAGGGGCTGCATGGCCCCTGTCCAACGTGGACATTGCCCTGGGGTGTGGTAGTACCCAGGTCCTGGGGGGGGGGGTCCCCAAAAGGACCCTCTTTAAAAAAAAAAAAATTGTCTCAGGGGTGGTGGTCCCCTGACAGTGGGGGTGCAGTGGGCCCCCCCCACATCTATAATAATGAAAGCCCTGGGGAGGTTGCAGTCCCCAGGACAGTGGGGGACCGCATCTCCACATTTTCAATAATGAAAGCCCTATGGTGGTGGCAGTCCCTAGGTCAGCAGGGGGTCTGCAGGCTCCCCGCATTTTTAAAAAATGAAAGACCTGGAAAGGTGGTGGTCCCCAGGGCAGTGGGGGGGGCTATGGATCCCCAGAATATATAGCAATGAAAGCCCTGGGTAGGTGGCGGTCCCTAGGGCAGCTGGGGACCATGGGCCCCCCGCATTTAAGAATTCAAGCCCTGGGGAGCTGGTGGTCCTCAAGGCAATGGGGGGGCCATGGGCCCTCCTGCATTTTTAAAAATGAGAGCTCCGGGGTGGTTGTGGGCCCCCGGGCTATGGGGGGGCCAGGAGGGCCCCCACACAAAATTCTTAACGCCCCCAGGACCTGGCCCACCTAGGGGCCTCAAAAAAACAAGCACAGGAGCCCACAATTGCCTTGAAATTGCAAATATCACAATTTTACGGCAAAAAAAATTGTTTTTGTTCTGGGCACTCCTCGCTCCTCCCCCACTGCAAATGGTTCAGGTTGTCGCTACCCTGGCCTCTTTTAGGCTTTTTGAAACTTTTTCTCTGGGTCTTGGCTCAAGCCTTCTCCCAATATGGCTGCCAACACTTCCTGGTTTGCAGGATTGGCAACCAATCGGAGCTGTGCATTTCCGTGCATAAACTTGCCTTGGTTTGCGAATACTTCACGGCCAAAGATATGCAAATTAGAATTTCCCTATATTTCTCAAAAACTACTGAACGGATTTACACCAATTAACAAAAAGCATAATCTGGGTACCAACAGCTAGCTTTCTGTCAAATTTGGTGAAATTCCATCCAGTGGTTCGGGCTGTAGACCTGTTGACAGATCCTATGGAATAAAAATTGGAGACACAACGTTTTTTTAGCCCCCTTTTTTCCAGCCCCCACTTGATGGATCACCCTGAAACTTTCCATGTGCACCAAGAATCACGGGCCACTTATTTTGGAAAATGTCGTGAAGATTTGTCAAATGGTAGCAAAGATATAGGTAAGTCAAAAAATGGTTTTTCTATGGAAACATGGTCCTAACTGTAACTGCCTACTGGTGACCGCAAGTAGGTAATATCTACATTTCTATATCTATATCTATATCTAAATCTATATCTATATATATATCTTTATATATATATATCTATAACTATATATGTATATATATATATAGATATAGATATATATGTTTATGTATATATCTTCACTGAAAAAAGCAAAAGTTACAAGGGTGTTATATTTAGGTTCTGAATTTACTCGTACAAAATCATAGAAACTTAGCAGTTTCAAGTAACTATAACTCGCTCCCTAAGATAACTATAACTTACTCCCTCACCATGCACAGCTTTTTGTTAAAAAATTTGACTGCTAATATTTATAGTTTTAAGGACTTTATAGACATTTTCATGATTGCTGGGGTAATAAGCAGGGCATGGCGAGGTTGCGAATTATAGTTACTTCAAATAACTCTAACTATAACTGCCAAATTTCTATGGTTTTGTACTCGTAAATTCCAAACCTTACTATAACTCCTAGATTTCTTACCTTGTAAACAGGCTCAGGAGGAGAGCCCAAGATTTGAGATCACCAAGAATGTCCCCAAAAGGTGGATTATTTTCCCAAAATAGACTTCTGTTTTATCTGTGTTTAGTTTCAGACAGTTAGAGGTCATCCACGAATAATAGCCTTCATACATTTGTTGAACCTGTCTGAAACATCTTCCCTATAACTTGGATTTGAGACCACAATCAGAGTATCATCAGCGTATGCTACAGAAGTGAAACTGTGAGAATGAATTAACATTACCAATGGTGTTACATAAATATTAAAGAGCACAAGGCTGAGCGATGACCACTGGGGGACCCCACAAGAGAGGGAAAAAGATTTTGAGCGGAATTACCCATGAGTCACTGACTGTTCTCTATCACTTAAAAATAAGAGATAAGTTTATGCACACTACCCTTAATACCAAGTTAGGCAGGCTTTGCAACAGGACACTATGGCTAAGTGTGTTGAAAGCAGCAGAAAGGTTCAACAGGACCACTGCTGTTTTACCACCGTTGTCTTTGAGTCCTAATCTCTTCCGAGGCAGCAATCAAGGCTCTTTCAGTGCTGAAGCCAGCTTTGAAACCATATTGTGCTGTCTCCAACAGGTTATATAGATACATGGATATAAATGCATACATCAAAGCAATATGCTTTGAGGTTTAGAGTTACATAAACGATGCAAAAAAAGAGAACTCTGGATAGTTCCCAAGTTTAGGTGGAGAACAGCTCCAACATAGGGCAACCTCCAACACAAGCAACCCTCTGAATTTGCTCACCTCAAATATCTGTTTTTCTACCAAAGTTTTTAAGAATAGGAATAGCGAAGTGCCATTAACGCCGAGTTAGAAAGGGACAAAGTATTTGGCCTTTAATCCAGTAAAATGTGGTAGTTTAAGATTAGCATAATGCCGTCCATCACCAGCTGAAAAATGACAAAAGCCTTTCACAACTCCAGGCACAGTATTACAGCTTTTGATTGGTAAAACACCTAACTTATAATGTGCAAACGCACCCCCTGATATGTGTTCCGCTATCATTATAGCTCTTCAAACAGGTTTGGCTTTGTCCAGACATATCGGAATATGCCATTATAAGTCAAAGCAATACACTTTCAGGTTTAGAGTGAGGCATAAATTATGCAAAAAAGAAGAGAGAACTCTGGTTAGCTCCAAAGTTTAGGTGGAGAGCAGCTCCATTATAGACTATCCTACAACACTTGTGAGACGCTAAATTTGCTCACCTCAAATGTCTGTTTTTCTACTGAAGTTTTTAAGCATAGGTTTAGTATAGTGACATACACGCCGAGTTAGAAAGGAACAAGGTATTTTGCCAATTATACAGCAAAGTCTTTAAGCATAGGATTAGAACAGTGTCATTTACCCTGGGCTGTACAATGACAAAAGCCTTTCACCTCTCCAGGCCCAGTATTACAGCTGTGGATTGGTAAAATTTCATCCATGCCAACCTGGAATGAGCAAAGGTAAACCCTGACACATGTTTAGCTATGAAAATAGCTCTTCAAAGAGGTTTACCTTGGTCCAGGCACAAGGGAGCACCCAGTATAAATCAAAGCAATACCCTTTCAGGCGTAGCGTGAAGCATAAATTATGCAAAAATGAAGAGAGAACTCTGACTAGTTTCCATGTTTAGGCAGAGAATAGCTCCAGCATATAGCAACCTACAGCACCAGCGACACTATCAATTTGCTCACCTCAAATACCTTAATTCGAGGTTTTAGACATAGCACAGTGCCATCTACTCTGAGCTAGAAATAGACAAAGGCCCTCATTTTGAGTTTGGCAGACGGTGGAGGCCGCCCTTCAAACTTGTATCGCCACCTGACGCCAGTGCGGCCCGAACACAGCCTGCCCTATTATGAGTTCACCGCAGGGCCGGTGGGCGCAAATAGCGTTTTTCGCCCACCGGCCCTGCGATAAACAGGGACTTAACATTGACGCCGGCTCGTAATCGAGCCGGAGGCAATGTGGCGGTGCAGCAGGTGCTGCAGCACCCGTCGCGCTTTCCACTACCCGTGTTTTGAGCAGTGGAAAGTGCGATGGGGCTGTCCATGGGGCCCCTGCACTGCCCATGTCAAGTGCATGGGCAGTGCAGGGGCCCCTGATGCCCCCATTCCTCCAGCCTTTCCATGGCGGTAAGACTGTGACGGCTCAGCCATGGTTGTAATGTGGCGGTCGGACCACCACGACCCCGGAAGTCCAACTGCCATTGCAAGTCTGGCAGTCTTAAGACCGCCAGACTAGTAATGAGGGCCATAGTCTTTTGCCATTTTTACAGCAAAGTTTTTAAGTATTGCATTAGCACAGTTCCATTCAAGCTGAGCTATAAGATAACAAAAGCCTTTCACCACTCCAGGCAAATTATTACAGATTTGGATTGGTAAAATACCATTCAAACCAACCTGGAAGGAGCAAATGAAACCCCAGACACGTGTTTTGCTGTCATTACAGCTTTTTAGATAGGTTTTACTTTGTCCAGACAGAAAGGAGCACCCAGTATAAGTCAAAGCAATACTATTTCAGGCTTAGAGAGATGCATAAATTATTCAAAAAAGAAGAGACAACTAAGGGTACTGCCCAAGTTTAGGTGGAGAGCAACTCCAGTATAGAGCACCCTACAACACCAGGGGCACTCTAAATTTGCTCACCTCAGATGTCTGTTTTTCTAGCTATTCAATTCAATTGTAAAGCGCATGTCTACCTAGAACCAGGCTTCCCAGTGCTAACAGAGCTAGTTCGAGTGAAATAGGTTAAAAAATTAAGGAAAGAGGTAAGGTTTTATTTTCTTTCTATAAATCATAAAATCTCCTTCCATTCTCTGGCTAACAGAGAAAGAATTCCAGACCCTTGGGTCAAGAAATGTAATGACCTCCACCTTGGGCCCTTTTGACTCTTAGAAAGTCAAGGAGGTCAAGATTGTTGGACATAAGAGCCCTGCTAATGTGATATGGGGTAATCAACTGCTAGAGAATATGTGGACCACTTTTGTATTTAGCTCGGTGGGTGTTGCAAAGTGCTTTATATTGTACTCTGAAACTTATGGGTAGCCAGTGTAAGGTTTTCGGTGCTTCACTCACAGACTGCATTTTGGGAATGTCTAACAGCATCCGGTTAGCGACTTTCTGAATGACTTGGAGGTTTTATTAGCGGACAGAGGACTGCCCAGATACAGTGAGTTCTGGACTTCCTCGGGAGCCACTTCAATGTCTTCCTCAAAACTTTCAGTAGGAAGAAAAGCAACAAAATGTTTTTTCATATAAACAGCAAAGTCTTTAAGCATAGGATTAGCCCAGTGCCATCAACGCTGATCTGAAAAACGACAAAAGCCTTTCACCACTCCAGGCATAGTATTACAGCTTTGGATTACTATAATACCATCCAAGCCAACGTGGAATGAGCAAAAACAACTGCTGACACGTGTTTCACTATCATTATAACTCTTCAGGGAGATTTAGCTTTGTCCAGACAGAAGAGAGCTTCCAGTATAAGTCAAAGCAATACGCTTTCAGGTTTATAGTGATGCATATAATATTTAAACAAAGAAGAGAGCTCTGGGTAGTTCCCACGTTTAGGTGGAGAGAAGCTCCAGTATAGATCACCCTCCAACACCAGTGACACTAAATTTGCTCACCTCAAATGTCTGTTTTGCTAGAAGAGTTTCTGAGCATTAGATTAGCACAGTGGCAGCATCCACACCGAATTAGAAAAGGACAATTACTTTGAGTTTAGGATTAACACAGTGCCATTCTCGGCAAACAGTAAAATGACAAATGCCTTTCATCATTCCAGGCACAGTTGTACAGCTTTGGATTAGTAAAATGCCATCCTGAACTGAGCAAAAGCAAACTATGAAACATGTTTTGCTAGGATTATAGTGCTTCAGAGTGGTTTAGCTTCGTCCAGGCAAAAGGGACCACCCAATTTAAATCAAAGCAATACCACTTCAGGCTTAGAGTGATGCATACTTTATGCAAAAAACAAAATAGAACTCTGGGTAGGTTTGAAGTTTAGGTGGAGAGCAGCTCCAGTATAGAGCACCCTACAAAACCAGTGACACTCTAAGTTTGCTCATCTGAATTTTCTGTTTATGGGGATATCATGCACAATGGCACGTCACAGTAATCTTGCAGTAATCTTGCAATAATCCTGCAGCTAGTCTTGTGTAGGCAGCAAAAATGAAACTACAGGATCCCAAAGGTCCTTTCTATGATTGCATGCATTGTCCTGTGTGCCCTGTTGTACTGCCTTTCACTTCTTGTCTTTGGACTCAGGTATGGTGTGAGTATTCAGGGACAAAACACATATACACTGTCACCTTAAGAACATGAGAAAGGTAATCATTAGGTCACATTACACACACCGTCTTTACCACTGTATTAATTGAGTGTGAAATTCTCTTACCTAGAAGGAAATCATCAGTAAATTTACCCTGTGGGAGTTGGTTGTGTATTCCACTGCAGCGGAACATGAAAGAGTTGTTGGTGCTGCCTGAGAATCTGTCCGCAAGGTCTGTTATGATTCAGGAGGCATCACACACTATTTACACATTGAGTGATTATGAGCTTTTCCTGTTCCTGTAAATGAACTCATTTGCTGATGGAGGCCATATGGCAACATTTGTGCTATTAACACAGCCTATGACATTGGGGAACTGTGATATTCTGCAGTACATCAATTTGGTATGTTGCAATAATTGGAGGGGGGTTTGGAAAATATATATATTGGTTCAGTTTGCTCAACAGGATGTCCAGGAACTTGCAAAAGAACCTGGAAAAGATACTTTGAGGTGAGCAAATTCAGCGTGTGACTGGTGTTGTAGGGTGGTCTATATTAGGGCTGGTCTCCACCTAAATCTGGGAACTACCCAGAGTTCTCTCTTCTTTTTTGCATAATTTATACTCTAAGTCTGAATGGGTATTGTTATGACTTATACTCAGTGCTCCCTTGTGTCTGCACAAAGATAAACCTCTCCGAAGAGCTATAATGATAGTGAACCACGCATCAGGGGTAGCTTTTGCTCATCCAGGTTGGCTCGGATGGTGTTTTACCACTGTGCCTGGAGTGCTGAAAGACCTTTGAAATTATGTTGCTTCTATGTTTGAAAAATTTGTGCCCTTCTAGCTCGGTGTGGATGGCACATTTGAAGTGAGCAAATATGGAGTGTCACTGGTGTTGTAGGGTGCTCTATGCTGGAGCTGCTCTCCACCTAAACTTGAGAACTACCCAGAGTTCCCTCTTCTTTTTTATAATTTCATGCATCACTCCAAGCCTCAAAGAGGATTGCTGTGACTCATACTGGGTGCTCCCTTGTGTCTGAACAAAGCTAAAACCCTCTGAAGAGCTATAAAGATGGTAAAACACGTGTCAGATGTTGTTTTTTCTCACTCCAGGTTGACTTGGATGGTCTTTTTCAACCCACATCTATAATACTGTGCCTGGAACTGAAGAGGTGCAAGGCTTTTGTCATTTTACAGATCAGCGTGGATGGCACTATGCTAATCCTATGATTAAAGAACCCAAAGTTTTTTCTTCTTTAATATATATATTTATATATATGTTACCTACTGGCAGTCACCAGTAGGTAGTTATAGTTAGGACCTTGTTTCCATTGGAAAAGCATTTTTGTGTTGCCAATAACTTTGGCGCTGTTTCACGAATCTTCATGAAACTTTCAAAACTTATACAACAGTTCAATAGTTTATTCAGTTGGTTCAGCTGCTGTCTTGAAAGTTTCAGGATGATCCTTCAGAGGGGGGGGCAGAGAAAAATGAGGGGGGGTGCTCAAAACACATTTTTCCCATGCATTTCCCCATAAGGTTTTTAGACACAACCACAGCCCAAACCACAGAACGGATTTACACCACATTTGTCGGGAAGCTTGATCTTGGTGCGCAGATTGTGCTTTTTGTTATTTGGTGTAAATCTGTTCAGTAGTTTTGCAGTTACCAAAGGAAAAATAATATAGACATCAGGGCAGAGCCTAAGCACATTTCTCATGCTGAGATCTGATTGGCTGTCAACACTTCAATCAGGAAGTGCTGGCTGCCATCTTGGGACTAGCATACATGACAGCACCCCATTGAAATGCATTGTAGTGAATGGCAGGTTTTAAGGGTTCCAAAAAGAAGAATACATAAAGGGCAATAACATATTTTGGTTGCAGTATAAATCATTTGTTGTTGGTACCATGCTAATTTTAGTAATTATGGTGAGCTCCAAGGTGATTTTACCCTGTGAAAAAGCCTTCTGCTGGGATTTTATGAATCATATTATGAAAAAACTGTTTGTTCATGATTTTCCCATAGAGGTTATGTAAGGTCCTCCAGAAGTTAAAATGAGAGCATATTTTCTGTAAATTCACACTATCTTTCTCAGCCATATGAGAATGAAGTCTGACATTTTCAGTAAAACATGTACTTCCAACAGGAACAGCTAGTTAGTCGATTCCCTTGTGTCCTACTGCACCCTACCAGAGTGTTCTGAAGAACAAGTAGAGCTCTAACAGTCTTACTTATGATAAAAATGTGGCACACCTGAAGCCATCTTGATTGAATCAAACTGGGAAAACTTAAATCATTTAATCTAAAAAGGAACAAAACGAGGGGATTCATTTTGGCATGGAAATTATGGTTAGTACTGAAGAAAGAAGAATTAGGACATGTTTTAAGTGACTTCTCAAATATCTTCCTCTTCTATTTCTTAAAACATTCTCATAAACAGACTGAAACATGCACATTCTACACCAGCAGCAGACTGCCAGTTATGTCCCTGGTGATCAGCGGCTTTACTAGAGTGTTCTAATGAACAACTAGTATGCTAACATTCTGAATCTATGCAAACCATGTTCACATCCGAATGCCATCTTGATGGAATCAAAGTGGAAAACCGAAAGCATTTTCTAATGAGGATTCTGCAGAAAATAAGGAAATTATGGTGCTTCCTAACAATTCTCCCAAGATGGCAACCAGAGAAAAAAAGAGCCCAAATGTAGCACAAATATCACTCAAATGTAGTCCAAGCATAGTCCAGTTATAAAAGTGTGCAAAACACTTAAGGCCCGATTACGAGTTTCACGGTCGGACTGTGAAAGAACCATGGTGGAGGTCTGAAAAGACCACTGGGGCCGCCACCAGTAGACCACCATATTACAACGTAAACAGCCTGTACCACTGCCCGTCAAGGCAATAGTCAGCACATCAGCACTCCGACACCGCCACTGACTTTGGGGGAACCTCTGACAATATTATGATGACACTGGCCACGCAACAAACTCCCAGCGATGGTTAGCCAATGGTGGTCGACTGCAGCGATTAGCTAATGGCGGTTGATCACTGCGTTAGGCAGCCAGTAAAGCAGAAGACAACTGCCTATTGGATAGTTTAAAAAACAATACAGTTGACACATATTGGGCCAGTGGACACACCTGTGAAGCACACTATAAAATGTACCCAAATCCAGACTATGATCCTTTGCATTCCAAACTGCAGAAGAGCCAGAGCAGACACTCACATTGCAGCATTCCAATTAAAAGTTAGCTATTTATCCATTCACAAGACAAGCCACACACACTACACTATTTATTTAGTTTTTCCCTTGCACCATCTATTACTCCCACACATCATCACCTCCCCCCTTTTGTTTTTTGCACAATGTCCCGTCCAACCTAAAAAGCCCTGTTTCTCAGAAGATGAATTAAAATTCATGATAGATGAAATCCATTGAGTAGAGCCACAATTGTTTGGAGCACAAGTCCGCAGCACTCCTCTCAGTGGGAAAATTCTAATATGGCAAATCATAGTAGACAGGGTGAATGCCATAGGAAACAACATGGTCTCATTATGAACTCGGCATGAAATCTGAGCTGGCGGTCTAAATACAGACCGCCAGCCTGTTGAGGACCCCAATAAACAACATTCGGCTGGGTCGGCGGAATGCTGGGCCTGGACATTGCTGACAGCTCCACATGGAGCCGTCGTCAATGTAGCAGTGCGGTGGGTGCCGCAGCACCCGTCACGCATATCACTGCCTGTAAATCGGGCAGGGACATGCGCGATGGAGCTGTGCACAGGGGCCCCTGCACTGCCCATGCCAGGTGCATGGGCAGTGCAGGGGCACCCAGGGGGGCCCCTGGGGCACCAATTCTGTTAGAATTTCCCTGGCGGGAGAAACCACCAGAGAAAGGCTGGTGGAACACAGGCTCTTTATCCTGCGGGCAGTGCTGCTTGCAGCGCTGCCCTCTCGGATAAGGAACTCTGCCATCGTAAGGCTGCCTGGCGGCAGTAGCCTGACAGTGGCAGAGTTCTGCCTGTGGCAGTCTCCGTGTGAACTTTATATGGCGGGCCGGACCGACATACCGGTGGCGGTAATTACCGCTACCGCCGGCATGGGGGTCCGGACCACCTGTGTTCATAATGACTTCCCATGTGCACAAAGGAGGATACCAGGAAGAGGTGGAACGACCTCAGGGGCAAGGTACGTTCCCTGGCCACCAGGCATCACATGGAGGCCCAGAGGACTGGTGGTGGCCCTCCCACTCCCAAAGCCTAATTCTTATCATGGAAGGAAAAGGTATTGGCCTTCCTGAGAGATTGACAGGAATACCTGGAGGAGTGCAGTCTGGTAAGTCACAACACAAACAATGTAAAGAATGTTTCATAACCTTCATGCCCACACCTCACTTTTTTTCACTGTGTGGTACAATCATGTAACCATTATGAAATGGACAGACTAGCAGAGATGTTAGCACAGAAATGTACAGTGTGCTATGTCACACCACATGTAGCCATCCAAAAGAAATGTCAAAGGTTGCAATGGGGGCTGTAAAGGTAGAAAGTTTACAAAGTCAAACCAGTACTTCTTGCACATGTCTACTTTGAGATGTGTGTCCCCACCCAACTTCTGTGTGCCAAATGAAATGTCATACAAACAAACATCTCATTGGGGGTAGGGGGAATGGCGGGGGTGATATGGATTCAACTATCAGGAGGCCTTGTCCCTGTAAGTCAAATTCAACAGGCCACACTGCATTCCTAGTGAAACACCTCCATGCCCTCTCACCACACATGTCCAATCACATGGGAGTAACTACTCAATGTATGAGACTCAATTATACAACTTACATGTCTTGCTATACTTTCCCTGTACTGGTAAGCCCTATGGAATGAGTAAAGGACACACATGATACTTTAGCAAGTGAACATAACTAGTATGTCAGGAATAAGGATGTGCGCGGTCAAGGTCCCCCCCGAAACTCAGCTGCAGGGATTTGCTGCGCTTCATGCGCACCACTTGTCATCCCCTCTTGTTCTAAAAGTGGTCATCAGTGTTGTCTGCCCTGTGGTAAAGCTCATGTAGCTGCAGAGTCAGGACATTGGTGGACAAGATGCACTTATCAGTGCTATTCTGTGAAGGGACTACAATTCCCATGTTTTTAGAGGCAGCAGCCATCTTGGGGTATGGCAGGCCTATAAAGCCACATTGCTCACTATCTTGAAGACCTCGCTGCAGTCAGACCTCGTGGAGGTTCCTCTGAGGAAAAGCAGATTCCTGAATGGCACAGTGGCAGCAAACCGGAGCATCCTTGTTCCATGGTGAATTCAGATATGAGTAGGTCGTATTCCTAGCAGTAAGGTCGTGATGAGCCAAATCTTGAAGGGGGTTGTTCCTTCCAAAAGTAAAGCGCCCCTTTAGCACAAAGAGAAAGCGTTTCAAACACGGAAAGCAAAGCGCTTCACAGCACGAAGGTCAAAGCATTTCAGGCATTAAGAGAAAGCGTTTCACACACGGAAAGCAAAGCGCTTCAAAGCACGAAGGCCAAAGCATTTCAGACATTAAGAGAAAGTGTTTCAAACACGGAAAGCAAAGCGCTTCATAGCACGAAGGCCAAATCATTTTAGGCATTAAGAAAGAGCGTTTCAAACACGGAAAGCAAAGCGCTTCAAAGCACGAAGGCCAAAGCATTTCAGGGATTAGAGAAAGTGTTTTAAACACAAGGAGAAAAGCGCTTAAGGCCTTGAAGTGAAAAGCGTTTTCAGTTACTAAAATGAAGGCGCTTTATTCACAAATAGAAAGCAAGCTGTAGTTCATTTCTTTTGGAAGTGTGATATGTTTAAGCCATGTTTAGTCCCCAATGCAGAGGCTTGATGTTCTTGGGGTGAAAAGTATATTTGTTGCTCGATCATTGTTCTTGTTCCATAATTCAGAGAAGGGCCACGCCCAGTTTTGCCTAAAGCTCATGCCATCCTGAGGTATCACGATTTTACCAATTGTTCTTGTTCAATGATTCAGATAAGGGCCACGCCCAGTTTTGCCTAAAGCTCATGCCATCCTGAGGTATGACGATTTTACCAAATGTTCTTGTTCTATGATTCTGAGAAGGGCCACGCCCAGTTCTGCCTAAAGCTCATGTCATCCTGAGGTATCACGATTTTACCAATTGTTCTTGTTCAGTGATTCAGAGAAGCGCCACGCCCAGTTTTGCCTAAAGCTCATGCCACCCTGAGGTATCATGATTTTACCAATTGTTCTTGTTCCATGATTCAAAGAAGGGCCACGCCCTATCCATAAGGGTCTCAACTTGCTATTGCAGAGACGCCTTTGTCCATAGGTATATTGTGAGTTCATGTTCTGGACTCATGATTTAAAGAAGGGTCACACCCTATCCATAAGGGTTTCAACTAGCTATTGCAGAGACGCCTTTGTCCATAGGTATATTGTGAGTTCATGTTCTTGCCTCATGATTTAAAAAAGGGCCACGCCCTATCCATAAGGGTCTCAACTTGCTATTGCAGAGACGCCTTTGTCCAAAGGTATAATTGTGAGTTAATGTTCTGGCTTTATGATTCAAAGAAGGGCCACGCCCAGTTCTTAAGGGTCTCGACTCACAACCACGGAGATGCCTTTGTGTAAGACTATAATTACACGTTAATGCTGTTATAAATGAGTAATATATATCTGTTTTAACAATTTTCCTTTTCAGATCTCTCTCCCTGCAGTTCCCTATCCTAATTTCCCTTCCCCCCGCTTGACTTCATCAATACTCAGTGTTCTAATAACTTTCTGATTTGGTGACGCCGGGAGGTGGGCCATTTGCTCGGCGGCATGCAGATCCCGAGGAAAGGGCATTGTGACATAATACATCTAAGACCTTGGAGATGTCACATCAGACTGCATGGCAGCAAGCTCAATCAAAATCCACTGAGCAAATGATGGAGATAAGTACACCCACTTCAAATTTGGGTGATATCCTCTAGCTATCACAACTAGGCCTTGGAATGGCCAGATACTTATGTCTATTCTACAGAATTAGTCACAATTATGTTGAAAGTTGACATGTTTGTAGCTTCATCCACAGTGTAAATCAACAGCACAACTAACGTGCAGCTTTAGTGAAATAGGCATGGCAAGCTCATCACTTGTCAAGTGTATACCTCCAATGCCATGGGAACAGTACCAACACAGCAAATGGACTGAGAAAATGTGTGGTTAAGGCTTGTGTATGTGGTACCAGCACTTCAAATTAACACAATATCTATCATCTCCCCAAGGTTCATCTGGAGCATCAAACACCCAGTCATCAGCTACCGACCAGACTACCAACTCCCATCCAGAGGAATCCCTCAGTGATGAAGAAGACCAAGGGCAAGTGGACGTGGTGGACAAAGCTGGCCCATCAGGTCCACTGTCACCACAGCAACAACTCCCAGCCCAGTAGTATCAACATCTACAGCAAATGTACCCCCTCCCCACCTGTGTACCTAGCACAGGTATCACAATCCTATGCACCCCAGTCTTGGATTCCAAGGAACAGAACACCACTCCTGAAACTGAGGGTCCAGGAACCAGTGGAGGAGAGCAAACTGTGTCAAGGCACAGACCCAAACAGGGAGGGTCAGTGGGAAGAATGCTGTGGTAAAGCAGAGGCAGGTCACTCTGGCCACCCCTGACGAGGAGACCATCAGGCACTTTGTGGGGTTCTATCAAGAGTCCCAAGGCGTGATGGGACAGTCATTGACAGAACTCTGAGAGATGAAGCAGATGCAGAGGGACCATCACAGACACATAGAGCAGCAGTGGGAGGCCCTCAATGCAAACTTGGCCTCCCAAACAGGGGTGCCGAGGGATAGTCCCACTTCCTAGAGCAGGCCTCCACTGACAACATCCACCACTCCCTGTGTGGCACCTCTTTCTAGCCAAAGACATCTGCAGCAGTCACAAGGAGGGAGTCCCTGCTTGAGGACACACCAGTCTCAGACACCTCTGCCCCGAAGCAGCTGATCCCCCTGCCAACGCAGGCGGGGAAATCAATGCAAACATTCTGGAGTTGTGGATGTCAAGTCACCCACCACAACCGGCAAAAAAACTCATTCTTGATGTCTTCCTTTGTGTTGCCATATTCACCTTGTGGACTATACTTGAACCACATTCCATTTCTGATGGGAGGTGGACTATGAACTTCAGATGTTGTGGCATCTACCCATATGATTTCATCAACCATGACTCATCCGTTCATCTTTCTGTTATGTTCAAATGTTTGTTCACTCAAATACAAAATGTCAATAAAACAACATTGTCTCATGTCTGTAACTGCACAACTGAAATGTACAGCTACACAAGCATATGTATGACTCCATGTGAGTCCTGCACACATGTCTAGAAGGCAAATGTTGCAAGCATGCAGTGTATAGGCCATGACTGTTGGCAGTCCACAAGGACAATCATGCAATATTCTTGCTCGGAAGGAGTTGCAATCATAATTACTAAGCTAAAAGATCACGAACATGTCATGATCATAGGACAACTGACCTGACAAAACCATGTTGTGTATGTTCACATGCGTCTAGGTACAGGGCTATTGTCCACTGTAGGAATGTACACAGGACACATCAATCTTTAGAGTAACCAAAAATATTTAATTGTTAAAGGGTCTCTGATGAAGTCCTCATGCCAAAATCTGCAGCACAATCACAACACAGATCAAACATGAACATATCAATTGGCCACATGACTCTGATTCATCACAAGAATAACACTTTCTAGTGTGTCTGCAGCAAACATATTGTCCCCATCAAACTCATGTGATGTACCTTAGGCATTGTATCATACTATGTTTGAACACTCCAGAAAACAAAATTTGTTGAGCCATATATTTCCAGCGTTGGCAGTGTAATGTGATACTTACAAGAACTTTGCAAGAAACTAAACATCAAAGGTTACCAGGGATTATGTACATTCTGCAGCTTGGCCAAAACACATTCATCAGAGAAGTCAAATAAAGTCCTTGCAACTTCAATTATAACACCGTGCATGCAAACTTGGTCCAGGTTGGAATATACAAAGGTTCTTACACAAATTCCCTGGGGCAAGTTATGCCCACCATGACTGTCTCAACTGTGTCAAAAATCTGACAATGTCACCACACTGACATGCCCAAGTGATGATGGCATGGTGAAGACACCTAGAAAACACAAAAGCAGATATTGAAACTAGACCACAAATGGGACAGGTTTTGCACAGTCTGCAAATGGAGAGTACAGTAATGGAAACATATCTGACACAAGAAGAGCTGCATGACCGCATTGAATCTAGGAAATAGCTAAGTCACAACACAATCTGTGAAAATGAAAGGGCAGTGTCCCAGGACTGACACATATCCAAGTATTATCATCTACACTTGCAAACACCAGGAGTATACTGGACAATTAAAGAGCTGACATCCCTTGAGCTACTCACAATCACAAGAAGTAGGTATTGATGAGATCTATCTTGACACACGGCTACTCCATCCTCTTTACCACTATCTCATCATCATCATCCTCCAGCTCAGGGTTGTCACCAGGGGGCCCCTCAGCCTCATCGCCCTCTGCAATGTAACAGATGTTCCTTCACAGTGCAATGTTATGGAGCATACAGCAAGCCACGGTGATACTACAAACCTTCCTGAATGAGTAGCAGAGGGATCCACCAGTCCGGTCAAAATAATGAAACCTTGCCTTCAGGAGCCCAAAAGTCCGCTCCACTTGCTGCCTTGTTCATCCATGGGCCGCGTTGAAGCTGACTTCACCTGGGGTTCTTGGGTTCCTCAGTGGTGTCAAGAACCAAAGATGATTGGGATAGGCTGAGTCTCTTGTATGGGATGAGACCAAAAGTTCACAATCAGCCACACACATTTCATGGTCATACTATAAGCCATTGAGCACACAGAGTAGTTACGGATTACACTTACCAAGAAGCCAGGCTCTGTCGGCTTGCAGTTCTAACATCAGATGAGGAACTGTGCTGTTACGCAGGATGAATGAGTCATAGGTTGAGACTGGAAACATGGTTCACACAAGGGAAATGTAAAGATCTGACAAACAGACAATCAAAACATTGATCGAATGGAAGTGTTTCCTGTTGTGATACACCTGTTCTCTGTTATGTGGTGGCACCAATCCAAAATGTGTTCCATCAATGGCTTCGACCACATGTGGGAGGCGTTCTAAACCATAAAAACCATGCTTCAAAGCAGGCAAGTCCTCACATCTGGGGAACCTGATGCAGTGGTCGACGTGTCTCATCATTGCAGATCACACATCCCTTAATACCATAATGAACATGGTTTGGGCCATACCACCTGCAGTAGCCACTGTGAACTGGAAGGATCCTGTTGCAAAGAAGTGCAATACTGCGGTAAGTGTACATACAGGTGGTATACTGTATAGATTACTGTTCTGCGGCATGATATCTGGCTCCAATTGATGGCAGAATTCACAGATAGTTTGATGGTCCTTCCTATATCTCCTGATGACATTACGTTTGGACGTGTACTGTAGAATGGTGCATCTCATAACCTCCCTCTCCCAGGGAACCTACATGCGGACACAAAACATACATAGCTAGACACACAGCGGCTATAAAGACATGCCTGAAGTGTTTCACCAAAGGCAGCATCTCAACAAATTACAGTCACGAGACACACTGTACTATTGCACATCACAACACAATGCTGTTTGAGGCACTTGGCTATGTTACACATAGTTCATGTTTAAAATTGCAACCTCAGGAAAGTACTTATGTATGTGTCCAACGATTAAACCTCCATTAGTGGACGATGTTGCATGGTGGTCACATAACATGTATGGCTAGGAATACAGTTCAAACCAATTTCGTTAGGCGTTTCCACAGTCAAATGAAGCCCAAGCAATGTAGGGGTGTAAGTACACCCAATTCAAAGTTGTGATGCATCATATCATGTACATTTTAATTGAGTAGCGGATGCCTGACCTCCTAAATGGACACTTGGTAAGGTCCACCACCGGCAAAAGTTGACCACGCAATGGGCGGTTACAACCTCGACGTAGGCTTACATTGTTGATTGTGATGGGTGTGGGGCAATGGCTGTATCAGTTGGCTATTCTGACTGCATACGTCACGTATATGTACGCTGAATTTTGGAATAAACCTTACTTGTCTCTTTACACTGCTGTCATCCACACCTTCACCATTCCATCTGATGTGTGTCTACTCTGGGAGCAATCATGCCTGGCCAAGCAGGTGAAAGGACCACGCCTTCACACCAGACGAACTAAAGAAACTGGTTGAGGAGGTCCCTCCCTACTATGGCCAGCTCTATGGCTCACCAGAGGAGCAAGTAAGTGAGATGTCCTCCTTACACACAGTCTAGCATTCACCATCATCTTTTCTCCACACAGGTCACATTTGTGCATAGGTGCGATAATGAGTGAGTATGGTGCCTGTCCCAAAATCTATGACACATGCTTTTGATGTCCAGGGTGGGTATGTACAACAATGTGCCCAGTGTACAACACTTGACTGTTGTGCAGTATGTCCTGCGTGCATCACAAAGTTCCCCGTCTGTTACATAATTGTGCAGATGCAATGCAACTTTGCAAACATGTAACTCCCCTCACTGAAGGTCACATTTAGTTCACCTCATAGTCACTTAATTTGAGTAACAGGATGGGCATGTCATCAGTACTGCTGTGCTGCATCTGTGTGGTAGGCAGCTGTGTGTCAGTCAACAAAGGGCCCTCAAGGCACTTCAGGCCATGACAACTTTACATATACCAAAGTTGTAGCTCACTCATCCCTTCAAAGTGCCCATGAAACCAGGTTTGCCCCCAGATGGTGCTCACATTATGTACTGTCAAGCAACCAAGTGTTGGTTCTGCAGTGCTCATGTATGTCTTTCATACATAGCATGCAGGCAACAAGGCCTAGCAATGCATACTCATAGTCAATGCCATAGCCCAAGTGGTAAGATAATGACAGTGGACTAGGTAAATGAGGCATCATGGCAACAACCTTCACACAAGCATGTGATTGGATGGTGGTTACACTGGGTGAACAGGTCATACATGTGGCCTGGATACACCCTCATAATCTACATTAGGAATGAGGACTGAAATATCTATTTGTCCTATTACATTTTTCCGTTGACTACCCATTTTATTGGACAGGTGTGGGCAATACATGTCCCTATTTATGACAGGCTTGTGGCACCTGTCCTTGAGCCATGTCTGTCCAGTGCAGGCCAATCGAGCAAGTGACTGTCCCACAGTGCCAGTGGATGCCCAAATCATGACTGCACATGCAATGTGACTCAATATCTTGGTGACATTGTCAGATCTCAAGGAACAGACCATGACATGATTGCAGGCATCCCAATAGGTGCACCTCATGTGTCCTAATATGTCTCACATGTTGCTTGTGGCTTAACCTTATTACCACCTGAAATGCCATGTTGACACAATAGGTTGTAGACATGCACATTCCTCCCCAGAGACGTAGCTTCAATTTACACCCATTTTTGCCATTCCATTGCCGTACAGTTTTAGGATTGTGCATTTCTCACTGGTAGCACCTGTTTGCACTGTCTACAGCAGGGCAATGTGCCTGGATGTGAGGTGTATGTGCATTCATACCACTCTGTACAAGGAGATAACTTGGCAGCAGGGATATTTGGTGATGTGAGGGTGGTGTTGAGCAACATCACAGGACAAGTTGCCATGTTATGGGTTAAACTGTGACAGTGTGAGTAAACAATCAATGGTAGCCATGACCAGTGTTGTGAGGCAGACTGCTTGTCACTTCATGGAAATGTGAACATGTCCCTGTATCTTACGCACAATATGTGGTCCTCAGGCACTGTTTTAGGAAATGTATACCTGTCTGTTTTAGATGTGTTCTGAATATGTGTGCAGACAATCATTTATCTAGTTGAGGATTTCATTTGTCCACTTCATTTGTCTTTTAAATCCATGCAGATCAATGCCCATCAAAAGGAAGGGATATGGAAAGCCATCGCCTGGAAGGTGCGGACCCTGGGGGTCCATTGCCATTGGAGTGTCCATTGCAGAAAGAGGTGGGAGGGCCTGAGACGCTGGTCTCAGAAGATTGCAGAGGCCAAGCTGGGGATGTCCTCACAATGCCGCTGTGGCGCATGCCACATCCTGACCCCCCTAATGACTTGCATCCAGCGGTGGCCTATATGGACCTTGATGGGCATTTGAGCGCATCACAGCAGCTACCAGGGGGTGAGTATCCCTGAGATTGACTTCACATTACTTGGCTATGTAGATAACTTTGAGGCAGCATTCTCCACAAAATATGTTGTGTAGGTCCATGTGAAATACACAAGATGTGTCCGGGTTTGTATGGTGAGAAATAGTGTGCCCAAAAGATCTCAAATGGCTACTGATCCTGGAACCAGTACACAACAGTGTAGGCCCACTAACAATACACTGTCTTGGGCATACATATGACTGAGTGCAGAGGTCAAGCACCCCATGTTGTATGTTGTGTTTACTGACATGTATGTCCAACATTCCGCTGGTCTTCAGTATGTCAGTCCAAACAACAGAGAACCTGGAAGTGTGTGACACTGTGGTCAGCCATGTGTCTGCTCAAGTTTGTGTATTGTCACCTGTTATAAATTTTCCCCTTGTCTACAGTATGCTAAGAGTGGTTTTCCATCACTGCTGTCTATCATGTGATGGTGGCCACATACATGTGACATCGCAAGCATTGTCCATGTTGGAAGAGTCAAGATTCCACTACCAGCTTCTCTTTTGGGTTCAGATTCACAACAATGATATGAGGTCAAGCTTGTTCCTGAACATCCACTACCTACAATGTGAAAGGTTACTGATTATTTCCTGTTCACAATTGAGCATGTGGGCCATTACACATTTATGTGTCTAGCATGACATGAGGCTCAGCTAGGATACATCAGTGTACTTGTCAAACTTGTTACACATTGGCAGTTGGGTACAGATGACAATGAACTCTCTTGGTAATACACTTGGGTGTGGACATTGATATTTTGTTACTTATGGCTTCATGGTGGGGTTGATACACAATGGAGGTACAAAGTGGATGTACAAATGTCAAACAACACATGAGGCAACTAGAGATGCGTGACCACTATACAGCACCATGTGTGTGATAAGGTGAAACCTCTGTGTCCCACGGTCTACTTGTCTTTGGTGTGCCAAGAGTACTTATGAGTCACTGTTGTCTCTCAAGTGATCCTGGCCACATACATCTTACATGGTATACAATGTCTAATGTTAATGTTACTGATCCTTACCCTCCCTTGTTATGTCACAATTGCCCAGTGACATTTTTTGTTTAACTACACTATGTGTATCAGGGATGATGACAAATAATTTGCAGGTAGGTCCTGTATCTGCCAAATATGTATGTGCTACAATTACAAATATGTTGAAGGTAAGTAAATGGGATACTGTGAGAGTCCTACAGAGGTCTTTGCAAACATGCCACATTGTTTATGTGTGCCAATGGGATTGATGTTTGAGCTCAAGTATGTACACAGGCATGCTTATATCTACTTAGATGTGTACCTCTAACATTTCCAGACACAACAGGACATATCATGGGTCATGTTCATTTGTGAATGCATTGTAGGACATTTCTATGAGACCTTTGGTGATTCCTCACAGTATGTGACTCAATGCCATAGAACGTGCCACGTATTCTTCCTGTCAGTACTTTGCACATGAACATTTCTGAAGGTATTTTCGTGCCTGTGAATATTCATCAGGGAGTTAAATGTGGAACACTTCGAATTACATGTGAGAGTATACACTCAGTAAATTAATAGGACATGTTTTTTCATTACAACATGATACAGCGCTGTGCCTTCCCAGTGTGAGTATTGTAAGGTGCCCTTCGTCTGCACTGCAAGTTTCCTGAGCAATGTAGTGCAGCATGGTATGCAGGAGGTAGATAGCAGTTACAGTCAGGACAGTTGACCGCCATGGGCAAAAGATATTCCTTATACTATGGTAAGGTGTTTAGATAAGTCAAGCTTAACTGTTTGTGTAGTTGAGGTTTATAGCTATATGGCAATGTGATGTCACTGCAACTCACATGACAGTGACACACATGGGAAATGATGCACATTTGTTAGTGGTGTGTTGGCACAGTGTGACATGATGGTTAGAATCAGACCATCTTCAAGCTGCAGTACAGAGCATACTGCATCACAGCTGGCTATTTTGCCCATCATCTCTTCGTGAATTGTGATACATTCATAAGTGCCTTTGATGATTACAATTCCTTGAGTGTAACTTTGAGAGTGTTTTGGCAATGCCATTGGATGTGCTGTTAACTTGTAAATGGGCTACTTAAAACATATACAAGGCACTTGGATGTGACCAGTTATCCATCATGCTCAATATGTCTGACATATGACCCAGTCCAGTCATGTTGTGTATGTGTTGTAATATGTATAGAATCATGTATGCAACTGTTGACAAAGCATGCACCAAGCATGCTTGGGATGTTCTACTTTTTGAGTATGTAAGGTATGTTGTCTGAGGGCAACTGTACGTAGGGACACTGTATTTGTTTCACAGCTACTGTACATGTACTGATCTCATTTGCACTTGTCATTTCAGCATCCTTACAGTCCAGCGGAGAAGACAGGGTGCCGCAAAGTGGGGAAGCAGCTGACACAGGACCTCAAGTCACAAGGCATCTGACAGAGGGACCCAGTGGCCCAGAGGGTGTGCCAAGAGGGAAACCGTCTCCAATTTGACCTCCTGAGGAGTATCTCTGTGGACAAGACAGCCATTCTGAATGCCATCCAGATACAGAGCAGCCAAATGCAACAAATGCCTGCATACCTGGATGGCATTCATAGTGCAATGTCTGGGCTACAGAGATCTTTACAGGCTCTGGCCTCCTCCCTGATGGCAGTATTCCACCCCCCTCAATCCTCCACCCCACCACCTTCCTCTTCCCACTCACAAACCCTTTCCCCAGACCCATCCAAAGCACATACACTTTCACAATCACACACCTCATCAGACACAAGCCCCACACAAAGACACATGCGACCCAAGACATACAAACATGCAAGCATGCAACAGCCACGCACCACAGTTCCACCCACCAGCACATTCACCACACCTGCAGTCACCACAACAACGTCCACAGGGACGGGCACTACACCACTCATACACACATCCACCGCCCCACCACCCACAGACATGAGCACCACACCCAGCATACGTGCAGAAACCCACATAACATCCACAGGCACAACCACCAGTACAGGCACACCCACAGACTCCACCCCAACATCAAAGGATACATGCAACACACACAGAACACACGCAGACAGCTTAACAACATCCACAACCACTACTGCCACAGTCAAACATGCCAGTCTTGAGAGGTCTGTGATACCTACAAAACACAGAAGCCTGCTCTCACACACCCAACACTCACCAGACAAACAGGCAGACACTCCAGACACCCAGGCAACAAGAGGCACAACATCCACATGGACACAAACCACTCCCTCAACCTCCCAACTCCTACTCCCTCCCGACCCCCTACCCATTTTCCCAAGGAGGTTGTCCGCTTTGCCCATGCCCTTCCCCATGAAGATCCCACCCCCACAAGTCCCTTACCCATTTTCCCTTGGAGGATGTCCGCTTTGACGCTTTGCCCTTACCCATGAAGATCCCACACCCAGCTATAAAAGCTAAGAACCCTCCACCCTCTTCCAAGTCCATCCCTTCTACCTCTAAGACCTCCCCTGCTAAACCCACTCTTGATCCTGGCCTTACCCCTTCCAAGACCCACCATACCTTAAACACCTGAGCCCAAGAGCCCTCTACCAAACCTAAGACCACCCCTCCCAAGCCTGAATCCAAGACCCTCCCACCAAACCTAAAACCACCCCTCCCAAGCCTGAATCCAAAACCCCTCTCACAAGTGAAAACCATCACCAATCCAAAGCCCCCCAGGGCTATCCCATGAGGTGCCGGGTTTGCTCCTAGATGCCCCTGACTGTGGAGGTACCCGCAGCAGTGTTTCTTGAGGCAAGTTGCTTGGCACAGTACTGTGCTTGAACAGGGATGACTTTGGACTGGCCATGTGTCTTTACGGTATATTCTGCTTTTCAAAAGGAAATACTTCCAGGTTCTCTGTTGATCGATCGGTCCTTCCCTTCCTTTTGCAGCATTCTGCTGTACCTGAGTAGCATGTGATGTCTAACTTAAGTTGTGTTTATTCCAACCTGTTTGCTGCTTCATATGGTTGTTGAGATATGACCACGATACCAGTGCTGTTTCATGCAAAACAAGGGTGAGATGTTTTGGGTATGTATATATGTGTCCTCCAGACAGTCTCCACTCAAGTTCCAGTGATCCTCGCCCTCCGGTTAGCTTCCTGTGGAATCCTGTCTCTCCTTTTCCATCTTCTGCCGATGATCCCCGTATTTCCTGTAAAAGAGAGAAAAAAAGAAAGGTGAAAAAACCCAGTTTGGGTTCTTCTGAAATTTTCAAGCAAATAAGTTCATTTCGGGGTAAAGAAAGATTAATCATTTAAATAAAACAAAACAGAGCTCCGTCTTTTAAATAATTTATGACAATAAGAACTAGCATGATTTATCGTTTGTTTGGAAATCCATGATACCTCTGAACAGACACTAAGGAAAGACATATTTCCTGTAACAAGAACTCCCCTGTGAATTAGGAGATCAGAAATAGAGTAAGTATATCCAAACTATTATTGGCAAGAGATTACACCAGAACACAAAGTCAAGTTGATTGTTTTTGAGTTTGGACATTGCTTCAGAGACTGTGATAGTATTGTAAAAAGAGGAACAGACTTGTTCAGCCTTATAGCAACGTATGCACAATGTGTCAACTATAACTGACATTATGCAGTGTATAATTCTGCAATAGTTTATGCAAGTTCAACGCATTAATCAAGTAATTCTTTCGCAGCCAAGAATCCTAAAAAACAAGTACCCAGTATTTTGAGGAATAAGAAGTCCTGACGCCCAACACAATACACAGTGCAGGGTCTAGTAATCCAATTCTGCAGTCCACAAAGCAGAAGCTGGTATTTTCTCTTTTTTTCTTCCCAAAAAATCCCTTCCCCTTGAGGGCTTGCGAGATGGCAATATACTGTTCATCGCTGTCACGTTAGCCCTCACAAGGATTGGGGAATTGTCATCGCCCCATCGGAAGACCTGGAATTCAGATGAGTGGTTTGCACAGATCAGCATTGCATCGGGTTTTGGTTCATTTGGTAAGTATTTAATTTTGCCTTGCCCAATGTACACATCTTTTTCTTTATGTTTCTGCCAATGCAGGTATTTTTTACAATGTGTTCCTGTGGGCCAACTTGGTGTTTGTTTATCTACACATGGGGGATATTCAGTGACACTACCTACTTGTCCATTTGTGTAGACATCTGTCCCATGTTATATGTGTCCCATACACCTGCCTGTTCGATAAGTGTGACCTATGTCTTTACTTTCTGGTCTGGAACTTACACATAGAATACATATACTGTTTTTTTGATATAGTGTAAGTTGCCCCTGATACTCCTGCGGCCATGTTTTCTGTGGTGGTATAATTTGTTCATGCATCTGTGAGGTGAGGTGTGACCCAGTATCAGTGGCTACCTGGATTCCTCCTGATGTCCCTATGGGTACCTGCAGGGATTGTTTACAATATATTTACTGCCTGTTTGTCAGACACATTACTCTTCTTCCAAATTAGTTGGCATTCTCTAACAAAGTGGGTGATGTATTCGTCCCTTTCAGGGACTTCTGGGAGATTTATATTATGTAAACACACAAATCTATATGAGTTTAAATGTGATGTCACACCAGTACATGTCATATGCCCAATTTGAGTGTGTGACTGTGATTTGTATATGTGTTGTTGCATGTGATTTGCTGTTGTGTGTCCCAGTGTTGTGTATTGCTCACTAACCCTGCTACTGGGACATGTCTTTATGTAGTGTTTTGCGGTGTTGTGTGTGTTGAGTGTGCAAAGGTTGCTATTGTGTGATCGTGAATGTGTGTTGTGTTGTATGCGACTCCATGCAGGGGCACACTGTATATTTTTTCACCACAAGGCACATATGTTTTCAATTGTGGTCCATCCATTTGCCTTGCATTTGACAGTCCTACGTAAGTATTTGTCTTACCGTCGGTTGCGCCCACAACAGCATCTATTTTGGTGTGCAGTCAACAGCAGAGGCAGTGGCATGACATGTAGTAACCGTTCCATGTCGGCTTAGGCTATGTGAAGCTGCCTACAGGTGAGTTTGTGCCTTTATACCTTCCTTTTCTGCCTGCCTATATGTGATGGTTGGACCGGCATGGACACGTCAGTGGACGGCATCATCGTAATATGTCTGGTGGGAAACTGTGGTGGACCACCCTCAAACAGGCTCTTCCGCCATTGTTCGCTCCACAGCGGTATAGCTTTACCTGGCTGTGACAGCGGAACCCATCTCCTTTGCAAGTAATGGCATCGTAATACGGAAGTACGACAGTCAGGGCCGCGGTGGTCAGTACTCTGCCACACCATGGATTTCAGGGGTCTGCCAAACCTGTGAAAAGGCCCTCAGAGCCTGATTTATATCTTGCCCACACTCCTGTGGTGGAGTTTACAAGTACTCCATCAAGCTGATGGATTCCCACTTGCCTTATTTAGATGTATGGTGGCTCAACCTCCTTCTACATTGATAGAGTGTTTTCTGTTCTGGAAGCAGTGCACTGCCTACAATGTGCCGGACTCCTATGCTGGCTGACATTACTCAGTCACCATTAGGGTGGTGTGTTTGAGCCGAGCATATTTAGATTTCTCAGTGGTTCAGGCATTGCTCTAGCAGCGGATTCCTGATGGAGGGATTTAATCTGGGGACATATTCAGCATTGTACTATGCCTGTGGCTACCAGATGGATGCTAGCAGCACACACCTCATGTGCCCATACTTCAATATAAAACACACACCATTAGAGACTATGAACCTTTGCCATTTCTCTGCAGCAAAACATTGTGAAGCAGAAATTTTGTCAGTGTAGTCACATTTTTTATATTTCTCTATTTATTGACCCTTTTTCTCCTCTTATTTATTTTCTGGTGGGTAAAACATGGTATTTCATTAATTGTCTCATAATTTCAGGGAGGAAAATCCCTGTTTTACAGTGGGAAAATTGTCAGTCACGCTGGACGAATTCATTAGAGTAGAGTCACAATTGTTTGGAGCCCAAGTACAAAATATAACTACAGCTCAGAAAAGGAAAATGTGGGCAAAAATAGTAGACAGAGTGAATGCTGTAGCAAATAACCTACGCACAAAGGAGGAAATTAGGGAGAGGTGGAACAGCCTGCCTGGAGATGTGTTGCCTGGTCTCCAAGAGTCACTTGGAGGCCCAGAGGACTGGTGGTGGTTCTCTCAGCCCCATTACTTACTTTTTCCCTGGGAGGTGAAGGTCTTGCAGATCCTACATCCCAAAGTCTTAACAGGAATCCTTTGTGGAGTGAAGACTGGTAAGTTATACTTTTGAATGTTTCACCAAACATAAATGTCATTTTCCTTTTAATTTAGCTGTTGCTAAGGAGTTTGCACCTTTCTTAACCATATAAACCTAATTTAAAATATATCAAATTATTTTTTATCTTCAAATTTGTACATTTATTGTTGTATCGCGCGGTTTACTACTAGTCAAAATGTGTTGCCAATAAGTGTGTTTTGTTCATGTTTTATGTGCTGTTTTTGCTTTCTTTGAATGTATTTTGTTGTAGTCAAGATAACAGGTTACAAACTCCATTGAATTTCACATGATGTTATGGTGCTTCTAGGTGCTTTTTTACCTATTAACATATTTCACATAAGATTTTTAAATTGTAAATCTCTGTTCATCTTCTCTGCATACATTTTACTTGGTATGTTCAACTTACAATTTTGCAAGTATTGTTAATATTTAATTGAATTGTCTACACCTACCATCAAGCCTTGCTTTTGTAGTTTGAAAATAATATTGCAATGTGATGTTGGTCTTTTCTTTCATATATGCACATATAATTAAAATGCTATGTATTTATCAATCTCTATTTAATGCAATGTATTAAAATTTAATTACTTTGTCTTATTTTGTATATTGTCACTTTCTTGTTATTTCATTGAATTGACTACATTGATATAATTGGTTTCACAAATCAAAGTATGTTGACTTAAAGCTTTTCAGAAATGTTCTGTTGTATACTCATTATAAGTTATATTGATAATACAAGTGCATTTGCAAAGTTTATATGATGACTAACGCTATTTATCCTTCTACTTTGTATAGTAGTCTTAATTTTAGCCTGATGGTCCTAGAAATGGTTTAGTTCACATTTCTCCTCACTACAGTGTTATATTGAATGTTTGGTATAATTTATGTCCACTTTCTAATTAATCATTTTCTTTTCAGGACATCTCTTTATCTGCTTTTTTGAAGTTGTCATGTGTGCAAATTAAACTGTTTTCGGTAATTTACCATAAATCCACTGAAAGGTCTAATAATTCTATTAATTATCTTTTTCTTTTAGGTTGCTTTATTTGTAGATCCAAACTCATGTTATGTATAATCCAGACTTTTAAATTTTTGATTTTTTAAAATTCATAATAGGTCCAACACACAGAGTACATGGACAACCATCTGCCATTAAGGATACCTCCACTGCAGACCAGGAACAAGCCTTCAGCGAGGACTCCACTCCTGAAAGTCTGGATAATGAGGAGCTGACTGATCGATCTGGTCTTCCTGGATAGACAGCTCCACTGAGTCTCTCTTGGCCCGCACCTACACCTCCCACCCCAGCTGTTACCATTCCTCAGTCTCAGGATACATCCACTTCCTGTGTCCAAAGAAACATCACCTTAATTTTGTACCCAGTAGTCTTGGCTGATGTTGATCCAACATCACCACCTCTAGTTCAGTCAGGACCCAGTGGGATGGGGCACACTGGGTCAATGGCACAGGCTATTGGGGGTAGGGTTTGTGGGAGAAAATTTGTGGGCCAACAAAGTACGGCCACTGGGTTCACTGTCAATCAGGCCACCATCAACCAAGTCTTAGGATCCCTCAATCAGTCCCAAAAGATGATGGGCCAGGTCCTTGCAGATCTCAGGGACATGAAGCAGTTGCAGAGGGAGCACAATGTAGAGATGGAGAATCTAAACTCTAATTTGGGCTTCCTGACTGGGGTGTTGTATGATATTTTTAACTACATATGCAGGGCTTTTCTGGAAAAAAATTCCCCTTTCTGTGGTTCAGCAATATCTGGGCTAACTACATTTGCCTCAGCCACAGAAAGAGGAAACACCTGCACCCACCTTAGTCCCTGCAACTGTGGATCCACAAACCTCCCTCAGGAGAGTACATTAATCTGGACCACCAGGAGCTGGTGGCAAGAATTTCACCATCACCAGCAAGAAACGCAGAACTTAATTTCCTCCAGTGTGTGGCTACCATTCACTCTGTAGAGTATTTTCTTGACACATTTACCTTTTTGATATCAGTTGTATTGTGTGCCTCCGATTTCTAAGAATGTTGGCTTTATGATAATAGTTTCATTCATCATTATTGACTTTTACATTTTTACTTTGAGTTTTTGTTTTTATTCTACTTCAAGACTGGTTTTGTATTTCTTTTATCAACTTGTTTACTGTTTACCTTCCATCATACATTTTAAAATGTAAACAAATCAAATGTTTGTTATTCAAAAATAAATTCCTCGTAGGTAGTGTTTCTTGCATCTTTAAAAATGACAAAAAGGACCAAAAACAACAAATCAAAAACCAGCACTTAAAAAAGATTGTAATAAAAAAATGTTTGTCCTAGTTTCCAAAAAACATTACAACCCATGCATAACCCAAATATTCTGTGCCATTTTTACATTTACAATTCCAGAGCTTACCAATGGAAGAATGGGATATAATCAAAAAAATCAATCAATAATAAGAAAACCTTTATTGATTTATGTCATCAGCTGGATCCAGACCTTCTGCCTCGCAATAGGAATCCCACATCAATAGCACCAATAGGCAAATCATGGCAGTACTATATTTTGCGGCCAATGGATCATTGCAATACAACGTGGCAGTATTTGGTGGAATGTCACAACCAACCTTTAGTGGTGTGGTACAAGAAGTTCTTTCTTCAATGGTGAGACACACCAATAGTTTCATACACTTTTTGCTGGAATTTTGCTTGTTGGCCTTAGGTCCCTGTTAACCAGTGCTAAAATACTTTTTACCTGATTGGCCTATTTAATTTACATATAAGTCCCTTGTAGAGTGGTATACTATATAGACAGGACCTGTAAATTAAATGCTACCAGTGGACCAAGAGCACTTATTATGCCACCCACTTTAGTAGCACCTTAGAACTGCCATTGCAGCCTGAAAGCAGTGACCCACTGCCATGTCGACTTGGTATTTGAAACCCCCTGCCAAGCCTTTAACTCCCCTTTTATTACATATACCAAGGTCCTAAGTAGCCCATAGGGTTGGGTTCTGGTTAAACAGATTTCGTCTAAAATGAATAAACTGAAAATCCTAAACCAGAGGTGATAGATATATCATGTTTGATATCTATGAACTTGTAATGATAAACCCTCTTTGATGGTAAGGTTGGATTTATCTTTACAAGTTTGAAAATGCCATTTCTAAAAAGTTGCCATTTTCCTGCCTTTACTACTCTGTGCCTGCAGCCTTCTTTAGGTCACATGACTGGGTGTAACTGACAGGTGAGGCTTTATGAATTCACCTCAAACAGTCACATAATAGCAGGATTAGCAGAGCCTGATTGGTCCATTAACTGACAATGGGGTGGTGGAGGGAATCACAGCCCCACTTGCAGCTGAATAGTTTGATCTCTGCCACCACACAATAGGCTTAACAATCCTGTATTGTCAGTGCAGCATGCTAGGAGCCAGGGCAGGGGAGGCAGGAAACTCCTGAACTTCAGAGAACCCTTCTGGAAGCTCTTTCCATCTTCAAGGACCAGGGCACCAGTGTGTAAAAATAGGGAGCTCAGACCCACTCTTCAGTTCCCTACTGGACCTACAGAAGGACTCTTAGAGGACTGCCTGCTGCTGTAACCTGCTGTGCACCCTGCCAGACTGCTGCTGTACCTGCTTTGCTGCCTAGAACTTTCAGAGACGAGCCCTGCATCATCACCTGCATCTCCACCTATACCCAGGACCTCAGAAGTGATTCAAATGGCTGGTTCAGCTGGTTTCCTGTTCTGGGACACAGGGACATAAGAGGCTCCCACTATCTTAGTCCTGCATCTGGACCCAGCATGAGTCAGTCTTATACCACCAAGAGTTCTGTATCCACTCCTTGACCCTTGGTTGTAGTGCTAAAGGTGCCCAGGTGACCATTTTCTAAAACTTAGAACTTGCTATTTTGAACAATAAATTTCGGAAATTATGACTCTGATTCTACTAATTGAACTTTGATGGTTTTGGTGTCACATAATTTATTTAAATTGTCTTTAAGTTTCTAAATCAGTTTGTGATTGTTTTTGTATTGAGTTTTCACTATGTTGCTATTTGTTCACTGCATAAATACCTAACACTTTACCTCTATGTTTAGCCTGGCTGCATTTTGTGCCAGGCTACCCAGGGTTAAGCACAGACTAAATTAGTGACTTTTTACGATTCACCCTGCAAGGGTTTGTGACTGTTGCTTGATGAGGGCTCACTCCCCAATCAACCAACAACCTAATTTCTCACAGGTGTTATTGATGTGGAATTCCCATTGTGAGAGAGAAGGTCTTGCTCCAGCTAATGACATAAGCAATAACAGTTTGCCTATTCAATCTGAATTTATTTATTATATCCTATTTTTCCATAGTAGCAAGATCTGGAAATGGTCAAAAACCTTGAGGCTGTTGTCTTTTACCTCTCCCTGGGTTCATATGTCCGTATGAAAAAAGTAGACAAATATTATTTTCTACATTGGAAAACATGTATTTGATATTTAACACAACGCTCATGTATTATTTAAAATCTATTTGGTTTCTTAACATATCTCTACACAGTTATGCAGCCTAACCCCTAAAACAATCCCAACCACACGCAACACACAGCCTATGGCTGTGCATGGTGGGGATTGGCCATAGAGCCTGGCCTATAACCAGGGAACCCTGCATGGCATCTGGCCGTACATTGCAGGGGTTGGCCACAGGACCCGCAACCAAAACTTTATTAAACAGTCACACCAGCACCACGCACAGCTTTGGAAAACAAAGGAAAGGGGGCAGCGTATGAACACTTTAAACTTTTAGTCGTGGTGTTAGGAATCCCCTGGACCTGTCAAGGGCAAAAAAGTATTTTTTTTAAAAGTCTTGTTGTGAAATCGCTGAGGATTCACATTTTTTTTTTTTTAAACAAGCGCGGTCTCCAGCATTTGTATACAAAAAAGCCCCCGGGAGGGCCAGGTCCCGGGGGCATCAGGGTAATTGTAAAAATGCTGAAGGAGTTGCACCACCTCCCTGGTGCAATATAAACACTAGTGGAATGGGTTGTGTGATCCCCTTGAACCTGGGGACAACCACCTCCCTGGAGCCAAATACCTAATTTAAACTGGGAGAAGGGTTGCATGGCCCCCTCCCCAAGCAGGTTTTGGTTGAGGCCTGGCCACGTCCTCCTGGGTGCCCCGGCCCCCCCATGGCACCTACTTTACCATGCTGGGGACCACAGGGGGAACTTCAAGGTCCCCTGTTCCCAGATGAGTCCCCGCCTCCTGTGGGAGCCAGCATTGCTCCCGCACACGGGGACCTGCTAAATATGCAGCTTTCTACACGCAGGTGCAATTTTTCCTATGCTTCCCTGTCCACATGACAGCGGGCAGGGAAACAGATGAAAACTTCACTCCCAGCAAGTAGGAGTAGTTTGACAGCTCCCGCTTGTTGGGAACAGAGTTCATTTGCTCTCACTTGGTGGGACCTGTCACAGCTCCCCCAAAACGAAAGCAAACAGCTATGTCCCGAGGGTGGGCATCTCAGGAGGTAGCAGGAGTCAGTCCTGAGGGTGGCAGTCTCCAGGGCTATTAATGGCTCCAGTAGGGGGGCTGCACAGCCCCTCTCTTTCTTTTGCAAGGGCTGGCCAGAAGGAGGTAGTGGTCACGGGCTCATATGGCCCATGAGGGGGGCAACGGGCTAATATGAGCCCAAAGAAGGGAGGTCCACGCTGCCCCCTCCAATATTATAACAAAGCCTCAGAGAAGTGGGGATCCCCAAGGCTCAAAAGAACCCTAGGAAGAGGCCCCTTGTGCCCCAACCTTGCTTTCTTTTATATCCTGCATGGCCCCAGACCTGGCCCATCTGGTGGTTACATTGTAAACAAGTGTGGGAGACCACACTTGTTTTTTTTCAATTTTTCCACAGATTTGCAGATCCTCTGCAAATTTCACTGAAATGTTTTTTTTTTTAAAGTGCTTTTTTGTCCTGGCAGGGTCCCAGGGAGACCCCAACACTAAGGCTAGGGGATCAATGTATTCCCACATTGCTCCCTTTTTTTATGCTTTGTTTTGGGGTTCAGCTGAAGCTGAGTCCCAAAATGACTGCCAACACTTCCTGGTAGAACTGTTAGCAGCCAATCGGATATCAGCACAAGGTACTGTTGGGTAGGTGGAGAATTCCCATCCCTAAATATCTACATTTATTTTTCCTTTATTATCTTAAAAGCTACTGCACAGCCTTCCACCAAATCACAAAAAGCACGCTTTCTGGGCCAAGAGCTACCTTTCCACCAAATTTGGTGTTATTCCATCCAGCAGTTTGGGCTGTAGTCGCATTCAAAATCATTGCAGGGACATGCATGAAGAAAGGCTTCATGGCCCCCCTCCCCAGGCAGGTTTTGGTTGAGGCCTAGCCGCGTCCCACAGCACCCACTTTACCATGACGGGGACCACAGGGGGAACCTCAAGTCCCCCTGTTCCAAGCCGGCTCCCTGCCTCCTGTGGGAGCCAGCATTGCTCACGCACATGGGGAACTGCTTAATATGCAGCTTTCTACGTGCAGGCGCAATTTTTCATATGCTTCCCTGCCCACAAGACAGAGGGCATGGAAACAGCTGAAAACTTCACTCCCAGCAAGCTCCACTGGCAAGTGAAGCCCTCTGTCCCTGAACTCTGACCTCTGTCAGTAGTTCAAGGCCCTCCTCCACCCGCAGGCTTCTATCTGCCCCTCATCCCTGGTGTCTATTGGGAGAGCTCTGCTCTTCTGCTAGGCTGCCCTCTTCCTCTCTTCTCCTTTCCCCTCACTGTAATTATTTTGTGTGCTGTGTCTTTCTGTGCCTTTCACTTCTGCACTTTTTTCTATTTTCTTTCCCTGTTCTCTCCTCACTCTAGCTCTCCTCCCTCTCTCTCTCCCCACTGCTGCTGCCCCTAAGGCCTCGCCCCCCTCCTCTCTCTTGCGCTCAATCGACGCCTAAACCAAGCCCATCTGCGCCCATCTGCGACCCGAATGTGACCACCACCAGGACCCTTGGTCCTGCCACCCGCCGCCTCTACACATCAGATACACTCATCGCACTCAACCCAGGAGGCAACAACAACTGCAAGCAAGAATCTCCAGGCAACACACACGGTCCCTTCAGCTGCCTCCGCTACCATCAAACTTGCACCACCACCAAGACCCTGGACCCAGCACAACCTACCTGCAACAACTCTCTCCGAAACCCCTGAAGTGAATCCTCCTCAACGTCCCCTCACTCCATAAACACAGCACCAAAATATGGGACCTCCTTGACAGCACCCCCCCAGACGTTGCATTCCTCACCGGAACCTGGACCAACACCACCCCAAGCCCAGACATCACCATCGCCATCCCCAAGGGATACAAGATTGCCCAGAAAGACCACCCCAGCCGCCCTGGGGGGGAATCGTCATCATCCACAGGTCCAACCTCTGCCTGAACACACACTCTGAAGACTCTGAAGAATCCACAAGCCTGATGGAACACCTCCACATCAAGCTACACACCAGCCCGACATCCACCATCATCTACCGCCCCCCTGGACCTCGTACACCATTCGCTGACTCCATCACGGACTGCATCTCCACACAAGCCATCACAGCCACCAACTACACCCTGCTGGGAGACCTCAACTTCCAGAATCTACAAGACCCCAAGACCACATCCCTCCTAGACAACCTCCACAACATAAGACTCTGACAGATCGTGACAGAGCCAACACACTCAGCAGGACACACCCTCGATCCCATCTTCACTACAGGAACATCCGCTACCTTCAGACACACCACAGAACTCCCATGGACAGATCACCGATGCATCCACTTCACCTTCAACACACCCACCATCATCACACCCCCAACTCCAACCATTGCATAGAAAATGGACAAGAATAACCGATGATCAGCTCACCGCCGCCCTCACCATCGCACACAACAACGACCCAACCACCGCGGCACGCACCTTCCAAAAATGGATCGCCGACTGCACCAACACCATAGCCCGCCTCAAAAAGTACAACACCACCCACGCAAAGAGAGCCAGCTGGTTCACCGCCTAACTCTGAGAATCGAGACGCACTTGTCGCCGCCTCAAGAAAATCTGAAGAAACACCAAATCCCCAGAAGCCCACAGCAACTTCAAAGTCGCCACCACCGCACACCACCAACTCATCAGAAACACCAGAAAGAAAGCTATACAAGACAGAATCTCCTCACAAGCACACAACAGCAAGGTACTCTTCAGCATCATGAAGGAGTTCCACCAATCCAACAGTGAAACAACGGACGTCCCACCCTCACAGGATCTCTGTGACAGACTCAACATCTACTTCCACCACAAAATCAAGACCATCTACGACAGTTTCAGCAAGGAAAACCTATGCGCAGAACCCCCCTCTATCAAACCCCAAAACCAACAAACCAACAATCTCCACCTGGACACCCCTCACCACTGAAGAAACACTGAAAACAATGAAGTCCATACACTCCGGGGCCCCCACGGACTGATGTCCCCATCACATCTTCAACAGAGCTGCAGACACCATTGCCCCGAAGCTCCGCCTCACCATCAACCGCTCATTGGCTGCCGCCACCTTCCCCAACGAGTGGAAAGACGCCGAGATCAATCCCCTCCTCAAGAAGCCCTCGGCAGACCCTACCGACCTCAAAAACTTCAGGCGAATCTCCCAACTTCCATTTCCTGCGAAAGTCATTGAAAAAGCAGCAAACTCACCATGCTTATAGAAGACCACACATCCTCGACATCTTCCAATCCGGATTCAGGACAAACCACAGCACCGAAACAGCCCTCCTGGCCGCAACAGACAACATCCGCTCCCTACTGGACAAGGGAGTTACGGCGGCACTCATCCTACTAGACCTCTCGGGGGCTTTCCACTCAGTCTCCCATCACACCCTGATAAGAAGACTCCATGAAGTTGGCATCAGAGACAAGGCCCTCAACTGGGTCCAATCCTTCCTCTCCGGCAGAATGCAACAAGTGAGACTCATCCCCTTCCTCGCAGATCCCTCATCTACCCCCTTCGGAGTGCCCCAGGGATCCGCCCTCAGACCCACTCTGTTCAACGTCTACATGGCCCCGCTAGCCACCCTCGTCAGAAGCTTTGGAATAAACATCATCTCCTATGCTGACGACACCCAACTCATCCTCTCCCTCTCCAACGAACCCGACAAGGCCAGACACAACTTCCATGAAAGCATGAAAGCAGTTGCCAACTGGATGAGAAACAGCTGCCTTCAACTCAACACAAACAAGACAGAAGTACTCATCATGGGCCCTCAACCCAATGCATGGAACCACTACGTGTGGCCACCCACCTTCGGAAACCCGCCCACCCCCGCCAGCCAAGCCTGCAACCTCGGAATCATCCAAACCCGACCTCAGCATGAACCATCAAATCAACTCAGTCACCTCCACCTGCTACCGCACCCTCCACCTCTTACACAAGTCCTTCAAGTGGATCCCCCTCGAACATAGAAAGACCGTCACACATGCCCTCATCACCAGCAGACTGGACTACAGCAATGCACTCTACGCCGGGATCAACAAAAAACTCACCTGCAAATTGCAAAACATCTAGAACGCTGCCGCCAGACTGGTCCTTGACCTACCCTGACACTGCCACATCTTGCAACACCTGCGTACACTACACTGGCTCTCCATAGAGAAACAAATCAATTTCAAGATCCTCACCCACGCACACAAAGCCCTCCACAACACCAGACCAGCCTACTTGAACCAGCGACTCAACTTCCACGTACCCCACAGGGCCCTACGCTCAGCTCAGCTATTTCTCACAGAATTAGCCTGCATCAGGAAAACCAGAACAGGAAGATGCTCCTTCTCCTACCTCGCAGCCACTACCTGGAACGCCCTACCTATCCACATCAGGCCAGCTGAAGCTGAAGGGCTTGTGTGCTGTCTGATCCAAGTAAATGGTACGTTTCGTTTTGGTTTCTTTTCCGTGGTTCCAATACTGAGGGAGTTAGAACTATATGTGGGGCAGTGCCTTTCCCCCTAAGATTAAAGGGAATACTATTGGGATTGTTATATTTATGCAAATGGTCCCTAACATTGAAGCAAAGAGAAGGGAGTAAGCACACAAGTTATCTTTCTCCTCCTCCATGACAGCAGAAGGTTCAACAGTGAATGAGCAGGAAGGAGGGGGGATTCAGATTAAGTTAAAAATTGATAGACTAGAAAAGTTGAGTACACAGAATTGTCAAAATGGTGGGAGTTGGAGTCTTTACAACAATATGTGGATGTGGAAATGGAAATGGGGACCCACTGGATTGGGGATCTTCACAATATCAACATATTAGAATCCAGATCCTGAAATGACGATTGAATGGGCTGACAACTCTAAAAATTGTTCAATGACCATGATGCATATACTAATCAAATATGCAATGAAAGACAGAGCAAAATTGTTGATGGAGATTGAAAAATGTAAACAAGAACTGGAAAATATGATAACAAAGGAACGGTTTGAAGACCTTATGAACAGGAAACAGAAATTACAAACAAAAAACAATGGAAATTCATTAGAGACTACAAGGATTACCAAACAGGGCATATCCTGGCATTCCACAGAAAATATGACCACCTATATAATGAGGAAGAACCTATCAGTGAGGCAAATACAGTGGGAGACCAACAACCTAGCTCAGGAAGTGAATGTTCAGACAGCAATGCTTCTGATACATCAGACACAACCCATGCCCAAATGGAACAGAGAAGTTGAAAACAACATTTTTTAAAACAGTGTTAAACCAAAGCAGGACAGAGATGGGGGTAGAACAGACCTATCCTGGAGGTGGAGGCAGAGGCAAAGGAGGCAGAAGAGGAAGAGGCAGAGGGAAGCAAAACATCAATCAAAGATCCAAGAACAAAACTCCAGTGGGAGTGAAGACAAGGGGACAAACAAAAGCACCATGAATGTGGTAAATCTTTCAAACCATACCTTAATTGTTGAGGAACTCAATTTGTTATCTAGAGGCCTATCTTTTTGCCCAACAACAGATTTTAACTATGTCCAGATCAGAGTAGATTTATTCCACTTCATGAGAAAATTAAAATTGAAAAAGTGGTTCAAACCTAAACCCAGGAATCAAGAGCAGAGGGACCATACCCCAACTTTGAGAGAACTGCAGATAGGGCATTTTGATCTTTTACATACTTTATCAGTTTTATAGGATAGTGACTCTCATCACGAGGACCGCTACCTTAATTTGCTCAATTCTGATATTGAATTAGGTATAAACCTAATGGTTTTGAGTCCAAGTAACTTTAAGCCAAAATCAAACTTTTTGCCCATAATATCCTGCAATGCCCTTAACATGTTTGAGAGGGCTGTGATTAAGTATTTCAAAAATATCAGGTATGCGCATTCAGAAACATATACAAACTTGGCAAGTAAACAATTCCTACTATTGGAGGGGTTAAGCACTGATCCTGAGCTATTGGTATAAGAATCAGAGAAAGGTGGTCATATTGTGGTCATGTCAAAGGACATGTACTTAAAGGAGAGTGGAAAACAATTGGCTGATGTTAACTGCTACACTATCTCAAGTAGGATGGAATTCAAGCAGGCTTAACAGAATTATGTAGAACTAGGACTCCTTGAGTGGGAGGAATTAATTTTTCTCAAACCTGAGAAATCAAGGATTCATGTTTTATATCTCCTCCCTAAATTACATAAGCATGCCAGAAACCCTCCGGGGAGACCGGTTATGTCCTCTATAGGGTCTCCTTTAGAGAACATGTCTAGACATGCTGATCACTATCTTAGATCATTTGTCTCAGCATTGCCAGCTTATTTGAAGGATAATGGGCACTGTTTAACTATTGTAGAGGACATACATTAGGAAGAGGATTATGTCCTTATGGCATTAGATATTACCAGCCTCTATACTAGTATACAACATGATATAGGACTGAGGTCTTGCAGTCATTTCTTTCAAGCAAGATCCTTATCTTACCTTTTGCACTCAGAAATGCTTTTAGATATGATAACATTTTGCCTAAATAATACTTTTTCATTTTTGATAATAAGATCTACGGACAAACCGAAGAGATGACCATGGGGACTTGTTTCACCCCCAGCTACGCCAATTTGGAAGTGGACTGATAGGAGGAGCAGCTCCTACATGACTGCACACATTGTACTATGGGTCAGATTCATTGATGACATTTTTGCCATTTGAAAAGGTGAGGAAAGCTCTGCTAGGAATTTTGTCAATAACCTGAATGAGAACAATTAGAACTTGTGTTTCACTGAATCCATCAGTAAAGAGAGAGTTGAGATTTTGGATGTGGAAGTTAAGGTAATGGGTGAGCAACTTGAAACAACATTGTTTCATAAACCTACATTAGGTAATAGCATTTTGTTTGCAACCAGTGCTCACCCCAGAAATCTGGTTAATAGCATTCTGTATGGAGAACTAATAAAGCCAAGAGAAACTATAGCTCCTACAGGGCCCTTAAATCTGAGAAAAATGTTATGGTAAACAGGTTCAAAGAGAGGGGGTATTCAAACATACCAATAAATCAGGCTGTCAGTAAGATGGAGGATTTATCCAATCACAATTTACTGCATCCAGAGACTAAACACAGGGTGAAGAGTTTAATGCTTTAAGGTTCATCAGAACTTTCTCTAATCACGTGCCTAGAGTAAGAAAGATATTGACAAAACACTAGCATACATTGCACATGGACAACACCCTCAGTAAACACATTGGCTCCACTCCATAGATCACGTTCAGGCTGTGTCACTCATTGAGAGACACTTTAAGTAAGAATTTTATAACTGAACAGACTCCTCAAAATAAATGCAAGGTTTTTTCACTGTAGGAACTGCAAAGTTTGAATGAAAAGCAAGGATGTTAAGAAATTCCTGATACCTAATACAGCCAAAGAATTTGTTATTAGAAAACACACTTCATGAAATATGGAATATGGGACATATTGCCTGATATGCCCATGCGATCTTATGTATGTGGGTAGTACCATACATAAAGCCAAGAAACGTGTGTTGGAGCACATGAGAGCTATTACACACAATGATGCCTCCTATCCTGTTGCTAGGCACTTTTCAGAAATCCAATCAGGTAACCCCAACCAGATGCAGTTTTATGGCATTAGATAACATTGCAGCAAACAGCAGAGGAGGGGATAGAGGAAAGGAACTGCATGTACTTGAATCAAGATACATCCTGTATTTTGATACGCTGATTCCCCAGAGACTGAACTCAGATGAAAAGATGGCTTTACATTTATACTAATGCGGTGTGTTAGTTGCTGCTTTTCTCTTTTCACTCTTTGTTTCATTAGGTTGTTTAGTAACCATGGTTTTAATCAAGTTGTTTATATTTTTCCATTCAGGTCAGTGTATGGCAATCTGGACAAGCAAGAATGGTTGTGGAAATGTGTATGGTCTCTGTGTGCCCACTTGAGTTAAATTGTGATTACTACAACAAGCCACTGCTACTGTTACAATCACACGTTGGGTAGCACACCCACTTGGGCTATAATTTTTCAAATTAGACTAATTGACTGTTGAACATTTATTTACCTAGTCTTTAAAATTTTAGATTGAATATTTATGATCAGGATGTAGAACAGTAATATTCACAGTGGCTTTTGACACACCTGGCCTTTAGTACAATAAAGGCATCATTAGCCTCATCAGGTCTCTAGTTAGATGTATCAGCAAGATTCTGCTTGGTAATAATTTTGAACTTGTTGCACATTGTTTATGTTATCCAGGATATGATTTTCTAACCATAAATGACCATTGTCCAGGTTTTGCAAATGCATTAATTTATGAACAGAAATGTATACTTTATACTTGGTTTGAGTATTATTCTTTGGAGACAAAAGTACTGTATGTACTTTGAATGTATTCAGAATACTGTTCTAAGATGGTGCCCACCTTACTGGCACTGAATTAGACCTTTCATTGCTTCTTGTTCAGTTATATTTGTTTTGGTGACTCTACTCCTGTTACCTGTGACAAAGGTCCAGTGGGACCGAAACACATTGGAGAGGCCTAATAAACCCAAAATTTACACATATAGGCGTAGATTTGAGCGTTTTTTTCCTGGAGGGAAGGTGTGTGTGAAATATAGATATATATATAATTTCATATGAAATTAACATTAAATGTATTTTAGAAAATATTTTTTATTTGCACTACAAATTAACATGTGTATATATTTTTTGACACACCAAATAATATTGATTTTTATTATATGTCTTTTCCCATAATCACTCAATCTTGTTTTACTGTATAAGTATCCTATAAATCACTCAGCCTAGGTCATGTGTCTCCAACCTGTCGATTGAAAGCTACTAGTAGCTCCCAGTAGTTCCGAGACACATTTGGAGTAGCTCACAGCCTTGAGTTCAATTTTAAATAAGGACTAGGTCAAATTTACCTTTTCAAGATCAGGAAGGGATGTGCTCAATTTACATTATTAACATCAGGTTGCAGATAGCAGGGCCTGATAATGAGCAATCCTCAGTCAGATGTAGGACCCAGGCTAGAGCTATGTCACAGAGACGAGCAACTAAAGTCCAGAGGTATTTAACTCTTAATAAGTCCTTGTCAACTCATTATTGGAGCTGTGAACATAATGATGTTTCTGAATGCTTTAAAATCGCAGGAAATTAGAGTGAAAAGTTACCTTGATGATCAATTAAACTCTTCATTTTAATTTTCTCCCATTTCAAAGTGTTGCAACCACAATCAGCCGGCCCCTTACTCTCAGTGGCCAGTAGACTTTGCCCATAAGTATAAGGGAAAAATACAGCCATACTGCACTTAAAATTTCTCCCATTGAAAAAAACATGATTATATGTTTGTTTTAGACATGGAAAGGTGCCACATATGACAAAAGGTATGTCCTGTGATTCAAGTACATGCTCTCAGCCACCCATACATATATATCCCATTAATTAGCACACATGTTCATACATCACCAAAGACCACGCTCTCACTAACACACATGGCAGCCCTTTCACAGTGCCCTTTGTCTTGGTATCTGCTTCAAACCATAGTATTTGACTGTGTGGTCATTAGACCTAAAGTCAGTGAAGCTGGGCTTGAAGATGCCTGGTAACAATGCACAAGTTGTTTAGCCTTCAGTAGCTCACAATTATTTTTACTGATCAAAAGTAGGTCTCACTACCAAAAATACTGGAAACCCCCAGCCTAGATGATGTAAGTGGCCCAGGTTAAAGAAATAAGGACATGACAAGGGATAAGGGTACTCAACAAGTCTCTACAAAGTTTAAGTTTTATGTAGGAAAAATTAAAAAACAAATATGTTCTGACTTTTTCAAACTTTTTGTGATTTTTTCCTAAAATTGTGTTACATTAATACAAACAAAAACTCCCAAAAATATTTATTTCTTTTATTTTTCATATCCATACAGGTCAACGACCATTAGAAGAAAACCATCTGGAAGGTCATCATGAAGAAGGTGTGGACTCTGGGAGTCTACAAGCAGCACAGCATCCATTGCCAAAAGAGGTGGGGGGACCTACAACGCTAGACCAAAAAGTCAGATAAAGTCCTGCTCAGCCAGTCATCCCAACATGGGAAACATGTGCATATGACCCCCCAATGCCTTTCATACTTGCAGTGGCCTATCCACAGCTGCATGGGTGGTTGAGAGCTCAACCACAGCATCAAGGGATAAGTTCTTTTTTAGTTCTTCTTGTTAAATAACAATTTTAAAGGTTAAAGACATATTCTGGCAGAATAATCAGGACATGGACCAAGCCTCTAGTTCAATGAGACTATGGACAAGTTATGAGACACAACAACTTCAACCAAAGCTGTATCTGACCATCATTAATCATGAGCGACAAAGGTTTTTACTCACAAGACTACGTCTAAATACCTTACACTATCTGGTAGCATTTCCAGTAGCTGGAACCTGGTTTAAGAACCTTCCTCCTTGCCGCTGTGATGGAAAGACACCCCAAAGTACATTACATTTTATGCGTTTTTGCACTTTATACACTGCTCCAAGAAAAAGGTTTTTACGTCTGCTATTTCAGTCTAACAGTATTAGAACTAGCCAACTTGCTTACTCACACTTACATGATTTGGGAAATATGGACATAATCCAGGCTGTGCTAAATTTTATACATGCTGCTTATGGTATTCGGAAAATGTATTAACAACGTTTTTAGAAATTTTTTATGACTGTGAAATCTGTAATGTTATTTATTTATTTTATGTCTTTTATGGTCTTTTTGCACCGCATAAAGTAAACTAAAGAAAGAAAGAACTATTTTTTTTGTTACAGCAACAAATTATGGCAGCAACGTAAAGGTTGACACATGTCCAAAGCACAAGAAGAGTTCTTGAAGGTGTAAGGTTTTAACAAGATATATAATGATGTGTTTGTATATTTTTTTGTTGAACGTGATACCACTATAGTTTTGGTTACTACCAAAGGTCTGTTTTGAACAGATGCATGCCTGGCTCAGAAAAAAAATATTCATGAGTTTGTTTGATGTTAAAAGGGATAGTTGTACCAAACAGGCCACAATTTATGATTGTGTTAGGTCTGATGCCCTGTCACAATGGTGAAAGGGGATACATTGGAGCTATTGCTGGTGACAGCCTAAAATGCACGTATCATACAGTGTATGCTCCAATGGCCACATTGGTGAGTTGGTATTATAGGCAAACAATGCTAAGCATGTGATCCAAAATTATTAGAAACATGAGAAACAAAAAAACTGCAACATTTTTGTTTAAAAACATATTGCAAATATGTTTTTACTGAAAAATTAAATTCAATTTCTGTTAAAAGTGACAGATTGGCATTATGTTTTACCTCTTCTCAAGTGTGCATGTAAGCCAGTCTGTTTTTTGAAAAGTGGATTTGATAGGCATACAGTTCTGTAAAGAAACAAAAGACAGGAATGTGTACTCATTGGTGGCAGAGTAACATATACAAAAAACAACGTTTTTATGTTCTTTGTTATGTCCAGATGATACATCAATGATTAACAAAAAGAGATTAGTTCAAGGGACTTTTGCAGATGGACAATGTACAATTTACAAAGATCTTTGCTTGATATTGATTTTTTTGACATAGGTTTACTATTCAAAACAAACAGAACCATTCAGAGGTGCTAAACAATTTCTGGAGGAAATTGAAAATGGTTAAGAAAAATAATCAACATTCATAAAAGGAGTAATGATGGGAAATTTTAAAAGTGTGACCAAATGAATTCTGAAGATGTTCCCTACATGCATGAGATAATGGTAAAGTACGGCAAGCTTGAAAGCTTTGAAGCAGGTGAAATGTGAACATTTGGAAAATGTTTTGTGGAAATCCTCATGATCAGTTTTATTTACACAGATACAATAAAACTATTGTATATGACTTTTCAGCATTTTTAGGAGCAGGCAAAGTGGACATTGGCCACAATTGTGGAGAAGCAGCTGTGTTTTGGGTGGTAAGGCCTCGGACATCTATGGCGATAAAGGTTGAGATGACTGGAACCGAGATCACTAGCTCTTCATCACCTTCAGAGGCCTCCATGAGTGACTAGTCCCTTGTGGTGGCAGACCCTACAGGAACTGTGCCATCCGCATCCTTGTCCACCACCCAGAGATCCATTTCCACCCTTCCTCGTGCCCCCCCCCCCAGTTGGCCAAATACAACCCCCTAAAAGAATGGGGTCACCTTTGCCGCAGACACCTAACCCCTACCCCTGTCCCTCTGGCTGCACTCAGTGAGGAGGTTATTGACTTCTTACACAGAATCTCCATAGGCCAGACTGCAATCGTGAATGGCACACCTGGCCCTTGTAGCAAATGCACAAAATGGTTGAATTTTGAATTTGCTGGTTGCATGGCTGCTGTTCTAATTCGGTCAATTCTTTGTAACCACAGCCTGTTGTCTGTATGGCTTCTGTGCCAAGATACCACTCCTGAGGTAATTTGTGCATAATACAAGTTAAATTAACATAACATATCTGGATGCCATTCACAGTTCAATGTCTGGCATGCAGAGATCACCTGCTAAACCTGCCTCTGCACTAAACAAAGCTCCAAAACAGTCCAACCTTGTGCCCCAAATCAAGTCCCTTCCTCATCCCAAATCCCAAGTCCCATCCCGTCCCAAGCATACTCACTTCTTTACATGTACCCACTCCAACAGACACAAGCAGCAAATTCACACACATATAAACACAAACACACAAAGAAACACAAACAAACAGCCAAACAACATACACATACTTCTGACAGTACATCCACAGACACCACAAGCACCACCACAACCACCACACCCACAACAACCAGCATACCCTCAAGCAGTACACCCACAAGAACCACAACCACAGCGCACCCACAATGACTAGCACACACACAACCACACCAACCACCTCAACATCACACACACCCAAACAAATAAACTCACACAAAAGCACACATAGAGGCCAAATAACACCCAACAAATGCACACACTCACCCAAACCACACACATCCAAACATACACCAGACACACATGCAGCTGCAAAACATACAGTCACACACACCACAATCACACCAGCCACCTCAACATCACACTCATCCAAACTAACACACTCACACAAAGGCACACAGACAAAAACACCAACCAAACCCAAATGCACACGCTCTCCTGAACACCAAACATCTGCCAAAAGACACACACCCAAACATACACAACATACACCAGACCCACATGCAACTGCAAAACAGACACACACACACACACATCAACTAATCTACCTCCCAAACCCAATCATCTCCCAACCCTCCAACCTGTACTCCTCCAGCCAAATTCATGTCTTACCTGTCCCTGAGCCCTGTAAAACCGAAACCCAGCCATCCCAGGGAGGATCCTCGAGGTGCCTACTTTCTGCCACTTGACAGTCTGTTTAGGAGGCACATTCCAGGCAAAAAGCCCACAGGCTGATGCTGTGCATCATGGCTGTCCTCCATTTATATATTTTTTTTTGTTTTACTAAAAAATTAAGAGAAGTATTTCATTTGTTAATAAGTTTTTTTTTTTTTACAAATTTCACCCTGACATTATTATTCGTAATAATGTTAATGATGAAAATGTGAGATACATAAACTTATTTACATTCATGACAGTGAACACAAAAGCTTTTTTAAATAACATTTTTGTACAGTGAAAGCATTTGTGATAAACATGTGTAATGGACATGGACATTTTGGTGGAAGCATTCATCATGATAATGGACACTGACATCAAAATTAAATGTTTTTATTTTTTATTGTTAATACAGGTGTGTTTATTTAAAATTGATTAGTGATAAAAATAAACACATAGAGGTGCGTGGCCAACCAACATGGCCGAGCCTACGTAAGCCTTTGAGGCTCCACCGACCACTCCGCAGTATTTGCCATTGGACACCATCCCCACACTTTTCTGCAGGTCCTGCGATAAAGATGGAGTTTCTTGTAGGCTGGCACAACGCCCTCACTCCACAAATGTTTGTTTCTGGCTGACCTGACCTTGGGCAGCGCTTCAGACTAGAGTATCACAGGTCGCACTCACACCTTGCTGAGGCGGGGCGACCTCATTATTGAAGGCAGCCAAATAAGCGGGGTTGGAGATGGCTCCTCTGAACCCGGCAGAACCTGGCCTCATCGATAGTGACTGAGCCCATTAGTAAGCACCATTGAATCCCTCATCCCCGATATGAGCTTGGTGACATGATGCTTGGCCCTGGGCTCGCAGCAGCCTGCATACCTGGTGAAAGACAATTTCTCATGCCATCCTGCACAGTGAAAAATCACAAACCAGATTGGAAAAGAGTGCCAGTGACACCAGGGCTCCGCAGGGTGTAGGGAGCGAGTTTCTCAAACAAGGCCTACTTCAGAATATACCTGACTCTAACATGATACCTGCCTGACTTTAAGCACTACTCAAGACTTGCACGTTGTGTGGGTGCAGGGAGCCATTGGTTATCTCTTAAAACATCCACCACCTGCTGGCTGGAGGCTTGGAGTGCCCTGTCTGCCAGTCCATCCTTAAACGACGTTACAAACACATGAGCACCCTAGGATAAGAATAGTGTCCTCAGTAGGCTGAATTTCTTCTCTGGTCCTCTACGCATGCAAGCGGCCCCATCCCTGCTTAGCTGCCACATATGAATCAGGGACCTATGCCTCCTAAAAAAGCCTGCAATAACAGAGTACACAATTATTTTACCTCACGAGGGCGCACATACCTACCTCGGATACTGCCACTGACCACACTATGGCTCTAATGAAAGAAGAATTCCTCCCTTCCTTTCATGTCTTTGAAATTGAATTACAAGAAGAGATTGAGGCAGACATTGCTGCCGCCTTTGACTCCTTTAAGGCTGACATCTACACTTGGATGACCATCTTGCAATCTGATATTGACTCCACTGGTCTGCGCACTGTGGACCTTGAAGCGAAAGTACATGACTTGTTGCAGTGGGCGCCTACCTTGCGTCAAGAAGTAGAGTATCTGAATTTGCAACTGCAACTGTCCAATGTGAAATGTGAAGATCTGGAGAATAAATCCCATAGGAATAACATATGAGTGAGAGTTCTGGAAGAAGGGATTGAGGGCCCAGATCTGGAAGCCTTCATTGTCGATCTGTTCGCAGAACTGATGGGATCAGGGCAACCAGAGATCAGAGTGGAACAAATGCACAGGGTTGGACAGTGGCCATGGCTGGAAGGAGATGACCCAGAGATATACTGGCCAAACTGAGTTCCCATAAAATGAAAGAATTGATTCTTAAGGCAGTGTGCCAGAAAAACACAATCATCTTCCAAGGAGGAACCTGTTCACTGTTCCTAGAAATTGTTCCAGCAACGCTAGCCCAGAGGCTTCAATTTAAACCCATAACGAATGCTCTTCGACGTGACAGTGTGACATACTGTTGGACTTACTCTTTTGGGATGACATTTGAATTCCATAGCAAACAGCACCATTTTACAGAGTGAGCTGATGCAGCCTCCCTTTTGGGTCTCAATGTCAACTCCTTAGGAGGCCTCTAGGGCTCAGAGTGGAACACCCACTAATCGATGCGCTGGTAGCCCTGATGCTGTAGATTGGCAATCCCATAGTAAAGGGAAGCTAGGAGGCAAGAAGTGAGCCTTGCCCTACTACCTGACTCTGTAGGTGCTATGGTACCTATTTGGACACAATATCTACTTTGAAGAGGCCATGGTGCTTCTGAACGGCCTCCCTGAACCTGTCTTGATATGGGTCAGACGAGGAACCTGGATTGATGGACCCACTGCTTGGTGCGGGCCCCTGGGGCCTCGACACTCTACACCAAACATGCCAGGTGATTTATAGGAGATGGTGGTCCATGTTTGTAAGGTTTTGCAATTGCATACTGCAAGAATGCTTGGGGGAGAATGTTCACTGTACCCTCAGTGTTTGGAATAGAATGGAATTTGAATTTGAGTTTAAGAGGGAGGAACTCCTCCCAGATCTTTGTTTGTTTGCTTATTTGTTAGTTTGCTACTGCTCTGCATGGAGGTGTTACAGGTGGAGGTGGGCCAGATTGGAAGTGGGGCTAGGGAGATGATGTGGAACGGAAGGTGCACATTCTCTATTTGCGCCCTTTCTGGAGACATAGGCAATTATTGTTCCTTCTTATACTAGATGGTTCTAACTACTTTAACTTGGCACGTTGAGGGTTTAATTCTCCTCATTAGCACTCTCAGAATTGGAAATATGTGCTTGAAAGACGTCTTGATATCCTAGTATTCCAAGAGACTCACCTTAGACGGATGGAGACACATTAACTGCACCATAGATCCTACCCCCTAACATTTACCTCATTGGCCAACACGAAACACAATGGAGTCGCATTCCTTTTTCATTCCTCAGTCAACTTCCACTTTATTAACAGTAAGGCGGACAAAGAGGGGAGGCTTTTGATGGTTAAAGGCCTTATTGATGGTCGAGCCTGTACTATTGCTTCTATCTATACCCCTAGTACCGGCTAGGCAGAATTCCTCCGCTCTGCACTCTCCATACTAGTTGACTTTGCGGAAGGCACAATCATCCTGCTGGGAAACTTTAATCTCATTTGGGATCTGACTTTACATAGTACGCATCCATACAGGTCTTCCGCTGGTCTGTTCCCTAAAAATATTAAAACAACTCTACACCAACTGGATCTGATAGACACCTGAAGATCTCTCAGCCCCAATGTGTGAGATTATACTTTGTTTTCCCACACCCAAAGAACCCATTCTTGACTGGACCATGCGTTTATTAGCCAATACCTAGAACAAACTGTATTGTCCGCCACCATTCATGCATCTACCATTTCAGACCACGCATCCCTAGAAATAGTCCTAAACTGTTATACTCCTCAATCAACTTATCACCGATGGTATTTCACTAATATACTCTTGAGAGGCCCTGTGTTTCATACAGAACTCCATAAGGCAATTAGGGAATTTTTCCAGTTTAATGTGAACAATGACATTGACCCCTCCCTTACTTGGGACACCTTCAAAGTGGCCATCCAGGGAAAATGAATTTCGCTGATGAATAACCTAACCAAGCAAAGATCGAAGGAAAGGGTGATGCTAGAAAATGAACTATTGAAAGCCGAAAAGCCCACAAGCCAGCACCCGCCCTTTCCCTACAGAGGAAAGTCACAGCCCTCCGAAGGAAGGTTAAGGCTATTTAGTTAACAGTGCAGAATTGTCTTTTTTATGACTTAAACAAACTACGTATGAAAGAGGAAACAAGGTGGGCCACCAGTTGATGAGGCAATTATGATGCAGACAGGAAAAATCCTACATTAGATGGAATTATGATGAAACAGGTGTGCCTCGGCTTAATGAGGGAGGGAAGACCAGGGCATTTCAAGAATTTTATCAAAAGCTCTATATAGCTGACCCCAGAGTTGATTAGGAACAGTTAGCCTACCTGCCTGACATCCACCTTCCCCAGGTCTCCTCGACTCTCCATGACACCTTAAGTGCCCCCATTATGGTAGATGAAGTGCAACAGGCTATAGAGCTGCTTAAACTTCATAAAGCTCCTGGGCCCGACGGCTTTAATGCACAATTCTATAGGACTTTTAGCCTGGTTTTGATCCCAAATCTGACAGATTTGTTCAACCACATAGTGGACTCCTGGGCGGTCACTCCCTTGATGGGCGAGGCTCTAGTCTTGGTTATTCCAAGACTGGTGGAACATTTAGATTTCTGTGCCACATACCAACCAATAGCTCGTATCAATTTGGACACCAAACTCTACATTAAAATCTTGGCCCGCACACTAGACAATGTGATGCCAGATCTGATACACCCAGATCAGTATGGCTTTATAGAAGGATGCCAAACCCATGATAACCTCTGAGGACTTATTTATTTGATAGAGAAGACAAAGAAGAAGGTTGTCCCAGAAGTCCTGCTAACGTTGGATTCTGAAAAGCCCTTTGATAGGATGGACTGGGCCTTCCTGTTCCACACTTTCTGCTGCTTTGGGTTCAATGACCGCTTCGTCGGCATGATCCAGGCTAATTATAGCTGTCCCCTATCCAAAGTCTTGGTGAATGGGACAGCGTCTGATTTCTTTGGCCTTTCTGAGTGTTCGCGGCAGGGGCACCCTCTTTCCCCTCTGTTGTTTACCCTCAGTATCAAGACTGGCGGCAAGACTGAGAGTGATTCCCTCTATCTGGGGAATCCCCTTTGGATCCGATGAACACAAACTTTCACTATTTGCTGATGATATATTGCTTTCCCTCACTTCAGCTAGAACTTCATTGCAGGCAGTGCAAGCTGAACTCCAACGGTACAAATCAGTAAGAGATAGCTCAGATCCTTACCTTCCAGCTAGTGAAGAGAGACATAGTTTACCTGGGAATACGGCTAACACCTAAAGTGGCTTATCTGTATAAAGCCAACTATCCTCCACTTTTGCGACATCTTATTAGAGTTGAAAAGATGGGCTCCACTCTATTTAACCTGGTTGGGCCGTGTCAAACGCCATCAAAATGTTCGTCCTTCCTCGTCTCTTGTATCTGTTTCAAAGGCTCCCGATTGAGGTAAACAGAGATTTTTTTGCTGCATCACATTCTCTGTTTATTAAATTTATATGGCAAAACCAGAGGGCCAGATTGGCATATCGTCTTTTGACTCTACCTAAAAAGGAAGGAGGACTGAGCTTACCTGACGTGGTACTTTATTATAAAGCAGCTCACCTCAGAATTATCTCTGAATGATCTGTAAGGGAATCAGATAAACATTGGCTCCATATGGACTAGGCCATAGTGGGCAGGATGATTTGGACATTATTTGGAAACATAAAAGTGACCGCCCACGCAACGCTTATTTAAGCACCCCGGTGGCCACTACATTGAAAACTTGGGATGCGGTCACCAAAGCTAAGGAGCTCACAACTTTTTCCTCTCCATATATGCCTATCAATGTTAACGTGGCTTTCCCCCCGCCTTGCAGCTTTGCCCTTTTGATAGATGGAAAGATGGGGGATATCTAGCCATCTCACATTTGTTCCATGAGTAGGACATCTTAACATTTGAGAATTGTTGTCGAGATTTTAACCTACCGGCCTCAGAAGCGTACCACTACACCCAATTGAAACATTGGGTTCTTCAACCTGATGTGAGCCAGGTCACTCCCAGAGATCTCTTATCCAACAAGCAATTCGTACTGAGTGTGGGAACCACCAGAGGTAGTATTTCTTTTCTCTACACTGTCCTAAGATCAACCATGCTTACACACACATTCTGATATGTTACAGTCTGAGAGCAAACGCTGGGGACTACTAATGATTGAAGGCAACGGTACACTCTTTGGCATGAGGTACATAGACACAATCACTCAATGAGACTGCACAAAGCCAACCTTAAAGTTATCCATGATTGGTATTTTCTTATATGACAGACAGGTGCTGGAGGGGCTGTGGGTTACTAGGAGACTGTTACCACTTCTGGTGGGATTGCCAGACTATCCGCCCTTACTGGGATGAGATTCTTGCACAAATAAAAGACATACTGGGCTACCCTGTCCCCTCGACCCCGGAGCACATTCTCTGAGGATTCTGGGACCAATCTCTTGCATTTCAGACATGCAGTGACAGTGCGTTCCTTTGGTTGTGCCTGGGCATTGCCAAGATGACTCTGGCATCGGCTTGGAAGAAACCAGAAGTACCATTGATGTCTCAGTGGCACACACGCCTATGGCATTTGCTTACCATGGAGAGATTGACTGACATGATGACTGACACCCGGAAAGACTTTGAGTATATATGGGGCCCTTAAGTACAATATCTCTTGAGGGGCTTCCCTCTCTTTCGTGCCCCACCCGGACTAGAGCCCTTCATCTTTTTCATATATAAAAACCCTTACCGCACTACTGTGACCTCTTTGGAGACTTTCCTGCCCTGGGGCCCCTCACAGCTCCCCCGGACCTTTCCCTCCCTGTCACCTAGCCAATGGAGTTCTCATCATGCAGGCTATGTTTGATTTTTTTGTATGTTTATGTTTACAATACTTCACTGCAGTTCACTATTCAGCAATGTGACCTCTCTTTCTCATTCATTGATTGATGAACATGTATCTGCTTGGCTTGATTGCATTTATGAAACTTCCTGTCTTTAGCTTATTATGGGGGTTGGGCCTTTGAAGGGTATACCATCACTGCCTGTGTCTTATGTTTGAAAACAAAATAAAAACAGTTTGTCAAAAAAATAAACACCTATGCATTACACATTTAAAGCATTTAGAGTAAATTCAAATGTAATAATATACAGAAAATGCACTAGGCAAGGAGAAATATGGCATCAATAAATATATGAGATGTTTTACGTTTTGAACTAACATTAATTTTACATTTATTGTAAAACAAATGCTTTTCCTTGTCAAGTGCAATTTCTACTTTTATTAATGTCTAATATTCTAATAATCTGTAATGCATATGTATGTGATTTGATAGTTTACAATAAATGGTTAAACACAACCGTATGGACACATTTTGAATTTGGAATTAATGTCACTTTTTGTGTAGGTGTCATTAGCATGAAGGCAGATTGCACCAAATTAACATAGGGTTAATATGAAAAATCACAGTGCAATTTTTACATCATTCTGGGAACATAGGTTTAGTATCAAAAGATAACATTATAAAATTTGCATCACTCTGGGAACATATGGTTAATGTCAAAAACACAAGCGATTGGTTTTATCACTGTCACATTACAGTGTAAGTTGAACATAGCAATGACAAACTTAGCAATAACAAATGTATGCACAGAACATTGTTTTTATAACAATTGCATGAAAGGATTTTCTTTCTGCAATATATAGCAAGTAATAACGATAAGGCTCATTACTTGACAAGCGGCGAGCATGTCAATGACCTTAAAGTCAATGATGTGCCTTCTCAGACACACCACACTCCAAAACATCCAACTGTCGAATATCAAGTCAGTGAATGTCAGGTTTGAACAAATGAATGCCTTTAAAGTGCATGCAATGTGTTACTGCTCTTTTAGTGGTTAATTCTATTGATCGCTTCGTCTCCGTAGAAGCGGAATCCAAGATACAGGACTGAATCGAGAAGATCAAATGTGGAGAAGCAGAAACTCCTTCTCTGCAGCCGGTGACCTTTATAGCAAGCAATTCACTTAGGCCGGATGTAGCTTAAATACCTGTTGCATCTGGCCACACCCAGTCTGAGTCATAGGGTTGCTAGAGGCTTGAGCAACATGTGTTTTAAACAGGCATTGATCCCAACAAGCTTTGGTTTCTGTAAACAAGCATTGTTCTATGTAAAACATTCTTATGGATCTACAACAAACATAGGTGCCTGGCAGATGATTGGCTTAAACGCTTTTTACTGGAGCACATCCAGGTTTACAGGCCCAGCACCCTGGTAAAAAAAATGGTTGCACTCCCTCTGACAGCCACTTCTGCCTATGGCTCCATCGACGTAGGAGAAAAATTCTGACGGAGACGATGGTCCTCCAAAGAACTTTTATTCATCGACCCACCAACACTTAAATTGAGTGGGCAGACCGCCTGGTTGGCAAATGCAGGAACCAACAGAAAAATGATAGCAGAACTAGATCCACCAAGATCTAAATGAGACCCTTAATTCTTTTGTTTGTTTTTTTCCAGTTTTTTATAGCGCAGGCTTAACCCAAAGGTTTTGGAGTGCTTTACATGAGCATCAGTTACATTACACAAGGACATATTCATTTTTGTTTTAGGCATGGGGAGATCATGTGATTTGCCCACAAGCAAAGAATGCAAGTTGAAGCCGAAACTTGAACATGGTACCCTAGGTGCAAAGTCTGCAGCTCTGGCTGTAACTCCACATTCTCTCCCCTAAGTGTAACAAATAGTCAACTGATAAACTGGATAAAATGACATAAACATAGCAAACAATTTAAAGGTGCTTTTCCACTACTGGATAACTCAGAAAATATGTCCTCATTTCAGTTTTTTAGAGCACTAACCATAATTTGTATGGGAATAAGACTCTCTCAATTTTTATAATTTCTAAAGGAAATGCTTTCGGTATTACAGTTTTGATTACATTAAAATGATGTCAGGTGTGCCACATCTTTGTATTAAATATAGAATGTTAGCAATATAGTAGTTTGTTATAATACTGTGGGGAGGCAGAGGTCAGACTCAGATAATTGAGGGCAGGGAGAAGGGTGCAAATGCAACAAGTTGAGCATGCTGAGCAGGCAGGAGGGGCAGTGGCTGCACAGCGGATCATGAAGGACAGGGAAAAGGGGGACAGGGGTGAGAAACCAACCATGCAGGACAGGCAAGAGAAGCTGTGGTAATATAACAGACAAATGAGGGCAGAAGGAAGAGGCTGTGTCAGTACAACCATACATCCCAACAGACCCAATTCAGGCAGGGGGCTCCCGATGTTTAAGCCCAAAATGGCTTTATTTTATCTGTCTCCTGCCAAAACCCTCCTCTTTTTCAATGTAAGGCAATAGGGGAAATCAACTTCCCAGATTTTTTTTCAAAATCTCACTCTGACCAAGTTCAAAATGTTGGTAAGTATTGTACATTGGATCACGGAGGGCAGGAGGAATGGGGTAGGGACATGGACTCGGATAACAGAGGGAAGGAGAGATTCCAGGATTCCCTTTTTCTTTAATTAACGCTTGGTCCTTGCCAAAACATGCTGATAACATCTGTGAGTTCTTATGAGAGGAAATTCGTAATATGCTGTTTGTGACTGAAACCTGGATATCTGAATCATCCTTCCCTGCAATCTTCTCGGCAATCCCAAAAGGCTACAAAATATGTAAAGGGTATTGTCCGAGTGGCAGATGAGGTGGGTTACCAGGGACTTTAGAGATCATTTTGATTGTACAACACTTCCAGTAGTGGGTTTGGAAGGTACAGAGGCACTTGGTTTTTGCCTCACCCTCTCCTGGTTGCAGTCGTAGTCTATAGACCCCTAGGCCCAGCAGGCCCTTTCCCTAATTCCTTGTGTAATGCTTTGACCCATTTGATCTTGAGGTATGCTCATTTTATTCTTCAGGGAGATATGGACAATACATAGGAGAAGGAGATGGTCTCTTTGCATGAGAGTATAACTTCCTTGGCCTTGCCACAATTTGTGTTCAATCCCAAGCATCAACATGCTCATGTTTTAGGTCAGGTATTCACTAATGTAACACTGGAGGGGGATACCCCCATTCCGCTAGTTTGGTCTGACCACCATCTGATTAAATTTAGGTAGGCATGTGTAGGGAGGACTCAGTCACATGGTGGATCAGTGTCTCAGGTGTTGAAAGTTTTTCATAAGATTCAGACAGAGGCCTTTAGTAGGGCATTGGAGGAGAAAATGCCTTCTCTATTGGATGAAGTGGTTACTGATGTTGGCCTTTTGGACAGTTGGATTGGCTGCCCTTGGTTGGCATCTAAACTGCTGCAGCTCTTAAGCCTTCTTGTCCTTGGTACACACTCCCTCAAAGAGATCAAGAGTGAGTGTACGCATCTTGAAAGACGGAGCAAATCATAAAATCCGACTGCTAAAAACGTATACAGATGCTTAAAAGAAAGTCACAAAGAGATCAAAATTGCAAAACATCCTACTTTGATGATACAATTGCAAATGCTGGTAATAAGTCTAGGGAAAATTTTAAAATTCTAAAAACCTTCACATCCCCAGAGGCTAGCATAGAGCGCCAGGGGCCCACAGTGGAATGGTGTGAACAACTGGCTCACTTTTTCCAGACCAAGATTGTGAATATCAAAGCCAGTCTTCTCCCTTCCATGCAGCTGGAGGAGACTGTGGGGGGGATTTTGCAGCCTGAATCTTGATAGGTTTGACCCTATCTCCTTGGAAGCATCTCTTTCAGCAATCTGCATCCTTAAGTCTGGGTCTCCGTCTGACCCATGCCCCCCATGGAGCTGTTGGCATTAGGGGCAGATGTCAATAATCCTTTGGCCAATAAACATCTGATTGCTTTCCTATCATCAGCCATAGTGCCTCGCTTCTGGAAGCATGCAAAAATGTTGCCTCTGCAGAAGAAACCCCAGACTGACCCAGGTGAACTATCCAGCTACAGACCTATTTCTCAGCTTCCAACCCTCTCGAAAGTTTTGAAGAAGCATGTTGACCATCAGTTTTCCCAGTACTTGGAAAGTAATAATTTATTGCATCCAAGACAATCTGGCTTTCGTCCCAGTTTCTGAACAACACACTAGTGGAAGTGGAATTAAGGGGCTTGTGTAGGACTGGATGGATTTGTTCCTGGAAGGAAGAGGTCTGGTGCCCTCCTTTTTCCTCTGCGTCTTGTGATGTGCAAGTGGGAGTGTGACAGGGCTCAGCTCTGAGCCCTACTCTATTTAATATTTATCTCTCTCCTCTTGATCTCTTGGCAGAGGCACTGGGAGCAAAAATAATCTCCTACGCTAATGACACCCAGCAACTTTTTTCTTGGGGCAGGTATAAAGTGTTCCCTGGTGAAAAAATTAAAACCTGTCTAACAGCATAGGGACTTGTTTTGTCTGCTGGGTGCTACGTTTTCTACACTTTCACTGCTATGAAACAGGAAGTCCAGGCCTTAATAATATCGAGGCTTGACTAGGGTAATGGATTGTGCTTGGGTCTGCCTGACTATTTGATCAGTAAGTTGCTGGTGGTCCAAAACTGAGCAGCTCATACTCTTCTCGGTCTGCTGTTTCCCCATACTTAAAGGCATTGCACTGGTGTCTCATTAGGAAGAGGATACTTTTCAAGACCCTGTTGCTGGTACTTAGGGATCAGCATTAGTCTGGCACTGGGTACCTCGGAGCAAGGATTTGTTTTTATGCTCTATCTAGATGCCTGCATTAAGATAACCTTTTTCTGGCCAAATTCCCAAGGATCCAGTGGTCCAGAACGGGTGACAGGGCCTTTACAGCATGGAAAAAACTCACCTTTGAGTTTCAGAACATTTCAGCCACCTCCCAGTTTCAGAAGAAACTGAAAACATGGGTTTTAAATCAGGATTCATGGTTAGGTCTCCCAGCCTCTCAACATTTGAGATGCACAGTGTCAGGACATTCCTTGGAGTAATAGAGTGCTATATAAGTGCCCTTTACATTGTATGCCCTGTACAGGAGGGAGATGGGCATGGGCACCAAACATGGAAGGCTTCAGGGGTTGCAGAAGCACAATACCGGGAGTACGATACACCACACAGGGCAAGCGGGACAGCAGTGAAGTACAATCGATCATGAAAAGCAATAAGGAGGGGACAGAGCCATGCACATGGTCAACAGAGAGCTGAGGGGAAGAGGCAAGGGTAGCATGCTGACCATAGAGAACAGACAGAGAGGACAGTTGCAGTTTAACAGACTATGAAGGTCAGGGGCACAACAATGAACCTGACAAGGCAGGAGGGAGAGGAAAGAGGCCTGCCATGGAAAATAAAGGGCAGGGGGCAAGGGGGCAGAGGAGGAGCAGCAAGCTGACCACGGAGGGCAGGCGGGATGGGCAATGGAAGCACAACACCTGCTGCACACAGTAGATGGTCTATGCAGCTGATGTGTTATATGGCTGCAGCAGCTGGTCTCTGGTCAGGATTATTGGCCACCCCCTTGTTACATATGGCCAACGGCCATGCACAACAGAGGGTTGCCTGCTCTCAGTGGTTAAAGTCCCACTGCAAACAACATAATGCCATGTGATTGGAGGGCTGGCAGCCCATGAAGAGGTTGGGTGCAGGTTCTGGCCGGAGGCCAAGCCCTTCACCCAACTCCCCGCTACTCATGGTTAAAGGATGTGTGCAGTGGGGTAGTTCACTGAATATGATTAGTAATACACAGAAATTCAATGAAAAAAACAAAGGTTACAGTGACATTGCAGTTAGGTATGCTAATAGGATATTTCCTTACATTAAAAAAAACCAGACATTCACTGCAAAAAGCAATGTTTAAAGTGACAGTACAGTTAGGCATAGTAAAAGGATCTTCCCTTATGTTAAAAGCCCTACAAATGCATTGAGAACCCTAGACAAAACACTGAAATTGACCAGTTATGGTTTAGTAAGGCAACTATACCTTGAGCACTTGACATTCACTGCTTATCTCTTCACATATTACATCCCTCATTAAATATTAAATTACATTTTTGATTAAATCAATGATTACATATCCAATTACATCTCAAATGATTTCATGGATGACATGACTCATGACATCATACATTATTCTGGCAATGTACTATTGGGTGTGTGGACTTGAAGTAATTCACATTCTGCTACACCTGTGGCCAATTTTCAATTCACCTGAATAGGAATACTTTCTTAAAGGTTTCACTTCACTTGCAAATTTAAGTAAGGAGGTTGCTAGGTATGCATTTGCCTCTGCAGAGACACTATCTGTCAGGCCTTTTGGGCAACCCTTCATAGTGTGGTTAAATACACAACATTCTTGAGATGGCGACAATGGCACAATGGCATTTATTTTAGAGCTGTGCCTCAGTGTAGGACAACCCATCTCTAATTAAGAAACTGCTATATTCGACATTATTCAAAATGTTCAGTCCTTTGAAATCTCCAGCAAAATTCTGGAAATAAAAGTATGTACCCTTATAAACTTCCTTGCTACATACAATTTGTCTATGCCACTCTATTATGACTAACATGGGCATATGCCCAGATATGTATCTTCATGAGTTTAAGAGCTGGGAGTAACGGACAGAACATAGCATGGAGTAATGGATTTTCTCACTCCAATGGTGACTTCCCTTTCTCATACTGAAGACTGATGTTAGTGTCTTCAGAAGGTTCTGTTTGATTTTAACAATGCTATAGTCTTGGGTGTGGGTGGTGACAGACATACAAGATGTGAAATCTGTTTAGCCACTAGATATGACTCCAATACTTGTGTTAAATATTGACCCTTCCCGGCTACCCAGTTGCTTTCTTCATATAGTTTTGACATGCACATCCTCAATCTGGTGCAGTCCAATAAAAAATACCTAATGATTTTATCATTCTATGTAAAGCACTTTGTAAGGAAATCAAAAACGTGTATTCTAAAATGTGTTTTTTTTGTACATTAACACTGTAGATCAGTGTTCCCAACCGGGGGTCTGTGATGCCTCCTCAGGGGGTCAGTGACTGCTTAGAAAATTAATTAATATTAACAGATTAATAAAGTTAAATTAAAGTGGCTAAATGTACAATTGAACATTTTGAAACTTGGAAATTTGAAACTGGAGGCTAAAATTAAATTAGTATCCCCAGATCTATTCATGGGAGCGGTGCAGGTGCATCAAGCAGAATATATTATGATACATGGACAATGCTTGGCTTTAATTGAGTTTGGAAAAGCTCCAACCTTCCTATTAAAATTTTAAAAAAACATTTTTTATTGTATTTCTTTGCAAATTAAACAAAATATGTTATCATTTGTGTATGTGTTTGATAAATGCCTATTTCTGTATTTTGTGTGTGTTGCTTTGTGGTTCAAATCTTTGACAATGTTTAGACCTTGGACCCCAACTTCCAGTAATGACTCAGTGGGGGGGGGTCCCGAATTCCAATAATGATTCAGGAAGGGGTCCCCAGGTTCCAGTAATGATAAAGTGGTGGTCCACGGAAGCCATGCTGTAGATCTTGTTTCACAAGGCAAGTATAAAAAAAGAAAATAAGGTGCAATGTAGGACAATGTAACATTTGCTGATAGGATTCTTTATTTACATTGTTTATTTTACAATTGGGGAGGATTCATTAGTAGAAGCTTGCATCACAGATAGGCCTGCAAGGTTGAGCTTGTAATGTGTGGTGATTAATGGTCTAAGAGCAGTTCTGTCATTGTGAAAGCTATGTCATTTGAGATATCATCAGTGATGTCATCAGTAGTGTCAGCTAACATGATATGAGTGACGTAGTATATGATTTTATAAGCAGTGCGTGCAGGGTGCAAGATACAGCCTGCTGAGTAAACTATAACTGGTGAATTTCAGTGATTTTGTTTGGTTTTGAAACAGTTTGTACCTTATTTCAACACCTAACTATAACAGAACTGTAACCTTTCTTTTGCTTCAGTAAATTTCAGTTTTTAAAAAAAAACAAGTGATGATCTTATTATCATGTCGAACTATAATGTCACTTTAACCTTTTTATATTACCATACATAATTGTAATGTCACTTGAACACTTGTTTTTTTCAGTACATTTCGTTTTTTTCATCACAATGAGCCAACTCCCCTGCTGCGTACAGCCTTTGGCCGCGCACAGTAGGGGATTGGCCAAAGGGTCTGCTCCATACTACCAGTTATTTGCTCACGTGATGTTTCCAATTCTGCATGAAAGAATAATGTAAATGTGTGGCAAAATAAATGTTGTAATGGTTCTGATAACTAGCGTAGACATGCACAGAATGCAGATGTTTTCCTTCCAGCGGCTTGTGGTGCTGTAAGTTATGGAAAGCAGTGACATATTGGAATTACAAATTTTGCAGAAAACAGCAAAGCCCCACAATTTTCCCTGTGCAAATTTCAGGTGAATGAAAAGACTAGCGATTCAATAAAATCGAGCGATATGAATATGGTGTCAAAAAATCGTCACTACAATAATATTGTGGAGTAGAATAGAGAAGGTAAGAATGTAGGCCCTCATTACAACCTTGGCGGTCTTCACAGAAGACTGCTGAAGCTGCGGGCGCCAGAATACCGCCAGTGCTGGCGGTATTTCTGGCTCCCTATTTTAACTTTTCCGCTGGGCCAGCAGACGATATCAGTGTTACTGTCCGCTGGCCCAGCGGAAAAGTCACATAAACATTGCTGCCGGCTCACAATAGAGCCGGTGGCAATGCTGATGTGCAGCGGGTGGAGTAGCACCCATTGCGCATTTCACTGCCCGAAATTCGGGCAGTGAAATGCGCGATGGGGCTATGCCTGGGGGCCCCGCCACTGCCCATGCCAGGTGCATGGGCAGTGCAGGTGCCCCCAGGGGCACCCCAAGTCCCCCTTACCGCCAGCCTTTCCTTGGCAGTGTTTTCCTCCGTGGCCAAGCTGGCGGTCGGGGACTCATAATCCCCATGGCAGTGGTGTCTGGCGGTATAGTGGAGGGTCCGGCGGTATGGCCATGGCTATTGCGCCACAGTCATAATAGCTGGCGGAACACCGCCAGCCTGTTGGCGGTTCTACCGCCAGTTTACCACCGGCCGCCAGGGTTGTAATGAGGCCCATGATGTCCTTATGTATGTAATATCATTTTAATCTGTCATTGAATATAGTATTATTGAGTTAATTATTTAATATTTTATACGGTTGCGTCACCAATCATTTTTTTATTTATTCAGTAACTGTTAGTTATATTAATTTAAGACTACTGCCCTCAGCATCTCTAACTCTGTTGCCCCTTCGACCTTGGCAGATCCTGTTAACCAGGGACCACCCACAAGCACCACGAGCCAAGCCAGCGAGGAATGTATTCCGTACCTGTCAATTGTTCCACACATTCTGGGGTCCACTCGCATGTCCAACCTACCTAATTCATATATAGCTGGGGTCACATCCAGCGCGGTTCACATGGCACATAGCGAGAAAGCCACTGGTCCTAATATACCCGAGGGAATTAGTATGGTTCCTAGCAGTTCCTCCCCCTGTAGGAAATATCCTCAGAATAAAGCAGGGTCCATAAAAACAGAGGATCTCGATAAGGTACTCAGCTGGAATATAGCAGGGTTGGAAAGCAAATTACAAAGTCCAGGATGGGGCAGTCTTATTGATGATCACCTGATCTGCCTCTTCCAAGAAACGTGGGCATTAGAACCCAAATATAGACTAGGCTTTAAAAGCTATTGGGTTCCAGCACGCAAGTCCTCTTCTGGGAGACCATCGGGAGGGCTGCTTGCGTGGATCAACACTTCTCTTAGGTGCAAGATAGAAGAAATAGATACGGGTTGCCCTGACTTGCAAGTCCTATTAATAATGATTTCTGAAGAGAGACCGTTACTTTTCATTAATATCTATAACAGGAATGTGAGCTCCCACACCGATTCTGATGTCCTGTCCATTTTGGACAGTTTTCTTTAAAACAATCCTTCCTTCTTTGTTTTGATTGGAGGGGATTTTAATGTCACTTTTGAACCTAATCCTCTAGTCCAAGGAATATGTAAAGAAGAGGATGCCCATTGGGGCATCCCTCAGCTAGTTTCCAACAAAAGACCAAGGCTGAATAAATCTGCGCGCTTACTGGCCGACATCACACTAGACCATGGCCTCCGAGCCTGCAATGGTCGCTCACGCTCGGATGTAAATCTACAAGCTACATTTAGGCGCGGGGGCCTCAGCAGTCGTATCAATTATACACTTCTTGACATCCGACTGTGGAGCCACATGTTTAATATGAGGGTTCAAAAGCAAATTGAGAGTGATCATGACCCGTTGATTTTATCAACCAGAGGACTTTTTCCTTTGTTTACTGTGCCCTACTCCAAGAGCCATGCCTCCCAGCTGGCTCTAACAAATAACAGACGCAACATAAAATGGGAATCTGTTAATTCTTCCCCTAATCACCTGGCATCCATTTACAACCTGCTTGCCAACCAGATGGAGTGTATGATCCGCCTAAATGAGAACGGGGAGGGTGACAGAGTCTTAGCAGCCCACACTGACTTGTTCCAATCTTTAACCCCTTTGGTGCGGGCGTCGGCCACTGGCCGACGCCCACACACCCTCCCTGGTGCGGGTCACGACCAGTGGCCGACACCAGGGAGGGGGTTAAAAATCCTCCGGTGCAATGCACCGGAGGATTATTTATTTTTATTTTTTTACGTTAGGAGACGCGGAAGAGCTTCCGCGTCTCCATCCCACCCCCCTCCCGCCCCCTTATGACGCGGCGCGCTGACGTCACAGTTTTTCCCCACCGGAGAAGGAGAGAAGCAGGTAAGCGTTCTCTCTTTTTCCGGTGGGGAAAAAAAGGCCAAAACGGCCTCCCCAGATGCCAGGGAGGCATCGATGGAAAGGGGAGGCTCTCCCCTTTCCATCGATGCCTCCCTGGCACCGTTTCCTGGCCGTGGATCACAGCGCGGCTGCGATCCACGGCCAGGAAACGCCCCTAGGCACCAGGGATCTTCTTTGGGGGGGTCGGCCCCCTCGTAAACGGGCCGCCCCCCCCCGGGGGCAATATTTAATATAGTACACAGTTTTGGGGGGCGATCGCGCCCCCCAAAATAAAAAATAAATAAAAAATAAATAAATAAAATGGCGGGGTCGGCCCTTGGAACACGGGCCGACCCCAGGGGGGAAAAACAAACGTGTAGTTTTGCCTGGGGGGGCCGATCGCCCCCCCCAGGGTAAAAAAGAAAAAAAATAATAATAATTTGTTGGTCAGCCCTTAGGGTGACCATCAATGGGGCCAATTTTTTTTTATACATGTGTGCTTTGGCAAGGGCAAGCACACATGTATAAAAAAAAGGTTTGTGACATGAGTGTCGTGTTTTCTTTCTCTCTCTCTCTCTCATATATATGTGTATATATGTATACACATATATATATAGATATATATAGATATAGATATATATATATATACATATATATATATATATATATATATATATATATATATATATATATATATATATTATTTTTTTCAGGACAAGCATTGCAGCGTCCATGTGCTGCTTTTCTGACTTGTTGGTGTGTATCTGGGCTTCTAACAACGCCCACCTCACGCCCATCACTACCACTCATTCGTGGGCTTGCCCTTCAAAAATCCTTTGATGACATTGGAAAATGATTTACCTTTGTCCCTCCTTGGGGAGGTTTTGTTACCGCCTTGGCCATCGCCCCTGGTACAAGGCTAAGTGCACTTTTGCAGTTACGTTTAACTGCGAGCGAACTTCTTTTCCTTTTGTGTAACTCTTCACATGATGCTCATGGTGGCCGTGGCGCTGTGAATCGGCTCTCTTATGTGAAAGAGTTTAACTTTCAATAATCAATTTATGTGGCAAGAAAAGTTGGGTTAGGAGTTTATAACGCTAATAGCTCTAACTCGAGCAGATGCGAGACCCATTACATTGTAAATGCTTGTTATTCTTGTGTGTGTTGTTTTATAATGGTGAACAATTTCACCGCACTCCACGAGGACCGTGATCAAGACTCCTTGGTGAGTTGAAACACGTTGGTGGTTATTGACTGCAATAAAATACACTTTTATTTGTACTTCGTGGAGTGCGGTGACATTTTTCAGCATTAGATAATTTCTAGATTGGTCTTCTCTGTCACTGGGCACCGGCAGTGGAGTGTGCCGCCCAGCAACCCTTCAACCACTTTGTTTCTAAACATATATATATATATATATATATATATATATATATATATATATATATATATATGCAACACAAATTGGTTAAAAAGACTGTTGCGCAGTGCACTCCACTGCCGGTGCTCAGTGATGGAGGAGAGCAACCTCGAAAATATTTTGTGAACAAGAATCTCACCGCACTCCACGAGGTTCAAATTGACATGTTTTATCGCAAGTATAAACAATGAAAGAAAAGAGGGACTCATTTACTGAGATCAAGAATCCTTGAGAGTCGAAACGCGTACGTGGCTGTTGCTTGCAATAAAAGATGTCAATTTGAACCTCGTGTAGTGGGGTGAGAATCTTGTTCACACAATATATATATATATATATATATATATATATATATATATATATACATATATACAGTATATATATATGCATGCATGCATGTCTTTTCTGTAGTGGCAGTTGCCATAAAGTAGCTGAGTGGATTAGTAAAGGCAAGCGTTACCTGCGCTTTAAAACTAATGTAATGCCAGGGGGACTATGGAGATATGAGTGGCACTTTTGCTGGGTAGTACTGAGGGAATTAGAAGAGGAGGTAATGGGAGGCAGAGCACCAAAAATGACTGTTGCACAGGGTGTGTGGTAAGGTGAAGTAATACATTCTTTTTTGGGTTTTTTCAGTGTTTTCAGAAAATCTGCAGAATTGGAGAAGAAGCGAAGGTAAGGTGACAACATTTCCTGTTGTACACAACAAACATACCCACACGCAATTTTGTGACTATCTGCCTTCTACGTAGGCTAGTAATTTAGAGGGACAGTTTAGCCAGTTGCAGAGATGGCGTCTCGTTGGATGACTACTGATCAAGCCCTAGCTCGGGTTATGGAGGACAGTTCTGATGTAGGCTCAGAGACTGAGACAGCAGACACTGAGACAGCATCTGAGGGAGAGGACAATGGGGCAGATTCTGGGAGTGATTTTTCAGTCGGCGGAGTCCCATCTGACGACACCTCTTCCAGTGAGTCTGAAGGAGACAATGACGACATCCGTGCTGTCCCTTCGCAAGCACATTCGGGGCAGCGGGACCACATTGGGTTAGCCGAACCCAGAGAGCACGTGCTTGCTGCCGCAAGCACAGAGAGAGTGCTCTCTTGGCAGCCCCCCTGTTTGGTTCAGCCCCAAATTCCACCTTTTACTGGTGACGCTGGATGTAAAGTCGATACAGCTAACTTTTTGCCAGTCGACTACATCTATCTGTTTTTGGATGTTGACTTTCTTCAGAAAGTTGTGCAGCAAACAAATTTGCGTGCAGACCAATTTCTGAGGGAGCACGGAGGCACTCTAGGGCCCCGTTCTAGGGCACGCCAGTGGACTCCCACTTCGCTGGCGGAGTTGAAGATATTTTTGGGCCTTACGCTCAAAATGGGGTTAGTACAGAAACCCACCTTGCAGTCCTACTGGACGACTCGCACGGTTTGGGTAACTCCCATCTTTGCACCATACATGAGCAGAGATCGTTTTTTGCTACTGCAGCGCATGCTGCATTTCAATGACAATTCTGCTGCATTGCCCCGGGACCATCCAGATCATGACAGGTTGTTCAAAATTCGGCCTGTCGTGGAACATTTGTCTGCCAGGTTTCCAGAGATATATACTCCTGGAAAGAATATAGCAGTCGATGAGTCCTTGATCCTGTACAAAGGACGGCTGCTTTTCAGACAGTACATTGCGAGCAAAAGAGCTCGCTATGGCATAAAGCTGTACATGCTGTGTGAGAGCTCTACTGGCTATGTGTACAGCCTGAGAGTGTATGCAGGGAAGGATTCTACCCTAAACCCTGTAGGTTGCCCTCCTGTGTTAGGGGTCACAGGTAAGATTGTATGGGAACTTGTCCAGCCACTTCTTCACAAAGGTTATAACCTTTATGTGGACAATTTCTATACAGGAGTAGAGCTGTTCAGTGAGCTCTACAAAGCTGGCACTGTGGCCTGCAGTACAGTTCGTTGTAACCGCAAAGGATTCCCGCGGGAGCTTGTTTGCAAGAAGCTCCAGAAATCACAGAGTACTGCATTGCGTTCTAACGAACTGCTCGCAGTCAAGTTCCTAGATAGACGTGATGTATACGTGCTCACTACAATTCATGATGAGAGCACTTCTCCCATCACGGTTTGGGGTCAGATGGCCGAAGTCCACAAGCCCATCTGTATACTCGATTACAATAAGTACATGGGTGGAGTGGACAAGAACGACCAGGTTCTTCAACCATACAATGCGTGTCGTAAAACTCGCACTTGGCACAAGAAACTGTTTACCCACCTGATTCAGATGGCAACATATAATGCGTATGTTGTTTACCGTCAGACAACAACAGGAAGACTCATGACTTTCCTTGACTTCCAGTTGTCTGTAATTGAAAGCCTCACTGCTGTTACAGAAGAAGCAGCAGCCTCCACCTCATATGTTCTTGAGGATGTGGCAAGGCTGCAGGAGCGACACTTTGCTGATCGCATACCTAAAACACCCAAAACGGATCGTCCATGTCGTCGCTGTAAAGTGTGCTCAAAGCATGGAAAGCGGCAGGAGAGTCGGTATTACTGTCCCCAGTGTCCATCACAACCAGGCCTCTGTATCCCTACTTGCTTTACGTTGTATCATACTAAAGCAAAGTTCTGGGAAATCGACTGAGGTTGAGCTGCTGTTGGGTAATCCTTTCAGTGGCAGTGCATGGATACCGAACGTCCATGGGCCACTTCTTCGTTAGGCAAGGAGGCGCAGAATTTTACTTCATCATGGACTTCCTTTTGGCGTGGTCGGTGTTCTGTTCAATTAACATGCATTTTCTTCTCCCTACTGCATATACTAGTGGACAGAACATATGCCACATTGCCATGGAGTACCCTTTCTTCACCTGCATGTCTACCTTACTTTCAACAGTAGATATGCTCTCTCAGTTCGAGGAATCACTTTGTAGGGCATACTTGGAAGCCCCCAACTTGCTTCCACAAACTAGTATAGGTTCACTTGGCTATTATACAGGATTAGACAGGACTCTGATGAGAACAGAGACATGGATGGGTAAGGAAAGCTTATGGTAGGAGTGCCTTCACAGGGTTATTGCACAGGTAGAAGGCAGATAGTAAAGGTAGTACAGATGTACCTCATCTACACCTATGGATTCAAACCCATTGGTGCCATCCCAGCAGTGAAGGAGAATGACTTGTATAGGTCAGTGTTTGACCTGCTTTTCATGTTCATCCTCCATCAGAACTTAGTAGATGTTCAGTTTGCTGTATAAGTGCATTATAGTCACATCACTGCACATAATGTTGGCTGGGACATATGCTACGTTCTCATGGACTCCCCTATGTACCAAACACTACCCTTTTCCATAGCCTATGACCTTCTCTTTAGGGAACATCATGAGAAATCCCCAGCATGTCTCCCTTAGTTTCAAAGGTAGATATGCTCACTCAGTTCGAGGAATCGCTTTGTACGGCATACTCGGACACCCCCAACTTGCATCCACAAACTGGAAGGAGTTGGATTTAGCGCAGAGAGTGCGTTAAAGGTGCATGAAAAACATGTCTTCCTGAGCCTCAGGTGGCTGTCACAGGAGTCATTAGTAAAGGTTTGTTACGCATGCATTTGGTAATGTTAAGGAAGAAGGAGGCAGGTAGCCTATGACCTTCTCTTTAGGTAACAGCATGAGAAATCCCCAGCATGTCTCCCTTAGTTTCAAAGGTAGATATGCACACTCAGTTCGAGGAATCGCTTTGTACGGCATACTCGGACACCCCCAACTTGCATCCACAAACTGGAAGGAGTTGGATTTAGCGCAGAGATTGCGTTTAAGGCGCATGAAAAACATGTCTTCCTGAGCCTCAGGTGGCTGTCACAGGAGTCATTAGTAAAGGTTTGTTACGCATGCATTTTTTTTAATGTTAAGGAAGAAGGAGGCAGTTACTTGACAGGTGGTAAAATGTAGTCAAACTTATTCCGTTCTGTGGCGTGTGAATGTGATGGGCCCTTGTCTGGCAGCGGTAAGTTAATGTGAGTGGAGTGATTGATTGGATTGGGCCCGTGGCTGGCGATATGAAAGGGTTGTTTGTTGTGCGTGAATGGCGTGTGAATGGACCATAAAGAGGTTGGTGCCTGGACGCGGCTTTATGGCCCACCTTCAGAAGGCTTGGTTTCAATATTCAGATACTTTGATAAGTAATCATGCTTTGAAACCATAATTTCTGGTGGTGCTAAAACCAATCAGTGTGAGTGGTGGGTTAACTTTAACAAACTAGTACCAGGGGAGTCCAAGGGTGCAGGACTTGCATGGCTCTCACCAGTTTTCCTTCACCCAGAATCCCCTTGAAATTACATTATGTGCTTAAAAAACACATTTCCTTGCATTTCAATGAGCAGAAGTCCAGGGATCTGCAGGGATCCTCATAATTCCTACCACCCAGTGTTTCCCCACTTGTCCTGATAAAAACACAACCCCGCTTGTGTGCCTGCGCCTAGTGCATGCTTCAGGAATGAATCACTCCAGGGTTAACAGTAGACCTCAAGCAATGACTACCATTGACCCTTGTGTGATCCATTCCTGTCGCGGGCGCTAGGCCTACCCACACAAGTGAGGTATCATTTTTATCGGGAGACTTGGGGGAACGCTGGGTGGAAGGAAATTTGTGGCTCCTCTCAGATTCCAGAACTTTCTGTCACCGAAATGTGAGGAAAACTTGTTTTTTTAGCCACTTTTTGAGGTTTGCAAAGGATTCTGGGTAACAGAACCTGGTCCGAGCCCCGCAAGTCACCCCTCCTTGGAATCCCCTAGGTCTCTAGTTTTCAGAAATGCACAGGTTTGGTAGGTTTCCCTAGGTGCCGGCTGAGCTAGAGGCCAAAATCTACAGGTAGGCACTTCGCAAAAAACACCTCTGTTTTCTTCCAAAAATTTGTATGTGTCCACGTTGCGCTTTGGGGCGTTTCCTGTCGCGGGCGCTAGGCCTACCCACACAAGTGAGGTATCATTTTTATCGGGAGACTTGGGGGAACGCTGGGTGGAAGGAAGTTTGTGGCTCCTCTCAGATTCCAGAACTTTCTGTCACCGAAATGTGAGGAAAACTTGTTTTTTTAGCCTCTTTTTGAGGTTTACAAAGGATTCTGGGTAACAGAACCTGGTCCGAGCCCCGCAAGTCACCCCTCCTTGGATTCCCCTAGGTCTCTAGTTTGCAGAAATGCACAGGTTGGTAGGTTTCCCTAGGTGCCGGCTGAGCTAGAGGCCAAAATCTACAGGTAGGCACTTCGCAAAAAACACCTCTGTTTTCTTCAAAAAATTTGTGTGTGTCCACGTTGCGCTTTGGGGCGTTTCCTGTCGCGGGCGCTAGGCCTACCCACACAAGTGAGGTATCATTTTTATCAGGAGACTTGGGGGAACGCTGGGTGGAAGGAAATTTGTGGCTCCTCTCAGATTCCAGAACTTTCTGTCACCGAAATGTGAGGAAAACTTCTTTTTTTAGCCACTTTTTGAGGTTTGCAAAGGATTCTGGGTAACAGAACCTGGTCCGAGCCCCGCAAGTCACCCCTCCTTGGAATCCCCTAGGTCTCTAGTTTTCAGAAATGCACAGGTTTGGTAGGTTTCCCTAGGTGCCGGCTGAGCTAGAGGCCAAAATCTACAGGTAGGCACTTCGCAAAAAACACCTCTGTTTTCTTCCAAAAATTTGTATGTGTCCACGTTGCGCTTTGGGGCGTTTCCTGTCGCGGGCGCTAGGCCTACCCACACAAGTGAGGTATCATTTTTATCGGGAGACTTGGGGAAATGCTGGGTGGAAGGAAGTTTGTGGCTCCTCTCAGATTCCAGAACTTTCTGTCACCGAAATGTGAGGAAAACTTGTTTTTTTAGCCTCTTTTTGAGGTTTGCAAAGGATTCTGGGTAACAGAACCTGGTCCGAGCCCCGCAAGTCACCCCTCCTTGGATTCCCCTAGGTCTCTAGTTTGCAGAAATGCACAGGTTTGGTAGGTTTCCCTAGGTGCCGGCTGAGCTAGAGGCCAAAATCTACAGGTAGGCACTTCGCAAAAAACACCTCTGTTTTCTTCCAAAAATGTGTGTGTGTCCACGTTGCGCTTTGGGGCGTTTCCTGTCGCGGGCGCTAGGCCTACCCACACAAGTGAGGTATCATTTTTATCGGGAGACTTGGGGGAACGCTGGGTGGAAGGAAATTTGTGGCTCCTCTCAGATTCCAGAACTTTCTGTCACCGAAATGTGAGGAAAACTTGTTTTTTTAGCCACTTTTTGAGGTTTGCAAAGGATTCTGGGTAACAGAACCTGGTCCGAGCCCCGCAAGTCACCCCTCCTTGGAATCCCCTAGGTCTCTAGTTTTCAGAAATGCACAGGTTTGGTAGGTTTCCCTAGGTGTCGGCTGAGCTAGAGGCCAAAATCTACAGGTAGGCACTTTGCAAAAAACACCTCTGTTTTCTTCCAAAAATTTGGATGTGTCCACGTTGCGCTTTGGGGCGTTTCCTGTCGCGGGCGCTAGGCCTACCCACACAAGTGAGGTATCATTTTCATCGGGAGACTTGGGGGAACGCTGGGTGGAAGGAAATTTGGGGCTCCTCTCAGATTCCAGAACTTTCTGTCACCGAAATGTGAGGAAAACGTGTTTTTTTAGCCACTTTTTGAGGTTTGCAAAGGATTCTGGGTAACAGAACCTGGTCCGAACCCCGCAAGTCACCCCTCCTTGGATTCCCCTAGGTCTCTAGTTTTCAGAAATGCACAGGTTTGGTAGGTTTCCCTAGGTGCCGGCTGAGCTAGAGGCCAAAATCTACAGGTAGGCACTTTGCAAAAAACACCTCTGTTTTCTTCAAAAAATTTGGATGTGTCCACGTTGCGCTTTGGGGCGTTTCCTGTCGCCAGCGCTAGGCCTACCCACACAAGTGAGGTATCATTTTTCTCGGGAGACTTGGGGGAACGCCTGGTGGAAGGCAATTTGTGGCTCCTCTCAGATTTCAGAACTTTCTGTCACCGAAATATTAGGAAAACTTGTTTTTTTAGCCACTTTTTGAGGTTTGCAAAGGATTCTGGGTAACAGAACCTGGTCCGAGCCCCGCAAGTCACCCCGCCTTGGATTCCCCTAGGTCTCTAGTTTTCAGAAATGCACAGCTTTGGTAGGTTTCCCTAGGTGCCGGCTGAGCTAGAGGCCAAAATCTACAGGTAGGCAGTTTGCAAAAAACACCTCTGTTTTCTTCAAAAAATTTGCACGGGTCCACGTTGCGCTTTGGGGCGTTTCCTGTCGCGAGCGCTAGGCCTACCCACACAAGTGAGGTATCATTTTTATCGGGAGACTTGGGGGAACGCTGGGTGGAAGGAAATTTGTGGCTCCTCTCAGATTCCAGAACTTTCTGTCACCGAAATGTGAGGAAAACTTGTTTTTTTAGCCACTTTTTGAGGTTTGCAAAGGATTCTAGGTAACAGAACCTGGTCCGAGCCCCGCAAGTCACCCCTCCTTGGAATCCCCTAGGTCTCTAGTTTTCAGAAATGCACAGGTTTGGTAGGTTTCCCTAGGTGCCGGCTGAGCTAGAGGCCAAAATCTACAGGTAGGCACTTCGCAAAAAACACCTCTGTTTTCATCCAAAAATTTGTATGTGTCCACGTTGCGCTTTGGGGCGTTTCCTGTCGCGGGCGCTAGGCCTACCCACACAAGTGAGGTATCATTTTTATCGGGAGACTTGGGGGAACGCTGCGTGGAAGGAAATGTGTGGCTCCTCTCAGATTCCAGAACTTTCTGTCACCAAAATGTTGGGAAAACTTGTTTTTTTAGCCACTTTTTGAGGTTTGCAAAGGATTCTGGGTAACAGAACCTGGTCCGAGCCCCGCAAGTCACCCCGCCTTGGATTCCCCTAGGTCTCTAGTTTTCAGAAATGCACAGCTTTGGTATGTTTCCCTAGGTGCCGGCTGAGCTAGAGGCCAAAATCTACAGGTAGGCACTTTGCAAAAAACACCTCTGTTTTCTTCAAAAAATTTGTATGTGTCCACGTTGCGCTTTGGGGCGTTTCCTGTCGCGAGCACTAGGCCTACCCACACAAGTGAGGTATCATTTTTATCGGGAGACTTGGGGGAACGCTGGGTGGAAGGAAATTTGTGGCTCCTCTCAGATTCCAGAACTTTCTGTCACCGAAATGTGAGGAAAACTTGTTTTTTTAGCCACTTTTTGAGGTTTGCAAAGGATTCTAGGTAACAGAACCTGGTCCGAGCCCCGCAAGTCACCCCTCCTTGGAATCCCCTAGGTCTCTAGTTTTCAGAAATGCACAGGTTTGGTAGGTTTCCCTAGGTGCCGGCTGAGCTAGAGGTCAAAATCTACAGGTAGGCACTTCGCAAAAAACACCTCTGTTTTCTTCCAAAAATTTGTATGTGTCCACGTTGCGCTTTGGGGGTGTTTCCTGTCGCGGGCGCTAGGCCTACCCACACAAGTGAGGTATCATTTTTATCGGGAGACTTGGTGAAATGCTGGGTGGAAGGAAGTTTGTGGCTCCTCTCAGATTCCAGAACTTTCTGTCACCGAAATGTGAGGAAAACTTGTTTTTTTAGCCTCTTTTTGAGGTTTGCAAAGGATTCTGGGTAACAGAACCTGGTCCGAGCCCCGCAAGTCACCCCTCCTTGGAATCCCCTAGGTCTCTAGTTTTCAGAAATGGACAGGTTTGATAGGTTTCCCTAGGTGCCGGCTGAGCTAGAGGCCAAAATCTACAGGTAGGCACTTCGCAAAAAACACCTCTGTTTTCTTCCAAAAATGTGTATGTGTCCACGTTGCGCTTTGGGGCGTTTCCTGTCGCGGGCGCTAGGCCTACCCACACAAGTGAGGTATCATTTTTATCGGGAGACTTGGGGGAACGCTGGGTGGAAGGAAGTTTGTGGCTCCTCTCAGATTCCAGAACTTTCTGTCACCGAAATGTGAGGAAAACTTGTTTTTTTAGCCTCTTTTTGAGGTTTGCAAAGGATTCTGGGTAACAGAACCTGGTCCGAGCCCCGCAAGTCACCCCTCCTTGGATTCCCCTAGGTCTCTAGTTTGCAGAAATGCACAAGTTTGGTAGGTTTCCCTAGGTGCCGGCTGAGCTAGAGGCCAAAATCTACAGGTAGGCACTTCGCAAAAAACACCTCTGTTTTCTTCCAAAAATGTGTGTGTGTCCACGTTGCGCTTTGGGGCGTTTCCTGTCGCGGGCGCTAGGCCTACCCACACAAGTGAGGTATCATTTTTATCGGGAGACTTGGGGGAACGCTGGGTGGAAGGAAATTTGTGGCTCCTCTCAGATTCCAGAACTTTCTGTCACCGAAATGTGAGGAAAACTTGTTTTTTTAGCCACTTTTTGAGGTTTGCAAAGGATTCTGGATAACAGAACCTGGTCCGAGCCCCGCAAGTCACCCCTCCTTGGAATCCCCTAGGTCTCTAGTTTTCAGAAATGCACAGGTTTGGTAGGTTTCCCTAGGTGCCGGCTGAGCTAGAGGCCAAAATCTACAGGTAGGCACTTTGCAAAAAACACCTCTGTTTTCTTCCAAAAATTTGTATGTGTCCACGTTACGCTTTGGGGCGTTTCCTGTCGCGGGCGCTAGGCCTACCCACACAAGTGAGGTATCATTTTTATCGGGAGACTTGGGGAAATGCTGGGTGGAAGGAAGTTTGTGGCTCCTCTCAGATTTCAGAACTTTCTGTCACCGAAATGTGAGGAAAACTTGTTTTTTTAGCCTCTTTTTGAGGTTTGCAAAGGATTCTGTGTAACAGAACCTGGTCCGAGCCCCGCAAGTCACCCCTCCTTGGAATCCCCTAGGTCTCTAGTTTTCAGAAATGCACAGGTTTGGTAGGTTTCCCTAGGTGCCGGCTGAGCTAGAGGCCAAAATCTACAGGTAGGCACTACGCAAAAAACACCTCTGTTTTCTTCCAAAAATTTGGATGTGTCCACGTTGCGCTTTGGGGCGTTTCCTGTCGCGAGCGCTAGGCCTACCCAAACAAGTGAGGTATCATTTTTATCGGGAGACTTGGGGGAACACTGGGTGGAAGGAAATTTGTGGCTCCTCTCAGATTCCAGAACTTTCTGTCACCGAAATGTTAGGAAAACTTGTTTTTTTAGCCACTTTTTGAGGTTTGCAAAGGATTCTGGGTAACAGAACCTAGTCCGAGCCCCGCAAGTCACCCCGCCTTGGATTCCCCTAGGTCTCTAGTTTTCAGAAATGCACAGCTTTGGTAGGTTTCCCTAGGTGCCGGCTGAGCTAGAGGCCAAAATCTACAGGTAGGCACTTTGCAAAAAACACCTCTGTTTTCTTCAAAAAAATTGTATGTGTCCACGTTGCGCTTTGGGGCGTTTCCTGTCGCGAGCGCTAGGCCTACCCACACAAGTGAGGTATCATTTTTATCGGGAGACTTGGGGGAACGCTGGGTGGAAGGAAATTTGTGGCTCCTCTCAGATTCCAGAACTTTCTGTCACCGAAATGTGAGGAAAACTTGTTTTTTTAGCCACTTTTTGAGGTTTTCAAAGGATTCTGGGTAACAGAACCTGGTCCGAGCCCCGCAAGTCACCCCTCCTTGGATTCCCCTAGGTCTCTAGTTTTCAGAAATGCACAGGTTTGGTAGGTTTCCCTAGGTGCCGGCTGAGCTAGAGGCCAAAATCTACAGGTAGGCACTTCGCAAAAAACACCTCTGTTTGCTTCCAAAAATTTGTATGTGTCCACGTTGCGCTTTGGGGCGTTTCCTGTCGCGGGCGCTAGGCCTACCCACACAAGGGAGGTATCATTTTTATCGGGAGACTTGGGGGAACGCTGGGTGGAAGGAAATGTGTGGCTTCTCTCAGATTCCAGAACTTTCTGCCACAGAAATGTGAGGAACATGTGTTTTTTTAGCCAAATTATGAGGTTTGCAAAGGATTCTGGGTAACAGAACCTGGTCCGAGCCCCACAAGTCACCCCTCCTTGGATTCCCCTAGGTCTCTAGTTTTCAGAAATGCACAGGTTTGGTAGGTTTCCCTAGGTGCCGGCTGAGCTAGAGGCCAAAATCTACAGGTAGGCACTTTGAAAAAAACAGCTCTGTTTTCTATAAAAAAAATAGGATGTGTCCATGTTGTGTTTTGGGGCATTTCCTGTCGCGGGCACTAGGCCTACCCACACAAGCGAGGTATCATTTTTATCGGGAGACTTGGGGGAACATAGAATAGTAAAACAAGTGTTATTGCCCCTTATCTTTCTCTACGTTTTTTCCTTCCAAATATAAGAGAGCGTGTAAAAAAGACGTCTATTTGAGAAATGCCCTGCAATTCACATGCTAGTATGGGCACCTCGGAATTCAGCGATGTGCAAATAACCACTGCTCCTCAAAACCTTATCTTGATCCCATTTTGGAAATGCAAAGGTTTTCTTGATACCTCTTTTTCACTCTTCATATTTCAACAAATCAATTGCTGTATACCCAGTATAGAATGAAAACCAACTGCAGGGTGCAGCTCATTTATTGGCTCTGGGTACCTAGGGTTCTTGATGAACCTACAAGCCCTTTATATCCCCGCAACCAGAAGAGTCCAGCAGACAAAACGGTATATTGCTTTCAGAAATCTGACATCGCAGGAAAAAGTTACAGAGTAAAACATAAAGAAAAATGGCTGTTGTTTTCAGCTCAATTTCAATATTTTTTTATTTCAGCTGTTATTTTCTGTAGGAAAACCTTGTAGGATCTACACAAATGACCCCTTGCTGAATTCAGAATTTTGTCTAGTTTTCAGAAATGTTTAGCATTCCGGGATCCAGCATTGGTTTCACACCCATTCCTGTCACTAACTGGAAGGAGGCTGAAAGCACCAAATATAGTAAAAATGGGGTATGTCCCAGTAAAATGCCAAATTTGTGTTGAAAAATGTGGTTTTCTGATTCAAGTCTGCCCGTTCCTGAAAGGTGGGAAGCTAGTGATTTCAGCACCAGAAACCCTTTGTTGATGGCATTTTCAGGGAAAAAACCACAAGCCTTCTTCGGCAGCCCTTTTTTCCCATTTTTTTTGGAAAAAACAAAATTTTCACTGTATTTTGGCTATTTTCTTGGTCTCCTCCAGGGGAAACCACAAACTCTGGGTACCATTAGAATCCCTAGGATGTTGGAAAAAAAGGACGCAAATTTGGCGTGGTTAGCTTATGTGGACAAAAAGTTATGAAGCCCTAAGCGCGAACTACCCCAAATAGCCAAAAAAGGGCTCAGCACTGGGGGGGAAAAGGCCCAGCAGCTAAGGGGTTAAAGCATCTTTTCACAAAAAAGTTTCTCAATAAATCTAACAAAAAGCACTGCGCTCCTTGGTTTGACAACTGTTGCAGAGAAGCACAACTGTCTCTCCTGGAAGCAATAAAAGATGGCCATGTTGGGCTGTTAAGAACAGCCAGAAAAGTTTATAAGAAGGAATGTTCTAAGGCACGCAGAAGTTGGGAAGAGGCCAGATGGGTTATTATTTTGGAGACTGCCAAATCTAATGACACATCTAGGTTCAGGAAACTAATAACTGATGACTGTAGCAACTCCCCTGCCGCACCTGGCTCATCAATCCTCTCAGCATCATGGGTAGAGCACTTTGGGCAACTATATGAAGGGCCTTCTGAAACATCTTTGTGGGCCCCTGATGCCCCAATAAACCATGAGACTACCTCGATCACATTCTCTCTAACCGAAACAAGAGCAGCAATAGACTCATTGAAATGGGGAAAAGCCCCTGGCCCAGACAAGATCCCAGGTGATCTATACAAATCAAGACCAGATATATGGGCACCATATCTCAACCTTCTCTGCAATGCTATTGCAGCAGGGGCCCCCGCTCCTCCCACTTGGAAAGGGGCCGAAATAGTACCCATTTTTAAAAAAGGAAATCCGAACATCCCTGCCAAAAATCGTCCGATTAGTCTCCTTGATAACTCCCAAAAAATCTATGCAAAGCATCTTTTGCTCATCTTGAGGAATGGATTATGGAGTCCGAAGCTCTTTCTGACCTACAAGCAGGCTTTAGACCTGCAGTGAGTACAATTGACCAAGCCCTAAGATTCATGTCAATAAAATGGAAGAATGTTGACCTGGTGAGGGGTAATCTCTATGTGGTCTTCATAGATCTCAGAGCCGCATTTGATTTGATCCCCCGGAACCTGCTGTGGTCAACATTATCAAACATGGGAGTGCCATCTGGTCTCCTGAAACTCATTGCTCAACTGCATGAAAATACTTTCTCTCATATTAGATGTGGCCAGGGGGGTGAGTTGACTGACCCCGTAGTTATTAAAAAAGGAGTTAGACAGGGATGTGTTCTGGCACCCACTCTTTTTTTGCTATATATCAATAATTGCATCCACTACTTAGAGAACTGTATAAATGATTCACCTAAATTGGTTGGGAAAAAAATCCTGTGTCTGCTATATGCAGATGACACAATTTTGATATCTAAATCGCCAATGGGAATCCAAAACCTGATCAACCAATTCTGTGTTTTTTGTAGTGACTATGGTCTGGATGTAAACATTAAGAAAACAAAACTCATGATATATAGTACCTCCAAGAAACGCTCGCGCGTTAGCATAGAAATGAACTTGATTCCACTGGAGAAAGTAGAAGAGTTCGACTACTTGGGTTTCAGACTATCGACCACAGGCAAATGGATGGCAGCCATTGACAAAGGGGCTCTCATTATAAGCCAGAGAGGTGGGGCCCTTGTCCGTAGATCGAGAAAGGCTCCGAGTCCCCCCTTGAACATACTTGCAGAGATCTACAATGTCCAAATCAGAGCAGCGGCCCTCTATGGAGCGGAACTTTGGGGGTCCCACAAAAACCTTGATACTCTGCAAACCAAGGAAAACCATTTCCTTAGACAGATTGCCCGGCTAGTTATGGGCTCACCAATGACCCCTCTAAGGCTTGACCTAGGTCTAAACAGTATCACAACCACAGCAGCCCTAAGGCCTCTCTCCTATTGGATCCGCTTATGGAAATCTGTTGAACTCGAACCATATAGGTTGGCTATAAGAGAGCTCATAGCCACCCCCCAGGCACTGGAGAAAATCCCATGGCTGAAGGAAATGAAATCTGCCTGGGTCACAATAGGTTTTCCTTCCTACTGGAACTATCCGGATCAAATCCCCGATAATGCAAAGAAACTTGTCACAAAAAGATATTGGTAAAAAGTTAACGAAGACTCCTTGCACCAAAAAGGGGCGGGCAGGCTAACAATGGAATTTCTCCAATTCAAGCACGAGCCCTGGCCTGAGAACTTCTTGAACCTTCCCATGCCTCCGTACGCCCGTGCTTTATATCTCCAACTAAGATATGGTACACTGCCTATTAATGGTTTTACGGCTCACTGGTCATCTAACATCGCTTCAAATGATAGATGTATCTCTTGCCAAAATTGTAAAGAAACAATAGAGCATATACTATTTTTCTGCCCTCTGTATAAAAGTCCCAGAGGGAGGTGGATCATTCCCCTCTGCAAAAATATGTCATTACATGATAGAGCAAACGCCACCAGAATCTGTACATACGACTCATCCTCCGTGGTAGCTATTACAGTTACCAAATTTTTAGCGGAGGCCTGGTACATCCGGCGTAGGCTTATTGTTTCAAAGGGCATGTGAGCCATCCTGTCATTAGTCGACAGGAGTCTCAACTGTTCTTTTTTTGCCTCTATATGAGGATTGACGAGGGCCAGGTCTTACGGGGAAACAATTGAACACATTGGTTTGTCAGACAGAATTTTATATTTTATCTTTTATCTTTTTATTCTTAATATTTTAGCCATGTCTTATTTATTGTACTTTTTATCTATAATCAAATACTTAGTCCTGTTGATCTTATTGTTATACTGTCCTGATTATTACTGTTTTTTTTTTAATTGTTATCTTGTTTTTTTTAACAAATACTATTTTATCATGTATGATTGTTATCTTTGTTACTCAAAATGGCCTAGATCTCTAGACCGAATGAACTCAATAAAAATAATTTAAGAAGTTAGTATTATTGCTATAATTATTTCATTTCTTTTTAGTTTAGTTTTTTGATTTCAATGTGTAATTACATTTTTGTTACATTTCATGTGCAATTTTTCAATGGATTGTTTAAATTACAGAACAGTTTTTTTATTTTCAACTCCTTTTTATGTTAAATATTTAGTTGGTGGTTAATTATAGTACTCGTTTAACTGATTAATTGAAATTTTAATTATTGATGTGTATTTTGAGATTTTTAATCTATATTTCATTTTTATATAGTTATGATTGTTTTATTGATCATTTATTTCATTTTTTGAGGGGGTTGCTATTTTGGGTAGTTTAATTTGTTAAATTAATTTTAGATTATTAGTTTTCAGTTTATAACATTTATTTTTCAAAAATGAGTATGAGCTGGAATGGTGTATACATATCTCTTTCCAAGTCCACCACTTTCCATATTCTGCTTACATTAGAGTGGAAAGAGTAAATGTAACCCCTCCATAATCCAATCCAACACTTTCTCTACTGTTCTTGAGATTGGAGTGTGAATCGTAAATGTAACCCCTCAAAGTACAACACTTTCCCATATTGTGCTTATGTGGGAATAGAAATAGTAAATCTAACCCTTCCAAATTCCAACACTTTCCTTATGGAGCTCCGTAACGGGGTGCTCCAAACAAATATTAATCAATATATTTATCATGTGATAATATTAACCAGTTTGTATTGTAATAATCCTTGGCCGTGCAGAAGCAGAGGAAATAGTGCATTGCAGTACCCCTAGTGGACGTCAGGCTGGGTGGGATAGGGAAGTAGTCATCGCTCCAATCAGGGGCATGGAGAGGAGGTTGGATTTGGGAGGCCACGATGATTCTTTAATCAAACTTTTATCTTGGTAAGTGGCAGGTTTGCGATCTAAAACAACCAACCCTGAGTGGTGCAGCTTCATAGACCAGCACCAAGTCATCCTGCTCCAGGAAACATGGGTCCCCCTAGCGACCCACAGACCAGGATATTTGACCTTCCAGAAGGTTGCTCTCCCTTCTTCATCTGGGAGAGCATCGGGAGGGCTAATATTCTGGCTGAAGCAAGACTTGTTCCCAAAGGCAAAAGAGCTATTTTGCCCCACCAGCGATATACTGGCAGTGGAGTTGGAAATCAGGAATTCAAGCCGATACACCTGCGTTGTGATTGTAAATATCTATATTAGACCTAGGCCACGAAATACACAGATTGCTATGCTGAACCTTATTTCGGACTTTCTGAGTCAGCTGCCAGGGGGAGTAGGCTTAATTGTAGCAGGGGATTGCAACATGCAGCTAAGTTTCAAGGATGATTTCTCTCAAGAAGGAATTCAGTATGCAGACCCTTGGGATAGATCAGGCCCGGTTCAGGAAACAATAAAGCAAGCAGAGGGAGCAGTAGTCGCATTAGAGAATTTAATAAATAACGTGGGACTAAGGCTAGTAAATGGGAATACCAAGTCGGACACTCCAGCAATGCCTACTTATAAAAAAGGAACTTATGTGAGTCTCCTGGACTACATTTTTGTTGATGATACTCTTTGGCACTCCCTTAGTGACATGGTAGTTATCCCTAGGGTTGATAGTGACCATCAAGCCCTCCGTGCGGTTTTTCTATCCTCCACATTCAGTAGTAGTAATCTGTCTCAATGGGTGATGGGCAATAATGTAAAAGTGACTAATGACTACAAGAATGTAAGATGGGTAGCGGTGGCAGATGACATGAAGTTCCAAGTTCTAATCTATGACGTAGTTAAAACGACTCTATTCCCTTTGAAGTATATTGATTTTTCATTAGTGGACTTCATTAATTTGCACTGCTCCTTGGTGACTCGGCTGAGACCTCTCTTTCTGGTAGTGAGAGGAAGAGGGAAAACTACAGATAGATCGTTAAGGTGGTTCTCTAGTTCCTGCCACCAGGCCAAATTACAGCTGTTGAGGGTGCTTCAAAAAGGGAACTGTTCGGAGATAAGAGTAGCAAGGTCCTCATATAAAAAAACTTTAAAAATTGCTAAAAATGATTGGGAAACTAATAAATGGAACTCCTTGGTTGGCACTCTCCAAGAAGGAGATACAAAATTGTTTTGGAAATTGGTGACAGAAAAAAAAGATCCCCAGAAAGATGAGAATGACTCAGTAATCCAGCCAGCAAGTTGGGTGTTACATTTTGAGAATCTCTACAGGGTAGATTCTAATAGATGCAACAGCGAATCCTAATTATCATCTGTAGAGTTCTGCACTTCCCTAAACTCAACTTCTAGAAATACAAATCTGCCAAGTTTTGGTTTAGGTCATTTCACTTTGGAACAAACCTCCCTGGCTCTTCAATCACTGCGCAAAGGGAAGGTTCCAGGCCCAGATGGCATTCCAGGCGATCTGTACCTATCACGACCTGGAACTCGGTTGCTGTATTTAAATACTCTTAGCAATGCCATCTTGAGAGGTGGCGATCTTCCACCTACATGGCGAGGAGCAACAATAGTCCCCATTTACAAAAAGGGGGCTAGAGAACTACCAGCCAACTATAGACCAATAAATCTCATTGATGTGAGCCAGAAGGTATTTTGTAAGCAGGTTCTGGCTAGATTGCATTCTTGGATTGACGACTCCCAGATCTTCTCAGACCTTCAGGCAGGATTTAGGAAAGGGGTCAGTACAATAGACCAGGTATTCAGATGTAAACTTCTTTTCTGGAAATACCTGAGCCTAAAAAAGGACCAATTGAATGTTACTTTTATTGACCTAACAACTGTTTTTGATTTGGTTCCTCGTGATTTGATATGGAATGTCTTGGTGTCTTATAATCTCAATAGTGAACTGCTGAGACTGATAAAACATCTCCATGAGGGAACCTACGCTCAGGTTCGATGGTCACAGCGTAGTGACTTGACAGCCGCCATCCCCATCGTAAAAGGGGCCAGACAGGGGTGTGTATTGGCCCCCACTCTGTTTAGCCTCTATATCAATGGGGCAGTAGACAAGCTGATGCAATGTAATCATGATGCCCCTAAGTTAGCAGGAGTCCCGGTTCCGATCCTTATGTTTGCAGATGGCACTCTACTGATGTCAAGAACCCCATTTGGTCTTCAAAATGAATTAGATGCTTTTGCTAGGTTCTGCGAAAAAAGGGGCCTTGAAATCAATGCAGACAAGACCAAGATTATGGCTTTAAACCCGCATAAGACCTTTAGAGGGAAAATGACCATTGGTGACCAATCTATAGAACGGGTTAGTCAATTTGATTACCTGGGGATCAGAATTTTGGATGATCAACAATGGTCAGCACAAATTGGAAAGAGTGTCTCTGTCCTTCAACAGCGATCAACAGTGATAGGAAGGAATATCAAAAACTCTATTGGAGGACAAATTTCACCAGCTATCACTGTATATAAGGCTGTGGCAGCGACGGCTGCAATATATGGTGCCAAGCTCTGGGGCCATTGTAACTCTAGGAACCAGACATTGGTCGAAAACCGGTTTATACGCTTTTTGTTGCGTTTACCGATGAGTACACCTCTTATCCCTCTTAGATTTGATTTAGCGCTCAATAAGATCCATAATGAAATTGCTTTGGGACCGCTTATATATTTGGTGTGCCTTTGGTCTTCTGATCATTTTGCTCCTTACCAAGTAGCTGTGATAGAGTTACTAGCACTTGATGATGCACTGTCAATCCCTTGGTTCAAATTCATCAGGGATATGTGTTATTATATCAAAATGGAGGAGGTGTGGAGAGTTCCTTGCGATTTAACAAAGGAAGTGATACCACACATAAAGCGTTGTTATTGGGAGATGGTCTTGACGCAGATATGGTCTAGTCAGGGGCAAGGCAGTAGGACAGTCCAATTTTTAGATCAAAAATGCTCGCCAAAGTTTGAAACCTATATGGATAATGTAAAACCCCCCCTATATTAAAAGTCTCTTTATCAAATTCAGACTAGGTATCCTGCAGCTAAAGTATTTTACTTCGGGTGGAATAAGGCTGATTGCACTCTGGGCTTTTGTCACTTCTGCCAACGCAACCTGAGACCCTGGCACACTTTGTTTTCTTTTGCCCCAGATACTCGTTTTCTAGGAGGAAGTAGATTATTCCCTTATGTAGACTGCTTGGAATAAGAAATTATAGGGCATCTCTCCGTATACTGATAAGCAACACAAGTGATAAGGTAGTCTTTGCAGTTGCAAGGTACCTCCATTGTGCCTGGGCAGTAAGATCTAGAGAATCCCAATTTGATTGACTTATAAATCTACAAAGATACTCAGTCAATTGTTGATTAACCAATATGACATAGGCAGATAGGCTTTTAACTGTGTGATCTCATTGATTGTTCTTAACTAGTTTTAGCTCTTAAGATTCAATGTATATATGTATTTGTTAACTTGCTAATGTTTTAGGGCTTTGTTGGTTTATTAATCGTGTGGTATTTGTATTTTTTTGCTAAGCCTCCTTCTAAGACTAATGATACATGTATTTATTTTTTTGAATGCTTTTATGGCTTTTAACCGAAATAAAGATATTATTGATTGATATTGTAATAATCAAAATGCTACTGGGTAGCTGTATTACCTACAGTGAAAGCCACATTTATATAACCAAATGAAAACACATGTGTTTACTCGTGTTAACTGTATTTGTTTTGTCTGCCAATTTCATTCCTTACGTTGGCCACATTGTGACTAGGATCAAACCACTTGGGATGTTTTTATTAACTGCACTGTGAGTTTCACATTCTTCTTTTCTCTGCTAGTGTGTTATCAAAGAACACTCGTTTGTTGGAATAGGGTTTTGTTTATTGTTGAGAACTGTTGGGTGACATTGTAATTAATACTTGCCATAGATGTGTGGTGTGTGGTGAGAAGGGAGAACCTTGTATACCAGGAAGATCGGACTGTTGCTAACTTAAAGTCTGTGCAAATGTATGCTTTACTGGTGATGGGAACCTGGGGAGTTGACCTGCTCCCAGAAAACATAGTATAGTCATTAGACCATCCACAGGCAGTTGTTGGGACAAAGCTGCCAGAACTTTCTTTTGCGTATTAATTCTGTGTTCCTTAGCTTGTATAAGAAGGGTTAACAGAATAGTTTAGGGTTGTGATTAATCTCTTTATTTATTTTACTTCCTTTTTTTTTTCTTGTCACTTTACTGTCTGTATGATGTTGGATTTTCTTCTCTTGGTGTTCCTCTCTAGTAATTGCTTTCCTTCTGTTGTATTTTCTTTCCCACAGGTTTTGGCATCTCCTCACTTTATCTGCTGTCCCACCGTCATCCCACCTCGAATGCAAAGCTAAATATTCTAAATCAGGAAAGTGTTTATTCCAGGGAATCTCTGGGGTGATCTCATCAGATCCTTGCCATCGAAGCACTCTCCACAGAAGATACTGCCTCAGCGGGACAAGGTTGGTCCCTGTAGTAGGCCCGCTCTCGATTGTGGTTTGCCTGAACTTTGGATTTACGCCGGTCTAGCGTGATCAGAATGCCCCGGTTGTCTCTTTAACCTTCTAAGTACTACAATTGCGGCTATATGTTAAAAATTCATATTTCAACTTTTACTTATTGGATTTTTGTTGTTTTTGGTCTTGTTTTGTTCATTAAATTAATATCTATTTTTCTGACATGGTGCGGATTATTTTTGTTTGGTATTTCACTGTTTTACTGTTTTGAGCATTGCACAAATACTCTACAAATTGCCTCCTAAGTTAAGACTGCCTGCTCTGTGCCAAGCTACGGGAGGGTGAGCACAGATTCATTTATGGTGTATAGCTGACTTACTCTGAATAGGATTTTAGTCCTTGCTTTGACAGGTTACATACCTCTGCCAAACAGAAACCAATTGTCTAACACTCCCAGTGAAGTGCTTTCTATGACAATTATAATAAAGTAGTTAGGTACAGAGAGATCTGCCAGATCACTTCAGTTGGAGTGGGATTTGTGTATCTTACCCTCCCAGAGTCCAACACTTTCCCTACTGGCACTTAGCTTGGAGTGGGAGTACTGAATTTACCCACTCCAAAGTCCAATCCTTTTCTTGATTTTGTTCATGTTAGAGTGGAATAATAACTCCATCCCCTCCAAAGTCTAGCACTTTTCCTACTGATATTTAGATTGGACTAGGAATATTAAATATAACTTGTTGAAAGTCCAACACTTTACCTAGCTGCTTATTTGAGTAGGAATAGTAAATCTAAACCCTCCAAATGCAAGCTCTTTCTCTATTGTTCTTTAGGATGCAGTGGTATTAGTGAATTTAACTCTTCCAAAGTTCAGCACCTTCCTTGATGTTGCTTATGATGGTTTGGGAATAGTACATTTAACCCCTCTAATGCCCAACACTTTCCCTATTGTTGCTTAAATTAGAGTGGAAACAGTAAACCCAACTCTTCCAATTCCGATACTTTCCCCATACTTTCCCTACTGTTGCTTATGCTGGAGTGGGAATAGGAAATCTAACCTTTCCAAAGTTCAATACCTTCCCTACTGTTCTTTAGATTGAGTGGGAATATGACATCTAGCCACTCAGATAGTATTTCTCATTTTTTTTCAATCTTAGCTCATCCTATTTCTGACCTATTAGCCTTATGATAAACACCTTTTATATATGTCTCCACAAATTAACTTTCCTCCACATCTCTTCTGATAGGTCCCTTCCTATGATGCCCCTGTAATCCATTACGTCTGCTGCCCCCTTAAGCAAAGACCTTTAATCTGAAAAATAGCAATTTAAAGGCTCTATGTCCTATGCTAGAAAAGTCTTCCACTTCTCTGAGCCAGAAAAGAGTGTTGTTTGAACCTGCTGTCCTGAGAGAGCAGAGACTTTAGCCTTTGGCCCTTTAGGCACATTTTAGGGAAAATGAAACTACTTCTTCCTATGTTAAAGCTGGTCACAATATTCCATGCTAGTCTTGCTGATTTCAGGGCACTGGGCCTCCTCGTACTGACCCTTTCCATTTCAAAGATATAGCCTGCAATCTGCCTTTATTAGTATTGTTACCCACAAGGATAGCAAGTTGCGCCATGTAGGGAGTGTGTGTATTTGCTTTTGTTTTGGGTCTATGTGTGAAGTGTTGTCATGTTTTGCATTTGAGCATAAGCCTAACCCCCTCGGGTAACCTGCACCTAACCCCTCCCAGTATTGGCCAACCCCCATTGCAGGGGTTAGCCTCAGGTCCTACCCTGCGGCCAGGCCTTTCGCCCAACCCCTGGGGACGTCACACTCTGCTGTGTACAGCTTTTGGCTATGTGGAGTAGAGGATTAGCCTTGAACATTCCATTGGCATCCAGGCCCCCACTGCACACCACCATCAGCAGTGTTCAGCAGTGGGTTAGCCCTGCGCCCAGCCCACTACAGGCAGCCGACCCCCACAGCCCACGGCCTTTAGCTTGCACATTACTAAAAGACCACAGGATATAGCCTATGGACAACCCCTTGGATTTTTTAAATTGTTTTTTTGTACTGTGATGCGGATAACATGATCTCGAAGGGGTGGCCATGGTGGGTACTACGGTCCGGGTGCTGGTACCGGGGCATATTTTTTACACTTGCATAAAGTTCCAATTAGAACCTCTCCACATGGCCCTGGAGGTCAGAGTGGGTTACTTGCCCCATTTTTAAATTGTTTCAGGACTTGATGTCTGAGTCCTGTAATGGTGATGGCAACATTTTCTCCAGTACTGTGGACAGCCAATTAGATCATTCACGCTGTGGTGCCCGCACCCATAAAGTGGTACCAAAATGACCAATGGGAGAAAATGTTCCATCGGGCAATCACATTTTTTGTTTAATTTCCTAACGCCGGACTCCCATGGAACCTAATTGGACTAACCATTCAGTTATACCTAACTTGTTCTGAGGGTTATCCCCTTCATGTCGAACTTAAGCCTTCTAAATGCTAATTTCTCGAAAGCAGCTGAATAGATTCACTCCAAATAAAAAAGCATGCTTTCTGGATAAAGTTCAAACTTTTTTTCCAAATCTGGGTTAGTTCCATTCATCTCCAATGTGAAAGATCAGCACAAAACTTGCACTAAGGAGCCATAGTGGATAAACTTTTGTTTTTGGAAAGGTTTGTGTAGCTTTGTCAAACAGTACCAAAGTTACTTAGGAAACAAAAAAATACTCTTTTGATGGAAAGTCTGACCTAATTATACTGTAGCTATACAGTTGCAGCCACCATTGTGCAATATATATTTATATTCACTGAAACATTGAAAAAACAAAGGTTAAAGTGATGTTATAGTTAGGTATGTAAATAAGACCTCAGCTTATGTAAATAAAAACCTTTAAATTCACTGAAAAAACAATGTTTCAATTAACACTACAGGTATCTGACAAAATCACATAAGAACCGATATTTAAAAAACAAAAAACATACTGAAATTCACAAGTTAGAGGTCAGTGAGTAAACTTTAACGTACACCCACATCATATACAGCTGATGTCTTCGCCAATAAAATGACTAATGACAAGTTAACTTGCTTTATTGATGACATCCCAAATGACTCCTCTGATGGCATCACTAATGACATCATCCACAATAGTGCTATTCACATTACTCTATAAACCTTTCGATCATTTTAATGAACTAGGTTGGTAGTAAAGGGCCTATAGTTAGATACAGCATACATTGTGGCCATATGAATAGTGTGCTTGGAAGAAGGTCTGGTCTTCTGTGCAATCATCCAACTCGACCCTCACTGCATACAACCTGTGGTTATTTATGTACAGAGGAGATTTGAGTCAGCGTTGAAACACTTGATATTTTTATGCACTGTGTTTTTATACTTATTACAATTAGTTTTTTGTATTTATGACACTTTTCAACTGCTGTTTTTTTAACTTTGTGTTTTTTAATTTTGTAAATGTTTTGTGAAACCTATATTTTTTATTTCTTTAGTTTTTTCACAATCTTTGTGTTCTTTGTTAATGCAATTTTCCATAGCCTTAGAAACTATCATTTTGTTTGATTTGCCAGATGCTACAGCTTTTTGGCAGTGAATGCAATATGTTGTAAAATGCTGCATTTTGTCATCACTTTCCTCTCTGTGTTGATGCAGCACTTCCTCAGATGCAGTATGTTGTCCTTCTGCAGATTTTCTTCTTTCGACCTCAACATCAGCTCTGATTTTAGGTTACATACCCACCAGGCTGTGCTCTGCCTAGTGGACGGTGTGCTTAATGTCACCTGGTGTCCAGTTCTTACTGAGGCCATGATGAAGTGTTATTCAATTTAATCTAAACTGCCTCTCTAAAACACCAATCTGGATATGGTGTTGAGAAAAATCATTTGAGGTTATTTCTAAAGACTGGGGGGCTTATCTTTGACTAATGTATTCTGAGTGGCGAACAAGGTGGCTAGTTTTATTTTTGTATGTCCCTTAGCTACTGCAGCACTCCCACAGGACACACACAGCCAATAAAAGAGTTGTGTCACTCCTGTAGGGTCTTTACTAATTTTTCCAGGTCAGACAGGAGGAGTGCCACAGAAGCCAGACGTTTAAAAAAAAATTGTGTTTACAATGAAAGCGTAATTTTATTCAAAGTTTGAGCCTAGGGATTTCCCCACAGGCACATATTTAAGATCTGTTATATTTTGAATTAAACTTAATACAATGTTAGGTGTTGCTGTACCTGAAAATGGTACTGTGGTACTTGTGACTGACAGTACAATTGGGTAATGTGATTGTAATGATGTATTTTGAAGAAATTCCCCCCCTATTACTGGTATTAAGGAGTGGTACTTTAGAGTATCCACATCCTATGCACTTTGTTTTTTGTTTGTAGTTGCCCAATTTCATTTCAAATTCAACTAACGGAAGGCAATGGCATCTGGAGTAGGGTTGGGCTGAACTCATGGAGAATTCTGCAGAGCTACATAAAAACTTAGGACTTCCACGAAGTTCCACCAACGGGTGGAAAATATGCACATCATGCTGCTCACGGTGCAAGTTAGCACCAGTTGCATAAGCAGCTCTGCAAAATCAGCACAAACTGCGCCATGTGATGCTCAAGAGTGCACAAACATTCGAGTTGATTTTATTGTTTCTAAAGTAGAAAATCTACTTGAGCTACAGCAATCTACTCAACAAGCAACCCTCTGACCATGACTGCTCTCAACTGCCCACCACCGCCCATGTTAGATAATCGCTCTGGGGTTTCCAAATTTCATCAGTTCTGGAGACAAATGATGAGAAAATGAACACTCCCTAGAGGATCAGAAGGGTCCATGGAACTTGCCATAGTCCATCCAGAATGATCAAGCATCTTAGTATTTGACCAATTGAATGCAGCCAGGAGGAGATGTCAAAAGGATGAGAGAGCCTTACAGTTTAGAGGTGCCAGCCTGGGGACTCTCTTTCTGCTGATGTAGTTGCCACCCAAATCCAAGATATAAAACCCGTGAATGAGAATTTTGCATTATATTGCATGAAATATCACACAAAAATTATCTGTTTTGGAGAACAGAGTGCAGCAGCTAGAGACCAGCAGTTGGCTGCTCTCCAGACAAGCTGCAGGAAGTATGCTTTTTTTTTTTTTTTGCATCCAAGTAAGATGGATGCTTTTTTGTTGTTTTCAGTTGCATCCCCCCAAAAAAGGAAAAAGATTTAAAACAAATGTAAAATGTTGTTGGAAAAAAAACAATCACAAAGGTTTTTGTTATAACCATATTTCCTGGTTTACAAGTAGAAACAATATGTAGTTTGTCATGTCTGTGTGTTATTTTTAAACTGCATTAGTATATCTTAAAGAGCAGATGCTATCATTCCTTGTAACAATGTAACACAGTGCACCCGCATGTGGCCAGATTTACTAACACTTTGTGTATGATTTTTATTACTTTTGCAATGAGGCATTAAAACGTGGTGGTCATGTTTACTTCCCAACTTAAAACAAGATTTATTTTGTAAAATTTGCTAATTTAATAAAAGTAGTGATATGCACAGCTTTGCACTACTTTGCATCAAAGAGGCTTTCAATTTATAGCATATGTATGCAATCACAGACAGGTTTTGATGCAGTACTCTATCGACCAATAGTGGTAGACTGGAAACTGCGCCCAAAGCCCTCCAACAGAGAAACTACTCCAACTAACAGGAGTGCGGTTTATCTACAGGGCCTGGTCAGTGGCTAGACCATAAACCGATCCCCTTGATTGATCGACCAATCCCCAGCTGCGCACAGCCTTTGGCCCTGCTCAGCTGGGGGATATGCAGCAGGACCAGGCAGAGGCCAGGCCCTGCATTCAAACCCCCCCAAGGGAGCAACCATCCCTCACAGCTGTGCTCAGACTTCAGCTGTGCCAAGCTGGGGTGGCTGGCAGCAGGGCCTTGTTGGAAGTCATGGTCTGTGTCCAGCCAATCAGAGTGGCCAATCCCCATGGTGCACAGCTTTTCCCCATTTTTAGCAAGGGTTGGCCTACCCCCACTACACACGTGTGCAGAGTAATGGTTGGCCAGAGGGCCTTGCCTACAGCCAGGTCCTGCATCCTACCCTCTGCAGAATCTCCAACTATTACTTAGTATGGCCTTTGGAGAAGCAGTGCAAGTTCAAGAGACAAGGATTTGCTGTACATCAAGAATGTCTGGAAAGGTTTAGCCAAACAGGAAGACTGGTTCAATTCCCAATGTTGAACTGAAGCAAATCTGAGCTTAAAAAGACCTCCCTAAAGATCACATGCCTCAAATGTGATCAAGCCTGCACCTGCCAGCTACATTTATTCCGAGGCCTTCACCCATTCTTAGTCTGCATCCATGGAGATAAGTAGAGAGTAGTGACTTTTAGGAAATTCAACCTTTGATAGGATAAGCAGATGGGGGGGATTCCATGGCATGGACCTGGAATACAAGTCAATTCCTGTATGTTTTCCAGGAAGCTGGTAATCAGTATTGTAATATGCCACAAGGTCAAGACTTCGGGGAGATGTAGTCTTTGGGAGGAAAAGCATTTGTGCTTTCACAAAACTTGAAATAAAGCCAACATTACAGGCACATTCAGAACATTGTCCAAGATACTTGAAGCCTCATTTACAAGAAACTTATGCATCAACTCCAATGCAACAGATTTCTTGTGCTGCCCTACGACGCCCCCTAACGGTGCCATGGATGTGCTGTATTTACAATACAGAGCTCCATGGTGCACCTTTTCACAGATGGTTCAGAAATTCTGACGCATATGTGGTGCAAAATTCATGCACTGCTGAACTAACGCCAAAAAAATGAGGCTACTCCAGCAATGCCAGGAGGCCCCCGTTAAAAAAAGCCCTGCATCAGTTTTATGCCTGGTCTAAGCAGACGGTAAAAGTCTGACGCAGTGAAGTTGCAGAATGATGTAGTGAAATGTTGTAAAATTCACTGCATCTTTTCTGCAAGGCTTTATAAACTGATGCATTAGGCCCAATGCATCAGTTTGTAAATGTGGAGCAGTGTAGACCATTGCTTGCGCCACCGTTGCATAAAAAAAAGATGCCACAGTGGCACAAAGGCCATTTGAGTCAGTCCACAGATATAGAACATGGTGAGGCAGCAAAGTTAAACACTGGAAAGTCCACCGGTCATGCCGCCATTCCACCCAGCACAATGTCTTGTAACCTGATTAAATTGGAGGAACTGCAAACCTGATTTTCTAGCCAACAATATACTCAACTTGAAACTTGGGGCCACTGCCCAACCCTACACACGTCTCTCTACAAATTCGAAAAAAATTGATTAAATAAAAAAAGAACAGCTTTTTAAATCGATAATTAAAGAACACTTTTGTAGTTCTTCCAATTTAAGCAGGTCAGAAGACATTTAGGCCCATATTTATAAGAAAGGCAACAAACGAGGAGGAATAAAAGTATTCACCCCTGGGGTGACGTTAGATTTTGGCGATGCCTCAGGTTTATGAAAACTCGTAAATCTGAGGCAGCATCAAAATTAAATGGGTTTTGCTGTGGCACGCCCAGCACACCCATTGCACGCCCCTTCCACGCAAAGGGCTGTGTGTTAATGGGCTGTTTTTACAAGGTGGCGTTAAGCCATAAAAAGTGGCTTAGCGCCACCCTGTAAATACGGCTGAGGACATAGACCCAACAGAGCGCCACAAAAAGTGACGCTGCAGTAGCGCTAGGGGCTTATAAATATGCCCCTCACTATCCCTAAATGATTGTTAATCAAAGTCAGATAGAGAAAAAATGAAGAATGATACTAAACAAGTTAAGCCCTTGCTTAAATTAAGGCTATAGTTACTGTAATATCTGCTAATGTTGGAAATATTCATTTTAGTTCAACTTAAAAAAACAATACAATTATCAAGCGGTTGAAAAGTGTGTTAGCAGGCTATAACTGACCTGAATATGACACTGTAGTGGGTTCCTACTTTGTCTAAAATTTTAATTTAGAAACTAATAACTGGAAGGTAAATTGCAAACATGTTTACTACAGGGCATATCATGCATGCTAAACCTGTAATCAAACATATTTAATCCAGGATATATCATGTGAAATGAGAACTAATACTTTTTTATTACCTTAGTTTGTAATGGTCCCAGATTTTCTATGATTCTACGCATGTTTGCCTGACACATGGCACCATTTCATGGTGCTAGTAAAGTTTATGTAGAACTGCATAGTTAAATAAAACCAGTACCCTAATTAAAAAGTTCATATTAAAAACACACAATGTACAATAAAGTACAGCATTTTGCACAAACTACATTATGCCAAAATAAAAAGTGCCAGTGAGCTTAGATACTAAAGTGCTCAATACCTATACATATATACTTCTAACACATAATGACATACAGCATTTTGCACAAACTACATTGTAATAACTAAAAATGTCTATACAAAAAATACTTATAAAACGTATAATACTCAAATTCTTCTCCACAATCTGCTGTACGACCTTAAAATATACACCTGACTCTTTTGTAACTACATTAATTTATGAACGGCCTGTAGTGATTTTGAAACATTTAACAAACTGCAACCCCATCAATCATAAAGTTATTACAATCATGGAGCTTTCTTAACACCAGTTGCAAACATTTTGTGAAATAAAAACTAAAATGGTGTCCGTTGCTTTAAAACTTGCAATCACTGCTTGTCGACACATGCAAATTCTTCTGATTAAAAGCTACCTTAAGCAGGGACATTCTCTCACTTAGCAGACCTTTTCAAAGACAGATCATATGGGTAATGGTTTCTTTCCCATGTCCACATAGACTAAACAAAGGGGGTTATTACAACTTTGGCGGTACCAGGCGGCATGTTGGCGGCAGCAGCCGCACTGCCGATAGGCCGGCGGAGAAGACTGCCAAATTATGACCATGGCCGTCTTCCCCAAAGAAGACAGCCAAACCACAGCCTATACCACCAGTGCGGTCATGCCACCATGGATGGCGGTAGCCACCTTCAGGCCGGCAGACACCATGTTACTGCCGGACACATTACCAGGCTGCACACTGACACACACATTGACGCATGCACACCCTTACTACACAAACCACGGCCAACACACACGTACAATACACACAGCACTGGCACAGTCCAACACAACAACACTACAGATTCACACAACTACACCACAAATGAAACAACACAACTGCTATGGCAAACTAACACATTACACACCTCCACATGACATTACATACATACAACAACATGTTACAACACCTGACAACCAATACACAATCGCACAGCCATACAATGAGGCATACGTCATAACATGCTAACACAACTCACAACGGTTCTGACATACCCATCTCAACAAAGACATGCACACACAACAACCATGCAAGGGCATACCACACCACTATTACACATGTCAACACAAACAATACACAAATTATCAACATGCATTCATGTTCCAAATGCAAACATATCCTACACAAAACACAAAGCCATCACAGCGGGACACATGGCAGGGCCACACCCACACATGCTGCCCAGACACAACAACTAGCACAGGCCTCTCACACACAAACCAAAGCAGGCAAGACCAAACAGCCATGTAGGAAGAAAGGCAGGACAAGTATGTTACCATCGAACCAACAACTGCTTGGCCCAGAAATATAAATATAAATATATGGAATAAAATAATAACTATGTATAACCAGGGCATTGGCCAGTCCAAAGTGCACAAGGCATAAATGGCACTTCTGTGTGCCCCTACATGACTGTTGACTGCTAGATCACCTCCATTGGGTAGGAGTGTCAAGAGGGCAGGCAGGAACCGCAGGGATTGGGGGGTGGGGGATTTGGGCTTGGGTTTGGAAGGGGGGTCTCTGGGCTTGGGAGGGGGGGGTTTGGGCTGGGGCTTGGGAGGGGTCGATATCTTGCCAGCGGGAGGGGCATGGGTACTAGCAGGGGAAGTAGAGGAGGACCTGGAGGTAGAAAGACTGGACTTGGGGATGGACGAGACCATTTGGGGGTATCATGGGGTGGGAGCGGAGTAGGGAACAGGGAAAACTCAGAGAGGAACACCTTCTTAGACACACATGGGTGGTCATGGCAAAAAGATTTGGGAGTGTAGGTAGAGGTAGAGGTTGTAGCAGGTGTCTTAGTGGATGTCTTGGGTGCCTGTGCATTGGAGGAATGCTTGTGGGTGCTGGGTGTCTGTTGGGTGGGTTAGTGCGGGTGTTTCTGTGTCTTGATAGGAGGGGGAGGAGGTGCTGGGAGATGACATGCTGGATGTGTGACTCTCTGTTGGGGTGGTGTCTGCAGATATGGTAGATGTGCTGCATGTGGGTATGTCGATTGTTGTGGTGTGGTGGCTGTAGGTGTGTCAGTTGTAGTGTATTTGAAGGAGGGGTGCTGGAGGAGTCTGTGCAGGTAGTGAGTGTTGGTGTGTCTGCAGATGGGTGTTGTTTGTGTGTATGCCGGTGGTGGATCTTGTGATGCTTGCGTTTGTCTGTGCTACCCTTGGATGTTGAGGTGGATGATTGCTTGTGTGTCTGTGTGCTTTGGCTGGGTTTGGGAAGAGGTGTTTGGGATTGGGAAGAGGTAGGTGGGGGGGGCGCGGCAGACAAAGGGTGACTGGCTGCATCAGTGAGGAGGCCAAAGCCTGAAAGGATCTCTGTCAGCCATCCAGTGCACCGTGAATGCCCTCCAAGAACGCATTGCTCTGCTGAACTTGAGCTGCCAGTCCCTGGATGGCATTTATGATGGTCGACTGACCCACAGAGATGGACCTCAGGCGGTCAATAGCCTCGTCACTGAGAAAAGCAGGGCTGACTGGGGCAGGGGCAGAGGTGCCTGCAGCGAAGGAGATGCCCACCCTACTGGGTGAGTGGGCACTGGCAACTGGGTGGGGAGCTACAGGGAGGGCAGTCATAATAAGGAGGGTGGCAGGCAAAGATGGAGCTGGGGTGGCCAGAGATGGGCCCGCCACCACCGGATTCCAAAGATGACTTGGAACTTGGAAGATCCGGTCTCCCCCGTGGGACTCTCCTTGTCCTCCATGCCACTGGGTCCCTCGCTGTTGCTGGTAGCAGCACCCTGGGTCCTGTGGCCTGCAGCATCCCCAATCACCTGTGACCCTTCTCCCTCACCTGCCGATGCTGATGCACACAAATAGAGAGTGAGAGGGAGGGAGAGAGAGAGATAGGTTGATAAAGTGTTAACATATACCTCACATACACACATGTACACATTAACATCTGTCAGAATACATATCCTGGCAAGGCTATCTTAGGTGCCAATACCCATTTCCTACATCATGTCACAACATGTCACTACTACCCACCCCTGTATGCCATCCCTCACAGCTACATCAAGTTCCAAGTAGGTCAGCACTACTGGAGTCATCCATATGATCACCACCAAAGTCAAGTTTGCATGCACATCATGCCCTTAATGAAGTACAAATGACTCCCTGATTTCACATCATACCTCCCAAAACCCCTATCACCAACTGGAACTGCAGCTGACTGAACAAAACACATCAAGCCTCTACAGTTACAACAGCTGATCAGTCCATGTCCTTTGTGAAATATCTATTACAGTGAAGACTACTCAACTCACACACCACACAGCATCTGCCTGTCACCTGTAATGGCTGACCTAACACCCTGTATAGTAATGCCAATATAGATATCATAACTGATTTAGCCATTACAAGTTAGACACCCATACAGGTGACATCCGATGTGTACAATATACGTCTAGGGCATAACTATGTGATTAGTCTGACCCAATCACAGAGGTAGATCTGCGGACACCAAACACATATATTACAACTGATCATACAGCTAGGTTCATCTACAATGGCCCATATTGCACATATTACACATCCATACTCAATCACTGAGTGCAGTGTCACAACTGATGCACTTCAGGAACACACATATTACATCATGGTCCACATACAATACCACCACACATGCAAGTGCACCCGTAGGACTTCACTACATGATAACACCACCCTCACACAAACCATTCCAGATTTGTGAATACCTGTACCTGAGTCCAGGCAACACACATCTCAGGCAGTAAATACATGTGAGCATAATGCACACATGGACCAACACCACTGGTTTTGCACTGACAACACATCCCACTACTACATAGGGCAGCCTCAGCATAGTAAGTACAACATTTGATTCACATCAACATCCCATAAATCATGCAATGCTCAATCCTGTCCTAATCTGCCACTTCAGGTAGGCCAAGGGTAGCAGACATTGTCCTAGTCCATCAGATGTGCCCCCAAGTAACCATTGAGACATGATGTAGGCAGTAACTATGCTATGTTTCACTGTAATTGCTTCGGCACTGGCATATATGGCATGTACTTTACATATTGACAATGACGAGGTCTGCCTAGGCACTTACCACCTCTAGTTCCATCCTATTGGGTTCAAGGTTTCATCCTTACATGTCTAGCACTTAGAATTGCATGATTTTTGCAAACAGACCTAATCAATTGTACATGTATCAGTATCCTACTTTAGCAACCTTCACATACCCTATAGTCAGCAGATGACCAACATAGGGGGATACAAGTATCAAGGGATTAGTCCAATCCTATACAGGCCATATCTGTGTTGGAAATGTAATGGCTGCCTCACATTCAGTCACTACCATTATCAATACTTGATATACATAGTCTCTGGGATGAAATGAGAGTCGTACAGTTGCATCTACAGATATGCTACACAGATGGGAGTTGACTGACACCTTAGAGCTGCAAATGAAGCCACAAATGCAGATGGATGGAGCAGGTCATACTCAATGGTTAGGGTGATACACAAGCTCAAATCCATTGTATTGGCAGGATACTGTCACACATGTGCCAATGTCATTAGACCATCTCCATAATCCAGACATGGAGATGTCTTAATATGGGAGATGTACATCCACTGAGAGTAAACAATGAAAACACATCTACAACTTATACTCAGCCCGGGTGGTTAATACCCATTCCCACTAGTCTACATACATGTTGCATCGACTACATTGTCACATAAGCTGCAGTAAGGCACCAAATCCCATACTACCCGAGCCAAGTCCCAGGATAAAGTCAGTACTCACCCCCTTGTGGCTGCTGTGCTGCCCTAAAAAGCCCATCCACCTTAGGGTAGGCACCTCCAAAATGCGGGCCATTAGGGGGCGGTCCGTGTCTGATGGGCAGCCCTGCCTCGTTAGGAGGACATCCCCAGCTAGGCCTCCGAGGTCTTCCGGGCCCAGCGTCTCAGGTCCTCCCACTGCTAGCGACAATATGTGCTCCGCTGGCTGTGGACCCCAGGGTCCGCACTTGCTTGGCGATGGCACGCCAGATCCCCTTCTTCTGATAGGAATTTACTTGCATGGATGACAAAGACAAAAGGAGAAAGTCATGTACACTGGCACCATACCAACAGCAGTGGCCTGTACACATATGACTCATGAAGTGTCCACACATACCCATCCTCTCAGCTCACACGCTTTCACTTCATGCCTCTGCATGCATGTACTCCCACACTGGTACACTTACCCCATTCACCATCACACGCACCCCTATCACACATGACTATGGCATTGGGTCCACCTGCTCCTCTAGTGCCCCATACAGCTGTTCATACAGGGGTAGTACCCCTTCCACAAGCTTCTCCAGTTCTTCTGGGGTAAAGGCTGGGGCCCTATCACCTGCAGGACATAGCATGATGGCTCCCAGAGACAGTACAAAGCAGCTCAGGTCATGGAGGTCTTCCTAGCAACAGTGACAGGAGTCAAGTGCGCAAGGCTGCAGAAAATCTCAATCACGGCTGTGACAGAACCATCACCGCCGGCGGTCATTGCCATTGGTAACAATTTTAACCAATGACAAGTTGCACAACGGTTGCAACCGCCTACCGCCATGACGACATACACCAGTGGACTTAGGTCACTTCCAACTGTCCAGTGCACCAGGACAGGCGGCTGCTATTTTGTGCACATATCATGCTTTGATGTGCCTAAATAAGTGTGCCATACACATATTCAGGGGAGTAGGCCTATGCTGTGCCATCATAGTATTGCAAATGTATGTGACATGCATGAAACAGTGATGTGATATGGGAGTATATGTGATGATGGACATGTTTAGATACTCCGAGACACATAGGTGGTGGCACTATATTGGTATATCCCATTACAATTCTATTGATCAGTGCAGGACAGCTCAGTGTGCCACATATGGTACATTACACATGTGATATGTGTCCCACACGACTTACAGGTTCAGCAATAAGCTGCAAGGATGGTGTCCAATCTGCTTCAGCATGGCCATTATAGTATGTGTCAGCAACGCTACGCATGTCCTACAGTGTTAGGTTTGTGCGATTATGGCATGTTCTGCTTACAAGTGTCAAGTGCATTTCCCGATATACATTATCCCCTCTCTACCTAGATATCCTGCCAGGAGGAGGTTGAGACAACCACCAGTGAACCATCCACTAGTTGACCTTGCAACCATGGAGGACAGGCAAATCATCCAGATCTATCATCTGAATTGTCAGAACATCATGGATCTATGTACACAGTTGGAGCCTGATCTCTTACCAGCCATATGCAATCCCTATTGCATCTGTCCCACAGTACAAGTCCTGTCAGTGCAACACTGTCTTGCCACAGGCTCCTTTCAGAACACAGTGGGCTTGACAGCAGGGATGTCACAGCCCATGTTCAGTCTTGTGTTGAAGAATATACTGTGTGCATTGTTGAAACACCAGGACAGCTAAATCAGGTTCCCCCAACGTGTGGATTTGGCCTATGTGAAGGCAGACTTTTATGATATGGGACACATCCCTCATGTGATAGGGGCCATTGATGGCACCCATATAGCCCTGATCCCTCCCAGCGCCAATGAACAGGTGTATAGGAACAGGAAGAACTATACCACTCCATAAATGTTCAGATGGTGTGTCTGGCAGACCAGTACATCTCACAGGTCATAGCCAAATTTCCTGGATCTGTCCATGACTCCTGCATTTTGAGGAACAGCAATGTTCCACACATGATAGCACAACTACATACAGAGAGGGCCTGGCCCCTTGGTATGTATGCATATGGGACCTGTCTTAACATTCTTCCCTGGCATCTATAAGCTGCATATGTGTTTTGTGTGGGTCCATGCCTTCCATTCTGATGGTATCATCTGTCATTGTCTTTTTGCAGGTTGGAATACTGATTTTACTCTTGTGTGGGCCTGTATTTTTTACTCTCTGACATCTGTCCTGGAACTTATCTGTTGTACTGTGTCTCCTGCTGTATTTTCACTGGTCCCACAATTTTTTAACGCAGGTGACTCTGGCTATCCTAACCTTCCCTGGCTGTTGACACCAGTGAGGTACCCTGCCACAGATGGGAAATTCCATTTCAATGAAGCTCACGGGAGGAAGAGGCGTGTAATCAAAAGAACATTTGGTCTCCTGAAGGCCTGATTCGGGTGCCTGGGCCCATCTGGAGATGACCATGCCTATACTCGCCCCAAAAGGTATGCCAGATAATAGTAGCCTGCTGCATGCTCCACAATCTAGCCCTGAGACGTCAGATTTCATTGCTAGTTGATGAAGGTGAGGCAGCTGAACCAGTGGCTGGTAATGCTGAGATGGCAAGTGATGAGGAGGCAGAGGGGGGAGGTGCTGCTGACTAGGGCTGAGCTCATCAATAAGTACTTCCAGTGACATACAGGTATGTTGAGTGTGGTTTTTCAAGTGTTGTATATCCACAAGAAAGTGCTGACAATAGTCCTCCTGAGTTGACTCATCAGTGGGGGTGTAATCTGGTCCTATCCCTATGTGTGTATTGGAGGAGCTGACTGAATGTAAGGTGCACAGTAAAAGTGTCTCAACTCTTACAAGTGATCTCACAGCAGTTTCCTAAATTCATATCTCCACTGTACAGACCACTAATGAGTTATGTTTGCTGCAATCTCTTGTTCCCATGAAATTCCACCCACTGACTGTGGTATTGCAATATGTGCCTCTGCTACCTATGACTTGAAGCATTCATAGTCATTAACCATTGCTAAATGATATGTAAGTTGAGGACTATACATGACAGATGGCTGGTACAATGATTTATGATGAATATCCTGTGACTGGGGATGTATGTGGCCCCTGCTGAGGAGGTATTCTACACTGGGCACGACATCTATGAGCTGCATTTGTGCTTTGTCTAGGCCCATGCCTTTCATTCTGATGGTACCATCTGTCATTGTCTTTGATTTTACTCTTGTGTGGGCCTGGACTTTTGACTCTCTGACATCTGTCCTGGAACATATCTGTTGTACTGTGTCTCCTGCTGAGGATGCCTCCCTCTGCTGTCCTTTACACAGCCTGTTGCATGTAGAGGGCATGACCAGATCACATTTTGCAATCATTACATTTGTTTATGTTTTAATGAAGACACATATACAGTAGTTGTGTTCCATTGTGTTTATTGTCCATATATAGAATATGCGACTACAATATTACGGTGCATACATTGTACAACAGGGGAGGAGTGAGGTCATGGTAAATGGAATCATCAGAGTAGGTGGTACAGCATTTGGTTGCACAGGTCCAGTGTCCATGTGCCAGTGGGAAGATGGAGTTATGTCATTGAACAGTCAACGGGGTATCTCAGTGGCACACAAGAGAGCCAAACCAGGTGAGGTTCACTTCCTCGCAGTGAGTTGGGTCTTGGCATCTGCTCCAGCTAGACGTCTAGATGGATGACCATGTTTGCGGGTGGTTCTTCTGCTACAGAGGGAGGGATGTCTGAGGGCTCTGGTTCCCCTGGCAGTGCCTCCATTCCACTAATAGCCCCTGATATGGTTGGCTCAGATGTTATTTTGCTAGCGGAAGAGGCCTGCTGGTGGGTGATGGAAGCACGAATGGTGGCGTTGATATCCCTCAGCACCCCTGCATTGGAGGCCAGGGTGGCATCATGTGCATGCCACTGCTGCACGACCTCCTGGTGCTATTCCCTCTGCAGCCTTTGGTTTTCACCCAACATGGTGATGATCTGGCCCATCCTGTTCTGGGATTGTTGGTATGCTCTCAGGACTTGGGAGATGGTTTCCTGGTCAGTAGGGTACCTTAGGTACCCATCCGGGGCTCCATCCTCTGGCCCACAGCTTCCCTCCCATGCCCCCTGCCCCCTTGTGCCTGTGCCCCTGGCTATTCCCAATGTTTGCAGGACCTTCAATGTCTGGGGTGCGAGGGATCAACTCAGTTCCTGTACTGTGAGCACACAATAGTTTAAACAGTCCTTGGGACACAGGTTTGGGGATGAAGGGTTGGCTGTGATGTAGAAGCCACAGGGTTGGGGGGATTGATGTGGGCAGGGTGAGGCAGGGAGTCGTAGACTGACCAGGCATCCCAGATGGGCCAGGTTGGTCGTCTGTGTCCTGACATCCAGACATGTTGTCCTCACTGAGGCCTTCAACCTGAGAAGGGTTGGCAGTTTCTGGTATCCTCTCCATGGTGGCACTGGCAGTGGTACCTCTGGATGGAGTGAGAGAGGGAGTTGAATGTTGAACGTGTGTTTGGTTCCTTCTTTATCATGTGCATACAGTAGCTTGACATGATTCCCAGCAATGACAATAACAGATGCTGCACAGCATACCATTAGTGGTAGTTAGTTGTCTGTGACATGTGTACCATACACCATATTGGCCGGTGTCATTCAGGTTTTGTAACTTTGGCTCTGTGGATGGGTTCTGGTACTGTCTGGTAGTTCACATGACTGTTCTGCACTATTAGCTAGTGGCTATTTAGGCCTGCTAGATGTGAGAGTTAATGGATGGACATTGCAGCATGGTGTCCCAGTGGGAGGAGGTTATTTGTGTATGCAAGGTTAATTGTCCTGTCTGTGCACGTTGTGCATGTGCATGGAGTCTGGCATCTTACATTCCATACCATGCTGGGTCAATTTCTGGGTTGTGGATTCTGATTAGTGGTCAATTGGAATAGGCACAGTGCTATAGCTTTGTATAGCCTTGTTTGGCATCGTGTTGTGCCATTCCATTGCTGTCATTGCCATGTAGTGGTCCTCAGTCATACCATCTACCTGGTATAGCTAGTACAATAGTCATACATACAAGGGGTATGATGTGAAGTGCACATTCCAGGTATTCAGATAGATGGGCTAGTGCATTGTGGGAGTTGTAGTGATAATATTAGCCAATGTCATCCATGCCTTTGCCAAGCGCTGTGTGGGCATTTGGGCTGGGTGGAGGTGTGGCATGTAGGAGAGGGGCATTAGGTGGATAGGTGGGAGGTGTAGTGAGACAAACAGTAGATTGGGGAGGTTTCCTTGGTGATGTGTCATGCAGGACATGACAATAGTGTGACATGGTAGTTGTGGGTACTTACCAGAGTCCAGTCCCCCAGGTATTCCAGTCAGGCCCTCGGGATGCAGAATGTCCTATACCTTCTCCTCCCATTATATGAACTGTGGGGGAGGAAGTGAGGGCCCACCGCCAGTCTTGTGCACAGCAATCTGGTGGCGTGATGCTATGGAACGCATCTTCCCCCTAAGGTCATTCCACCTCTCCCTGATGTCCTCTCTTGTGCGTGGATTGGTGCCTACTGAGTTGACCCTATTGACTATTCTCTGCCACAACTCCATTTTCCTGGTAATCAAGGTTTACTGGACTTGTGCTCCTAACAGTTGTGGCTCTACCCTGAAGATTTCATCCACCATGACCCTCAACTCATCATCTGTGAACCGTGGGTGCTTGGACATGGAAGTGGTTGTTTTGAGGGTGGGGGGTGTTGTGTGTGTAAGGTGCAGTGTTAAGTGATTAATGGGGTGTGGTTGGTGCTTGGTTAGTGATGGACGCTTGTGGTATGTGTGTGTGCTTGTTATGTGTATTTTGTGTTGGTAGTGCAGTTGTGTGGTGTGTGCTGAGTGAGATGTGCATATGTGCGTATGGTGTAATGGTGCTATATAAGTGAATTGGGACCTAGCTGAGAAGGATCCCTTATCTGTTATTAAGGAGATTGTCTTCATTCGGGGGCTAATAGCTTTTTTTTACAAAACATCATAAGGGATGTTGCTTTTCCAGAGTGGTTGAACACCCAAATTATCCAGCACTTTGTCCAGACACTGCCTAGAGTGTGCAGTTGTGCTTGTGATAAATTCTTACCAAAGCGTTTGGCAAACCTGGTTTCCAGTGCTTAGCTGTTGATGCTTCCATATTTTAATACAGCTCCCTTTACTTTCAATAATTCGATTTAATTGGTGGAACTCAAGCCTTATCTGCGCTTGGGAGCTATAGCAGGAGAAATGGAAAAGGGACTTAAATTTGTTTGTGAATATCCCATTAGAGATTGTCACTTCCATAACTTATACTTGGCATTAATTTGGCTGCAATTACTTGTAACAAAGATGGTTGCACTGTACATAGTTGAAAGCTGACTTAAAATCCACAAAACTCAGATCAAGAGGTTGATTTTTCAGGCTGTGTTTATCCATACTATTTGACAAAGATAAAATGTTAGCTGTCGTCCCTGACCCTTGGATGAACCCTGGTTTGCAGGAATTATATGATTTTCTGTTGCCTAGGATTGAAGATCCATTAAAAGAAGTCCTGCGAAATACTTTGCCTCAGTATCAAAGTGATTAGACAATAGTTTCCCAGACAGGAGTGATCCCCTAATTAAAAATAGGTGTATTTATCAACCCCTTCCACGAGGCCGGAATAACTTCATGCTCAAGGGCAGTGTTAAACACTACAACCAGTTTTTCTGCCAAAAATTGTGGGTTGGTTGTATACAGGGCATTATGTTGCTAATACTAGTCCTCTTGTCAATGTATGCAAAGGGTGTATAACATGATGGCACCAGTGCAAAATTTCAAAAGATTTGGCTGTAAGAATCAACTAAAATAGTGTGATCTGGCCTTGCGTGAAATCCTAATGCCCATTGAAATCAAACACAAACAAGGTGCAAACAGAATCCTGTCAAATATTACCACATGTAAGATGTTTAATAATTGTCCCATTACACATTTTACAAGCTTACTCTTTGACAGTTGTTTTTGGTTGAAATCTTTACAAGAGTGTTTATCCTGACTACACATTTTACACACAACATTCCCTCATCCGTTCACCATTGTTCGCTATTTATGATGCACTAAATCATATTTTTTGCACAGTCACCACCAGTGGTGTCATTGGTGCTCAAGGGCCTGAATACGACTTTGGTAGTCCCATGGGGAGACTGCCATTGTCATGGCTTGACCAGCAGGAACATTGTATTACAAGCCTCCCACCAGGCTGCCAAGCGGGAACAGTGCTATGGTGTTGGCCTCACACACAGCACCAGCGGAATGCACACTATCTACAAAGCAGACAGTGGCATTCCGATGGTGCTGGACAGAGGGGCCCCTGAACTGGCTTTCTGCCAGCCTTTCCATGGCGGGGTGATGCCATGGAAAAGATTGTGGAAAGTGGGGTTGCAATCAGCCAGACAACACTGAGTTCAGCACTGCCCTGGCTGGTTACAACTAGGGCCACCGTTGGCTCGTCGGGAACCACTTTCCCAGTGGAGATGGCGGTCCTCTGGTGAGTCTGCCTGACAGGGTTGGAATGTGGCGGTCCGACCGTCACCGCGAGGCTGGCTGTCCTTGGACTGCCAGGCTCGTGATGAGGCCCTGAGTATAGGGTAATATTTTGCCTTTTTTGTAGAGAGTGCTGCCATTTTTCACATAGTGCTCCATTGTGTGATTGATAGCAAATCAAGCCCTACATTTCATACAAAATATTATTATTGTAAGACAAAAAAAACTGTATCTTATCACAAAAAGTAATCACTTTCTTAATTATTGTTCAAGATTTATTTTATCTATTTTGCTGATAGATGGCAGAAAGTTTTTGCTTTCAGCTGTTTGTCTACCCTTGTTTCTGCTGTTGAACGTGCAATTTTATACTGTTTGGACCCACGAAGGCATGAATTAGCTGAAAATGAGTAATATAATGAGTTATTCCAAATGAGCGGCACAAAATTTGCCGTGCCACCCATCCCAAAAAATGCTTAAGATGACATTATGCAGAGCATAATAAAACTACTAAAAAGTTGACAATAATTTCCCTTGCATTGGAGTCAATGGTATTTTAAGCTAAATTATCATATTTTATCCTTGAAAAAATCGAGAGACTCCTGGCTACATCCCACGTGTTGACATATAAGTGAATTGCATTTCCTGATCACACCCCGAAACTCTCCTGGGGACGCTTGAGCGTTCAGAAATGAAGTTGTGACTAATGTATACGTTTTGCATGCGACATTCCAGACTTTTTCTCAGTCAATGTCTCATTAATGCACGAGAAAAAGCTTTTTGTTTCCATTTTGGTATGTGCAGCAAACAGGGTGGAATACAGACGTGCAAGGGGAAAGTTTCAGTAACTCATTTAATCCCATTAGTGCTGTGATACATGGTTCAAGTTTGTGCATTATTATCAAATGTGGTCGATTTCCACTGGGAGAATACTGTTTCCATTAGAGAAAGGAATTAAGCGGGCATTTCTCCATTTACTAAAAGACAGCTGAAAGTTATAAGTTTCAGGCTTAGAATTTCGTGTGTAGTTAGCTATTTCCCTCACAAATGACTTCCTTAAAAAGCTTTGCTTTCTAATGTAACTGATGACAGACTGATGTAATGTATGCCATGGAAACAAAGTCCAAAATTGTAAAAACTGTTTTCTTCCCTTACAAATTCCTTGGTCAAATGTCACATATTAATGGGCTTTTAAAACCCGACATAATATTGCTTTGAAAAAATGATTACAATGAAACATCCAAGAGTGAAATATTATCGAGTGCTGCAAATAGACACAGTGGGGTTGGTAACTGCCCTACACATCTGAAAGTGTTACTGTCTCGATGCTTTTTTGACAATCTAACTTTACTGCAAGGCAAAGTTACAGGCAGCCTGGTTAGACCATCCCCTTTGGCAGTATATATTTTGACTTGTACACAAGAGTATTTTGGCTTTGAACATGCTTTTCACAGTAAAGATCTCAGCATGTCCAAAGTTCATGAGCCAAATCATGTAAATTAGACCAATGCTAGGCAATTTTGTAGTGTCTGGTAATTTTGCACTGATTGCAGGAAAGTATTCAAGTGTTAAACTAACACATGAATGGACCAACTGCTATTGGATATGGGACTTGCACATTTCAGCGAGTGCAAATCAAATGTGACTAATTAGCTTGTTTTCGGTGCAATAGTCAGTGCAAAATTGCATAACTTCTTTTCAAAATGATTTTCCAACTACGCCCATGTCCAGATTTAGAACTGATTTCAACTCAACCTTCTTACCTAGTTCTTAACTTCTCATCCTACGAATGTACGGATTTCTGTTTTTGTCTATGCTCAGCACCGGCCCTAAACCCTGACACATCCGGCCATTTTTGGCCTGATTTACAAAGGTAACCTTACACTTTTTGTGTATGTTTACGATTGTTAGGATTCACAAATGTATTTTACTAGTAGTATCTTTACGACTGCGGAGTCTGCTCATATAAAAAAATAGGAGCGGTGTATTATTTATGTGCGAAGATTCTGCAGCTGTAAAGATACTTCTAGTGAAATACCTTTGTGAATAGAAAACAATCGTAAACTTACATAAAGTAAGAACAATTCTGAGTTAGGCCCTTTCATGGGGTAGCATCACATTCCAGGCAACCCAATTCATCCAGACAAGCATGATAGCGATAATGCTATACATTTTGTATTTTAGGGCCAGATGTAGCAAAGGGTTTTACCCATTCTGTGTCAATGGGAAAATGCTTTGGTACATATGGCCCTTAGTTCTTCTACTGCATGTCTGTGTTTGCATTACAACAGTTGTCGTTAAGAATTAACCTGTATTTCTCCACCCTCTACCTTTCTTAGATACGTTCTCTCAATGCCCGGAGTAGTCTGGCAGGTATCTGTGCGGCATTCGGTGACATGATGTGCTGCCTCCATGAGACATGCAGGACTCACCTGAGTGTTAGTGAAGGCATCAAAACACCACCTAAGCAGCATGAAAACCTACAGTATTTCCGAGGATATGGTGCGTGGGTTGAAGAAAACGAGGGGGGAACCAAGAAGGTGGAAAGTGAAAATATGCTGCAACAGAGATGATAAATATTTCTCGCAGCACTGTGGCCTTTTGAGACAGGCTGAGAGAGAATCCAATCACATCTTGTCCCTTTTCCAGGGTAGGTAATTATCTGGTACTGCCTGACTTGAACTGAAAGCGTGCTAGGACCACTGGTGATTGAGCTTACCTCCTTCATTTCCTTTACCTGGAGTTCTCATCGAACCACAACAATTGACAAAAGACTCTGTTGCCACCATCCAAGTCTGGTGGTCAAGTTGAATCCCACTACAAAATAATGTGTTTTCTTTTCTAATACTTACAGGCAACAACAGGTTCAGAATAGGAACTGGCAATCGAAGGTGAATGTGGACAAAGTCATACCTCATCTTATGGACAATGCAGTGTCCCTGGTCTTTCACAATAACAATTTCAGGTTCAAGACACACATCACTTAGAAGGCAAAGACAGCCTTGCATTTGTTAGTCCTGCTCTGTAGAGTGAAGTGCCTACCAGAAGCACACTTCAAACCTGCCATTAACCCATCTACAGGGACGCAACACTTTGGGCAGTTTACCTGAAAGTCACCTTACATTCCAGATGGCTGTTATACATGCAGTGACCCTCTCATCAAAGTTTAATATAACTATAACAGGAGTATTTGAACCCACAGCTAATTTCATTGTATTCCTCCAGCTGCGTGCATCTCTTTGATGGCATGTAGATGGCATGTTGTCTTGTGGCAATTCCTGTACACCATCATCCCTGGTAGCCATGGTACACATTTCATGGGGTTTACATAACACCTTCAGCAAAAGAAACACTAGGTTGTATGTTAACTAATGCAAAAAGGAGGCGCCTTGATGTTTGGCCTATTCCTGTACCACAATGGATTGAAACTACATCACATTCCTAGTTTGCCAGGTTCTATCCCTCCTCCTTTTCAGAAAAGAGCTGGAAACCCTCTTTATCAAGCATCACCTGGTTGCATTCTAGTCATCCTGTTACCAGACCAATCTGAACCTGCATTCCTCATAGCTTCATCTGTCCCTTCTTATTATACCATTTCACTCAGCACCCCCAACCATTTATCATGTATTCATGTCTCCAGACCATTTACGTTGGAGCTCTTCTATGTATTGTATTGCTTTGTTTTGTATTGAACAATGCATACAGAGCTTGTTACCCCGATGTGGGGCGCTGAAACGTGTGCCTACATGCAGGGCCGGATTTAGCGCTGGTGGTGCCCGGTGCAACAATGGTTTTTGGCACCCTTGCCCCCATTACCTCATCGGGTTACCTCACTACCATCCAGCCAAATTGCCCCTCATCTCTCCATAGCCTTTCCCCCACCATACATTTCATTTGTTAAAGCACTGGTAAAGGCTGGCTTTACTAATCCACTCAACCATCCCACAGAGACTACAGATCTGTTCTTTGCAGCAGGCACATTATCCTTCTAAGCTACTGTATGGCGAGTCAGAAAGCCACTATACACAACTCTGATCTCTCTCTCTAGCAGGAACATCAATCACAAGAGTTATCTTGACATTTCTATTGCTGCCTGAAAGCTGGACGCACACGGAACTCTGCTGCAGATGTTTGTAAATAATATGTTATTGCTAAGCATAGTGCTCTCCTGAGGTCAGTGCCCCCCTTTAGGTCAGTGTCCAGTGTGGCTACACCGGTTGCACCATTCTAAAGCCAACCCGGCCTACATGAGTATCATGCTACACCATGTAAGGTATGTGGTTGGAGCGATATGGCCCTGTTTTGATCCTGTGTCAGAAGTGTTTCCATGTCATGCGCGATTACCATTGAGATATGTTTATCGTGTTATGGGACGTAGTACATAGCAGTATGTTGGCTGATGAGGTGTGAGGGGCAATTTCTAAGGTAATACTCCTGGAATTTCACTGACACTCCCTTCCTTTGTACAGAGCTCTATCGCTTTGTAGCTAGGTTGGTGATCTTTAAATCATATATACATGTATATCTATATACTCAGGGTTGTCAAATGTCAACCATCTCGGTCTCTTCAGCCTCAGTGCATTTAATCCTCCCAGGATGATGAGGTCAATCAATCAATCAATCAATATGTGTAAAGTGTCACTACTCACCTGTGAGGGTCTCAAGATGCTGGGTAGGGTGGGGAGGGGTCTCATCCGAAGAGCCACATATTGAGGTTCTTCTTGAAGATAGTGAGTGACGTGCTTTGTCTGAGGTGCAGGGGGAGGTTGTTCCAGCTCTTTGCTGCAGTGTAGGGGAAAGATCGACCTCCAGCGGTGGCTTTGCAGATGCTAGGAACAGTGGCCAGGGCCATTTGGGCGGAGCGGAGGGATCTGGCGGGGGTATGGAAGGAGATGCGGCGGTTCAGGTAGGCTGGACCTACGTTGTGTATGGCCTTGTACATGTGGTGGGTGAGAAGCTTGAAGGTGATTCTCTTCTCAACTGGTAACCAGTGGCGAGATATGTTCTTGGCAAGGTCTGCCATAAGTCTTCAGAGAAAGACAAAGATTTGCACTACAAACCTTTTATGGTGAATTTCCATCAAGTCACAGAATGTAGGGCTTTTTTCACTGCATCCATATTCCATTTATGTTTTATTTACAAGTAAAAGCGTGGGTGGCCCGAGGTTTGAAAAGTGGCCCATAAGCAAGACGTGGAAAACCATGTAAAGTTTTTCTTCTGGTTTACCTTTTTTCCGCATACATTTAATCGTAAAGCTGTATTTTTTAAGAACAAACGAGTCACAACTCTGCCCTGATTACAGCTGCTACTAATTGAATTTTGAAGCGACTGTCAGGTGAGGTGAATAAAAGCTCGAGGTAGCCCTGAAAAGATTGAAACTACTGCCTCGGTTATATTCAGATATTAACAGCAGGGGTATATATAAATAAAATATTTTCTCAGTTAATTTCGTGCAGTTTACAGATTCTAATCTAATCGCTGCAAAAAAACATATTTACCAAAATATTCCTCAATTTGTATGTGTGTTCTACTATGGAGCACACCTGCAAAGTGTGCCACATTGGAAAAAAATTGAGAAATAAAAACATGTCTCCTTGGAATACCTGCCTCAAGGAGGTGTAAGATTTTGTTACAAATCCCTGTCTACAAAATATTCACCTGCATCATATGGAGAATCCTACATTTTTTTCTTCTTCTACAGATGGTGAGACCTAACAAAAATCGAGGACCATGTACCATGTGGTGAACACTGAAACTTTCCCATATACCCAATGCATGCTAATATTAAAAAAGACTGCTCCTTTGCACGGAGGTACAGAGCCACAAGCAAAATGACAATTTGCAGTACAAGAATCTTTCATCGCCTAGAAACAGCATTTCATTGGTCATTTGCTGCTATCTGGTCCCCTTTTGTGCAACATTGCAGGCCCACTGTAAGGCAGTTTCTTGTAGTGGATTTCATATAATACAATATAACGGCATTTGTAAAGCGCGCACAACCCCAGTATGAGCGTCCTGGTGTAAAAGTAGTACCAGTTCTGATTAAAGTTCTAAAATGCTAGAGTGAAGATTAATTAAACATTTTATTTGGTTACTTATTTCATTAGGATAAATCTGTCAGTGGGCCTTTTTGTTGGCAGACCAGCAAAATAAAGGAACAGGGTATTTCCTTGGATAAATGGTAAGTGCATGTGCAACTTGCACAAAAGGGGTTGCGTTCAGTTTCTCATTTCAAAACTTTAATTGAATGATGTGTTCTGTTGTTTGTCAACAAAGATACCCTGGAAATGAATCCCCCCCGGAGGGTCCTATCGGCAGTGCCATCTTACATTTTTGCAGTTGAGCCAATAACATTGGTTTCCATTCACTCTTCCAGGCATGAAGTAGAGCTGGGATGAAAGAATAGTTTGTAAGATGGAGACAGTTATCTTCCATCACTTAAGAGAAAGATAAGAGGGAAAGATCTTTATAAGACTTATCTCTCCTATAGGTTAACACAAGGATTGCCTTGAAATATCGTTCAAGTGTAATTTCCCATTGGGAGCAGATAGAGATTTGTAGTTTGGGGTCCCTGAACTCACAATTTGAAAATACAACTTTTGGTGAAGTTGTTTTTTAAATTGTAAGTTTGAAAATGCAACTTTTGGAAAGAGGGCATTTTCTTACTTAACCATTCCGTACCTCTGCCTGTTTCTGCCTGTCTGTGGAATACATGACAGGATCACAATGATAGTTCGGCTGTTTGTGAATGCACTCTAGACAATCACAGACAATCACACAAAGGGAGCTGAGGTGTGCCCTGCATATCCCAAAGGGTCTTCCTGGGCTAGAGTACTGGGAGGAGCTCACAGGAGAGGAGCTCACAGGAGAAGCTGAAACTTGCACCTGTTGTTATTGCTACTCCTACTGAATGGGTCCAATACTCGTTATCCTGGTACAACTTTTTGTATTGCTGGAAATTTTATTTGCAGTCTTATTGGTTTTGTCTTATATTGTGTTTTTTCCTATATTACGTTAGTGTCTTGATGGACTGTCCATGGGGTCTGCCCACATCCTTTTTGCAAGTAAGTGGTGCAAGAAGAGTCCATAAGAATGTCCTGAACTTGTGAATTTAGAATACTTCTTGAAGACCGTCAGTTAACCCAACAATTAGTTTTGGATTTCTTGCCTTATCCCCTGACATGATTTTATTTGCGACAATTTTAATTTGAGTTGGTGGTTGCAGGCGGGGGTCTCTTTAGCTCCCTGGTCTTATCCTCCTGCTCAGCTTTTGCTTTCTGATGAGCCAACTGCCACGTTAAGGTCTCTGCTAGACTCAACCACGCAAAGTTCAACACATTTATGACCGAAGTGGCCACATAGGTGAAATCTAACTGCCTCAAACTGAACTCGGACAAGACCGAACTGGTGGTCTTTGGGGAAGATGCCTCACCATGGGACTCCACCTTGTGGCCCACAGACCTCTGTCTCACCACCCAGCCTTGTTCACAAGCAAGAAACATCCGAATTATAATAGACAACAAACTGGACATTGCCACCCAAGTCAGAGCTGTAGCCATGTCCTGCTTCAACACCATAAAGATGCTGAAGAAAATGTTCAAGTGTCTGCAAGACAGCACCCGGAAAAAATTATCTCAAGTCCTTATCAGCAGAAGACTAGACTAAGAAAATATCATGTACAAAGGGGTGACCAAACACCTCACAAGAAGAATGCAGACCACCCAAAGACCAGCAGCCTGGCTGGTCCTCAGTCTTCAACACCGAGCCCAACACCAAACCTCCAGGAGTTCCACTGACACATGATACACAAGAGTGCACATTCAAACCCCTCACTCACACCTACAAAGGACTCCACAACACTGGTCCTGACTACCTGAAAAGCCAAATGAATTTCCATGAACCTTCCAGAACCTTCCAGACACCCCTGTTCTGATGGTCTCTCACTAGCACGCACTCTAAGCATTTTCAAAAGCAGAGCAGAAAGTAGTGCCTTTTCTTTCCTGGCTCCTAAAGCTTGTAACAACCTCCCACAACAAATCCGAGCCTCTCCCTGGCATCTTGACTTTCGCAACATGCTGAAGACCTACATCTTCAATTAAGCCTTCCAGGGCTGGCCTCACACACTGGCTACATGGTGCTTGGATACTGTTACGACTGACATGCATGCTATAAAAACACAAAGAGCAGAACAAAATATAACTCCAGGAATTGGTGACTGTGGTACCTTAGACATTAAAGGTGGTGTACACACCTGGAGAATCCTAGAATGGAGGGAATGTACCAGGGAAACTCTGGAAAGCACATTAGGGGACACCGTTGACTTATGTCAGGAATAGATCTTTGCTAAGGGGGCTCGAGAATCTGACTCCACCGTGCTCTACTTCCAGGTTCCTCTCATGATTCCCTTCCAGAGTCTACTGCATCCTCATCCTTTTAACTAAGTTTCTCAAACTGGCCATTAATGAAATCAACAAGGACCTTCCAGTATCTCTTTCTGGGAACCTTCCAACTTCTGCCGCAACATAGAATACTTCTGCTGATTTACAATCTGCTAAGGTCTACTCGCAACCCTCTGTTCTCTATTATTTATGTGTTGCTTGCTTTGGACGTAAAAACAGAACTTATTGTGTTACTGGCATACATTTGAAATAGCCTATGCAGCACTTTGGCCCTGGGCTCCTAATTCTTAGGCACCCCGCCGCATTACACCAATCATCAGAATTCCTTTGGGAATGCTGTGCCGTCTTCCCCAGTCTGGGTACCCACCAATGACTAGCCCACACACAGAGCTGTAAATCATATTTCTTTATTTCTCTGCATGAACCTGGGAACTCAAACATATTAAACCGCACTTTCATTCCATTCCATTCTAGCGATTACGTCACACTGATACAGAGTCTGCTGGGAGCCAGAAAAGTTCCTGTCTAAATTATGCAAGACACTACATCTTCCTCTGTGTATATCAAAAATTAAAATTTTTAGAAAATCATTAAACGTACACATATAGAAACATGACCAATTATATCTTTTCAGTCAATCTTCTTAGTGCTTTTATCATCCAACACAATCTGGTTACTGGAAGCCGTAGACTGTCTTCTTCAATGTCAAAGATTATTAAAGATGGTAAGGGATCAGCAACAGTCACTGAGTTTTCAAAATCAGTCTTTCTTTCACCATCTTGAGTTGAAGACTGAAGAAACACAGGCCTGAAGTGGTAGTAGACTTTGCAGGGCGCTGGGCAGACACCATAATTCCTTTGGGAGAGACCCCTGGAAAAGGTTCAGAATCATAAGGAGCATCTGATTTTCTTTTGTGTATCTGTCGAGCGATCACCACGTCTCCTTTTCTGAACAAGATGTCTTTTGCATGTCTCCTCTTGTCTGCATAAACTTTAATTTTCTGCTTCTTAACAAAGTCTCTTGTACAAATCATGTTTTCATTTTTATCTCTTACAGTGGTCCATTGGGTTAACTTGGTTGACATTGCTCTCCCAAACATCAAAATCACAGGACTTTCATCAGTGTTCGAGTGAGGTGTCGAACAATAAGATCGTTGAGTAGAGTTCATATTGAGCTTCTCAAGAGTCACCCACTGCACTTCTTTCTTTAATGTATTCATAAAACACTCAACAAGTCTATTGGCCTGTGGCCTGTGGCCATAAAGGTGTGATCTTTTGATGCTTTATGTTCAGATGCTCCAGAAATTCTTTAATTTCTTTAATGCTGAAGGAAGGACCATTGTCATACTTTACAATGGCTGGCATGCCCCATGTTGCAAAGATGCCATCACGTTTTTTGATTACTCTTTCATGAGGCTTGGATGAGAAATCTTCAACCAAAGGAAACCTTGAGTATTCATCTACAATTACTATTAAATAATGTCCATTATCAAGTGGACCAAGGAAATCAATGGCTATTCTCTCTCAAGCATGTTTAGGGAGTTCTGACATGTTCAGATCATGTTGAGTAACTTTGTTTCCCACACAAGTCCATAAGTGATAGGCCTCGAGTTCCTTTTCAACTCTTTCGTCCTAACCAAACTCAGTCTCAAAGAGCTCTCTGTGTGGCAATAATACCCTGATGTCATTCATGAGCCACTTCAATCACTTTTTGTTGCAGATTCTTCGGAATCAGGATCCTTGCACTATAGCTCTGTAACCGTGAGGGGGTGGATAAATCACTCTAGACCGTGTTAGTCTGGGAAAAGGTCTTTTATTGGTCATAGAAGACGTAGTAGGAAACAGGTGAGTATCTTTCAGTCTTTGGTTGCGGGGATTTTGGGTGGTGGGATGTTCTTGAGGTTTGGTCTTCACTCTTCTTTTCTGTCTCCCTAGTTCACAGGTCGTCCCCCGGGAAGTGCATGTGGAGAGAAGAGAATATAGCGGTAAGTGTACTTGATACTTGTATCTATTTTGTCTCCTTATTCTTTCTTTGTTTTCCCTGTCTCACTGTTCTTCTCAAGGTTATTGTACTCAGACCGATTCAGATTAGTATGTGCTTTCTTCCTTCTGTCTCTTAGTGCTTCAACTCCTGTCCTTTCTGTCTTTTTACTTTCCTACAGTGCTCAACCATTCCTGTGCGTGGCTTAGTTTGTCTACTTTTGGTGACGGTGCTCTACGGTGCCTGGTGGTACGTATTTTATCACCCCACCCCCCCCCTTCGGGTTTTACTCTTGTCCTTGTCTGTTTCTCTTTTCCAACCCCCCCTCCCCAGTGCTCGTGCTTGTTATGTTTCCCTGTTTTTGTCCTCCCCCTCCCTTCTTTCCGTGGTTTCCAACCCCCACCCTCTCCCCTTTTCACTCCGCTCTTCTTCCTCTCACTCTCACTCTTGGTCAGGTACGTGGTCCCATGCACCTGAATGGCCACGCTTCAACTGAAGCGTGGCGGGATGCTACACCTCGTCCTCCCGGTTGCCTGGAACAGGGTCTTCTGACACTCGTCTTCTGCCTTCACCTCCGGGGCTCGGATGGGACCGCTGTCTCCGACTCTCGGGCGGGCTCCGCTCCTGGGCTTCCACGTTCACCTCTCTTTGGCTGGGCTTCTCCTCCTCCAAGCAATGGTTCACGGCTGTTCCCTTGCCTCCTGCATGCTCCTCCAAAGCTCTGAACGCCGTAGGTTCATGCTGCAGCACTTTTGAACTCCCAGCGCCCCGCCACTGCCGGTCATTCCACCAATCACGGGCAGGGAGCCGCGGAGCAACAGGGGCAGCGGCAGCGCAAGCGGGAGCCGAGTGCGGGCAAACAGGTTCCAGCCCGTCACAAGCTCCTTCCTGAGTTATAGACAGTTCATCTCTGATATTTTTGTATTTTTGATATTCACCATTACTGAGTGGTTGAATATGTTTGTTCTATGACTGATGAATAATTATGGAGGTCATTGGCGGTAAAAGCCGCTTACCGCCCGTGCAGAAGACCGCCAACACACCGCCGCGGCTGCGGTAAACCGCCACGGTCATTATGACCCACAACTCGGAAACCGCCAAAATACAGACACCCACAGAAGTCCGCCACACCAAAGGCCAGCGATAAACTGGCGATAACCAAACCAACACCGTCACGCCAACAGAAATACGCCCACACTATCACGACACACGAATCCACGCGGCGGTCTTTCAACCGCGGTATCCCATTGGCGGTACACACCGCTGTGCTCAAAATACACACATCTCCAAAACACCGCCACATTGGACAAATCCAAATACACACACCTGATACACATACAAACACCACTCCTACACACCCAATACAATATAAAACACACACCCACATCACCCACAAACCCCCACCACAAAAAAATCGGGACGACGCACAGAGAGAGAGACCATATAGAAGAATCGAGCACCCAGACGCACATATTACCATCACCCACACAAATACCACGCACTTCACACAACACACCAATACACATCACCACACTTATCACCACACATTCCATCCCACACATCACCTACACCACCCCATGGCACTGCAAAGACACCCCAGGTTTTCGGAGGAGGAACTCAGGGTCATGGTGGAGGAAATCATCCGGGTAGAGCCACAGCTATTCGGAGCACAGGTGCAGCAGTCGTCCATTGCAAGGAAGATGGAGCTATGGAGCAGAATAGTCGACAGGGTCAACGCAGTGGGATAGCACCCAAGAAATCGGGATGACATCAGGAAGAGGTGGAACGACCTACGGGGTAAGGTGCATTCCGAGGTATCCAGACACCGGATTGCAGTGCAGAAGACTGGTGGCGGACCCCCACCTCCTCCCCCAGAATTTACGACATGGGAGGAGCAGGTCTTGGCGATCCTACATCCTGAGGGCCTCGGCGGAGTATCTGGAGGAATGGACTCTGGTAAGTCACATCTTCACTACTTCATCCCCCCCACCCCACCTGCATGCCAACACATACCCCCACCCTCAGCCTCACCCCCATCGCTCCTACTCCTTGCAAATGTCCCACCATCACAACCCACCCATCCCAACACCAAGCCCTGCATGCGACCACAAAGCATGGACACCCATCACCAAAGCATGCCCACTGCACATACCCATACCCCCCCAAACCACCAACACGAAAGCCCCCACACAGGAATGCAAGTACTGGGGGACACGGGCACCCACCCATTGCACACCATTCCACACACAGATGCAATATTCATGCTTTTAAACCCCTGCAGGACCCCTACGCAACGTCACCACACAGGAGGGTCCACAAATGTCCACCCTCCACCCCAGAAGAGGCCCACAGTGATGACTGCAGCTCTGTCGACCTGGATCTAGATGACCAGCCCGGCCCATCGGGGACCTCGGGACAGTCGGTTCCCCTCACACAGCCACAGGCCACTGCAGACCTACCCCCCTCTGGAAACACCAGCACAGCACCCACCCAGCGGGCCCACACCTCTGTCTCCAGGACACGTCAAGCAGCAGTGTGTTCACCACTAGGGCACCCAGGTTAACCAACCACCCCAACAACAACAGGGACCTGGGGGCAGTGGCAGTGGGCACACGGTCCAGGGGACAGAGGCCCAGGGAAACAGGGGAACTGGGAGGGCTGCTGTGCGACAGGGTGGGGACAGGCCCAGGGAACCCACTCTCCACGAGGCCCTCTCCTCCATCATGGGAGCATACCACCACTCCCAGGAGACGATGGCTACGGTACTGGCCAAGTTTCAGGAGACCCAGCGCATGCAGGAGGAACAGTATTTGGGCTTCAGGGAGAAACTCAGAACCATCAGCTCCGCCCTGGGCACCATCGTAGGGGTGCGGAATCTGGTAGTGACCACTTTGAGTGACACTGTGGCACCACAAAGGGCCCCTGACACTAGCATGGACCAAGAACTGCACACCACCTCCGCTGGCGCTAGTGGACAGGAGGCACCGCCACAGGACCAACAGGCCACCAGCACCCCACCCCCTGCAGAAGGAGAACCACCCCGCAAGCGGTCCCAGAGATCCAGGAAGAGGACAGAGTAAGATGCCAAGACCCCCGCCAAGAAAGGATACCACCCTGATAGTCATCCCACTGTCCCACTTTGTCACCCTGTCCATCCTTAAACTGCCCCAGCTCCACTTCCCAGACCCATTTAGACAATGCACCTGTGAGACTAATAGACTGGACTCTGCCATGGACATTCCTCCACCATCACGCCTCACCAATTTACAATCCCCCTCCAATAATTAGCACCTTAATAAACACTGTTATTGCACAAAACAATCAGGAGTCTGTCTGTGGATGTGAATATATTTATCTGTAATTACAGTGCCAAAATGCTTATTTACATTGTGATGCCAACATACCAATGTCACACAGCTGTAGTCCATGGGGAAACAAAGCAGATGTCACACTGTGGGACCCAGATCTCTGAAATCGTTAGGGAAAGTGACAACTCAGTTACCATACACTGGGTGAAAAGGACAGACAGTACAGAGGTAGTAGTGTTTAAGTACATGTAGTAGGCCGGTTTGTATTCTTACCTCTGTTCATTGGAAATATTGCAGTGTCACTGTGTTCCTGTTGTCTATGTCGTCTTCTTCGTCTTCCTCCTCTTCACTCTCCACAGGCTCCCCAGCTGCTACAACACCACCATCTGGACCATCCTCCTGCAGAAAAGGCACCTGGCGACGCAAAGCCAGGTTGTGAAGCACACAGCAGGCCACGATGATCTGGCACACCTTGTTTGGTGAGTAGAATAGGGATCCACCTGTCATATGGAGGCACCTGAACCTGGCCTTCAGGAGGCCGAAGGTCCGCTCGATCACCCTCCTAGTTCGCCCATGGGCCTCATTGTAGCGTTCCTCTGCCCTAGTCCTGGGATTCCTCACTGGGGTCAGTAGCCATGACAGGTTGGGGTAACCAGAGTCACCAATTAGCCACACACGGTGCCTCTGGATCCGACCCATCACATAAGGGAGGCTGCTATTCCGCAGGATGTAGGCGTCATGCACTGAGCCAGGGAACATGGCATTCACATGGCAGATGTACTGGTCTGCCAAACATACCATCTGGACATTCATGGAATGATAATTCTTCCGGTTTCTGTACACCTGTTCACTTCTGTCGGGGGGAACCAAAGCCACATGGGTCCCATCAATGGCACCTATGATGTTGGGGATATGTCCAAGGGCATAGAAGTCACCTTTCACTGTAGCCAAATCCTCCACCTCAGGGAAAACGATGTAGCTCTGCATGTGTTTCAGCAGGGCAGACAACACTCTGGACAACATGTTGGAAAACATAGGCTGGGACATCCCTGATGCTATGGCCACTGTTGTTTGAAATGACCCACTTGCTAGGAAATGGAGTACTGACAGCACCTGCACTTGAGGGGGGATTCCTGTGGGATGGCGGATAGGTGACATCAGGTCTGGCTCCAGCTGGGCACACAGTTCCAGAATAGTGGCACGGTCAAGCCTGTTTGTCAGGATGAGATGTCTCTCCTCCATTGTCGACAGGTCCACCAGCGGTCTGTACACCGGAGGATGCCGCCATCTCCTCACATGTCCCAGCGGACAGTGCCTATGAAGGACAACAGCGAGCACAGAGTCAAACATCCCAGAGGTACGTAACCCCAGCTTTAAAAAAACACGGATCTTAACCCATCGAATGGCTTGTATGAGTGTGGATGCAAGGCCTAGGTATGTGTGACGCAGTACAAAAAGTAAGGCATGTGGGCCCCTGAAATGGCTGCTGCCTGACCTGTAAAGTGTGACAATGGGATGTGAGGTAACTGCGCTGGCGTTGTACACCGTGGCGGTAGGCGGTCGAAGACCGCGGCGCAATGCTGCATTGGTTAACATTGGACCCTATGGGTCTCAGGAGCCAATGACGATGTGCGCCCGCGGTACGCACCGCCGCGGACGTGACCGCCATTTTCTCTCTGTTAATTCACTCGATACCTGATCTTCGATAGGAGAGGACCTACACTGCAAGTGCTGCTGTGACCTCGGTCTGGAAGGGACAATGGCTCATGCGACTGGGGAAAGGGCCCCTGCCTTCACATCGGAGGAGTTGGAGAAGCTTGTGGATGGGGTCCTCCCCCAGTACGCGCTACTCTATGGTCCTCCAGACAAACAGGTAAATACACTGGGAGTATGCTGTATGGGCTATGCCTGTGTTCAGTGGGGTGGATGAAAGATGGGGAGGGGAAGAGATTGAGGCATGCTTGAAACGATGTTGAGTGCATGTGCCACATGGGAAGGGTAGGGATGGGGGGGCACTCACATTGATGGTGCAGAAGGTAATTACATTTTCTTATCCCCCTGTACATTTCATATAGGTCAGCGCCCACCAGAAGACGGATATATGGCGTGCCATCGCCAAGGACGTCCGGACCCTGGGGGTCCACCACAGACGGGGCAGGCTCAGCTGGGGATGGCCTCCCAACGTGGGAGGGGTGCCCGTTGGACCTTGACCCCCCTGATGTTCCGGATCCTGGCGGTGGCCTACCCCGAGTTGGATGGGCGCGTGAGGGCATCACAGCAGACACAAGGGGGCGAGTACACTCACATTCTGCTAACTTTGCGCGCTGTGGAGGTGTCTGGGTGGGAGAGGAGGGCTGTGGGTATCCCTAGGCCAGGGCGAGTTCCGTAGGCTAGGCCCCTCCGTAAGGCACGGCCCTGTGCCCCAGCTACCCACCTCTGTAGGGTGCCAAGTACAGCTATTCATGGCCCTGTGTCACCTATGTGTGCAGATGTCGTCCATAGCCTTGTAGGCCATGTCCCAAGGATTGCAAAGTGGACCCCAAGTGCGCGGCGTAGTGCAGGGGGCTTCTGTGTCTGTGCTGTCCGCCAACGGTAGCGGGAATGCATGCACTCAACATGTCTTTCTTCTGTTTCCCCCCCCCCTTTTTGTGGTCTTCCAGTTCATGTGTGCATTAGCATCATCAGGCGGAGGAGCAGTGGCACCAGAGCACGAGGGAGCTGCATCCCACATGGCCATGGAGGGCCACACTACCGACTCTGAAATCGCCAGTGGGACGGAGGGCGAGGGGAGCTCCACGGCAGGGACCCAAGCGGACATTAGTGGATCGGACTCGTCCTCTGATGGGAGCTCCCTTGTGGTGGCGGCAACATCTCTGCCCCCCGCAACAACAGGTACAGCCGCCACCCCCCACACCAGCACCGCCCTCCCAGCAGCCCCTCAGCGTTTGCCCCGTGCCCGCACACCCAGGAAGGTAGGCATCTCCTTCGCCCCAGGCACCTCAGGCCCTGCCCCAGTCACCCCTGCTGCCCTCAGTGAGGAGTTCATTGACCTCCTCAGGTCGCTCACTGTTGGGCAGTCTACCATTTTGAATGCCATCCAGGGTGTAGAAAGGGAAGTGCACCAAAGTAATGCATACTTGGAGGGCATTCATTCTGGTCAGGCGGCCCATCAGCGAGCCTTTCAGACTCTGGCCTCAGCACTGATGGCAGCCATTGTCCCTGTGTCTAGCCTCCCCCCTCCAACTTCCTACACCCAGACCCAATCCCCTGTACCCCTGCCTATCCCAAGCACACCATCAGACCAGCCTGCACACACCTCAACACCCAAGGGCAGCTCACACAGACATAAGCACCACACATCCCACAGGCAGTCACACAAGCAACATCCACATACAGACATACCAACATCCACTGCCTCCACTGTGTCCCCCTCCTCCACGTCTCCCTCCTTCCTGCCAGTCTTGTCTCCACTCACACCTGCATGCACAGCATCTTCAGCCACTACGTCCCTCAGCAGCACACACACCAGAACACCCTGCACACGTGCACTCACCTCCCCCACTGCCATTTACACGTCCCCTGTGTCCTCTCCCAGTGTGTCTGTGCCGCCCCCTCCCAAGATACACAAACGCAGGCAGCCACCCACCCAACAGCCATCCACCTCACAACAGCCTACAGCCCAGGCACCTGCACCCAAAGCCACCCCATTTACACCTCCTACAACCACAACCTCTTCCTCCACTCCCATACCCACTACACCTACCCGTCCCACTGCTCCCAAAACATTTTTCCTGTCCAAACTTAACCTCTTTCCCTCAACTCCCCCACCCCATCCATGTCATAGGCCCAGAGCTAGCACCTCAGCCATTACATCACCGGGCCCGGTGGTGCATGTCGTACATGGTCACTTGAGTGCACCGCCCACCAGGGCAGCCAGTCTGGTACGGAGCCACAGCACAGCCATCCCCCCTCCCCCCCCCCCCACCCTCAGAAACATCCAAAAATTGCCAGTGCACGGCGGCAGAGGGTCAAGACAACAGGGACAAAAACTCCTACCAGGGCTCCCGGCGGGAGTGTCGAGGCAGCTGGGACACCGGCCAAGGTGGGGAAGGGCCACAAGAGAGCAGGAAAGACTGGGAAGGGCAGCACGCCCGACAACACCGCCATCAGCCCAGCTGGCCAGGTGGGCCCCGCAAGCCCCATCCCAGCTGGCCAGGAGGCCACCAAAAGCCCCAGCACAGCTGCCCAGGAGGGCCCCGGCACCCACAGGACAGGTGGGCAGGAGGGCCCCGCCAGACCCAGGCCAGATGGCACATGAGCACCCTGGCATGGCCAGCACCGCTGAACAGGGGACCGCCATCTGAAGCACCGGTGAACAGGGCACAGCTATCCCAAGCACAGCTGAACAGGGGACCGCCATCTCAAGCACCGCTGAACAGGGGACTGCCATCTCAAGCACCGCTGAACAGGGCACGGTTATCCCAAGCACCGTTGAACAGGGGACCGCCATCTGAAGCACCGCTGAACAGGGCACGGCTATCCCAAGCACCGCTGAACAGGGGACCACCATCTGAAGCACCGCTGAACAGGGGACCGCCATCTGAAGCACCGCTGAACAGGGCACGGCTATCCCAAGCACCGCTGAACAGGGGACCGCCATCTGAAGCACCGGTGAACAGGGCACGGCTATCCCAAGCATCGCTGAACAGGGGACCGCCATCTCAAGCACCGCTGAACAGGGGACCCCCATCTCAAGCACCGCTGAACAGGGCATGGCTATCCCAAGCACCGCTGAACAGGGGACCGCCATCTCAAGCACCGCTGAACAGGGGACCGCCATCTCAAGCACCGCTGAACAGGGGACCGCCATCTCAAGCACCGCTGAACAGGGGACCACCATCTGAAGCACCGCTGAACAGGGCACGGCTATCCCAAGCACCGCTGAACAGGGGACTGCCATCTGAAGCACCACTGAACAGGGGACCGCCATCTGAAGCACCGCTGAAAAGGGCACAGCTATCCCAAGCACCGCTGAACAGGGGACCGCCATCTGAAGCACCACTGAACAGGGGACCGCCATCTGAAGCACCGCTGAACAGGGGACCGCCATCTGAAGCATCACTGAACAGGGCACGGCTATCCCAAGCACCGCTGAACAGGGGACCGCCATCTGAAGCACTGCTGAACAGGGCACGGCTATCCCAAGCACCGCTGAACAGGGGACCGCCATTTCAAGCACCGCTGAACAGGGCACAGCTATCTAAAGCACCGGTGAACAGGGGACCAGCATCTCACGCACCGCTGGCCCATGAGTGGCAGGGGCAGTGCCGCATCTGTGTCGGACAGGGCTGCACAATGCACTCTGGGCACCAGGCCCCCTCCAGAACCAGTGGAGACATGCATCCACTACCTCATTCCTGCACAGGAAGAAGCACTCTGGCCAACAGGCAGCCTCCAGAACCAGTGGAGACTGTTATCCACTTGAGAGACTGTGGCTTTGCACTCCCCAGGATGGAACAGTGGGAAACCCACCCACTGTAGAGACTTGAGAGACTGTGGCTTTGCACTCCCCAGGATGGAACAGTGGGAAACCCACCCACTGTAGAGACTTGAGAGACTGTGGCTTTGCACTCCCCAGGAGGAAACAGTGGGAAACCCACCCACTGTAGAGACTTGTGAGACTTGCACTCCCCAGGATGGAACAGTGGGAAACCCACCCACTGTAGAGACTTGTGAGACTGTGGCTTTGCACTCCCCAGGATGGAACAGTGGGAAACCCACCCACTGTAGAGACTTGAGAGACTGTGGCTTTGCACTCCCCAGGATGGAACAGTGGGCATGGAGCCCCCTCGTGGATCTGGCGTCGTGCACTCATCAGGCTGAGGTGCCCCCCCTTCCCTTCCCCCTGAGGTGCCTGTAGTTTTGCTATCTGATGCCCCTGCAGTGTTCTCTCCGTTTAGGTCAGGTATCCGGTGTGGGCTTTGCCCATGTTTTTTGGGCCCAGTGGTCCACGGACAATGCCTGGTACAATGCCTGGACTTGTAAATTTGGTGTATATAATAGTTTTTAGTGTGTATATATTTTTGATTGCTGTATTTCAATATATTTCAATGATTACAGTCATTTCCTTTTGTCTTTGCATTCTTCCAGGGGGTCTGGGGGGGTGTAACTGTGATGTATAGATAGGTATTAGTGTGTGTGTTGTAGTGGGTGAGGGTGGGGGTGTTGCGTGTGTGTGTCACTGTTTTTTCCCTCCCCCCCTTCCCTGTGTTGTAGGTGCAGTACTCACCGTTGTCTTCTGCGCCGGCATACGTGCTCCTGGTAGAGGAGCAGGAAGACTATAGCTGGGAGGATTTGGAGTTCCGGGTCCATGGTGTCCTCGTTCCTCATGGGGTGTGTAGAGGTGAGCGTTTTCCCTTCGAAATGCCTGTTTCCGCCGTGTTTTTATCAGCGGTGAATCCGCCCCGGAAAAGGTGGCGGATTGGACTGTTGTGATACTGTGGGCGGTACTTTGACTCCCGCCTGTCTGTTGGCGGTGACCGCCGCGCTGTTTGTTTGTACCGCCGTGGCGGTCGGAGTGTTAAAGTGGCTGTCTTTGTTGGCGGTTTCCGCCACAGTCGTGATTCCATTTTTTTTCCCGCTGGCCTGTTGGCGATTTTACCGCCGATTTAGCACCGACCGCTAGGGTTGCAATGACCACCTATGTCTTTTAACTTCAGTATGTTACTATCATGACTCGTGGCAGTGACAATCTGGACTAACATAGCACCTGGTGCACTTGACAATAAAATTGATGTAGGCCCCAGCCGTCTTGGATGGAGTACCAAGAACTTGTATAGGCACCTTCAAAAGTAGTCAGCAGGATTCTGATCCTTTCCGGGATGTTGCACAATTATATAATCATACTTTTGAAATCTCAATCCCCATTGTTCAATTTGAGGAGGCATCTAGGCGTTTGGATTTCCCAAAGATGGTCGGCAAAACTTGATGATCAGACACCAGCGTAAACAGCTTTCCATACAGGAACACATGGAAGTGTTCACAAGCACACACCTTAGCCAAACTTTCTTTCTCAGGCTGTGAGTAAGCATGTTTTGTTCTACTAGCATAGGCCACAATATATTGTCTAAATTTTGGGTGTCCACTATGCTGTGCAAGTATACAGCCTAACCTGACCATGCTAGTATTGGCCACAATCTCTGTATGAAGCTTTGGATTAAAGCACACCATTTTGTTAGCATTTTTAATAGTCTGTTTGATTCTCTTGAAACTTTTCTCACATTCTTTTGACCATTGAAATAAAATGTTTTTCTTTGTCACCTCTTGTCATGGAGCACTAACAGTGGCAAAGTCTTGTATATATCGTGAACAGTAACTGCCCATTCCAAGAAAAGAATGAACTATTGAAACATCTTGTGGGCTTTCAGCATTTGTCAAAGCTTGTACTTTTACAGGATCGGGCGGCATGCCCCTTTTTTAAAAGATATGGCCAAAGAACTTCAGTTTTTTCTAATTAAATTCACACTTGTTGACATTCAAAGTCAAACTGGCAACACTGAGTAATTGACATACTTGTGTGAGAGCTCTATTGTGCTCCTTCTGTGTAGCTCTGAAAACGTATATGTCACCACTATAATTGAATGCATTCATAATAGGTTGTATGACACACTGAATTACTTCTTGGAATAGTTCTGCAGCCGATGACACACCAAAGCTAAGGGACAGATTTACAAGACCGAACTACAACTGGAGCTTTACTTTTAGTGACGCTCCCATGGCACTATTCACTGCACCATATTTACAAGGAGACATTAAGCCATCTTTTGTGGCTTAATGCATCCTTGTAAATATGGGCCTCTCTGATGCAGTTTTCTGCATAAGAGGGGCGTGCAATGGGTGTTGCTGTGGGCGTTCCATTGCAACACCCATTGCTTTTGACGCTGCCCCAGATTTACGAGAAATCGTAAATCTGTGGTAGCGCCAAAAACTAACACTTCCCCAGGGGTGTCGTTAGCATGGCACAATGAGGAATACTTTTATTCCTCCATGTTTTTGCTTTTTCAATGTGTGCTGCATACATAGCATACATAGCAAACACACATAGAAAGAGCGAAAGGCCATGAATGATTGTTTATGTGTAGGAAGGTGTCCCTTCTTGCACATAAACAATCATTCAAAAATGACAATTTGGTACTTCTTTGTGTGCTACCTCCTGCATCACACATAAAAGCATCAAATCGCCATTGTAGATTGTTTATGTGCAGAAAGGGACACCTTCCTGCAAATAAACACTTACTCTCCTCAACGCAGACACCCTTGCATTGTGGTGCAAGGATGCCTGTGTTGTTTCTGTCAGCTAAATATAGAGCCGGCGCAGGGAGAAACACAGGGGTGTGCTGTATGTTTGTAAATATGGCGCATCCCTGCATTTCAAAAGTGGCGCAGTGCTGCACATTTTGCCTCCACACTGTGCCACTTTTTTGTACAGCTGGGTCTAAGTCTCTTATATCTAAACAAACCAACTTGAAAAGGTTGTAACATACCTGCAACTTTCTTCAAGTTCCAACTAATGATAACCTTTATTCAAATCAAGTTCAGAGAAGTTCTTGGCACCATTCAACTATGTTATAATATCAGCAATGTGCAAAACTGGATGTCCTTCTCGTTTAATTGCTTTGTTTGCCTGGCACATGTCGACGCATATGTGCACAGTTCCTTCGCTGTCCTTTTTGGGCACTACTACTAAACGAGAAATCCATGGTGTTGGACCATTAGAACACTCAATAATGTCATGCATTAGTAAAGATTCAAGTTATTTTTCAACAGCTTCTTGTAAATGAAAAGCAACTCATCTATGTCTCTGAGCAATAGGACGGACATCCTCAGTACAGCTGTATTTTCATGGTGTTTAACTTTCTAAACCATGAAACAATGAAGGGAAATGACTTACAAGTTCATGATGAGCATTCATTTTGCAATTCACAGAAATCAGTCCCAAGTCAGCAGCCACATTGAAAGTGAGCAAGCAGTCATTTTTCACTGTACCTTGAAGCACATGGATCGGTGCTTGTTCCTTTGTTTTCTCATGTTTCACTGCCACTACAAATGAGCCTTGACTCTTCATGGGTGTCAATGCAGCCCATGTATACATTTTGGGCTTTGGCAGTATAAGCCACAGTAGCAGAGACAGTTCATTATACTTTTCTTCAGGCATTATTATATTTATTGATGCACCGCTGTCAATAATGAAGGGTATTGAACAACCATTTATTTTCAATTTAACCTTTGGACAGTGTTTGTATGATTTTGTTGCTTTGACTTGTCGACTTTTCTTTGACTGACTTTGCACATGCAACCAGTCTCACATGCGCATATTTTTCTCAGGTAAATATCGACATGGCACAACCGCTTTCTTCACTTTCACTTATTATTTCGGTCGGAGAACTGTTTGACCATGATTTAGATGATGATTGATTTATTTTGGTGTCTATGTGCCTCACCTGATGTCGCCGCTTGGCCTTGTGGGCATGAGTCAAACATTGCTTCTGGAACATTCTGTCTGTCAATTTGCCTTTGCACCATGATGCACTTACTTTTTCCTTCGCTTTAAACATTGTAACAAAATTGTTTTCATTACCACAGCCTTTTCACCGCTACTTAATGGCGGGACACTTTAGTTAATGTGGAAACAAGCACCCACATCTGAAATACAACTTCTTTTTGCGTGTAGACATCACTTAGTGTCCTTCAGTCATTTGTTTCGAATTACTTTTCACACTCATGACTGACTCGTTCTGGGCACCCCTGACCTCCGTGTCAGCAGAAGCTTGTTTCTCAGCATGTTTCTCAGCTCTGGCAGCCATCAACACTCGCTCTGGGCTGAGAGTTTCTCTCAGCATTCGTCATCTGAATGAATCAGACAAGCATCCATCAGTAACTAAGCTGCATGGCTTCTTCAATGTTAAATTCATTGAACTTACAGTGTTTGAGGAGTGTGTTGAGTCTTTCCACAAATGCATCCATTGTTTCACCAACTCTGTGACATTCTTTACTGGAAACCTATCGTTCATAATCAACATATGGTACTGGATTGAACTTGATATTCAGACTGCAGCATTATAAACCAGTGTATAACTTACTGACATTGGGATTGGAGCTCTCCATGGCCCCCCAGGCTGGAAACTGGGATTTCTTCCATTCATGCCCCTGGCCTGCTGATGGGCAGGCCTCAATGTCGTCCTGTGATGGCCTCCATAGGCAGAATGGCCTTCTGCCAAGTTTCTGGCTGCTGGACCACTCTGTTAGCACAACCCCAGGCATGTCTCTTGGGGCCACCGTCAACCGTGGTATTATGACTCTGTTTAGGGGGATCAGTAAGTCATCTTTTTTTATCCTTTTTACACTTTAATTTATATTTTCTTACACCTGATTGATCTCTGCCTCGCAGCACTATTTGGTATCTTGTATCAGATAATTGTCTTTAACTGAACTTTATCAACCTTGTTGAATCCACCTTCAGTATTAACAATCCTTATAATGTGTATCTTTCTTTTGCGTTTGATCTTAGCAGTAGCTTCTTGACCAACAATGCATAGATTTTCTTAGTGAAACTTTATTTCCATTCACATTCTTCATGCTGGCTGGCTGACTCCACATACACCAACAATCGACTCGGCACTTCGACACGTGGCATGCACAAACAGCTTGCTTGGACCACAGCAAACTCTCCCATTTTCCCTGGATTCCTTATCCCCTATCTAGTTGCCAATTGTAGCATCTTTCCCAGTCTGAGCGGACACCAATGACTAGGCGACACATGGAGCTGTAAATCACACATCTTTATTCTTCTGCTTATACCTGTGAACTCCAACATTCTAAACCAAGCTTTCTAGTGATTACATCACACTGATACAGAATCTGCTGGGAGCCAGAAAGGTTCTGTTCTAAATCATGCAAGACGCTACAAGGGTGATGGGGCAAGCAGGAGCTACTGGGCCCAACCATTGGGGTTGTGTTTTTTTTACTCCTGATGTCCTGTGGCCCAGCCTACTGTGGTTCCTAAGTGGGCCAAGTACTACCCTTTGAGCACTTGACTGTCGGTGGTGCAGCAGATCGAGCAGTCTAAGGCTTATTGGGAGTGAGATTGATGCAAAGTGTACATAAATACACAAGGAAAACACACACTCAGCTACCCCAATAAATGAATGCCCAGCCAGACAATTACTTTCATGATGAAAGTACCATTTATATATGAACACAAAGTGAAATTGTGCACATAAAACATGATACTCACAGTCTGTGTAAGGCCAGGATGCTACCATTCTCGGGGCAAGTCCCTCTCCCTTATCTCAGGACAGTGGTTATTTCCCATTAATATGAGATAATTTGTCAGGTTAGGTGCCAGTAATAATCTTAGAGGTTCCATGATTGATTCTTAAAAGTCAAAGAGTCCCAATGCAGTATCAAGACTTCATGGCCCAGCCATCAGTCTTACCCGCTCTCGCTTGGAGCTGAGATTCTGCAGGCCTGGGCACACATCAGTGGCCCAGCACTCAGTAGAAGTCTGGATACTCCTGTGAAGGGACATGCATTCACAGTGATCCTCCAACTGTGCGTTTAGTGTTCCTGAGTAAGCGTCTGGTCTGCCTTATGTGGATTTAGGTGATGGAATCAGATCTCTTCTGTGGGACACAAATCACTACAGTGTTCTGGCATACACTCTTTAAGGTGATAGTTCTCTTCTTCCCTGTGGCCCCCTTCTTGGCAACACGGGTTGTGAATAGTGCACTCCGGGTGACAGCCCATTTGGTGTTTGGATATAACAGTCAAAGAAAAACTTTTTGTGGACAAAACATTGTGTCAAGAAAATTGAGGACAAACAATATTGTGAAGGCAAGATTTTATCATCAAGCAAAAGTTTATTATATTTAACTCCACATAAATGGTGCAGCACCACTTTTCATAAATCTGCCCCTTGGTGTCTGAGTCTTTGAAGTTTGTGATGTGTAGGTTGCCCCTTTTGAAGTGCCCGCTCCTCTGTCTTGTCCTTTGTCCAGGAAGTAGCCTGTCAGAGCAAGAGTGACTCAAAACTTGATAGTACCACACACAGGCGATGGGAACAACTAGTGTATCACACCTGGATTTCAGCTTCACTGCTATTTTCCTATCAAAATGTTACCTAGGTCCACAGCTTTATCCTTTAGGATCCCCTTATCAGCCCCATATCCTTCATGAGATGTGCCCAGGCCCGCTGACCAATTACTTTTACAGAATCTATTTCGAAGTGCACAACAGAGCATGGCTCTCCCTTCTTCCAATGGGTGTGTCCCACCCAGCTCTCAGAAATGCAGGGAATACACAAATCTCTTTGAGATTACTCTTCCACCTCCATTTCCCTCTCTGAGTCCTAGACTTCCAGTCTGAAACTCACAGACCTTCATGTACTCTTCCATAAACATGCACACATACATCACAGCATGCACGTTCAATCACATGTGCGCTGCTTAGCGCTACATACTAACATGATGTAGACCAGGAGCAAGCTAGGTACACAACAGAGGAACTTTACATGAATGTGCCACTAGGCCTCCCTTCAGTGACATGGGTAAAAAAGCATGTTCATTTTTATTGATCACTGTCACAAAAAACGGTATGGTGCCACCATTCCCTCATGCTACTTAATGCTGAATAAGGGCAGAAGCCCTTCACCACTTCCAGAGTAATGCTTTGAGCCCCTCTCCCGGTCTAACAAGACCACAATGCATAAGACAGGCCAAAGTCATGGCACACACACATGACGAAAAATCAGTAAAAAGCATCCAGATATCATTGCAGCTGAGGCACTCAACACAGGGGTGCACATCCATCACTATGAGGGGACTTTTCTAGCCCAACACATACAGACAAACATACATAAATATATACATCCCTACACTCAAAAAAAGAGTAATCTGTGCCAAAAGACTTTTGACTTGCACAAAAAGGAATAGTGGAATTATTCCCCAGTGTCACCCCCTCCAAGTCTTCAACCCTCAAAACTGCTTCCTGTCAGCTTGAAAAGTGACTTGTTGCATGTCTCCTTAGAGGGAAACAGCCTTAACAACATGGACTAAGCCATTTCCCCGCATGTGTAAGAATGCTTGCCCGAACCACAACTCTCCTGTTCTCTGCCTTAACCACACACATGCCTAAACCATGCACATGCGTGGTTAAGGCAGAGAACGGTCTGTGGTCTAGCTGCGCGGATGGGTAGAGAACAGAGCAGGAAGAATCAGGAGAGTTAAGTGGGGCTGGGGGCTAGGACCAGGTTGGGGGTAGTTTTTAGGGGCGGGCGATTTTAGGGCTCAGGGTGGGAGGGGTCGGGTAGTTCTTTTAAAGTGGTCAGGGTTTTATGGCTCAGGGTGGTGGCGGGTAGTTTTAAGGGGGAAGTGACAGTTTTCAGGGGTGGGGGTCAAGGTTCAGGGTTGGGGGTGGCTGGGTTCAGGATTGTTTTTAGGAAGAGGCCAGAGAGCAGAGAGAGGAACAGGACGGATTGGGAGAGGTAAGTGGGGCTGGGGCTGGGTTTCGGGGAATAGTGTTTAGGGATGGGGTGATTTTAGAACTCCAGTGGATGGGGGAGGGTCAAGGTAGTTTTTTCAAAAGGGGCAGGGTTTTAGGGGTCAGGTAGATTTAAGGGCTGGGTTCGGGTTTTAGGGATCAAGGCTGTGGTGGAAGGGGCAGTTTTCAGAGGAAAGGGGCAGTTTTAATGCTGTGGATGTGGTGACTGATTTGGGGTAGTTATGAGGATGGGGCAGGGTTTTAGGCCCCAGGGCGGGGATGGAAGGGGAAGTTTAAAGGGCAAAGTGGGGTCACTTTTAGGGCTCAGGGTGGGGGGAAGGGGGAGTTGTTAGGGCTGGGGTGGGGTTGATTGCATGGCTGGTATTTTGGGCATTAGGGGCAAGACAGAGGGGGCAGTGAGGTGAGATTTACCAAGCATATTCCTTTACCAATCATGCTTTTACAACAAATTCATTGTAAAGGAATGTATGGTAAAGATGTGGTCGTGGTTCTGACCGTGTTGTTTAGTCATGCGTGGTTAAGCCATGCATGGTTTTGTCATACAACCCTCCTTAGAATATGCATACACTGACTGCACCCAGTCTCTTCCAAGATTGCCTTCCGTTCTTCCCCAAATAACACACCTTGATCTGAACAAAACTCTATTGTCAACCAGGGTCAGACTGGTCTTTAGTGCAATCTGGTAGTGACTGAACGACTGGTCCAGGAGGTCATTGTGTGGGGCACTTTTCTGACTGTTTGTGGGCCTGTTTTGTGGTCTGATGGGCCTTTTTATTACTCCGGTATTACCAAAAACATTGCTTCTTGTAAGCATAAATGCATGTAGTTATCCTTACCTTGTAAAACCCATATACAGCTTGTGCTTACAAGTTCAAAACGTCTCTGATTTGCAAATGCAGTCCACTTTTTAGATATCTGATTTGCTAATGGGAGGGGCACTTTTATTTTGGTATCTGGGACAATTTTCTGTCCCAGTCTGACTCTACTATTTCCATAAATGGTGTTTCTCTCTTTTTCCCTGTGGAGTAAAGAAATAAGATTTAAACAAGCAAATTCTTGCACAAGTAAGCTAAGAAACTAAGGCCCAGATTTATGTGGGCCTAGCGCCATTCCAACGCCACATTAGCATCACTTTTATGACTCTAATGTGGTGTTGGAAGGCCAAAAATGCAGCGCCATATTTACAATGTGGCACAATGCTTGCATTGCGCCACTTTGTAACCCCTTGCGCCACAGTATGCCTGTGCTAAAGCATAATGTATGCAAGGGGGGCATTCCGGCGCTAGGGGGGGGGCTAAAAAAATGGTGCAAAGAAATATAAGAGATTTCTTTGTGTCACTTTTATTGGCATTTTTAACACCAGCTAAAATAAGGCGTTATAATGAAGCTCCCATTGATTTCAAAGGGCCTCTGGATGCTTTGCAGGATTAACGTCATACTTTTTTACGATAATCCTGCAAAGCGCCAGACTAGCATAAAAAATTAAGTCGCTAGTCCCCCTGTCTACCGCCATGGTGCATCGTATTTTAAATACGGTGCACACATGATGGCGTTAGGAGGCGCTAAGCGACGCAAGAAAAGTTTTCATAAATCTCCCCCTAAAATACATACGTGCAGAGACCCACCCCGCGAATAAACAAATAACATCTAGAGTTATTATGATACATCTCACTTCCAAGAGATTGCAACTCTCTTTTTGCACGTGTTGTGCATGTTCAGGTACTTTTAAAGCGTGTGACATTTTGCCCTCACAATTTCATTTTTCAGTTCTGAGTTCATTAAGTGCACGTTCTTTATTAACTCTAGGCAACAGCACACTTTGTTAAAATTATTAGTGGAGCCGTACAATACTGCCCATACATGGCATGAATTGTGCTATGGAACTTTAGTTGTTTTTGTCGTTTGCGTGTCTTGCTGTAGATGTTTGTGTGCCAGATTCTTTCAAATGTGGTTTCTTTTGGCAATTTAGTCTACAGCTGCGAGACGCATATTTGCGCTTTAGGCAAACACAATTCTGCACTGACTTCATCTTGTGGTATAATTCATTGCACTTAAAACCCACACTTCTCCCTAACATAAAAGGATCCATTGTTTACTATAGATGAACGGGGCAAGGGCAAGAATAATGAGTTTAGTCTTTTAGGTTGGGTTATTATTGTCACAAAATGATTTTTGGATTTCAAGCACTACACTTAGGGCCATATGTACGAACACATTTTCCAATAGACACAGAATGGGCAAAACTGCTTGCTACATCTGGCCCTTAGTTCTCACAAGAAATGCATCTTCCGAGTACCACCTGTCCATGTCTGCTTCCACCAGAGTGGTTTGAGACAAAGCGGGACCACTGTGCTAGTGGACAGTTCTTGCCTATGACATACTGAAACATTTCACAGTATTCTGACGATCCCTGTCGTAATAGCAGACTAAAAAGTTACATATTGTGATAATTCTTGATAACATCTGATTGTCCCAGGCATATTGACTCGACTTTCTCAATTATAAGAACATTTCAATCACAATATATGCTTTTTCGGGAATGGCCGAGCGGCACAGCTAATAAAATATACAAGTGACTTTGATTTTGTTCAAGACTGGCCTAATGAGTCAGCCACTGGCTACCTGCTGACTTTATTATCATGCTAACCTGCATTTATGTACCTCGAGTTCCTGTTAATCCTTCCAAATTTAACATCCGGTAAGGACAGGTTCGACGTGCTTCACTGTGGTAGCTATGCAAGTGTTTTGACTACTTGTTCTGCATTTTTTATATCCTTGTTTATATTATCTTCTGAGATGTTAAACATGTTTCTCCAGTATGTAATTCACTCTGTCACCATTTCTAGGGTTCATGAACACATGACACAAACATAAAACAAATAATAAATGCATGTTCTCCTGTGAATGCCCTGCAGGGCCCGAAGCAAAAGTCATTTACAGCCGCAAATCTTTGTTTAGTGCCGTAAATAGCTTCATTTATCATTATCAAGAGGCATATTTAAACTTTTCTGGTGCAAAACTGCACTAACGCAGTTTTGCACCAAAAAGATTACTGCCGGCTTGCGCCATTTCTGAGCGCCAGCCGTTCGTTATATTAACGGAATGTGCAAGCCGGCGCTAAGCTTGGACTAGCATCAACAAAAATGGCGCTAGCTGGGTGGGGGTGGCGGCATGGGGTTAGGAGGTTTTGCGTCACATGATGTTAGGCTGGATAGCAGCAAAAACAATGCAGTTAACCAGCCTTGCGTCATTTCCAGGTGCACAACATCCTAAAACTCAGGAATCATGCCCACCAACCCAATGGCAGCACAAGGGAACAGTGTCCCCTGGGCATATCGATTGTACCCAGAGCCATGCAGGGGGGGCTTTTTTAGGGCCCCCAATGACACTTTGAAAAAAAACGATATACTTACCTACACTTACCCTACTTACCTGGGATGGGGTCCTCCATCCTCTAGTGTCCCTCTGGTGGGGGTGTTCCTGGAGCTTGGGGTGGGCACCTGTGGGCCCATTCCATGGTGTTTGACCTTGGAAATGGGTCCACAGGTCCCCTAATGCCCGGTTTGATACAGGTGTTAAATAATGGCGCTAAGCGAGCTTAGCACCATAATTTGGGGCCGCATCCGACCCGTGTGCCATTTTTGCACAGGGGATAAATATGGCGCTATGGGGATAAAGCCCTTTTTTGGATGGGAATGCCTACCTTGCATCTCATTGGGTTCACACATCCAAAAAATGGTGCAAATGCCAATATTTTGACACTAGATGTGTCTAGTATCAAAATATAAATATGGAGTTAAGTTTGTGCCACATTTGCCAGGCGTATATGGTTTAACTATTGTGTAATCCACCACCATAAAAGTATCTATTTACACAGTAACAACACAAGAGATGGAGTTGTTGGAGACTCAAGGAGAGGTTTGCCATGAAAAATTGTGAACACTCATACACTTGTTACATCCACAGTCTCTACTCCCCTACATTTCCCTAGAAATGGTCAGAGTTGGAGTAACACCCCCCTCTAGGCTGAGAAGGAAAAAGGTTCACAATCTGACTTCCTTGTTGAATAGCGAAATTAGGACCATATGTACAAACACTTTTTCCCATAGACACAGAATGGGTAAAAACCTTTGCTACATCTGGCCGTTAGTTCATCCGCGGGGAAATATGTAGGAGTGTGTTGAAATTCACATCATTTGGTTTTGTGCAACTAAGTGAAATTTCAGCAAAATTTCATACACATTATACATAATTATATGAAGTGGAAATACATAATTCCACACTGTGTTTTACAGCCAGATGCACTCTTGCATCAATTTTTGACACAAGTTTGCATTTTGTGCTGAAAAAGTACAACAAAGCAAAAGCGTAACAACTAGTTACTCACAGTCTATTGTTGCTGTTTGTTTACAGTAACGTTTTTACTGCAAATGGCAAGTAATTATGTGAACTGTCATAATGGCGTCATTTCATGAATTTCATGTAATAAGCTTAATGCTAAATTAATGAAATTACCTGAATTACACCATTGTAATTTACATTTCTCCCAAGACTTGAAATATGTTTTAATAATGGGGAAAAAGTAATGTGCATTTGCATATGAACGCAAGATTTTTTGCGTATTAATTCCTGGTCCACATTTTTATTTACAATTAGAGGGACTTAAACTCGAAATTGCTCAAAACCCCTGTGGATATTCTCACTAGAATCATTCAATATCTCACTAAGATTATGGCAAATCATAGTCAGCCATTAGTATGAAACCCCTTACACTTGAAAACCATATGCTGGTTTTATAGGGTAACTATCAAACTTAGAGCAAAAAGGACGACACTTAGGGGTATTCCTACAAAAAAATCATGCAGCACAGCAAGTCACCTTGCTGTACTGCATGATAGGGAAATGGCAGTAATTCACCATATTTAACATAATACTGCACATTTCTGTCTTGTCCTTGCACTGGCACTCAATGTGCTGCCCCGCAAAAACACAGGTACCTTTGCACCATGGTACAAGGGTTTTTGTGTCGCAAGCAGGATATTTTGCTCATAAAAGCACACCTTCCTGCACAAAAGCAATCCTCTGATGCATTTACCCTTTTCTATGTGTGCTTCAGAATATATGGTTTGATAAATCTAACTTAAGAGTTGCGACGCTCTTGCGGCCTGTTGCGAGGCACAAGAGCGACACAACTCTTTAATAAATATGTCCCTTACTCTCTACCCATAAATATCGAGATCATTCTTAAGAAGTTCTTCAGGACTCAGGGTCATATTGACATAGTAAAAATCTTAGGCACAGCATTTTATCACTGTCATTTGTAAAGATAGTCCATTTTGTTTTTAAAATACTTGCACTACCTCTCTGGTGCAAAAATTATGTTTGCAAAGACTAATCATTGCAAACTGCATTCCCACAGAGCTCAGTCAGAGGAAATACCAATTACAAATTTCCCAATACCAGTTTTGCACTATGCATACTGATCCAAGATTGCATATACTGTAGCAATTTAGTATAGAGTAGAGTGGCATAGAGTGGCACAGAGAGAGTGGCATACAGTAGAGCAGTGTAGAGTGCATTGTGTGGAGTGGATTGGAGTGCAGTGGAGTAGAGTGGAGTGGAGTGGTGTAGAGTAGAGTGGCATAAAGAAAAGTGGAGTAGAGTGGTGAAGAGTGGTGTAGAGTAGAGTAGAATGGTGTGGAGTGGTGTAGAATGGAGAAGTGAAAAGTGGCATGGAGTGGCATTTAGTGGTGTAGAGTCAAGTGGCATTGAATGAGGTGAAGTGAAGTAGAGAGGCAATGGGTGAGTGCGGTTGAGTGGAGTGTCATAGAGTAGAGTGCTGTTGAGTGGCATGGAGCAACATAGAATACATTAGAGTGGCATAGAGTGAAGTAGCATAAAGTAGAGTGGCATAGACTAGAATGATGTTTAGTAGAGTGGCATAGAGTGGAGTGGCATAGAGTGCTGTAGAGTGACACTGTGTGTAGTGCCCTGGGGTAGAGTATAGTGGCATACAGTAGAGTTGAGTGTCATAGAGTAAAGGTGTGTAGAATAGTGTAGCATGAAGTAGAGTGGCACACGGTGGAGCAGTGTAGAATGGAGTGGTGTAGAGAAGAGCTGAGTGATGTAGAGCATAGTGGCATAGAGTAACGTGGAGTAGAGTGTAGTGGAGTAGAGTGGTGTAGAATAGAGTGGAGTGGTTTAGAATGGAGTGATGTAGAATAGAGTGAAATAGAGTAAAGTTGCATAGAGTGAAGTGGTGTAGTGTGGGGCAAAGTAGAATGGCATATGTAGAGTAGAGTAGTGCAGAGTAGAGTAGAGCAGAGTGGAGTGGCATAGTGTGGCACTGTATGGAGTGGAGTGGCATAAAGTAAAGCGACGTAGAGTGGCATAGAGTAGAGTGGTGTAGAGTGGAATGCAAAGAGTGATGCAGTGTAGAGTAGAGTGGAGTATAGTTGAGAGGCATAGAGTAGAGCATTTAGAGAGGAGAGGTGTAGAGTGGCACAGAGGTGAGTAGTGTAGAGTGGAATATCATAGAGTTGTGTAGAGTAGAGTGGAATAGAATAGATTAGTGCAGAGCCTAGTGGTATAGAGTGCCATAGAGTGGGGTGAAGTAGAGTGGTGTAGAATGGAGTAGCGTTGAGTGGCGCAGAGTGCACTGGTCTAGAGTGGTGTGGAGTGGCATGGAGTAGAGCAGAGTGAGGCAGAGAAGAGTGGCATAGGGTAGAGTGGTGTAGAGTAAGTTGGTATAGAGTGTCATAGAATTGAATGTCATAAAGTAGAGCAGTGTACCATAAAGTGGCATAGAGCAGAGTGCCATTGAGTGGCTTGGAATAAAGTGAAGCAGCAGAGTGCCATTATATAAGGAGGAGTGGTGTAGAGTGGGGTGGTGTAGAATAGAGTGGCATAGAGTGAAGTACAGCAGAGTAGAGTGAAGAGGCGTAGAGTGGCAAAGAGTTGAATGAAGAAGGGTAGAGTGGTCTACAGTGGCGTTGAGTAAAGTGGTGTAGAATGGAGTGGTATACTGCAGTGGTTCCCAACTTTTTGACTTCTGTGGGCCCCCATTTTATCGTTACTGAAACCTGGGGACCCCCACTGAATCATTATTGGAATCCGGAGTCCCCCCTACTGAGTCTTTACTGAAAGCTGGGGACCAAGGGGGTCATTCTGACCTCGGCGGTAAAAGGCGCTTACCGCCGGCCAGAAGGCCGCCATAACACCGCTGCGGCCGCGGTAAACCGCCACGGTCATTCTGACCCGCAACTGCCAAACCGCCGAAAACCCGACATCCTCAAAAATCCGCCACACCAAAGGTCAGCGAAAAAATGGCGCTGACCAAACCTCCACCATCACGCCAACAGAAATACGCCCATACCATTCCGACCCACAAATCCACGCGGCGGTCTTTCAAACGCGGTATTCCATTGGCGGTACACACCGCCGCGGTCAAAATACACACACACATAGAAAACTCAGCCACATTGGTCAGTTCGAAATACACACACCTGATACACATACTAACACCACTCCCACACACCCAACACAATATAAAACACACACCCACATCACCCACAAGCCCCTACGACCCGAAATCATTGACGAAGGCTAGAGACAGAGCACAGAATAGAGAATCCCACAACACAGAGGCACACAACACCATCACCCACACAGAATCCACGCACCAAACACCACACACCACCACACGCACCACACTCATCACCACAAACGCCACCCCACACCTCAACCACACCACCCCATGGCACCCCAAAGACACCCCAGGTTCAGTGATGCCGAACTCAGGGTCATGGTGGAGGAAATAGTCCGTGTAGAGCCCCAGTTCTTCGGGGCACAGGTGCAGCACACCACATTTGCCAGGAAGATGGAGCTATGGCAAAGGATAGTGGACAGGGTTAACGCGGTGGGACAGCATCCACGCAATCGGGAGGACATCAGGAAGAGATGGAACGACCTACGGGGGAAGGTGCGTTCCATGGTATCAAGGCACAACATAGCGGTGCAGAAGACTGGCGGCGGACCCCCACCTACTCCCCCAGAATTTACCACGTGGGAGGAGGAAGTCTTGCACATCCTGCATCCTGAGGGCCTCGCAGGAGTAGGCGGAGGAATGGACTCTGGTAAGGCAAATCTTCACTACTGCTTCCCACCCCCACCCCACCTGCATGCCAAATCATACCCCCACCCTCACCCCCTCCCCCATCACACCAACCCCTAGCAAAAGCCTCACCATCACAACCCACCCATCCCAACACCAAGCCCTGCATGCGACCACAAAGCATGGACACCCATCACCAAAGCATGCCCACTGCACACACACATCACCCCCACAAGCCACCCTCACAAAAGCCCCCACAAGGAAATGCCTGCACATGGGTACACGGACACCCACCCATCACATGAAATGCCACACAAAGAAGCAATAACCATACCTTTATACCCCTGCAGGACCCGAACGGCACCACACCGCCACGGAGGGTCCAGAGATGTCCATCCCACCCCCAGAAGAGGCCCCCGGCGATGACAGCAGCTCTGTCTCCCTGGAGCCAGACGACCAGCCCGGCCCATCGGGGACCTCTGGACAGTCGGTTCCCCACAGACAGCCACAGGCTACACCAGACCCAACCCCCTCTGGGAACACCAGCACAGCTCCCACCCAGCGGGCCCATTCCTCTGTCTCCAGGGCACGTAAATCAGCGGTGTGTCCATCACTACAGGGCACCCAGGTTGACCCACCACCCCAACAACAACAGGGACCTGGGGGCAGTGGTAGTGGGCACACCGGCCAGGGGACAGAGGCCCAGGAACACAGGGGAACTGGGAGGGCTGCTGTGCGACAGGGGGGGGACAGGCCCGGGGAACCGACTCTCCAAGAGGCCCTCTCCTCCATCATGGGAGCATACCACCGCTCCCAGGAGACGATGGCGACGGTACTGGCCCGGTTCCAGGAGATCCAGGAACTGCAGGAGGAACGGTACATGGGGTTCAGGAAGGAACTGAGGAACATCGGTTCCGCAATGGGGACCATCGTCCTGGCCCTTACCCAGATCGTCACCACACTGCGGGACCATGTGGCACCCCAAAGGGCCCCTGTCACTAGCCCAGGCCAGGAACAGCCTACCACCTCCGCCGGCTCTAGTGGACAGGAGGCCCCAACACAACGACAGGCCACCAGAACCCCACCTCCTGCAGAAGAAGAACCACCCCGCAAGCGGAACCTGAGATCTCACAAGAAGACAGAGTAGGATTGCAAGACCCCCGCCAGCCTAAGATACCCCCTGATGTCATCCCACTGTCCCACATTGTCACCCTGTCCAACCTTGAACTGCCCCTGCTCCATCCTTCCACAGGCATATGGACAATGCACCTGTGCGACTGAGAACTGGACTCTGCCATGGACATTACTCCACCCCCACACATCCCCGCTTCCCAATCATTTACCTATATGTAGCACTTAAAATAAATCACTTATTCCACTTAAATAAACAGGAGTCTGCTTGTATTCTTAACAAATGTATTACACATAACGGTTCAATAATGTCCAGTTACTTTGTGATGACAACATACCAATTTCAATAAGCTTTAGTCCATGGGCAAACAAAGCTGAAGTCAGGCAGTGGGTCATACAGCTCTGAAAAGGGAAGGGAAAGTCACAAATCAGTTAACCGGAACTGGGGGGAAACACAGACAGTGGATACGCATGAGGCCTCAAGTAAATGTAAATTGGGGTGGCTGTTTCTTACCTGTGTGCTACTGAAAGTATTGTTGTATGACTGTATCCCTGTTGTCCGTGTCGTCCCCGTCGTCTTCCTCCTCTTCACTCTCCACAGGCTCCACAGCTGCAACAACACCACCATCTGGACCATCCTCCTGCAGAAAAGGCACCTGGCGTCGCAATGCAAGATTGTGAAGCATACAGCAGGCTACGATGATCTGGCACACCTTCTTTGGTGAGTACATGAGGGATCCCCCTGTCATATGCAGGCACATAAACCTGGCCTTCAGGACCCCGAAGGTCCTTTCTATGATCCTCCTAGATCGCCCATGGGCCTCATTGCACCGTTCCTCTGCCCTGGTCTGGGGATTCCTCACTGGGGTCAGTAGCCACGACAGGTTGGGGTAACCAGAGTCACCAATTAGCCACACACGGTGTCTCTGTAGCTCTTCCATCACATAAGGGATGCTGCTATTTCGCATGACATACGCGCCATGCACTGACCCAGGGAACTTGGCATTTACATGGGAGATGTACTGGTCAGCCAAACAGACCACCTGGACATTCATCGAATGATAACTTTTTCTGTTTCGGTACACCTGCTCACTGTCTTTGGGGGGAACCAAAGCCACATGGGTCCCATCAATGGCCCCAATGATGTTGGGGATATGTCCAAGGGCATAGAAATCACCCTTCACTGGAGCCAATTCGCCCACCTCAGGGAAAATAATGTAGCTCCGCATGTATTTCATCAGGGCAGACAACACTCTGGATAAAACCTTAGAAAACATAGACTGAGACATCCCAGATGATATGGCCACTGTTGTCTGAATAGACCCACTTGCCAAAAAATGGAGTACTGACAGAACCTGCACCAGAGGGGGAATCCCTGTGGGTTGGCGGATGGGGACATCAGGTCTGGCTCCAGCTGGGCACATAGTTCATGTATAGTTGCTCTGTCAAGCCGGTATGTAAGTATGATATGTCGTTCTTCCATTGTCGACAGGTCCACCAGCGGTCGGTACACGGGAGGATTCATCCTTCTCCTCGCAAGTCCCAGCGGACGGTGCCTAGGAAGGACAACATGGAGCACAGAGTCAAGCAACCCACAGGTTCGTTCACACAGCTTGCACAGTACACGAATCGCTATGCATGGAACGGCTTGTATGAGTGGCAATGCAAGGCCTAGACCTGTGTGACGCAGTAGAAATCATGCCATGTGGGCCCTTGAAATGGCGGCTGCCTGACCTGTGAAGTGTGACAGTGGGATGTGAGGTCACTGCGCTGGCGTGGCACACCATGGCGGTAGGCGGTCGAAGACCGCGGCGCAAAGCAGCATTGGTTAACATTGAACCCTATGGGTCTCAGGAGCCAATGACGATGTGCGCCGGCGGTCGCGGTACGCACCGCCGCAGTACGCACCGCCGCGGGCGTGACCGCCATTTTCTATCTGATTAATCACCCGAGACCTGATCATCCACAGGAGAGGACCTATACTGCAAGTGCTGCTGTGACCTCGGTCTGGGAGATACAATGGCTGCTGCGACTGGGGAAAGGGCCCCTGCTTTCACTGCCGAAGAATTGGAGAAACTTGTTGATGGGGTCCTCCCCCAGTATGCGCTACTCTACGGTCCTCCAGACCAACAGGTTAGTACACAGGGTGCACGTTGAATGGGCTATGCCTGTGTTGAGTGGGGTGTATGTAAGATGGTGGGGAGGGGAGCGAATGAGGAGTGCAAAGCACGAAAGATGAGAGCATGTGCCACATGGCAAGGTTGGGGAGGGGGGGGCCACTCTCATTGACCAGGCAGAAAACTGATGCGATTTCCTTTACCACCCTGTACATGTCACATAGGTCAGCGCCCATCAGAAGATCGACATTTGGCGTGCCATCGCCAAGGACGTCCGGATCCTGGGGGTCCTCAACAGACGGGGCACCCACTGCCGAAAGAGGTGGGAGGACATCCACCGCGGGACCAGAAAGAATGCCGAGTCTCTGCTGGGGATGGCCTCCCAACATAGGAGGGGTGCCAGCCGCCAATTGACCCCCCTGATGTCCCGGATCCTAGTGGTGGCCTCCCCCGATTTGGATGGGCGCGTGAGGACATCACAGCAGACACAAGGGGGTGAGTATCAGCACATTCTGCTATCTTTGTGTGCAGTGAAGGTGTCTGGGTGGGGGAGGAGGGCTGTGGCTATCTCTAGGCCAGGGCGCATTCTGTAGGCTAGGCCCCTCCGTTAGACACGGCCGTGTGCCCCCGCCCCCCACCTCTGTAGGGTGCCAAGTACAGCTATCCATGGTCCGGCCTCACCCATGTGTGCATTTGCCGTCCATAGACCCTTAGGCCTAGTCACAATAACTGAGTAGTGTACCCCCATTGCGCGGCCTAGTTCAGGGGGCTTCTGTGTCTGTCCTCTCCGACAATGGTGTTGCCAATGCATGCACTCAACCTGTCTTCATTTCTCCCCCCCCCATTTTCTTTGTCTTCCTGTTCATGTGTGCATTAGCATCATCAGGCGGAGGAGAAGTGGCATCGGCGCACAAGGGAGCTGCATCTCACATGGCCCCGGAGGGCCATACAACAGACTCCGAGTACACCAGTGAGACGGAGGGCGAGGGGGGCTCCACAACGGGGACCCGTGGAGACGTCAGCGACACCGACACGTCCTCGGAAGGGAGCTCCCTAGCGGTGGCGGCAACATCCGTGCCCACCGCCACAACAGGTACAGCCGCCACCCAGCGCACCAGCCCCGCCCTCCCAGCAGCCCCTCAGCCTTCGCTACGTCCCCGCTCGCCCAGGAAGGCAGGCATCTCCTTCGCCCCAGGCACCTCAGGCCCTGCCCCAGTTACCCCTGCTGCCCTCAGTGAGGAGGTCATTGACCTCCTCAGGACACTCATTGTTGGGCAGTCTACCCTTTTGAATGCCATCCAGGGTGTAGAAAGGGAGGTGCATCGGAGCAATGCATACCTGGAGGGCATTCATTCGGGTCAGGCTGCCCATCAGCGATCGTTCAACGCTCTGGCCTCAGCACTGACGGCAGCCATTGTCCCTGTCTCCAGCCTCCCTCTTCTGACTCCCTCCACCCAGTCCCAGTCTCCTGTTCCTCTGCCTATCCCATCCACACCATCAGACCAGCCTGCACACACCTCTACACCCAAGGGCAGCTCATCCAGACATAAGCACCACAGATCCCACAAGCATTCACCCAAGCAACATCCAGATGCAGACATGCCAACAGTCACTACCACCTCTGTGTCCCCCACCTCCTCATCTCCCTCCTCCCTCCCTGTGACGTCTCCACTCACACCTGCATGCACACCACCATCAGCCAGTACTTCCATCACCAGTACACCCTCCATTACAGTCCGCACACGTGCAGTCACCACCCCCACTGCCATTTACACGTCCCCTGTGTCCTCTCCTAGTGTGTCTGTCACCCCCTCTTCCAAAGCACACAAACGCAGGCAGCCACCCACCCAACAGCCATCCACCTCACGACAGCCTCCGTCACAAGCACCTGCACCCAAAGACAGCACACCTGACTCTCCTACAACCACATCCTCTTCCTCCACTCCCAAACCCACTACACCTACCCGTCCCTGTCCTTCCAAAGTCCTTTTCCTTTCCAACCTTGAGCTCGTTCCAATCACTGACCCACCCCCTCCATCTGGTAAGAATAAAAAAAGCACCTCAGCCACCACCAGCCCTGCATCTACTGTGACCATAGTGCAGGGCTATTGGAGTCCACCAGATCCTAGGGCAGGGACATCGGCCAGCAGCAAGGGGACAGCCAGCCCCCCCCTGGGAAGAGGACAAAAAAGAAAAAGGGCCGGCGCGACAAGCCTGAGATGGCTGCCACCAAGGACAGTAGCCTTGCCCCGTCACCTGCCACATCATCCAAGGGAGGCAAGGCCCACAGAGCTACAGCGAAGGAGGGCAAAGGCAGCAGGGCGGAGAAGTCAGGCAGCAGGCGAGCTGCCCAAAAGGGCCCCACCAGCCCCATTCCGGGTGTGACGGACGACACCCACGGGCCCAGGACTCCATCACAGGAGGGCACCGCGACCGCAAGTTCAGATGGTGAATGAGCGGGAAGTCTTGGCCAGGTCTGGCACCCTAGACACACAGGACAAGCACTGCTGAACAGGGCCCCGCCGGGAGGAGCACCGCTGAACGGGCCCCGCCGGGAGGAGCACTGCTGAACAGGGCCCCGCCGGGACAAGAACCGCTGAACGGGCCCCGCCGGGAGGAGCACCGCTGAACAGGGCCCCGCCGGGAGGAGCACCGCTGAACAGGGCCCCGCCGGGACAAGAACCGCTGAACTGGCCCCGCCGGGAGGAGCACCGCTGAACAGGGCCCTGCCGTCTCAAACACCGCTCCGCTGGGCCCTTCCTGTTAAGCACCGCTCCGCTGGGCCCCGCCGTCTCAAGCACCGCTCCGCTGGGCCCTTCATCTCAAACACCGCTCCGCTGGGCCCTTCCTGTCAAGCACCGCTGAACAGGGCACCGCCGTCTCAAACACCGCTCCGCTGGGCCCTTCATCTCAAGCACCGCTCCGCTGGGCCCTTCCTGTCAAGCACCGCTGAACAGGGCACCGCCGTCTCAAACACCGCTCCGCTGGGCCCTTCATCTCAAGCACCGCTCCGCTGGGCCCATCATCTCAAGCACCGCTCCGCTGGGCCCTTCCTGTCAAGCACCACTCCGCTGGGCCCTTCATCTCAACCACCGCTCCGCTGGGCCCCGCCGTCTCTAACACCGCTCCGCTGGGCCCTTCATCTCAAGCACCGCTCCGCTGGGCCCTTCATCTCAAACACCGCTCCGCTGGGCCCTTCCTGTCAAGCACCGCTGAACAGGGCACCGCCGTCTCAAGCACCGCTCCGATGGGCCCTTCATCTCAAGCACCGCTCCGCTGGGCCCTTCCTGTCAAGCACCGCTCCGCTGGGCCCTTCATCTCAAGCACCGGTCCGCTGGGCCCTTCCTGTCAAGCACCGCTGAACAGGGCACCGCCGTCTCAAACACCGCTCCGCTGGGCCCTTCATCTCAAGCACCGCTCCGCTGGGCCCTTCCTGTCAAGCACCGCTGAACAGGGCACCGCCGTCTCAAACACGGCTCCGCTGGGCCCTTCATCTCAAGCACCGCTCCGCTGGGCCCTTCATCTCAAGCACCGCTCCGCTGGGCCCTTCCTGTCAAGCACTGCTCCGCTGGGCCCTTCCTGTCAAGCACCGCTCCGCTGGGCCCCGCCGTCTCAAACACCGCTCCGCTGGGCCCTTCATCTCAAGCACCGCTCCGCTGGGCCCTTCCTGTCAAGCACCGTTCCGCTGGGCCCCGCCGTCTCAAACACCGCTCCGCTGGGCCCTTCATCTCAAGCACCGCTCCGCTGGGCCCTTCATCTCAAGCACCGCTCCGCTGGGCCCTTCATCTCAAGCACCGCTCCGCTGGGCCCTTCCTGTCAAGCACCGCTGAACAGGGCACCGCCGTCTCAAACACCGCTCCGCTGGGCCCTTCATCTCAAGCACCACTCCGCTGGGCCCTTCCTGTCAAGCACCGCTGAACAGGGCACCGCCGTCTCAAACACCACTCCGCTGGGCCCTTCATCTCAAGCACCGCTCCGCTGGGCCCTTCATCTCAAGCACCGCTCCGCTGGGCCCTTCCTGTCAAGCACCGCTCCGCTGGGCCCTTCCTGTCAAGCACCGCTCCGCTGGGCCCCGCCATCTCAAACACTGCTCCGCTGGACCCTTCATCTCAAGCACCGCTCCGCTGGGCCCTTCCTGTCAAGCACCGCTGAACAGGGCACCGCCGTCTCAAACACCGCTCCGCTGGGCCCTTCATCTCAAGCACTGCTCCGCTGGGCCCTTCATCTCAAGCACCGCTCCGCTGGGCCCTTCCTGTCAAGCACCGCTCCGCTGGGCCCTTCCTGTCAAGCACCGCTGCGCTGGGCCCCGCCGTCTCAAACACCGCTCTGCTGGGCCCTTCATCTCAAGCACCGCTCCGCAGGGCCCTTCCTGTCAAGCACCGCTCCGCTGGGCCCCGCCGTCTCCAACACCGCTCCGCTGGGCCCTTCATCTCAAACACCGCTCCGCTGGGCCCTTCATCTCAAGCACCGCTCTGCTGGGCCCCGCCCTCTCAAATACCGCTCCGCTGGGCCCTTCTTCTCAAGCTCCGCTCCGCTGGGCCCTTCATCTCCAGCACCACTGGCCCATTGACAGTGCCGGTTCTGTGTCGAGCAGGGCTTCAGGAAGCACTCTGGGCACCATGCCTCCTCCAATAACTGTGGAGTTGGTAATCCATCAGATGGACTGTGGCTTTGCACTCCCCAGGATGGTCCAGTGGGCAAGCCTCCCACTGTAGGGACTTGTGAGACTGTGGCTTTGCACTCCCCAGGATGGGACAGTGGGCATGGAGGCCCCTCGTGGATCTGGCGTCGTAGACTCATGTGGCTGAGGTGCCCCCCCTTCCCTTCCCCCTGAGGTGCCTGTAGTTTTATCGTCTGATGCTCCTGCAGTGTTCTCTCAAATGGTATCTGGTCTCCTGTGTGGGCTTTGCCCATGTGTTTGTGCACATTGGCCCACGGACTATGGAACTTTCACGGAATGTGCCGGACTTTTTGCCTATGGATATATTGTTGCCTATGTTCATTCCTTATTTTTGTATCTTTTATATGGCATATTTGCCATTCCTTCAATGGAGCTATTTATACATATATTTTATAGATCATTTAAATTGTGTCTTTGCATTATTCCGGGGGGTTTGTGTGGTGTCACTCTGACTTGTTGCTCGGCATTGGGGTGTAGGTATTTGTGGTGGGGGGGTGGGTGTATGGCGCATGTGTGTGCCTGTAAGCTTTCCTCCTCCCACCTCGCCTGTGTCGTAGGTGCAGTACTCACCGTTGTCGTCTGCGCCGGCGTTCGTACTCCTGGTAGATGAGCAGGTAGACAATAGCTGGTAGGATGTGTAATTCGGGCTCCATGCTGTCCTCCTTCCTCGTGGAGTGTGTCTAGGTGAGCGTTTTCCCGTTCGTAGTCTGTTTCCGCCGTGTTTTTATCGGCGGGGCTCCCGCCCCGGAAAAGGTGGCGGATTGGTGAGTTGTGATAGGGTGGGCGGTACATTATCTGCCGCCTGCCTGTTGGCGGTGACCGCCGCGCTGTTTGTTGGTCCCGCCGTGGCGGTCGGAGTGTTAAAGTGGCGGCCTATGTTGGCGGTTCCCGCCAGGGTTAGAATTCCATTTTTTTGACCGCCGGCCTGTTTGCGGGTTGGCCGCCGCTTTATCACCGACCGCCAGGGTCAGAATGACCCCCCAAATCTGTTAAGATTATTTAATTTTCTAAGCAGTTATGTCCCCACACAACAGGTTGGGAATTACTGGTATAAAGTAGTAATGTGTGGAGAGGAGTGGCATAGAGTAGAGTGATGCAGAGTAGGGTGACATAGAGTAGAGTGGCACAGATAAGAATGGTGTAGAGTGGAGTGGTGTAGAGTGGTATAGAGTTGAATGGCATAGAATAGATTGGCATAAAGAAGAGTGGCATAGAGTGAAGTTGCAAGGGGTAGAGTGACACAGAGTGGCACAGAGTAGAGAGGCCTAGAGTGGTGTGGAGTGGTGTAGAGTAGAGTGGTGTGGCATAGGGTGGAGTGGTGTAGAGTAGAGGTAACCGTATAGAGTGGCATAGACTAGAGATGAATAGAGAGGTGCGGAGTGGAGTGATATAGAGTGGCATAGAGTAGAGTGGCATAGAATAGCGTGGCATAGAGAAGAGTGGCATAGAGTGGAGTGGCATAAAGTAGGATGGAGTGGAATAGAGTGGCATTGGCTAGAAGAGCATAGAGTGGAGTGGTGTAGTGTGGTATGGGGAAGAGTGGCTTAGAGTAGAAGTGCATAGAGTGGAGCAGCCTAGAGTGGTGTGGAGTGGCATAGAGTAGAGAGGTGTGGCATAGAGTGGAATGGCGTCGGGTAGAAGGGCATGGAATGGAGTGGTGTAGAGTGGTGTATAGTAGATTGGGTAGCATAGAGTAGTTTGGAGTGGTGTAAGGTGGAGGGGCATACAGTAGAGTGGTGTGGGGTGGCATAGAGCAGAGTGGCATAGAGTGGAGTGTTGTATAGTGGAATGTTGTGAAGTGGCATAGAGTAGAGGTGGATAGAATAGAGTGGTATAGAAAAGAGTGGCTTAGAGTGAATGGGGATGAGTTGAATGGCATTGGGTAATGTCGCATAGAGTGGCATAGAGTGGCACAGAGTGGGGTCTAAAGTGGTGTGGAGTGGTATAGAGTAGAGTGGTGTGGCACAGGTTGGAGTGAAGTAGAGTAGAGTGACGTACAGTGGAGTGGATTGGCACAGAGTGGCGTAAAATAGAATGGAATGGTGTAGAGTAGATTAATGTAGTCTAGAGAAGAGTTACATAAAGTAGAGTGCCAGAGAGTGGAATAGAGTGTCATTATGTGGAGTGGAGTGGCATAGAGAAGAGTAACATAGAGTAGAGAGGTGTAGAGTGGAATAGAGTAGTGTGGTGTAGAGGAAGTGGTGTAGAGTGGCATAGAGTAGAGTGGCATAGAATAAAGTATCATACAGGAGAGTGGATTGGCATAGAGTAGGTTGGATTGGAGTAGAGTGGCGTGGGGTAGAGTGGCATAGAGTGGCGTGGGGAAGGATGGCTTAGAGAGGAAGTGTATAGAGTGGAGCGGCCTAGAGTGGTGTGGAGTGAGGTAGAGTAGAGTGGTGTGGCATAGACCGGAATGGCATTGAGTAGAGTGACATGGAGTGGAGTGGAGTGGGGTCGAGTGGTGTAAAGTAAAATGAGAGTAGTTTGGAGTGGACTGGAATGGAGGGCTAGAGTAGAGTGGCATAGAATAGAGTGGCATAGAGTGGTGTAAAATAGAGTGGCATAGAGTAGAGCGGTAAAGAGTAGATTGGCAAAGAGTGGCATTGTGTGGATTGGAGTGGAGTAGAGTGGCATGGAGTAGAGTGGCATGAAGCAAAGTGGAGTAGAATAGAGTAGAGTACACTAGAGCAGAGTAGAATGGTGGAGTTGTGCATTGTGGCATGGATTGGAGAAGAGAGACATACAGTAGAGTAGCATATAGTACAGTGGCTTAGGGTGGGGTGGGGTGCAGTGAGTAGATTGGTGTGGAGTGAGTGGCATAGAGTGGAGTGGCATAGAGTAGAGCCCCAGGGAGTAGAGTGGCATAGAGTAGATTGATGAAGAGCGGAGTGAATTAGAGCAGCATTGTGTGTAGTGGAGTGGTATAGAGGAAAGTGGAATAAAGTAGAGTTGAGTGCCGTAGATTGTCATAGAGCAGAGTTGCATAGAGTAGAGTGCCGTGGAGTGGTGCAGAATGGATAAGTGTAGAGTGGCATCAAGTGGAGTGGAGTGGCATAAAGTGCAGTAAAGTTGAGTGGCATAGAGTAGTACAGTTGATGGTGTAAGTAACTATCATGTCAATATTGGTGGCAGACAGAGCAAAAGCAACATAAATAAGAAGTTGTATGCCTGTGTTAAAAGTAGGAAAGCACATTGCATGTCCAGGCATAATACTGAAACACGTATAACATTTTTTTTAAACAGTGCATTGCAAAAAGATGAGGAAGAACAAAGATGAGGAGGAACACGTACTTTGTCCACGCTGCAGGAAGGAGCTAACACAAGAAACTAAGGGAAGCCTACAGTAGGTAAGCAATCAAAAGATTTCAAATGAGAGTGTTATCAAAAATAACTAATGGTATGCTGTGGGAGGGTTGTAAGCCCGATGTATTGTAAACAATGTGTTGCAGCTCAGCACATGCGTTGTGTAGGTGTGGCAGGCAGGTGTAGTGAAGGAGTTTGGACAGATTTCCCACCCTGACACATGAAAAAAGATCTGTGCCTCCTTTTGTTCTGCTGGTGAAACAACATCAGGGAGTACTTTATATGGTCTCCGAAATGCCAAATACAATGACAAAATACACCAAGACAGGTGAGAAAGCTTCGAACTGCGGTCAGCACGGCCTTCTTTGCCACGAAAGGGCAAGCATACCTGCAACAGGTTTAAATTCGTTTGGCCATTATGACTGAATAAAATGTCAATCAATTAAGAATTGCCAATATTCAGAAAAGCTGTGGGACATTCTACCCTGCAACTATTTAATGTGTTTTGTGGGCCGGCACAATGTGGGCCAACCAGGGGTAGGATGTTCTACACCCCATTTTTGAATAATTGTATCCAACCTCCCTTGCAATTCTTCTCTTCGATGTGGAGACATGCAATTATAGTCTCCCATACTTTTCACATTAATTCAGCTTTATTTTGGTAAGGACAGAAAAGTAGTCACTGAATATAAACTAACAAATATTTCTTCTCAAAAACTTTTAATCAGTTCCCAATAAAGTTTAGTCAAAGATACATGCGAGGAATGCTGTTACAATCCATTCATTTAGATTGCCTTTCTGATAGAACGTTATGTTCTTTGTATTAAACATTACCCATCCGACTTTACCAAAGACAACCCCCCATACTGGAAATCAATTCATGGAGGTTTGTCTCCAATTGATTACGAAGAATACAGCATTTTTTAAGAATAATTAAACTATGAGAACCCGATCTTTTGAAAAAATAATGTTCTAACAATTGAAATAGGAAAAACTGGCGGCTGTTAGACATCAAAGCATAGCACACAGAACAGTTTAATTACTCAGTTATTCTTGGGGAACCAGTTTTTCCAGCATGAGAACATTTCAAGGTTAGAAATAGACATCTGTTGGGCGCTGGGGCCTAAAAGCCTTCAAGCGATTCTCAGCATGCTTTCAAATGCCGAATGTCATCTGTTTACAGATCCTTGGAATGCGGCGCAGAGGAAGATGACAGAGTTATAGAACAAGAACACTGACTTCCAGCCTCGAAAGCTCGGTCTGGTTGAGAGTGCCCGAGGAAGACCGCTGTCATTCTTCAGAAATGTGGTGATGCTAATATCCATAGCAGTATAACTAAATGCTGTCTTAGCAGAACAAAATATGTTAAAAGAGTTCATTTCTTAATGAACTTCAAAGCCTGTCTTTCAGAAACGATGAATATGCGATGACTGAAGTTTGCAGATTGCATTCCGTATGCAGGCTTTCTCTTGAAAGTGCTGATTGTCAGTCTGCGATGGGTTTATATTGAAACACTTGCAGCAGAGTTGTACTGTGTTCTACTTGCTTATATATAGTGCTATAGTGCTTTCTTACCCCGGATGAGGCACTGTAGCACTTTTCATAAAGGTAGCATGCCTCTCTGGCAGAGTGTCCTAGATGTGTGTTTTCTAAATGGGTAGTGTAGATGTTGTGGGTGCGGAGCAGAGTTGTGCTTTTATGTTGTTTTTGGTTGCTGCACCTATACATTAACCTGTAGCGCGAAGGAGAGAGCGGTAGGGTCCTTAAGCACTAGAGGAGAGGTCATGCACACTGTCACTCAGTCACTCAGGCAGTCATTATGAACACGACGGTAAACACCGTTGGCTGCCATGGCTACGGTGAACAGAAGACCACCATTGGTGGTGAACAGAAACCCGCCATATAAAGATGCAAAAATCAGAATCCGACAAAAAAGTCCCAGCCACCAGTCACCGCCAGGACCTTGTCGGCGGAAATGCAGGACCTCCCACCCCGCTACCACCGAGCACACAAACTCCCTGCCCTCCAAAGAATGATGCACAAATCACTGCGGCGGTCAGTGGAAGCCGAACGACCATTGGCAGTACAGCCTGCCACGGCCAGCAATGGGACCCAACAGTAAGAACTGCACACATTGGCAAGTCTCAAACCCACCCACCCAATACACATCCACCACACCTCAGCATACTGTCCAGTCACCTGCAGCCACGTCACGCACATCTACACCTGTCACAACCACTCCCTCTATCTTCACTGCCACACCTTCCTCCAGTTCCACCCCAATTGCCCCTAAAAAACGTTTACTATCCCGTGTTGACCTATTCGAACCCACAGGCCCACCCCGTCTCGTCCCTAAACGTGCCCACCTCCTTGCCCTGTCCACTCCTCCTACGTCACAGCACCACCCTGTCCGCCCTTCCCATTCATGTGCTATCTCCCCTGTGAGCAAGAGACTCCATGCTGGCCCTGGAACATCTGCCGCACCCCAGGCCAAGTCCGCTCCACCTGCTTCAAGGTCCAGATCCAAGCCCCCTCCATCTCCGAAACATAAGGACAAGCCCACCCCTCCCAGTCGTGAGTCCCCACCCCATTCCCCTGTTCCCTGAGGTGCCTGGATGCCCCATTGTTGCCCCTATGAGGTGGATACCTTTGCACTTGTGGGAGTCAAGTTGGGGCCAATTTGGCCCATCAGACCACAAACTATGAACTGGCCTTTGGCCTTATGTTGCACTTATGTTGCTCATTGAGCAGAAATTAAAAATTGTGTGGCCAGTGTTGTTTTTGGCACACTCTGGATCCGTGGTTCATCGTTTCTTTTGTTGGGGGTGTTGGGCACATGTGTGTAATTTGGGCAGGTTGGATTTGCCTTGTGTCGGCTAAGTACCTCTTGCTGTGGGGTGTATGGCTTGTGCTGTTGTGAAGGGTTGTGGGTGCGTTGTGGGGGGGTGGAGTGGGTGGGTATGTAACTCTGCCCTTTCTTCCCTTGTTTAGTAGGTTGCGGTACTTACCGTCGTCATCTTCGTCGGCGGTCTCAGTCGTGGAGGTATATGGCAAGGAGCAGGGCTGACATGATCTGCACCTCTATCCATTTCTGCTTCGGCGTGTTGTGTGTGCCTCTGATGACTGTTTCCTTTTATTTGGTTCGTTTCTACCTGGCTTTGCGTGGCGGTGGTTCCCGCCCCGGAACTGACAGCTGTCTAGTGCTTCATTATTTGATGGGGGGTAGGGCCTTTCCGTCGGCCTGTGGGAGGGCTCTGCCGTCGTTGTCGGCACTCCTCTGCTGGCGGTGAGTGTTTTTCAGGCTGCCTGTTTTTAAGGTGGTTCATAATTTGGCAGTCCAGACTGCCCGACTGTTGGCGGTTGTTACCGCCACCACCGCCGGAGCGGTGTTTACCGCTGTGTTCATAATGAGGGCCTCAGTCTTGGAATAGTGCTACAGCTCTATTCAGCCTAAACACGGGTGGTTCACACAAGACATTGGCAAATTAATTACATGTCTATCACGGGTGGCTCAGTGCTCTGAGGGTACACCCAGGATCAGCAGAGGAAGATTCCTTAGGTTGGGCTATATAAAACCAGCTCTAGTATATGTGCTGAGACGTGCACCCAGGAATGCCATGAACCAGCTTTATGCAACCTCCCATTGTATGTGCCATGAAGAGGCTTTTACACAAAGGGGACAGGGTTGTGAATTAGAAATATACACATTGAACCCCCACAAGAAAAGTCGTTATACAACTAGCTATGGGGCATGGTCCAAGGGGTCCAACCAGTGAGGAAGAGGAGCAATCCCACTGTAATGGACAATCAGTCATGGTATATGTTATAAACCAGGTCTAATCTATGATTTCTGGCATCTGCCTGCAAGATGGAAGCTGCCGATATGGTAGTGCTGCTGCAAAAAATGAAGGTCAAGGTGAAATGGATACAACCCCTAATGAATACATTTTGTGATTGGGAGTGTAGGTGTCAAATAGATGGAAAATGATATGAAGAGAAACAGTGTGGGGTAAATGTGGATATACAAACGCGTTAAAGAGAGAAGAGTGATTGGAGCACATAGGTTGAGTCTGTGTCCACCCAAATGTGGATTGGTGCTTCCTACAGGATCGGAAGAGGTCATAGCTGAGGAGAGGGGATCACATTGGCTAAATTAGGTTTGCAGTGGGGTAACATGAGGTAGGGAATCAAGAAAGGGGTGAGGGAAAACAGGACAGGAGTTCTGAATTAGCCCATAACCGGGAAGTCACCTCTAGAATTTAGGAAAGTGCTCATGAGGCCTAGTCAGGAGTAGTTTCTGAGAAGTCTGTAGAGTTGATTTTGTCTTTGTTGTTATATTAAGAACAGTGACCCATCTACACTGTTTACAGGTCACTCATTCAGAATGTGTAATAGATGTGGCAGCAGTAGATACAGTGTTCCACTTGCAGAGATAAATGAAATTGTTCTGTAAACCAATGTACCACAGGTATCTTTTGTAATGAAGTTGCTGTAATTCACAGGCCCATTTTCAGGGGCAATTGTGGATAGTCACCTGTAAGAATTCAAGATGGCAGTTTTTTAGTTCATTCCGTGAGCGGTGTGGATTGAGGCTGGAGAAGCAGGAGTTCTGGTTCAAGAATTTTCCAGGCCGTCACAGGGTTCAAATAGGGGAGTCACTGCAGGGAGTCAATGTCATCATCAGGGGCTGAAATGAGAATTAATAAATCATTAGCTCAAAAATCCACATATCTGCATCTACACAGAGTGTTTTGCTTCTTGCACGTTTGTCCAGGTTGTCTACACGTGTGCTCACTTTACTAATGGGACTTTAGTGCAGCAGGGGTGCTGAGTGGACAGAACAAGTGCTGCATGCTGTTTGAGGCTGCCCCACTCAATGTTAAATTATAAGGTCTGCTTTAGTATACTCTCACTCCCATAACTGAAATGGGTTGAGGCTCATGAGACTATCGATGTCAACTGGCCCCTAGTCCTCCACCCTCCTGGTAAAGAGAGGATATTTCCTTGAACAGAATTAAAAGGCCCATCTAGTAAATTGACGGTACTACTTTCTTATGCAGGAGTATAAATGAAATCACGCTCCTCAACATGACATTGATTTGCAAAACTTTGTATTCAGACTGGGGACATATTACCAGTCTTCCTTCCATTTTCCAACATAGGAGTCTTGCATGATGCCAAGACTTGTGCAGGAGAAGGCAGGAAAGAGAAGGCACAAAGCCTGGTAAATCCATAATTGAAAGATGTATTCACTTCTTTGTGTACCTGTCCCAGGTCATGCATATTCCAAGTGCATTTTGGAAACGGAAAACTTTCTTGTGTTCAGATCATTAAACACTTTCAATTTGTAAAAAAGTTTTTGCACAAAAATCATTTTTTCTCCCCTTTATGCATGGGTTCATGCGAAAACACATTTTGGAATTAAATAAAGATGTTAATTTTCATTGTACCTATTGAATTTTTTAATGAGGGCCAGTTTACAAAATGTATTAATGCCCTATCTGAGTTGGTTAATTCTCAAGGGTGGGGGGGGCACTGCCCCTCCACCTGCTACGAGCCACACAGGCAAAAATAAAATGGCAATGAAAAGATTAAATTGGCATTTTATTTTTACCTGTGCAGCACGCACCAGCCCAGACACATGCTGGGCGTGTCCTCTGCTGCGTCTGCCTCTGCTGCCAGCAGCAGAGGACTGGAGCAGTGCCTTGACCCTTGACTGGATGCGTCAGCCAAAGTGACATGCACACTTTGAAGCTCTCCTCTCAGCTATCTTAGGACAGTTGGGTGGAGACCAAGCACAGGCATCTAGGCCCTGAAGGAGTCTCCAGACAAGCTGCCCATCCAATCCAGGTGCTGCTCTCATGCTGGTTAGCAGCATGAGAAAAGCCTCTGGATTGGTTAGGGGTGCTCTTCCTCTATCAGAGAGCAGAAGAACATGGAGGAGGAGGTGCAGACCATGGGCAAATGTTGTTTTTTATTCTAAATGTGTAATGCATGTGTTTGTAATGCATGTAAGTGTGTAATGCATAAGTGTAGTGTGTGTGTTTATTTTATAGATAGTGTTATTTGGGCTTTTGGAGGGAGATGTGGTTTACTTTGGGGTTTTGGAAGGAGGGGGTGTTTTTTTTTTTTTTGCAAAGTGGCGGGGGCCCTTGCCCCATCACTTTCAAAGCCGGGGTCAAACTTAAATTTTTAATTTTTTGCTGGACAGTGTTGTTTGATTCTTCAGTTTGTTGTACAATAGGATTCTCAAGCTACTAAAAGAGCAACGGTAGGTGCCAAATGTGGCCTCTTTGGTTGCCTTTCTATGTGTGTTCATAAGTACTGTTCACCTATGTTATTTAAGTCACACAGTGCTGGAACAATTTTCAGAGCTGGTATGCTGCCATCAATGTTACATCACTGAAGTAATAGGAATTGTGAAAAATCCAAACTTCACACAAGTGTAGTTAATGAGCCATGCCCATTCAGCAGGAGAGCACTAAGGGCCAGATGTACGAAAGGGTTTTCCCCGTACTATGTCTATGGGAAAATGTGTTTGTACATATGGCCCCAAGAGTCATGTACCTGGTAGTGCATTTTGGAGTATACTGTTGCAAATATATTATTAAAGCATGGTAAACTAGCACACTTTCATTTACAGACAATGCATTTTCAATTGAATTTCCGCAGACATTTATTTTTATTGGTAAAACCGTAGTGCACAAATGATAATGTGTGGAAAAAGGGTAACTGTGAATGTTTATCATTTGCGCATCTTTGCTAACTGCTGATATATTTTGAAATATCTCTTCCTCTGATTTAGAGGTATTTAAATGCTGTTGTGCTGTAGAAAAAAATGATATCCTACAGCCTTTCTTTTCTCACTCCATATACTCCAGCAAGAACGTCAGTTCACTTTACACAACCCTCTTACTTTGCAGTCAGAGAAAGAAAAGCAAACACCGATCTCCATATTGAAAAATAAGCAGCGATTTGTTAGAAGACAAAGCTGGACAATTGATCTCCATCTTTGAAAGCACAGCAACTGTGACAAGATTAAAAAACAAACATTCACTTTCCGATCTTCAGCATGGTCATTTTGGGGGTGCTGCAGCACTCACAAATCCAGCACTTATGGCCGCACATGGAGCAGGTAAAGTACTGCTCCACCTGCACCTTTGAGATGGCATCAGGGAAGCTATTTTTCCCGTGAGACAAAGTCCAACGTTTTTTTATTTTTTGCGAATCCATTGTGATTTTATACGGGCAAATCTTGACAACCGTTTGGATATGATATATGGTTTAGATAGTTGCTGCAAGCCTCCTAGTAACAAAACATGCTTAAATTAAAGTTGTAAGTCATTGTATATATTAATAATCATCCTACTTAAGAACACACTGAGTAAAATCATGTTAGAGTCAGCCAAGCCAATAACTGGCATGGGGTACTCCCAATGCACTAGTCTTACTTTTTTACATTTTTATTTGTATATATTGTTAATATTGTCCGTAACCTCAGTGTTCAAAGCGACAACTAAGGCTCTTGTTTCAGTCTTACAGGGAACCGTGAAACAGGATGATGTATTGTGCGGTAAAAGAGCACCTTCAGATTTTCCCACCGGCATATTTCCCCAGTGAAAATCTGGTGGAAAACATCAAGCGGAAAAGGTGCGTACGCCGATTCTTGTGGTAATCACCACTTCGATAGGAGACACGCTGATAGTGTGGTAATAGTGTATCCATTAATTTGCCACACCCTGCGGCATTGATAATTCATAGTGCAGAATTGCTGCATCATTTTTCCTGCACAGCGTGCAACCAATAGTTAATTCCATTCTGGGGAAAATGTTAACACTGGTCTCGAAACTATGTTGAAAACTAGATTTTTGCTTGTTATTTCTTTTCTGATAACTAGCATATGTTTATTCTGTTTTGGAGAGTTCAATACTCTCCCATCTTAATGACTATAGGTTAACTTGGCCAATCCGTGAATTGAATGATACAGTCAGACTACCAAATCCGGTGTCATACCATGATGGTTGGTGCAGAGCCCAGCGCTTTTTTTTTGTTCTTGCGGTATCCAACAATCGAATTCGAAATTTCTCCGAGATAATACATGAATGTTAAATAGAAAAAGTCGGAAACAGACAGAGAAGATCTATGCTCACTGTTTCCCACTTATTCTGGTTAAAATTCACGCTTTCAACTCCGAGAAGTTCCGAGTTCTATGTTTAAATTTTAGACAACTCAGCAAGAAAGAAAGGGCTCGGCTATGAGCAGAGCCATCACGATACTGCCCCTTGTAGGCAAACATCTGCTGAACATTTTCTGGTATCTTATATAAGCTTTTAACAGCGAGAGAAATATAAATTATATTTTGAACCTAAGAAAAGGCAGTTAAATTGTTTCTAAATGGATGAGTTGTAACCATGGATGAGTTGTGACCTTAACAACCTTGCTCTTCCACCACCCTCGCTGTGCCATTCAGTGACTTACATAAACTGGCACCAGCTTTTGGGAGCACAGCCATGTCAAGAATTAGGGTAATCTAGATTTGACCAACCAACCATCTGGACTTTTTAGCCATGTATGAGTATCTATGTTAGCTTGAAAGTATCAGAATGCCTAAAATGAATCCTAAAGTTTCCTCTTTTCTGAAGCACAAATACATATTGGGACTGAAGTGTTTTTATTGTTAATTTCACTTCCACTCAGCATGAACTTGGACTTTGACATATTCTGCTTGAGCCACCTGTAGCCGTGCAATACTAAATTATGTTTTGTGTGGCCTTCAATAACAGTAATCTGTCACCTTCATACCATGATAAAACCCAACATCAAGAATCAAAAACAGATGATTCTGGATGAGTGCTGCGTACCCCATGGAGCTCTAGGTGTTCAGTAAGATGAGCTGTTTTTTTAATAATAATTATAAAATGGCCATTAAGATGAGGTTGTGAGGTGGGATGTACACTGCTCTGTTTTAGAATAATTATGTAAACATGAAAAGAACTGCTGTGTTCCCTACATAAGGGATATGGTGTGACATTTTGAGGGTGAACAGTTAGAGTCAGTGTCAAGGTTGATTTGTATAGTGTGGATACCAAAATGTGCACACATTGAACAAAACAAAAATAAAAATCTGGAATGTGTTCCAGAGTAATTGCCTGTGGCTCAGATTGATTAAAGATTTCAAACTATACAAAACATTATCTATAGTAGATCATTTCTACTTCCAACTCAACTAAATAAGTCTTTGGCATTGCAAAAAAACGCAAACATCTCCAATACAACTTCACTTCAATTACAACCAATTGAAAAATTCAGTGCTGTATTAGCTGTTTGTTTTGCCAAACCAGTGTCAAACAATCTGCTGAGAAATCTTTCAACACTTCAAGGTTTGGTGGACTCATTTGCCAACGTTGCAATTATTCACTTAAAATAAGCGTCTGTCCACTAATTAAGGACCCTTCTTGGCCCTTGTACTATGACAATTATTATGTTGCAATGGATGCAATATCTCTTTCTCTGAGGCTGAGATTCCTAGAATTTGAAAAAGAAATACAATAATTTATCTTCTCAAAAAACAACTAATGCGGATCCTTCGACCTAAGCCAATTATCAATTCCTTTCAACTCATTTCTTCAAATGTAAGGTTATTAAATATGCCGTTAATCAAGAACAATCCCGAATTCTAGAGAACACTTTGTTACATGACTCTTCCAAGTCAGGCATCTGCTCCCTCCATGAAACAGAATCGTCTTGTGGCAGGGTTGGAAGATCTTTAAATGACTAGGCAAAATGTGCTGCCTTAATTTTACTGGATGTTTCGGAAGTAGTTAGCACGTCTTTTATCCCACTTTGCAACATCATCTGCTGGTAATTAGAGTGACATATAATGCCTAATTTAGTTCTTCCCCTTTCTTGACAAATATATACAGGCCATTGCAATTGCCTTTTTTCACATCTTTCTCAGACCTCTTCTCTTTGGTGTCCCTCAGAGTTCATCCCTAAGTAGTTTATTTAAAAAATATGCCCTTCACTTGGCAAACTGATCTATCTCTCCTAATTTCCATCCCAATGACACCCAACTCATCATCCACTTAGTTGATGAAGAGGTAGCTACAAACGTAGCATTTCAAGGGTAACTGACATAGCGGTCGCCTGGATATATGCAAACCGCTTAAAGCTAAACATCAACAAATCTGGGGAAATTATCATCTATTGCTCCAATATCCTATCATCAAACATTTTGTTGTCAACGTAAATGAGCCCCACTCCCAATCCAGGCAAAACTATATATCATTTATGCTTTGTCTTCAATGCTAAACTAACTTTGAACTTTGAAGCCTCTAATTCTAATTATTATGTTCTAACTTACAGCTTTCTGACTCTAAACATTGATGGGAAAACTCTTCCTTTTCTATAAGTAAGCAGTTGCCGGGTTGTGCATCAATCTGTTGCATCATCTAGTTTAACTTCTTAAAATACTCTAATTCTCTATCTATAGGCCTAGTAGAATGTGTCATGGCCCAACTACATAGGCTGAGGAATGCTTCTTCAATTCTTACTTTGGGCTTTGCTCCTGTTGATCATGTTAGTCAGCACCTGGCAGGTCTTTGTTGGCTACCAGTACACGAGTTCCATTTAAATGCCTAATGGCTTTTCATGTGGCTATGCAGATTATAGGCCTGGCTTTCCTATAATCTACAATCTCACATATAATCCCAGCTCTAGAGATATGTCAACCTTACTACACTAAATGCACATTGAAGAATTTTCTTTCTGGCAGTAATAGTGGCACGCAATGCAAAACCAAAGCACCATGATACTCGTGGAACTTCCTTAAAAACAGCAGACCACACTGGTAGTTGATTTCTTGAATCCCTATCATGTTCTTCCAAAACATTTATGTTACATTACTGTTCTTGTTCTTTGTGGATTGTTTTTTTAAGTGAGGGGTGTTTGTCAGAATGTGTTTCTGACAATGGAATTTGACGTCTCACTTCCTAAAACAGCGTGAGATTCATCATGACAGAACTTGTCTCTATCACCACAATTCAACATATGGTAGAATGTGTCAATGGATGATCCCTGAGTGTATCCAATTGGAGACGGCCTACAAAAAAAGTACAATTATTTCTATTAGATCAGTAATTTAGTCTGGCTTGAAGCACTCCTTATTCAGCAACACTTGCTTTTACTTACTTACCTCTTACTTAGGGGCTGAACAGTTTACACAGTTATGTGTCAATCTTGAATGAGGAATTTGGTAGATTAAAAAGTACACATTGTTCAACTGCAAGAAAAAGCTTAAAGAAACATTAAAGTTAGCCAGTCTAATGATATGCTGAGCTACAATGCAAAAGAAAATCCTCGATCAGACTTAGATGTAAGGTTAGCTATTGAGTGAGAGGGAAATCCTCTTGCACTGCAATGAAGAAATGAGTGATAATGTTATCAAAGTTCACAGTAAATGGCGGTATGTTTGCACACTGGGAAACGATTACTTAACTGGTTCATGTTAACTTGGAATGAAAACCTATAACCAGTACATTTGATACAGTCGAAGTGCATAATTATGTTGCTATCTCAGATGACAAAGCAACATCTTCAAGTATCTAGACTGGACATGTTATTTTCATGCAACTCCATCTTGATTTTGTCGTTTATGTTTTTCCAATTCCATGCTTCTATCTTAAGTGGTGTCATCTTAGGTTCTTTTGAATTGTGCTGTCCTGTCTGTGCGCTGATGTTTGGATTGTTGAGACACGCCTTTCATGAGAAAGATTTTTGTTCAGAATTGGGACACGGAGCGACAACTGAGATGGGGAATTACACATCCTTTTTGATCTACATTTGCTGCATGCGTTTTTTTACTGCCGTAACATGATCATTAAGACAGATCATGACCTGAGAAACAATAGCCTCAAGAAAGGAGGCCACTATCTTTGATTAACACATTGGGATTATTGATAGCACCTGGAAATAGAACCTTTAAAACTTTACAGAAAAAAAGACTAGAGTGATCTAGCTATGCATGGCCTTGCTGACAATGACACATACATTAACCAACCCATTACACCAACCAGCATCCAGACCCATGGGCCGGCATAACTCGCGTAATTTTGTGTAGCATAGTCACATGGAATTACCCCAAAATTCAGGGAGGTAAAGCTGATTTATGCAAGATGCTTCTAAAAAAATGATGCCAGTGATGCCACTCCTGCTAATAAGCAGCGCGAATGGCATGTCGCGGTGCACAAGTATATGGCCGTTTTGTTTCCTTAGACCTGCTCCTGTCTAGCAATCCCCCTATGTTTCCTGTCTCCAGGCCCCATACAGCCCAATCCACCCCATGTCCCCTCTGTCTTTCAACTAATTGTCCGGGTCCCGGTGCGTGGGGTCCCTGGGGCCAAAACTGGCCCAGGCTGAGGGGCCATGCAGTCCCTCCTGTTTAATTAAATGGCTGGGCCCTGGGGGATGGGGTCCCTGGAACCAAAATTGGCCCCTGTGTGGGACAGGGTTGGGTGCCTATGGGAGGCTGGCTGCAGGGACTGGCCATCTGCCAGGCCCTGAGGTCAACACCCACCACACACAGCTGAAGGCCGTGCGTGGTGTGGGATTGGGAGCCTATAAGGGGCGTTGGCTGCTTGAGATAAGTATAACTATAACTGTTGACTTTCAATGGTCTTGTGCTTGTAAAATCTGAACCTAATTATAGCGTCCCTCTAACCTTTGTTCTTTTTCAGTGAATTTCTATGGTTTTGTAATGGTATTTCCTAACTACAACATCCCTGTAACTTTTGTTTTTTTAAGTGAATTTCTAGGTTTTTTATTTCATGACAAGTAATATTTAATTACCATACGTTAATCCAACTCGGCACTCTTCCAGGCACACAGCCCCCCTCCCCTGGCCATGATAGGCCCGAAGAACCCATCCTCTGAGGCACTCACTATCAACTTGTTGGGGGCCACGGGCGTACCCCGTGGCCCCAGCCAGCTCCCTGCATCCAGCTGGAGCCGCCATTACCCCTGCCTGCAAAGATAACTACTGCATTTGTTAAGGTATTCCTCCATTTCTCCTAAGCTCAAGCCCACTTAACAATCCTTTTATAACTTCTCCAATCTCCTGTTTTATTCTATCCTCCCCATTATTCAAGAAGAAAAGGTGCAGTGCACAGTGCCTATTCACCTATAACTTACCCCAGTCTTCCTGTCCCATCATCTGTAAGTGACTACTTTCATGGCTTCATTACTGTTCCATCATCTACCTCCCATTAACCATGTGTCTAAGCCTACTAGTATATGGCACCCAACCCATCCATAGCCAAACAGAAAACTAGCCCAAGGACTACCATTTAACTTACCTTACCCTACACTGTTATTTGGCTGCTCCATAGGCAAGGGAAAATCATTTTTGGAGAATTATTTTGGTGTCATACTCAGGATGGGAGTTAGAAGGGAGTTGAAATAATAAGAGAAGGGCCATTGGAATTATGATGATATGCTACTAGCCTGCCCCTCCAGGATATCTCCATTAATGTTGCATGTTAAACTCAAATAAATTGTGCAGCATTAATTTAATGTGGCATATTCAATGGCAATATATATTTATATTTGGCAGCTCATTTATTAGTACACATTTAGCATGTGTTGCAGGTGTCACACATAAAATCATTGTAACACTTCATCCTTTGTATTAAAAATATAAAATGTTGATTATTGTTTTAATCATGGATCAATAAATACCACATTCTGCTAATGCATTATGGGAATTATGTATGAGAAACAATTGTCTTCTGAACAAGACTCACATCAAAAACATCCTATGGCTGTAAAGGAACACCAATTGGAACTGCCCCAGGGGCACACTCCTGGCAAGATGCAGCCTCTTGGCTGTGTCTTGTGAAATTGGACGCAATCATGGTGGGGTACTGCTGGCTGGTGGTGCTCAAGGAGCAGAAAGAGAAAGCAGCCACTGCTGTATCGGGCCACCAGCTGAAGGAACCCCAACAACTATATTGCTGCCACAGCAGGCAGCTGAGGTTGCCTGCCACTATGCCACTCTCCTCAACCACCACCACGAATGTTGCCCTTCTGCAGTAAATTATGCAGGTTCTGAAAGAGATAAATCATGGCCAGCAGGACCTTTTGCACTGGGTGGAGGATGTGGAGGTCTATTTTTTTGCAAGGATTGGTGAGAATTGTTGTGGGAGGTGAAGATGGGAAGATCAGTTAGGGACAGAGTGTTTATGGGATCTTTTGGGTTTGAGTGAAGTGGTGGGTCTGTTGTGGGAATAAAGGGTGGGACCTATAAACAATTCTGTTAAATTACATAAATGGGTTTGTTTATCACCATGAATATCTGTCTTTGTATTACTGGTTAGCCACAGTTAAAGAAGAAGCACAGAGGCTGTTCTCACCTCTCCATAGCAAACCAATTGTTCCACTGTTTTCATCTCCTTCCCTTTTCACTTTTTTCATATTCCTTACCCATTCTTCCTCTCCATGTGTTGTTAACTAATCTACTTACCTTACTTTATCCAGTCTCCGACCTCCTGCAAAGTGTAGTAAAACAGAATAGGAGTGAACATACACAACCATCCCAACCTTGCTTGATGAGGTTGAGCAGCACCCACCATCCCATTAGTGTCATTATATTTTAATACTACCTACTGCCCTTGCCCCTGTAACTAGTTACCACTAATGAGGCTGGTCAACATACAGCAAAAACAGTCCCTTCTTCCTGAAAGCTTCCTTTCTTAACTGAGTAGATAAAGAGATGTCTGCTACCTCTCCTATAATGGGTCCATACCTTAATGAAAGGTTTTGCAAAGGGCCTTCTTAATGCTAGAGGGGGTAGAGCAACAATACTAACAGGGATAAACTCACAGGGATTGCAACATGTCCTCACTGTCATTAGTAAATTAATCTAGTCAGTTGAACTAGTGCATCATAGCCACCAACTAGACTAAAAAACAGAATGAGTTAAAAATCCAAGACAAAGACTACAATTAAAATAAAACAGCAATTAGCAACATAGTGTTGAGTTACTAAAGTAAGCATAATTAACTCCTCAAGGTTCAGGCGAAGTCAGTAGGACTCAGTAGAAGGTTACTTCAGTAAAGAAAAATGGGGCACAGATTAAGGATGAAAGTGCACACTACCTATCCTTGGACACACATTCTTATAATTAAGGGCCATATGTAATTGCATCTCCTAATGTAAGAAAACTTACTGCTTGTAAGTAGTAACTCTTGGTGGGTTACAAATCAACCTACCTCATGAATATTAATGTGATAGGTCGCAGTTTGCGACCCATGAGTAATTGCAGCCATCACAGGAATGATGGCCTGCTAGTTTCAGTAGACCACTATGGCCTTCATTACAACCCTGGTGGTTGGTGATAAAGTGGTGTTAATACTGCCAACAGGCTGGTGGTAATTACCGCCAAATTATGACCATGGCGGTGACAACTCCCATAGACAGCCACTTTACCACACCGACCGCCAGGGCGGAAACAACAGCCACCACAGCGGTAGCCGCCTACAGCCAGGCAGAAGCCAATGTTCTGCCCACTGTATTAAGACAACCAAATCCGCCACCTTTTCTGGGGCAGTACCAATGACATCAAAAGCCTGGCGGAAACACTGCACAGAAGGGAAAGGACTCACCATTGGAGACACAGGGAACAACCACGCGACCATGGAGTCTGAACTGCATATCTTACAAATGATTTTCTACGTCCTGGTCCACCACGAACACCAACAACGGCGAAGACGACCACGGTGAGTACAGCCGCCTAGCACACAGGGGAGAGGAAAAAGAGAGTGACACACACACGCGCAACACACACCCCCACCCCCAACACTATACACACACAATCAGATGCAGTAATAAAACATATTCACCCTGTACCCCTCAGGAATAATGCATGGACTACAGGAATAGATGAAAGTGAGAGTAATAATATAAATACAGTAGAAATACGAAACGGCAACCTAATGGTATATACATATGTACAGTTCAAGGGACACTGCCCAGTCTTCAATGTGCGTGGGCCACAGGGCCACATGACAAATCCAAGGCCCTACTTGTCACCTGCACCAACACGGAGAGAACACTGCAGGGACATCAGTTGGAAAATAGGCAGACACCTCAGGGGGACGGGGAGTGGGGGGGGCACCTCAGCTGGAAGATGGTACAACACCACTGGTCCTGGAAGGGGCAACATGCCCTGTGTTTGGTCCTGGGGAGTGCAAGGCCACAGTCTCTCAAGTGGGTGACTTGCCCACATACTCTGGAAGGGGCAACATGCCCTGTGCTTGATCTTAGGGAGTGCAAGGCCACAGTCTCACAAGTGGGTGACTTGCCCACATGCTCTGGAGAGGCCAAAATGTCCTGTGCTTGGTCCTGGGGAGTGCAAGGCCACAGTCTCTCAAGTGGGTGACTTGCCCACATGCTCTGGAGGGGGCAACATGACCTGTGCTTGGTCCTGGGGAGTGCAAGGCCACAGGCTCTCAAGTGGGTGACTTGCCCACATGCTCTGGAGGGGGCAAAAGGCCCTGTGTTCTTGATCATGGGGAGGATGGGGTTGGTGGGTGTCTTACCCACTGGTTCTGGAGGGGGCATTGTGCCCTGTGCTCTTGTTCCTGGGGAGGATGGGGTGAGTGGGTGCCATACCCACTGGTTCTGGAGGGGGCATCGTGCCCTATGCTTCAGATCCTGGGGATTGCAAGGTCACAGTCTCTCAGCTGGGTGTCATTCCCACAGGATTTTCAGGGGGCAGGCCGCACAACAGCCTATGGAGGCAGGACTACACACCGTCCGCCGGTGGTGACGGCTGCTCAGTGGTGGTGCTGCTGATGCTGCTGCTGGTGGTGGGGGGAGGCTCCAGCCCATTCCCTGCAGCCTCGGACGGCTGTCTACTGGTGGTGGTACTGCTGCTGGTGGTGGGGGGAGGCTCCAGCCCATCCCCTGCAGCCTCAGACAGCTACACAACCATGGTTGGTGGTGAGGGGTCTGACTGAGTCCCTGCACCAGGCCCCTGGTCTTTCCTGCCTGCTGGTTCAGGCCCCTTTCCCTTCCTGGCAGCAGCTGGGGATGGCTCCTTGCTCTTCTTGGCAGCATCTGGGGATGGCTCCTTGCCCTTCAGGACAGAACTTGGGGCAGCCACCCATTCCCTGAGGCTGCTTGGTGCCCTGGATCCTATCCCACCAAGCGTGGGTGTGGAGACTACTGGGCCCATGGACTGGGTGGCTGAGGTGCTTTCCTGGGTTTTTGCCACCCTGGCCAGATGTGAAGGACTGGGGGGGGAGGGGTAGGGAAGAGGTCAATGGTGGAGAGGAAAAGCTGCTTAGGGGCATTGGGGCGGGGAAAGGGAGAAAGTTTGGGAGTGAAGGAAGAGTGGTTGTGGGAGGTGTCTGTCTGCTGTGTTTGGGTGCAGATGCACGAGTTGGATGCTGTTGTGAGGTAGATGGCTGTTGGGTGTCTGAGTGCTTGCGTTTGTGTACCTTGGGGGGGCAGGCACAGTGGGAGCAGACAAAGGGGATGAGTGCATGGCTGTTGTGGTGGTGTCTGCCAGAGAGGTGTGTGTTCTGCTAGGTGTGCTGGTGATGCTGGCAATGGATGATGGTGTAGTGCATGCAGGTGTGAGTGTAGACGCAACTGGGAGGGAGGTGGTGGAGGAGGAGGAGGGGGGCACAGGGGAGGCAGTGGATGTTGGCATGTCTGCATCTGGATGGTGTTTGTGTGAGTGCCCGTTGGATGATGTGGGGTGCTTGTGTTTGCCTGTGCCACTCTTGTGTGTTGTCCCATGTGCATGCTCGTCTGGCTGTGTGCTTGGGATAGGTTGGGGTTGGGGGGAATTGGATTGGGAAGAGGAAGTTGAGGGGAGAGGGGCGAAACAGGGACCATGGCTGCCATCAGAGAGGAGGTCAGAGCCTGGATTGATCTCTTTTGGGCCGCCAAGCCAGTGTGAATGCCCTCCAGGAATGCATTTGTTTGTTGCATTTGGGCTGCCAGCCCCTGGATGGCATTCACAATGGTTGACTGCCCTACAGAGATGGATTACAGGAGGTCAATAGCCTCCTTACTCAGGACAGCAGGGCTAACTGGGGCAGGGCCTGAGGGGCCTGGGGCGAATGAGATGCCCACCCTCCTGGGTGAGCGGGCACGGGCAACTCTCTGAGGGGTTGCTGGGAGGGCGGTGCTGGTCTGGGGTGGCGGCTGCTCCTGTAGCTGGGGTGGTCACGGAAGTGTCTGCCACCACCGGGGAGCTTCCATTGGAGGAGGTATCTGTGTCCAAACTGTCCGCTCCAGTCTCTGCGTGTACTCCCCTTGCCCTCCATCCCACTAGTGCACTCAGCGTCGGTGGACTCTGCCTCCTGGGTCCTTTGGGATGCAGCTCTCTCTGTCGCGGGTGCCTCTGCTCCTCTGCCAGATTATGCCAATGCACATCAGGACTGGATGACAAAACTAAAAGGGAGGGAGAGACAAAGGATATACTGGGTCAATGGCTGCACCAACACCACCGTTGGCGTACACAGCACCCTCACACACACAGGGAACAGCCCTACACAATGCACTACCAGTAATAATGCTAGCCTCCAGGGCATCGGGAGGGACACATACCACCAACTGCAGGACACCTGGGACCCACACAGCCCTGCCCAGTAGTGGATGCCTGCAAGCTAGGTAGCAGGAATATCACTTTAGACCCCTGCCCAACATGTGACCTACTCTGGAAATTCAGGCCTGGCCTAGGGGCACCCAATGACACACATCCCCCACCTGGGAACCCCCCTACCATGCGTAAGTTGTAATGATGGGAACTGTACTCACCACCTTGTGGCTGCTGTGATGCCCTCAAGTGCCCATCCAGCTCCTGATAGGCCACTGCTAGAATGCAGGCCATCAAGGGGGTCAGGGTTCAATGGGCACCCCTTCCTCGTTGGGAGGCCATCCCCAGCTGGGCCTCCAGCGTCTTCCGTGTCCAGCGTCTCAGGTCCTCCCACTGTTTCCGACAGTGGGTGCTCCACCTGCCCTAGACCCCCAGGGTCCGCACGTCCTTGGAGATGGCACACCATATACCCTTTTTTTGATCGCGCTGACCTGCATAGAAATACACACAGGGAAAGGTATTAGTCAGACCATTCTGCCTGTTACACTCATGGCCCACCATACCCCTTCACATTGCCATTTGCACACACAGGGCCAAGCACACAAGCTGCCTGCCGCCCAGGAGCCATCCACCAACCCCCCCCCACACGAGGCCTTCACACAAACCACTCCATGCATTAATGCCCCATGCATCGTGCCCACAGTGTACTCACCTGTGGGCTGGAGGGCCATACAGCAGTCGGTACTGGGGTAGGACCCCATCCACCAGTCACTCCAACTCCACCGAGGTGAAGGCAGGGGCCCTTTCCCCAATCACACGAGCCATGGTAGGTTCCATTCACAGGTCACAGCAGCACATGCAGTGTAAGTCCTCTCCTGTTGAAGGTCAGGTAGCAAGTGAGTGATCAGATAGAAAATGGCAGTCAAGTCTGCAGCGGTGCAGACCGTCACCACTGGCGTACATCACCATTGGCCACTGTGCCCCATAGGGCCCAATATTATCCAATGAGGTGTTGCACGGCGGGTTCAGACCGCCTCCCGCAACGGCACACAACATCAGCATAATTACCTCACTTCCATCTGTCACTCCACACAGGACAGATGGACGCCATTTTGGGGGGAGGGGGCGGCAGGCCCTGGATTATAACTGCGTCACAGTACACTGTTGGACATACAGGACAAATGCCACATATGCATAAAAAATTGACATCATGCATTCTACTGTTGTGGCTGTGATGTTCAGTTTGTGACCGGCTCCTCACTCTTGTGCCACATAGATTGCCACTGCTGCGGATGAATAGGAGATGGACACATACCCCCGTACAGACACCTGGTGGACTTGGCAACAATGGAGGACAGGCACATTATCCTCACCTATAGACTAGACAGGGCCACAATCACTGAGCTGTGTGCCCAATTGGAGACTGACCTAATACCTGCTATCCGTCCCCCACTGCTATCTACCCTCTTGTGCAAGTGCTATCTGTGCTCCATTTCTTGGCAACTAGTTCTTTCCAAGTGACAGTGGGCTTGGCAGCAGGAATGTCACAGCCAATGTTCTCAAGCGTGCTGACCAGAGTGTTGTCTGTCCTGATTAAACACATGTGCAGCTACATTGTTTTCCCCAGGTGGAGGATTTGGCCACAGTGAAGGCTGACTTCTATGCAATGGGGCATATCCCCAACATCATTGAGGCAATTGATGGAACTCATATTGCATTTGTCCCCCTCCTGGCAAAATGAACAGGTGTTCAGAATCGAAAGAGTTTTCACTCCTTGAATGTCCAGATGGTGTGCTGGCAGACCAGTACATCTCTTATGTCAATGCTAAGAATCCTGGGTTGGTGCATGATGCCTTTATCCTGAGGAATAGCAGCCTCCCAAATGTGATGGGCCAACTACAGATGCACAGGGTGTGGCTAATAGGTGAGCCCTGGTTCCCACCCAGTTGGTGTAGGGGTATGGTGTGGGCCATATGGGATGGTTTGTGGCTAAATGTTGTACCTCGATATTTGCAGGTGACTCTGGTTACCCAAACCTATCATGGCTACTGACCCCTGTGAGGAATCCCAGGACAAAGTCAGAGGAACGTTACAATGAGGCAGATGGGCGAACAAGAAGGATAATCGAACGTACCTTTGGCATCCTGAAAGCCAGGTTTCGGTGTCTCCATCTAACTGGTGGATCCCTGTGCTACTCACCCAAGAATGTCTGCCACATAATCGTGGCATGCTGCATGTTGCACCGCCTTGCCTTGAGACTCCATGTGCCTTTTCTTCAGGAAGAGGAAGCTGGAGATGGCCGTGTGGCAGCAGTGGACCCTGTGGACAGTGAGGATGCGGAGGCAGAGGATGAGAATGAGGACAACAGAGCTGCAGTGACTCAACAATACTTCCAATGACACACAGGTAAGACAGTGTTACTTCATATTTCCTAGACATATTTTTGTTTATCTTTGTCACTGGCAGGCTGTTATTTCCCACTTCTATGCCCACTCAATGTACCCTTTGGCAACTCATTTTGCAGATGTAGGTGCCCCACTATCGCTCCTGGTGCACTGCAGCCAAACTACAGGTCTTTCCTATGTGAACATTACTGTACAGTTAAATTTCAATGGTTGAACCAGGTTAAACGAATACATACTTAAATCATTTGACATACTCCATACTTGTATTTATTCAAAGGGTATTTATTGAAGTGATAAGGAGGAATGGGTCAAGTGCATTGGGATGGGGTGATGATGGAGGAAAGTCCAGGGTATAGTTCCAGTCTATTAGTAGCACAGATGCATTGTCCATGGGGACATAGGAAGGGAAGCAATGGCAGTTCAAGGTGGACAGGGTGACTGAGTGGGACACAAGGGTAACAATCAGTAGAGTCTCATTTCCTGGCGGGGGTCTTGGCAAGTGTCTCTGGCTTCTGCCTGGATCGCAGGGATCGTTTGCGGGGTGGTTCACCATCTGCCGGGGGAGGGGTGCTGCTGGCCTGTTGGTCCTGTGGAGGGGTATCCTGTCCACTAGCTTCAGCAGAGGTGGAAGGCAATTCAGATGTCTGGCTAGTGGCAGGGGCCCGCTGTTGTGAGGCTGCCTCCCTCATAATGTTGGCCATGCGTGCCAGCAACTATGCTATGGAGACCAGGGTGGTGTTGATGGCCTGCAATTCCTCCCTGATCCTTTGGTACTGTCCCTCCTGCAGCTACCTGCTCTCCTCCACGTTGGCCAGGATCTGGCCCAGCGTATCCTGGGAATATTGGTATGCTCCCAGAATCTCAGTGAGTGCCTCCTGGAGAGTCGGTTCCCTGGTCCTGTCCTCCCCCTGGCACACAGCAGTCCTCCTAGTGCCCCTGTTGTCCTGTGCCTCTGTCCTCTGATCCATGTGCCCACTGCCACTGACCCCAGGTCCTTGATTGTCTTGGGGGCGAGGTGTGCCTTTGAGTCCCTGTAGTGGTGGACACACTGCTGATTGATGTGTTCTAGGGACAGAGGTACCGGTATGCTGGGTGGGTGCTGTGGTGGTGTTTCCTGAGGGGGGAGGCTCTGTGGTGGTGTGTGGCTGTGCCTGGGTAACCAACTGTCCGGAGGTCCCTGATGGGCCAGGTTAGTCATCCAGATCCAGGCAACCAGAGTCGCTGTCATCACTGTGGGCCTCTTCTGTGGCGGGGCTGGTTACTGCTGGCACCTCTTCGCCGCTGACATTGGCTGGTATATCTGTGGGGGTGTAAATGCAGTGTTATTGTTTCTGTGCGTGACATATTGTGCATCAGTGGGTTGCCCTCTTTGATTGTATTTGCCCGGGCAGCTTTCACTTGTATGAGTTCGTATGTGGTGGGCTAGCTGATTCTCTCTAGTGTGCATGTTTTCGTGATAGTGTCCATGCAGGGCTGTGAGTGTTGTGCATGCAGGGCTTGGCATCGGGATGGGTGATATGTGATGGTGGGGTGTGTGGGAGGTGGTGGAGTGATGGGAGTGAGGGTGGGGTGGAGGTATGTGATGGCATGCAGGTAGGGGGGTGATAGTAATAGAGAGTTGACTTACCAGAGTCCAGTCCTCCTCCTACTCCGGCCAGGCCCTCAGGATGCATGATTGCCAAGACTTGCTCCTCCCATTTTGTTTCGGTGTGGGGGAGGAGGTGGGGGTCCACGCCAGTCCTCTGTACAACGAGTTGGTGTCTTGCTGCTATGGAACGTACCTTCCCCCGTAGGTCATTCCACCTCTTCCTGATATCATCCCTTGTTCTGGGGTGCTGTCCCACGGCGTTGACCCTGTCCACGATTCTCCGCCATAGCTCCATCTTCCTAGCAATGGATATCTGCTGCACCTGTGCTCCAAATAGCTGTGGCTCTACCCTGATGATTTCCTCCACCATGACCCTTCGCCCCTCCTCTAAGAATCTGGGGTGTTTTTGTGGTGCCATGGGTGTTGTGTGAGTAGTGTGGTTGAGGGTGTGTAAGGTGATGTGTTGGGGTATCTGATGTGGGGTGCGTGGGTGGTATATAGGTGTAGGTGTTGTGTGGCTCTGGTCTTGTCTTTGGTCGTGATGTCTGTCTTGTGCCAATGGTTTGTAGTCGTGAAAGGGTTGTTGGTAGTGTGTGTGTGTGTGTGTTTTATAGTGGTGTGGGTTTGTGGGTGTGGTGTGTGTATGGGTGTCAGGTGTGTGTAGTTTGAATTGTCCAATGTGGTGCTGTTTTGTATGTGTGTGTGTGTGTATTTTGAGCATGGCGGTATGTACCGCCAATGGTTTACCGCCATTGAATGTCCGCTGAGGTGATTCGTAGGTCATAATGTGGTGGGCGTTGTTCTGTTGGCGTAACGGCGTGGGTTTTTATACTGCCAGTTTATCACTGACCTTTGGTGTGGCGGAATTGTGTCTATGGCTGAATAGTGACGGATTGGTGTGTGTGTGTCATAATATGGTGAATGGATATCTGCAGCGGTGGCGGTATGTTGGCGGCAGTCAGCGTGGCGGTGAGTCGGATTTACCGCCAATGTCATAATGAGGGCCTATGTCTGTGATTGCTTTTTAATAAAGCATTTTTTTTGATGCAGCCCGTTTTCCTCAAAAGAAAACAGGATGCATTAAAAAAAAAGAAATGAAAGGCTTAAATTCACTTTTTAACAATAGGCAGTGATCAATGGAGCCACTTCCTGCTCTGAAAAGCATATTTGTTTCAGCATTCACAAATGGGCAAGGGGTCCCTTGTTGACCCCTTCCCATTTATAAATGATTACCATCTCCTTTAAGGTGTCAGTAAAACATTGAACTTTACGAAACCTTAATTCGTTTGCAAATCATTTAAACATAGGACTGTGACTCTGTATTTGGAAGTGACACCCTAAACAAGCCCCTTCCAAAAACTGACACGCAAACCACCAATTGTGATTCGGTAACATTTGGCTGTAACTCTCTGCACTATGATATCCCTTTCATGCCTGAATAGAAGGGATGCTGTGCGCAAATGTCAGTTTTTGTAACCACCTCATTTAACAGTTACCATTGATTTCCCACATCCACCCCACCAATTGTGAGATATGTTGATGGTGGAAATTAACACACAACTCAACTGATCACACAACCTGCGGAAAGAAGGTTAGGGGTCTTATGAATACATGGGTATGGTGAATTAGGGAAAGGTGAGAAAAGGACAAACAAGACATTAATCAAGTCGATGACCCAATCACATCTGTTGTTGAAGGAAGATAAGATGTCCTTTACCAAAGCAAACAGTTCTTCAGCCCCTAGACTCCCAGGTTATCTAATCAGTGTTTTATCTGTGGTTTAAAAAATGCAAAATAGGGAGAGCCCACACAGTTAAAAAAAATTACAGTTATGAAAAGAATACATATACTGTATACAAATGGATGGTGCATCTGCATTCTTCTGGCATTGTCTGTCTTGGGTGCAGGGCTGAACTGCAATGCTAGAGCACTATATACTTCAATAACAAGGTAAGCATGATGGTGCCTGAGGAGCAAGAGGACATAGGCTGGTGAAATGGTGTTCTGTTAACTAAGAATTGAAAAGAGCCAAACTTGTACCACCTAATCACACACAACGAGTTTCATGTACCCGGCTGACCACAAGTTGACCAGTTATTTGGAGTTTGCCATTTGAGGCACTAATCTGCATTTCTCTAATCAATGCACTTCTGAAGTCCACAGGGGTAGGCCTCTTTGAGTGGTCTTGTTTCCCATTGAAACAGATATTAGGCAATAGTTCTTCTGAGGATTGTCAGCAGTATTTTAAGATTTGTTTCACCCAAAAGAGCTAGACTTGTAGTGTTGGCAAGAAAATGAAAATATTTGATGAGTAGTTTCGTTTTTGTAAATAAACTGGTCTTAGAAGAATCTAGAATGACCCCCCAAACATTACATTATAAAGTACAGTTTACCAGATGCTACTAACCGCTACAACATGAATCATTTATTTGGTATACTGATTAGTGCAAGTAAGGTACATGTTACTCATATTTGGGGTCTATTTATCTTTGTCATCTCCATGGAACTGGATTCAGTTTGTGGCTGAGATAATTTCAGATTCACTGTTCCCCATGAATGCAGTCACTGCAGCACTGAGAGACATGGCCTTAGGTTTTGGTGGTAGTGGTGGTGCAGTTGATGCAGCAGTGATACTCTCAGCCTCTTTCTCCTCAAAGAAGGGTGCGGAAGGCATGCCATCTTTCCTGAAAAAGGTTGAAGACTTAATGCCAGTGGTGGTAACTTGTTTTTTTCTCCTCTACATTGGCCACTTTCTAGACAGGAACCTCCTTCTTTGAGGCTATCTTCTTAGCACTAGCAGTTGGCACTTACCACTAGGAGCAAAATCACTGAGCAGGAGAGGACTCAGGTGTCACTCACGGCTGATTTCCTTTAGGACTTCTCTCCATATCAATACTGTTGGAAATTACCCCCTCTGGAGGGTCACTCCAACATTTTTGCCTTCCTTCTCCTCTTTTTCTGACCTTGTTTTTGTTGGCTTTAGGACAATGGACACTTTACCACTGTTACCCAGTACAAAAGTTCATGTGTTCTTTCTCTAAAACATGGTTGGCATATTTAATTCACATGTAAGTCCCTAGCAAAGTAAAGTGCACTACGTGTGCCCAGGGCCTGTAAAATAAATGCTACAAGTGGGCCTGCAGCACTGATTGTGCCACCCTCATAAGTAGCCCCTTAACCTTGTCTCAGGTCTGCCATTGCCAGGCCTGTGTGTGCAGTTTCACTGCCACTTTGACTTGGCGTTTAAGACTGATTCTCAAGCCTCAAGCTCCCCTTTTTCTACATATACGTCACCCCTAACGGACGCCCTAGGTAACCTATAGGGTAAGGGTGCTATGTAAGTAAAATACAGGGAATGTACTTATGTGGTTTACATGTCCTGGTAATGAAAAACCTACAAATTTGTTTCTCACTACTGTGAGGCCTGCTCCTCTCATAGGTCTGCATTAGAGCTATCCTGATATATTTGTAAGTGGTAATTTCTGATCTGAAAGGAACAGACTTATCATATTTGGTTTGGTTGGAGTGGTAGCAAGAAATACTACCTACTAGTGAAGTTGGATTCTACATTACTATTTCAGAAATGCCACTTTCAGAAAGTAGGCATTTCTCTGCACTTACTGCCATCTGTGCCTCCAAGCCTGTATCCAATCCACTTCTAGCCTGTGCTGGTTGACAGCTCCCCTTGTGCATTCCACTCAGTCATACACACAGGACACTCAGCTACACCTGCATTCATCTGCATACTGAATGGGTCTCCTTGGGCAGAAGGGTGGAGGGACTCTCACTTACACTTCAAAGGCCTGTGGCCTGACCCCACACAAAGGACTGATACTCCCCGCATGGATCCTGGCAGACAGGGCTGATTTGAAAGGGGACCTTGTGCACTACAAAACAACTCTTTGAAGCTTCCCTCATTTCAAAGGAATTTTGGGGTATCTATACTGGGTCTCGTCTCTGACCCCACTAAATCAGACACTTCTGGACCTACAACTGGACTCTGTCAGAGGGACTGCCTGGCTGCCAAAGGGACTCATCTCGACTGCTTTGCTGGAAGGACTGATGCCCTGCTTGTTTCCCTGCTGCCTGCTGGCCCCTGACCCTGCTGGAAGGACTCTGCTTCCTCCTGTTCTGAAGTGTCAAGGCCACAAAAACTTCACCAAAGAGAAGAAAATCCCCGTGAGTGGGAAAATCGCTGCATCGCCTGACTCCTGGCTGAAAAATCATTGCATTGCCTACCGGACCGATGCAGCGCCTGCTTCTTCGTACCAGCGCATCAAGGATTTTCAATGCATTGTCCCTGGGCATCAAAATATCCCCGCATTGCAGTGAGGAACCTAGGCTGTGCTTCGAAAATCAACGTATCACCTCGCAGTGGGGAAAGAAGTGACGCATCGTCTGTGCCGTGCCAGAAAATATGGCGTAGTGCCTTATTTTTCAACGCATCTCCTCCTCTGCGGCCCCTGTGCATCGTTATTTTTGACACATCCAGGTACTGTCAGTTACAAGGATACAACCACTGATTCGTAAATATTAAGACTCATTTAAACATTTAAAAAGTGATTTCTTGACCTGTGCACATTAGATTTTTGTCATTTTTGTCTCATTTTATCTAGATAAATATTATCTATTTATCTAAACTGGTGTGGAGTACTTTTTACTGAATGAGTTATTGCACAAATACTTTACACATTGCCTTCTTGGTTAAGCCTGCCTGTTCTGTGCCAAGCTACCAAAGGGTGAGCACCGGATAATTTAGATTGTGTAGTGATTTGCCCTGACTAGGATCGTGGTCCCTACTTGGACCGGGTGCATACCTCTGCCAACTAGAGACCCAATTTCTAACAAATGCCATGTGTGATGTCTTCTGCAGCACCTCAAAGGAAAGCAAAAAAAACGTCTGTGAAACATGGGCAATCAGAAGAATTCAGCAATTGTAATACTAGTGTAGTCATCATTATCATCCTCATTATCTCAAAAGCTTAGCAATAGTGTACCCAAAACATGCATAAACGTTTTTTTTTTTTCACACAACAACATTACACAGAAAAGGATAGTTTGTATCTCTTTTGAGTCATTGGTTTTGGTCACTCAGTTCCAGACAAATTCTGCTGAACGCAGCATGGTGGAGTTTTTCCTAGTTTGCGATCCACCAACGGTAAGTTGGCGAGCGATATTTGTTGGTCACTAGGGGCCAGATGTACGAAAGGATTTTACCCATTCTGTGTCTATGGGAAAAAGCTTTCGTACATATGGCCCCAGGAGTGCACGTGGTGAGATTTACTGATCATGAGTAGTTGAGGGTGGTCACGACCATTTGAGGTCAGGAAACCTGCCGTTTGAGTAGAAAATCTATTTGAGCGACTGCAAGATTAGCTCAAGAAGCAGCGCCTTCCGGCGTGCTGGGTGGTGTCAACTGTGCACATTTTCAGCATGGAAAGAGCTCCAGGTGCTACAAATCAGTGTGAGCAGTGCAACATGCCTAATTCCTCCTGTTCATGAACCTCCATGCGGAGAGTTTTCATGTAGCTCTGCATGTTCCGCCCATCCCTAATAATAAATATATGAAATAGTTGCTGATGCCCTACCAGGGCCCATGTAAATTCTTTATAAGCAAAGAGAGGCAGGCAACATTTTGGAAAAAATACATTGTATAATTGCTGGTGCTCCACCAGGGTCCATTGGAACCCTATGAAAGGCAGGCAAAAATAAAATAAAAATACAACAAAATATTGCTAGTGTCCCACTAGGCCCATGGTGATTCTATTGAAGGCAGGTGGAGGGAGGTAAAAAACTTAAAAAATATATTCAAAGTTGCTGGTGCCTGGCCAGGGCCCATGGGGATTCTTTGGAAGCCAGGGGGAGGCACTCAAAAAGAAAAAGAAAATTACATTAAATAAGTGCTGGTGCCACACAAGGGCCCATTGAAACTTTACGTGAGTTGGGGGAAGGAAAGCAAAAATCGAACAAAATATATTAAAATAGCTGGTACCCTGCCAGGGCCCAAGGGGATTTTATGGAAGGCAAGCAACATTTGAAAAAATACTTTAAACAATTGCTAGTGCCCCAACAGTGTCCATGGAACTCTATGGGAGGCAAGGGAAGGCATGCAAAAATTGAAAAACAATATATTAAATTATTGCTGGGTCTCTTCCAAGGCCCATGAGGACTCTATAGGAGGCAAGAGAAGGCAGGCAAAAATATTTAAAAAATGAATAAAAACAACAACATTATACTACAATCAACCACAAGCACACATAAGTATATCAGGAAATATGAAAACAATGAACAAACTATCAATGTTCCTAGAAACTGGCTTTAAAGAGTGGAATAAAGAACCTGAAGCACACACTGGCTGCAGAAAATAGTAAAAGCCAGTTCATCCACCACATCACGTAAAGATTGAGGCATGCAAAAAAAAAGACAGAAGGGCTACCACCACAAACTGTGGTCACCACCACATGGCCAGTAAAGAAGGAGATTCAAAAAACAAAGATGATATGGCCACCGTGACCACACACATACATTCACTGGCTACACAAAATGGCAATTGCACCATGGCCATCAAAGAAGAGGCATGGAGAATAAAGAACACATTCCACCCTGTGGCTGGATCCACAGAATGGCCACTGTCGCATTACCAGAAAAGAAAGAGGCATGGAGGGCAAAGAATACAGTTGCCCTGTCCTGCCTACAGCACCATCTCCACTGAGAAAAAACATCTTGTAGCATTGCAGGGAACGAATTACAAAAATATGTACCAAATTTGCCTGGGGCCACACAAGCAATTTCCCTTTACCTACCAATATGAAATCAGTGATCCCAAAAACGAAAATTAAATTAATTTTAAACATTTCCCAATCACAATATCAACCATGTCACATATACACAAAGTTACAAATAATAATGGGCAAGAAGAAAGTAGCTGAGAAAAAATGAAGATGTCTGGCTACATGAGCCTGGACTTCAACAGCCACCCCAACAATAAGCCAGCAACAGGCACATGCAGATAAAGCAATAAAAATAGCCTACTTTTCGCATGTAATCCAAAGCCATCCATAACCCCCTAAATGATTTTAAAAGACATATAGGTGGTCATTCCAACATCGGCGGTAAAAGGCGCTTACCGCCAGACAGAAGACCGCCATAACACCGCCGCGGTCGCAGTAAACCGCCACGGTCATTCTGACCCACAACAGGCAAACTGCCAAAATACCGACATCCACAAAAGTCCGCCACACCAAAGGTCAGCGATAAACTGGCGATGACCAAACCTCCACCGTCACGCCAACAGAAATACGCCCATGCCATTACGACCCACGAATCCACGCGGCGGTCTTTCAACCGCGGTATTCTATTGGCGGTACACACCGCCGCGGTCGAAATACACATACTCGTACAAAACACTACCACATTGGACAATTCGAAATACCCACACCTGATACACATACACACACCACTCCCACACACCCAATACAATATAAAACACACACCCACATCACCCACAAACTTCCACTCCTAGAGATTCGTGAACACGCACCGAGAAAAGACATCCGAGCACCCAGACGCCCAATTCACTGTCACCCTGCAATATTAGCACGCACTTCACACAACACAACAATACACATCACCACACTTAGCACCACACAATCCATCCCACACACCACCCACACCACCCCATGGCACCTCAAAGACACCCCAGGTTCTCAGATGATGAACTCAGGGTCATGGTGGAGCAAATTGTACGAGTAGAGTCACAGCTGTTCGGGACACAGGTGCAGCACACCACCATTGCCAAGAAGATGGAGCTATGGAGCAGAATAGTCGACAGGGTCAACGCTGTGGGACAGCACCCAAGAAATCGGGACGACATCAGGAAGAGGTGGAACGACCTACGGGGGAAGGTGCGTTCCATGGTATCAAGGCACAACATTGCGGTGCAGCTGACTGGCGGCGGACCCCCACCTACTCCCCCACAATTTACAACATGGGAGGAGCAGGTCTTGAACATCCTGCATCCTGAGGGCCTCGCAGGAGTAGGCAGAGGAATGGACTCTGGTAAGTCTCATCTTCACTACTTCATCCCCCCCACCCCACCTGCATGCCAACTCATACCCCCACCCCCATCACAACTACCCCTTGCAAATGTCTCACCATCACAACCCACCCATCCCAAAACTTAGCCCTGCATGTGACCCCAAAGCATGGACACCCATCACCAAAGCATGCCCAATGCACATCCCCATCACCCCCCCAAAACACCCTCACAACAGCCCCCACAAAGGAATGCCAGCACTGGGGTACACGGGCACCCACCCATTGCACGCCATTGGCACACACAGAAGCAATAACCATACTTTTATACCCCTGCAGGACCCGAACGCCAGGTCACCGCGCAGGAGGGTCCACAAATGTCCACTCCACCCCCAGAAGAGGCCCACAGTGATGACAGCAGCTCTGTCTCCCTGGATCTAGATGACCAGCCCGGTCCATCGGGGACCTCGGGACAGTCGGTTCCCCTCAGACACTCACAGGCCACAGCAGACCTTCCCCCCTCTGGGAACACCAGCACAGCACCCACCCAGCGGGCCGATACCTCTGTCCCCAGGACACGTCAATCAGAGGTGTGTCCACCACTACAGGGAACCCAGGCTAACCCACCACCCCAACAACAACAGGGACCTGGAGGCAGTGGTAGTGGGCACACGGTCCAGGGGACAGAGGCCCAGGGAAACAGGGGAACTGGGAGGGCTGCTGTGCGACGGGGGGGGACAGGCCAAGGGAACCCACTCTCCACGAGGCCCTCTCCTCCATCATGGGAGCATACCACCGCTCCCAGGAGGCGATGGCGACGGTCCTGGCCAGGTTTCAGGAGATCCAGCTTCTGCAGGAGCAACAGTATATGGGGTTCAGGGAGGAACTAAGAAACATCAGTTCCGCCATGGGTACCATCGTAGTGGCCCTGAATGAGTTAATCACCACATTGCGCAACACTGTGGCACCTCAAAGGGCCCCTGTCACTAGCATGGACCAAGAACTGGCTACCACCTCCGCCGGCGCTAGTGGACAGGAGGCAACGACACAAGACCAACAGGCCACCAGAACCCCACCCCCTGCAGAAGGATAACCACCCCGCAAGCGGGCCCTGAGATCCAGGAAGAAGACAGAGTAACATGTCAAGACCCCCACCAGCAAAGGATACCGCCCTGATTGTCATCCCACTGTCCCACACTGTCACCCTGTCCAACCTTAAACTGCCCCTGCTCCACTTCCCACAGGCATTTGGACAATGCACCTGTGAACCTGATAGTCTGGACTCTGCCATGGACAATCCTCCACCATCACCCCTCACCGATTTGCAACCACCCATCCAAATTAGAGCACTTGAATAAAAACACTTATTGCACATAAACAATCTGGAGTCTGTCTGTGATTTTAACAAATGTATTAGACATGACAGTGCCAAAAATGTTATTCACATTGTGATGCCAACAAACCGCTGTCACACAGCTGTAGTCCATGGGGAAACAAAGCAGATGTCACTCAGTGGGGCCCACATCTCTGAAAACGGAAGGGAAAGTCACAACACAGTTACCATACACTGGGGGAAAAAGTCAGACAGTAGAGAGGTAGGAGTCTTTAAGCAAATGTAATATGCCGGTGTGTACTCTTACCTGTGTGTCACTGAAAATATTGCTCTATTACTGTGTTCCTGTTGTCTATGTCGTCCTCTTCGGCTTCCTCTTCTTCACTCTCCACAGGCTCCACAGCTGCTACAACACCACCATCTGGACCATCCTCCTGCAGAAAAGGCACCTGGCGGCGCAAAGCCAGGTTGTGAAGCATACAGCAGGCCACGATGATCTGGCACACCTTCTTTGGTGAGTACATTAGGGATCCACCTGTCCTATGGAGGCACCTGAACCTGGCCTTCAGGAGGCCAAAGGTGCGTTCGATCACCCTCCTAGTCCGCCCATGGGCCTCATTGTAGCGTTCCTCTGCCCTGGTCCTGGGATTCCTCACTGGGGTCAGTAGCCAGGACAGGTTGGGGTAACCAGAGTCCCCTAATAGCCACACACAGTGCCTCTGGAGTTGACCCATCACATACGGGATGCTGCTATTCTGCAGGATGTAGGCGTCATGCACTGAGCCAGGGAACTTGGCATTAACATGGGAGATGTACTGGTCTGCCAAACAGACCATCTGTACATTCATCGAATGATAACTTTTCCTGTTCCTGTACACCTGTTCACTCCTGCTGGGGGGTACCAAAGCCACATGTGTCCCATCAATGGCACCTATGATGTTGGGGATATGTCCAAGGGCATAGAAATCACCCTTCACTGTAGGCAAATCCCCCACCTCAGGGAAAACGATGTAGCTCCGCATGTGTTTGAGCAGGGCAGACAACACTCTGGACAACACCTTGGAAAACATAGGTTGAGACATCCCTGATGATATTGCCACTGTTGTTTGAAATGACCCACTTGCGAAGAAATGGAGTACTGACAGCACCTGCACTAGAGGGGGGATCCCTGTGGGTTGGCGGATGGGTGACATCAGGTCTGCCTCCAGCTGGGCACACAGTTCATGTATAGTGGCTCGGTCAAGCCTGTATGTCAGAATGACATGTCGTTCCTCCATTGTCGACAGGTCCACCAGCGGTCTGTACACGGGAAGATTCCTCCATCTCCTCGCATTGCCCAGCGGACGGTGCCTAGGAAGGACAACAGCGAGCACAGAGTCAATCAACCCACAGGTACGTTCCCACAGCTTGCACACAACACGATTCACTATGCATTGAATTGTTTGTATGAGTGTTGAGGAAAGGCCTAGGTATGTGTGACGCAGTAGAAATTAAGCCATGTGGGCCCTTGAAATGGCGGTTGCCTGACCTGTGAAGTGTGACAATGGGATGTGAGGTCAATGCGCTGGCGTGGCACACCGTGGCGGTAGGCGGTCGAAGACCGCGGCGCAAAGCCGCTTTGGTTAACATTGAACCCTATGGGTTTCACGAGCCAATGACGATGTGCGCCAGCGGTCGCGGTACGCACCGCCGCGGTACGCACCGCCGCGGGCGTGACCGCCATTTTCTATCTACTTAATCACTCGATACCTGATCTTCCACAGGAGAGGACCTACACTGCAAGTGCTGCTGTGACCTCGGTCTGGAAGAGACAATGGCTGCTGCGACTGGGGAAAGGGCCCCTGCCTTCACTTCTGAAGAATTGGAGAAACTCGTGGATGGGGTCCTCCCCCAGTATGCGCTACTCTACGGTCCTCCAGACCAACAGGTAAGTACACTGGGACCATGCTTTGTGGGCAATGCCTGGGTTGAGTCGGGTGGATGAAAGATGGTGGGGAGGGGAGCGATTGAGGCATGCATCAGATGACAGATGAGAGCATTGGCCACATGGCAAGGGTGGGGATGGGGGGCCACTCACATCAAGCATGCAGAAGGTGATGATTTTTTTTCTCCCCCTGTACATGTCACATAGGTCAGCGCCCACCAGAAAGTCGCTATTTGGCGTGCCATCGCCGAGGACGTCCGGACCCTGGGGGTCCACAACAGACGGGGCACCCACTGCCGGAAGAGGTGGGAGGACATCCGACGCTGGAGCAGGAAGACGGCGGAGGCTCAGCTGGGGATGGCCTCCCAATGTAGGAGGGGTGCCAGTCGTACTTTGACCCCCCTGATGTCCCGGATCCTGGCGGTGGCCTACCCCGATTTGGATGGGCGCGTGAGGACATCACAGCAGACACAAGGGGGTGAGTACACTCTCATTCTGGTGACTTTGCGTGCAGTGGAGGTGTCTGGGTTGGGGAGGAGGGCTGTGGGTATCCCTAGGCCAGTGCGATTTCTGTAGGCTAGGCCCCTCCGTAAGGCATGGCCCTGTGCCCCCGCCCCCCACCTCTGTAGGGTGCCAAGTACAGCTATTCATGGCCCTGTGTCATCTATGTGTGCAGTTGTCGTCCATAGGCTTGTAGGCCATGTCCCACTGATTGAGTAGTGGACCCCAAGTGCGCAGCGTAGTGCAGGGGGCTTCTGTGTCTGTCCTCTCCGCCAACGGTGTTGCCTATGCATGCACACAACATGTCTTTCTTTCTCCCCCCCCCCTTTTTTGTGGTCTTCCTGTTCATGTGTGCATTAGCATCATCAGGCAGAGGAGAAGTGGCATCGGAGCACGAGGGAGCTGCATCCCACATGGCCCTGGAGGGCCATGCAACGGACTCTGAGTACACCAGTGGGACGGAGGGCGAGGGGAGCTCCACAGCGGGGACTCGTGCTGATGTCAGTGGCAGCGACTCGTCCTCTGAAGGGAGCTCCCTTGTGCTGGCGGCAACATCCGTGCCCCCCGCAACAACAGGTACAGCCGCCACCCAGCGCACCAGCACCGCCCTCCCAGCAGCCCCTCAGCGTTTGCCCCATGCCCGCTCACCCAGGAAGGTGGGCATCTCCTTCGCCCCAGGCACCTCAGGCCCTGCCCCTGTCACCCCTGCTACCCTCAGTGAGGAGGTCATTGACCTCCTGAGGACCATCATTGTTGGGCAGTCTACCCTTTTGAATGCCATCCAGGGTGTAGAAAGGGAGGTGCACCGGAGTAATGCATACCTGGAGGGCATTCATTCGGGTCAGGCTGCCCATCAGCGATCGTTCAACGCTCTGGCCTCAGCACTGACGGCAGCCATTGTCCCTGTCTCTAGCCTCCCCCCTCCAACTTCCTCCACCCAGACCCAATCCCCTATCCCAGACACACCTACAGACCAGCCTGCACACACCTCAACACCCAAGGGAAGCTCATCCAGACATAAGCACCACACATCACACAAGCATTCACACAAGCAACATCCACATGCAGACACACCAACACCCACTGCCTCCACTGTGTCCCCCTCCTTCTCGTCTCCCTCTTCCCTCCCTGTGACGTCTCCACTCACAGTTGCATGCACAACATCTTCAGCCACTACGTCCATCACCAGCACACCCACCAGAACACTCCGCACACGTGCAGTCACCACCCCCACTACCATTTACACGTCCCCTGTGTCCTCTCCCAGTGTGTCTGTCACCCCCTCTTCCAAACCACACAAACGCAGGCAGCCACCCACCCAACAGCCATCCACCTCACGACAGCCTCCAGACCAAGCACCTGCACCCAAAGACACCAGACTTCACACTCCTACAACCACATCCTCTTCCTCCACTCCCATACCCCTACACCTAGCTGTCCCTCTCTTTCCAAATTGATTTTACGTCCCAAACTTGACCTCTTTCCAACAACTCCCCCACCCCGTCCATCTCATAAGACTGCAATCAGCACCTCAGCCACCACCAAACCAGGACCTATCAAGACTGTTGTCCAAGGACTGTGGAGTCCCCCACCCTCAAGGGCAACTAGTTCTGCTAGGAGCCAAGGCACGGCCAGCCCACCCCCGGAAAAGCACCCAAAGATTACCAGTGCCCGGCGCGAGAGGCCAAGGACAACAGGGACCAAGGACCTGGCTCCGGCTGGAAGTGGGGTGCCACCTGGCACACCGCCAAAGGTGGGAAAGGCCACAGACGACCAGGGAAGGGTGGGAAGGGCAGCACGCCCGACAAGTCCGGCAGCAGGCCAGCTGCCCAGGAGGGCCCCACCAGCCCCATCCCAGGTGTGCGGGAGGACACCAGAGGCCCGGTACGGCAGCCCAGGAAGGCCCCGCAAGCCAACAGACAGATGGGCAGGAAGGCCCCGCCAGCCACATGTCAGGTGGCAAGTGACATCCATGCCTGGGCCGGAACCGCTGCACTGGACACTCATCTCAAGCACCGCTGAACTGGGCCCTTTCACTCAAGCACCGCTCCGCTGGGCACCACCGGGCACCGCCGTCTCAAGCACCGCTGAACAGGGCACCGCCGTCTCAAGCACCGCTGAACAGGGCACCGCTGTCTCAAGCACCGCTGAACTGGGCCCTTCATCTCAAGCACCGCTGCACTGGGCCCTTCATCTCAAGCACCGCTGAACTGGGCCCTTCATCTCAAGCACCGCTGAACAGGGCACCGCCGTCTCAAGCACCGCTGAACAGGGCCCTTCATCTCAAGCACCGCTGAACAGGGCACCGCCGTCTCAAGCACCGCTGAACAGGGCACCGCCGTCTCAAGCACCGCTGAACTGGGCCCTTCATCTCAAGCACCGCTGAACTGGGCCCTTCATCTCAAGCACCGCTGAACTGGGCCCTTCATCTCAAGCACTGCTGCACTGGGCACCACCGTCTCAAGCACCGCTGAACAGGGCACCGCCGTCTCAAGCACCGCTGCACTGGGCACCGCCGTCTCAAGCACCGCTGAACAGGGCACCGCCGTCTCAAGCACCGCTGAACTGGGCCCTTCATCTCAAGCACCGCTGAACTGGGCCCTTCATCTCAAGCACCACTGCACTGGGTACCACCGTCTCAAGCACCGCTGAACTGGGCCCTTCATCTCAAGCACCGCTGCACTGGGCACCGCCGTCTCAAGCACCGCTGCACTGGGCCCTTCATCTCAAGCACCGCTGCACTGGGCACCGCCGTCTGAAGCACCGCTGAACAGGGCACCGCCGTTTCAAGCACCGCTGCACTGGGCACCGCGGTCTCAAGCACCGCTGAACAGGGCACCGCCGTCTCAAGCACCGCTGAACTGGGCCCTTCATCTCAAGCACCGCTCCGCTGGGCACCGCCGTCTCAAGCACCGCTGAACTGGGCCCTTCATCTCAAGCACCGCTCCGCTGGGCACCGCCGTCTCAAGCACCGCTGAACAGGGCACCGCCGTCTCAAGCACCGCTGAACTGGGCCCTTCATCTCAAGCACCGCTGGCCCATTGGCGGAAGGGGCAGTGCCGCATCTGTGTCGGCAGGGCTGCACGAAGCACTCTGGGCACCAGTCCCCCTCCAGAACCAGTGGACACTGTCATCCACTTGAGAGACTGTAGCTTTGCACTCCCCAGGATGGTACAGTGGGCAAGCCACCCACTGTATGGACTTGAGAGACTGTGGCTTTGCACTCCCCAGGATGGTACAGTGGGCAAGCCACCCACTGTATGGACTTGAGAGACTGTGGCTTTGCACTCCCCAGGATGGTACAGTGGGCAAACCACCCACTGTATGGACTTGAGAGACTGTGGCTTTGCACTCCCCAGGATGGTACAGTGGGCAAACCACCCACTGTATGGACTTGAGAGACTGTGGCTTCGCACTCCCCAGGATGGTACAGTGGGCAAACCACCCACTGTATGGACTTGAGAGACTGCGGCTTTGCACTCCCCAGAATGGAACAGTGGCCATGGAGGCCCCTCGTGGATCTGGCGTTGTGTACTCATGTGGCTGAGGTGCCCCCCCTTCCCTTCCCCCTGAGGTGCCTGTAGTTTTTCTATCTGACGCCCCTGCAGTGTTCTCTCCGTTGGTGTCAGGTATCGTGTGTGGGCCTTGCCCATGTGATTTGGGCCCAGTGGTCCAAGGACAATGACTGCTAAAAGTATCGGACTTTTAATATTTATGTATATATTAGTTTTAAATGTGTGATATTTTTATATGCCAATAATACAATATATTCGACTGTTTATGATCATTTCATTTTGTCTTTGCATTCTTCCGGGGCGTTTGGGGGTTGTAACAGTGATGTATTGCTATGCATTGATGTGTGTGTTGTAGTGGGTGAGGGTGGTGGTGGGTGTGTAGCGTATGTGTGCCCGTAATATTTTCTCCTCCCCACTCCCCTGTGTCGTAGGTGCAGTACTCACCGTAGTCTTCTGCGCCGGCGTTCGTGCTCCTGGTAGAGGAGCAGGAATACAATAGCTGGTAGGATGTGTAGTTCAGGTTCCATGCTGTCCAGATTCCTCGTGGGGTGTATGGAGGTGAGCGTTTTCCGTTTGAAATGTCTGTTTCCGCCGTGTTTTTATCGGCGGGGCTACCGCCCCGGAAAAGGTGGCGGATTGGTGGATTGTGATAGGGTGGGCGGTACATTGACTCCCGCCTGTCTGTTGGCGGTGACCGCCGCGTTGTTTGTTTGTCCCGCCGTGGCGGTCGGAGTGTTAATGTGGCGGTCTCTGTTGGCGGTTTCCGCCAGGGTCAGAATTCCATTTTTTTAACCGCCAGCCTGTTGGCGGGTTAGCCGCCGCTTTAACACCGACCGCCAGGGTTGGAATGACCCCCATAGTATAGAAGAATTAGCAAGAATGTGAAAAATACAACAAAAATGCATCCAAGGCCTCGTGCAGGTAAGACTAAGCCCCAAACATCATTAGAATATATTAAACATCAGTGTACATTTTAAAAAAAACACACAAGAAAATGGAGAAAAGATATATCTAACCACAGGCCTCTACCATAAAAAAAGCAAACTTTCCCCTTATAAAAGTTAATCCCATATGGGCCCCACTTACTCCAGCCTGAGCTCCAGGCCACCCAACAACAAAGATACAAAATAAAGAATGAAACAAAAAAAACTGGTGCATGCTGTCCCTCAAACAACAAACTTTTTCTAAGGTGCTGCTTTGAACTTACTTGATTTCTCTCAAAATCTAAGATTTCAATGGTGCTGACACAGCAGAGATTGAAGACAAATAGAAAAAGTGATGCTTCCCCTCCAAAATCCAAATCCAAATTGACCAAAGCTGGACAAACCAGAGGGAGGAGTCTTCAGGGCAGGAAAAGGAAGTTGTTCTCTGTGTACAGTAGCCTCCCAGTTTCAATAGCACTTCCTTCCTTTAAATAAAAATAATAAAAGTGCATTTTGCATTTAAAAAGTACTTAAACAGTCTTTTTTGCCACTCAAGTAAAAATCTATTTGAAATGCTGAATGGAGCCTGTGTTAAAGTACTACAGCTGCCGTTGGGAACCGCTACTGAACATTCTGTTCGTATTCGCCAAAAGCAAATGTTTGCTCTTTTACGTTGTTTTGTGTGCCTCTCCCAGTCCGATTTCCCCTGAACGTGATAACCAGTCACACAATGTGTTGTCATGGCATTAAAATTGGTAATTCCCCATCACATCACAAGAGTAATGCAGAATTAATGAATTACTCCAATTACTCTGGAGTATTAAGAATTGTGTCCAGGCCTACTCAGATCCTATGGGTTGATAGAAGTTATCAAGACTAAGCCCTCTCTAAGGATAATCACTGGGATAACACACTATACAGACGACAATAGGCACAAGTCAAAGAACATTTAGACAACAACATTGAGGGCCTGATTACAACTTTGGAGGACGGTGTTAATCCGTCCCAAATGTGACGGATATACCACCTACTGTATTACGAGTCCATTATATCCTATGGAACTCGTAATGCGGTAGGTGGTAAATCCGTCACATTTGTGACGGATTAACACCGTCCTCCAAAGTTGTAATCAGGCCCTGAGATTCCACCACCATCTATGAAATCTGGCAAAGTTCAGAACCACAGTGGCCCTAATACCCTCAAAGGATTTAGGAACTTTTTTCAACAGACGGCTGATGTGCAGGATACTGATTTGCAGAACAGTCTAGAAAAACAGTAACAGATGACCAAATAACATGCCTGTGAATAGTAAGAATACTGGGATGTACATAGGGGGTTACTACAACTTTGGAGGAGGTGTTAATCCATCCCAAAAGTGACGGTAAAGTGACGGATATACCACCAGCCGTATTACAAGTCCATTATATCCTATGGAACTCGTAATACGGCTGGTGGTATATCCGTCACTTTACCGTCACTTTTGGGACGGATTAACACCTCCTCCAAAGTTGTAATAACCACCCTAAACTCTAGCCAATCTATGATTGTAGCATACATCGTACATCATACCATCAAGCTTTAAAAGAAACACAAGATGATGTTTTCCATTGCTTATTTGTTGAAATGCAAGAGCCAATAAAAGAATGAAGAAATTAACTATTCCTGCACCAAACTTCCCCAAAAAATATTTGAATATAAAACATTTACATTAGTATGAAAGATTTAATTGAGTTGGTTCCACAATTTTACTCAACATTGATCAATATTAGAGCATTCTAATAGCATGTGAAATAACATAATTGATGGACTTTGGCAATGGGTATGAACAAAAGTCTATTGTAGATAAAGAATAATGTTTGGGTAGTGTTTGAATTTTAGGTTGATTTACTGATTTTAATCCAATGTTTTTCCCCAAAATTGTGTAGGTCTAGAAACAATAAAATCATTTTCCCATTGAAGTTCAATACCAGTTTTAGTTCTAGAGTTAGTGGAAAACTGAAGAGCTCTCTATAACGCAGCAGCAGAAGTATTTGAGGAAATAAACTGTGAGAGGTGGGAAGTTAAATTATCCAGCAGGACATTAGAGGCAGGTTTAAATAGGCTTGAGAAATGTAGCCAATGAGACTCACATACTTCTTTTCAAATGAATTGGGTATGTTGAACAATAGCTGTGACTGTTGAAAGGAGAGAAAGATATCATTATGAAATGGTTGTTTAACCCACAACAAACCTCAATCTCTCTATGCCTTCCAAAAACAGCTCTACAATTAATCCTAATAATTTTGTTATACCACATAGAGGATCCTAACAGTGTATCCGTTTGAGTATAATGCTGAGAACTGGATTTAACAACGTATAAATGTGTTTAAAAATAGGTGTGGACAATTATGTAGGTTTCTGCGTAAAGAAAAGACATTATTTAAAGGAAAATGGAAGAAGATTGGATAATTCAATGTCTGTCCATAGAGGAGGAGGTACAGAGTAATCTGCAAGATCTAAATATATGGATTGTTTCAAACAGAAGGCAGAATGATATTAAAGGAAATTGGCTTCACCTATCTCCTTAGTATGTTGTAGTTTAAGCGGATTGCATATAGTTTCCAAAAAATAAATAACATGAATCTATACAGGAATGTTGGAAAGAGTGTATCATCCTAATTGAGTCCATTCTACCCCACCCTGATAAACATAGTGGATTCCATTGAATCAGAGTGACCAATTTAGGTATGGCTAATTCAGATTTAAAGTAATTGTCTCTTTAATAATATTGTTTGTAAACCAGTCCTAAATATTTATTTTTTTGTCAGGCCACACAAAATTAGTACACAGGAAATCTTGTTTAAGGCAAAATGTAATAAGTGGAAAATTTTGCATTGATCTGAATTAAGTTTGTAGCCCAAGACTACGGCAAGTTGGTATACTTCAGATATGAATGCAGGCATAGAATTTGCTGGATTAGATATTAGTAAGAGAATATCATCGGCATATGCAACCAACTTTACTTGGTTTTCTTTATAGTGAAATCTTTAAATAGTGAGATTTTGTTGAATTCTAAATAAAAATTGCCTCCAAATTATGAATGAAAGTAAGGGAGATAAGTGACAGCCTTGATGAACACTTCAAAGTAAGGAAAAGTAGAAGCGTTGTAAACCACTACAAAATAGATGCCTTTGGAGAAGAATATGGAAGAGAAACCTGAATTTAGGTCCAAAAAAAACATTGTAAAGTTTGAAGTTCCAATCCATTCTATTAAAAGCCTTCTCGGCATCAAGAGAGATGGCAGCTAAGGAGTGTTCGTGAACATGAGCTTTGCTTAAGACATTAAATAGAAGTCTAGTATTTTCAGATATCAATCTGCTTATTACAAACCCTGATTGTTCCCTTCTTATCAATTTTGGGAAGAGTGATTTAATTCAGAGAGCAATATGTTTTGCAAGGATATTATAATCTATGTTAATTAAAGAAATGGGTATATAGTTTTCACATAACTTGGGGTCTTTCCCTTCCTTAGGAATCAGACAAATCAATGCGTCTTGAAATGTTTCTTTTACATTTTTGCATTCTACAAAAAATGCAAACAAATCAAGTAACCTAGGTAACAAAAGATGTGAAAAAGAACAATAAAATTCAGTTGAATAACCATCTAGTTCATGAGCCTTTGCTAACTTAATAGAGTTCAGAGTATGAAGAATTTCATTGGATGAGATATTCTCTTCCAAAGGGGCAAAATCTAGAGAGACATTATGGTGCTTATGAATAGCAGCTAGATATTGGTGAATGGGTTCAGAAGATGGAGTAGTGTCAGGAGTATAAAGATGTTGATAGTAAGTTTTAAATTCCGCTAGAATGTCCTCAGCTTTAAATACAGGGCTGTATGTAGTACTTAGGATTGTGTCTAGTTTAACACATTCTTTGTTAATTTTTAAATAGTTTTCTACATGTTTACCAGCCTTATTTTGCCTCCCATAGTATTTAGAACTAGATCATAATAAAAAAAGGAAGCAGCATTTTCTGAGGAGAATTTGTTAAACTGGAATTTAGGTTAAGTCAGCAAGACAAGTAGGGGAGTTAATAGTATAGTATAAATGTTCTATTTTTTTATATTATTACAAACCTTAAAGGTTTCTTGGTTGTTTCTTCTTTTTTTCTGAGACACATTTGAAATAATATTATCACGGGCTGCTGTGTGGAATGAGTCCCAAAGAGTTTGTGGCTCTATATCGTGTGTATCATTTAAACGGAAGAATTCCTTCACAAACTGTGTAAAACTGTGAGCAAAGTTATTTTCCAATAAAAGTGAATTATTAAACTGCCATTTTCATGGGGGTTTAGGAATTGGGAGAAGATCTAAGTCCACAGTGACTGCAGCATGGCCTCAAATTATGTACTGAGATAACAATTTAGAGAGAAAAAAATGATCAATTCTGGATTGAGAGTCATGTACCTGGGATGAAAGGGTATATTCTTTAAAGGAAGGGTTACAGAGCCTCTATGCATCCACAGAGAAGATTATTATATAGCCCAAGTAAGCTGCTTATGCATGAGGGAGGGAACAAATTTAGCCTTAGAATTTCAATCAATAAATGGATCCTTAAAAAGGTTACAATCACCACCAGAAATGAAATGATCATCCAAAGTATAGAATGTTAGATAGCAGGCCAAAATTCTTTATCAGGTTGTGTAGGCACATAGATATTAAAAATTGAAATATGAATGATGTTTATGAGTAGTTGACAAAAAGCCATCACCTCTTGTTCATCAGAATCTTGTGAAAATAATGGAATATCAAGGGATTTTTTACAGAGGATAATCACACCGTTCTTCTACCCAGATCATGGTGAAGAGAACGTGTGACCCACCCAGTTACATGTTATATTTTGTACCTCTGATGTGATGACATGAGTTTCTTGCAGAAAGGCTACATCTGCGTTTAGGTTTGTGAGATGTGATAGCACCCTTTGTTTTTTAATAGGCGAATGCAAACTTCTAACATTCCATTGTATTATGTGCAAAGACATCTAAGAAGCATTAGCAATACTGTTCAATAAGTATACTCTACAGAGAGGCAACAAATATGATATCAAAATGAAAAGTGTACACTGATGAAGAGAGAGTAAGAAGGACGTGCAGAAAATAAAGAATATCAGAATGAAAAATGACACATATAAAATACAAAATACAATATATCATGCAAAACATACCAAACCGCATACAAAAAGGATGGGGTGGTGGAACCACAAGGAAGAAGACGACACGCGTAGGGTCCAGGGCAGCCCCAGAGCAGAACATAACAACAATAGGGACAAAGTGAGACCTCCGGATTGCACAATCAAACCTAAAGAGTGGAATGAAAAGAAGTAATTATTATGCGAATAAGATTGAGAATTATGTATAAAAACTAAGGCATGAAGCAAGCTATTGGCAGCCACACATAAACGTACATAAGAGAAGAAACATTTAGCAGCAATAGGAGCATGATAAAAGAGGTAACTGAGGAAACAACTTTAATATCCTGGGCTTGTCTTTTAAGTTGCTCAACTTCAACTAGAAGTGTTTGAATGTGTTGCTTAACATCCTGCTTAACATCCTTTAATATCCCAAATCATTTCTCTACCTCCCTAACTCTCTTGTTCATTAAGGACCATTTGTCATTTAAAGGTTTTGATTTCTTCCTTCCATGTAAGGCTTAATAGCCTTACTTGTGTCCAGAATAAGCTTCATGGAAATCAGAGAGATGGGTTTTACTGGAGAAGATTGGTCTTTCTTGATTCTCTGATGAGTGGAAGTCGATGGAATTCCAATTTTGATCCAGGTTTAGAGGAGATTATATTAGTAGATGTAGAATTTAGCACAGCCAGGTATGATTGAGAATGTACCTCATCTGCCATGTTAATCCTGAGGTGTTGAGGCGATGTAGGAGATGTAGAGGATGTAAATGTGGAAATAGGCACTAGTTTTGGAGCAGCTTTATAGATGGAAGTGTGCCTTGAACCCCAATGCGGGCCATAAATAAGTAAGAAAAAGAGAATATGTCATATCTGTGTGAGGATAAAATAGAAATAAACCAAAATTCCAAACAGAGCAGTTGCTTCATGTCAATGTACTGAAAAAAGAGAACGTCGTATGCCAAGTTAGAGAAAAGCAGCAGCAACCCTCAAGAATTCATACCTCCCTCTGGTATATGCACGTCTTTGAGTGTTTCAAAAATGGAGGGTGCGATTCTTGTCAAAGCGCAGAGCCATCGAGAGAAAAATGGATCCAGATAGGCTTGAATTCAGGTGAAAGTAGTGAAGAAAGAGGCAGGACTGCTTCCCCTACTTAGAGTCCAACTTCATTGTGGACCAATTCGGAGTCTGCCGCATTAAACCTGATCTCATCCATGAGTGCCACGAACTGTTACTGGGTGGCCATCTTCAAATCGCACCAAACCAAGCCCCCCAACCCTGTCTACTTCTTGTTCTCAAAAGATATAGCACCGTGACCTGGATCTAGCACTATTGGGTAAAATAAGCTGCTTCTATGCACTGTGACCTTGTTCTCCGAGCAAGCAATCAACATCCAAAACACAAAAGAACCATATTAGCCAAAGCTGAGACAAAAAAATCACTATTGTTCATTGGTGCATGTTTAAAAAGAACACAAGTTTAGAAAACGAATTTATTATTACTACAGACTTTCAAATGTTGTACATAGGCTATTTATATTTGACAGCTATGTCCTTGATCACGAAACGAGACTTTTTACTCAGCAGAGATGTTCAATCATATTTTTAATGCCTTCTATTTTCTGTCAAAAAGAAACAGGCAAGACTCCAGTCATGTTCCTTCAAGTTCAGGTTATGTTGTGTGGATGAGACTAATGTCCATGGAAAAGTCATGTGTCAAGCTGCTTAAAAATACTCATTGTGGTTCTGTGATCCATTATAGGTGAATGAACACATGACTGAATCCATGCGTTGATCTTTCTAGAGAACTGGTGATGGTGGTAGCTAATGACAAGGAAAAAGAGATGGATTCCCAGAGCCCTCCCATCTTGATGATCACGCTGATGACTAATGGTTGGTGAACATGCATAACCATATTCGAGAGTGAATTTTTAGCTTGGCCATTGTAAGTAAAGTGCCAATTTTAGTAGAATTGCACAATAAAATGTTTTACACCTATTTTCAGAATCATTCATTTCTCAGAATCTAACATACACCTTTTTTGACACATGTAGGAGCTGCAGCCAGGGTGCTGAGCTCAAGGTATTCAGACACTTATATGAATGTATGTTGCGTGTGCTGGAGACGCCCCAACGAAACGACTGAACGAAGCACAATTACGTGAACATATCTCAAAGACATTTAAAAAGTGATGGCATGTAGAGCTGCTCATGCGCACCGGAACACTTTTAAAGGTGTACTATTTTGTTTATTAAAACCAGTAACTCCATACACAGAATAACTGGATTGATTATTTTTGGCTGTATTCTTTTACCAGTGTGGCAGTATCAGGATGGAAGGATTTGTCCACTTAAAATAACCTTAGGAGAGGGGTAAAAGGGGGAGTAGGTGGGGGAAAGGGGGTTCTCAAAATGAGATTCAGAAAACAAACTACAAAGTTTGGAGGCCGATGTGATCCTTACAACTGTCATTTGATGTTGCTCTCTTCAGAAGCGTTTAATCACCCTATTTTGAAACATATTTTTTTCATTCAACATACACGAAAATAATCCCAAGAACAGGTGCATTTCCTCCAATTACTGTTCACACATCTTCTAAACATTGACTGTCTTGAAAAATATTGCCACAGTCTCCCCCCCAAAAGTATGAAATACGTAGCCTATAATTATCTACCTTACTTAAGCCCCTCTTCATATTATTTGTGCGTCCACCAGTGTTTAAAAAAGTGAACATCTTTCATTATTCGTCATTCAAATATTTAAGCATTTGACAGAAACAGTGTGAAACATTGCCACGGAGACTGTGTCCACACTACATAAGAGAGCCCAAAACAGTTGTGCATCTATTAATTATCTGCCGCCTTCATAGCTGGGAAGAAATTAGTCGTTTTTTGAGACGCACTAGTTAACCATCAGTTCAGAGACAAGGAGATGTTAAACTTGAAGGCTGAGATAATGTTACTTCCCTCAGGCAATGAAGGCTTTGGTGGTGCGAAGCACAAGCCTTTGATTATCACTCCTTGTATCTCTTTCATGTCAGTAAACGTAACAGGGCCCCTCAGCGTCGGCTTCAGAAGGGAAGCTGTTCTTAACAGGCCTAACTGGGCTGAGCAATGCGGCAAATTAGCACCCTTTAGGACTTGAGGGTGGGCGTCTGGTTGGAATGGGGCTTGGCGTGTGCCACCAGGCCTTGTCACTGCAGCGCTTTGCACACAAAAAGCATACTTTAACAGCCTTTCCACGGCTCACTTTGCTGCTTGGATGGACGGGCCACGAATTGTACCTGCAGGCCACCGTACATTATTGCTTTTCGTAACCGCCTTACTCGGGCAACACATGCCTCCAGGCTTGTTACAGCCTTTAATTTATGTTTAAAAAAGCGTGGGCATGTTGCCTGCTGGCCAAAAGCTTGTCTCAAACCTCGGAACCCCTGCACAGATTCAATTACATAACTGTACTGTGTTTTTAAATTCTGGCTCCTTAACGTTAATCTGCCCTTTAGATACATGTCTTTTATCTGAGACGTAAAGGCTTCCAAGCAAAACACAGGAAAGAATGCCTCTTTGTTCCACTGCCACCAGGATTCTAGCAGTGTGTGCATTTCATACTGAATTACTGTGTAATGATTCATTGCCCCTTTTCTTTAAACTTCCAGAGGCAAAAATCCTATTAAAAATGAAATGGATATGTCTAATGGCAGAACCTCTTTTTCAGATGATACTTTAGAGCAACGAACCCTTCAACAACTGTAAATATAATATCCTCGACACCAACTCCTCAGTTTGATGTATTAGATTCTGGCCAACTGTGAATACTGTAGGATGTGTTCAATTAGAGAGGTAACACAATATAAGTGCGACACCCAATCTTTCATTATTTGTAAAAGATATATGACAAAATGCAAGCGCATGCATAGGTTAATCCACGGTCGTTTCTTTATTGTTAGTGCATGGCCTGACGTTCCCTTTTCTTACTACGGAACAATGTTTTTTTACATGTTGATTTTGCACTAAGCATCTTCGGGGCCTGGAGTAATGGCACCGCTAGGGATTACGCAATGTACATGAAAACATGATTCAAGAGAAATCATTTCCGCTGTGTCCAAGCACCCAGGCTTTGTAATCATCTATCTATCTATCTTTGGATTCATAAACATTTCATGAATTTCTTATTCCATGACTCAAACACTTACATATGCACAGATTTACTATTTTTTTTACTGTTGCATTGACAAATTACAAAAGAGCACATGCATTGAGATGCGTTTGAGAGAAGCCAATGCTTAACTTGTAACAAGCATTGGCAAATCCAATAGGTCTCACCTATGCAAGAGCTACCGCCTCTGCCAATCTGTTTGAGCCATGTCATACACGAAGATGCCTGCTGTTCAAGATGGCTAAAAGTTAGTGGCACAGAGAAGAGGGGGGTGGAGGTAGTGGCATGGATTTGAGTGATGTAGAGTCGAATGACATAGAGTGGAGTAGAGTGTATAAGAGTAGAGTGGAGTACAGTGGCATTTAGTGAAGTGTTGTAAAATAAAGTGAAGTTGAGTGGCATAGAGTGGAGTAGTGCAGAGTGGAATAGAGTGTAATAGAGTGGAGTGGCATAGACTGGAGTATTGTAGAGTGGAATAGAGCCGCGTGGAGTGGAGTGGCGTAGAGTATTGTAGAGTGGAATGGAGTGACATAGAGTAGAGTGTTGTAGAGTGGAGTAGAATAGAGTATTGTAAAGTGGATTAAAGTGGTGTAGAGTGTCCTCTAGTGGAGTGTCATAAAATGGACTAGAGTAAAGTGGTGTATAGAGTCAAATAGTGGTGTGTTGTAGAGTGGAGGCGAGTAGAGTGGCATAGAGTGCAGTAAAATGTCATAGAATGGAGTAAAGTGGCATAGTGTAGAGTGGCATAAAGTGGAATAGAGTGGAGTGGTTTAGAGTGAAGTGGTGTAGAGTGGTGTAGAGGGTTGTAGAGTAGAGGCGCGTGGAGTGGCACAGAGGGAAGTAGAGTTGTGTAGAGTGGAGTGGCGTAGATTGGCATAAAGTAGAGTAGAGTGGGGTAGAGTGTCATATAGTGGAAAGGAGTAGAGTGGAGTTGAGTGATGTAGAGTGGAATACCATAAAGTGGAGTAGAGTGACCCAGAGTGGAGTGGCATAGAGTGCAATAGAGTGGAGTGTAGTATTGTAGAGTGGAGTGACATAGAGTTGAATGGCGTAGAGTGGAATGGACTGGCGTCTCATAGAGTCGAGTAGTGTATCATAGAATGCAGCCAAGCAGCGTAGAGTGAAGTGAGGTGCCATAGAGTGGAGAGACATAGATTGGAGAGGCATAGAGCAGAGTGGCACAGACTAGCACAGAGAAGAGTGGTGTAGAGTTGAACGGCATACAGGGGAGTAGAGTATTGTAGAGTGGAGAAGAGTGGCATATAGTGGAGTGTCATAAAGTGGAGGGAAGTGGAGTGGAATAGTGTGTAGCGGTATAGAGTGCAGTAGATTGTGGTAGAGTGGAGTGGCAGACTTGAGTGTCATAGAGTGGAGTAGAGTAGAGTGGAGTGGCTTAGAGTGGAGTGTTGTACAGTGGAGTAGAATAAAGTGTCTTTGAGTGGAGTAGAGTGGTGCAGAGTGTCCTCAAGTGAAGTGTCATGAAATGGAGTAGAGTAGAGTGTTGTAGAGTGTCATAGAGTGGAGTAGAGTAGAGGTGAGTAGAGTGGCATAGAGTGGAGTAGAATTTCACAGTGTGGTGTAGGGTGGCATAAAGTGAAGTACAGTGGTGTAGAGTGGAATGGCATAAAGTGGAGTAGAGTGGAGTGGTTTTAAGTGGTGTAGAGAGTCATGGAGTGGATGGTTGTAGAGTGGTATAGAGAGAACTAGAGTGTCATAGAGTGGAGTGGTGTTGTGTGGCGTTAAGTGGAGTACAGTTTTGTAGAGTGGAGTGGATTGACATAGAGTGGAGTAGAGAGGCATACAGTGTAGTGGCATAGAGTGGAGTTGTACGACGTAGAGTGGGGTAGCATAAAGTGGCATAGCGTGTCACAGTGTGGAGTGGTGTAGATTATAGTAGAGTGTAGTGCAGTAGAGTGGAGTGGTGTATCCTAGAGTGGAGTAGTGTGTTGTAGAGTGGACTGGAGTGGTGTAGAGTGGAGTGGAGTATCATAAAGTGGAGTGCATAGATTAGAGTGGCATAGAGTGGTGTGGCACAGAAAGCCACAGAGTGGAGTGGAATAGAGTGGACTGGCGATGAGTGGAGTGGTGTGGAGTTGCATGGAGGGTTGTACATTGGAGTGGCATAGAGTGGGATGCTGTTGAGTTGAGTAAAGTTGTGTGGAGTGGCATGGAGTGGAGTGTCAGGGTGGAATGGTTTAGAATGCAGTAGAGTGGAGTAGAATGTCTTAGAGTGGAGTAAAGTGTCATAGAATGGGGTGTAGAGTGGTGTGAGGTGTCATAGAGTGCAGTGCTATAGGTTGGCATAATGTGGAGTAGAATGTGTTAGAGCAGAGTGGCATACTTTGGTGTAGACTGGATTAGCATAGAGTGAAGTAAAGTGGAGTGGCATAGAGTAGTGTAGAATGGAGTAGAGTGGAGTGATGTGAAGTAGAGTGGTGTAGAGAGAAACGGTTAGAGTGAATTCGCATAGAGTGGGTTAGAGTGTTGTAGAGGAGAGAGGTGTAGAGTGGTGTGGAGTAGAGTGTTATAGAGTGGAGTGGTGTAGAGTGGCATCAGGTGGAGTAGAGTGTCATAGAGTGGAGTTGCGTAGAGTGGTGTTGAGTGGAGTAGAGTGAAGTGGCAAAGCATGGAGTGGAGTGGAGTGTCATAGAGTGAAGTGGCATGGAGTGGAGTAGAGTTTTGCAGAGGAGAGTGGTGTACAGTGGTGTACAGTGGAGTGGCATAGAGTTGAGCAGTGTCATAGAGTTAGGTGACATGATGTAAAGTAGAATGTCATAGAGTGAAGGAGCGCAGAGTGTCTTAGAGTGAAGTAGAGTGTTCTAAAGAGGAGTAGCAGAGAATGGTGAAGTAGAATGTTGTTGAGTGGTCTACCATGTCACAGATTGGAGTTACATAGAATGAAGTATGCATGGTGTAGTAGCACATAGCCATCACAGACAACACATTTTCGAGTGAAATGACCATTACATTTGTACAAACATAGTTTTACAGTAAAAAACTATACAGCACATGCACTATAATCTGTGAAAACTGGATTCACCTAGTGTATTGATTTAATTTGATCCTATTAAAATACTTGTTTCCATCACACTTCAGAATTACAATAAATGTGCTTCATTTGTGCTTTTCTAATTCTGATGTATTCTAAAATATTTCTACAGTTCATTGGCAGGCATTTACATTTTTGCCATGCTGAATACAGCCTTTCCCACCCCATGTACCAAGCAAGATTGCCACATAAAGCCTCTCACTTCGTAATCAGAGGAAGAAAAGTAAACACCAAGCTCCCTGTGAGACAAAACTTAACATTTGACTTCTGTCTATGAATGTACTGCAAATATGACAACTTATAATATAGAGGTCTGTTTATTGCTCATTCACCTCTGAACGTCAGCATGATTATTTGGGAGTGCTTTAGCTCCCCTCAATCCTCTACTTTCAGAGCCTATGGCATGGGTGCAAAATAGAGGAAGAGGAATGTTTAAGTTATTCTATTAGTAAAGAGCACCAACCAAAATATAGAAGCTCATAGATAGAACATTGTTCCTCACGGGCATGCAAGATTGAGGAACTGGCAGAGATAAGCAGATTCAGTGAAGTAGGAAGATAGGAGGCACAACACATTTTCAAAGAAATACAGCATGTCTACTGCTCCTTGAACTAAAGTACGAAGGAGATAACTGAACACATTTATTCTTGTGGAGTGCCTCACAAAATATAATTTTTTTTTCTCCAGGAAGCCAGCCCTCATGGAAGAATACAAGCAGCCATAGAGGTGATAAACAGGTTATGCTCCACCGATAGGGCAAAGACATGTTACACAGCATAAAACAAATAAAGCCGTCCACCTAACATCATAAATATGACGTGGACCAACTTGATCTATATATTTTTTAAAGTGTATTTACTATGTTGTGGATTAGCTGTGCTGAAAATATACAGACAGTGCTACCATGTGTTAAACTGTCATAAATAAGTGTTAGTGTTTACAAATAAGCGCCTGTGGTAAGCCCCTACAAACAATGACATGAATAAAGTACTCAGAACAGCACTGATTATATTTCTACGTTTGTAAAATGATGCATGATGGCATGAATGTTTTCTTAGAGTGACACTGTGGAGCATTGGTCAATGTTGTTTGTGGAGGTGCATAATGGCACGTTGACATTGTAGGAGGCTGGCTCTGTATGTAGTGTGCAAAGCTAGACACACTGTGCAGCGGGTCCAGGCAACCAAACATTGTTTTACAGAGGTAAACACTGCACCACCTAATGCTCTCATTTTTATGGTAGCTTGGTCGAGCAGTTAGGCTAATCTTGGAGAAATGCAAAGCATTTGTCATACTCACAGTATCAAGAAATCAAGGCACACACTCAAAAGAATAACTCAAGACCAACTTACAGAAATACTTCAGATTTTTATAATATTTTTAAGACCAACATCATCAAGATTGTGTAAGTACTTTTAGGATATGACTTTTTAAAGTTTTAATAAAGTTTGACTTTTTGTGCGTAATTATGCACCATAGGAATGAATAGAGAAATACTTTAAATATTCACAGTAAATCAGGCAATGCATCTACCAATGTCTCCTTTTGCAGGTAGGCCGAGATTGTCGTTGGGTACCCTAGACCAGCTGTAGAAATTCTGGTGACTCCTGGTTACGGTGGGAGCAGCTGCAGAATGTCAATGGAGCTGGTGCCAGGCCACTGCGGGGGACCACTTCAGAAAACACTGCACAGGTGGACGAAAAGGTAAGTCCCGTGGGTCCCCTTGGGTTGTCGAGGTTGCAAGGGGTATGAGACCCTTAGGGCACAGCTGGATCTTTGATGCAGGGCACAGGGCAGCCGGGTGCAGAGCGAATCAGTGAGCCAGGAGCTGTGAGCAACGTTGACCTTGGAAGCAGGAGGTAGGTTACTTTGAGGGTCACTTGCAGGTCAGCAGGGGCACTCTGGTGAGTGGTCTGGGTGGTTCCTGAAGTCCTTCAACTGGGGCTTCCTCCTATTACTTTTTCAGTCTTTGTGTCTGACGAGAGGTGACCAGTACCTGTGGCTATTGCACGGTCTGGCCACCGGAAGCCGCAGTGCCACCAAACTTGCTACACTGGTAGGTTTTGTCCTCATTGTCAGATGGGTGAACTTTGGTCTGGCTGCGGCATCCAGTGCCTTGGTCAGCAGCCAGTCAGTGAAGTGTCCTTCACTGGGTCTTTGGCTCCTTAGTGTTGTAGAGTGATGCCTTCACTCTGGAGGGAGATCTTTGGTAAGTTTTGAAAGTGGAGGTTCTCTTGGGGTTTGTAGAGTCTGTCCAACATCCAAGCAACCCCTCAGTGGTGATTGTCGAGTTCTGGGTGCAGCAGGCAGGGTTTGGTGCCTTTTCTTGGTGCAGCATGACTTCAGTTCTCGACCCTTGGGTCCTCTTTGTTGCTGGTCTTCCTTTATCCTTTGAATCTGATTTCTTGGTCTAGGGATGCCCAGTAAATACTGCATTTAGCAGGGCTGTGCACATTCCTAAGGGAGGGGGTGTTTGCACCTCCACCCAGGAAGGGCTTCGTCATGAATCCCAGAGAACAGGATTTCTCACCCAAAGGATTTAGACTCTTGTCTGGTGGTGGCAGGCTCGTTTTGACTGGCCAGCAACCATGCACAGGGTAGTTAGCTTTTGCAGGGGGCAATTCTAAGATGACCTCTGGGTACATTTTGTAATAAATCCAGTGCTGGTACCAGCTTGGATTTATCATTATGAGTTTTTTTATACCAAACAACTCCGGGTTCAGAGTGGCCTTCTTGTAGCTGTGAAACTCGTATTGGCCAGTGTCCAGCACATGCACTTAAAATGGCTGCTCTGTTCACTCACTGTGTCCCAGGTTTGGCAAGGACAAAGTGGATGGGGCATATTGCTCATGCTGCTATGCCCTCACATACAGGGCTGGAAGGCCTGCCAGAGGGGGATGTTACCTATACTGCATGCAGTAGCTAGTGGATAGGGCACACAGGAAGGGTACAGTCTCGAGTTTATCATTTGGGATTGCATCAGGACACCCAGCATGCAATGGCAGTGCTGGATGCATCTGAACGCATAGTCCTAGAGGGTGGCACAATCAGTGTTGCTGCCCTCAGGGGCCTGCCCTTAGTACCCCATTCCCTGGGTACCTAAGTATCATTTGCTAGGGATTTCTAGTGGCAGTTAAAGGTGCCACTTTTGGGGAAAGAGATGTGGCCCATGGAACCTGGTTAGCAGGGGTCCTGAGCACTAACAACTTTGAGGCTATATCATATACCAGGCAAAAAGTGGGGGGCTCACCATGTCAAAAGAGGCCTTTTCTCAAAGTCATATGATGGTGGGCGAGTAGGTGAATGGTGTTTGCTGTGTGTGTGTGATGATGATTGTTTGGATGTTTGATGTAAGGGTGCTGATGCTGGATGGTGACCCTATGGGTTTCTGTGGCTTTCGGGATGTGTGGGCATATATTGTTTGTGCATTCATATCATGGTGTATGTTGTGGTAGTGGTTTTTATGGCCTTTTCTGAAATATGTTGGTGTGGGGGGGGTTTTGCATATAGCTGTGTCCAAACTGAGGTGGTATTGCAAGCAAAATAATAATGGATTGGGATACGGGCAGAGTAATTACCTGTGGCTGAGATTAATTCAAGAATTCCATCTATCACTTTTTGTATACTTTAGTCTGTCAACCTAAATGGGTCGGGTATGCCCAGATGTGGGTCTTGTGTACACTGTGTTACTGGAACAAACCTTCACCTGGCTGATGAGCCCATAACAATTGCAAATCCAGTCCTATGTTGCTTGTGTTCTGGTCCATGGAGGACCTGGCATTCCAGTTGGGGCTGGACTGTTCCTACTGGAACAGGACTGATTTGCATGTAGCAGGGTTCAAAATGAGGTGCCATTGTGTGCAAAATACCAATCGATAGGTATGCAACCCAGAGTAATTACCAATGTCTAAGATTAATTCAAGCATTCCATCCATCACGTTATGTATGCCCAAGGGTGTGGTATTATAAACATAGCTGATTGCTTAAAAAGTGTGTGGTGACTTATAAGTGAAATGTAAAGGTGGGTGTGCACTCATTCATGATGTTGAGTGCGTAGTTGCTTGATGGTGAGTATGTTGCCATATGATGGTGGGATATCATACATGTAAAGGTGGCCATGTTGGAATATGATGGTTGGTTTCTTGACATATGATATTGGTTGTGTGTGTGATAGTGGATGTGTTAGTGTATGATGGTAGGTGTGTGGAATTATGAAGTTTGTTTATCTAGGTCTATGCGGTTAGCATGTTGGCATATGATGTTGTTCATGTGGATGTAGATGATGGATGTGTTAGCATATGATTGTGGATGTGTTGACTCATAATAGGTAATGGGGACCTATGATGTTTGCTGTGTTTGTGTATGTATTGGTGGTATGATGGTGGCGGCTGGTATGGATGCATGAATATGGGCATGTTGCTGTATGATGGTGAGAGTGCTGGTGTCTGAGGGAAGGTGTGTTGATGTATGATATTTGTGCAGAAGTATGATGGTGGATGTATTGGTCCATGGCATTGGATGAGTGGATGTACAAAAGTAGACTGTATGTATTCTAAGGTGTGATGGGGAGTGTTGGTGTTATACAGGTGGTATGTTGGCACTTGATGTCGATTTTATAGATATGACTGTAGGTGCATGATGGTTAGTATTTTGGTGCATGTGCTGGTAATGTGCAGGTATGGTGTTGACTGTGTTGTTGTATGATGGTTGTGGTGGCATATTATGGTAGGTGCACTGACATAGAAAAGTATGACAGTGGGCTTGTTTAAGTATGAGGGTGGTATTAGCTTGTGATTTGGGTTGTTTGTACATATAATGGTAGGTGTGTTGGCATATGATGGTTATGTGGATGTATGGTGGTGGATGTATTGGCCTATGATGGTGATTACATGGGCGAATGAGACGGGTGGGAGAATATATGATGTTGATAGTCTGGATATATAAAGGTGGGTGTGTTTTCCTATGATGTTGGTTCTGTGAGCATCTGAAGGCTGGTGTTTTAGCTTCTGTATTGATTCAATGGACATATAATAGGGTGTGTTCCTCTCCTTCTTTCCTGCCATCTCTCTGTGTGGAAATCTGCTGACCCATATAACCCCCCCTAAAGGTGGCCTACAGACATTCTGCAGCAATTCTGTGTGCCTCTTCCTTTTATATAAATTCCCTCTATCACCTTCTGCCTCCCTGGAGCCCCTTTGACTGCTCTTCAGTGCGCTTGGAATCACTATATGTGTACCCTGCACCCCCTATCCTGCTATCCTAACTCACTCCTACAGTTCACATATGTGCCGTGAGGCTCTCCTACATCCCCTCAATCTGCCCCTGTCCTCTTACAGCCCCTCTCGTGACCTAGTCCCACTGCAATCCAAGTGTGCTGCCCTGCCCGCCTCTCTTGCCCCTTTGTGTTCCCTCACCCCCTGCAGTCAATCTATGTTCCCATTGCCTCCCCGGCATTCCTTTGTTTGTGCCTTCTTCCGCTGCTGCCCCTATGTATTTGCCCACCGTCCTACAGCCTTGGGTGCCACCCATGCTGGACCTTTTAATTCCCTTTTTCTCTGCAGACTTTCTGTGTGCCCTGCACTCTGAAGCCTGACTAAGCATTCCCCAATTCTGCTTGTATCACCCCCAAGGTGCCAGCAAATTCTCTGTGTAACTGTGTCTCCCTGCCACCACTATGTGCCGCCCTGTCCTAAACATGTGGCCCCTTTGTGTGCCTCTACACCTGACCTAAATTATCTCTGCGTCCCTGTCTGCCCCTGCAGCCCCTCTGTGTTCCACCCACCAGCACTACTGCCACTCTGAAGCAATTCTGTGTTACACCGCTCCTCTTCTGCAGACCCACTTCTTATCTCCCACCTCCCATCTATGCACAAAACATGTAGCTCTTGAATGTTAATTTTTGATGTAGAAGTGAACAGCAAGTCACCAAGCTCCCTCTGCCATCACACAAGAGCAAGAGCCAAGCAAGAATAGTCCAGAAAAAATCCATCATAATTTCCCACTATACAAAGTATAAAAAATAAGGGATAAGAATAGCAGGGAAAGGATAATGAACCTGATGAAAAATAATGGAACTACTTTAGGATGCATCCATCAGTTGTAGATGTCTCTTAATATGATTTAAACAGTAAATGATTTCACAGGAAACACTTCTACTTCATCTTGGTTTGGGAATATCTGATAGGTTTCCTTGTGCACACTGCTATCTTGAAAAAGGACGGATTATAATTGTCCGGCATTGTGCTCTGGTTCTCTGCTGCTGCCTCTGCCACCCAACATTCCATAAAACTCATAGAATAACCCCTAAAGTGACTGCAAGCACAGAAACAACAGGATGCCGTCAAAGGCAGGAGCACCATATATGCACGATATTCAGCCATGTGACACCTAGCTGTGCAAGGAACACACCATCAGGTAAGGTTTTAACACCCTCATTATTCGTGATATGTAAGTGGTGCTGCTGGCGGTGCAGGTGGCGGTGCTGGCCGCAGTGCAGGTGGCGGTGCTGTCAGTGGTGGGGGGATGCTCCAGCCCTTCCCCTGCAGCATCAGGCGGCTGAAGTGCCATGGCTGGTGTTGTGCGCCCCTTCCTGCCCTTGGCAGATGGTGGTGTCTCCTTGCTTCTGCCAGCTGGTGTTCTTTTCCTGCCCTTGCTGTCTAGTGGTGACTCCTTCCCCTTGCTGGATGGTGGTGCCTCCTTCCCCTTGCTGGCTGGTGGAAGCTCCTTCCTTCCCCTTGCTGGCTGGTGGTGCCTCCTTCCCCTTACTGGCTGGTGTCCCCTTCTTGCCCTTGCTAGGTGGCAGCCTCTTCTTGGCCTTGGCAGGTGGTGCTGGCACATTGGCTGGGCTGACAGGTGCCTCCTTGGAGGCTCTCCCACCTGCAGTAGCTGCAGAAACCACAGTGACCGTGGACTGGGTGACTGAGGTACTGGGCTGGGTTCTGGCTACCCTGGCCCGAAGTGAAGGACGGGGGATGGGGAGGGAATAGGTCAATGGTGGCGAGGAAAAGCTTCTTAGGGACACTGGGGCGGGAAGTGAAGGTGTGGGAGTGGAGGAAGATGGAGTGGTTGTAGGAGGTGTCAGTCTGCTGTGTTTGGGTGCAGGTGCATGGACTGCATGCTGTTGTGAGGTGGATGGCTGTTGGGTGTCTGAGTGCTTGCGTTTGTGTATTTTGGGAGGAGGGGTCACAGACACAGTGGGAAAGGACACAGGGGACGTGTGCATGAATGTGGGGGTGGTGACTGCCAGTGAGGGGCGTATAGTGAGAGGCATGCTGGTGACGGGGGTAGTGGATGAGGATGTAGTGCATGCAGGTGTGAGTGGAGATGCTAGTGGGAGGGAGGTGGACGAGGAGGAGGAGGGGGACACAATGGAGGCAGTGAATGTTGGTGTGTCTGCATCTGGATGGTGCTTGTGTGAGTGCCTGTGGGATGAAGTGTGATGCTTGTGTTTGCCTGAGCCACTTCTGTGTTTTGATTTGGGTGAATGCAGGTCTGAAGGTGTGCTTGGGATAGGCTGAGGTTGAGGGGATTGGGACTGGGTAGAGGAAGTGGTAGGGGGGAGACTGGACACAGGGACAATGGCTGCCATCAGTGAGTTGGCCAGAGCCTGGAATGCTCTCTGTTGGGCCGCCACGCCAGAGTGAATGCCCTCCAGGTATGCATTTGTTTGTTGCAAATGCCCTGCTAGACTCTGGATGGCATTCAGTATGGTTGACTGCCCGACAGAGAGGGATTTCAGGAGGTCAATAGCCTCCTCACTGAGGGCAGCAAGGCTGACTGGGGCAGGGCCTGAGGTGCCTGGGGCGAAGGAGATGCCCACCCTCCTGGGTGAGCGGGCACGGGAAACACACTGAGGGGCTGCTGGGAGGGCGGTGCTGGTGAGGGGGGTGGCAGCTGTACCTGTAGTTGGGGTGGGCACAGAGGTGTCCGCCAGGGAGCTCCCATCGGAGTCGCTGTCGGTACTGTCCCCTCCTGTCTCTGTTGTGGTGCTCCCCTCGCCCTCCGTCCCACTGGTGCCCTCAACATCGGTGGATTCGGCCTCCAGGTCCATGATGTGGGATGCAGCTTCCTCCATCGCCGGTGCCTCTGCTCCTCCGCCAGATGATGCTAATGCACACAAGGACAGGGTGACAAAACAAAAAGGGAGGGGAAGAGACAGAGGATACACTTGGTCAATGCCAGCAACAACACTACCATTGGCGTACACAACTCACAGGGAACTGCCCTATGCACTAGGCCATGCACTGCCAGTTACAATGCTAGTCTTCAGCCCATGGGGTACAATGCTTAATGCCATTAGCTGCACACCTGAAACCCACAGGATCCTGCCCAGTAGTAGATGCCCACAAACATTATTGTGGTTGGAGTGCATCTCAGCTTGCCCATCATGGAACCTACCCTGCCTGTTCGCCCTGGCCTAGGGGCAACCACAGCCCACACCCCCCACCTAGGTAACACCTTAACGTGCGCAAAGTCAAGAATCTGAATCTGTACTCACCCCCTTGTGGCTGCTGTGATGCCTTCAAACGCCCATCCAACTCTAGATAGGCCACGCCAGGATACGGAACATCAGGGGGGTGAGGGTACGACGGGCACCCTTTTCTCGCTGGGAGGTCAGCCACAGCTGGGCCTCTGCCATCTTCCTTCCCCAACGGCGCAGGTCCTCCCACCGTTTGAGGCAATGGGTGCTCTGCCTGTCAAAGACCTCCAGGGTCCGCACCTCCTTGGTGATGGCACACCAAATACCCTTTTTCTGATGGACGCTGACCTGCAGAAAAAATACAGCAGACATGGAATTAGTCATACCGTCCAGACTGTCATACTCATGGCCCACCATATCCCTCCCATCCCCTTATGCTCAGACATTGACCACCATACATGCAGCACTCTGCCCAGGACCCCTCAGCCCCCCCCTACATGAGGCTTCCACACACAACACTCCATATATTAATGCCCCACGCATCATGCTCACAGTGTACTGATCTGTTGGTCTGGAGGACCATAAAGTAAATGGTACTGGGGTAGGACCCCATCCACCAGTCTCTCCAACTCCTCGGAAGTGAAGGCAGGGGCCCTTTCCCCAGACACTCGAGCCATGGTCGCTTCCAGACACAGGTCACAGCAGCACTTGCAGTGTAGATCCTCTCCAGTTGAAGGTCAGGTAGCAAGTGAGTGAACAGATAGAAAATGCCGGTCACGTACACAGCGGTGTGTACCATCACCGCCGGCGTACATCGACATTGGCTCCTGGAACCCGTAGGTCACAATGATAACCAATGCGGTGTTGCACGGCAGGCATTGACCGCCGAACGCCACAGCGCACAACGCCTCTGGAATTACCTCATTTCCACTTGTCCCTCCTCACAGGTCAGGCAGCCGCCATTTCAGGGGGGCACAGGCCCTGGCACCTAACTGCATCACAACAAACATAGGCACATCAACTGACTTACAAGTTCACATACTGTTTCTGTAAAACAAAAATTGCATATTAATCTGAGTATATGTTTGACTATGACCTTCTGCTCACCATTTTTTACCCTAGAGTTCAACCACTGAGGATGAATAGGAGATGGAGACATCCCCCCGTGTACAGACCCCTGGTGGACCTGGAGAAAATGGAGGACAGACACATTATCCTAAAAAACAGACTTGATTGGGCCACAATCCAAGAACTGTGTGCCCAATTGGAGCCAGACCTGATTTCAGCTATCTGCCACCCCACAGGTATCCCCCCTCTTGTGCAGGTCCTGTCAGTGTTCCATTTCTTGGCAAGTGGTTCCTTCCAAGCGACAGTGGCCATGGCATCAGGGATGTCACATCCTATGTTCTCAAACGTGATGAGCAGAGTGTTGTCTGCCCTGATGAAACACATGTGCTACATCATATTACCCCAGGTGGAGGATTTTGCCACAGTGAAGGCTGACTTCTATTCACTGGGACATATCTCCAACATCATTGGTGCCATTGATGGTAGACATATTGCCTTTGTCCCCCCCAGAGAAATGAATAGGTGTTCAGAAATCGAAAGAGCTTTCACTCTCTGAATGTGCAGATGGTGTGTTTGGCAGACCAGTACATCTGCCATGTGAATGCAAAGTATCCTGGCTCTGTGCATGATGCCTTTATCTTGAGGAATAGCAGCATCCCATATTTGATGGTTCAACTCCAGAGGCACCGGGTGTGGCTAATAGGTGAGCCCATGGTCCCCACCCAGTTGATGTAGGTATATGGGTGTGGGGTTGGCCCTAAGGGTGAGTGTGTGGCTAACAGGTATCCCTCGATATCTACAGGTGACTCTGGTTACCCCAACCTCTCATGGCTACTCACCCCAGTGAGGAATGCCAGGACAAGGGCAGAGGAACGTTACAGTGAGGCACATGGGCGAGCAAGGAGGATCATTGAGCACACATCTGGCCTCCTGAAGGCCAGATTCAGTTGCCTCTATCTGACAGGTGGATCCCTGTACTACTCACCCAAGAAGGTGTGCCAGATCATCGTTGCAGGTTGCATGTTGCACAACCTGGCCTTGAGACGCCAGGTGCCTTTTCTGCAGGAGGATGAGCCTGGGAATGGTCATGTGGCATCGGTGGAGCCTGTGGACAGTGATGAAGAGGAGGCAGAGGAAGAGGATGTTGACAACAGAACTACAATAATTCAACAGTACTTCCAGTGACACACAGGAAAGACACTGTAACTTCACCTTTCCATTGCACTTTTGTGTTGGACATTGTACATGGCAGCCTGATTTCCCTATTTCTATGGCCATTTACTGTACCCTTTGGCATCTCTATTTTCAGATATCTGTGCTCCACTCTGGCTCTTGGTGTGTTTACTGCTGCCCACTACAGGTCATACCTATGTAAATATAACTATACATTGAATTGCAATGTTTACAGCTTGTTAAACTGATACATATTTCAATCATTTGACAGACTCCATACTTGTATTTGTTTTTGTTCCAAGAGTGTTAATAAGTGGAGGGGGTATTGCAATGGGCTGGGTTGATGGTGGAGAAATGTCCATGATAGAGTCCAGTCTATTGGTATCACAGGTGCATTGTCCAAGGGGGCATAGGAAGTGGAGCAATGTCAGTTAAAGGTGGACAGGGTGACAGAGTGGGACACAAGGTTGACAATCAGGGGAGTCCTACTTCCTGGCGGGGGTCTTGGCAATATTCTCTGGCTTTTGCCTAGATCGCAGGGACCTTGTGCATTGTGGTTCTCCTTCTGTAGGGGTGGGGTGCTGGTGGCCTGTTGTTCCTGTGGCGGGGTCTCTTGTCCTCTAGCGTAGGCGGAGGTGAAGGGCTGTTCTTCGGTGTGACTAGTGTCAGGGGCCCGTTTGTGTGCCACTGCCTCCCTCATGGTGTTGGCCATGTCTGTCAGCACCCCTGCAATGGTGACCAGGGTGGTGTGGATGTCCCTCAGGTCCTCCCTGATCCCCAGGTACTGTCCCTCCTGCAGCTGCTGGGTCTCCTGCAGCTTGGCCAGTATCTGACCCATGGGCTCCTAGGAATGGTGGTATGCTCCCAGCATGTTGGTGAGTGCCTCATGGAGAGTCGGTTCCCTGGGCCTGTCCTCCCCCTGTCGCACAGCAGTCCTCCCAGCTTCCCTGTTGTACTGTGCCTCTGTCCCCTAAACCGTGTGCCTATTGCCACTGACCCCAGGTCCCTGATCGTCCTGTGTTTGTGGGGTTGCCTGGGGTCCCTGTAGTGGTGGACACACTGCTGATTGACATGTCCTGGGGACAGTGGGATGGGTCCGCTGCGTGGGTGCTGTGCTGGTGTTTCCTGAGGGGGGAGGCTCTGTGGTGGTTTGGGAATGTGGCTGGGCCACCGACTGTCCAGAGGTCCCTGATGGGCCAGGTTAGTTATCCTGATCCAGACGTACAGAGCTGCTGTCATCACTGTGGGCCTCTTCTGGGGGTGGACTGGATGTTGCTGGCACCTCCTCTCCAGTGATGTTGTGTGGGGGTCCTGTGGGCATGTAAATGCAGCGTTATTGTTACTGCATGTGACATCTTGTGCATGGGTGTGTTTCCCTCTGTGGTTGTTATTACCAAGGCAGCTTTGGCTTGTGTGAGTTGTAATTTGGTTAGCTAAGTGATTGCCACTACTGTGCATGCCGTGGCGATGGGTGTCCATGCAAGGCCGTGAGTGGTGTCCATACATTGTTGTTGCACGCAGTGCTGGGTATTGGGAGGGGTGGGTTGTGATGGCGGGTGTATGTGAGGTGGTAGGGTGGTGTGGGGGAGGGCAGGGGTTGGGGTATGTGATGTCATGCAGGTAGGGGGTGAAAGTAGTAAAAAGTTGACTTACCAGAGTCCAGTCCTCCTGCTACTCCTGCCAGGCCCTCAGGATGCATGATTGCCAAGACTTGCTCCTCCCATGTTGTTAGTTGTGGGGGAGGAGGTGAGGGTCCACCGCCAGTCCTCTGTCCTGCTATCTGGTGTCGTGCAACCACGGAACGTACCTTCCCCCTTAGGTCATTTCACCTCTTCCTAATGTCATCCCTGGTTCTTGGGTGCTGTCCCACGTTGTTGACCCTGTCCACGACTCTCTGCCATAGCTCCATCTTCCTAGCAATGGATGCCTGCTGCACCTGTGATCCGAATAGCTGTGGCTCTACTCGGATGATTTCCTCCACCATGACCCTTAGCTCCTCCTCAGAGAATCTGGGGGGTTGTTGTGGTGCCATGGGTGTAGTGTGAGTAGTGTGTGTGTGAGGGTGTGTGGGGTGATGTGTTGGGGTGCTCCCAGCATGTTGGTGAGTGCCTCATGGAGAGTCGGTTCCCTGGGCCTGTCCTCCCCCTGTCGCACAGCAGTCCTCCCAGCTTCCCTGTTGTACTGTGCCTCTGTCCCCTAAACCGTGTGCCTATTGCCACTGACCCCAGGTCCCTGATCGTCCTGTGTTTGTGGGGTTGCCTGGGGTCCCTGTAGTGGTGGACACACTGCTGATTGACATGTCCTGGGGACAGTGGGATGGGTCCGCTGCGTGGGTGCTGTGCTGGTGTTTCCTGAGGGGGAAGGCTCTGTGGTGGTTTGGGAATGTGGCTGGGCCACCGACTGTCCAGAGGTCCCTGATGGGCCAGGTTAGTTATCCTGATCCAGACGTACAGAGCTGCTGTCATCACTGTGGGCCTCTTCTGGGGGTGGACTGGATGTTGCTGGCACCTCCTCTCCAGTGATGTTGTGTGGGGGTCCTGTGGGCATGTAAATGCAGCGTTATTGTTACTGCATGTGACATCTTGTGCATGGGTGTGTTTCCCTCTGTGGTTGTTATTACCAAGGCAACTTTGGCTTGTGTGAGTTGTAATTTGGTTAGCTAAGTGATTGCCACTACTGTGCATGCCGTGGCGATGGGTGTCCATGCAAGGCCGTGAGTGGTGTCCATACATTGTTGTTGCACGCAGTGCTGGGTATTGGGAGGGGTGGGTTGTGATGGCGGGGTGTATGTGAGGTGGTAGGGTGGTGGGGGGGAGGGCAGGGGTTGGGGTATGTGATGTCATGCAGGTAGGGGGTGAAAGTAGTAAAAAGTTGACTTACCAGAGTCCAGTCCTCCTGCTACTCCTGCCAGGCCCTCAGGATGCATGATTGCCAAGACTTGCTCCTCCCATGTTGTTAGTTGTGGGGGAGGAGGTGAGGGTCCACCGCCAGTCCTCTGTCCTGCTATCTGGTGTCGTGCAACCACGGAACGTACCTTCCCCCTTAGGTCATTTCACCTCTTCCTAATGTCATCCCTGGTTCTTGGGTGCTGTCCCACGGTGTGGACCCTGTCCACGACTCTCTGCCATAGCTCCATCTTCCTAGCAATGGATGTCTGCTGCACCTGTGATCCGAATAGCTGTGGCTCTACCCGGATGATTTCCTCCACCATGACCCTTAGCTCCTCCTCAGAGAATCTGGGGGGTTGTTGTGGTGCCATGAGTGTAGTGTGAGTAGTGTGTGTGTGAGGGTGTGTGGGGTGATGTGTTGGGGTGCTCCCAGCATGTTGGTGAGTGCCTCATGGAGAGTCGGTTCCCTGGGCCTGTCCTCCCCCTGTCGCACAGCAGTCCTCCCAGCTTCCCTGTTGTACTGTGCCTCTGTCCCCTAAACCGTGTGCCTATTGCCACTGACCCCAGGTCCCTGATCGTCCTGTGTTTGTGGGGTTGCCTGGGGTCCCTGTAGTGGTGGACACACTGCTGATTGACATGTCCTGGGGACAGTGGGATGGGTCCGCTGCGTGGGTGCTGTGCTGGTGTTTCCTGAGGGGGGAGGCTCTGTGGTGGTTTGGGAATGTGGCTGGGCCACCGACTGTCCAGAGGTCCCTGATGGGCCAGGTTAGTTATCCTGATCCAGACGTACAGAGCTGCTGTCATCACTGTGGGCCTCTTCTGGGGGTGGACTGGATGTTGCTGGCACCTCCTCTCCAGTGATGTTGTGTGGGGGTCCTGTGGGCATGTAAATGCAGCGTTATTGTTACTGCATGTGACATCTTGTGCATGGGTGTGTTTCCCTCTGTGGTTGTTATTACCAAGGCAACTTTGGCTTGTGTGAGTTGTAATTTGGTTAGCTAAGTGATTGCCACTACTGTGCATGCCGTGGCGATGGGTGTCCATGCAAGGCCGTGAGTAGTGTCCATACATTGTTGTTGCACGCAGTGCTGGGTATTGGGAGGGGTGGGTTGTGATGGCGGGGTGTATGTGAGGTGGTAGGGTGGTGGGGGGGAGGGCAGGGGTTGGGGTATGTGATGTCATGCAGGTAGGGGGTGAAAGTAGTAAAAAGTTGACTTACCAGAGTCCAGTCCTCCTGCTACTCCTGCCAGGCCCTCAGGATGCATGATTGCCAGGACTTGCTCCTCCCATGTTGTTAGTTGTGGGGGAGGAGGTGAGGGTCCACCGCCAGTCCTCAGTCCTGCTATCTGGTGTCGTGCAACCACGGAACGTACCTTCCCCCTTAGGTCATTTCACCTCTTCCTAATGTCATCCCTGGTTCTTGGGTGCTGTCCCACGGTGTTGACCCTGTCCACGACTCTCTGCCATAGCTCCATCTTCCTAGCAATGGATGTCTGCTGCACCTGTGATCCGAATAGCTGTGGCTCTACCCGGATGATTTCCTCCACCATGACCCTTAGCTCCTCCTCAGAGAATCTGGGGGGTTGTTGTGGTGACATGGGTGTAGTGTGAGTAGTGTGTGTGTGAGGGTGTGTGGGGTGATGTGTTGGGGTGTGTGCTGTGAGGTGCGTGGATGGTGTATGGGTGATGGTGTTTTGTGGCACAGATTCAGTGGGTGCTCCTGGCTTGTCTCTCTCTCTCAGTTATCAAATTCTTTGGGTTGTAAAGGGTTGTGGGTAATGTGGGTGTGTGTTTTATAGTGGTGTGGGTGTGTGGGTGTGGTGTGTGTATGTGTGTCAGGTGTGTGTAGTTTGAATTGTCCAATATGGGGTTGTTTTGTATTTGTGTGTGTGTGTATTTTGAGCGCGGCAGTCTGTACCGCCAAAGGTTTACTGCGGTTGAATGACCGCCGCGGTGATTCATGGATCATGATGCTGTGTGCATATTTCTGTTGGCGTAACGTGTAGGTTTTGGTACTGTCAGTTTATCACTGACCTTTGGGCTGGTGGACTTGTGTGTGTGTCTGTATAGTGGCAGATTTCTATGTGTGGGTCATAATACCCTTAACGGTATACCGCTGCGGTCGTAGTATGTTGGCGGCAGTCAACATGGTGATAAGCGGCACTTACCACCAATGTCATAATTAAGGCCATAGTCTTGGCTGGTGCTTTTAGCTTCTAAGAACTTTTCTAAAGTTTATTATTTAAAAATGCGCACCTCAAGTTCTACTTATTGGACTTTGGTCATTTTGATCTTGTTTTATTTGTTAAATTGAGCTCTATTTTACTAACCAGATTTGTTATCTTTTTGTGTGGTGTTTTCTCTGTTTTATTATTTGTGAGTGTTGCATAAATACTTAACACATTGCCTTTTAAGTTAAGCCTGACTGCTCTGTACCAAACTACCAAGGGATGATCACAGGTTAATTTTGGGTTTATTGCTGACTTACCCTGACTAGGATTGTTATTCCTGCTTGGACAGAATACATAACTCTACCAACCAGAAACCCAATTTCTAACATTAGGAACCAGCGGTAAGGATAGGACTTGTGTTTGTGCAGTACCATACAGTAACTTGGTGTACACTACTATTCCACATCTAAAGACCACTACGAGTTCAAATGCTCCCTTAGTCTTTTAATTGTTTTTTTCCTTTTCTAAATTTAAGTGCCCTTATCTCTTGTTGTTGTACCATGAATGCCTGCAATTTTGGCACCCTCAGTAGGGCTTAGCTGAAACTCTGCAAACAGAAGGGACTGAAAGCCGACAAAAAGGCTACCAAACTGGATCTCCAGGTTGCCTTGCGGGCCTTTTGGGGAGGTGCAGAGATGCAAAGCAACTTCGGGAGAGGATGAGATGGATGACAATGAGAAGGATGAAGAGGCACTATCAGAGAAAGCGAGAGCGAGGACCCAGACAAGGGTCCTGAGCTACCAGGATAGTCAAAATCTACCCCAGCAGATGACATGGATGCCCCTGATGCTCAGGATAGAACATAGAACAGTGTATCTGCTTTAGAACTATCCCTGCAGGAACTGAAGGACAGGAAGAAGGAGAGGAAACATAAACTAGAGATAGCTAAACTAAGGATGGAGGAGACAAAAGTTGGCAAAGAAACTCAAACTAAATGAGCTGGACATCAAGGCCAGACAGGCAGACTCCAGCAGTAATAGTGGCAGCGTACCTGCAGTTCCCACTGGAGAAGAAAGGGTCCACATACCAAAGGATTTGGTGCCCAGCTATTTGGGGGGACATTGAGATCCTGACACAGTACAGTCCTATGAAAGCCATTCGTGTTCAGGACATTTGGGTGGCCTCTGAAAGGTATAGACAGAAGTTCAGGGGCAGCCAAAAACCTCTCACTCATACCTGAGTGGATTTGCTAGACTACTCCAACAAGGTGCTGGAGGGATGGGTGAGGGGCAAGAAGGTAAAAGATATTACAGGGATGTGCATCCTAATTCTGAGGGAGCACATGCTTGATATTTGTTTTATAGATCTGTGCCAGGTTGATAACAAGCTGACTGATCACAAGAAGCTTGCTGAGGTGGTGGACCTATGGGTCAGCACCAGAGTGTCCAAGAAAGCATCTGCGGGGTACTCCCAAAAGGCTGGTCACGGTCCTTACCAGAAGAAGGAGGGGGGATAAAAAGGAGTTCTCGCAAGGCCACCAAAACAAAGCCCAAGGGAAAGGGTCTCATTCCCAATCTGGCTAGAAAAAGAACAGCTTCCCTGATAAGAATCAGAACAAGACTCACAAGTGCTATGAATATGGGCATCAAAAGGGGATCCCAAATGTACCAAGAGGGCGCAGCCTACCACTGGAGGTAAGACTCCAGAGTTGCCTAGTGTAGTTATTGGGGAAATGTTAGACCTGATCGCCTTAGGGTGGTCATCCCCCAACGGTTTGCCTGCCTGCCTCCTTCCATTTTTCTGACCCTGTTTTTGCTGGTTTTAGGACTCTGCACTACCACTGCTGCCCAGTGCTAAATTACATATGCTCTCTCCCCTAAACATGGTAACATTAGTTCCTATCCAATTGGCATATTTATTTTACCTGTAACTCCCTAGTAAAGTGTACTACATTTGCCCAGGGCCTGTAAATTAAATGCTACTGGTGGGCCTGCAGTCACCCACATAAGTAGCCCTTCAACCATGTCTCAAGTCTGCCATTGCAAGGGCTGTGTGTGCAGTTTCACTGCTACTTCAACTTGGCATTTTTGACTTGCCAAGCCTTAAACTCTCCTTTTCTTATGTATAAGTCACCCCTAAGGTAGACCAACCTATGTAACCCTTAAGGCAGGGTTCTATGTATTTAGAAGGCAAGACATGTACTTATGTGTTTTACATGTCCCTGGAGTGAAAAACTCATGAATTCGTGTTCCACTAGTGGGAGGCCTGCTCCTCATATTCTTTTGAGTGGTAGATTCTGATCTGGAAGGAGTAGCCATGTCATATTTAGTATGGTCAGAATGGTAATAAAAAATCCTGCTTACTGGTGAAGTTGGATTTAATATTACTATTTTAGAAATGCCACTTTTAGAAAGTGGGCATTTCTCTGCACTTGCATCTGTGCCTTATAACTTGTCTCCAATCCACGTCTGGTCTGTGCTAGATGACAGCTCCCCTTGTGCATTCCACCCAGACAGCCATAAACACAGGACACTCAAGCCCTCATTATTACATTGGCGGTAAGTGACTGCTGCCAACATACCGCTGCGGCGGATGACCGCTACCCATATTATGACACACACATAGCAATCCGTCACTATACAGCCACACACACAAGTAAGCCAGCCCAAAGGTCAGTGATAAACTGGTGGTAGCAAAACCCACACCGTTATGCCAACAGATCTACGCCCATAACATTATGACCCACTAATCACCACGGCGAGCATTCAATGCGGTAAACCACTGGCGCTACATACCCCAATGCTCAAAATACACACACACACACACATACAAAACAACACTACTTTGGACAAAGCAAACTACACACACCTGACACCCATTCACACACCACACCCATTCACACACCACACCCACACACCCACACCACTATAAAACACACACCCATATTACCCACAACCCTTTACGAATGCAAACAAGTGCCACAAGAGAGATAGCCAGACCACAAACAAGACCACAGCCACACACCACCATCACCTATACACCATCCACGCACCTTACATCACACACCCCAACACATCACCCTATACACCCTCACACACACCACTCGCACTACAATCATGGCACCACAACAACACCCCAGGTTTTAAGAGGAGGAGCTAAGGGTCATGGTGGAGGAAATCATCCGGGTACAGCCACAGCTATTCAGATCACAGGTGCAGCAGACATCCATTGCAAGGAAGATGGAGCTTTGGCAGAGAATCATGGACAGGGTCAACGCCTTGGGACAGCACCCCAGAACAAGGGATGACATCAGGAAGAGGTGGAATGACCTACGGGAGAAGGTGCGTTCCACAGCAGTAAGATACCAACTAGCTGTACAAAGGACTGGCGGTGGACCCCAACCTCCTACCCCACAACTAACAACAGGGAGGAGCAAGTCTTGGCAATCATGCATCCTGAGGGCCTGGCAAGAGTAGGAGGAGGACTGGACTCTGGTAAGTCAAATCCCTATTACTATCACTCCCCCTACCTGCATCTCATCATAAACCCTCACACTTACCCTCACTCCCATCACTCCCCCACCTCCCACACATCCCACCATCACAACCCACACATCCCAATACCAAGCCCTGCATGCAACACCATAGCATGGACATCCATCACAGACCTGCATGGACACCTATGACCACTGCATGCACATTAGATGGAAACATATATCCCACCACATAACAACTCACACAAGGCAAAGCTGCCAGGGCAAAAACAACCTTAGAGGGCAACACACCCATGCACAGGATGTCACACGCAGAAAAAATAACAATGCATTTACATCCCCACAGGTCCCCCACCCAATATCACTGGAGAGGAGGTGCTAGCCACATCCAGTCCCCCCCCAGAAGAGGCCCACAGTGATGACAGCAGCTCTGGATGCCTTGATCTGGATGACCAACCTGACCCATCAGGGATCTCCGGACAGTTGGTTACCCAGGCACAGTCCCATACCACCACAGAGGCTTCCCCCTCAGGAAACACCAGAACAGTACCTACCCAGCGGTCCCATACCTCTGTCCCCAGGATACGTCAATCAGCAGTGTGTCCACCACTACAGGGACCCCAGGCCACACCACAAACACAGGACGATCAGGGACCTGGGGTCAGTGGCAGTAGGCACACGGTTCAGGGGACAGAGGCACACGACAACAGGGAAGCTGGGAGGACTGCTGTGCGAAAGGGGGAGGAGAGGCCCAGGGAACCGATTCTCCAGGAGGCACTCACCAAGATCCTGGGAGTATACCACCATTCCCAGGAGAAGATAGACCAGATACTGGACAAAATGCAGGAGAACCAGAGTCTGCAGGAGGGACAGTACCTGTGGATCAGGGACGACTTGAAGAACATAAACACCACCCTGGCCACCATTGCAGGGGTGCTGGCAGACATGGCCAACACTATGAGGGAGGCAGTGGCACACCACCGGGCCCCTACGACTAGCCAAACAGATGAAAAGCCCTCCACCTCCACTGCCGCTAGTGGACAGGAGGCCCCGCCACATGACCAACAGGCCACCAGCAACCCTCCCCTGCAAAAGGAGAACCACCCCGCAAACGTTCCCTGTGATCCAGGCAGTAGCCAGAGACTATTGCCAAGACCCTGCCAGGAAATAAGCCTCTCTTGAATGTCACCCTTGTGTCCCACCCTGTCACCCTGTCTACCTTGAACTGCCATTGCTCTCCTTCCTATGCCCCATTAGACAATGCACCTGTGATCCACATAGACTGGACTCTATCCTCCACCATAAACCCAGCCCACTGCACATCCCTCTCTACTTAGAGCACTTAAATAAACATCCTTTGAAAAAAATACAAGTATGGCGTATGTCAAGTGATTTAACTTTGTATTCGTTTAACAAGGTATGAACACTGCAATACAACTGTACAGTAATGTATACATGTGAATAACCTGTAGTTAGCTGCAGTCAACACATCAGGAGCAATAGTGGGGCACAAATATCTGAAAATAGAGATGCCATAGGGTACAGTGAGTGGGCATAGAAGTGGGAAAATCAGCCTGCCAGTGACAATGTCAAACACAAAACTGTCAATTAAAAGTGAAGTTACACTGTCTTACCTGTGTGTCATTGGAAGTATTGATGAATTATTGCACTTCTGTTGTCCTCATCCTCATCTTCTGCATCCTCATCTTCACTGTCCACAGGGTCCACTGCTGCCACACGCCCATCTCCAGCCTCAGCCTTCTGCAGAAAAGGCACCTGGCGACGTAAGGCAAGGTTGTGCAACATACAGCATGCCACGCTGATCTGGCAGAACTTCTTGGGTGAGTAGCACAGGGACGCACCTGTGAGATGAAGGCACCGAAACCTAGCCTTCAGGAGGCAGAATGTCCTCGCTATAATTTTTTTTGTTCGCCCATGTGCCTCATTGTAACCTTCCTCTGCCATTGTCCTGGGATTCCTCACAGGGGTCAGTAGCCATGAGAGTTTGGGGTAACCAGAGTCACCTGCAAATATTGAGGGACAACTGTGAGCCACACTCTAACCCTTAGGGCCCACACCATACCCATACCCCAACATCTACTGGCTGGGAACCAGGGCTCACCTATTAGCCACTCCCGGTGCCTCTGGAATTGAGCCATCACATATGGGATGCTGCTATTCCTCAGGATAAAGGCATTATGCACAGACCCAGGATACTTTGCATTGACATGGGAGATATACTGGTCCACCAGGCACACTATCTGCACATTCATTGAGTGAAAGCTCTTTCGATTTCGGAACACCTGTTCATTTCTCTGGGAGGACGGGACAAATGCAATATGTGTACCATCAATTGCCCCAATAATGTTGGGGATATGTCCCATTGCATAGAAATCAGCCTTCACTGTGGCAAAATCCTCCACCTGGGGGGAAACAATATAGCTGCGCAGGTGTTTAATCAGGGCAGACAACACTCTGGTCAGCACTATTGAGAACATTGGCTGTGACATTCCTGCTGCCAAGGCCACTGTCACTTGGAAGGAGCCAGTTGCCAGGAAATGGAGCACTGATAGCACTTGCACAAGAGGGGGGAATCCCGGTGGGGTGATGGATAGTAGATATCAGGTCAGTCTCCAATTGGGCACACAGCTCTGTGATTGTGGCCCTGTCCAATCTATAGGTGAGGATAATGTGCCTGTCTTCCATTGTTGCCAAATCCACCAGAGGTCTGTACATGGGGGTTGTCTCCATCTCCTATTCATTTGCAGCGGTTGCAATCTATGGGGCAAAACGGTGAGCAACTGTTCAGTATCTCATATTTCCAAACACTACACTTCATTGCATGTTGTGATTGTAACAGTACATTATTTGATAGGTCCAAATGGTGCTTATGTGTACTGTGAAGCAGTTAGGTGCCATGGCCTGCCCCACCTGAAATGGTGTCTGCCTGTCATGTATGGATGGACATGTGGAAATGAGGTAATTCCGCTGACGTTGTGCGCTGTTGCGGGAGGCGGTCGAGAACCGCCGTGCAACTCCTCACTGGTTATCATTGGGCCCTATGGGTTACAGTAGCCAATGGTGATGTACCCCGGCAGCGACGGTACGCACCGCCGTGGACGTGACCGCCATTTTCTATCTGTTCACTCACTTGCTACCTGACCTTCAACAGGAGAGGACCTACAATACATGTGCTGCTGTGACCTGTGTCTGGAGCCGACCATGGCTCGTGTCAGTGGGGAAAGGGCCCCTGCCTTCACTGCAGCGGAGTTGGAGAGACTGGTGGATGGGGTCCTACACCAGTACTGAATGCAGTATGGGCCTCCAGACCAACAGGTGAGTACACTGTGAGCACGATCCATGGAGCATGAATGCATGGAGTGCTGTATGTGAAGGCCTCATGTAGGGGGTGGTTGGTGGAAGGGCCACAATTCATCCCACAGGCACTCACACAAACACTATCCAGAATCAGACATACCAACATCCACTGCCTCCACTGTGTCCCCCTTCTCCTCGTCATCCACCTCCCTCCCAGTTGCGTCTACACTCACACCTGCATGCACTACATCCTCATCCACTCCCACCATCAGCATCACGCCTATCACTACACGCCCCTAACTGGCAGTCACCAACCCGCCATCCATGCACACGTCCCCTGATTTCTTTCCCAATGTGTCTGTGCCCCCTCCTCCCAAAGTACACAAACGCAAGCACTCAGACACCCAACAGCCATCCACCTCACAACAGCATCCATCCCATGCACCTGCACCCAATCACAGCAGACTGACACCTCCTACAACCACTTTCTCTTCTTCCACTCCCAAACCTTCACCCTCTTTCTGCCCCAATGTCCCTAAGAAGCTTTTCCTCTCCACCATTGACCTCTTCCCTACCACTCCCCCCCGTCCTTCAAGTCGGGCCAGGGTGGTCAGAACCCAGGCGAGCGCCTCAGCCACCCAGTCCACGGCCACACTAGTGTCAACAACTACTCCAGGTGGGAGAGGATACCGGGCACCAGACAGCCATACTGGAAGTATGTCTTCCCCAGGTGCTGCAAGGAAGGCTAAGGAGGCACCACCAACTGTGTTAAGGAAGGGCAAGGAGGCACCCCCAGCTGCTTCAAGGAAAGGCAAGGAGGCACCCCCAGCTGCTTCAAGAAAAGGCAAGGAGGAACCCCCAGCTGCTACATGGAAGGGCAAGTAGGCACCCCCATCTGCTACAGGGAAGGGCAAGGAACAATCCCCGGCTGCTGACAGGAAGGGCAAGGGACCTGCACCAGCAGGCAGGAAGGACTGGAGGTCTGGTGCTGGGACTCATTCGGAGCCCCCACCACCTACTATGGTGGTTTAGCCATCCGAGGCTGCTGGGGAAGGGCTGGAGTCTCCCCCCCACCACCAGCACCGCCACCAGCACCACTGCCAGCAGCAGCAGCCCCAGTGGGCAGCCGTCTGAGGCTGCAGAGGAATGGCTGAAGCATCCCCCCACCACTGGCAGCACCGCCACCAGCACCACTGCCAGCAGCAGCAGCCCCAGTGGGCAGCCATCTGAAGCTCCAGGGGAAGGGGTGGAGCCTCCCCTCATCACTGGCAGCACCGCCACCAGCACCACTGCCAGCAGCAGCCCCAGTGGGCAGCCATCTGAGGCTGCAGGGGAAGGGCTGGAGCCTCCACCCACCACTACCAGCACCGCCACCAGCACCACTGCCACCACTGAGCAGCCATCACCGCCGGCGGACAGTGTGTAGTCCTGCATCCATGGGCTGTTGTGCGGCCTGGCCCCTGCAAATCCTGTGGGTCTGATACCCAGGTGAGAGACTGTGACCTTGCACACCCCAAAATTTGCATCACAGGGCACGATGCCCCCTCCAGAACCAGTGGAAGAGGCCATCCACTCAGCCCATCCTCCACCGGATGAAGCTAACTTTGCACAATGCCCCCTCCAGAACCAGTGGAGAAGCCATCCACCCACCCCATCCTCCACAGGATGAAGTTCACTGGGCACAATGCCCCCCCCCCCAGAACCAGTGGAGAAGCCATCCACCCACCTCATCCTCCACAGGATGAAGCTCACTGGGCACAATGCCCCCTCCAGAACCAGTGGAAGAAGCCATCCACTTGAGAGACTGTGGCCTTGCACTCCCCAGGACCAAGCAGTGGGCAAAACACCCACTAGAGAGACTGTGGCCTTGCACTCCCCAGGACAGCACACAGGGCATGTTGCCCCCTTCAGGACCAGTGGTGTTGTACCATCTTCCGGCTGAGGTGCCCCCCATTCCCTGTCCCCCTGAGGTGCCTGTGTATTTTTGACTTGATGCCCCTGCAGTGTTCTGTCCATGTTGTTGCTGGAGTGAGGTGGGGCCTTGGCCGATGTGTTGTGGCCCTGTGGCCAACGGACATTGAGGACTAGGCAGTGTCCCTACATTTGTAAATATGTACATACGTTTGGATTTTGATGCACTTATTCATAATATTTTATCGAATTACACTCACTTTCTTCAAATCATTATTCCTGAGGGGTACGGGGTAGATATGTTATGTTGCTGCTTCTGGTTGTGTGTATGGTGTTGGGGTGGGAGTGTGTGTGTGCATGTGTGTGTCATTCTCTTTTTCCTCCATCCTCCCTTTTGTGCTAGGCAGAAGTACTCACCGTGGTTGTCTTTGTCGGCGTTGGTGTTCATCATGTAGCAGAAGGTAGATGTGCATGGGAAAAATTTGCGACTCAGGCTCCATGGCGTTGTGGTTGTTCCCTGAGTCTCCAAAGGTGAGTCCTTTGACTTCTGAGTTCTGTTTCCGCAAGACTTTTGATGTTGTTGATACCACCCCTGAAAAGGTGGCAGATAGGCCGGTCATAATAGAGTGTGCAGTACATTGTCTTCCCCCTGGCTGTTGGCGGTTACCACCGTGGTGCTTGTTGATTCCGTCCTGGCGGTCGGTGTGTCAAAGTGGCTGTCTGTCTGAGCAGTTTCCGCCATGGTCATGATTACATTTTTGTTACCGCCGGCCTGTTGGCGGTATTACCGCCGCTTTATTACCGACCTCCAGGGTTGTAATGAGGCCCTCAGTCTCATCTGCATTCATCTGTATACTGAATAGGCCTCCTTGGGCAGGAAGGGTGATGGGGCTCTCTCTTACATTTCAAAGGCCAGTAGCCTGCCCTCCCACAAATGACTAGTAACTCCCCACAGGGATCCTGGCAGAAAGGACTGGGCTGAAAGGAGAACTGGTGAATTTTAAAACTACTATTTGAAGTTTCCCCCACTTCAAAGGCATTTTTGGGTATATAAACTGGGTCCCTGACCCACCAAATCAGACACTTCTGGATCTACACCTGAACTCTGTCAGAGGAACTGCCTGGCTGCACAAAGGACTCATCTGGACTGCTTTGTTGAGACAGACTGCTGCCCTGCTGTTGCCCTGCTGTCTGCTGGCCTCTGACTTTGCTGGAAGGACTCTGCCTTACCCAAAAGTGCTCTCCAAGGTCTTGGATTGAGCTTGCCTCCTGTTCTAAAGTCTCAGGGCCCACAAAGACTTCACCAGTTAGCTAGATTTACAACTTCAGCGACTTCAGCACTGACTTCAGTGACTCCAGCACTGCCGCCGCTGCCTGCTCTGGCTCGGTGGTCCTCCCTGCACACAACGACCTGCAACACAAGTCTGACATCTCATTGACGCCGCTGACGTCATGCAGTGTGATTGCAACACTATGAAGTCGACTCATCTAGTATTGACCGTCTGGAGTCATCAACTCCACCGGTTCACCAGGAATCGACGCCTCACCAGTGATGCTGCACCATCTCTCTCTGCAACTGGATTGAACTGACGCCTTGCCTCGCAGTACAGAACAAACGCCTCACCTCCTTGAATCCCATAAGGGACTGACGCCGCACCGTCTCCACTGACACTTCATCTCCACGATTCCACAACTCCGTGCAATGTCTTTGTTTCTTTGTTTACAAAGGTACTGTACCTGTGAGTTCATGCGACTTTGTGACTGGCGCCTGGGGCGTCTGATTATTAGAGCCAACTTCGTCAACGATGCCCTGATAGCCCTATTTGGAGCTATCGAGTTTCTAAGCACTTTTGTGGAAGTTAATCTTTAAAAATTCATAACTTTGCTGGTGTACATTGGATGTTCATCATTTTAACCTTATTTTATTCAGATAAATATTATCTATTTTTCTAAACATGTGTGGTATATTTTTGTGGTATTTTCACTGTGTTACTGTATAAGTTATTGCACAAATACTTAACACATTTCCTTCTAAGTTAAGCCTGCCTGCCCTGTGCCAAGCTACCAGAGGGTGAGCACAGGATAATTTGGGTTGAGGCATGACTTACCCTGACTAGGATTGTGGTGCCTACTTGGACCAGGGTGTATACCTCTGCCAAATAGAGACCCAATTTCTAACAAGGATGATGCCGATGTTTTGTGAGTGGCCAGATAGAGTGGGTGTTGGACCGAGTTCTGATGGTCACCAGCTATGGTCCTACATGAAGCTGTTCCTCCCGATGATCAGGACTTCCACATTGTCGGTGTTTAGTTTGAGGCAGCTGCCTTTCATCCATGTTGATATGTTGGTCATGGCATTGCGGAAGTTGGTTTTGGCGCTGTGGTGGTCCTCAGTGAGCAAGAGGATCAGTTGGGTCTTATTGACCTTGGGAGAATATGTTGAGTCCGTGGGATCTGGCAATGTCTGTGAGGGGGTTTGTGTAGAAGTTGAAAAGAGTGGAGCTGAGAGAAGATCCTTGGGGTATTCTGCAGGTGATGGTCTTGTGTGCGGAGGTGAAAGTAGGAAGGTGGATGCTCTGAGTGCAGCCTGAGACGAATGAGGTGATCCACTTGAGGGCTTTTGTTGAATGCCTATGTTGTGGAGTCTGCTGAGGAGAGTGTGGTGGGAGACTGTGTCAAATACCACAGAGAGGTTCAGGAGGATTACAGCTGCCATTTCTCCTCAGTCAAGGAGGGTCCTCATGTTATCCGTGGCAGCAATTAGTGTGGTCTTGGGGTATTCGGTAAGTTGTTGGTTGATGGCCTTCTCAAGTACTTTGGCAGGGTAGGGGAGCAGGATGATTGGTCTGTAATTGTTTAGGTTGCTGGGGTCAGCGGAAGATTTCTTTAGGAGGGGTCTGCCTTCTGTGTGATTCCATCCATCCAGGAAGGTTGCCATGGTGATGGAGGTGTTGAGGATGCTGGTTAATTCCGTGCTGATAGTGTTAGTTCCAAGGTTGAAGTGATGGTGGGGGCAGGGCTCAGTGGGTGCCACTGAGTTGATGGACGACATGATGGCTGTGGTAGTCTGTGTGGTGATTGGGGCCCAGGTGGTTATCATGTGGTTGGTGTTTGCTGTTTGAGTGAGGTTGTCTAGGCTAGAAGTGGCAGGTTGGGGGTCGAAGTTGTTGTAGATGGTGATCTTGCAGTGGAAGTAGTCTGAGAGGGTGTCGCATGTTGGCTGTCGGGTTGGAGAATTCCTTGGTGATTTTGAGGAGTTTTTTTGTGTGGCTGGCTGTGGTGATGAAATGGGAGGTGATTGCTGCTCTATTGACTGACTTGATGTAGTGGTGGTAGTTGTTAAGGGCTGCCTTGTGAGCTGCTCTGTCAGAGGGGTCATTCACTGTTGTTTTTCAAGTCTGCAGCAGTTGCTTTTGGTGTTTCTGAGCACCGGATAGTACCATCTCACTTGCTGGGAGTGTTCTTTTTTTTTGCTGGTTTCAGAGGGGCTACTCTGTTGATGCATCTGGTGATCCAGGTGGTGAAGTTCTGGATGGCCTGGTTGGGGGTCTGCCATGGACTCGGGTTGTGAGGTGCCTAGGGACTGTGTCCATAGGGTCCTGCTTACCTTGCCCAGGCTTTGGTTAGGGGTGCTTGGTTTTTTGGAGATGATGTGCTGGGCGTTGGAGATGGTTCAGTGGATGATGTAGTGGTCGAACTAGGTGAGTTCAGTTACGTGGGTGAATTTGATTCTATTGCTGGAAGTAAAGATGCCATCAAGTGTGTGACCAGCTTTGTGCGTGGGTTTGCTGACCAGTTGGATGAGGACGATGTTGCTGAGGTTCTCCAGGAGAGAGGTGGAGTTGACGTCGTTGGTGTCATTGAGGTGGAAATCGAGGTCGCTGAGTAGGACGTAATAAAGGGAGTCGATGGTTAGGGGAACAAGGAGGTTGGCGGTGGTGTTGCAGAAAGCTGGACATGGTCCCAGGGGTCTGTACACGAGGGTGCCTCACATCATGGTGTTGGCATCGGTCTGGAGTCGGAAGTTGTGGTGTTCCATAAGGGGTTTGGGTCGTCATCGGTGATGATGCATTGGATGGTTTCCTTGAATTTGATGGCAATGCCTCCACAGTGTTTGTTTGTGTAGTCTCAGTGTATCATCTTGTAGCTGTCAGGGGTGGGTGTGGCAATGTCAAGGTTTGAGGCAGGGTTTAGGCATGTTTTGGTGATGAAGGCGATGTCCGGCTCTTAGGTGGTGATGGTGTCCCAGATTTCCGTGGCCTGTTTGCATAGGGAGCGGGTGTTGAGTAGGATGCACTGGGGCAGGTTCTGGGCTCTTTGTAGTCCTCTGCGTGGGTGCGATATGGGCATCAGAGTGGGCCCGAGTTTCAGGAGAAGCAGCACTGTCAGCAGCTGAAGGGTCCTTTGGTCGATTGTGGGGAGGCCGTAAAGCAGATGTTGTTGTGGAGTCCAATGTTCGGGCCTGGAGCTACTTAGTGGTGTAATGGTAGAAAGTGGGAGGACAAGGGATCCTGGGGCTGGGTGTGGTCCAGGTACATACCTTGTGAGGCTGTGCAGTGGCCTCCATTAAAAGTCTTGGGGGTGGGTGGGGCAAGGGTGGGAGGCGGGATGACGGGAGCGGCATAGACGGGAAAAGAGCATCAGCAGATGTGAGCAAAGGGGAATGTGGTTGGAGCTGTCAAGTGGCATTAAGGCCTAGGAACAGCTGGGGAACTGTGGCTGGCTCAAGGAAGTCAGGCACTGCTCATCCACACTGTGCAGTGGCCTCCATTAAATGTCCTGGGAGGTGGGAGGGGCAAGGGCCGGGGATGGGAGGGCAGGAGCAGCAGAGCTAGGAAGAGAACGTCAGCAGATGAGAGGAATGTGGGCAGAGCTGTCAAGCGGCAGGAATTCCTAGGAGTGGCTGGGGAGCTGTGGCTGGCCCAAGGAGGTCAGGCACTGCTCATCCACACCATGCAGCAGCCTTCAATAAATGTCCTAGGAGATGGGAGGGGCAGGGTTTGGAGGTGGGAGGGTAGGAGCAGCAGAGTTGAGAAAGAGCATCAGCAGACAAGAGCAAAGAGGAATGCTGGTGGAGCTGTCAAGCTGGAGGAAGACCTGTGAGTGGCTGGGGAGCTGTGGCCAGCCTAAGGAGGTCAGTCACTGCCCATCCAGGCTGTGCAGCTGCCAAAGCTCCAGCTAGGAAGTGTTGGCAGCCGTTTTGAGATTCTGCTTCAGTCTAAAAAAAAAAGAAAAAAAAGAAAAGGTGGCATGGTGCTGTTACCCTACCCCCCTGTAGAGGGTTAAAACTATTTTTTTAAAATCTCTGCAACAATTTCAATTAATCCACAAATTTTGCATATCTTTTTTATTTTATTTTATAAAAACAAGCGTGGTCTATTGCACTTGCCTTTAATATTGACCCTGGGAGGCCCAGGTCCCAGCTAAGAAGAAGCACAAGGACAGCCTCCTACGGCTTATCAAAGCCGCAGGGGCTGATACCTTCCTGGGGCACTGTATATTTTGTATGAGGGAGGGGCCTGCACAGCACCCCCACATCCCAGGGACTGTCACCTCCATCTCCCCGGAGCAAAATTTAATGAAGGAGGGGGCCTCATGGCCCCCCATGTAGAGCAATAGATGGACCTGGGGACTGCTACCCCCTGGAGCTGGCTCCTTCTACCTCCTGAGGTGCCCAACCTCAGGAGAGAGCTGTTTGCTTTTGCTTGGTGGGAGCTGACAGCTCCCACCAAGCAAAAACAAACATAACTACGCTGTCAGGAAGCAGGAGCTGTCAACTTTCACTTGCTGAAAGCAAAGTTTTCATCTCTTTCCCTGCACCCAAACATGCATGCATATACAACAAGGAAGCCTCCATTTAAGGCAGCTCGCTGCTTGCAGGAGCTATGCCAGCTCCCGTAGGACAAAGAAGATGGCTCGGACCACAGGGGCCATAGAGTGTCACCCGCGGTCTCCAAAATATATATTTTAATTTTCAAGGTGGAACTGCAGATTTGCAGTTCCACCTTGAAAATTATCAGATTAAGATGAACAAGGAACAATCACATTGGCAAAGTTACAGACATATGCCCTCATTGCAACCCTGGAGGTCGGTGATAAAGTGGCTGTAATACTGCCAACAGGCCAGCAGTAAAAAAAATGGAATTTTGACCACAGCGGAAACTGCCAACACAGGCAGCAACTTTAACACACCAACCGCCACTGGGGTAGCAACAAACACCGCAGCGGTAACCGCCAATAGCCAGGCGAAGACAATGTACTGCCCACAGTATTACAACAAGCCAACCCGCCAGCTTTTCTGGGGCGGTACCAAAGCTATCAAAAGCACGACAGAAACAGAACACGGAAGGGAAACGACTCACCTCTCGACACTCAAGGAAGAACCACGGCGCCATGGAGCCCGAACTGCAGGTGTTTCCCATGCTGGTATACCTCCTCCTATACCAGGAATATGAACAGCAGCGAAGAAGACCACTGTGAGTACCGCACCTAGCACACAAGGAAGGGGGGAGGAAAAAGAGAGTGACACACACACGCAACAACCCCACCCCCACCCACAACAACATACACACAAACAGATGCAACAACAGTGCAAATCCACCCTGTACCCCTCAGGAATAATGCAAGGACAAAAGGAAGAGAGTAAAGTCAGTGTAATAATATACATTTCAAGAAATATGTCCTCAAATCACAAAACAGTATCTACAATACATACAAATAGAGGGACAATGCCCAGTCCAAAATGTCCATGGCCCACAGGGCCATATCACATAGGCAAAGGCCACACTTGACTCCTGCCTCAATACGGAGAGAACATTGCTGGGGCATCAGGTTGAAAATACACAGGCAGCTCAGGGGGAAGGGGGGGCACCTCAGCGGGAAGATGGTAAAACGCCACTGCTCCTGGAGGGGGCTACATGCCCTGTGCGATGTCCTGGGAGTGCAAAGCCACAGTCTCTCTAGTGGGTGGTTTGCCCACTGCTTGATCCTGGGGAGTGCAAAGCCACAGTCTCTCTAATGGATGGCTTCTCCACTGGTTCTGGAGGGGGCTTTCTGCCTAGTGTGCTTCATCCTGCAAGGAGGGGGTCAGTGGATGCCTTCTTTCACTGGTTTTGGAGGGGGCTTTGTGCCCAGTGTGTTTCATCCTGGCAAGGAGGGGGTCAGTGGATGCCTTCTTCCACTGGGTCTGGAGGGGGCTTTCTGTCCAGTGTGCTTCATCCTGGCAAGGAGGGGGTCAGTGGATGCTTTCTTCCACTGGTTCTGGAGGGGGCTTTGTGCCCACTGTGCTTCATCCTGTCAAGGAGGGGGTCAGTGGATGTCTTCTTCCACTGGTTCTGGAGGGGGCTTTGTGGCCAGCGATGCAGATCTTGAATGGTGCAAGGTCACAGTCTCTCACCTGGGTTTCACACCTACAGTTGTTGCAGGGGCCAGGATGCACTACAGCCCATGTAGGCACGACTACACACTGCCTGCAGGCAGTGACGGCTGCTCAGTGGTGTCTGTGGCGCTGCTGGCAGTGGTGGGTGGAGGCTTCAGCCCTTCCCCTGAAGCCTCGGACGGCTGCCCACTGGGGTTGCTGCCGGAAGTGGTGCTGGTGGCGGTGCTGGCAGTGGTGGGGGGAGGATCCAGCCCTTCCCCTGCAGCCTCGAATGGCTGCCCACTGGGGCAGCTGCTGCTGGCAGTGGTGCTGGCAGTGGTGCTGGTGGTGGTGCTGGCAGTGGTGGGAGAGGCTCCAGCCCTTCCCTAGCAGCCTCGGACGGCAGAAGTGCCATGGCTGGTGTTGTTTGCCCAGAAGCTGCTCCATCACCAGGCACCAGATCCATCCTGCCTGCAGTATCTGTGCCTTTTTCATTGCCCCTGGCAGATGGTGTTCCCTTCCTGCCCTTGGCAGCTGGTGGTGCCTCCTTGATTCTGGAAGCTTGTGTTCCCTTCCTGCCCTTGGCAGATGGTGGTGCCTCCTTGCTACTGGCAGCTGGTCTTCCCTTCCTGCCCTTGGTGTATGGTGGTGCCTCCTTGTCCTTGACAGCTGGTTGTGCCTCCTTGCCCTTGCCAGCTGGGGGTGCCTCCTTGCCCTTGCTAGCTGGTGGTGCCTCCTTGCCCTTGCTAGCTGGTGGTGCCTCCTTGCCCTTGGCAGCTGGTGGACCCTTCTTGCCCTTGGCAGCTGCTGCAGGCACACTGGCAGTGCTGACGGGTGTCACCTTTGAGCCTCTCACACCTGCAGTAGCTGCAGAAACTACAATGGCCGTGGACTGGGTGGCTGAGGTGCTGGCCTGGGTTCTGCCCACCCTGGCCCGAAGTGAATGACGGGGGGAGAGGGGCAGGGAATAGGTCAAGGGTGGAGAGGAAAAGCCTTTTAGGGGCACTGAGGCTGGAAGAGGGTGAAGGTTTGGGAGTGAAGGAAGAGGGAGTGGTGGTAGGAGGTGTCTGTCTGCTGTGTTTGGGTGCAGGTGCATGGGCTGGATGCTGTTGTGAGGTCGATGGCTGTTGGGTGTCTGAGTGCTTGCGTTTGTGTACTTTGGGAGGAGGGGGCACAGACACAGTGGGTTAGGACACAGGGGATGTGTGCATGGATGTGGGGGTGGTGACTGCCAGTGAGGGGTGTGTAGTGATAAGCGTGATGGCAGTGGAGGTAGTGAATGAGGATGTAGTGCATGCAGGTGTGATGGAGACACTACTGGGAGGGTCAAGGAGGAGGAGGGGGACACAGTTGAGGCAGTGGATGTTGATGTGTCTGCATCTGGATGGTGCTTGTGTGAGTGCCTGGGGGATGAAGTGTGGTGCTTGTGTTTGCCTGAGCCACTCCTGTGTGTTGATTTGGGTGCCTGCTGGTCTGAAGGTGTGCTTGGGATAGGCTGGGTTTGAGGGAAATGGGACTGGGTAGAGGAAGTTGGAGTGGGAGGCTAGAGACAGGGACAATGGCTGCCATCAGGGAGTTGGTCAGAACCTGGAATGATCTCTGTTGGGCCGCCATTCCAGAGTGAATGCCTTCCAGGAATGCACTTGTTTTTGCAAATGCCCTGCCAGACCCTCAATGGCATTCAGTATGGTTGACTGCCCAACAGAGATTGATCGCAGGGTAGGCCACCGCCAGGATGCGGAACATCAGGGGGGTCAGGGTACGAACGGCACCCCTTCCTCGATGGGAGGCCAGCCCCAGCTGGGCCTCTGCTGCCTTACTTGCCCAGCGGTGCAGGTCCTCCCATCGTTTGCAACAGTGGGTGCTCTGCCTGCCAAAGTCCCCCAGGGTTTACCTCCTTGGTGATGGCACGCCAAATACCTTTTTTTCTGATGGGTGCTGACCTGCAGAAACTAATACATAGGAAAAGGTATTAGGCATACCGTCTGGCCTGTTACACTCATGGCCCACCATATCCCTTCCATCCCCTTACGCACAGACATTGCCCACCATGCATGCAGCACTCAGCCCAGGAACCCTCAGCCACCCCCTCTACAGGACGCTTACACACACAGCACTCCATACATTCATGCCCCATGCATCGTGCACACAGTGTACTCATCTGTTGGTCTGGAGGACCATAAAGTAAACAATACTGGGGTAGGACGCCATCCACTAGTCTCTCCAACTCCTCCGAAGTGAAGGCAGGGGCCCTTTCCCTAGACACTCAAGCCGTGGTCGCTTCCAGACACGGGTCACAGCAGCACTTGCAATGTAGGTCCTCTCCTGTTGAAGGTCAGGTAGCAAGTGAGTGAACAGATAGAAAATGGTGGTCACGTCCGCGGTGGTGCGTACCGTCACTGCCTGTGCACATTACCATTAACTCATGGAACCCTTATGCCCCAATGATAACCAATGAGGTGTTACACAGCGGTTGTCGACTGCCTCCCGCAACGGCGCACAATGTCAGAGGAGTTACATAATTTCCACTTGTCACTCCTCACAGGTCAGGCACCTGCCATTTCAGGGGGGAACAGGCCATGGCACCTAACTGCATCGCAGCAGACATAGGCACATCAACGGACCTACACGTTCACATACTGTTTCTGTCACAAAATGCAAGGCATATTACTCTGAGGATATCTTTGAATAGGACCATCTGCTCACCATTTTTCTCCCTAGAGTTCAACCGCTGAGGATGAATAGGAGATGGAGACAAACCCCTGTGTACAGACCCCTGGTGGACCTGGAGACAATGGAGGACAGGCACATTATCCTAACCTACAGACTTCATAGGGCCACAATCCAAGAGCTGTGTGCCCAATTGGAGCCAGACCTGTTTTCAGCTATCTGCCACCCCACTGGGATCCCCCCTCTTGTGCAAGTCCTGTCAGTGCTCCATTTCTTGGCAAGTGGCTCCTTCCAAGGGACAGTGGCCATGGCAGCAGGGATGTCACAGCCTATGTTCTCAAACGTGCTGACCAGAGTGTTGTCAGCTCTGATAAAACACATGCGCAGCTAAATCGTATTCCCCCAGGTGGAGGATTTGGCCACAGCGACTTCTATGCACTGGGACATATCCCCAACATCATTGGTGCTTTTGATGCTACACATATTGCCTTTGTCCCCCCCCTCCCAGAGAAATGAACAGGTGTTCAGAAATCGAAAGAGCTTTCACTCTCTGATTGTGCTGATAGTGTGCCTGGTGGACCAGTACATCTCCCATGTGAATGCAAAGTATCCTGACTCTGTGCATGATGCCTTTATCTTGAGGAATAGCAGCATTCCTTAAGTGATGGATCAACTCCAGAGGCGCAGGGTGTGGCTAATAAGTGAGTCCATGGTCCCCACCCAGTGTCTGTTGGTATATGGGTATGGGTTTGGACCTAAGGGTGAGTATCTGGCTAACAGGTATCCCTCGATATTTACAGGTGACTCTGGTTACCCCAACCTCTCATGGCTACTGACCCCAGTGAGGAATGCCAGGACAAGAGCAGAGGAACTTTACAATGAGGCACATGGGCAAATAAGGAGGATCATTGAGCGCACCTTTGGCCTCCTAGAGGCCATATTCCGGTGCCTCCATCTGACAGGTGGATTCCTGTGCTACTCACCAAAGAAGGTCTGCCAGATCAATGTTGCATGTTGCATGTTGCATGTTGCACAACCTGGCCTAGAGACGCCAGGTGCCTTTTCTGCAGGAGGATGAGGCTGGAGATGGTTGTGGGGCAGTGGTGGAGCCTGTGGACAGTGACGAAGAGGAAGCAGAGGAAGAGGATGTGGACAACAGAACAACCATAATTCAAAAGTACTTCCAGTGACACACAGGTAAGACACTGTAACTTCACCTTCCATTGCAGTTTTGTGTTGGACATTGTACATGGCAGGCTGATTTTCCCAATTCTATGGCCACTTACTGTACCCTTTGGCATCTCTATTTTCAGATATCTGTGCCCCACTCTGGCTCCTGGTGTGTTTACTGCTGCCCACTACAGGTCATACCTTTGTATACATTACTGTAGAGTTGAATTGCAATGTTTGCAGCTTGTTAAACGAATACATATTTCAGTCGACAGACTCCATACTTGTATTTGTTCAAAGGGTGTTTATTTGGGTGCTAATAAGTGGAGTGGGTATTGCAATGGTCTGGGTTGCTGATGGAGGAAAGTCCAGGATAGAGTCCAGTCTATTGGTATCACAGGTGCATTGTCCAAGGGGGCATAGGAAGGGGAGCAATGGCAGTTCAAGGTGGACATGGTGACAGAGTGGGACACAAGGGTGACAATCAGGAGAGTCTTATTTCCTGGCGGGGGTCTTGGCAATGTTCTCTGGCTTCTGCCTGGATGACAGGGACCTTTTGCGTGGTGGTTCTCCTTCTGCAGGGGGAGGGGTGCTGGTGGCCTGTTGTCCCTGTGGCGGGTCCTCCTGTCCACTAGTGGAGGTGGAAAGCTGTTCATCGGTTTGGCTAGTGTCAGGTGCCCGTTGGTGTGCCACTGCCTCCCTCATGGTGTTGGCCATGTCTGCCAGCATCCCTGCAATGGTGACCAGGGTGGTGTGAATGTCCCTCAGGTCCTCCCTGATCCCCAGGTACTGTCCCCCCTGCAGCCGCTGGGTCTCCTGCAACTTGTCCAGTATCTGGCCCATCGTCTCTTGGGAATGGTGGAATGCTCCCAGGATGTTGGTGAGTGCCTCCTGGAGAGTGGGTTCCCTGGGCCTGTCCTCCCCTGTCGCACAGCAGTCCTCCCAGCTTCCCTGTTGTCCTGTGCCTCTGTCCCCTGAACCTTGTGCCTACTGCTGCTGACCCCAGGTCCCTGATCGTCCTGTGTTTGTGGGGTTGCCTGGGGTCCCTGTAGTGGTGGACACACTGCTGATTGATGTGTCCTGGGGAGAGAGGTTTGGGCCCTCTGGGTGGGTGCTGTGGTGGTATTTCCTGAGGGGGGAGGCTCTGTGGTGGTATGGGACTATGCCTGGGTAACTGACTGTCCAGAGGTCCCTGATGGGCCAGGTTGGTCATCCATACCCAGGCGTGCAGAGCTGCTGTCATCACTGTGGGCCTCTTCTGTAGGGGGACTGGATGTTGCTGACACCTCCTCTCCGGTGACGTTGTGTGGGGGTCCTCTGGGTATGTGAAAGCAGTGTTATTGTTACTGCGTGTGACATCTTGTGCATGGGTATTTTTCCCTCTATGGTTGTTATTACCAAGGCAGCTTTGGCCTGTGTGAGTTGTAATTTCGTTGGCTAAGTGATTGTTACTAGTGTGCATGCTGGGGTGAAGGGTGTCCATGCAGGGCTGTGAGTGGTGTCCATGCATTGGTGGTGCATGCAGTGCTGGTTACTGGGATGGGTGGGTTGTGATGGTGGGGTATATGTGAGGTTGTGGGGTGATGGGGGTGAGGATAGGGGTGGAGGTATGTGATGGCATGCAGGTAGGAGGATGAAAGTAGTAAAGATTTGACTAACCAGAGTTGATTCCTCCTGCTACTCCTGCCAGGCCCTCAGGATGCATGATTGCCAAGACTTGCTCCTCACATGCTGTTAATTGTGTGGGAGGAGGTGGGGGTCCACCGCCAGTCTTCTGTACAGCTATCTGGTGTCTTGCAACCACAGAATGCACCTTCCCCCATAAGTCGTTCCACCTCTTCCTGATGTCATCCCTTATTTTGGAGGGATGTCCTATGGCGTTGACCCTGTCCACGACTCTCCACCATAGCTCCATCTTCCTAGCAATGAACGTCTGCTGCACCTGTGATCCGAATAGCTGTGGCTCTACCCAGATGATTTCCTCCACCATGACCCTTAGATCCTCCTCAGAGAATCTGGGGTGTCGTTGTGGTGCCATGGTTGTAGTGTGAGTGGTGTGTGTGAGGGTGTGTGGGGTGATGTGTTGGGGTGTGTGCTGTGAGGTGCGTGGGTGGTGTATCGGTGATGGTGTTCTGTGGCTCTTGTTCTGTGGGTGCTCCTGGCTTGTCTTTCTCTCTCTGTTGTAAATAGTTTGTAGTGGTAAAGGGTTGTGGGTAATGTGGGTGTGTGTTTTATAGTGGTTTGTGGGTGTGGTGTGTGTATGTGTGTCAGGTGTGTGTAGTTTGAATTGTCCAATGTAGTGTTGTTTTGTTATTGTGTGTGTATTTTGAGCGCAGCGGTATGTACCGCCAATGGTTTACAACGGTTGAATGTCCGCAGCGGTGATTCGTGGGTCATAATGCTGTGGGTGTATTCCTGTTGGCGTAACGGTTTGGGTTTTGGCACCGCCAGGTTACCATTGGCCTTTGGGCTGACAGACTTGTGTGTGGGGCTGTATAGTGGCGAATTTCTATGTGTCGGTATACCGTCACAGTATGTTGGCGGCAGTTATCATGGCAGTAAGCAGCACTTACCGCCATTGTCATAATGAGGGCCATAATGTCACTGGAGACATTTCCTTGGTGTCCTCTATGCAGCTGTAGTATAGGATATACACTATACATTTACCCAATGAGTTGGCACTTACTGATTATCCAGTAGAAAGTACTCCATTTGGGTCAACATTTTGCACAAAATAGTGGCCTCTTTGATAAGCACACAGGGCAGGATTCATTCTGGCATGATGCTCGCCTCACAGAAGTTAAACCTCAACAGGAAGCACTCACAGATATAAACAAAGCAGGTGTCCAAGTTGAAGCTCCATTACTGTAAAGTACTAATCATCCTAACTTTATACCAAGGCCAAGGCAACGAAAGTGCGTTTTCTGTGCATTTCCATCCTGAAACGTTTTCTGAAATCCTTGATGGAGGTGTTTGCATCTTTGTCTTTTTCAAGCTCAATTTCTCATGTAGTGACTGTGACAAGTGGGTTCTTTCTTGTCAACTGCTGCTGAGACTGAACCCCAACCCTGCTGGCTGTGTGCAACATGGGATTGGGTGGTTACATGGGGTTGGCTGAAGGGCCTATTTGCAGGCCAGGCCTTGTGGCTAACGCCCCATGCACAGCCAAAGGCCATGTGCCACACAGGGTTGGGCGATTATAGGGGGTTGTCTGCAGGGCCTCACCGTGGCAAACCCCCACCACACACAGCTGAAGGCCATGCACAAAGTGGGGTTGAGTGATTATAGAGGGTTGTTCCCAGGGCATGGCCTGCAGCCAACCTCCCCCATGTATGGCCATAGGCCGTGCACAGCAGTGGTTGAATTAACATACAGTAATTCAAATAATTTTATATTTAAAAAATCATGAAAATTCACTACAGGGACGTCATTGTTAGGCTCATCTTGAATGTACAAAACCATAGAAATTCACCTGTTATAGTTATCCCAAGTAACTATAACTCTTTCCCTAAGGTAACTATGACTCGCACTTCGCCATGCACTCCTACTTACCGCACAAATTACAGCACTCATGACATCTTTGATAACATGATTGATAAAATCAATGTAATATTTGCAGTAAACTTTTTCACAAAAAAACTTTGCGCGGCAGAGATAAGCAAATCTCTGCAAAAATGTTTTCAAAAACAAGTGCAGTCTCCTGTGCTTGCTTTTACTTCAGCCCCTGGGTTGGTCAGTTCCCGGGGACAAATTTGAATTAGTATATTAGGGATAAGGCACACACAGCCCTACTTCCCATGGCTGATTTCGGCCCAGGGACTGCAGACTCCACAGAGAAGGCTAATCTAATGTAAGGGGGAGGGGGCTGTGCATCCGCCCTCCCCACGCTCTTTACGGCCCTGGGGACCAATATCTCCCTGGGGCAAAGCCTATGTTTTTAAGGGGAGTGAGGCTGCATGGGCCACCTTGTGGTCCCTATTCTGCCCTGGGGAGCACCACCTTCCCGGAGTCAGGACAATTTTTCTCAGGGTCCCTGGGGCCAGAATTTACCTGAGATTTATTGTCCCCAAGGCCCCCTCCCCTTTTATTAATTGGGTGGGCCCTGGCGGATGGAGTCCCCGGTGCCATTGTTGGCCCATAAAGGGGGTCTGCGTGCCACCCTCCTGGGTTGCCTGCATGGAGGTGGTGGGACACAGGGACCAGTGGCAGGCCAGGCCCTGTGGCTGACCAAACCGAGCATTGTGAAAGGCCATGCAAGGCATGGGGTAGGTACCTGCAGGGGGTAGGCTGCTGGGCCTGACCGAAGCAGGGTTTGGTGCCTATGGGGTCCCTGGGTCCCACTGTGCTCAGCCTATGCCTATGGGGATTTTCTCTGCGGCCAACCCCCACCACAGGCTGTGTGCAGCGGGTTTGGATTAACATAAAGCAATCACATATTACTTAACATTAAGAAAACCCTAGAAATTCACTGAAAAAACAAAGGTTACATGGACTTTATAGTTAAGAAATAGAATTTTAAAAATCTTAGAAAGTCACAAAAAACCATAGGTTAGGGGGTTATCACTCTTAATGTCCACCAGAGTACCCTTTTAAAATGCTAATGTCTCAAAAACTACTGAATGGACACATCAAAAAAGCACATTCCTTGACTGAAGTTCTAACTTTCTGCCAAGTTCAGTGTAATATCTTTCAGACATTTTATCTGTACCAGTAAGCAATCATTCCATGGGAAATCACACTTTTGGGTAATTCCCTTTTGTCTGAGATGGGGGCGTGAGTTATAGTTAACTTAGGGCACGAATTTAGGTGGTCATTCCAACCCTGGCGGGCGGTGTTAAAGCGGCGGCCAGACCGCAAACAGGCTGGCGGGCAAAGAAATGGAATTCCGACCCTGGCGGAAACTGCCAACAGCGACCGCCACATCAACACACCGCCCGCCACGGCGGTACAAACAAACAACGCGGCGGTCACCGCCAACAGACAGGCGGGAGACAATGTACCGCCCACTGTATCACAACCTACCAATCCGCCACCTTTTCCGGGGCGGTAGCCCCGCCGATAAAAACACGGCAGAAACAGCAATTTCGAAGGGAAAACGCTCACCTCCATACAGCCCAAGAGGAATCAGGACAGCATGGAACTCGAACTCCACATACTCCCAGCGATAGTCTTCCTGCTCCTCTTCCAGGAGCTCGAACGCCGGCGCAGAAGACAACGGTGAGTACTGTACCTACGATACAGGGGAGGGGGGAGGGGAAATTATCACGGGTACACACATACGCGACACACCCACCCTCACCCACTACAACACACACATCAATGCATAGCAACACATCAGAGTGACACCCCCCGGAAGAATGCAAAGACAAAAGGAAATGATTCTAAACATTGGAATATATTGTATTACTGCCAAAAAAATATATATACACATCAAAAACTCTTATATACATAAATGTGCAAGTCCAAGCATTGTAGCAGGCATTGTTCGTGGACCACTGGGCCCAAATCACATGGGCAAAGCCCACACAGGATACCTGACTCCAACGGAGAGAACACTGCAGGGGCATCATATAGCAAAACTACAGGCACCTCAGGGGGAAGGGAAGGGGGGGACCTCAGCCAGATGAGTGCACGACGCCAGATCCACGAGGGGCCTCCATGCCCACTGTTCAATCCTGGGGAGTGCAAAGCCACAGTCTCACAAGTCCAGACAGTGGGTGGGCTGCCCACTGTTACATCCTGGGGAGTGCAAAGCCACAGTCTCACAAGTGGATAACAGTCTCTACTGGTTCTGGAAGGGGCCTGGTGCCCAGAGTGCTTAGTGCAGCCCTGCCCGACACAGATGCAGGCCAGCCCCTGCCGCTCATGGGCCAGCGGTACTTGAGATGAAGGGCCCAGTTCAGCGGTGCTTGAGACGGCGGTGCCCAGTGCAGCGGTGCTTGAGACGGCGGTGCCCAGTTCAGCAGTGCTTGAGATGAAGGGTCCAGTTCAGCGGTGCTTGAGACAGCGGTGCCCAGTTCAGCGGTACTTGAGATGAAGGGCCCAGTGCAGCGGTGCTTGAGATGGCGGTGCCCAGATCAGCGGTGCTTGAGATGAAGGGCCCAGTTCAGCGGTGCTTGAGACGGCGGTGCCCAGTTCAGCGGTGCTTGAGACGGCGGTGCCCAGTTTAGCGGTGCTTGAGATGAAGGGCCCAGTTCAGCGGTGCTTGAGACGGCGGTGCAAAGTTCAGCGGTGCTTGAGACGGCGGTGCCCAGTTCACCGGTGCTTGAGATGAAGGGCCCAGTTCAGCGGTGCTTGAGACGGCGGTGCCCAGTTCAGCGGTGCTTGAGACGGCGGTGCCCAGTGCAGCGGTGCTTGAGACGGCGGTGCCCAGTTCAGCGGTGCTTGAGATGAAGGGCCCAGTGCAGCGGTGCTTGAGATGAAGGGCCCAGTTCAGCGATGCTTGAGACGGCGGTGCCCAGTTCAGCGGTGCTTGAGACGGCGGTGCCCAGTTCAGCGGTGCTTGAGATGAAGGGCCCAGTACAGCGGTGCTTGAGACGGCGGTGCCCAGTGCAGCGGTGCTTGAGACGGCGGTGCCCAGTTCAGCGGTGCTTGAGATGAAGGGCCCAGTTCAGCGGTGCTTGAGACGGCGGTGCCCAGTTCAGCGGTGCTTGAGACGGCAGTGCCCAGTTCAGCGGTGCTTGAGATGAAGGGCCCAGTTCAGCGGTGCTTGAGACGAAGGGCCCAGTTCAGCGGTGCTTGAGACGGCGGTGCCCAGTTCAGCGGTGCTTGAGATGAAGGGCCCAGTTCAGCGGTGCTTGAGACGGCGGTGCCCAGTAGCGGTGCTTGAGACGGCGGTGCCCAGTTCAGCGGTCTTGAGATGAAGGGCCCAGTGCAGCGGATCCGGCCATGGCGGGGAGGTCATTTGCCACCTGTCCTGTGGCTGGCGGGCCCTCTTGCCCATCTGTCCTACGGCTGGCGGGGCCCTCCTGGGCAGCTGTGCCGGGCCTGTTGGTGGCCTCCTGCCCACCTGGGATGGAGCTGGTGGGGCCCTCCTGGCCAGCTGGGCTGATGGCGGTGTTGTTGGGCGTGCTGCCCTTCCCAGCCTTCCCTGATCGCCTGTGGCCCTTCCCCACCTTGGGCGGTGTGCCAGCTGTCTCCACACTTCCTGCCGGAGCCATGGTAGGGGTTTTAGTCCCTGGTGTTTTCCCCCTCTCGCGCCGGCCACTGCCTATCTTGGGATGTTTCTCTGGGGGTGGGCTGCCCGTGCCTTGGCTTCGTACCGAACTGGCTGCCCTGGAGGGTGGGGCACTCCACAGTCCATGGCAGACTGTGATGACAGGGGCCGGTTTTGTCGTGGCTGAGGTGCTGACTGTAGTCCTATGACATGGACGGGGTGGGGGAGTTGGGGGAAAGAGGTTGAGTTTGGACAGGAAAAACTTTTTAGGAGCAGTGGGACGGGTAGGTGTAGTGGGTATGGGAGTGGAGGAAGAGGTTGTGGTTGTAGGAGTTGTAAGTTTGGTGTCTTTGGGTGCAGGTGCTTGGGCTGGAGGCTGTCGTGAGGTGGATGGCTGTTGGGTGGGTGGCTGCCTGCGTTTGTGTATCTTGGAAGAGGGGGTCACAGACACACTGGGAGAGGACACAGGGGACGTGTAAATGGCAGTGGGGGTGGTGACTGCACGTGTGTGTGGTGTTTTGGTGTGTGTGGTGCTGAGGGACATAGTGGCTGAAGATGTTGTGCATGCAGGTGTGAGTGGAGACGTGACAGGGAGGGAGGAGGGAGACGAGGAGGAGGGGGACACAGTGGAGGCAGTGGGTGTTGGTATGTCTGTATGTGGATGTTGCTTGGGTGAATGCCTGTGTGATGTGTGGTGCTTATGTTTGCCTGAGCTTCCCTTGGGTGTTGAGGTGTGTGCAGGCTGGTCTGATGGTGTGTCTGGGATAGGCAGAGGTACAGGTGATAGGGTATGGGTGGAGGAAGTTGGAGGGGGGAGGCTAGAGACAGGGACAATGGCTGCCATCAGTGCTGAGGCCAGAGTCTGGAACGATCGCTGAAGGGCAGCCTGACCAGAATGAATTCCCTCCAGGTATGCATTACTCTTGTGCACCTCCCTTTCTACACCCTTGATGGCATTTAAAATGGTAGACTGCCCAACAGTGAGCGTCCTCAGGAGGTCAATGACCTCTTCACTGAGGGCAGCAGGGGTGACTGGGGCAGGGCCTGAGGTGCCTGGGGCGAAGGAGATGCCCACCTTCCTGGGTGAGCGGGCACGGGGCAAATGCTGAGGGGCTGCTGGGAGGGCGGCGCTGGTGCGGTGGGTGGCGGCTGTACCTGTTGTTGCGGGGGGCACAGATGTTGCCGCCACCACAAGGGAGCTCCCTTCAGAGGACGAGTCGGTGTCACTGATGTCTGCCCGAGTCCCCGCTGTGGAGCTCCTCTCGCCCTCTGTCCCACTGGTGAATTCGGAGTCCGTTGCATGGCCCTCCATGGCCATGTGGGATGCAGCTCCCTCGTGCTCTGATGCCACTTCTCCTCCACATGATGATGATGCTAATGCACACATGAACAGGAAGCCCACAAAAAAGGGGGGGGGGGAGAAAATAAAGACATGTTGAGTGCATGCATTGGCGACACCGTTGGCGGACAGGACAGACACAGAAGCCCCCTGCACTACGCCGCGCACTTGGGGTCGACTATTCAATCCGTGGGACATGGCCTAGAAGCCTATGGACGACATCTGCACACATAGATGACACAGGGCCATGAATAGCTGTACTAGGCACCCTACAGAGGTACAGGGCCATGCCTTGCGGAGGGGCCTAGCCTACAGAAATCGCCCTGGCCTAGGGATACCCACAGCCCTCCTCCCCCACCCAAACACCTCCACTGCGCGCAAAGTCAACAGAATTAGAGTGTACTCACCCCCTTGTGTCTGCTGTGATGTCCTCACGCGCCCATCCAAATCAGCCAGGATCCGGGACATCAGGGGGGTCAAAGTCCGACTGGCACCCCTCCCACATTGGGAGGCCATCCCCAGCTGAGCCTCCGCCGTCTTCCTGCTCCAGCGGCGGATGTCCTCCCATCTCTTCCGGCAGTGGGTGCCCCGTCTGTGGTGGACCCCCAGGGTCCGGACAGATCCATCTTCTGGTGGGTGCTGACCTATGTGAAATGTACAGGGGGAGAAAAATAGTCATCACCTTCTGTATATTCAATGTGAGTGGCCCCCCATCCCTACCCTTGCCATGTGGCACATGCTCTCACCGTCGTTTGATGCATGCATCAATCGCTCCCCTCCCCACCATCTTTCATCCACCCCACTCAACACAGGCATTGCCCATAAAGCATGCTCCCTCAGTACTAACCTGTTGGTCTGGAGGACCGTAGAGTAGAGCGTACTGGGGGAGGTCCCCATCCACAAGTTTCTCCAACTCCTGAGCTGTGAAGGCAGAGGACCTTTCCCCAGTCGCATGAGCCATTGTCTCTTCCAGACCGAGGTCACAGCAGCACTTGCAGTGTAGGTCCTCTCCTGTCGAAGATCAGGTATCGAGTGATTAAGCAGATAGAAAATGGCGGTCACGCCCGCGGCGGTGCGTACCGCGGCGGTGCGTACCGCGACCGCCGGCGCACATCGTCATTGGCCCATAGGGTTCAATGTTAACCAATGCTGCTTTGCGCCGCGGTCTTTGACCGCCTAGCGCCACGGTATGCCACGCCAGCGCATTTACCTCACATCCCATTGTCGCACTTCACAGGTCAGGCAGCCGCCATTTCAGTGGCCCACATGGCTTACTTTTTACTGCGTCACACATACCTAGGCCTTGCATCAACACTCATACAAAGCATTCAATGGAGTGAGAATCGTGTTATGTGCAAGCTGTGGTTACGTACCTGTGGGTTGATTGACTCTGTGCTCGTTGTTGTCCTTCATAGGCACCGTCCGCTGGGACATGCGAGGAGATGGCGGAATCTTCCTGTGTACAGACCGCTGGTGGACCTGTCGACAATGGAGGAAAGACATGTCATACTGACATACAGGCTTGACCGAGCCACTATTCATGAACTGTGTGCCCAGCTGGAGCCAGACCTGATGTCACCAATCCGCCAACCCACAGTGCTCCATTTCCTTGCAAGTGGGTCATTTCAAACAACAGTGGCCATATCATCAGGGATGTCCCAGCCTATGTTTTCCAAGGTGTTGTCCAGAGTGTTGTCTGCCCTGCTGAAACACATGCGCAGCTACATCGTTTTCCCTGAGGTGGGGGATTTGGCTACAGTGAAGGGTGATTTCTATGCCCTTGGACATATCCCCAACATCATAGGTGCCATTGATGGGACCCATGTGGCTTTGTTTCCCCCCCACAGGAGTGAACAGTTGTACAGAAACAGGAAGAGTTATTATTCGATGAATGTGCAGATAGTATGTTTGGCAGACCAGTACATCTCCCATGTTAATGCCAAGTTCCCTGGCTCAGTGCATGACGCGTACATCATGCGGAATAGCAGCATCCCTTACGTGATGGGTCTACTCCAGAGGCAACGTGTGTGGCTAATTGGTGACTCTGGTTACCCCAACCTGTCATGGCTACTGACCCCAGTGAGGAATCCCAGGACAAGGGCAGAGGAACGGTACAATGAGGCCCATGGGAGAACTAGGAGGGTGATCGAGCGGACCTTCAGGCTCCTGAAGGCCAGGTTCAGGTGCCTCCATATGACAGGTGGATCCCTATTCTACTCACCAAAGAAGGTGTGTCAGATCATCGTGGCCTGCTGTATGCTTCACAACCTGGCTTTGCAACGACAGGTGCCTTTTCTGCAGGAGGATGGTCCAGATGGTGGTGTTGTAGCAGCTGTGGAGCCTGTGGAGAGTGAAGACGAGGAAGCCGAAGAAGACGACATAGACAACAGGAACACAGTAATACAGCAGTATTTCCAATGACACACAGGTAAGAATACACACCGGCATATTACATATACTTAAACACTACTACCTCTCTACTGTCTGTCCTTTTCCCCCAGTGTATGGTAACTGAGTTGTGACTTTCCCTTCCGATTTCAGAGATGTGGGCCCCACTGCGTGACATCTGCTTTGTGTCCCCAAGAACTACAGCTGTGTGACATTGGTATGTTGGCATCACAATGTAAATAAGCATTTGGGCACGTTAATGTCTAATACATTTGTTCAAAATCACAGCCAGACTCCTGATTGTTTTGTGCAATAACTGTGTTTATTACAGTGCTCTATATTGCTGGGTGGTTGCAAATCGGTGAGGGGTGATGGTGGAGGATTGTCCATGGCAGAGTCCAGACTATTTGCATCACAGGTGCATTGTCCAAATGCCTGTGGAAAGTGGAGCAGGGGCAGTTTAAGGATGGACAGGGTGACAATGTGGGACAGTGGGATGACAATCAGGGAGGTATCCTTTCCTGGCGGGGGTCTTGGCATCTTACTCTGTCTTCTTCCTGGATCTCAGGGCCCGCTTGCGGGGTGGTTCTCCTTCTGCAGGGGGTGGGGTGCTGGTGGCCTGTTGGTCCTGTGGCGGGGCCTCCTGTCCACTAGCGCCGGCAGAGGTGGTAGGCAGTTCTTGGTCCATGCTAGTGTCAGGGGCCCTTTGTGGTGCCACAGTGTCCCGCAATGGGGTGACTACTAGATTCAGAGCCCCTACAATGGTGCCCAGGGCGGAACTGATGGTTCGTAGTTCCTCCCTGAACCCCAAATACTGTTCCTCCTGCAGGAGCTGGATCTCCTGAAACCTGGCCAGTACCGTCGCCATCGTCTCCTGGGAATGATGGTAGGCTCCCATGATGGAGGAGAGGGCCTCGTGGAGAGTGGGTTCCCTGGGCCTGTCCCCCCCCTGTCGCACAGCAGCCCTCCCAGTTCCCCTGTTTCCCTTGGCCTCTGTCCCCTGGACAGTGAGCCCACTACCACTGCCCCCAGGTCCCTGTTGTTGTTGGAGTGGTGGGTTAACCTGGGTGCCCTGTAGTGGTGGACACACCGCTGCTTGACGTGTCCTGGGGACAGAGGTATGGGCCCGCTGGGTGGGTGCTGTGCTGGTGTTCCCAGAGGGGGGAAGGTCTGCTGTGGCCTGTGGCTGTCTGAGGGGAACCGACTGTCCCGAGGTCCCCGATTGGCCGGGCTGGTCATCTAGATCCAGGTTGACAGAGGTGCTGTCATCACTGTGGGCCTCTTCTGGGGGTGGAGTGGACATTTGTGGACCCTCCTGCGCGGTGATGTGGCGTTGGGGTCCTGCAGGGGTATAAAGGGATGGTTATTGCATCTGTGTGTGCCATAGCGTGCAATGGGTGGGTGCCCGTGTACCCCAGTGCTTGCATTCCTGTGTGGGGGCTTTTGTGACGGTGGTTTGGGGGGGGATGGGGATGTGTAGTGGGCATGCTTTGGTGATGGGTGTCCATGCTTTGTGGTCGCATGCAGGGCTTGGGGTTGGGATGGGTGGGTTGTGATGGTGAGACATTTGCAAGGAGTAGGTGTGATGGGGTGAGGGTGTGGGTGGGGGTATGAGTTGGCATGCTGGTGGGGTGGGGGGGATGAAGTAGTGAAGATGAGACTTACCAGAGTCCATTCCTCCAGATACTCCTGTGAGGCCCTCAGGATGCAGGATCACCAAGACCTGCTCCTCCCATGTTGTAAATTCTGGGGGAGGAGGTGGTGGACCGCCGCCAGTCCGCTGAACCGCGATGTTGTGCCTGGATACCATTCAACGCACCTTCCCCCGTAGGTCGTTCCACCGCTTCCTGATGTCGTCCCTATTTCTTGGGTGCTGTCCCACAGCGTTGACCCTGTCGACTATTCTGCTCCATAGCTCCATCTTCCTGGCAATGGAGGTGTGCTGCACCTGTGTTCCGAAGAGCTGTGGCTCTACCCGTACGATTTCCTCCACCATGACCCTGAGTTCATCCTCAGAAAACCTGGGGTGTCTTTGCGGTGCCATGGGATGGTGTGGGTGATGTGTGGGGTGGATTGTGTGGTGCTAGGTGTGGTGATGTGTATTGGTGTGTTGTGTGAAGTGCGTGGTAATATTGCTGGGTGAATGTAATATGCGCGTCTGGGTGCTCGGATATCTATTTCACAGTGCGTGGTACCGATTCTCTAGGAGTGGAGGTTTGTGGGTGATGTGGGTGTGTGTTTTATATTTAATTGGGTGTGTGGGTGTGGTGTGTGTATGTGTCTCAGGTGTGTGTATTTTGAATTGTCCAATGTGGCTGTGTTTAGTAAGCGTGTGGGTATTTTGAGCGCAGCGGTGTGTACCGCCAATGGAATACCGCGGTTGAAAGACCGCCACGTGGATTCGTGTGTCGTGATAGTGTGGCTGTATTTCTGTTGGCGTGACGGTGGAGGTTTGGTCATCGCCAGTTTCTCGCTGACCTTTGGTGTGGCGGACTTTTGTGGATGTCTGTATTTTGGCGGTTTGCCTGTTGTGGGTCAGAATGACCGTGGCGGTTTACCACGGCCGCAGCGGTATGGTGGCGGTCTTCTGACAGCGGTAAGAGGCTTTTACCGCCGATGTTGGAATGACCGCCTTAGTTTCTTGAGGTGAGTATAACTATAACTGTTGAATTTCTATGGTTTTGTACCTAAATATAACGTCCCTCTACCCTTTGGTGTTTTAGTGAATTTCTAATGTTTATTTAATTCAATTTCCTAACTATAATGTCTCTGTAATCTTTGTTTTTTTTCAGTGTGTGTATGTATATATATAAATATGTATATATATACACATATATATGTATATATATATACACATATATATGTGTGTATATACATATATATATATATATATATATATATATATATATATATATATATATATATATATATATATATATTTGACATAGTGGTGGTAGGCACACTATAGATATAACTTCAATAAACAGGAGGGACAGGGAGATTAATGGTCCAGTGTACTGTCTCCCTTACTGAAACTCTAAACCAAATAAGTACACTGTTCCAAACAACGTGAACACAGGGAACTAGAAAGGACTGCAGTGAAATTGTTGTAGGAGTGCCCTCAAGCATCACATTAGGATGTCAAGCATCATCATTGGGCTAACCCCTCGCCAGACTGGCACTGCAATGTCTGACGGGCCTCCAGCGGAAGGGTAGAGGCTCTTCAACCAAGAAGATGATTAATCAAAAGACTGCAGCCCATATTGACAGGGGGAATAAAGGAGAGACAAGAGTCTAAAATTAGCTCTAATCCTCTTAATAATTTTAATTTCAATAGGGATTAGGCCAAGATTAAAAAACACAGCTCGGAGTATACAGGAAAACAATGTTACCAATACTCCTTCAAAGGTAGAGAGGAGGCAAGTAGTTTGCTCCTAACATATGGTCGACATGTTTCGCGCCCTCACGGTCACACACGGATCCACTGGCGCTTCATCAGGACCGCTAACATTTTACTTCTCCTTATTAAAACAAGACAATAAATGCTGGGAGGTCACTTACAGTCTGTCGATCTATTGTGTATGTCAGTCGAATGATAGGTCGCCCATCCCATGAAGGTAACGGGCATCATAGGGATGCGTAAACCTCTTACCCAAGGAGAGTATTTTGCACTTCTCCCCGAGGTCCGTCTTGAACCTGCCCGAGGTCGCGTTCCTGAAAGACCTATTTTGAGCGCGGCGGTGTGTACCGCCAATGGAATACCGCGGTTGAAAGACCGCCGCGTGGATTCGTGTGTCGTGATAGTGTGGCTGTATTTCTGTTGGCGTGACGGTGGAGGTTTGGTCATCGCCAGTTTCTCGCTGACCTTTGGTGTGGCGGACTTTTGTGGATGTCTGTATTTTGGCGGTTTGCCTGTTGTGGGTCAGAATGACCGTGGCGGTTTACCACGGCCGCAGCGGTATGGTGGCGGTCTTCTGACAGCGGTAAGAGGCTTTTACCGCCGATGTTGGAATGACCGCCTTAGTTTCTTGAGGTGAGTATAACTATAACTGTTGAATTTCTATGGTTTTGTACCTAAATATAACGTCCCTCTACCCTTTGGTGTTTTAGTGAATTTCTAATGTTTATTTAATTCAATTTCCTAACTATAATGTCTCTGTAATCTTTGTTTTTTTTCAGTGTGTGTATGTAAATATATAAATATGTATATATATACACATATATATGTATATATATATACACATATATATGTGTGTATATATATATATATATATATATATTTGACATAGTGGTGGTAGGCACACTATAGATATAGTTAAGGTTACCAGAGATGGGGATTTTTTCTGATTTTTGTCCCTTAATAACTTTTCACCCATTTGACAAATCTCCACGAAACTTTGCAGACCTGTTGCACCTGTTACATTGTAAAAGGGTTGAAAGTTTTGTGGTGTTTAGTCAAGGGGGTGCAAAGAAAAATGGGGAATCACAAAACACACTTGAAATCCAATTAATTTCACATAGAATTTTGTATTTCACGTATCGCTTAAATAGTGTGATTTGGATGAAATTAGGCAGGATTCAATGTTGGGGCGCTCAGATGATTCTTTTGGGTAGTGAAGGTAAGTAGACTACATGTTTTTTTAAGTTATCAGGTGTTTCAAATTAGTAATATCTATTGTTGCAGTATTTTTATGAACTTTCAGGGTATTTCATGGTACTACTGCAGTACATAGCGGTGACGAGTAATTAAGTGATTTGCTAATGACTGCCTTTACAAAAATTAAAGGTAGATATGTTGTTTTTAGTTACAGTTTGCCTGTGCTCTGCATTATGCCTTCCAATCAGCATACTGATCTAGGTAAGTATTAAGTGTAGTATTATTCCCCTAACTCTTACCACTTTAGGAAAGTGGTAATCGGTAGGGGAAAATATTTCTGTTTCTATATATTGAAAAAAATGGACTACCGAAGTATAACAGTAGAAGTATCTCGTACCAAAAACATTTTTTTTTTAAACGTTAATAAATTCGAAATACATTGTAAGACACTATGGGGTAAATTTAGGAGCTCCTTGTGCCACTTTAGAACCGCCTTTGTGTCATTTTTTTTACGGTAAAGCAGCGCTAAGGTGGCCTTTTCCCCGTGCTATATTTACAAAGTGCCGCAATGCATGCATTGCGCCACTTTGTAACCCTTGCACCACATTATGCCTGCGCCAGGCATAATGTATGCAAGGAGGTTGTTACCCGTTAAGAGGCCCGATAAAATGGCGCAATGAAATTTAAAAGATTTCACTGTGCCATTTTTTCTGTCATTTTTAACACCTACTCACAGTAGGCTTTAGAATGACACACCCATTTAAATCAATGAGCCTTCTTGCACTTTGCTACACTAGCATCAAAAATGTTCACGCTAGTGTAGCAAAGCACCACAGTAGCGTAAAAAATATTGACGCTATTGTTCTAACTACCGCTCTGGTGCACCACATCATAAATACAGTGTACAGACCAAGTAGTGTATAAATCTCTGCAAATTATTGCACTACTTAAAAAATGTAGTTCACCCTATACTACTATCAAAATATATAGACATTTATGAACAACAATCTTAACCTATTACCTCTTAAATAAAGTAGTGATAGGTAGTAAACAATAAAACCTAATACTTACCTATATGTAAGACCCAAACCCAGAGCGCAGCAAAACACTGAACACAGAACACCAAAAAACTGTTATAAAAACATCATGGCTCCCTTTTGCATTTTAGTATAAACAGCCATTAGCCAATCAGATGATCACTTCTCAGCCCCATGTACTGTAGTATATAATGATCTTACAACAGTGTACCATAGCACCATATTTACTTATGTTTTATACAACTTATGACTTTAACATTACTTACACTATTTACAAATACTACCAAACATTTACATTTACACATAATAATGAATATTCTGGCCACATAACATTGACATCCTTTCATATAGTTTCACAGTACACCTGCTTCAATTTAGTCACTCCACTCTATGCCTCTCCACTATATAACACTTCACTTTACACCACTTCACTCTACCCAATTCCACTTTACACCACTCCACTTCATGACACTCCACTATACGCCACTACATTCGACCTTAATCCACTGTATGCACACACTACTGTACTCCACACCGCTCTCTCTACTCTATTATAATGTTCACCACTCTATTCTATTACACTACAATCTATGCCTCTTTACTGCACGTCCCTCCACAGCAAACCTCACAACTATACGATATTCCACTGTATGCAACTCCACTCTATGCTATTGTACTTCATGGTGCATCGTTGCATTCTATCCTTTCCCACTATACATCACTCCATTCTATAGTCCTCCATTGTACTATCCTACAGTATATGGCAATCACCAATCCACGCTACCACAATTCACTGTATGCTATTACACTTTCCAGCACTACATTCTATGCCCCTCCACTAAACGCCATTCCACTGTATGTCACTACCCTCTGCGCTTCTACAGTTAACCCTATTACACTGTACAAACTGTACTCTATGCTACTCAAGTATATGTCACTCTGCTGTAGGTAACTAGACTTAACACCAGTAAACTCAGTGTTATTCTACTCAACACTACTCCATTGCATGCTACTCCACTGCATACCACTCCACTCCATGCTACTCCATTATATACCACTGCACTCTACACTATCACACTGTACCCCACTCCAGTAAACTCTATTCTGCTATACATCACTCCACTGTACACCACTCCATTCTACACCACTCCACTCTACGCTATTTGACTTAATGCCACTACACTGTACCTCACTCAACACTACACAAGTCCACTCTACACCACTCAACTGTATACCAGTCTACGCCACTCCAGTCTATGCTATTCCACTCCACCCTACCACACTCCACTGTACACCACTACGCTGTATGCTATTCCAGTATATGATATTATGATGTATGCCGCTACACTGTACAACACTCCAGTCTATGGTACTCCACTGTATGCCAATAGAGTATACGCCAATACACTGTACACTATTCAACTGTATGTAACTCCACTGTACCACACTTCACAGTATACTTTCTTACTCTGTACCACTTGACTATATGCCATTCTACTCTAGGCCACTCTACTATACACTATTCCTTTGTACTCCACTTCACTGTATACCACTCCCCTGTAGCCCATTCCACTCTATCCGATTTCACTGTATGCCACACCATACTGTGCCACTCCACTCTACACCACTGTATGCCACTATAGTCTACGCCTCTCTGGTGTACCACATTCCAGTGTACACCACCCCACTGTACAATGTTATACTGCTCCATACTGTCCATCACTATATTGCACCATACCCAACTTAATGGCTCTCCCCTTGACAAAAGTAAACTGTCTGATGATAAAAAAACATTATTAAAATTTCAAAAAACATTGAAATTATGTGAAAAAACAAGGGTTACAGATAAGTTATAGTTAGGAAATCTTAAGCTACATAAACATTGGAAATCTTTTTTTTTTTTTTTTTGTACACAAACCCAACTTAAGCTACATAAACATTAAAAATTCTAAAGATATAGTTATCTCTTAAATGTATAATTTACGCACCACTTTCAAAGTACTACGTCATAATTATAATTCACATTTATTCTTGCACACTAACTTCTAATTTACTACAACTTGTGCACCTCTGTGCACAGTTTTGTCACCTCACTCGCCACACTATATTAACTGTAACTCATCAGTGTACCATGCACTGTGTTCTAGCAAGTCATGCGATTTCATACGTCATAAGAGTTGCTATTATTGCAATGATTTCACATGCTATACCTTATGTAATATGCAAGAGTATAGCTAGTGCCTGGAGAAGGGGTGAGTTACAGTTAATGCCGAGTGGCGAGTGAGGTGACCAGATTGTGTACAGAGGTGTGTGAGTCCATAGTTCACAGAGAAGAGGGGAAACCTGTCCACACCATTGGGTAGATTATATGGGCCAGATTTATCAACATTTTGTGTCACCCTTGCACCACACAAGGGGGCGCAAAGGTGAAGCAAAACCTAAGTGAGGTTTATCAATCCACGCAAGGCCACCTTGATCAATCTAGAGTAATGCAAGGCAGCGCAAATCATTGCCTTTCATTACTCTGTGGCAGGGAGGCGTTTCTTGGCTAGACAGTGGGTGTTCCCAAGCATTCTCCCATGGCTTTTAGTGCATTCCCGGATATACCATTAATGGTAGACCTGGGAATGCTTCAAAATGCTATGCCTCCCCAGGTGAGCATAACATGGAGAAATATCTTTATTTCTCCTCATTTTTAACTTTTTCTACATGTGCTACATGCTGCAGCACATGTAGAAAGAGGAAAATGCAGCTCAGGATTGTTTTTGTGCAGGAAGGTGCCCCTTCTTGCACAACACAATCCTGCCTACAACGCAGGCCCCCTTGCACCAAGACACAAGGGTGCGTGCATTGGCACTAGGCAGACAAAAGTGCGCCAGTGCTAGGTAAGGGCAGGAATGCACCATATAATAAATATGGTGCATTCTTTCTCTTTCACAAAGCTCAACACAGCAAGATGTGCAAGCAAATGGCCGATAGGGCAGTCTGGCAGTGGCAGAAGGGTTTGCAAAACACATATACCATGACTTCACAAGTTCTCAACTGTCCTGATTTGCAAAAGTGGGCCACTTTTTTAGGAATCTAATTCACTTATAGAGAGGTCTTTTATCATAGTGGCGTGCCTATCTTCTGTCCCAGTCCAACCCTGCGTATATTCAACTTTTTAGGTACGATAGTACATGGGTTGCGGCACACCTTGCTCTGTTTAAAGGATCACTTTGACCTTCTACCTTGGCACATGAGAACTGATAAAATACCATTCCTTCCACAAGCATTTTTCACCTGTCTTTTTCAAGGAAACTCAGCTGTCACTCAGCATTCCCGTGAGGGCAATGTCAACAAACGTTATACTCTGCTGTTCTGCCTTTTCACTTTAACAGAAAATAAGAAAGCAATTGATAGGCACAAGTGCTGGCTGCAGACTGGAAGCCAGCCTGGAATGTACCATGGAACCATGCTTAAGCCTTTTGTCTTTAGATCAAAAAGACAAGCGCTGACAGAAAAAGCTCATAGAACACTGCACCTTTTATTTGGCCTACAGGAAAGGTATAACCCTCTTATAACGAGGGCTTGAAGCACAGAGACCAGTGAAGTGGGATAGGGATGAGTGTCTGACAGCCATTTCACACAGTTTCATTGCGATAGGCTTTTTTTAACTCAGTCAACTACCAGTGTCCAATTCTACCACTTGACAGCTCATTGTCCGCATATATCTTGAATTAGAGAGGCCAAAAAAAACAGGTTGATCAATAATTGTTTTGGGATACTGGGGTTGTTAATTGGCCTTCTCCATTGTTTAAAACAATTGGGTCTGTCGATTCATTAATAATCCTTTCCACTGTGCCTCTAGAGCAAGCGACAAACCTCTATACATCAAACAAGTTTTAAAAGCAGATGAAGAGGACTGTAGAATACATCAGCCTTATGTAGGTGTCGTATACGAGTCTGTGGTGTATTCCGACTTATGCATAAACCTGTGGTTAAGGACGGGTCGGAATTATGAGTTTGAAGGTATTTAATGTATACAATAATGCATTAATACCTCAAACTTCATTAAATTTCAGCTGGTCAAACCTGCCGAAATTTAAAGGGAAAAGAGTACAGTATTTACAGTACAATGCGGATTTTGATGCATCAAACACCAAAAGCCCCTTGTTATTTTCCATAAAACCATAATAGGTGCTATTTATCACACCCCATAAATAACGATACAGAATAACGCACCCAGTGGCATTATTATTTATCAGGCACGATAAATAGCACCTATACAAGTAATCAGGGCCTCCTTCTGTCTACGAAGCATTCTATTAATGCAATGTTTGCATGTACAATCAGTTGCATAGCATACAACAGAGTATACCGTCTGGAAACTCTTTATCTACGGCTTCTTTATACAGCATAGATAGAAGGAGATACACCATTCCGCAAATCTGCACAGCACACTGAGGGTCGCATTATTACTTGCATGTAATCTTATGTGCCTATCGCACAGCGATTATGGATTGATATTACTGTGTGTGGTATTTGCACATCATTCCTAGTTTCACCCTTCATAAAAACTGAATAAAACACTAATAGTATCTATTGTCCTTATTTCGAGGTGTGAAGACTTAGGCCCATATTCATACATTTTTCCGCAAAGCCAGCTTGCGTGATTTCACAACGCTAGCTGGGCGCCGTATTTATTGAATGGCGCAAGCCGGCGCTAAGCTTGGGCTAGCGTCTTCAAATAAGACACTAGCCGGATGGGGGTGGCGGTAGGGAAGGAGGGGGTTGTCCTTCAGAAAATTACGCTAGCCTGGTGAGAGGCAAAAATAAATGCCTCCAACCAGACTAGCATCATTTCCTGGAGAACAACCTCCAAAAACATTACTCCTGTCTTGAAAAAGACAAGAGTCATTTCCAACACCCCAATGGCCAGCACAGGGGACAAGTGTCCCCTGAGCATGGTCATTGCACCCTGTCACATGCGGGGGCCCAAAGTTAGGGCCCCCGATGGCATGAAAAAATATAGAAAAAAAATCTTACCTGGACTTATCAGGGATGGGGTCCCCCATCCTCCGGTGTCCCTCTAGTGTGGTGGGGGTGTTCCTGGGGCTTGGGGTGTTCCATTTAAAATCAGGAAATGGACAATTATGTCTGTTGATTCCTTGTCTCAAATTACTTATTCTTTCAAAATCAGGATCCCTGTAGCTTACTAAATGAATGTGTTAATATTTTAAGAAATGTGCTTGAGAAGTTTGCTTCTCTGATGGATTGGCAATTCTTAAATGAAAAAATAAGAGTTGGTTTGCTCAGGAATATAAAGTACAAGGCGAGGCCTCAGGAATATTAATGGCCAGTAACAAAAGAGTTATACACATTAAGCAAAGTTAAAGTGGGAACAGTTCTATTCAAAATTATGAAGCAGCAGTACAAAAATCTAAGACTACACATCATGACAACCTGTCAAGTAATGGATGCTACGAGGTCTACTGAAGCATCTTCTTGATTGCCTGAGTAAAAGGGGAACCCTACTAGCCTGCACAGACTGGTACACTTGAAATGTGCAAAGTGTCTTGATAAGAGATTGCCACCTATGAGGAAAACCCTACAAAGGAGAAACACCTCCTTGGAAATGTTGTAGCTCTAGACTATAGATGAAGAATAATACTGAAGAAATCAGCAAAGGGAAAAAGAGCAATGCAAGAATTCCAACCCTAGAATCTAAAAGTAGATCCAGAGGACAGATCAAAAAATGGGACACAAACAGAAGCAAGTAGACGAATATAAGAACAAATGCTAAGCAACACATCTTCCTTTAGTGATTGCCCACAGTTCAAACGAGAACTGACAACACAGAAAAAGAATATTCATCTTCGATTGGGAATTTCCGAAAATATCAACTGGACAGTCTGCCATCTTAGGATGAGCTGGCTATAAGGCTTGTGCACTCCCCTTTCCAGAAAGTCATGGCTTTCATTTGGTAAAAAAAAAAGGAAAACCAGGCCTGACATCCTTTGTTCCGCCTTTAATTCCAGAGTCAAACCACTGCCCTATAAGCTTGACAGCCGAGGAGGCTTGTGAAGTCTATAGGTACCTTTGTAGCCACAATATTACTGGATATTTCAGCAGCGTTTGATACCATATACTACCCGACTCTGCTAACACATCTGGGTGGTCTTGTTGTCTAGGACATGGTGACGGCTTGTTTTCAGGATTTTTTAAGTTCCTTTTTTCTCCTCATCATCTATTTAACAGTTCATTACTTACAGAGTACCTTAGAAATCTATTTTCCCTTTTACTCGTTCATCTTTATGTTCTGCCTATGGACCTTTTGAGTAAAAACATTGGGCCAGATTCACAAAGGTAAACTTAGAGTTTTGGTTTATAACTTTTGGTATTCACAAAGGGCATTCACAAGTAGTATCTTTATGGCTGCACTTAGGGCGGAAAATCCACTCCAGGTGCAGAGTGTACTCCGCTCCCAGAGTGTATGCTCCTCGCAGAAGCATATTCTCTGCTCTTGGGGTGATTCTCCACCCCACATGTGGAGAGTACACTCCAGATGCAGAGAGTACACCAACGGGTGCAGAAAGTAGACTCCCAGGGCAGATATAAAGATACCACTCGTAAATGCTCTATGTGAATACCGAAAGTCATAAACTTAGACTTTTGGTCTAAGTTTAGACCGAAAGTGTAAGTTTACTTTTGTGAATCAGGCCCCACTGTGCTTTACATTTTTTAAATATGCCAACAGTGCATTGATTGCTTGTGAGATAGCAAATTATTTAGATGCCAGCACAGGAGAATTGTTCAACTGTTGACAAAACTCACAGAAATTGATGAGCTGTAACCAACTAGAGCTCAAAGGGGGAAAAAAGTGACATATTACCCCTGCTTGTTTCGAAAACATATTGACCATAACACTTCTGGTCCCTAGAGTTGGGTACATGTCCAAAATTAGATCACAATGTGGATAATATGGATGTGAAATTACACACCAGTGTGACACTTACAGGCCAGATTAGTTCAGTAGTCACGGGCTGCTTTTTTCATCTTTGTGTGTTGAAAATGTTTGTTTTCTTTTTTTCTCATACATATAAGATAATGGTAGATGCTATATTTTCAGAGCATTGAGTACTGTAATGCACTATATTTAGACCTTCTGACAGATTCTGATTGCAGAATGCTGCAACATGAATAATTTGGGCATTACCAAAGCATGATCAAATAATTCCTCCATTAGCATCATCATTTTGTCTACCCAATAAGCAACCATAGACAGTAATTATTTGTGTCCTCTATCAAATTGTTTTTGTTTTGTTGGTATCATCCTATCTACTCTCTTAGATCATCAGTGCTTACTGCAAGTTCATGAAGTCAAAAAGTGTCAAATTGGAGACAGAACCTTCTCAGTGGCTGCTGCCATCCACACCAATCTACTCTGCACAACTTCTCTAAGCCACAGCACTCTATGCCACTCTCCAACACTGCACTGTACGTCGCTGCACTCTATGTCAATCTACTCTACGCCTATGCACTTTATTCAGTAACACTCAACTCTATGCTCCTGCACTCTACACCACTTTACTCTGTGCCATTACACTTTATGGGCCATATGTACGAACAGATTTTCCCATAAGGGCAGAATGGGTAAAACCCTTTGCTACATCTGGCCCTATGCCACTCTATGCAACTGCACTCTACTCTGCAACACTCTACTCTACACCACTTCATGCTACTTTCAAACAATCTACTCTATACCACTGCACTATACGCCACTTTACTCCAGTCTGCGCCACTCCACTCTATGCCACTTCACTCTATGACACTCTTCTCTTCACCACTGCACTCTTTGCCAATGCACTGTACACAACTGCACTCTCTGTCACTGCACTCTACTCCACTTCACTCTCACACTAGACTCTCCGCCACTGAACTCTCTGTAACTCTACTCTGCACTACTCCACTGTACGCTACTCCACTCTACACCAATGCACTCTATGCCACTACACTTTACAGCACTATACTCTACTCTGCACAGCTTTATGCTTTTTCACCACTCTGCACCATTGCACTGTATGTCACTCAACTCTACGCCACTCCACTGTTTGCCACTTGACTCTACTTTGCGCCACTGCCTTCTGCATCACTCAACTCTATGTCACTCCACTCTACATCACTTAACACCAATCTACTCTTCACCACTGCACTCTACTATGCACCATTTTAATCTATGTCCCTGCATTTTACAACGCTGCATTGAATGCCACTGAATTCAATGCCACTGCACTCAATGCCACTGCACTCTACCCCACTATACTCTGCAACACTCTATGCCAATGCACTTTACACCAGTCCACTTCAGTGTATGCCCCTGTACGCGACTCCACACTATGCCACTCCAATACACAACACTCTCTGCCACTCCACTCTACAGTACTGTACTCCAGTCTTCGCTATTCCACTCTACAACACCCCTTGCAACTCTCCTCTATTCCACTAACTTCTGGCCATGCTGAACAGCAGCCACGCTGGTGCACAACATGGCTAAAACACATTAGCAAAACCAACCGCTCTTGCATAGGTGCGACCTATTGGCTTTGCCAATGCTTGTCTTATCAGGGAGTGAATAGTCTCAACTCGCATTGGTTACTCTTCAACATGGCCTTTAAATGAAAGTTTAGGCTAAATGTAGTCTCCAGAATAAAGCCTATCGATTTGGTGCTCTGGATTATCTCATTTAAAGATCTTAGGGCCCGATGTACGACATCATTTTTTGTTTGCAAAAGGCGAATTCCACCTTTTGCGATCGCAAAATGGCCTTTTCCAATGTACCATCCCTATTTCGTGAGCTGGCATGCAAATACTGACCTGCAAAATAGGGATTGTGACTCGCAATTAGGAAGGGGCGTTCCAAGGGCGTCCCTTCCTAATTGCAGCTCGCAGGCTCATGTATGATTGTTTTGTGACCGCAATTGCAGTCGCAAAACAATCGCAGTTCTCATCAATTTCAAATTGGTGGTAACACATTAGCAAACTGGAGGGGTCCCCAGGAGGTCCACATGTTGCAGGCCAATTATGCTATTAGCCACATATTAGCAGTTAGCACCAAGTTTACAGGACGTGAAACATAATTTAACATTGCACCAGCTCGTAAGTGGTATCTGTTGTGACATTTGTACTCGAGGCATGACTCAAGTACAATTGTCTTCATGTATATGATCACCCAAGGGTAAATTACATAATATGTGTATTGTGCATTGAAAAATCACAAGTGTTTATTTTTGCCTGACATTGGTAGGTATGGATTTAAATTGTTTTTTTTAAATTTATTTTTATATTTGGGTTTTATAAAGTGTCTTTTCCGCTGATGTACCTTAACTCTAACAGAAAACAGCAAGGATGGAGAGAAAGCAATCTGTGTCTATTTCAAAGGGAAGACTCATGGTTTTAAGGCATTCCTGAAGCTTAATAGGTTGTTGGCTCGTCTAATGGTCACAGGAAAGTAGATTACATTGATGTAGAGTAGAGTGGTGAAGGGTGCATTGGCATAAAATAGAGTGGTACAGGGTAGAGTAGAGAGGTATAGGGTGGAGTGGTGCAGAGTGCAGTGGCATGGGGTGGTGTAAATTGACATAGTGCAGAGCGAAGTGCAGTGGTCTGGAGTGGTGCAAAGTAGAGTGGAGTGGTGCGTAATGGAGTATTTATGGTATGGTAGTGCACTGCAATTACAGACAACACATTTTCCCTTGAAATTACCATTACATTTGCAAAGAAATACAGTTTTACTAATAAAACTACACAGTGCACAAACGCAAATGAGTGGATATTGCATCACCTAGTGTTTGTTTTGATCATATTAAATTATTTGTTTCCAACACACTTCAGAAATAACAAAAAATATGCTACATTTGTGTTACTAATTCTGATAAATTCTGAAATACTCACACAGTTCATTTAAATGATGCTGTGTGCTAGAAAATGCCTCTTTCCTACCACCAGTATCCAGCAAGATTGTCACAAAAATCCTCTCACTTTAACATCAAAGAAAAGTAAAAAAACGCCCTTGGAAGACAGTGCCATACATTTGACCTTGCCATGAATGCACAGCAAATGTGCCAAGATAAGAAGAAGATTTAAAGGCCTGTTTACAGAAAGGGAGTTGGTGGATGAAATACTGTTAACAAGGTTTAGGCCACGGGAGCAACAAACTTAACCTGGAGAGCCTAAAGCAAATGAAGCCAACAAATATAAAGCAAGAAAATGTGTTACAAACCACAAAACCAATGGTAATCAAGGGGCGGAATATATTCCTAGGTCAACTTTTGAAAGTCCCCTAGAAGTTTTTAGCATCTGCGACCTAAACATTTCTGAGGAGGACCTTAAGTATACTGTGTATGCACTCGTCATCTCCAGCTTAAAGTATGAGATATTCTTTCTCAGAGGTTACCATGTAGTTTGAAGTTCTCGTATAAAAATGATGTTGCATTCTTCTATCAAAGTGATAATGGACTGTTGAGAATTTGACATCAATCCTACACTAATTGAACTGAAACGCCTCCTTCTCATTTTCAGCCAATGATGGGAAGTGTAGATAATATTTTGGCTTTATCCGTTATTGCAGAAAAGTCACAGAGTTCAAGTCACTCCCTTACACATGTGTTGATTGATTTTAAGTTGGCATTTGAAAAGGAGAGCAGGGCTCATTCGCCTCCTGCCTTAATTACAGGCACTGGCATAAACGACATGGACACTAGGTCCAGAAACATGGACTCTGGGGCAGCAATATACAAACCTTAGTACATTCAGACACAGATTCTGGATCAGAAAGTAGCACTTTCCCTAGAACTCATTGAGGAAGAACAATTTTTCGGAGAATGAGGAAAGTTTTTGGGCAGGCGATCCCCTGGAAAGTTTATGAGGGCTAAATATATTTTTGGTGGGTGAAGGTGATATGAAGGAGGCTGAAATCTTTAGGACGAGGGTGAGGTGAGCGAGTTATTTTTTAATATAGTCATGCTTAATACTGAGGTAAGCAAAAATGCTAGAGCATATACTTGGGTGTGCACTTTAGACCATCAATAATATTTTTAATGGCTTAAGGTACTCTTGGCTTTTCAGTCAACAAAATTTACAACCTTGTTCTTGTAGTTTTGTTTTTTTACATTTATATGACCTGAATAATCCCATCAGGAATGTCTGCTGCTCAGATACATTGTTTGCTGAGAACACAGTGCGCAGCCCAGAATCTGTAACACTAAACATTGATGACACAGTGCACTACTGCTCCCCGTTCTAAAATTAAGTCTGTAGGAGTATATTTGGTTTAGGGCTATTTTTAATCTGCCATTTATGGTGATCACCTGTGCATCCTTTATTTTATATTTCTTATAAGAAATATCCTATTGATTCTTCCAGAGACAAATGATTGCAGTCAACAGCCTCACCTGACTTTCAGAAAGGCTTCAAGGACTTCTCGGTTTTGCTAAACCTTTCGTTTGTGCTTTTAAATTTCATTCTCCTTCATGGGGAAGGCTAACTTTCTGTCTGTGTCCTGGTGCCAAGTAGACACTGCGTGATGTATGCCAGCGTTTTACAAATGATGAAAATAACTTATATGAATCAGATGTCACTGTTCGAAATAGAGGACTGAATGAGCCTTTTTTAGAGTTCGGCTGATAGGGTACTCTGGTAAAATGTGGCAGACATCTTCCGCCGCACCACTCGTGCTGTATTGCTAGTGCTATTGCCCATAATGCACTTTTAATAAGGCAAATGGCCCTTCTGTCATACTTGTGACGTAATATGCTGTCAGACCCTAAATAAGGCCCAATGTTTCTCTTCATCTGTAACGTGTTCTTTCAGCACACACAATAATGAGAAAATAAGAATGACTTCTGATCAGAATATTGTACTGCCCGCTGCCTGTTTTATTATTACAGATTGGACCAGAAATTCTGTTCTCTAGAAAATGGGGGTAATGCACTGTAACTTCGAAATTTTTGAAAATCTCAATCTTTACGATTTATTCTGCTGAAATAGCAAAATGAACATCCTCACATAATCCAGTATTGCAATGTACCGTTATTCGGTATTGATATTTCTGTCGCTGCGCCTGCTTATCCTTAAACTGTATTTTTTTCTAGAAAACTCGGCCCTCAGAGTGTTTTGGTATTAGGTTAGCACACGGCCGGACTCTCTTATGCAGTGGGAACGTGGTTATTATCAAGGCTGATCGCGTCGTTTTATGAAAAGCTTGGCCCCAATATGTCCAACATTTGACTTCTGTGCACGTTTTGGGCCTTCTAACCCCCCTGCTTTCACGCCGATCCCGCTGGGCTGTTTCTCTTGGCATTTCCCGCTATTGTTGATGTCCGCCGGATTCAGGTTTGAAGTTGAGGCCGCGAGGCCTTCATAAAGAACGGCCTCTTTAAGGAAAACAAAGAGAGGATTCTTCATGGCAGCAAGCTTGGTTCCATCAGGCCAAACAAAGACATTAAAAGGAGGAACGATTTTTGATGTTTTCCGTTCTTTGCCCAAGTGCAATTCTTCTAGCAATGTTAACTAGCGCTTTCAGCGCAGCGATTCCCGTTGTACTTCCGAAACAGGAATGGTTAAGATAGGATGTTATGGTTCTCTGAACTTCGTTCACTTTTATGTTTTAAGCGTTGTTTATGCATTCGTTCCAGTACATTGTCTCATTCTTGGCTCAAACGTCTTCAATAGTTCAGTCAAGCAATAATTTGCCTTCTGTGACCCTAGTTAAATTGCATAAATCTTCAATTAATCTGACCGGATATTACTTGTTCAGTTTCTACAGTAACTAACTTGTCACAGTGTTGATAAACATTATTTTAAACGAGGCAGCTTCTCACGTGAAAATGTTTTCAAATGCTCCCCCTGCGTTAACTACTTTTTCAACTTTTAAGAATTTGACACTTTATAACACGTGAAACCTAATACAGTTCATATAATTTGCCTGGAATGTTCTTTCAGTTTTTCTCTGGTGAAGTATGCTGTGTAATTGGAGATAAAGGGCGTCTTTGATGGTGTATCCATGAAGAGGTAGATAAGTAACAAAAGGGAAGCAGAATGCCACGAGCCCTCTGGCAATCAAACTGTACACAGCACAACCCTGGCCTGGGTTTTCCCTCATGATGTACATGCTCGGTGGGTTTCCTGTGTGACTGCCTGAAGCATGGAATCAACGCCTTTACGACTCCTCCAAGGTTTTTTGTTTCAGTGAGAAAGCACATCTCAACAAGTACCCCAGGAAAATGTCTGCCAGGCCGTGCACTGATTTCATGCCAACTACAGCAGTGTAATGACAGAGGGAGGGAAATAATAAGCAATTAGCCGAAGTCCTCTGACCCTAGCATACTTGAAGTATGCAAAGAATCGCAATCCTTCTTCATGCAGTAAGGGAGGCCTCAATAACTTCTCTTGAGAAATTCGATATTGCACTGTGAGATACCCCCGTGTTTTTAACCCCCTACAGCCATGAACGTTCCACAGATCCCTGCTGCTTTCTTCTCTTTCGGGCATTCTTCATATTGCATTGCAGGTGATTTGGTGAACACGCTGGAGAAGCAGATTTCAAACTCTCGTAACAGCATACAAAGCATTTGCAGTTCCAACTAAAGTCCTAAAGTGCATTTATTTCAAACTGAAGTCCAATAAAACTAGCCCAGTCCCATTTATCTGGTGTATAGAAAAAACATACATAATTGGCGAGTGAAGCATCGTGGATAGTTGTTGAATGTGTAGTAAATACCAATCCCTTATAATGCTGGCTGCTATGTGAAAAAATGTAGTGCGATTGTGGGTGGCTTCAGACAGGGCGGATACACAGCCCTGAATCTCTGTGCACAGGCCTACTTACTCTTTGACCAACAATATCTCTCGAATCCACTGAAACATGCTTCAGGTGGCGGATATATACCCGGGACACATGGTAGGCTGATGATCAAAGAGGCAGACCTACGTGTGGGGCCTAGGAAACCCAAGATGGAGGATCCTCCGACAGTGTCCACTCCTCAAAATGATTTGTCTGTAAGGAGTGGGGTGATAGATGAAACGAGTTCAACACGGATCAGCAGCTTTAACAACGCATGGTGGGTGAGATGTAAAGCAGTTAGGTGGATAATATAGAATACTGACACACTTGCGCATGTCTTCCATTCACTGATAGCTGGGGGAGGTTGCCAGGGCCGCTGGGAGGCAGCCGTGGAAGGACAGGCATAGCTAAACCAGGGGTGATTCATGGACTGCTAATGGTTTGCACCAAATGAAAGGGAGACAGGTGTATAGGTCTCCCATGCTCTGCACTGGACAAGAAGAAGTTCTTTTGGGAATGAGGAGGTGCCCTTACTGGGATTTGTGTGAAACCCACACATTTCTTGTCACACTTTGTTTTTATCGGAAATTGAGAGCTTTAGCTGCCAAATTCTCTCCTCACAGATAGGACCACACGAAGTAGCTAAGGGCCAGATGTAGGTAAGTTGAAAATTGTGACTTGCAATTTGCGAGTCATAGCGACTCGCAAATTGCAACTCGCAATCCGAGATGCAGAAAGGTGTCTCAGACACCTTCTGCGACTCGCTATGGGGTCGCAAAGACCCACCTCATGAATATTAATGAGGTGGGTTGCAGTTTGCGACCCCATAGCAAGTCTAGGCACTCACAGGGATGGTGGCCTGCTGGAGACAGCAGACCACCATGTCCGTGACTGCTTTTTTTAATAAAGCAGTTTTTTTTTCTTTTTGCAGCCCTGTTTTCCTTAAAGGAAAACGAGTTGCAAAAAGAAAAAATACCGAAACCATTTAGTTTCAGTTTTTTCAGAGTAGGCAGTAGTCCATAGGACCACTGCCTGCTCTGAAAAATATTTTTTGGGGCATTCACAAAGGGGAAGGGGTCCCATGGGGACCCCTTCCCTTTTGCGAATGAGTTACCATCCACTTCAAGTGGATGGTAACTGCGAGTTGGTTTGCGACCGCTTTCGCGGTCTCAAAGCAACTCTGCATCGCGATGCGGTCGCAAGTAGGAAGGGAACACCCCTTCCTATTTGCGAGTCGGAATCACATTTTGCGAGTCGGTACCAACTCGCAAAATGTGATTCTGCATCGCGTAAGGCCTTTTGCGCCTCCCAAAGAGCGTTTTTCGTCGTTTGCGAGGCGCAAAAGGCTTACTACATCTGGCCCTATATCACACATTGGAAGAGCACCTCTTGTGTTTTACCAAAGCCTAGCAAACTAACTAGTGCTGAAGCAGATTTGTTAATTAAAATTATTATTGAGTGTTTATGCATTTTGAATAATAATAAATTGTAGAGAAAATTAATGTAGAAAAATAATGTGCACGTTTGAAAATGTGCCCACGGAAAGTGGCTACCAAAATTCATGAATTCTACTAAAATGACTAAAAATATGTGAAAATGTTGAAAATGCGTAGTAATAATGTAGTACTATGTCATATTGAGAGATATAACGTATGTTTTGCATTATATTGTAGAGCTAACTTAGCCAAAGTTGTGGCCCAGTTTTTGCCAGGCCTCAGGCAGAAGCTGAATAATCATGCATTGTAGAGAAGCTGATGTGTTGAAAGGATCCTCAACTACTCATGTTAATAAAATCTGCTAAGCTAGAATTTTCTGCAATGAACCGATGGACAGGAGATGAGGGAATCAAATTTGTATCAAGGTCTGTGTAAAGCAGACGAGATGTATTTTCACAGGACTCGAACAATAGAGACACTGACTGGAGAAAAAGATGCAACATTTTCGATACCTGATGAGCCGGATGATGAGGACATCGCACAGTGAACCAATCAACACCCTGAGAACGGCGTAATATTAGAATTAATAGATTTGTAAAATAAAAGTTATTGGGCAGCGTCATATATGGTGACTAACTGACCATTTAGGAATTGGGGGATAGTCTGGGCAAATTTAATATAATGCTGTGACAGAGGGAAAAATCTCCAGAACGTATTCCAAAATTGATGCGATATTTGGGGAGAAGAGATTTGAGATTCTGTCATTAGGCTCAAGCTCCTGAGAGCTTAATGCTTTTGGGATCAATTGATGGCCTGAAGATGAAGAGAGACTTTTTTGCTGATCCATACCGTGGATAGGTAGCTATGAAGATATGACTGATTGACCTTTTGTGCCTTTTCTTTCTAGGTACCAATTGCACTGTGTTATAGGTTTATCCTAGCTAGATGTTTTCCAAATTCATGTTTCAAATTGTTTTCGCATAAAGTCCCACATGCTAATGCTAATCTGTGCTAGATAGAGTTCTGATTCTGAGACGTTGACATATACGGTGACTAATGATTGATGGACTGATTTGCTGAACTCTGGTACCCATGTTAACATATTCTTCTTTATTGGCTTGTGTTGAGGCATTAGAACATATGTTTTTTTCAAAGTTCTGATTGGATTATGTTATTGGTGGTCATTAAGGAATTAATCTTGAGTGGATTGAATAAAGTTTGAATTAACCTTATGACTTAGGCGGTCATTCTGACCCTGGCGGTCAAAGACCGCCAGGGCGGAGGACCGCGGAAGCACCGCCGACAGGCCGGCGGTGCTCCAATGCCGCGGTCGGACCGGCAACACTGGCGGGCTCCCGCCAGTGTACCGCCGCCCCATTGAATCCTCCAAGGCGGCGCAGCTTGCTGCGCCGCCGAGGGGATTCCGACCCCCCCTACCGCCATCCAGATCCCGGCGGTCCGACCGCCGGGATCCGGATGGCGGTAGGGGGGGTCGCGGGGCCCCTGGGGGTCCCTGCAGTGCCCATGCCACTGGCATGGGCATTGCAGGGGCCCCCGTAAGAGGGCCCCTAAATGTATTTCACTGTCTGCTGCGCAGACAGTGAAATACGCGACGGGTGCAACTGCACCCGTCGCACAGCTTCCACCCTGCCGGCTCGATTCCGAGCCGGCTTCATCGTGGAAGCCTCTTTCCCGCTGGGCTGGCGGGCGGCCTGAAGGCGACCGCCCGCCAGCCCAGCGGGAAAGTCAGAATTACCGCCGCGGTCTTTCGACCGCGGAACGGTAACCTGACGGCGGGACTTTGGCGGGCGGCCTCCGCCGCCCGCCAAGGTCAGAATGAGGGCCTTAGTATTGTAACAATTAGGGAAATAAAATTGATAAAACGTATAATTGAGTTGTGGGTATTCATGAAATGTTGACTAATGTTTTGCTTATTGGTTATTGGTATATGTAATAATTATTGATTGCACATTGGTAACACAGTAGCTAGGATACACCATGCGAATCAAAAGGTTCATCAACCTATACACGTGCCCTTGTAAGTTTACTTACTAAGGACCAGGCGCGCTAGCAGTTTTTGGTAGCAGCTTGATGGTTAGTTTCCTTGGAGAACTAGTTATGTGGTGATCGATGGTTATGGTGGCAGTTTAAATTAGGGTTAGTTATTCATTTCATGAGGTTTTAATTTTGTTTTCTGAATTGGCAATTGTAGCAAAGATGATGTCCCTTAAGCCCAGAAATGACTTTCCCAGATCTTGGATCCCGCTAGTAAAGTTGGGCATGTTCTCTGCGTCTTTGTGATAGCGTGAAATTGGTAAGTTGCACTTGCAAAGGCTTATGCAGACTGCAGGTGAATTGTGATGTATGTGAAGGAAGTAGGGAGCCTGCGTACTCCAGTTGGGATTTAGTAGGAGTTTGCGTACTCCGGAGTATGAGAGTAGGGAAGTCGTCAAACTTCACATGTGTGTGGCACCTTGTGCTAAAAAATTGTCCACATGGTTGTTGGTGATGTACGTACCCTGCGTGGTCTAAGACTCTGGAGTATATTGACAAGTGTAGGAGACACTTGGGATTATGTTGTAATCTGTCTGGTTTAGTAGGTTGATCGGGCATGGTCAACAAGTCGGTGTGTAAATTAAGTGAGTAAGAGAAAATTTCGACTAAGATTTGGCAAGTCCTATGTGCACCAGGACAGACCCCTTGATCAGTTGAGAGTGAAATTTGCGGGTCGAATTTTACTTGCAAATGTGGGAGACTGAGAAAGAGGAATAGCTGCATGAGCGAAAGGGCCATCAGTGAAAATCCGTAAGGTCTCAGAAGCGATTGTGTACCTTGCTGTAGTAAACCAGCAGGTTTGTTTTTGGTTATTGTTTTTTGGTTAGTGCTCGCAATAATTTTGCATTAGTTTCATGTGAGTTGAAGATCAGGAGGACAAGCTGCAAGACTTTGACAGCCGCAGTGTGTGAGTGTAATGTCAGAGTGAGCCGCAGTGGGATAGGCTGGTTAGTGAGAAGGGTCGCAAGCGGATTGGCAGCCGTCTGTAAGAGGCAATTGGTTGAGAAAGCGGATGAAGGGAATCTTGGGAGTAAAAGTCATTTCCTTATTGAATCAAATAAAAACAAGAGACAAAGATTAAGTTTTTCAAAGTGTTTAAGAGTGCTATGAAGGCCGATACATACATTAAGGGGACAGTGGGGGAGCCGACCCCACCGGACAATTCTCCGGCATTTATTGTGATGGAGGAGCGAGGTTTCATGCCATATCTTTGGTTAAAACAGTGATGCAAATTGACAGAGAAACAGGGAGCTTTAGCATTTCCAGGGCATGGAATGGTTAATTTGAGAATTTTGGATCAGTTGCGATTGACACTGAATGAGACAAAGCCACATCCGAGATCAGCACAACTTGAGGCATTAACGGTTTGGGAGCCCATAGCAAGACAACAGCAAGAAATGAAATTCCAGAGGAGAAAAAGGAAGGTAGAGAAGTCATCAGCAGAGGCAAGATGGGATTGGTGTCAACATCAGGGCAGTGCGCTCTCTACGGGCTACTAGAATGCAAAAACTCTGCGATTTCAAGATAACGTAATTTATGCATTGTGCTGATATGCTGTTGTTTAACCTTTTGCATTGCAGAGTTTGATCCTGGAGACTTATGTTCAAGGTGCTTATAAATACTGTTCATTTGCAATGTATTGCTGCAGCCTTTCAGAGTGTGCCAGGGTGTGGTCCCTTTCTAGGGCCTTCTAGAAGCTATCCCTGCAGCATGCCTGGGTGTGGTTTGTGGGCTGGGCCAAGACTCTATATAATGGAGCCAGCCCTGCTCCATGTACTCACTATTCAGAGGTCCCGGTGCACAGTAGCAACAACTTTCTGAGCTCCTGTTCCAGAGGACTACTTTGATCTTCCCGGCCTTGCCCTTTCACTTTGTTGGTGATTCTTGATCAAGGCAGTAAGACGGAGGTCGGGCTGGGCCCCCAATCCCATTCTCGAAGGCTTTCGAGTTCTTGGGCCTAATTTGCATGCTAAACAATTTTACTCTTGTTCGTGTGAATGTGCGTTTGTTTTTTTCATGGCATTTACATGCTGATACTCGAATCCGCAAGACGCGTGATTCATTGTTTGTGTGCAATTCATGTTGTTCATTGTGCACTACCATTTCCTAGCATTTACAAGGTAGCATCCAAATCGGCAAGACGTGCGATTCATTTCTTGTGCTTAACCCGTGCTATTCATTGTTCGCTACCATTTCATGGCATTTACAAGGTAGCATTTGAATCTGCAAGACGTGCGATTCATTTCTAGTGTTTAATTCATGTTATTCATTGTGCGCTACCATTTCATGGCATTCACATGGTGGCATTCGAATCGGCAAGACGCACAATTAATTTCTTGTGCTTAATTCATGTTATTCATTGTGCGCAACCATTTCATGTCATTCACATGACATTTCTTGTGCTTAATTCATGTTACTTATTGTGCACTACCATTTTATGACATTCACATGGTGGCCTTCGAATCGGCAAAACGCGTGATTCATTCCTTGTGCTTAATTCATGATTATTCAGTGAGCGTAACCACTTATTGGCATTCGCAAGGTAGCTTTCGAATCAGCAAGACGCGCAATTCATTTCTTGTGCTTAATTCATGACATTCATTGTGTGTTACCATTTCATTTCATTTACATGGTGACATTCGAATCGGCAAGACGCGTGATTCATTTCTTGTGCTTAACTCATGGTTTTCATTGTGTGCAACCATTTCATGACACTTACAATCTCTTGTGGAAATCTGCAATGTGTGCAATTCATGTTTCTGCATTTTAAGAAACTAAAGTGCTAGAACTCTAGATGTTATATTGTATGTGCATAATAAGTCCCTTAAGTACAACTCCTATGGTGTTGTATAAATCATTCAGATTATTTCTTTGTTCTCATGCAAAAGACTATGCTTGAATTTGAAAATGTAATTCTAGAATGTTCTTATGTTTTTAATCCATGTGTAACATTTTATTGAGAGGTTCATTGGAAAGTTGTAGTAATCCTTCTTGATTCCTTCACAGGTAATCAGACATTTTGAGGACTAGTTATTTAGTCCATGTTTTAAGTTATCCATGTTTCCAGTACGACAATGCTTAGAATCATAGTCTAGTAATGATTAACATGATATAATCTTAATATTGTGTGTTTTAACCTTTTTGCTTCCTACAGGTCTCCTTCCCAGCTGTTCCCTACCTAATCCCCTTTTCCCAACTTGTACTCTCTTGTGGTGGACATGTTGGGAACATGTGCAGACCCGGTGGATCTGGTGAATCCGACAATTGGAAACAGAAGAAATGGAGAATGGCGACGTTGCAGGGTGTTAAGTTGTTTCCTGTAATCACAGAGGAAGATGAGTCATAAGAGAAAGAGGATACTAGCAAGAGTGATAAGTGTTTGTCTGGGGGTAAGAAGAAGAAAAAGACTTATGTGGAAGAAGAAGATTCAGATGTTGAGGATCTTATTACTCAGGTGTTGAGAGACCGACCTCCACCATATGCCATACATGAAGGGGGTCCAAGTACTAGTTCTGCTCCAACTGCCCCAGCTCAAGTGTCAGGGACAGTGGGATCAGTACAAACAGATAATTGACAGGTACAAGGGGTAGTGCAGAGTACTCCTAATGCAGTGACTACTTCGGTAGTCCAAGCGCAGATGCACCCACCACCAGTACAGAGACTTTATCCAGAGGTATCAATTCTTGAGACAACTTCCAACTCAGTGGTTCCTACGGAGCAAGTGGTTCCGAGGCCGATGCTAGTTCAGACTGAGCAGACTCCAATGTTGATGCCTCAGGCACAGCCACAGGGGTTGCCGAAGTTCACACCAATGACAGGGACACAGCCCGACGTGACACCAGTAATGAATCAGAGTATGGGAGTAGTCAAATGCGGGTGTCAGAGCGGCACCAGATGCGATATCGCTGCCGATTACTGTTGGTCCAGCTGTACCATTGTTTGTGCAGAATAAGCCGATTGCAGGGGAACAGGGTGAAATGTCACAAAGCCTCGTGTGGAGGGGGTGAGAGAATATGTGCAGGTGGTTTCATCTATGGGCCAGACCTTTGATGGATTCAGGCCATTAATGGAACTTAGTCCACTTGTTGCGCTTCCAAATACCATAAATGGCCAGAGTGTAAGTCAGAGTTTGAAGCTTTTGACACAGCAAACTTCAGGTGCAGTGGTACAACAGGTGCCATTGCCAAACATGAGTAGTATTTCATTACAGGGATTAACAGCACAGCAGTTAAATGAGTGGTTAGATAGTCTGAATACTCCTCAAAATACATCCAAGGGTGAAGAGTAGATGAATCGTGGAAGTCTGGCTACCAAAATAACCAAACTAGTTGAAGGGTCAATGGGAGTGATTAGTTTAGAATCCTATACCAAAGAAGAGCTGAGATACTTGTGTCTGAGAATTACGAGAGAAGTGGGCGAGATACATCAGAAATTGGCGGATCTGGCAGACAAACATGGCATATGAAATTGAGAAAACAAAGCACTTGAAACAAAACTACAGGTTAGATTTTGAGGCAAAGGATTTTGAGCACATGAGGTCAGCAGGGATGAAAGCGCATCTTAAATAACTATTGCAGAGTGCCCAGATTTGGGGAGCACTAGAGAAGTGGGAAGGCAGACGGACAAAGAAGAAAGATGAACGTAAACGAGATTCACAAGAAGGGTCTGAAAGTGTTCAGAAAGAAAAAGATCCAGTACATTTTTTGCCTATGAGGGAAATTCCAGGAGGGCAGTTTGTTCATGTTCCCTGGCACAGGAGTGATATTCTGTCATTCACAAATGATTATCCAAAACTGAGAGAGAAACCGGTTGAGTGGTACCAGCAGACAGATAGATTTGTGAAGCTTTCGAAATGTCTGTGGGAAGACTTGAATACTCTGTTGGAGATAGTAGTGCCGCTGATTTGTAGGTTGAGGGCAAGAGAGCAGTGGATTGGCCGACAAGTGAACCAGAAAACGATAGAGTTACAGGTGCACCATCACCTGAAGTGATTAAACTTTATTATAAGGTGATTGAGTTCCTGAAGACGAGAATCTCACCTAAAAATACTGATTGGCAGAACATTGACAGGACAGTGCATGAAGTAAAGGATTCAATACACATTTACTATGAGAGGTTGTTGAAGGCGTTCAAGGAGTACAGTGGTAAGGAAGCGATTGAGCCGAAAGAAATGTTGCACTTTGTGTTCTGGTTTGTTGAAGGATTGAGACCTGAAATAGGTCAGGTGATTAAGAGTCATTTGATCTGTTGGCAAGTGAAACCGATTGAGGAGGTATTGCAATATGCAAAATACTGTAGTGATGTGATTGAGTTGAAGCAGAAAAAGCTGAAGGGAAAGGCAATGGTGATGCAGATTAAGGCTGCTCAAAATGGAGTGCAGGGAGCTTTAGTGCAACAGATACCGCAATAGGGAACTGTCTTGTTCCAACCCCAATCAAGAGGTAGGGCCCGAGGAATCAATATGAATCGTGGATCGGATTTGAATACAGTAGTGGTTCAGAATGATGTGCAAGGGATGAAAAAGATGTTACCGTGTCATCTTTGCGGAAACGTGGGACACTGGAAACAGGAGTGTCCGATGATGGTGGAGGATGGTGTTGTTCAGCAGAGTGGTGATGTCAATACATTTCAAACTGTGAAAGTCCCTAGAATGAGAGGACTTAATTCGAATTTTCAGAATAACATGAATCAAATGCAGAATTTTCAACCCATGCAGCAGGTGCAAATGCCTCGTGCACAAATGACACAGTTGCAACCAATGCAGCAGCAGGTTCCTATGGTGCTTAGACAGCAAATGCAGATACCTCAAGCCCCGATGGAACAGCAGCAGATGATGCTTACTCAGCAGGTCACAGGTCAGAGACAAGACAGAAGTAGTAACACAGTGCACCAATTCCTATTACATAGTGAGAGTGAAATAAACGATGAATGGATGTGTGGAAGTTCAGATGAGGAGCCATGCATGCTTGCAGCGTCCCTATAGGTAGATCAGAGAGGACTTTTTTGTGAAAGGAAAGGTGATGGGTCACAGATTCTCATTTCTAGTGGACACAGGAGCTACGCGCTCTACAGTAAGAAGTGCAGAAGTTCTGAACTTACCTCTTTCAGGCAGAACAGTTCAGGTTGTAGGGGTAGCGAATAGACAGTTGATAAATCCAATCACAGATCCAGTACAGGTTGAGATTTGCAACTTCCAGGGACTGCATAGGTTTGTAGTCTGTGACTCATGTCCAGTATCTCTACTGGGAAGGGACTTGTTGTGCAAGGCCAGATGTTCGATTAGTTGTTCAACTGCTGGAATAGAGGTTCAGACGAATAGTGATGATGAGGAAGAACAAGCTCCTGAAACTGAGAATGAAACCATTAATGAAGAGTACCCGTTGATTGAATTTTTCCTGATGTTTACTGTGAAAGAATTGCATGAAGACTTGCAGGGAACAGTACAGGAAAATGTGTGGGACCTGACAGGTAAAGAAGTGGTTTTGATCAAGGGAGTGGAGCCGATTAAGATCGCTTTAAAGCCGAATGTAGTGTTTCCGCAGCTTCCACAGTATAACATGGCACAGGATGTTCTGATGAAAGTGGCGCACATAATTGGAGATTTTCGGAAACAAGGGGTTTTGAAGGAAGTATTGAGCAGTCCATGTAATTCACCGATAATAGGCCTAAAGAAGCCTTGTGGGAAAGTACGAATTGTGCAAGACTTGCGAAAAGTGAATGACCTGGTGGTTAAGTGTTGTCCTCTAGTGCCGAACCCAACAGTAATATTGCTTCAGATTCCATGCGATGCAGAGTAGTTCACAGTGGTTGATTTGTCACAAGCTTTCTTTTCTGTGCCTCTCCATGAGGATAGTCAGTTTCTTTTTAGTTTCAAATTCCTAGACAGAGTCTACAGCTGGTGCAGGCTTCCTCAAGGGTACACGGAGTCACCGTCTCTGTTCAATCAGATTTTGAAAAATAATCTGGAGTCATTGCAACTACCATACCAATCGACTCTGATGCAGTACATTGATGACTTGCTGATTGCATCCAAAACAAGGGACGAGTGTAAGTACGACTTGATTGACTTGGGAAAGTTCGGACATAAAGGCCGTCATTACAACCCTGGCGGTCGGTGATAAAGCAGCGGTAATACCGCCAACAGGCCGGCGGTAAAAAAAGGAATTATGACCACGGTGGAAACCGCTCAGACAAACAGCCACATTAACACACCGTCCGCCACAGTGGTAACCGGCAACAGCCAGGCGGAAGACAATGTATCGCCCACTGTATTATGACAGGCCTATCCGCCACCTTTTCCGGTGCGGTACCAACAACATCAAAAGCACAGCAGAAACAGAGCACAGAAGTCAAAAGACTCACCTCTGGAGACTCAGGGAACAACCACAACACCATTGAGCCCGAGTTGCACATTTTTCTGATGCTCGTCTACCTTTTCCTGCATTATGAGCAGCAACGCCGGTGAAGACGAGCACAGTGAGTACTTCCGCCTAGCACACAAGGGAGGGGGAGGAAAAAGAGAGTGGCACACATACGCAACACGCAGCACCCCCAACACCATACCCACAACTAGATGCAGTAACATTACATATACATCCCGTAACCCTCAGGAATAATGCAAGGACAAAAAGAATGGAAGAAAGTAAGTGTAATACGATAAAATAACGTGAATAAGTGCATCAAAATACAAACTAATATACATATTTACAAATGGAGGGACACTGCCCAGTCCTCAATGTCCGTGGGCCACAGGGCCAAAACACATAGGCCAAGGCCCCACCTCACTCCTACAACAACACAGAGAGAACACTGCAGGGGCATCAGGTCGAAAATACACAGGCACCTCAGAGGGACAGGGAATGGGGGGCACCTCAGCCGGAAGATGGTACAACGCCACTGGTCCTGGAGGGGGCTACATGCCCACTGCTTGGTCCTTGGGAGTGCAAGGCCACAGTCGCTCTAGTGGTGGTTTTCCCACTGCTTTGTCCTGGGGAGTGCAAGGCCACAGTCTCTCTAGTGGGTGGCTTCTCCACTGGTTCTGGAGGGGGCCTTGTGCCCAGTGTGCTTCATCCTGGGAAGGATGGGTTGAGTGAATGGCTTCTTCCACTAGTTCTGTAGGGGGCCTTGTGCCCAGTGTGCTTCATCCCGGGGAAGATGGGGTGAGTGGATGGCTTCTTCCACTCGTTCTGGAGGGGGCATTGTGCCCACTGTGCTTCATCCTGGGAAGAATGGGGTGAGTTCATGGCTTCTTTCACTGGTTCTGGAGGGGGCATTGTGCTCTGTGATGCAGATCTTGGGGAGTGCAAGGTCACAGTCTCTCACCTGGGTGTCACACCTACAGTATTTGCAGGGTCCAGGACGCACGACAGCAAATGGAGGTAGGACTATACACTGCCCACCGGCGGTGACGGCTGATCAGTGGTGGCAGTGGCGGTGCTGGCAGTGGTGGGGGGAGGCTCCAGCCATTCCCCTGCAGCCTTGGACGGCTGCCCACTGGGGCTGCTGCTGCTGGCAGTGGTGCTGGTGGCAGTGCTGGCAGTGGAGGGGGGAGGCTCCAGCCCTTCCCCTGCAGCCTCAGATGGCTGAACCGCCATGGTTGGAAGTGGGGGCTCCGAATCAGTCCCAGCACCAGGCCTCCTGTCCTTCCTTCCTGCAGGTGCAGGCACCTTGCCCTTCCATTTTGAAGCTGGCGGTGCCTCCATGCTCTTCCCTTTCGCAGCTGGTGGTGCTTCCTTGCCTTTCCCTTTCACAGCTGGTGGTGCCTCCTTGCCCTTCCTCCCGCAGCTGGTGGTGCCTCTTTGCCCTTCTCTTTTGCAGCTGGTGGTGCCTCCTTGCCCTTCCACTTTCAGTGCTGCTGGCTGGTTCCCGGGATCCTCTCCCACCTGCAGTAGCTGTCGACACTATTGTGGCCGAGGACTGGGTGGCTTAGGTGCTCGCCCAGGTTCTGACCACCCTGGCCAGATGTGAAGGACAGGAGGAGAGGTAGGGAAGAGGTCAACAGTGGAGAGGGAAAGCTTCTTAGGGACATTTGGGCAGGAAGAGGGTGAAGGTTTGGGAGTGGAGGAAGAGGAAGTGGCTGTAGGAGGTGTCTTTCTGCTGTGTTTGGGTGCAGGTGCATGGGCTGGGTGCTTTTATAAGGTGGATGGCTGTTGGGTGTCTGAGTGGTGGGAGGAGGGGGTACAGACACAGTGAGAGAGGATACAGGGGACGTGGGCATGGATGTGGGGGTGGAGACTGCTAGTGAGTGGTGTGTAGTGATAGGCGTGCTGGTGATGGAGGTAGTGGATGAGGATGTAGTGCATGCAGGTGTGAGTGGAGATGCTACTGGGAGGGAGGTGGACGATGAGGAGGAGGGGGACACTGTGGAGGCAGTGGATGTTGCTTTGTCTGCATCTGGATGGTGTTTGTGTGAGTGCCTGTGGGATGATGCGTAGTGCATGTGTTTGCCTGAACCACTCTTGTGTGTTGTCCTGGGTGCATGCTGGTCTGCCTGTGTGCATGGGATAGGTTGGGGTTGAGGGAATGGGACTGGGTATAGGAAGTTGGAGGGGGGAGGCTAGAAACAGGGACAATGGCTGCCATCAGAGAGCAGGCCAGAGCCTGGATTGATCTCGGTTGGGCTGCCATGCCAAAGTGAATGCCCTCCAGGAATGCATTTGTTTGTTGCAAATGGGCTGCCAGCCCCTGGATGGCATTCACAATGGTTGACTGCCCAACAGAGATGGATCGCAGGAGGTCAATAGCCTCCTCACTCAGGGCAGCAGGGCTAACTTGGGCAGGGCCTGAGGTGCCTGGGGCGAAGGAGTTGCCCAACCTCCTGGTTGATCGGGCATGGGAAACACACTGAGGGGCTGCTGGGAGGGCAGTGCTGGTACGGGGGTGGCGGTTGTACCTGTAGTTGGGGTGGGCACAGAGGTGTCCGCCACTACCAGGGAGCTTCCATCGGAGGAGGTGTCACTGTCCAAACGGTCCCCTCCTGTCTCCGCCATGGTGCTCCTCTCGCCCTCCGTCCCACTGGTGCCCTCACCGTCGGTGGGTTCGGCCTTCTGGGCCATGTGGGATGCAGCTCCCTCCGTCGCTGGTGCATGAGCTTCTCCGCCAGATGATGCTAATGCACAGAAGGACAGGGTGACAAAACAAAATGGGGGGGGAAGAGACAAAGGATACACTTGATCAATGGATGCTCCAACACCACAGTTGGCATACACGACACACACACACACAAAGGGAGCAGCCCTACGCATTAGGCAATACACTACCAGTCACAATGCTAGTCACCAGGCCATGGACAGTAATACCTAACGCCAATAACAGCATACCTGAGACCCACAGACCCCTGCCCAGTAGTGGATGCCTACTAGCTTGGTTGGAGGTGGTTCACATCAGACCCTGCCCAACATAGGACCTACCCTGCAATGTTAAGCCTGGCCTGGGGGCACCCACAGGCCCACATCCCCCTCCCGGAACCCACCCCACCACACGCAAGTAGTATATTGGGAAACTGTACTCACCCCCTTGTGGCTGCTGTGATGCCCTCAAGCGCCCATCCAGCTCCGGATAGGCCACCGCCAGTATGCGGGTGATCGGGTGGTCAGGGTTGGACAGGCACCCTTTCCTCATTGGGAGGCCATCCCCATCTGGGCCTCCGCCGTCTTCCTTGCCCAGCGTCTAAGGTCCTCCCACCATTTGCGACAGTGGGTGCTCCGCCTGCCATAGACCCCCAGGGTCCGCACGTCCTTTGCGATTGCATGCCATATACCCTTTTTCTGATGGGCGCTGACCTGCAGAAATATACACTTAGCAAAGGTATCAGTCTGACCGTCTGTCCTGTTACACTCATGTCCCACCATAGCCCTCCCATCCCCTTACACACAGACATTGCCCGCCACACATGCAGGACGCAGCCCAGGGCCCTTCCAGCAACACCCTCCCATGGGGCTCTCACACACAGCACTCCATGCATTCATGCCCCACGCATCGTGCTCACAGTGTACTCACTTGTTGGTCTGGAGGCCCATATAGCATTCAGTACTGGGGTAGGACCCCATCCACAAGTCTCTCCTATTCCGCAGCGGCGAAGGTAGGGGCCCTTTCCCCAGTGACACGAGCCATGGTGGGTTCTAGACAGAGGTCACAGCAGCACTTGCAGGGTAGGTCCTCTCCTGTTGAAGGTCAGGTAGCAAGTGGGTGAACAGAAATGGCAGTCACGTCCGCAGCGGTGCGTACCGTCACCGCCGGTGTACATCACCATTGGCCACTGTAACCCATAGGGCCCAATGGCGTCCAATGAGGAGTTGCACAGCCGTTTTCAACCGCCTCCCGTAACGGTGCACAACGTCAGCGGAATTACCTCATTTCCACATGTCCCTCCATGTAGGACAGGCGGACGCCATTTCAGGGGTGGGGAGAGCAGGCCATGGCACCTAACTGCGTCACAGTACACATAGGCACCATTTGGGCCTATACAACAATATTGTGTTACAGTCACAACATGCAATGCAGTATAGTGTTTGCAAATATGGAATACTGGGCAGCTACTCATCGCTTGCCCCCTAGATTACAACCGCTGCGGATGAATAGGAGATGGAGACATCCTCCCGTGTACAGGCCCCTGCTGGACTTGGCAACAATGAAGGACAGGCACATTATCCTCACCTATAGACTGGACAGAGCTGTGTGCCCAATTGGAACTTGACTTGATATCTGCTATCCGTCAGCCCACTGGAATCCCCCCTCTTGTGCAAATCCTATCTGTGCTCCATTTCCTGGCAAGTGGCACCTTCCAAATGACAGTGGGCTTGGCAGCAGGAATGTCACAGTAAATTTTCTCAATAGTGCTAAGCAGAGTATTGTCTGCCATGATTAAACACATGCGCAGCTACATCGTTTTCCCCCAGGTGGAGGATTTGGCCACAGTGAAAGCTGATTTCTATGCAATGGGACATATCCCCAACATTACTGGGGCTATTGATGGTACACATATTGCATTTGTCCCCCCCCCAGAGAATCAATCAATCAATCAATCATAGTATTTATAAAGCGCGCTATGTACCCGTTAGGGTTTCGAGGCGCTGAGGTGGGGGGGGGTGGAGAGGCTGTTTAGCGGTCGAAGAGCCAGGTCTTGAGGAGCTTCGGGGATGCCCGGAAGCATTCAGTGGAGGGCCCGGGGTTGAGGGCGCGGAGCTCTTCGGCCGAGAAGTGGGCGCGGGAGGCGCGAGGACCAGGGGGGGTGGCGCTGGGCGCGGTACAGGCGCGGACGGGCGCAGACGGGCTTGCCTCTGGCGCGCCTCCGGCGCGCCAGCGGCGCGGACGCGCAGCGCCAGCCATTAAGAAGGGAGGGGGGAGGGGGGAGGGAGGAGCAGCTGGGAGGCGGGAGGGAGCGGCAAATGGGGGCGCGAGGGGGGCGGGGCCGCAGGGAAGCAGCGGCTGGGGTCGAGGAGCGCACAAGGGGCGAAAGGCACAGAAATCGGGCAAAAACAGTCACAAATGCAGGAAAAAACACAATATGGACACAATACTGGGATTAAATACGAACGGGGAGACAGCAATCAGGGGGGCACAATGGGGCAAAAAGCGCTGGCGGCGAGGCGCAGAAAAGCGGAAAAAAGCTGAAAAACAAACTTACGGGACGGCGGAAGCGGCACTCGGGTCAAGTGAGCCCACTAGCCACCAGGGATGAGGCGCAGGAGGATGCCTGCGGGTGGAGGAGGGCCTCGAACACGCAGACGGCAGCGTGGTCGTGGGGCAGAGGCAGAAGGCAGCAGGTTGGTGCTGCGGTCGTGAGGGGCGAGCTCAGGACCTGAACCAGGTCCGAACTCGCTCACTGGCGACGCGCAGCGCCAGCCATTAAGAAGGGAGGGGGGAGGGAGGAGCAGCTGGGAGGCGGGAGGCGGGAGGGAGCGGCAAATGGGGGCGCGAGGGGGGCGGGGCCGCAGGGAAGCAGCGGCTGGGGTCGAGGAGCGCACAAGGGGCGAAAGGCACAGAAATCGGGCAAAAACAGTCACAAATGCAGGAAAAAACACAATATGGACACAATACTGGGATTAAATACGATCGGGGAGACAGCAATCAGGGGGGCACAATGGGGCAAAAAGCGCCGGCGGCGAGGCGCAGAAAAGCGGAAAAAAGCTGAAAAACAAACTTACGGGACGGCGGAAGCGGCACTCGGGTCAAGTGAGCCCACTAGCCACCAGGGATGAGGCGCAGGAGGATGCCTGCGGGTGGAGGAGGGCCTCGAACACGCAGACGGCAGCGTGGTCGTGGGGCAGAGGCAGAAGGCAGCAGGTTGGTGCTGCGGTTGAGAGGGGCGAGCTCAGGACCTGAACCAGAAATGAACAGGTGTTCAGAAATTGAAAGAGCTTTCACCCCATGAATGTGCAGATAGTGTGCCTGGCGGACCAGTACATCTCCCATGTCAATGCAAAGTATCCTGGGTCTGTGCATGATGCCTTTATCCTGAGGAATAGCAGCATCCCATATGTGATGGCTCAGCTCCAGAGGCACCGGGTGTTGCTAATAGGTGAGCCCTGGTTCCCACCCACGGGTTGTTGGTGTATAGGTATGGTGTGGGCCCTAAGGGTTAGTGTGTGTGTCTAACAGATGTCCCTTGATATTTGCAGGTGACTCTGGTTACCCCAACCTCTCATGGCTACTGACCCCTGTGAAGAGTCCCAGGACAAGGGCAAAGGAACGTTACAATGAGGCACATGGGCGAACACGAAGAATAATAGAAAGGACATTCAGTCTCCTGAATGCCAGGTTTGGTTGCCTCCATCCAACAGGTGAATCCCTGTACTACTCACCATAGAAGGTGTGCCAGATCATCGTGGCATGCTGTATGTTACCAGGTGCTTTTTCTGCAGGAGGATGAGGCTGGAGATGGGCGTGTGGTAGCAGTGGACCCTGTGGACAGTGAAGATGAGGAGGCAGAGGATGAGGATGAGGACAACAGAAGTGCTATTATAAGACAGTACTTCCAATGACACACAGGTTAGACACTGTAATTACACTTTACATTGACAGTTTTGTATTTGACATTGTCACTTGTAGGCTGATTTTCCAACTTCTAAGGCCACTTACTGTACCCTTTGGCATCTCTGTTTTCAAATATTTGTATCCCACTATCGCTCCTGGTTTGTTGACTGCAGCCAACTACAGGTCATTCCTATGTATACAATACTGTACAGTTATATTGCAGAGTTTAAAGCTTGTTAAACGAATACATAGTTAAATGATTTGACAGACTCCATACTTGTATTTATTGAAATGGTGTTTATTTAAGTGCTAATGATCTGTGGGGGATGTGCAATGGGCTGGGGTGATGATGGTGGAAAATCCAGGAAAGAGTCCAGTCCATTTACATCGCAGGTGCATTGTCCAAGGGGGCATAGGAAGGGGAGCAATGGTAGTTCAAGGTGGACAGGGTGACAGAGTGGGACACAAGGGTGACTTTCAGGAGAGTCTTATTTCCTGGCAGGGTCTTGGCAATGTTCGCTGGCTTCTGCCTGGATCGTAGGGACAGTTTGCGGGGTGGTTCTCCTTCTGCCATGGGTGGGGTGCTGGTGGCCTGTTGTTCCTGTGGCGGGGCCTCCTGTCCACTAGCGGCAGCAGAGGTGGAAGGCTGTTCATCGGTTTGGCTAGTGTCAGGGGTCCGGTGGTGTGCCACTGCCTCCCTCATGGTGTTGGCCATGTCTGCCAGCACCCCTGCAATGGTGACCAGGGTGGTGTTAATGTTCTTCAAGTCCTCCCTGATCCACAGGTACTGTCCCTCCTGCAGCCGCTGGGTCTTCTGCAACTTGTCCAGTATCTGGCCCATCATCTCCTGGGAATGGTGGTATTCTCCCAGGATGTTGGTGAGTGCCTCCTGGAGAGTCATTTCCCTGGGCCTGTCCTCCCCCTGTCACACACCACTCCTCCCAGCTTCCCTGTTGTTCTGTGCCTCTGTCCCCTGAACCGTGTGCCCACTGCCACTGACCCCAGGTCCCTGATCGTCCTGTGTTTGTGGGGTGTACTGAGGTCCCTGTAGTGGTGGACACAATGCTGATTGATGCGTCCTGGGGACAGAGGTATGGGCTTGCTGGGTGGGTACTGTGGTGGTGTTTCCTGTGGGGGAGGCTCTGTGGTGGTATGGGACTGTGCCTGGGTTATCGACTGTCCGGAGATCCCTGATGTGCCAGGTTGGTCATCCAGATCCAGGCGTCCAGAGCTGCTGTCATCACTGTGGACCTCTTCTGGGGGTGGACTGGATGTTGCTGGCACTTCCTCTCTGGTGACGTTAGGTGGGGGACCTGTGGGGATGTAAATGCAGTGTTATTGTTTCTGTGTGTGTCATCTTGTCCATGGGTGTGTTGCCCTGTATGGTTGTTATTGTCCTGTCAGCTTTGCCTTGTGTGAGCAGTGATTTTGTGGGCTGCGTGATTCTCTCTGATTGCATGTTTTAGTGATGGGTGTTCATGCAGGTCTGTGAGGGGTGTCCATGCATTGGTGTTGCATGCAGGGCTAGTTATTGGGATGAGTGGGTTCTGATGATGAGGTGTGTGTGAGGTGGTGGATTAATGGGAGTGAGGGTAGGGTAGGGGTTTGTGAAGGCATGCAGGTAGGGAGGGGTAATAGTAATGGAGATTTGACTTACCAGAGTCCAGTCCTCCTCCTACTCATGCCAGGCCCTCAGGATGCATGATTGCCAAGACTTGTCCGCCCATGTTGTTAGTTGTGGGAAAGGAGGTGGGGGTCCTGCTGCTGTGGAACGCACCTTCCCCCATAGGTCTTCCTCCTCTTCCTGATGTCATCCCTTGTTCATGCGTGCTGTCCCACGGCATTGACCCTGTCCACGATTCTCCGCCATAGCTCCATCTTCCTTGCAATGGATGTCTGCTGCACCTGTGATCCAAGCAGTTGTGGCTCTATCTGGATGATTTCCTCCACCATGACCCTTAGCTCCTCCTCAGACAACCTGGGTTGTTGTTGTGGTGCCATGGGTGTATTGCGGGTGGTGTGTGTGAGGGAGTGCGGGGTGCTGTGTTGGGGTGTGTGATGTAAGGTGTGTGGACAGTGTATAGGTGATGGTGGTGTGTGTCTGTGGTCTAGTCTGTGGTTTTGCCATCTCTCTTGTCGCACTTGTTTGTAATGGTAAAGGCCTCTGGGTAATGTGTGTGTGTGTTTTATAGTGGTGTGGGTGGGGTGTGTGTCTGAGTGTCAGGTGTGTGTAGTTTGAATTGTCCAATGTGGTGTTGTTTTTTGTATGTGTGTGTGTATGTTGAGCCCGGCAGTATGTACCGCCAATGGTTTAGCGCCACTGAATGTCCACTGGGGTGATTCGTGGGTCATAATGCTGTGGCTGTAGTTCGGTTGGCGTAACGGTGTGGGTTTTGCTACTGCCAGTTTATCACTGACCTTTGGTCTGGTGGAGTTGTGTGTGTGGGTGTATAGTGATGGATTGCTATGTGTGGGTCATAATGTGGGTGGCAGTAATCCGCTGAGGTGGCAATATGTTGGCGGCAGTCAGCATGGCGGTAAGTGGGATTTACTGCCAATGTCATAATGAGGGCCAAAGTGTCACCTTTGAAATTGCAATATTGTCAGAAGTCAGTGAAATATCTGGGACACCAAATCGATAAAGGGTCAAGGAGAATTTCCAGAGAAAGGATTACAATGATACGGCAGAGATGTCTCCCAACTTTACAGAGGGATGTCAGAATGTTTCTGGGGATGGTAGGTTATTGTCGTTAGTGGATTCAGAATTTTGCTGAAATTGCCAAATCATTGCAGCAGCTGACACATAAGGATGTTACAAATCCCATTACTTTAGACCAGGATCATATGAAAGCATTAACTGAGTTCAGAGAGAGTTTATGCAGTGCTCGAGTGTTGGGAATGCCTGATTACACAAAGCCATTCATGCTGTTTTGTCATGAACGTGATGCTTGTTCTTTGTCTGTCTTGACACAGGTCAATGGAGGTGCTTCTCACACAGCATAGGAGGGTAGGAGGCTGGCCTGGTTTGTATTGGGTACCTTGGGTACTTACACCTTATACCAGGTACAGTTTTCCCTTATTAGTGAATGTAGTAGTGTTCTAGCAGCTTAGGCTGATAGAGGTAGCTATAGCAGAGCAGCTTGGGCTGAACTAGGAGACATGCAAAGCTCCTGCAATACCACTTATAGTTACACAGTACTTATATACAAGTAAAGACAATACTCAGTGTTACCAAAAATAAATGTATTTCTTTGGGCGACACAATATCAAAAATATCTTAGAGACAATACTCCTTCTGGAGGTAAGTACTAAACACAACATATACACTAGACACCAAAATTAGACAAGTACATAGTCATGGAACAATGTAAACACTAGGAAATGCTATAGAATGCAATGGGTGAAAATAGGTCTAGGGGCAACACAAACTGTATACCAAGAAAGTGGAATGCAAATTATTAATTCCCCCCTAGACAAGTGTAGTGTGAGCAGAATCGCTGGGAGAGTAAGAATGCAGTAAAGGTAAGTAAATTACCCCACTCCAGAGCCCAGAAAAGATGGAGTAAAGTACTGCAAGTTTCCTTCGGACACACTACTCCTCATGATTGGGATTTTGCAGCAGCCAACCACGTCTGCAAAGAACAACTGCTGGATTCCTGGACCTGAAGACCTGCAAAGGAAGGGGACCAAGTCCAGAAGTCGGAAGAAGTTCCAGGAAGGACAGGACCCCCTGCCAACCCAGAAGAGGGTGCAAAAGAAGAGTCCACGGTTAGTTGAAGACTGCAAAAAAGGAACACCCTAGTAAGATGCCAGCAGGTTTCTGCATAATGCAAGGGATGTCCCACGACGTGAAGATTGTTTCAGACATGATTTTGTGTTGGAAGTCGCCAACAAGCCTTGGCCACAACAAAATTGCATTTTGTGTCAAAATGGCGCTGGATGGACCCAGGAGGGACCTGGGGGCCTCAACCCTGTGTGAGGAGGAAGAGGGGGCTCTCAGTACTTCAGAGAGCCCTCAGGATGCCAGCCAGCAACCCCTGAGGTACCAGGACATGGGGACAAAGGAGGTGCAAAACACAGTTGAGGCAGCACAACAAAGGAAGGTCCCACGCCGCCGGAGAACAACTCAGCGAGTTGAGCGTCACAGGATGGTGTGCTGGGGACCTGGGCCAGGCTGTGCATGAAGGAATTTTGCAAAGAGTATACAGAGGCCTCAGGAGGTGAAGAAGACACAGTGCACAGGGGTACCCGCGCTCTCAGGGAAGGCAAGGTCTTACCTCCCCCAAATTACGTCAGCAGGACCTCAGGACAGTCTGTGTCGATGATGTCCACCCTCTGTGTCCTTAGGAGCACGCTTGTCACTGTGAGACGAGTCCAAGGGTGCTGGTCGTCATCTTAGAAGGTGCCTGCTTGGAGCAGGGGAGTGACTCTGTCACTCCACAGGAGATTTCTTTGGTCCTTCTGGTGCAGGATGAAGACAGGGAGTCCTCACAGCATGCACACCGTGGAAACTGTTGTAGTTGCTGACTTGGAGCTGAGGTTGCTGAAGAAAAGTATCTCTGGTGGATACTTTGTTGCAGTGACATCGTTTCTTGGAGCAGGCTGCAGTCGATCCGAGGTCAGAGGATGCTGAAGTTGTTGCAGAGGATTCATGAAGGAAACTTGCAAGCAGAATCTGAAGAGCACCCACAGGAGAGACCCTAAATAGCCCTGAGAGGGGGAGTGGCTACCTTATTAGCCAAGGGCCTATCAGGAGGGGTCTCTGACGTCACCTGCTGGCACTGGCCACTCAGAGGCCTCCAGAGTGCCCCCCACACCTTGCAAGATGGCTGAAGTCTGGGACACACTGGAAGAGCTCTGGGCACCACCCCTAGGGTGGTGATGGACAGGGGAGTAGTCACTCCCATTTCCTTTGTCCAGTTTCACACCAGAGCAGGGGAGAAGGGGTCCCTGAACCGGTGTAAGCTGACTTATGCAAGGAGGGCATCATCCGTGCCCTTCAAAGCATTTCCAGAGGCTGGGGGAGGCTACCCCTCCCCATTCTGTAACACCTATTTCCAAAGGGAGAGGGTGTAACGCCCTGCTCTCAGAGGAAATGCTTTGTTCTGCCTTCCTGGGACTGGGCTGCCCAGACCCCAGAAGGGCAGACCCCTGTCTGTGAGGTGGCAGCAGCTGTAGCTGCAGTACAAGCCTCAGAGAGCTGGTTTGGCAGTACTGGGGGTCCATGGTGGAGCCCCCAGGATGCATGGAATTGGTTCCCCAATAACAAATTTGAAATGGGGGGACAATTCCATGATCTTAGACATGTTACATGGCCATATTCGGAGTTACCATTGTGAAGCTACATTTAGGTATTCATCTATATGTAGTGCATGCGTGTAATGGTGTCCCCGCACTCACAAAGTCTGTGGAAATGGCCCTGAACTATGTGGGGGTACCTTTGCTAGTGCAAGGGTGCCCTCACACTTAGTAACTCTGCACCTAACCTTCAGCAAGTGAAGGTTAGACACATAAGTGACTTATAAGTTACTTAAGTGCAGTGAAAATGGCTGTGAAATAATGTGTGCCTTATTTCACGCAGGCTGCAATGGCAGGCCTGTGCAAGGGTTTGTCTGAGCTCCCTATGGGTGGCAAAATAAATGGTGCAGTCCATATGGATCTCCTGGAACCCCAATGCCTAGGTACCATATACTAGGGACGTATAAGGGGGGTCCAGTGTGCCAATTGAAATTGGTAAATGAAGTCACTAGCCTATTTAAAAGCAGAGAGAGCATAAGCACTGAGGTTCTGATTAGCAGATCCTCAGTGACACAGTGAAGCACTACACAGACACACACATTAGGCCATAAAGTATGAGAACTGGGGTCCTGACCAGCAGGATCCTAGTGAGACAGGCAAAAACATACTGACATACAGGTAACTATGGGGGTAACATGCCAAGGAAGATGGTACTTTCCTACACCCAGTAGCCTATTTTTCAGCTATCTTGGACCCAGTCTCAGCAGCCTTACCAGGTTGTTTGTGTGCAGTTGTCGCAGTTGGTCAAAGCCTTTCACAGTGTGAGGGAGTAGTGATGGGATATCCCTTGAAGGTAATGGTACCTCACTCTGTTAAGATCTTACTAACAAGAACAAAAACGTAGTATTTGACTGGTGCCAGACTGACAAGGTATGAGATGAGCATTCTAGGTACTCCAAATGTAACATTGAAAAGATGTACAGTGCTGAACCCGGCAACATTGCTTCCAAGTGATACTGTTGAAATTGAAAAGGAAGAAGACATTGAGCATGATTGTCTTGAGGTAACTGAATTATGCACAAAACCCAGACCTGATATCAGAGATACCCCATTAGAAGAAACTGACCAAATTGTCTTTGGCGATGGCTCATGTCTCAGAGATGGTACAGGAACACTGAGAACAGGATATGCTGTGTGCATGATTACAGGTCCTTTAGAAGCTTCTTGCCTTCAAGGTGTGTATTCTGCAGAAGTAGCAGAATTGGTAGCTCTTACTAGAGCATGCCACGTATCTGCAAGACTGAGTTACCATCTACACAGATAGCCAATATGGTTTTGGAATTGTTCATGAATTTAGTCAATTGTGGTCGCAAAGAGGTTTCCTGACCTCTACTGGATCACTAGTAAGAAATGGTGACAGAATAAAAGAATTGCGGTATGCAATATAGTTACCTGACGAAATTGTCGTGGTGAAATGCAGCGCAATTCAAAAGACACAAGATTACATCTCACTAGGAAATGGATATGCAGATCAATTCGCAAGGTTTTGCGCATTGAACTGCATATCGTTCAAAGTTAAGTGGGAACTGATGTCAGAAGAAGCAAGTACATGTACAAGTTTTGCATTGAAAGTGATTGATACTTTGGAAGAGTTAAAAACATAGCAAAATAATGTTGACAAGGAAGAGAAACGACTTTGATCCAAACTAAAATGTGTCCAAAGACCTGATGAAATTTGGGTTTCTGAGGAGGGTCAGATGGTTCTACCAAATAGTTTATTGTCACAAATGGCCAGATATTATCACGGACAGGCACACATTGGGATAGATGCCATGGTTCGAGTGTTCAAGATCGACTGGTTTAATCCTAAATTTAGGCAGGCAGCAGAGGCAGTATGTCATCGTTGTATAATTTGTCAGCAGCAAAACATGGGAAAAGGGACAGTGGTGAATTTGAGCCACATTGGAAGCACAGAATGCAATTGGATTTCATTGAGATGCCTGCGTGTGGAGAGCTGATGTACGTGTTGGTGATTATGTGCATTTTTAGTCACTGGATTGAAGCATACCCCACAAGAAGGAATAACAGTCTCACAGTAGCAAAGGTGTTGCTCAGGGAGTTAATACCACGTTTCGGGTTCCCTATCTCTTTAGAATCAGATAGAGGAACTCACTTCAACAATGAGGTAATTAAACTCTTATTTCCAGCACTAAACATTGAGCAGAAGTTGCATTGTAGATATCGCCCTGAAGCATCAGGACTAGTGGAACAGATGAATGGTACCTTGAAATCAAGAATTGCAAAGATGTGTGCAGTTACGAATCTGAAATGGCCAGATGCATTGCCTCTGGTGTTGATGTTATTGATGAATACACCTGACAGGAAGACAGGGTTGTCGCCCCATGAGATCCTCATGGGCAGAGCAATGAGATTACCAGCAGTTCCAGCCAATGCACTTGTAAATATTACAGATGATATGGTGTTGGACTACTGCAAGGGTCCAGCTGATGTGGTTCGCTCCTTCTCTCAGCAGGTGCAGGCCTCACCCTGCCACTCATCCACGATCCAGGGCACCCTCTGAGAGCCGGTGACTGGGTTGTTGTCCAAAAACATGTTTGCAAGACGTGTTTAGGGCCACGCTGGAGAGGGCCTTACCAGGTGGTCCTAGCGATAACGACAGCTGTGGAGTGTGCAGGACTCCCGAATTGGATACACACGAGTCATACAAAGAAAGTGGTATGAGCACAGGATCATGAAGAAGTGTTGTTGAGAGCACCAACAACAGAACATCAGGTTACTGCACCTGAACTAGAAAAAGAACCAAGAGAGCCTGAAATTGAAGAAGAGCTTGTGGAAGATGGTTCTATTACCCCTATAAGAGACAGAGGTGAAGAATTACAGGAGGGTGCAGAAGAATCAATCTCAACGGATGCAGCAGGAGAGCCTAGCGCAGAAGGGTTTCTCCCAGAAGCAGACGGTGTTGAGAAGCAAACAGAGCATGTGCCTTACCAAGTGGGGGAAAGAGTTGAGACGGATCAGAGTCAAGGTGATCCGACTCCTCCTGAGCCAGTTGCAGATACATCAAGAGAAAACACTATAGAGAAAGAGAAGGAGAAAAGTCCAATCCTGAGAAGAATATTGACAGAAGGATCGAGAAAGGGAGACAATTGGCCTGAGTGGGGAAAAGAAAGGAATTGGTCATTAATTAAACAATAGAGGAAGAGGTAGATACTACGAGAAAAGAAGAATTGAGTGAAGGAGAGATAAGTGGAGATCGGAAGTTGAAAAGAAAGACAATAGCAAGTCGGCATTACGCAGGTCCTGAATAGGCGTATGTAACCACTAATGAATGGCAACACGAGTTTATGTCCTTTTGTTTTGATAGAAAGGTTCCGACTCAGTACTTTGATGTAACCTGAAGGTGAACGAGAAACTGAATTGATGAACCAGTCTAAATACCTTAAAGAGACATAAAACTCGGATGTGACAAGCTGCTAATCGATTTTGACAAAGGAAAAGGGTTCCTGGATGTGAAACAACTGTGAAAGAAGAATTTTCCCTTATTTTTTATTTTTATTGCACTATATATATATATATATATATATATATATAAGAGTTTCTTATACTTTCTAACTCTTCAAGATCATGGCTGAGTTAAATAATGAAGTTAGGAATGCTAGGCGCTGTAAATATGTGAGCATTGGATTGGCGATTATGTGTGGGATTTTGTTTATAGTGGTGATTGTGGGAATGTCTGTTCTTGATGTGAAAGGAGCCAATCGTGCTTCTGCTCCTCAGACTACTACACTATCAGCTTTAGAAAGGTTTAAGTTAGATGAGAAGTATTTGCATGAATATACTAATGCTCAAGGAGAGCTTTCTTCTAACGTTTTCTATCGCTTGTTGAGTGAGTATTTTGAAATGATGGATGCAAGGGATTGTCTTGTGTGTACGCAAATTCCTTCGGGAATAGAAGAAGGGGTTACGTACCGTAGCTTAACGCTAACCTACGGAATAAGCTGTGGTTTGCTACTAACAAGGTTCTATAATCAAGAGTATATGCAATATTTTTACTCTAATTATGATGTGGTGTTTTCGTTTGTTCATATTATTGGATATCTGAGTAGAGAAGCTAAGTACCATGATATAGTATTAGTCAGAGGATTCTTTGAGCCTACACTAACATTTGGAGCCGCATATATGCATTAAAATAATCTTACATGCTTGCTTACACCTAGAAAAGAGCTTCATAGGGCATACTTATGACAGGAGAAAGGTATTAAAAGAAAAATTTGAAAAAGGCTTAGAAAAAAAGACTTATAAGAATGATTATGCTTACACTGCAATTAAAACGCAAGGAAAATTAGCATTAGATGCATTATGCGTAGGGAAGCTTTGTATATATAGGCCACAATCAAGCACTGACACTTTATTTGTGGGAACGAGTGAATGTAGGCATGTGTTTTTGTTTCAGAGTAAATGGACCTTTATGTTGAATGGTCAGGACCCTGCGATTCCTGGTATCTATTATATTTGTGGACTTAATGCTTATTATCATCTTCCAAGAGGATGGTATGAGGATGGTATGGGACATGTTATTTGGGGATAGTTTTCCCAAAGATTTATCAGATAGATGACTTAAAGAAGTCCGAAATTGACTGAATTACATCGTAAGCGACAGAGGAGGGAAACCTCTTCTGCAGTTGTGGGAGATATCTTTGGTGCGGTGATTCCTTCACTGGGAGTCATCCTGAACTCAATCAAGATACGAATGTTGTCTACTATTGTGAATAACATGCTGACAAGTTTTATAGGGGCAATACTCCTGATAGATACAGAATTAGCTGCGGATAGAGCTATGACGCTTCAGATTTGCCTTGCTTTAGCCATCCTTCTCTCGAAGGACGGCTGAGTATGTAAAATTATTAACTCTAGGCATTGTTGCTCATACATCCCTAACAATGGTAAAGAGATACAAGACTTACTTACTAACCTGAATAACTCAAGTAAGGATTTGAAAGAATTGAAGGAACCAGATGTTTGGGAAAAGGTTAGAAAAGGATTTTCTTCAATGGGAAATTTGCTTAGTAACATTTTGAATGGGGAATTATAAAAAATTATACAGGGAATATTAATTGTGATTGCTTGCATGTTAGGATTATGGGGTTCATGTAAATTGTGTCAAAAGATTACATTGAAAATGTCTAAAAATAATCAGAGGAGGGAAGAACGAAACAGGAAAAGAATTTATAGGGAAGATTAGAGAAGAAGACAAAACACTGAGGAGAGTAAAATTATGAAAATAATTATGGTAAAAGTAATGTGATTACATATTTAGTCATCAGAGGAGGAATTGCTGAAGTAGATATGTTAATTACAATTATTAATGAGTGTTTATTCATTTTGAATAATAATAATAATACATTGTAGAAAAAAATGAATGTAGAAAAATAATGTGCACGTTTAAAAATGTGCCCACGGGGAGTGGCTACCAAAATTCACGAATTATATAAAAATGACAAAAAATATGTGAAAATGTTGAAAATGTGTAATAAGAATGTAGTAATATGTCATATTGAGAGATATAACATATGTTTTGCATTATATTGTAGAGCTAACTTAGCCGAAGTTGTGGCCTAGTTTTTTCCAGGCCTCAGACAGAAGCTGAATAATCATACAATGTGAAGAAGCTGATGTGTTGAACTGACCCTGAACCACTCATGTTAATAAAATCTGCTTAGCTAGAATTTTCTGCAATGAACTGATGGACAGGAGATGAGGGAATCAAATTTGTATCAAGGTCTGTGTAAAGAAGACGAGACGTACTTTCCCAGGAATCGAACAATAGAGACACTGATTGTAGAAGAAGATCCAGCATTTTCGATACCTGATGAGCCGGATGATGAGGACATCTTACAGTGAACCAATTGACACCCTGAGAACGGCGTACTATTAGAATTCATAGATTTGTAAAATAAAAGTTATTGGGCAGCGTCATATATGGTGACTAACTGACCATTTAGGAATTGGGGGATAGTCTGGGCAACTTTAATATAATGCTGTGACAGAGGGAAAAATCTCCAGAACGTATTCTGAAATTGATGCGATATTGGGGGAGAAGAGATTCGAGATTCTGTCATTGGGCTACTGCTCCTGAGAGCCTAATGCGTTTGGGATCGATTGATGGCCTGAAGATGAAGATGAAGACAGACTTTTTTGCTGATCTATACCGTGGATAGGTAGCTATGAAGATCTGACTGATTTACCTTTTGTGCCTTTTCTTTCTAGGTACCAACTGCACTGTGTTATAGTTTTATCCTAGCTAGATGTTTTCCAAACTCATGTTTCAAATTGTTTTCGCATGAAGTCCCTCATGCTAATGCTAATCTGTGTTAGATAGAGTTCTGATTCTGAGACTTTGACATATACGGTGACAAATGATTGATGAACTGATTTGCTGAACTCTGCTACCCATGTTAACATATTCTTCTTTATTGCCTTATGTTGAGGCATTAGAAAGTATGTTTTTTCAAAGTTGTAATTGGATTATGTTCTTGGTGGTCATTAATGAATTAATATTGAGTGGATTGAATAAAGTTTGAATTAACCTTATGACTTAGTACTGTAACAATTAGGGAAATAAAATTGATAAAATGTATAATTGAGTTGTGGGTATTCATGAAATGTTGACTAATGTTTTGCTTATTGGGTATTGGCTTATGTAATAATTATTGATTGCACATTGCTTACACAGTAGCTAGGATACTCCATGTGAATCAAAAGGTTCATCGACCTATACGCGTCCCCTTGTAGGTTTACTTATTAAGGACCAGGCGTGCAAGCACTAAGCATAGTGCCCTCCACTGTATCACAGGGTGAAGTCATTTCATTACCACTTAGGGGTTTTATATCAGTGCTTTTCCTGGTCCTCTAGCCGAATCACTGTACACCTGAAGTGTGTCACATTTTGAAAAAAAGTACAGGAAAGATCAAAGAATAAGCCAACAAGCTCAAAAAGTGCAAATATTTAGAGCATTCTTGTCAAATAGATCATATCTGTTAGTTTAGCAACAACCTTAGACTTGCAAAATTCGCTCCTACATTTTAGGGCTCTTTTTTCATAAATACAAAACTTAATCCAATTATTGGGCAATGGACCCTCTAGCAGATAGCACAGCCATTCTGTGCTTCAGTGTATACTTCTCAAACCGCTTGCTCAGTGTATTTTTCCTAATGAAGTCCCAACTACTTCATCACTTCTTTTGCCATCATGAACCTGAAGGGCAGGATTGATGTCACTCTAAATTTTCCATGGCCATTTACAGGGCTTGATAGATTGGAAGGATCATTCTGGACTCTAATGGCCTTGGAAAGCTTCATACTATGTCTATGCCCCTCCCATGTACATGGTCCTTTTCTAGCTGTTTTTTGTTTCTCCTCTTAAGCCATAATATACAAAGAACCCTAAAGTTGCAGTGCATGTGGACACCCACTTTTAAAACCACCATCGAATGCGCTAGTGTTAAATGTGCTGTGGGGAGCCCTAAGGGCATAGTCTCTCATTTTCCATGAGGTTGTGGTCCCATACAAATGAGGTAACTATTTTCCTTTGCAAGAATGCCACATCACAGACATAGCACAATGACAGAGAGGCCACCAACAATTTCACTGATAGGGTGCCACATTCGAGGTGTCACCCAGTCAGCGCCCATTAGAGTGGGTTACAAGAGTCCCAGGGCCCCCTAGGCTTCCACCTGCAGATAGGTGCAGTCCCTCAGTGCACCTGCCTGCACGGGAATCCCTACTCCCCTTTATAAGTGAGGCTGTGACTCCATCTGCAGTAAAAGGGAGACTAGCAGCTTCTAACAGCAAGTTTGTCTTTCGCTATTTGTCTATTTACAGGGCAGGCACAAGTTTGCACCTGCACTGTGAATAGGGTGCATTATGCTGGAATGTGCCCAATGCACACACTTAAGTATGCACTGTTGTGCAGAATGGAATAGTGCTCCCTATCTGTTATGGGCACCTGGTGTGCACTATGCAGATATAACCTGGCCACGTGTTCCTTTATTCAAGTTGGCATTTTTTCAGTTTATAGTGCAGGTTCTTGCTCATCTGTACGTGTCCTTGAGTATCAGAGCCTTTCTGTTGCAAGGTCGAGATCTATATGTTATATGTGATTCGGTTCCATGCATTCCTGCTAATTTGGGATTTTTCTCTGTGCACTCTGAGCCTTCTCCTTCAGTGGAAGATGTTGGAGCCACATATGCGCAACAACACGCTCCTTGTAGTTGCAAGCCCCCTTTTTACTTCTGATGCCCAAGGGCTTTTAATCCTCTCTTAGGACTACTTGAATTTGACACCATCATTTCTTTGTTGCCTAATTCTATTCATACTGAATTTTCTACTCTGTAATGATATAAAACAATTTTTTTCCCTTTCTCAAACAGCAATATCCTCATGTATTCTTTGTGCATTTGGAATCATGGAATGTCTCACTCTAAAAGATTTGTCTTTCCCTGTACACACATGCTGGCAACCGTCTGAGTGTCTGACTTCATATATAACCTAAACCATGGTGGTTCCTTAAATGTTTTTCTTGGTGGGAATCCCAATCTAGGATGTAGGTTGCTTCATCTTTTTACCAATTCCTGTTGCTTCAATTTTATCCAAATTTATTTTGAAATCACATAGCTATATTCATTGTTTTTAAATATATTAGACGTTTCCAAACACGATTCCTTTCATAATATGCAATCAGTAACCATAGATTCATATGTAGTTGTCTCTTTCATACAATAAAGCGTATTCTGCAAAGATCACTCTAGCAACCTAAACCTATCCATTTCAGATTTAGACGGGCCATCTTTTACTTTAGTATATTAAAAGAAAACTTCTCCATGACACACATGTTAAATAAAACTAATATCAATAACTTTCCATTTTCTCCTGTGGAGAGCCTTACTTTGACCTTTAATATTTTAATCACTCTATAATTACACAAATTCATCTCTCCAAATTGACACCATATTTCTTATCACCTGTTCAACCAAAAATTAATTACGTGCAATGAGTTCAGTGTTTTATAGGACTGAAAATCCTGATGTTACATTTCATACAAAGAGACCAAAACCCTCCCCTTAAGGTAAGTATTTGAATGTTTCTCATAGAAATATCGTTTTGATATGTTTACCTCAGGCAAAAGATTTAATAATTTTCTATACCTAGAACACATACATCTATCTGATTGATAGATCACTAAAACTATACCATTTGGAAATGTTGACATTTTCATTGTGTTTAGTCTTATTTTTTATAATGTTTTTCTTGACTACTGTGATCCAAATGCGTAAATATTTAGTTTTCCCATTCGCACTAGCCCATAAAAATTCATATTATCCTAAATGACTACTAAATGTATTTGTACAGGAAGTGAAGCTCTAGACACTCCACAATTATTCCTACACTTTGACAATTACTTATATAGCTTAAGAACGCTTACTAATTGTGGCAATGTGAAATCTAATTCTAGTATGGGCAGCAAGCAACAAGTCAGCTGAATGCATTTATAAATTGCCAATTTTATCTTTGGTGAATCCGTCTTCAGGCTTCCTAGCGAAAGTGTTTCGGATGACAAAATGATGAGAAAGACTTTGGTAATCATACTATCAACTTTGTAAAACCCCTATGTAATTAAAACGTATCTGGTAACCAGAATATAATCACTAAAACCATAAAAAATAACTATATCACAATGAAAAATGTAGAGTGTAAATATTGGTAACAAACTGAAACTAATGTGAACAGAACAAATATAGATAACAAACATATCCACTACTATGATAGCATCACAAATATAATAAAATATACATTTAAACAAAAAATAACATATTACATCACAAAAGAAATTGAAACATATAAAAATATATTACGAATACACCCCTCCAAAAAATCTTTAAGTGGCATCTTGCAGATATGATAATACCTACCTGTCTCCAACTTAAAAAGCTTAAAAATTTAGCCATTCATATTCAAAACGAAAAACAGTTACTAAGGGGGTCATTATGAACATGGCGGTAAACACCGTTCCCTGCCATGGCGACGATGAACAGAAACCCGCCATTGGCGGTGAACAGAAACCCGCCATATAAAGATGCAAAAATCAGAATCCACCAGAAATTTCACAGCCACCAGTCACTGCCAGGACCTTGTCAGCGAAAATGCAGGACATTCCACCCCGCCACCACCGAGCACACAAACTCCCAGTCCTCCAAATACTGATGCACAAATCACTGCGGCGGTCAGTGGAAGTCGAACGACCATTGGTGGTACAGACCGCCATGGCCAGCAATGGAACCCAACAGTAAGAACTGCACACATTGACAAGTTTGAAACCCATACACCTGACACATATCCACAACACTATAAAGCAGTCACAGACACACCCCACAAACCTTTGCATCGCCAATAGGACAACTGAGATTGAGAACTCCACAAGCAGACACTGAACGCCACAACACACAAATCACACACCCAAACACACAACAGCACCTTCACCCAGATCCACATAACACACCACTCACAACACCCACCATGGCACCCCCCAAGCACCCACGCTTCACAGAAAGGGAGCTAAGGACCCTGGTGGACGAGATACTGAAGGACAAGCCACAATTATTTGGGGCACAGGTCCAGCATACACCCATCGTCAAGAAGATGGAGTTATGGCAGACCATAGTCAACAAGGCAATGCAGTGGGATACCATCCACGCACGAGGGACGACATCTGCAAGAGATGGATTGACCTGCGTGGGAAGGTGGGGTCCATGGCATCCCGGCACAACATTGCAGTCCAGAAGACTGGGGAAGGACTTCCACCTAAACCACCCTACTACACTGACTGGGAGGAAAAGGTATTGGCCATCTTGCACCCTGAGGGCCTCACTGGACTCACTGGAGGAATGGACTTGGGTAAGTCATCTACAATTACCCCATATCCATCACACCTGTAATGCATGCAACACCCACCCCTCCAACATCCACCAGGACCACTACCCCACCCAGGCCACATTCACAACATCCAGTCACCCTGCATGCCCACAATTCCACCAACAGGCCCACATTCCTCCCCCTGTGCACAGCCACCTGCCCCTGCAAGTAATCACAAAGTGTTAGAAATGGGGTTTTTGGTTGGCAATCAGGTTGCCCTCTGTCCAAGCAAGAACCCTCACTCTAGTCAGGGTAAGTCACACACAATCCAAAATCAGCCTGTGCTCACCCTCCGGTAGCTTGGCACGAGCAGTCAGGCTTAACTTAGAAGGCAATGTGTAAAGCATTTGTGCAATGAATCATACAACACCATAGCATAACACCACAAAAATATACCACACAGTGTTTAGAAAAATATATAATATTTATCTGGGTATCTTCAGGTCAAAACGATCAAAGTTGCAATACGAATTTGTAAAGATATCACTGAAAAGTGATATAAAGTGTCTTAAGTCTTTAGAAAGTAAACAAAGTCTCTTTCAAACACAAAGTACCTGGTTTCTGGTGGAAAATCTCCTCAGAGGGCCACAGGAGAAGAGGTACGTGGAAAACTGGTGTGTGCGTCGATTTCTCCTCAGCACACACGGACTTGCGTCGTTATTTTCCATGCGGGGAGTCGTGCGTCGTTTTCCGGCGCGCGGACAGTCTCTTACTGTGGTTTGCGGGGAGTACCAGATGTCCCGGGTCTGTGCGTGGATTTTCCTGCTTGTTTTCCGGCTGCGCGTCGTTCTGCGGGGCTGCGCGTCGAAGTTTCGATCTCACGGCAGGCGTCGCGTCGATTTCTCCTGCGGAGTCGGGCGGCGTAGTCCTTGCGAGGCCGTGCGTCAAAGTTTTGATCTCACGGCAGGCGTCGCGCCGATTTCTCCTGGGAAGTCGGGCGGCGTTGTCCTTGCGAGGCCGTGCGTCAAAGTTTCGGTCGTCCCGAAGACGTCGCGTCGATCAGCGTCGGTGTGCGGCGTTTTTCTTGCCGCGGAACAAGCTGTGCGTCGAAAAGTTCGGCGCACGGAGCGTCCAAGAGGAAGAGAGAAGTCTTTTTGGTCCTGAGACTTCAGGGAACAGGAGGCAAGCTCTATCCAAGCCCTTGGAGAGCACTTTTACAGCCAGACAAGATTTCAGCAAGGCAGCAGGCCAACAGCAAGGCAGCAGTCCTTTGTAGAAGAGCAGACAGGTGAGTCCTTTGAGCAGCCAGGCAGTTCAGCAAGGCAGCAGGCCAACAGCAAGGCAGCAGTCCTTTGTAGAAAAGCAGACAGGTGAGTCCTTTGAGGAGCCAGGCAGTTCTTCTTGGCAGGATGTAGTTTCTGGTTCAGGTTTCTTCTCCAGCAAGTGTCTGATGAGGTAGGGCAGAGGCCCTCTTTTATACTAAGTTGTGCCTTTGAAGTGGGGGTGACTTCAAAGAGTGTCTCAGAAATGCACCAAGCCCCCTTTCAGTTCAATCCTGTCTGCCAGAGTCCCAGTAGGGGGTGTGGCAGTCCTTTGTGTGAGAGCAGGCCCTCCACCCTCCCAGCCCAGGAAGACCCATTCAAAATGCAGATGTATGCAAGTGAGGCTGAGTACCCTGTGTTTGGGGTGTGTCTGAGTGAATGCACAAGGAGCTGTCAACTAAACCTAGCCAGACGTGGATTGAAGGGCACAACAAGGTTTTAGTGCAAAGAAATGTTCACTTTCTAAAAGTAGCATTTCTAGAATAGTAATATTAAATCCGACTTCACCAGTCAGCAGGATTTTATATTACCATTCTGGCCATACTAAATATGACCTTCCTGCTCCTTTCAGATCAGCAGCTGCCACTTCAACAATGTATGAGAGCAGCCCCAATGTTAGCCTATGAAGGGAGCAGGCCTCACAGTAGTGTAAAAACGAATTTAGGAGCTTTACACTACCAGGACATATAACCTTACAAGTACATGTCCTGCCTTTTACCCACACAGCACCCTGCTCTAGGGGTTACCTAGGGCACACATTAGGGGTGACTTATGTATAGAAAAAAAAGGGGAGTTCTAGGCTTGGCAAGTACCTTTAAATGCCAAGTCGAAGTGGCAGTGAAACTGCACACACAGGCCTTGCAATGGCAGGCCTGAGACAAGGTTAAGGGGCTACTGAGGTGGGTGGCACAACCAGTGCTGCAGGCCCACTAGTAGCATTTAATCTACCTGCCCTAGGCACATGTAGTGCACTCTACCAGGGACTTACAAGTAAATTAAATAGTCAATCATGGATAAACCAATCAATAGTACAATTTACACAGAGAGCATATGCACTTTAGCACTGGTTAGCAGTGGTAAAGTGCCCAGAGGTCAAAAGCCAACAACAACAGGTCAGAAAAAATAGGAGGAAGGAGGCAAAAAGTTTGGGGATGTCCCTGTCAAAAAGCCAGGTCCAACATGACCCCCTACCAGCCTAAAGCCAGGGGAGAACAATCACTATCCTGATGTACTTCCCTGTTTGAGGCGACAGAACAAGGACCCAGGCCCACAACAGCAGGGGCATGCTCCAGTTCTTCGCCTTCCTGACTCCAATTGGATCCCTCTGTCCATACTCTCACGGCCCACTAAGCCAACCCATGGGGAACCTTTCTCCTTACCTGCGGATCCCATCTGTGCAGCACCTAACCTTACTTTGCTCACAGATGTATCCTAGGAGCAGGATAGTACCCCCATGACCAACACAGTGGTGTTGCCCACTCTACCCCCGGGGTGTGACACTTGTCCCCTCCCCAGGGATAACTCTGTCCACCCGGACAGCAAGCCACAGTGATTACTGACAGCTGCCAGGGATGAGAGCCAGGCTCGAGGCCTCTCAAAGCTCTCCAACCACTGTGGCTGTGGAGAGTGGGGGGCGGTAGCCCCAGGTGCTGGGCACCCTTTAACCACTCTCCCTTCCACCAGGTCAGGGATGACAGCCTGAACCTGGTCCTCCCCTCTGGGGCTCTGTACCCTCCCTCCTGGAGCGGTACCCCCAGAGTCCAACATGGTCAGGGTGCTTACAGAAGTCGCCCTGTACCATTCCTCCACCAGTGCAGGGCTGTTAACCTGCAACTGGCCCTCCAACCTGGGGTCTGTACCTTCAGGTTGGACTAGGGCCCGGGGTGAGGCTTCCCTCCCCCTGCCCTCCCTTCTGGGGTCCAGCACCCTCCAACTAGGAGTGGCCTCCTCAGAAGACAACATGGTAGGGGCACTGTTATCAGTAGCCCCTCCCTCCAGGTCCGGGGGGACACCCTGAACCTAGTCTTCCAGCCCAGGGTCTGTACCCTCAGACTGGATCACTGCCTGCCAAACCAAGACTTTCTGGGAGGCACACCTACCCCCCACCAGGTCAGAGTTTAACCTCTGCACCTGACCATTCAACTCAGAGTCACCACCCTGAAGTTGAACAATTGCCTGGCACGCCAGGACTTCCTGGAGTGCACACTGACCCTCCACCAGGTCAGAGTTTAACCTCTGAACTTGGCCATTCAACTCAGAGTCACCACCCTGAAGTTGAACAATTGCCTGGCACGCCAGGACTTCCTGGAGGGCACAGTGACCCTCCACCAGGTCAGAGTTTAACCTCTGGACCTGATTCTCCAACCTAGGGTCACCACCCTGAGGTTGGGCAACTGCCTGGCACACCAGGACTTTCTGGGAGGCACACCTACCTTCCACCAGGTCGGAGGTTAACCTCTGAACCTGGTTCTCCAACCCAGGGTCACCACCCTGAGGTTGAACAATTGCCTGGCACGCCAGGGCTTTCTGGGGGGCACACCTACCCCCCACCAGGTCAGAGTTTAACCTCTGAACCTGGTCATCCAACCCAGAGTCAACACCCTGAGGTTGGACAATTGCCTGGCACAGCAGGACTTCTTGGGAGGCACATCTACCTCCCACCAGGTCAGAGTTTAACCTCTGAACCTGGGTATCCAACCCAGAGTCACCACCCTGAGGTTGAATCTTTGCCTGGCATGCCAGGACTTCCTGGGGGGCACTCTCACCCCCCACAAGGGACACACCGTCCCCAAGGGCCACACAAGAGTCTGGTTGGTGCAGGTCTCCCGACCTCTGCCCATCCGGCAGAGTCTGGGTTTCCCCCAAACCAGAAACGGTTTCACCTGGGTCATTCCTGGGGGGCTCTGCTCTCAGAGCTGTCCCCTGACTTTCAAGTTCCTCCACTGGGGTCTGCAACCCCCTCTCAACCCTATGTCTGGACTTCTGCACCCCCTCACTAGGAGGGGTACTGCCAGACACCAGAACTGTTGGGATGCTGGCTACAGTCACCCCCCCCAAGTTCTTCTGACACTGCGGGGCTTCCCTCAAAAGGTGGCCCTACGGTACAGGCTAGGCTTCCCTCCTGGTGTTCCCTCTTGGAACCCTCTAGGACCTGGGACCTACCTGGGACACTACAATCCTTTCCCACCTCACTCGGTTGGGAACCACCTAGACCACTCCCTTCAGGAGCACCCCCAAATGCCTCTTCAGACTCTCTGGTACTCACCCAGAAGTCTGCCTCCATTGTAAGTTCCCTGGGGTCAGAGAACTCACACTCCACCTGGTGTTGGCGTAGCTCTGGAAAATAAGGACCAGACATATGCTCTCCAGCAATTACATCATTCTGCCCTTCACATGTATTAACCACAGTACCCTTCACCCAACCACCCAGTAACTCAACCTTGGAAAAGCACTCTACCTCACCCTACTGAGACTGGTGAGACAGTATCTGACTGTCCCTGACACTCAACCCATACTCTTCTGGGATGTCTCTACACTCTATATCCAGGATGTCCACCAGGGGGGAACCCTTTTCTTTGTCACTCTCTGCTAGAGTCAGTATAATGTCCCTCCCCCCAGTAGGAATATGACTCCCTGTGCCAGTTCCCCAATCCTTCTCAGGGACCCTGTGCATAACGGGAACTACCTCATACCCTTGAACCGCCTGGGGTGTGTTAACTCCCTTCTTCAAGTTGGGCACCACATCTCTGGGCTTGTGCCCTTCTTCAGCAGTACCAGATGCAAGATTTTTGCTGCCACCATCTGAACTGGACTCAGCCCTTCCGGCCTCCAGTTTCAGCTCTTTACAGCTCAGCTCTTGAGCTGCAATCTTTTCTTCTTCCAGGGCTAAGAGTCTTTTTGCCTCAACCTCTGCAAGATACTCCTCTAATTGTTGCTCCTGTCGCCTTTGACTTCAGAGCCATTCATCTATTTCTGGGTCACTGTCCTCATCTGAGTAGTCTTCCTCCTCATGTGAGCAGTCTTCCTCCTCATGTGCGTAGTCCTCCTCCTCATCTGAGGGGTACTTAGTCATTTGGTTTCTTGCTGCCTCTCTCTCTGCCCATCTTTCCTCCCCCCAGACTATGTAGTTATATAGCATCTCCGCTTTAGTAGATCTCCTTGCTACAGGAAGGCCCCATTTTCTGCAAAGCTTCCTTAGGTCAGCCTTAGTGAGGTGGTCAGTACGAACAAAGAATGAGTAGGTACACAATCCCATTCTGATAAGAACTTATCAGCAAAAAACAAAATCCAAAGTCCAAAATATCAATAGTATATCCAGGAGGACATCAGAGAACCAAAAGCCCCAAAAAAAAAAGATGAAAAATCAAGTTGACCTTCAACTGTGGGTAGGTAGTGAAATACTTAGCTATTGTATGTCACTGCACAAACACAAGTCCTATCCTCACCGCTGATCACCAATGTTAGAAATGGGGTTTTTGGTTGGCAGTCAGGTTGCCCTCTGTCCAAGCAAGAACCCTCACTCTAGTCAGGGTAAGTCACACACAATCCAAAATCAGCCTGTGCTCACCCTCCGGTAGCTTGGCACGAGCAGTCAGGCTTAACTTAGAAGGCAATGTGTAAAGCATCTGTGCAATAAATCATACAACACCATAGCATAACACCACAAAAATACACCACACAATGTTTAGAAAAATATATAATATTTATCTGGGTATCTTCAGGTCAAAACGATCAAAGTTGCAATACGAATTTGTAAAGATATCACTGAAAAGTGATATAAAGTGTCTTAAGTCTTTAGAAAGTAAACAAAGTCTCTTTCAAACACAAAGTACCTGGTTTCTGGTGGAAAATCTCCTCAGAGGGCCACAGGAGAAGAGGTACGTGGAAAACTGGTGTGTGCGTCGATTTCTCCTCAGCACACACGGACTTGCGTTGTTATTTTCCACACGGGGAGTCGTACGTTGTTTTCCGGCGCGCGGACAGTCTCTTACTGTGGTTTGCGGGGAGTACCAGATGTCCCGGGTCTGTGCGTGGATTTTCCTGCTTGTTTTCCGGCTGCGCGTCGTTCTGCGGGGCTGCGCGTCGAAGTTTCGATCTCACGGCAGGCGTCGCGTCGATTTCTCCTGCGGAGTCGGGCGGCGTTGTCCTTGCGAGGCCGTGCATCAAAGTTTTGATCTCACGGCAGGCGTCGCGTCGATTTCTCCTGGGAAGTCGGGCGGCGTTGTCCTTGCGAGGCCGTGCGTCAAAGTTTCGATCTCACGGCAGGCGTCGCGTCGATTTCTCCCGGGAAGTCGGGCGGCGTTGTCCTTGCGAGGCCGTGCGTCAAAGTTTCGGTCGTCCCGAAGACGTCGCGTCGATCAGCGTCGGTGTGCAGCGTTTTTCTTGCCGCGGAACAAGCTGTGCGTCAAAAAGTTCGGCGCACGGAGCGTCCAAGAGGAAGAGAGAAGTCTTTTTGGTCCTGAGACTTCAGGGAACAGGAGGCAAGCTCTATCCAAGCCCTTGGAGAGCACTTTTACAGCCAGACAAGATTTCAGCAAGGCAGCAGGCCAACAGCAAGGCAGCAGTCCTTTATAGAAAAGCAGACAGGTGAGTCCTTTGAGCAGCCAGGCAGTTCTTCTTGGCAGGATGTAGTTTCTGGTTCAGGTTTCTTCTCCAGCAAGTGTCTGATGAGGTAGGGCAGAGGCCTTGTTTTATACTAAGTTGTGCCTTTGAAGTGGGGGTGACTTCAAAGAGTGTCTCAGAAATGCACCAAGCCCCCTTTCAGTTCAATCCTGTCTGCCAGAGTCCCAGTAGGGGGTGTGGCAGTCCTTTGTGTGAGGGCAGGCCCTCCACCCTCCCAGCCCAGGAAGACCCATTCAAAATGCAGATGTATGCAAGTGAGGCTGAGTACTCTGTGTTTGGGGTGTGTCTGAGTGAATGCACAAGGAGCTGTCAACTAAACCTAGCCAGACGTGGATTGAAGGGCACAACAAGGTTTTAGTGCAAAGAAATGCTCACTTTCTAAAAGTGGCATTTCTAGAATAGTAATATTAAATCCGACTTCACCAGTCAGCAGGATTTTATATTACCATTCTGGCCATACTAAATATGACCTTCCTGCTCCTTTCAGATCAGCAGCTGCCACTTCAACAATGTATGAGAGCAGCCCCAATGTTAGCCTATGAAGGGAGCAGGCCTCACAGTAGTGTAAAAACGAATTTAGGAGCTTTACACTACCAGGACATATAACCTTACAAGTACATGTCCTGCCTTTTACCCACACAGCACCATGCTCTAGGCGTTACCTAGGGCACACATTAGGGGTGACTTATGTATAGAAAAAGGGGAGTTCTAGGCTTGGCAAGTACCTTTAAATGCCAAGTCGAAGTGGCAGTGAAACTGCACACACAGGCCTTGCAATGGCAGGCCTGAGACAAGGTTAAGGGGCTACTGAGGTGGGTGGCACAACCAGTGCTGCAGGCCCACTAGTAGCATTTAATCTACCTGCCCTAGGCACATGTAGTGCACTTTACCAGGGACTTACAAGTAAATTAAATTGTCAATCATGGATAAACCAATCAGTAGTACAATTTACACAGAGAGCATATGCACTTTAGCACTGGTTAGCAGTGGTAAAGTGCCCAGAGGTCAAAAGCCAACAACAACAGGTCAGAAAAAATAGGAGGAAGGAGGCAAAAAGTTTGGGGATGTCCCTGTCAAAAAGCCAGGTCCAAAACAAAGGCACTACACCACCCACAATGCACCTCCACATCCTAAGCAAAATGCAATGGCAACCTCACAAAGGCACCCTGCATGGCCCAAAAGTGGAAAACCTGCACAAAACAACCCAGCCCTCTGCACCCCATCCAATTATGCAATTGCAACAGACATGTCCAATCCCCCCAACAGGCACCACCAACCATGCCACCCTGACGGGCAGGACAAGGAGCGGCAATGCCCCACATGGAGACAGAGGGACCACCCAGGACACTGGAGAGGGAACCATGGACAGTGAGGAATACCCTAGTGCCTCACACAATCCTGGACTGTCACCATCCAACAGCCCACACAGGACACCACTGACACCCCTACCACACACCCACCAACATCAGGCCAGGGCAACTGGACCCACACCTGTGTATCCAGGCCACAGACTGGTGGAACACAAGGACAAAGGCCACAGTCACCACCTACCAACAGGCAGGAAGACGATGGCCCTAGTACAAGTGGTACCAGCAGACCTGGGACACAGGCACAGGGGGCTAGGCCAAGTGGGAGGGCATCAGTGGCCCAGGGGGGAGGCCACAGCATGGATGCTGCAGCCCAGGACGTGATCTCTGAGGTCCTGGGAGCATAACACCATACCAAGGACAGATTGGCCCAGATTGTGGCCACCCTGGAGCAGAGCCAAAGGCTGCAGAGAGCTCAACTCCAAGACACCATGGAGCAGTGGAAACTGTACATTACCACCATGGCCACCATAGCAGGTGTGCTGCTGCACCTTGTCCTAACCCAGCCTGAGACCCCAACAGACCAGGAAGCCCCTACTACAGGTCAAAATACAGCACAGCCAACAACAGCAGCAGCAGCAACTGGATCTGTGCCACCATCTGAGGACACACAAGAGACCTGCATCTCAACCCATACAGGCCAACACCAGGCACCCAAACGGTCCCTCAGGCCCTGATATGGCACTGGAACACCTGCCAAGACCAAGGCCCCCTCTAAGAAGTGACTCTGACAAGAACTGTCCTCCAAGTGTGCCACTGAACCACTGTTCACACCGTGCAATAACAACTCCAAAAACTGTAAATAACAGATGGACATATTACCAATGCCAACAATCACTGAGACCATATAGCCAAAACGGACATCCACCAGTAGGCCACTCCCATCACTGTAAAGAGCACCATGGCATCCCTGACATCAAATAAAACACCTGTTCACCAATGTAAATGTCCCCTGTCATTATGTTGAATCAAATGGAAGTGTGCATGCAATTGTCATTGAAATCATTTATTCATTTCTTAATTGCAGGAATGGCACCCCATGCATAACATGGGGTTGTGCCAACAGAAATGTCAAACAAGTTGTCCATACTGTCACATTTCCCATGCAAACCTGGTCACAGTGACAATGTCTACAGACCCAACACCCCCATTGAGGATAAGGCATACCGAGAGTATGCTGCACTGACTGGAAGTACAGTTGGATCAGTTGGTTCCTGAAGTGTACATCTTCCCTCTCCTCATCATCACCATCACTCTCATCCCTTCTCTGAGGAAGCTGGTCTGGATTTACAGCCCCTCCTCCTCCAAGAGGGGAATAGATTTCCTTACAGCTACATTGTGCAGCATGCAGCAGGCCACCACTATTCTACAAACCTTTTGAGGCTCATATGCCAGGGATCCCCCAGAGATATGGAGGCAACGGAATCTAGCCTTCAAGAGATCTATTGTGTGCTCTATCACCCTCCTAGTACACCCATGGGCCTCATTGTAATTCCTCTCTTGATCTGTCCTAGGATTCCTCACTGGTGTCAGGAGTCAACTCATGTCGGGGTAGCCAGAATCACCTAAAAAGGGTGCAAGACAGGACTGTCACTGACAACCCTCAGTTGAGACAGCCTGGCTGTCTGCTATGTTCCAAAAAGTGTCAGACACACTTACCTATGATCCATCCTCTGTCCCCTTGTAGTTGTTCCACCATGTGTGTCACACTCCTGTTCCTCAGCACAAAGGTGTCATGACTGGTCCAGGGAACATGGCATTCACGTGGGAGATGTTCTGGTCTGCAGTAAACACCAATTGAATGTTCATGGAGTGAAAGTTCTTCCTGTTTCTGTACACCTGTTGACTTACTCTTGGGGGGATGAGAGCTATGTGGGTTCCATCAATGGCACCTATCACATGGGGAATGTCGGCAAAGGCATAGAAGTCTGACTTGATGGCAGGGAGGTCAGCACTTTGGGGAACCTCACATAGGACTGCAGGTGTCGTACAAATGCATCCAGGAATCTGGACAGTAAAATGCGAAACATTGGCTGTGAAAAACCTGCACCCATGCCCACTGTCACTTGAAATGAGCCCGTGGCCAGGAAATGGAGTGCAGAAAGCACTTGCACTTCAGTAGGGATGGCAGGCTGATTCCGATTAGCCGGTCTCAGTGCTGGATCCAGTAATGCACAAAGTTCATGAATGGTAGCACGGTTGAGTCTGTAATTGATAATGATGTGACGCTCCACCATGGTCCCCAAATCAACAAGTGGTCTGTACACCGATGGGGCTCTTCCTCGCCACATGGGTCTGTACCTAGGAGGAGTTGAGAACACATGTGAGGATCACACATACATCTGCCCAGCATGTTAAATATGCAGCACTGCTGGCATACAAGTTGATGACACATATGCATAGTAGGATGTTCAACTGGAGTGACATGTCCTCAATGATTCATCAGGACTGTTGTTGTGAGTAAATGTATATTTGTTCATGCCTATGGGAGTTGGGGACAATAGGGCCTGTAGAGGGCAAATGAGAAAGTAATAACTGCGTAGTAATAGCCAAACTTTTTTCCCCCCTGTAATCCAGAAATGTTGTAGTGGAAGTGACCTCATACCGCTAGCGGTTGTCGTAATAGCGTAAGGCGGTGTTCACAGCAGTGCGACCATTCATTGGTTTACATGGTTGTCAATGAGGAATATCAGCGTATCATGATCGCCAGCGGCGGTGACGGTGCACACCGCAGCGGAGCGTACGCCATCTCGTCACCCCAACTTCACTTGACTTTCGGGTTACGTCCATGCAGGTACTCCACTGAGTGTGCTGCTGTGTCCTGACTCTGGTCCTGGAAATGGCACAAGTGGCAGGGGAAAGGGCCCGACCTTCACCAGCGAGGAACTGGACAAGCTTGTGGATGGAATCCTACCCCTGTACGCCAAGCTCTACGGTCGACCAGAGGTACAGGTGAGTAGGTGGATTGGGGCGCATGGATGTGTGTAATGGTGGTAGATGCCTGTTAACCTGTGTGCATGTTTGACACTGTACAGTCGTGGGATTCATGACATGCTGCATATGTGAGGTCCTGTTCTGCTGTTGTGAGTGTGCGTCCCATAGGGGACGTATAGCCAGCTGTTTCTAATGGGCATTGTCTGACCTCTATGTTACTTTTTCTGTGTGTCCCATATAGGCCAGCGCCCATCAGAAGAGGGGACTCTGGCATGCCAGCGCCAGGGAGGTTCGGACCCTGGGGTCTACAACCAGCAGAGCACCCACTGCAGGAAGCAGTGGGAGGACCTGCAGCGCTGGGTGAGAAAGACCTGCGAGGCCCAGCTGGGGAAGTCCTCCCAACGAGGAAGGGGTGCCCGTCGGGCCCTGACCACCCTAATGCGCCGCATTCTGGCGGTGGCGTATCCAGACCTGGATGGGTGCTTGAAGGCTGCACAGCAGACACAAGGGAGTGAGTGCAGAAACTATCTTGTATGCCTCCTTGATGGATGTGTGACTATGCTGCAGTATGTGTGCTGTCTATTGGCAGGGACTATGACTGATGTCATTTTACATAATGGCCCCCATGGGAAGTAAGGTTGAAAGGGACAGGTCTGCAGTACTTCAGGTCCCTCTGTGCTGTAAGAAATGGCTGTAGAGCAGGGTTGTGGCCACTAGACAGGGCCATAGCCATGTGTATAGCAGTAGGTGCTGCATGGTGGAATATTTGTAGGGTGGGTATATGTGTGAACCAGTTATGTACCTCCACTCAGCTATTTACAAGTGTCTCTCCTGTTTTGTCTTCACATCCCTGTTCTCTTGTGTTGTCTGTGTACATCAGCATCATCTGGTGAGGGAACTGTGGCACCGGCGAGTGGGGATGCAGCGGCCCACGGTTCCACAGAGGCACAGTCGAGCGACACCAGGGGGACCAGTGGGGTGGAGGGCGAGGGGAGTACCACGGGGGAGGCAACTACCACTGGAGGTAGTGACTCTGATACCTCCTCCGATGGGAGCTCCCTGGTGGTGGTGGACCCTATTGGGCCCACCCATTTTGTGTCATCTTCCGCCACCCCATACCATCACCGCCCTCCCATTTGCTCCCCACCATGTTGCCCGTGCCCACTCACCCAGAAGGGTGGGCATCTCCTTTGCCCCAGGCACCTCATTCCCTGCTCCAGTCAGCCCTGCTGCCCTCACGGAAGAGGCTATTGACACAGGCTATCCCCACATTGCGTGGGGAAAGAGAGAAGAGGGAACGCGGCTAATATATGTAAATAAGATGGGGGCCACCTCTGAGGTGTGGTGTGTGTCTATGGGATTGACAGGGTACAAGGCAGGTATAACTACACGTGACCTGGGTATATGTTACATATGTGTACTATCACAGAGAGAGTGTCTAAACATGGTGCAGAAATACCTTGTGGGGGGGGTGAGGATGTTAGTAATGGTTACAGTTGAGAGTGGCTAAGTTTGGGACAGCATAGTTTAAGTGTTAACGATGTTAGCCAGTGCTGTGATAGGTATTTATAGTATCCTGTTTACGGGGGTATATATCGTCTCTGGCCTCAATAGCCACCACAAAAGTGTCCCAAACCTCGGGGCCCTCTTGGATGAGACCCCTGTGTTGCAGTAAGTGGAGTGTCTGGGCTTCTGCTTGCGCTCGGCTATGTAACTCACGCAGCCAGGACAAGTGGGAGGGGGCATGTGGAGCTTTCCAGTGCGTTGCTATTAATCGTTTGTGAACCACAAATGCCAAGTCTATAAATTGATGTGTTTGTTTATCCGTTCTGGTTCGGTGGCGTATGCCAAGTAAACAAGAGTCGGGCGTAGGCACCAGAGTATGGGTTGAGATATCTGCAGTGGCCTCCGTCACACGCTGCCAGGCCGAATTTATTGAGTGGCAGCTCCAAACCATATGGAAGAAGTCAACTGCCGGTGTGGCGCATCTAGGACATGTCGGTGTTGTGCTCGGATATATTCTTTGGATGCGGGCTGGTGATAAATATGAATGGTGAAGATAATTGAATTGGGTGTAACGCAGACGAGGGTTACGGGATACTGATTTAACCATTGCGAGAGCGGCAGCCCACGTCTTTTGTGATAATGGTGAGGGGAGGACAGAGTCCCATCGTGCCTTCGCATGCGGCAGGGTAGTGCATATCGACTCAAGCAATGCCTTATATAGTTTAGTTATAATGCCCTTTGAACTACCTATGGTGAGGATCATGGTGAGTAATGGAGACTCCAGGGGCTCCGCGTCACTGGTGCCTCAGAGATTATTGAGTAGTCGTTTTATGGCGCTGTATGTTAAAAAGGCCCCGTTGTGCATCACTCCAGCGGATACCATTTCCGCGAAGGTATGCATCACAGACCCAGAATATAAATCTCCCAGCTGCAATGTGTTTATTCCACGCGTGTTGTGGTATATTGAGAGGGCTTGGGTGCCTGGTAATTGGAACAGTGGCAGCAAGGGTGAGTAGGGGGGAGAGGAGGCCTTATTCTGGACCTATCTACGCCAGCAAAAGCGAGCTGCTTCTAATAGAATTAGTCTAGGAAGTGTAGTGGGAGGGGTAGTTAGCATTTTAAGCAGCAGTCCCTGTGGTGCTATATGTATTTGCAACATTATGCCTTCAGTAGAAGGAGTGTCTTGGAGCCATGTGGATACCCATGATAATTGGGCAGCTGCGTAGTATCTTTCGAAGTTAGGCATACCCACCCCTCCCATCTCTTGCGGGTGTTGTGTTATGGTCAGCGCCACTCTCTGTCTGTCTTTGCCCCAGAGTAGGTCGGTTAGCATTGATTGCAGTTTGTTAAAGAACGAGCATAGAAGGCACAGCGGCAGGGCAGTAAAATAGTATAAGAACCTTGGGAGGATAAGCATCTTAGCTATCGCCACACGACCCATGGGGGACAAGGGGAGTGAGCTCCAGAAAGGTATTGAGCTACGGGTGGAGCCGAGCACCCTATCAACGTTACCTTCTTTTAAGTCTGTGATAGAGTGATAAATCTGCACTCCAAGATATTTAAAGGTATGTGACCAGGGTAGTTTATATTGTGGCAATGCCACATGATGGTCAGCCGGGATAGAAGTAAGAGGAAAAATGCTTGATTTGGACCAGTTGACCAGCAAACCAGAGGCGAGGGCGAAGGAGTCCAGCATCTGCAGTACCTCTGCCATATGGGATGAGTGATTGCGCAGGTATATTAGGGCATCGTCTGCATACAAGGATATAATGTGATAGGTATTAGATTCCGGGATACCCCATATCTGTGCATAGCTGCGTAGTTTAATTGCTAATGGCTCCATGGCAATAGCGAATAGTAATGGGGATAGTGGACAGCCCTGTCTGGTGCCTCTGCCTATGGGGAATGCTTCAGAGATAGCTCGGCCATTTTTAACACGGGCTGTGGGCCTAGAGTAGAGCGTTTTGATCCAGTTAATAAAACCGGGGCCAAAACCGAATGCTTTAAGTGTGCATAGGAGATAGTTTCAGCTGAGTGTGTCAAACGCTTTTTCAATATCTAGGGAGAGGGCCACTGCTTCCGAGTTTGTGTTGCTGTGCATTATATGCAGGAGTCTTCTGATATTCAGAAAAGTGCTCCTACCAGGAATAAAGCCGGATTGATCATGGTGTATTAAACTCGGTAAGGGAGGACGACTATCAATGCCTCGCGCATAGAATCCGGCAATTGTAGGTTATGGTGTGCTTCGTTAAATACTTCTGTAAGTGGGTGTAGTAAGTGGATAGCGTGGGAGTTAAAATATTCTACCGGTAGACCGTTGGACCCAGGGGTTTTGCTACGTGCCATTTGTGACAGAGCTAAGCGTAGCTCTTCTATAGTAATAGGGCCGTCTAGTGTAGCGATATTGTCAAGGATAAGTTGGTTTTGAGAGACAAGGTGTAGTGAGTCAGTAAGGTGCCGCTCCGGAGGATGGGGTGGGCGTGTAAAGGGTGCGGTAAAACGCAGAGAAGGCATCATTTATGCCTGCTTGGGTGTTAACAATGACATCAGGGTTTAAACGTATAGCGCCAATGGGCGTTGATTGTGATGGCTGCCGGGTCAGCCAGGCTAATAGCCTGCCCGACCTGTCTCCCTCAGCATGTTGTCTTGTCATGTAATGTCTATAGTCGTGTTTGCTTAATCTGTTGTCTGCTTCCTTGTGAGCAGCTCTAAGCGAGTGCAGTGTTGTTAGTGTGGGCTCTCCGTTGTCGGTCACATTCTCTGCCCTGCGGAGCTTCACCTCTAAGTCTTGTAGTTCTTTAGTAAGTGCTTTTCTAACCCCCACCGTGGCCGCGAGGCAGTGTCCACATATTACCACCTTGTGGGCATCCCACTCTATAGCGCGGGATGAGGTTGTGTTTTTGTTTGATAGAAAGTAATCGGCTAAACTTTTGGACATATCTGCTTGAAAGGGGGAGTCCAGGAGGGCTTCTGGCTGTAGTCGCCATGTTGGTATCCGAGCATGCGTGTGTCCCCAAGACATTGTTATGCATACAAGGTTATGATCTGATATCGTGCGTGCTAGGTATTCAGATAAGCATATTTTATGAATGACAGATGCAGATACAAATAACATATCTATTCTGGTATGTAGCTTATGCACTGGAGAGTAGTAAGAGTATTCGCGGTGTGTGGGGTGGTTCACCCTCCACACATCCCTCAGCCCGTTATTAGATGCCCAGTGCGCTAAAGCCTGTGAGGCACGATTAGAAGGGGCTGTGGCAAATGGGGGGAATGAACGGTCTATTTGAGTATCCAGGACACTGTTGAAGTCGCCCCCCCAGATGCACTCCAATGCAGGATCACTAAGATTGCCGGTAGAGAGCGTGGATAGGAAGTCACGCTGGTTTGCATTTGGGGAGTACAGTGCGACCAGAGCCAAGGGGGAGCCGTCTAGGGTGCCTTCAAGTATCACATGCCTGCCATCTGGGTCACACTGTGTGTGAGTCAAAGCAAACGGGACCCCCGGTGCAATCCAAATGGCTACTCCGCGGGCAAAGGTGGAGGAGGTAGTGCCGTGCAGCTGGCCTTTCCATTTTGAGCGTGTATTTTCAAGCGTGGACTTAGCAAAATGTGTCTCTTGTAATAACGCTATGTGTACTTGATGTCTTTTAAGGAAAGCGTAGACCCTTTGGCGTTTCCGTGGGGTTGCCATGCCTCTGACGTGACATGTGGGTAACTTAGATTTTAAGATCCCTTGGTGCGTGTGGGTGGCCATAATGTTTTTGTGGCTGTTGTGGGACCAGGGGAGTAGTTGTCTTTCAGCCTCATTATGACATTGTTGTGACGCTCAACCGCTATAGTAGACCGGCCAGTAGTTACTAAACTGTAAGCTGTGGTCCTGTTGCTGTAGTGGACATATCCTATGTGTTTGCTGCTCCTTTTACAGTTAACTTGCTCTTGAGAAAACCAATCACCTAAAATGTAGGTGCACACTAAAACTGCATACAACAACAACTGAATTACTAACAAATAAAAAACAATTCCGGTGGTTACTGGCATAAAAGAATGGTCTATATGAAGCAGGGGGGTGCCAATGGGCATTGGTGCAGAGATATGGTCTTACCCTGCCCAGGTCTCTCATGGTTCAAAAAACAAGGTACGCCAGCCGGAGGGCGCTTATGGGCTGCGTGTCATTGTGAGGGAACAGTGAAAAAACAGTGGTGGCGTTCGTTAATCGCTGAGCAACCAAAGCGAGGATGGGATATCACAGCGCAGCCAGTTAACAGGAGCAGGCGGAATCCAGCTACTCAGCAGATGTCGTCCGCTGTGCGTGGTGTGAGGGGGGACCCTGTGTGGACTCGGCAGAGTCAGAGTTTATATCCTGCTCCAGTTCAGCATCCGTTTGCATAGATAGGGTAGTGGGCGAGGTGTTGACGAATCTGGATGTTGTCTGCAGGAGCCGAGAGCGTTCAGATTGTGCCTGTTCAGGTGAGGGTTTAGCCCCTTGTTTTTTGCGTTGCTTTCGTCCCAGCGTATAGGAAAGTTTATTGTCGTCCTGTGCACTTGCGTCTAGTGGGTCGGCTAGACCCTTGGCATGCAGCCAAGTCCAGGCATCCTCCGGAGTAGTGAAAAAAAAAGAGCGAGTGTCGTCATGCACCCGGAGTCTGGCTGGGAACATCAGCGCGTACTTGATGTCATGTTTGCGGAGGCAAGTTTTAACCCGGTTTGAAGGAATTTCGCTTTTTCTGCACTTCTGCTGTGAAGTCTGGATAAGCCGCAATCACGGAATTTTCATAGCTCACTGGGCAAGATTTGTGGAATAATTGTAGGATAAGATCTCTATCTCGGTGGTTAAGAAATCTTACTATGAGAGGGCGTGGTTGCGAACCAGGTGATGGGGGTCTGCCTGGGATCCTATGTGCCCTCTCAATGGAGAAGAACTTCGGGATATTGTCTTTAAGAATTGTGCCTATGAGCCATTGTTCAATAAATAGTTCAGCACTTAAGCCCTCAGGGAACCCGACCAATCGTATGTTATTGCGGCGGGACCTGCCTTCTGCGTCTTCCGCTCTGCGTTTTAAGGAATCCACTTCTGTTGATAAATGCGTTAGTTGCAGTTGAAGGTCTTTCATAGAGCGGGGAAGGGTCGCCGCATCTTTTTCAAGTTCAGACACCCTTTCGGCCAGTGCGTGTTGATCAGTGCGAAGTATATTGAAATCTTCCGTTACCGAGCCAATTTTAGCCTCCAGGGTGGTCTTGGTATCCAGAATGGCTTGCAGTATTTTTTCGAATTGTGACGTGTGTGATTGTAAGGTGAGTTCCAGCTTCTGCAGTGTTGTTTGCGTGGCGGGGTGGTCTTCTGGGGGGGGGTGTGGTAGTGTGGTCCATTTTGTCCGGGGGTGCCCGTGCGGTCTTTGGCTTAACCATTTGGCAGGCGCAGCGGTGCCTGTGCGTTAGCACTACGCGAGAACTCACAGCGATGATTGCAGACCCGACAAGTATCTCAACAATCTGAAAGGTGTCTACAGAACAAATATCTTAGGGATTAGCGGCCTAGTACAATGACTGTTTACTTGCGGGGCCTGCAAATTGTAATGCTAATGGGGTTTTATAGTGCTAGTGAGGTGTGGACTGGGCACTGCGAGGTTAGACGAGGATTATAGCTGTTCTGGGTGCATTGAATGTCAGGAAAGCAACTAGCACAGTAGCAAATTGCGACCCGATAAGTGTCACCGAGAAGCTCACCTTATGTGGTTGTTCATGCCCGATTCACCCTTTTCATCCGTCCGTTGGCTGTGCTCCTGCTGCCTCACCCCTCCTGAGGTAAGGCGAGGTTCAATACAGAGAAGAAAAAAAAATATATATATATAAAATAAAGGGGGAGGGGCAATCCAGTAGAGACCTAAGGTTTCTGGGTGAGCAATCCGGTCTTTGAGGGATCCGTCACTTCAGGAAACATGAGGGCCCCAAGTTAGTACCGTTGTGTGCTTGCGGTCCCGTGTATCAGTTCTGGGGCGCTGCACCCTCCTCACTCGCCTCCGTGCAGTTTGAGCCCTCTTGCCGGTGGGGTCGGCCCTCCAGGACCTAATGGCTGCGATCAGATGAAGGGCAGCACTCCAAAATGGCGGCCTCAGCTTGTGAGGCCGCCCAGGAGTGTAATGTGTGCGGCCCGGCCGGCCGCGATGCCTATTACCGCTTCCAGCGGTCATAGAGGGGAGCCAGGCCGCCAATGGCCCTGGCAGGTGCTCACCTCCAAAGGTGCAGCGCCGGCGAGCCCGCTCCAGCAAGGTCCTATTTAAGATGGGCGGCGCCGCCGCAGGAAGGTCCCGGCCGGCGCCGGTTCTCCAAGCAGTTCTTCCCGGGTCTGCGCACGGCTCTCGCGCCTCCGGCAGAGTCAGTGGCCTCTCCCCGCTCCGGCTCCAAGCAGGTCCAAGCGTCCGCTCCGGGCCAGCAGGCATCCGTCGCCGCGCTCCCAGAGTGCACAGGTCCCGAAACGGGAACGGGCCTCGGTCGGCCAGACGCCCGCCGATCACTGGTATCTCGGCAGCTCCGGCTTCGCAGCTTCGGGCTCCGATGCAGCCCTCCAGCGGCCTTTCAAGCGGCGCCTGCACTCCACAGAAGGGGCACTAGGGCCATTTTAAACAGGATAATTATTTGGGCCAGGGATCGGAGCTGCAGTTTATGCTGCCGCTCCGGTCGCAATCTTGGCCACGCCCCCAGGCTCTGGCCTCCTCTTTGACGGCAGCTAGTGTCCATGGTCATTCCGCCCCCCCCTCCAACCACCTTTACCCCTTCCAGCACCCCACTCCCTTCACCCGACCCAAGCACACATTCTGACAGCTATGTACACACCTCAACAAACAAGAAGAGCACTGAAAAACACAAGCACCATACTTCTCACCAGAGGCATACACACAGCCAACATACAAAGGCACACATACTAACATCCACTTCCCCCACTGTGTCCACCTCTTCCGCCTCCCTGTCTGTCACCTCTACATGCACACTCACAGGCACTGCACCCTCATTCACTGTTGCTGACCCCAGTCCGGCAGTCACCACAAAATCAGACATCCATTCATGCACCCCATACACCACACCTGCACTCACCACAACAACTTTGGTTGACATATGCAGCACACTCACCAAACTTGCAGACACACAGACAACACACATTTACACTGGCAGCCTGTCTTGTCCCACTGTGTCCACCCCCCCTCCTCCCAAGACATTGAAATGTTCCAAAACACCCACCCAACACACATCCACCACACCTCAGCATGCTGTACAGTCACCTGCACCCACGTCACGCAAACCTACACCTGTCACAACCACTCCCTCTACGTCCACTCCCACGCCTTGCTCCAGGTCCACCCCGATTGCTCCTAAAAAACTTTTCCTATCCTGTGTTGACCTATTCGAACCCACTGGCCCACCCCGTCTCGTTCCTAAATGTGCCCACCTCCTTGCCCTGTCCACTCCTCCCACATCACAGCCCGCCCCTGTTCTCCCTTCCCATTCTGTGCTACCTCCCCGGTGATCAAGAGACCCTGTGCTGGCCCAGGTACATCTGCCGCACCCCAGTCCAAGGCCTCTCCACCAGCTTCAAAGACCAGACCCAAGCTCCCTCCACCTCCCAAACGTAAAGCCAGCCCCCTCCAGTCGTAAGTCCCCACCCCCACCACCCCCTGCCCCTGTTCCCTGAGGTGCCTGGATGCCCCATTGTTGCCCCTTTAAGGTGGAGTACCATTTGCACTTGTCAAGTTGGGGCCATTTGGGCCCATCAGACTTTGAACTATGGACTGGCCACTGGCCTTCGGTTGGACTTCTGTTGCTCCTGGAGCTTAATAAAAAGTTTGTGTGGCCAGTGTTGGTTTTGGCACACTCTGGATCCGTGGTTTATCATTTCTTTGTTTGGGGGCGTTGTGCACATGTGTGTCCTTTGGGCAGGTTGTCTTAGCCTTGTGTCGGGTAAGTACCTCTTGCTCTGGAGTGTATGGCTTGTGTTGTTGTGAGGGGTTGTGGGTGCTTTGCGGGGTGGGTGGGGTGGGTTGGGTATGTAACTGTGCCCTTTCTTTCCTTGTTTAGTAGGTTGCGGTACTTAACGTTGTCGTCTTCATCAGCGGTTTCGGTCGTGGAGGTATAGGGCAAGGAGCAGGACTGGCATGGTTTGCAACTCTCTCTCCATGTCTGCTTCGGCATGTTGTGTGAGCCTCTGGTGAGTGTATCCTTATATTTGGTTTGTTTCCGTCTGGCTTTGCGTGGCAGTGGTTCCCGCCCCAGAACTGACGGCGGTCTAGTGCTTCATTATTTGATGGGCGGGTAGGGCCTTTCCTTCGGCCTGTGGGCGGCCTCTGCTGCCGTTGTCGCACTCCTGTGCTGGCGGAGAGTGGTTTTCAGGCTGCCTGTTTTTCAAGTGGTTCATTATTTGGCAGCCCAGACCACCTGACTGTTTGCCGTAGTTACCACCATCACCAGCGGAGCAGTCTTTCCCCCTGTGTTCATAATGAGTACCTAAAACAGAACTAATTTAAAAAGACTATAAATACAGAACACTAGAAACAAGCAAACCTTTGCACAACTAAACCACATCAAAGGAGATTGTGACCATCCCAAATGAATGACCTCCAGCACTTACACTAGCAATTTATATGATGAAACAGACTGCATACTGTAAAAATGTAAGCCCTGATGTACAAAACACAGGTTGCAAAATTCTGGTCTCAATTTATCACCAGTATTTTTGGAATAAGATTGGATTTTTGAGAGCCAATCTATGTTTTAATAGGTCAGTTCACAAAATTCCCATTCATATGCAAATCCTGCCTACCTCACAAATACTAATGAGGCAGGCACAATTTGCGACTAACTTCTTTTGGGCGACATCACAGGGATGGTGGCCTTTTTGGGTGAGCAGACCATCCTGTCTGTGATAGCATTTAAATTTGTTAAAATACAGCCTGTTTTTAGGAGTCATTAGTAAGTTACTGACTTCTAAAATGGGGTTTGCACACATTAAAAAACGTTCTTATTGTCAGAAACTTTTAGAATCGTGTTCTATAACTAAAATACAATAATCTAAAATACTCTTTATTTCTAATATCAAAAAAAGTTATTACTGAAACTAATAAAATGCATATTATTTTTTTATGGAGTCTGTGCAGAGGAAAAAGTAAGTCCTCTGCATGGTTATGGAAGTGTATCTCTGCCCTGAGGGTCCAACTGTAGTGTTTATTGGATCCCGAATGCTGATTTTTCTTGTCTTAGGCCAACATGGTTCAAGCGTTTGTGTCTTGACATAGGCTTGTCTCACAGAATGTGGTCTTTTTGGACTGGGAGGGGTGCCCAAAACATTACCCTCATAGTGATGGAAGGCTACTGCCTTCACCAGGAATTAAACAGCAGGAGTACGGTGGTGGCAGCATACCATGTAAGGATCAGTGGGAGTGAGCAGGTCCTTTTTAACCTGTGTCACTGGAGTAAAACCTACCAGCTCACTCACTTTTAAAAATTTCAGCTGCATTTTGCTTAATTCACCCTTGGCCTACATCATTTAGATGAATCGTGCTGTGCAGCACAGCAATGAAGGCTGTGCACTGGATGTATGTGTGCCTGGGAAGGGTACAGTATAGAGATAGAGCAGTGGTATGCAGTGCATGCATAGTGAGTGTGTGTAGTGGGTGTATGTATACCTGACAGGAATACATTACATGAGATGAGAAATGTAGTGTTGTGCAGTGATTGTAGAGGGAAAGCATGTGCTGGGTGTATAAGTGTTTGCAAAAAAGTACAATACATGAAGGTGAAGTGTTTTGCAGTGCGCACATGGTAAATGTGTCAGCTACTAGTACGTGTGCTTGCAAATAGCACATTATTTGTTCAATACAGAAAGGATACATTACTGAGCAGAGAGTGAATGTGTGTGCTGAATATAAGTGTGCCCAGGGTGACACAATACATGAAGATAGCAGTACTGGACAGGGAATGTGCTGGCATATACAGTGATTGCAAGTATGCCTGTAATGGTGCATTATATAGAGAATACTGGGTTCAACTTTGGAAAGGGACACCACCCGGTGTCCCTTTCCAAAAACTGGGGGTGAATGTGGACACAAATGGGAAATATCTTAGCCTACATGGTACACTGGGTGCCCATGATGTCTGCCTTGTTAGTGTATATGCTCCCAATGTAGATGATAGGACCTTTTGTGGAGGCTTGTTTATGGCGGCAGAGGGGTCCCTGCCCGTGGAGTTGATGGTAGTCGGGGACTGTAACTCTGTGCTAGCTGTTAATGCGGACCTTTTTCTGGCACAACAGGGCACTAAGCCTAATATTACAGAAGCCCAGAGACAACTGATGACAGGCTTGGGGTTGGTGAACATCTAGAGAGCCCAGGACTCACAGACATGCACATACTCCTGCTACACTCCTTCGGCAAAACACACTTAGTAGATAAGACTACTTCCTTACACAGTTTAAGGCCACACAGAGAGTGACAGATACATCTTACTTGGCCAGATACATCTCAGACCACTCGCCCTTACTTATGACTTACTCTTTGGCCAAAAGAATACCACGGGACCCGTTGTGGCACATGCTGGCAGAGTATTTTACAGACTGGGTTTATAGGGGTACGATAGCTGATGCCCTGACTGATTATTTTACCCTTAATTGGGAGAGCACCCAGCACAGGGTGACTAAATGGAATGCTTTGAAGGTGGTGATTAATGGAGTGGAAATGGCAACCAGTATGGGTATCCGACAAACATTAGAGAGGGACCTGAAGTTACAGGAACAAAAACTGGCTACCCCGGAGAGGGCACTGCCGCAGGATTAGACGGTGCATCCAGAGTGAGGAGAAATCAAACAACATGTTCTTTCCTCATGGGAGAACCTGGAAAAGCAAGTACGCCTGTCTTATAGACAGAGACTACATATGGGCGGGTATGGAGTAGGCAGGTTATTGGCCAGGATGGTCAAGCAGGAACATCAAACGGAACCTATACTATTGATTAAGGATTTGATGGGTTGAGAGGTTCATATGCAACAGGCCATTAATGAGCCACTGATGTACCACCTCAGAGGGGTGTACATGTCGCCTGGCGATACCCCGGTTCGTGAGGTGACAGCCTACCTTGACTCGCTGCAGCTGCAATGGCTGGCAGGGCTTAAATGGACAGAGCCAGAAGGGCTGTTAACCAAGAAGGAGATAATACAGGCCATAATTCTCTTAAGACAGCTAAGGCCCCGGGTTTCGTATGGCCTACAAACTGAGCTCGATAAGGCTCTTCCAGTAAATATGGGCAATAAGTTACTATTGGTGTACCAGGAGGCCCTGGAGAAGGAAGAGCTCCCTGCATCTATGTGTGAAGCAGTGGTAGTGTTAATACCCAAATCCAGGAAGGACCCTCTAGTGGGGGCCTCTTATAGAAAGCAAAAAAGGTAAGATTGAAAAACTGTCATTTGCCAAACAGCGAAACTGGCTGTGCAAGGAGGGTAAGTGCTGCAAGTCTTCTGCCTGTGACCAGGACTGGGGGGCAAGGCCTTCTAGTCTTCCAGCTTGGTGAGGGGACATTCCCCTGGGAAACCAAGACCACCTGCTCTGGAACATGAAGCACCAGCCCCTGTCTGCTTACTATAGGGTTATTGCCTAAGTGGAGATTCTAGTCTGCGATCCCCATATGCCAAGAGAGGTCCGCTGTGAAGATAGCCATGAGCGAACTGCCGTGCAGGGTGAGTAAAGCCTGTGCTGCACCTGTTGCGATGACCCTGTATGCCAGGAGGGGTCACTGTGAAAGTATTGCAAAAGTACAAGTGCTGAGGCCTTGCGGAGACTAGCGGCAACCCCATGTGCTATGGTATAGACTACAATGTAGTGAGGGTCCATGCCTTGGCAGGTAGCGGTATAGAAGCCTATACGCCAGGAGGAGCTGCTCATCTCAAGGACTGCTGAAAATCGGGCTGTCACCCGAGAACTGTGAATCACGTGAACCGTGGGTTTCCACTGAACATTGAAGATTGTACAGGATTGCCACCGTGAACTCAGGAAGATACAGTGAGTAAATCGCCACATCTTCATGATTCCCTGGGAGTATCTGAATCCAATCCAACCCCCAGTTGAGGAGCATCACACTTACCATGCATACCTCTGATCATTACTGGAGCCAGCCACATAAGCTCAGTAGAATGAGCCTGCATGCAGGGTTCTACTGCACCTCCCATGTGCAGCCGACTCTTACACCTGGAGCGTAGCGGTGTGAGTGCCTGTTCCTGTGACACCTGCTGAGACACTGCAAACTTCCTCCCCAAAACTGGTTATAGGTCTATTTGGCTCCGTGGGATTCGCTGCTAAGCTCACTGAGAGTTGGAGTGGACTTGAGTTAAGGCCCACTAGTGGGCATTCCCTGGATGTGGCCACCAATGAATGGGGAATAACCCGTACCAGATTAAGAAGTGCAGGTGGGACAGGGATTTGTCAGTGGAACACTAGAGCCTCACCCTCAGGAGAAATGTATTATCATGCATGTATGTTGTAAATACTTGTTTTTAATGTAAAAATATGTTTTTGACTGGACATTGATTTATTGTCACTGCTGTACATTGTTTGAGTTATGAGTTGTGTTCACTAACCTTTACTCACCATTCCCCACCCATCCCCAGAGGAAGGTTGGACTGCTCTACCAGTGCTACCACTGAGACTCAAGTGCAGAAGGGGTACTTGGCCAGGTTGTTCAGGATTCATAGTAGGTCGGGCCCCAGGACATAGGGGGTCATTACAACATTGGTGGTATAAGGCGCTTACCGCCGTGCAGAAGACCGCCAATACACCGCCGCGACGGCGGTAGACCGCCACAGCTATTATGACACACATCACGGAATCCGCCGAAATTCAGACACCCACACAATACCGCCACACCAAAGGTCAGCGATAAACTGGCGGTAACAAATCCTCCACCTCCATGCCAACAGAAACACGCCCATGCTATTACGACACACGAATCCACGCGGCGGTCTTTCAACCGCGGTATTCCATTGGCGGTACACACCGCCGCACTCACAATACACACACATCTCCAAAACACTGCCACATTGGACAATTCTAAATACACACACCTGAAACACATACAAACACCACTCCCACACACCCAATACTGTATAAAGCACACACCCACATCACCCACAAACCCCTACAACCAGAAATTCTGAGAGAAGGCCAGAGAGACAGCACAGCTATTGACAACCCCATCACACAGAGGCACACAACACCATCACCCACACAACATCCACGCACAAAACACCACATACCACTACACTCACCACACTCATCAACACATACACCACCCCACACATCACAAATAACACCCATGTCACGCCAAAGACACCCCCGCTTCTCCGAGGAGGAGGTCAGGGTCATGGTGGAGGAAATCCTACGGGTAGAGCCACAGCTATTTGGCTCACAGGTACAGCACACATCAATAGCCAGGAAGATGGAGCTATGGCGCAGAATAGTGGACAGGGTCAACGCAGTGGGACAGCACCCAAGAAAAAGGGAGGATATCAGGAAGAGGTAGAACGACCTACGGGGGAAGGTGCGTTCAACGGTCTCCAGGCACAACATCGCGGTGCAGCGGACTGGCGGCGGACCCCCACCTGCTCCCCCACAACTAACAACATGGGAGGAGCAAGTCCTGACCATCTTGCATCCTGAGGGCCTCGGAGGAGTCGGTGGAGGATGGGACACTGGCAAGTCAAATCTTAACCATCACATCCCCCACCCTACCTGCATGCTATCACACACCCCCACCCTCACACCCTCCCCTATCACCCCAAATCCTCACCAATCTACCCATGACACCAAGCACCCATCCCAAAACCAAGCTCTGCATGACACAACTAAGCATGGGCACCCCTCACTAAAGCATGCCCACTGCACATACCCAGAACACCCCCCCAACCATCACCACACAAGCCCCCACACAGGAATGCCTGCACTAGGGATCACGCACACCCAACCATTGCACACCATTACACACACAGATGCAATAATCATGTGCCTATACCCCTGCAGGAACCCGAAGGAACGTCACCACACCAAAGGGTCTAGACAACACCACTCCACCCCCAGAAGAGGCCCACAGTGACGACAGCAGCTCTGCCCCACTGGATCCTGATGACCAGCCCGGACCATCGTGGGCCTCAGGACAGTCGGTTCCCCTTGCCCATCCACAGCCCAACACCGAGCTGCCACCCTCTGGTAACACCAGCACAGCACCCACTCAGCGGGCCCAAACCTCCCTACCCAGGACAGGTCAATCAGCGGTGTGTCCACCACTACAGGGCACCCAGGGTAACCCACCACCCCAACAACAACAGGGACCTGGGGGCAGTGGTAGTGGGCACACGGAGCAGGGGACGGAGGCACAGGAACACCGGGGAACTGGGAGGGCTGCTGTGTGACAGAGGGAGGACAGGCCAAGGGAACCAACTCTCCACGAGGCCCTATCCTCCATCATGGGAGCATACCACCACTCCCAGGAGATGATGGCCACGGTCCTGGACAAGTTGCAGGAGACCCTGCGTCTGCAGGACGAACTGCATTTGGGGTTCAGGGAGGAGCTCAGGACCATCAGATCCACCCTGGGCACCATCGTAGGGGTGCTGACGGACATTCAAAAGACCTTGAGGGACACCGTGGCACTCCAAGGGGTCCCTGACACTAGCCAGGACGACGAACTGCCCACCACCTCTGCCGGCTCTAGTGGACAGGACGCCCCGCCACAGGACCAACACACCAGCACCCCATCCCCTGCAGACGGACAACCACCACACAAGCGGTCCCTGAGATCCATGAACAGGACAGAGCAAGATGGCAAGAACTCCGCCAGGAAATAAGACCACCCTGATTGTCCCCCCACTGTCCCACTTTGTCACCCTGTTCAGATAGGAACTGCCCCAGCTCCACTTCCAATGCCCAGATGGGCAGTGCACCTGTGAGACGAATAGACTGGACTCTGCCATGGACATTCCTCCACCATCACCTATCACCATTTTACAACCTTCCTAGATTTTTTTAGCACTTAAATAAACACCCTTGAAAGCCAAAAATACTTGAGTCAGTTTATGATTTGGAACTTTGTATTATCAATTACAGTGTCATAATGGGTTACCCATTGTAAGGCTCACATACCAATGTCACACATCACAAGCCCTTGATGGACGCAAGCAGTTGACACGTAGGTTACCACACTTGTGAAACTGAAATGGAAGGGTACAACTCAATTAACAAATAGTGAGTGAAATGTAGGTACAGGATAGAGGTAGACGTGTGAAAGTTAATGTAATGTTAAACCAGAAAATGTTCTCACCTGTGTGTCACTGGAAATATTGCTGTATGACTGACTCCCTGTCGTCGTTTCCTTCATTCTCAGCTTCATCCTCATCACTGTTCACTGGATCCACAGGCTCCACAGCTGCCACAACACCGTCATCTGGATCATCCTCCTGCAGAAAAGGCACCTGGCATCGCAATGCCAAATTATGGAGCATGGAGCAGGCGATGATGATGTCGCACACCTTCTTCAGTGAGTAGTATAGGGATCTACCTGTCATATGGAGGCACCTGAACCTGGCCTTAAGAAGGCCGAAGGTGCGTTCGATTACCCTCCTAGTCCGCCCATGGGCATCATTGTACCGTTCCTCTGCCCTGGTCCTGGGATTCCTCACTGGGGTCAATAGCCACGAAAGGTTGGGGTAACCAGAGTCCCCCAATAGCCATACCCGGTGCCTCTGGAGTTGACCCATCATATCAGGGATGCTGCTATTCCGCAGGATGTAGGCGTCATGCACAGAGCCAGGGAACATTGCATTTACCTGCGAGATGTACTGGTCTGCCAAACAGACCATCTGGACATTCATGGAATGATAACTCTTCCGGTTTCTGTACACCTGTTCACTCCTGCGGGGGGGACCAGAGCTACATGGGTCCCATCAATGGCACCTATGACGTTGGAGATATGTCCAAGGGCATAGAAGTCACCGTTCACTGTAGACAAATCCTCAACCTCATGGAAAATGATGTATCTCCTTACGTGTTTCAGCAGGGCAGACAACACTCTGGACAGCACGTTGGAAAACATAGGCTGGGACATCCCTGATGCCATGGCCACTGTTGTCTGAAATGACCCACTTGCAAGGAAATGGAGCACTGAGAGCACCTGCACGTCAGGGGGGATTCCAATCGGATGGCGGATTGGTGACATCAGGTCTGGCTCCAACTGGGTACATAGTTCCTGGATTGTGGCACGGTCAAACCGGTAGGTGACGATGATATGTCTTTCTTCCATTGTCAACAGGTCCACCAGCGGTCGGTACACCGGAGGATTCCGCCATCTTCTCATATGTCCCAGCTGACGGTGCCTAAGAAGGACAACAGCGAAGAACCTGTCAATATTCCTCCAGGTATGTACCCACAGTTACACACAAGACTATACCAGACAAAAAAGCCTTCCTGTATGTGTGTTGAGTATAGGCCTAGCTATGCGTGACGCAGTAGTAAATGAAGACATGTGGGCCCCTGAAATGGCAGCTGCCTGACCTCACAACTGGGACAATGGGATTGTGGGGTAACTGCGCTGGCGTTGCACACCGTCGCGGTAGGCGGTCGTAGACCGCGGCGCAATGCTGCATTGGTTAACATTGGACCCTATGGGTCCCAGGAGCCAATGAACAGGTGCGCCGGCGATGATGATGCGCACCACCGCAGACGTCACCGCCGCGGACGTCACCGCCATTTTCTATCTGTTCACTCACTAGATACCTGACCTTCGACAGGAGAGGACCTACACTGCTAGTGCTGCTGTGACCTCGGTCTGGAAGCGACGATGGCTGCTGCGTCTGGGGAAAGGGCCCCTGCCTTCACTGCACAGGAGTTGGAGAAACTTGTGGATGGGGTCCTCCCCCAGTGCACGCTACTCTACGGTCCTCCAGACCAACAGGTTAGTACACAGGGAGCACATTGTATGGGCTTGGCCTGGGTGGAGAGGGCTGGGTGGAAGAGGGAAGGGGGCAGAGTGCATAGAACACTTATGCATGGGAATGAATGGGCCACATGGCCAGAGTAGGGAGGGGGCCACTCACATTGACGGTGCAGTTGGTAATGACTGTTCCTCTTTCCTTGTGCATGTCATGTAGGTCAGCGCCCACCAGAAGACGGACATTTGGCGTGCCACCGCCAAGGAGGTCCGGACCCTGGGTGCCCACCAGAGACGGGGCACCCACTGCCGTAAGAGATGGGAGGACATCCGCCGCTGCAGCAAGAAGACGGCGGAGGTTCAGCTGGGGATGGCCTCCCAACGTGGGAGGGGTGCCCGTCGCATTATGACCCCCCTGATGTTCCGGATCCTGGCGGTGGCCTACCTGGAGTTGGATGGGCGCTTGAGGACATCACAGCAGACACAAGGGGGTGAGTACAGCCTCATTCAGCGGAGTTAGCGTGCAGTGGAGGGGTCAGGGTGGGGGAGGTGGCCTGTGGGTGTCCCTAGGCCAGGGCGAGTTAGGTAGGCAAGGCCCCTCCATTATGTAGGCCATGTGGCACTCAACCCCACCTCAGCAGAGTGCCAAGTTGAGGTATAGTTGCCCCTGTGGCATCCATGTGCGCAGATTCCCACAATTGCCATGTAGGCCATGTCCAAGAAATTGCATGTGCAGAGGTCAGGAGAACGGCGTAATGCAGGGGGCTGCTGCGTCTGTCTTGTCCGCCAACGGTAGCGGCATGCCTTGCACTAAAACTCTCTTTGTTCTGTCTCCCCCCATTTTCCTGCTCTCCCTGTCCTTTTGTACATCAGCATCATCAGGCGGAGGTACAGTGGCACCGGAGCACGAGGGAGCTGCATCCCACATGGCCATGGAGGGCCACACCACAGACTCTGAATGCACCAGTGGGACGGAGGACGAGGGGAGCTTCACGTCGGCCACCGGATCACCAACCAGCGACACGGACTCGTCCGCCGATGGGAGCTCCCCTGTGATGGCGGCACCACCTGTGCGCCCCACTTCTACAGGTACAGCCGCCACCCCCGTACCAGCACCGCCCTCCCAGCAGCCCCTCAGCCTTCGCCCCGTGCCCGCTCACCCAGGAGGGTGGGCATCACCTTTGCCCCAGGCACCTCAGGCACTGCCCCAGTCACCCCTGCTGCCCTCAGTGAGGAGGCCATTGACCTACTCATGTCACTCACTGTTGGGCAGTCTACCATTGTGAATGCCATCCAGGGTGTAGAACGAGAGTTGCAACACAGTAATGCATTCCTGGAGGGCATTCATTCTGGTCAGGCTGTCCTTCAGCGAACCCTGCATTCTCTGGCCTCAGCACTGATGGCAGCCATTGTCCCTGTGTCTAGCCTCCCCCCTCCAACTTCCTCCACCCAGACCCAATCTCCTGTACCCCAGCCCATCCCAATCACACCTACAGACCAGCATGCACACAAGTCAACACACACAAGTAGCTCAAGCAAACATAGGCACCACACACACCACATGCACTCACACAAGCCTCACCCACTTACAGACACAGCAACATCCACTGTCTCCTCTGTGTCCCCCTCCTCCTCTTCTCCCTCCTCCCTCCCAGTCTTGTCTACACACACACCTGCATGCACCACATCTAAAGGCACTAGGACTCGCACCAGGACACCCAGCACCACAAGCGGCTCACCTGCACTCACCACCTCCACTGCCATTTACACGTCCCCTGTGTCCTCTCCCAATGTGTCTGTGACGCCCCCTCCCAAAGTACCCAAACGCCGCCAATCACTCACCCAACATCCATCCACCTCACGACAGCCTCCAGTACCTGCACCCAAAACACCTAAAGTGACACCTCCTACAACCACCTCCTCTTCCTCCACTCCCAGACCCCCTCCAGCTACCCATCTCAGTGTTCGTCAGAAACTGTCCCTCTGTCAAATTGACCTTTTTGCCCCCCCCTCCAATTCATCAGTCCCGTCGTAGCGCCTCAGCCAAAAAGCCTCCAGTACCAGTTGTGCGTGTTCCAGGTTTTTGGAGTGCACCGGCCACCAGGGCAGGCAGTAGGACCCGGAGCCAAGGCAGTGGCAGCCCACCCCCTGTAAAGGCTCAGAAAATGGAGAGTGGACGACGGGACCGTCTTAAGACTCCTGGTGGGACAACAAGTGGCATGGGATCGAAGCCGATTGGTGAGTCAGCTGTAACTCCAACAAAGGTGGGGAAGGTCCAGAGGAAGTCTGCCCAGCCTGTTGTGAGTGTCACGGCGGAGAAGTGCGCCATCATATCCGGCGGTCCAGACACAACCGCCAGCACCGTCGTCACTGGTCCAGAGACCACCGCCAGAGTCTCAGCCCAGGAGGGCCCAAGTATCGTCACTGGTCCGGAGACCACCGCCAGAGTCACAGCCCAGGAGGGCCCAAGTATCGTCACTGGTCCGGAGACCACCGCCAGAGTCACAGCCCAGGAGGGCCCAAGTATTGTCACTGGTCCGGAGACCACCGCCAGAGTCACAGCCCAGGAGGGCCCAAGTGTTGTCACTGGTCCGGAGACCACCACCAGAGTCACTGCCCAGGAGGGCACAAGTATCATCACAGGTCAGGAGACCACCGCCAGAGTCATTGCCCAGGAGGGCACAAGTATCGTCGCTGGTCAGGAGACCACCGCCGGAGTCACAGCCCATGAGGGGCCAGGATGCCACAGCCCCGCTGGTCAATGATGGAACGTCATGCCACACACCAAAGTCCGTATCAGAACCGCCATGGCAAAGCACCGCTGAACAGGGCAAAGACCGCCATGGCAAAGCGCCGCTGAACAGTCCTGAAACGCCATGGCACAGCACCGCTGAACAGTCCTGAAACGCCATGCAAAGCACCGCTGAACAGGGCAAAGACCGCCATGGCAAAGCACCGCTGAACAGGGCAAAGACCACCATGGCAAAGCACCGCTGAACAGGGCAAAGACCGCCATGGCAAAGCACCGCTGAACAGGGCAAAGACCGCCATGGCAAAGCACCGCTGAACAGTCCTGAAACGCCATTTCAAAGCACCGCTGAACAGGGCAAAGACCGCCATGGCAAAGCACCGCTGAACAGAGCAAAGACCACCATGGCAAAGCACCGCTGAACAGTCCTGAAACGCCATGGCAAAGCACCGCTGAACAGGGCAAAGACCGCCATGGCAAAGCACCGCTGAACAGGGCAAAGACCACCATGGCAAAGCACCGCTGAACAGTCCTGAAACACCCTGGCAAAGCACCGCTGAACAGGGCAAAGACCGCCATGGCAAAGCACTGCTGAACAGGGCAAAGACCGCCATGGCAAAGCACCGCTGAACAGGGCAAAGACCGCCATGGCAAAGCACCGCTGAACAGGGCATGCACCGTCTAGGAATGAATGGACCGCCACATCAGGCATCCTTATCCCATGTGCAGCTGGGACAGTGACAAGACAGGTACTTTCACGTGGAGACTCATCCAGTCTGGGCACCAGTCCCCCTCCAGAACCAGTGGAGACCTGCATCTACTTGAGAGACTGTGGCTTTGCACTCCCCAGGATGGCACAGTGGGCAAACCACCCACTGTAGTGACTTGAAAGACTGTGGCTTTGCACTCCCCAGGATGGCACAGTGGGAAACCCACCCACTGTAGTGACTTGAGAGACTGTGGCTTTGCACTCCCCAGGATACATCAATGGGCATGGAGCCCCGTCATGGATCTGGCTTCGCATTCATCTGGCTGAGGTGCCTCCCCTTCCCTTCCCCCTGAGGTGCCTGTAATGTTTCTATCTGATGCCCCGGCAGTGTTCTCTCCGATTTTGGTCAGGTATCAATTGTGGGCCTCGCCCATGCTTTTTTGGACTGTTAGTGCACGGACATTGTTGTGTACATATCTGCACTACTTCTCGGATTGTATGTGTAAATAAGAGTGATTTTGAGATAGGTATAGCTGTATATTTTTGTATGACATGTATATTGGCACATTACAATGTTTGCCCGATTTTCGCATTGTCTTTGCATTCTTCCGGGGGGATTGTGGGTTGTTACTGTGATTTTTGTGACTGCATTGGTGTGCATGTTGTCATATGTGAGGGTGGGGGTGGGGGTGTTTGGTGGGTGTCCCCCTAACTTTTGCCTCCCCCCGTGTCGTAGGTGCAGTACTCACCGGTATCTTCTGCGCCTACGTAGCTGTTGATCGTAAAGGAGCAGAAAAACAAGGGCAGGTAGGATTTGTAATTCGGGCTCCATGGTGTCCTCCTTCCTCGTGGAATGTGTTGAGGTGAGCGTTTTCCCATAGCAAAAGCTGTTTCCGCCATGTTTTTATCCGCGGTGCATCCGCCCCGGAAAAGGTGGCGGATTGGCGGGTTGTAATAGTGTGGGCTGTACATTGTCTCCCGCCTGTCTGTTGGTGGTAACCGCCACGCTGCTTGTCTGTACCGCCGTGGCGGTCGGAGTGTTAAAGTGGCTGTCTTTGTTGGCAGTTTCCGCCAGGGTCATGATTCCCTTTTTTTGTCCACCGGCCTGTTTGCGGTATTACCGCTCCTTTAACACCGTCCGCCAGGGTTGTAATAACCACCATAATGATTAAAAGGCAAAATGAAAAATGAAAACAAATAAAAACTGTCAAATTTTAAAATTTATTTAGTCTTAATCACAAAACCCCTACATAATTTGATATTTAGGATCTGATTTAGATTTTGGCAGACGAGGTTACTCCGACATAAATGTGACGGATATTCCATTCACCGGATTACAATCGGATTGTATCCTATGTATGAGAAAAACCCTCTTTTGACAAGGTCAGCCCCGCCACTTTTTGCCTGGTAAATGATGTAGCCTCAAAGTTGTTAGTGCCCAAGGCCCATGCTAACCAGGTTCCCTGGGCCAGATCTTCTCCCCCAAAACTGTTGCGATGCATTGGTACAATTGGAGACACATTTAGCTGCCACTATAAGTCCCTAGTAAATGGTACTTCGGTACCCAGGGCGTGGGGTACTAAGGGTAGGTACCTGAGGGCAGCAGCACTGATTGTCCCACCCTCTAGGGCCATGCATTCAGATGCACCCAGCAGTGCTGTTACAGGCTGAGTGCCCTGATACAATCCTAAAAGACAAACTCAACATGGCACACTGCCTTTGTGCCCCGTCCACTACCCACTGCATGCAGCATAGAGAAGACTGCCTCTGGTGGGCCTCCCAGTCCTCAGTCAGGGTGCACTACACTGTATGTGGAGGCATAGCTGCATGAGCAATATGCCCCAACTGTGTTCTTGCCAAACCTGGGACATAGTGAGTGAACAGAACAGTAATTTTAAGTGCATGTTCTGGACACTGGTCAACATGAGTTTCACAGCTACATGATGGCCACCCTGAACCTGGGTTCTTTGGTATCAAACAACTTAAAATGATAAATCCAACCTGGTACCAGTATTGGATGTATTGCAAAGATGTAACCAGGGGTCACCTTAGAGGTGCCCCCTGCAAAAGCTAACTACCCTGGCATGTTTGCTGGCCAGTCCAGATCCTGCTCTCTGGGATTTAGAACAAAGCCCTTCCTGCTAACACCTCCTCCCTCAGGAATGTGCTCTGCCCTGCTAGCAATCTTCAAAGGGCTTATTACTCTTGAACCTTGACCCACAGGCATGTTGGTAGCAGCAGATGGTCCCCCCATTGCAAACCCCCACTTTTGGCAGGAGCAACAGCGGGAAACCAGACATAGGACAGGAGGAGTGGTCAGTCCTGGCTTGCACCACCCGTAAGTTGTTGTATGTAAAGTGACCTCTCCATTTCATTTTCCTCCATCTTGCATGGAAGGAAAATAGAAATCAGGTGTAGGGAAGTGAACTCTGCCCACAGGAAGTGGTCACCTAGTGGGTGTAACCACCCTAAGGTAGGTGACCCATTGGTCACCACCAGGTATTCCCTAAAACACCCACTAAATACAGTATTTAGAAGGCATCCCTAGACCACGAAATTGGATTCTAAGGACAAAAGAAGACCCAAGGCTTGAGAACTGAAGTCCTTCTGCACCACGAAAAGGTGCCAAATCCTGCCTGCTGCTCCCAGGACTTGACAATCGCTGCTGAGAGTTTGCTTGAACATCGGATGGAATCTACGGACCCCAGAGAGCCTCCACTCTTCAAAATACACCAAAGATCTTTCTCCAGAGTGAAGGAATCACTCTGCAACCCCAAGGAACCAAAGACCCAGTGAAGGCTACTTTACTGACTGGCTGCTGACCATGGAATGGGACACCGCAGCCAGACCAAACTTCACCTGTCAGACCATAAGGACAAAAACCTACCACAGTGCCAAGTTTGGTGGGACTGCGACCTCCAGTGGCTAGACGATGCAATAGCCTCAGATACTGGTTACTTCACGCGAGACACCCAGAAGAACAGTCCATTCTGCACTGAAAAATGACCAGGAGGAAACCCGGGTTGAGGGACTTCAGGAACCACCTAGACCTCCCACCCACGTGCCCCTGTTTACCTCCAAGTGACCCTCAAAGTGGCCTACCTCTTGCTTCCAAGAGCACCTTTGCGCTCACCAATTTACTCTGCACCCTGCTGCCCTGTACCAAAGATCCAGCTGTGCCCTAAGGGTTCCACATGCCTTGCAACCTTGACACCCCAAGGGAACCCAAGGGACTTACCTTTGAGTCCGCCTGTACAGTGCTTTTCCAAGTAGTCTCCCACAGTGGCCTGGCACCAGCTCCAGTGACTTTCTGCAGCTGCTTCCACTGAAACCAGAAGTCACCCAAACTTCTCCAGCTGGTCCAGGGAACCTGTCAATGACCTCAGCATTCCTGCAAAAGGAGAAGACATTGGTAAGTGCATTGCCTGATTTACTGTGAATTTTTAAATTATTTCTCCATTGATTACTATGGTGCGTAATTAAGCACAGAAAGACTAACTTTATTAAAACGTTAAAAATTCATAACTTAAAAAGCCCTACCCAATTTTGATGATCCTGGTATTAGTCATTTTATAAAGATCTGAAGTATGTTTGTAAATTGGTCTCAAGTTATTCTTTTGAGTGTATGCCTCGATTTATTGATACTGTGACTACAAAAAATGCTTTGCACTTCTCCAAGATTGACCTAACTGCTCGACCAAGCTACCATGAAAACTAGAACATTAGGTGGTCTAGTTTTTACCCCTGTAAAACAATGTGTGGTTGCCTGAAACCCCTGCACAGCGTGCCTAGCTTTGCACACTACATAGAGAGTCAGCCTCCTACATTTGATGGCAGCGAAGGGAAACAGACTTTACATTTGCTGATACCACTCTGTCAATTTTTTAAACACACAAATAACTCTCTAAATTGTCCTTAGCCTAATTGTTTTTGCTTTTCAACTGGTTAGAATTGTAAAAATATTTTAAAATAATTGATAGGGCACTGGTTAGGTCCCTACAACAATAGCAAAAGTTTAAAAGTCCTTACTTTAGTTGGCCTTACCGACAAATGGGGTTCAAATGTATAAGAAGGTCCCAGCTATAGTATAGTAAAACATGTGAAATGCAGAGACCCAGAGCCAGGAGCTCGACTTGGCTCCTTACCAGGCATTTAGTTATGACCAGTTAAGGAAACTCTGCAAGCTGTGCAACATTCACACTGGGAAGCATGCCAGCACAGATACACTTAGGCTTCTGGGGGCCCAGCCTGAGAAAGAGCACCCCACAGATAGAGTAACTGATGAAACTTCTCTGGGGGAAGAAGTCCCTGTGGAAAATGATGATGAGGGTAGCTTGTCCTCCCAAATCATTAGTGTACCTAAAGAAGAAGACCTGGACCTAGCCAGGCTGACCAAAAGACTGGCCTTAGAGAGTCAGCTTTTGGAAATTGAGAAACAAAGAAAAGAGTTGGGCCTAGGACCCATCTCTGGTGGTAGCATTCAAGTATTGAGGGAGAAATCTTTCAACAGTAAACTCCCAAAAGAAGCTGTCCCTCCCTTCACTGAAGGGGATGATATAGACAAATGGTTTCCTGGCTTTGAAAGATCCTGTATTTGGTGGGAAATTGAGAAAATGCATTGGGCACACTGTTGTGGGAGTTCTTCTCATGAAAGTACATAGATATGTCCCTGACAGTGAATGAGACTGATTCTAAATCCTATGACCTCCTGAAGGCTACCCTGATTGAGAGCTTTGGATTTACAACTGAAGAGTACCGCATAAAGTTCAGGGATGCTCAAAAAACCCAGAGCCAGTAGAGTTTGTGGACTATTCAGTAAAAATGCTGGGTGTTTGGTTAGCTGGTAACAAGGTACAAGATTATGATGGCTGTATAACATATTCATGAAAGAGCATCTGCTAAATAATTGTTAAATAAGAGACTGTATCAATACAGGGTATACAAAGGTACACTTTCCCCTCCGGAGTTGGGAAAGAAAGCAGAAAACTGGGTCAAGACAAGGGTGACCAAGACTACCACTGGTGGGAGAGACCAAAAGAAAGAGGCCAAAAAGCCCCTTCTGTCAGGACCCAACAATTCTGCCTAATTTGTCAACCTCCTCAGGGGCGGTGTTTTAATCATGTGTGTGTTGCACCACTGGGTTGCTTGTAATGTCATTGTACTGTCTTCTTTTCAGGATAAATATTGCCAATGTTTGAAATGTGCTTGATTTTACCAATGCTTGTTCCACTATATAGTTGTTTTCACCAATGCTTGTTGACACATGTGACTGTGTCAAGTCCTCATGCTTCTAAATGTGTCAGGTTCACTTGTGTATTGGTTGCCAGGCAACCACCACCCCCCCCCCCAAGGTCACCAGGAAACAGCTGCCTTATGTTTTCTAAGACATGAGTCATGCTGGCTATAAAAACTCTTGCTGTGCACATGACTCTGCTTGGCTTTCTTCTTGTCTGGCAAGGAAAGCCCTCTGCACTCTGGAATTCCCTCCAGGCCCCACCCGCTACCTTGCTGGCAGCAAAGAGCCTCAGCAGAGATCTTCAGGAAAGAACAGACTTCTGTCAGCCAAGTGGAGCATGCTGTCTGGAATCCGTTTGTGTAGAATTTTATTATGGTCGCTTTTTTTTGGGTGAAAGCTGACAACTGAGACTGATTGCATTCTAGCCTTCTTGAGACTTTGAAAATCCTCCTCTAAGGACACAGACATGATTTATGAGTGGGGGGGCTTGATGAGGGTTGAATAACAGATTTAGCATGGTGGCCTTGACAACTTTTGTTTTGTAACTGAGAACTGTGACAGAACTCCACTTGTTTATTTTTTTACTGATAGTGATTATGCTATTCAGTGCTAGGATTCTTTTATGAGTGAGTTTTCTTGCTTTTGGTATTGCAACTCATTTTATGTTGTAGTTTTACCATAAAAACCTAATGTGAAAGTCCAGATCCATGAAAGAGACTTGCAGAACTTCCTAATTTGTTTAGAGACATTCAGATTTCATCACCTTTTGTAAATATTAATCCGTGAAAAGAGAGAGAGAGACGGCCAAGTTGCTGATATTACCAGGTGAATGTACTGTGATACCCAAATTAGATCAATTGGATGAGATCAGTGCCTTTTTGAATACTGTTTAATGAGACCAGTGCATGCTTTATTGAATGTTGTGAAACAGTCTCTTAATAGCACATAGCTTCCTCAATACTGTAATTCATCACAGAAAGGCAACTTCCAGGGGCTCCACTGACAGTACTCCATAACCCAAAGGCCCGCACCTGGATGGACCTAGTGAAAAGTAGTGCAGTGTTTCCTTCTCTCTTTTTCCAAATCCCATTTCCTTTTGGGGCACCTGCTGGGGTCCTGGTGCAGTCAGCAGCACTGAGAGGTACCTTAGGAGGTTGGGAGAATAGTCATCACCCCTGCAGACAGCCTGGTTTTCAGGTGGGTGGCCGCGCCCCAACACCCTCCCTCCAAGGGAAAACTGGGAGCCAAAATAAAAATAACGAAGAGTCTTCTCAAGGCCCTCCAAGATCTGCACATGAGGATGGTTAGGAGTGGGTACAAAGGTAAGAATTTTGATCCCAACATGGATTGGTGCTATGACTATAAAAACAGAGGGCAGCCAACTTAGAGATCCTAACTGTAAAAACAAAAAGAATGACTAGTCAACCTGCAGTAACTGCAGTTGCCAAACTACAGATAGGAACAGAGGTGAGGCCTGACTATGTCAGTGATTCCATAGAGGCAACATTAGTCACTGAAGGTGGGGTAGAGTTATCCTGTGCTGCTTGGTCAAGTAACATGCAAAATTACAGGCAGCACCATTTGATTAATGGGGAGAAAGTAGAAGCACTGAGGGACACAGTAGCCTGTGTTATCATGATAACTTAGTTCTTGGTCCACTCAAATCAGTACCTGATAGAGAAGTCTTACCCTGTCTCGTATGCTGACAATGAGACAAAGTTCCCATGGCTACGGTAACCTTTGACTGGGCGGAGTAGTAGGGCAAAAAGTAGTGGTTGTGTCCTCATCCATCCCTGAAGATTGCCTGCTTAGAAATGACCTGGAGCATTCCCCCTGGGCTGAAGTAGAACCGAAGGCCCATGCAGCAATGCTTGAGATCCCAGAATGGGAATGTGTAAAGACTAGGGCACAAAGCAGACTTCAGAGATTAAAAGGAGAGTTGGATCCTGAAATAGTGGACAAGAAGACTGGGGAACCAGCTTCACAACAGATCCAAGATCAGAATCCCTATTCTTAGGAAGAGATCTCACCCTTCCAGGAGGGAACTGAGCCTGCAGAGCTTGGGCCTTACCACCCAGAGCTGTTGGGCCCATGGAGACCCTCCAGTGAAGATCTGTGCCAGGGGCAGAGAACCTGCCCGACTCTTGAAAGCCTGAGGCAGCAAGCTATGCAGGAAGAGCTATGAAATGTAAGTGGTACCCACAGGGTTTATTGGGAGGAGGGGCTCCTGTTCACTGAGGCCAGACACCGCAAGCCTGGTGTAACCAGGAGGGTGGTAGTGCCCTAGCAGTTCGCAGACTTTCTCCTCACTCTAACCCATTACATTCCCCTGGTATGCCACTACCTGTTGATGGGGTTCCCTTTGAAAGGGTAGCACTGGATATTGTTGGCCCTTTGACCCCTAAACTGCACCAGGACACATATGCATACTAATGGTAGTGGATCATGCGACTAGGTATCCTGAGGCTATACCCCATAGAACCATTACTGCCCCTGCAGTTGCAAAGGCCCTCCAGGGTATTTTTACTAGGGTAGGGCTCCCTAAGGAGGTAGTATCAGACAGAAGCTCCAACTTTATATCTGCATACTTAAAACACATGTGGTAGGAATGCGGTGTGACTTATAGGTTTACTACCTCATACCATCCTCAGACAAATAGGCTGGTTGAGAGATTTAACCAGACCCAAAAAGGCATGATTGGAGGACTCCCTGAAAAATTCAGAAGAAGATGGGATGTTCTACTCCCTTGCCTGCTGCTTGCCTACAGGGAAGTGCCGCACAAGGGAGTAGGATTTTCTCCATTTGAACATTTGTTTGGGCATCATGTTAGGGGACTGTCGGAGGCTGGCCTGGTTTTTAGTGTTACCTTGGGTACTTACACCTTCCACCAGGTCCATTTATCCCTTGTTAGTGAATGTAGTGGTGTTTTAGCAGCTTAGGCTGATAGAGGTAGCTATAGCAGAACAGCTTAGGCTGACGAAGGAGACATGCAAATCTCATGCAATACCACTTATAGTTACACAGTACTTATACACAAGTAAATACAACACTCAGTGTTACCAAAAATAAAGATATTTATTTGGGTGACACAGTACTAAAAATATCTTAGAGACAATACTCTCTCTGGAGGTAAGTATTATACACAATAAATACACTATACACCAAAATTAGACAAGTAAATAGTCATAGAACAATGCAAACAGTAGGAAATCCTATTTAATGCAATGGGTGAAAATAGGTCTAGGGGCAACACAAACCATATACTAAAAAAGTGGAATGTGAATCACGAATTCCCCACAGACAAGTGTAGTGTGTGCAGAATCACTAGGAGAGTAAGAATACAGTAAAGGTAAGTAAATTACCCCACCCCAAAGCCCAGAAAAGCAGGAGCAAAGTACTGCAAATTTCCTTAGGACACACTACACCTCGTTTTTGAGATTTTGCAGCAGCCAACCAAGTCTGCAAAAGAACAACTGCTGGGTTATTGGACCTGAAGACCTGCCAAGGAAGGGGACCAAGTCCAGAAGTCAAAAGAAGTTCCAGAAAGGACAGGAGCCCCTGTCAACCCAGAAGAGGTTGCAAAAGAATAGTCCCCAGTTAGTTGAAGACTGCAGAAATGCACCCTAGGAAGATGGCAGCGGGTTTCTGCATGATGCAAAAGATTTTGCACAGCGTGAAGATCATTGCAGATGAGATATTGTGTTGGAAGGTGCCAACAAGCCTTGGCTATGGCAAAAGTGAGTTTTTCAACAAAATGGCACTGGGTGACCCAGGAGGGACCTGGGAGCCTCAATTCTGTGTGAGGAGGAAGAGGGGGCTCTCAGCACTTTAGAGAGTCCTCAGGATGCCAGCCAGCACCCACAGAAACCACAGGATCTGGGTTCAAAGGAGGTGCAAAATGCAGTTGATGCAGCACAACAAAAGAAGGTCCCACGCTGCCGTAGAACAACTCAGCGAGTTGAGCATCACAGAGTGGAGTGCTGGGGACCTGGGCCAGGTTGTGCATGAAGGAATTTTGCAAAGAGTGCACAGAGGCCTCAGGAGGTGAAGAAGACACGAAACACAGGGGTACTGTTGTTCTTGGGGAAGGCAAGATCTTACCTCCTCCAAATTGCATCAGCAGGACCTCAGGACAGTCAATGTCAATGATGTGTACCATCTGCGTCCTTAGGAGCATGCTCGTTGCCGTGAGAGGAGTCCCAGGGTACCGGTCGACACCTTGGAAGGTGCCTGCTTGGAGCAGGGGAGTGACTCCATCACTCCACTGAAGATTTCTTTGGTCCTTCTGGTGCAGGATGAAGACAGGGAGTCCCCAGAGAATGCACACTATGGAAACTGTTGCAGTTGCTGACTTGGAGCTGAGGTTGCTGAAGAAAAGTGTCTCTTGTAGACACTTTGCTGCAGTTACAGCGTTTCTTGGAGCAGGCTGCGGTAGATCTGAGGTCAGAGGATGCTGAAGTTGTTGCAGAGGATTCCTGAGGGAAACTTGCAAGCAGAATCTGAAGAGAACCCACAGGAGAGACCCTAAATAGCCCTGAGAGGGGGATTGGCTACCTTATCAGGTATGGACCTATCAGGAGGGGTCTCTGATGTCACCTGCTGGCATTGGCCACTCAGAGGCCTCCAGAGTGCCTCCACACCTTGCAAAGCAAGATGGCTGAAGTCTGGGACACAATGGAGGAGCCCTAGGCACCACCCCTGGGGTGGTGATAGACAGGGGAGTGGTCACTCCCCTTTTCTTTGTCCAGTTTCCCATCAGAGCAGGGGAGAAGGGATCCCTGAACCGGTGTAGACTGGTTTATGCAAGGAGGGCACCATCTGTGCCCTTCAAAGCATTTTCAGAGGCTGGGGGAGGCTACCCCTCCTCAGCCTGTAACACCTATTTCCAAAGGGAGAGGGTGTAACACCCTGCTCTCAGAGGAAATGCTTTGTTCTGCCTTCTTGGGACTGGGCATCCCAGACCCCAGGAGGGCAGAACCCTGACTGTGAGGTGGCAGCAGCTGTAGCTAGAGTACAAGCCTGAGAGAGCTGGTTTGGCAGTACTGGGGGCCCATGGTGGAGCCCCAGGATGCATGGAATTGGCTCCCCAATACCAGATTTGGAATGGGGGACAATTCCATGATCTTAGATATTTTACATGGCCACATTCAGAGTTACCATTGTGAAGCTACATATAGGTATTGACCTATATGTAGTGCGCACGTGTAATGGTGTCCCCCACTCACAAAGTCCAGGGAAATGGTCCTGAACTATGTGGGGGTATCTTTGCTAGTGCAAGGGTGCCCTCACACTTAGTAACTTTGCACCTAACCTTCAGCAAGTGAAGGTTAGACATTTAGGTGACTTATAAGTTACTTAAGTGCAGTGAAAATGGCTGTGAAATAGTGTGTGCACTATTTCACACAGGATGCAATGGCAGTCCTGTGTAAGGGTTTGTCTGAGCTGCCTAGGGGTGGCAAAAGAAATGCTGCCACCCATATGGATCTCCTGGAACCCCAATGCGCTGGGCATCTAGGTACCATATACTAGGGACTTATAAGGGGTGTCCAGTATGCAAATTGAAATTGGTAAATGAAGTCACTGGCCTACAGTGACAAATTTAAAAGCAGAGAGATCATAAGCACTGAGGTTCTGGTTATCAGAGCCTCACTGACACAGTTGGGCACTACACAGGCATACACATTAGGCCACAAACTATGAGTACTGGGGTCCTGGCTAGCAGGGTGCCAGTGAGACATGCAAAAACACACTGACACACACTCACAAACAGGCCAACAGTGGGGGTAACCATGCTAGAAAGAGGCTACTTTCCTCCAGGGACCACTAAGTCCTGTTAGAGAAGGCTGAGAGAAGCCTCTCAAAGAACCCAAACAAGACATTGTGGACTATGTACTACGCCTACATCCAAGGATGGCAAAGTACATGGAGAAAGCCATTAAAAATCTTCAAGTCAGCCAGGAGCTGCAAAAGCTCTGGTATGACCAAAAGGTTTCTATGGTTGCATTTAAACCAGGGCAGAGCGTTTGGGTATTGTAGCCTGTTGCTCCAAGGGCCCTACAAGACAAATGGTCTAGGCCCTATCTCATACTTGAAAAGAAGGGTAAAGTCACTTATTTGGGTGACCTAGGCAGTTGCAAAAACCCAGAAAGAATTATCCATTTCAACCGCCTAAAACCCTACTATGACAGAGCTGATGTGACTATGCTCATGGTTACAGATGAGTGGCAGGAAGAAGAGGGTGAACCTTTCCCTGATCTCCTCTCCAGCAACCCACAAGATGGTTCTGTGGATTGACTGGTCTTATCAGACTCCCTTACAGAACACCAGAAACTGACTGCAGGCAAGTCCTCGGCCAATATGCTGAGTTATTCTCCCCGACCCTTTAAAGACAAACTAGTGTACCCATGATGTGGATACTAGTGTCAGCCTGCCTGAAAAATTAAAAACTTTACAGACAGTCAGACAGTCAGGGAGAGCATCCATGCAGCAGTTAAAAAGATGCTGAATTTGGGTGTCATCGAAAGCTCAGAAAGTTCCCAGGCAAGCCCAGTAGTTTTAGTCCCCAAACCTCACTACCAAGGAAAGAAAAAGGAAATTAAGTTTTGTGTGGAATACAGGGGCCTCAATTCTGTTACAAAAACAGACGCACAGCCAATTCCAAGAGCTGATGAGCTCATAGACAGATTAGGGGCAGCCAAATACCTGCATACTTTTGATTTAACTTCTTGGTACTGGAAGATTGGCCTGACCCCAGGAGCAAAAAAAAAAGGTACACATTTTTTACTCCTAGTGGGCATTATCAGTTCACTTTTATGCCAGTTGGACTAAAAAATGCACCTGTCACCTTTCAAAGGTTGGTGAACCAAGTCCTTGTTGGACTGGAATCTTTTAGTGCAGCTTACCTTGATGACATAGCTGTCTATAGTTCCACCTGGCAGGATCAACTGATCCCCCTAGGGAAGGTCCTTGAGGCTCTGCAGAAGACAGGTCTCACTAGCAAGGCAAGTAAGTGCCAAATAGGGCAGGGCAAGGTTGTTCACTTGGGCCTCCTGGTTGGTGGAAGCCAGGATCAACCCCTTCAACCCAAGATCCAGACCATTCTGGCTTAGGAAGCTTCCACAACCCAGACACAGATGAGGGCATTCCTTGGCTTGACTGGGTACTATAGGAGGTTTGCCCCCCTCACAGAACTAAGGGCCAGATGTATCAAGCTCCCAGTTTGTATTTCTTAAAAAGCGAATTTTAAGAAATCGCTGTTTTAGAAATTCAAAATGAGTTGTATCAAAATTGCGAGTCGGTAATTGCGATTTCTTAAAATTCGCAAGCGCAATTTGCGATTGGCAAATACCGAATCGCAAATCAATAGCGATTTGGTAATTGAAAATCGCAAATTGCGAAAACGGACAATGGGATTAGGTTGATGACATCCCAACCAGAAAGTGAGTCAGCCCATGCTGTTTCCAGGAGCCACACCCACAGGAGCAGTCAGGGAGACACAGCCCAGCACCAGGGAGCCAGCTTTGTGAGCCTTCCAGGAGCAAACTGCAACATGGCCATTGATGGGAAGGTGAAGGACAAGGGAAACAGGAAGCGCAAGCTCAAATTCAGTGAGCAGGAATTGGTGCTCACTGAGAAGGTGGTCAGGAACCATGACAAACTGTTTGGGAAAAACTCACTCCAGGTACCTGAAAGTGAGAAAAGGAAATTGTGGTCAAGAATCCAGACCAAAATATGTGCAGTAGGTGTTGTGCAGTGCTTTGTGGAGGAGATACGCAAGAGATGATATGACCTGCGTTCCCGTGCCGAAGAAAGGGTAGCCAGCAGGTTAAAGGAGGCAAGGAGCACCGGAGGAGGACCACCCACCCAGACACCGTCCACACCAATGGAAGACATGGTGGAGTCCACGCTGCTTCCTGAAGCTGTCAGTGGTGTCGCTGACATTGACACCTCAGGGACACCTATCACCAGCAAAGGTAAGGCCAACAATGATGTGTATCCCCATATGTGCATGTACAAATGCCCCCTCGGAAATAGCTATTACTTAGATGCATTGTGCTAAGTAGTCCATGCCACAACTTACATACAACCCAACTATGCCTTATGGGAGTGGTAGTCCACAACCCTAAAGTCAAAATAACACATTCGAAGCAAGTTTGTGTTCAGCCACATAGAGAAACAACACACACAACTCACAGTGATACGATGTCAAAGTAAAATGTTTACTATTGTACAACTTATTGTGAGCTATACATAATTGACATGCTGCACATTGTCATTGTAGATGTCCCGGGCCCTGCTGCAGCAGAAGGTGAAAATGTGGGGGATGTTGAAACACAGTCACAGTCCGACTTCAACACAAGTGAGTCTTTCAGTATTGCACCAACTAGACACAGGGCAAAGGTGTTATCTCTCCAAGAGTATAACCAGGACTCAGATGAGATGCTGGATGAAGTCCCCACACCACTCCCAGAGGCTAGATCCACAAGAAGACAGCAGACCCTGTCCCAGCGTCAGTCAACTCGCCTCAGGAGGAGTCACGATGCAGGAAGACAGTGCACAGTGGAAGGAGAGGGCCCATCAGTCCTCGCCAGCCTAGAAGCTTCCATGCTGAAAGTGCAGTGCCTGCAATACAAACACATGAGGTCAATGCACAGGCAGTTGGTTGCAATCGATCAGAACATGGGCCAATGCACAGGCAGTTTGAGTCTCACAATTACAATATGGGAGTACTGCACAGGCAGATGGATGCACTCAATGAAAACATTGGATCAATGAACAAGCAGTTGGAGTCTCTGAATGAGGGACAGCAAAGAGCAGCCAAAAACACAAAGGAGTTGACAAATGCCATTAGGGACCTCTGCACAGAGATTCAGCAGGAGTGTGTCAGCCACCGTAGACGCCATCACCAATTTATGGGAAGGTTTGATGGGTTCTGCAGAACGGTCAATCGGCTTGCAAGCTCAACTGCCTTGATTTCACGATGTGCTGTGGGCATACAGGTAGAGATGGCACACTGCATTCGGGACGTTGCACAGGGATTAGTGCAAATAACCAATGTCCTGGATGCAATGCAGACAGCACGCAGTGCTACAAACAGGGAACTTGGTGGTGGGGATAGTGAGGAGTTCTCTAGCCTCAGCAGTCTTACAACCCTTGTGATGGATCCTAGGTGTCACAGTACCAGACACAGTACTACCAGTGAACCCGCTACAAGAGGTGCCAGTGAGGCCCCTGAGCACTCAAGTGGAGTGCATGGACGTAGGAAGTAATGTTAAGGCCTACAGGTGACTACCGAAACATGTAGCTGTACATTTATACTATGATGCTATTTGTGTGACACTGTTATTTGCACATGTTAGCCTATGGTTCATGGCTATGTCCTATTGACATATACGTTACCTGAAGTCAAGGTAATAAAGTTGCTAACTCCAGAAATACCTGCCCTCTGCTGCACTAGTCCTGTCTACTGGGTGATGGGGTGGTAAGTGATCACCATCTTCATCTGAGTCAGGCTCCATTGGTTCAACTGGTATGCCCCTTCTCGTTGCAATGTTGTGCAACATTGCACATGTAGCCACAATTTTACAGTTCGTCTCTGGGCTGTACTGTAGTGCACCTCCACTCTTATGGATGCACCTGAAGTGGCTCTTACGCAGTCCAAAGGTCCGCTTCACAACACTGCGGGTTGCCCTGTGTGCAGCAGTGTACTCCTCTCTGCTGGTGTTGCAGGGCTCAGGTAGGGCGTCAGTATACAGGTGTGCACTGCATAGGCACTGTCTCCTGGAATGAACAGAGGGTAAAATGAGTACTGTTGAAATCTGCAGTCACTATAACATCAATGCAACATTGTCAACTATTACTTTACCCAGTAGGTATCCTTCACCAAATTCCCAAGCTAGCAGTCTTGTGTGAATCCTGCTGTGGCGAAAGATGTACGAGTCATGTGTGCTACCTGGGTATCTAGCCACGAGATCGGTAATGATGTTAGAGGCATTGCTAATCACCTCTTTGTTCAGTGAATGTTGGTTCTTACGGTTGTGATACACATACTCTGTGGCCGATGGTGGACAGATTGCTACATGTTTCCCATCGATGGCACCTATGACATGTGAGAATTGTGCAATCTGATAGAAATAGATTTTTGTTTGTTTTAATTCCTGTGGGGTGTTGGGGAATCTAATGTGCTCTTGTATTTTGCTAAACATGGTATTCAGGAATGCACTGAAGAAGCGTGAAAGGGCACTCTGTGAGACCCCTCCAGCTGCCTCTATGACCCCTTGATATCTCCCTGAGACTAATAGGTGCAGGGAGCATAATACCTGCACATGGGTGGGAATACTATTGGTCCTGTGTGTGGTGCGCTTCAGTAGGGGTTGTAGATCAGCTATCAGGTCAAGTATCATGGCTGATACTTCTAATATACTAACCTGTACTTCTCATACATTTCCTCCTCTGTCTGGTCAAATAGGGTTATGCGCACTCTGAAAATGCACTCCTTTCTTCTCCTCCCTCTCCTCAAACCTGCCAAGATCCTCATTCTCCTCGTCATCACGTAGAGTGCAGCCATTGTGGAAGAGAGGCTGAGTCATTCTGGGCCTCTTTATATAGGTTGCACCTGGTTTCAATTTGTGGTAAATTGCATGTGCAAAAGGCTATTCTGCAAATTTTCGAAATTTGCAATTTTTTGATACATCACATTGCAACATGGTTTTGCGTGTCCCAATCAGCCTATCGCAGATTGAGCCAGGATTTTGTGGATCGCTATCTGCGAATCGCAAAACTTTGTTGCAGTTTGTGTCTCGCAAATAGCGATTCGGTAAATCATATCGCAAATTGCGATACGCTGTTTGCGACACGCAAAACCATGTAATATTTAAAAAAAATCACAAATTTAGCGATTCCTTATTTTCACACTGCGAACGCCTTTCATACATCGAGGGAGGCACCGTTTGAGAATGCAAAGAAGTTTGATACACCTGGCCCTAACTTCCAAGAAAATGCCCAAAAAGGTTAACTGGACAGTGAGTTGTCAAAGAGCCTTTGACACTCTGAAGAATGCTATGTGCTCTGCTCCAGTCCTACAAGATCAAGACTACTCCAAGCAATTCATAGTTCAAACAGATGCTTCTGAAATGCGGGTAGGAGTACTCCTTGCTCAGAAAAATGATGAAGGATATGATCAGCCAGTTGCTTTTATAAGCAGAAGACTACTCCCTAGGGGACAACAATGAAGTACCATAGAAAGGGAAGCCTCTGCTGTGGTTTGGGCCCTGAAGAAGTTAAAGCCACACCTGTTTTGCTCTCCCTTCATAGTTCAGACTGACCACAGGACTCTTAGATGGCTACACCAGATGAAAGGTGAAAACCTCAAACTGCTCAGGTGGTCTATTTCCCTACAGGTAATGGACTTTCAAGTGGAACACAGACCTGGGGCTGTCCATGTCAATATTGTTGGCTTTTCCAGGTTCTTCAACTTAGATGATGAAGACTCACTAGGGAAAGGGTAGTCTCATCCTCTTTTGTTTGAGAGGGGTAGTGTAAGAAAAGGCCTCTTTTGATATGGTCATCCCCCCAATTTTTGCCTGGTAAATGATGTAGCCTCAAACTATTTTGTGCCCAGGGCCCCTGCTAACCAGTTTCCCTTGGCCAGATCTCTTTCCCCAAAACTGTTGTGATGCATCCTCACAAGCTGCCACTACAAGTTCTTAGTAAATGGTAGTTAGGTACCCAGGACATGGAAACTAAGGGTAGACCCCTGAGGGCAGCAGTACTGATTGTGCCATCCTCTAAGGCCACGCATTCAGATGCACCCAGCACTGCCATTGCAGACTGTCCTGGTGCAATCCCAAAAGACAAACTCGACATTGCACACTGCCTCTGTGTCCTGTCCACTACCCACTGCATGCATTATAGGTAAGACACCTCTCTGGCAGGCCTTCCAGCCCTAAGGCAGAGTGCACTGAACTGCATGTGAGGGCATAGCTGCATGAGCAATATGCCCCCACTGTGTCCTTGCCAAACCTGGGACACAGTGAGTGAATAGAGCAGCCATTTTAAGTGCATGTGCTGGAAACGGGTCATTATGAGTTTCACAGATGCATGATGGCCACTCTGAACCCTGGGCTGTTTGGTATCAAACAACTCAGAATGATACATCCAACCTGGCACCAGTATTGGATTTATTACGAAATGTACCAAGGGGTCACTTTAGAGGTGCCCCCTGCAAAAGCTAGCTACTCTGACATGGTTGCTGGCTGGTCACAACCAGCCGGCCACCACCAAACAAGAGTCAGAATCCCTGGGGTGAGAGATCCTGCTCTGTGGGATTCAGAACAAAGCCCTTCCTATGTGGAGGTGCTAATACTCCCTCCCTCAAGATTGTGCACTGCCCTGCTAGCAAGCTTCAAAGGGCTTACCGCTTGTGAAACTCGACCAGCAGGTCTGCTGCTAGCAGCAGGTTGCTGCCCCCACTGCAAAACCCCACTTTTGGCAGGAGTAATGGCAGGAAACCAGACAAAGGACAGGAGGAGTGGTCAGTCCTTGCTTGTGCCACCCCCTAAGGTGGTGCATGTGAGATGACTTCTCCATTTCATTTTCCTCCATCTTGCAGGGAAGGAAAATGGCCAATCAGGTGTAGGGAAGTGACCCCTGCCAACAGGAAGTGATCACTTAGTGAATGTAGCCACCCTAAGGTAGCTGAACCATTGGTCACTACCAGGTACCCCCTACAACACACACTAAATACAGTATTTAGTGGCCATCCCTAGACCAAGAAATCAGATTCTAAGGACAACAGATGACCAGCAACAAAGAAGACCCAAGGCTCAAGAACTGAAGTCCTGCTAGACCAAGAAAAGGAGGCAAGTCATGTTTGCTGCACCTAGGACTCGACAATTGCAGCTGAGGGGTTGCTTGGACATCAGACCCCCAGAGGGCCTCCACTCTTCAAAAATCATCAAAGATCTCCCTCCAGAGTGAAGGCATTACTCTGCAACCCCAAGGGACCAAAAACCCAGTGAAGGCCAATTGACTAACCGGCTGCTGACCATGGAAAACAGACACTGCAGCAAAACTAAACATCACCCATCAGACTGTACGAACAGAACGTACCATTGTAACAAGTTTTGTGGCACTGCAACCTCTATTGGCCAGATCATGCAATAGCCCTTGGTACTGGTCACCTCACATCCGACATCCTTGAAGGACAGTACATTCCAGACTGAAAAAAGACCAGGAGAAAGCCCCTGTCAAGGAACTTCTGGAACCACCAGGATCTCCCACCAGACTGCTCCTGCTGACCCGCAAGCGACCCTCAAAGTGACCTACCTCCTGCTTCCAAGGGTACCTCTGTGCATAGCTCCTGGCTCACTGATTTCCTCTGCACCAGGCCACCCTGTGCCCTGCACGAAGGTCCAGCTGTGCCCAAAGGGTCCCACACCCCTTGCGACCTCGACACCCCAATGAGACCCACAGGACTTACCTTGGGGTCTGCCTGTACAGTTCTTTTCCATGTGGTCCCTGTGGTGACCTGGTACCAGCTCCATGGACATTCTGCACCTTCTCCCAGAGGAACGGGGAGTCACCCAAACTTCCCCAGCTGGTCCAGGGTACCCATCGATGACTTTGACAAACCTGCAAAAGGAGACATTGGTGAACGCATTGCCTGATTTACTGTGAATTTTCTAAGTTTTTCTCTATTGATTCCTATGGTGCGTAATTACACACAAAAAGACTAACTCTATTAAAACTTTAAAAATTAATAACTTAAAAAGTTAATTTTTTGGAATGTGTGCCTTGATTTATTGATACTGTGAGTACAACAAATGCTTTGCAGTTCTCCAAGATTGGCCTAACTGCTTGACCATAATACCATAAAAACTAGAGCATTAGGTGATCTTGTTTGTATTCCTGTAAACCAATGTGTGCTTTCCGGGACACCCTGCACAGTGTGACTAGTTTTGCACACTACATAGAGGGCCAGCCTTGTATTGTAATATGGCAGATGGGATATCGGTCACATTTGTGATTGAGTAACCCGCCCGCCAAACTCTAAATCAGGCCCTTAAATATTTATTGACTCACAGATTGTAAAATGTTCACAGCGGCTATGTATATAAACTCTCAGAAAGGGAAACTTGTATTAACTCACATGGATTATACATACACAAAAGAGAACACTACCAATGGAAAAAAAACACACTGGAAATGTACTACTACACTAAGGCCCTCAATATAACCCTGGCGGTGGGTGACCGCCAGGGCTATAGTGGTGATAGTACCGCCAACAGGCTGGCGGTACTAGTCACCTTATTTTGACCGCTGCGGTTCCGCCGCTGTAACACCGCCGGGACTGGTGGTATACCGCCATAGCAGTCCCGGCAGTCGTAATCTGCCAGGGCAGCGCTGCCCTAGGGATTTTGACTCCCCTTACTGCCAGCCTGTCCAAAAGGCTGGCGGTAAGGGGACTCGGGGTGTCCCTGGGGGCCCCTGCACTGCCCATGAACTTGGCATTGGCAGTGCAAGGGCCCCCAGGCATAGCCCAATCGCGCATTTCACTGCCCGAATTTCAGGCAGTGAAATGTGAAAGGAAAGTTTACTTTTTGAAAAGTATGTTTCAGAGCTGGCAGTGGTCCACTTTCTTTAATTCACAAAAGTCAGGATGTCCCACGGCAACACCTTTCCTTTGCAAATTTCCTAACAACCCAAACTGGGAGTCATTAAAGTTTCAAAGTTTAGAAAACTGATTTTGGTTGCAAAATATTGATAAATCTCCTAAAGAATCACTATTTGGAAGGCACACCCTTTCCAAATAAAAATTCCTTGTGGAATGACAAACCAGTTTTAGGATTCTTTAATAGCATACTGACTCCCAAATTAGGGTTTGTGCATATTAAAATTTCTGCACAGCATATAACACACTAACCCTACCACAATGCACGATCTGATTAATATCCACCACCCTTCACGCCAATAAACATGATTCACAGATAGCACAAAAACACCAACATAGCACTAGTTAATATGTTATTAGCAAATTAGCAAAACACCATATAAGAGGAATTGCTAACCTCTATACAAGAAAAAAACAATTACTACTACCCAGAAAAAATAGGTTATGTTTTTTTAATAGGTAATAATTCAAACAAACCTTAAAATATATGTTGTACAGCAATGCAATACTATTACGATTTCTGTCAAGCCTTATGGACACAGCTCAAAACAATTGAAAAATCCTCATTAAGTATACACTACTGCAATAGTACACAATCTAAAGGTTAATTGCCCTAGCATGTGTACTACCAACAGATGATACTAAATATCATGACTTACTGCTAGAATCACCATTCTGTACAGCAAAGGAGTTTAAAGATATGTGGGTTGGATCCCAGAAAGCCAAAACTAATATCACATAATAAGGCAGTCTTGAAGGAGTTAGCCTCCTCTATATAATTCATATAAATATTTTAAAAAAGAACAAAGCTATCAAGAACTGTGCTAAAGTCAAGACCTGCATATTTACACTTTAAAGTTTCTAAGCAGACTCGCGAAATACATGATTTGCTAGCTATGAAAAGTCTTGCTCCTCCCAAGCATCCAAGGACTACACTTACCCGAGTTAATTGCTATAAACTACTGTAATTTACTCCACCATAAACACATACACCACCATATTATGCAAACTGAAATAAGCCATACAAAATTCCCATAAAGTGAAAGATTATTTTTTAAATCACTAAAATAATATTTTTTTAAACATTTTGATAAAAATGTAGTTAAATAAAAGTCCAATTAAAATGACTAAAAAATACATTATAGATTACAGTATTAAAAAAAATAACATGAAACAAAACAAGCCAAAATGAAACATGAAATTTTTAGAACATTGAAACACATACATTATATATTATAATATTTTTAAATAGAATATGAAGCAATGTAACCAAAATGAAAACACATACTTTTCAGAACCTTAAAAAAATACCTAATTTTTATGAACACTTTAATGTAAAACTTAATAATAATGGACTACATTCATATTCAAGATGATATATTAATACACTGCAACACCTAAAACAACCCTACAAAAGCAACATATAAAAAATACACATCTATATCAATACCTGCATTTTGCAATTTAAATCTAGTCAACCCGACATCTTTATAGACGTCAGTTTAATAGCTGAAGGCCTTGTAAGCAGAATTCCAAGTTCACAAGTAGCTATCCAAAAAAAAACATGTCAAATGTTTTTAATCCCTCAAAATTACAAAACAAAATGTAAAATAATAAAAGCTCCAGTGAAAGAAAAATTCAAATGATTTATCCAAACCATTTTGTTTCTAAAAGAAAAAAAAGGAACCTGAATAATAAAAAGCATAATTTAGGTAGTTGACATTATTTGTAAAAAGTAAACAAACATCCCCACACACAAAACTAACAATTTCCATAGTGCAAAATACAATATCCTTAAATATTCTATGTAATATTAGTCCAATAGCCTTTTTAGTAGACAATAACTTAGAAACTCGCTATTCGTCCTCCTGTACAGACTGTTCTGGTTTACCTCACAGTTAGGGAGAACTAGGGCACTATAGGGGGATACTGGAGCCTAACAGTAGATCACCATAGATCGGTGAAAGGAATCTTGGGAGTAAAAGTCATCTCCTGGTCTGATTTTGAATAAATAAAAAGTAGAAAATATCAAGTTTTTCAAGTCATTGAAGAGTGCCCTAAGGGGAGATACGTACATTAGAGCGAATGTAGGAGAGCCTACACTGCCAGAGAATACACGGCTTATATTGTAATAGAGGAGCGAGGTGTCACGTCATGTCTTTAGTTAAAGCAGTGGTGCAAGTTGACAGAGGAAAATGGGAGCTTAGCAGTTCCTGGCAATGGAACGTTCAACTTGAGAACTTTGGAGCAATTGCGGATGGCGCTATATGAATCAAAACCTATAGGAGCCAGGGTAATATCATGAGATGTGTAGCAGTTGGCGAAAACGTCATTTCATAGTGTTAATACACATTGTCTACACTTTCTTTTCAACCTCCTTTGTGATAAATTAAATACATTTTACATGGCTTTCTTTTCAACCTACTTTGTGGAAAATTCAATACTTTTTGTGCATCATAGTATGACACTTGGTCCCATGGACGCAACTGTGTTTTAGAAATGTGGGATTTTGATGCAGCAAATTATTGTTGTTTTGAGGGCATAGGTTGCAGTTCACAGAGGATGACCAAACTGTGTTTGTATATCATCTTCTACTAATAGTGAATAAAAAGATTTAAACCAAGTTCTGCTTTCAAATGCTTGCTCCGAGATCAGCACAGTTTGAGACATTAGCAGTTTGGGAGCTGGTAGCTAGACAGCAACAGCGATTTAAGTTTGAGAGGAGAGTAAGAAAGGTAGAGAAGTCCTTAGTGGAGGCTAAATGGGACAGGGAACAGAAAAGGTGGAGAGCAGTGACATTGCAGGGAGTTAAGTTGTTTCCGGCAATTACGCAGGAAGACGAGACGGAAAGAAAGAAAGCAACAAGAAAGTCTAATAAGTGTTTGTCTGAGAGTAGGGAAGCCAGAAAGCTTTCCATAGTGGAGGAGGACTCTGATGCTGAAGATCTTGTTCCACAGATACTGAGAGATCAACCACCACCGTATGCGGTGCATGATGATGGTCCGAGTACTAGTGCTAGTGCAACAGTCCCAGCACAGGCAATGGAGACAGTGAGTCCAGTACAGGTTAATGCTAGCCAGACACAGGGTGTGGTGCAAGGACCTAATGTGTTGACCAAACCAGTAGTTCAGGCACAGATGCATCCGCCACCTATACAAAGAATCTATCCTAATGTGCCTGTCTTAGAGACGACTTTGAACTTGCTGGTGCCTACGGAGCAAGTGGTTCCAAGACCACTGTTGGTTCAGACTGAGCTGACTCCAATTTTGTTGTACAGTCGCAGGGGATGCCGAGATTTACGCCAATGACAGGGACAAAGTCAGACTTGACACCAGTTTTGAATCACAGCATGGGAGTTACTCTCCCACAATGTTCAGGTACCAGAGGAGCTCCAGATGCAATATCGCTGCCGATTACTGTTGGTCCAGTAGTACCATTATTTGCGCAGAAGAAACCAGGCGTGAATGAACAAGGAGAGATGTCCCAGAGTCTAGTGAGGAGGGGACCAAATGAGCAAGTTCAGGTAGTCTCTTCCATGGGCCAGGCCTTTGATGGGTCGAGATCATTGTTAGATCTCAGTCCAGATGCTGTGAATGGACCTAGTGCAGGCCAGAGCCTAAAGTTATTGACACCGCAGACATCAAATGCAGTGGTACAACAGGTGCCACCGGCGAACGCGAGTAACATTTCGTTACAGGAATTGACAGCTCAGCAGTTGACCGAATGGCTAAACAAGCTGAATACCCCACAGAATGTTTCCCAAAGTGAGGAGCAGATAAATTGTGTCAGATTGAGTATGGAAGCAGCTGAACTAATTGAGGGAACAATTCAGATGAATAGATTAGAGTCCTACACAGAGGCAGAGTTAAGATACTTATGCCCGAGAATTACAAGAGAAGTGAGCAAGGTACATCAGAGATTAGCAGATTTGGCAGAGAAGCATGGTGTAGAAATTGAAAAAACAAAGCATTTGAAGAGAAACTACAGATTAGATTTTGAGTCAAAAGATTGTGAACACATGAGGTCAGCCAGAATGAAGGCGCACCTTAAGAAATTATTGCAAAGTGCTCAGGTTTGGGGAGCATTAGAAAAGTAGGAAGGCAGATGGGTGAAGAAAAGAGATAAAAAGAAACGAGATTCATTAGAAGTGGCCGAAACTGTCCATCAGGACAAGGATCCGGTAAAGATTTTACCAATGAGGGCAATCCCAGCGGGAAATTTTGTTCATGTCCCTTGGAGAAGGAGTGATGTTCTATCATTCAGCAACGATTATCCAAAGCTGAGAGAGAAGCAGACAGACTGATTTGTGAAGCTCTCGAAATGTTTGTGGGAAGACTTAAATACCTTACTGGAAATAGTGGTTCCAGCTGATCTGTGGGTTGAATGTAAAAGAGCTGTAGATTGGCCGAGAAGTGAGCCGGAAAGAGATAAGAGTACAGGTGCATCATCTCCTGAGGTAATGAAACATTACTATTAAGTGATTGAGATCCTAAAGATGAGTATTTCGCCCAAAAACATTGATTGGCAGAGAATTGACAGGACAGTGCAGGAGCTGAAAGAATCAATACATGTGTATTATGAGAGATTGTTGAAGACGTTCAAGGAGTATAGTGGTAAAGAAGCAATTGAGCCAAAAGACATGTTTCATTTTATGTTCAGGTTTGTGGAAGTATTGAAACCCGAGATAGGTCAGATGATTAAAAGTAATTTGGTTTGCTGGCAAGCCAAGCTGATTGATGAGGTGTTGCAGTACACGAAATACTGTAGTGATGAAATTGAGTTGAAGCAGAAAAAGTTGAAAGAGAAGGTGAAGGTGATGCAGATTAAGGCAGCTCAAACAGGAGTGCAGGGAACTTTTGTGCAGCAAATGCCGTAGCAGCAGGGAAATGTCATGTTCCAGTTTCAGATGAGAGGTAGGGGTCGCGGAGGCAATATAAATCATGTTCTGGATTTGAATACTGTAGTGGTTCAGAATGATGTGCAGTGAATGAAGAAGCTATTGCCGTATCACATTTGTGGAGCCGTGGGACACTGGAAGCGGGAGTGTCCGACGATGGTGCAGGAGGGTGTTGTTCAGCAAAGTAACAACGTCAATGCATTTCAGAATATGAGAGGACCGAGATTAAGGGGTCCAAATTCAAATTTCCAGGATTATGTGAATCAAATGCAGAATTTTGGGTCTATGCAACAGGTGCAATTGCCCTGTGCACAAGTATCACAGTTGCAGCAGATGCAGCAGCAGGTTCCCATGGTACCTAGACAGCAAATGCAGATACCTCAAGCCCCCATGGAGCAGCAACAGATGATGCTTTCTCAACAGGTCAAAGACAAGACAGAAGTAGTAACGCAGTACACCAATTCCCGTTACATAGTGAGAATGAAATAAATGGTGACTGGATTATTGATAGTTCTGATGAGGAGCCATGTGTGCCTACGACTTCTCTAGAGGTAGATAAGAGAGGACCCTATGTGAGAGGAAAGGTTATGGTCACAGAGTCTCATTTCTGGTAGACACAGGAGCTACACGCTCTACAGTGAGAAGTGCAGAAGTTCAGAGTTTGCCCCTTTCAGGTCGAACAGTTCAGGTTGTGGAGGTAGAAAATCAGTATTTGACAAACCCGATTACAGATCCAGTGCAAGTTGAAATTGATCCAGTGCCAATTTTCAGGGACTGCATAAGTTTGTAGTCTGCGATTCAAGTCCGTTATCCATACTGGGAAGGGACTTGTTGTGTAAGACAAGGTATCTGATTACTTGTTCAAATTATGGAATTGAGATCCAGACAAATAATGACAATGAGGAAGACCAATCCCCAGAAACTGAGTGTGAAACTACAAATGAGGTTAACTCCTTGACTGAGTTTTTCCCGATGTTCACAGTGAGAGAGCTTCATTCTGATTTTCAGGGAACAGTGCAAGAGAACGTGTGGGATTTGACAGGGAAAGAAGTGGGGTTGATCAGAGGAGTTGAGCCAATTAAGGTCACCTTAAAGCTGAATGCAGTGTTCCCGCAGCTTGCCCAGTATAACATGACACAAGATGTCCTGATGAAAGTGGCTCAAATAATTGCGGATTTTGTGAAACATAGACTTTTGAAGGAGGTGTTGAGCAGCCCATGTAATTCACCAATAATGGGTTTGAAGAAGCCATGTGGGAAGGTTTGAATTGTTCAGGATTTGAGAAAAATAAATGACATGGTGGTCAAGTGCTGTCCCGTGGTGCCCAACCCTCCTGCAATAATGTTCCAGATTCCATGTGATGCAGAGTGATTCACAGTGGTTGATTTGTCACAAGCTTTCTTTCCTAGATCGAGTCTACTGCTGGTGTAGACTTCCTCAAGGGTTCACGGAGTCACCTTCCTTGTTCAATCAAATCTTGAAAAAGAATTTGGAGTCATTAGAATTACCTTTTCAATCGACTCTGGTGCAATACATCGATGATTTGTTCATTGCATCCAGGACAAGGGACGAGTGTAAGTATGACTCGATTGCCCTATTGAATCATTTGGGAAAGTATCGTCATAAAGAGTCACCATTAAAATTGCAGTGCTGTCAGAAAGTAGTGAAGTATTTGGGACACCAAATTGAGAAAGGGTCGAGGAATATATCTAGAGAGAGGATTACAATGATACTGCAACTAAGCCCCCGACTTCGCAGAGAGATGTTAGAATGTTCCTGGGAATGGTGGGCTACTGTCGCCAATGGATTCCGAATTTTTCGGAAATTTCAAAACCATTGCAGAAATTCACCCATAAGGATGTCACAGACCCCATATCATTAGATGAAGATCAGATGAAAGCGTTCACTGAATTGAGAGAGAGTTTGTGCAGAGCTCCAGCGTTGGGTATGCCTGATTACATGAAGCCTTTCACATTGTTTTGTCATGGACGTGATGCATGTTCATTGTCTGCCTTGACTCAGGTCCATGGAGGTGCTCATCGCCCAGTAGCATATTTTTCAGCTACTTTGGATCCAGTTGCAGCAGCCCTACCAGGTTGCAGCAGTTGGTCAGAGCCTTTCACAGTGTGACAGAGTAGTGATGGGATATCCCATGACTGTAATGGTCCCTCATTCGATTGAGATTTTACTGACAAGGATGAAAACTCAATACTTGACTGGTGCTAGGTTGACTAGATATGAGGCAAGTATCTTGGGTGCTCCAAATGTGACACTGAAAAGATGTACAGTGCTGAACCCGGCAACTTTACTTCCAAATGATACTACTGAAATTGAGAAGGAGGAAGATGTTGAACATGGCTGTCTCGAACTAACAAAGTTGTGCACAAAACCTAGACCTGACATTAGAGATACCCGATTGGAAGAAAATTATCCAATTGTTTTCGTTTATGATTCTTGTCTGAGAGACAGCACAGGGACACAGAGAGCAGGATATGCAGTGTGCACAATTACAGGTACCTTAGAAGCTTCCTGGGTTAGAGGAGTGTATTCTGCTCAGGTAACAGAATTGGTCGCTCATACTAGGGCATGCCATGTTTCTGCTCGATTGAGAGTCACCATTTACACAGATAGCCAATACGGATTTGGAATAGTTCATGATTTTGGTCAATTGTGGTTGCAGAGATGTTTTTTGACCTCTACTGGATCACCAGTGAGAAATGATAAGAGAATAAAGGAGTTGTTATATGCAATTCAACTACCTGAAGAAATTGCCATGGCGAAATGCAGTGAACATCTAAAGTCACAGGACTATGGGGGTCATTCCAACCCTGGCGGTCATCGACCGCCAGGGTGGATGACCACGGAAGCACCGCCAACAGGCTGGCGGTGCTTCCCTGCCCATTCTGACCGCGGCGGTAAAGCCGCGGTCAGAAAAGGGGATCCAGCGGTTTCCCGCCGGATTTCCCCTGTCTGGGCTGAATCTCCATGGCGGCGCTGCAAGCAGCGCCGCCATGGAGATTCCGACCCCCTTCCCGCCACCCTGTTTCTGGCGGTTTTTACCGCCAGGAACAGGATGGCGGGAACGGGTGTCGTGGGGCCCCCTAACAGGGCCCCAGCATGATTTTCACTGTCTGCTTAGCAGACAGTGAAAATCGCGACGGGTGCAACTGCACCCGTCGCACCCCTGCAACACCGCCGGCTCCATCCGGAGCCGGCTTCTATGTTGCAGGGCCTTTCCCGCTGGGCCGGCGGGCGCTCCTTTGGCGGGAGCCCGCCGGCCCAGTGGGAAATCCAGAATGGCCTCCGCGGTCTTTTGACCGCGGAGCGGCCAAATGGCGGTGACCACATGACCGCCTATGTGTCCTTAGGAAATGGATATGCGGATCAAGTCGCAAGGTTTTGTGCATTGAATTGCATATCATTCAAGGACAAGTGGGAATTGTTACCTGAAGAAGACCCAACATGTACGAGTTTTGCATTAAAGGTAGTTGATACTCTAGAAGAGTTGAAAACTTTGCAGAGTAATGTTGACAAGGAAGAGAAGAGGTCATGGAGCAAAATGAAATGTGTTCAAAGGCAGGATGAGTTGTGGGTATCTGAGGGGGGTCAGATGGTATTACCAAATAGCCTAATATCTCAGATGGTGAGGTACTATCATGGTCAGGCACACATTGGGAGGGATGCCATGGTTCGTTTGTTCAAAATTGATTGGTTTAACCCCAAGTTTAGACAAGCAGTTGAAGCAGTCTGCCATCAATGTGTCAGCAATTAAATGATGGGAAAGGGACAGTGGTTAATTTGAGCTACATTGGAAGAGCAAGAGGTCCATTCAGCAGAATGCAATTGGATTTCATTGAGATGCCTGTGTGTGGAGTTTTGAGATATGTGTTGGTGATTGTGTACATCTTTAGTCATTGGATTGAAGCATACCCTACACAGAGAAATACTAGCCGCACAGTAGCGAAATTGCTGCGTAGGGAATTGATACCATGTTTCCGATTTTTGATCTCTTTAGAATCAGATAGGGGAACGCACTTCAATAATGAGATGCTTAAACTGTTGTGTGGAGCATTGAACATTGAACTGAAGTTGCATTGTAGTTACCGCCCTGAAGTATCAGGACTAGTGGAACATATGAATGGTACTGTGAAGCCGCAAATTGCAAATATGTGTGCAGCTACGAATCTGAAATGGCCTTATGCATTGCCTTTGATGTTGATGTCAATGAGAAACACACCTGATAGGAAAACAGGATTGTCGCCCCACGAGATTCTAATGGGCAGAGCAATGAGTTTGCCAGCAGTTCCAGCAAATGCACTTGTCAACATTACAGATGATACAAATGATATGGTGTTGGATTACTGCAAGGGTCTGGCTCATTTAGTCCGCTCTTTCTCTCAGCAGGTGGAGGCCACCACACTGCCACCGATCCATGATCCAGGACACAAACTGAGAGCTGGTGACTGGGTTGTTGTCCGAAAACATGTGCGCAAGACGTGTTTAGAGCCTCGCTGGAAGGAACCGTATCAAGTGATTTTAACAACTACGACTGCTGTGAAGTGTGCTGGGATCCTGAACTGGATTCACGTGAGTTACACGAAGAAAGTGGCATGTCTACTAGATCATGAAGAAGCGTTGTTGAGAGTACTAACAACCATGAGACAAATTACAGCACCAGAACAGGAAAAGGAGCAAGAAAGAACTGAAGCTGAACCTGAGCTTGTTGAAGATGGTTCTATCACTCCTGTGAGAGACGAAGGTGAAAATCTCCAGGAGGGCGCTGAGGAACCTATCACAACTGAACAAGCAGGAGAGCCTAGCACTGAGGGGGTTCTCCCGGAAGCAGACAATTCTGAGAGACAAACAGAGCAAGTGCCAGACCGAGAAGGGGAAGGAGTTGAGCTGGATCAAAGTCAAAGTGATCTGACTCCTCCTGAACCTGTTGCAGGTTTGTCAAGAGAAAACACCACAGAGAAAGAAAAGGATTCAAGTTCAATCCTGAAGAGAATATTAACAGAAGGTACACGAAAAGGAGATAAGTGGCCGAATTCGCAAGCGGAGAAAAGAAAAGAGGTGATAGTTGAACCAACAATAGAGGAAGAGGTGGATACTACGAGAAAGGAGGAATTAAGTGAAGGAGAGTTGAATGGTGATCAAAAGTTAAAAAGAAAGAGAATAGGAAGTCTAAGATACGCAGGTCCCATATGCAACTACAAACGAATGGCAACCAGAGTTTATATCTTTTTGTTTTGATAGGGAAGTTCCGAGTAAATATTTTGAGGTGACCTGAAAAAGATCAAGGAGCTGAACTGTCAAAACAACCTGAGAAATATTTTTGAGAAAGGGACTGTTGAAAGTAACTGGAAAAGACATTGATAGTCTGATTTGACTTTTTAAACCTGCTTTTGACAAGCTGCTAACCGATTTTGACAAGGAGAAGGGTTCCTGGAAGTGAAACTGATCTGCCAAAAGAATTGTCTATTTTTGATTTTTGCTGCATGTTTTCTAAGTTACTTATGCTTTCCGATTCTTTATAGATCATGGCTGATGTAGATAAGCAAATTAGGGATGTTAGGCGCTGTAAATATATGAGCATCGGTTTGGCAATTATGTGTGGGATTTTGTTTATAGTAGTGATTGTAGGTATGTCTGTTCTTGATGCGAAAAGAGCCAACCATACTTCTGCTTTTGAGACTACTACATTAACAGCCTTAGAAAGATTCAAGTTAGATGAAAAGTATTTGCATGACTTTACTAATGTTCATGGAGAACTTTCTTCTAATGTTTTCTATCGCTTATTGAGTTAGCATGTTGAGAAGATGGATTCAAGGGACTGTCTTGTGTGTATGCAGATTCCTTCATCAGTTGAGGAAGGAGTCACCTATCATAGTCTTCCACTAACATACGGGATAAGTTGTAGTCTATTACTAACAAGGTTCGATAACCAGGAGTACTGTAGCAGGGTCGGCGCTTCCCTGCTTCAAAACGATACCCCGGGACACATAGAACGGTGCCCCAGGGCGCTTTGTAACACCAGGAAGTAGCGTCATTGGACATCAACCCGGACATCCGATTGAAGAACCCGGCATGGGTGGAAGAGGGGGCGTCGCCTAAAGGAGCCGGGAAGGAGAAAGCAACCAACGGGAAGGAGAGCCCGTGTGGGACACCGGAGGGAAGCACAACGGAGGCATTGTCGTCTATGACAACTCCTGGAGAAAAGATGTTGCGGAGAGAACGGACGAGCACCAGAGCCAGCCACATCCCTGGAGGGACGTGGCTCACGCAGGTACCTGCCTTCTTTCTAAATCCCTCGGGGTACTATTGGTAGAGGGATTGTTAAGAGTTTTGTTTTTCTTCTTTCTTTGTGTTTTCCTTCACGAACACTGGGGCTTCACAAAACACAGTTAAACGTCCTCTGGAATATCAGTCAACTGCCTGTATCGCATTTATTGACTGAGGTCACGCACTGACGTTATACCAGAACGTTCATTTTTTTTTTTTTTTAGAGCACTTACCATTTTATTCTAATTGTACACACCAGGCTTGGCTTACACTTGCTTGGTGGTGTATCCCCGCACTCCCTGCCCTTTAATCATAAAGAAAAGAAAGGAAAGTCCACTTACCGTTGTCTTGGGTTTTTCCCTTGTGTTCCCTGATGGCGAGATTCTTCGGCAGCGGACAAACCTACATGAGAGGAAAGAAAGAGAAAACAGGAAGAACATAATTGATCACTAGACAAAGGAAAGGCAGAAAAAAAGAAATTAGAAGAGAAAAACAAGATAGAAATGCACAAACTGAGCACAAAGGACTGTATCAACAATGTATATTGAATAAAAACTATCACACAGCCCATCAAGTGTAGTAGTTTTCCATTACCAGGGAGAAAGAACCCCTACAATGGTGTCAGAAGTGAGATATTGATGAAACAACCCGGGGAAGACCATCCAAAACGTAATCAAAATGGAAGCTAAACCAACTCTTGAAGGCATGATCCGAAGACTGGCAGAAGGACAGCGTCACCTCCAGATTTTATGGGAAGAACAACAAAGAGAAGCTAATAACAATAGATAGACACTTCAGAATATCCTCAAGAGACAGGCTATGATAATAGCCAACAATTAGTTAGTGCATGAGACTGCTTTACAGAAGTTAACGGATACTATTGCTGCAACTCGGGTACACCCCAATGTACCCCATTCGGTTCTGCAAAAATTTCAAGACGGAGAGGACCCGGACGCGTTCTTCAAAAAAGTTTAGCGTGTCGCCACTTCTGCTGCCTGGCCTGGGGACAGATGGGGCCAGTATGTTGCTCCCCTTTTAACCGGAACTTTACAAGCTGCCTATAAGGCCATAAATCCTGGGGGCACTACCCCATATCCCGAAATCAAGAAAAGAATACTAGAAAGAGTTGGATTTGATACAGAATATTATCGGATCAAGTTCCGGAGAACAAAATGGATCCCCATGGAGAATCCTCAGGCTCTCTATTTCCAAATACAAGATCTTGTTTAAAGTGGCTAACGCCCAGCAACCCCGATAGAGATGAAATAATCAGAATTATTCTGTTAGAACAATTCCTGGAGGCTATACATTTGTCAACCCGGAACTGGATCAAACAACATCCCAAAATAGATACCACCACAGCAATAGACCTAGCCTGCACTGATCACCGGGCTCCTGAGTTTAAGGTGGGAATACAAAAAGGACAAACAATGGGACAACGGCCCTCTGTCCCGTCTTACCGACCGAGAACTGTTCAAAACCGCTGAAGACCTACCACAACCCAGAAACATGGAGAAAAAACATAATCAACTACCTCAATGTTACAATTGCGCCGAATAGGGCCATATCGCACGCAATTGTCCCCGCAAAATGGACAACCCAGAACCCATTAAAATCGGAGTTACACGAGAAAGAGTCTTTTATACAGTGAAAGACACCCCAGAATATATGAAAGACCTATGTATCAATGGATTAACTACCCGGGTGTTAATTGACTCGGGGTGTAGCCAATCGGTCATTAGAGCTAATTTAGTGGACAGAACGGTATCCTCAGTAGAGGACTATGTGCCTATTTGTTGTATTCACGGTGACCTAAAGCAATATCCATTAGTCTGTGTGTTGATCGAGTGAAATGGACAGACAGAGACTATTAGGATGTGGGTTATTGCTCATCTCGTGGAAGAAGTCATTGTAGGAACTGATTACAATAACTTCCTTGAGTTATTGGCTAGTATTCGAGATAAAGAAGAAGTGGAGTCATGGTGGGAGGAGGCTCCTTTTTCCCACATAGACATTTCCCTTGGGAAAGAAAAGCCTAAATTAAGCAGAACTGTAAAACGAGAAGGAAGAAAACTATATCAAACACAAAATCTGTCCCCTAACCCTGTTGACCCTGAGAAAATGGTATTAGCCTCTCTACCCCCTTTCCGTACCAGTCAACAAGAAGACCCAATTCTAATAAATGCCTGGGAGGCTGCTGTGAAAGAGAAAATCGGACAGGTGGGTCCGTACTTTCTGATCCAAAAAGATTTATTGTATAGGGTGACCGAACATCTTAATCAAGAATGAATACAGTTAGTAGTACCACAACCTTTTCGTATACAAACATTGCATATGGCCCATAGTCAGATGGGGGGTGGTCATTTCGGGAGTGAAAAAACAGAAGAGTACCTTTTGCGTCGGTTTTACTGGCCGGGATCTTTTCAGACATACATCAGTTCTGTCAGCAGTGTCCCCATTGCCAACTTGTGAATCCTGGACCACAAAAGAAAGCACCCCTGTTTCCCTTGCCCATTATCGATGTTCCATTCCATAGGGTTGGAATGGATTTAATCAGATCTCTTGTTCCCTCTTCCCGGGGATATAAGTATATCCTCGTGCTGGTGGACTACGCAACACTGTACCCTGAAGCCATACCCCTCACAAGCATGACTACCAAGAGTGTAGCACATGCTATGATAGGTTTTTTTTCTCAGGTCGGTTTTCCCAAAGAGTTACTCATGGGCCAAGGCACTCCATTCATGTCCCGTCTAATGTCCCAAATCTGTCAAATATTAGGCGTAACCCAAATTCTTACATCTGTTTATCTTCCACAGACGGATGGACTCGTGGAGAGGTACAACCGCACCCTTAAGACTCTGTTGAAAAAACCCATCAATGATCCAGGGAAAGACTGGGATAAAAAGCTACCCTTAGTCTATAAAAACACACGTACAATCCTCTACTGGTCACAGTCCCTTTGAATTAGTATTCGGTCGCCAACCGAGGACCCTATTAGATATGGCTGCCGAAAAATGGGAGGAAGCGGAAAGTATGGATAAAGACCTGTTGGAATATAGCCAGCTGTTTAAGGATCAAATACATACAGTGTGGGAAGATTCATCTTGAGAAGGCCTAAGATAAACAAAAAATATATTACAATAGAAATACTGTTCTTAGACAACTACAACCAGGTGACAAAGTCTTCATTTTATTACTGAGCTCTGAAAACAAACTATTAGCCAAATGGCAAGGATCTTTTAAAGTTGTAGAAGCTGTGAGTCCTGTTACATACAAACTTGAATTATCTGAAAACCCAAAAAGAACACAGATCTATCACATTAACCTGTTAAAAAAATGGGAGGGAGGCGATGAAATACCTGGACCATCGAGAGCAGGGTTCTTTATCAACAATAGTAAAACCTTAGAAATCAACTTATGCCCACAACCCAGTGACTCCTCAGCGCCTCTTCCCTCTATGAATCCCACTCTTCTTCCCACCCAACAAAAACAATTGTTAGGAACAATGCTCAAACATAAGAATCTTTTTTCTGTCACACCTGGGAGAACACCACTTATTCAACACCACATTAGGACCCAAGGGGATAAAATAGTTCAACTTCATCCTTACCGAATCCCAGAAGCCGGAAAAACAATTGGTAGAACAAGAAGTCCAAAACATGTTACAACTAGGAATCAATAAACCTCAGTCAGCCCTTGGTGCTCCACAGTCGTTCTGGTTCCTAAACCCAATGGGTCGGTCTGATTTTGTATTGACTTTCGACAAGTCAACAAGATATGCCAATTTGATACCTATCCCATTCCTAGAGTGGATGAATTGTTGGAAAAACTGGGACAAGCAAAATATATGACCACATTATGGGGGTCATTACAACCCTGGCGGACGGTGTTAAAGCGGCGGTAAGACCGCCAACAGGCTGGCGGTCTTTTTTTGAGTATTATGACCATGGCGGTTACCGCCATGGTCATCCGCTGCTTCTCTGTTCCGCCCACCAGGGCGGAGACGACCGCTGGGCTGGAGACCTGGGTCTCCAGCCCGGCGGCTGTCACAATACCGCCGCCGGTATTTTGACCCGGCTTACCGCCGTGGATTTCCAGCGGTAGGAACCACCATGAAATCCATGGCGGTAAGCACTATCAGTGGCAGGGAATTCCTTCCCTGGCACTGATAGGGGTCTCCCCTTCCCCCACCCCCACCCTGACTCCCTCCCCTACCCCCCCACCACCCCTGCCACCCCCCCAAAGGTGGCAGGACCCCCCTCCCCACCCCGACATTACTTTACACATACACACCCGACACGCACGCAGGCACCACCAACACACATACACGCACACACACCGACATACATGCCAACATCCACACACAGTCAGACACGCACACCCACATTCAAACATACACGCACACATCCATACAGACATACCTACAGACATACACGCACTCATTCCCAAAACACGCAACACCCCGCAAGCATACACGCACTCACACACCCCCTCTACATACACAGACGCACACCCCCATGCACCCACACTACACACAACACCCCCCGCCCCCCTAACCTAACGGACGATCGACTTACCTGTTCCGTCGATCCACCGGGAGGGGACGGGAGCCATGGGGGCAGCTCCGCCGACACCACACCGCCAACAGAACACCGTTGCGCCGAATCACAGGACGTGATTCGCTGGGCAGTGTTCTGTTGGCATGGCGGTGGAGGTGGAGCAACCTCCACTTCCCCGCCGCCCGCCAGTATGGCTGTTGGCGGCTCTCCGTTGGAAAAACGACGGATGGCAGCCAACGGTCATAATACGCCGAGCGGCAAACCACCACTACTGGCGGTCTTCCGCACGACGGTCCCTCGGCGGTCTTGTTAAAAGACCACCGAGGTTGTAATGACCCCCTATATCTTACTAAGGGTTATTGGCAGATTCCCCTATATCCCCCGGATAAAGAAAAAAACAGTGTTTTCCACTCCATCTGGGTTGTACCATTTTACAGTTCTCCCTTTTGGGTTGCCCCAGAAACATTTCAGAGACTGATGGATAGACTGTTACAAATACATACCACTTGTGCGGCTGCATACCTCGATGATATTGTGAGCTTTAGTGAATCATGGGATGACCATATCAATCATCTAGATAAGGTATGCCATACTCAAAGAGAAGCAGGACTTACTGCTAACCCTGAGAAATGTAAAATGGCAGTCAATAATATCGCTTACCTTGGGTATCATATAGGAAACGTCCAAATCAGACCTCAGATGAATAAAGTGGAGGCTATATTGAGCGTACCCACCCTGACTTCGAAAAAAGGTATACGGTCCTTTTTGGGGCTAGTAGGATAGTACAAACGATTCATTCCGAACTATCCTACGTTAGCCGCCCCACTAACAGACCTCCTAAAGAAAGAAAGGCCCTCCAAGATAACAAAACAAAGCTATACACAACAACACAGTTATGAAACCCTCAAACAATGTCTAACCACTGAATCCGTGTTACACTGCCCTGATTTTGAGAGACATTTCTTGTTACAAGCGGATGCCTCCGACATTGGAATAGGAGCCTTCTTATATAAAAAAGATGAACACGATAACAAACACCCTATTGTATTCAATAGTAGAAAGTTATTACCGAGAGAACAACGATATCCGGTTATAGAAAGGGAATGTCTGGCCATCAAGTGAGCTATAGAAGCCCTACAATATTACCTTATGGGTCACCCTTTTATTCTACAGACTGATCACGCACCCCTTACCTGATTGTCACATAACAAAGACACCAACCCAAAAATCCTACGATGGTTCATGGAACTATAACCCTTTGTGTTCCAGGTTCAACATCTCTCAGGTCCTCAATTGGTCACTGCAGACTACCTTTCCAGACATCCTATTGGTCAAAGTCTTGAACAGCCTTTTACAAGGAGAAGGATATGTACCAGGGTCGGCGCTACCCTGCTTCAATACGATACCCCGGAACACATAGAAAGTTGGCCCGGGGGTGCTTCGCAACACCAGGAAGTAGTGTCATTCGACATCAACCCGGACATCCAAATGAAGAGCCCGGCATGCATGGAAGAGGGGGCGTCGTCTGAAGGAGCCAGGAAGGAGAAAGTGACTGATGCAAAGGAGAGCGCATGTGGGACACTGGAGGGAAGCACAATGGAGGCATTGTCGTCTATGACGACTCCTGGAGAAAAGACATCATGGACAGAACGGACAAGCACCAGAGCCAGCCAGGTCCCTGGAGGGACGTGGCTCATCCAGGTACATGCCTGATTTGTAAATCCCTCGGGGGCACTATTGGTAGAGGGATTGTTAAGAGCTTTGTATTTCTTCTTTCTTTGTGTTTTCCTTCACGAACACTGGGGCTTTTCACAACACAGTTAAACATCCTCAGGAATATCAGTCAACTTCCTGTATCGCATTTATTAACTGAGGTCACGCACTGACCTTATACCAGAACGTTTGTGTTTTATTTTTTTACAGCACTTACATTTTTATTCTAATTGTATACACCGGGCTCGGCTTACACTTGCTTGGTGGTGTATCCCCACTCTCCCTGCCCTTTAACCATAAAGTAAAGACAGGAAAGTCCAAATACCGTTGTCTTGGGTTTTTCCCTTGTGTTCCCTGACGGCGAGGTTTTTCGGCAGTGGACGTACCTACATGAGAGGAAAGAAAGAGAAAATGGGAAGAGCAAAATTGACCACTAGACGAAGGAAAGGCAGAAGAAAAGAAATTAGAAGAGAAAAACAATAAAGACACACACAAACTGAGCACAAAGTACTCATTTTATTGAATAAAAACTATCACACAGCCCATCAAGTGTAGTTGTCTTCCATTACCGGGGAGAAAGAACCCCCACAAGTACATTCAGTATTTCTACTCTAATCATGACCTTGTGTTTTCATTTGTTCCTATTATTAGGTACTTAAGTAGAGTAGCTAAGGATAATGACATAGAATTAGTTAGAAGATTCTTTGAACCTACACTAACGTTTGGCACAGCTTATGCTCATAAGAATAATCTTACATGCTTACTGACACCGTTAGAGAAAGTGTCGTAGATCACACTGATGACAGGAGAAAGGCACTGAAGGAGAAATTAGAAAAAGGCTTAGAGAAAAGGAGTTACAAGAATGATTATGCTTACACTGCAATCAAGACGCAAGGGAAAAAAGCTTTAGATACATTACACATAGGGAAGCTTTGTATATATAGGCCAAAGTCACGGACTGACACTTTATTTGTAGGTACAAGTGAATGTAGGCATTTGTTTTTGTTTCAGAGTAAATGGACATTTATGTTGAATTTGCCAGACCCTGTGATTCTGTGGATCTATTATATTTGTGGACTTAATGCTTATTACCGTCTTCCAAGAGGATGGTATGGGACATGTTATTTGGGACAGTTTCCCCAAAGATTTACCAAATGGAGGATTTGTAAAAGTTTCAGAAATTGACAGAATTACATCTTAAGAGACAGAGGAGGAAAATCTCTTCTGCGATAGTGGGAGATATATTTGGTGCGGTGATTCCTTCAGTGGGAGTCATCCTGAATTAAATCAAGATTCGAAAGTTGTCTACTATTGTGGATAACATGCTGACAATTTTAGACATTCTTTTAGTGAAAAATGGCAGAGTCTGTGAAATGATTAACTCTAGGCATTGCTGCTCTTACATACCTAACAATAGTAAAGAGATAAGAGACTTACTTACTAATCTGACTAACGCAAGTAGTGATTTGAAAGAGTTGAAAGAACCAGGGGTTTGGGAAAATGTTGGTAAAGGATTTGCTTCGGTGGGAAACTTGTTTAGTAGTATTTGGAATAGGGTATTATTGAAAATCATACAGGGAATATTAATTGTTATAGGGTGTCCATTAGGCATTTGGGGATTATGCAAATTATTTAAGAGAATCAGAAGAGGGAAGAGAACAAAAGAAATCTCAAAGAGAAAACAAAATGTTGAAGAAATCGAACTGAAAAATTGTGGGTAATAAATTTGGTGTGATGACATATTTAGTCATCAGAGGAGGGATTGCTGAAGCAGATGTCTTAATTAGATATTTTTAATGAATGGTTACAAATTTTGAATAATGACTTATGTAGAAAAATTCATAACATAGAGAAAAAATAATGTGCACGTTTGAAAATGTGACCTCGAAGAATGGCCACCAGTGTTCATGAAATGTACTAATTTATGATAAATACATACAAAATATTGAAAATGTATTAGATTGATGTAGTAATATGTCATATTAAGGGTTATGAATCATGTTCTTGCTTATTAATTGTAGGCCTTAGCTTAGCCAGTGTCTTGGCCTAGTTTTGCCAGGCCTCATGCAGAAGCTGTATTTCTTAGTGTTTAATACAAAATGCTGACAGAGTAAACTAACTATGAAATGCTCGTTGTTTTAATAAAATGCTTAGCAGAAACTTTCTATGGGAACCGATGGACAGGAGATGAGGTCTCTAGTAATGTATCCAAATGTGTGTAATGTGCATAAGATGTACTTTCCCAGGACGTGAACAATGAAGACACTGACTAGAGACGAAGATGCAACAATTTCGATACCTGACGAGCCGGATGATGAAAACATTGTAAAGCAGACCAATCAACGACATGTGAACTTTGAAATATTAGAATTATAGATTTGGTGTATGGACACTATTGGACAGAGTATTAATATATGATTAATTGACCAATTGGAGGTTAGGGATAGTTTGGATAACTTGGGTATACCAATGCAACAGAGGGAAAAGGATCAGATTTTACCCCGTTATGAGATGCAATATTGAGAAGAAAAGATTGGAGATTCTGTCATTGGGCTCATACTCTCTGACTGAGAGTCTGATGTGCTGCTGATCGATTGATGACCTGAGGACGAAGACTGATTCTGCTTGCTGACCCATATTGTGGATAGGTAGACATGACAATATGACTGAATTGCATTTTTATGCCTTTTCTTTCTAGGTGCCAACTGCACTGGCTTAATACTTTCTTTAGGTAGATATTTTCCAAATTTGTGTTCTAAATTGTTTGCATGAACCCCCACATGCTGATGCTAATCTGCGATAGTTGAGGTTACTCACATGACAACTGACGAATTGCAGAGACAAATAGTTGGCAGACTGTTTTGCTGAACTTTATGGACATCTTAGCTTTGCTGAAATGGGTTTTATTAATGCTTTGTGCTGATGCATTGGAATGTCTTTTGATTCAAGCTTTGATTAGATCATGTTTCTCGCAACTTACTGATTGACAAGCATTATTAAATAGTTTGATTTGAGTTGATGATTAAGATTCATGACTTAGTATTATTAATATAAGGGAAATAAAACTTACTGAACTTAAAATTAAAGGTGTGGTTATTCATGGGTGAAATGTCATGGCGTGTGAAACTTATTGACTCCATTGATTATTGATTTGACTAATGGTTATTGATTATTTTGTGTTGATTATTGTCTCTGTACTGAAACTATGGAAAGAACACCTTAAACGAATCAAAAGGTTCATCAACCTATACGCGTCCCCTTGTAAGTTTTATTTTTAAGGAGTGACGCATAAACATAAGCAAATATTACAGATATCACTAGCCATCTCAATAGGTCACCTAGTATACTACTTTTTACAAAACCTAATGAGGGATTAAATTTAAACTGAATGTTCCCCTAACTTCACAGGCTGAGTGTGCTCTGCACAGACCAAGAAGTAAACACTTTCATTATGCGGAGACAGCTTGAAGATTGTTGGCAACCAGGTTTTGTCACTGAGAAGTGATTTTGGCTAACCCAGAAGTACATATTAAGCACAGTGTTTTATTCACACAGCCAATAGACATGCTCAAATAATTCACTGTATTATCCATTCTTTACAAATCAACCAGTCCCCTAATCCAAACTTAGAAGCATGTTCTTGGCCATTCCTTTCCCGAGGTTGAATGCCAACCAAAGTGAGTCTATAGATGGAAGATGATATAATAAGGGGTATTGGTAACGTGTACTGATAAGACATCAATGGATGATGAGTTCCTGATAGAATCCCGCAACATCAATAAGACTAAGATTACACATTATATAGGGCATTCAAAGAAGCAGAGCACTAGGGTTGTGAAGGTTCTGATCTTAGTTGAATTAGATCTGACATCCTTGGCATAGTAATCACCCAAACTTTTTGCATTCACTCCCTAGCTTTGCTGAACTCATTTTTTGGCATTAAGACTAAATTTACCACTGCTAGCCAATGTTAAATTTGTTTGTACTCTTTCCTAAGAACATGGTAAAACTGGCCTACAGCACACACAAGGGAACCCGATACCACGCCTACCCTGCCTCTTTTCATCTGAGACAGTTTGAAGCCTAGACAAGAGGTAGAACTGAGCAGAACCCATTTTGGGTTTAGACCAGGGGATTCCCCCACACAATAGCTGGCACCAGGTAAACAAATAGGACCTCTAGAACCACTCCTTAGAACTCCTGGATCTGTGCAAGATTCAGAAGAAGCACTGTCCATCTGCCAGAAGGACTGCTCTGCCGCTTTAAGAACTGCCTTGCTGTCTAAAAAAGGAAGTTTGGGCCTGCTTGCTCTGATACCAAGCTGACCAGAGTGACTCCAAGGGTCAGTTGGCTGACCTCCTATGTGAGCTCCAGGGACACAGCAAGCTTCCAGAGGGCTCCCTGTAAATGCCCTGCTAACCAGCTGCAACTTGACCTGCTGAACCTGCCTGGGCGACCTGAGCCATGGTGCTGGCATCAGCTGAAGTGAGTCCTGAGCCCCAAAAGATCCCCAAGAGGTGTCTCACAGGTCCTGGACCTTTGGCAGATATCGGTCTAGCTCCTCCATGAAGAGAAATGTGAAAAACTTGAAGTTGGGCTGTTCACGTGTGAATGGGCCATTCGTACTAAAACTCTGCTGCCCATGACAAAAGCCAATGACGTTTGTGACGTCCAGCAACGCAAGACCTGCACTTCACACTACAGCAATGACAGTCCATAACAACCGCCATCGTGAAGCTCCAGCAATGACCATCCGCGACACTCCACCTGCTATTCACACCAAAAGTCTCCCCTTGCGGCCTCATCCAACGTCAATAGAACTCTTTGAGCCAGACTTAAGAAGGAAGCTTTTCAGCAGGGCTACCCTGGTCCCTGTATCCGACCTGCGCTTGAACCCAGTCAGCCTGAACCTGTAACTTGACCACAGTCTAGCGCAACCAGATGACTGTGAGTGGTGCTTTGTGCTCTTAGGCGCTATTTTCACTAAAAGTTTAAAATTTTAAAATTTTCCATTCTACTGAATGGATCTTTGTCATTATGGTAAAATTTTATTTATTAACATGTACTTTTTAATCTAATCTGGTTTAGGATAATCCTTGTGTTGTGTTTTCACTTCATTACTGCTTGCGTGCTGCATAAATACTTTACACATTGCCTCCGAATTGAGCCAGATTACTTTGTGTCAAGCTGACAGAGGGTTAAGCATAGGTTAATTTAGTATTTAGTTTAGGATTGTGGTTGGTGGCTGATTGTGTCTTCCACTCTCCTCAACTAACAACCCAATTTCTTACAGGGACAATATCTGTGCTTCCTAAATGCAATAGACACCCTTTGATGTGCATCAGATTTAGGCATATTTTATGAAGTATGACCATAAAAATCCTTGCAAAACATCTTGCTAACAGACTTAGCTGGTTGATCCCTACTCTTAGACACCCAACGCAGATAAGCTTTATTCCCGGCAAGTTGTCTCAGGCCATTTTAAGGGTGTTATTACATTTCTTATGGAAGGTTTGGAGTGCCCAAAATGAAAATGTTGCCCCACGTTTGGAAACCCATAAGGCTTTTGATGGTGCGGAATGGGTCTACCTTATCAAGACCCTGGAGAGAGCTGGAGTGCATGCTGTTTTTTTAAAAATAAAGTGTTTGCTGTATTTAGACTGCACAGTCTAAATAGTCTGCAATGGTTTTCTTTCTAACACAATTTGTTGTCAAAATAGAAACCATCAGGGGTACTTGTTGTCCCCCTCCATTATTAATACTGAATTTGGAATATCTGGCTGCCAAGATATGCCAGGCTACGGCAGTGAAGGGTACCCACAAATAGTGCTATATGCCGGATAAATCCTACTGACACAGTTAAACTCAAGAACCCCAATTCCCACGTCATGTCTCTTCTCTGGGTACAGCAATAATTGGACCAAAAGCATACATTGACAACACCCTGGTCCTCTGACAAATCAGGAGTTTCAGGAATGTCAGTGGAATATCTTCTTTAAATGGGAGCCGTGAAACCTAAGATATTTGGGCATTTTAGTTTTTCCAGACCTTCATAACATAGTAATTGATAACATACGCCTCTTCTCCAAAGAAAGTTGACCTAGGAATGCATTCTGCCCATTGCTTTCCATTGGCCTTGAGGTTTGAAACTCACAATTTCTTGCTCTCCATTTGCTGGCTTTACTTGCTTTAGGATGTGCAGCTTGAGTTTGTACCTTTACTTGTCCAAAACCTTATGTACAGTATCCTTCCGAGTGCCTCCTTTCTGTAAACAGGCCTGCAAATCTTTTCGCTTCACATTTGCTTTGCATTCAAAGACTGAGGTCAAATTTCAGGTGCTGTCTTTGGAGGGTGCTTGTTTACTGTTTTTGCCCCTAACTTCTAGAGGATTTATGTGACAATCTTGGTGGTTGCCAGGAGTAGGAAAAAACTTTTTTTCTAGCACGCACAACATTTAAATGAACTGTGTAAGTATTTCAGAATATACCAGATTTAGGAACACAAATTAAGCATATATATGGTTATTTCTGAAGTGTGTTAGAAGCAAATACTTTCATATGTTCAAAACAAATCATGAACTGTATAGTTTTATTAGCAAAACTGTATGTCTGCACAAATGTAATGGTCACTTCAGTTGAAAATGTCTTGTTTGTAGTGGCAGTGTGCTACTACACCATGAATTCTACACTCTACTCCACTCCATTGTACTCTGCACCACTCCACGGCACTGCACTCTACACCACCACACTCTATATTGCTTCATGCCACACCTCTCTAACCTGTAACACTGTACTCTATGATGTACTCTCTTTATCACCCTACTCTATACCACTGTACTCTTCTCCACTGTACTCTACACCACACCAGTCTAGGTCACACCAATATACTCTGCACAAATTCACTCTATGTCACTGACCTCTATGCCAATGTGCAACACTGCACTCTACGATGCTGCACTCTATGTCAATACACTCTGGCCCTCATTATGACATTGGCGGTAATTCTTGCTTACCGCCATGCTGACTGCCGCCAACAGACCGTTGGTGCAGCGGATTACCACCACCCATATTATGACACACACATAGCAATCGTCACCATACAGCCAAACGCATAAGTCTGCCAGCTCAAAGGTCAGTGATAATCTTGAGGTTCCAAAACCAACACCGTTACGCCAACAGACCTACACCCACAGCATTATGACCCACGAATCACCACAGCGGACATTCAATGGCGCTAAACCATTGGGGGTACATACAGCATCGCTCAAAATACACACACACATACAAAACAACACTATGTTGGACAATTCAAACTACACACACCTGACACCCATTCACACACCACACCCACACACCCACACCACTATAAAACACACACCCACATTACCCACAACCCTTTATGACTGCAAACAATTGACAACTGAGAGAGACAGGCACCAAGAGCACCCACAGAACCAGAGCCACATTACACCATCAACCATACACCATCCACGCACCTTACAGCACACACCCCAACACATCACCCCACACACCCTCACACACACACCACTCACACTACACCCATGGCATCACAAAGACACCCAGTTTCTCAGAGGAGGAGCTAAGGGTCATGGTGGAGGAACTCATCCGGATAGAGCCACAGCTATTTGGAGCACAGGTGCAGCACACATCCATTGCTAGGAAGATGGAGCTATGGCGGAGAATCGTGAACAGGGTCAGCCGTGGGACTGCACCCAACAACAAGGGATGACATTAGGAAGAGGTGGAACGACCTACAGGGAAGGTATGTTCCGTGGTAGCAAGACAGCAGATAGCAGTACAGAGGACTGGCGGTAGACCCCCACCTCCTACCCCACAACTAACAGCATGGGAGGAACAAGTCTTGGCAATCATGCATCCTGGGGGCCTGGCAGGAGTAGGAGGAGGACTGGAGTCTGGTAAGTCAAGTCTCTATTACTATCACCCCCCTACCTGCAAGCCATCACAAACCCCCACCCCTATCCTCACCCCCATCACTCTACCACCTCTATACACCCCACCATCACAACCCACCCATCCCAATACCAAGCCCTGCGCGTAACACCAATGCACGGACCCCCATCACAAACCTGCATGGAGACCCATTACTAAGGCATGCACATTACAGAGAATCACCTAGCCCCAAAAATCAGTACTCACACAAGGCAAAGCTGGCAGGGTATTCACAACCATAGAGGACAACACACCCATGCACAAGAAGTCACACGTAGAAACATTAACACTGCATTAACATTCCCGCAGGTCCCCCGCCCAACGTCACAGGAGGGGAGGTGCCAGCAACATCCAGTCCCCCCCCCACAGAAGAGGCCCACAGTGATGACAGCAGCTCTGAACACCTTGACCTGGATGACCAACCTGGCCCATCAGGGATCTCCGGACAGCCGGTTACCCAGACACAGTCCCATACCACCACAGAGCCTCCCCCTCAGGAAACACCACCACAGTACCCACCCAGTGGGCCCATACCTCTGTCCCCAGGACACATCAATCAGCAGTGTGTCCACCACTCCAGGGACCCCAGCCCCCCCCCCCACAAACACAGGCCGATCAGGGACCTAAGGTTAGTGGCAGTGGGCACATGGTTCAGGGGACAGAGGCACAGGACAACAGGGAAGCTGGGAGGACTGCTTTGCGACAGGGGAAGGACAGGCCCAGGGAACCGACTCTCCAGGAGACACTCACCAACATCCTGGGAGCATACCACCATTCCCAGGAGACAATGGGCCAGATACTGGACAAGTTGCAGGAGACCCAGCGGCTGCAGGAGGGACAGTACCTGGGGATCAGGGAGGACCTGAAGGACATCCACACCACCCTGATCACAATTGTAGGGGTGGTGGCAGACATGGCCAACACCACGAGGGACGCAGTGGCAGACCACTGGGTCCCTCACACTAGCCACACTGATGAGCCGGCCTCCACCTCTTCTACCGCTAGTGGACAGGAGATCCCGCCACAGGAACAACAGGCCACCAGCACCCTCCCGCTGAAGGAGAACCACCCCGCAAATGGCCCCTGCGATCCAGGCAGAAGGCATAAAACATTGACAAGACCCCCGCAAGGAAATAGGACCCCCCTGATTGTCACCCTGGTGTCCCACTCTGTCACCCTGTCCATCTTGTACTGCAATTGCTTCACTTCCTATGCCCCCTGTGATACAAATAGACTGGGCTCTCTCCTGGACATTCCTCCACCATCACCCAGCTCATTGCACATTCCCTTCTACTTATTGGCACTTAAAAAAACACCATTTAAAAAAATACAAGTATGGAGTCTGTCAAATGAATGAACTATGTATTTGTGTAACAAGCTTTAAACACTGCAGTACAACTGTACAGGAATCTATACATAGGAATTACCTGCAGGAGGCTGCAGTCAACACACCAGGTGCCAGAGTGTGGCACAGATATCTGAAAATAGAGATGCCAAAGGGTACAGTAAGTAGCCATAGTATTGGGAGAATCTGCCTGACATGTACAATGTTCAACACAAAACTGTCAATGTAATGTGAAGTTACAGTGTCTTACCTGTGTGTCACTGGAAGTACTGTTGTATTATTGCTGTTCTGTTGTCCTCATCCTCATCATCTGCCTCCTCATCTTCACTGTCCACAGGGTCCACTGCTACTACACGCCCATCTCCAGCTTCATTCTCCTGCAGAAAAGGCACCTGGAGTCTCAAGGCAAGGTTATGAAACATACAGCATGCCACGATTATCTTGCAGACCTTCTTGTGTGAGTAGTTCAGGGATCCACTTGTTAGATGGAGGCAACAAAACCTGGCCTTCAGGAGGCCAAAGGTTCTCTCGATAATCCTTCTTGTCCGCCCATGTCCCTCATTGTAACATTCCTCTGCCCTTGTCCTGGCATTCCTCACTGGGGTCAGTAGCCATGAGAGGTTGGGGTAACCAGGGTCAACTGCAAATATCGAGGGATACCTATTAGACACACACTAACCCTTATGGCTCACACCATACCAATACACCAACATCCACTAGGTGGGAACCAGGGCTCACCTATTAGCCACACCCGGTGCCTCTGGAGTTGAGCCATCACACATGGGATGCTGCTATTCCTCAGGATAAAGGGATCGTGCACAGACCCTGGATACTTTGCATTGACGTGGGAGATGTACTGGTCCGCCAGACACACTGTGTTCACATTCAATGAGTGAAAGCTCTTACGAACCAGTTGCCAAGAAATGGAGCACAGATAGGACATGCACAAGAGGGGGGATCCCGGTGGGCTGGCGGAGAGCAGATATCAGGTCAGGCTCCAATAAGACACATATCTCTGTGATTGTGGATCTGTCCAGTCTATAGGTGAGGATAATGTGCCTGTCCTCCATTGTTGCCAAGTTCACCAGGGGTCTGTACACGGGAGGATGTCTCCATCTCCTATTCATCTGCAGCGGTTGTAATCTAGGGGTCAAAACGGGGAGCAGCTGGTCAGTATTCCACATTTCCAAACAATACAATGCATTGCATGCCGTGACCGTAACAGTATATTGTTGTATAGGCCCAAATGGTGCCTATGTGTACTGTGACGCAGCTAGGTGCCATGGCCCGCACCTCCCTGATATGGCGACCTCTTGTCCTGTGTGGATGGACATGTGGAAATGAGGTAATGCCGCTGATGTTGTGCGCCATTGCAGGATGCGGTCAATTACCGCCGTGCAACTCCTCATTGGTTGTCACTGGGCCCTGTGGGTTACAGTGGCCAATGGTGATGTATGCCGGCGGTGACGGTACGCACCGCTGTGGACGTGACTGACATTTTCTATTTGTTCACTCACTTGCTACCTGAGCTTCAACAGGAGAGGACCTACACTACAAGTGCTGCTGTGACTTGTGTCTGGAACTGACCATGGCTCATGTCACTGGGAAAGGGCCCCTGCCTTCACCGCTGCAGAGCTGGTGGATGGGGTCCTACCCCAGTACCGAATGCTGTATGGGCCTCCAGAGTACACTGTGAGCACGTTGCTTGGGGCATGAATGCATGGAGTGCTGTGTGTGAGGTCCTCGTGTGGGGAGGGGTTGGTGGATGGGCCCTGGGCAGCATGCTGCATATATGGTGGCAATGTCTGTGCCTAAGGGGATGTGAGGGCTGTGGTGGGACATGAGTGTAACAGGCCGGGTGGTCTGACTGATACCTTTTCCTATGTGTATTTCTCTGAAAGTCAGCGCCCATCAGAAAAAGGGTATATGACATGCCAGCCCCAAGGACTTGCGAACCCTGGGGGTCTACGACAGGCAGAGCACCCAGTGTCGCAAACGGTGGGAGGACCTGAGACGCTGTGCAAGGAAGACAGCGGAGGCCCAGGGGATGGCCTCCCATTGAGGAAGGGGTGCCCGTCGGACCCTGACCCCCCTATCCGGAGCTAGATTGGTGCTTGAGGGCATCAGAGCAGCCACAAGTGGGTGAGTACAGTTTTCCAATACACCACTTGCGCGTGGTGGGGTGGTCTCCGGATGGGGGATGTGGGCCTGTGGGTGCCCCCTAGGCCAGGCCGGACATTGCAGGGTAGGACCCATGCTGGGCAGGGTCTGCTGTACACCACCTCCTACCAAGCTAGTAGGCATCCACTACTGGCCAGGGGTCTGTGGGTCTCACGTATGCTGCTATTGGCGTTAGGTATTCCTGTCCATGGCCTGGTGACTAGCATTGTGACTGGTTGTGCATTGCCTAGTGCGTACGGCTGTTCCCTGTGTGCGTGTGTGTCGTGTACGCCAACTGTGGTGTTGGAGCAGCCATTGACCAAGTGTATCCTTTGTTTCTTCCCTCCCCTTTTTGTTTTGTCACCCTGTCTTTATGTGCACTAGCATCATCTGGCGGAGGAGCAGAGGCACCGGCGATGGAGGGAGCTGCATCCCACAGGGCCCATGAGACCAAATCCACCGACGGTGAGGACACCAGTGGGACGGAGGGTGAGGGGAGCACCACAGCAGAGACAGGAGGTGACAGTTCTGACAGTGATACCTCCTCCGATGGAAGCTCCCTGGTGGTGGCGGACACCTCTGTTCCCACCCCAACTACAGGTACAGCTGCCATCCCCGTACCAGCACCGCCCTCCTAGCAGCCTCTCAGCGTGTTTCCCATGCCCACTCACCAAGGAGGGTGGGCATCTCCTTCACCCCAGGCACCTCAGGCCCTGCCCCAGTTAGCCCTGCTGCCCTGAGTGAGGAGGCTATTGACCTCCTGCGATCCATCTCTGTTGGGCAGTCAACCATTGTAAATGCCATCCAGGGGCTGGCAGGTCATTTACAACAAACAAGTGCATTCCTGGAGGACATTTACTCTGGCATGGCTGCCCAACAGAGATCAATCCAGGCTCTGCCCTCCTCTCTGATGTCAGCCATTGTCCCTGTTTCTAGCCTCCCCCCTCCAACTTCCTCTACCCAGTCCCATTCTCCTCAACCCCAAACTATCCAAAGCACACAGGCAGACCAGCATGCACACAAGACAACACACAGGAGTGGCTCAAGCAAACACAAGCACCACACATCATCCCACAGGCACTCACACAGATGCAGACATATCAACATCCACTGCCCTCACTGTGGCCCCCTCCTCCACCTCTTCCACCCCCCTCCTAGTAACGTCTCCACTCACACCTCCATGCACTACATCCTCATCCACTACCTCCATCACCATCGTGCCTCACACTACACATCCACCACTGGCAGTCACCACCCCCACATCCATGCACACGTCCCCTGTGTTCTGTCCCACTGTGTCTGTGCCCCCTCCTCCCAAAGTGCACAAACGCAAGCCCTCAACACCTCACAACAGCATCCAGCCCATGCACCTGCACCTGCACCCAAACTCAGCAAACAGACACCTCCTACAACCACTCCCTCTTCCTCAACTCCCAAACCTTCACCCTCTTCCCACTCCAATGTCTCTAAGAAGCTTTTCCTCTCCACTGTTGACCTCTTCCCTACTCCTCCCCCAAATCCTTTACGTCGGGCCAGGGTGGTCAGTACCCAGGCAAGCACCTCAGCCAACCGGTCCACGGCCACAGTAGCGTTGACAGCTACTGCAGGTGGGAGAGGCTCCAGGGAACCAAGCAGCAGTACTGAAAGTGTGCCAGCACCAGCTGCTCAAGGGAAGGGCAAGGAGGCACCACCAGCTGCCAAAGGGAAGGTCAAGTAGGCACCACCACCTGCCGAAGGGAAGGGCAAGGAGTCACCACCAGCTGCCAAGGGAAAGGTAAGGAGGCACCACCAGCTGCCAAAGGGAAGGGCAAGGAGTCACCACCAGCTGTCAAAGGGAAGGGCAAGGTGCTTGCACCAGCAGGCAGGAAGGACAGGAGGCCTGGTGCTGGGGCTGATTCTGAGCCCCCACCACCAACCATGGCGGTTCAGCTATCCGAGGCTGCAGGGGATGGGCTGGAGCCTCCCCCCTCCACTGCCAGCATCACCACCAGCACCACCGCCAGCAGCAGTCCCAGTGAGCAGCCGTCCGAGGCTGCTGGGGATGGGCTGGAGCCTCCCCCCACCACTGCCAGCACAACCACCAGCACCACTGCCAGCTCGACCACCAGCACCGCCACCAGAACCGCCACCAGCACCACTGCCAGCAACAGCAGCCCCAGTGGGGAGACGTCCGAGGCTGCAGGGGATGGGCTGGAGCCTCCCCCCACCACTGCCAGCACCGCCACCAGCACCGCCCCCAGCACTGCCACCAGCACCACTGCCAGTAGCAGCAGCCCCAGTGGGCAGCCGTCCGAGGCTGCAGGAGATGCGGTGGAGCCTCCCCCCACCACTGCCAGCCCCGACACAAGCACCGCCACTGCCACTATTGAGCAGCCATCACCGCCGGCGGGCAGTGTGTAGTCCTGCCTCCATGGGCTGTAGTGCGTCCTGGACCCTGCAAATCCTGTAGGTGTGACACCCAGGTGAGAGACTGTGACCTTGCACTTCCCAAGTGCTGCATCACAAGGCACAAAGCCACCTCCAGAACCAGTGGAAAAAGCCATCCACTCACCCCATCCTTGCCAGGATGAAGCACACTGGGCACAATGTCCCTTTCAGAACCGGTGGAGAAGCCATGCACTCACCCCATTCTTTGCAGGATGAGGCACACTTGGCACTATGCCTCCTCCAGAACCAGTGGAGAAGCCATCCACTCACCCTATCCTTGCCAGGATGAAGCACACTGGACATTAGTCCCCCTCCTGAACCAGTGGAGAAGCCATCTGTAGGAGGCTGGCCTGGCTTATAGTGGGTACCTTGTGGTACTTACACCTTGTGCCAGGTCCAGTTATCCCTTATTAGTAGAATAGAGGTGTTTCTAGCAGCTTAGACTGTTAGAGGTAGCTATGGCAAAGCAGCTTAGGCTGAACTAGGAGACATGCAAAGCTCCTACTATACCACTTATATCATATAGGAACAATATCATAAGAAAACACAATACTCAGAGTTACTAAAAATAAAGGTACTTTATTTTAGTGACAATATGCCAAAAGTATCTCAGAGGATACCCTCACTTAGGAGGTAAGTAATATACACAAATTATATGTACCCAAACCAAAATCAGGTAAGTAACAGTAAGAAAAGTAGTGCAAACAATGTAGAATCACAATAGGATGCAATCGGTAGACATAGGCATAGGGGCAACACAAACCATATACTCCAAAAGTGGAATGCGAATCACGAATGGACCACAGGCCTATGGGAGATTGTAGAGGGTCGCTGGGACTGTGAGAAAACAGTAAGGGTGTCCAAAATACCCCACCCCAAGACCCTGAAAAGTAGGAGTAAATTTACCTTACTACCCCAGAAAGACAGTATAGTCGAGATAGGGGATTCTGCAAGAACCACAACCACCAGCAAAACACTGAAGACGGATTACTGGACCTGAGGACCTGTAAAGGAAGGGGACCAAGTCCAAGAGTCATGCAAGTGTCCAGGGGGGCAGGAGCCCATTAAACCCCAGATGAAGGTGCAAAAGGGCTGCCTCTGGGTGAAGAAGCCAAAGATTCTGCAACAACGGAAGGTGCCAGGAACTTCTCCTTTGGTCAGAAGATGTCCCACAGCCTGCTGGAGGATGCAGAAGTGTTTTCACACAGAAATACCGCAAACAAGCGTTGCTAGCTGCAAGAGTTGTGGTTGAGTATTTTGGGTGCTGCTGGGGACAAGGAAGGACCAGGATGTTGCCCCTTGAAGGAGGAGGAGTCAGAGGGGGCACTTAGGAACTCAGAAAGCCCCTGCAGAAGCAGGCAGCTCCCGCAGAAGTTCCAGAACAGGCACTTAGAAGATCTGAGGACAGCGGTCAACTCACAGTCACAAAGGAGGGTCCCATGACGTCGGAGTCCAACTCAGCGAGTTGGGCAATGCAGGACGGCGTGCTGGAGACCCAGGCTAGGCTGTGCACAAAGGAAGTCCTGGTAAAGTGCACAGAAGCCGGAGCAGCTGCAAGTCACGCAGTACACAGGTTTGCTGTCTGGTGTGGGGAGGCAAGGACTTACCTCCACCAAATTTGGACAGAAGGGCCACTGGACTGTGGGAGACACTTGGACCCAGCTCCTGTGTTCCAGGGAGCACGCTCGTCAGGATGAGAGGGGACCCAGAGGACCGGTGATGCAGAAGTTTGGTGCCTGCATTGGCAGGGGGAAGATTCCGTCGACCCACGGGAGATTTCTTCTTGGCTTCCAGTGCAGTGTGAAGGCAGACAACCCTCAGAGCATGCACTACCAGGAAACAGTCGAGAAAACCGGCAGGATGAGGCGCTACAATGTTGCTGGTAGTCGTCTTGCTACTTTGTTGCGGTTTTGCAGGCGTCCTGGAGCAGTCAGTGGTCGATCCTTGGCAGAAGTCGAAGAGGGAAGTGCAGAGGAACTCTGGTGAGCTCTTACATTCGTTATCTGAGGAATAGCCCAGAGGAGAGACCCTAAATAGCCAAAAAAGGAGGTTTGGCTACTAAGAAAGGAGGCTTGGCCACTGAAAGAGGTAAGCACCTATCAGGAGGGGTCTCTGACATCACCTGCTGGCACTGGCCACTCAGAGCTGTTCATTGTGCCCCACCACCTCTGAATCCAAGATGGCAGAGGTCTGGGACACACTGGAGGAGCTCTGGGCACCTCCCCTAGGAGGTGCAGGTCAGGGGAGTGGTCACTCCCCTTTACTTTGTACAGTTTCATGCCAGAGCAGGGCTGGGGGATCCCTGAACCAGTGTAGACTGGCTTATGCAGAGATGGGCACCGTTTGTGCCCATCAAAGCATTTCCAGAGGATGGGGGAGGCTACTCCTCCCCAGCCCTTCACACCTATTTCCAAAGGGAGAGGGTGTAACACCCTCTCTCAGAGGAAATCCTTTGTTCTGCCTTCCTGGGACTGGGCTGCCCAGGCCCCAGGGGGGCAGAAACCTGTCTAAAGGGTTGGCAGCAGCAGTAGCAGCTGCTGTGGAGACCCTGGAAAGGCAGTTTGGCAGTACCCGGGTTCTGTGCTAGAGACCCGGGGATGCATGGAATTGTCACCTCAATACCATAATGGTATTGGGGTCACAATTCCATGATCCTAGACATGTTACATAGCCATGTTCGGAGTTACCATTGTGACGCTACATATAGGTAGTGACCTATATGTAGTGCACGCGTGTAATGGTGTCCCCGCACTCACAACGTGCGGGGAATTTGCCCTGAACAATGTGGGGGCACCTTGGCTAGTGCCAGGGTGCCCACACACTAAGTAACTTGGCACCTAACCTTCACCAAGTGAGGGTTAGACATATAGGTGACTTATAAGTTACTTATGTGCAGTGAAAAATAGCTGTGAAGTAACGTGGACGTTATTTCACTCAGGCTGCAGTGGCAGTCCTGTGTAAGAATTGTCTGAGCTCCCTATGGGTGGCAAAAGAAATGCTGCAGCCCATAGGGATCTCCTGGAACCCCAATACCCTGGGTACCTAGGTACCATGTACAAGGGAATTATAAGGGTGTTCCAGTGTGCCAAAGAGAATTGGTAAAATTAGTCACTAGCCTGCAGTGACAATTTTAAAGCAGAGAGAGAGAGCATAAACACTGAGGTTCTGGTTAGCAGAGCCTCAGTGATACAGTTAGGCACCACACAGGGAACACATACAGGGCATACATTATGAGCACTGGGGTCCTGCCTGGCAGGATCCCAGTGACACATAGGCAAAAACAAACATACATACAGTGAAAATTGGGGTAACATGCCAGGCAAGATGGTAGCCATCCACTAGTGAGATTTGCACTCCCCAGGACCAAGCAGTGGGAAAACCACCCAATTGAGAGACTGTTGCCTTGCACTCCCCAGGACCAAGCAGTGGGCAAACCACCCACTTGAGAGACTGTGGTCTTGCACTCCCCAGGACCAAGCAGTCGGCAAATCGCCCACTTGAGAGACTGTGGCCTTGATCTCTGCAGGACATCGCACAGGGCATGTAGCCCCCTCCAGGACCCGTGGCGTTGTACCATCTTCTGGCTGAGGTGCACCCCCATTCCCCATCCCCCTGAGGTGCCTGTGTATTTTCGACCTGATGCCCCTGCAGTGTTCTCTCTGTGTTGTTGGAGGAGTGAGGTGGGGCTTTGGCCTCTGTGTTGTGGCGCTGTGGCCCACAGCCATTGAGGACTGGACAGTGTCCCTCCATTTGTAAATATGTACATACATTTTTAATTTGAAGCACGTATTTATACTATGTTGTCTTATTACACTCACTTTAATCAATTCCTTTTGCCCTCGCATTATTCCTGAGGGGCACGAGGTAGATATGTAATGTTAGTGCATCTGGTGGTGTGTATGGTGTTGGGGGTGGGGGTGTTGCGTGTGTGTGTCACTCTCTTTTTCTTCCCCCGTCCCTCGTGCGCTAGGTGGCAGTACTCACCGTGGTCATCTTCGTCGGCGTTGCTGCTTGTAATGCAGGAAAAGGTATACGAGCATGGGGAAGATGTGTAACTCGGACTCGGGCTCCATGGTGTCGTGGCTGTTCCCTGTGTCTCCAGAGGTGAGTCCTTTGAATTCTGTGTTCTATTTCCGCTGTGCTTTTGATGTCGTTGGTAGCGCCCTAGAAAAGGTGGCGGACAGGTGTGTCATAATAGTGTGGGCGGTACATTGTCTTCCTCCTGGCTGTTGGTGGCTACCGCTGTGGTGCTTGTTGCTACTGCTGTGGCAGTCGTTGTGTTAAAGTGGCTGTCTGTGTGAGAGGTTTCTGCCATGGTCATAATTCCATTTTTATTACTGCCGGCCTGTTGCCGGTATTACTTGCCGCTTTATCATTGACCACCAGAGTTGTAATGAGGGCCTCTATGCCAATGCACTTTACTCTGTAACACTCAACTCTATGCCCCGGAACTCTATATCAATCCACTGTATGCCACTCTAATCTACTCTGCACCACTGCACTCTGTACCACTGCACTCTACACCCCTTTACTGTATGCCATTACACTCTATGCCACTTTATGCAACTGCACTCTTCCCTGCACCACTCCACTCTTTGCCACTTCACTCTCCTCTGAAACAATCTACTCTACACCACTGCACTCTACATCACTCTGCTCCACTCTGTGCCACTCCACTTTATGCCACTGCACTCTGCACCAGTCTCCTCTTATCCAATGCACTGTATACCAATGCACTCTATACAACTGCTTCACTATACTCTACACTACTGCTCTTGACTCCACTCTACTCCACTCTGCACTACTGGACTCTGACAATTTGCTCTGCAACACTGCCCTCTCCGCCACTCTACTCTGCACTACTCCACTATTTCGCTACTCCACTCTATGTCTCTGCATTTTATCCCACTGCACTGTATGGCACTACACTCTACTCTGCACCACTCTATGCTACTCTACTCTGCACCACTCAACACCACTGCTCTCTATGCCACTCAACTCTACTCTACATTTCATGCCACTGTGCTCTATGCCACTCAACTCTATTTTGCACCACAGCCCTCTGCATCACTCACCTCTATGCCACTCCACTCTGCACGGCTTTTCAGTATATCACTGACCTCTATGCCACTATACTCTGCTCTGGGCCACTCTACTCTGTACCATTCCACTCTGTGCCCCTGCACTCTACTATGCACAACTGTAATCTATGCCACTGCATTCTATGATGCTACACTCTGCAACACTCCATGCCAAAGCACTCTACACCAGTTCACTCTACTTTATGCCACTACAGTGTATGCCACTCTACATGACTCCACACTATGCCACTCCAATGCATGACACTCTCTGCCACTCCACTCTACAACACTCTAATCCCTCCTTCACCATTCCACTCTACGGCACTCCACAACACTCTCCTCTATGCCACTAACTTTTAGCAATGCTGAACAGCAGCCACACTGGTGTACAACTTGACTAAAATACATTGGCAAAGCCAATAGCTCTTGCATAGCAACGACCTATTGACTTTGCCAATGCTTGTTATTTTTTGTGTTCGTGGCATGAGTTCCAATGGCAGTTAAATCAGATGCGTTAAGGAATTAACTATAAATAGGACTTCCATGCTAGCCACGCTTTCTTGAACAAAATGTTATCGTTACTTAGCACAGTGTATATAGTTGATTTATTTAAGTGGCACAGCAGGCAGAATTTTTTAGCAGTTTAGCTGCTAGTTTACCTAGCAGTTCATGAAGCATTTGATCACGAACAAATGTCTACAATTGATTGGAGTAAGTAATACGGCATTCAGCTGTTTTGGACTATTGCTTGTAAATGAGAGCTTTTCTGTGAACAAGAAGTGATTGAAAGGGTGAAAAGGGACTTCAGTCCAAGCTGTCAATTCTAGTCTTCCACACAAGCTCACAAAGACCCAAGTCTCCATGTTAGGAAATGTTCTGCTCCCGCTGTGTACCTAGATTTCATTTCAGGAGGAAAACATTTCTTCTATTCTCTTTAGAAACAACCCTCTTCTATGTAGTTAGAGCAGCAATCTTTGGCAACTTTGCAAGTCTCAGCATGACATCCTTTCTCTACTTCCACCTAGTTACTTTAGCTCCAGATGTGCTTTTTATCTGTGATAAGATCCCAAAGCCACATAATTTCATATTTGACAGAAAAGAGCGTCAAACCTAAATTTCAGCACACTCCATTATAACAAAAATATACTTCAAAACAAACCTAGCAGTCCCATTCACTACAAAATTAGATAAACGCCCAGTTTTGTGTTTTGTATAGCAAAATCAGTGGCTCTCAAAATCGACATGTTAACACGTTGTTTGTTTTTATCTACCAATTTATACAAAGTACGTCAAAGAAATACGTTATTATATTTAAATGTGGTTATTGGCAGTTCCCAGCCAAACATACCCACACAATGCTTTGCTCTTTTCCTTCACAGTTTCCCTGGGCGCCTTTATGTTCTTGATAGGTCTTCTCTGCCTTGTCTTTCTACTTACTATGTAGTCAGTTGGGGGTGGGGGGGGAGTATGTTCCTGCTGTTTTCTCCAACTAGTTTCATACACTTCGTGTTTGCAATGTGTACTGCCCTGTTGGATAATAGCCATATTTGTATCTGATCTGATTTGTTTATTTTTTCGTTTCTTTTCATTTTGACATTTGAAGGAGGGGGCGGCTCTGGGAGGATATAATGGTGCTATAATAAATTCAACTACAGTAAATACCAAAGACTATGATGAAGAGTAAAGCGAAGCAGAGAAACTGGCTTACAGAAAATGTGTTATTTTTCATTGCTTTCTAAAAACATTGGCATTTGAATTCTGTCACAGTTAAGGGGGGTGGGTGATCCACTATTAAGAGATACCGGAAACATTCAACAACAGACCATGTATTGGACCGTGGATCACACATCTTATGTTTTGTGTCCGACCAAAGATTCTAAAGGAGCTGCAGGAGAACATGGTATCCAGAAGAGGAAGGGTGGGAATGTCATCTTTGAAGCCCTTATGAGTGATACACATTAATTTAAATAGAATCTGTTGTGATATGAAAGCCAGTGCTGATCAACTGTCCTAAACCACTGACAGGAGCGACGTTCTGGACCCACTCCATTATCTATATAATATATGATGGAAGATCTCAGTAGATGAAACTATCACATCCTAGTCTTGAGAGAATACATACCGCGAGATGTTTTGAATTCCAGCCTTAGAAAGCAAGATCTAACATAACAACCAATGTAGAAGCATGAGAATAGACCCACTTAATCCGGTTGTTCGGTGACAAGTCCTTGTTGAATTAAAACAATATTTGTCACTTTGCTAGGCGAATACGTTTACTCATCCATAGTGAAAGTTTGAGTGGGGATTCCCAATAATGAGAAACTCATGGGCGTCAGCAATGCATAGCTGTAAGGCAGTCGCTCCGAAGGGAGCAGCATTGATGAAGAACTGGCCTAAACCAATAACTAGCTGTGTATTATCTGTTTTTTAAACCCTTTAACCCGACAAACGTTTCCGGTTGTTTGTATATCTGTCCTTGTACAAAGCCAGAAGTAGAGAGCATCATTGCTGTAAATTATTGAAATAAAAGAGAGGAACAAGAGATGTAAGCAATGCCATATATAAACATGTACTACACTTAGAGCACATTTAAGAGCATATTGTGGGGAGGAGGGATGTACCATATTGCTGGGCAAAGGTGTCTAAGGTATCAAGCTCAGAAATACAATTCTGGAAGAACACATGAATTACGGTGGGGGTGCAAACTCTCGGAAAGGTTACATGGAATGACCTCTGCTATACCAAAGGGTAATGGCAACATGCACAGGAAACAGAAAAACTGCAAGAATAGCTTTCAGTATCCAGTATTACAAATCTGCAAAATGAATGCAAGGAGGATACTGTGTCGGGGCGAAGCAGAGTTGATAGTTAAGTTGTTTGCATTTATATGGCAGCCATTCCCATGGCATCTAATACATTCTCAATGGGTGGCCTATCATACAGCAGTGGAAAGGTCATCAACCAATTGTAACTGATATTTGTTGGTATTTGTGAGAAACTAATGAATGTATGTCCACTTTGTAGCTTATTAGTTGTTTGTAGGTAAATTTGGTTTCTATTTTGGAGGAGCTCTGTAGAGTCTTATGTGCATGAATGAATGAGCTGGACTGTTATTTTTAGGTAAAGCATAGCAGCGCACAAGTGCTGCTTTTTTACCCTTTGTAATCTATTCTGTATGATTTAAACACGCCCATCTCACATCCATCACTTTCATTCGTTCCAGGGCTTGCCTATCAACAATCCCTTGATCTCATTGGTAAATGCTTTAAGTTTGCCCTGACTTGAGGCTCTTTTGATACACCTTGCAGACTGATCCTATTACATCGATTATTGCACGATTGCCAATATACTTTTAAGAGGGCAAACTACTTTTTTCTTTTGTCTCTCCCTTTTGTGCTCCATGGCGGCCATGGCACTTTGAACATGAACCGTGCGAACTCGATCGGTGGTATTGGAGCGCCGCCACATTGTTCACTCTGTTAGCTAATCGGATTCATTTCAATTTAGCTTTTGCCTCTCCCATCGTGCCCCATGGCCAATGGGACCACCTTCAAAACATTCACTACAGTGTGCTCTTTCTGTCTAGGTCATCTCTGGGTCCCCACTCTAGGTTAGTGGGGACCCTAAAATAAGAACCCCTCCCACCATTAAGGCCCAGATTTACAAGAATCTTGTTCATCAGTACTAATGCGCTAGATTTCTTGCGCCTCCCACTGCCACTTAATGACATACATACAATACAGCACACCGTGGCGCATGTTAGGCCAATAGTGCCAAAATTGTTGGTGCTACTGTGGCACTTTGATGCATTAGCATCAAACATTTTGATGCTAGTGCAGCAAAGTGCAAGGAGGCCTATTGTCTTCAATGGGTGCATCCTTTTAATGCCTGCTTTGAGCAGGCTTTAAAAATGATGCCAAAAGTGGCGCAATGAAATCTTGTAAATGTTATTGTGCCATTTTTGTGGACCTCCTAATGCCAGAATGCCCCCCTTGCATACATTATGCCTGGCATAGGCATAATGTGGTGCAAGAGGTTGCAAAGTGGCGCAGTCCATGCATTGCGCCACTTTGTAAACATGGCACAGCGATTTTTGCCTTGTTGAGCTACAGTAACGTAAAAAATAATTATGCTAATGTGGCACAAAGAGGCACCAGGGCCTTCAAAATTTGGCTCTCTCATGGCTGGAACGTTTGTTTTTCACAAGTGAAAGTATCTTGTGTTTTAAAGGTCTTGTTCATAATATCACTGGAGTAGGCCTGCAAGCCCTGAAAATGTGTAATGCACTATGGGGGTCATTCTAACTCTGGCGGGTGGCGGAGGCCGCCCGCCAGAGTTCCCCCCTCCAGAATACCGCACTGCGGTCAGAAGACCGCTGCGGTTATTCTGTGTTTCCCGCTGGGCTGGCGGGCGACCGCCAGAAGGCCGCCCGCCAGCCCAGCGGGAAACCCCCTTCCCACGAGGAAGCCGGCTCCGAATGGAGCCGGCGGAGTGGGAAGGTGCGACGGGTGCAGTTGCACCCGTCGCGAATTTCAGTGTCTGCTGAGCAGACACTGAAATTCTTTGTGGGGCCCTCTTACGGGGGCCCCTGCAGTGCTCATGCCATTGACATGGGCACTGCAGGGGCCCCCAGGGGCCCCACGACACCCCATACCGCCATCCTGTTCCTGGCGGGCGAACCGCCAGGAACAGGATGGCGGTATGGGGTGTCTGAATCCCCATGGCGGCGCAGCAAGCTGCGCCGCCATGGAGGATTCAGCAGGGCAGCGGAAAACCGGCGGGAGACCGCCGGTTTTCCTGTTCTGACCGCGGCCAAACCGCCGCGGTCAGAATGCCCTGCGGGGCACCGCCAGCCTGTTGGCGGTGCTCCCGCCGACCCTTGGCCCCGGCGGTCAAGGACCGCTGGGGTCAGAATGACCCCCTATGTCCTCTAGGGGTTAATATATGATTGCACTGCATTATTTTTTGTCATTCTGTTTCCATGTGGTTATGCCCCCTATGGGCTAAATATATGGTTACATGGCCATGTTTTTTACAAATGCTATTTTTATTGTGGAGTCTTCTAGGGGCTAATCTGAGCATAACAGTCAACATCCTACAATGTTAGAGGCACTCAGAAACTCACCCCATAATGCTTTACAGGGCATTCTTTTTCCAAACATTTTTGCCTGTGGTGGTCTTAGGACAAGGGGGCCTCCATCAAAACGTTCACTGAAGCATGGTCTTTCTGACTAGATCATCTCTGAGTCCCCACACTTGGGTGGCCGGGACCCGAACATAATAACCCTTCCCACCATTCATTGTCTGTTTAGGCTCTGTCATGGCAGGAACATTTGATTTACAGCTGAGAGTAGTTTGTGTTTTAAGGGCCTTATTTGTAATATCATTGCAGTAGAACTGCTAATCCTGAAATGTGTAATGCACTATGTCATTCAGAGGCTAAATATATGGTTGCACTGCATTACTTTCTGCCATTTTGTTTTCATGTGGTTATGTTCTCTAGGGTCTGCCTATATTGGTATGACCATTTGCCAGATGTATCTAAGTATTTTGCATTTGCAAATGGTGCGAAATTTCACCGCTTCTGATTTGTAGTCGAGTTTTTATCAGAAATAAAGAAGTGACACAATTCTAATAATAATTGAGTATACTGAATCCACACTCAACTCAGCTCTTACAAACAGTGGTTTTTATACACTTGGTGGGCACCCAAGTTCCACCTCCTTCATACCTTTACAATTAACACAAGACCATGATTCTTTAAACGCTATCTGACTACTTGTTACAAAAACACAGTTATAACAGATATAATACATATATCTTTCTACATACACAGTAACCTTCGATACTACCCTTTGAACTCTATCAATATGTCCTCCCTACACGTCTACCAGCCTTTGAGGTTTTAGGGTGTGCCCCCCACTTACTGCCAGCCTTCAAACACAAACATCTAGCGCTGTGTCTCCCATTCAGCCTGTCATGATTTACCCCTTCTCCTAACCTTGGTATCATGAAGTGGCTCAGACTCTCCTTTGTGTATGCGTCCTTCTAAATAATCTATGGCATGGAAAGTCAGTCTGTGACTGCTTTTACCCTGCACCTGGCCTCTCTCCTCATTCTCCTTTCTGTCCCTGCATTGCTGTGTGACTGTTATATTCAAACTGAGGCTTATACTTTTCACGTATCACATACACTTCTGCACATTTGTTTTCTATGTCGTGTGTTGATCAGAGTAGGCCTTCTGTAGTTTTCTTGAGGCCTATTACATTCCCCCCTCTAGTTGAATTTTCAACTACTTGCTCAGCTTTCCTACCCAGTGTACCTATCTCAATGTATGCACTCTGCTTCTCCTTCTACACTTTATCAACTACCCTATTAGTAAACATCCCTCACAGCTTCAGACTACCTATTTTACAACACCCTACTATGACCTGAACAAGACAATATGCCAATAGGATCATCACAAGAATTGGAAAAATTCCTTTAAGCAATTCAGGTAACCAGGATGGCATCCTTGAAAACAACCCTGGAAACCACTTGTTGGAGGCACCCCCCTCTTCTACTATTTTCTTCTGCAGATTGTGCAAAGTCTGTATAGCCTCTGTTATTGTCCCATTGTCTGCATCGTTCACCGGCACATATGTACAGCACGCCGTACCGATCTTGGCACAAACCCCACCCTCTGTTGCCGTCATCAAGTCTAACACATATCTGTGTTGCATCTGCATTACTCACACTGCCGGTAGCTCTTCTTTGATTGCATTGAAACCATCTTGTGTTGCATTGATGGCTTTCATAAGTTCCCAATGTGTTATTTGCAACCAACGAGCAGTGGCTTTAGCCTGAATGAATGGGAGGATGATTCCAAAAAACAACTGGGCATCATTGAACAATCAATATTCTTGCGGAACCTCTGCCCGTGTTGAAGTGCCAAAGTATTCAGCAGCTCTTCTCCTTTGATGATGGTGTAACGAGGTTGTTGGACGGCTCAGAGGATGTTCATGTAACTTTGAAACATCCACTCCTGGAATCACTAAGGAGGGGGTGTGCACAGTAACTAAGGAACAGAGACCGTTCCATCCTGAAGGAAGTCGTGTATATAGCCATTCTCCACATTGCCAATAATAGTCCATTAAACTGGAGGTGCCCCATTGCATGTCATCATTATATCCTGTGGTGATGCAATCAACATCTGTCCCTACTGAAACTGTTCCATTTCCCTTACAACATAAGGAGAAAACACTAGGTGTTCGACCCACTCGAAGAGTTGAAGGTGTTTCTACCCAGGTTAAACTTTGTGTATCCTCAACCCATCCTAACAATCCTGTGGTGTATTAATGTTATTTCCACTCCCTCTCCATAAGGAGAGAGCTCTGCATCCAAACACTGCTCTGTGGTGCCATTGATCATGGACATATATTGAACCATTTACACTAAGATAAGGTCTCTCCTGACAATCATAGGGCTTAGGTGTGGCTGCGTAATCCTTACATAGAAGTGTAGATCGTGATACCCCTTAGAATCCTTGTCCTAGTATTCTAGCCTTCCACCTATCCCCCTTGTATCTTAAAGCTCCTGTCCTCATCATTGCTTCTATTTTTATTTCTATTTCCTTACGGTCAGTCAGAACATTTGTTATATTAGCTATCCCTTTCTCATATTGTGTGATGTTTACTAAAAATGTTCCCTGCTGCACTTGTAAAGGTTGCATCTGTGCTCTCATTCTACATAGGAAAATATGGATAAGACACTGTGTTACATTAGAAGATACTTCTTTAGATTAATGTAATCTATCTGAATCACTAGCATGTGGAATTAAAGAACATACTAAACAAGACATTAGTACTTTGCATCCCTACTTCTACTATATGTTGATACCATGTATTATCAAACAACCTATGATGTATAACATGAGATACATTTTCATACTCATATGTCTCTCTTTTCAAACATACAATATTTAAATTTGATATGACACATGAACTAGAAAACCACTTCAAGCTTACAGTCAATATAAAAAAGCATAAATAAACAAATAATACAATGGTCCAAAAAAGTCTGTTAGCTGAGTTAATATGGTGCTCCGCTCGCTCTTTGCAAAAGAACAATGTTATTTCTCCTTTTGTTCGCTCTCCTCCAAAAGTTCTTGTCCCAATGACGATGTTTGACACAAAGCAGGGACCAGTCGATTGTCCAACAAATGTATCCATGGTTTCCTGCCCTCCACTTTCACTGCAGTGGGGGTGCTCAGGGTGACTGAATAAGGCCCCTTGAATTTGCTGTCTTTCCATCACCTTACAAAGTTTCATATATAAACATGCTGACCCATAGGAATTGGACTGATCTGCTGGGACGTGGTGGTGCACTTCTGCTGCTGTGTCACCTGTTTAGAGAAGAACTTAGCAGATTTCAACAATTGAGACAAATACCCATTCATTTCCTCCCCCAAAAGCATCTGTCTTTTGCCTTGCTATCGTTAAAGGAGTTGGCATAGGGCGTCCTGTCACTATCTGATGTGGTGTCAGGTGGCGATCACTTCCTGGCTGATTTCTAAGAGCATACAAAGCTAATGGAAGGCAGTAGAACCAGTTCTCATGCAATGTAGCACACAGTTTACTTATTATGTTTTTTAACAAGCCGTAAAGGCGTTCCACTATACCATTACTTTGGTGATGATAGACAGATTACAATTTATGCTTTATCCCAAGAGAGGTGCAAATGTGTTGAAAAAGGGCGTTAACAAAATGGCTGTCATTATCTGAGCGGATCGTTTCTACAATTCCCCATCTAGGTATTTCTTCTTGTATCAAATATTAGATGCTGCTTTAGCATCATTATGTACACATGGTCCTCCCTCAATCAACCTTGAAAAAGGACAGACCACGACTATTAAGTACCTGTAATTGTTACATCTATAGATCATGTCAATGAAATCTAAATGTAGATTTTTAAATGGACCTGTTGGGTGGGGGATTGTTGATGTAATAACTTTCAATGTAGGTCTTGGGCTATATTGTTGGCATACTGCACATTCAGCAATGTACATTGTGATCATTTCTGATAAATGTGGGATAAACCAATCTGCCTACAATGTAGCTAGAAGATATTCTTTAGCCGTATGCGCAGGAAGATGCAGTTGCTCCAGCGCTGTATGCAACAAAACTTGTGGCATTACCGGTTTCCCACTACTTTCCTTTCTTAGATGAAATCTGTTGGTGATTGTATACATCCTCGCTGTTCCCACAGTTCCCTTTCATGTAGTGTGGCCTGTTCCCGCAACTCACGAAAATGTAATTGTGCTGTCTCAATATACGAGGGTGGTAATTCAATATCATTCTGTTGTCTGCTTATCGTTTCCAATGTGTTCTCTTCTGCTTCACTATAATTTGGAGATGTTTTAGCTGCCTCCTTGGCTGCCCAGTCTGCCAGAGCATTACCCCTGGATATAAGGTCTTGCTTCTTTGTATGTGCAGCACATTTTATTACCGCCACCTTGGCTGGTAATAAAGCATGTATCAGTTTTGCCAATAAATCTTTGTGCATCAGTGAAGACCTATAAGATTTCAAAAATTGTCTCCTCTCCCACCTATGGATGCTTGAATGCACAGTAGTAGTAACATATGCTGAATCTGAATAAATTGTAACTTCTAACCCCTCACAGTGTTGCAACGATTCGATAATAACCACTAATTCCACAGCTTGGGCTGAAAAATTAGAGGGTAATTGCACTTGACTCACTATCTGCAGTGTATCAGATGACCCCTGCTGTTTGGCTCTTACAGCTGCTGCTCCTAAATGTCTAATCCCTGTTTCCTGGTCTATGAAAGAGGATCCATCCACAAAGAGCAGCACCCTCCCCGGAATGAGAACTTCTCCCACCTTACTCTCTTCTTCTGGCACATAATTGGCACAGTCATGTACTTGTTCGTCGTCAATAACTGGGTGTGCAAAGAATGTCGCTGGATTAACTGTATGACATCTAACCACTTGCAAAGATGGTAATGAAAGTATTACTTGGTACCCAGATACTCTCTGAGTCGTGAGAGTGCTTTTGCCTCTTTGTAAAATAGCAAATACCACTTGTTCTACATACAGTGTTAAAGGTGATCCCATCACAATCGTAGTACTCTCCTGAACTGCAAATGCTGCTGTAGCCAGGGCTTGCTCACACGGATAGTGGTCCTTCATGATAGGATCTAGCAGTCCACTGTAGTAGGCAATTGGCTTATGTCCCATAGATGTTTTCTGAGTTAGTACTGCCGTCATCATCGTTCCATTACAATAACAAAAGAGGAAGAATTGTTTCTTGTAATCGGGTGTGCCTAACACTGGAGCACTAATCGCTTTCTTTAGCTCCAGGAACAAAGTCTCTCCTTCATCTGTCCAATGTATTTTATTTGCAGTCGCATGGGACTCCTTTGATTTAGTGAGAAGTGGTGCTGTCAACGTAGCAAAATCAAACACCCACTGCCTCACATAATTACAAAGTCCTAAAAACTGCTGCATCTGTTTCGTAGTGGTTGACTTGGGCATATTCTTTATGCTTTCTATTCTGTCAGGCGTAACCTTCCTCCCATTTTTAGATATCAATTATCTCAAGTTATGAACCTCTTTCTGTACCTACTGCAACTTATTTTTATCCATCTTGTATCCTTTGTCTGCAAGCGTACAGAGGAGGCTAATGGTATCGTCTCTACATATATCCTCAGTCGCACTACAAACCAAAATGTCATCTACATATTGTAAGAGCGTTCTTTTACATTGAATGTTCGCTAAGTCCTTTTTAACCATCCCATTAAAAACACTTGGGGACTCGCAAAAACCTTGAGGAAGCCTACTATGGCAGTATTGGGAATTTTTAAATGTAAATCCAATCAAATATTGGCTATCGATATGCAATGGGATGCTGAAAAACGCATTTTTCAAATCGATTACAGAGAAGAAAGTAGCATCTTTAGGAATATTTGTCAATATAACCGAAGGATGGGGTACTATAGGGAACTCTGGAATGACAATATAATTCAGAGAGCGTAAATCCTAAATCATTCTCCAAGTTCCCCCTTTAGCTTTTCTTATCGGGAAAATCGGCATATTACATGGTGTTGATCTTTCATATATCACTCCTTGCTCAAGTAATGCCTGAATTGTGGGTAGTATACCTTCCTCTGCTTCTTTGGACAGAGGGTACTGGCGTATCCTGGGCAATATGGCTCCATGTTTCAATGTAATTTTAACAAGCTCGGCTCCTTTCATCAACCCCACATCATGGGGTCCTTTCGTCCATAACACTTCCAGTACCTTAGCCAAATCTCTTTCTTTCATCGTTGCCTCTGGCACATGTTTTGACACTGTCCTGTACTGCACCTGAATTCTGAGAGAAATGTCCAATTCAAACACAACTGTTCCAACTAAAGGTTGTTCTCTGAGCAATTCCTCATCTGAAATATCTCTTAGTTTGACCCCGGGATCTGTGAACACTATTGATGCCCACATTCCCTGTCTTTTGTCAAATGCAATGAGCCCTGCATATGTTGGCCTTTGCTCAAGAACTGATATGTCCAGTACAATCTCTGGTTCTGTCATTGGGTCTATAAGTTTGCATGGTCTAAATACTAATTATTTTGGTAACTGCACTGTTTTCCCCTGTAGCACTGGTGTTTGCGCTATCAGAGCATATATGCCCCTCAAAAAACCCTCTGAGTTTACTGGTACTGCTCTGACCTGCTGTCTAGATTCTTCACATGCTATGAGAGATAATATCCTACCTGGCGTAACACCAGGTGTATGACACACCATCGATCCATCTTCCAAAAACGAGATGGTCATATTCAATTTGCTCATTAGGTCTCTTCCCAGAAGGTTAACGGGTGACTCAGGTAAATATAGCAATGGCCCATCAATTTGTGCATCTCCCACAGTCATATTCACAGAATTAGTCAAATGAACCCATCTGACAGCCCCAGAAAACCCTTGTGTATCCATTGAGTTGCACAAGAGTGGTAACATTCCTTCATTTATGCAAGATTTGGTGTCCCCATGTCAAATAAAAACTGATAGGGGCGACCTTTTATGGCTACCATCACAGTGGGTTCCTCCTCTGATCTGTGGGTCACCGATAGTATTGGACACATAATTGTTACCTGTGGGCTTTGTCACTGGACATAATTAGGTGTCAGTCCTCCACTAGGTACTTGGGGCGGTGCACAAAAAGGGTTACCTCCTTGTACCAATACTCCTCCTACCTGTCCTTGCGCTTGTCCACCCATGATGTCACTGCCCGCCTGGGGCCCCTGTTGTTGCAAAGGCCTCTGAGGTGCCATCCACTGAGCTTGAGGGGTCTGGGGGCACTCTTGTCTCGCATACTGTTATGGTCTCCATTGCATCTGCGGCGGCCTTGCTACTTGTCTTTGCGAGGTAGGCCACCCCTGCATACATTCATACATCCTTTTAATTTTGTATTCCCTTACAAAATGACCTGACCTGCCGCAATAATAACATGGCTGACCCCCTCAGTCCCCTCCTTGCCTTCTCCCCTGCATTGCTCCTTGTTCTCCTACTGGGTCTCCTTGCCCTTGCACTGGCATTGTGACAGTCGCTGATGGTGCAGTCACGAGTGCTCCTTCTGTACTTGGTTTCTTAAGTTTCTGTTGCACTAACTTAGCAGTAGCTCTCTCTGCCTGCTCCGTTCCCTCTTTATCTTTCTCTTGCTTGCGTTTAAAATAATGTACTATGTGAGCCTGTATTTCTCTCCATGGTTTAGCCTCAATTCCCTCTACTCCATCTAGATTTACCTGAACCTCCGTGGGACGGCCTCTCTTCAGCACATTATAGAATAAAAGTGCATTCCCTCCTGTATTCTTCCAACTACATCCTACCTCCTGTATCCATTGTTTTTTCATTCTCGTAATAAACTCTGCAATGTCCTCAGATAGCTTAATACTTTCTGCCATGAGAGCTCCAATATCTGGTGTATCTGGATGTCAGCCGCAGAGCATCCCAAACATGCTGGCATACATTATTAAAGGAAGATCCATCAAACTGTGTATTTGTCAGCGTAACTTTTGAGGAAGTCCTGCTCTCATAAATATTGTATCGCCCAGAGCAAGATTTGCTCCAGCAGTATGTTTTTCAAAACTTCCTATCCGTTTTCCTGCACCTTCAGACAGTGGGGGCAGTGCTCTCTTTAAATTTTCTTTGTCCATCTGTGGCCAAGGCATCGATGTTGGTGCTTGTCCTCCCTTAAAAATGAGAGGCAGTTGGGTGATAGGCGAGGAGCCTGTTAACCTACAACTTAACCTCGGGTCTGGACTGTTACTGCATATCACTTCGGTCGGTTTGTCTTCAGCATATATCGCCCAAACTGCAAGACACTCTTGCTGTATGGATAATCCCAACCCGGGGCACCCTGTCCCTGTTGTATATAGTCTTCTGCTATAGCCAAATAATAGGTTTGAAAAGACCCCTATCGGGGGCCATGATTTTCTCCCCTCTTTTTCAGTCTATTCTGCTAATTCATCTGAAAAAGGTTGGCAAAAATACCTGCCCTCATCATCCCAATCCTCAACTGCTGCCTCAGCTCCTGTTTCCCTTATTGTTTCCTCTAAATATCTATCATATCGCAACCTTTCTACATCTTCTTCTTTCTCTCTTTCTTCCAACATCCACTCTCCTGCTGCTTCTCTCAATGTATTTGTAGATGTATCTCCTAATTTAAAAATAACCTGCCCCGTAGTCCATTGCCCTCGAAGAGGGTCAGCATTCTCAAATCTGTTGGTCCGTTCTCCAGTGCTTTGCACCCTTGGTGTCGCTCCTCCATTTCTTCTCTGTTCGTGCTCTGCCCGAGGAGCTGTCAGGACTAGGCTAAATGTTCTCTCCACCTCCTTCACATCTGTCCCACCTTCCTCAGATACGACCCGTACTGAATCTTGATATCCAGCCGCTGACCAAATAGGGTAGAGACCATACGGGTGGGGTTCCTCTGGAGCCCCTTCTGTAAATATTTCTTGTGCTTGTATCCCTGTCCTTTATAACATTGTCGATTGTATTTGTCTTTGTATTGCAGAAAAACCTCCATAATGACAAAATAGCTTCCCTCTTCTTTCTAATTTTCTTCTGATATTTGGATTTTATGTAAGTCAATGTATGTTCAAATATGTCCCTATCAAATGTCCCTTCCTTAGGCCACGACTGAGCATGGTCTTTGGTATCTCTATACCATTGTTTACAATATTTCTGTATTTTCTTCTTGTCAGACAAAATGTTTTTATCATATGTTCCAGGGGAGCATCCATGAATTTCCCCAGGACATTCGCTTCCTTTATGTCTATATAGTCTTTATTACCACCCTCTCCTTATGTCCTTTCTCTCCTCTGTATGTGTTCTTTTGTCAATTTCGCTAACATATAGCACTTCTTCTATCTCAATGTCAAGTGTGGGTGCATTTATAAGGGACAAAATAGATTGATACCTAACACAATACACGTTACACCCTATTGTGAATGAGAATTATCAGCAGTGGCACTTGGGGACATAACTTCCCTTTCTTCATTTAAAACCCCAGACTCATATAAATCTGTGAAAAATCCATCTGGGAGGGCTTCTAATACAATAAACCGAGGACTGTCACACGGACATGGGAGTTTGCCATGGGCCAATTGAAATGCTAAAACTAGATCGCGGGTATCTGCTTCCTGCCACAGGGAATTATCAATCTCACTCATGAGTGTTTTTTATTTATCTCCACTAATCTTGATGTCATCTAATTTTAATTCTCCAGTTTTATTTGCACTGAAGTTTCCCTCCTCCCAGGACACTTCAGGTTTTTCTATTGGGATATCAAAAATATGACAAAGATCTCACACTCTCTCTTCTTCACTTATTTCAGATTTTATAACCACGGGCAAGAATCCTTGCCTTTTCTTTACAGTTTCCCGCTATTATTATGCAAAATCACATTCTTTTTATCATCCTTAGTACACATTGTTAACATCACATATTTTAGTCATTACACTTTTCACGTTTTCAACAATAGGTCTAACTGTGCTCCGGGTAAAGTCAATGGACACCGACCACTTGGTCGTCCCTTTGCCTCCTGTCAGACTTTACACATTAATTGATTCACTCCACTCTGTACTCTCACCTTCCGGACCTATTCGGGACACCTAATGGACACTAACTGTCCCTTCCAGGAACTATTTCCTATGTTATTTACTATTACACACCTACATCATCCAGGAGCTATTCTCCTAGGTTATCCACTATCACACCTAGTGTGTCTTCCAGGAGCTATTCTCCTAGGTTATCCACTAATACACATAGGCGGTCATTACAACATTGGCGGTAAAATCCGCTTACCGCCGTGCAGAAGACCGCCGACACACCGCCGCAGCCGCGGAAATCCGCCACAGCTATTATGACCCACAGCACGGAATCCGCCAAAATTCAGACACCCACACAAATCCGCCACACTAAAGGTCAGTGACAAACTGGCGAAAACAAATCCTCCACTGTCACGCCAACAGAAATACGCCCACTCTATCACGACACACAAATCCACGCGGCGGTCTTTCAACCGCGGTAATCCATTGGCGGTACACACCGCCGCGCTCAAAATACACACACATATACAAAACACTACCACATTGGACAAATCGAAATACACACACCTGATACACATACACACACCACTCCCACACACCCAATACAATATAAAACACACACCCACATCACCCACAAACCCTTACGACAACATTACCGAGAGAAGGCCAGAGAGAGACACTACAATCCACAACCAAGCATCCACAGGCACAAAATACTATAACCAACAGAACTTCCAAGCACCTCATTCAACACACCACTACATATCAGAACACCTATCACCACACACACCACCCCACACATCACCCACACCACCCCATGGCACGGCAAAGACACCCTAGGTTCTCTGAGGAGGAGCTCAGGATCATGGTGGAGGAAATTGTCCGGGTAGAGCCACAGCAATTCGGAGCACAGGTGCAGCACACCTCCATAGCTAGGAAGATGGAGCTATGGCAAAGAATAGTGGACAGGGTCAACGCAGTGGGACAGCACCCAAGAAGTAGGGATGACATCAGGAAGAGGTGGAACGACCTACGGGGGAAGGTGCGTTCCGTGGTCTCAAGACACCACCTTGCGGTTCAGCGGACTGGCGGCGGACCCCCACCTCCTCCCCCACAACTAACAACATGGGAGGAGCAAGTCTTGGCGATTCTGCATCCTGAGGGCCTCGCAGGAGTAGATGGAGGAATGGACTCTGGTAAGGCAACACTTTACTATTACATCCCCCACCATACCTGCATGCCATCACATACCCCCACCCTCACCCTCACCCCATCACTCCAACTCCTCACAAATGTCCCAATATCACAAAGCACCAAGCCCTACATGCAACAACAAAGCATGGACACCCAGCACCAAAGCATGGCCACTGCACATACCCATACACCCCCTAAACCATCATCACACAAGGTCCCACACAGGAATGCAAGCACTAGGGTACACGGTCACCCACCCATTGCACACCATGACACACACAGATGTAATAAACATTCTTTTATACCCCTGCAGGACCCCTACCCAACGTCACCGGACAGGAGGGTCCACACATGTTCACACCACCAACAGAAGAGGCCCACAGTGATGACAGCACCTCTGTCCAACTGTATCTAGATGACCAGCCCGGCCAATCGGGGACCTCTGGACAGTCGGTTCCCCTCACACAGTCACAGGCCACTACAGAGCTTCCTCCATCTGGAAACACCAGCACAGCACCCACCCAGCAGGCCCATACCTCTGTCCCCAAGACACGTCAAGCATCAGTGTGTCCACCACTACAGGGAACCCAGGCTAACCCACCACCCCAACAACAACAGGGACCTGGGGGCAGTGGTAGTGGGGACACGGTCCAGGGGACGGAGGCCCAGGAACACAGGGGAACTAGGAGGGCTGTTGTGCAACAGGGGGAGGACAGGCCAAGGGAACCCACTCTCCACGAGGCCCTCTCCTCCATCATGGCAGCCTACCACCACTCCCAGAAGACGATGGCAACGGTACTGGCCAAGTTTCAGGAGACCCAGCGCCTGCAGGAGGCATAATATTTGGGCTTCAGGGAGAAACTCCGAACCATCAATTCCACCCGGGGCACCATCGTAGGGGTGCTGAAGGAAGTCCTCAACACCAGGAGGGACACTGTGGCACAACAAGGGGCCCCTGATACTAGCCTGGACGATGAACTGCCCACCATCTCCGCCGGCGCTAGTGGACAGGATGCCCCGCCACAGGACCACCACACCAGCACCCCACCCCCTTTAGAGGGAGAACCACCCTGCAAACGGTCCCTGAGATCCAGGACAAAGACAGAGAACGATCCCAAGACCCCCGCCAAGAAATGAGACCACCCTGGATGTCATCTTTCTGTCCCACTTTGTCACCCTGTCCATCCTTAAACTGCCCCAGCTCCACTTCCTATGCCCATTTGGGCAATGCACCTGTGAGACTAATAGACTGGACTCTGCCATGGACATTCCTCCACCATCCCCCCTCACCATTTTACAACCCCCTCCAATATTGAGCACTTAAATAAACACCCTTGAAGCACAAAACAATCTGGAGTCAGTCTGTGATTTTGAAATTGTGTATTAGCAATTACAGTGACAAAATGCTCTTTCAATTGTAATGCCAACATACCTAAGTCACACAGCTCTAGTCCATGAGGAAACAAAGCAGATGTCACACAGTGAGACCCACATCTGTGAAATCGTAAGGGAAAGTGACAACTCAGTGACAATACACTGGGTGAAAAGGACAGACAGTAGAGAGGTAGTAGTGTTAAAGTACATGTAGTAGGCAGGTCTGTACTCTTACCTGTGTCTCACTGGAAATATTGCAGGATCACCGAGTTCCTGTTGTCCATGTCCTCTTCTTCTGCTTTCTCGTCTTCACTGTCCACAGGCTCCACAGCTGCAACAACACCGCGATCTGGACCATCATCCTGCAGAAAAGGCACCTGTTGTGGCAAAGCTAAGTTGTGAAGCATACAGCAGGCCACGATGATCTGGCACACCTTCTTTGGTGAGTAGAATAGGGATCCACCTGTCATATGGAGGCAACGGAACCTGGTCTTCAGGAGGCCGAAGGTCCGTTCTATAATCCGCCGAGTTCGCCCATGGGCCTCATTGTAGCGTTCCTCTGCCCTTGTCCTGGGATTCCTCACTGGGATCAGTAGCCATGACAGGTTGGGGTAACCAGAGTCACCTGCATATGGCGAGGGACAACTGTTAGACACACACTAACCTGTAGGGATATCCCCAGACCCAGACAACCATTCCCACTGTCTTGCTTCCACGTGCTCACCTAATAGCCACACCCGGTGCCTCTGGAGTTGACCCATCACATAAGGGATGCTGCTATTCCGCAGGATGTAGGCGTCATGCACTGAACCAGGGAACATGGCATTCACATGGGTGATGTACTGGTCTGCCAAACACACCATCTGCACATTCAGGGAATGATAACTCTTCTGGTTTCTGTACACCTGTTCACTCCTGCAGGGGGGGACCAAAGCCACATGTGTCCCATCAATGCCACCTATGATGTTGGGGATATGTCCCAGGGCATAGAAATCACCTTTCACTGTAGGCAAATCCTCCACCTTAGGGAAAACGATGTAGCTCCGCGTGTGTTTCAGCAGGGCAGACAACACTCTGGACAACACGTTGGAAAACATAGGCTGGGACATCCCTGATGCTATGGCCACTGTTGTTTGAAATGACCCACTTGCAAGGAAATGGAGTACTGACAGCACCTGCACTTGAGGGAGGGATTCCTGTGGGAATGGCGGATAGCTGACATCAGGTCTGTCTCCAGCTGGGTACACAGTTCATGGATGATGCCACCATCTCCTCACATGTCCCAGCGGACGGTGCCTATGAATGACAACAGCGAGCACAGAGTCAACCAACTTAGAGGTACGTACCCACAGCTTACACAGAACACGAATCATAATCCGAAAAGTGGCCTGTATGTGTGTTGAGGCTAGGCCTAGGTATGTGTGACGCAGTTAAAAATTAAGCCATGTGGGCCCCTGAAATGGCAGCTGCCTGACCTCTAAAGTGGGACAATGGGATGTGAGGTAACTGCGCTGGCGTTGTACACCATCGCGGAAGGCGGTCGAAGACCGCAGCGCAATACTGCATTGGTTAACATTGGACCCTAAGGGTCCCAGGAGCCAATGACGATGTACGCCGGTGGTGACGGTACGCACCGCCGCGAACGTGGCCGCCATTTTCTATCTGTTCAATCACTCGATACCTGATCTTAGACAGGAGAGGACCTACACTGCAAGTGCTGCTGTGACCTCGGTCTGGAAGAGACAATGGCTCGAGTGTCTGGGGAAAGGGCCCCTGTCTTCACATCGGAGGAGTTGGAGAAACTCGTGGATGGGGTCCTCCCCCAGTACACGCTACTCTACGGTCCTCCAGACAAACAGGTAAGTGCACTGGGAGCATGCTGTATGGGCTATGCCTGTGTGGAGTGGGGTGGATAAAAGATGGGGGGGGAGATTGAGGCGTGCATGAAACGACGATGAATGCATGTGCCACATGGCAAGGGTAGGGATGGGGCCAATGACTGTGATGGTGCAGTTGGTAATAAAATTTATCTTCCCCCTGTACAATTCATGTAGGTCAGCGCCCACCAGAAAAAAGATATTTGGCGTGCCATTGCCAAGGACGTCCGGACCCTGGGGGTCTACCACAGAAGGAGCACCCACTGCTGGAAAAGATGGGAGGACATTCGCCGCTGGAGCAAGAAGAAGGCAGAGGCTCAGCTGGGGATGGCCTCCCAACGTGGGAGGGGTGCCCGTCACACCATGACCCCCCTGATGTTCAGGATCCTGGCGGTGGCGTACCCGAAGTTGGATGGGCGCTTGAGGGCATCACAGCAGCCACAAGGGGGTGAGTACACTCTCATCCTGCTGATTTTGCACGCAGTGGAGGTGTCTGGGTGGGGGAGGTGGGCTGTGGGTTTCCCTAGGCCAGGGCGAGTTTAGTAGGCAAGGTCCCTCTGTAACGCAACAACGAAGCAGGGTGTGAAACTAAGGATAAATGGCGCTACGGGTAATGAACTAACCCTAGTAAATGGCAGGGAACCTCAATAGGGAAACACCCTACCCTCAGAGGAAAAACACCTCTAACTACAAAATTAAATATAGTGAGGGTCCCTTCTAGATATATATAAAAACAAAAGAAAACACAAAGTCACGAATATAAAGTGAACACTTCACAAAAAACTTTCAACTTCAATATTTCCTCTCCCGCCCCTCCTAGTTTTTTTGTTGTGGATAGCAACCCTCTGTTTTGGGTATTTTTGCCTTGTCTCATCCTCCTTAATTCTAATAAAAAACTGTTTCCACTTGATATCTCTGGAGCAGAGGTGTTCGCTACCTCTTCCACTTCGCTATCACTAGTTAGTGAGGTGCTAATCGATGTTGAATCTGAACATTTTGACACATTTGAAGTACCAGAAGGACCACTATTACGGAATAAGTAATCATACTTATTAGCAAATGTAAAAATTCTACCAGTCATATAGTCTTTCTCGTCCCGCTTAAGTTTGCGCGCTTTCCTTTGCATTATATCATCTTGATATTTCTTCAAAACCTCCTCTAGAATTTTATAGTTCTTTTCGGTGGCTTCTTTCAGATTCAAATTCTCAATTTCTTTTTCTAAGCTACTAATTTCAGCTTGAAATTGACTAATTTTTCTCTCTGAATTCATGATCAAAATATCCATCAATTTATATAAACTATCTAGAGAGAAAAATTTGTCAATTTCAAGCTGAAATTAGTAGCTTAGAAAAAGAAATTGAGAATTTGAATCTGAAAGAAGCCACCGAAAAGAACTATAAAATTCTAGAGGAGGTTTTGAAGAAATATCAAGATGATATAATGCAAAGGAAAGCGCGAACTTAAGCGGGACGAGAAAGACTATATGACTCCTTCAGCTACCCGTCCCAGTGTCTCCAAAAAACATTTCCTGTCCAACCTTGACCTCTTTCCCACACCTCCCCCACCCCGTCCGTCTCCTAGGTCCCGACTCTCCAGGTCCCAATCTAGAACCTCAGCCACAACATCTCCTGTAGTCACCGGAATCTGGAGTGCACCGGCCACCAGGGCAGCCAGTGTGGCACGGAGCCACAGCACGGACAGTCCCCCACCTGTCAAGCATCAGAAGTTGGCCAGTGCCCGGCAGGAAAGGGGGAAGACTCCAGCCACCAAAGCCGCTCCCAGGGGTCCCGGTGGGAGTGTGGAGTCAGCTGCGAAACCTTCCAAGGTGGGGAAGGGCCACAAGAAACCCGGCACGGCGGAGAAGACCGCCATCATCCCCGCTGCCCAGGAGGCCACCGCCAGCGCCTGCCCTGCTTCCCAGGAGGCCACCGCCATCATCTCCGCTGCCCAGGAGGCCACCGCCATCATCCCTGCTGCCCAGGAGGCCACCACCATCATCCCCGCTGCCAAGGAGGCCACCGGCATCATCCCGCTGCCTAGGAGGCCACCGCCAGCACCTGCCCTGCTGCCCAGGAGGCCAGCGCCATCATCCCCGCTGCCCAGGAGGCCACCGCCATCATCCCCGCTGCCCAGGAGGCCAGCACTTGCCCTGCTGCCCAGGAGGCCACCGCCATCATCCCCGCTGCCCTGGAGGCCACCACCAGCACTTGCCCTGCTGCCCAGGAAGCCACCGCCATCATCCCCGCTGGGCTAGAGAGGACCGCCAGCACAAGACCTGCTGAGCTAGAGAGGACCGCCAGCACAAGCCCCGCTGGGCTAGAGAGGACCGCCAGCACAAGCCCCGCTGGGCTAGAGAGGACCGCCAGCACAAGCCCCGCTGAGCGAGAGAGGACCACCAGCACAAGGCCCGCTGGGCTAGAGAGGAACGCCAGCACAAGCCCCACTGGGCTAGAGAGGACCGCCAGCACAAGCCCCGCTGAGCTAGAGAGGACCGCCAGCACAAGCCCCGCTGGGCTAGAGAGGACCGCCAGCAGATGAGTCATTGCAGAGGAACCCGCCGCCACAAGCACCGCTGAACAGGGCACCGCCGCCTCAAGCACCGCTGAACAGGGCACCGCCACTACAAGCACCGCTGAACAGGGCACTGCCGCCACAAGCACCGCTGAACAGGGCACCGCCGCCTCAAGCACCGCTGAACAGGGCACCGCCACCTCAAACACCGCTGAACAGGGTACCGCCGCTGCAAGCACCGCTGAACAGGGCACCGCCGCTACAAGCACCGCTGAACAGGGCACCACCGCCTCAAGCACCGCTGAACAGGGCACCCCCGCCACAAGCACTGCTGGCCCATGAGCACCAAGGGCATTGACGCTACTGAGTCGTCACGAGCAGGATGAAGCACTCTGGGCACCATGCCCCCTCCAGAACCAGTGGAGACTGTCATCCACTACCTCTGTCCTTAGCAGGATGAAGCACTCTGGGCACAATGCCCACTCCAGAACCAGTGGAGACTGTCATCCACTACCTCTGTCCTTAGCAGGATGAAGCACTCTGGGCACAATGCCCCCTCCAGAACCAGTGGAGACTGTTATCCACTTGAGAGACTGTGGCTTTGCACTCCCCAGGATGGAACAGTGGGCAACCCACCCACTGTAGAGACTTGAGAGACTGTGGCTTTGCACTCCCCAGGATATAGCAGTGGGCAACCCACCCACTGTAGAGACTTGAGAGACTGTGGCTTTGCACTCCCCAGGATGGAACAGTGGGCAAACCACCCACTGTAGAGACTTGAGAGACTGTGGCTTTGCACTCCCCAGGATATAGCAGTGGGCAACCCACCCACTGTAGAGACTTGAGAGACTGTGGCTTTGCACTCCCAAGATGGAACAGTGGGCATGTGGCCCTCTCGTGGATTTGGCGTCTTGCACTCAACCGGCTGAGGTGCATCCCCTTTCCCACCCCCTGAGGTGCCTGTTTTTTTGCTCTCTGATGCCCCTGCAGTGTTTTCTCCGTCATGGTCGGGGATCTTGTGTGGGCCTCGCCCATACCGTGTGGGCCCAGTGTTCCACAGACTTCATTGGAGCACTACCTGGACTGCTAAGCTTGGTGTATATTTTGTTTAAAGTGTATATATATATTTTTGCGTACTTGATTTTAATATATTACAAGGGTTACACTCATTTTCTTTTGTCTTTGCATTCTTCCAGGGGGGTTGCGGGGTGTAACTGTAATGTATCATGCTGTATTGGTGTGTGTGTTGTAGTGGGTGAGGGTGGGGGTGGGGGTGTTGCGTGTGTGTGTGTCCCTGTTTTTTCCTCCCCCTGTGTCATAGGAGCAGTACTCACCGTTGTCTTCACCGCCAGCGTTCGTGCTCCTTGTAGAGGAGCAAGAAGATAAGGGCTGGCAGGATCTGCAGCTCTGGTTCCATGGCGTCCGGATTCCTCGTGGGGTGTGTAGAGATGAGCGATTTCCCTTCGAAGTCCTGTATCCACCATGTTTTTGTCCACGGTGAATCCGCCTCAGAAAAGGTGGTGGATTGGTAGGTTGTGATACTGTGGGCGGTACTTTGTCTTCCGCCTGTCTGTTGGCGGTGACCGCCACGCTGTTTGTTTGTACCGCTGTGGCGGTCGGAGTGTTAAAGTGGCTGTCTTTGTTGGCGGTTTCCGCCACGGTCGTAATTCCAATTTTTTTACCGCCGCTTTAACACCGTCCACCAGGGTTGTAATGACCACCATAGTGTGTCTTCTAGGAGCTATTCTCCTAGGTTATCCACATATACACCTAGTGTGTCTTTCAGGAGCTATTCTCCTAGGTTATACACAAAAACACCTAATGTGTCTTCCAGGAGCTATTCTCCTAGGTTATCCGCTAATATACCTAGTGTGTCTTTCAGGAGCTATTCTCCTAGGTTATCCACAAATACACCTAGTGTGTCTTCCAGGAGCTATTCTCCTAGGTTATCCACAAATACACCTAGTGTGTCTTCCAGGAGATACTCTCCTAGGTTATCCGCTAATACACCTAGTATGTCTTCCAGCCTGGCCGGGATATCACATTTCATTTCTACATCAACATTATATTTTAAAAAAACACACAAATCCTGCATGCAATTACTTCCCCATACTACAATTACCACAGAATTATGCACTTTTAACTATCAGAGTTCGACAGCAGCCTCTGGAATCCCGCCCATCCGCTTGAACAGACAGGTGTAATCCTCACATGGTTTGCGCGCAATGTTCTATTCAAGCGTCACCAGCGGTGGTTCCTTCAGCTGCGTCTAGTGACTTGAGGAAGTAGTGGGCTCCTGGCTGGCTCTACAAAATGTAGTCGAGTTTTTGTCAGAAATAAAGAAGTGACACAATTCTAATAATAATTGAGTATATTTATAAGTAAATAAAATACGGCCAGAAGTACAGCACAGTTCTGCAACTGAAACCACACTCAACTCAGCTCTTACAAACAGCGTTTTTTATACAGTTGGTGGGCACCCAAGTTCCACCTCCTTCATACCTTTACAATTAACACAAGACCATAATTCTTTAAACACTATCTGACTACTTGTTACAAAACTACAGTTATAACAGATTTAATACATATATCTTTCTACATACATAGTAACTTTCTATCCTACCCTTTGAACTCTATCAATATGTCCTCCCTACACATCTACTAGCCTTTGAGGTTTTACGGTCTGCCTCCCACTTACTGCCAGCCTTGAAACACAAACATCTAGTGCCGTGTTGCCCTTTCAGCCTGTCACGATTTACCCCTTCTCCTAACCCTGGTATCAGAAAGTGGCTCAGACTCTCCTTTGTTTATGCGTCCTTCTAAATTATCTATGGCATGCGAAGTCGGTCTATGACTGCTTTTACCCTCCACCTAGCCTCTCTCCTCATTCTCCTTTCTGTCCCTACATCTCTGTGACCGTTATATTCAAACCGAGGCCTATACTTTTCACATATTACATACACTTCTGCACATTTGTTTTCTATGTCGTGTGTTGACCAGAGTAGACCTTCTGTCGTTTTCTTGAGGCCTATTACAGATTGCAAAATAGCCTTTCTGAATTTATGAAAGGCTTTACCAGTCCCGTTTTAGGCAATTGAAATTTTAAGATTCCCTAAAATTGTGACTCCAAATAGGGAATCACAATTTTTGACTCCCTTAATATGAGCTTGCAAGTAGGGATTGCCTATTGCCGATTTCATAAGCATGTGTATCAGAAATTTCCTAAATGTGAAATAGGCATTTATGACATGCTATTATTATCAACTCCAAGTTGTTGGTAACCATGTGCAATCTTTAAAAATGCATTACAAATTTTAAAAGAGCCATGTAGCACACACATATCACACTTCACATGTGCACAATTAATGTGTGGGGTCCATCAAAGGGGCCTTAGGCCCTCAGCACCCTTAATAGCAATTTCCTAATAGCGATTGCAACTCTGAATCTCTATTAAGGAGTCGTCATTTTGTAACATTCCACTTTGCTTTTCCTAAATTGCAATTACCTAAAGGTAGGAAATGCAAAATGGACCTTTAATACCTCTGGCCACATGTTTCTTGGTTACTGTGGTGTACTCTAGAGGCTGTTCTGAGCAGTATAGTCAACATACTATGATATTCATGGCACTGAGAAACTCACCCCATAATGCTTTGAAGGGCATTCTTTTTACAAATACTTTTTGCTCATAACTCAGCCTGTGGTAGTCCTAGGGCAATTGGACCACCTTCAAAAACGTCCACCAGAATATGCTCTTTCTGTCTAGATCATCTCTGGGTCACGACACTAGGTTAGTGAGGACCCCAAAATAATAACCCATCGCAACATTCAGGCGGTTACCGCCGAATGGCCGCTCCGCGGTCAGGAGACCGCGGCGGCCATTCTGGCTTTCCCGCTGGGCCGGCGGGCGACCGCCAAAAGGCCGCCCGCCGGCCCAGCGGGAAAGCCCCTGCAACGACGAAGCCGGCTCCGAATGGAGCTGGCGGAGTTGCAGGGGTGCGACGGGTGCAGTGGCACCCATCGCAATTTTCAAAATCTGTATGGGGCCCTGTTAGGGGGCCCCTGCACTGCCCATGCCAGTGGCATGGGCAGTGCAGGGGCCCCCAGGGGCCCGACGACACCCGTTCCCGCCATCCTGGTTCTGGCGGTGAAAACCGCCAGAAACAGGCTGGCGGGAAGGGGGTCGGAATCCCCATGGCGGCGGAGGATTCCCTGGGCCAGGGGAAAACCGGCGGGAAACCGCCGGTTCCCCTTTTCTGACCGCGGCGAATAGCCCTGGAAGCACCGCCAGCCTGTTGGCGGTGCTTCCGCTGCCCTCCGCCCTGGTGGCCAGAGACCGCCAGGGTTGGAATGAGGGCCTCAGTGTATTTTTAAGCTTTCTTATGGCTGAAGGTTTTGTTTTACACTTGGGAGTAGTTTGTGTTTTAAGAGCCTTGTTAGCTCTTTAGTTATAGCACGGGCCACTGGAATTATGTGGCTGAAAAGATCAAAATATGCTGCAGCATTTACCAGTTTAGGTGGCAAAAAAGTCCAGGTATGCATTTACAACGCCAAAAGCTCCAACTCAAGTAAATGTGAGACCTATTGCATTGCAAATGCTTGTTCTCTGGGAGGGTTGCAGCGGAGATTTGGCTACTCCCTTTAGCATCACAATGTTGATCTATATGTGATCATGTTAACATTATATTGTATGAGTTGATAAAATAATTGTGCATTTAGAAGTCTCTATTGAGGTGCATTTAATGTAGACTATGATTCTAATGTGTGTGGTATAATCATATAGATTGACTTTTAATCGTTGATTTTGATTTCATATGTTTCTTTATGAAATTAGAGGATAGTTATTATTGGAACAATATTATAGATGTGCATTAAATGTTATAAGCTAATGTTGAAAAATGTAGTTCACCATTATATTTACTGACATGTATTGACAAATTTTTCACCTTTGAAATTTACTATCATATGAGTCAGACAAGATTTATTAATGATGAGTTTATAAATTAAACATTTACATGTGTTTGCTTAACATGAATAAAGCATGCTATTTTAATTCTGCTTTCGTTTAGTTGTTTTAAGGCCTGTTAGGCATCCAGCCTCATAAAATGTGGGACAGTTGTCTTCTTTTTGCTCACATGACACTTTTTTCCAGATGGAGTTCACATGAAATGTTAGTTTGGAAATAGATGTGCTATTGTTTTAGTCATAGAGAGCCTAATAAATTGACCATGAAGCTGGTACATCGAAAAGCAAATAATGTGAAGACTAGCTCTAATCAGGATGTTGCAAAGTCATACAGGACACCAAGGACAGATACCTTCCCCAGGCGGTCTTGAGAACTTCCAACCATGTTTCATATGCATGTCGTATGATGTGAAAGAATTAGACAATGGAATCTTCTGATCTATATGGCGTTACCAATGAACAAATCATCATTCACTTTGGACTTTAATATCTCATTTTCAGTTAGAATGAGTAAGAGAGATCCCATGGACATTTGAGAGGTACAAACCTCTTTACCCTTGCTCCACACTTCCCCAATTGCTTGCTGAGAGGACTTAGATTTCTTTGACCCATGAGAAAACTCTTGACTGAGCTTCTTCTTTTTTTTTTTAATAATGCTTCATTGAATAAGTTAGTATACACTAGTACAATAGAATAGATACATTGTAACTAAAAGAAAAAAAATGATCATAATCATAAAGATAATTATACCTATAAAAACAATTTGTATACACAACCAGACTATAATATTGTAACATAGAATAATAGCATTGTTTTTTAATGTTTTAGTAAAGAAAGAAAGAGAAGAGAGAAAGGAAAGAAAAGAAAAATTGAAACAATGCAAATTAAAAATCACATATTTACAATAAAGCAACCATTAAGTATTAACAGTAGTATGAAAGGTCTTGTGTTGCGAAAGGAAAGAGGTGAGAGGAAGCTAAAGCATGTCCCTTTTAATTAACAGTTGAGTAGTATTAGCATTTGCTCGATCCATTCTGTGATTATAACAGATCAGATTCCACCAAGCTACAACAGATATTTTCGTGGTATCTTTCCAATTAGAAGTTATAATTTGCAGGGCACTAGCGATGACCAAATCAGCCAATTTACCAAGCAGTGGTTGGGAATACCAAATGGATGAAGTACTACCCAAAATAAAATGTAATATATTGAAAGGTACATTGATGGAGAAAATCTGATTAACTTTATCCCAAACTTGTTCCCAAAAAGTATGAACTGCAGGGCACTTAAAAAACATGTGCATATAATGGCTGTTTTCTTTAGAGCACGACCAACACTTGCTATCTGTAGTAAGTTTAAATTTATAAAGATCTACAGGAGTATAGTACAACCTATTATAAAAGTAAAATAACGTTTGGGTTGTAGATGATGAACGGGATGATTTATGGAGTTTTGACCATATTTTTTTCCTTGTAGATATAGGAATGTTTTGATTTAAATCCTGCTCCCATGCTAATTCTATTTTAGACTTGGTCTCGCAAGACTGGTATGTGTAAGGGTTCTGTATATAAAGGACGCTGGGACTTGTGAGAAAAAATTAAGAGGTTGGGAAATAGGCTGTGTAGAAGAGGGAGCCTCCAAAGATTGAGACAACAAGCTATAGAGGATAGCAAAGAGAGTTTGGTATTGCACAGCGTAATAAGTGGAGATATGAAATGTCCATTGAATATCTTGAAATTCAAGTACAGCATTATCTAGAATTAAATGATCTAAAGTTATAATGCCTTTGTGCATCCACTCTCTCCAAACTAAAATTCTATTATGAAATGTAATATCATTATTGTACCATATAGGAGTTTGCCTAAGGTTCTCATATGAGGAGTGAGAGGCAAGAAGTAATGGCCTGGCAATAGATATAGAATGAGTTATTATCGGAGAGAAAAGAGATTTAGGACGTTTTGAAAGCCGAACTGCATCTCTAAATGTAAATGGTGTAATTTGTGAGTGTTCCAAATGACCCCATAGAGAGGTCCCTTTATGAAAAGTGGGAGAGAGGGACAACCATATTTGTTTTAAAACAAATGCAGGGTGATATCTTTTAAGGCATGGAAAATGTACACCTCCATTATCTCTAGGTTCCTGCAGTTTGACTAGAGTTATACCAGATTTACGTTTGTTCCATAAAAATTTCATAAATAATGCATTTATAGTTTTAAAAAAAACTAGAAGGAAGTTTAACTGGGAGCATAGATGAATAACAATTTAAAATGGGCAACAACATCGTTTTAATTGTGGCCAAACTTCCCCACCAAGTTAAATAAAGAGGATACCATCTGTCAAGTAATTTCAAAATCTTTGACTCTACCTCTTTGAGATTAGTTTGAATAGTGTCTTTAAGAGAGATGAAATAGGATATGCCCAGGCATTTGATATGCTTAGAGTTCCACGTAAAACCAGTATCTTTAAACAAGTCTGGTAGACAATAAGCATCTAATGGCAAAACATCTGATTTGTCTACATTAAGCTGATAACCTGAGACACTTGAGTAGTCTTGTAATAAGTTAAAAAATTCCGTAATAGTCTTTTGAGGATTAGAGGTAAAAAGTAAAATGTCGTCAGCATAAACTGTGAATTTAATCTCAGTGTCTTTATGCTTAAAACCATAAAAATCAGATGACCTATGTATTTTCTCTAGAAGGGGCTCAAGTGCTAATATAAATAACAGAGGTGATAGAGGACAACCTTGTCTAGTACCTCTGTGCAGGGGGAAGTAATGGGATTGTTTACCATTAACTAAAATTGATGTAGAGGGTGAAGAGTATAAAATTCTAATAAGTTTAATAATATGAGGACTAAAACCATGCCATTTTAATGCTCCAAACATAAAATCCCAACAAACTCGATCAAAGGCTTTTTCAGCATCTAGAGTTATGGCAGCTATAGGATCCCTGGACTTAGAGGCAAGATGGATAATGTTGAGAAAAGTTCTAGAATTATCTGATATGTATCGCCCCTTAACAAAACCTGACTGATGCATGTCTATTAAGTCTGGGATAAAATGATTAATCCGTAAGGCCAGGACTTTTGCAAAGATTTTACAGTCAACATTAATAAGGGATGTAGGTCTGTAATTACCACATTTGGATAAGTCCTTATCCTTTTTAGGAATCAAACACAACATAGCTTCAGAAAAAGTGCCCTTTGCTTGATCTTTTTATATGAAATATTGTATAAGTGTTAATAGCTTTGGAACTAAAATAGATGCCAAAATGTAGTAAAATACTATTGAAAACCAATCTGGGCCAGGAGCCTTATCTTTAGGAAGCTTGGTAATGGCATTTTAAATTTCTGTTTCAGATAGGTCATAGTCTAATAGTGACAAATCTACTTTTTGTTTCGTAGGAATAGAGTGGAAGAAGGTATCTACTTCAGTCATATTAGGAGTATTTTTGGGAGTATATAATGTGGTATAATAGTCGGTAAAGCATTCTAGGATTTTTGAATCTTTAGTGTGTCTGTTTCCAAATGTGTCTGTGATAACAGTAATTTTAGACTTTTGTTTTTTGATCTTTAAATAATTTGCCAATAGCTTACCCGCTTTATTTTTCCCCCGTAAAATTTGGAATTTATTTTGAGTAGAGTTCCACATGCACTTTCAAAGGAATGCTTATTGTATTGTAATTTAGCATCAATCAACCTGGATAAGGTATCTGGTTTGCTAGATGAGAAATATTCATGCTCAAGACACTTTGGTGGTCATTACAACCCTGGCGGTCAGTGTTAAAGCGGCGGTAAAACCGCCAACAGGCCGGCGGTAAAAAAATTGAATTACGACTGTGGCGGAAACCGCCAACATAGACAGCCACTTTAACACTCCGACCGCCATGGCGGTACAAACAAACACCGCAGCGGTAACCGCCAACAGACAGGCGGAAGACAAGGTTCCGCCCACTGTATTACAACAGTCCAATCTGCCACCTTTTCCGGGGCGGATGCACCGCGAACAAAAACACGGCGGAAACAGGACTTGGAAGGGAAAACGCTCACCTCTACACACCCCACGAGGAACCTGGATGCCATGGAACCCGAACTCCGGATACTCCCTGCCTTTGTCTTCCTGCTCCTCTACCAGGAACATCAAAGACGGCGGTGAAGACCACGGTGAGTACTGCACCTACGACACAGGGGAGGGGGGAGGGAAAAAAAGTGGCACAAACACGCAACACGCAACACTCCCACCCTCACCCACTACAATACACATACAAGTACATGTTGATACATTACATATACAACCCCCAAGCCCCCCTGGAAGAACGCAAGGACAAAAGGAAATGAGTTGAACGTTTGTAATCTATTAAAATATAGTAATCAAAAATATACATATATATTTACACTATAAACAAATATATACACCAAGAATACAAGTCCAAGGTATTCCACCATTAAAGCCTGTGGACCACTGGGCCCACAATGCATGGGCGAGGCCCACACTCAATACCCCATCAAAATGGAGAGAACACTGCAGGGCCATCAGATAGAAATACAACAGGCACCTCAGGGGGAAGGGAAGGAGGGTCACCTCAGCGGGATGAGTGCACAACGCCAGATCCACGAGGGGGCTCCATGCCCATTGAGGTATCCTGGGGAGTGCAAAGCCACAGTCTCACAAGTCTTTACAGTGGGTGGTTTGCCCACTGCTGCATCCTGGGGAGTGCAAAGCCACAGTCTCACAAGTCTTTACAGTGGGTGGGTTGCCCACTGCTGCATCCTGGGGAGTGCAAAGCCACAGTCTCACAAGTCTTTACAGTGGGTGATTTGTCCACTGCTGCATCCTGGGGAGTGCAAAGCCACAGTCTTAAAAAAGTGGATAACAGTCTCCACTGGTTCTGGAGGGGGCTTGGTGCCCAGAGTGCTTCATCCTGCCAAGGACTGAGGTAGTGGATGTGAATCTCCACTGGTTCTGGAGGGGGCTTGGTGCCCAGAGTGCTTCATCCTGCCAAGGACTGAGGTAGTGGATTCCTTTCTCCACTGGTTCTGGAGGGGGCTTGGTGACCAGAGTGCTTCATCCTGCCAAGGACTGAGGTAGTGGATGCCTTTCTCCACTGGTTCTGGAGGGGGCTTGGTGCCCAGAGTGCTTCATCCTGCCAAGGGCTGAGGTAGTGGATGTGAATCTTCACTGGTTCTGGAGGGGGCTGGGTGCCCAGAGTGCTTCATCCTGCCAAGGACCGAGGTAGTGGATGTGAATCTCCACTGTTTCTGGAGGGGGCTTGGTGCCCAGAGTGCTTCATCCTGCTCGTGGCGGCCTCAGTAGGGGAGATTTTGGCGCTCATTGGCCTGCGGTGCTGGTGGCGGCGGTGTCCTGTTCAGCGGTGCTGGTGGCGGCGGTGTCCTGTGAAGCGGTGCTGGTGGCAGCGGTGTCCTTGGCAGCAGTGCTTGTGGTGGCGGTGTCCTTGACAGAGTGAGCGGTGCTTGTGGCGGCGGTGTCCTGTTCAGAGGTGCTGGTGGAGGCGGTGTCCTTGGCAGCGGTGCTGGTGGCGGCGGTGTCCTTGGCAGCGGTGCTTGTGGCGGTGGTGTCCTGTTCAGCGGTGCTGGTGGTGGCGGTGTCCTGTTCAGCGGTGCTGGTGGCGGCGGTGTCCTTGGCATCGGCGCTTGTGGCGGTGGTGTCCTCGGCACTGGTGCTTGTGGCAGCGGTGTCCTTGGCAGCGGTGCTTGTGGCGGCGGTGTCGTGTTCAGCAGTGCTGGTGGCGGCGGTGTCCTTCGCAGCGGTGCTGGTGGGGGCGGTGTCCTTGGCAGCGGTGCTTGTGGTGGCGGTGTACTTGGCAGAGTGAGCGGTGCTTGTGGCGGCAGTGTCCTGTTCAGAAGTGCTGGTGGAGGCGGTGTCCTTGGCAGCGGTGCTGGTGGCGGTGGTGTCCTTGGCAGCTGTGCTTGTGGCGGCGGTGTCCTGTTCAGCAGTGCTTGTGGTGGCGGTGTCCTGTTCAGAGGTGCTGGTGGCGGCGGTGTCCTTGGCAGCGGCGCTTTTGGCGGTGGTATCCTCGGCAGCGGTGCTTGTGGCAGCGGTGTCCTTGGCAGCGGTGCTTGTGGCGGCGGTGTCTGGTTCAGCAGTGCTGGTGGTGGTGGTGTCCTTGGCAGCGATGCTGGTGGCGGCGGTGTCCTTGGCAGCGGTGCTTGTGGCGGCGGTGTCCTGTTCAGTGGTGCTGGTGGCAGTCTTGTCCGCCGTGCAGGTTTTCTGCGACTTGCCTGTTTTTCTGTGCCCCTTCCCCACCTTGGATGGTGACGCAGCTGTCTTCCCACTCCCAACTGTGCTCCTGGGAGAGGCTTTGGTGGTAGATGTTTTGCCTCTCTCCCGCCGAGCAGTGGCCAACTTTTTGTGCTTTTGAGGTGGGGGACTGTCTGTGGTCTGGCTCCTTGGCACACTGGCTGCCCTGCTGCCTGGCGCACTCCAGAAGCCGGTTACTACTGGCACCACTGTTCCCGCAGATGTTGTGGCTGAGGTGCTGGGTTGGCACCTGGAAAGGTGGGCCCTAGGAGACTGAAGGGGTGGGGGAGGTGAGGGGACAAGGTAAAGGTTGGACAGGAAAAGTTTTTTAGACACACTGGGACGGGTAGATGGAGGGGGTTTGGGAGTGGAGGATGAGGTAGTGGTTGTAGGAGATGTACGTTTGCTGACTTTGGGTGAAGGTGCATGGGCTGGAGGCTGTCGTGATGGCTGTTGGGTGGGTGTGTGGCTGCGTTTCTGTATCTTGGGAGGTGGGTTCACAGACACACTGGGAGAGAACTCAGGGGATGTGTGAATGGTAGTGGGGGTGGTGAGTGCAAGTGAGCGGGGTGTGGTGGTGGGTGTGCTGGCAATGGAGGTAGTGGCTGAAGATGTAGTGCATGCAGGTGTGAGTGGAGACGAGACTGGGAGGGAGGAGGGAGACGAGGAGGAGGGGAACACAGTGGAGGCAGTGGATGTTGATATGTCTGCATGTGTATGATGCTTGCATGAGTGCCTGTGGGATGTGTGGTGCTTATGTTTGCCTTAGCTTCCCTTGTGTGTTGAGGTGCATGCATGCTGGTCTGATGGTGTGCTTGGGATAGGCTGAGGTACAGGTGTTTGGGTCTGGGTGGAGGAAGTTGAGGGGGGAGGCTGGACACAGGGACAATGGCTGCCATCAGTGCTGAGGCCAGAGTCTGAAAAGCTTGCTGTTGGGCTGCCTGACCAGAATGAATGCCCTCCAGGTATGCATTGGTCTGTTACAACTGCCTTTCTACACCCTGGATGGCTTCAAAATGGTAGACTGCCCAACAGTGAGGGACCTGAGGAGGTCAATGGCCTCCTCACTGAGAGCAGCAGGGCTGACAGAGGCAGGGGCTGAGGTGCCTGGGGTGCAGGAGATGCCCACACTCCTGGGTGAGCGGCTACGGGGCACACGCTGAGGGGCTGCTGGGAGGGCGGTGCTGGTGGGGGGGGTGGCGGCTGTACCTGTAGATGCGGGGGATACAGAGGGGCCCGCCACCGCAAGGGAGCTCCCATCAGAGGAGGAGTCCGTGTCGCTGGTTTCAGCTCCTGTCCCTGCCGTGGAGCTCCTCTCGCCCTCCGTCCACTGATGGCTTCTGACTCTGTTGTGTCGCCCTCCAGGGCCATGTGGGATGCAGCTCCCTCCTGCTCCGGTGCCACTGCTCCTCCGCCTGATGATGCTAATGCACACAAGAACAGGGAGACCACAAAAAGGGGGGGAAGACAGGAGAAAGACATGTTGAGTCCATGCAATACCGCTACCGTTGGCGGACACTACAGACACAGAAGCCCCCTGCACTACGCTGTGCACTTTGAGTTCCCTCATTAATCACAGGGACATGGGGTACAAGGCCTCTGCCCGATTGCTGCAGACATGGAAGTCACAGGAGCCTGACTAGGTGTTGTTGCCTCTGAACACAGGTGGGGTGGGGTGCCACACGGCCTGCCTTAAGAAGGGACCTTGCCTACTAAACTCGCCCTGGCCTAGGGGAACCCACAGCCCACCTCCCCCACCCAGACACCTACAATGCGCGCTGAATCAGCAGAATGAGAGTGTACTCACCCCCTTGTGGCTGCTGTGGTGCCCTCAAGCACCCATCTAACTCCGGATACGCCACCGCCAGGATCCGGAACATCAGGGGGGTCATGGTGCGTCGGGCACCCCTCCCACGTTGGTAGGCCACCCCCAGCTGGGCCTCCGCCGTCTTCTTGCTCCAGCGGCGATTGTCCTCCCATCTTTTACGGCAGTGGGTGCTCCATCTGTGGTGGACCCCCAGGGTCCGGACTTCCTTGGCGATGGCACGCCAAATAGCCTTCTTCTGGTGGGGGCTGACCTAAAGTAATAGTACAGGGTAAAAGCAGAAGATATAACCGTCCGCACCGTCACAGTCATTGGCCCGCATCCCTACCCTTGCCATGACGCACATGCACTCACTGTCATTTCATGCACGCCTCATTCTCCCCCCCTATCTTTCATCCACACCACTCCACACAGGCATTGCCCATTCGGCATGCTCACAGTGTACTTACCTGTTTGTCTGGAGGACAGTAAAGTAGCGTGTACTGGGGGAGGACCCCATCCACTAGTTTCTCCAACTCCTCCGTGCTGAAGGCAGGGGCCCTTTCCCCAGACACATGAGCCATTGTCTCTTCCAGACTGAGGTCACAGCAGCACTTGCAGTGTAGGTCCACTCCTGACGAAGATCAGGTATCAAGTGAGTGAACAGGCAGAAAATGGGGGTCACGTCGGCAGCGGTGAGTACCGTCACCGCCGGCGTACATTGTTATTGGCTCCTGGAACCCATAGGGTCCAATGTTAACCAATAGGATTGCGCCGCGGTCTTCGACCGCCTACCGCGACAGTGTACAACGCCAGCGCAGTTACATCATATCCCCTAGACCCACCTTACAGGTCAGGCAGCCGCCATTTCAGGGGGCCACATGGCATTAATTTTGACTGCGTCACACATATCTAGGCCTTGCATAAACACTAATACAGGCACATATCGATTTACAAAAATTATGGAATAAAGTTGTGCTTACGTACCTCAGTGTTGGTTGACTCTCTGCTCGCTGTTCTCCTCCATAGAGCACGTCCACTGGGGCAAGTGAGGAGATGGCGGCATCCTCCGGTGTACAGACCGCTGGTAGACCTGTCGACAATGGAGGAGCGACATGTAATTGTCACGTACAGACTTGATCGTACCATAATCCTGGAACTGTGTGCCCAGTTGGAGCCAGACCTGATGTCAGCTATCCGCCATCCCACAGGAATCCCCCCTCTAGTGCAGGTCCTGTCAGTACTAACTTTCCTGGCAAGTGGGTCTTTTCAAACAACAGCGGCCAATGCATCAAGGATGTCCCAGCCTATGTTCTCCAACGTGTTGTCCAGAGTGTTGTCTGCCCTGCTGAAACACATGTGCAGCTACATCGTGTTCCCTTAGGTGGAGGATTTGCCTACAGTGAAAGGTGACTTCTATGCCCTGGGACATATCCAGTACAACATAGGAGCCATTGATGGGACACATGTGGCATTGGTCACCCCTGCAGGAGTGAACAGCTGTACAGAAACCGGAAGAGTTACCATTCTATGAATGGGCAGATGGTGTGTTTGGCAGACCAGTACATCTCCCATGTGAACGCCAAGTTTCCTGGCTCAGTGCATGACGCTTACATTCTGCGGAATAGCAGCATCCCTTTTGTGATGGGGCAACTCCAGAGGCACCGTGTGTGGCTATTAGGTGAGGACATGGCACCAATACAGTGTGACTAGGTGTCTGGGTCTGGGGATGTCCCTAAGAGTTAGTGTAAATTAGCACTTGTATAGCGCACTACTCACCCGTTAGGGTCTCAAGGCGCTGTACTCATACCGCTATGGAACCCCTCCTGGCTTTTCCCTGTGAGGCGCCCACTCCTGAGCACCCCCAGGGTGAAGCCAGGCATCCAAGCGCTGTTGGGGCCGTTGTGGAGATTAAGCAAGCTATTGCCCAGAGTTGCAGAGTGGGACCCATGAATTAGATTAGGCACCGAGGCGAGAATTATCTGGTCAAGGGGAATTGAGCCCAAGACCTGCCGAAGCGGGACTTGAACCCTGATCTTGAGCCAGATCTCTGCTTCAGGGTCTGCCGCTCTAACCATTGAGCCACACTTCTCCAGTGTGTGTCTAACAGTTGTCCCTCGACATTTGCAGGTGACTCTGGCTACCCCAACCTGTCATGGCTACTGACCCCAGTGAGGAATCCCAGGACAAGGGCAGAGGAACGCCACAATGAGGCCCATGGGTGAACTAGGAGGATTATAGAAAGGACCTTCGGCCTCCTGAAGGCCAGGTTCAGGCGCCTTCACATGACAGGTGGTTCCCTATTCTACTCACCAAAGAAGGTGTGCCAGATCATCGTGGCCTGCTGTATGCTTCACAACTTGGCTTTGCGACGACAGGTGCCTTTTCTGCAGGAGGATGGTCCAGATGGAGGTGTTGTGGCAGCTGTGGAGCCTGTGGATAGTGAAGACGAGGAAGCAGAAGAAGAGGACATAGACAACAGGAACACGGTGATTCATCAATGCTTCCAGTGAGACACAGGTAAGAAGACAACACTGCCTGCTACATCTGATTTAATTCTTCTACCTCTCATTTGTCTGTCACTTTCACCCAGTGTATGGACCCTGATTTGTCACTTTCCCTTTCAATTTCACAGATGTGGGTCCCACTGTGTGACATCTGCTTTGTTTCCGCATGGAATAGAGCTGTGTGACATAGGTATGTTGACACTACATTGGATATGGCATTTTTCCACAGTTATTGCAAATACACATTTGTGAAAGCACAGACTGTCTCCAGATTGTTTTGTGATTTAAGGGTGTTTATTTAAGTGCAAAATAGTGGAGGGGGTTGTAAATTGGTCAGGGGTGGTGGAGGAATGTCAATGGCAGAGTCCAGTCTATTAGTCTCACAGGTGCATTGTCCAAAGGGGTATAGGAAGTGGAGCTAGGGTAGTTTGAGTATGGACAGGGTGACAAAGTGGGACAGAAGGATGACATTCAGGGTGGTCTCATTTCTTGGCGGGGGTCTTGGCATTGTTCTCTGTCTTTGTCCTGGATCTCAGGGACCGTTTGCAGGGTGGTTCTCCATCTGCAAGGGGTGGGGTGCTGGTGTCGTGGTCCTGTGGCGGTGTCTCCTGTCCACCAGTGCTGGCGTAGGTGGTGGGCAGTTCATAGTCCAGGCTAGTGTCAGGGGCCCCTTGTTGTGCCACAGTGTCCCTCCTGGTGTTGATGAGTTCCTTCAGTACCCCTACAATGGTGCCCAGGGTGGTGTTGATGGGTTTGAGTTCCTCCCTGAACCCCAAATACTGTTCCTCCTGCAGCCGCTGGGTCTCCTGAAACTTGGCCAGTACTGTTACCATCGTCTCCTGGGAATGGTGGTAGGCTCCCATGATGTTGGAGAGGGCCTCGTGGAGAGTGGGTTCCCTGGGCCTGTCCTCCCCCTGTCGCAGAGCAGCCCTCCCAGTTCCCCTGTGTTCCTGGGCCTCTGTCCCCTGATCCCTGTGCCCACTACCACTGCCCCCAGGTCCCTGGTGTTGTTGGGGTGGTGGGTTAGCCTGGGTTCCCTGTAGTGGTGGATACACTGCTGCTTGACGTGTCCTGGGGACAGAGGTATGGGCCCGCTGGGTGGGTGCTGTGCTGGTGTTTCCAGAGGGGGGAAGCTCCGATGGGCCGGGCTGGTCATCTAGATCCAGTTGGACAGAGCTGCTGTCATCACTGTGGGCCTCTTCTGTGGGTGGAGTGGACATGTCTGGACCCTCCTGTCCGGTGACGTTGGGTAGGGGTCCTGCAGGGGTGTAAAGACATGATTATTGCATCTGTATGTGCCATGGTGTGCAATGGGTGGGTGACCCTGTACCCCAGTGCTTGCATTCTTGTATGGGACCTTGTGTGATAATGGTTTGGGGGGTGTATGGGTATGTGCAGTGGCCATGCCTTGGTGATGGGTGTCCATGCTTTGTTGTTGCATGCAGGGCTTGGGTTTGGGATGTGTGGTTTGTGATAGTGGGACATGTGTGAGGAGTTGGAGTGATGGGGTGAGGGCGAGGGTTGGGGTATGTGATAGCATGCAGGTAGGGTGGGGGAAGAAGTAGTTAAGATTTGACTTACCAGAGTCCATTCCTCCAGCTACTCCTGCGAGGCCCTCACGATGCAGTATTGCCAAGATTTGCTCCTCCCATGTTGTTAGTTCTAGGGGAGGAGGTGGGGGTCCGCCGCCAGTCCTCTGAACTGCAATCTGGTGTCTTGAGACCACAGAATGCACCTTCCCCCGTAGGTCGTTCCATCTCTTCCTGATGTCATTCCTAGTTCTTGGGTGCTGTCCCACTGCGTTGACCCTGTCCACGATTCTGCGCCATAGCTCCATCTTCCAAGCTATGGTGGTGTGCTGCACCTGTGATCCAAATAGCTGTGGCTCTACTCGGATGATTTCCTCCACCATGACCCTGAGTTCCTCCTCAGAAAACCCGGGGTGTCTTTGCGGTGCCATGGGGTGGTGTGGGTTATGTGTGGGGTGGTGTGTGTTGTGATGTGTGGGGTGATATTTAGGGGTGTGTTGTGTGAGGTGCGTGGATGTTGTGTGAGTGATGGTGTTGAGTGCCTGTGGATGCTCGTGTTGTTTCTGGTGGTGTCTCTCTCTGGCCTTCTGTCGCAATTTTTGTCATAGGGGTTTGTGGGTGATGTGGGTGTGTGTTTTATATTGCATTGAGTGTGTGAGAGCGGTGTGTGTATGCGAATCAGGTGTGTGTATTTTGATTTGTCCAATGTGGATGTGTTTTGTAAGAGTGTGTGTATTTTGAGCGCAGCAGTGTGTACTGCCAATGGAATACCATGGTTGAAAGCCCGCGTGTGGATTCGTGGGACGTGATAGTGTGGGTGTATTCCTGTTGGCGTGACAGTGGAGGTTTTGGTATCGCCAGTTTATCACTGACCTTTGGTGTTTTGGGACTTGTGTGGGTGTCAAAATTTTGGCGGATTCCGAGCTGTGGGTCATAATAGCTGTGGTGGAATTCCACGGCTGAGGCGGTGTGTTGGTGGTCTTCTGCACGGTGGTAAGCGGCATTTACCGCCAATGTTGTAATGACCCCCTTTATTTGTGTGAGCAATTGAGAGGAAACTTTAGATTTCTCTTTCTTTTTAATGGCAACATAATCTATAATAAAGCCTCGAGCAGTAGCTTTAAATGCATCCCATATAAAGTTAATCTGAGTATCAGAAGGTAAATTGTGCATAAAAAATTCTTTGGAAAACATTGTAAATTGTTCAATAAATAAATGATCTTGCAATAAAGTGTTATTAAACCTCCAGCGATTAGAAAAGGAGGAATTTCCTGGAAGGTTCATATCAATTATTACTGGGGCGTGATCTGATAAAAGAATAGACCCAATGTCAGCATGTGAAATTGTTTGTATAACACTTTGTGTAGCAAATATATAATCTATTCTAGAATATGAGTGATGTACTGGAGAATAAAACGTGAATTCTAATACATCTGGGTGAGCAATTCTCCATACATCACGTAAACCTCTGGAGGAGACTGCTTGATAAATAGTTTTTTGCATTTTATTAGGGAGATAACGAGTTTGAGAGCGACGATCTACAAAAGGATCCATAAGTTGATTGCAATCACCTTCTACCACCAGATTTTCAGAGTTGCAAGATAGTAATAAAGAAGAAAGGTTAACCCAAAATTGAGGCTCTACTCCAGTTGGACCATAAGTATTGCAAATGGAAAACAGCATACCATTAATCTTAACTGTCAGTAAAATCCTTCTTCCTATATCATCCTTATTCTCCTCCACAACTTGTATTTGTAAAGATCTATGAAACAAAATTATTACCCCATTCTTATTATGAGCTGCAGAGGAACCAAAAACATGACCAACCCAATTTCTATTTAGACTGTTAAAGACCTGCTCTTTAAGATGGGTTTCTTGTACAAGAGCACTTGACAATTCAATTTAGAGAGATGTTGGAGCACTCTTTGGGCCAGATGTAGGTAGGTCCGAGATTGCGACTCGGAAATTGCGAGTCTGTCTGACTCGCAATTTCCGACTCGCAATCTCGGATGCAGAACGGTGTCTCAGACACCGTCTGCGACTCGCTATGGGGTTGCAAAGACCCACCTCATCAATATTAATGAGGTGGGTCGCATTTTGCGACCCCATAGAGAGTCCCTGCACTCACAGGGATGGTGGCCTGCTGAAGTCAGCAGACCTCCATATCTGTGACTGCTTTTTAAATAAAGCAAGTTTTTTTTTTCATTTTGCAGCCCGTTTTTCCTCAAAGGAAAACGAGTTGCAAAATGAAATAAATACCGAAACCATTTGGTTTAGTTTTTTCAGAGTAGGCAGTGGTCCATAGGACCACTGCCTGCTCTGAAAAAATATTTTTGTCGACATTCGCAAAGGGGAAGGGGTCCCATGGGGACCCCTTCCCTTTTGCGAATGAGTTACCACCAGTGTGACACTGGTGGTAACTGCGAGTTGCTTTGCGACCGCATTCGCGGTCACAAAGCAATTCTGAATTGCGATGCGAGTCGCAAATAGGAAGGGAACACCCCTTCCTATTTGCGAGTCGCAGTCCCAAATTGCGAGTGGGTACCGACCCGCAATTTGGGAATGAGCATCGCGTTAGGCTGTTTGCATGGCGCAACCTGCGAATTTCGCAGTTTGCACCATGCAAACGGCTACCTACTTCTGGTCCTTTGTTTCTTAACTGGATTACGTAAACCCTTAACATTCCATGAGATAATACGAAGACTGGTCATTTAACTAGTAGAAGACATTTAGACAACAGAACCTTACCGAAACCTAAGAGACAAACAACATGTGAATCATAGAAGAAGGTGAAAGAGAAAATGATGAACATATATCTAAGTGAGGTTATGTGTTTATGCCAATCTTGCATTGTAAGGCATAAAAAATAATAAAGGAAGAAAGAAAAGTAGAAAGAGAAAATACCAGAGAGAGAGAAAAAGAAAGAGGTAGCAAAAGCACCCCATTGATAAAAGAAAAAAAAGATGACAAAAAGCAAAGAAGCTTCAGTCATAATTGTCTTAAAGAAAAGAAAAATACTTTGCATGGGAGAAAGGGAGGAGCAAGAAAAAAAAGAGGCCAATCAGCAACAGTACCCCCGAGGAACTACAATGATTGGATAACTAAAGAGAGAATAGACGAGGAAACAGAATAAATACATTACAATATGAACAACTGACTACATGACTTACCAACAAGGGAAAGTACACTATGATGTTGAGATATACAGGAATATAGACACAATCAGAAAGGGGATTTTCTCAACTTGAGATTTCAACGGTTTCAATATCTGTAAAGAAGAAATACATAATTTAAGAATTTCACATTAACCAATCAAGTCTTGCTGAGTTCCATTGCCTCCCCTTTGTGAGTATATATAAACAGTTTCAGATCGGAGGGATTTTCAAAAGTAGTTGTTCTGTCCTTGAAGGTGACCCTAATGAAACACGGGTGAATAAGGTCAAATCTAGCATTCATAGATCTTAAGGCTGGTCGGAGAACCAGAAATTCCTTACTTCGTTTGGCGGTTGCCGTGGCCACATCCTGTCTAAAGAAAATCTTTTGGCCCGACCACAACATTTGTTTACGTTGTTTGGCGGCATTCAAAACAGTCATTAAATCTGAGTATTGTAGAAAGTAGGTGATAATTCCTCTTGGTTTTGATGGAGAAGAGGGACCAATACGATGGGCTCTCTGGATGTTGAGAGCGGTAGTATTCTGTAGACCAACAATCTTTGGAATATGAGTTCGCAAGAATGTTATCAAATCTTGGCCTTCTGAGCCCCCTATCTTTCATCCACACCACTCCACACAGGCATTGCCTATTCGGCATGCTCACAGTGTACTTGCCTGTTGTCTGGAGGACAGTAAAGTAGCGTGAACTGGGGGAGGACCCCATCCACTAGTTTCTCCAACTCCTCCGTGCTGTAGGCAGGGTCTCTTTCCCCAGACACATGAGCCATTGTCTCTTGACTGAGGTCACAGCAGCACTTGCAGTGTAGGTCATCTCCTGTCGAAGATCAGGTATCAAGTGAGTGAACAGACAGAAAATGGCTGTCACGTCGGCGGCGGTGAGTACCGTCACCGCCGGCATACATTGTTATTGGCTCCTGGAACCCATAGGGTCCAATTTTAACCAATAGGATTGCGCTGCGGTCTTCGACCGCCCACTGCGACAGTATACAACGCCAGCACAGTTACATCATATCCCCTAGACCCACCTTACAGGTCAGGCAGCCGCCATTTCAGGGGGCCACATGGCATTAATTTTGACTGCGTCACACATATCTAGGCCTTGCATAAACACTAGTACAGGCATATATCGATTTACAAAAATTATGGAATAAAGTTGTGTTTACGTACCTCAGTGTTGGTTGACTCTCTGCTCGCTGTTCTCCTCCATAGAGCACGTACACTGGGGCAGGTGAGGAGATGGCGGCATCCTCCGGTGTACAGACCGCTGGTGGACCTGTCGACAATGGAGGAGCGACATGTAATTGTCACGTACAGACTTGATCGTACCATAATCCTGGAACTGTGTGCCCAGTTGGGGCCAGACCTGATGTCAGCTATCCGCCATCCCACAGGAATCCCCCCTCTAGTGCAGGTCCTGTCAGTACTAACTTTCCTGGCAAGTGGGTCTTTTCAAACAACAGTGGCCATTGCATCAAGGATGTCCCAGCCTATGTTCTCCAACGTGTTGTCCAAAGTGTTGTCTGCCCTGCTGAAACACATGTGCAGCTACATCGTGTTCCCTCAGGTGGAGGATTTGCCTACAGTGAAAGGTGACTTCTATGCCCTGGGACATATCCCCAACATCATAGGTGCCATTGATGGACACATGTGGCATTGGTCCCCCCGCAGGAGTGAACAGCTGTACAGAAACCGGAAGAGTTACCATTCTATGAATGTGCAGATGGTGTGTGTGGCCGACCAGTACATCTCCCATGTGAATGCCAAGTTTCCTGGCTCAGTGCATGACGCTTACATTCTGCGGAATAGCAGCATCCCTTTTGTGATGGGGCAACTCCAGAGGCACCATGTGTGGCTATTAGGTGAGGACATGGCACCAATACAGTGTGACTAGGTGTCTGGGTCTGGGGATGTCCCTAAGAGTTAGTGTGTGTCTAACAGTTGTCCCTCGACATTTGCAGGTGACTCTGGCTACCCCAACCTGTCATGGCTACTGACCCTAGTGAGGAATCCCAGGACAAGGGCAGAGGAACGCCACAATGAGGCCCATGGGCAAACTAGGAGGATTATGGAAAGGACCTTCGGCCTCCTGAAGGCCAGGTTCAGGCGCCTCCATATGACAGGTGGTTCCCTATTCTACTCACCAAAGAAGGTGTGCCAGATCATCGTGGCCTGCTGTATGCTTCACAACTTGGCTTTGCGACGACAGGTGCCTTTTCTGCAGGAGGATGGTCCAGATGGAGGTGTTGTGGCAGCTGTGGAGTCTGTGGACAGCGAAGACGAGGAAGCAGAAGAAGAGGACATAGACAACAGGAACACGTGATTCATCAATACTTCCAGTGAGACACAGGTAAGAAGACAACACTGCCTGCTACATCTGATTTAATTCTTCTACCTCTCATTTGTCTGTCACTTTCACCCAGTGAATGGACCCTGATTTGTCACTTTCCCTTTCAATTTCACAGATGTGGGTCCCACTGTGTGACATCTGCTTTATTTCCGCATGGACTAGAGCTGTGTGACATAGGTATGTTGACACTACATTGGATATGGCATTTTTCCACAGCTATTGCAAATACACACTTGTGAAAGCACAGACTGACTCCAGATTGTTTTGTGATTTAAGGGTGTTTATTTAAGTGCAAAATAGTGGAGGGGGTTGTAAATTGGTTAGGGGTGATGGTGGAGGAATGTCCATGACAGAGTCCAGTCTATTAGTCTCACAGGTGCATTGTCCAAAGGGGTATAGGAAGTGGAGCTAGGGTAGTTTGAGTATGGACAGGCTGACAAAGTGGGACAGAAGGATGACATTCAGGGTAGTCTCATTTCTTGGCGGGGGTCTTGGCATTGTTCTATGTCTTTGTCCTGGATCTCAGGGACCGTTTGGAGGGTGGTTCTCCATCTGCAGGGGGCGGGGTGCTGGTGTCGTGGTCCTGTGGCGGTGTCTCCTGTCCACCAGCGCCGGCGGAGGTGGTGGGCAGTTCATCGTCCAGGCTAGTGTCAGGGGCCCCTTGTTGTGCCACAGTGTCCCTCCTGGTATTGACGAGTTCCTTCAGCACCCCTACAATGGTGCCCAGGGTGGTGTTAATGGATTTGAGTTCCTCCCTGAACCCCAAATACTGTTCCTCCTGCAGCCGCTGGGTCTCCTGAAACTTGGCCAGTACTGTTACCACCGTCTCCTGGGAATGGTGGTAGGTTCCCATGATGTTGGAGAGGGCCTCGTGGAGAGTGGGTTCCCTGGGCCTGTCCTCCCCCTGTTGCAGAGCAGCCCTCCCAGTTCCCCTGTGTTCCTGGGCCTCTGTCCCCTGAACCCTGTGCCCACTACCACTGCCCCCAGGTCCCTGGTGTTGTTGGGGTGGTGGGTTAGCCTGGGTTCCCTGTAGTGGTGGATACACTGCTGCTTGACGTGTCCTGGGGACAGAGGTATGGGCCCTCTGGGTGGGTGCTGTGCTGGTGTTTCCAGAGGGGGCAAGCTCTGATGGGCCGGGCTGGTCATCTAGATGCAGTTGGACAGAGCTGCTGTCATCACTGTGGGCCTCTTCTGTGGGCGGAGTGGACATGTCTGGACCCTCCTGTCCGGTGACGTTGGGTAGGGGTCCTGCAGGGGTGTAAAGGCATGATTATTGCATCTGTATGTGCCATGGTGTGCAATGGGTGGGTGACCCTGTACACCAGTGCTTGCATTCTTGTGTGGGACCTTGTGTGATAATGGTTTGGGGGGTGTATGGGTATGTGCAGTGGCCATGCCTTGGTGATGGGTGTCCATGCTTTGGTGTTGCATGCAGGGCTTGGGTTTGGGATGTGTGGTTTGTGATAGTGGGACGTGTGTGAGGAGTTGGAGTGATGGGGTGAGGGTGAGGTTTGGGGCATGTGATAGCATGCAGGTAGGGTGGGGGATGAAGTAGTTAAGATTTGACTTACCAGAGTCCATTCCTCCAGCTACTCCTGCGAGGCCATCACGATGCAGTATTGCCAAGATTTGCTCCTCCCATGTTGTTAGTTCTGGGGGAGGAGGTTGGGGTCCGCCGCCAGTCCTCTGAACTGCAATCTGGTGTCTTGAGACCACAGAACGCACCTTCCCCCGTAGGTCATTCCACGTCTTCCTGATGTCATCCCTAGTTCTTGGGTGCTGTCCCACTGCGTTGACCCTGTCCACGATTCTGCGCCATAGCTCCATCTTCCTAGCTATGGTGGTGTGCTGCACCTGAGATACAAATAGCTGTGGCTCTAACCGGATGATTTCCTCCACCATGACCCTGAGCTCCTCCTCAGAAGACCCGGTGTGTCTTTGCAGTGCCATGGGGTTGTGTGGGTTATGTGTGAGGTGGTGTGTGTTGTGATGTGTGGGGTGATATTTAGGGGTGTGTTGTGTGAGGTGCGTGGATGTTGTGTGAGTGATGGTGTTGAGTGCCTGTGAATGCTAGTGTTGTTTCTGGTGGTGTCTCTCTGTGGCCTTCTGTCGCAATTTTTGTCGTAGGGGTTTGTGGGTGATGTGGGTGTGGGTTTTATATTGTATTGAGTGTGTGAGAGTGGTGTGTTTATGTGTATCAGGTGTGTGTATTTTGATTTGTGCAATGTGGATGTGTTTTGTAAGAGTGTGTGTATTTTGAGCACAGCGGTGTGTACCGCCAATGGAATACAACGGTTGAAAGACCGCCGTGTGGATTTGTGGGTCGTGATAGTGTGGGCGTATTCCTGTTGGCATGACGGTGGAGGCTTTGGTATCGCCAGTTTATCACTGACCTTTGGTGTGGCGGACTTGTGTAGGTGTCTACATTTTGGCGGATTCTGAGCTGTGGGTCATAATAGCTGTGGCGGAATTCCGCGGCTGAGGCGGTGTGTTGGGGGTCTTCTGCACGGTGGTAAGCGGCATTTACCACCAATGTTGTAATGACCCCGTTTATTTGTGTGAGCAATTGAGAGGAAACTTTAGATTTTTCTTTCTTTTTAATGGCAACATAATCTATAATAAAGCCTCGAGCAGTAGCTTTAAATGCATCCCATATAAAGTTCATCTGAGTATCAGAAGGTAAATTGTGCATAAAAAATTACTTGGAAAACATTGTAAATTGTTCAATAAATAAATGATCTTGGAATAAAGTGTTAGTAAACCTCCAGCGATTAGAAAAGGAGGAATTTCCTGGAAGGTTCATATCAATTATTACTGGGGCGTGATCTGATAAAAGAATAGACCCAATGTCAGCATGTGAAATTGTTTGTATAACACTTTGTGAGGCAAATATATAATCTATTCTAGAATATGAGTGATGTACTGGAGAATAAAACGTGAATTCTAATACATCTTTTGTGAGCAATTCTCTATACATCACATAAACCTCTGGAGGAGACTGCTTGATAAATTGTTTTTTGCATTTTATTAGGGAGATAATGACTTTGAGAGCGACGATCTACAAAAGGATCCATAAGTTGATTGCAATCTCCTCCTACCACCAGAGTTTCAAAGTTGCAAGATAGTAATAAAGAAGAAAAGTTAACCCAAAATTGAGGCTCTACTCCAGTTGGACCATAAACATTGCAAATGGAAAACAGCATCCCATAAATCTTAACTGTCAGTAAAATCCTTCTTCCTATATCATCCTTAATCTCCTCCACAACTTGTATTTGTAAAGATCTATGAAACAAAATTATTAACCCATTCTTATTATGAGCTGCAGAGGAACCAAAAACATGACCAACCCAATTTCTATTTAGACTGTTAAAGTCCTGCTCTTTAAGATGGGTTTCTTGTACAAGAGCAACTTGACAATTCAATTTAGAGAGATGTTGGAGCAGTCTTTGTTTCTTAACTGGATTACGTAAACCCTTAACATTCCATGAGATAATACAAAGACTGGTCATTTAACTAGTAGAAGACATTTAGACAACAGAACCTTACAGAAACCCAAGAGACAAACAACTTGTGAATCATAGAAGAAGGTGAAAGAGAAAATGATGAACATATATCTATGTGAGGTTATGTGTTGATGCCAATCTTGCATTGTAAGGCATACAAAATAATAAAGGAAGAAAGAAAAGTAGAAAGAGAAAATACCAGAGAGAGAGAAAAAGAAAGAGGTAGCAAAAGCACCCCATTGATAAAAGAAAAAAAGATGAGAAAAAGCAAAGAAGCTTCAGTCATAATTGTGTTAAAGAAAAGAAAAATGCTTTGCATGGGAGAAAGGGAGGAGCAAGAAAAGAAAGAGGCCAATCAGCAACAGTACCCCTGAGGCACTACAATGATTGGATAACCAAAGAGAGGAGAGACGAGGAAACAGAATAAATACATTACAATATGAACATCTGACGACGTGACTTACCAACAAGGGAAAGAACACTATGATGTCGAGATATACAGGAATATAGACACAATTGGAAAGGGGATTTTCTCAACTTGAGATTTCAACGGTTTCAATATCTGTAAAGAAGAAATAAATAATTTAAGAATTTCACATTAACCAATCAAGTCTTGCTGAGTTCCATTGCCTCCCCTTTGTGAGTATATATAAACTGTTTCAGATCAGAGGGATTTTCAAAAGTAGTTGTTCTGTCCTTGAAGGTGACCCTAAAGAAACAAGGGTGAATAAGGCCAAATCTAGCATTCATAGATCTTAAGGCTGGTCGGAGATCCAGAAATTCCTTCATTCGTTTGGCGGTCGCCGTGTCCACATCCTGGCTAAAGAAAATCTTTTGGCCCGACCACAACATTTGTTTACGTTGTTCGGCAGCATTCAAAACAGTCATTAAATCTGAGCATTGTAGAAAGTAGGCGATAATTCCTCTTGGTTTTAATGGAAAAGAGGGACCAATACAATGGGCTCTCTGGATGTTGAGAGCGGTAGTATTCTGTAGACCAACAATCTTTGCGATATGAGTTTGCATGAATGTTATCAAATCTTGGCCTTCTGAGCCTTCCGGAATGCCATAAATGCGAACATTATTTTGTCGATCACGATTTTCCAAATCTTCTGTCTGTTTTTCAAGTAGTGTGACTTCCTTAGTCAAATTATCAACTTTAGTAGTAGTATCTTGTATGTCACTGATCCTCTGTTCCACCTCAGAAAGTCTAGAATCCAGACGTGACCATTTCTCCTCAATTCTCTGTAACGCAATATTTGTCTCCATAACAAAAGGCTTTATTAGCTTAATCTCATCCATAATGTCATCCAATGTGAGAGACAATGAGACTTAGTTGGAGAGGATGGGTCTTTTTTAACTCTTTTGTGGCCCCCGGAGTCTTTACGACCATTAGAATTAGAGACAGATGATACAGATGTATTTGAAGTGTGAGGGACTTCGATTTCAGCAACACAATATATATTTAATACAGTAGTTTAATTAATGTTCCTGCAACGCCGATTAGGTCACCTCAGAGGACAAATACTGAAAATGATATTAGAAAATCCAGAATAAAATGACTATAACAACTTCAAAGGTGACATCCAAGAGTGTCAAACAGGTATTAGGTTCTCCACATTGATTAAAATAGCCAAAAGACAAAAGAGAAATTATTTTTAAGTAATGAAAAAACAATCCTCTCAAAATGGCGGCCGCATTCCTGTCAGAAAGGGAGCAGCAGGTTGAAAAGATTAAACTCTGTAAAATACCAGAGTTTTAAAACAAGAAAAAACTCACCATACTGCTCCCTGCTTGTTCCAACATCAGATTTTAGAAAAGGAAATAGTCAGCTGTCAAAAATGCCTCCCTCCGATAATAAAACGCCCTCGGCAGCTCGGAGCGTCGTTATCGAGTGGCCATCTTAGCTGCTCCGGCGCGTGATCTCTCTTGACTGAGCTTCTGAGATGCTGACAACTTCCCTTTTTACTTACTTTTTGTCAGCCTTGGTTTGCATTACTTTACCTCAGATGTTGTTTTTCTAATTTCTTTTTGTCCTTTATTTCCTTTTTACGTTTTATTCCCATGTCTTGTAGCCCAGCACATGTCAATTAATGACTTGCAGTCTTTATGGGATTCCCATTGCTTTTGTTAGCTAATTAGATGATTTCAGTTTGCACTGATGCTTAGACAGATTGGAGAGTGCTTATTTACTGAGCACCATGATTTGTTATTGCTATTTTGTATTGCAGGTATTGAGTGGTTAGTTTGTCTATAATGCTAATTAGATTGCGTTTCCAGAGTTTTGGACACTCAATGGTGTTACTATACGTCTATAGCTTGTTCTTGAGAATTGTTTACATTAAATTGAGTATTAATTTGTGAAAACACCCTTAAACTTTTTTCTGAATGTTGTTTTCATTGTGGCTAAATTGGTCATACTGTAAATTAAAGTTGATTGATTTTGGTGTTTGCTGTTACCCATTGTTTAGGGTGAAAAGATTTGTCAACTTCGTTTAGAGCATGCCTGAAATGCTCCATCAGGAGTTTGACTGTCCATTGCTCAGCAGGAGTGAAGGGTTCTCTATAAATATAAGTGACACTCCAAGAAAGTAGTTGTGATGTGTTAAGAAGTGCATGAGTGGGTGCTGTGTTAATGCTAGGCTTACCATACTGATTTCAGGCTGTACATACCTGTGGTGTGTGTCTGTGCTATTGATTTTGCTCTACATGGCTAGGTGCTGCTTGAGTGCATGACGATGGGAGTGTTGAAGGCATTTGGATTTTGACATCATTGTTAATAACTTGTGACATGTTTAAGGTGAACTATTGTCAACTTTTTGCTGTTTTTTCATTTGTTTATAACAGGTGTCATTCATTTTGGCACATGCATATAGACGTGAAGATGTTCTCATCCATTCGCTGATTCATATATAAAATCATCAGGGCATACTCTGTGCCCTTCATTGGACATAAGTAAGTGCCATTGTGAAAACAACTAAAGCAACTCAAGGATACTTTTGAACACTAAATTATGTCTGATCAGAGTAGTATATATATGTGCCAGAGCATTCTATATAGGCAAAATGAAAGGATAATGGACGGAATGCGGAACAAATCAAACATTTACCCCAGTCACAAATCTGGGTTTAATCCATCAGTTTCTTTGCTCACAATACCACCTCAGTTTGGACCAAGCCATATACAAATCAGCCTTGACCCTGCTCCCCATGGGAACAGTCCAGCCTGAACTGCCAGGCCAGGTCCTCCCTGGACCAGAAATAAGCATCCTGGGGCCAGTTTCCAGATATATCCCCTCATCTGCCAGGCTATCTTGAATCCAGGGGCACAGTGAGCACAGGACTCACGTCTAGGCATACCCTTTCCACTTAGGGCAACAAAAGCAAAAAGAACAGATGATGAACAGAATGCAGAACAAATCAAACATTCACCCCCAGTCACAGATCTGGGTTTAACCCATCAGTTTTTTTGCTCACCACACTACCTCAATTTGGACCAAGCCAAATGCAAATTAGTGTTGACCCAGCTCCCCATGGTGGCCATGGTGAACTTCCAGGCCAGGTCCTCCCTGGGCTAGAATCAAGCATCCTGGGACCAGTTTCAGTGTATCATCCATCATCAGCCCGACTAGCTTGAATCCAGTAGCACAGTGAGCACAGGACCCACATCTGGGTATACCATTTCCACTCAGAGCAACAAAAGCAAAAATAATAGATGCTGGATGGAATGCAGAACAAATCAATCATTCGCCCCCAGTCACAGATCTAGGTTTAGTCTATTAGGTGTTTTGCTCACAATGCCACCCCAGTTTGAACCCAGCCATATGCAAATCAGTGTTGTCTCTGCTCCCCATTGAAAAAGGCCATCCCAAACTGCCAGGTCAGGTCCTCCCTGCACTGGAAACAAGCATCCTGGGACCGGTTTCAGGGTATCACCCCTCATCAGCCAGGTTAGCTTGAATCCAGTGGCACAGCGAGGGCAGACCCACATATGGGCTTACCCTTCCCACTGAGTAAAGGCAGATTATGCCCTTATTATGACATTGGCGGTGAGTAATAAAGTGATGGTAATACCGCCAACAGGCTGGTGGTAATTAGCATCAAATTATGACCAGGGCGATGATGACTCCCATAGACAGCCAATGTACCACACCACCCGCCACGGCGTTAACACCAGTGACCACGGCAGTAGCCGTCAACAGCCAGGAGGAAGACAAAGTACCACCCACTATATTATGACCTTGCAATCTGCCAGGATTTCCTGGGCGGTACCAACGCTGTAGGAAGTTGGCTCTGTATGTACTATTTCAAAGTAAGAAATAGCATGCACAGAGTCCAAGGGTTCCCCTTAGAGGTAAGATAGTGGCAAAAAGAGATAATTCTAATGCTCTATTTTGTGGTAGTGTGGTCGAGCAGTAGGCTTATCAGAGGGTAGTGTTAAGCATTTGTTGTACACACACAGGCAATGAATGAGGAACACACACTCAAAGACAATTCCAGGCCAATAGGTTTTTATATAGAAAAATATCTTTTTTTAGTTTATTTTAAGAACCACAGGTTCAAGATTTACAAACAATACTTTAAATGAAAGGTATTTCACTCAGGTATCTTAGAAACTTTGAATCAACACAATAGCATGTACAGTTTTGATAAAAATGGCAATAAGCTATTTTAAAATTGGATACTGAAAAATTCAACAGTTCCTGGGGGAGGTAAGTAGTTGTTAGTTTTTCAGGTAAGTAAAGCACTTACAGGGTTCAAAGTTGGGTCCAAGGTAGCCCACTGTTGAGGGTTCAGGGCAACCCCAAAGTTACCACACCAGCAGCTCAGGGCCGGTCAGATGCAGAGGACAAAGTGGTGCCCAAAACGCATGGCTTGAATGGAGAAGGGGGTGCCCCGGTTCCAGTCTGCCAGCAGGTAAGTACCCGTGACTTCGGAGGGCAGACCAGGGGGGTTTTGTAGGGCACCGGGGGGGACACAAGTCAACACAAAAAGTACACCCTCAGTGGCACAGGGGCAGCCGGGTGCAGAGTGCAAACAGGCGTCGGGTTTGCAATAGGTTTCAATGGGAGACCCAAGGGTCTCTTCAGCGATGCAGGCAGGCAAGGGGGGGGCTCCTCAGGGTAGCCACCACCTGGGCAAGGGAGAGGGCCACCTGGGGGTCGCTCCTGCACTGGAGGTCTGATCCTTCAGGCCCTGGGGGCTGCGGGTGCAGTGTGTTTCCCAGGCGTCAGGTTCTTTGAAGCAGGCAGTCGCGGTCAGGGGGAGCCTCTGGATTCCCTCTGCCGGCATCACTGGGGGGGCTTATTTTATAAATAGTCATTTTCTCCCCACCAGCACACACAACCTGGCAAGCAGTGTGCATGTGCTGAGTGAGGGGTCCCAGGACCCATAAGACATGCTGCAGCCCTTAGAGACCTTCCCTGGCATCAGGGCCCTTGGTACCAGGGGTACCAGTTACAAGGGACTTACCTGGATGCCAGGGTGTGCCAATTGTGGAGACAAAGTTTAAGAAAAGAACACTGGTGCTGGGGCCTGGTTAGCAGGCCTCAGCACACTTTCAAATCATAACTTGGCATCAGCAAAGGCAAAAAGTCGGGGTAACCATGCCAAGGAGGCATTTCCTTACAAACTCCATCAAAAGCCTGGCGGAAAAAGAACACAGAAGACCAAAGACTCACCATCGGAGACACAAGGAAGAACAACGCCACCATGGAACCAGAACTGCAAGTCTTCCGGATGCTCATCTACGTCATGCTCCACTTGGACCACTAACGCCGACGAAGACGACGATGGTGAGTACAGCTGCCTAGCACACAAGGGACGGAGGGAGAAAAACGAGAGTGACACACACAAGCGCGACACACACCCAACACACACACACTATACAGACAACCAGCTGCAGACGAAAAACAATGGCACACGACAAAGCAGAATAATGCAAGGCAACAAAAATGCAGTAATGAGAATGTATTGATTGTAAACAGCTACCAAAAGAACCAATTGTATGAAAAGGAAATATGTACAAATGTACACAAAGGGCCAATGTCCAGTCCAAAGTACGAAGGGCCCACATGGTGACAGGGCACAGTCCAAGGCCCAACTCGAATACTGACTTCATCTGGATAGAACTCTGCAGGGGCATCAATTTTCAAGTGGGCAGGCACCTGAGGGGGATAGGGATGGGGGCACCTCAGCTGAACAGTGGTTCTGGAAGGGGCTGCCTGCCCCTTCTCTGTACGGGGGAGTGCAAGGCCACAGTCTCTCATGTGGGTGACTTTCCCACTGGTTCTGGAACGGTCTCCATGCCCGAAACACTGTGCAGGGGAGTGCTAGGCCAGTCTCTGGAGGGGTTACTTTCCCACTGGTTCTGGGGGTGGCTCCATGCCTATTTTCCTATGCTGGGGAGTGCAAGGGCACAGACTCTCAGGTGGGTGACTTTCCCACTGGTTCTGGAACGGTCTCCATGCCCGAATCTCTGTGCTGGGGAGTGCTAGGCCAGTCTCTGGAGTGGGTGACTTTCCCACTGGTTCTGGGGGGGGGCTCCATGCCTATTTACATATGCTGGGGAGTGCAAGGTCACAGTCTCTCGGGTGGGTGACATGCCCACTGGTTCTGGAGGGAGCCCCTTGTACAGCAGTCCCTGGAGGGTGGCCTACATGGCTTCCGCTGGTGGTGATGGTTGCACTGTGTCATCTGGAGGTGAGGGCTGCACTTTGTCAGCAGGTGAAGGTGCCTCCTGGGCAGCCTCTGCAGGAGGAGTAGGGTGCACTTCCTCAGCTGGTAGTGAGGGCCCCGTGACCACTGGTGGTAGCGATGGTAGCTGTGGTGGTGTCACCTTGACACCAGTGGGGTGACTTTCCCACTAGTTCTGGGGGGGCTCCATGCCTATTTACCTATGCTGGGGAATGCAAAGCCACAGTCTCTGAGGTGGGTGACATGCCCACTGGTTCTGGAGGGAGCCCCTTGTAAAATGGTCCCTGGAGGGTGGCCTACATGGCTTCCACTGGTGGTGATGGCTGCACCGTGTCATCTGGAGGTGAGGGCTGCACTGTGTCAGCAGGTGAAGATGCCTCCTGGGCAGCCTCTGCCGGAGGAGTAGGGTGCACTTCCTCAGCTGGTTGTGAGGGCCCCATGACCACTGGTGGTGGCAGTGGTGATGTCACCTTGACAGCCTCCACTGGAGGTGAGGGCTGCACTGTGTTAGCAGGTGAAGGTGCCTCCTGGGCAGCCTTGTTGTAATTTAGCAGTGATTAGATTAAGCATTAGCAGAAGACATCTTGTATTTAGTTACTATTGTAAACATTTTGCGGAATCCATTTTGTATTCATGGCAGCCATTTTCTCTGCTACATGCTGCCATGTGCTCACCATGTGCTCTGTACTACCTTTCTGTTAACTGCTCTTGAAATCTGCCTAGTGACAAGTTATATTTAGCATCTCTTACTTTCGCACATGCTCAGTAAGGTCTGCAGCTGTTAGTCCTTGGAAACTGTTAGCTCCTCCTACCTGTCGACTGTGCATTTTCCACATGACCTTACATGTATACAAGTCTTGTTTCCATAATTGTACCATCTCCTTTTAGCCCCTGTGTGGGTATAAAAGGACCATGCTCTCTCAGTTCAGTGTGCTACTTCAGACATTACCCAAAGGTGCTGTCTGAACTGCAGTACCACCTCATTAGGTTAATAACCTTTTGTCTTTTATTCCAGTTTCTGTGCCAACTTCTTCCTACATGGTCTGAGGACTTTGTGCAGAGAAAGGTGAACCCCTTGCACTAGTAGGCCTTGCTGAGGCTTACTTCAACAAATTGGCGCCCGAACTGGGACTCATCGGCGACTCGGATGCCCAACGGATTGGTCGCGACGAAGGATTGGAATCTCGCTGCGGACGATCAATGCCTGAGGAGACCCGAGTCTTGGCAACCACAGCTTTTTTCCCTTCTTTCTGATTTGACCATCCAGGTGGTGCCGGTCCTCGACTGAGATCCTTTTTGTTCCTTCGTCATGCAGTGACCATTTGGTCGATTTTAGAACTTGGCAGTTGGAACCTGGACACCCTGTGATTGGTAAGAGCCGTTTTACGGCACTTGCTGTGGGTTTTGATGCCTGTGTTTGGTAATGTAGTTTAGCACTACTTACTGTGGCTTTCGTGATTTGGGTGACTAGTCAATTTGTATTCTTTGGATTTGATATATAAATTGCAATTTATATAGGCAGGTAATGAGGAGAATTTTCTCCAATTTAATTTTGATTTGAACGGCACCTTAAGTGCTACTTTGATTATAATATTGCATATTCTGCACTATTTTTGGCATGCCTGTTTTTAGCGCACTTCGTAGGATGTGTTGCTTTTGTAATGGTACCAATTTGAGACTGGAAGAATCGCAACCGGCACCCCCAGAGGGGACGCCAAATAGAGATATGTATGTTAAACATGGTCTTTCTTCTATAATGTACAGCACATTATGGAATAAATACACCCGCGCGGATCCTGAGTTACGTTGGCCTATGCATGGGTCATTTGATTTGCGAAAGATTGAGTATGTGGAACAATGTATGTGTAAGCGAAAGTCTAGGCAAGATATGTTTGACTGTGTACGAATGTGGGAGAAAGAAGCGCGTGTATGAGTGAAGCGTGAGCAAGCCTTGCTTGAGAAAGAGCAGCGGAAGAATGTATATGTGAAAGCATTGGAAATGAGAAAGAAAGAAATAAATGACTTAAAGGAGCTAGAAGAGAAAGAACGTAAGCTACAGGTAACTGGCCAATACATTGTTAGGCAACCTCTCTATCCTATCCTTAATAAACCACATGATGATTTATTGTTACTAGATCGCCCTCCACCTCCGTATGTCGTCCCTTCTGCCCCTCATGAGTTACCTAAAGTCTCCAGTTCAGAGCAACAGAACATACGGGACAGTCGCTCTATGCTGCCTGCTGACCGTGCGTCTGAGCTTAGATCTATTGCTCGTAAAACAATTTGTAGCGTTGTTTCTGCTTCTGAACTTTTAGACAACATGAAAGGATGGACGGAAAAGGAGCAGCTATATTTTACTGAGGCATTTGGCTCAGAAGTTATTGAACTATATCGGAAATATTCTGATGAGTTAGAGCCCGATGATGTAGCAGCTGATCATAAGCAAATGCGTGATGGTCTTTTTGTTTTCTCCCAGGTGGCTGATGCAATCAGGCTTTTAATGAAATTATGTGTTGTGGCAGTCCGTTTGCAAGAAGAGAAAAGGGCTGCGACGCAGTTGCACGAGCATCTCAGACCAAAGGGGCGCAAGCTTCCATCTTTGAAACAGATAAGACTATGATAGTTCACGCGAAACCAATGCGGGAGGCCGCACCTTTGTATGTTCCTCCTAAAGGATTGGGTACAAATGATGATAAAACTTCTGTTGATGCTAAGGGTTATTTTATTTATAATTGGGTGTATACTTCTTGGAATAGAGCAGATGTAATGGCACTTAAAACAGCATTACCTGACCCGCGGAAAAATCCAGCCGCCTTTTATGAGGAAGTTGAGGGAGCAATTAGTTCTTGTACTATGACTTTGGACACCTTGATTCTTTTGTTTTGCCTGAAGGTGTGGCTCTCATACAATATGTTGCTGATATTTTGTTGGCAGCTGATACCCCGGAGCAATGTCAAAAGTGCACTTTGTCCTTACTTTCTTTTCTTGCCTCACACCATCATAAAGTGTCACGAAAGAAATTGCAATATTGTAGACTAAAGGTAACCTATTTAGGTCACCTTTTGTCTAAGGAGGGCCGTGCACTTACATCAGATCATATTCAAGCAATTTTAGACACACCAGTACCCTCTACTCAGAAAGATGTTTGTGCATTCCTTGGTCTTACTTCTTTTTGTAGGCAATGGATATTAGGGTTTTCACACATTGCCAAAACTTTGCAAGCACTTTTGACTAAAAATACTCAAATGCCCCTTCCATGGACAGATGAATGTGAGACTGCTTTCCGGCAGCTGCGACAAGCCCTTTGTTCTGCACCAGTGTTAGGTACTCCAGATTACATGAAGCCTTTTGCACTTTACGTACACGAGAAAGATGGATGTGCATTGTCAGTTTTAGTACAGACACATGGCAATAAGCAGCGTCCCTGTGCATATTTTTCAGCAGTACTTGATCCTGTCGCTCGAGCCTTGCCTGGGTGTTTTCGTTCAGTTGCCGCAACAGCTGTCTCAATACGTCAGAGTGAAGGGATAGTTTTGTCACATAAGCTGTTGTTGCTAGTACCCCATGCGGTTGATGCTCTTTTAAATCAAACAAAGACACAACATTTAACTAGCGCCCGTATGACAGGTTATGAGTTGACATTGTTGGCTCCTCACATTACACTGAAGAGATGTGCGACACTAAATCCAGCTACTTTGTTGCCATATCCGGTGACTCAGCCTCAGTCACAAGAAACACATGATTGTATATTCCTTACCGAAGAACAGACAAAGGGTCGTGTTGATTTACAAGATACGCCCCTTTTAGATGTAGACGGAGAACTGTGGGTTGATGGGTCTTGTTTGAAGTTGCCAGATGGTACGACCTCAGCTGCATATGCAATCACCACAATACACACGGTAGTGGAGACAGCTCGTATACCACAGAAGTCAGCTCAAGCAGCTGAACTAATAGCTTTGACACGAGCATGTGAGCTTAGTACTGATTTAAGTGTGAACATTTACACAGACAGCCGCTATGCTTTTGGAGTGGCTCATGATTTTGGTTTCCTTTGGAAGGAGAGAGGTTTTCTCACATCCCACGGGATGCAGATAATGCACGGAGAATTAGTGCATAACCTCTTGACTGCATTGACATATCCAAATAAACTAGCTATTGTGAAATGTAGTGCACATAAGAAAGTGACCGATAAGATAGGGCAAGGTAATGCTCTTGCAGACCGTGTAGCACGTGAGACTGCGATGCAGCGAAGTACTACTTCTATGTATGTAGTGAAGTCACAAGCTGAACGTTGGCATAATGCTAGACAAGACGTATTAGATATACAGAAATCTGCTTCTGTGAAAGAACGTGAGCAATGGTCTAAAGATGGAGAATTGGATGATGAGGGCTGTTGGCGGAGTAAGCAGATGGATAAATGGAAATTGCCTATAGCTTTTGTACAACCTATGGTTCAGATGGCACATGGGCTGGCACATGTTGGAGCTTCAACAATAACGAAGTTGCTTACGCAAGTTTGGGAGCATCCAGAAATTTCCAGTACAGCTAAGAGAGTAGTACAGTCTTGTTTGATCTGCTTACAATACAATCCTGGAAAAGGGACACGTACTCCTGCAGGAGGGTTTGCTACACCAACTGCACCTTTTGAAGTTCTACAAATGGATTATATTCAGCTTGAACGCTGCAACAATTTAAAGTATGTCTTGGTGGTGGTTTGTGCCTTCAGTAAATGGATAGAGGCGTACCCCACAAAGGATAATACTGCCATTACCACAGCGAAGGTGCTTTTGAAATAATTTTTCCCTAGGTTTGGTGTTTGCAGACTTTTATGGAGTGATAACGGACCTCATTTTGTGGGGGAAGTTATTAAGTATGTCCTGAAAGGATTAGGGATCAAACAGAAGTTCCATGCGGTTTTCCACCCACAATCAGCAGGGTTGGTGGAAAGGTATAATGCTACATTGAAGCTGAAATTAGCGAAGATACAGGCTTCCACATCCTTAACTTGTCCGGATGCATTACCATTGGCATTATTGTCTATTAGGTCAGTGCCACACTCCCGACTTGGCCTTAGCCCCTATGAAGTAGTATTTGGGAGACCAATGAATATTTGGGAAGTTCCTAAACCAAAATCTGTATATGATGTACCTTGTGTCCTGATGAATGATTATTTGGCACAGTTAACCGACAATTTGGTTTCTATTCATCAACAGGTTCGAGAAGCACTTCCTGACAGATCTACAGGTGAAGGCCATGAACTCCGACCTGGTGACCAGGTGATGATTAAGTCTTTTGAAAGATCAAGCAGCTTGGAACCAAGGTGGCGAGGCCCAGAACAGGTGCTCCTTGCGACAAGGACAGCAGTTCGAGTGACGAACCGAAAGAATTGGGTCCATAGTACTCACTGCAAGAGAGTGCTACCTACCTTGGTGGAACCTGCTATGCTGACCGATCATCGAGAGATTTTGACTACGGAGAAAGGCCGTGCTATATCACCTGACGAATCTGCAGAGGTCTTCCCGGACCATACGACTTCTGGAGTGTCGCGATATAATTTGAGACCAAGGAAAGAATCTGAAAATTGTTTTGAAAAGACTGGTTGAGCTACCGCCCTGGGTTAGTGAAACGGAGAGCCAATGTGGCAAGGGGGGTGGATCAGCCGTGCATTAGAGTAGTGACACCCGTCTTGGCCCGTGGTGAAGAAATCAGCGGCTGCCCAGGGATAAGAGCTCCAACGATTGTTTTTAAATCATTTCTGAGAGGGTCGATTATCACTGTTGCTAAAATGAATAACAAATTGATCATTAGTATTATGGGGTTTGTTGTTGTTTTGGTGGTTACAGCAACAATCACCTGGTTTATTGAAAAGAAGTCTCCTGCTCGTGAGTTTTTTTGTTGCCACTACTCCAGTACCAGAGTATCACTATTACTTTACGCTTCCCTATCAGGAGCAGAAGCACCGTCAATCGTACTTCAATAATACTTTCATTCAGATGTTGCATCATACTCATAATGCTACAAATACTACTAACTATTGGGTATGTGGAATGATACCTGCGCATCAAAAGAAACGAGGAACACCTTTCATTCCTCTTCCTTTTTCACACAATGGTTCTTGTCAAGCTTAGTACATGCTTTTGTTTGCATCTGGAAATCGTACGGAGGGCGGACTTCTTTTTCGCCTTAATAAAGTATGCTACCAAGACAAAGATGGGTATCCCCAAGCTAAAGGAACTAAATGGGAATCGGAAGAGTATCAACCGGACAATGTTTCAATACCATATGTCTTCACAAATATACGAGACTCTGACAAGAAAGAACAATTTGTGATTTCTATTACAAAAACTAAAGCAGATTTATGTATACGAAGCATTGGACGAATTCCAGTAGGGATAAGCGATTGTACCTTGATTTTAACTATTAAGGGTGTAAATAATAGTAGTTTTACAGCTTCACATAATACATATTTTGTTTGTGGTAACTATGGATATTACCAACTACCTGTTGGAAGGTCCTGTGTGTAATAATTGCAATATTTTTTACATGCTGTATCTGTATTCAGTGTGGTCCAATGTTCTGCTCCATGTGTATTACTGCTTGTATGCCTACCAAAAGAAATATTACAGGAATGAAGGCACAACATATGTTAGATAAGGAAATAGCTGAAATGATGAGCATAAATATACAAGATGAATATTTAGATTATCCCAGAAAGACGAATGTCTTCAGCTAATGCTGAAAGGGTCGTCTGTTGTAATTTAGCAGTGATTAGATTAAGCATTAGCAGAAGACATCTTGTATTTAGTTACTATTGTAAACATTTTGCGGAATCCATTTTGTATTCATGGCAGCCATTTTCTCTGCTACATGCTGCCATGTGCTCACCATGTGCTCTGTCCTACCTTTCTGTTAACTGCTCTTGAAATCTGCCTAGTGACAAGTTATATTTAGCATCTCTTACTTTCGCACATGCTCAGTAAGGTCTGCAGCTGTTAGTCCTTGGAAACTGTTAGCTCCTCCTACCTGTCGACTGTGCATTTTCCACATGACCTTACATGTATACAAGTCTTGTTTCCATAATTGTACCATCTCCTTTTAGCCCCTGTGTGGGTATAAAAGGACCATGCTCTCTCAGTTCAGTGTGCTACTTCAGACATTACCCAAGGGTGCTGTCTGAACTGTAGTACCACCTCATTAGGTTAATAAACTTTTGTCTTTTATTCCAGTTTCTGTGCCAACTTCTTCCTACATGGTCTGAGGACTTTGTGCAGAGAAAGGTGAACCCCTTGCACTAGTAGGCCTTGCTGAGGCTTACTTCAACAGCCTCTGCTGGAGGTGAGGGCTGTACTGTCTCATCAGGTGAAGGTGCCTCCTGGGCAGCCTCTGCAGGAGGAGTAGGCTGCGCTTCCTCAGCTAGCGGTGAGGGCCCTGTGACAACTGGTGGTGGTGATGTCACCCTGACAGCCTCTGCTGGAGGTGAGGGCTTCTTCCCCTTCCTGGGAGGACGCATTGGATCCTTACTCTTCCTGGCAGGGATTGAGGGGTTCTTCCCCTTCATGGCAGGATGTGCGGGCTCCTTAGCCTTCCTGTAAAGAGTCGGGGGCTTCTTCCCCTTCATGGCAGGAGGTGCAGGCTCCTTCCTCTTTATGGCAGGAGGTGTGAGATTCTTGACCTTCCTGGCTGGTGGAGTGGGATTATTCACTGACTTGCCACCACGACTAGGCCCCTGCTCCTCCACCAGATGTGCTAATGCACACATGGACAGGATGACAGAAGAAAAAAGAGGGGGAGCGAGAGAAAGGAAACACTGGGTCAATTACTGCACCAACACCAGAGTTGGCATACACAGCACCGTCACACACAGGGATCAGGATTGAGCACCATGCATTGCACTGCCAGTGATTTGGCTAGATGCCACAGCACGATGAGGGCCACACACAGCTAACTGCGCCCCTCCTGGTACCCACAAAGCCCTGACTGACATGGAATGCTAGCAAGCTAGGTTACCTGCATTTGCCATACACCCATTACCCTTGAGCTGGATCACGCTGCAATGTCTGACCTGGCATTAAGGGGCACCCACTAACTCACATCCACCACCCGGATCCCATGCCACCTGCCAATTATTGTAGTAATGCCCACTGTACTCACCCCCTTGTGGCTGCTGTGATGCCCTCAAATGCCCATCCAGCTCTGGGTAGGCCACCACCAGTATGCGGGCCATCAGGGGGGTCAGGTTCCGACGGGCACCCCTTCCTCGTTGGGAGGCTATCCCCAGCTTGGCCTCCGCAGTGTTCCGTGCCCAGCGTCTCAGGTCCTCCCACCGTTTCCGACAGTGGGTGCTCCGCCTGCCATAGACCTCTAGGGTCCGCACGTCCTTGGTGATGGCACATCATAATCCCTTCTTTTAATGGGCGCTGACCTGCAGAGGTAATACAGACAGGAGGAAACCATTACACATACAATCCAGCCTGTAACACTTATGGCCCACCAATCCCTTTTCCGTCACCATTGGCATACACATCAGCCAGCACACAGACACCACCACATTACATCCCCCCCTCCGATGACATGATGCTTGCACACACATCTCCATCCATCCTTCCCACATGCATTGTGCCCAAGGTGTACTCACCTGTTGGTCTGGAGGCCAATACAGCAGTCCGTACTGGGGTAGGACCCCATCCATCAATTGCTCCAACTACTCTGAAGTAAAGGCAGGGGCCCTTTCCCCAGTCACTCGGGCCATAGTAGATTCCAGACACAGGTCACAGCAGCAAACGCAGTGTAGGTGTTCACCTGTTGAAGGTCAGGAAACGAGTGAGGAATCAGATAGAAAATGGCGGTCTCATCCACAGTGGTATACACCGTCACCGCCGGCGCTGATCCCCATTGGCCACTGTACACCATAGAGCCCAATATTATCCACTGAGGAATTGCACGGCGGTGAAAGACCGCCTTCCGCCACGACGGCCAACATCGACGGAGTTACCTCACTTCCACCTGTCCCTACATATAGGACAGGCCGTCGCCATTACATGGTGGCGGACAATGGTCATATCAACATTAACTGCGTCACAGCCTAGAGTTGCACATACCTCGCCATTCCCACTGTCCCATCACATAAATGCACTATGCAATTGTTCCATTGTTCAAATTGTGACAGCCTACTCACTCTTGTGTCCCTTAGATACCTACCGCTGCGGATGAATAGGAGGAGGAGACAAACCCCTGTGTACAGACCCCTTGTGCACTTGTCTACACTGGAGGACAGACACATTGTACTCACCTATAGACTAGACAGGGCCACAATCACAGAGCTGTGTGCCCAATTGGAGCCTGACCTGATATCTAATTTCCGTCATCCAACTGGGATCCTCCCCGCTTGTGCAAGTGCATCAGTGCTCCATTTACTGGCAACTGGTTCTTTTCAAGTGACAGTGGGCTTGCCAACAGGACTGTCAAAGCCAATGTTTTCAATCGTGCTGGCAAGAGTTTTGTCTGCCATGCTGAAACACGTGCAGCTACATGGCCTTCCTCCAGGTGGAAGATCTGGCCACTGTGAAGGCTGGATTCTATGCAATGGGACATATCCCCAATATTGTTGGCGTGATTGACGGGACACATATTGCATTAGTCCGCCTGCCAGAATGAACAGGTTTTCATGAATCGTAAGACTTTCCACTCACTGAATGTGCAAATGGTGTGCCTGGTGGAACAGTACATCTCCCACGCCAATGCTAAGTATCCTGGGTCGGTGCATGACGTCTTTGTTATGAGAAATAGCAGCATCCCAAATGTGATGGCCCAACTACAGAGGCACAGGGTGTGGCTAATAGGTGAGCCATAGCTCCCACCCACTGTATGTAAGTGTATGCCTTCAGATGTCATCCCCATAGCATTGTGTGAGGCTAAATGTTGTCCCTCAATACTTGCAGGCTACCCAAACCTATCGTGGCTGCTGACCCCTGTGAGGAATGCCAGGACAGGGGCTGTGGAACGTTATAATGAGGCACATGGGCAAACCAGAAGGATCATCGAGAGGACCTTCAGGCTCCTGAAGGCCAGGTTCAGGTTCCTCCATCTGACAGGTGAATCCCTGTGCTACTCACCCGAGAAGGTCTGCCAGATAGTAGTGGCATGCTGCATGTTGCACAGCCTGGCCCTCAGACTGCATGTACCTTTTCTGCAGGAGGAGGAGACTGGAGATGCCCATGTGGCAGCAGTGGACCCTGAGGACAGTGAGGATGAGGAGGCAGAGGATGAGGATGAGGACAACCGAACATCAGTTATACGTCAACACTTCCAATGACACCCAGGTGAAGCAGTGCAACTGACCATTCCTCTGACTATTGATGTTTTCTGTGTGGCTGTAGCATGATGGCATTAACTTCCATTGCATCTCAGCTTACCGTCACCTATGGCTTGTCATTTTACAGATGTTGGTGAGACAACAACTGTGTACTGATGTGATGAGTACTTACAGCTACAAGTCATTATTTATATGCTCTCACAGTGTTCTGATCATTTGCATTAGATGTGACTGTTCCCATAAATGCACATTTTCAACACATAAAATACTAGTAGTCAAGTTGTGTTCAAGGGTGTTTATTGTAGTGCTATGAAATTGAGGGAAAAGTGCAATGGAATGGGGTGATGATGGAGGAAAGTCCAGGGTATTGTTCCAGTCTGTCTGTAGCACAGGCCCAGTGTCCAAGGGGCCATAGGAAGGGGAGCAAAGGCAGTTCAAAGTGGACAAGGTGACAGTGTGGGACAAGAGGGGGACAATCAGGAGAGTCTCATTTCCTGGCGGTGGTCTTGGCAAGTGTCTCTGGCTTTTGCCTGGGCACAGGGAACATTTGCAGGGTTGTTCACCTTCTGCAGGGGGAGGGGTGCTGGTGGCCTGTGGGTCCTGTGGTGGGGCCTCCTGCCCACTAGCTGCAGCGGAAGTGGAGGGCTGGTCAATGGACTGGCTAGTGGTAGGGGCTCGCGGCTGTGCTATTTCCTCCCTCATGATGTAGGCCATGTCTGCTAGCACCCCTGCTATGGAGATCAAGGTGGTGATGATGGCCTGCAAGTCCTCCCTGATCTCCTAATACTGTTCCTTCTGCAGCTGCCTGTTCTCCTGAACGTTGTCAATGATCTGGCCCATCATGTCCTGGGAATGTTAGTAGGGTCCCAGGATCTCGGTGAGTACCTCCATGAGAGTCAGTTCCCTGGGCCTGTCCTCCCCCTGGTGCACATCTGTTCTCCCAGTGTCCCTGTTGCCCTGTGCCTCTGCCCCTTGAATGGTGTGCCCACTGCCACTGACCCCAGATCCCTGATTGTCTTGGGGGCGAGGTGTGGACTGGGGTCCCTGTACAGGTGGGCACTCTGCTGATTGACATGTCCTGGGGACAGAGGTGTGGGTATGCTGGGTGGGTGCTGTGGTGTTGGATACTAATGGGGGAGGCTCTGTGGTGGACTGTGAGAGGGCTGGGGTGACCGACTGTCCAGTGGTCCCTGATGGGCCAGGTTGCTGGCCCAGATCCTGAAGTCCAGAGTTACTGTCATCACTGGGGGCATCTTCTGTTGGGGGAAGGGATAGTAGTGGCACCTCCTCTCCGCTGGGATTGGCTGGGGCACCTGTGGGGATGTATTATGCTTCATGTCTGTGACATATTGTACATCACTTGCTTCCCCTCTATTGTTGCTGTTGCCCTGCCACCTTTGTTTGTGTATGGTGATGTATTGTGTGATTGTTAGTTTCCCCATGATGTGCATGCTTTAGTGATTCGTGTCCCTGCAGGGCTGAGAGGGCTGTCCATGCATTGTTATGGCATGCAGGATTTGGCATTGGGGTTAGTCATATGTGTAGGTGCAGTGTGTGGGATGGAGTGGAGTGATGGGAGTGAGGGTGAGGGGGTGTGATGGCATGCAGGTATGGGGGTGATAAATAATAAATAGTGACTCACCAGTGTCCAGTCCTCCAGCTACTCCAGCGAGTCCCTCAGGATGCATTAATGCCAAGACTTGCTCCTCCCATGCTGTGAGCAGTGGTGGAGGAGGTGGGGGTGGGGGTTCACCACCAGTCCTCTTTATGGCGAGCTGCTGCCTTGCTGCCACGGAACTTACCTTCCCCCATAGGTCGTTCCACCTCTTCCTGATGTCATATCTTGTTCTTGGATGCTGTCCCACAGTGTTCACCCTGTCCATGATTCTAGGACATAGCTCCATCTTCCTGGCAATGGATATTTGCTGTACCTGTACTCCAAATAGCTGTGGCTCTACCCTGACAATTTCCTTCACCATAACCCTTAAGTCCTCATCTGTGAAACGTTGGTGCCTTTGTGGAGACATGGGTGTTATGTGGTGTGTGTTGGTGAGAGTGTGTTGAGTAAAGTGGTGGGGTGTGTGATGTGGGGGTGCGTGAGGGATGTATGGGTGTATGTGGTGTGTGTGTCTAGTTGTCTCTGTGCTGTTTGTGTCAATCTCCTGGCAGTAATTGTTGTTCGTAAAGGGTTGTGGGTAATGTGGGTGTGTGTTTTATGGTGCTGTGGGTGGGTGGGTGTGGTGTGTGTATAAGTGTCAGGTGTGTGTTTTTACTATTGCCCAATGAAGTGTTATTTTGTATCTGGGTTTTAATTCTGAGTACAGCAGTATGTACCACCAATGGTTTACCACCATTGAATGTCCGCCATGGTGATTTGCGGGTCATGATGTGGTGGGTGTTGTTTTGTTGGCGTAACAGTATGGGTGTTGGTATGGCCACTTTAGCACTGACCTGTGGGCTGGCGGATTTGTGTATGTGGCTGTATTCTGTTGGAATGGTGTGTGTGTTTGTGTCATAACATGGGTGAACGGATATTCGCTACCGCAGCGGTATGTTGGCAGCCATCACCGTGGCGGTAAGTGGGATTTACCGCCAATGTCATAATGAGGGCCTATATTCTTTCTTCCAAAAAATGTATTAAGCAGGATAGGTAACATAAATCTGACTACACCAATGATTAAGCACTTTAGCTCTTAAAAATTCGACTACACTGGTGATATTTTCATTTTACATTACCTATATACTGCAAATCTTTTTATGCCACATTCCTAGCAAAACGTAATGAATTAGGGTTGCATTCTATTTAACGCACTAAGAATGTGAAATCTTGTGTTATATTAGATATTTCCTAGACATTATTGTTCTTGAAACCAATTCTAAGTATACAAAAAATGATGGATGGAATACATACATTAATTTCAGCCACTGGTAATTACTTGGGGTCGCATTCCACTCCATAGTTATTTTGCACACCATACCACCTCAGTTCATAGATATATTAATACTGTTTTACATATTCAAAAGAGTCCAGTACTTTACAGAGCACCACTAGAGCTGGTTGTTCTCAGGAACTGGATGTAACTTTGTTTTAGTGTATTGCTGGGTCATCTTGTATTAGAGTTACAGCTGAAACAGTTAAAAATCCTTTTTTTAAATCATTTTATGTGACTTGACCTGAACAAGAATCTGTGGAGTTTTTATTAATTAATATGTCTTCATCATATGTTAATTGATTGCTCATGCCAGGGTAAAGTGCGATGTCTATATTATTGCAGATTTATATTTGGTTTGTTTGGACATGCTTCCAAACCCTAAACACTAACTTGAGGTTTTTTTTTAAAGTGATATTTTCAAATGTATTTGTTTGCCTTGGTCTTTGGTTGGGTGAGGCCCCGCCAATTTTGTCCTTGAAAAAGGCCTCTGAACTAATGTCCTTGATAAGATCTTCAGTCACATGAAGGTTGTACCTGATGTACTGATGTCACAAACTATTCACAGAGGTTGTAACCTGAGTAACACCCTATGTCAAGTGTATTGTGGGAGGCTAATTGTCTTATGTGGGATGAGGTGTGAGAGACCAAAGAGATGACAGAGGGATGTTGCAATATCATCCCAGTATGAACTCTACCGCAATATTCAAGACCACGTAGGGACGAAAAACAATATATGAATGTGATATGCTTTCTTAAGCTATCTGAAAAGGCAATTTATTTTCCAGTTAAATATGAATGAAATGTACATAGAGCAGAAGTTACTGAAAGGTGTGCTGCACCCTACCTCTGGATTGAACAAATAAGCTAATAATGTGTACACTGAATGCACAGAATGTGCAAACTAATTTATTCTATGTCTTGGGTAATACAGATAATATGGTTAATACTGATGACCTCATACTAGAGAAATTAGAATGTGATAATATCTTGCACCCTGAAGGTAAGCATGTTTGCTTCACCATAAAAATCAGGTCAAATCACATCTCTTCTTTAAAAGCCTAACATGGTCATCGTGGACTTTCAGAATCTGCAACCTACTTTCAAACTTAATTTCCCGGTAAACATTATTGAAAAGGCAGTTTTCACTTAACTCTTAATTACCATTACCAATAACGGTCTCCTGCGCTCTTATCAAACTTGATTACACTCATACTGAAGCATGACTATAGCAACTCCCCAGGTACTTGAGGAAATATAGCAAATTCTGGACGGTGGTGACACTTGCCCTCTAGGCCCAGGCTGTAGACAATAGGGGCCAGATTTAAGAAGCCCTTAGTGCCACCTTGAGCCACATTAGAGAAATTTCTTTTACGCTAATGTGGCGTTAGGTTGGCAAATATGCTGCACCGTATTTACAAAGTAGCGCAATGCACGAATTGTGCCACTTTGTAAACCTTTGCACCACATTATGCCAGTGCCAGACATAATGTATGCAAGGGGGGTGTTCCAGCGTTAGGAGGCCCAGAAAAATGGTGCAGTAGGATCTATAAGATTCCACTGCGCCATTTCTAGCGTAATTTTTAATGTCTGCCTAAGTCAGGTGTTAAAATGAGGCTCCCATTGCTTTCAATGGGCCTCCTGTCACTTCGCAAGATTAGCGTCAATATTTTTGGTGCTAATCCTGCAAAGCCCCAAACTAGGGTCAAAATTTATGACGCTAGTTCCCTAACATGCATCGTGGTGCGCCGTATCATAAATACGGTGCACACACTGTGGCGTAAGGGGGGCAGCGCATTGGAGTGGAAGAAAAGTGGTGCATAATTTTTTTTTAATTTGCTCCTAGTTCTGTTCGTGGGTGGTTGGCACTTACTCTCCTCCTAGCTTTATTTGTACTAAAAGGTTTAATTGCACTCCCTAGAAGACCCGAAAGCATTGTTTCTTTTGTCCGTGTGGGTGGCAGTATGGCTTAACCCTTTTGCGAGCCTCATAAGAGCAATACCAGGCACAATTTTGCACTCAAACTGTGCTTGCAATATTGCCTTCATTAATTACACCAGGGATATGTGCCTTGGCCCGAGGATGATGGATGATGTTTATTGCTCTGCATTAATTGGTGGCTAAAGAAAGTAAAGAATGTTCAATACTTTCTAGCTGATAAAGCACTGAACTGCGAAAGACAAGTGCTAGGGTAGTTGTAGGTCATATCTGCTCTGGAAAAGTTCTGCAGGTCCTGTAGAATATAGATCAGAAATATGTATCAGATGACATGTCGACATGGTTCAGGCTTGCCCTGGTGACTCATTGTTGGTATTTCCTCTCGTTTGGGCACATTATTAACCTCTTAAGTGTGGGCGTCGGCCACTGGCCGACGCCCACACACCCTCCCTGGTGCGGGTCACGACCAGTGGGCGACACCAGGAAGGGCATTAATAAATCCTCGGGTGCGTCGCACCCGAGTATTTTTTTTTTTTTTTTTTCCCCCCCCCGGGAGACACGGAAGCTACCGTGTCTCCCCCCGTCCCTTTGTGACGTCACGTCAAAGGTGTTTTCCCCATGAAAGCAGGAAGCAGCCTTGCGGCCGCTTCCTGCTTTCATGGGGAAAACGGCCTTTTACACGTTCGGGAAGGCCTCGTAAGAAAGGGGAGAGTCTCCCCTTTCTTACGAGGCCTTCCTGAAAGTGTTTCCTGGCCCCCGATCGCAGCACAGCTGTGCCCCCCCCCCCAGGGGATTTAAAAAAAAAAAAAAAAAAAAAAAAATGAAATGACAGGGGGTCGCCCGTGGGCACGGTGACCCCCTGTGGGGGCATTTTTTTTTTTAGATGTTGTAGGGTTTCCCTGGGGGCCATTTTGGCCCCCAAGGAAACCATACAACAACTAAAAAAAAATATATGTATATATCTATATATATATATCTATGTAGATAGATATATCTAGGTACATGGATATATCTATAGATATATCTATGTAGATATATATTTAAATATATATATATATATAGGTAGATCTGTATCAAAGAGATTTATAAAGCGCGCTACTCACCTGTGAGGGTCTCAAGGCGCTGGGGGGGGATGGGGGGAGGGAAAAGGGCTAGGAGGTTCACTGTTCAAAAAGCCAGGTTTTGAGGCCCTTCCTGAAAAGAAGTAGGTTTTGGGTCTTACGAATGTGGGTTGTGAGTGCGTTCCATGTTCTGGGTGCAATGTAGGAAAAGGATCTGCCCCCGGTGGTGGTGTGTTTGATGCAGGGGACAGAGGCGAGAGAGAGGTCAGCTGAACGGACGTTTCATGTGGGGGTGTGGAAGGTGACTCTCGTTGAGGTAGGCAGGGCCTGTGTTGTGGAGTGATTTGTGTGTGAGGATGAGGATCTTGAAGGTGATCCTTTTGTCAATGGGGAGCCAGTGGAGGGATCTGAGGTGTGGAGAGATGTGTTCGTGTCGGTGGAGGTCGAGGATGAGTCGTGCTGCTGAGTTCTGGATGCGTGTAGTTTGCACTTGAGTTTTAGAGTGGTGCCGGCGTAGAGGGCGTTTCTGTAATCAAGCCTGCTGCTGATGAGTGCGTGAGTGACAGTTTTTCTGGTCTCTGTGGGGATCCATTTGAATGTTTTTCAGTATACGGAGTTTGTTGAAGCATGAGGAGGTAAGAGCGTTGATTTGTTGGGTCATAGAGAGGGAGGAGTCTAGGATGATGCTGAGGTTGCGTGCGTAGTTGGCGGGGGTGGGTGCAGGGCCTAGCGTGGTGGGCCACCATGGGGGGTCCCAGGTTTTTTTGGTGAGGGCCAAAGAGGATTATTTCGGTTTTGCTTGAGTTGAGTTTCAGGTGGTTGGCTGTCATATATACATCACTTTTGTCAATATGTGTGTGGTTTCCCTGGGGGGAAAAGGGTCCGACTTGTCTAGTGGCAGTTTTAGTGCCATAAAGAAGCGCAGAAGGTTTATATGCCTACTGCAAAGAGCACATCTGTATTTTATGTAAATAGCTGAGTACATTAGTAAAGTCTATGGAGAGATGAAGGGCACTTTTGCTGGGTGGTAATGAGGGAATCCGAGGAGGAGGGAGTGGGAGCACCAATAATGATTGTTGGACTGGGCGCAGGAGGTGCTAAAGACTGTGACGAATGGTATGTGACAAGGTGTTTTTTGAGTGTCTTGAAAGTACGTGCTGATTGAGGGAAGAAGCGCAGGTAAGGTGGCCTCTACTGTTGCACGTATCTCACACACACCATCGATTTTGTGACTGTCTACGTAGGCTAGTGTTTTAGAGCAACAGTTTAGCCAATAGCAGAGATGGCATCTTGATGGATGACTGCTGCCTGCACTCGGGTTATAGAGGACCGCTCTGACATAGGATCAGAGACTGAGACATCAGATACTGAGACAGCATCTGAGGGATAGTACAATGGCGCAGACTCTGGGAGTGATTTTTCAGTCAGAGGAGTCCCATTCGATAACTCCTCTTCCAGTACATTATGAGGGAGGTGATGAGGACAGTCCTGCTGTCCCTTCGCAAGCTGTTCGTGCAACTGGGTAATAGTGGGTTAGGCCAACCCAGAGAGCAGGTGAATGCGGCGGCAAGCAGAGAGAGAGTGCTCTCTTGGGAGCTCACCAATTTAGTTCAGCCCCAAATTCCACCACCCAAATCATATTGTGGAGACATCAAAATTGTCTATGGCAAAACAAACTGGTTTTGTAAGGCAGGCACCTGTGTTTTTGGTCCTGGATTCGGCGGCCATATAGAGAAACACACTAAACCCAAACATTTCTGGAAACTAGACATTCGGGGGAGTCCACAGAGGTGTGACTTGTGTGGATTCCCCAAAGTTTTCTTACCCAGAATACCCTGCAAAGCTGAAATGTTGAAAAAAACCTCTATTTTTCTCGCATTTCTGTCACACAAACTACAGGAATATGCTGGGATCCACAACATTCCTACCACCCAGTGACTCCTCACCTGTCCTGATAAAAACACTACCCCACTTGAGTGCCTACACCTAGTGCCTGTGTCAGGCATGGATCACCCCAGGGTCAACAGCTGCCTCACGTAAGGACCAACATTGACCGTTGTGTGATCTATTCCTGTCGCAGGCACCAGGCCTAACCACACAAGTGAGGTATCATATTTATCGGGAGACTTGGGGGAACGCTGGGTGGAAGGAAATTTGTGGCTCCTCTCAGATTCCAGAACTTTCTGTCACCGAAATGTGAGGAAAACGTGGTATTTTAGCCACATTTTGAGGTTTGCAAAGGATTCTGGGTAACAGAACCTGGTCCGAGCCCCACAAGTCACCTCATCTTGGATTCCCCTGGGTTTCTAGTTTTCAAAAATGTGCTGGTTTGCTAGGTTTCCCCAGGTGACGGCTGAGCTAGAGGCCAAAATCCACAGGTAGGCACTGTTTTCTATGAAAAAATGTGATGTGTCCACGTTCTGTTTTGGGGGATTTCCTGTCGCGGGCGCTAGGCCTACCCACACAAGTGAGGTATCATTTTTATTGGGAGACTTAGGGGAACGCCGGGTGGAAGGAAATTTGTGGCTCCTCTCAGATTCCAGAACTTTCTGTCACCGAAATTTGAGGAAAACTTGTTTTTTAGCCACTTTTTGAGGTTTGCAAAGGATTCTGGGTAACAGAACCTGGTCCGAGCCCCGCAAGTCACCCCTCCTTGGATTCCCCTAGGTCTCTAGTTTTCAGAAATGCACAGGTTTGGTAGGTTTCCCTATGTGCCGGCTGAGCTAGAGGCCAAAATCTACAGGTAGGCACTTCTCAAAAAACACCTCTGTTTTCTTCCAAAAATTTGGATGTGTCCACGTTGCGCTTTGGGGCGTTTCCTGTCGCGGGCGCTAGGCCTACCCACACAAGTGAGGTATCATTTTTATCGGGAGACTTGGGGGAACGCCGGGTGGAAGAAAATTTGTGGCTCCTCTCAGATTCCAGAACTTTCTGTCACCGAAATGTGAGGAAAACTTGTTTTTTTAGCCACTTTTTGAGGTTTGCAAAGGATTCTGGGTAACAGAACCTGGTCCGAGCCCCACGAGTCACCCCTCCTTGGATTGCCCTAGGTCTCTAGTTTTCAGAAATGCACAGGTTTGGTAGGTTTCCCTAGGTGCCGGCTGAGCTAGAGGCCAAAATCTACAGGTAGGCACTTCTCAAAAAACACCTCTGTTTTCTTCCAAAAATTTGGATGTGTCCACGTTGCGCTTTGGGGCGTTTCCTGTCGCGGGCGCTAGGCCTACCCACACAAGTGAGGTATCATTTTTATCGGGAGACTTGGGGGAACGCCGGGTGGAAGGAAATTTGTGGCTTCTCTCAGATTCCAGAACTTTCTGTCACCGAAATGTGAGGAAAACTTGTTTTTTTAGCCACTTTTTGAGGTTTGCAAAGGATTCTGGGTAACAGAACCTGGTCCGAGCCCCGCGAGTCACCCCTCCTTGGATTGCCCTAGGTCTCTAGTTTTCAGAAATGCACAGGTTTGGTAGGTTTCCCTAGGTGCCGGCTGAGCTAGAGGCCAAAATCTACAGGTAGGCACTTCTCAAAAAACACCTCTGTTTTCTTCCAAATATTTGGATGTGTCCACGTTGCGCTTTGGGGTGTTTCCTGTCGCGGGCGCTAGGCCTACCCACACAAGTGAGGTATCATTTTTATCGGGAGACTTGGGGGAACGCCGGGTGGAAGGAAATTTGTGGCTCCTCTCAGATTCCAGAACTTTCTGTCACCGAAATGTGAGGAAAACTTGTTTTTTTAGCCACTTTTTGAGGTTTGCAAAGGATTCTGGGTAACAGAACCTGGTCCGAGCCCCGCGAGTCACCCCTCCTTGGATTGCCCTAGGTCTTTAGTTTTCAGAAAAGCACAGGTTTGGTAGGTTTCCCTATGTGCCGGCTGAGCTAGAGGCCAAAATCTACAGGTAGGCACTTTGGAAAAAACAGCTGTGTTTTCTATAAAAAAAATAGGATGTGTCCATGTTGTGTTTTGGGGCATTTCCTGTCGCGGGCACTAGGCCTACCCACACAAGTGAGGTATCATTTTTATCGGGAGACTTGGGGGAACACAGAATAGCAAAACAAGTGTTATTGCCCCTTATCTTTCTCTACATTTTTTCCTTCCAAATATAAGAGAGTGTGTAAAAAAGATGTCTATTTGAGAAATGCCCTGCAATTCACATGCTAGTATGGGCACCTCGGAATTCAGCGATGTGCAAATAACCACTGCTCCTCAAAACCTTATCTTGATCCCATTTTGGAAATGCAAAGGTTTTCTTGATACCTCTTTTTCACTCTTCATATTTCAGCAAATGAATTGCTGTATACCCAGTATAGAATGAAAACCAACTGCAGGGTGCAGGGTGCAGGGTGCAGCTCATTTATTGGCTCATTTATCTGGTTCTTGATGAACCTACAAGCCCTTTATATCCCCGCAACCAGAAGAGTCCAGCAGACAAAACGGTATATTGCTTTCAGAAATCTGACATCGCAGGAAAAAGTTACAGAGTAAAACATAAAGAAAAATGGCTGTTGTTTTCAGCTCAATTTCAATATTTTTTTATTTCAGCTGTTATTTTCTGTAGGAAAACCTTGTAGGATCTACCCAAATGACCCCTTGCTGAATTCAGAATTTTGTCTAGTTTTCAGAAATGTTTAGCATTTCGGGATCCAGCATTGGTTTCACACCCATTCCTGTCACTAACTGGAAGGAGGCTGAAAGCACCAAATATAGTAGAAATGGGGTATGTCCCAGTAAAATGCCAAATTTGTGTTGAAAAATTTGGTTTTCTGATTCAAGTCTGCCCGTTCCTGAAAGGTGGGAAGATAGTGATTTCAGCACCAGAAACCCTTTGTTGATGGAATTTTCAGGGAAAAAACCACAAGCCTTCTTCGGCAGCCCTTTTTTCCCATTTTTTGGGAAAAAAATAAATGTTCACTGTATTTTGGCTATTTTCTTGGTCTCCTCCAGGGGAAACCACCAACTCTGGGTACCATTAGAATCCCTAGGATGTTGGAAAAAAAGGACGCAAATTTGGCGTGGTTAGCTTATGTGGACAAAAAGTTATGAAGCCCTAAGCGCGAACTACCCCAAATAGCCAAAAAAGGGCTCAGCACTGGGGGGGGGGAAAGGCCCAGCAGCTAAGGGGTTAAGTTGCAAATTATTTTCCTTGTGATGACTAGTCAGCACAAACTAGCATTACATTTTTAATTTTTTATACTATTTAGAATGGCCTAGTCAGACATTTTTCTGGTCAGACCTGAAGTCCAGGAGCTTCAGATCTTTTCGATCACCTTTTTTATTTATTTATGCTTAGATCATCATTTGTGTGTTGCATTATATGATACGTTTCAAGCTCAGGTAGGATTCAGCACTGAAGTGAAGTATTGCTAGCGGCAAGAATCTATTGAGAATATTTCTACGTACGCTTTACTCTTTTTAATTCTCTAATGAACTGTTGTTTTCTATGATAGTGATTTTGTATATTTGATTTTAAGGTTGTAATTTTAGAAACCCTGAAGTGGGTCGTGGATGCATGGGGTAATTAACAACTGAATAGTCATTATTAAGTCAAATCTGGGTGCCCCCTTCAATTTATAATAACTTGCGGTCCCGGCAGATGGGGTGCCCAGGCCTGATAAGGGGGCTCACTATGGCCCCACTCCCCCCTTTTAATATATTTGACCTCAGAGATGGGGCCCCAGGGGCCTCAGATGGGTCAGGGAGTGGGCTGTGCAGTCCCTCCCCTCTTTTTAGGTCAAGCGCGCAAGCGCTCTGCCCTGTTGTAATCTATCTGTGGGCTTTTACCCACACCCACTGCCCACCCATCACTATCACTCATTCATGGGATTGCCTTTCAAAAATCCATTGCTATCATTGGTAAATGCTTTCTGTTTATCCCTCCTTGGGGCAGTTTTGTTACTACCTTGGCCATTGACCCTGTCACATGGATAATTGCATGTTTGCCAATACGTTTGACTGTGAGCAAAATTCTTTTTTTATTTGTGTCTCTCCTTCACACTCATGTTCAATGTGGCCGTGGTGCTTTGAATCAGCGTGCTTATATCAACTGTTTTACTTTTTATTTTCAATTTATATGGCAAGAAAAATCCAGTTAGGAATTTACAACACAATAGCTCTAACTCGAGCCAACACGAGACCCATTGCATTGCAAATGCTTGTATTAAATTTGGGCCCAGGGGATGGGGTCCCTAGACCTTATTAAGGCTTAGTGAGGGGCAATGCACACCCCTCCGCTTAGAATTTGGCCTCAGGGAGATGGGGTCCCCAGGGCCCACAACGGCTTGGGGAGGAGTTGGCATGACCCATCCCCTGTTTAACTTTATTTGGCCCCAGACACTGGGGTACTCAGGGCTTTTAAGGCATGGGTAGGAGGGCTGTCTGATCCCCTCCCCTTTTTATTGGAATTTGACCCCTCATTATGGGGTGCTAGGGTCCAATTAAGGCTTGGAGAGGGGGGTTGCATGCCCTCCCACCTCAATAAATATGTTTTGGCCCTGGGGAATGGCGTTCCCGGGATGCCAAAGGCTTTGCACAGCAGGAGGTTGGCAGATTGTCTGGAGTTTGAGCACAGGGCCTGGCACAGGCCAAGCTCTGTATCCAAATGCCACTGTGCATAACGGAAGACGGTGACAGCATGAGGCTGGCTGCCTGCCATGGGGATATCTGCCAAGAAAAAGAGGGGGTCAAAAAGTGCTGTTTCCATGTTAAATCTCGTAGACTCTTTAGACACACTTGCAGCCCTAACCATTAGACGGAATTACACCAAATTTGGCAAAAGAGTAACTTTTGGCCCTCAGATCAACCTTTTTTCCTTTTTGATGTGAGAAAAAAAATCCCACAAAGTAGCACAAATATCACCCAAATGTAGCCCAAGTGTAGGCCAAGGACAGAAGGGTGCAAAGCACTTTTTTGTTGTTGCAGTTTTAAATAACGCAGGTTTGACTTGAAGGCATTGGAGTGCTTTACATTAGCATCAGTTACATTACACAAAAAACATTCATTTTGGGCCTTAGGCATGGGGGAGATTAAGTGATTTGTCCAGAATGACAGAAAGTCGAGCTGATGCTGAAACTCTAACCTGGTTCCCCAGTTGCAAGTTTATGATAAATGTAGAATGTTAGCAATTTAGTCGTTTATTAGAACAGTGTGGGGAGGCAGATGTCAGGGGCACAGATAATTGAGAGCAGGATGCAGAGGCAACCAGTTGACCATGCTGGACAAGAGTGAGGGGCAGTGGCAGCACAAGGGACCATGGAGGGCAGGAAAATGAAGGGGACAGGGCCATGCACATGGACAACAAAGAGGTGAAGGTAAGAGACAAGAGCAGCAAGCTGACCATACTAGACAGACAGGAGGGACAGTTGCAGCATGCCTGACCAAGTAGGGCAGGAGGGAGAAGGCAGGGGCAGTACAATGGACCTGACAAGGCAGGAGGGAGGGGATAGGGGCCTGCACATGAAAAAAGGAGGGCAAGGGGCAAGAGGGCAGGGTTGGGTAAAGCTGGCCATGGAAGGTAGATAGGATTGGCACTGAAAGCACAAAACACCATGGAAGGAAACAGTGAGACTATAATGTCATAAACACAGACAATGAAGGGAAGGTGGGCGGGGGTCAGAGGCAGCAAGCTGACGACACAGGGCAGGTGGTAAGGGCGGTGGCAGTACAGAAGGCCATGCATGGCAAGAAGGAGAGTTAGTAGCAGCTCAACGGACTTGGTAGGCAAGAGGAAGAGGTAAGACAAAGGACCATAGAGAACAGTGGGATGGGTAAGGGCTGGGCACAGGCAAGAGAGGCCAGGAAAAGAGCTTCACAACAGACCATGTGAGGTAGGCAGGAGGAGAAATTGCATCACAACAGAGTATGGAGGGCAGAAGAGATTGACAGCAAAATCGACCATGGAGGACAGGAGGGAGGATATAGGGGCATACAACTCAGACACTCAGACACTCGCCATGCACTGTTAATTACCCCAGCTATTGCAGCACTCATTACATCTTTTAGAACTTCATTGATGATAATACTGTAACATTTGCAGTAACCTTATTGATGAGAAAACTGTGCATGGCAGGGGGCAAGTTTTAGTTACTTTAGGGCATGAGTTATCGTTACTTGAAATAATTATAACTATGACTGCTGAATTTTTATTTTTTGTAAGTTTGAAATGTGAGCCTAACTATAACTTCCCTGTAACCTTTAGTTTTTTTAAGTGAAAAAAAGTAATATATATATATATATATATATATATATATATACATACATGCATATGTATACACACACACAAGCACACATGGGTGATATGCTCCTTGAGTTTCCTTTTTTGTCCATTTTGAAGCTCATAAGACAACTTATTAAAACAACAGTCACATGCTTTACATTTCAAACACTTCCAGAAGCCACTGTGGCCCTCATTCTGACCCTGGCGGTCGGCGGAGAGACGGCGGTCGGACCGCGAACAGACCGGCGGTATTAAAAATGGCATTCTGACCGCGGCGGTCCCCGCCGCGACCGACCGCCACTTCTCCACTCCGACCGCCACGGCGGTCATGACCGCGGGGCTGGAGTTTGCGCACTCCGGCCCGGCGGTCGTCCCAAGACCGCCAAGGGTATTATGACCCTGCCTACCGCCGCGGTTTCTTGCGGGCGGGAACCGCCGTGCGAACCATGGCGGTAAGCACTATCGGGGCCAGGGAATTCCTTCCCTGGCACTGATAGGGGTCTCCCCCACCCCCCACTACCCACCCGAGTCCTCCCCCCACACCCTCCACCCCCCTGCCACCCCCCAGAGGTGGTACGAACCCCCTCCCCACCCCCACCCCGACATGCACATACATGCACCCCGACATGCACACACGCCCAACATGCACATATACACACCCCCTACACACACATACACAACGGGGACACATACCCGCACACATACATGCAGACATGCGCACCTGCCGAACAGCACACATTACCCATAGACACAGCAGCACCCCCCGCCCGCATACACGCACTCACACACCCCCTCTACACACTCACAGGCACACCCCCATGCACGCCCACATCACACAACACCCCCCCACCCCCTCCCCTCACGGACGGTCAACTTACCTTGTGCGTTGGTCCTCCGGGAGGCGACGGGAGCCATGGGGAGGTGACCGCCAACAGAAGACCGCCAACAGAAGACCGCCACACAGAAATGTGGGTCGTAATTCTGTGGGCGGTGTTCTGCTGGCGTGGCGGTGGAGGTTGACCAGTCTCCACTTTCCCGCCGACCGCCAGTGTGGCTGCTGGCGGTTTTCCGGCGGAACGCTCCCAGCGGTCAGAATGCGCACAGCGGCATACCGCCGCGGTCGGCCGTCTTCACCGCGGCGGTAACTCGGCGGTCTTGCGAAAAGACCGCCAAGGTCAGAATGAGGGCCTGTGTCTTTATTGAACCATTCCATTGTTCTTGGCTTTATGTATGGCATATGACTTTGTGTATGTAAATCCCCTAAGTAAGCTACTTATCTAAAAGTTATCTGTGGCTAGCGGGTAAGATCTCAAGTGGGTGCTCATCTAAGCATAATATTTTCCAATTTTCCCTTATCAGTTTTTTTAGGAAACCATAAGATAAGTTGCAATCCATAATGTATCTAATGTAGTTTTCTTTTTCACCAATATTCTCTTATTACCAAAAGGTCTTCTCTACTCTTTATTTGAGCTCTCTTCAAGACATCCTCCAGTACAACCAATGGATAGACTCCCCACTCGAAACAAACACCTCAATGGTCTGGGCTTCAAAGCCTTCTTCTTCAGAGAAGTAATATCTTGCTTTTAGGAACTCTCTGTTTGATACACTCCACTTTAAAGCTTTGAGATGTCCGCTATTTGCATGGAGTATACTTGTACAACTGGTGGACATTCTGTGGATTTGTGGTACACATTTGTTGGTCCTTTATGAACATCTCAAAGTCCAGAAAGTTGAGCATTCGGTCACTGATCACATATGTGAATTTTAAATCGAAAGCATTGATGTTCAAACTTAATTTTTTATTTTCCATGAGCAGCACAGGGAGCCCATTTCCCTGCTGAACAACCTCTCTTTTAAAAAAAAAGTTTGTTGGAAGCGCAGGGAGCTCACACCCATACTGCTCAACCTCTCTTTTTATTTATTTCTATGGGCAGCATGGGGAGTCCACTCCTGCGCTGCCCAGCCTACCTTTTTCAATTTTTTCTTGGCCAGTGCTAGGAGCCCACTCCCACACTACAAAGGGGTCATGGGTTAGGGCTCCACTAGTACCCCTGTCAGCACTCTTTTTGGTTCTGGCGGGAGCCAGCCGCATTTGTTTGCTCCCAGATAGGAACAGATTTTGTTTCTGATCCTTCCAGGGAGGAAATCTATTCCCTCCCTGCCTAGCATTTCTGCTACCACCAGATGGGAACTGTGCAGTCTCCCTGCTCGCACTCTGTCATGCAGGGAGCAAACAGTGTCCTAGGTATAGGCTGCCTAGGACACTGTATTGTTACTGGCCTTGAGGAATGTGGTCCACATGCCCCAAATGAAAGGGGGCAGCACACCCTCACTCCCCTTTAATAAAAACATGGGACCCAGGGGGATAGGGCCCTTGAGGCTGTGTTTGGCTCAAAGGGGAGGAGTACACGCATCTCTCCCCCTTCCTTAATACAGTTGGATTAGGGACACACATCATTGAGGCAGTACTCGGCTAATGGAGGGAGGATCCATGCCCTCTTCCCCCAAATATTACAAATGTATGACTCCTGGACATTCCCAGGGCTCATTTTTTATCCTGTGACGTACTTCAAGATCATGGGGATACTGCAGGATCATGGAAACAAAACAATGTTTTTTTTTTTTACATTTTTGACCCTCAGGGCTCTCTGTAGGGCCCCTTCCCTGACAAGGGCTACGAGGACCAGAAATCTTTATGCAGGCCGCTTGATATCCTTTATTTACCTTTTCAGGGAAGGGGAAAAAGTCCCCACATTCCTGGGACGGCTGCCACAATATTTTTTTCACGCACTTGCGCCCTCAAAAGCCTCACCCCCATGATAGCGAGATGGCTGAAAAGGAAAAAAAAAGTCTCCTCGGCAATCAGAATGCTCTATTTTTTAAATTTGAGCTCACAAGACTTTTACAGGAGTCCCTCAAACCCAACCATCAAGATATACAAACGTTTTTGAGCCCTAGCTATTCCTAAACTACTGAATGGTTTTACACAAAATCACAAAAAGCATGACTTCTGGACCAAGATCCACCTTCCTGCCAAATTTGATGTATTTCTGTTATGCCCGTTTCAAAACTCCCTATGGAAATTGCATGAGCTTTATGCATTTTGGGAGCCCCACTTTTCTCAGCCTCCACTTAAAGGATCCCCCTGAAAGTTTTCATGAAGAAAACTAAGCAAAAATAGAGTACTTTTTTGGAATGTGTTGTCAAGTTATGCCAAAGTTATCAGCCAAACAAAAAAGCCATTTATTTGGATAAGCAGACCTAACTATAACAACCCTCTGGTGACTGCACTGTTTGACGAATCTTCTCAAAAGTTTCAAAACTAGTTTACCAGTGAATTCAACTACTGTTTTGGAAGTTTCAGGGTGATTCATCAAGCAGGGGCCGAGAAAAAGGGTGGGTCCCAAAATGCTTTATATTCACCATCACCGAAGAAACAAAAGGATTCAGCTAACTTAAAAGGAATGTGGACGAGAGCAAGGGATGCAAGAAAAGTACTTTACTCTTTCTTGATGATTTCAGAGGAACACGCAGTAATGGCAATAATTGGATGTGGCAGTATTGATGGATTAAAGGGCAGAGAAGATCTGAAATATACAAATAATAACTGAGGACTTCAGAGCTTGGGTGTGATAGACTGAAAAATATACTTTGTGCACTGTAGTTCGAACTTACTGTATATTCATTTTCACCATGCACTGTCGGATATGGAGGACCAGGGGACTGTGAGACTAAACATTAGTCTGCCTTTAAAAACATGCAGACACCGTGTAACACAGACACTGTCAAGCTGCGAACAAGGCTCATAAGAAGGGCCGAACACATCAGAAAAGAGTACAAGCTGCCAATTTATTGTTTAAGAAAGCATCTGGTAATCCCTGAAATCCGGCATCAACATTTCTTTGGTTGACCCCTTAGTTCTGGTGCCCCACAGAGCTAAAAAGCATTTTTTTTCAAAAATGTATGTGGAATTGTGATGGAGTCACGCACCCATGGCAAAAAAGTTTAAAAAAACAAAGTGCTGGCTTATTTCGAAGCCCTCGGGTGGGCCAAGTCCTGTGAGAATTATGTAAGTGCGGGGGACCACCTGGCCCCCCTGCAGCTTCAGAGACCACCACCTCCCCATGGCTTTTATCTGTTGCACGGATGACCGCGCTGCCCCCTGCACACTGCACCGCAAGGATCACCTCCTCCCCAGGGCCTTGATAAATATTCAGTGCGTGGGGGGGGGCACGTGGATCCCCTGCTGCCCAGGGACCACCACCTCCCTGGGGAATTTATGATCTTCTGTGCTGGGGGGAGACATGCAGCACCCTCCAGCCCCGGGGATCACCATGTTGTGGCTATAATAAAAAAGGAAGGGAGTCTATTTCGGACCCCTTTTATCCCCCGGGATCGCTACCTCCCCGGGGCTGTGATTGTTGGAGGGGGCCACACTGCCCCTCTCAAGGAGCCACGGATGTCCCTGGGGACCACCACCCCCAGGGCTGGATCCTGCTATGTCCCATGTTGACCACCCCCCGGGACATAGCTGTTTGCTGTGGCTTGGCTGCACCTTTGAAGCTGCAGCCAAGTCACAGCAAAAAGTCTGCTTTTTGACAGCGGGACCTTTCAAGTGGATCTTTCATCTCTGTTCCCTGCACGCAGGCTACGTATGCAGGGGACAGAGAATGGGACCACAGGGGAGACCTTGAGGCTTCCTCTGCAGTTCCAGATAGCCTGTAAAGGGCTTCTTAAAAAAAAAATATTTTAAAAATACAGGGACCACGGGAGCCTTTGAGGGCTCCCTTATGGTCCCAGATAGCCCAACAAGTGCTAGAAAATGTATAGAAAAAAACTATAGCTCAGGTGTGAAGGTCACAGTCCTTCACCCTGAGCATTCAGGCTTCTAGTCCAGCTGGACTTGTTTCCCCTTTTTTTTAAGTAAAAATTTTTAAGATTCATACTGAAAGGTGATTTTTCTTTTTAAATTGGGCAGAACTATCTCAAGTGTATCATAAATCAAAGCCTAAAAAATGTGTTATCTCTCTCCCTATCACTTTCTCTCGTTCTCTCTCTCTCTTTCAAACTCTTTCTCCCACTCACACACACACACACTCAGACACTTATGCACCCACTCACTGACCCACTCAGACGCTCATGCACCTACTCAAGGACCCACTCAGAGCCTTGTGCACCCACTCGCAGTCCCAGTCAGACCCACATGCACTCACTCACAGACCCACTCAGTTACACACCTACTCACAGACCCACTCAAACTCCCACACACCCACTCACAGACCCACGTGCACACTGATGCACTCACTAAAACACTGATGTGCACACTATCACACCCAGACAGACACTCTCATAGCCACTCTCACCCACAGATACACCCTCTCACACCTATTCTGACTCCCAGAGAGGCTGTGGCCAACTTCTGCTGCGATGACCAAAGGGTTGTCGCGTAGGCTCTCATTATTCTAATGAGACTACTGGATGTTGAGCAGTAGAATCGTCTACGCTGTGGAAGACTGAGTCTAACCCACTGCTGGTGACAACTGTCGCTCTAATCCGGGTTTTTGCTCCGGCTAACTAGCAGTGCCTCATCCCTGCCACAGGATAGTGACGATTGGGCAGCCGAGCGCATGACATACTGAGCTTCTCAGGGAAGTCGTGATCACTCGGGTCACATCCGGTTCTCTCATTTACAACTTAGTCTCATATATAAATGACAAACAGAAGCAGTATACGTTTCAATGAAGAATTTAATAAAACAACTGCATCTTAGATAGCAAAGCGTGAGCTGGAATAACCAGGACGACACAACATGACATTATTAAAATTGTGACGAGAAGAGTGAAGCATAAAAACAGCGCTATCATATTGTCACTATAATCAATAGACTATTTCCTATCTAGGTATAGTTTGAGCACAGCATGTTAAGCTCTAATTCTGCCTTTCAGGTTCCCCTGGGAAGACATCAACCCCCATACCTGAGCAAAGGCCTGTGGTGTGCGTTAGCATTCCGCAATCAGCATACAGTCGTGGTTCCCTAACGTGTAAGGGACAAGGAAGTGTTTATATAATAACATAGCTGATGTTCTGAGAAAATGTCCCTACGTAAGGATGTGTATTTTCTACGAATGTTGGAGACTGAACTTCTACCATGTTCACTGGCAATGTACCGAACTGTAGCCTTGAATGAAGCACAGAGTGATCAAGAATGTCTTGTTTGAGAACAGAGTGCTGGCCTAGGCAAAAACAGTTAGATAGGAGAAAATAAAACAAGACCGTAAAAATGGTTATTGTAATAATAATAATGCAAAGCTGAATAACATATATCTAGGTTAAAGTGCACAGCGGCCTAGTGTTTTCAAATAACGTGCATGGAGCTGTAACTAAAATGGCTACACAACAGGGCCATGCACAGCATGGGGTTGGGTGTTTAGGGGGGTTGCCTGCAGTGTCTGGCTGCAGGCCAGGTCTTGTGGGAAACCTCTGCTGTGCACAGGTGAAGGCTGCGCATGGTGCAAGGTTTGGTGCCCAACTGCCGCTGAGCACGGCTGAAGGTCGTGTGCAGTGGTGGTTGGATTAATGTACAGTAATGAAAATTATTATACGTAAAAAAAAAATCTGAGAAATTCACTGGAAAAAATAAAGGTTACAGGGACATTATAGTTAGGAATTAGAATTACAAAAAAACATAGAATTTCACTTAAAAACCAAAGGTTACAGGAACATAATTGTTTGATTAGATTTTAAACGTATGAAACCATAGAAATTCAGCAGTTATAATGATAATAACTATAACTAGTGCCCTTAGGTAACTGTAACTCACACCCTCGCCTTGCACTGCTAATTACTCCACAAAATACGGCACTCATGACATCTTTGATAACATCATTGATAATATCAATATGATATTTTTAGTAAAATGTTTGACCAAAAAACTGTGCATAGCGGGAGTGCAAGTTATAGTTACCTTAGGGCCCGTGTTATAGGGCCTCATTATCAGTTTGGGGGTCAGACCACCAGCCCCTCATGTTGGCAGTCCGAAATAGACCGTCATTTTGGTGGTCTTACAGCCCTCCCTGTTATGAGTTATACAGGCAGGACTGCCAAACTCCAACCAAAAAAGCAGACCGGCAGTGACACGGAGGCCCAAAAATAGGTAGTTCAAATTCCAGGAATGCTCAAAAACGTCTGCTAGTGAACTCGCAATTGAAGTGTACTCGCCTGGGAGGATAATGTTTGTAGAGTGGGTGTAGTACAGGGACTGACATGACTGCTAAGGCCAGGAGACACTGTCACTCCACTCATTCAGCCAAGTGGCCTCTGCCTGAAAGAGCCCTGTTTGCCAACTCCCAATTGAAGTTTACTCACCTGGGAGCATAACATTTTTATAGTGGGTGTAGTACAGGGACGGACAAGACCGCTAAGGCCAGGGGGCACTGTTACTGTTACTCTATTCAGCCAGCCTGTGTCCTCTGCTCCAAAGACCCTGGTTTGTCAACTCCCAATTGAAGTGTACTTACCTGGGAGCATAACATTTGTATAATTAGTGTAGTACAGGGACTGACAAGACTGCTATGGCCAGGGGGCACTGTTACTGTTACTCCACTCAGTCTGCCCAGTGTCCCCTGCTCCAAAGACTCATGTTGTTAACTCCCAATTGAAGTGTACTCACCTGGGAGCATACCATTTGTATAGTGGGTGTAATACAGGGACCGACATGGCTGCTAAGGCCAGGACGCACTGCTACTTGTACTCCACTCAGCCAGCCAAGTGGCCTGTGCCCGAAAGACCCCTGTTTTTCAACTCCCAATTGAAGTGTACTCACCTGGGAGCATAACATTTATATAGTGGGTGTAGTACAGTGACTAACATGACTACAACTCACAGCAGACACTTTTTCTGTAACTCCAAAATCCAGACCTGTCGTCACTTGCTCAAAAACATCTGAACTCTCAATTGAAGTGTGCTCACTATGGGGGGGAGACCATTAATCAAGTGTGTGTACTAGAGTAAGTGACATGACTGCAACTCACAGCAGGCCCTGTATCTGTAACTCCAAACACCAGAACAGCATTCTCTTCCCAAAGACCAAATTGAAAAATGAAGTTAACTCACCTTGGGGAATAACATTTGTTAAGTAATGGAGAGTAGTGAGAGTGACAGGACTGCAACTCCCAGCCGGCACAGTTCCTCCAACCCCAAACACCAGACCAGTGCTCTCTCCTCAAAATACCCCTGTGTCTGAACTCTCTAGTGAAGTGTACTCACCTGGAAGGAAATCATTGTAAAGTGTGTCTAGTACAGGGAGTGATGTGACTCCTAATGCCAGGAGGCCCTGTTCCTGGAAAACAAAACACCAACACAGTTTTCTCTTGTCCAAGGACCCCTGTGTCTTAACCCTCAGTTGAAATGTACTGACCTGTGAGGATACCATTGTTAGAGCACAAACATTATTAATAAAGATCGTGTCATAACATGTATTAAAAGGCCTAACTGAAACCACGTGCTAGAAAAGAAAAACGTGTGGCTGATATGGTGGACACCATAAACTATGTGTATTAATGTGAAATAATAATGTTTAATGAAAATGTATTTTTCTTAATTATAATTAAATGTACTGAAAAAGATGAGCATTAATATGTATTAAAAGGATTAATAGTGTAAATATTATGAAATATTGTATTCTTCTTGTTTTAGCATTAGTTTATCATGTTTTAGTAATTTTCCAGAGGCAATGTTTAAAGAGAGTTAACTCTGCAAAATAATGTTTCTTCAAATATCCCGTGTGACTTGCAAACTGTGGAAAAGTAATGTTCTTTGCTTGTAATACTTGTTCTTCTCGAGATAAGATAATAACCTACAAACTAAACAATAGACTTCAGTGCTCAATGCTGTGTTTCATTTTGCAATTATTTGTTTTTGCTTGAGTTTTAGTTTTTGGTAGGAAGCACATGTAATGTTTTTCACATTGCTTAAATGTAATTTATGAGAGAAAACTGGTGACTTGGAGTGAGAGAAGATGAGCTAACTGTCAGTGCAAAAAATGAAGAAAGATTCTTCTGAAACGTATATTAAGGTTTATGGGCTGAACAAAAACACCCCATAGTCTGACTAATAGAAATTTAGCTAGTTGCTTTCTAGGATTTTAATGTAGGCAATTTTAGGTGATGTAAACTCAAATTATTTGCTTCTATTCTAGAGAGATGATGTGTTTCTGCTTCTTAGCACTTTGCCAAGGATTCTGTCAGTTCAGATACATTTGGCCCAACCTTTACTGGACTGTTTCCTCATTCATAGTACTGCTGCTGTACAATGAAAACCAGATGCTCAACTGATGAAGACGTTGCTGATCCATTAAGGAGAGGTATAACAAATGTGCATTTGTTTTTCTTGCAGATTTTTATGTTGTCTCTCTTTAGGAAATCCAACCACTATTTTAGATTAGCGTCATAGTCAGATGTTTTCCAAATAAATTTTTGTCTTCTTTTTCAAATATGCTTATCGAATTAGATAAGTAGTTAGGGATGCCAAGTTCTAATTTCGACTGTTATATATATATATACATATATATATATATATATATATATATATATATATATATATATATATATATATATGTGTATATATATATATATATATATATATATATATATATATATACATATATATATATATATATATATATATATATATATATATATATATGTCTATAACGGTCGAAATACATACATATATATATATTTATATTTATTTTGATTGTAAATAATTCATCTGTGATAACTAAATGTATTCTGTTTCAATTATTCATTTGTTATTTTTGATATTCTGTATGGTGGTTCTTGAAAGTTTAATGATACATATTCTGTCTAGATTGAGATTTTTACGACGATTTGGTGAGCCTGTATGTTTCTGTACATATATCATTTGGTCTTGCATTTGATTTACTTGATCTTAGCATTGTTAATCTAAAGGGCAATAAGTGTTTGAACTTTATTAAACTGGTGTGATGATTCATGGTCACACTTGTTCATGGTGCATATAAATTCTTGACTCCAAAATTGAAATCTATATTTATTGATTTGAAATTGTTAATGTTGATTGTTAGGATGTTATCACACTCCTGCCTGAGTAAAAAAGGTTCAGGTCGACTTCTAAGGGTAATAGATGATTACCCTGTAAGTGTCACCTGATAAATAATAACATAAAAGAAATATAAGGCTGGACATGTGCACGATTTTTACAGTGTGTAGTACAGGGAGTTACATGACTGAAACTCACAGTTGGGTCTCTTACTGTCACTCCTGCCACCAGTGCAGGGCCCTCTTCTCCAAAGACTCCTGTATGGGAAATCACATAAGAAGTGTACTCACTGGGGAAATGACATTTCTCAAGTGTATGAAGTAGGGGGAGTGACATGACTGCTAAGGCCAGGAGGCTCTGTCTCTCCAATTTCAAACACAAGCCCAGTTCACACTTGTCCAAATTCCCTTGTTCGTTAACTCACAAAGGAAGTTTACTCACCTGGGAGGTTAACATTTGGCTAGTTTTGGGTCCATCACCATCCCAGTGTCCATTTGCCCCAATGCATCTTTTAGTGAACTCACAAAGGAGTTTTACTCACCTGGGAGGATAATATTTGGCTGGTGTAGGGAACTCGTTGAGTGACCTGAATGTAAAGCCCAATGGGCCTTGTTTTGCTAACTCCAATCACCAGCTCAGTGTCCACTTGCCCCAACTGTTAGTGAGCTCACAAAGGAAGTTTACGCGCCTGGGAGGATAATATTTGGCTAGTGTTGAGAACCAGGTGAGTGACCTGAATGCAACTCCCAGGAGGTCACTTGTCCACAAAACATTGCCTGAACACTCTCAAATGATTGTTACTCACCTGGGAGTGACCAAGATGCAGATCATGCTCAACTCAGAGATGTGGTTGGCCACCTAGCTCAATCTTGAACTGCTAAGCCAAGATGAAACTATTGAGGATAGGAAGGACAGCCCACCCAGTGTGCAACATAAATGAACAACAAGGCCTCAAGATGTATCACCTGAATGGTATTTGCTGCAGTCACATTCACTATGCACTGACCACGAGATGACTCCAATCACATATACAGCAAACTCCTGGGTCAGCCTGAATAACATTCCCCTAGGCCTCAAAATGGTCCAAGACACATACTGCCCAACCACTGTTTTCCCTGCACTGGTGGCAAGATGCATTTCTCTGCCCATCCTCCCAAGTGCTAATGAACTGCTAAAATCAACAGCTGCTTGACTCTAATGGAATTGACATGCTTCACAAATGTCAGGTCAATACAACCAATAGCATGGGTACCTGTCGCATTAGGATAACCTGCATATCAACTATATACAAGGGCTTTGCAAAATGTCACTGTAAACCTTTGGAGGCAGATTACACAATTCAACCATTAACATTGTATCTTTCACATCAACAGGTTCAGCTGCCACTGGCCACACAGAGCCCACAGAAGAGACTGTTACTACCCTCAGTGATGATGACTTTCCTGGATGTCTGGACATGGAGGACAGTTCTCGTCCATATAGACAACCTGACCAGACCCCTACACTGAGTTTCACTGTGGCCACATCAAGACCTCCTGGCTGGGTTGCCTTGACCTTACAGGCAGCCTATTGCCCCCCAACCTGTGTCCAGGACAGTGGTAACCATCTCATGCCCACCCCAGTCCAGGGTCCTGAGTCGCAGCACAACACCTCCGATAATGATGGTCCTGGAACCAAAAGTAGGGGGCATCCTGTGGCAAGGGCACAAGCCCGTGGGGGTAGGGTGCATGTGAGGGATGTTGTGGGCCACCGGGGTGAGGCCGCTGGGGATGATCCTGGCCAGGACACCATCAGTCAAGTCTTAGGGGTCTATCAGGAGTCCCAACGAGAAATGTGCCAGGTACTTTCTGAACTCCAGGAGATCAGGTAGTTGCAGAGGGACATCCATAGGGATATGCTTCAACAGCAGGAGGCCACCAATATATCAACCTGGCCTCCCTAACAGGGGTGTTGAGAGATAGGGATTGTCAGCAACACTCTACCCTTCCTTTGGTGCAGCAACACCAGGCCCTTCCCCATTGGTGGCATCCACTTGAAGGGAGGCCCTGTCAGGGAAAGAACCTCCACCAGACACCCCTGACTCTGTAACAGCATCTCCCCCCCCATGCAAGTGGGGATGTCCAGCTAAAATCCAGGAGGTGCAGATGGGCAGACACTGAGCACTGCCAGCAAGTGACCACTTCCTAAAGGAACTCCTTGGTGTGCCGCAGTTTCCCTTGTTGACTGTTTTTCAACCACATTCCATTTCCTATTGGAGTAGTACACTGGACTTTGGACTTCCAATGCTGATGCATCTACTACAATTATTCAATCCACCATGACGGAATTCTTTATTTTATCTGTTCCGTCATGTCCCTAATGTCAACCCTATGCATAAATTCACAATAAATGCCACCTATCACAAAGTTTGTGTCTGCTTGCCACTATTGCAATTGTTTCTATGTAGAGATGAAAGACCATGTGAAGCAAATGATGAAGACTGATGAAGACACAAGATCCTAGTGCAACGAGGAATGTAATACAGATACAGTGTCCTGCTAAGGGTTATAGCCAACACACACAAACACATTGGTACAAGTGTCTGGTAACACCAAACATTTTATTTCACTGTACAGCACATAGGCTGTCCATATGTCTGGACTGTCATAGACAAAAACAGCTGACTCATACTGTGTCAAGGTAGCTATACAGATGTACAGTCCCACAGACTACAGAAGGAAGGGCCTTGTCAGACATTGTCCTGTAGAATAGGCACACAGAAAAGTGAATGGTGCCACCAGCTTGAGCCTTATCACATTGCAAAACCAAGATATCCAACATCACATAAGCTAACATATAGAAAGGGGGAAATACAACAGTCCATCTTCACAGGTTCATTATAATCAAATGACGATGCATCTGGTGGTATGACACAAACATATGTCAGTGTTGTGGCACAGGCACTGTGGCCTGCAATGATGAAGCATATCTACAGCTACATACAGGTGATCCAAGAAGAGTGTTTAGCCTACATGAAGGGTGACTACATGGCTTGCAATTGGTTACTACGTATTTCATGCCCACATAGTCACACACATGATGCAATCGGCCCCACGCAGCACAAAGTGCACTTCGGACCTTCTACCCAAACACTGTTCAAGCTGCCTTAGCAAACGTCTCATACACCCCAAATCTGTGACCTAAATTACCTGGGACAATCCATGTCCACTTCCTATGTCGGAACTGCACCAGATACCTGCCAATGTCAAAACTCTGAAATGCCCACGAGCATGTCATGGTGAAGGTACCTGTACAAAGGCAAAACAAGGAGTATAGATTTGAAAAACATACCTATTACACAAATCACGTAGCAAGCATCTGAAAATGTGGTCTCATTGCAATGAGACTGAGACAAACAAAGCAGCTACATCAAGGTGGGGATATGGCAAAGGCTAATTCTTCAAGCACCCTTTGAGCATTAGCTTCCCAGTGTTTTTCCAAAACACTCTACTCCACACATTCTGCCAACTACAGTTCTTCGTACGGAAACGGTCATTACATCACATGACATTCTTACACTCAAGAAAAGTACTTGTTGATGAGATCTTCCCGCAAGTCAGCTCCTTCCTCTTCACTACTATCATCCTCACTTGGCAGTTCAGGAGGCTCACCCGGTGGCACTGCAGGGTACTCCGCCTACAGGATGTATGGGATATTCCACAACAGCGCAATGTTGTGGAACATGCAGCAGGCCACAATGATTTGACACAGTTTACAGGGTTAGAAGAGGAGGGCTCCACCAGTGTGGTCCAGACACCTAAATCGGGCCTTCAGGAACCCAAAAGCCCACTCCATGACCTGCTTTGTTCTTACATGGGCCTCATTGAAGTGGACTTCCGCTGGCGGATTTGAATTCCTGATTCGCATCAACAACCAAGGACAGTTTTGCTATGCAGAGTCTCCAGTTAAGGAATGTGACATAAGTGCAACTATGAGTCCCTCTTATCAGAATTGTCGCGCCAGACATTGCACACACACAAAGAGGGCAGATGTTACTTTCCAACCAGCCAAGCCCTCTCAGGATACAGTTGTGGCATCAGCTGGAGGACCATACTGTTCCGCATGATGAAGGCATCATGGACTGAAAACCGATAACAGGAACAGACCTGTGAAATGTATAGGCCCGCCAAACATACAACTTGGATGTTGATGGAATGGAAGTTCTTCCTGGTGCCGTATAGTTGTTCATTGGCATGTGGTGGGACCAAGAGAACATGTGTGCCATCAATAGCCCCACCACATGTAGTATGTGTGCAAAACCATAAAAGTCAGCCTTCACATGGGCTAAATTCTCACGTTGGGGAAACTGGACATTAACATTGCTGAGAGGACATCTTTCAACACCAGACTGAACATAGGTTGGGACATAACACCAGTTTGGGCTGCTGTATGTTGGAAGGACCCTGGGGCTAGGAAGTGCAACACTGACATGACTTGTACAAAGGGTGGTATGCTGGTTAGATAACTAATAGCTGGCATCAGATCTGGCTCCAATTGACAACATAAGTCCACAATTGTTTGATGATTCAGACAATAAAGAAGTATGATGCGGCGTTCTTCCATGGTCTGAAGGTCTGGCAGTGGACTATAGGCAGGCGGTTGTTCCATCCTCCCTCTCCCTGGATACCTGTATGTGACAAGAAATTAGTTCTGACATTAGTCATTGTGTCAAGAGCAACATACATGATGCATATTAAGGATAACATGTGACAAGACAACTTAGAATGGATGGACATGGGAAAAATACACATCACAGCTGCTAATGACACAAGGATCACATGTTACCCCCTTGGTTTGCCACACTTGTACACATCATGAATCTGGACCGAAATCAAAATTCTACATCAGAAATGTCACTTGGAATGTGACTGGATGTCCTGAGTGCAAAAAATTACCTTTGACGTGGGTGGACTGTGCCCCATGGTAAATTGTCATCTGTACCCTGCAACACGTTACATTAGGGTTTGAGTAGAGGGACCAACAGAAAAAGACAGAATAACAAGGTTTTTGTGCCCAAAACAACATTTTCTGAGATGTGACACAGTTTTTAAAGTCCAATCCAGCATTTCAGGCCTCTAAAATGGCAGCTGCCTGACCTACTCCACTGGACAGTAGGAACAGCCCGCGACCGCTGGTATAAGTTGTCATGCCGGCAGGCGGTTACAATCGTGGTGGACACAGCCATAGGCTAACGTTGTTGGCAGTGATGGACGCAGGCCAATGACTGTGTCTGCCGGTGGTGATGAGCGTGTACGTGGCGGATGTGACTGCCATATTCTGCAAAATCCCTCACTTGACTCCTTACACTCCTGCCAGCAACACCTCCATTACCGAGCTTCTGTGTACTGCCTCTGGGAGCAATATGCCACATCCAGCAGGTGATGGCATCCCGGCCTTCTCACCAGACGAGTTGGAGAGGCGGGTGACTGAGGTCCTACCCCTGTATGAACAACTCTGTGGTGCACCAGAGGAGCAGGTAAGTGTCTCATGTGCACAGTTTTCTTTGTACTTCACCATCCTTTCCCTCCTCACAGGCTAGATTGTGCCCATGTGTGCCAAATTAAATATTCATGTGCCTGTAGGTGTAGTATGGGTGGCATCAATGGGAGAGTCAATGTGCAGGTATTTGTGTCCACTGCCATATGCTGAGTTCATTCACATTGTGGTGTGTGTTTTCTGTGTTCCCTGATCCACTTTGTGTTTGATGCACAGAACTAGGTGAGGTGACATTAAAGACATCCACTGACATCTCTTTCTCATGAATGTTATATTTGTGAGACAACATGTATGTACATGACAGCATGAGCTGAGCATGCATGTTGTAGTTATCAGTTGTGAGTAATGTGAGCTATGTGTATGTTGCCACAGAGATTTCTTCACACATCTGCCCTTGCTACACTATGGTTTGTAAGGCATGTCATCACTCTCTCTGCCCTTCAGGTTGGCACACACACCACATGCCAATTTGCTGTTGGCTAAATGATGTACTATATTGCTTGGAAGTGTTGGAATGTGGGGTCATGTAGGTTATGTCTGCTTGGCCTGCAGAGACTAGGGCCTGTTAGTTGTATCTCCCTGTATGGGTCGTAGTCTAGGCTGAAGGGGAGTCACTGTGGCTATGCAACTGTGGCAATGTGCCCACTCCCTGCACCCCTGCAGGTATGCTGCCCAGAATGCCTCATTCCTTTGATCAGATTGGGAGTGGGTACTGGGGCAGGTGGCTGATTTGTGACGGATATGTACTTAGGATCATTGTCAATGTGTGTCTCTGACTCCTGACGGGCCCCTTACTCCCACAACCCTGTTGTCACTTTCATACACGTCATATTTGTCCTGTGCAGGCTCATGGTATAACTGACATTTCCACAATGCAGACAGTGTGTTGATTCTTGGGAGACCATGATATGTGATTCAGAAGGTTGGTCATATAGCAGAAACTGGACAATGCATACCTCTGCCTGTTGGATGCCATCTCTGTAGGATGTACACATATGTCCAAAAGCGTGTTCTGTGGTGCAAATGCATAACACAGAACACCACCTCCTGAAGTCGCATGAGTCTGCGTTTGAAGTTTCAAATATTCACACATGGACAAGCTAAACACTTTCTGTACCCACCATGCCAGTCCCTTCATTGTCACCCATTAGTGATGTTTGATTTTGTACTCTGGTGGTAGCCTGAAGGGACTGTATCCAGGAAGTCATTCTCACAGAGTGTATATGTGTTAGTCCATTCATGCCTAAGGAGTCTACCTTTCAGTAGCCACAGAAATGTAATATCGCTCAGAGTGGCTCACATCTCAGTCAGGCTGCTAGAGCTCGTCCCACAAGATGCCAGTACACCCGCCTAGTCATTGAAAAGCTTGAGCAGGGTGATGGGTTGGTCTGCAGATTGGGATATGTATGTCTGTAGTCATGGCCCTGTACTTATTGGCTTGTATGTGTCACACTCGGGTAGTAATGACAAATTTGGAAAGTTCATGCTTGATGTAACTGACATGTATGTGACTCAACAATGTGTGTTGAAACTTGTGATCATTATCTCTTGATTTATCTTTTGCATCCATACAGGTCAACCCCATCAAAAGAAAGGGATATGGAGAGCTATTGCCAAAAAGATGCAGACCCTTGGGCCCACTTTTGGCAAAGAGTCCACTGTAGAAAGAGATGGGAAGACCTGAGAAGCTGGGCCTGGAAGATCACAGAGGCCCAACTGGGGCTGTCCTCCCAATGCTGGCGGGGTGCCCATTGAACCATGACCCCGCAATGGCCAATATTCTGACAATGGGCTATCCAGAGCTTGATGGGCAATTGAGGGCAGCACAGCAGCCACAAGGGGTGAGTACATGGCATATTCTTGTCTGTAACATTGCCAAGTGATTGAGTGAGGCTCTGACTGCTCCCCCTGACATTTAGGGATGAGCCATGTGTCACACAGTAGATCAGAAATTGTTTGTGTTGACATGTCATGTGGTTTATACTGATGTGCCTTGCCTACTGTACCAGGGACCAAGGACAAAAGTGGGTGGAATCCTCAAACCTCTTGCTCTGAAAGGACCACGTATGTCTGTGTAAAGTTATCAGTCATGTACTGTTTGTGTTTGTAGTGTATGTATTTTCCATGCAACAGACTACTACTCCTCAGTGTTACAGGCCAAAGGTAAGCAGGTGATGGATCACTGTCCTCAGCCATGTGTCTGGTAAATTAGTATATTGGGATCTGCCACCAAAAAGCTTGTTTTCTACAGTGAATGATATGTGCTGGGACCGCACTGCAGTTTGTAAAGGTGTCCAACATACATGTGACAGGGCTTACCTTGTTCTTTGGATGCAGGTATAGATCACTACTTTCTCTTGGTAATTGAGGAATGTCCATTGACATGTATTAAGTGCTATCTCTGTTGCGAACATTCCTTGTGCCTACATGTCAGGATTTGTCCCTTTCTCTTTAGAAAACATTTGTAAGCTGCAATTTCATGCATGGTCTGCCTATGTAGATGGGATGATGTCTGCACTCCCTCACATATATGTGCATGGCACACTGTTTTTCGAATGGTACATTTAAAATGGGGTTACATTTCAGGTTGTGCCACAGACTGGAGTGTGTCACCATTGTGTATTGGCTGGCACATTCCCTCATACGTAATAGTGTGCCATTTTACATGTACAATTGCAGTAGCAATGATGGACATGGCAGGTAGGCCTAGAGTTTTTAGCCACATTGTGAATAGCTATGACCTTGATGTGGCATTAGGTGGAAAAATACCCTGCACATATGCAATTGTTAAGGCATATGCCATAAGCATGCATAAGCATATGCCATAAGCATGCATCATGGAGTGACTTTCAATTATGTTTTCAACATGTGTTTGGGTAAAGGCATTCATCCACAGACAGACATTTGGGTTTGCATGACCAAGATGGGGACAATAAGGTAACTTCCCATTAGGCAACCTTTTGAGGGCCTTCTACAACTCCTTGCAATGTCTGTGTCTCTCCAACATGCAAAGGACTAATGGCTTCTGATGAAGCACTCAGAGGAAGTCATTGTGAGGGCTGTCAGACATTACTGGTGATTACCCTGGGGCTTGCTGAATCACTGTGTTGTGTATTGTAGGGACATCGCTCCCTGAAAAATTGGATATGATGTCTAAGTATTCATTTATATGCCACATGTGTGACCCATCTATATAACATTAATGCTCCCTCCTTGTCTCTAATGGGACAAATATCACGTGGTGATGTGTATGTTTTCAGTGTGACATGGGTATGTCCATGTCACCTTCTCCATGCTATTGTACTTTTCTCATCTCCATGGCTGAATTTTGGAGCATCATTTCTTATTGTTGGGTCATTATGTATGTGACAAATAAATGTGTGCATGACCTTGTGTGGGACCTGTGGAAATAGACTTTACAATAGCCTACTATTGCATGCCAACAGGTGACTGAGGTCTGACCCATGGGGCAAAGCTTTGAGGGTGATGAGGTTTGCTTGTTGTTGAATGGTTATTATGATTGCACAAATTCAGCCATGCAATTGCAGTTGTCTGAGATCCAGAATTTCCTGTGGTCAACTGTTGGTAATTCAGATGGCATGCATGCATATGGTATGGCACATGTATGGGCCACTTAGATAGAGTTTATTGCTGGGACCTACTCAACATCATGGCAAGATTTGCTAATCAGAGTTGTTGTTCAAATTTGATCATGGACATGTGGTGACCTTATTCCTCTTTGTATTGGCAGCATCAGCGCCGGGAAGCTGAAGAGAGGGGCCAGAGCCGAGTGTGAAAGCATCTGGCCCCAGGACCTCGGGTTAAGACAGCACCATCACAGAGGGATCCAGTGGCCTGGAGGGCGAGGTGAGTGCCATGGGGAAGACTGGATCTACATCATCGGATTCCTTCTCCAGTAGCCACTACCTAGTGGTGGCTGACCCATCAGGGAATCCCCCTATAGCATCCTTGTCTGCCACCTCCCGTTCTGTCACCCCCCTTCCCTGTTGCTCCTCACCTAGTTGGCCATGTCCGCTCACCCAGGAGGGTGAGCATCTCCTTTGCCACAGGCACCTCTACCCCAGCCCCTGTTACCCCTGCTGCCCTCAGTGAGGAGGCTATTGACTTCCTGAGAAGTATCTCTGTGGGTCAGTCCGCATTGTGAATGCCATTCTGGGATTGGCTACCCAACTACAACAAACCTTTGCATTCCTATGAGGCATTCATGGTGTAGGGTATGGCCTTCAGAGATCTTTTCAGGCTCTGGCCCCCCCACTGATGGCAGCCAGTCACCCCCCCCCACCTTCTGCCCCTATCCAACTCCCTCTTCCCGAGCCAAATACCCCTTCCCCTGCCTATCCAAAGCACACAGACAGATCTGCAGGCATCCACATCAACAGCCAAGAGGAACACACATAAACACAAGCACCACTAAACACATGGAACACACACAAACAACAGCCACTGACAGGCACTACAACAGTCAATATACACAACATACCCACAGGCACCACACCAACAGTCAGTAACACACGCACCACACCCATCATACCCACAGACACCACCCCATCAGACCCTCAAACATCCACCACAAGCACCACACACTTAAACACCACAACAGACACACAGACATACACCACATCCAGCATACCCACAGTCACCACCCCAACACACACACACATCCACCACTCCATTCCTGAGCACCTCCACCTCCCATACCCAAAAGACACACAAACTCACTCACTCGCCCACCCAACGGACACCCACTACACACAAGTATACCTACCAGAAGCACTCACCCACAACCTCCACACAAACACAGCCTACTACCACTCCCTCAACCTCCAAATCCCAACCCCCTTCTGATGACCGTCCCTAAGAAAGTTTTTTTGTTTGACCTAGACCTTTACCTTATTGCCTTCACCCCCGTCCCAAACTTAAGAGGTGCATACTCCCAGCCTGTCCCTTTCACCTCCAAGGCCTCCCTTTCCCCTCCTGCAAGCACCCATGCTCCCTCCCCAAGAAGAAGCCCACTCCTCCCAAAAAGAAGCCCAACCTTCCCAAGCCCAGGCCCAAACCTCCTTTCCAATATCTGACCCCCACGGATAGCCCCTGAGGTGCCTGCTTGCCCCCTTGATGCCCCTTCATGTGGAGGTACCCTGGCAGAACTGGAAGTTAAGAGTGAGCACATGAGTGTGCATGGACAATTTATTATTGAGTGGCCAATGGCTTTGAACATTTCTCATCTGGATTTCAAATAAACCTAAAGAGTTGTTTTGTTTTGGGTACACATTTGTCCTGCAATTCAGTTTCTACATTAATGTTGTTCCTTTGTGACTTATGTTGTGTGCCTACTGTTGTCTGTGTTTCAACCTGCTTGTTGATCCAATTGCTATTGTTTGCAGTATCTGCCTTTGTGGGCATTGCTGTTGTCCTCCAAGAGAAGGATATATGTTAACTGTATGGATATGTGGGTGTAAATGCAATTGTGGTGTCATGGCATTGTGTACTGTTTGTTCAGGTAAGTATTTCATCTTGTGTTGTGCAATGTGAGCATGTATGGTGTTAGACTTGTTCCCCTGATATGGCTTATGTATTCATCTGATGTATGTCAGCTTGAGTTTTGTTTGTGCAGACATGGAGTGTGTTCAGTTGTGCTATGCCTGTTTGCAATCGACTATGTGAGGGTGCAAGTTATAATTACCTTAGGGCCCGAGTTATAGTTACATGAAAGAACTCTAACTATATATCAGTGGCCTACTGGCAGTCGCGAGTAGGTAGTTATAGTTAGGACCGAGTAATAACTTTGGTGCAGTCTGATGAATCTTCACAGAATTTTCCAAGAAAATATGACATTCACTTCAGCTGCTGTCTGGAAAGTTTTGGGGTGATCCATCAAGCTGAGGCCGAGAAAAAAGGGTCTCCTAAAACATATTTTCCCCATTCCTTTTTCCATAGGGATTGTAAACACAGAGAGCACATGAACCACTGGACAGAACTACACCAAATTTGGTAGAAAGGTAGCTCTTGGTCCACAAAGCACTGTTTTTATTTGGTGTAAATCTGTTTAGTAGTTTTTGAGGAATTTGAATATATAGAGACACGAAGGCTCCGCGACCCCTCCCAGTCTTGTGCTGAGATCTGATTAGCTTCAACAAGAAAGTGATGGCAGCCATGTTGGGACTCAGCTTCAGCCGAGGTCCTGAAAAAAATGTAATAAAATAAGAAAAGGGGCCAGGGTAGAGTCACCTGACTCCTTAGCTCTGGGGCATTACCATTATGAAATGCGGGCGGGTCACCTGGCATTTCCGCATTCATGTTTCCATAGGGTCTTTAGACACGCCTACAGCCCAATCCACTGAACCAAATTACACTAAATTTGGCAGGAAGCTAGATCTTGTTGTGCAGATTGTGCTTTTTGTGATTTGGTGTAAATCCGTTCAGTGGGTTTGGAGCTATTAAAGGGCAAATAATATAGATATCTAGGGACCCATGTGCTCCGCAAATCCAACTTTCCCTGTGCTGATATCTGATTGGCTGCCAACACCTCAAAAAGGAAGTGTTGGCAGCCATCTTGGGACATGGTTTCATCTGGGTCCCACAAAAAAAGTTTTAAAAAAAGGGGCTAGGGTGAGATCACACTGAGTCCCTATCCTTAGTCTAGGGGTCCCTCACAGACCCCGTCATGGCTAAAAGAATGTTTTTTTCAAAATCTCAGAAAAATCCATGTATCCGAATCTGCAGATGTTTTTGCAGATTTTTTTTAAAAAGACTAGCCTCTGCCCTTTTCTTTTATTTGGCTCTCCTGGTGGGACAGTTCCCGGGGGCATTGAGGGATTGAAAAAGGAAGGGGGCTCCCAGGTCCCCCCTCTTTGGGTTTATATTAGCCCCAGGGACCACCCCTTCCCTTGTGAGACTCTGCGCCGCATGGCCCTCCCTTCCCTGGGGACCACCACCTCCAAAGGGCAAAATCTTTGTTTAAAATGGGGGAGTACCGTAGGGACTCCCCCACAGCCCGGGAATCACGACTTCTCCTGACTAATTTGTTCTAATGAAGGGGGGCTACCTCCCTGGGTTGAAGAAAGTTAAGGAAGGGGGTCGGGTGCGGACCACCAGCCCTGTGGTTCACCACCTCCCTGGGACTAAAGTAAAGGTTGGAGGGGGGCCATGCAGCACCCCTCATGGAGCCATACACAGCCCTTGTGAGCCCCACCACCCAGGGCTGGCTCCTGCTATGTCCCAGGATGCCCACCCCCTGGGATATAGCTGTTTGCTCTGACTTGGCAGGAGCTTTGACAGCTCCCGCCAAGTCAGAGTAAACACTTTGCTTTCAGTGGGTGAGAGCTGTCAAAATGCTTTTGCCTTCTAGAAGAGGAGTTTTCATATCCTACCCTTCCTGTAGTGATGTGGGAATAGAAATGAAATGAAACAATTTTTGTCGCACATAGGGAGATGCATGTTTGGCAGCTCCCTGTCTATAAGGGCAATGCTTGCTCCCTCAAGAGGCGGGGAGCTGGGTGGGACCGCAGGGGCCTTGAGGGTCTCCTCGAGGTCCTCCTCGTGCACGTTGGGTGCATGAGGCACCCAGGTGACATGGCCGGGCCCTGGGGGAAGGGATCTCTGCGGCCGAATCAGCTTGGGGGGGCCACATGGCCCCCCTCCTCATTGAATATCTATAACTTGCCTCCTAAGGTAACTATGACTCACAATCTCATGATGCACTGCTAATAACCCGAGATATTACAGCACTCATGACAACTTTTATAATGTCAATAAGAAGATCAATTAAACATTAACAGTCAAATTATTGATGAAAGACCTGTGCATAGAGGGGGCACGAGCTAGTGGCGGTCACCACTAGGTAGTTATAGTTAGGTCCATGTTTCCATAGAAAAAGCATTTTTTGACTTGCCTGTATCTTTGGCACCGTTTGACGAATCTTCACAAAATTTCTCCAAAAAAGTGTTCCATGTGATTCTTGTTGCACATGGAAAGTTTGGGGTGATCTGACTGATCACCCCAAACGCAGGGGTCGGGAAAATGGGGGGTGAAAAAAGTTGTCTTTCCCATGTTAATTCCCATAGGACCTTTAGACACGTCTACAGCCTGAACCGATGGACCGAATTACACCAAATTTGGCAGAAAGCTAGCATTGGGTATGATGATTACGCTTTCATTTATTTGGAGTAAATCCATTCAGTAGTTTTTGAGAAATTTAAGGAAATCCAAATTCGTATAACTCTGGCCGCAACAACTTTGCGAATAATGTTGAGCTTGTGCAGAGGAATGCACAGATCTGATTGGCTGCCAACATTTCAAACCAGGAAGTGCTGGCAGCCTTTTTGGGTCTCAGCTTCAAACAAAAGAGGCTATAGTAGAGACACCCAGACCCCTTAGCTCTGGTGGTGGGGTCCCAGAGACCCCTTTCCCTCAGAGCCAAAAAGCATTTTTTCAAACTTTTCACCGCAATTCACAGCGGATCCGCAAATCTGGGGAAAACTAAAAAAAAAGAAGTGCGGGATCCGGTGCTTCTTTTTATAGTGCCCAGTAGAACAGCTCTTCCTTCATCGGAGTGGAGTTTCCTCTGTCTGTCTGCCTACTTAGATGCAGGCAGGCACACAGAGGAAAGTGCTCTCACAGAGAGGGAGCTGCTTTTGCTGCTCGCTCTTTGTGACAGCAATGCTGGCTTCCACAGGAGGTGTGGAGCCAGCTAGGACAGTGGGGTCCTTCAGGCTCCCCCCATGGTCCCCAACATTAAGACTGGGTGCCCTGGGGGGACAGGAAGGTTACATGGCTGGGCCACAAAAGATGGCTGCCCCGGAAGCCGTGGGGAGGGTGTGCCATGAAGGGTTGGGTTATTATAGGGTTTTGCCACAGGGACTGGCCATAGGTCAGGCCCTTTGGCCTACCCCTGCTGCCTATGACCAAGGCCATGCGTAGTGCCGGATTGGGTGGCTATAAGGGTTGGCTGCAGGGTCTGGCCGCAGACAAGGCTCTGCGGCCAACCGTCGCCATGCACAGTGTCCTAGAGTAACTATAACTTGCACCCTCCCCATGCACTGCTAATTATCCCAGCTATTACAGCACTCATCTAAACTTCTATAATGTCATTAAAAATAGAAATGAAACATTAGCAGTCAAATTATTCAATAAAAAACTGTGAATGGTGGGGTCATGTGTTATAGTTACCTTAAGGAACGCGTTTTAGTTAATTGAAAGATCTCTAACTATAACTGCTGAATTTCTATAATTTTGTACGAATACATTCAGAACTTAACTAACGTTTTTTTCTGGTAATTTCTATTTATTTTTATTATATTACCTAACTATAGCGCCGCTGTAACCTGTGTTTTTTTCAGTAAATATATACATATCCCAAACAGCAAAGTGTCCCAGAACACAGAAGCTCTAGAGTGATGGTCCGAGCATGGATCCAGAAATCCAAATTCTATATCAGGACCGGAGGCGAGGATTATGCAGTCCTTTCTTCACTTTATTTCCAACAGCAGGTTCAAAGTTCAAACAAGATCGGAACAAAATAAACTTCAAGTCCCATGATGCCCAAGTAACCATGACAACCCATAGCCAATCCAATGTCCATGACGAGGAGTATGTATATAACTGATGGGCACAGTCCTTCCTCTTTCTTCACTGCTGCACGTCAGTCAAGTCCTCGCTCCTTCTCGTGCTTTTGGGGGATTGGGGATTGCCTTGTGTATTGTGCTGTTGGCTGTGAAATTTCTATTTGCTTTGCTTACGCGAGGAATGTTCCTCGCATTCCAAACATATTTGTTCTTCGCGCTGTAGGCGTTTACCCGAGTGCGTGGTGCGGTGATGCCCTGTCACCATTAGGGGCGCGTATCGTGCTTGACGATCGGAGAATTCAGCGATTCGCGCGCTGCGTTTTCTAATCATTTTGAGCCTGTCAGGGGCCCGCCCTTGGGGTTTCCTGATTTTTTACGGCTCCCAACCCTTGCCTACACCGCGTGGCAGGTTTTCCTGCAAATCTTTCTTCCCTTGGGGGAACCCTTTTGGGGTTTAAATATATATATTTCTGTCATTTTCAGCATTTTGTGCACGGCAAGGGGGCTGCCCAGTTGACTTAGGTTGGGCGTTTGTTCATTGGTGCTCTCCCCTTTCATTGACACCCCTTGGTGGGGTAAGTGACGTATTTGATCTGGTCTGGCCCTGGGTCCTTCTCCTGTGGTATTTTTAGTGTTTGGGGTTTGTTGATATTTTCCTTGTGAGATGTCTTCGTCCACCCCTTCCATGGACTCTTTCCTGGATCATGCCTACGCCCCATCTTTGGGGACGGAGGAAGTCTGGCCTCCTCAGCGCCATCTTCCTGAGGGCACGGACAGGTTGGTTTCGCAGGCGTGGCGAGAGCCCTGGCACCCCTGCAGGACAGAATGGACAAGCTTATGGATAAGGTGTCTAACTCGTCTGGCGTTTTGGGAGATATGGACCCTCAGGCTAGTACCCTTAGGATTCCTTCTTCCTCCAGGAAGCGTGACGCAGGGAGGCTGGAAGGTTTCGTCTGGTTAAGGGAGGCATTCTGCAAGAGTGTGTGAACGCTGGACCCTGTACCCTGCCGGGAGGATGTTTTGGCTGGAGAGCATGGCAGCACTGCTGCCCTGGCACTGGATCCCTTCGTGGGATCACCCCTTTCGGGGAGGGGTGACTCCGATGACGAGGGCTCATCGGAAGAGGGTCGCATTTTGGGTAGACCTTGGCGCCCATCTGCGAACACCTCTAGTGTTGAGGAAGAAGGTTGGGACTTCAATATGTTTGACCCGGAGGGCATCTACCATCCTCGGTCCTCCGAGTGGGTCCCTAATCCCAAGGTGGCAGCTTATGTGGCTAAGGCTATCCGCCATCCTTTGGAGCAAAAGGTTTGGGCCCGTTTGCGGGCGGAATCCCCCAGTCCAGCGCTTGGGGACAAGGTGGCAGCTACGCCTCCGTTGGATCCAAAGCTATGTACTTTCTTTTCTAAGTACATGCGCGATCCTAAGAAAGGGATCGATCTTTCTTGGCGGTTGGCGGTCTTGTCAAGATAAACCTTTAGATGTGTTGGGTCCATTGACAAAGATCATTGACTTAGCTGATTCGGCTAAGACCTCAGGGGAGCCGTTGCAGACAGACTTGGTCACAGGATGGGCGCAATGGGCGGTTTGTCTTTTGGGCAACGCCAGTTGCGCTATATCTACGGATAGACAGCGCTCTCTCATGATTAAGATTGATCCTAAATTGGGGGAACTGGCGACGTCTGAGGCTGGTGCAGTAGCCCAGGGCAATCTCTTTGGCGACCCCTTTGTGAAGGAGCTTGGGAGATTTGTGTCCACATTCTCCGCCTTGGATAAAGCGCAGTCTTCCATGCGCAAGATCTTCCTGGGGAAGGTTTTTGCTGGGGCCGGGCGAGGAAGGGGTCACTCCTCCGGCCGCTCCCAGCAGTCAGGCCCCTCCAGAACCCAAGGAAAGCGGAATAACGGCTGGAACGATGGCCGTCAGGGGACCTTCTTTCCCAACAGAGGCTCTGGTCGAGACGTTCCTCCTGTTTCCACAGAGGCAACTCCAACTCTCAAGGAGGAAGCACAGGTGAGCACTACCCTTTTTTCCCCTCAAGAGCTAGGAGGCAGAATTGCTCTCTTCGCAGAGAATTGGCCGCGACTTACGTCCGACCCTTGGGTTTTGGAGACAGTGTTGGGTTTCCGCATAGAATTCTATGGGACCCCTGTTCAACCGGTTCGCCCACCTCCCATTTGGTTCAGCATTCAGGACTCCCAATTGATAGACTCAGAGGCCCAACTTCTCCTGGGCAAGGGGGCTGTTGTCCCGGCACCTTTTCATCCGAGGGGGTTCTTGGGCAACATCTTCCTGGTCGAGAAGAAAGACAAGGTTTTCCGTCCGGTGATTAAATCCCAAGGCGTTCAACAGATGGGTGGTTTATCGTCATTTTAAGATGGAGGGAATCCATCTTCTCAGGGATCATTTGTGTCAAGGGGACTGTATGATCTGGTTGGATCTCAAGGACACTTACCTTACGGTCCCCATTTACTCTCCTCACTGCCGTTTTCTGCAGTTTCAATGGAGGAGTCAGATCTACGAGTTCAAGTGTCTCCCATTTGGCCTTTCTTCAGCACCGTGGTGCTTCACGAAGTTGCTGAAGCCGGTGGTCGAGTTTCTGAGGACTCAGGGTGTCAGACTGATTATTTACTTGGACGACATCCTTTTGATGGATCAGTCCAGGTCGCAACTGTTGTGTTGCGCGAACATGACTATTGCGCTGTTGCAGGACCTGGGTTTCGTGATCAACACGGTGAAGTCCTCCCTTTGCCCATCTCAATCCACTATGTTTTGGGGTTTCGTGGTGGACACGACGTCCGCAATGCTGAAACTTCCGGAGCACAAGGTCTCCAAGATAAAAAAGGAGATTTCCAAGGTGCTCCGCAGGGACAGGACCTCGCTCCGGCAGATTGCCAGGATTGAGGGTCTTCTGTCGTCCTCTATCCAGGCCATCTTTCTGGGTCCCCTGCATTACAGGGCACTGCAACGTCTGAAAGCCTCTCATCTCCGGAAAGGACATACCTGTCCGGCTCTGGTGGAGCTCTCTTCGGATGCTCGTTCGGAGATGCAATGGTGGTTGAGCCACATGGATGCATGGAATAGGAAGGCCATATTTGGCTCTTTCCCCGACCTGATGATAGAATCGGATGCCAGCAGACTGGGTTCGGGAACCAGCTGTGGTCAGATCTCCGTGGGTGGTCAGTGGACTTCGGAGAAGCTGAACCTTCACATCAATTGTCTAGAGCTTCTTGCGGGCTCGTTTGCGATTCGGTCCTTGACACACTACAAGATTTCCTGTTGTGTCCTTCTTCGGATGGACAATATCTCGGCTGTCCAGTACATAAACAGACTGGGGGGCACTCGGTCCAGAGTCTTGGCGGACCTGGCGAAGGATTTTTGGCATTACTGCCTCCAGAGACAGATTTCGGTTAAAGCAGAATATCTCCCAGGGATTCAGAACCAGGTGGCGGATTGGAATTCCCGTTATCTCAGGGATACCAGCGATTGGCAACTGGATCCAGAGATCTTTCGGTCTCTGATGAATCATTGGGGTTCTTGTTCTGTGGACCTATTTGCCTCTCAATGGAATGCCCAGCTTCCGACTTACTTCAGTTGGAAGCCCGATCCGGGGGTGAGCGCAGTGGACGCGCTCTTGCAGGATTGGTCGAGCAACCAATGTTATGCTTTTCCTCTGTTTCTTCTAATTCCCAGAGTGGTGGCTCAGGTCTGACGTCAGCGGGCGTCACTAATCCTGACATCTCCGATTTGGAAGGCTCAAGCGTGGTTCCCCACTCTTCTGGAGTTGTCATGGATGGCCCCTCTCAGACTACTGTGTGCCTTGGGAGTTCTCCGGGACCCGCTGGGTCGCCCTCATCCTTTGGTGCTTCAAGGACATCTCAATCTCATGGCTTGGAGGATTTCAGGGGACGTTGGGAAAACGTATGCCTTTCACGGGACGCTACAGCCCTTATCAGACAGTCGTGGGCTCCAGGTACCATCAAACTATATAGATCGGCCTGGAACAGATGGGCTCGTTGGTGTCCGGAGAGGGAAGTGGATCCCGTGGGGGCCCCCGTTGAGTTCATAGTCAATTTTTTGGCTGAACTTTTTACCTCAGGTTTTCGTTCTGCGATTTTAGCAGGGCATAATACGATCAATGATGTCCCGGTTGTGGGACACCCCTGGGTAAGTAAGCTCTTGAAAGGGGCTCGTTTATCGCAACCTCCTGAACCTCGGTTCTCTGGGTTATGGGATGTTAACAAGGTTCTTAATTTCCTTTCCTCTTGGCCAGGGAATCGTTATCTATCCAGGAAACAGATTTCCGCTAAGTTGGCGATTCTTTTGTGCCTTGTTTCTTGTAAGCGTGTTTCAGACGTGCGCGCTTTGGATGTGTCAGCCCGGGTTTTCACCCCGGAAGGGGTTTCTTTCACTATTTCTAGGCAGACCAAAACAGGTACCAGGTTTGTTTCATATCCCAGTTTTGATTCTCACCCTAAGATATGTGTGGTTAGATGTTTACAGACTTATGAAGCTGTCACGGAGGAGGACAGACCTCCAGGGGAGAGGCAACTCTTGATTGCTATCAAGAAACCGTTTAAGGCTGTGTCTTCCCCTACCATTGCTAGGTGGGTTCGTTGGGTCATGTCAGAATCTGGGATTGACATTCGGCGTTTTGGAGCTCATTCCACTAGAGGTGCGATGGCTTCCAAGGCCATTATGGTCGGTGGGAGATTGGAGAATATCATGAATTCAGCGGATTGGCCCTCGGAGTTTTAAGAAATTCTATTTTAAACCGCTCCATGAAGCTGCATCGTTAGTGGTGAGTAAGCTTTGAACTTGCATAATCCTCGCCTCCGGTCCTGATATAGAATGTAAAATTTACTAGCTATCGTGAAGGAAACTTTCAATTCTATTAAGGAATCGGAGGCAAGGATTATCCCTCCCTCATACTATGGCAGTATTTCCCACCCGAGTTAAGTTATATACCATTTGTGGGAGACCTTTTTCTTACAGGTCAGTGGTAATTTTTCTTATCTGCGAAGGTTATTGGTTTTATGCATGCTATTGACGTCTCAATTTGGTGATGACCTTGTTCTTTATTATACTTCTAATGTTATTATTCTGTTCATTAACATGTTGAATATTCTAGCAGGTGCATTGCTTTTGAAGTATGTTTGTTCCGGTGTCTGATCTTTTCCTTATTTTGTAGGAGGTGATTACAAAGGAGAATGAAGTTGCGAGTTCCTTAACTTTCTTCAGTGAACAAGAGGAAGGACTGTGCCCGTCAGTTATATATATACTCCTCGTTATGGACATTGGATTGGCTATGGGTTGTCATGGTTATTTGGGCATCATGGGGCTTGAAGTTTATTTTGTTCCGATCTTGTTTGAACTTTGAACCTGCTGTTGTAAATTAAGTGAAGAAAGGACTGCATAATCCTCGCCTGCTGTTGTAAATAAAGTGAAGAAAGGACTGCATAATCCTCGCCTCCGTGTCCTTAATAGAATTGAAAGTTTCCTTCACGATAGCTAGGCAATTTTACATTATACAGTATTTCATCCTTAAATGTAAAAGGAAAGCTCGGACACCTTTGGTAAGTTGCAAAACTGTCTTTACTTGTTACAAGAGTCTTCCTCCCCACGCATTTCAGCCTTAGTCGTGATCACAGATGGGATGGCCTCAAAGTTTACATTCTATATACTAGGAAACATGAAAAGAGGACTCACACCCTAGTGCAAACATACGACACTGAAAAGCGTCCGCCATGATGAAATGTCAATCCTGGCAAATTCATTAATCTTTTTACAATCTATTTATCAACAACAGTAGAAAAACACCCATGCCATGTAAATATATTAACAAATCTCAGTATTAAAATAATAAACATTACATATGGAAGCCATCATATTGCACCATATCCGCCTATGCAAACAATTGTTCAGAAATGTACGAGCTACCAAATCAGTACAATTCTAACTTAAGGTGCTTTATCCTCTCATCAAGTGTTTTCTTATTAACTCATTTCCTATTTAAGGTTTGCCTGTGGCACAATCCTACTCAGGTTACATAGGTTTTGTTAATTTTTGGTTATCAAAAAAGATAATTTAATGTTTTAATAATCTTTTGATTAAAGACCCAAATCAAGACACACCTATGCTAATCCGTAAAATGAAAAGGCAGTGGTGATAGAGTGTTCGTTCAGTTATCATTGATTTAGAACCCTTCCTATATTTAACTGGGCCCTCAAGCAGCATTTTCCATAATTTGTTCCATGAAGGTGCTTTCCACGAAAGAGTTTGCTCTTGTCAAATATCATACCATACTGTACTGCATATGATATCATCTGTGGGCTGGAAATATATTAGGTGTTTTATAATTCATCCATTCACAGAAGGCTGAATTTGGGATTGGGATTTGCATTTATTAGTGTATCTTTTTTAAGCAAGTTCTCAAAATTTGCCAGTGATACGATTTTAGGGCCAGATGTAGCAATTTGGGAATGCGACTCGCAAATAGGAAGGGGTGTTCCCTTCCTTTTGCGACTCGCATCGCAATTCAGAGTTGCTTTGTGACCGCGAATGCGGTCGCAAACCAACTCGCAGTTACCACCAGTGTCACACTGGTGGTAACTCATTCGCAAAAGTGAAGTGGTCCCCTTTGTGAATGTCGAAAAAAATATTTTTTCAGACTGCCTACTCTGAAAAAAACTAAACCAAATGATTTCGGTATTTTTTTCATTTTGCAACTCGTTTTCCTTTAAGGAAAACGGGCTGCAAAATGAAAAAAAAAAAACTGCTTTATTTAAAAAGCAGTCACAGACATGGAGGTCTGCTGACTTCAGCAGGCCACCATCCCTGTGAGTGCAGGGACTCGCTATGGGGTCGCACAAAGCGACCCACCTCATGAATATTGATGAGGTGGGTCTCACTGACTCGCAATTTGCGAGTCGCAATTCATGGATTTCCTACATCTGGCCCCTAGATCCTAGTACGTTTAGCGGTAGAGCCTGCAAAGAGGGGGGCGTGTCCAAGATGGCGACCGGGTCGGACGCATAATTTGCAGCTCTGACCCGGCCTACAAAAAGGATCCTGATAAAAGACGCTGTGACCCGCTGCGGGGGTGAGCCGCGGAACCAACGGGACGGAGGCGGCAGCGGGTGGAGAGCCGAGGGAGTTGCTTGGGGCGCCTGGCTCGCGCCTGATCCGAGGGGCGCTCGGGTGCCCTCTACCGCCGCGCGATCGCGCTGGGAGACGCCCGAGCGCTGTGGGATCTGAAAAACTGTGGCAGCCGGAGCCGTGATCGAGCAAAACGACGGAACTCCCTATGGGCAGTGAGTGGTGAATTACCCTTGTAGTCACCGTGCCTTGAGGACCCCGCCCCGACGTGGCTGCGGTCGAAGGGCGCCTGGCGTGCCGAGCTGAGCGCTCCGGGGGAATCCTGTGCCCCTCTGGAGTTCACGTGGGCCCTTAGTTGGCCGTGACAATACCTGAAAGGCCACCAGATACAAGGGAATACAGATCCTAGAGGAGCTAAAACAACGATATAGTGGGTTGCGGCCGCGCAGGAATGCGTCGGATCACCACAGCAGGGGCAACCAAAGAGTAGAAGTGCCTGGTCCTAGGATCCATGAAAAGTTGATGCCACATCAGCACAAAAATTAATAGAAACGCAGAAGTAAATAAACTACAGAAGCAACTGACCTAGTTGTCACCTGTTGGCATGTGTGCAGTGGGAAAACGGGAGGCCGTCTGACATCCTCAGGCACCGTGTCGCAGTTAGACCTCTATACACCATATGGGACGTGCCGCTGGCGCCGTAGCACTTTACCAATGCAATAAAATCTGATAACACAACGCTGAACTTAGAGAGCAGCAATAAATCTGAACGGGAACCACCCGATGGGAAAACCAAAGACTCCACGTGCGCCCCCAGGAACCATGGACCCCACTAAACCGCCTCTAACATCCGGGGCTACAGACACATACCAAACCCTTCAGAAAATGGAAGAGACATTACAAACGCACTCAACACAGTTCGAAAAAGTGCTGCAAGCCATACTTGATACTAACACAACACTGGAAGCGAAGATAGGCTCAATCACAGAAGATGTTAACCTGCTTCGCGCGGACCAGCAGGCGCTAGCAGAAAAGGTCGCTGAGCTTGAAAAAGACACGTTGCACCTCACACCATCTATGCTTGAGGTTAAATCCCGACTAAGTGCTATAACAGCAGAAGTTGAGACACTTAAACGCAGAGCCGAAGAATCCGAAGGCAGATCGCGTCGAAGCAACATCCGGTTCGTGGGATTTCCGGAACGCGCTGAAGGCCCAAATACAGAACTCTTTATCGAACAATGGCTGATTGAATCGGTGCTGAAAAATAACGTTCCAAAGTTTTTTTCAATAGTACGCGCCCACAGGGTCCCGGGCAGACCTCCCCCACCGGGTGCTTATCCACGTCCCCTCATAGCAAAACTACTGAACTACCGTGATAGAGACCTTATACTACAACTATTCCGAAAAATAGGCCCAATACACTTTGAGAGCACACAAATAACCGCCTATCCGGATTTCACAGTAGAGGTACAAAAAAAAACGAAACTCATTCTACCGGATCAAAGAGCATCTAAGAGAACACAGTATTAAATACTCCTGTACTGTTGTTCCCCGCTAAACTGCGTATACAAGACAATACTTGCACTCTATTTTTCACTACTCCTGAAGACACATGGACATGGCTCCATGCAAAAGGCCAAGCTGACCCACTACCCTCTAAGGACAAAAGCCTTCCCCAGAGGAATAAACGTAGACCTCGCAGTAAACAAGACAACAAACCATCCCCTGAACAATCGCGAGTTGAACGATCGCTACTGCTACAGTCTACGCTACGTTTTGCCAATGAGTCACCGACTTCTCTATCTGGGCAATCAGAAGTAGATCCTGACCTAGAGTTAAACTCTGACTTAACGGATACTGCCCGAGGCCCCAACCTCACTCCAAGATCAGCAGACGACATTTGTTAAATCTTTGACCATCCCATCCGCAGTTCCTAACTGGATGGTTTCGTCGTTTGTAATCACATAATCATTTTCCTTACTTTGTGTGCTCGGCTCGTTGCCGCTCCTGTTTAACATGGACACCAACATACGTAAAATAGGCCGGGTCTAAGACACTCAACCACCCGTAGTCATGAAACACCCCCCGCTCCATATGGACCGTTACCCCAAGATGACAAGTTTCGTTACCCCCTTGTTTTTTCCACAACTGTCACTGTTGCTAAATATAGCAGATCTTATAGCTGTAGTTAATTGGAACGTTTTACTGTTATATGTATTGACATGTATTATCTGCAGAGCGCCACACTACAATGTAAACCTTAAAGGCAGGTCTCACACTCCAGTAGCCAAGAGGCTAGACGATATGTATAGGTATCAAACAACAAAGAAAATCGGGCTTGCGCAACCACAGACGGCACCCCCCCACTTTATTTCACTTAGATCCCATGGCATTCCAAAATAAGCGCTATACCGCACATTATAAAATTCTCACATGGAATGTAAAGGGCATGGCATCCGCAGGCAAAAGGCAACGGATTTATACATACCTAAGGAGGCACCAGATCCACATAGCCATGTTGCAAGAGACACATTTAGATGAGTCCTCGTTGGCATATACCAAAACAAAATGGAAAGGCCAATTGTATGGGACCACCTTCTCGACATATGCCAGAGGAGCTGTAATCTGGATAGCCCCCGGGGTCCCATATACCATGTCCCGCAAACAATGCGACCCAAACGGGCGGTACGTAGTGCTGGAGGGTACCTTAGATGGAGGCCCCTTAGCCCTGATAACATTATATGCTCCAAACACAAACCAACGGGACTTCCTTGGGACATTGGGCAGTAGCGTGCTCAGCGACCCCGCAACAGATGCCATATGGGGAGGCGACTTTAACTGCGTTCTAGATATCTTGAAAGATCGCTCTACCCCTCCGCTGGATCACGCCCCGGCTAAACGAGCATCGCTTGACCTGGTAGACTGGGCTTCTAATAACGGGCTAAGCGAAATTTGGAGAACTTCCCACCCCACATTACGCGAGTACTCGTTCTACTCACCAGTGCACAAACTTTACACTAGGCTGGATATGTTCTTCGCTACACCTAACATAATCACAAAGGTAACTTCGTCTGGCTACCTAGCCCGTACTATATCAGACCATAGCCCACACTACTCCATATTGCTATGGGGATACATACATGCCAGCATTCCTACATGGCGCCTGCAACCAGACGCCCTGACTGACCCCCCTTTTAACACTGAATTGGCTACATGCCTGTCGACCTATTTCTCTCTAAATAAAAAAACACAACATCAACCCGAGCCACTGAGTGGGATGCACATAAAGTAGTAATCAGGGGACACTGTCTGGCAGCGTCGGTGGGCATTAAGAAAATGCTGACTTCAGAGTTACTAAAATTGGAAGCCAAAATACATAGGGCGGAGACTGAAGTCTCAACAAATAAAACCCCAACAGAAACGCTAACATCACTGAAAGCAAAATACAGAGAAACAGATGACAGTCTTAGCAGACACAACTATAGACACTTTAAAACGAGACAACATGCTGAGGGGGACAGATCGGGCAAATTGCTGGTGTGGTTAGTGCGACAATCACCGCAATCATCGCCGATAGGAGCTATCAAATTGCAAACGGGTATGGTGGTTAACACTCAAACTGACATCAACAAAGCCTTCTATACATACTATCACACGCTATACCAATCCTCTATCTCCCCTACAGAACAACAACTGACCGAATTTCTAGTTCAGATTCCCCAAAACTCGAACGTCGTCAACAACGCTGATATCCTAGTCGGCCCCATTACTATTGAAGAGCTTCGCTTGGCCCTCTCTCAGATGGCACGCGGCAAGACCCCTGCCACTGACGGTCTACCACCAGAATATTACAACTCGCAAAGCAATCATTTGTTACAGCCTCTGTTTGAGGTGTTTAACGAAGCACGCAATAGAAAACAATTGCCAGATTCTATGAGGGAAGCACTAATAGTGGTCCTACCCAAGCCGGGGCACGACCCACTGGATGTCAGATCATATAGACCACTCTCGCTACTGAACACTGATTGCAAACTTCTAGGGAAAATCCTAGCAAACAGATTGCTCCCCCATTTACCACACTTAATACACCCTGACCAGTCGGGATTCATCCCGGGAAGAAACACTTTTTTGAATATAAGGCGCCTAATCCGTATCATGCACAATACCACTGACCCAGATAGTGTGACCGTGTCACTAGACATAGAGAAGGCGTTTGATACATTGGGTTGGGAATATCTATTCAGTACCCTCAAGGCGTTTGGATTCCGGAGTGGCTTCATTAACTGGATTGCTACACTATATTCCAAACCAACAGCCCGAGTTAAAACTGGTCAGGTAGTGTCGGAGGCCTTTCCTGTGAACAGAGGAACCAGGCAGGGTTGCCCGCTCTCACCATTACTGTTTGCAATAGCTATGGAACCACTTGCAATTAAGCTCAGAAATGGTGCGCACAAATGGGGCATAAGGGAGTTCGACACATATCACATAGTATCCTTGTACGCGGATGACGCCCTGGTATATTTGCGTAATCACTCTGTCTCCCTGCCTAAGATAATGCATATACTGAATAGGTTTGCTCTTGTATCTGGCTTACATGTGAATTGGTCTAAATCCTGTATCTTCCCTCTTACTTGCTTGCCCCCTGAACAACGAGCATCCCTCCCCATGCATCAACTACCATGGTCGCACCAAACCTTCAAATATTTGGGTGTTCAGGTTTATCATTCTATGTCAGACCTAAGAGAAGATACCTTAGACAGGCTGCTTCGCTCCACCCGAGGCTCCTTGACATTTTGGAGCTCCTTGCCCTTATCGCCTATGGGCCGGATAGCAATAGTTAAAATGCTAATATTACCAAGATTCTTATATTATTTCTCTGCACTCCCGTTGACTCTACCACGCTCGTTTTTCCACAAAGTGCATTCCCTACTAACTGACCTGCTATGGGGCAGAGACAGGCGCAGAGTAGCCCTAACTACCACACAATATCCACAGGAGGAGGGTGGTCTGGGCATGCCGAACTTGGAGCTATATTATGCAGCAGCACAACTTCAATGGGTCACTAAATGGCTCAACGAGCCGTCCAATGCAGAGTCTACAGCAATAATGGCTTATACAACTCCAACAATGATACTGACATGGTTATTAACAGGGCTCCCTCACCTACTACATAATACTCCCCTGCTTGATTCGGCTAGACACTGTTGGAAGAGATACGTACAGGGCAAAAGGCAGCCCCTCCCCTACTCTCCCCTAATCCCAGTACTACAGCTGCCGGGCATTCACGCACTATCCTCTCATCACGATGTACGGGCGGTTAATACTCTGAACACAGGAGACCTATATAATGACTCCAGAGCAATCAGGTTTGCGGATATGGTGGCTACGGAGATAATGCAACCACGAGCCTTTTTGACATTCAATGCCATAACTAATCTCCTACGTAACATATGGGGCTGCGGACACAATGAGCCAAACGAATCCCTCCTACTTACTACAATACTCTCTATGGGCGAAGCAAAACGCGTTGTTACTAAACTATACAAAATACTCCTAACAAGAAGCTGCAAAGCTCTAACCGAGGTCAAGCATCGCTGGGATTCTGCCCTTTCTGTACCAATAGCACAAAAATCCTGGGACACAGCCCTCACTTCGATCAAGTCCGTATCTCGCAACTTCAGACTAAGATATACGCAATTTAATTATGTGCATCATGCATATCTTTCCCCTGCCCGTATTCATAAAATATACCCAGGAGCTAACTCCATATGTCCGAGATGCGCTACCCCCGCAGCAACTTTCTACCATATGGTTTGGGAATGGCACACGATCAACACTGGCTGGAACCAAATAGTTGCTATAACCGCAGACCTGATAGACCAGCCGCTAACCCCTACTCCAGAATCCTGCTTGCTTAATATACGACACCGCACAAAAAACAATAAACACATTCACAAGTTTGTAGATTTAGCATTCGTGACATATAAACGCCTGATAGCTACACATTGGAGGGCCCCAAATGCCCCTCACCTCTCCCTCTCGCTCCGAGATCTACATGATTACACATTGGCGGAATCTCAAACCCTGAGGCAATTACAACACAGTGGTCAGATACAGGGCGGGACTGAAAGCTGGGACCTCTTTGTAGTAAGAATCGAATTCAGAGATGACAAATACCCTCCATGAGTCAGCCCCTTCAAAATTCTTAGGATACGCTATTACTAAAACTATCCATAACAATTGAGTTTGCCCTAAACAGCCCCAAGCTATTGTACCACCAGACCTAGCCCATATTATATCTACTCACAAGCCGCTCCACGATACTGTTATCCCCCCATACCAAAGCGCACATACAGAAATTTAGCGCTTTAGAGCCTGTACAGTTATATGCCTCCACTATAATAATTGACGCCAACATATATGTTTAAGAATAATATATCTTCATGTCAAATGTTACTAGTTATATAATATTTATGGAAAGCCAGTACACTAAAATACAGCAGTGTTGTGCAATGTAATGTACAAACGTTCAGAAAAGCATTTGGTGAGAGGATGGGTGTTTTCTCACCAAGTCATATGTTAATTACTGATACTTTTGTGCCTTGTTTTGTATTAAGTTTAATAAACAGATTTTTTTTTAAAAAAGAGACTGCAAAGAGGGACCTTAACATGTCAGGAGAGGCCGACGAACTGCACCTAACACCCAGAATGTGAGAACCCCCAAAACCATTTTGCAAGGCCATTCTCATCCTGGATGCAGCAATGTAGCAATTACTACAAAATTTAGGAGTGAGTTTTCCGTTTCAGGTTTCATTTATCGCCCCTTTAATTATTGGAGGAATAAGGCGAGGTACATCCTTACCTGAAAACCAGGTTAAGAAAGTAAAGAAGAAATTTACCATGCCACTAAACATTCACAATACATATGCTCTTGAACAGAGCCTGCAATGTCGATTACCACGCGAAGTAAGTTTTGAGAACGAAAAATACACACAGATATGTAAGATTTGCATCGATTGTTTTACATTTCCCTGGTAGTTGTTGTAAACGGAAACCTATGCTTAATGTTTTTTTTCATATTCTTACTTTTTCATTTGTTTAGCAAAGTCATCATTACTATCTTAACACCGTGTTTAGCACCATATTTACCCGTTTTAGCGTGTACTTTATCTATTGTAGCTGACATTTCTTTGTTGTCAATCCATTTCAAAATATCCCTTATTCTTTTCTGACTCACCACTTCTATCATACTATGCCTCCCAACAACATGTATACATCTCCTGTTTAGCTGGATTTAATTAATTTGAAAATTTAACTTTAATCTTTCTGTTGGCGACCACTGTCCTATGTTAATCTATCTATTTGCCTGAAGAAAGAACATGGAAAAAAGTATCAAACACTTCACAGGCTTAGTTAGGATTTTTGAGATGATGATGCGATGCATTTAACTAATTAACACGAATTTTATGGTAGGAGACATGTTTCCTGACTCCCAGAAAAACAAAGACTTTCAAACAAAATAAAACAGGAATGTTCTTCTAACTAAAACAATCGTCATTCAATAATGGCTAACAGAATAGAATGTCATCACAAAAGTATTTCTGGAAGAGGGCTAATTTTACTTTTTGTTTTCCCTTTTCCTCCTATATCATTTTGCCTTCTGCATTTTGGCCTGGAAAGCATATGCTCATCAAAACAGAGCAATGTTATGACAGTAGAACTAACAAAGCCTTTGGAAGAACTGCTTCCATTTATGATGGGAAGGATATTTTTCCATTCATAATATGGCTTGTTTTCACTTCAAATATAAAGCCACATACCGTTTTATTATCTCAGGGCAGTCAGTGATCAGTGACCAAGCCCGAAACATTCTGCTCCCAAAATTACTCAATAATGCAGATCCGCCCTGGGTGTCCTGCTGGTTTTGCTTTTGTGATATCCTCACAAGTAACGTTGTTTACACTGTTGGCACTGTGATGCTGAGATTGTTTCTCAACAGTCTTCGCCATCTCGCTTGAGAGTTTGTTTCCTATTAAAATATTGCTGTACCTGGCCCTTTTTCAAGGGTTATCCCCAAACTTTTTGCATTTTTCCTCTTATTTTTTCTGACCAGGACCTTAAGACTCTGGGCACTGTAACACTGCTAACCAGTGCTAACACACATATGCTCTCTGTCTAAAATGTATTGGTGATTGGTTTCTCCATGATTGACATATTTGATTTACTTGTAAGACTCTAGTAAGGTGCACTATATGCGCTCCTGGCCTGTAAATGAAATGCTACTAGTGAGCCTGCAGCACTGATTGTGCCATCCTCATGAGTAGCACTATAAACATGTCTCAGACCTGCCACTGCAGTGTCTGAATGTGCAGTTTTAAACTGCCATTTTGACCTGCAACCACTTGCCAGGCCCAGACTTTCCTTTTTTCTATATATCAGTCATCCCTGAAGTACTCCCAAAGCAGGTAGGACATGTACTGGTGTGTTGTACATGTCCTGATAGTAAAATACTGCAAATTTCGTTTTTCACTATTGCAAGGTCTAGCTCTTCCATAGGGTAACATGGGGATTGCCTTGAAATATCTTTTAAGTGTAATTTTCCACTGGGAGCAGAAAGAGATAAGGAGTTTGGGATCTCTGAACTCAGAATTTAAAAAAATATATTTTAGTGAAGTTGGTTTTTGGAGTGTGGGTTTGAAAATGCCACTTTTAGAAAGTGGCCATTTTCTTGCTTAACCATTCTGTGCCTCTGTCAGTCTGCTGAATACACGTCTGGGTCAGGATGAGAGTTGGGCTGTTTGTGCATTCACTCTAGACAGTCACACAAAGGGAGCAGAAGTGTGCCCTGCGTATCCTGATGGCCCACCACCAGGCTGACGGGTCTTCCTAAGCTAGAGTGGTGGGAGGAGCTGACACTAGCACCTGAATAGGGCTGTGTCTGTCCTCACACAAAGAAGTCTCCAACCCCCTGTAGTGTTTCTGGGGCCAGGGCAGGGAAAGGCAGGGTCTTCTGCACAACAAAGACTTCTCTTTAAAGTTTGCCTGCTTCAAAGACAGGCATGGGTATAATTACTGGACCACTGACACCACATAGAACACTTTTGGACTGAAGACATTCTGCCAGGAAGAAGTACTGGATCCTGTAGGAGGGACTACCACTCTAGCTGCCGCTTTGTTGTGCTGGTCTGCTGCTTGGTGCTTCTGTCTTGGGAGTGACAGGACTCCTAGTGGGTCCTGAACCCCATAATCACAATCCCATCACCTATACCAGATGCAACATCACAATATCAGGGGGGTCATTTTTTATAAGGCCGGACCAGTGGCTTTATTAGGGTTTCACCATATGCGTTGCCTCTAATTCCCTTCCACTCAAGTGTGTTGCAGGAGATACAGGAGAGAAAGTTTACTGTAGTTATCATAGCTTCATTCTGGCCTCATTGGCTTTGGTTTCCTAAGCTGAATTAGAAGATCAGACAGAATCCTCTTACAAATGGATCTATAAAACCCCTTCACTAGATTGTGCCAGATTTATTTTGATGATGTCCCCTCACCTCTGGGAAGCTGACTGTTGAGGGCACCACCCCTGTATCTCAGAATATTCCCTTATGCCTTGCATGGTGTTGCCTACACTGGCAATCAGTCAAACTATTCATCTTCCAGTTCAGCCATTGCCTCTCTGTTGTATGACACTGTCTCAGAAGCAGTTAGCGAAGCTCCATCTCATTGCTTGGCTCTTCATATAGGTGCCCTTCAACACCTAGACTCTTCTAGGGAGGTAGCTTTAGACATTCAAACTTTAAGAAAGAGAATGTTGAGAATTGGTGTGCTGATAAGGTTTGATAACTTCATCTTGTGACTCTTCACAAATTCAGGAATTTTTAAGAGACTTTTTAAAGGGGTTAGCTCCATCTACTATTGCATCTCTATGGGCAGCGATAAAAGGCTTAGGAGAATTATGGGGACATATTTCACATATTTCATCTTTAGGGTTCAAATTTATTAAAAGTTTAAAGTTGAGAAAAACAGTTGTTCCTAACTCTACAACAACAAGATTTAACTATTGTATTGGAAGATTTGCAAAACAAGAATTATGAACCCTTTATAAAGCTGACATCTCATTGTTATAAGCGAAAGCCACTTTCTTAATGGTGACCGCCTTGGATGAAAGATTGGGTGAATTACAAACCCTGGTTATTTTGTACCCATAATCTAGTTTTTTTCAGACATGGTTATAATCAATCAGACCCAATGTTCAGGACTAACGTTCAAAATCAGGTTCACTTGGCTCTGGAGATTGCACTGGTATGGAGTGAGAGTTCTCCACAATTTTTTCCTTTAACCATAGATGTAAGAAGATGTAAGAAGAGCCTTGTTAATTCATTCAGTAATGCTAAAGGTATTTCACTCTACTAATGCTCTTTTATCACATGGGGTACCTTAAGCAAGTGGGTGCATCAGGCAGTTTCACAAGCATATCCTTCTGCAGGTCATACAGCACTAAAAAGGTGCATAGCACAAAGGCTCTGCCTGAGAATACACACCAAGGGTTTGTTCTGGTCTATTGTGACCCCAGCGAATCTAGGGCCTGAGTAGGGAGGCAGAAAATTCCAAGCACCTCTGCGGGTGGAACCCTCAAGAACCTTTTCCTACTTTTCCTACTTCAAAGTGGACACCAGGTATAAATATTGGACTCTCAAATCCAACTCTTCAGTACACATATGGAACAGTGGAAGGCTTAGAAGTAGGACTATTGTACTGATTTGCTGCAAGAAGGACTGCCACTCTTCTGCCTTGCTGTGCTGCCCTGGTGCCCTGCTGGCCACTCGCCTGAGTGAGAAGGACTGGATCTGCATCTTGAACCCAGGATCATCAGAGTAACAGTAAAGGCTATTTGGCTGGCCTCCTAATCAGGGCCTCAGGGAGAGAACAGGTTCCAGCAACCTTGAACCTAGCACCTACACTGTGCCAGCTGTGAGTCCTGCCCTCCCAAGTGGTGCTGTCCCAGTCCTGGACCTTTGGAAGGGGGCATGAAGGTGCTCTTCCAGCCCAGTTGTGGTCCTAGCAGAACCGACACAGCGCAATGCATTGCCTTCTAGAACTCTGCATCAGAACTGTAGCGCAACAGATCACCTTATCAAACTCCACATCGGAACCACCAAAGCATGACGCATTCTCAACATAGATCTTAGCACCACAAGCACATCATCAACAGCATCCTTGATAACAACGTAGGACTCCACATCACAGGCCCCGGAACTTCTTTGAAACCAGCCGGTGTGCAACTTATCTTTGACTCAAAGTTATGCATCGCAAGCCCGTCATCAACACCATCCTCAGTGATGACACAGGTCTTTGCATCGCAGCCTCACAGCTCCCCAGAATCATCGCTACACAACGCATCTCCACTCAGGGACCTCACATCCCCTCAGCTGCACAAAACTCCTTCTAGATGCTGGATCTTGCTACGCTCCACAGCCAGGATTTAAGAGTCCTAACTTGGTCTCTGTATCTAGCCCACTCTCCATCGTGGCAACCTGAACTTTTGACTTTGTCCTGGTCCAGCGCGACCAGATAACCACAGTTTGCACCTTGTGCTTTTTTGCACTGATTTCACTTACATTTTTATTTATTAAACTTTACTCTATATTTTCAAATTGGTGTTGGAGTTTTCCTGGGTTTTATTTCACTTTATTACTGTTTGACTTACTTCAAACATACTTTACACATTGCCTCTAAGTTAAGACTGACTGCTCTGTGCCAAGCTACCAGAGGTTTGAGCACAGATTAACTTTGGGTTTGGTTGTAATTTCACCCTGACAAGAGTTGTGGTTGATGCTTGAGCAGGGTTTCACCCCTTCAACCAGTAACCCAGTTTCTTACATTCACCAATCTCTCTGTAAGGACGTTCAGAGAGGAGAGATGGTAGAGAAATCTCATGGATAAGTCTATAACAGGGGGAAAAAGGGTATAAGGATAAGCAAAGGTGAGAAAGAAACACACCACATCAGTCAGGACATGTCACCAGCGAATCTCTCTCCACAGCCAAAGTGGATGACATTGTAATGGGGGATCTCAAGGTCCTGTAATAACAAATGGCACAACAACAATCAATAGACATGGGTAACACACATTAAAACGCACATAGGAAGGGGAGGCAGTTTGACCTCAAAGGGCACTTCGCAAGAGATGGCAGTAACAGCCCCCAAAGGCACTAGGAAACACCAGGAGACCCAAAACCACACAGAGAATAGTCAGGCAAAGAAGCTGCAACGATCGAACCAAATGAACCAAGGATCATGGACTTAGGATTTGAACAGAGGAAAGAAGGTAAAACAATATGAAACCAGCAATTTATGACCTGGGTCAAGGAACAAAAAAACAAATGAGGAGGAAAAGCAATGCGGTGATGAACCAAGCAAGAGTGAGACCATACAGCGAACAGAAAATTGCCAGTCAACATCTTGCTGTGTCTTAGCCCTTTTTATAGTAACCAGTAGGTTCTGTGATCCCCGTACTGGCCTTGACTAGGAGCGATCTGTTGTTGACCATCTGTGTTTTTGTGTGAGCCAGTTGCCAAGAGCCAGTACTCCACGGCCTCCAATCATTCACTGTCTTCCGTGTTTCTCTCAAACACAATTGAACAGTCTTGCATTTGCTTCTCTTTTCTTATTTGCCCCCTTGAAGAAATACTGCAAATTTTTTCCTTATTTTGAGAAAAACTAAATTATGTATGACTCAAAGAATGAACTTATAGCTTTAAACCAGAGAATCAATGTTGGACGTGTGATCAAATTAATTAGTGGACAAGGAAATTACTGCCTTAAGTGTCTTAGTGGTCACATTTTTAAGGAATCTTTTACTGATTTGGGGAAGTATTTGAATGTTTCCCATAATCACTTATAGTAGAGGTATTCAGAATGGGAGGAGGAGGCAATCAGGACATTCAACCTCAACAAGATATGTTCAGACCAACTAAGCAGATTCAGAGCTGTAATATTCTGCTTTTATTATGATTTGAAGGAGGATCTATGTTGCAAATTGTGTAGCTGACGCAAATCGTCTAGAGAACAGAATAGTTTGTGTTGGTTATTTCTCCAGTTCACACTAAAACTTTGAAGAGAACGTTTTTATGGGGAACAATTTGATTGAATGTGATGTAATCAGGTTGATGTTCAATTAGATTTCTCTTCAATTGTGATGTGGGGATGAATTATAATGCGTACACAGAAGGGATTTTGAAGGTTACATTCATATTTAAATGTTAAATAATTCATAGATTGTGAATAAAGATGTAACCCTTAGCTTGCAACGGAGAGCATCTTTATTTATTAAATTGAGTCCTCTCCATGTCTGTGTTACCTTGGTGCAGAAATGATGGTTGTAGGAAATTGGGTAAGTGGTTGAGGGAGGTGAAACCCTACTCAAGCAGGAACCACAATTTTAATCAGAGAGTAACCCAAGCCAACCCCAAATTAACCTGTGTTCAACCCTCTGGTAGGATGGCACTGATGGAGAATGGACTTTTCAATTTCAAACATTGGGTATGGCCATCATACAAACCCCGCCACTGGTTGTATGGAGCTTTTCTAATTGACGTATAGAGAAAGTTAGGAACCACAATTTACATTAATAACAGTGAAGGGCAACTGGTATCTACAGGAAAAAACAAAGAGAACTGAAGAGAATCTAAAAGGGATTTATTAAAAATGTAGTTTAACCCAAATCATTAGTTCATTAAGTATTCAATTGTAAGCATCATAATTACAGATGTAAATAATAAAGGAGTCAATATTTCAAGGTAAAGTAAAATAGAACATTAATAAGAATTGCGAACAGAACATAGAATTGCAACACGTGTTCCATAAACGAAAACCCCTAGTCTAAATTGAGGAAGGATAATTTGAGAAAGGACATTTGATTAGGCAAATAAGATAAGGTGCCAGCTTAAGAAAACCAAATAATTGTCTCTGATGAATAGTACTGCTTGGGTAGGAAACCTTTGCACTCAAGAGGAGATCAGCAGAAGTGAGAAGGCTCTTCTTAGTTTGAAGTCAGCAAGCATCTCTCTGGTGTACAAGTGCATCCTAATCTAAGAAACACACATTATTGTATTTCAACAGAAACACTAATTACAACATTTCAGCTTGTTCCCACTCTTCATTTTTCTCCAAACTATGGGAGCAGGGAAACTCCCATATTTCTCAAATTAAAACAATAGTACAAACATCACTACTTCCTTGAATTGTTACACTGGACGGACTGTTGGGTACAGTCTGCTTTCCCATGAGTTACTCTGTAATCCTGGCATCTTCTCCTTCTGATGAGAACCTCACTACCAGTTGTCTAATACATAACAAATGACTATTCACTAGCTACCAAAACATATCTGGAAAACACAGCATCTGCAGTGGGAAGAAAACATAACATGCATAAGAAGAAAAATAGTTTTTTGCAGGCCTTAGCAGTGTAAATGTTGACATTCAAAGTGCCAAATAATATGAGGCTAACTTAAGTTGTACAAACATGTTAACTAAGGTTTTGTTTATAAAGGCTAAATGCAGTCACCTACTAAAAATGAATATGCACACATAGGTGGTCATTCTGACCTCGGCGGTAAAAGGCGTCTACCGCCGGTCACAAATCCTCCATAATTCCGCCGCGGTCACGGTAACCCGCCACGGTCATTCTGACCCGCAGCAGCCAAACCTCCGAAAATCCGACAGCCACAACAGACCGCCAGACCAGCGGTCGGCGGAAAAGTGGAGGTGACCAAACCCCCACCGTCACGCCAACAGAAATACGCCCATGCCATTACGACCCACGAATCCACGCGGCGGTCTTTCAAACGCGGTTTTCCATTGGCGGTACACACCGCCGCGGTCAGAATACACACAAACGAACAAAACTCAGCCACATTGGACGATTTGAATTCCACACACCTGATACACATACACACACCACTCCCACACACACAATACAATATAAAACACACACCCACATCACCCACAAACCCCTACGACCAAAAATTCAGAAAGAAGCACTGAGAGACACAGCAGCGATCACAGAATACCATCACACAGAGGCACACTACACCATCACCCACACAATATCCACACACAAAACAACACACACCACCACACTCAACACACTTAACTACACATACTCCACCCCACACATCATACACACCACTCCATGGCACCCCAAAGACACCCCCGCTTCTCAGACGAAGAACTCAGGGTCATGGTGGAGGAAATCGTTCGGGTAGAGCCCCAGCTATTCGGCACACAGGTCCAATACACCAGCATTGCCCGGAGGACGGAGCTATGGCAGAGGATTGTCGACAGGGTCAACGCTGTGGGACAGCACCCCAGAAATCGGGAAGACATCAGGAAGCGATGGAACGACCTATGGGGGAAGGTGCGTTCCATGGTATCCAGGCACAACATCGCCGTGCAGAAGACTGGCGGAGGACCCCCACCTCAACCCCCACAATTTACAACATGGGAGGAGGAAGTCTTGAACATCCTGCATCCTGACGGCCTCGCAGGAGTCGGCGGAGGAATGGATACTGGTAAGTTGAAGCTTCACTACTGCTTCCCCCCCACCTGCATGCCAAATCATACCCCAACCCTCACCCCCATCCTCGAACCCCACCCTCACCCCCACCCCCATCCTCACCCCCACCCTCACCCCCACCACCATCCTCACCCCCACCACCATCCTCACCCCCACCCCCAGCACACCTATTCCCTGCCAATGTCTCACCATCACAACCCACACATCCCAAAACCTAGGCCTGCATGAGTCCACTAAGCATGGACACCCCCCCACAAGCCACCCTCACCAAAGACCCCACACACGAATGCCAGCACTTGGGGACACGGGAACCCACAGATACACCCATATGCCACACATTGAAACTATAACCATACCTCTATACCCCTGCAGGACCCGACCGTCAACACACCGCCACGGAGGGCCCAGAATTCTCCACACCCCCCACCCAAGAGGCCGTCAGCGATGACAGCAGCTCTGTCGACCTGGACACTGATGACCAGCCCGGACCATCGGGGACCTCTGGACAGTCGGTTCCCCTCACACAGGCACAGGCCACTACAGACCCAAACCCCTCTGGGAACACCAGCACAGCTCCCACCCAGCGGGCCCATGCCTCTGTCTCCAGGGCGCGTCAATCTGCGGTGTGTCTACCACTACAGGGCACCCAGGATAACCCACCACCCCAACAACAACAGGGACCTGGGGGCAGTGGTAGTGGGCACACCGGCCAGGGGGCAGAGGCCCAGGGAAACAGGGCAACTCGGAGGGCAGCTGTGCGACAGGGGGGGGACGGGCCCAGGGAACCCACTCTCCACGAGGCCCTCACCACCATCCTGGGAGCATACAACCGCTCCCAGGAGACGATGGCGACGGTACTGGCCCGGTTCCAGGAGATCCAGGTACTGCAGGAGGAACACTATCGGGGGTACAGGGAGGACATCAGAGCCCTCACCTCCACCCTGGTTACCATGGTAGGGCTGCTGCAGGACCTCATCAACACCAGGACGGACACTCAACAACAACAAAGGGCCCCTGCCACTAGCCTGGACCAAGAACAGCCAACCACCTCCGCCGGCGCTAGTGGACAGGAGGCCCCCGCACAACAGCAGCCCACCAGACCCCCACCTCCTGCAGGAGAAGAACCACCCCGCAAGAGGGCCCTGAGATCTCGCAAGAAGACAGAGTAGGATGTCAAGACCCCCGCCAGCAAAGGATACCACCTGATGTCATCCCACTGTCCCACATTGTCACCCTGTCCATCCTTGAACTGCCCATGCTCCATCTCTCCACAGGCCTCTGGACAATGCACCTGTGTGACTGTTACTCTGGACTCTGCCATGGACATTCCTTCACCATAGCCCCCACCCACTTGAAACCACCCATCCCATTTTGAGCACTGAAATAAACACCCATTTTGCACAAAACTATCTGGAGTCTGGCTGTGATTTCAAAATATTGTAATTGACATGACAGTGCAAATATGTCCTTGTACATAGTGAAGTCAACAAACAGCTGCCACAAAGCTGTAGTCCATGGGGAAACGAAGCACAGGACTCGTAGTGGGGACCCCAGATCTGAAATAGGGAGGGAAAAGCCACAACTCAGTCATCATACACTGGGGCAAATAGACAGGCAGCAGAGATGCAGGAGAGTAGTTCACATTTACTAAATTATGTTGGAATTGTTACCTGTGTCCTATTGGAAGTACTGTTCAATGATTCTGTCCCTGTTGTCTGTTTCAGCCCCGTCGTCTTCCTCCTCGTCACTCTCCACAGGTTCCACAGCTGCCACTACACCACCGTCTCGACCATCCTCCTGCAGGAAAGGCACCTGGCGGTGCAAAGCCAGGTTGTGAAGCATGCAGCAGGCCACGATGATGTGACACACCTTCTTAGGTGAGTACATTAGGGATCCACCTGTCATATGCAGGCACCTAAACCTGGCCTTTAGGAGGCCAAAGGTGCGTTCGATCACCCTCCTAGTACGCCCATGGGCCTCATTGTACCGTTCCTCTGCCCTGGTCCGGGGATTCCTTACTGGGGTCAGTAGCCACGACAGGTTGGGGTACCCAGAGTCCCCCAATAGCCATACACGGTGTCTCTCTAGCTGTTCCATCACGTAAGGGATGCTGCTATTCCTCAGGATGTAGGCGTCATGCACTGACCCAGGGAACTTGGCATTTACATGCGAGATGTACTGGTCAGCCAAACACACCACCTGGATGTTCATGGAATGGTAACTTTTTCTGTTCCTGTACACCTGCTCCCTGTCTCTTGGGGGAACCAAAGCCACATGGGTCCCATCAATGGCACCAATGACGTTGGGAATATGTCCAAGGGCGTAGAAATCACCCTTCACTGTAGCCAATTCGCCCACCTCAGGGAAAATGATGTAGCTCCTCACGTATTTCATCAGGGCAGACAACACTCTGGATAACACCTTCGAAAACATGGGCTGAGACATCCCAGAAGCAATTCCCACTGTTGTCTGAAATGACCCACTTGCCAAGAAATGGAGTACTGACAGGACCTGCACCAGAGGGGGAATCCCTGTGGGTTGGCGGATGGGGGACATCAGGTCGGGCTCCAGCTGGGCACACAGTTCATGTATAGTGGCACGGTCAAGCCGGTAGGTCAGGATAATGTGGCGTTCTTCCATTGTTGACAGGTCCACCAGCGGTCGGTACACGCGAGGATTCATCCGTCTCCTCGCCAAACCCAGCGGACGGTGCCTATGAAGGACAACATGGAGCACACAGTCAAGCAACCCACAGGTACGTACTCACAGCTTGCACAGTAAACGATTCTCTATGCAGTGAATGGCGTGTCTGAGTGGCTATGCAAGGCCTAGGCCTGTGTGACGCAGTTGAAATTGAGCCATGTGGACCCTCGAAATGGCGGCTGCCTGACCTGTGAAGTGTGACAATGTGATGTGAGGTCAATGCGCTGGCGTGGCACACCGCGGCAGTCGGCGGTCGAAGACCGCGGCGCGAAGCCGCATTGGTTAACATTGAAGCCTATGGGTTTCAGGAGCCAATGGCGAAGGGCGCCGGCGGTGGCGGTACGCACCGCCGCGGGCGTGACCGCCATTTTCTATCTACTTATCCACTTGCGACTTGAACTTTCACAGGAGAGGACCTATACTGCAAGTGTTGCTGTGACCTCGGTCTGGAAGGGACAATGGCTGCTGCGACTGGGGAAAGGGCCCCTGCCTTCACTGGAGAGGAGTTGGAGAAACTTGTGGATGGGGTCCTCCCCCAGTATGCGCTACTCTACGGTCCTCCAGACCAACAAGTGAGTTTAATTCAATATGGATTTGGGGCCACTGGCTGGCTTGGGGGCATGGCGGGGGGCCTGGCGGGGATGGGGGGCATGTTGGGCCTGGCGGGGGCCTGGCGGGGGGCCTGGCGGGGATGGGGGGCATGTTGGGCCTGGCGGGGGGCCTGGCGGGGGGCCTGGCGGGGATGGGGGGCATGTTGGGCCTGGCGGGGGCATGGCGGGGGGCCTGGCGGGGATGGGGGGCATGTTGGGCCTGGCGGGGGCCTGGCGGGGGGCCTGGCGGGGGGCCTGGCGGGGATGGGGGGCATGTTGGGCCTGGCGGGGGGCCTGGCAGGGATGGGGGGCATGTTGGGCCTGGCGGGGGGCCTGGCGGGGGGCCTGGCGGGGATGGGGGGCATGTTGGGCCTGGCGGGGGGCATGGCGGGGGGCCTGGCGGGGATGGGGGGCATGTTGGGCCTGGCGGGGGGCATGGCGGGGGGCCTGGCGGGGATGGGGGGCATGTTGGGCCTGGCGGGGGCCTGGCGGGGGGCCTGGCGGGGATGGGGGGCATGTTGGGCCTGGCGGGGGCCTGGCGGGGGGCCTGGCGGGGATGGGGGGCATGTTGGGCCTGGTGAGGGGCCTGGCGGGGGGCCTGGTGGGGATGGGGGGCATGTTGGGCCTGGCGGGGGCATGGCGGGGGGCCTGGCGGGGATGGGGGGCATGTTGGGCCTGGCGGGGATGGTGGGCGTTGGGACACTGGCAACGAAAATGCAGACAAACTTGAACGTGGTATTTCTCCCTCCCTGTACGTGTCACATAGGTCCGCGCCCATGAGAAGATCGGGATTTGGCGTGCCATCGCCAAGGAAGTCCGGACCCTGGGGGTCCACCATCGACGGGGCACCCACTGCCGCAAGAGGTGGGAGGACATCCGCCGCGGGACCAAGAAGACCGCCGAGTCTCTGCTGGGGATGGCCTCCCAACGTAGGCGGGGTGCCTGCCGTCAACTGACCCCCCTGATGTTCCGGATCCTGGCGGTGGCCTACCCTGATTTGGATGGGCGCGTGAGGGCAGCACAGCAGACACAAGGGGGTGAGTACAAGCATTATCTACTCTGTTGTCGCGCAGTGGAGGTGTCTGGGTGGGGGAGGAGGGCTGTGGGTCCCCCTAGGCCAGGGCGATATCTGTAGGCTGGGCACCCCCGTAAGCCCCTGTGTCCCCAGCCACCACCCTCAGTAGTGTGTCAGTACAGCCATCCCTGGGCCGTGTCATCCATGGGTGCAGTTGTCAACTCTAGGCGTGTAGGGCATGTTCCACGGAATGCGTAGCGGACCCCAAGTGCGCAACTTAGTGCAGGGGGCATCTGTGTCTGTCATGTCCGCTAACTGTACCGGTGATCCATGTACTCAAAATCTCTTTATTTCTCTCTCCCCCCCCCTTTTTGTTTGTCTTTCTGTGCTTGTGTGCATCAGCATCATCAGGCGGAGGAGAAGTGGCATCGGGGCAGGAGGGAGCTGCATCTCACATGGCCCAGGAGGGCCATGCCACAGAGTCTGACTGGACCAGTGAGACGGAGGGCGAGGGGAGCTCCACAACGGGGACGACTGGAGCCTGCAGCGACACGGACACGTCCTCGGAAGGGAGCTCCCTTGCGGGGGTGGCACCATCTGTGCCCCCCGCCATTACAGGTACAGCCGCCACCCAGCGCACCATCTCCACCCTCCCAGCAGCCCCTCAGCGTTCGCCCCGTGCCCGCTCTGCCAGGAAGCCGGGCATCTCCTTCGCCCCAGGCACCTCAGGCCCTGCCCCTGTTACCCCCGCTGCCCTCAGTGAGGAGGTCATTGACCTCCTCCGAACGCTCATTGTTGGGCAGACTACCCTTTTGAATGCCATCCAGGGGGTGGAGAGGGAGGTTCATCGCAGCAATGCGTACCTGGAGGGCATTCATTCGGGTCAGGCTGCCCATCAGCGATCGTTCCAGGCTCTGGCCTCAGCACTGATGGCAGCCATTGTCCCTGTCTCCTGCCTCCCTCTACTAACTCCCTCCTCCCAGTCTCCTGTTCCTCTGCCTGTCCCACCCACACCATCAGACCAGCCTGCACACACCTCAACACCCAAGAGCAGCTCATCCAAACACAAGCACCACAGATCACGCAGACATTCACACAAGCAACATTCCGATGCAGACATGCCAACAGTCACTTCCACCTCTGTGACCCCCACCTCCTCGTCTCCCTCCTCCCTCCCTGTGACGTCTACACTCACACCTTCATTCACCTCACCATCAGCCAGTGTTTCCATCACCAGCACACCCTCCAGTACAGTCCGCACACGTGCAGTCACCACCCCCACTGCCATTTACACGTCCCCTGTGTCCTCTCCCACTGTGTCTGTCACCCCCTCTTCCACACCACACAAACGCAGCCACCCACCCACCCAACAGCCATCCACCTCACGACAGCCTCCCGCTCCTGCACCTGCACCCAAAGACAGCAAACTTGTCTCGCCTACAACCACATCCTCTCCCTCCACTCCCATACCCACTGTACCTACCACTATCCATTGTCCCAAGAAAATCTATCTCTCTACTGCTACCTTCTTTCCTGACCCTGAGCCCCCCCCCTCCTTCTCGTCGGGGTAAAAAGAGCACCTCAGCCACCACCAGCCCTGCAGCCCCCTTGACAAGGGTGCAGGGGTATTGGAGCCCACCAGCCCGCAGGTCTGGATCTTCGCCAAGCAGCAAGGGGACAGCCAGCCCACCGCCTGGGAAGAGGAGCAGAAGGCGGAAGGGCCGCCGCCGGAGCCCGGATTCGATATCCCCCCAGGACACTAGCCAGCCACCGTCAACAGCCACAGCTCCAAAGGGAGGAAAGGGCCACAGACTCCCGACTAAGGAGGGCAAGGGCAGCAAGGCGGAGAAGTCAGGGAGCAGGCCTGCTGCCCATGGAGGACCCGTCACAGCTGCCCAGGAGGAGCCCGCAACCCCCATAGCCGCTGCCCCGGGAGGAACCGGCACAGCTGCCCCGGGAGAGCCCACCACCCCCATATCCGCTGCCCAGGGAGGACCCAGCCCAGCTGGCCAGGAGGGCCCCACCACCCACAGCCCAGGTGGGCATTGAAGGAGCACCATCCCCGCTGCCCAGGAGGGCACCACCAGGCAATGAGCAGTTGGCCATAGAATGTCCGCCGTTTCCAGCACCGCTCCGCTGGGGACCGCCGTCTCAAGAACCGCTGAACTGGGCCCTTCAAGGCAAGAACCGCTGAACTGGGCCCTTCAAGGCAAGAACCGCTGAACTGGGCCCCGCCGTCTCCAGCACCGCTCCGCTGGGGACCGCCGTCTCAAGAACCGCTGAACTGGGCCCTTCAAGGCAAGAACCGCTGAACTGGGCCCTTCAAGGCAAGGACCGCTGAACTGGGCCCCGCCGGCTCCAGCACCGCTCCGCTGGGGACCGCCGTCTCAAGAACCGCTGAACTGGGCCCTTCAGGGCAAGAACCGCGGAACTGGGCCCCGCCGTCTCCAGCACCGCTCCGCTGGGGACCGCCGTCTCAAGAACCGCTAAACTGGGCCCTTCAAGGCAAGAACCGCTGAACTGGGCCCTTCAAGGCAAGAACCGCTGAACTGGGCCCCGCCGTCTCCAGCACCGCTCCGCTGGGGACCGCCGTCTCAAGAACCGCTGAACTGGGCCCCGCCGTCTTCAGCACCGCTCAGCTGGGGACCGCCATCTCAAGAACCGCTGAACTGGGCCCTTCAAGGGAAGAACCGCTGAACTGGGCCCTTCAAGGCAAGAACCGCTGAACTGGGCCCCGCCGTCTCCAGCACCGCTCCGCTGGGGACCGCCGTCTCAAGAACCGCTGAACTGGGCCCTTCAAGGCAAGAACCGCTGAACTGGGCCCCGCCGTCTCCAGCACCGCTCCGCTGGGGACCGCCGTCTCAAGAACCGCTGAACTGGGCCCTTCAAGGCAAGAACCGCTGAACTGGGCCTTTCAAGGCAAGGACCGCTGAACTGGTCCCTTCCAGGCAGGAACCGCTGGCCCTTTGGCAGACGTGGCAGGGCAGGACCTGTCTCGGGCAGGGCTGCAGGATGTCCTCTGGCCAACATGCCTCCTCCAGTGGCAGTGGAGTCTGTTATGGACAGTGGGCAGGCCACCCACTGTATGGACTGTATGGACTGTGGCTTTGCTCTCCCCAGGATGGCCCAGTGGGCAGGCCACCCACTGTATGGACTGTATGGACTGTGGCTTTGCTCTCCCCAGGATGGCCCAGTGGGCAGGCCACCCACTGTATGGACTGTATGGACTGTGGCTTTGCTCTCCCCAGGATGGCCCAGTGGTCATGGAGTCCCCTCGTGGATCTGGCGTCGTGTACTCAAGTGGCTGAGGTGCCCCCCCTTCCCTTCCCCCTGAGGTGCCTGTCCTTTTTTCTTTCTGATGCCCCTGCAGTGTTCTCTCCGTGGAGTTCTTGTCGTGGGACTGGGCCTTGCCCCTTTGCTCAGGACCCCTGTGGTCCACGGACAGTGGTTGGACTACATTTAGTAGCTGTATATATTTTGTACATAGTTTATTTATTTATTGGGATTACTGCTGTCCATATTTCAATATATCTGCCCGTTTAAGATCTCTTCTTTTGGTCTTTGCATTATTTCGGAGGGGGGGGTTTGTGGGTTGTGACAGTGATCTGTGGGAATGCATTGATGTGTGTGTTGTAGTGGGTGTGGGTGGGTGGGTGTGTGCCGGTAATCTTTTCCCTCCCCTGTGTCGTAGGTGCAGTACTCACCGATGTCTTCCGCGCCGCCGGGCGTGCTCCTAGGTATAGGAGTGCGGGGATGACCTGCAACTCGGGTTCCATACTGCCGGAATCTCGCGTGGAGTATGTGGAGGTGAGCGTTTTCCCGTTCGTAGTCTGTTTCCGCCGTGTTTTTATCGGCGGTGCTCCCGCCCCGGAAAAGGTGGCGGATTGGTGGGTCGTGATAGGGTGGGCGGTACATTGTCTGTCGCCTGGCTGTTGGCGGGGACCGCCGCGCTGTTTGTTTGTTCCGCCGTGGCGGGCGGAGTGTTAATGCGGCGGGCTGTGTTGGCGGTTCCCGCCAGGGTCAGAATTGCATATTTTGGACCGCCGGCCTGTTGGCGGGTTGGCCGCCGCTTTATCACCGACCGCCAGGGTCAGAATGAGGGCCATAATTTCTCACTGTAAATCACACTTTGATAATGAATGTGTCTAATTATGTAAATTAAAACATTACGCTCTCCCAGCACAAAAGCAGCCAGGCTTAACTTAGAGGCAATGTGTTAAACTTTTTGCAGCATACAAACAATAATAAAGTGAAACACAACACCAGAAAAATCCCACACCAATTTAGAGAAATAGAATACATTTGAATAAATTATTTGTGGCCAAAACAACAAAAAACCAATTGGTAGAACTGGAGATAAACAATTTAAAGACTAAGGTAAAAAATGGGCTTGAAAGCACAAAGTGCCAACTGTGATTATCTAGTCACGTCGGAGCAGGACAAAGTCCGAAGTTCAGGCCAACAGCGATGGAGCGCGGGCAGGATTCAGGGACCGAGTTTGTTCAGCTGGACAAAGTATCTTAAATCCTAGTGCGTGGTCTGAGCGGCGATGCTTTGTGAGGCTTTGTATTATTTGGCTTCAGCTCCAAGGGGCTGCGTGGACCACAATGCAGGGTCCTGAGCTGGATTGCTTTGTGCTGTATCAGTTCCTATGAAGCTGTGCAGCAAAGCATTAGGAGGCTTCTCATTTAGTGGCATCGGTTCAGATGAAGCTTGCAACTTGGTGGCGAACCTTGGCAAGGCTTTGTGTTGCTTCTGTTAAGGTTGGCAGCTGTGTGGCGAAGATCTGCATGGCTTTGCTTCACTCAGCATCAGTTCTGATGGAGTTTGTAGGCCAAGGCTTTTCAGGGTTTTGCATGCCAGATTTCATTAAGACCTCAGATCCAGTGGCAAGGAACCTCTATCCCCATTTCTAAGGTCCAGGACTGGAGGGGCACCACTTGGGGAATTAGGACTCACAGCAGAGAGAGCCTAGGTACAGAGTTCAAGAAAGTTGGAGCCTTTTCTGTCCCTGAGGCTCTGATCAGGAGGCGCTAACTAGCTCTTGGAGTCATTCTGGTGGTCCTGGGTTCAAGATGCTTGTACAACTCACACAGGCAGCAAGACAGCAGAAACCTTCTTGCAACAAATAAAGTACAGGAGTCCTTCTTCTTCCATAGGGCCAAAGGTGTACAATGGAGGGTCTTCCCTTTTAAAGTACCTTAAAGTGGTGTACTTGGGGAGCTCCAATTTGCATTTTGAGGGGTCCCATAGGAGCCCACCACTAATTGAAAATCAAAAGGTCAGAGTATCTTTCAGTCACAAATAAAAAAACGGAGATATGGTACTGTTTCACATATTGGTAGGGACTTCCATTCTTACAAAAATAAAGTAGATGTTTTTCTGTGCTACATTTGTGAGCATTTGCTGATCTGCAATTAGGTCACACACACTTTTGAGCAAATGATTTGATAAGTTGATTGTGACAATAGACTATAATATGCATGTGACGTTTATAAGATTTTTCTGACTTACATCTTTACAGAAATGGTATTTGGTTTGGAGAGGACATTTATTAAATGAAGTTGTCTGTTGGGTGGATAAAAGGCACAAGGCTGCTGAATCAAGTGAAGATTGAGATTTGGTTAGGGTTGTGTGTTTCAAGTAAGAGAAGTCGAGCACTCGCACTGTGCGTTTTGATTAAAAGATAATAACAAAAGCACCTGTGGGTTCAGGTCACATTTGCTTTGAAGGGCATCTTTAGCAAATTATGGTTTTTCAGAGTAAAAGTATCTTGGGCTTATACCTTTACAATATGGCAGCCAAAAGAGCAATACATGTTTATGAAAATGACTGGTGGGGAATAGACCTTCTTAAATGTAGTGATGCATGTCACTAATTGAAAGAATATGTGAGTTGATCAATTAGAGTCATTTGAGTAAGGAGATTTCTGTGTTAATTGTAGTAGTGTGTTTTTCATTAGCAATAGAATTTGTTTCCATTCCTCTCTTTTCCATCATTGAAAGAGGCCACTTCCCTGAAACCTTTGTGAATTAACCTGTATTTTGTGAGGAGTGACTTCAGCAAAATCCCTGGGCTGGATGCTTAAAGTTATCACTAGAGTTTGATTTCATGTGGTAATGAGGATGGAGAACAAATTTTCACTTTTGACCTCATTTATTTTTGGCATGAGTGAATTTCCCACTGGGGCAACTAAAAATGGGATTATTACCTCCTTGCACGCCTCATTGCAACTGTTCCACTGCTTCCCAATCTGCTTATCGGCGCCATTCCTGCCTTTAACCACTGTTGCCATTAGGGCTTTGGGGGATAGCCCTCTGTCAGGCGGTCTGTCCCAGGGGTACTGGGGGAAGGTAGTGCAGTCTAGATGACTGGGCTGCGGTTGGGCTACATCCTTTAAAAGATGTAGCCCAAAGGGTTTATAATTGGCCATTTTAACGGGCCAGCCATCATTTTGTAGGTGAGGCACAGAGTGGCAGCCCTCCAGCTAGTCAGGGGTTTCTCTTTTATTCACAGGAAATATGCAGCATTGATGGTGGGGTGGTGCTTTCTGCAATGGTGGGCTGGGAGGACAAGGCAAGTTGGAGGTGTCAGGAGGGGGCAGGGAAGTGTCGTAGGGAATGAGTGGCAAAATGAGCAGCGAAACAGCTCGATAAGAGCCATCTGAAGCTGCATGGGAGGAGCAACAGGAAGCAAGTGCAAGCACAATACCATGAAGTGAGCCTGCTCCTCCCCTAGGTTCCAAGTTAAAAAAGAAGACACCAAAGACTGCCATGGCAGGCTCCGGCACGCAGGAAATATCTGGAAATAAGCAAAGAAAAGGGGACACAGAACAAAGAGTGTTATGGCAGGCTCTGGCATGCAGGAAATATCTTGCAATAAGCAAAGGAAAGGGCATACAGGCAGGGAAGGGGGAGACAGTCTAGGGTGGGGGGAGCCAGAAGGAATAGTAGTATTGGGGACCGGAGTCCAGACAGCATAGGGTGGGAAGAGTCTGGTCCTCCACAGGAGGATGGGCCATTCGAAATGGTTTGGGAAGAGCATGGGGTCCACCTATCGGGGGTAGGGAGGAGCAGATGCAGAGTGAAGGGGCAGGGTCTGAGCTTGTTAGGGGGAGTAAAGAGTTGTGAGACAGGCCCAGTACCTCCATGGTAACTCAGTTGGGTGAGCTCCCATGGAGTGAAGAAGAGGAGGGCAGGGATATGATGGCAGGAAGTAGGTGGCCCCACAGTCATGTACATACAAAGAGCAAAGGGAGCATGGCCCAGGGGCAGGTGCTTGGGGAAGAGTGGGGAGGGAGGGGTGGACATTTCCTTGGCCAGGTCAAGGGTGGAGAGGGCTGCACAATGGTCTCATCAGGTTTTTTGCAGGTTGCTCATGAAGAAGAAGTTGCAGAGTCTGGAGAGCAGTGGTCAGCTCAACAATCCTGAGGGGAAGAGTCCGCTTGGTGCGGGGCAGCCAGTCGGGCAACGTCGTGGGACCCAGTGGCGAGCACCCCACGTAGGCTGGTAACGACCTCAGAGGTGGAACAAGTGACGCGTGAACATGTGCATTCTGCCAGACCAGTGAGTCAGGAATTACGAGTGAGGCACAGCAGTGACAGTGGTTATGGTACAGCCCCTCCAGCACAATGGATACTTACTCCTCGTGTGGGGGTGCCATATGGTGTGGCCGGTACAAGTGGCGCAAGGTTGCAGGAACCAAAATGGGGCCGCAAAGTGCCCAAAGTGGTAACCAGTGGTAGAGCTGTGACCCTAGTGAGTTGAGTGAAAGACATGAATTTAGACTATAATGAAGATAGCCTAGAGCAGGGAGAAATAGTAGAAGTAGAGGCTGAGAGGAAGGACGGTCAAAGGAATGTGTGGGAGCAGGGACTTGGAGGGGTAGCTAGTGGTTCTAGCAGTAATGTTTTGCAGGACAAGTAGTGGCAGCATCAGGGGACCAAGGAGAGGATGACATCGCAGACACTGGCAAGGCGGCAGGGTTTCGTCGGGCGCTGACCTCAACGCCAGGTAAGCAAAAACGTGGTCAGAATTGGGAGAACAAAGGGGTAGAAGTTGGATGTGGTGGAAGCATGGATGAGATACGTCTCATGAAAGGCAAATATGTTATGGATGGGGGAGTGGGCCCTGAACAGGGAGGCCAATAGGTTGAGACCCCGGAGGTAAAGAATACAGAGGCTTAGGTCAGGACTGAGGAGGGGAAAGGGTACACATCTGGTGCACAGGGACAGAGGATAGAGGATACAAGGAGAAGGGGCCAATGTCAAGGTAGGGGAGGGTAAGGTAAGCAAGGAGCTAAAGGTAAAAAAACTTCCATACATGGGAGTTATACAGCCATTGGGAGCGCATTTGATGATCACCACTAAAGAAAAGATTTGGAAAGGTGAGTACGTGGATATACTAAAATTGTTATAAAGGGAACTGAGGGCAAAGGTAGGGTCAAAGGAGGAGGAATATGAGCTGGCAAAACGTCCATGGGGGCCAGTAGCCATTGAAAATTGGACATCGGGTTTCTTAATTTATGCAAGTGTGTATTGTGAGAAATATCCAGAGTGGAGCGTAGCATTGCTTAAATATATGGATGTGATTAGAAAGGCTCAGCTCTCCTTCAGTAGTAATGCAGTGGCTCAGTATGACAAGGAGCTCAGAGCACGCATGGCAGCGGATCCAGAACCAAATGGGGGAAATAGACACCAACCTATGGCAACAAACTATGAGTCCGGCAAGGTTTGTCAAGACGGTATTTACTGCCAGCGGTCTACCAATACAGTACAAGCCCTTTCAAGCACGTCCCACTCAGGGAGGGGTGGAGTCAGCAACTGAAAATCAGGGAGGGACATTGGGAGTGTGCTGGGACTTTAATAAGGGACTCTGCACGAAGGAGTACTGTCAGTTCCGGCATGAGTGCTCAAAGTGTGGAGGATGGCACGCTTTGGTACAGTGCTACAGTAACCAGGGAGGAGCACAAGGGAGGCAATGGTGGGGGGCGCAACAGCAAGCAGCTACACAAGGGTGGCAACATGGATTGCAGGGGAATTTCAGATGGTGAAGGAGAGGACACGAGGCTCGGGGAAAGGGCTCATATACCATTTAACATGGACCGGCTACGTTATTGGTTGCGGCTATATTCTAAAAAGGGTGATACTGCTCAGTTAGCAGAGGATATCACACAGGGTTTTAAGTTGGGGAATGAGGGGCACATCCACAAGTGGTTAGGGAAATCTGGCAAAAGAAGTGGCTGAAGGTAGGATGGCAGGACCTTTTCAGCATTGGCCTATGGAGAACTTGATTATCTCTCCCATCGGAGTGGTGCCAAAGAAGGAACAGGGACAATATGGGCTGATACAACACCTATCATGGTCTGAAGGGGGGTCGGTCAACAATTTCATTCCGGGGAAGGTTTCTTCGGCACCCTACTCACCAGTGAATGTGGCCATGGCGTTGGTGAAACAAGGGGGCCAAGGTGCCCTTATGGCAAAGTGTGATATCAATTCAGCATTTCAGTTATTAACCATTCACCCAGATGACTTTCAGTTGCTAGGCATACAGTTTGAGGGATTTTGGTATGTCGACAAGTCTGTACCTATGGGCTGTGCCCTATCATGTTCACTTTGTGAGCGCTTGAGCTAATTTTTTAAGTGGCTTTTCACACACAGTACAGTTAACACATTATTTATTCTTTGTCACACCTTTCGATTCCATGGGATGCAAGAATTTAGCTCCTGAAGGCCATAGGGTGCCTCTGGCGCTGGAAAAGACAGTTGGTCCCACAACATCGATTTCCTTTTTAGGGATTGAGCTGGACTCAGTGATAATGGAATCCCACTTGCCAAGTGAAAAGAAAATATCTATGCAGTTGTTGTTGGACAATATGCTGGCAAGACAGAAGGTCATGGTCAGGGAAGTGCAAGTCCTTTTGGGTCACTTGAACTTTGCTTGCAGGGTGGTCAGGGCCGGCAAACTTTTTGCAGGCATCTGGGATTGGCACTGCCTGTCAGGACGTTCCTTGCCTCATCATGACTTAAGACTATCAGCGGCTGTGAGGGATGATCTATGCATGTGGCGTGTATTCCTGGATTCCTTTAATGGCATTTCTGTTTTCTGATGCCTCGGGTGGATGTGGCTTTGGCATTTATTGGCAAGGAATATGGTGTGCGGAAAGGCTCCACTAGAATAACTATGCTCAAGTACAGTGGGGCAAGGATAGGGCATTAACAGAGAGGATTAGCATTACACCAGGGGTTCGGCAGGGATGCGTCCTTGCACCTATGCTCTTTACCCTGTATGTAAATGATGTATTTAACCACCTAAATGACGCACAAGGCCCCCAAACTTGGTGGTGTCTCTGTTTCGGGTTGTTGTTTGCAGACAATACCTTGCTCATCTCCAGAACCCCTGTTGGAATTCAGAACTTAGGGCCAGATGTATCAAATGAATTTGCATTTGCAAACGGTGCGAATCGCCAAATTTAGCCGTTTTCGAATGCAGAAACATGGTCTGCAATGCATGAAAGGCATTCGCAGACCAAAAATAAGGAATCCCAAAAATAGCGATTTTTAGCGTTGCGACCTGGTTTTGAGTGTCGCATTTTGCGTCTCGCAATTTGCAACATGAAATACCGAATCGCAATTAGCGATTCAGTATTTCATGTCAGAAATTGCAAGACGCAAAATGCGACTCGCAAAACCAAGTCGCAATTCGATACATCAAAAAATCGCAAATTGCGATTTTTCACAGAATGGCCTTTTGCACATGCAAAATACCACTAAGTGAAACCAGGTGGTAACCAGGTGCAACCTATATAAAAAGGCCCAGAATGCCTCAGACCCTTTTCCACAATGGCTGCACTCTACGTCATGGCGAGGATAATGAGATTCTTGGCAGGTTTGAGGAGAGGGAGGAGGAGACAGGAGCGCATTTTCAGAGTGCGCATTACCCATTTTGACCAGACTGAGGAGGAGATATATGGGAAGTACAGGTTGAGCTCAGCCATGATACTGGACCTGATAGCTGAGCTACAACCCATACTGTGGTGCACAACACATAGGACTAATAGCATACCCACCCATGTGCAGGTATTATGCTCCCTCCACCTACTCGCCTCAGGGAGCTGTCAAGGGGTCATAGCAGCAGATGGAGGAGTATCACAGAGTGCCTTCTCTAGATTTTCAATGCATTTATCAACACATGCTGAGTAGGATACACCAGTACATCAGATTCCCCCACATCCCACAGGAAATACAGCAGACAAAAATAGATTTCTACCAGATAGCACAGTTCCCCCACGTCCTAGGTGCCATGGATGGGACACATGTTGCAATCTGTCCACCATGGGCCACAGAGTATGACGCCCTAACTCAATCCTACAACACCAGCAGAAAGGAGATACAATGCAGCACACAGGGCAACCCGCAATGTGGTGGAGCGCACCTTTGGGCTGCTGAAGAGTCGCTTCCAGTGCATCCACAAAAGTGGAGGTGCACTACAGTACAGCCTGGACACGACATGTAGAATAGTGGCCACATGTGCGATCTTCCACAATATAGCTATCACCAGGGGCATACCTGTGGAAATATCTGATTCAGACTCTGATGAGGATGATGATCCCATACCCCCCCTACAGCCAGCAGATAGGACCAGTGCAGCAGAGGGCAGGCAAAGGCGTGCGGACATCACGCACAACCATTTCAGATGTAAGTAATGACAACACAACTTCACTGACATGTGTACTGGTACTTAGAATATTTATTACCTTAGTAATACCGTAGTTAGAATATTTATTACCTTAACGTCAGGTAACATAAGTTTCACTAGCAGAAAAAATAAAATATTATGTGCCTTAAAATAAGCAGATAACAGTATCTCACTATTGAATCATAGTTTACTGTATCACACAATAAGCAAACAGTCCCCTGTGGCCATTACAGTCACTTTCTACGGCCACGCAAGCCACTCAAGTGCACAGTGGCCTCACTGGCACCTCTGTTATCGGCCTCAGTGGCAGTGCTGTGCCTGGTACTGCGACGCCTAGCATCAGTGGTGGCCACTGCTACGCTGCTGAGGCTAGATGTGTCCTCAGTCTCCCCTAGTCCCAGTTCACTGGGTGTAGCGGAGCAGTTACCCAGCATATTGTCCAGCACATTAGTTACCTGAACTAGTCCCTGTGCCACATACATACTGCGATAGGAGGGCTGTTGAAGTAGCGAGGCGATTAACCGAGCGACAGAATCCACCAAACATGCCCATAAAACCCGTCTCCTGCCTGCGGTGGCTGACTCTGTCATGTCGCAGCTCTGTGCACAGTTCCCTCACTACAATTGTCGCTGGTGTTCTCAGAAGCCTGGATCTGTCCCTCATGCAGTTTTGTGATGTTGGAATTAAAGCACTCCAACTGCCGATGCAGCCCCCCCATGTTGGCATTGTGTGCCTGCATCTGCCTTTGTATTGCTGATATTTTCCTGTTTTGCAGGCGCTGCTGTTTCAACATAGCGGATTCCAGGCCACCGAAGACTGATGACCCCTCTCCTGCTTCCATGTGCTGTGCGCCTGCATACTGAGGCCTCCTGCGGGTGTTGAGCTACGCTGCGGCTGGGACTCCTGCATAACATTGGATCTGCCTTCTGGGGAAGGGGTGTGGCCGTCATCCCGCATGTCGTCAGAGTCCTGGCTCAATTCGGGTAGCGGTACAGCCCTAGCCCTGCGTCTGATAGGCGCAATATTCTGTGACTCACTGGTGTTTGAGTCTGCTGCAGGGTGGGTTTCAGTATCCCCCACAACGGCACTTGCAGATGCTGCTGTGCCTGTGCCACCTGCAACGACAATGTGCAGCATGTCATTTATGTATGTATCACCAAAGGTTACACAATGGTAATAAATGTACTGTAACATCATATCACTATGTAGTGGGTGTTGTGTTCTTCTGGGTGTTGTTCTGCCTCATTACATTCTATGTGCTACTTTCAGCTCTGGGTTGTGGACTATCACTCCCATAAGGCATTGTTGTGCTGCTTCTAAGATGTGGAATGGACATCTTCTCACAATGCTTTGCACTACTTGCTAATTCCTAAGGGGTTTGTGCATACACATATGGGGTTACATTTCAATATTGCACTTACCTTTACTGGTGTTTGGTGTGCCAGAAGTGTCGATGTCAGTGACCCCACTGACAGCTTCTGGGGGGAGTGTCGACTCCACCAGGTCTTCCATCGAGGTGGAGGGTGTCTCAGTGGATGGTCCGCCTCCTGTGCTCTTTGCCTCCTGTAGTCGTCTTGCCACCCTCTCCTTGGCACGGGAACGCAAGTCGTACCACCTCTTTTTAAGGTTACACAATGGTAATAAATGTACTGTTACATCATATCACTATGTAGTGGGTGTTGTGTTCTTCTGGGTGTTGCTCTGCCTCATTACATTCTGTGTGCTACTTTCAGCTCTGGGTTGTGGACTATCACTCCCATAAGGCATTGTTGTGCCGCTTCTAAGATGTGGAATGGACTTCTTCTCACAATGCTTTGCACTACTTGCTAATTCCTAAGGGGTTTGTGCATACACATATGGGGTTACATTTCAATATTGCACTTACCTTTACTGGTGTTTGGTGTGCCAGATGTGTCGATGTCAGTGACCCCACTGACAGCTTCTGGGAGGAGTGTCGACTCCACCAGGTCTTCCATCGGGGTGGAAGGTGTCTCGGTGGATGGTCCGCCTCCTGTGCTCCTTGCCTCCTGTAGTCGTCTTGCCACCCTCTCCTAGGCACGGGAACGCAAGTCGTAGCACCTCTTTTTAATCTCCTCCACTGAGCGCTGCGCAACTCCCACAGCACAGATTTTTGTTTGAATGTCCGCCCAGAGTCAGCGCTTCTCACTCTCAGGGACCTGGAGTGAGCTCTTTCCAAACAGACGGTCATGGCTCCTCACCACCTCCTCAGTGAGCACCTCCAGTTCCTGCTCACTAAACTTGAGTTTCCTTTTCCTCTCTCCCTTCTCCTTTCCCTGTGCAGAGGGGTCCATGGTGATGTGAAGTCCTGCCTTGTTCACAGACTTGCTCCCTGTGGCTGGGCTGTGTCTCTCTCAGTGCTCCTGTGGGTGTGGCACCTGCAAACTGCCGTGGATGACTCACTTCCTGCTTGTGATGTCATCAGGCTCTGCCAGGTGTGCGTTCTCGCAATTTGCGATTTTCAATTACCGAATTGCAAATTGCGTTCTCGCAAATTGCGATTTGGTATTTGGGCCTCGCAAACCACAAATAGCGATTTTTAAGAAATCGCTAATTCCAAATCGCAAATATGTTACATAGCATATTGCGACTCGGAAATAGCGATTTCTTAAAAATCGCTATTTGCGATTCGCAGAGGGCTTTCTTGATACATCTGGCCCTTAGTCAATAAATTCCAAGACTTCTGTAATCTAAGGGGCTAGAGAATAATGTCAAGAAAACACAATTCATGACCCTACGACTGCATAGGTTGTTCCGCAACAACTTGTCACTTGGGGGCATGTTACTTGAAGGGGTGCACCACTTTGATTGTCTGGAAGTTTGAATGAGCAGGTCTTTGATGTGGTATGCCCATATTGACAAGAGCAAGGCCCAAAACAGCTGCTATTGGAAGGATGAACAGGGCCATTTCCCAGAGGGCAGTCTCTCCTGCTATAGAAGTGTACAGGGCTGCAGCTCAGTCAGCTGCACTATACAGGGCTGAAGTTTGGGGTAAGGCATCTTTAGGTTCTCCTATTTCCAGAAAAAAATATTGTATAAAATCATTATTTTCTTTACCTCAGTCTACCTCGCTTGACCCTTTATACTTTGATCTGGCTTTAAACTTGATTGGTAATTTGGAATTACTGAGACCCCTGGTTTATTGGGTCACAATCTGGTCTATGCCGGAACTGGAAACCTTTAAACAGGGCCTCATGGAACTTGTGCAGCTGGATAGAAATTTGACTGTCCCATCGATGTTGCATGTAAAAAATGGCTCCATATTCTGGGTTTGAAAGCCATGTGGATCACCCCTTCTTCTGGTAACCTTTCATCCAAAGCTCTCCTGAAAAAATATTTCTGGGGTTTTATAAATGCTGAATAATTATGGGTGTACGGACAGTGATAGCTTCACTGGTAGGTTTTTGATTAAGAAGCCTTATCTGTAGTTTGAAGCATATCTTGATGAGGTAAATCCGTAGTGGGCCAAAACACTCTTTAATAAGGTCATGGTTGGTATCCTGGCATTGAACAGTTACACATGTAAACAGAATGGGGTGTGCCCTTGAAAAACTTTCTGTACTGTTTGTTTGGGCTGGGTGTAAACCATTGGACATGTGTTTATTTTAGATGTCCGCTGTACAAATGTGCCAGAAGTAAGTGGCTGAAACCTTATTGCCAGAATCTAGTTTTTTTGCAATATTCCCCTGCTTTCCAGATACTTAACCGGACCCAACGCAGGTTACCACTTTTCTGTTTGAACAGATTCTTACTAGCAGTGGCAATGATAAGAAAATGTCTAGGCCTCCTGCTTTAGCAGATGTGCGCCCTGGATACGTGGCATTAAGTGAATTTGTAGCCTCTTATTATCCTTGGCTGGAAAGTCTGGATGTAGCCTAGATACTTGGTTCTTAATATGCCTGCATGTCTCTTGCTTTGCTGCAAAGCTGTTGTGATCATATTTTCCTTCTCTCATGCATTTTTATCTTGTTTTAATGTAGATCCTTTATTGCACTTGCACTTTATTTAATACGGTTAACCAGTGGCATTTTAATGGCTATGCATTTTATATTGTACCGGGGGCACACACGTTGCTTGCTGTAGCCTGTCATCGGGGAGAGGTCATGCTGTGGTGTTTAGACTGTTTTTTTCTTGTTGTTTTAACTTTTTAACTTTAGAGCACATTGAATATTTGTAATTATGTATGTTATGTATATTGCATTTATGGTCTAAGTGAAGTGCTTAATGATGATTATAAATTCCATGAGCAACATGCAGGGTAATCTTTATGATGATGTCCCCTATAATTTCTCTTTGCATGGTCATGGAAGTGAGCAACAGTTAACATCTATTGATAGTTTGCTTGGCTCCATGAAAAACTGATGTTCACAATTCCAAAGGGCAGGCGGTGAAATAACAATTAGCATGCATGTAATGCTCATGAACTCACCCTTCATGTGACAAATACAATTTCAAATGTTGTAAATAACCTTACCTGTGAATTTACATATCATGTTAACCATAACACTAAGAAAGAGAGGACTATGAATGTGGTATTATTGATTGGTTTGAATATGTATTGTTATTCAGTTATGTTGTGCTTTTAGGTGTTGTTGCTTGGTAGTGTAACTATTATGAGGCCGTAAGCATTGCATTTGGTGTGAGTGTTATGGTTTGGCATTACTGTGTGAAGATTATGGATTGCTGGTCTAAAATACCATGTGGATATCATTGGTTTTTCGGTTTTAATTAGCAACCATAAACTAGGATTTAACTGAGGTTATTTAGGTAAATGCTCGATAAATTCCCTATAACGTTTGCTATTTTCTGTGATTTATAGGTTTTTTGTGGTCAGTTACATGTTAGGCTTGTCGGCCTTAGGTTGGTCTTCCCCCAAACATTTTGCCTTTTCCCTCCACTTTCTGCTGAATTCATTTTTATTGGCCTTAGAACTCTGTGCCCCTTACCACTGCTAACCAGTGCTAAAGTGCTTATGCTTGCCCAGCTAAACATGGCTTGATTGGCATATATCTAGCTAGCATATTTAATTTACATATAAGTCCCTCATAGATTGGTTTACCATAGCCAGGGTCTGCAAATTAAATGCTAACAGTAGGCCTGCAGCACTTATTGTGCCACCCATTAAAGTAGCATACTAAAATATGTCCGTGGCCTGTCATTGCAGAATAAATGCAGTGTTAACCTGCCATGTCAACTTGGCATTTAAAACCCTTTACCAAGCCTTAAACTCCTCTTTTGTTACTTATAAATCACCCCTAATGTAGGACCTAAGCAGCCCACAGGGCAGGGTGATGTGTAATTCGAAGGTTGGACATGTACTTTTAAGTTTTACATGTCCTGGTAGTGACAAACTCCTAAATTCATTTTTCACTACTGGGAGGCCTACCCTTTCCATAGGATAACATTGGGGATTCCTTATTACATATAATAAGCTGTAATTGCTAATTGGGAGCAGGTAGATATGGCATGTTTGGTATTAATGAAATTGTAATTTTTAATGGTATTGTCAGATTTTTTATTACAATTTTTAAAATGCCACTTTTAGAAAGTTGCGATTTTCCTGCCCTTTGTCCTTTGTGCCTAGCGCCTGTCTTGGGTCACGTCAGTACACTTCCGGACCTGTGGATACCCTGCTAGAAGTAAGGAGTGCTGTGTTGCTGCAAGGACTGCCAATCTGCTGGACTGCTGCTCTAAAGGAACTGCTGACCTGATCTGCTGACCTGCTACCTTCTTGCCTGGTGGAGGAGAACTGGACCTGCAACTTCATCTTGAACCTAGCACCCTAGAGTGACTCCAAGGGCTAGTCCCCTAGCCTCCTGATCTGAGCCTTGGGGACATAAAAGGCTCCCCAACATCCTGAACCAGCCCCTGGACACAGTTGCAGGAGGTTCCTGACCTCCCAAGTGGTGCCTCTTCGGTCCTGGACACTTGGGGGGTTATTCTAACTTTGGAGGAGGTGTTAATCCGTCCCAAAAGTGACGGAAAAGTGACGGATTTACCACCAGCCGTATTACGAGTCCATTATATCCTATGGAACTCGTAATACGGCTGGTGGTATATCCGTCACTTTACCGTCACTTTTGGGACGGATTAACACTCCTCCAAAGTTAGAATAACCCCCTTGGTGTGGTTCACCCACGCTGAAATCAAGCTTTTGTGCTCTTCGTAACCACAAATGGGCTCGTTCACATCAAGACCTCATTACTTGCACTGAAAATCAGCGTGAAGCTCTGTCAGCCAAACTCTTCGCTCTGCAGCATTGACCGCTCATGAGGAGTGCCACTGTGAAACTCAAGCACGCCCCCCCATGATGTCAAATGGCTCCTCGCTCTTCGTTGACAGTATCCTGCAATACCCTCCCTGCTCCTCGCAACCCTCTGCAAAGCAAAAGGGACTCTTGGCACGATCTTGAGAAAGTGTATCTTCAGTGGGACTAATCTGGGGCTGTAGCCTCCTGTGTTCCATTGCAGTTAGTGTGAACTTTTCAATTTGACCTGGTTTAGCATGACCAGATATCCTGAGTTGGTGCTTTGTGTTTTTTGGTGCTATAATCACTTAAATCTGCTGATTGGATTTTTGTTGTTTTGGCCTTGTTCATTTATTAAATCCACAGCTATTTTTCTAACTAGGTGTGGGATCCTTTTGTGTGGTGTTTTTACTGTTTTACTTTTTGAAGGGTTGAGCACAGGTTAATTTGGGGTTTGCTTGTGCCTTACCCTGACAAGGATTTTGGTTCCTGCTTGACTAGGTCTCACACCCCAGTCAACCAGTAACCCATTTTCTCACAATGCCACATCTAAGAGTTCCATGCACCCCACCTTCAACCAGCAGCCAGCCACCCCTGTGCACTGCCTTCAGCCATTAGCAGTAGCGGTTGGCCACAGGGCCAGGCCTTTGGTCAGGCCCTGTGTAGAAGGAGTTTTCCACCTGTGGTGCGTTGAGTGCTTTGACTGTTGACCAGACCTTTCTTACATTTTTTCATTTTTTTTGGATCTGTGGACTCAAAATGAGATCATCATGTCCAGGGCAAAATTCCATGGCTTAGTGCTATGGACCCATGCTAGATTCCACAGCCAATGCTGGATTTGAGGATCCTCCTTGATCCACCACAGATCTTTTTACACAAACCCAAATAATGTGTACATTCAAATAACAATAACTATATTAAATTGATTTGCAAAAAAGAATACACACACACATATATGTATAATACATTTTCAATAAATAAATTATAAACACAGTCTAAACTTATTAAAATAGTATACATTTTTAAAAGAAATATAGCATAACATTTATTTAAAAAAAACGTAAACATTTAAAACAATTTACATAATTAATAAATTAAAAAGCAAACTACAACAAAGATTTTTAAAAATCAAATAAATATATATACCTATATATTTACAATTTGCATGCAAACATGAGATCCAGGTGCACCACCAATACTCGGATGGCACACAATTCTATATAAAAAAGAAAATCTTATCAATCAAGGATATCTGAGTTTTTCCCCACAGTCAGAATAGCTACTCGTACTCCAATTCCACCAAGAAAAAAAAACAGACATTTTCTATCTGCTATGAGCAGGCAGAAAGTGTCAGTGGGAGGTTCAAGGGGGTCGGGGGTTAACGTATCTGGGCAGTTGTCTCTCTACCTGGGTTAAACATTGCCTGTTCCTCCCTTGCTGCTGCACAGGGCTAGTGATACTGTGCTGTGTTCTGCTGCCTGCAATCTCTGCTCCTGCAGCAGCAAAAACAGGCCTGACATTTCTGTGCCCGGAATTATTGTGTCTAGAGTTTGTGGAATTCCAGTCTTGAAAAGACTTCTAATTACAATTTGAGGAATTTCATCCAGAGTTATCACTTCAAGTGAAATATACCAAGCCTTCTTCATTCAGACCAGCATTGACCTCCTGACACGTGCAATGCCAAGAAAAACTTGATTTGTGATAACAGTTCTCACTGATGAACAAAAATAAACCCAATAGCCCCAAATCAAAATTCAGAACTGCTTTCCATGCCCCGTTGCTTTGTGGAATGCAACACCTTCTGACTCCACTGTCGTCCAACTGAAATTCATCTTACTAGGCACTACTAGAATTAAAAATATGATTGCATCATCTTCTCTCTGATGAATCTACATTGCCTAGCCTTCTTGGCTCACATCTTCTTCAAGACCTATTTGCATAATGTAGTAGACTTGTGTGTATAAGTAACACACAAGTCTACTTGGTTGAGAAACCTTCCCCAGCTCAGAAGCCCAGTGGAATATAAGTTGCCATGACATTCCAGTTTTGCAATCAAAGAATGTTCGAAATATCCAGAAGTCAAACATTCTGAATGTATGTCCTGAAAAACAACATCCCTTCGCACATTCGGCTTGATTGTCAGAAAGGAGCTAACAATCTATCTCTTCAATGATCACCCCATCAGTCACTGATAAGGAACCTACTAGCTTCTTTGGTCTTCAAATGCAGCAAAAATAGCTTTCCTTCACAAGCATTTACTAAATGTTTTACTCGATCTTAATTCACTCCAGAAGTATTTGTCAGGCCCATTTCTCTACACATAAAGGGGGTAATTCTGAGCCTGGCGGTCACCGACCGCCAGGGTCAACGACCACGGAAGCACCGCCAACAGGCTGGCGGTGCTTCCTGGGCCATTCTGACCGCGGCGGTAAAGCCGCGGTCAGAAAAGGGGAACCGGCGGTTTCCCGCCGGTTTACCCCTGGCCCAGGGAATCCTCCATGGCGGCGCTGCTTGCAGCGCTGCCATGGGGATTCCGACCCCCTTCCCGCCATCCTGTTCCTGCCGGTTTTTACTGCCAGGAACAGGATGGCGGGAACGGGTGTCATGGGGCCCCTGGGGGCCCCTGCACTGCCCATGCCAGTGGCATGGGCAGTGAAGGGGCCTCCTAACAGGGCCCCATAATGATTTTCAGTGTCTGCTTTGCAGACACTGAAAATCGCGTCGGGTGCCACTGCACCCGTCACACCCCTGCAAATCCGCCGGCTCCATTTGGAGCCGGCTTCCTCTTTGCAGGGGCTTTCCCGCTGGGCCGGCGGGCGATCTTCTTGAGATCGCCCGCCGGCCCAGCGGGAAAGTTGGAATCACCGCCGCGGTCATTTGACCGCGGTGCGGTGTTTGGGTGGTTTCCGCCCAGCGGGCGGCGCCCGCCTCCCGCCGGGGTCGGAATGACCCCCAAAGTGTTGCTTACAGTCAGTGTATGAACACAAGAGATACCCACAAAAGCCTCGGGAGTACACCAAAGGAAGAGAGATTGGAATAAACATAAAACCTGTCAATTAAAAGTACAGACACGTTCATCAGAGCATCGAGAGTCCTTGTGTGTCAGCGTAGATCTCTTACATTACACCAGCTACTTTAGAGCCAGCAAAAGCGAGTACCTCTTCGAGGTCATTATAAACATTGTGGGCCTCATTTACAAAGATTGGGAGTAGGGCAGTGCTCCAAGACTTTTTGCTGCGCTGCCCTACACCAAATCAAAAGGGCAGGAATGCACCGTATCTACTAGATACGGTCCGTTCCTGTCCTTTCAGCCAATGCTGGTGCACAATTTAGTGCTTAGCGGCAATGTAGACACCCTTCCACCATGGTGCAAGGGTGTCTGCATTGCTGGCAGGATCGTTTTTTGGCAGAAATGGACACCTTCCTGCACAAAACCAATCCACGGAGGCCTTTGCCTCGTTTTGCAGCACACATGGAAAGAGGAAAAAATGAAGGGAAATGAAGATATTTCTCCTCGTTGCACCTGATTTGTGGAGGTTTAAGAGATTTTGTAAATATGGGGCTGCGTCAAAATCCATGGGTGATGCTTGGGAGCACCCACCGCTATGCCCATGGAACACCTCCTTGACTCAGAGTAAGGGAATACAGCGCTTTGCTCTGCCTTGCCGTACTCCACATCTTTGAGGGCATTTAAAGCCAAGCAGGGTGGCTTTGTGTCACCCCTTAGACATGATTGAGAGTCTTGTGCCACCGGAGCATCTGAAAAAGTGACACTCCAGTGGTGCAGGCCTCTTTTAAATAATCCTCTGTGGGTATAAGTTTTTTCCAAGTGTTATTCTGACTCCATCGCAGACTCTTAGTTTGCACCTAGCTTTCCCCTCCCAACAACTTTGTTGTTTTTGTCGCTTTCGGGAACCTGCAGTTCTTAGTCAGCCGGATAGTCCTCTTACTTACCTTATGCTCCTGAGTTTAAGTTTCACTTCTACATGCTCCATGCTTTCCAGTGTTGATGTGCTTTCAAAATAATCTTTGGCTCTAGGGTAAGATTCCTGGTATGCACTGGGACTAATCACAGTGTGCAGGAATCTGGCCTGGTGTGTGGTGAGTACCTATGGTATTATCACCTTATACCAAGTCCAAGTATCTCCTATTGGTGAGGTGTAGTCAGTGTCTAGGAAGCCAGGGTCTCTAGAGGTAGCTGTGGATGAGCAGCCAAGACATATCTAGGAGACATACAAAGCTTATGCAATACCACTTATAGTCACACAGCACTTACACACATGAAAGAACCAGAGTGTTACAAAAATAAAGGTATTTTATTTTAGTAACACAATACTAAAATACTAGATAGGCAATGCTCCAAAAGGAGGTAAGTAAACACACTATTTTATGTACAGTAGCAATCAGAAATTGTCATAAAAAGCAATAGAAAACAGTGAAAAGCAATAGGCAATACTGTAGGCCGGGGGGAGCAAACCATATACTAAGTAAGTGGAATGCGGGTCCCCACCCAAGTAAGTGGAATCGGTAGAGGGGAGCTGGAGGAACTAGGAAACCCCAAAGGTAAGTACCAGAGTGCCCCCCAGCAACCTGGAGGAAAAAGATAGGTAACTGTTTTTTCACCAACCCACAAAAAGGACTTCAGAGAAGGATATTGCAAGACCCAGACAAGACTGCAAGAAACCAGAGGTGGATCCTGGAAGAGTAAGGCCTGAAAAAGAAGCGGACCAAGTCCAGTTCACGTTGAAGAGTGCTGGATTGTGGCAGGAGCCACTACCCACCTGTCTGTGGATGAAGGATCTGGTCGAGGGTGAAAAGAAGACGGTCAGCAAAGCAGCATTGGAGCAGTTCCTGAATAGTGCAGTCAACGTCCCATGCCAGATGAAGAATTGCAGTCAGTCGGATGTATGGAAGAACTACCATCAAGCCTTGGCAAAGGCAAATGTCGCGAATAAAGAAAAGTGGAGCTGCCAGGGACCAGCAAGTACCAGAGGCTCAACTCATGGATAGGAGTCCAGTGTGACCCTCAGCAACCAGGAGAGTCAGAAGAAGAGGAGGCAACCCCCACAGATGACCCACAGGCAGCAAGCACAGTAGTCGCAGTGAGGCCCATGCAGCACAACTGGAAAGGAGTCCCATGTCGCTGGAGAACTACGCAGAGGGCTGTGTGTCGCAGGGAAGAGTGTTGGGGGCTGGGGCTAAACGGAGCCTGAAGATCCCTTGGAGGAGATGCCAATAAGCCTTGGTAGCTGCAAGAAACAAGGTGAATGGTGGTACTGTCCTGCTTGGAAAGGCAAGGGCATACTGTCTCCAAACTTGGACAGCTGGCAGAGAAGACCAAAGAGACCACTCCAGATCACCCCTGTGATGCAGGATCCACATACCTCAGGATGAGAAAAGATCCATGCAGCCAGTCATCATTGCAGTTGGTGCATGCAGATGTAGGGGAGTGACTCCTTCACTCCAAGGGGGAGTCCTTCTTGCTTCTTGGTGCAGACTGAAGACTTGCAGCCCTCAGAGGATGCACAGCTGGGGAAATGTTCAGTTGCTGGAAGGAGCCGGAGAAACAATTTTGCAGGGTGAAGTCATCATTTGAGCTCCAGATTGTAGGTTCCTGTGAAGTCCAGTTGTGGTTCCAGTGGCCAGAAGTCAAAGTAAACATTGCAGAGGTGTCCTGCTGGAATCTTGCATGTCGAGTCAGATGACCCACCAAAGATGGAGTCCCTAAATAGCCCAGTAAGGTGTGATTGGTCACCTAGCAAGGTGACCACCTATCAGGAGGGGGCTGTGACTTCACCTGCCTGACCTGGCCACTCAGATCTCCCAGAGGCCTCTGCCCACCTTGGTTTAAAGATAGAAGAATCAAGTGGCGACCTGGAGGAGCTCTGGGCACCTCCCCCGGGGTGGTGATGGACAGGAGAATGGTTACTCCCCCTTCCATTCTCCATTTTCACACCAGAGCAGAGACTGGAGGTCCCTAAACTGGTGCAGACTGGTATATGCAAGGAGGGCACCACATGTGCCCTTCATAGCATACCAGTGGCTTGGGAAGGCTACCCCTCCCAAACCCTGTAAAACCTATTTCCAAAGGAAGAGGATGTTGCCTCCCTCAACCAAATGGAATCCTTTGTTCTTTCTTCCTGGGCTTGAGCTGGTCAAGCAGCAGGAGGGCAGAAATCTGTCTGTAGGATGGCAGCAGCACGGGTTGCCTGGAAAAACCCTGCAAACTGGTAGGAGCAATGCTGGGGGTCCTCTAAGGAGCCCCCAGATTGCATGGAATCATACAATCAATACTGGCAACAGTATTGGGGTATGATTCCAACATGTTTGATACCAAACATGCTCAGGTTCGAAGTTACCATTATGTATCTGGACATAGGTAGTGACATATGTCCAGTACATGCGTAAAATGACGCCCCCACACTCACGAATTCCAGGAAAATGGAGCTGAGTTTGTGACGGCACCTCTGCTCATGCAGGGGTGCCTTCACATACAGGTACCTGCACCCTGCCCTCTGGGCTAGGAGGGCCTACCATAGGAGTGACTTATGTGCAGTGGCCTGAAGTGAAAGGGTGCATGCACCTTTTCACACAGGCTGAAATGGCAGGCCTGCAGACACATTTTACATGGGCTCCCATGTGTGGCATAATACATACTGCAGCCCATGAGAAACCCCTGGTGCCCCAATGCCCTGAGTACCTGGGTACCATATACTAAAGACTTATAGGGGGGAACCAGTATGTCAAATGTGGAATGTTCGTGGTTCAAACAACCACATTTAAAGGGAGAGAACACAGTCACTGGGGACCTGGGTAGCAGGATCCCAGTGCACACTGTCAAAACATACTGAAAACAGGCAAAAGTGGGGGTACAAATGCCAAAAAGAGGGTACTTTCCTACACGGTGTAACAAGAGCAAGCAGTGGGTAAGTGACCTACCCTGAAGGGAGGAGGTGAAGCAAGTCTATATTAGTATTTTGGGGAAATGTATGTATATTCATCGGGTTTATTTACTTGCTAGTAGGATCAGGGTTAAACAGGTCTCCTTCAAGACCTGTGGCTTTATCGAGAGAGTGTACAGACCTCTAAGCGGAGGAGAAGGGAATGACTGTAGAATCCTATTTTCAAACTACAGGTCACTATAGTCTTCTTGTATTCAAAACCCTATTGCCCCCTACCTAGAATTATGGTGTAGTACCAAATCATGCATATATGCTATGCTTTTAGTGTGATAACTGTGTGCAAATATCACTTATTTCTGTTACCCCGAATGACCACACACGTTGATCTATTCACAGACTTGTTTACCGATGGAGCACGCTTACCATGACCTTTTCACAAATGTTCAGAAGCTTCACTATTTGCCCCTTTTTAGGGTCAAGCCTGTGTCGCATGCGCTTGCGCATGCGTATCACTAGCGAGACGCTTTAGGAATAAGAAAAGGGCTCGGAGCCCTGTCCACGTCACGTCAGTGTTTTATATTGGTTCGTGGGCTTGCCTGTTAAAATAGGTTTGCTTTCAATAGAGGAAGGCACACATACGTCATGCCTTTTCCAGTGGTTAGCCCTCCTCGAGCGCAGCGACCAAGTACTGAAAACATGCGAGGCTCGCTGTTTTCCATCAAGTTTGTAGACTACTTTTTATTATCTTTTGTTTGCTGCGCGATCTTGGTTGTTATCTTTTGTTCGCAGTGCGATATCGCTTGTTTGGACATACCACAGCTTCTTGGGGCGCTGCGTTTTGTTTTTACTTTGTGGTTGCAGTGCACCGCATTTGCTTGATTATTGCAGCTGCATGGGGTGCAGTGTTTATTTATTACTTTGTGGTTGCAGTGTATCGCGTTTACTTGATTATCGCAGCTGCTTTGGGTGCAGTGTTTATTTTTTACTTCGTGGTTGCAGTGCACCACGTTTACTTTACTATTGCAGTTGCTGGATGTGGTGCTTTTTGTGTTTTCTTCAAAAGTTACAGTGCAGCACATCTAGTTTCTTTATCGTGGCTGCTTGGGGCACCACATTTAATTTTTACTTCGCGATTACAATGCACCACTTTTAGTTTAGATATGGCGGTTGGGTCATTCCAGTTTTGTATTTACTTCACAGTTTCAGTACACCGTGTTTATTTTTTCATGCAGCAGCTTCGGCCCCGCATTTTGAATTTGCGGCAATGCACCACATTCACTTTGATACATAGTGGCTATTTGAGGGCACCTAATTTTAGCTTTTAAGTTGTTGTCACAGTAGACTGCATTCATCTTGCTTCTTTGCGGCTGTGTGAGGGGTGGCGCATTCTAACATTTCCATTGTGGTGGTAGAGCAACGTGTCCATTTTAGTTTCAGAGTGGGTGGGAGTCCGTGCAGAGTGCGCTGTGTGTTTTCAGCGGCCTGCTATGGAGCGTGAGCGTGTGCTGGCTGTGCCCACATACGCACACTACACGGACATATAAACTCTGCGAGGTGTGGAGGTGGAAATATTTGTGCTCCTGGATAGCTCAGTCTCTAGAGCACGAATTGCAATGGATGAATGGGTATCTCCTTGCAAAGCACCTATGTAATGTGCATGTGGGGCTTCTACTCCCATTCTTCTAAACATGAGGAGGCATGGTCCGAGTGAGAAAACGAGCCACACTGGTTGCTGCACCTTGAGTTCTGCTGCGGTAGTGACTATGTTAGTGGCCTTGCAGAAGATTTACAATAACATATTAAATGACCTCACTTAAATGGGTCTGCTCATCTACCTGGGCCTATCTTTCTCAGATCTTTAATCTGAGGCTCCACGGTTCAGGCCCCTGTTCAGATGATTTGTCACTCTTAAGCATTTGTACTCTCTATCTAGGGTTACAGTTGGTGCTTGGGCGCTGCTCACCTTCTGATTTTCTTTACAGTCACAGGGCAGCATTTATTTATTGTGTTGTTTACTGTCTCTGCTATCGATGTTAAACTTACATAACTTAATTAAGCTCTATGTTTGTTGTGTTTACAGCAGCTGCCTTGGGTGGTGTTCACTTCATGGTTCCTTGTGGTTGCATGACACCACTTTTGATTATAGTTGCTGGACAGCTGGTGGTGCCAAAACACAGCTGGGTGATCAGGTTTACAGTGCACCATAATTGTGGCCACAGTAGCCTTTATATCACTGCTAACTTTATTTTTTGCAGAGCCTGTTTCCCTTGTTTGCAGTACCGCATGGTGGGGGTCACACACATGTAATTTAATCATGGTTTCAGTGCTCTAGTTTTTTAGGGTGGAGCATGCAAAGCGCTCTGTCCCTGTTGTTATCTCTCTAACGGCTTGTAACAACGCCCATCACTTTGATGGTTTGTGGGCTTGCCTTTTAAAATTCGCTTGATTTGATTAGTGAAAGGCATGCATATGTCATGCCTTTTCTGGTGTTTAGCCCTTCTTAAGCACACCGCCAACTACTGAAAACATACGAGGCTCCATGTTTTCCGTATGGCTTCAGGACTACTTTTTCCTCTTTGTTTTGTAGGTAGTGCGATCTCGCTGGGCAGTAGTCAAGCACTTTGCATGACATCGATCCTGTTACATGGATAATTGCACTTTTGCCGGTAACATAGATAATTGCACTTTTGCCGATATGTTTCACTGCATGCTAACTTCTGTTTCCTTCTGCGTGTGGCCATCGGCTCGCTTGTGTGAAACTGTTTATATTTTAATATTCAGTTTATGTGGCAAGAGAAGTCCGGTTAGGAGTTTACAATGCTAATAGCTCTAACTCGAGCAAACGCGAGGCCCATTGCATTGCAAATGCTTGTTTCCTCTGCAGATTCCCTACTGATCTAAACCGCCGGAAACACTTTATTATGTATAGACTAGTCATGCACTCATTTACCTTACTGTTGCAAAGTTATTTACTTCAAACGAGCAGCAAAATGTAACTTTTATCACAGGAAATGCAAAGGTTTAACAAAAAATTTCTCAGCACCGTACTCTCCTTCCATTTCCGATGTTTTTGTTGTTTTTCATTCCTTGTGATTGCAATTAAGATGGTATAGGTCGTATGTATTAAAATTGTGGTTTGTAATAGGCGGCTGCAATGCGTGGACCAGTTCTTTGAAAATCACGAATTATTTTGTCAACTGCCCTCTAAATTGTCTGAAATATAGATATGTCATACTTGTGAGTTTGTGCGGAAGGGGTGGAGGGAGTACCAACCACATATGGAATTCTCTGACCCCCGTGCTCTGTAAATAAGGCGCTCAGTGAAACAGCTCCTGCTGCGGCTGAGTTGCACACATCTAAATGTAGCCGTAAAAACTTTTTTTCTCACAGAAAGCGACTTACTATTGTAAAAGAGTTAGTGGCCAATCGGCGGAGAGTAACAAGACCGCGGCCTCCTGCCCATTTAAAAAAAGAGGGAGTGTTGTTAATTGTTGGAAGTCACACGAGGGTAGTAGGCACTGATTATAGTGATAATGAGTCCGCGCGTTTTTTTCACAACATTGTATATTGCTGTCGCTTTCCCTATCACAGCGCGATTGAAATACATCTTCCTGTTTCTCACACGGCTCTTCAGACATGTTTTCGTATGCTGCAGATAGAGCGCAGAAGAGTAGAGCATTCGCACCACATTCAAACCAGCAAGCATTCAGTGGGAGTTTGTTTTATTTTTGTTAGGGGGAATGATATCTCCTGTGCAGGTCTCAAGGGAACTAGTTAAAAAGCTGAAAAACAAGCCGTGGACTATCAACTCACACTTAGAACGTGTAAACTGTGAAACGAACACCTGTCAAATCCCGGTGATATCTTGCCTCATGTTTGCCATCTGGCGGAATACCAGGATGTTATACGTGGAAACTTTATAAAAAAGCACGTTTTCTACTAAAAAAATCCCGGCCTGAAAGAGCTGACTTCAAGTTATATAAAGATAGAGAGCCGTAATAGAACTCCTCCAGGCTTCCAATGGTCGACAAAAGGAATGGTTGGCTCAGGCCCCAAATATAATCGCCTTTTTGCAGATTTAGGGTCTCACTTAAGGCAGATGTCTGTATGACGACGCATGCTAAGTAGTGAAGAGCATAGTGCAAGAATGCAAAGAGTTTGAAAAATCTAATGGCATTTTTTCTCGATGCATTTTGTATGGCTTCAATGGTAACTGAACTATTTCTCGTCTTTAATTCAGAATAAAGCCTATTTTGATTTATTCCACTATGAATCCTATAATGCTATGAGGATTAGTATTATTATTTCCAATATGCAGCAGAAATTCAATTTTCTTGGATCCGGTTCATAAGTTCTTTTGTCCTTCGGTCTTTAAATCAGAATCTGTGGACCTTTCTGTCTGCAGTTATAACTGCCTGCCATAGAAACTCTGCTGGTATGGTCCTCCTAATGTTAAGTGTTAGTGGTGGAACATAGGTGTTTGTGATTGTTGTTTGTAAAACTGTACAAGGGGACTCATTTTTGTGTGTAAGTGCACATTGTGCTAGAGCAGAATACTGCCACTCATAGAGAGGCAAGCCAATGGCTCAAGTGGGCCGCTTCCTATATTTTGTGGTGTCTGGAACAAAAATGTCAATGGCATGCTGACAGACCAATGAATGAAAAGTACTGACTGAAAGCCTCTATAATTAACTATATTATGTATAATTTTATCAAAATGTAATGATCTTGGCTAACACAAGACCGAAAAAAGAGAATTGGTTGTCAGTCTGTAAGACTGTGCACTGAAGGTTGTTCTATGCAGGTAATATACTGCATATGTCTATCAGACAATTCTGATAACAAAGATGTGTAGTGTTTCTCAGTTGTTTAAAAGCACATGCTACTAAAAATCATCACCCAAGCTGCAACTTATAATGATTTTTATTGTGCTCCGAACGTGCCACAATTAATAATCAATTTTCAAATGCATAAAAAAATGAGTACGAAGGAAAGGAATGCATTTGTGCAATATGCCCCAAATCCCGAGTTCCTGAATGAGGGCAATTCGTACCACTCTTAATTTGGGATCAATCATTATATCAGGTCATTTTGAAGATGCGTTTTTTTGTGAATTCATGTGCACTACATTAATTTAGGGAAGGAAAAGCTGGTAGTGCATTTGAAAAGTCAGTGCCTCTTGGGAAAATACTTTTTGTCTCAGTAGGATGCACTACGCATTTACCCAAAACGTAGAAGACTACATTGCGCATGAAATCACATAATTGTTGTGATATGTGTAAATGCTGACAACTATTTTGAAGATATCTAGTAAAAAGAATTTGTGGCAGAAAGCATTCTTGCTACTAGGCATTTCACATACTGTTTTGCTGCATCCAGGACTTTGTTGCTCAAACTTGTGAGTACCTGGGGAACTTTATTAGTTTTGTTTGTTGGAAGTGTATTTGAAGTCAAAGATAGTTATATTTATTTAGGAAAGTAATTTACTGGAATCAGCGTGAACTATAGAACCCTGATGAATGTTTGATAAGACTCCAGTTTAAATAGCAAAACTGAACGACCCACAAGGGCGGTATACTTTAGTATGGGGTAGATTGGGCCCACTGCCCATCACAAGAGCAAACTGCTATGGTCCTAATACAGATAACTCTGTTTTTTTCGGCACACCATGGAACTCGATTGCAAACACAGGATCCACCTATATTATCTGGGGAGGAGACTATAATGCCACACTTAATGTAGATATAGACTGATCGTGCAGTTCCCAACAGTATCATGCAAAAGCTGGCAAACAGATTCGGACAACAATGGAAGAAAACTAGCTCCTAGATGTGTGGAGATATATTAATCCTCTAGGGAGAGAAGGCACATGCTACTCAGGCGCCCACAACAGCTGGTCTAGAATAGATTACTGGCTTATTACCAGAAATATATCCCCTGGGTGAAGAAGGTGACACACCTGACCCCTTCCTACTTGGACTACTCACCAGTGCTGATGATGTCCTACATTGGTCTCCTCTCATGGCTCCTGAAGACTTTTACCAGTCTCTCTTTTAGAATGGCATTTTGTGAGGAACTTAGCGGGGAGGTGGCTGACTTCTTCGATCGGAATAAAGACAGTGCCTTAGAGGGATGTGATTTGGGAGGCTGTTATGGTCACCGTTCGCGGGCTCTGCATTTCTAAAGGTAGAGGTGTATTACAGTCCATTTGAGGTGAATTAGGCCAACTTGAAGCCAATCTTAAGAGCCTGGAAGGAAATCTAGGAGACCCCCCAGATCCAGATAGTGTAGGCAAAATCCGTGAGACTATCACAGTATATAAAGCCATGGCCGAAAGAGAGTGCCTGTTTCGTGGAAAGTATGACGCTGCTAGGTCGTATGGTGAAGGAGAAAGGCCAGGATATGTGTTGGCTTCCACTACACGGAACCCCCGGGGTTCTAATTTTATTCTAGAGATACTTAGTGAGAAAGGAGTTGCACAACATATCGCACCAGACATTTTAGCCACATTCTCAAAATACTACCTGCAACTCTAGTCTTCAAAGGGTCCTTCCACACTCCATACCGAGACATACTTGGTAGACATCATGTTGGGATGGCTTAGCAATTCTCAGTGAGAATTTTTATCTGCTGACACTGAGGAAGCAGAAATTAGGGAAGCCATAACACAACTGAACCCAGGGTGTACCCAGGTACAGACGGCCTACCTGCAGATTTTTATAAAATGTACAAAGATTCATTAGTGCCTGTCTTAGAAGAAGTGTACCACGAGGCACGAAATAATGGTTGACTTCCCCCCATGATGCACAAGGCCAAAATTATCACTTTGCTTAAATCTAGGAAACCAGTGAACAGCTGCGATTCATACAAGTCTCTCTCACTTATTAAATGTGATATTAAAATTTTAGATAAAGTCCTTGCTAACGGGCTAAACCCATTGATGTACTTTCTGGTAAGACCCGATCAGTCGGGATTCACCCCCAGATGCACGACCTCCCATAACCTGCGAACCCTCTGTGTACTCATGCATTATATAGACCCTGATTTAGTGGCTGCCACGGTGTTCCTTGATGCCACTAAGGCATTCGATTAGTTAGAGTGAGGCTATCCGATGGCAGTGCTCTGGGGTATGGGCTTTCCTTGTCCATTTCTGGCCTGGATAGCCCTTGTTTACTCCCAGCCCGCCGCAAGGGTACATCTGAATGCTACCGCATTGGCCCCCTTCTCTATTACACATAGCACGTGGCAGGGGGTGTCCCTTATCACCACTGCTGTTTGTGCTAGCGGTTGAACCCCTGGTGGCCAAAATATGGCAACACCGCTGAGACGACCCTACTCGCTATCCTACCAGGCATTTATTGATATCCCTATATGTTGATCATATCACACTATAATTAGGAGATCCACAGATCAGCCTGAATGGGGATTGAATTTGCACAATTTGGTAGAATATTCTGCATTAATATTAACTGGTGGAAATCTTCCTTGTTTCCTCTGACGCCTGTTACGGCACGCTTCCAACCAGATTTCCCCCTCTGGTGGTGTGACTCAGACCTCAAATATCTAGGTATAGTCATAACGCGAGACCAAAGTGAATTAACCCGTGCCAGCTATGGGATCGCCTTGGATGAAATTATAGATAGAATAGCACACTGTATTACACTGCTTCTCTCCTTGGCAGGCTGTATTGCCCTAATGAAAATGGTCATATTGCCCATGTTTCTGTATTTATTTCTCAATATACCTCACAACCCGGGACGCCACTTCTTTAAGCTTCTAAAAACACAACTGATTGGAGTTGCATGGGCTGGTAAACAACTGTGCCTTCAATGGGAGGTATTTGTGCAGCCCTTTGCAGCAGGTGGCTATGAAGCCACAGATATGGAGCTTTATTACCTGTGTGCCCAGGCGCACTACGCCATTTTTTGGTATAAACCCCCACCCTAGATGCCGCACCTAGCCATTGATCAGGGATACGTAGCCCCTCTCCCCTGTTCTGCTTATCTGGCTACGCAGACGGGCCAGGAAGACACCCTAGACTCTGCAGTTACATGTACAACAGTAGTATGGGGAATATTAGCTAAGAAACTTGGTAGGCCTCTGCTCTACTCCCCTCTGGTCCCACTACCTTACCAGGCAGCACTGCAGGTCACCGACAAAGTGACATATAGAGCCACCCTCTTCAAAGCCGATATCCATACCAGGGGAAAGCTTTGTACAGGGTGGTTATTTTTAGATAGAGAAGACTTTTTGGCTAATACCTCACCGACCCCTTTGGATATGTTTATCTATAGTAGAATACCACATAATGTCCGTGCAATTACTCCTGACTTCCCAAAAGAGCCCCACACCTTTCAGACGCTTCATATACACCTCACACCCATGGGCCCTCAACATTTAGTTCCAGCTCCATATCACATAGCACAATCTGAATCTTTGGAGTGTAGGGGGAACACAAGGGCTCACTGGAAGTCAGAGCTCAGCCTAACCCTGACAGAAGCAATGGTCTTATTGTTGGCAACAGACCCAGCGCATAGGGTCAAGCATTAGATTGAGGATTATACATTTCAAATTCTTGCACCGAATATACTAAACGCCTGCCAGTCTGCATAGATATCAACTACGTATAAATAGTAAAAGTGAGAGATGTGGTGCAGAAGAAGCAGATTTTCTACATTTGGCATGGGAATGTGCTCCTCTTTGGGTGTACTGGAAGGAAGTTGCAGACACACTATCTATCATGATAAGCCAGAGCCTTCGGTTGATGCCCCTTCTGGCCCTATTAGGACATACTGCAGGTATTGAGAGTGGAAGGCGGAAATATGTGGAATTAACTCTCCTCTTGGCCAAGAGATGAATAGCGTGTGGGTGGGGTAGGGGAAAAACACCCAAATTTAAAGAATTGCTGCAAGACCTCATATACTATAAGAGTCAGTTAACTACTAACTCTGAGCTCCTTCAAAGGAGCTCAAAACCTCAAAAAATTTGGGGCCCCTTGCAGACATACCTGTCAACTCAAAGGGCTGACAGGCAAGGAGAAGATGACCTCTGCACACAATATGACTGAGCACAGTGGGCAGACAAGTAGATTTATTTGATGGATCCATGAGATAATTACTGCTAACCATACTGTTACGAAACACGAGCGATACTCCCAAGATGTGCACCCATGATCTCCCATTCACCACTTTGAGCCAGACACTGCAAGCTCATGTCGACACACAGGTCACCGAGGACCAGTTCAGATGCTCGCATTGACTGATACCCTCACTTACTTTTCCCTTAGGAGATATGATCAGACGGTCCATAATAGAGTGTTAATATAGCACAATGCATATGTGGAGATTAATACCAATTGTGTACTGTCTAACTTTGCAATGTTTAAATGCTGCATAACTACTTTGTGCTACATGTTTTTTGGAACTTAATAAAGAAACTTAAAATAATAGCAAACTTGAATGTGTATCAGAGCCAGAGAACATGTATGCACACAACAGGAAGTGCTTGCCTTATCAGAGAAGTGAGTGTGGTAAGGATACAAATTACATAGATATTATTTGTGTTTCATTTCTATCAGTATCTCAAAGAATCTGAGGCATATAGATATTTCTGGAGCTATGTTATTTGTTAAGGCTGACTGTGGATAAGAAGTGAAGCGCAGAAAGGACTGACAACTTCCTAGCCCATTTCATTACCTATCCTGATTGAGGGATCCTTATACTATTCTATCTCAAACTTTAGATACAGTAACACATTTAAAATAGGGGGACAGCATGGTAAGATCTGCCATAAATGCTTCAATAGTAAGTAAACAAGAATGGCTTGTAAACACCTGAAATGAAAGAAGCAATTGAGGCACCTTTATTTTCAGGTCCTGTTTTCATAGATCCTTGGGCCTTACCACCTCTTTGCCGGCCTTATTCACATACATGTCCACTAGTATCATCTGTTAGACCATTAGCATCTTCTACGAGATATACAGGGGATCCAAAAACGTTTGTACTATTTCTTAATCAGTATCAACTGCATTTTCTCATTAATACCTATGACTATGCCATACAACCAAACAAAAGAAACCTTTGCTTTGTTCTTTTAAAACAGAAACATAATTGAAGTGTGTCATTAGTAGAGAGAAATGATCCACTGTTGTATATTTTTCTCCCTTCTGTGAGCTAATGCAAATGTTGTTTCGATAGCAAGCCACCCACACTGGGTGAATAATGATTTATTAGGTATTGTAAGAAATTGGGCTATTGGTTAAGGGGGTGGAAGCCCTACTTAAGAAACAACCACAATCCTGGTCAGGGTGAACCAACAAAGTCATAAATGAACCTGTGCTTAAACCTCTAGTAGCTTGACATAAAGCAGTCAGGCTTAACTTAATGGCAATGTGTACATTTTTATGAATACACAAATAGTGATAGTAATAAAGTTAAAATACAACACAAGAAAAATCTCAAACCAAATTTTCAAAAATAGATTAATTTTCAATAAATAAAATTATACCAAAATAACAAAACTCTACTCAGTAGAGCTCAAGATATGCAATTTAAAAGTTTTAGGTATATATATATATAGGTTAAAAGCACAAAGTCTGATGGCGATAAGATGATCCTCCGAGACCAGGAGAAATAATAAAGGAAACAAGTCAGATAGAGGACCAGGTTGGTCCCACTGAAAAAGTTACCTTTTCAAAGTTGGGCTCGATCGGTTGTATTTGTGGTTGTGGAGGCTGTGAGGAGCAGGGAGAGCATTGTGGGCTGTTGTTCCTGTAGTGTGAAGAGTCGGTCGAGTGTCACAGATGGTCGTTGCTGGAACTTTGCATTGGCAAACGCCACAGGCTGTTGTTGCTGTGGCACTTTGCATTGCCAATCGTCGCTGCCTGTCACTGTAGTGTGAAAGGTTGAGTTCACTGAGCTTCACATTAGCTATCATCATGGGCTGCCAAGTCTTAGTGTGAACAGGCCCAATTGCGATCATGAGGAGACCAGAACTTCAGGCTTTCAATTTTCTTCTCACAGGCTCAATTGATGCCAACCAGGGGTCCATAACCTGGTGAGACACCCCCTAAGTTTCAGGAACTCACTCCAGCGAGGCCAGCAGGGCTCAGGCAGGTCCACCTGCAGGTCCAGGGATGTATGGTGCAGAAGGTCAGCTGAGCAATTGAAGAAAGGCCTTTGGAGCTTGTTGTGTCCATGTAGCTCAGCCTGAAGGTTAATCATCTGATCATTGAACTTAGGGAGCAGGTCCAGTTTTCTTTATCAGAGAGCAAGGCAGCCCTCAAGCAGCAGGTTATTCCTCTGGGGGACAAGTCAGTCCTTATTTTGTAATGTCCACAGGTCTAGGTGTGTACTGAAGAGTGGTTCTTAGGGTCCAACATTTGTGCCTGGTGCCAACCTTTGTGTGCTGGGGGCACTCTGTCCGAGCCCCATATCTGGTTCTAGAATTGTTTTCCCTTCCCCTGACAAGTTTCCAAATTGTCTGGGATGACAATAAGCTGGTGTCAGGTTCCTTTGAGTGTGTTGGAGGCAAGCCCATTGAAGCGCACAAGGCACAGCTCTACCCCTAGCCATCCTGGGCACCCTACTCTTAGTCCCCGATTTGTTGCTGTCTGAGACTAGTACTTTAGTGAATCCTATTTTGTTTTAATGGGAAGCAAGAGTTAGCTTAGCATTCTGGCTTGCAGACCTGTGCCCCCGTCACCCAGTGACTTTTACCCTATTTAGGGCCATATTTATACTATTTGACGCAAAACTGCGGCAACGCAGTTTTGCGTCAAAAAAATTAGCGCCGGCTAACGCCATTCTGAAGCGCCATGCGGGCGCCGTATTTATTCAATGACGTTAGCCAGCGTTAGCCGCCGGCGCTGTCTGGTGTGCTTTAAAAAAAATGACGTACACCAGGCAGCGCCGGCGTAGGGTAAAATGGAGCTTGGGCGCCAAAAAATGGGGCAAGTTAGGCTGAGGCAAAATTTGCGCCGCAACCCGATTTGCGCCATTTATTTTTGACTCCCAACCCCCATTGACATGACTCCTGTCTTAGCAAAGACAGGAGTCATGCCCCCTTGCCCAATGGCCATGCCCAGGGGACTTCTGTCCCCTGGGCATGGTCATTGGGCACAGTGGCATGTAGGGGGGCACAAATCAGGCCCCCCTATGCCACCAAAAAAAAAAAAAAAAAAACTTACCTGAACTTACCTTAATGTCACAGGGGTGGGTCCCTCCATCCTTGGGTGTCCTCCTGGGGTGGGCAAGGGTGGCAGGGGGTGTCCCTGGGGGCCTTGGAGGGCACCTCTGGGCTCCTTCCGAATCCACAGGTCCCTTAACGCCTGCCCTAACCAGGCGCTAAAAAACGGCGCAAAAGCGGCCGGACGTCATTTTTTTTGACCTGCCCACTCCCGGGCGTGAATTTTGCCCGGGAGTGTAAATACGACGCACATGCCTCGGAGTCGATTTTTTAGATGGGAACGCCTACCTTGCATATAATTAACGCAAAGTAGGTGTCCACGCTAAAAAATGACGCTAACTCCATGGAATTTGGCGCTAGACACGTCTAACGCCAAAGTATAAATATGGAGTTAGTTTTGCGTCGGAATTGCGTAAAAAAAAACGACGCAATTCCGGCGCAAAGAGAGTATAAATATGCCCCTTAGTTTGCCCTTTTAAGCACAATTATTTAATTATATCTTTTTAAGATGGCTGCATTGTTTTTAATTAGGAAGTTGGTTTTGTTTCATGTTATCAGTGCCACTGTGCTAAGGCATCACTGTCAGCGCCAAATATAAACACATTTTAGGTATTCACATTAGGTACTTTCCCACTTTGTGCTTTCAAGGGAATTGTTTATGTAATTGCCGCCCCAAGCATGCCTTGTAAACTATTGTTTGGGAACAGACCTATGTCAGGGGTCAGTTCAAATCTGTATAAATACACCTCACACAGACAGATAGTTAGAGGGATTCCTACAAGATGCCATCCACTCTATTAATGCTGCATGTCACCTTGATGCTGACCCAGTCTTCGTGTCCCCACGGAGTCTGCTCTAGAGACCTTATTCCAAGGTAATGAGGGTTGGTGGGCTCTTCTCAGGGACATGGCATTGGCAGATTAGGTTTAACATACCTAGCTCTCTTCTAGGTTAGAGATTAGGTTCTTCATGTTAGGGTATTAGGACAGATTTGATATCTCATGTCATTTTATGTTATTGCAAGATGGTGGGGTCTTTGTATTAATGACTCTTGTGTTCACCCTTCTGTTTCTTGCACTGTTCATTACCCTAATCATTGTAGCCCGTGCAATTTATTGTGGATTGCAGTATTGTTAACAAAAACCTATTAAGACTTTTCTGCATCTCTTTCCCTGCCTGTGTGTTTGACTGAGACATATTGTTCATGTGAGAAAGGGGTAATCTCCGTTTAACCACAACACTCCCTGAGATGTCACACTCTTGAGTCCACGCATAAAGGCTGCTACAAATCACCTTTTGCTTTTTGGGTTTTTGGTGAGGAGCAGCTTGTGAGTCGGGAGGGTTGAGGACGACATTTGCAACTTGTTGTAGGATTGGCCTAGTTGCCTAATTAGGCTGTAGGTTGTTGGAGCTCAAACTATTAAAAGGACTTTCTCCCCACTTGGTGTTCCATCTCTTTTACCCATTACAAAATATAGCTAACGCCATAGGCATTCCTGAGAATGCTAGACAAGCATTAACATTACACCGAGTAGCGCATGGTTTAACAGAAGAGGGCGGGGATGTCACATTCATAGTAGAAGCTAGCGAAGCTTACCAAACACTATTTGGTCACCTTTCCTGAGGAAGACCAAAGATCATTCATGTTCCATACATACAGAATAGCTAACGTGGCACTATGGTACCAAGCATACCAGTATCTTAAAATACCGATTACTTATCGAGAACATCAAAACTGGTTTAATGGCACCCTACAACACGTAATACAACCCGTGAGATTAGGTCCCTTAGGTAATGAGGGACGAACATGGACTATGTTTGCCACATACACACCTCACCCAGGTATACCAAATATGTCGGCAGCAGATCCGCGCAATTTGTACCTTGAACTCGTAACACTATATAGACACCTTGTTCAGTTTGTAATGCGAACTCTGAACACTACACCAGCGTGTCCAGCATCACCAGCACCTAATCATTACCAATTGGCTGCTACTGGGATTAATCCACAAACAGTTCATAAGATCATGGGTAAAGTGCCCACAGAACTACAGAAAATGCCGTTCTGGATAGCCCAGGAAACTTATCAGCTGGACCACAGGAAAAACATAGAATTCGCACAATGTGCTTGCCTTTCAGGATGGTTCCCTCAGTGGGTGACTGCGCCACATGGGGTACAGTCTTAGTTGCAATATACACTACCACACATGGTACCCCGACACTTGCCAATTTACCAAAAGTGTTAAAACAAATTCAGAATGAGCAAGGGGCTGCACCAGCCCTAGAACTGATGCAGTCTCCTCAATCATACGCAGTAACATTAAAGGGGAAGCAGTAGAATTGGCTATACACCAGCGGCTCTGAGAGATTCCACATTTGGATCAGGAGAAACAGCTACCGAAAATTATTTTTGACACCTATACCAGTATAGGCCGGGATAGTTTTTGCAGCTAAGCGGAAAAGACTGAAATGCAAAATACCACACCTAAGGAAGTTACTAAACAAGCACAGGAGAGTTCTAAAAAGCACTGGGATAAACAAAAGCAATTTAAAGATAGACAAAGTCAGAGAGCAAATTCTCCACACCCGGAGAACTCCGACAGGAGATATAATCTCAGAAATAGAGAAAATATAAAAGCTCCTGACAGATATACTGATTCAAGTCCCTCTCGTTCCTTTCAGGATGCACCTGATAGATGTAGCAAGAGAGTGGGCCAGTCAGAGAGACGTCCTGAATACTTGAAACAGAAGAAAAACTCAACACAGTCTTCAGACAAAAAAAGAAGAAAAGTCCCCACAACAAAAGCCAAAGTTTAAAAAGAAAAAGATGGCAGCACTGTCAAATAAAAATGCCAGTACACTTGAGAACATTGCTGCAGAACAAGACGTGGGCAATGACACTACTAGGCAGAGGTCATGATATGTCATCTGGATGTGACAGCAACTAGTGATTTCATTGCAGTTGAGACTGCGGACGAGCACATCCTCCATCCAACAGGGTTTATGATTTAAATATCCAAGTTGAGGGAGACGTAGAGCGCACCATTGGTGTGATATTCTAGGATGAACTTAGTTGTGATATCTTGCTGGCCCAAAGGGACTGGCCACCTGAGCACGTCTGTAAGCTCCCACATGGGGAAGATGTAATTTTGCCTTCTTTCTCTGATCTTTTTCCAGAAACGGTAATACAAGCCAAGGTTAAAGCTGAGCTTTAGCGCAGGCACCTGCATTCTCCCGCACTCATGTAGGTTGGGACAAGGATTCACCTTGTCATGTAATACCTATCAGGTCTACACCCCAGTCTCAGACACAATATCCTGCTAAACACAAAGTAAAAGATCCTCACTCAGCTCGAGTACCAGGGAGTAATTGAGCCCTGTGTCTCTGCAATGAATAACCCATTATTCCCTGTTGCAAAACCCAACCTTTCATACAGAATATAGATTATAGACACTTAAATCGTCATGCATGTACATACGCAATACAAAATTCACACAGTACAGCACTAATTAACAATATAGTGCATATAAAATATAAAACAACCTAGGATATCTCCAACAGTTTTTTTGTGCCAAAACTTAGCACATGAAAGTCGAGACCTGAGTGCATTCTTATTTGGCTCACAAAAACACTCCTGCCGTTTTCCCCAAGGCTACAACAACAGCCCAGGGCTGTTCTCAGTCTGTGTAACATCAATATTGCATGATATTGATCCCAAGGCGTTGTCCTATATGGATAACATCTATCTCACAGAAGACAACCTCAACATTCATCTTGCAAGGGTCAATCGGATAGTTCTAGGATTCGCAACCCTTGGCCACAGATTACATTTTAAGAAAACTAAAATAGCCTTTCTCAGCGTATAGTTCCTGAGATACGAGCTTTCAAACGAGGGCAAGAGCCTGGCCCGCACTTTCTAGAAAAATTTGCTCAACTCCAGCCACCAAATACAATAAAAAACTAGTCTTTACTTGGTGTCTTTAACTTTGGCAGAACTTACATTCCTGACTATGCACAACATATCAAGCCACTTTATGACTTAAAACACCCTGATTTTTCTAGCAGACACTTGACAATAGAACAGACAGAGCCAGGACTGCTTACATTGATTGTCTGTGACTCATACTACTGTGTCTAGTTCTACAATGATTAACTTAATCATTGGATGTTGAACGGGTTCAGAGATTCCAAAGGGAACACCATAAAACACAGAACTTTGTGGGGGAGGGTGGCTGTTCTTAAGGATAAACTACCTTGTTCCCATGCAGTGCATACATTGTGCCACCAACATGTAGGAGTACACGTTAATGGCAACACTTTGGCCAAATCTACAGTAGCCACGGCTTCTGTGGCTGCAAAGACTCGTTCTCAGATGAGACTGGATAATGAAATTTTGGCTGCCGAGAAAGCTTTGGCTGAAGGCAAGCCTCTCCTAAAAGCATACCCTAAAAAATACTCTTACCATAGCATTGCACAGAATGTTGCCTATGTAACAATTCCTGGGGTTAGAGACCGAGCAATACCCAACCAAGACCAGAGATTAGATCTCATTAAAGCAGCGCATGAGGGTGCCACATTTGCTCATACTGGTATCTGAGCTAGAATATCACTGTTACAGAAACGATTCTGGTAGCCAGGTCTGTACAAACAGACAAAGCAATACGTCCCTTGTGACATTTTCCAGTAAATTAAGGGCTCCAACATTAAACGTCCCCCACAGACATCCCTCTTAGTGTCCACCAGGCCACATGTGTGTACCTGGACCATTGCGGTCCCCTTCAACCTGATGGTGCGTACAAATACATCTTAGTCACTGTAGATTCTTGTTCTATATTCCTGTGGGTATGGCCTCAGCAGTCGGCTGATGTTCAATCTGTTATAAAAGACTTGCTGATCGTTATCAGTATTTATGCGGTTGCAGCATTCCACTCGGGCCAGGGCCCTGCCTTTGCCTCTAAGGCATTCAGGAACACCATGGGGATGATTAGTGTTTAACTTCATTACTCCTCACCATACCATTTCGAGGACAATTTGGTCGTGGAGCAGAGGAATCGTGATCTAAAGCAGTCCTTAACAGCTAAAGTATTAGGTTCTGGCCACAGTTGGCTTCATCACCCAAATGGGGTCCAGAGAGCACTGAAAATCTGCCAAGAAGGTCCTTGGGGGGACGCACTCCCTATGAGGTTCTCTTTGTGATACTTATGTATGTCCCAGATCTAGATGGCATTAGATACACCATTTGACATAAATGAACGTCTCACTGTCTTACAGGAGCTTTAGCAATTTTGTGATGATAAACCATCCGCCAGTGCTCCCACCTTAGGAATAAGGGATTTGCCAACAACGTCTACTGGCTGGATTCCTAGAGTTGGGGATCTGGTTCGTGAGAAGATCGCTGTAAAGAAGGAGTTCGGCCCGTCCTTCAGAGCACCGGTCCCAGTCCTGGTAATCTACGGTACCAGAACTGTCATCCTACCACCGCTGCCAGACTCCAAAGCTAACAGGTTTATTTCCATTGAAGACACCAAACTTCACCATGTGGCCGATCCTGCACCGTAGACCCAGAGGTCCCTGCAGTAGTTCCCGTCCCCTCTCACAACCCAACAGGACATACTTCTTAAAACAAGAAACAGCACTTCTGACCGCACAAGCATATCCAACAAGGCTACAAATACCTCCTCGACCATGGGGAGAGTGAAAAATGAGCTCTTGCTGATCCCGGTTACCACCTCAACGACATCACCTGTCCAAGACGTGGCTTTTTTCAATTCCAACACAACACAAACTGACGACATCATCTACTATGAGCCTCCACCTGAAGTGAATCCATCCACCAGTAATGCACCAGCCCCTGTGTTTGCAGAGACTGCTTCTGGTTACTTCATCAACATTGATGACTTTTCTTCAACTTCATCCACTCCTGCAATAGAAACTGTTTTGAAGACACGTAAGTTGTATATATGGCTTAAAATAACTATTTAATTCACCAATAGTTATTCTTGACATTGTTTGCATTTGTTCAATGGATTGGTTTTGTGACTGTTTTCTTACTGCTTATAAATGGTCATTACCTTCCTGAACGCTCGTCTGTTGAGCCTGTGGATGAAGTCTTAACTCCATATCATTCCTCACATAAGGTCCGAAGAGACTTGTCCCTTGTGAACATTTTAGCAGTAACTATTCCTGATGGGATCGAGTGGGATAAAGTTCCATTCGATATATACAGGCCTACTGAGGTCATTTAAATTCCATATGTCTACAAAATTTCCATGACTGATGTAATTACACCTGGTGTTGTATCTGATGATTGGGATGTCCAGACAGTTGATTCTATGTTAACTAAAATGAAGGACTTTGAAGTATTTGAAAGTGATGATGTGTATACCAACACAAAGAATTATGAGGAAATGTCCTACTATAACAACTGGGGACATTACTACTTGCACTGTGCAACTAGACAAAGATCAGTATTTAATTACACACAGTGCTGTTCAACTCAACCTGTGGGGAGCCCAAATCATTGTTCTGATAAATTCACTTATTTCTCTCGGCATGACACAAGAAATGCAGAGTCATATTATTTCAAATTACCAACTTTAGGAAAATTTAGCTAACTAACACAAAGTTCATGTACTCAGATTCCTTTGTTTCGCGTCTTGCAGTTGAATGTTACAAATACTGGAAGAACACTATTGATGTAAAAAGTATATGGGGAACACAATATTGGGAAATACAGGGTAGGGAAGCTTTATTTAGAGCATGTCGTATTCCTGTGCAAATGATCTTTTTAAGTGACACTATTCAACAGACATCCTGGCTGGGGTTAGCAAAAATGAAGGAAATAAGTGCGCCCAGTATCCCCACTCCAGCGAAATTCACTGATTGGCAGTCCTACCTGAATATCACTGGGGAAGAACTAGATGGTTCAGGCTGGTACCTATAGCTCTCCACTTTATAGTTACAACATACAGTGTGGGTAACCTGTGCCAAGGACGGTTTTAGACAAACATGTTAGCCACAGTTAAGGAACATCTTAACCCTCTTTATGAAGATATAGACTTACAGGACTTCTTGTTAGGTCTGAGAAAGCCATGCTCTAAAAGTTTAATCTATGCCATTGACAATGAGATCTGCAAGCTTTTTCAGATAGAAGCTGCTGTACGTTTAAGCCAGATAGACAATGAAAATGTGGAAAAGGCTTTGGCTGTTGTCGACAATGGCATGATCTCTCTGTCCAACAGGAGTTATTCCCTTAACAACATAGTGTCGTCTGCAATTGACATTATTCAGACAGACATGTCCCTTTAATATCTTGGACAAAGTCAGCTGCGTTCCATCAATCCGTTAGGTTGGACACTACAGATTGTGAAAAACGTCTGTGTTCCATGGAAATATATTAACGTTAGTGACTTGTTTGCTGCTTTTAATTTGTCCAGGGAACAACAGACAATAGCTAATGGGAAGCGAGTTTCACCATGCTTCACATAGAAAAGCTAGACAAGTTGCTTTTCACAGTTGCAGAGAGTCCATCGACTGCATGGCTCTCACATGGCATTATAAATCTGCCCATCTTGAAACATCTTGCCGTGGTCAGATATGAGCGGCTAGACGATAGCTATCTTAAAGAAGAGTGGGAGTTGCCCTTTGAATACAAGTGTCTGAACAGCGAAACAGAGGTCTTTCTTAGCGGAAGTGAATGTGAGACTACTCTTAGTCATTCAATGATCTGCAAACAGGTGTCCCTTCATGGCCTTTCCAATGTGGGTGTCACAAAATTGCCCTGTTTTCTGGAGGGTACTCCCTTCCCTTTGATTCGACCAGCTTTTCGTGTACTTTCAAATGGAAGTTATGTGGTGCTGAGCGACCAAAGCTATTGCGGTATGCGACCAGGAATTGCCTACGCAATTTCAGTCTCTAAGGTCATTACGTGTTGCGGACATGTTTTATTCACCCTCAAATTTGAGATAAGAGTAGCAGAAATGTGGCCTCACATTGGTACTACTAATGTAAATTATGACAAGCTGAGCAGACTAAAGGCGCTACTGTTCCAAAAACAGGTTGCATTGACATCAGCTAGAGAGACATATGCTCTCCAGATAGCCCGCAGAGATACAATCCCTATTAAACACCAACTTCCCCAAGCACTTTGGAGAGCTGGTTTCCAGAATTTTCAACGCTTCGAGCACTACGGGATTGTCCATTTCTTTAAGGTTGTCGGATCTGGATTCGTGTCCATCTTCCACATCTTCTTCAGAGTCATTCCTTCAGCCATCCACTCACTCTTTTCAAGTGTGTTTGGTGTCTTTCCTATAACTTTAGGGTTGATAGGCAGAATACTGCTGCTATTGATTCTGATTCACAGTGGTTGTGCTTTTCCAGCTAAGCAGAGTGATGGAGCTACTCTGAACTGCAGCCGAAAAATAGGCGCTCTGCCCGGCTTCACGGCTGAAAATCAACGCTCGTCTGCAACGTGACCGGAAGATCGCCGCCCAGAGCTGGGGAAATGGCACGCAGCATTGCTGACGGAGGCTGGTGAGATCGCAACTCGTGCTGTGTGGTTTTTGGACCATCGTGCGGCTGAATTTCTGATGCAAACACCACTGGGCGTGTAAGAACAATTCAAGGCCTGCCCAGACCTGAGAGTGCTGACCGGATCGACGCATCGCTGTCCTGCGGAGAGAAGAAACGATGCACGCTGACCCGACTAAAGGATAAACGACGCAAGGTCTCGCTCGTGAGTGAAATCGACTCATTGCAAGGCCTTTTTGACGCACACTCGCCCGTGCAGGGTTATTTTTGACGCACCCAAGATACATTTTCACGCTAACAGCGTTAGTGTGTGTATAAAATTATATGAAGACTTTTTTTGCATTTTTATTAATAACTTGATTTTTGTCGTTTTTGGTCTTGTTTTGTTTAGATAAATAATTCCTATTTTTCTAAACTTGTGTTGTGTCATTTTGTAGTGTTTTCAGTAAGTTACTGTGTGTGTTGGTACAAATACTTTACATCTAGCCCTCTGAAGTTAAGCCCACTACTCGTGCCAAGCTACCAAGGGGCTGAGCAGGGATTAGCTGAGGGTGATTCTCTCTTACCCTGACTAGAGTGAGGGTCCTTGCTTGCACAGGGGTAACCTGACTGCCAACCAAAGACCCCATTTCTAACATTTGTGATCAGCGGTTGGGATTGGACTTGTATTTGTACTTGACATACAGTAATTAAGTGTACACAACTGTTTTGAGTGCACACCACTACGTGACCCCATACTACTTGTCTTGTGATCTTTGCTTTTTCTCTTTTTCTTGGATTTTTCCCTACATCTATTTTTGTGGTAATCTTTGATTGACTTCTGAACTTCAGTTGGGAACTTGTTTTCTGCCTTTTGGAACTTTGCACTTTTGTTGACTTTTCATCATGGAGATGCATTTGTTGGAGCTGCTTTTGACCTAGAGAAATTGGTAAGCTATACCAAGGCTCAGATAAAGCAGTTCTGTAAAAGTTTTGACTGTCCCATTAAGAGCTCATCCAAGAAGGAGGAGCTGCAAAAGGCGCTGAGGGCCTGGGTAACAGCCAAGGGCACTGAATGGCACACGTAGGAGGAGGAGGAGGAGGAAGAGCATTCCATATAAAATGGTATTGTGGGTGGGCCTGTTATACCCAGGGAGAGGGTCTCCAGGGCAGGCAGCAGTGTCTCATCCAAGGGTCTGACCCCTGAAGAATTGCAGGAGATACAGGCACAGAGGGAGCAAAAGAGGGAGTTGGGGAAAATGAGGATGGCCATTGAGGAGAAAAAGTTGTTGTTGGCTTATGTGCTCAGCTTGCGAGAGCTGGATCAGAGGAGCCAGACTAGTAGGGATGGTGGCAGCCACATCACAGTGCAGCCTGAAAGAAGGGTGCACATTCCTAAAGATCTTGTGAAGGATTGTAAAAGGGAGGATGACATATACTTGTGGTTTAAGCGGTATGAGTCTGCTCTCTATGTGAATCTGGTCCCTGAAACTCATTAGGGGGGCGTTCTGTGGAAGCACTTTGAGGTAGAGGGGAGGGATACACTGACAGCCTTAGGGGATGGTAAGAATTTCATCTACACTATCATGAAGGATGCCCTACTCACAAAGTATGATCTCACCCCTGACCAGTATAAGGATACGTTTAGGTCCTATAAGAATAAGGAATCCCAAACATGGTCAGAATGTGTTGATTCTTATTGCAGGTCACTGGATGGTTGGGTGAAGGGCAGTAAGGTAACTATGTATGAGGGGCTTTATAATCTGACTGATTGGGAGCACTTGTATAGTTTATGTTTTCCAGAGCTGCACCAGCACCTGATTGACAGCAATCTGAATGATCCCAGGAAGCTTGCGCAGGAAGTGGACTGCTGGGAGAGCACCAGATTCCAAAAGAGGTATGGGGGAGACCACGCCAAGGGTGGGCAGGGTCCCTCTCAGAAGAAAACTGGGGGTATGGGTAAACAGGGGGAGTTCTCTAAAGGGCCCCAAACTGATTCCCAGGGTAAGGATTCCCAACCGCCCAGTGAGAAGAAGCCATGGTTCTCCAAAGGGAAGCCAGTGGCAGGGGGACCCCCATGTAAGTGTTATGCGTGTGACCAGGTGGGTCATGTGAGGGGGGACCCCAAATGCCCCAAAAGTACACTGGCACCCACTGGTGCGCTGTCCCAGGGTTTGGCCAGTGTAGTGCTTGGGTAGGAGTTGGTTCCAGGTGGGTGGGAGCCAGCTGAGATGAACTTTGTCTCACTAAGGGACAGTGAGATGGTCCAGAGAACCCTCGTGCCTGAGAACACTAAGAAGTACAGGCAGTGGGTGACCATCAATGGAGAAAGGGTGGAGGCTCTGAGAGACACAGGAGCCGGTGTGACTACAGTGAGGAGTCAGCTGGTGCCTGAGGAGCAGATTGATCCCCGGGTACTTCACCAAGTAGTTGCAGTGGACAACTCAGAGCGCCTGTGCAGAGTGGCGTAGGTTCCCTTTGAATGGGGGGTCTCATGTTTCTTGAAGGTAGTTGTGAGTCCAACCATGCCTGTAGATTGTTTGCTAGGCAATTACCTGGAGGATTCCCTTTGGAAAGAGGTGGAACATAGGTCTCACTTGGAGATGTTGGGTCTTCCTGGGTGGATATGCGTATCCACCCAGTCAATGGCAGCCCATCAGGGTGGTCAAGAGCCCCTGGAGCCTGAAACAGTGGTCCAGGGGACCGCAAAGAAGAGGAAGGGCAGGGGGCGCTGAAACCAGCCCCAGAAGTTCCCACGGTCCGGGAGGAGATGGATCGTGAGGGTGATGCCCCAGAGCCTACAGGGGAACAGGTGGCTGAACTGGGTTAGGTCCCTGAGCTGTCGCAGAGGCAGCAGGAAGGGGGGCCCACCAGCGAAGCATTCTGTGCGGCACAGAGAACATGCCCTACTCTGGAGGGTTTGCGGCAGAAGGCTGCAGACCAGGCGGCTGGCATGGAGCCAGGATCACACCTGATCTATTGGGAGGATGACCTCCTGTATAGTGAGCCTAAGGTTCCTGAGCCTGGGTCATCGCGTGTGCTAGTGGTACTCCAGTACTTCAGGGCCTTCCTACTGGGGTTGGCTCATGATGTGCCTTTAGCTGGACATTTGGTGCAGGACAAGACCTTTGAGAGGCTTGTCACGCACTTTTACTGGCCCCTAATGTGCAGGCACTCGAATGCACATTGCAGGTCTTGCCAGACTTGTCAGTCAAGTGGCAAGAGTGGGGGGAAATGTAAGGCTCCCCTCCAACCTTTATCTGTTGTAAGTACTCCTTCTGAAAGGGTAGGGATTGACATTGTGGGGCCTCAGGATCCCAAGACAGCCATGCACAACAGGTTTATTCTGGTCTTGGTGGACCATGATACCTGGTACCCAGAAGCCATTCCTTGGAGATCAATCACCTCCCCTGTGGTGGGTCGTGTTTTGATGCAGGTTTTTACTCGCATGGGGTTCCCCAAGGAAGTGGTATCTGATAGGGGTACCAACTTCATATCCACGTATATGAAGTCTCTTTGGAAGGAGTGTGAGGTAACCTACAAGGTCATCACCCCTTACCACCCCCAAAGTAATGGTCTGGTTGAGACATTCAACCGCACCTTGAAAGGCATGATCATGGGCCTGTCAGAGCCCTTGAGGCAGAAGTGGAACATCCTCTTGCCATGCCTTCTGTTCACCTACAGGGAGGTGCCTCAAAAGGGACTTAGGTTTAGTCTCTTTGAGCTCATCTATGGCCACCCTGTGAGGGGACCTTTAAGTCTGGTCAAGGAGGCTTTGGAAAAAGCTCCTAGTAAACCCCCCCAGGATGTATTCAGTTACATGCTGGCTCTGAGAAACCAGACTGCCTGCTTCAGGAGTCTCGCACATGAGAACCTAGAAGCAAGCCAGGAGGACATGAAACGCTGGTATGAAAAGAATGCCACTCTGGTCGAGTTTCAACCTGGACAAAACGTGTGGGTGATGGCACCAGTGGAGCCTGGGGCGCTCAAGAACAAGTGGACTGGGCCATTCGAGGTGGTGGAGCGCAAGAGTGAAGCCACCTACCTGGTGGACTTGCGGTCTCCAAGGAACCCTTTAAGGGTCCTGCATGTCAACCGCCTCAAGCCACACTTTGAGTGGAATGAACTGTCCATGCTCCTTGCGACAGATGATGGGGTAGAGGAAGAGAATGAGCCTCTTCTTGACCTCCTGTCTGCAGGAGAGAACGATGGGTCTGTTGAGGGAGTGATCCTCTCCCCCTCCATGACTGAAGAGCAACAGGTTGACTATTGCCACGTGTTGGGACAGTTCGCCTCACTGTTTTCCCTGATCCCAGGGTCACACACTTGTGCACACATGCTGTGGACATTGGGGACAGTCGACCCATTAAACAGATGGTTTACAGGGTGACTGATAGGGTCAAGGCTTGCATTAAGGATGAAGTATCCAAACTGCTAACCCTAGGGGTTATTGAGCACTCCAGCACTCCTTGGGCCAGCCCAGTGGTATTGGTCCTAAAGACTGCTGCACCTGGTGCCACTCCAGAACTCAGGTTCTGTGTGGACTACCGGGGACTCAATGCGATCAGCAAGACTGAAGCACACCCCATCCTGGCAGATTGCCTTAACTGAGGGCGCCAAGGAGAGGTCAGTATTTTCAACCCCAGATGGACACGTTCAATTAAAATGATGCCATTTGGAATGAAGAATGCCCTTGCCACCTTTCAGAGGTTGGTCAACCAGGTGTTGGCTGGGCTGGATGAGTTCAGTGCTGCTTACCTGGATAACAATGCTGTGTTTAGTTCCACTTGGGAGGAACACCTGCAACACCTCTGGAGAGTGTTAGAGGCCCTGCATAAGGCAAGCAAGTGCCAAATACGGCAGGGTTCTGTGGTGTACTTGGGACCCCAGGTGGGAGTGGCCAAGTGGCAACCCTACAGCCAAAGATTGATACCATTCTGGCTTGGGACCCTCCCAAGACCCAGACTGAAGTGAGAGCCTTCTTAGGTCTCACAGGATGCTACAGGAGGTTTGTCAAGGGGTATGGTACCATTGTTGCCCCCTTGACTGAGCTGACTTCTAAGAAGCACCCCAGGAGAGTGATCTGGACAGAGGCTTGCCAGAACGCTTTGGATTGCCCTGAAGGCTGACGTGTGCACAGGACCTGTGCTGAAGGCACCTGACTACTCCAAGGAGTTTGTTGTGCAAACAGACGCCTCAAAGCATGGTATTGGAGCAGTACTCTCACAGCTTAATGAGGAGGGCCTAGATCAACCCTTAGCCTTCATTAGCAGGAAGTTACTTCCCAAGGAACGTAGGTGGAGTGCCATAGAACGTGAAGCGTTTGCTGTGGTCTGGGCGCTGAAGAAGCCAAAACCCTACTTGTTTGGGACTCACTTCCGGGTTCAGACCGACCACAGGCCCCTCAGATGGTTAATGCAGATGAGGGGTGAGAATCCAAAACTGTTGAGGTGGTCCATTTCCTTACAGGGGATGGACTTTACGGTGGAACACCGTCCTAGTACAGAACACGCCAATGCTGATGGTCTGTCCAGGTCCTTCCGCCTTAGTGATGAGAACTCCCATAAGGTTGGGTGGTTGCTCCCCACTTTCAGCTGGGGGGGACGCGTGTTAGACTTTTCATCTTTGGCGTGGTCTCCCTTAACTTTTTGCCTCTGTTTCCCAGGTCATTGATGTGTGCTGGACTCCGTTTTTGCTGTTTTTGTACCTCTGGGCCCTTTGCTAAAGTGCAAGTGCTCCTATACAAAATGTGTATGTAATTGGTTGATCCATGATTGGCATATTTGATTTACTAGTAAGCCCCTAGCACAGTGCACTAGAGGTGCCCAGGGTATGTAAATCAAATGCTGCTATTGGGCCTGCAGCACTGGTTGTGTCACCCACCTAAGTAGCTCTGTAATCATGTCTCATACGTGCCACTGCAGTGTCTGTGTGTACAGTTTTTAACTGTAAATTCGACTTGGCAAGTGTACCCACTTGCCAGAACTAAACCTTCCCTTTTTCTACATGTAAGGCACCCCTAAGGTAGGCCCTGGGTAGCCCCAAGGGAAGGGTACAGTGTATGATTTAAGGTAGGACATATAGGGGGTCATTCTAACCCTGGCGGTCGACGACCGCCAGGGCTAAAATGACGGGAGCACCGCCAACAGGCTGGCGGTGCTCCAATGGGCGATACAGCCGCGGTCAGAAACGGGAAACCCGCGGTGTCCCGCCGGTTTCCCGCTGCCCTGGGGAATCCTCCATGGCGGCGCTGCAGGCAGCGCCGCCATGGGGATTCCGACCCCCTTACCGCCAGCCTGGTTCTGGCGGTTTTGACCGCCAGAACCTGGCTGGCGGTAACGGGTGTCGTGGGGCCCCTGGGGGGCCCTGCAGTGCCCATGCCAATGGCATGGGCACTGCAGGGGCCCCCTAACAGGGCCCCACTAAGATTTTCAGTGTCTGCATAGCAGACACTGAAAATCGCGACTGGTGCAACTGCACCCGTCGCACCCTTCCCACTCCGCTGGCTCCATTCGGAGCCGGCATCCTCGTGGGAAGGGGTTTCCCGCTGGGTGGGCGGGCAGCCTTCTGGCGGTCGTCCGCCCGCCCAGCGGGAAACTCAGCATAACCACGGCGGTCTTTTGACCGCGCAGCGGTATTCTGGCGGTTCCCGTTTAGCTGGCGGCGCCCGCCGCCAGCCAAAGTTGGAATGACCGCCATAGTAATGTGTTTTATATGTCCTGACAGTGAAATATTGCTAAATGTGTTTTTCACTGTTGCAAGGCCTGTCCCTCTCATAGGTTAACATGGGGACTACCTTTAAATCTGATTAAAGTGTAGATTCCCTTTGGGAGCGGATAGACATGTGGAGTTTGTGGTCTCTGAGCTCACAATTTAAAAATACAGCTTTTAGTAAAGTTGATTTTAAGATTGTGGCCCTCATTACAACCATGGCAGGCGGCTGAAGCCGCCCGCCAAGGTTGGACCGCCGGGCGGCCGCCAATGCAGCCGCACTCCCGCCACGGCCAAAAGGAGATCCCCGCTGAGCCGGCGCGCGGAAACCTGGTTTCCACCCGCCGGCCCAGTGGGGATCTCAGCCACAACACAGGAGCCGGCTCCAAATGGAGCCCGCGGTGTTGCGGCCGTGCGACGGGTGCAGTTGCACCCATCGCGCTTTTCACTGTCTGCATAGCAGACAGTGAAAAGCTGCACGGGGCCCCTTGGGGCCCGCGACTCCCCTTACCGCCAGACTTTTCATGGCGACCAGGAAATTAGACTCTCCTGATTGTCCCCTTTGTGTCCCACTCAGTCACCTTGTCCACTTTGATCTGCCTTTGCTCCCCTTCCTATGGCCCTTTGGACACTGCACCTGTGCTACAAACAGACTGGAACAATACCCTGGACTTTCCTCCATCATCACCCCATTCCATTGCACTTTCCCCTCAATTTCTTAGCACTACAATAAACACCCTTGAACACAACTTGACTACAAGTATTTTTATGTTTTGAAAATGTGTATTTATGGAGACAGTCACATCTAGTGCAAATGAACTGTACACTGTGAGAGCATAGAAATAATGACCTGTAACTGTCTGTAGTCAGCACATCAGTACACAGCTGTTATATCACCAACATCTGTGAAATGACAAACCATAGGTGACAGTAAGTTGGAATGGTCAGTTGCACTGTCTCACCTGTGTGTCATTGGAAGTATTCACGTATAATTGATGTTCGGTTGTCCTCATCCTCATCCTCACTGACCTCAGGGTCCACTGCTGCCACAGGGGCATCTCCAGTCTCCTCCTCCTGCAGAAAGTGTACATGCCGCCTGATGGCCGGGTTGTGCAACATGCAGCATGCCACTACTATCTGGCAGACCTTCTCGGTGAGTAGCACAGGGATCCACCTGTCAGATGGAGGCACCTGAAACTGGCCTTCAGGAGTCTTCAGGAGGCCGAAGATCCTCTCGATGATCCGTCTGGTTCGCCCATGTGCCTCATAATAACGTTCCTCAGCCCCCGTCCTGGCATTCTTCACAGGGGTCAGCAGCCACGATAGGTATGGGCAGCCAGAGTCACCTGCAAGTATTGAGGGACCACATTTAGCCTCACACAATCCTATGGGGTTAACACCAGAATCCATACACTAACTTACAGTGGGTGGGGACCAAGGCTCACCTATTAGCCGCATCCTGTGCCTCTGTAATTGGGCCATCACATTGGGGATGCTGAGGTTCCTCAGAACAAAGGCATCATTCACCGACCAAGGATACTTAGCATTGACGTGGGAGATGTACTGGTCCGCCAGGCACACCATCTGCACATTCATTGAGTCGAAACGCTTCTGATTCCTGAACACCAGTTAATTTTGCGGGGGGACAAACGCAATACCGTCAATCACGCCAATAATATTGGGGATATGTCCCATTGCATAGAATCCAGCCTTCACAGTAGACAAACCTTCCACCTGGGGGAAAGAAATGTAGCTGCACATGTGTTTTACCAGTGCAGACAAGACTCTTGCCAGCACGATTGAGAACATTGGCTGTGACATTCCTGCTGCCAAGCCCACTGTCACTTGGAAAGAACCAGTTGCCAAGAAGTGGAGCACTAATAGCACTTGCAGAAGAGGGGGGATCCCAGTTCTGGCTCCAGTTGGGAACACAGCTCTGTGATTTTGGCCCTGCCCAGTCTAAAGGTGAGGATAATGTGCCTGTCATCCAGTGTAGCTAAGTCCACAAGGGGTCTGTACACGGGGGTATGTCTCCACCTCCTATTCATCCGCAGCGGTAGGTATCTAAGGGACACAAGAGTGAGTAGGCTATCACAATTGGAACAATGGAACCACAAATTCAGTATATTTGGTGCACTTATGTAATGGGACAGTGTTAATGGCGAGGTATGTGAAAATCTAATCTGTGATGCAGTTAGGCCCTCATTACAACCCTGGCGGTAAATGCCGCCTATCGCCATGCAGACGGCCGCCAAGATACTGTGACCGCGGCGGTAATCCACCATGGGTATTATGACCCACACCGAGAATCCCGCCACAATACAGACACCCACACAAGTCCGCCACACCAAAGGTCAGTGATAAACTGGCGATAGCAAAACCCACACCGTTACGCCAACAGGAATACACCCACAGTATCACGACTCATGAATCAACGCAGCGGTCATTCAACCGCGGTAATCCATTGGCAGTACACACCGCCGCGTTCAAAATACACACACAATTACAAAACCACACCACATTGGACAATTCAAAATAAACACACCTGACACACATACACACACCACACCATCACACCCATACCACTATAAAACACACACCCACATTACCCACAACCCCTTACAACGAAAAAAAGATTGCTAACTGAGAGAGAGACAAGCCAGGAGCACCCACCCAATCTGAGCCACAGAACACCATCACCCATACACCACCATGCACCTTACAGCACACACCACAACACATCACCCCACACATCACCTCACACATCCTCACACATATCACTCACACCACATCCATGGCACCCCAAAGACACCCCAGGCTTTCAGAGGAGGAGCTAAGCGTTATGGTGGAGGAAATCATCCAGGTATAGCCACAGCTATTCGGATCACAGGTGCAGCAGACGTCCATTGCTAGGAAGATGGAGCTATGGCGGAGAATCGTGGACAGGGTCAACACCGTGGAACAGCACCCAAGAACAAGGGATGACATCAGGAAGGGGTGGAACGACCTACGGGGGAAGGTACGTTCCGTGGTTTCAAGACATGAGATTGCTGTACAGAGAACTGGCAGTGGACCCCCAACTCCTCCCCCACAACTAACAACAGGGGAGGAACAAGTCTTGGCAATAATGCATCTTGAGGGCCTCACAGGAGTAGCAGGAGGACTGGACTCTGGTAAGTAAAATCTTTACTGTCATATCCCCCACCCTGCCTTCATGCTCTCACAAACTCCTACCCCTACCCTCACCCCATCACTCCATCACCTCAAATATACTCCACTATCACAACTCACCCATCCCAATACCAAGCCCTGCATGCCACACCAATCCATGGACCCCCCATCACAGACCTGCATGGACACCCATCATCCCAGCATGCCCAATAGAGAGACTCACCCAGCCCACGAAATCACAACTCACACAAGGCCAAGCCGACAGGGAAAGCATAATCATACAGGGAAACACACCCATTGCACAAGATGGCACACACAGATACATTAACAATTAATTTGCATCCCGACAGGACGTCACCGGAGAGGAGGTGCCAGCTACATCCAGCTCCCTCCCAGAAGAGGCCCACAGTGATGACAACAGCTCTGCACGCCTGGATCTGGATGACCAACCTGGCCCATCTGGACAGTCGGTTACCCTGCCACACTCCCAGACAACCACAGAGCCTCCCCCTCAGGAAACACCAGCACAGCACCCACCCAGCGGGCCCATACCTCTGTTCCCAGGACATGTCAATCAACAGTGTGTCCAGGACGATCAGGGACCTGGGGTCAGTGGGCACACGGTTCAGGGGACAGAGGCACAGGACAACAGGGAAGCTGGGAGGACTGCTGTACGACAGGGGGAGGACAGGACCAGGGAACTGACCCTCCATGAGCTACTGGGCAAGTTACAGGAGACCCAGCGGCTGCAGGAGGAACAGTACCTGGGGATCAGGGAGGACCTAACTAAAATATACACCATCCTGGTCACCGTTGCAGGGGTGCTGGCTGACATGGGCAAGACCATGAGGGAGGCAGTGGCACAACAAAGGCCCCCTGACAATAGCCAAACCGAGGAACAGCCTTCCACCTCTGCCGGCGCTAGTGGACAGGAGGCACTGCCACAGGACCAACACACCAACAGCACCCCACCCCCTGCAGAAGGAAAACCACCCCGCAAACAGTCCCTGCGATCCAGGCAGAAGACAGAGAACATTGCCTTGACCCCCGCCAGGAAATAAGACTCTCCTGATTGTCACCCTTCTATCCCATTATGTCACCCTGTCCACCTTGAACTGCCATTGCTCCCCTTCCTATGCCCCACTGAACAATGTACCTGTGATACCAATAGACTGGATTCTACCCTGGACATTCCTCCACCATCACCCCAGCCCTTTGCACTTACTCCCATACTAATTTGCACAAAAAATAAACACCCTTGAAACAGAAACCATACAGGAGTCAGTGTAATGATTAGAAAGATGTATTATGACAACATTAGCATTGCAACGTCTATGTTCAGTGAAATATACCATAGGGTGACCATTGGTGGGCAGCAGTACATATAGCAGTAGCCAGAATGGGGTACACAGATCTGAAAATAGAGAATCCAAAGGGAACAGTCACTGTCCATAGACAGAGGGTAAGAGGCTGCCACGTAAAATGTCCAAAAGTTTACTGTAATGTAAATTTGAGTTACAGTCTCTTACCTGTGTGTCACTGGGAGTACTGCAGTATAATGTTTGTTCTGTTGTCCACATCTTCTTCATCTGCCTCCTTTTCCTCACTGTCCACAGGCTCCATCGCTGACACAAGACCATCTCCAGGCTCATCCTCCTGCAGAAAAGGCACCCGGCATCTCAAGGCCAGGTTGTGCAACATACAGCATGCCACGATGATCTGGCACACCTTCTTGGGTGAGTAGTACAGGGATCCACCAGTCGGATGGAGGCACCGGAACATGGCCTTCAGGAGGCCGAAGGTTCTCTCCATTATCCTCCTCGTACGCCCATGTGCCTCATTGTAACGTTCCTCTGCCCTTGTCCTGGGATTCCTCACTGGGGTCAGTAGCCATGTGAGGTTGGGGTAACTAGAGTCATCTGCAAATATCGAGGGACAACTGTTAGACATACACTACCCCTTAGGGACAACCCCATACTCAGACCCCAGCTTATACTGTGTGGGAACCTTTGGCTCACCTATTAGCCACACCCGGTGCCTCTGGAGTTGCCCCATCACATAAGGGATGCTGCTATTCCTCAAGATATAGGCGTCATGCACTGAGCAAAGATATTTGGTATTCACATGGGAGATGTACTGGTACGCCAAACACACCATTTGCACATTCATTGAGTGATAGCTTTTTCTATTCCTGTAGACCGGTTCATTTCTGCGGTGGGGGACAAATGCCACATGTGTACCATCAATGGCACCTATGATGTTGGGGATATGTCCCAGGGCATAGAAGTCAGCTTTCACTGTGGCCAAATCATCCACCTGGGGAAAAACTATGTAGCTGCGCATGTGCTTCAGAAGGGCAGACAACACTCTGGTCAACACGTTGGAGAACATTATCTGAGACATCCCTGATGCCATGGCCTCTGTAGTTTGAAAGGTAACCACTTGCCAAGAAATGGAGCACTGACAGAACCTGAAGTAGAGGGGGTATTCCTGTGGGCTGACGGATAGCTGACATCATGTCTGGCTCCAATTGTGCACACAGTTCATAGATTGTGGCATGATCAAGTCTGTATGTGATGATAATGTGTCTTCCCTCCATTGTCGACAGATCCACCAGGGGTCTGTACACCGGAGGATGCCGCCATCTCATCATCTGGCTCAGCGGTTGTAGCCTATGGATGAGAACGGTGAGCAGAAGGTCATTTTCCATATAGATGGCAAAACTGTTTTTGAATTAATGTCACAGAAGCAGTGTATGAATTTGAGAGTCAGTAGATGTGCCAATATGTTCTGGGACGCAGCTAGGTGCCATGCCATGTGCCCCCCTGAAATGGCGGCTGCTGACTTGTGAGGAGGGACAAGGGGAAATGAGGCAACTGCGCAGGCATTGTGCTGCGTCGCGGTAGGCGGTCGATGACCGCTGCACAACTCCGCATTGGTTATCATTGGATCCTATGGGTCACAGGAGCCAATGGTGATGTATGCTGGCGGTAACGGTACTGCCATTTTCTAGCTATTCACTCACTTGCTACCTGACCATCAACAGGAGAGGACCTACACTGCAAGTGCTGCTGTGACCTGAGTCTGGAAGCGACAATGGCTAGAGTGTCTGAGGAAAGGGCATCTTCCTTCACTGCGGAGGAGTTGGAGAAACTGGTGCATGGGGTCCTCCCTGGTACACATTACTCTACGGTCCTCCAGACAAACAGGTGAGTACACTGCGAGCATGATGCGTGGGCAATGCCTGTTTGGAGTGGTATGGATGTAAGCCACATGTTGGGGCGTCCTGGCCTGAGTGCTGCATGACGGGTGGTCAGTGTATGTGCGTCAGGGCATGGGTGGGAACTGGTGGGCAATGAGTAATTAATCACATTTTCCGCTGTCTTTTCCCTCTAGGTCAGCGCCTACCAGAAAAAGGGTATTTGGCGTGCCATCGACAAGGAGGTGCGGACCGTGGGGGTCTATCACAGGCGGAGCACCCACTGCCACAAGAGATGGGAGGACCTGTGCGGCTGGACAAAGAAAACAGCGGAGGCCCAGCTGGAGGTGACCTCCCAATGTGGAAGGGGTGCCCATCTCACCATGACCCCCCTGATGTTCTGCATCCTGGCGGTGGCCTATCTGGAGTTGAAAGGGTGCTTGAGGGCATCACAGGGCATGAAAGCTGCTTTGCGTGCTTTAGGAGCTAGCATGGTGGGGGATGGGGGCAGTGTGTGCCCCTATGCCAGGGCGATCATGGCAGGGTAGGTCCCTTGTGTGCAGGCTCTTACGCACTCCTACCCAAATGATACAAGTGGGCAACTACTATTGGGCAGGGTCCTGTGGGTGTCAGGTGTGCAGATGCTGGCGTTAGGCATCATACCCCATGGGCTGGTGACTCCCTTAGTGAGTGGTTGGGCATGGCCTAGTGCATAGGGCGGCTCCCTGTGTGTTGTATCCGCCAACGGTAGTGGTGTTGCTGGCATTGACCAAGTGTATCCTCCGTCTCTCCCCCCCTTTTTGTTTTGTCACCCTGTCCTTGTGTTCATTAGCATCATCTGGCAGAGGAGCAGAGGCACCGGTGATGGAGGGAGCTGCATCCCACAAGGGCCTGGAGGCCGAATCCACCGAGGTTGAAGGCACCAGTGGGACGGAGGGTGAGGGGAGCTCCACGATGGCAACAAGAGGGGAGACCAGTGACAGCGATTCCTCCTCCGATGGAAGCTCCCTGGCGGTGGCGGACACCTCTGTGCCCACACCAACAACAGGTATAGCCGGCACCGCCCCTACCAGCACTGCCCTCTTTCACCGACGTTGGGTGTCATGGCGGAAGGCCGTCTTGCACTGCCATGTGATCCCTCATTGAATAAAATGGGGCTCTACGGAGTACAGGGGCCAATGGGGATCAGTGACGGTGTACACCACTGTGGACGTGACTGCCATTTTCTATCTGATTCCTCACTTGTTTCCTGACCTTTAACAGGAGAACACCTACACTGCGTGTGCTGCTGTGACATGTGTCTGGAACCCACCATGGCCCGTGTGACTGGGGAAAGGGCCCCTGCCTTCACTTCGGAGGAGTTGGACCGACTGGTGGATGGGATCATACCCCAGTATGGACTGCTGTATGGGCCTCCAGACCAACAGGTGAGTACACATTGGGCACGATGCACGTGGGAAAGACGCATGGGCATGTGTGTGCAAGCATCATGTCATCGGGGAGAGGGGAATGTCTTGTGATGATGTACATGGGGTGCGCCGGGCAATGTGTGTGGCAATGGTGATGTAAACAGGTATTGTGGGCCATTTGTGTGACAGGCTGGACTGTTTGTTTAATAGTGTTCTCCTGTCTGTATTGCCTCTGTAGGTCAGTGCCCATCAAAAGCAGGGATTAGGGCGTGTGGACCCTGCGGGTCTACGGCAGGCAGAGCACCCACTGTCGGAAATGGTGGGAGGACCTGAGACGCTGCGCACAGAAGACCGTGGAATCCCAGCTGGGGATGGCCTCCCAATGATTAAGGGATGCCCGTCGTAACCTCACCCCACTGATGTCCCGCTTACTGGCAGTGGCCTACCCTGAGCACAATGGGCGTTTGAGGGAATCACAATAGCCACAAGGGGGTGAGTACAGTGGGTATTATTACAAATATTGGCAGGTGGAGTTAGTTGGTGCCCCGAAGACCAGGCCAGACATAGCAACGTGGGTCAACTCTAGGGTAATGGGTGTGTATCACATACAGGTAACCTAGCTTGTTAGCAGTCCATGTCAGGCAGGGCATCGTGGGTCGCAAGAAGGGTGCAGTTGGCAGTGTGTGACCCTCATCTTGCCTTAGCATCTAGCCATATTACTGGCAGTGCAATGCATAGTGCTGAAGGCTGTTCCCTGTGTGTGATGGTGCTGTGTTTGCCAACAGTGGTGTTGGTGCAGTCATTGGCCCAGTGTTTCCTTTGTCTCTCTCCTCCCCTTTTTTGTTCTGTCAGTCTGTACTTGTGTGCATTAGCATCATCAGGCAGTGGAGCAGGGGCACCGGCAACAGAGGGAGCTGCATCCCACAGGACCCAGGAGGCAGAGTCCGCCAATGCCGAGGGAACCAGTGGGAAGGACGGCGAGACAGGAGGTGACAACACAGACTCAGATACCTCCTCCCTGGTGGTGGCAGACATCTCTATGACCACCCAAGCTGCAGGTACAGCTGCCATCCCCGTACCAGCACCACCCTTCCAGTAGCCCCTCAGCGAGTTGCCCGTGCCCACTTAACCAGGAGGGGGCATCTCCTTTGCCCCAGGCACCTTAGGCCCTGCCCCAGTGAGCCCTGCTGCCCTGAGTGAGGAGGCTATTGAGCTCCTGAGATTCATCTCTGTAGGGCAATCAACCATTGTGAATGCCATCCACGGGCTGGCATCCCAGATGCAGTAATGCAATGCATTCCTGAAGGGCATTCACAGTGGATTGGGGGCCCAACAGAGATCGATTCAGGCTCTGGCCTCCTCTCTGATGGCAGCCATTGTCCCTGTTTCTACCGTTCCCCCCTCCAAGTACCACTTCCCAGACCCATTCTCCTCAACCCCAACCCATCCCAGGTACACATACTGATGACCATGCACACAAGACAACACACAAGAGTGGCACAGGCCAACACAAGCACTACACTTCATCCCACAAGCACTCACGCAAACAACAGACAGTTGCAGACACAACAACATCCACTGCCTCCACTGTCTCCCCCTCCTCCTCCACCTTCCTCCCAATCACGTCCACACTCACACCTGCATGCACTACTTCAACATCCACCACCAGTATCACCACACCAAGAAGCACACACACCTCACTAGCGGACACCTCCACAACATCCTTGCACGCATCCCCTGTGTCCTCTCTCACCCTGTCTGTCCCCCCCTCCTAAAGGACACAAACGCAAGCACTCACACACCGAACTGCCATCCAACTCACATCAGCATAATGCCCATGCACCTGCACCCAAATCCAGCAGACATACACCTCATACAGCCACTCCCTCAACCTCCACTCTCATCACTCCTCCCACCCCACCGTCCCTAAGAAGCCTTTCCTTGCCCAACTTGACCTCTTGCCTCCCCCACCCGCCTGTCCAGCCCGTAAGAGCAGGGTCCCAATGACCCAGCCCAGCACCTCAGCCAAACAGTCCACAGGGACAGTGGTGGCACCACCTAGTCGTGGTGGGAAGGATACCACACCACCAGGCAAGAAGGGGAAGAAGCCTGCACCTCTAGACAAGAAGGGGAATGAGCCTGCACCTCCAGGCAAGAAGGGGAAGGAGCCTGCAACTGCTTCTTTGAAGCGGAAGATGCCCTCGACTCCGGCTAAGGACCACGTACAACCTGCCATGAAGGGGAAGAAGCCATCAACCCCTGCCAGGAAGAGTAAGGAATCCACATCCCATGTCATAAAGGGGACGAAGCCCTCTACTCTAGCGGAAGCTGTCAGGGTGACACCTCCAACACCATCAGCTGTTACAGGCCCCCACTGCCAGCTGAGGAAGGGCATCCATCACCACCTGCAGAGGCTGCCCAGGAGGCACCTTCATCTGCCACCACAATGTAGCCATCACCACCTGCAGAGGATACCCAGGAGGCACCTCCATCTGCCACCACACCGCAGCCATCACCACCTGCACAGGCTGCCCAGGAGGCACCTCCATCTGCCACCAACGTGCAGCCATCACCAGCAGCAGAAGCCAAGTAGGCCAGGCTCCAGGGGCTGCTGTACGAGGGCTCCCCTCCAGAACCAGTGGGCAAGTCACCAACTCCAGAGACTGTGTCCTTGCACTCCCGAGGACAGAGCAATGGGCATGGAGCCACCTCAAGAACCAGTGGGAAAGACACCCACCTGAGAGACTCTGGCCTTGCACTCTCCAGGACAGAGAACTGGGCATGGAACCCCCTTCAGAACCAGTGGGCAAGTCACCCACCTGAGAGACTGTGGCCTTGAACTCACCAGGAATGAGCAATGGGCATGGAGCCCCCTCCAGAACCAGTGGGCTTGTTCCCGACTTCGGCTGAGGTGCCCCTCCATCCCCCTGAGGTGCCTGCCCACTTGGAAACTGGTGCCCCTACAGAGTTCTATCCGGATGAAGTCAGGATTCGAGATGGGCCTGGGACTGTGCCCTGTGGCCATGTGGGCCCTGTGAACATTGGACTGGGCAATGTCCCTTTGTGTACATTTGTACATATCTGTTTTACAGACAATTCAATTATTGATTAGCTGTTGACATTAATACATTCACCATCGTGCATTCCTGTTGTCCTTGCATTATTCTGCCGTGTATCAGGTGGAAATTGTTTTTGTGTCCAGCTGGTTGTGTGTATGGTGTGTGTTGTATGTGTGTGTGTGTGTGTGTGTGTGTATGTATCACTCTCGTTTTCTTCCATCCCTCACTTGTGTGCCAGGCGGCTGTACTCACCGTCGTCGTCTTCATTGGCGTTGGTGTTCCAGGTGGAGCATAATGTAGAACATCATCGGAATGACTTGCAGTTCGGGTTCCATGACGGCGTTGTTCTTCCCTGTGTCTCCGATGATGAGTCTTTTCTCTTCAGTGATGTGTTTCTGCCAGGCTTTTGATGGCGATGATACCGCCTCGGAAAACGTGGCTGTGTGCTGTGTCATAATATGGTGGGTGGTACTTCGTCTCCCACCTGGCTGTTGATAGCGACCGCCAGAATGCGTGGTGGTTCTGCCCTGGCGGATGGAGTGGTACATTGGCTGTCTATGGGAGTTATCACCGCCATGGTCATAATTTGGCGGTAATTACCGCCAGCCTGTTGGCGGTATTACTGTAACTTTTTAACTCACCACCAGGGTCATAATGAGGGCCTGTGTCTCTTTGTATTTTTTAGCTATTTTTTTTTAACATGTTTTTAATTCAGATTTTTTGCTATTTGTTTAATGATTTCAGCTTGTTTTAGTCCAGAGCATTTTAGCTTGGATTCATTCGCCTTACGTGGCGTCAGTCTAAGTCATCATACGTGTTCCGGCAATGGGGAGGGTGCAGTGAATCATGTTTTGTTTTAATGGGAAGGAGGAGTTAGCTTGGCATTCTGGCTTGCAGACTTGTGCCCCCGTCACCCAGTGACTTTTACCCTACTTAGTTTGCTCTGTTTTAGCGCGATTTTTTTATTATATCTTTCCAAGATGGCTGCATTGTTTTTAGTTAGGAAGATGTTTTATTTTCATGTTATCATTGCCACTGTGCTAAGGCATCAATATCAGGGCCAAAGATAAACAAACTGTAGGTATTCATATTAGGTACTTTCCCACTTTGTGCTTTCGAGGTAATTGTTTATGTAATTGCTGACCCAAGTATGTCTTGGTTATCTATTGTTTGGGAACAGACCTACGTTAGGGTCCGATCAGATCTGTATAAATATACCTTACACAGACAGATAGTTAAAGGGATTCCTTCCAGATGCCGTCGACGCTATTGATGCTGCATGTCGCCTTGATGCTGACCCAGTCTTCGTGTCCCCATGGAGTCTGATCTAGAGACTTCATTCCAAGGTAACGAGTGTTGGGGGGCTCTTCTCAGGGACATGACATTGGCAGATTAGGTTTAACATACCTTGCTCTCTTCTAGGTTAAAGATTAGGTTCTTCATGTTAGGGTATTTGGACAGATTTCATATCTCATGTCATTTTATGTTATTGCAAGATGGTGGAGGTCTTTGTATTAATGAATGCCGTGTTCACATTTCTGTTTCTTGCACTGTTCATTATCCTAATCATTGCAGCCCATGCAATGTATTGTAGATTGTAGTAATGTCAATAGAAGCCTATTAAGACTTTACTGCATCTCTTTCATTGCCTGTGCGTTTGACTGAGACATGTTGTTCCTGTGAGAAAGGGGTAATCTCCGTTTAACCACGACATTCCCTGAGATGTCGCACTCTTGAGTCCATGCTTAAAGGTTGCCACAAATCACCTTTTACTGTTTGGGTTTTTGGTGAGGTGCTGCTTGTGAGCCGGGAGGGTTGGGACGACAGTTGCGACTTATTGTAGGATTGGCCTAGTCGCTTACAAACATAAGGACTGTCCTCCTTAAACCAGAAGTCTTGCCTAGAACAAGAGTCAAACTACGACAGTACACAAATTTTAATAATGAAGCACAATTCAGTGAAGTTGAACAGGTCCTTTATTGGAGAGCTTCTCACCCATGTATCCAGCTTCCCAGCATCCATCAACTGTCCCGAAGTCCCAACAGAACTTCCGAAATCTGGAACATGCCTTCATTCTACATTCTCCCTTCCCTGCCATTAGAGCACTAAACTACTCTAAACTAAGCATGATAATATTTACAAGATACCACACATCTTCCTCTTTTATAAACAGATACAACAATCAAGAGATAAGGGGCCAAATGTAGGAAGAGACCGATTTGCAAATTGCGAGTCCCTGCGACTCGCAATTTGCAAGTCGCAAATTGCTATGCAGTACGGTGTCTCAGACACCGTCTGCAACTCGCAATGGGGTCGTAATGACCCACCTCATGAATATTCATGAGGTGGGTCGCAAATTGCGGCCCCATTGCGAGTATAGGCACTCGCTAACATGGAGGCCTGCTGACGTCAGCAGGCCTCCATGTTAGCGACCTGCCTTTTCAATAAAGCATTTTTTTTTTTTTTAAATGTAGCCCGTTTTCCCTAAGGGAAAACGAGCTGCATTTCAAAAAAATCCGAAACCTTTTGTTTCGTTTTTTTCAGGGCAGGGAGTGATCCCTTGGACCACTCCCTGCCCTGAAAAAATGTTTTGGGGTCCAGTCTCAAACTGCAAATGGAGTTGCATACCACTGCGACTCGCAAATAGGAAGGGAACACCCCTTCCTATTTGCGATTCGGAAATGCATTTTGCGAGTCAGTAACGACTCGCAAAATGCATTTCTGCATAGGAAACACGCATTTGCGAGTCGCAAACGGCAGATTTTGCCGTTTGCGACTCGCAAAGTGTTTCCTACATCTGGCCCAAGATGTGGATGCAGTAAGAACATAACTAAAAAAAATGAAATAATAAGCTAGAAAACAGTTTAAACTTATTCACTTGTTTTGAACCTCACAACTCTATTAAGATTCCAGATCCTCCCATCTTCCACCTTTATGGCATTGCGGAAAAGTTTACTAACTCTTTGTGGACCCATGAACTTAGACTAATTTTTAGATTACACAGGTTTTGTTAGCAATACTAAATCACCAATTGTTATACTCACATCCTTTGAACCCTTGCAGGAATCATAATACCTTTTCCTTTTCTCAACACTTTTCTTCTCCTTCTCATTGCCAGCTCTCATTGACTTCCATGACACTCATTCACTTTTACCCCAGTGTACCCGTCCTGGAGACAGCACTGTGTTAGGTTTTCTCCCTCTGAACATTTCAAACAGAACTTCCCCTGCAGTTACATGTGGAGAAAACCTATATGTTTGTAAAATATTCTTCAATCCTTCCTCCCAACTTCTTTCCACACACATCTCTAACTGGATACATTCCTTATCTCCCTTGTTAAATCTCTCAGTCGTGCCATTCCCTTCAGGGTGGTACAATGAACTCCTCTTGTGAATGATTCTATGCTTGTGCAAGAAATTTTCCATTTCCGATTATACAAATTGGGGGCCATTGTCTGTCAAAACCATTTTAGGAAGACCATCCCGGTTAAACACCTCACTCAAAATTCAGTAATTTCCCTTGTTTCAATACTACTAACAATAACTATTTCTGCCCACCTAGAAAATCGGTCAATTACTGTTAATAAATCATTGGTACCTCCCTTAGAATGCGCCAGTCCCACTATGTCAACAGCAATCACATCCCATGGTCTAGAGGGAAAATCTCTGCAAACTATAGGTGGAGTTCTTACTTTCTGTATCTTGCCACTACAGCAACAATCTGTGCAATGTATAATCAGTTTCTCAATCATCAAATCCATACCTGTTACCAATAACTAATTCAAATCCTTGCCTTTGTCTTGCTCATTCCTTGATGTCCTTCAAGTCCCAAACTCATAATTATTCCCCTTAAAACTGCAGGCACAACAACTCTATATCCTAGTAAAAGAATTATACTATCATTGGACAATTCATCCCTGATCTTTCAATAACTCACTAGCTGTTGATCTTTTCTCATCTCATACTTTCACCCATCTTGCATAGCCTCACTCACACACTGTGGAACAGAATCATCCACAACAGCTCTAACCCATTCTTCTTGAGACACACATCCTTCAGTAACACTGCCTACTTTCAGCTCACCTTTGTCTAGGCTCACTTCCTCTATTACCATACTTAGTCTCGACAGACAATCAGCAACATTATTACGTGGTCCTGGAACATAGTGTATTCCAAAACAAGAATCCTGAAGTCCTACAATCTACTTGCAAATGCACATGGAAATCATGTCAAGCCCCTTCTGAGTGAGAACTTCCACCAAAGGATTATGAGCAGTATAAATGGTAGCCTCCCTACCCCACAGGAAGTTTTTAAGTTTCTTGATAGCCCAAAAAACACTCAAACTCCTCTTTCGATTGTAGAATACTTTTCCTCAGTTCCATGCAAAGATCTTGATATATATAAAGCAGGCCTAAGTTCAGATTTTCCTTCTTATCTCTGCAACAAAACAACACCCAATCCTTTACTGCTGGCATCGGTCTTCATAAGGCAATCTTTCTTCGATCAAAAAATGTCAGAGTTTCTACATTAGCTAGTTATTCCTTAATATTTGAAAATGTAATTTCACACTCCTTGTTCCACACAAACTCAACTTTTATTTTGAGCAACTATCTCATGCTCAGAATTTTTTAAGCTAAGTTGGGTAAGAATTTTGCATGATATTCAATAATTCTCAAGAATGAAAGTAAATCATGTTTTGACTCTGGAGTATGCTATTGTAATATCCCATCAACTAATTCTTCCTTTGGGAAAATTCCTTCAGCAGTTACTTTGTGACCTCAATCTCGTTCTACCCAAAAGAGCATTGTTCAGTTTGAGAGTCAACTCACTTTCCCTTAGTTTACCTAAAACCTTTCTGACCCTCTCATCATGTAATTATTTTGGTGTCACCATAAATTACAATGTCGTCCTGAAAGCATTTGACTCCTGACATGTTTCCGAAAAACCTATACATGAGGCGTTGGAAAAGAGCAGCTGCTGACACCAGGCCAAAAAGCATACGCACAAAACGGTAGGTTCCATAAGGCGTCACAAATGTAGTATAGTCCTTGGAATCAGGATGTAATCTGATTTGATGGTAAGCAGCAGTTAGTGTAAGGGGGTGAAATATTTTGCACCATGTAACAAGGAAATCATCTCAGATATATTGGGTAAAGGGAAATGGTAATTTATCACTCAATTGTTGAGAGTTTTTAGGTCAACATGCAATTGGATCTCGCCCGAATGCTTCAGTGCGACCACGGTTGGTGTCACCCACTCTGAGCTTTCTACAGCTTCAATACCCCAAGTTCACATAACCTCAGACACTAGAGCATCTCTCGCAGATAAGTAAACTAGGTGAACGTTCGCCACAACTGGTATTGCTCCATGCTTCAATTTAATTTGATGTACGAAACCTTTCAGACAGCCTATTTTTCCACTAAATACTTCAGGAAATTCTTTGCAAAATCGTGAAAAGTTATCTTGTTGTTGAAGTTTGAGTTTGTGCACACCATTCAATTGCAATTCCCTTTGGTACTCCTCTTTGAACATTAAAGAAGTAGATAAATTAGGATCTAGAATAACGCCTAGATCCTTTTGATGAGGCCAACTTATTACACTGTTTCCTTTCACAAGAACATAAACTTTTTTGATAGATAGTCTTGTTCTTGCAACTTAATGCTGACTCAAAGTAACCTTTAAGGTCTATTGTCTGTCCACCATAGGCTCCAGGTATTACATCAGCTTCTTTCAATTCAATGTTATGGCTAAGTTCTCTGTCATACAGTTTGTTAGAAATAAACGTAAGCCATGCCCCTGAATCAAACAACATTTCCACTCCCTAGTCACCCACCACAACCTGATCTTTTGGATACTTCTTAGATCCATGTTTGGAAACCACAGATTCAATGCAATCATCTACTGACTTACAAGTTCTTGACTGGAACCTATTGACAATCTGCAACATCTAACAAAATGTCCCTTTTTATTGCAGAATTGACATGTTACATTCAATGTAGGACAGTTTTGAATGACAAAAAAGGCCTTGCAATCCCACATCTGTAACACACACCATTCCCCACCCTAATAAGTTGGTTTTGTACTTTCATCTACCTTCACATTTACTTAACTGACAGTGGCATTTTTATTTTTCCCTATTTTTTCTATCTATGCTAGTGTGTGTTCTACTCTCTGTGCAATTGAAATCACTTCATTGAAGGTGAGTCATCTTTGGTCCACAGCTCATGCCTATTTTTGTCACTACGACACCTTAACATGAACTGATCCCTAATCTGCTCTTCCAAAGCAGTCCTGAAACTAACTTTCTCAAACATGTAACATATTCTTCCACACCCTCCTCAGGTTTTTGTTCCCTCATCCCAAAATGATATCATTCAAGTATAGTCATGACCTTTGGAAGATAGTGCAAATCCAATTTTTTTAAACACATCTCATATTCAATTAGATCAGCTCCGTCATCTCCCAGATCTGGAAGATTTTCAAAAATGTCCTGACCTTTACTCCCCAGACAATGTAACAATAGTGAAGTTTTTCTTTCACTAGAAAGGCTCATCCCACAAACTCCTGCGTAGTGCCAATTTATTTTTTTCCATTTTGCCCATCTAATAGGAGGATCACCAGGAGTGGTAAGAAAGAAAGGAGGAGGAGTTACATTTTGTATGGTTTGCTAAGATAATACTGTCAAAGAACACAATAGATTGCACTATTGGCAGAGCTGACTTGCATGTTCCTCACCGTAGGAACTAAATTAAGTAATGCTGGCATGACATAAAATGTTGGACTCAACAAGAAAAAATAGATGTGTTGCCATACGTGGAAATCTTGTCACAGTTTGGCACAATCCAAGACCCAGATTATTTTTAGCAAGTTATAACCTACAAACCACCACCACAGGAAAAGCAACCTTCTCTTAATGGTGCAGAGATTTGTGTAACCAAGATGACCTGCTAAAACCTACTGTTTTACCAAAGGGTGCTTTGGTACAGCAGACCACATTTTTCCATTGGTGAAGACTTAAAGATAAACACAGGTGTGTTTATTGCCGCAGAGTTGGTCCCCAAGATCAACGCAGACGTGCTTATCACCTTAGGAGATAATTATGACGATAAACACAGGCGTGCTCATTGCTACAGTGAAGTAAAGGGTGATTATGTAGCCAAAAATTGTCCTATTGTATTTGGTCTTGTATCGATGTGCCATTGGGCTTATGCCTAGAAGTGACATTGCAGTTGCTAGGCAAAAATCCTGTCGGTGAAGTTGCAGCATACTTGCCTTATGAAGATGCCTAGAAACAGTGACGTTACGGTTGCTGGGTAAAATCCTGTCAATGACGTTGCGGCACACAACGTTAAATTGGCATGGAGAGAGAAATGCTTCCTAAGAAAGAAGTTTCGAGGACAGCAATGAACCGCAGATGGTGAGATTCATAGAACGCCGTATCAAGAAGGCTATCCTCATGATCCCGCACAAGGTTGTACATGTACTTATAAATTATTTACTTGTATCGTCACTAATTTCAATGCTGCAACTGTAGAAATATTCACATAGATCACAATGTAGGGACTAAGTTCAGGATCATAGCAGGTCCTCAGCAGCTGTAGAATAACACAAGATGGCGATGTGGATATGCTCATCTGTAGTCTCCAGTCGTCGCCAGTGTAATAATGAAGCACGATTCAGTGAAGCTGAAAAGGTCCTTTATTGGAGAGGAGCATCTCACCCATGTATTCAGCTTCCCAGCATCCATCAACTGTCCCAAAGTCCCAACAGAACTTGCAGAAGCTGTAACTTCCCTTCATTCTACATTCCCCTTCCCTGCCATTAGAACACTAAGGGCCAGATGTAGGAAACACTTTGCGAGTCGCAAACGGCAAAATCTGCCGTTTGCGACTCGCAAATGCGTGTTTCCTATGCAGAAATGCATTTTGCGAGTCGTTACCGACTCGCAAAATGCATTTCCGAATCGCAAATAGGAAGGGGTGTTCCCTTCCTATTTGCGAGTCGCAGTGGTATGCAACTCCATTTGCGACCGCGTACGCGGTCGCAAATGGAGTCGCAGTTACCATCCACTTCAAGTGGATGGTAACCCACTCGCAAATTGGAAGGGGTCCCCATGGGACCCCTTCCAGTTTGAGACTGGACCCCAAAATATTTTTTCAGGGCAGGGAGTGGTCCAAGGAACCCCCCTCCCTGCCCCGAAAAAACCGAAACAAAAGGTTTCGGATTTTTTTGAAATGCAGCTCGTTTTCCCTTAGGGAAAACGGGCTACATTTAAAAAAAAAAAAAAAGCTTTATTGAAAAGGCAGGTCGCTAACATGGAGGCCTGCTGACGTCAGCAGGCCTCCATGTTAGCGAGTGCCTATACTCGCAATGGGGCCGCAATTTGCGACCCACCTCATGAATATTCATGAGGTGGGTCATTGCGACCCCATTGCGAGTTGCAGACGGTGTCTGAGACACCGTACTGCATAGCAATTTGCGACTTGCAAATTGCGAGTCGCAGGGACTCGCAATTTGCAAGTCGCAAATTGCTCTCTTCCTACATCTGGCCCAAAGCTACTCTAAACTAAGCATGATAATATTTGCAAGCTACCACACAAACCCAATCAGAAGAGCCTTTCACAGTCACATTACATAGGACACTGACGAAAGGCAGAAATGGTTAGGACAAGAAAATGTCAACTTTCTAAAAGTGGCATTTACAGAGTTGTGACATCAACTCCGCCTTAATCACTAAAAAGGATTTTAATTACAATTCATTTGAGCCTATGCATATCAGTGCCTGCTCCAAATCCTAAGGTAGCACATACTGAGTGTAATAAGGTAACTCAGTGTTAGCCAATGGGAGAGATAGGGCTTACAGGATTGGAAAATGACTTGAGGGGTTTTTCACTACCAGGACATATAAAACTTAAACTGACATGTCCTACTTTTTAAATACCATGCACCATGTCCTAATGGCTTTTCTAGCCTTCCTGCAGGGTGACGTATAAGTATAAAAATGAAAGATTTAGGCCTGATAAAAGGTTTATTTTGCCATGTCAAAATGACAGTTTAAATTGTACGACAGACTGCAGTGGCAGGTCTGAGACGTGCTCAAAAAGGCTATGTTATTAGTTGGCACAATGAGTGCTGCAGGCCCACTAGTAGCATTTAATTTACAGACCCTGGGTACATGTAATACCATTTGCTAGGGACTTACGAGTAAATTAAATGTGCTTGTTAAGTGTAGTCCAAAGTTAGCATGTTTTAGGGAGAGAGAATAAGCACCTTACCACAGGTTAGCAGGGAAAAAGTACACAAAGTCCTAATGGCAACAAAAACGAGTTGAGCAACAGAATGGGAAAATCTGGAGGTGCTCCTGCAAAAAAGGCCAGGTCAGACATGTATAGATCAGGGCCATCAAGATTTGTTGTTTTAAATTAACTCAATTAATCATTAACTTTTTGGGACTGCTTGGTCTGAAGAGAAATACATCATTATTTTATCAAGGGATATGAAGTGAATGAAAGTATGTTGTGGCACAGGTGGTAATCCTCCTAGTTAGGCCTTTATTACAAGTATCCCATAATCATTCATGTTATTCCACTGCTCCAGATTTACATTCAATAAAACCAGAGTATCCCCATGATCCCAAGGGAAAGTAATTGCCAGAAACTATGACTTTATTGAGAATAACATGTGGAAATCAGACTTGCAATGCTGTTTTCTGCATGCTTGTCCCAGGTATTCCACCAACAGACTTTGCTTGGTTGAGGCAATAAAATCACCAGGTGTATTACCACTTATCTGTGGTGTTCCAACTGAACGTATCATTCTGATAGGCCTGACATCTTCTGATAGCGGGCCAATCATAATTAATGGGCCTCTTATAATTTGTGGCTAAGTATGTAGAACCTGTTGTCCTAGAAGTACAGTTAAATTATGTTTTAGCAGAGTGCTGCTCAAAGAAAACAAAAGCAGAAACTAAGGTCCTGGTACATTTGAAGCTGGAGTGTGTTGGTGCAGCGGAGTTTTGGCGGCTACCTTCGACATCACAATGTTGAATTAAACGTGACTATATTTATATTATATTGTGTGAATTGATAACAGGCTAACAGTAAAATGGTGCATTGAAAATTCATATTAAGGTGCATTCACTCTAGGGTACTACTTTAAAGATTGTGATAAAGATATGCCAACTAAGAAATAATCATTTAACTTGATTTCATATATTTCCTAATGATGTTAACAAGTAGTTATCATTGAAATGATAATGAATTTTTTGACGGATGTGAATGAAATAATTAATGCTAATGTTGAAAATGTAGTTCCCTGTAGGAAACTGGCTCTGTATATACTATATCAAATTGAGATATAGGTGGTCATTCTGACCCTGGCGGTCTTTGACCGCCAGGGCGGAGGACCGCGGGAGCACCGCCGACAGGCCGGCGGTACTCCAATGGGGATTCCGACCGCGGCGGTAAAGCCGCGGTCGGACCGGCACCACTGGCGGGGTCCCGCCAGTGTACCGCGGCCCCATTGAATCCTCCGCGGCGGCGCAGCTTGCTGCACCGCCGCGGGGATTCCGACCCCCCCTACCGCCATCCAGATCCCGGCGGTCGGACCGCCGAGATCCGGATGGCGGTAGGGGGGGTCGCGGGGCCCCTGGGGGCCCCTGCAGTGCCCATGCCACTGGCATGGGCATTGCAGGGGCCCCCGTAAGAGGGCCCCTACATGTATTTCACTGTCTGCTGCGCAGACAGTGAAATACGCGACGGGTGCAACTGCACCCGTCGCACAGCTTCCACTCCGCCGGCTCGATTCCGAGCCGGCTTCATCGTGGAAGCCTCTTTCCCGCTGGGCTGGCTGGCGGTCTGAAGGCGACCGCCCGCCAGCCCAGCGGGAAAGTCAGAATTACCGCCGCGGTCTTTCGACCGCGGAACGGTAACCTGACGGCGGGACTTTGGCGGGCGGCCTCCGCCGCCCGCCAAGGTCAGAATGAGGGCCATAGTGTGCACAGAGTCCAGGGGTTCCCTAGAGGCTTAACAGAGGCTAAAGTAAATAATACTAATGCTCTCTTTTGTGGTGTGTGGTCGAGCAGTTAGGCTTTTCAGAGGGTAGTGAAAAGCATTTGTTGTACACACACAGACAATAGAAGAAGCACATACTTATTTACTTAACTCCAGACCAATGGTTTATATATCTTAATTTATTTTTACGCTCACAAGATTCAAGTTGCAGGTAAGTACTTCAATAGATTTGTATTTTACACATATATCAACAGTAGTAGTAAACACTTTATTAGGTTGTATTCAGCAACCATAAAAGTACATTAAAGCACATAAAACAATTTCAAAGTTAGCATAGAATGGGTTAATGAGTAAAACCATAAATACCCTACATCAATAAATAGCAATTTGATTGATACCAATGAGCAGCCTAAATACAAAGAAAATTTCAATAAAAAAAAAGCTTTGTTCATCGCTCAGTGTAAACACGGTTATAAAGTGCATTTGTTGTAAAAATCGTATGAAGAATAAAAAGGAAAAAGAAAACTTAATCTGTTAAAAGTATGCAAAGCAGCTACAAATTCTGCAACCAGTAGGCCGTTGCAGAATTTATAAGTACAGTACATATACAATTATCTAAAAACACTTTCTGGCTTTCAGTACCAAGCATAGATAGTTTGAAAGACCATAACAAGTTTCAATTGTTTGTAGAGTTTGAAGATACAAGTAAGCTGGGCAGCCCTGTCGTATGTGCAAATATCTTAAAAATTGTGTTACTAATTGCTTCCTCTGTCTAACATACAATTTACAAAATAAAACTATGTGCAATGTACTTTGTGTTGAGATTGAATCACAAGGACAGTTCAAAAGGTGGCACTCCAATCATTCATTTTAGGGAAACTAACCAAGCAATGAAATGTATCAAGTCTTAAACGGGTGAGGACAAACCGATGCCTAGGTTTTATAACATGCATTAGGTAAGGTTCCATGCCATCCACAGTCTGCATCAGTTGGTTCCTAAGGACACTGGGTTTTTGTGTTTCTGTACATCACCTGAGATCTGCCAGATAAGTGAGACACTCCATTCACAGATCTTTCCTACTTAGTGTTTCCATTATTTCTGGAGTCTCATAATAATCCAGGTGGGCCAGTTCCTTAGAAAAGTTCTTAATGTACATCAGTCAGAGGATTCTCAAAGAACAGCTTAGGTTTAAACAATCTATTAATATGGCTCGATTAAGGCAGGCATGCTCCGACAACCAGACTTTGTGACATAACAATACTGGTTGTACCCTTATTAAATCTGTAATGTAAGCAGCCCCCAGTTCTGAATGGCACACGAATGATGAAGGGTTTTTTGGGACAGCTAGGAATGAGTTTAGGAAATAATTTTCTGCTATTTGCAGCGCATTACACTTTGTATGTCCCCATGTCCCGCCCCACACATGGCAGTAGGAATGCATTTGGCACTATACATTTTTTGCATGTCTTTTGGGGTAATCATACCTATTCGCTTAGCAAATTTTTCATGGCCATGTTGGTTTCAATAAGCTGTAATTTCCTAGTGCTAATGCACTGCGACCAGGTGCCTTCGTTGTCAAACAGGATTCCCAAGTACGAGAATGTTGCTGTAACGTTGATTTTCTCTCCGTTTATTGTAGTGGGACAGCTCGTAGCAGTCTTGGTGCCGCATTTCACTATGTATGATTTTGGAGCGGTTAACTCTAAGACCTAAATCTGACATAAAGTTAACAAAAGTTGTCAAAAGATGCTGTAGGGCTAATGGAGTTTGTGCCATAAGAACGGCATCGTCGGCATACAAAAGGGCTGGGATCGCCCGATGACCAATTTGGGGTAGGTCCTTACATTTGTTAACTAGCACTAACTCAAGGTTGTTTATATGTAAAGAAAATAGGAACAGTACTAGTACACCTTTATTTATACTAAACGATCGTGTGCACTCCCCTTGCACCCCAAACCTGACCTTTGCTCTGCTTCCAGAGTATAGCTCCCTTATAAATTGAAATAGTGTTACATCTACCCCCAGGTCTTTCAAGATAGACCATACTTTGCTTGTGGACAACACAATTAAAGGCCATGGACAGATCTACAAAGGCCATATAGATGTTTCCTCTCTTAATCTTGGTTATTTCCCAATTATGATGTTTAAGGCCCTGTTCCACCGTTCCTATCCTGGGGCGAAAGCCATATTGCGAATCTGACAGGATTTGTTTATTTCTGCCCACTCCTGTAGTCTGTTCAAAATAATCCATCCAGCTATTTTTGCTGAGGAATCAAGAAGCGAAATAGGCCTGTAGCAGGCAGGGTTATGGTGATTGCCTTTTTTATATGTTGGCACAATGATGAGTCCAGGTTGAAATGAAACCTAGAGACCAGCATGCTCTCAGGACCAGGGTCAATAAAGGGCCCCAGAGTGCAGTGTTGGACTTATATATATGTCCATTGAGACACCGTCCGGGTCTGGTGCTTTCCCACCCTTACTTCCATTAATAGCTCCTGTGATCTCTTCTATACTGAAAGGCGTTGTAATAGTGAGGAAGTTGTTTTTATAAGTGGCTATGTCCGAAGGTGGAGCACCTTGGTACTGGTCTATTTTGGAGCTATATTTTTCTGAAAAATTGACAATCCATTCCTCTTCCGTGATGGCAACCTCTATTCTGGGAGATTCCATTGCCCCCAGCACCGGAGAATTTACTACCTTCCAGAATGCTAATGTTGTCATTTTTAAGACTTACTTCCTACAGAGTATTCCAAGCCTCTTCTTTTATGCGTTCTTTCTGTTTTTTAACTGCGTTCTTATACTTCTGTCTAAGTACATCCTAGGGCCTTCTTAAGGTTTTTATGTGCCTAAGTGCACACAAAATCAAACAAACCATTTGATTTTTGGGATCCCAGCATTCCCCCACTAATGCTGAGACACTTTTTTATGTGCATGTAATTGCGGTACAGGCACTAACTAGTTCTTGTGGATGTACATCATCCTCAAGGCAGACCCCAAAGGCTTCAGCGTGATCACTAATTAACTACTTCACAAAGCCTTGAGGTTTGATCTGAGACCAGAATAAGGAATACCCATTTCTTGATGCCAGTTCTATGTTGCTAAGCAATTCTGGGGTTTCCTTATGCAGCCGTTAATCAAGGGACAGGGTAAGCTGTATACTTTGAGGGTAATGATCACTAAGTGCTATATCGTATGTCTGTTGGTTGCGCAGACTATGGGAGAAATAGTTGGAGATTGGTATAAAATCAATTATACAGTAGTGCATGCACCTCTGCCATTGTAGGTATGTTTAAATTGCAGTTTGCTGACATAGATTTCATTTGAAAGACAGGTCAAACCTATACATAGTATCGTTCAGGATATTCCCATAATGATCATGTATAAAATGAGCTTGAGCCCCATTACCCCTTTCGATTAGGCCACAGACTTTTTCCGAAGGTTCTGTACATAAGTGTATATTAAAATCACTGCACCATAAAATGAAAGTCTCTCTCCTGGAGTTGTCACACACTATTCCTAGGTCGTTTTGCATTCGCCTAATTATACTTGAGGCGCTGCACGAGGGGGCAAGTTTATGATCCTTAACTGGATTGAACTTTGTATGTTGCATATAATCATTTGGTAACACAGGTTAGAAATTGGCATAATCACCTCTATCAGTTTGAGTTTGTTTGAGATGTATATGCAAAGCCCCCCTTTTTGCCTCCTGTGTCTAGAGGAGATGGCAGGAATATGGTATGTCCTGTATCCATTTATGTTTACGGGGTTCGTAAGCCAGGTTTCCTGGAAGCACAGGCAGCAAGTAAAGTCCGCCCATTCTGTGTTATTGATCTTGTTGCAAAGTCCTGCCACATTCCAAAGCAAGAATTCTGAGTCTGATCTTGCAGCCACTGCCCCATGTGTATCAGTAGTAGCCATTTTTGCCTTGGTGAGCACAGGGAGGGATGTGTGCTAGAAGAATGATCGACTTCTCCCTTTTCTTGCTCTCTGAGTCTAATGTTATGCTGATCATACATGGTTTCCACAGATACAGCCCCTCTACTGGCCCAAGGGAAATCGGTGCTCAGACTCATTATACAGATCGTACATGGTTTCCACATATGTAACCCCTCTACTGACCCCAGGGAAATCACTACTCAGTCAGTTCAGTTCTTCCAGGGATGAGAGGACTTGAAATCTATTATGAATAGGTATGACATTATTGCACTCACTTGTTTCTCCTGGTGATGGCAACCGCGTTCAGGGTTGATTTTGCCCTCTATTTTCTTCGTAGAAGTAACCTAATGATAACAATGAAATATCATGGGAAAGTACTTGCTGAGTGCTTAATCTTTTTAGGATTCTTTCTACCTGTCTTGGGGATTTAAAGGAGAGTACCACACATTCTCCCATTAGTGATTTCCGACTACTACCTACCCATTTGACTCTCCTCATCATCTTTATGTCTTCAAAGAGGGGACCGACCATGCCAGGGTCCATTCGGGATCCTATCCAGTTTAGAGATCTATTCCTCAATGCGGTCCAGGATTCCCAGTTGTAACTGTGTATAGTGGGGATGTTGGCCAAGATAACTACATAAGGAGTCACAGCGGGAGGAGGTGTAAGATGTCACTTGGGAGGATTGGTGTATCAGAGAGTGATTGAAGCATGTTTTCCCTCCCAGGGTTACTCAGGCTTTTATGTGCTGCCATAGGCTGAAGTGCCCTGTGTGTACGTTCCTTATTTATGTGCTTCTCAGTACAGGGTTGCTTTGTATCAACAGTACTTTGTTTAAAATGATAAGTTATATAGTTTTTAAAACATTGGCAATAATCTGTTTTAAAACTTGACACAGTGCAATTTTTAGAAACAGTTCCTTGGGGGAAGAAAAGTTACATCAATTTGCTGGTAAGTACAACACTTACAGTTCCAGTCTCCGGGGGTTAGGAAGTCCACAGGTCAGATTTCAAGTTAACCCCATACACCCACCCCCAGCAACACGGGGCCGGCCGGGTGCAGAGGTCAAAGTGTGGGCAAAATTAACACAGGCTCCTATGGAGACTGGGGCACTCGGTTTCAGATCTGCAGGCAGGTAAGTACCCGTGACTTCGGAGAGCATACCTGGGGCATTTAGAGGAGCACTAGGGGGACCACAGTTAGGCACCAAACATACACCCTCAGCGGTGCTGGGGAGGCCAAGTGCAGAGAGCAAACAAGATGTCGGGTCTCCAATGATTCTCTATGAGGGGCCCCGGGGGTCACTCAGAGGCTGCAGTCGAGGTCCAGCGGGGGCATCTCAGGCAAACCACAGGCTGGACAGGGAGGAGGCCCGCCTGCTTAAAGTTGTTGCACTGGTGGTGGGGTTCTCCAAGGCCTGGGGGCTGCGGGTGCAGTGGGTCTTTAGGCGTCGGATATCTTCGTCCGGAGCTTTTGCTGTCAGGGGGTCCTCGGGATTACCTCTGCAGACGTCATCGTGGTGGGGTGCAAAGGTTGACCCAGGGTGGGCACTTGCTCGAAATCACCTGGGGATCCTCTCTAGCTGGTTGGGACCCTGGACACAGGCCATGGGCGTCAGGTGCAGAGTGGTTAGGACTCTCGCTTTGGGCGTAAGGTTAGAGTCCTCAGCTGTTGTTTTCTTCTTGGACAGGGCTGCTGTCCACAGGAGTTCTTGGTCCTTTCGGGTGCAGGGCAGTCCTCTTGAGGTTGGCAGAGGTCGCTGGTCTTGCTGGATGCGTTGCTGTTCTTTTGCAGGTTCTTTGAAGCAGGAGACAGGCCGGTGGGGCTGGGGCCAAAGAAGTTGTCATCTTCCTTCTTCTCTGCTGGGGGTTACAGCTAAGCAATCCTTCTCTTCTTGTCGGGTCGCAGGGGGATCTGGTGAGCTGGGTTCATGGAAGCCCTTAAATACAAGATTTAGAGGCGTTACAGGGGTCAGAGGGCAGTAGCCAATGGCTACTGTCCCTTAGGGTGGCTACACCCTTCTTGTGTCCACTCCCTTTGGGTAGGGGGGGCACATTCCTAACCCTATTGGTCCCTGTCCTTCAAACCAAGATGAGGATTCTGCAGGGAGGGGGTGGTCCTAGATGAAGTGGTCACTGAATTTGCTGCCAAAAGTGAGGCTTTGCCCAGGGGGTGGGCATCTCCACTGTAACATGAGGCCTGAGCATTTGAGGCTCATCACCAGGTGCTACAGTTCCTGCAAGGGGGGGGGAGGGGAAGCATCTCCGCCTAGAGCAGGCTTTGTTTCTGGCCTCAGCGAACACAAAGGCCCTCATCCCATGGGGTCAGAAACCTGTCTGCTAGTGGCAAGATGGCACAGACCAGTCAGTCCTACACTAGAGTATTGGGTAAAATACCAGGGACATCTCTAAGATGCCCTGTGTGTGCTTTTTAGAATAAATCTAACACTAGCATCAGTGTGGGTTTATTGTGCTGGGAAGTTTGATGCCAAACTTCCCAGTATTCAGTGAACCATTATGGAACTGTGGAGTTCGTAATGACGAACTCCCAGATCATATACTTAATATGGCCACACTGCACTTACAATATCTAAGAATGAACTTAGACACTGTAGGGACATATTGCTCATGCAGCTATGCCCTCACCTGTGGTACAGTGAACCCTCCCTTAGGGCTGCAAGGCCTGCTAGAGGGATGACTTCCCTATGCCATAGGCAGTGTTTTGTGGGAATGGTACCCTGAGAGGGATGCCATGTCGACTTTGCCCTTTTCTTCTCACCAATACACACAATCTGCAATGGTAATGTGCATGGGTTTGGCAAGGGGTCCCTTAAGGTGGCACAACACATGCTGCAGCCTTAGGGACCCTCCCTCGACACAGGGCCCTTGGTACCACTGGTGCCTTTTATAAAGGACTTATCTGTGTACCAGAGGTGTGCCAATTGTGGAGACAATTATACATTTTTAGGGAAAGAAGACTGGCGCTGGGGCCTGGTTAGCAGGATCCCAGCACACTCTCAGTCAAGTCAGCATTAATATCAGGCAAAAAGTGTGGGGGGGTAACTGCAACAAGGGCCAGTTTCCTACATTCCCCATCATTTTTACTGACATGTATTAAAAAGGTATGTTACTTTTGCATTCACTGTTACATTAAATTAGACAAGATTTATTAATGACGATTTTATATTTGAAAGGTTTATATGTGTGTTTTTAACATGGATAAAGTGTGCTATTTGAATTCTGCTTTAGTTAGTCATGTTATGGCCTGCTAGGCCCCAGTCTCATGAAACGTGAGAAAGTTGTCTTCTCTTTTCGGCAATGTGTCATTTTGTTTGGATTTCATTCACAAGATATGTTAGCTCAGAAATAGATGGCCTATTGTTTTACTCATTGAGAGCCTGAGAAAGTAACCTTGAAGATAGTACACAGACAGAGAACATAAAGATCGGATTGAATCATAAATTGTTTCAAAGTCGTACAGGAGAGCAAATGATGGTCTTGGGAACTTGTCTGGATGTTGCAGATGTCTGCCGTATTATGTTGCTTAATTGGACAATTGGAATCTTTTGATCCATATAAAATTACCAATGGACAAACCATCATTCATTTTAACTTACTGTTTCCAGTTAGTCGTAGTAGGGGGAGACACCGTGAATTTTGAGAGGTACAAACCTCTTTGCCCTTTTCCCGCATTTTTCCAAATGCTTTCTGAGGAGACTTAGGGCCTAATTTACATCTTGGTGGTGATGGTCCTGCTGCTGGTTTCCCTGCGAAAACCCATCCACCACCTGGTCGTTCCGCCGCGCCTGATTTAGATGTTGGCAGCACTATAGGCAATGGAGCACCTGAGTTCGCCAACTCCGCCAGGAATCTCCAGCCACCTCAATGGTAGCATTGGGAATAGGGGCTGACAGCCCTGATGGTGGGACTCCAGCTTCTTTTAACTGCTACTCAGATTTGGATGTGCCTTACCACCAAGCCAACTGTGGCAATCCGACCTCCTCACCAGAGTTGGCGGATTGGAGGGGGAAGAGGCACAAAACCTACCTTTTCCCACGTTTCTGCTTCTATTTTGGACTGGGCCCGACTAAACATCATCTGCCGTTGTTGCTGCTACTGGATCACAGAGGACACACAACCCCACCGTCATCGGACTCAAAGGTAGGGTTACTGTATGTACTGTGTACATTGTGTGGGCACTGCACATGTGCTCAGGAACTCTAAAGAAATACACATGCCACAGGTATTTGTTTTAAATACCTCTGATATAAGTATGCCGGGAACACATTTGTGTTGGAGATTGATGAGGACATACTGGTACAGGAGAAATATTGCATACATACACAATTATTATTGTGGTGATAGTAATCATTGCCAAATGAATGCTGGTATCACAATGACAATGGCATCATACTTGTCACCATATGTATGTGTGCACATAGCAAGTGAATCTGTACCTGTGATATACGAAGTCCAGTTGTGTATGTGACTCAGTACATGTATGTGTATGTGAGATTTCATTGGATGGTCGAGGTGGAGGGAGCTGGAGTGGGTAGTGTGGTTGCGTCTGTATGTGTGCCATGTGCATGTGGTATTAAAATTATTGTGTATGTTTAGGTGTGTGTTGCATTGCTGTGTGCAACATTCAGGTAAGAGTTGTTGTGTGGTGATCATTGTCTTAATGTGTGTAGTTGTACATGTGTGAATGTGTTTGTCTAGCTGAGTGTATAGTTGTGTTGTGTGTTGGTGCAGTGTCAATAAAGTGTGTGTGTTGTGTCATGGATGTATGGTCATGTGTGTTTTCAGCATGTATGTGTTGTTTGGTATTGGAATGACAATAGGTTATTCTGTGTATGTAGTGTTTTGTGTAGTGTATTGTGCAGGGGGACACATATGGCAAAGGTACAGTATGTGTGTGTGCAACGTACCTCTATTCCATTGCCGCTGCCATTGTATGATGTCCATTGGGTCCAACGAAGGGCTCCCTCCATCAGCAAACTGCCGACAGTACACTGTAGCATCTAAATATGGTTGACAGGAACTTGTAACCTGATGCCTAGAAAAAGCACTCTTTTGTGGTGGTATCTGGCTCAGTTGCAATACATCTAAATATGGTGGGCGGAACACCGTCGACTTGATGCTGCCTTTTAAATCAGGAATTAAATCTTTCTTGGTCCATGAGAAGGCTCTTGACTGAGCTTCTGAAACTCTTACACCTTCCCTTTTTACTTTTTTGCCAACTTTAGTTAGCTTGATTTTGCCCCTGATGTCTTATTTCCAGCTTCTTTTGCCCTTTTCTTTTCTTTTTACCTTTTGTCCACATGTTTGTAGCTCAGCACATCATTTAGTGACTCGTCTTTGAAGGGATCCCCATTACCTAGCTAGCTATTTAGATGATTTCAATTTGTACTAATGATTAGATGAGTTGGTCAATATTTTTTTTTTCTACGCATCAAGTCTTGCTATTGATATTTTCTATTGCACTTAATGAAGGTTTAGTTTGTCTCATGTTAGTCCAACTAAATTTTTTCCATTGTTGTGGTCACCCTATAGTGATACAGAATCTTTATAGTTTGGTTTTGAGAATTGTTTACATTAACCTGAGTATTAATTTGAAATAAAACCTGTTAAGTTGATTTCAGATAGGGGTTTTCCGTGTGTGGCCAAATATGTCACACTGTCAATTTATTGTTGGCTGATTGTGATGTGACTGCTCCTAACCGCTGCCTAGGGTAAAACGTTTTTTTGACCTTGTTTAGAACATACCGAAAAATGCTCTAGCAAATCTGGTAGCAAAGGTCTGGTTTCTCCTAGGAGGGGGTGAGATTATAATTGAGAGACAGTAATAGGGAGCTAGCGTTAGGGACTTATGGAGTCCGATTATGAAATTGGCCAGACCAAGCCCAAATTCTCATCCATGGTTCATTCAGAGGATTAAGGGAATTCCAGCATGGTTCCTTTGCAGTGCATGTGTGAGTATTAGTAGGGTTTGCGTTTTATGTTACTTTGGCTTAAGATTACAGTGAAGTGTGATATTTGCAAAGTGTTTTGTGGAATTCTCAAAGTTGTTGTGTCAATGTGGTGCTTTCTGCTAAGAAGTTGTTTTGGTAAACGGTTCTGTAGTGGCCTGAGATTCCGGGATAACACACATATGTAGAAGACACTTGGTTAGTTTATCATCTGCAGCGTGAGATGCTGGTTGTGAGGTGTCGTCGACAGTACCAGTAGTATTACTTGTGTGAGTGTGAGAGGTTGGTAATAGTGAATCTCAAGTGCACTTTATCCAAGTGAGATCCGCTGACTGAGTCACATTCGCAGTATAATTTGGAAAGCATAGTTGGAAGGCGTATCTCCGTACTGCTCTTAAAGTGTTTGATTACCGAATCCTTTAGAGAAGCAGAAGTTTTGTGTTGGTTTTGCTCGCATTATTTTGCATTTGGTTTGTGTGAAAGAATGATTGTGAGATACATTTTTTAGGAAGGTGAGATGCTGCATATATATGAATATTTAAGTTGAGAATTATTGGCAAATTTTATGAGATATACCCGCCTCCAAAACTTGCATAATTTGAAGCACTTTATATATGGGAACACATAGCTCATCAAAGACAGAAAGAGAAGTTTGAGTGCAGAGTAAAGAAAACAATAAGAACTGTTGCAGAGACAAGATGAGATAATCAACAGAAAGCTTGGAGGGCAGACATAACAGAGGGAACAGAGGGAACTAGATTGTATCCTGTCTCAACAAGTAAAGAAGGAGAAATCACTAAACCAAAGGGAATGAAAAAAACAGAAAAGGTAGAAAAAAGTCAGAAAGCTGAAGCTTATGAAAGTGATTCAGATGATGATTGTATAAATTACTTACAGTTAAATCGTCCGCCTCCATACAATTCTGAGCAGACAGGAGTGCCAGGTGAGACATCGAGAAATGTGACCTTTGATATGCCTATGACACCAGTTGAACAGAGGCCTGGTCGGGTAGTACAAAGTCCAAGTTTGAACCAGATAAGACAGAGTTTCAATCCAAATCAGACAGGACAAGGCTTAGGGATGACAGTTCCTTCAAATACAATGAGTTGCACTAATCCATATGCCTTAAGAGTTCCTGTGACAATAGGTACAGTTATTCTTTTATATGGTTCAGGTATAACAGGAAATAATGTACATGATTTAAATGTTCCGAACCTTGCAAACATTTCAAATGTTCTGAATACCCCAGTTTCCTGGAATGTTCCTTTATTGACAAACGCCCAGGTATTAGTTAGCCCAAGTGGTTCAGAATTAGAAAGATTTATTTCACTTTTGAGACCATTGGCCCCTTACACGCATTGCAGATCCAACTCCAACAACAAGCCAGACAGGATTTATCCCTGATATGAAGTTTCCTCTGAGATCCTCACCATATTTTGTACCCAGATCAGAACCTATCCTGAACATTGGCTGTAGTATCCCGAATAGGAGATTACCTTTTAACTCTTTCAAAGACTAAAGGTTTATTGCAAATACCCCAGATCAAGCAAGTTTGAGCTCTTCAAAAGAAGCATTGTTTAATCCTCCAATAAGCTGCAAAGGTTTTAATGCCCAGGAATTGAGTGATTGGTTAAATGGTCTGACCACTACAAATGCATCAGGAAACACCAGTTACAGTGAGTAGGATGCTGGCCCAGTTTCTAGTGGGTACCAAAGGTACTTACACCTTATACCAGGTCCAGTTATCCAGTTATTAGTGAAATGTAGTCAGTGTCTAGAAGCCAGGCCGTCTAGGGGTAGCTGTAGGTGAGCAGGCAGCCAAGGCGTATCTAGGAGACATGCAAAGCCCTTGCAATACCAATGTAGTCACAGTCACATGAAAGAAAATCCCCAGTCTTACAAAAATAAAGGTGCTTTATTTTTAGTGACACAGCGCCAAAAATACCTTAGAGACTATACTCCCTTAGGAGGTAAGTAATATATACAGTATATACACTAGAATTCAGAAATAACTGTAAAAACAGTTAGAAAACAGTGCAAATAGTGAAAATCACAATGGGTTGCAATGGGCCTGGGGGAACACAAACCATATAGTAAAATAGTGGAATGCGAAAGTTGGTTTACCACCTGGGCAAGTGTGGTGAGTAGAGGGGTGCTGGGAGTGTAAGAAAACACCAAAGGTAAGTAATAGAACAATTAGAAATGGGGTCCCTAGTTGGCAGTTGGTTTGCACCCTGTCCAAGAAGGGGCCCTTACTCTAGTCAGGATAAGTGAGATACCCGCTCAGATAACCTCTGCTCACCCCCTTGGTAGCTTGGCACGAGCAGTCAGGCTTATCTCAGAAGCAATGATAAAGCATTTACACACAACATACAGCGGGACAATGTGACGTGCTGTGCCCACAGGTCACGGTGCAGGCACTGGCTTGGTGATGGCATGCAGCGCATTGGTGATACCAGGGCTGCGTTGTGAAGCGGGGCGGTGCAACATGTGGTGTCACCAAGTCACGTGCAGGCAGCGTTGTTGTCGTTGGTGAAGCGCTGTCGTCAGTAGGCCCAAGCCAGTGGAGCAGGACGGTGCTTTGCGACCCTCACGAGCAGTGTCCACAGGCCACGGTGCAGACAGGGATGTCTGGTGGAGTTGATGGTGCTGGCGTCGGTGGACCGGAGCTACAGTGAGGGACGGGACGGTGCTTTGTGTACCTCACGAGCAGTGTCCACAGGCCACAGTGCATGCAGCGGTACCAGTGTCAGCAGCAGCGGTGCTGTCCGGGATGCCCAGGATGCGGTATGAGCAGGCGATCCCAGAGTGTGGGTCCCACGGGTCACGGTGCGTGCAGTGGCTCTGTGAAGTAGTCCGATTACTGCATCAGTGAGACCAGGGTCATTGTGCGAAGTGGGGCAGTGCAGCTCTGTGCGGCATCAGCAAATCACGGTGCAGGCTAGCAGCATCGTTGATGGAGTCACTGTGGTTTTTCTCCTTGAACAGAAAAAAAAGCACAGTTCCCAGTGCTGTAGGAAGAGGAAAATGAAGTCTTTGATATCCCTAGAACTTCCAACAGGAGGCAAGCTCTACTCCAAGCCCTTGGAGAACTTCCTCAAGTAGAACACACAGCAAAGTTCACCCTTTGCTCTCTTGTCAGGCAGAAGCAGCAACTGCAGGCCAGTCCAGCAAAGCAACACAGCAAAGGGACAATACTCCTCCTCCAGCTCTTCAGCTCTTCTCCTGGGCAGAGGTTCCTCTTAATTCCAGAAAGATTCTAAAAGTCTGGGGTTTTGGGTCTTCTTCTTATACCCCTTTCTGCCTTTACAGTTGGCAAACTTCAAAGCAAGTCTCAAGTGTTTGTGAGATCCTTCCTTGTCCATGCCAGGCCCAAGACAAACACCAGGGGGATGAAAACTGCATTGTGTGAGGGCAGGAACAGTACTTTCAGGTGTGAACGACCACTCCTCTCTCCCCTCTAGCTCAGATGGCTCATCAGGATATGCAGGCCACACCCCTGCACCCTTTGTGTCACTGTCTATTGAGGTGCAAAACAGCCCAGCTGTCAAACTGACCCACACAGACAATCCACAAACAGGCAGAGCCACAGAATGGTTTAAGCAAGAAAATGTCTACTTTCTAAAAGTGGCATTTTCAAACAGACAATTTAAAAACCAACTTCATTAAAATATGTATTTTTAAATTGTGAGTTCAGAGAACCTAAACTCCACATTTATATCTGCTTTCTAAAGTAATCTGCGCTTTAAGGATATTTAAAGGCAGCCCCCATGTTGACCTATGAGAGGGATAAGCCTTGCACAGTGAAAAAAAAATTGGCAGTATTTCACTGTTAGGACATATAAAACACACTAGTATATGTCCTACCTTAAACATCCACTGCACCCTGCCACTGGGGGCTACCCTGGGCCTAACTGAGGGGTACCTGACATGTAGTAAAAGGGAAGGGTTAGGCCTGGCAAGCGGGTACACTTGCCAAGTCGAATTGGCAGTTTAAAACTGCACACACAGACACTGCAGTGGCAGGTCTGAGCCATGTTTACAGGGATACTAATGTGGGTGGCACAACCAGTGCTACAGGCCCACTAGTAGCATTTGATTTACAGGCCCTGGTCACCTCTAGTGCACCTTCTTAGGGACCTACCAGTGAATCAAATATGACAATCATGGACAAACAAATCAACAGTACAATTTACACAGAGAGCATTTGCACTTTAACACTGCTTTAGCAGTACTAAAGTGCCCAGAGTCCTAAAGCCAACAAAAACGGCTCAATAAAATTAGGAGGAAGGAGGCAAAAAGACTGGGGATGACCCTGCAAAAACAGCCAGGTGCAACAAGAACCCACCGCAGAGCCCAGGAAAACAGGAGTAAATCACTGTAAGTTTCCTAGAACACACAAGAGGTCGTGGTAGAAGATTATGGAAGAACCAGAAGAGACTGCAAGACACCGATGACGGATTCCTGTACCTGAAGACCTGTGGAAGAAGGGGATCAAGTCCAAGAAGCACTGAAGAGTTCAGGGAGAACAGGAGCCCCTATTAATAATGGATGAAGGTGTAAAAGTGGAACCACCGGTGAGAAGACAAAGGCGGTCATTACAACATTGGTGGTAAAAGCCGCTTACCACCGTGCAGAACACCGCAAACACACCGCCGCACCCGTGGAAATCAACCACAGCTATTATGACCCACAGCACGGAATCTGCCAAAATTCAGACACCCACACAAGTCCGCCACACCAAAGGTCAGTGATAAACTGGCAAAAACAAAACCTCCACCATCACGCCAACAGAAATACGCCCACACTATCACGACCCACGAATCCACGGTCTTTCAACCGGGGTATTACATTGGTGGTACATACCGCCGCGCTCAAAATACACACACACATACAAAACACAGCCACATTGGACAAATCTAAATACACACACCTGATACACATACACACACTACTCCCACACACCCAATACTATATAAAACACACACCCACATCACCCACGAACCCCTACGACCAGAATCACCGAGAGAAGGACAGAGAGAGACACCACCATGAACAAACTAGCATCCACAGGCACACAACACCATCACCCACATAACTTCCACGCACCTCACACTACACACCACTACATATCAGCACACTTATCACCACACACGCCACCCCACACATCACCCACACCACCCCATTGCACGGCAAAGACACCCCAGGTTCTTGGAGGACGAGCTCAGGGTCATGGTGGAGGAAATCGTCCAGGTAGAGCCACAGCTATTCGGATCACAGGTGCAGCACACCTCCATTGCTAGGAAGATGGAGCTATGGCGAAGAATAGTGGACAGGGTCAACGCAGTGGGACAGCACCCAAGAAATAGGGATGACATCAGGAAGAGGTGGAACGACCTACGGGGGAAGGTGCGTTCCGTGGTCTCAAGACACCACCTTGTGGTTCAGAGGACTGGTGGCGGACCCCCACCTCCTCCCCCACAACTAACAACATGGGAAGAGCAGGTCTTTGTCGATTCTGCATCCTGAGGGCCTCGCAGGAGTAGCTGGAGGAATGGACTCTGGTAAGTCAAATCTTTACTACCTTATCCCCCACCCCACCTGCATGCCATCACATACCCCCACCCTCACCCCATCACTCCAACTCCTCACAAATGTCCCAATATCACAAACCACACATCCCAACACCAAGCCCTGCATGCAACAACAAAGCATGGACAACCAACACCAAAGCATGCCCACTGCACAAACCAATACACCCCCCTAAACCATCCTCACACAAGGTCCCACACAGGAATGCAAGCACTGGGGTACACAGTCAACCACCCATTGCACACCATGGCACACACAGATGCAATAATCATGTTTTTACACCCCTGCAGGACCCCTACCCAACGTCACTGCACAGGAGGGTCCAGACATGTCCACACCACCAACAGAAGAGGCCCACAGTGATGACAGCAGCTCTGTCCAACTGGATCTAGATGACCAGCCGGCCCATCGGGGACCTCTGGACAGTCGGATCCCATCACACAGTCACAGGCCACTACAGAGCCTCCCCCTCTGGAAACACCAGCACAACACCCACCCAGCGGGCCTATACCTCTGTCCCCAGGACACGTCAATCAGCAGTGTGTCCACCACTACAGGGAACCCAGGCTAACCCACCACCCCAACAACAACAGGGACCTGGGGGCAGTGGTGGTGGGCACACGGTCCAGGGGACGGAGGCCCAGGAACACAGGGGAACTGGGAGGGCTGCTGTGCGATGGGGGAGGACAGGCCAAGGGAACCAACTCTCCACGAGGCCCTCTCCAACATCATGGAGGCCTACCACCAATCCCAGGAGATGAAGGCAACGGTACTGGCCAAGTTTCAGGAGACCCAGCGCCTGCAGGAGGAACAGTATTTGGGCTTCAGGGAGGAACTCAGAGCCATCAATTCCACCCTGGGAACCATCGTAGGGGTGCTGAAGAAAGTACTCAACACCAGGAGGGACACTGTGGCACAACAAGGGGCCCCTGACACTAGCATGGACGATGAACTGCCCACCACCTCCACCGGCACTAGTAGACAGGAGGCACCGCCACAGGACCACCACACCAGCACCCCACCCCCTGCAGAGGGAGAACCACTCCGCAAACTGTCTCTGAGATCCAGGACAAAGACAGAGAACGATGCCAAGACCCCGCCAAGAAATGAGACCACCCTGAATGTCATCTTTTTGTCCCACCTTGTCACCCTGTCCATCCTCAAACTGCCCAAGCTCCACTTCCTATGCCCATTTGGGCAATGCACCTGTGAGACCAATAAACTGGACTCTGCCATGGACATACCTCCACTATCACCTCTCCCCATTTTGCAACCCCCTCCAATATTGAGCACTTAAATAAACACCCTTGAAGCACAAACCAATCTGGAGTCAGTCTGTGATTTCGAATTAGTGTATTATCAATTACTGTGGCAAAAAGCTCTTACATTTGTGATGTCAACATACCTATGTCACACAGCTCTAGTCCATGAGGAATCAAAACAGATGTCACACAGTGGGACCCACATCTGTGAAATCGTAAGGGAAAGTGACAACTCAGTGACCATACACTGGGTGAAAACGACAGACAGTAGAGAGGTAGTAATGTTGACGTACATGTAGTAGGCAGGTTTGTATTCTTACCTGTGTCTCACTGGAAATATTGCAGGATCACTGAGTCCCTGTTGTCGATGTCCTCTTCTTCTGCTTCCTCGTCTTCACTGTCCACAGGCTCCACAGCTGCCACTACACCTCCATCTGGACCATCCTCCTGCAGAAAAGGCACCTGTCATCGCGAAGCTAAGTTGTGAAGCATACAGCAGGCCACGATGATCTGGCACACCTTCTTTGGTGAGTAGAATAGGGAACCACCTGTCATATGGAGGCACTGGAACCTGGCCTTCAGGAGGCCGAAGGTCCGCTCGATTATCCGCCGTGTTCGCCCATGGGCCTCATTGTAGTGTTCCTCTGCCCTTGTCCTGGGATTCCTCACTGAGGTCAGTAGCCATGACAGGTTGGGGTAACCAGAGTCACCTGCAAATGGCAAAGGACAACTGTTAGACACACACTAAACTGTAGGGATATCCCCAGACTCAGACAACCATTCCCACTGACTTGCTTCCATGATCTCACCTACTAGCCACACACAGTGCTTCTGGAGTTGACCCATCACATAAGGGATGCTGCTATTCCGCCGGATGTAGGCGTCATGCACTGAGCCAGGGAACTTGGCATTAACATGGGAGATGTACTAGTTGGCCAAACATACCATCTGCACATTCATGGAATGTTAACTCTTCCGGTTTCTGTACACCTGTTCACTCCCGCGGGGAGGACCAAAGCCAGATGGGTCCCATCAATGGCACCTATGATATTGGAGATATGTCCCAGGGCATAGAAATCACCTATCACTGTCGGCAAATCCTCCACCTGAGGGAAAACGATGTAGCTCCGCATGTGTTTCAGCAGGGCAGACAACACTCTGGACAACATGTTGGAAAACATAGGCTGGGACATCCCTGATGCAATGGCCACAGTTGTTTGAAATGACCCACTTGCAAGGAAATGGAGCACTGACAGCACCTGGACTTGAGGGGGGATTCCTGTGGGATGGCGGATAGCTGACATCAGGTCTGGCTCCACCTGGGTATACAGTTCCAGGATTGTGGCACGGTCAAGCCTGTATGTGATGATCACTTGTCTTTCCTCCATTGTCGATAGGTCCACCAGCGGTCTGTACACCGGAGGATGCCGCCACCTCCTCACATGTCCCAGCGGACGGTGCCTATGAAGGACAACAGCGAGCACAGAGTCAACCAACTCAGAGGTACGTACCCACAGCTTACACAGAACACAATTCATAATCCGAAAAGTGGCCTGTATGTGTGTAGAGTCTAGGCCTAGGTATGTGTGACGCAGTTACAAATAAAGCCATGTGGGCCCCAGAAATGGCGGCTGCCTGACCTCTAAAGTGGGACAATGCGATGTGAGGTAAGTGCGGTGGCGTTGTACACAGTCGCGGTAGGCGGTCAAAGACCGCAGCGCAATGCTGCATTGGTTAACATTGGACCCTATGGGTCCCAGGACCCAATGACGATGTACACCGGCGGTGACGGTACGCACCGCCGCGGACGTGACCACCATTTTCTATCTGTTCAATCACTCGATACCTGATGTTCGACAGGAGAGGACCTACACTGCAAGTGCTGCTGTGACCTCGGTCTGGAAGAGACAATGGCTTGAGTGTCTGGGGAAAGGGCCCCTGCCTTCACATCGGAGGAGTTGGAGAAACCCGTGGATGGGGTCCTCCCCAGTACACGCTACTCTATGGTCCTCCAGACAAACAGGCAAGTACACTGGGAGCATGCTGTATGGGCTATGCCTGTGTGGAGAGGGGTGGATGTAAGAAGGAAGGGGGGAGAGTGCGGCGTCCATGAAACAACGGTGAGTGCATGTGCCACATGCCAAGGGTAGGGATGGGGGCCAATGACTGTGACGGTGCAGTTGGTAATAAGTTTCTACACTCTCATCCTGCTGATTTAGTGCGCAGTGGAGGTGTCTGGGTGGAGGAGGTGGGCTGTGGGTTTCACTAGGCCAGTGCGAGTTTAGTAGGCAAGGTCACTCCGTAAGGCAGGCCATGTGGCACCCCACCCCACCTCTGTAGAGTGCCAAGTACACCTAGTCATGCCCCTGTGTCATCCATGTGTGCAGATGTCGTCCATAGCCTAGTATGCCATGTCCCAGGGATTGCACACTGGAGCCCAAGAGCGCGGCGTAATGCAGGGGGCTTCTGTGTCTGTCGTGTCTGCCAACGGTAGCGATAATGCATGCACTCAACATGTCTTTCTTCTGTCATCCCCCCCCCTTTTTGTGGTCTCACTGTTCTTGTGTGCATTAGCATCATCAGACGGAGGAGCAGTGGCACCGGAGCAGGAGGGAGCTGCATCCCACATGGCCCTGGAGGGCGAAACTAAGGCCTCAGAGTGGGATGGAGGGTGAGGGGAGCTCCACGGCGGGGACAGGAGCTGACACCAGCGACACAGACTCGTCCTCTGATGGGAGCTCCCTTGTGGTGCGACAACATCTGTGCCCCCCGCATCTACAGGTACAGCCGCCACCCCCCTACCAGCACCGCCCTCCCAGCAGCCCCTCAGCCTTTGCCCTGTGCCCACTCATCCAGTAGGGTGGGCATCACCTTCGCCCCAGGCACCTCAGGCCCTGCCCCAGTCACCCCTGCTGCCCTCAGTGAGGAGGCCATTGACCTCCTCAGGTCCCTCACTGTTGGGCAGTCTACCATTTTGAATGCCATCCAGGGTGTAGAAAGGCAGTTGCAACAAACAAATGCATTCCGGTTAGGCATTCATTCTGGTCAGGCGGCCCTTCAGCGAGCTTTTCAGACTCCGGCCTCAGCACTGATGGCAGCCATTATCCCCGTCTCTAGACTCCCCCCTCCAACTTCCTCCACCCAGACCCAGTCCCCTGTACCCCAGCCTATCCCAAGCACACCTTCAGACCAGCATGCACACACCACAACACACAAGGGAAGCTCAGGCAGACATAAGCACCACACATCCCACAGGCACTCACGCAAGCATCAGACACATGCAGACACACCAACATCCACTGCCTCCACTGTGTCCCCCTCCTCCTCGTCTCCCTCCTCCCTCCCAGTCTCATCTCCACTCACACCTGCATGCACTACATCTACAGCCACTACTGCCATCACCAGCACACCCACCACCACACCCCGCTCACGTGCAGTCACCACCCCCACTACCATCCACATGTCCTCTCCCAGTGTGTCTGTGACGCCACCTCCCAAGACACACAAACGCAGGAACACACCCACCCAACAGCCATCCCCCTCACAACAGCCTCCAGCGCATGCACCTCACCCAAAGTCACCAAACGAACACCTCCTACAACCATAACCTCTTCCTCCACTCCCAAACCCCCTCCAGCTACCCGTCCCAGTGTCTCCAAAAAACCTTTCCTGTCCAACCTTGACCTCTTTCCCACACCTCCCCCACCCCGTCCATCTCCTAGGTCCCGACTCTCCAGGTTCCAACCTAGCACCTCAGCCACAACATCTCCGGGACCAGTGGTGCCTGTAGTCATCGGAATCTGGAGTGCACTGGCCACCAGGGCAGCCAGTGTGGCACGGAGCCATAGCACAGACAGTCCCACACCTGTCAAGCTTCAGAAATTGGCCATTGCCCGGCCGTAGAGGGGGAAGACTCCAGCCACCAAAGCCGCTCCCAGGGGTCCCGGTTGGAGTGTGGAGTCAGCTGCGACACCTTCAAAGGAGGGTAAGGGCCACAAGACACCCAGCAAGTCTGGGTAGAGCAGCATGGTGGAGGAGACTGCCATCATCCCCGCTGCCCAGGAGGCCACTGCCATCATCCCCGCTGGGACGGAGAGGACCGCCAGCACAAGCCCCGCTGGGTTAGAGAGGACCGCCAGCACAAGCCCCGCTGGGCCAGAGAGGACCGGCCCCGCTGGGACAGAGAGGACCGCCAGCACAAGTCCCGCTGGGACAGAGTGGACCGCCAGCACAAGCCCCACTGGGACAGAGAGGACCACCAGCATAAGCCCCGCTGGGACAGAGAGGACCGCCAGCAGCTGAGTCGCTGCAAAGGAGCCCGCCAACTCAAGCACCGCTGAACAGGACACCGCCGCCTCAAGCACCGCTGAACAGGGCACCGCCGCCTCAAGCACCGCTGAACAGGGCACCACCGCCTCAAGCACCGCTGAACAGGGCACCGCCGCTCCAAGCACCGCTGAACAGGGCACCGTCGCCTCAAGCACCGGTGAAAAGGGCACAGCCGCCTCAAGCACTGCTGAACAGGGCACCGCCGCCTCAAGCACTGCTGAACAGGGCACCGCCGCTCCAAGCACCGCTGAACAGGGCACCGCTGCTCCAAGCACCGCTGAACAGGCCCGATGCTACAAGCACCGCTGGGCCATGAGTGCCAAGGGCACTGACGCTACTGAGTCAGTCACGAGCAGGATGAAGCACTCTGGGCACCAGGCCCCCTCCAGAACCAGTGGAGTATCACATCCACTACCTCTGTCCTTAGCAGGATGAAGCACTCTGGGCACCAGGCCCCCTCCAGAACCAGTGGAGACTGTTATCCACTTGAGAGACTGTGGCTTTGCACTCCCCAGGATGCAGTAGTGGGCAACCCTCCCACTGTAGAGACTTGAGAGACTGTGGCTTTGCACTCCCCAGGATTGAACAGTGGGCAAGCCACCCACTGTAGAGATTTGAGAGACTGTGGCTTTGCACTCCCCAGGATGCAGCAGTGGGCAACCTTCCCACTGTAGAGACTTGAGAGACTGTGGCTTTGCACTCCCCAGGATGGAACAGTGGGCAAGCCACCCATTGTAGAGACTTGAGAGACTGTGGCTTTGCACTCCCCAGGATGGAGCAGTGGGCATGTGGCCCCCTTGTGGATTTGGCGTTGTGCACTGAACCGGCTGAGGTGCCCCCCTTTCCCTCCCCCTGAGGTGCCTGTTTTCTTGATCTCTGATGCCCCTGCAGTGTTCTCTCCGTCATGGTCGGGGATCTTGTGTGGGCCTCGCCCATACCGTGTGGGCCCAGTGTTCCACGGGCTTCATTGGAGCACTACCTGGACTACTAAGCTTGGTGTATATTTTGTTTATGGTGTATATATATATTTTTGCATACTTGATTTTAATATATTACAATGGTTACACTCATTTCCTTTTGTCTTTGCTTTCTTCCAGGGGGACTGGGGGGTGTTACTATAATGTACAAAATATGTATTAGTGCGTGTGTTGTAGTGGGTAAGGGTGAGGGTGGGGGTGTTGCGTGTGTGTGTCCCTGTTTTTTGCCTTCTTCCCTCCCCTGTGTCATAGGTGCAGTACTCACCGTTGTCTTTGCCGCCAGCATTCGTGCTCCTGGTAGAGGAGCAAGAAGATGAGGGCTGGAAAAATGTGCAGCTCTGGTTCCATGGCGTCCGGATTCCTCCTGGGGTGTGTAGAGGTGAGCGTTTTCCCTTCGAAGTCCTGTTTCCGCCGTGATTTTGTCCGCGGTGAATCCGGCTCGGAAAAGGTGGCGGATTGGTAGGTTGTGATACTGTGGGCGGTCCATTGACTTCCACCTGTCTGTTGGTGGTGACCGCCAAGCTGTTTGTCTGTACCGCTGTGGCGGTCGGAGTGTTAAAGTGGCTGTCTTTGTTGGCGGTTTCCGCCACGGTCATAATTCCAATTTTCTTACCGCCGGCCTGTTGGCGGGCTTACAGCCGCTTTAACACCGTCCGCCAGGGTTGTAATGACCACCAAAGTCAGCTATGCACCCAAGAAGACAGATGTGGGTTCCTGGTTGGCGCAGAAGCTGTCCCATGCCAATTGGATGATTGCAGTCTGGTTTGTGTCGCTGGATGCTGTAAAAAAGCCTTGGCACACGCAAAGCTTGCGATTAGCAGAACATGGCGCTGCCCGGGACCAGGAGGGACTTGGTGGCCTCTACCCTGGAGAGGGAGACAGAGGGGCTCTCAGCAACTCAGAGAGCCCTCAGAGGACTAGGCAGCATGTGCAGGAGTCCCACAGCATGGGAACAAAGAAAGTACAAATGGAGGCCCACGCAGCACGACACAAAGGGATCCCACGTCGCCGGAGAACCACTCAGGAAGCTGTGCATTGCAGGATGGAGTGCTGGGGGCCTAAGCTGTGCTGTGCATGAAGAACTTCGTGGAAGGTCACACACGAGCCTTGGGAACTGCAAGTCATACGGTGAACAGGGGTACTGTTTTGCATGGGAAGGCAAGCTCTTACCTCCACCAAAGTTGGACAACTGGACCTTGGGACTGTAAAGGGTCACTCTAGTCCACCACCCGTGTTGTTGGATCCACGCTTGTCCTCAGGAGAGGGGACCCACGTCACCTGTCGTCACTGCTGAGGGGTGCCTGCTGGAGCAGGGAAGTGACTCCTTCACTTCAAAGGAGATCCCTTTGCTTCTTCTGGTGCAGGCTGAAGACAGGCAGTCCTCGGAGAATGCACGACCTGGAAACAATTGCAGTTGCTGGCAGGAGCTGAAGATACAATGTTGCAGAAGTCGTATTTGCTTCTTTGTTGCAGTTTGTTGAGTTCCTGGAGGGTCCAGATGCAGTTTCCGTCAGTAGAAGATTAAGTAAAGGATCCAGAGGATTCCTGCTGGAGTCTTGCAATCCGAATCTGAGGAAACACCCAGGAGAGAGACCCCAAATAGTCCTGAAAGGGGGATTGGCTAGCTACACAGGTAAGCACCTATCTGGGGAGGGCTCTGATGTCACCTGCTGGCACTGGCCATGCAGATGCTCCCAGAGTGCCCCACCACATTAGATTCTAAGATGGCAAAACCCAGGGACACTCTGGAGGAGCTCTGGGCACCACCCGTGGGGTGGTGATGGACAGGGGAGTGGTCACTCCCCTTTCCTTTGTCCAGTTTCGCACCAGAGCAGGGACTGGATTATGCAAGGAGGGCACCATCTGTGCCCTTTAAAGCATTTCCAGAGGTGTTGGGAGGCTACTTCTCTGATGCCTGTAACACCTATTTCCAAAGGGAGAGGGTGTAACACCCCTCTCCCAAAGGAAATGCTTTGTTCTGCCTTACTGGGTTCGAGCTGCTTGAGCAACAGGAAAGCAGAAGCTTGTCTGTGAGGTGGCAGCATCTGGGGCTGCCTGGAAATCCTCAGAAGGCTGGTATGGCAGTGCTGGGGGTCCACTGTGGAGCCCCCAGAGTGAATGGGATTGCACAACCAGTACTAGAATCAGTATTGGGGTACAATTCCCAGCTGTTAGAAACCTTAGATGGCCATATTCGGAGTTACCATTGTGAAGCTGGACCTATGTATTGGCCTATGTTCAGTGCATGCATAAACTGGTGTCCCCGCACTCACAAAGTCCGGGAAAATGGTCCTGGATGATGTGGGGCACCTCTGATAGTGCAGGGGTCCCCTCACACACAGGTACTTTGCACCCAGCCTACAGGGATGGAAGGCCTGACATACAGGTGACTTATAAGTGACCTGGTGCAGTGAAAATGGCTGTGAAAGGGTGATTGTACCATTTCACACAGGCTTCAATGGCGGTCCTGCAGAAGCCCTTGCATGGGCTTCCTAAAGGTGGCAAAAGTAATGCTGCTGCCCATAGGGATCCCCTGGAACCCCAATGCCCTGGGTACCATATACTAGGGACGTATAAGGTGTGACCAGTATGCCAATTTGGGATGAAATACTGGGTTACCAGTATGTAATAAGACATTTGAGAAGAGAGAGAGCATAAGCACTGGGGTCCTGGTTAGCAGGACTCCAGTGACACAGACAGAAATTGGGGGTAACATGCCAAAAAGAGAGTACTTTCCAAGACAGTGGAAAATAAGTACAAACCTCAGAAAGAGAGAGACAATTAGATGTGCCCAGATTGAAATCAGAATTAAATGAGATGCTATTGGGAAATTTAGACACAGTCAAGCTAGACAATTACAGAGGGAACAAACTGTGGTTTGCATGCAAAGACATTACAAAGTGTGCAGGACAAGCTTGTGCGAGATTAGCTGTATTGTGAGTGAGATTGCAGATTAGAGATTTAGGGGGTCATTCCGACCCGCCGGGGATGGAGGAAGCACCGCCAACAGGCTGGCGGTGCTTCAGGGGCAATTCTGACTGCGGCGGTAAAGCCGTGGTCAGAAAAGGGAAACCAGCGCTTTCCCGACGGTTTTCCCCTGCCCCAGGGAATCCTCCACGGCGGCGCTGCAAGTAGCGCCACCATGGGGATTCCGACCCCCTTCCCGCCAGCCTGTTCCTGGCGGTTTACACCGCCAGGAAGAGGCTGGTGGGAACGGGTGTCGTGGGGCCCCTGGGGGCCTCTGCAGTGCCCATGCCACTGGCTTGGGCACTGCAGGGGCTCCCTAACAGGGCCCCATTAAGATTTTCAGTGTCTGCAAAGCAGACACTGAAAATCGCGGCGGGTGCCACTGCACCCGTCGCACACCAGCAACTCCACCGGCTCCATTCGGAGCCGGCTTCATCGTTGCTGGGGCTTTCCCGCTGGGCGGGCGGGCGGCCTTTTGGTGGTCGCCCGCCTGCCCAGCGGGAAAGTCAAAATGACCGCCGCGGTCATTTGACCGCGGTACAGTCTTTTGGCGGTCTCCGCCCGCCGGGGTCGTAATGACCCCCTTAATTTGTTACATACGAAAATGGGGTGCATTAGACAAGCAGGAAGGACGATGGGTAAAAAAGAAAAATCAGAAAAAAGTGAGAACAGATCTGCCTCCAACTGGAGCAGGTCACACTGAGGGAGACATGAAGATGCTTCCAATGAGAGAAGTTTGTGCTGGAGGATATGTTCATGTACCTTGGAGTAGAAGCGATATTCTGTCATTCACAAATGATTTACTGAAATTAGGAGAGAACCCAGCAGAATGGTACAGACAGACTGAGAGATTTGTTAAACTTTCCAAATGTTTGTGGGAAGATTTGAACAGATTGTTTGACATTGTGGTCGCGAATGAGTTGTGGACTGAATGCAACATTGCTGTTGATTGGCCTGACAAATGCACTGTTTGCAGAGGTGATGAAAAAGTATCAGAAGGTAATTGCATTTTTTAAAGAATAGATGCCCCAAAAGATATTGACTGATAATTGAGAGAAAAATTCAGGAGTTTAAGGAGTACATACATTCCTACTGTCAGAGTCACCAGATTCTCGGGGTCCGTGCACGTTCCCAACACTTCCACCACAAGACAGCTCCAATACTCTGATTAGATTTATCACAGAGTCTAAGAGAGTCCAAGTGGGGAAAAGGGGATTAGGACGGGAACAAAATTAGATCTCATGAAATCAGTACCATGCTACAACTCTAAGCTTCGTCTTTTCTGAAAAAACATGAACAACCCTGGAATAATCCTAAAACTGACTAGGCTTTAGATGACCGAATACCTGAGGAGGAAACAGGAAAAGTTAAATAGGACTTTCATATTCAAGTACTTTCTTTAGCATGAGAATCAGGAAACACTCTGAGCAATTTCTAAACAACCATATGAATCTCCTTTTATGAATACATATCAGGAACACACAGCATTACATCTAAAATTCTGGTATTGTTGTGTTCATCTCAGAAAAAACATTTGGAAGTAAATTGCGCACATTGCAGATTTTTATATGAGTATTAAACACCATAAAGGTTTGTGCACCATGAAATCACACAACGTAGATTCAAGGAATAAATCATGCGACGTGTCAACTTGAAATGCTACCAAGAAAATGTCTTAGAATGGTAGCGCACAGTAACTTACATTATTTATACACGAGGAAAGAATTGCGCGTCTTGCCGATTCAAATGCCACCATACAAATGCCAAGAAATAGTAGCACACAATGAACAACATGAAAAGCGCTCAGGGAAAGAATCGCGTGCCTTGTCGATTCAAATGCCACCATACAAATGCCAAGAAATAGCAGCACACAATGAACAACATGAAAAAACACTCAAGGAAAGAATCGCGCGTGTTGCCGATTCGAATGCCACCATGTAAATGCCAGAAAATGATAGCGCACAATGAACAGCATGAATTACACATGAGAAGTGAATCGCGCGTTTCGCCGATTCGAATGCCACCATGTAAATGTCAAGAAAAGATAGCGGGCAATGAACAACAAAGTTAAATGCTCATGAAACGAGTTGCACGTCTTGCCAACTCGTAAAACATCATGTAAATGTCAAGAAATATCAGCGCGCAATGAACAATAATGTAATAACGAGGTCAAATCTTTATGGAATAAATTGCGCGTCCTCCCTATTTGCAAACCACTATACAAATGTCAAAAAATGGCAGCGCACAAGTAATCTGTTATTCATTTAAGAATTAAAAGCAAGAATATGAAGATTCTCAATTACGGTGTTGGGAAATGTCCAAACACCGTCTTAGCGCCTGGAAACAGTGATCACCAATGAGAGATGAGTGCAGAAGACTGGAAAATCCAAATAGGCCGCCGGGACAGGAGCTCAGGAAGAAGCTGCTGCTCTGCAGCGGGACCTCTGAATAGTGAGCACTGGAAGTTGGGCTGACTCTCTTTTATAGAGTCTTGGCCCAGCCTAGAACCACGCCCAGGCATGTTGCAGGGAAAGTCTCCAGAAGGCCCTGGAAAGGGACCACACCCTAACACACTCTGAATGTCTGCAGCAATACATTGTAAATGTACAGTATTTATAAGCACCTTAAAAATGAATCTTTTGGATGGAATTCTGCAATGCAAAAGGTTAAACAATAACATATCATCACAATGCATAAATTACTTTATCTTGCAAGTGTTGGGTTTTTGCATTCTAGATGCCCGTAGAGGGCGCACTGTCCTGGTGTTGACACCTACTAAGAGAGATAGCTGCAGGCTTTCAAACATTTCAGTGGTACTGAGAACATAGAGGCAAATATATGGATCATTTTGTGTTTATATTCACTTAGCTGAGAATGGACGTGAAGTTTCCCTGACTAAGTTGCAGTGTGCAGCGATTGAAGCCAGAGGTGAATATCATGATTCAACAGCATCTGATTTGCTGGCAGAACAAAACAATTGATGACATCCTGCGGTACTCAAAGTATTGCAGCAATTAATTGGATTTGAAGCAGAAAAAGTTAAAGGAGAAGTTAATAGTGATGCATTTGAAGGCTGCACAGAAAAATCAGAATCCACTGTTTTCAGGGAATACTAGCAGAATGCAGGGAGTATATCACAGGAAACCCTGACGATGCAAGGAAGTAATGGTTTTCAACAGCAAGGTTAAAGATAAGGTGTTCCTTTTGATACAAATGCAGGTGTGGATATAGTGACTTAAAAGAGGTCAAATCTGTGTAAAGTGTAAGGCAAATTGGGCTATTGAAAGAGTGAATGTGCCCTTAATGTGAATAATAACCAGATGCAGGATAGTGGATTTCTACAAACACTGGGAAATTATCAGGTTCAGATGCAGCAAGTGCAGAGACCTCAAGTGCAAAATTCAAATTCATATCTTGACTTGTGTATGTTGGATTTTTGCCATTCTGGCCTTGTTTGATTTAGATAAATATGACTTATTTTTCTGAACTGGTGTGGTGTCCATTTTGTAGTGTTTCACTATTTTACTGTGTGTGTTGGTACAAGTACTTTACACATTGCTTCTGAAGTTAAGCCTGCCTGCTTGTGCCAAGCTACCAACAGGGTGAGCAGGGGTTCACTGAGGGTCATTCACCTTACCCTGGCTAGAGTGAGGGAGCTTGCTTGGACAGGGAGTAACCTGGCTGTCAAACAAAGACCCCATTTCTAACAATTAACAAAACTTAGTTTGGGAGTTAATGTCTTAGGTCGGCTTTCCAACTTCTCTAGAGTCAGACCGAGAGACTCACTTCAATAGTGAGGTCCTGAAGTTATTATGTGTTATTATGTGTGGCATTACAAGTTGAACAAAGACTACATTGCAGGTACAGACCAGAAACTTCAGGATTGGTAGAACAAATAAATGAAACTTTGAAATCCGGACTGACACAAGTTTGTGCTTCCATCTCACTGAAATGGCCCAATGCAGTGCCTCTTGTTTTGATGAGTTTGCACAGTACTCTAGACAGAAAAACAGGATTGTCCCTCCAAGAAATAATCATGGGCCATGCCATTAGATTACCAGCAGTGCACTTGTGAACATTGCAGATGACATCCTACTCGATAATAGCAAAGGACTGGCTGGTGTAGTTCATTCTGTGTCACATCAGGTTGGAGAAGCACCAGTCCAGCTGCTGCAGGAGTTGTGCCATGACCAGTGCCCACTTGACTGAGTCATGGTAAAGAAGCATGTACGGACGTCCTGCTTGGAACCTGGATGGAAGGGGCCTTGCCACATAATACAGGTCACAACAACAGCTGTGAAGAGTGGTGGTCTCCCCACTTGGCTTCATTCAGCACACACTCGCAAACCTCCAGGTCCCCTTGATGAAGCAGCACTTGTCACTGAAGGATCTGTTGCAGTGAGACGAAGGGAGCAGATTAGTCTAGCATTTATGGATGAGCAAGTAACTGAAACAGCACAATTACAGTATGAGGGGGCCTGAGTGAGTCAACAGCAGCAGTTGGTACAGAAGGGAAGCTAAGGAAGTACATTAAGAAAAATTACTGATCTGAAGGAGTTAGAAGCAACAGGTACCTTAGAAGCAATAGGTAGTGTTTTTCAGCAGTTGGAAAATGGATTGCAAATCTAGGGAGCGGTATTACTGGTAGCATCATGAGACCTGTGATGATCATAGTCCTGTTCGCCTTAGTTGTGTTTGGATCTTTCAATCTATACAAAATGTAGAATATCTAATAATTAAGCATAAGTGACATCCTTCACTGGGAGACAGCATTTGCAGGGGCAGTTGGTACCTAGTGGGCAGTAGGGAACTGTCCCGCCAGCACCCACACTGCAGAGCAAATGAAACTGCTCAGCTTTGAACAGGAGGAAATTTAAACATAGGAACTGACAGTTTTGTCAGTTTGGGTGTTTACATCGCTGAGGCACGTTCTGCTGACAGCAGAAAGTGCACATATTAGAAGCACAGGAGAAATAGCATCAGCAGGGCTCTATGCATTGCCCATGTCTGAATGGCGCTTTTCATTTGCACTCAGCTCAGACATTTACAATTCATAGACATGCTGTCCATGCCTACAGATAGGAGCATGCACAGGCGGTGATACAAACATGTTCTAAAACCAGAAGTGAAGATAGGTCAGGGTTAATGAAGAAGGGTCAGGCCCCTGCTCTAACCTGTAAGTAGGTTCCTCGAGAGTGTTGATTCTATATTTTTATTTTCATTGTGGGGTCATTTGAGTGTTTTTCAATTCTATGTGTAATGGTTTAAAGATCTTCCGCTAGCCACATTGTAGATAGAGACCTAGGGGTGGGAAGGGGGTGTCTGTTGACGTAAGATCTCTTTCTACACAGGTCTTCCTTTTCTCAGTTTGGCAGAGGACACAGTCTCATTTATAATCCATTCCCACCTGTCTCCTTGCCTTTAAGCCTTGCAGAGAACACTCTTGGCTATCACAACAAACTTTGGCTCTTGTGGCTACAAGCTGAGAACTGGAAACATCCTTCTGGAGAGGATTGGACCACATTCTTGTGGTGAATTTTGGCAGGGACTACAATTCAGGCGCTGTTCTTGACTTTCGGTGGGGTGCAGCAAGAGACTGTTAAAAACAGCCCAGTGGGGGAAATCCACCTGCAGTGAGGCGTTCCATGAGCCACCTCCCTTCACCAAATCAGTGCATTTTACAGTGTTGTTATTTGGCAAATTATGGAAACTAGGTGTGCAATTAGAGAAATCTTACTAATTTTTTCAGAGGCTGCTGGATTGTATGGCAATGCGTTGGCAAATACGCACGAATCAGGACAATTTCATATGAGGTGTGAGGCTCTCAGAATAAGGTTAAATGTTGCAACATAATGCATTCTGAGAGTTGTAGTCTTGGTCTGCTTCCATTAATTTAATTTAAAAAAAAACAGCACTGTAATTTTGTGCTAAGCTAGATATGACTTGCTTGGTGATGCATTGTTTTTACTCATGATGATCCATCACGTGCATGTGCTGCGGCACTTTCATGAGCCTTGGTATGTTTTTCATGCACCTTCTCTTAGCCGAGTGGCATGGCACAGTAATGTGTTCAGGGAGTGTTCTAGCTCATATATTGAATGGCATCTTCATGTGTAAAAATCAAGAGCTGAGGTGTATTTCTGAACCCAGGGTCTGTTTATATCCCTTATGCATTGGCACCTTTGTATGCCTTTCAGTTGTTTATTCATCATGTGCTATGGTGTGCTCTTGCCCAGGGTTTATTTATCATGTCCTATGGCATGTCCATAAACCTGGGATGTATATCTCAGGAGTCAATAGCCGGTTATGTTCCCAGAATACATTTATTCGCCATGTGCATTTGACCATTGCAAGTGGGTAGTTATGTTGATGTTCCAAGCATGTGTTCATTTGCTGTGTGTTTTTACCAGTGCCAGGAACGTCCATGTGCCCAAGGCTGCTATATCTGTCATGTGGTATGGCCTGTTCCTGCGTAGTGGTTATTGGTATTTCCATCCGCCACAATGCATGAATTCATATCTGTGGGGAAGATGCTGTCACTGTAGATGAGTAGAGGAACAGCTTGCTTTTTTCGGTCTTCTGGGGGTGCAGACTGTGACCGTCCCACCCCTACTGCAGGGGAACTGTACTCTCCCTGACTAATGTTCTCTCACAATCAATTTTGTATTTACTTAAGAGGAACCCATCATGAAATATATAAATGAAACATAGCCAAGCCCAATTTGGTGTTGGCACTGTAGAAGACGTGGTGTGCTTGGAAGCACTTCTAAGCCTACTACAGGGGATTTCAAAACACCACAGTTTAAAAAAAAAACTTTTTGGGGGTTTTTCATTAACAACATCACACACATCCAGATATGTATTCTTGTATTTGTAAAGCAACAGCATCCCACTCCACAGATGCTCAGTTGACAACCCTCCCAAACGTCTTTAACTACCTCCCATCACCCAAACCTCCCCATGAGTAATAACCCTTAATTGTGGAAATGCTAGATCAGTATATAATGTCAATGATGATCCTAGTGGAGTATAAGTATCTCAGAATGATTCCAGGGTCCCTCTCAGTGGTTGGGCTGTTGGGTGCTTAGGTTGATTGGACTACTCCTGTATGCGCTGTGAATGCTAATGAGTGTTAGGTGCAAGTGATCCCCCAGGGGACCATTCCTGGGAAGAGGGTTCTGGGTCTTTTAAAACATCGACTAATGCCTCCCAGGTCCGGGCCATATCCAGTGATTCTATCCCTTTGCTTCTCTCAGCAATACTCCTCCCTTATACCCTGCCCATCTTTCAAGTTCTTTCCAACACATGGTCACACAGGGTCCTCTGGGAGCCTTCCAGTGCCTAGTAATTTCTCTTTTTACTAATATAAAAGCCAGGTGTTCAAGTTGGCTGCTGACCGTAGTTTAGGAGGTATGGGGGAACCAGCTCAGTAAGCAATGATCTCTATTACTTTGGCAATTATTACCCTTGTAATCTCCTCCCGCTAATTATGAAGTGAGAGACAAGCTCATAGCATATGTAAAAGCTCTGCCTCCCCACATCTCAGGCATGCAGCATTGGTCATGTGGAAGTACCCATTAAGGCATCCTGGAATGAAGTATGCTCTATAAAGGATATATTAGTTGATCAATTTAAATCGGGCATTTCTAGGTACATTAGGGGCTTTCTCCAGGATGAACTCCTAGTCTTTCTCTGTTAACAGGTTCTCTAAGTCTTCTACATATCACGCTGATAGGGTTTCCAGGGGCTGGATCATATCTTCACATAGTGCCTTGTATAGACATGTGACTGCCTTAAAAGTGCCAGAGGACAGGGCAATATATTGGCAACTTTTATGAGGCTTTGGCTCTGACATTCCAGTTTTCCAATGTTTGTGGAAAGTCGTCATCACCGCTCTGTGTCACAAGAAGTGGCCTTGCGGGAGGTCAAATTCAAAGTGGAATTCTTCAAATGGGAGCAGCTCCTCCATGCAGAACAGGTCCTTCACTCTTGTCGCTCCTCCTGTGACCTAGGGCCATATGTACAAACACATTTTCCCATAGACACAGAATGGGCAAAACTGCTTGCTACATCTGGCCCCTAGTCCTGTAATTCCCCCCGGAGTCTGCTGTGAAGAAGCACCTCTTGCATGGTCATGGGCAGGTCAGGTCAGGTGAGTATGAGACTTGTCTACGGGTTTTCTGGAGACACCTGTTCCAGCACCTATGGATTACCAGGAACATTTGAGTGTCACCTACTGAAAGGCACCCCTTTGTCAATAGTACCCCTGACACTCCATGAAGCTCTGGAACGAATGGTCCCATAACACGATCTGGGGTTTGTGTTCACACTAGCCATTGCATGAACCATTATATGTGCGTTGTCACACAATACGTCTTGAAGGTGGGGATTGCTAGTCCACCTTCTGTTGTTGAGCATTGTAGTGAGGACAGCACCATCCTCCTGCAGTTCAATCCCCATATAAATGTGGTAATCATAGAATCTAGCTCTCAGAACATTGCCCGAGGGATCCATACTGGGAGCATCATATAAAAGTATAGCAGCCTAGGGAGCACCAACATCTTAAGCATTACCACTCGCCCCACTGCTGACAACAAAGGCAGCATTCAAATAGCGATCTGATAGCTAGCCCCAAGTTCCCCCCTAGTAAGCCAGTCTGGTCATGAAAAATCTTGACCTCCAGATAGGGCAGGCAGTGATGCTCCTAGTGCAGTGACTCCAACCTCTTAAGAGAGAGGCGCCCCTCTACTGTTGGGAATAGTCGAGATTTCTACCAATCAACATTTAAGCCTGATAGGGAGCCAAACCATTCTAACACAGTCCTTGGTCTGGCCAGATCAGTTGATGTGTCCCTGAGGACAATCAAGAGGTCCTACACTTACAGGGCTATGCGGTGCTGATGTATTCCAACCTGTATGCTGAGTAATCTGTTCCCTGTTTTTCCCAAACATGCCAAGGGTTTTGTGGCCAGTGCAAAGAGTTAAGGTGATGGGGGTATCCCTGTCTCATCCCTATAGCTCTCAGATATGGTTTGGACCTTGCAGACTCTAGCTGTGGAGTCCTTGTACAGCAAATTGGCCCATGTCAGAAATCCCATCCCCAGCTGGATATATTCTATTACACTGTATAAATAACCCCACTCTAGGCTGTTGAATGATTTTTCTTCATCAGCGGCAAATGCAGCTGCCTTCCTGTGGTCATAGGTTTTAGCCTCTAAGAGCATCAGAAGGTGCCTAATGTTATGCACCATGTTCCTTCCCTGGATGAATCCCGTCTGGTTGGGGTGTATTAGATTGGTCATGAGCGCAAGGAGCCTGGTAGCCAAGGTTCTACTAAGAATGTTATAGTCATTGTAAAGCATCAACAGTGCTCTGTAGGCAGTGCAGTCATATGCAAGTTTGCCTGGCTTTTAACTAGTGCCTCCTGGGTAGAGCTTGGTTGGCTGCCCGCTTCTCTGGCTGCTCTATAAAGGTCCACTAATTTGGGGGCTAATTCTTCAGTACATATGACATAAAACTCAACACAGAACCCATCAGTTCCTGGTGTCTTACCACGCACTAGGTTCTAAACTACCACCTCTACCTCCTATAATGTGATGTTGCCCACTTGTCCCTTTGCCTCCTCCATGAGCTTTGGAAGAGGCAAAGGCGCCAGGAAGTCATGCATTGCTCCTTCATCCCATTTTATCTATGATACTCCTGTACAGGTCAGAATAATAATGATAAAAGTGTTGATTGAACTCTTATTGTCTACATAACATGGTTCCCTCTTCAACCTCTATTTTGACTCTGACAGAACCTTTCTTCACTGGATTAGCAAGCCAGGCCAGCAAGGATCCTGTTCAATCCAGCTCAGCGTGAGTTTGCTCCGTGTATTTTCTGTAATCAAAACACCTGTCTGTCTACCTGTACTGCCACTTTCTCCTTAGTGCCTATCAGGACCTGCTGTAACTCTGGATGCCCTGGTCTTTGCCTTTCTATCCTATAGTTCGTGTTCTGCTGTTAATGCCTCCTGCATCAACAAGCTCCTGACCCCCATCAATTCAGCTATACACTGGCCCCAAATCACTGCCTTGAAGGCGTCCCACTCTATCGGAGGAGATTATGCTGTTCCGCTATTGCACTCCAAATCCTGCACTATCTTGTTCCTAATCACCTTCTGGTAAATTTGATCTTCCAGGAATTCTGGTTTCAACCTTCAGATAATAATGCATGGTCTAGAGCATTCCCATCTCAGTTGTTGTAGAAAGGGGTTATAGTCAGAGATTGTGCAGACTAAGTATTCTACATAATATACTAAGTTATGGACATCCTGGGAGCACAGAAATTCATCCAGGCATATCTGGAGTTCATGTAAGATTGAGAAAAAGGAATAGTGTTGCACCTGTGGGTGGGTCTTTCAACAAGTATCTATCAACCCCCACCTTGTTTTCCAGTCTGTAATGAAACAGGCTATCGGGAATGGCGGTGAATCCCACAACAGAGGTTTTAGTGGTCCCCATGAGGGTCTGCCATTTAGATCCAAATCATAGTGCCCCTGGCGTAAGCTGAATATGTTGTGTAATAGGCCTAGCCTCTACATCTGCCTTACAACACCACCCTCTCTTTAGCTGTCAGATGTGTCTCTTGTAGGAGTGCAGTATGGATACCCATTCTGTTCAGATCCGAGAACATTTTGTAACATTTTGACATTGTGTGCATCCATATAATGTTTCTGGAGAGGAACTTATACCTCATGGGGGCATCCATCTTTCTGAAGCATGGACACCCATAATCTCCATCCCCTTCTAGCAACCTAACCACTAGAGCCCTCAGATAGGTCATAAACAAGTAAAGCGAGTGGTCACAACTCATGGTTTCTCTTATAATCAACAAACAACAGAAATCCAACTCCCACTCCCCAGGGCAAAAAGACAATTACCCCCAACCGAACTTCATTCAAATCACAACTGCGCATAGGAGTACCCACATGCTTCTCTGCTTTGGGGGTTAATGTGATATCATGCTCCCTTTTCGGTTCTCCCCACGCAGCTTCCCGAAGAAGTAGAATGTTCCCAGATTCAGGGGAGAACAACAGTCAATGTCCCCCCAAGTTTTAATCTCATTGTTGCTCAAAAACAGCTGTTGTGAGGGTACCAGTGAGCCGCCTGTCTCACGTGATTTTGTCCAATGTAACAGGGTCACCCTCGGTAGTTCAAGGCTCAAGTCCCCAGAGGTGCTGGAACAGCAGTCAGAGTCTGAGTCTCATGCACTCCAATTGTCCGCTGGTAATTGGGCTCCCGTTCCGTTGCCATTCATCGAGGCCACCTCTGCCATCACCCTCTGATGTTCCTGCTGAGTCTCAGCTCTGAAAGGGGTGTCTGGGTTGCGGGTCTTGCGCCGGCTCCCCAAACCAGCCCTGCGTGGACACCTCCTCCGGGATTCCTGGATGGAGCCAGGTTGTGGGCGCTGGGCAATCCAACTTCAGGCCTCCTGTGGGGTCTAGAAGAAATGGATTTCTTCTCCTGTCACTACCTGCAGCCGGGCTGCAAACATCACTGCATAAGGGATTCCCATCTGCCTGAGTTTTTTCTTTGCTTTCAAGAAAATGGAACGTTGCTGTTGTACCTCCCTCAAGAATCTGGAAAGATTTTAACTTTGCTGCTCTTGACTGTGAGTTCCCCTTTTTGCGTGGCCTGGTTCAAGGTATGGTCACAGTCTCTGCAGTACAGCAACGGGGCCACAACAGAGAGCAGAGGTTTCTTTGGCACTATGTTACTGTCTGCTGGGCTTGGATTCTATCCTCTCTTGGGGTTTCCTCCATTGGGTGTCCACTTATGTCTTGGTCATTCATTTGCAAGCTCTTTTCCATGATGGCGAGGGGGTTAAGTAATCCTGCTTTATTGTGTGATTTGGGCTTTCGTACTTGGAGTCACTCAGGCCAGAGCAAGATCTTGGCTGCTGATTTAACCCCAACTGTGTGCACTATAGGTTCTTCTGGATGTTCCAGCCCTCCAACGTTCCGGTGCTTGCAGAGCACTCAGGGCTGTGGCCACAGCAGCTCCTCATAATCTCTGGCAGTCCCTTCAAGGCAACCTCAGATGACAATTGTCTCCTAAGAGGGGGGAATTTTGCTGTTACCGCGTGCTCACTTTCAGGAGTATCTGCAATGTGCTCTTTGCTGGACCAACAGCCTTAGGACCTAAAGGCTTGGCACCTTATCTGGGGCCTCTTAGTAATCTCCTGGCTTGTCGCCTCTATCCCCTGCACTCTAGGAAGTGTCCTTCACTGTCCTAACGTATCACCTTCTAAAGACTTATCACATACCCATACCATAGCTCCCTAATGACCATACCCCATGAAACAGACAGAGGTCAGTACTAATGTCTCTACTCATGGAACCATGCTCAGGTATCTGTAGGCTTGCCACTCACCTATGTTAGTCTTCAGACACATGCACATTGGTCTGGAAAGTGGAAACACACTGATAGCTATAACACAAACCATTATCATGTTAGACGGTCTGGATACCAAAATATGACGTGTCAGAGACAAATGAACACACACATGGCACCATTGGCCCAACCTCCAATACCAAACACCAATACCAAACTGGTCTTTAGTGTGGAAAAGGACATCACCATCCCACTATCCTGACAGTCTGGGTATAGAACTCACACACCACAAATCTCAGGCCAGACAGTACCTGATTTAATCCATGTTCATGTCACATGTCAGTCTGCACATCCCATCTGCTTGTGACACTGTCTGATATTGCCAAATGAGGATGAGCCAAACTGTCAATCTGTAATTGACAAACATACGGTATAGTCCACATGGATACATGTACATTACACTGCCAAATAATATGTGCAAATGTGACTTTGATTGTGCATTGTGAAACATTAGACTATGCACATAACAGTTCCGTACACAACTCCAAGTAACAATCTGCATGCATATCAGAGTCATGAACTTTGGAGCCAGTTATGACCTATCTGAGGGTCATAATAAGAACCTCATCTGGCATTCCTAACCTTACCAGTACACCACTGAATTATGTGTTATTACACCACATCAAGTACCTTGAGTCAGTTAAAGTACTGATTGATGAGATCAGCCCTGATGTCTCCAGCTTCTTCCTTATCATGCTCATCCTCACTTGGCAAATCTGCATTTCCACCCACAGGATCTGCAGATTCCCACTCATCTTGTATGAATGGTATCGGATGTGTCAGGGTGAGGTTGTGGAGCATGCAGCAGCCAACAATAATTTGACAAACCTTGTTGAGTGAGTAGAGTAGGGCTCCTCCAGACATATAAATGCTACAAAATCTTGCCTTCAGGAGCCCAAAAGTCAGCTCCACGACACATCTTGTCCTTCTGTGGGTCTCATTGAAGCATACTTCCTCTGGCATGGTTGGGTACCTCACTGTTGTCAACAACCAAGGACAGTTTGGGTAGCCAGAGTCCCCTGTAAGGTATAGTTACAACAATCCAAACATTAATCTTGGACGGCTACATATATGGTAGGAGAGAAAAGGTAGAGACCCACTTGATATATATGACTTACCAACCAGCTAGGCCCTCTCTGTGTATAGTTGTGTCATTAGCAGTTGGATATTTCTGTTCCGCATGATGAAGGAATCATTAACTGATCTAGGATACTTTGCATAAACTTGTGAAATGTATAGATCAGCCAAACAACAAGTGGCAGTTTTTCCTGTTTATTTATACCTGCTCTTTAGCACTTGGGGGAACCAAGGTTACATGTGTGCCATCTATGGCTCAAACCACATGTAGAATGTGTCTAAAAGCATATAATCCAGACTTTACATTGGCCAAATCCTCACATTGGAGAAATCGGATATAGCTGCCCAGGTGTTTCAACAATGCAGAGATTACAGTCTTCAAAACCAGACTGAACATGGGCTGAGACATCCCTGCAGTTAGAGCCACTGTATTTTGAAAGGACCCAGTGACCAGGAAGTGTAGCACTGACATGACTTAGACAATGGGAGGCATGCTATTGGGATTACGAATGGCAGGCATCAGATCTGGCTCCAACTGACAACAGAAATCCATGATTGACTGCCTATCCAGGTGGTATATTTGAATGAGATGTCGCTCCTCCATTGTGTGCAGGTCTGCTAGTGGGTGATACACTGGAGGTTGTCTTGCTTTCTCATGCAAGGGTAACTATGAGAGACAACACCAGAATGTATGCGTCTGACACCATCTGTACATCATACATATGATCACACCTACATAACAGATAAAGCTAAAATATGTCAATTTAAACAGTGAAAAAGTTATACTCAGCACTTACCTAGGCACATTTGCCTAAATACTGCAAACAGATCCTCTCACTCCTAGCATGTTCTTTAAATGGAGAAACATGTCACTGGCAGTAAAAGTGACATCAACTTCCTTAAAATGTGAAACATATTTGGAACACCTATACAATGCTACGATCGTCATTACTCTGCTGACAATACTGTTTCATGTGCATATCTCAAGATACATAATTTTCACATCCTCTACATATTACATTCACATTGATACATGTTTGCATAAAGCAAGCAGTTGACACATTATCATAAATGCGATTCTTCGTTAATGATGCACCTTTCATAATCTTAACGTACCTATATGAGCCTTAAAATGGCAGCTGCCTGACCCACTGTACTCGACCTCAGGAAGTGACCTAACTCCGCCGGCGGATGTCATCATGGCAATAGGCGGTCACAACCGTAGTGGACATTGCCATTGAAACACATTCCTGTCTTTGACAGACTTGGGCCACTGGCGACATCCACCGACGTTGATGGTCCTGTACGTTGGGAACGTGACCGCCATCTCATACTTCATCCCTCACTTGACTCCTGACACTGCTGCCAGCAACACCTCCCTGACCTGAGCTGCTGTGTAATGTCTCTGGTAGCAATCATGCCATGTCCCACAAGTGATAGAGCCCCTGCCTTCTTGCCCGATGAGCTAGACAAGCTTGTGGAGGAGTTCCTCCCCCTGTATGAACAGCTCTATGGTTCACCAGAGGAGCAGGTAAGTGCAATGCAATGCCAATGTTTGAAATGTAGAGTGTGTGATGATGTGATGATGTTGATGTAATATTGTAGAATGAAGGCTTGGGATGATATGTGGGGGTAGATGGACATGAGCACATGTGTTTAGATAGTTTTCAGCCCTGATGCATAGTGGGGAGTGTGTTATGTATGTACCCTGACCCACCTAAAAACCTGGTTAACATTATAATTGAAGGTGGTGTTAGAAATAGTTGTATACTTATACCATGCTCTCAGACATGCTTGTGGTCTGGTCATATGTTCTAGCCAACACCTGGTACTGGATGTGCATGTTGTAGGCATGACTCCACTTCACACATAGCCTGACTGCAGATGATCATTCCACCTAGAGGGGGATGTTGGTGGAAGTGTATGTATGGCTACTTGCACTAACATTTGTTGCACTCTTCTTGTTTTGGTATGGTGCATGTGGACATGACTTTCTCCTCTTGTCTGTGCCATCCATGCAGGTCAACGGCCATCAGAAAAAGGCGATCTGGCATGCAATTGCCAAGAAAGTGCGGACCCTGGGGGTCCACAGCCAGTGAAGCACCCACTGTAGGAAGTGGTGGGAGGACCTGAGACGCTGGGCCTGGAAGACCGCAGAGGCCCAGCTGGGGGTGTCCTCCCAAGGAGGAAGGGGTGCCTGTCGGACCTTGACTCCCCTAATGGCCAGCATATTGGCAGTGGCCTACCCTGAGTTGGATGGGCACAGCAGCCATAAGGGGTTACGTACTGACTTAACACATTTTCCTCCCTCTCCAAAGGAAGTGATAGAATCTAAGCTATGACAATGTGGTAAGTGCAAAGGGTCAAAGATCTCCAAGGAACATATAGATGTACAGTCCTCAACAATGGTACACAGGTGTGCACATTCTATTTTAAATAGGGACAGATTACTCTCCTATGTTATCCCTTCTGTACTAAAGCATATGATGATGCACATGTGACGGTGTCATATGTGTACCTCTATACTGCTTTATACACCCTGCTGGTTGTTCCTTGCACCAATAGATCCATACTCCCAATATCATGATGGTAAGTTGTTCAGGATTTGTCCCTTGATCCATGTCTATGTGCAACATAGAGTCCGACAAGTTTAAGTAATTCTTACTTTTCATGAGGTTTCTGATGAGTGACTACTTCATGAGAGGCTGTGATGTCCATTAGACATTTCTTATGCCATACTTTGTGAAACCTACTCTGAGCTGTTAGGTGGTGAACCCATTTGGTAAGTCAGGGCTGTACGCTGGCCCCTGTAATGTCTCATCTGAGTGGACATCCTACATGTTGGAAACCATGGAGGTATTGCTAGACTACTATTGCAACACATACATTGATATCAGAGCTCTGAATGTTAGTACCATGTACATGTTCTTTGGATGGTAAGTGGCTACACAGCTATTTCCTTATCCATTGTGTTGTGGGCATGCTAAATAGGCCAACACATCTTATTGAAAGTTACATTCTTCACTGGTTTCTGCCAACATAATGTGTATAGGAGGTGCATGTTTGCAAATTTCAGTTGTGAAGGTTGTGAGCTCTGTGACATGAAAGGGTTTAGGCTTGTATGAAACATGCTGTCTTGTGTTCAGCATATGATAAGGTTCTTTTCCTGGCACATGACATTAGGTAATATTGTAGTTATGTGTAGATTTTGTGTATGTGATATGTGGAAATCAATGTTACCACTATTTCCCATGGCTTGGTTGTTGGTTGACTATGTTGCTGTGGTTAGGGACCCAGAATCATGTTGCCAAGTCAGCTTGTCATGGAATGGTTAGTATGACAGCTCTACTAATATAATGGTATTGTAGGTGTGAGATAGGTGGTTTATCTGGTGTGTGACATTGTTGTTATATAAGGGTGTAGACCGTATCTTGTTGTGACATGATGTTGGCACTAACCTGGTTCTACCTGGTAGTACAACTAGGTGTAATTTAAATGATGTGTACAGTGTGATGTTAGTTTATTAAAAGAATGTGATGACCCTACCTCTCTTTCTGTTTTCCAGCATTAGCATCAGCATCAGCAGGCGAAGGAGACAGGGCACAGCTGAGTGGGGAAGCTGCTGGCCACAGGCCCTCAATTCATGATACCACTGACACCAAGGGACCCAGTGACCCGGAGGTCAAGAGGAGTGCCATGGGGGAGACAGGATCCTCCTCATCATCTTCAGAATCCTTCTCCAGTGGACACTCCCTGGCGGTGGCAGACTCATCTGGGACCACACCAGCACCATCTCTGCCGTAATCCCCTTTGTACCACTGCGCTCCCTGTAGCTCCGCCACCCAGTTGGCCGTGCCCGCTCACCCAAGACAGTTGGCGTCACCTTTGCACCTCTGCTCCAGTCCCTGTTAGCCCTGCAGCCTTCAGTGAGGAGGCTATTGACCTCCTGAGGTCAGTCTTTATGGGTCAGGTGACCATTGTGAATGCCATCCAGGGACGGGCAACTCAAATCCAACAGAGTAATGCGTTTCTGGAGGGCTTTCAAGGTTCACTGGCTGGCCTACAGAGATCTTTTCAGGCTCTGGCCTCCACACTGATGGCAGCCAGTCACCCTTTGGTGTTGTGGTTTTGTGTGGTATTGTGTGAGACTGAGCCTGTGCTGTGTTTCTGTGTGTTTGTGTGTGTTTTTGACATGTGTGTTTGTGTGTGTATGTGTGTGCTGGCTGTATTGTGTGTACTATGTATATGCAGCAGCCTGTGTGGTTGTATGTGAGTGTGCATGTCAGTGTACAGTTACATGTGAGTGTCACCCTCACACCCCCTTCACAAAAGTATGTTGTGTAAGTTTACAAAAATTAACAATGTACAACAGTAACCAACAGTAACAGGTAAGTGTGTGTACTTAGGGGTGTTGTCGGCGGCGGCAGCGAAGATTCTGAAGTCTTTCTCTGGTTCCATGGAAGCTCCAGACGGGCATGGCTTCCTGAAAGTGAATGTCTCCTTTTACAGAGTTCTTTTCCACCTGGGTTTCCGTGGTGGTGCAACTGCGGCGGAAATCTTGGTGGTGTACAGCCTCATAATATTTGCAGCTGAAACATGGGGGGTCATTCTGACCCTGGCGGTCTTGGACCGCCAGGGCAAGAATGACGGAAGCACCGCCAACAGGCTGGCGGTGCTTCATTTCCCATTCTGACCGCGGCGGTAAAGCCGCGGTCGCTCCGCCGGGGACGGCGGTGTCCCGCTGATTTTCCCCCGGTGGTGATAATCCGCCAGGGCAGCGCTGCAAGCAGCGCTGCCCTGGGGATTATGACCCCCTTACCGCCAGCCTGTTTCTGGCGGTTTACACCGCCAGGAAGAGGCTGGCGGTAAGGGGTGTCCTGGGGCACCTGGGGGCCCCTGCACTGCCCATGCCAGTGCCCAGGCCGGGGCTCTGCTTTTCACTGTCTGCATGGCAGACAGTGAAAAGCGCGACGGGTGCAACTGCAACTGCACCCGTCGCACCGCCACAACACCTGTGTTGCGGCCTCATTCCCTCTGGGCCGGCTGGCGCTAACTTGGTTAGCGCCCGCCGGCCCAGCGGGAATGTCAGAATGGGGCCGCGGAATTTGGGCCGCGTGGTGGCCAAATGGCGGTTTCCGCCTGGCGGGCGGCAGTAGCCGCCTGCCAGAGTTGGAATCACCCCCATGGTCTCTGCCGGCCTGCAGTTGCCTTCGGTCATCAGTGGTGCTCTGGCCACAGTGGCAGTGTCAGTGGTGCTACGGCTGTATTCCATAGGGAATACTACGCCAGTCATGATTTGGCAGTCTTCTCCGCCAGTCTGTTGGTGGTATGACCACCAACATGGTGGTCCTGGGACTACCAAACTTGTAATGCCCCCCTATGTATGGGCCTTGTTGCACACTTTCCACTTGTTTGGGGAAGGTCTTACTGATGATTGCACAGGTACATGTGAGTTCCCCAGTCAAGGGCTGGCTCATATTCATACTAGTTGTATCAGAAATGCTAGCAGTGTATCAGCATACATAACTGTGTGTTTATGTATGTGGTTTCTCTGCCCATGTCCAGGAGCAGATAGCATCGCATATAAGACACAAGTGGGTTTAGTAGAACTATCAGTAAAGGGTCGCATAAATCATTAATAAGTACAGTATGCCATCAAATACAATGGATTTTATAATGGTAATTTTGACAATGGCGGTCTTTTACACGGATGGCCAATGTCGCACCTGCCAAATGACCGCCAGTGTTGGCAATCTTCAAACTGCCATATTATGGCTGCTGGCTACTCTCTGCCACTATTAGGCGGGGAAGCAGCCAGCAGCCATACTGGCAGATGGCGGTCTAGTGGAGCTTGCTCCACTGCCACCTCCACGTCTCCACAGCACCGCCCGCTGTATTACATCACTGTAAACGGCGTGGTGGTGATGTGGTGATGGGGCGCTGATGATGGAGCAAGCACCATTGACCCCGTTCCCTCCCGGACAACCACCACAACCACCAGGTAAGGAGATCAACCGACAGGGGAGGGGGGTGTTGAGTGTTCTGCGCATGAATGGGGAAGTGTTTGTGTGAATGGAGGGGGTGGGGTTGTTGTGTGTGTTTGTGTGCATGTGTATGCAAGTGTGTGTATGCTTGTGTGAATGCGTGTATGCAGGGGGTGGATGGGTGTCGTGGCCGTGTGTGCATGTGTGTGTGTATGTGTGATGTGTGCCTGCGTGGATGTATGTGAGGCGGGGGTTCGGAATGGTGGTGGGGGTGGGGGTTTTGGAATGGAGATGGGGACAGAGGAGTTCAGAATGGGGATCAGGTGTGGGGTTTTTTTTGGAATCGGGATGGGGAGGGGGTTCAGATTGGGGATCTTGGTGGGGGTTCAGAATGGGGATGGGGCGGTAAGTTTCACTGCTTAGGGGTGTGGGGCTTCTGACAGGGTCAGGGGTGGGGGGGGTCCTACATTAAGGGAGGTGTTGGGGAGTCCTGCAGTGGTGACAGAAATGAGTATTCCTGATGCCAGTATTGTTACCGCAGGGGATTCCGTGAAGGGGCTGCCACCACGGAATCCCTGGTGGTAAGGATGCTCAAAATACCGTGGGCAGTGTTAGGTGGACCGCCGGATCGAAGGTGGTCAACATTCGGCCAGGTGGTCCTACCCCCTGGAGGTACAGGTGGTGAACTGGCTGTAATACAGCCAGTTCACTTTCGTTGTCATAATTTGGCGGTCCTGCACCACCACGCTGTCGGCGGTCTGGCCGCCAGCATGGCGGTGCAGGACCGCCAGGACCATAATGACCCCCATTATCTTATGCATACATCCAACAGCTTTTATTTAAATGGGCTATTCTGATTTTTTAAAGTAGAGCAGGTCAATTTTACAAATCCCTAACTCAGAAAAGCAAGGTGGCATCCAAAAGACAGATGTTATGTTATGTTATGCTTATATAGCACAGATGACTCACTACCGTCTCTCCGTGGATCAAAGGAAAGAGGAAAGTTGAGAAGAGCCACATTTTCCATCATTTTTTAAGCCTGCTGAAATCAGCACAAGATTGAATGTGTGGTGGGAGGCTATTGTAATGACGAAGGGCTAAGTAAGAAAACAACCATCAAACCTTGGCAAGAACTTAGCAAAGCTTTATACTTAGACCTCAGATTACTAATTGGGCAATACTGAGTGTACCTGGCTAGAATGTAAGCAGTGCCATTCCCCACCCAGGACTCAAACATAAGACCTAGAAGCTTGAAGAGATTGCTTTTTCTGACCATTAGCCAGTGTAATGATCTTAAGGTAAGTACAAAAGGGGAGCCAGGAAGACGTTTATAGACTAGTCGAGCTGCAGTACTTTGAACTACATGTAATTTAGAAAGAAGAGTCTCATTGGCTGCTACCAAAGGAGCAATACTATAATCTAGGCAGTTCATAACTGGGCCTTGGATCAAAGTTCTATGTGCCCTCATCTGAATCCACTATAGTATTTTTTAAGCAGTTGCAGAGTGCTTAAACAGGTGCCGCAAATAGTACTAATCTGTTCTTTTATATACAACTTGTCTTAGCTACCCATTTGGGCCATGGTCTTAGACCACGTTCAAACAGCAGGATTTCCATCTTTTCTCCATTCAGTTGTAAACAGTTGAGAGATATCCATGTGGCAACATTCTTCATACAGTCCACAGATCTGACGTTGGAGGTCTCCAAATCTTTCCCAAAGGGAATGATAATTTAGGTGTCGCCACATACAATATTATTTCAAAGCTGCAGGCTTTAACAGTCTTTGCAAGCAGGGCCATATAGATGTTAAAGAGGGTAAGGCTCATGGAAGATCCCTGAGAAACCCCTTTATCCATGGTCATGGTTCTAGATTTAAAAGGGTATAATGAAACCATTTGGGTTCTGTCTTTCAGTCTTTTGCTGACTGTTTCATCATTCTCAGCTCCTCTGAATGCCAAAGGGCATGGTGTCTTGGTAGAGCTGGGGTTGCCAATTTTGGGGGGAGCTACTTCATCAAAAACTTTAGTAATGAAGAGGCGAGTACTAGGGTGAGTAGGTATTTTTGCTGGCTGAGGATCTGAGTAATTGTAGGTTATATGGACAAGAATAAAGAGGGTGATCATATCTGTAAAAATGTACCAGGGTAGGTGAAGACCAGTCACGAAAGAAGACAAGAGCAGTCCTTACTGAGCACTCCAACTACACGCCATGAAGAGCAGCCTGTTCATCCTGTTTGTCCTCTTATCCGGTCCACCTCCTCTTTTGGCCCACGAGTGCATTCTTTTGGGATCTCATGATTGTTTTGGATGTTAACTGTCAAACTGCCTCCTCCCTGCTAAGCATCTCTTGATGCTCCATCTTAGGGATCAACCTCAGGGTTTATCAGGGAGTAAATGTCAGATGATTCTCACAGCTGATTAAAGACAATAAAAGTTTTCTATATTATTATTATTACTACTGGTGTCTGCGCCGCAAGCATATATAACTAGGGTGACCTACCTCATCCTCTAAGCCCTGTGCAATTCAACTTTATTGCTCTATGAGCCAGGGGCCTTTGTGTGACCTTGGTGTATTAGGCTATGAACGTGAGACTTTTACAAATGTTGAAATTTTAACCCTTCCCTGTCGAAGCAGAAAATTAGTTATAGAATATTATTGAAAATTTACACTGAAGACACAGAAGGGAAAGCGAAGTAAAAAAAGATGCTTTGTACATTTAGAAAAGTGTTTTTTTGAGGAGGGCATACCCAACACCTATATGGATGTAAAAGTTTGCTTGCACCTCACAAAGTTATTGGATTAGTTAATGTACTTTCTCTGTAATTTTAGCCATTGTATTTGAACACAGGACTACGAAATTCACCATGTGGCCGTCACGTTATACTCTGTCCTCTTTGCAAGGGCTCTGGCTCACTCACTCACTTTTTCTCAGTCCTATACAAGTTAGGTATTTACGCACTTCATTTTCAAAGCTCACCCACCGCAACACAACAGTCGACAGAAAACAAGATTCCACAACAATGAAATTAGATGCTTTCTGGAGTAAAGAATTTATGTCACTTCACAAATAGGTAGTGACCTCCATGTAATCCTCAGTTACCCACGTGACTGTGAAAATAAAAATTACTTTTTCGGACAGACAAGAAAAGAGTTTGTTCAAGGACGTTCAGGAAAGTATGTGGACATTAATGGCCTGATTTAGATGTGGGCGGAGGGAAATACTCTGTCACAAACATGATGGATATCCCGCCCACTCTATTATGATCTTATTATATCCTTTGGGGATCGTAATATGATGGATGGGATTTCCGTCACATTTGTGGCGGAGTATTCCCTCTGCTGACATCTAAATCAGGTCCTAAGTTTGCTCTATCTTTATAGATCAAATCTGTTTATTAATTTCAAAGTGTAAAACATCGCTTACAAACCACATCTCAGTGTGCCATTAGGCTCATACTTAGCTTAGTTCATGCGAAACAAGAAGAAAAAACTAAAAAGATTAAATACAAAATACAACAGCATTTCCCTGCGGCTGGCTAATAGTGCAAAAATCAGATAATCTCAGGCTTCTTTATAATATATTCCTGGTCATGTGTGGGTCTCCCCCTGAAAACTCGCCCCCCATACTCAAGTGAAATTCAGGACTCTCAAATAGGTAGGGCATGTCAATTCAGAAAACTCCCCAGATAGAATACGCAAGTATGGTTGCCATAGTTCTTTAAAGTCTCTACTCCGATGCAGCGAGGCCAGGGTAAGCTTTTACATAGCGAGGATAAACCAGAGCCTATGTAACCATGAAGTCGTTGTCGGGATCTGCTCAGAGCCCCACCCGGAGAGCAACAGTTGTATTGCGGCATTTAAAGCTAAAGCTATCTGTCGTCCCCTCAGTGACCTCAAAGGGGAGGAGACAGGGGTGGGAAGGCCAAGCAAAATATATGCAGGGAATCGGGGAATCTGAGTGTCAAAAGCCATGTCAACAGTGTCCAGTATGTATTCCCAGTACCGGTGTAACTTGGGACAATGCCATAAAAAATGCACAAGCGACCCTCCCCCCCCACATGCCCTGTGACTAGATTTAGTGTGATCCCAGGCATGAATCCTTGTTGGGGTGTAATACCAGGAGGTGGTCACTTTATAAGCTGTCTCTGTACCTGCTGTGTTATAAGCTGTGTGGTGTGCTCTATAAAAAACACTCTCCCACTCATCCTCCGATAGTTCTCTTCCCAACTCCTTCTCCCATCTCAGTTGACCCTTCGTTTTAGGCAGAGGGGCCTCCTCCCACAAGAGGGCATAGAGCTCAGAAACCACTCGCTTGTCATCCTTTTTCGTGAGGATCCATTTTTCAAAAGGTGTTAACGGCCTGTCAATTAATGCTCTATTGGCTGGTTGCAGGGCCCAATGTCGAATTTGATAGTACATCATCCTATCCGCCTTGGTCAAACCATATGTCTCCCTAAGCTGGTCAAAGGGAATAACTCCCTGCTCGTCGAATAAGTATCCCACCCTTTCACAACCCCCCTCATACCATCGACGTAATGCTTCCGGCTGTACTCCCGGGCCAAAATCAGGATTCGCACCCAGGGGGGTAATTGGGGACGGAAAGGTCATCAGGCCACATCTGCCAGCGACCCGGTCCCACACCCCCATCGAAACCTTCGTGACCGGGGATATGTACAGCCCCCGTGCTCTATGCCGACGCCTAAGCAAGGGTTCCTTCCATATGTGAGATCCGGCCACCGCCTGATCCATGAAACACCAATGCTTCTCGGAGGACAGACGGCTCCATTCCAAACGGAAACGCAATTGTGAGGCTTGAAAATACCGAGGGGGCAAGGGACCACCAACCCACCCTGCCGCTTAGGGCGATACAATACCTGTTGTGGTAGTCGCGCCGCCTTCCCCTCCCATATGAATCTTAGAACCGCCTATTGGAGGGTCGCTATCGTTCGTGGCGGAGGCTCCAGAGGAAGCGATTGAAACAAGTACAATATACGTGGTAAGATGGTCATCTTAACTGCTGACACTCTGCGCAGCCAGGACAATTTAAGCCTCCCCCATGTCTCTAGGTCATGCTGCACCTCCCGGGTCAGTTTCACGTAATTCAGCGACGCCGTGCGGGCAACTGTGGAACCCAGCTCCACGCCCAGGTATGGGAGCCCCAAAGAAGACCACATGAAATGGAATCGGGCCCTCAGGTCCCGTTCATGCTCAGGACTGATAAACTTGCCCATAGCTGTCAACACCAGGACAGATCGCGCTCTACGGGCATCTAGAATGCAAAAACCCAACACTCGCAAGATAATGTAATTTATGCATTGTGATGATATGTTATTGTTTAACCTTTTGCATTGCAGAATTCCATCCAAAAGATTCATTTTTAAGGTGCTTATAAATACTGTACATTTGCAATGTATTGCTGCAGACATTCAGAGTGTGTTAGGGTGTGGTCCCTTTCCAGGGCCTTCTAGAGACTTTCCCTGCAACATGCCTGGGCATGGTTCTAGGCTGGGCCAAGACTCTATAAAAGAGAGTCAGCCCAACTTCCAGTGCTCACTATTCAGAGGTCCCGGTGCAGAGCAGCAGCTTCTTCCTGAGCTCCTGTCCCGGAGGCCTATTTGGATTTTCCAGTCTTCTGCACTCATCTCTCATTGGTGATCACTGTTTCCAGGTGGTAAGACTGTGTTTGGACATTTCCCAACACCGTAATTGAGAATTTTCATATTCTTGACTTTAATTCTTACATGAATGACAGATTACTTGTGCGCTGCCATTTTTTGACATTTGTATGGTGGTTTGCAAATAGGGAGGATGCGCAATTTATTCCATAAAGATTTGACTTCGTTATTACATTGTTGTTCATTGCGCGCTGATATTTCTTGACATTTACATGATGTTTTACGAGTTGGCAAGACGTTCAAATCGTTTCATGAGCATTTAACTTTGTTGTTCATTGCATGCTACCTGGCTCCATTCCAAACGGAAACGCAATTGTGAGGCTTGAAAATACCGAGGGGGCAAGGGACCGCCAACCCACCCTGCCGCTTAGGGCGATACAATACCTGTTGTGGTAGTCGCGCCGCCGTCCCCTCCAATATGAATCTTAGAACCGCCTATTGGAGGGTCGCTATCGTTCGTGGCGGAGGCTCCAGAGGAAGCGATTGAAACAAGTACAATATACGTGGTAAGATGGTCATCTTAACTGCTGACACTCTGCGCAGCCAGGACAATTTAAGCCTCCCCCATGTCTCTAGGTCGCGCTGCACCTCCCGGGTCAGTTTCGCGTAATTCAACGACGCCGTGCGGGCAACTGTGGAACCCAGCTCCACGCCCAGGTATGGGAGCCCCAAAGAAGACCACATGAAATGGAATCGGGCCCTCAGGTCCCGTTCATGCTCAGGACTGATAAACTTGCCCATAGCTGTCAACAACAGGACAGTGCGCGCTCTACGGGCATCTAGAATGCAAAAACCCAACACTCGCAAGATAATGTAATTTATGCATTGTGATGATATGTTATTGTTTAACCTTTTGCATTGCAGAATTCCATCCAAAAGATTCATTGTTAAGGTGCTTATAAATACTGTACATTTGCAATGTATTGCTGCAGACATTCAGAGTGTGTTAGGGTGTGGTCCCTTTCCAGGGCCTTCTAGAGACTTTCCCTGCAACATGCCTGGGCATGGTTCTAGGCTGGGCCAAGACTCTATAAAAGAGAGTCAGCCCAACTTCCAGTGCTCACTATTCAGAGGTCCCGGTGCAGAGCAGCAGCTTCTTCCTGAGCTCCTGTCCCGGAGGCCTATTTGGATTTTCCAGTCTTCTGCACTCATCTCTCATTGGTGATCACTGTTTCCAGGCGGTAAGATGGTGTTTGGACATTTCCCAACACCGTAATTGAGAATTTTCATATTCTTGACTTTAATTCTTAAATGAATAACAGATTACTTGTGCGCTGCCATTTTTTGACATTTGTATGGTGGTTTGCAAATAGGGAGGACGCGCAATTTATTCCATAAAGATTTGACTTCGTTATTACATTGTTGTTCATTGCGCGCTGATATTTCTTGACATTTACATGATGTTTTACGAGTTGGCAAGACGTTCAACAAATTTCATGAGCATTTAACTTTGTTGTTCATTGCATGCTACCGTTTCTTGACATTTACATGGTGGCATTTGAATCGGCGAAACGCTCAATTCACCTCTCGTGTGTAATTCATGCAGTTCATTGTGCGCTACCATTTTCTGGCATTTACATGGTGGCATTCGAATCGGCAACACGCGCAATTCTTTCCTTGAGTGTTTTTTCATGTTATTCATTGTGCGCTACCATTTGCATGGTGGCATTTGAATCGACAAGACGCGCAATTCTTTCCCTGAGTGCTTTTCATGTTGTTCATTGTGCGCTACCTTTTCTTGGCATTTGTATGGTGGCATTTGAATCGGCAAGACGTGCAATTCTTTCCTCGTGTATAAATAATGTAAATTACTGTGTGCTACTATTCTAAGACATTTTCTTGGTAGCATTTCAAGTTGACACGTTGCGTGATTTATTCCTTGATTCTACGTTGTGTGATTTCATGGTGCACATTCCTTTATGGTGTTTAATACTCATATAAAAATCTGAAATGTGCGCAATTCACTTCCCAATGTTTTTTCTGAGAAGAACACAACAATACCAGAGTTCTAGATGTAATGCTGTGTGTTCCTGATATGTATTCTTAAAAGGAGATTCATATGGTTGTTTAGAAATTGTTTTCCTGATTCTCATGCTAAAGAAAGTGTTCGAATCTGAAAGTCCTATTTAACTTTTCCTGTTTCCTCCTCAGGTATTCGGTCATCTAAAGCCTAGTCAGTTTTAGGACTATTCTAGGGTTGTTCATGTTTTTCGGAAAAAAGAAGAAGCTTAGAGTTGTAGCATGGTACTGAATTCATGAGATATAATTTTGATGTTGTGTTTTAACCTTTTGCTTCCTACAGGTCTCCTTCCCAGCTGTTCCCGTCCTAATCCCCTTTTCCCCACTTGGACTCTCTTAGACTCTGTGATAAATCTAATCAGAGTATTGGAGCTGTCTTGTGGTGGAAGTGTTGGGAACGTGCACAGACCCCGAGGATCTGGTGACTCTGACAGAATAGTGAGCCCACAAATTATTATCCTCCTGGTTTGTGTGTGTTCTCAGCATGGCCACACTGGACAAGCTAGTCAAGGCTATCACCCAGCTCCAGTCAGAAGTGGTATCATCAAAGGATTTGACAAATAATCTAGCTGAGAGGGTGAGTCAGTTACAGAATAAGGTTGAGAAGAAAGAACAAAGTCCCACAGGTGTGTCTTGGCCAGGTACTTCTTCTCAGACTTCTGGAGGTAATCCGACTAACATTTCCCTCAATGTTCCTTCAGCCATTCCTTTAGGTCCCCCAGAACGCTTCTCAGGTGATCCCTTGAAAGCGCAATCTTTTCTGGTTTAAGTGGAACTTCACTTCACCTCCAGACCACATACTTTCCCCGATACCCAGTCTAAAGTAGCTTTCTTGTTGTCATATCTGTCTGGAGATGCAGCTACCTGGGCTATTCCTCTTGTACGTAAAAATAGTCCCCTGTTATACAACTGGAAAAATGTTGTTCGTGAATTTGAGAGAGTTTTCGATCGTAGAACTGTAACATAGTCAGCAGATCGTGAATTATTAAACTTACACCAAGGGAATCAGGACTTAGGGGGTCATTCTGACCCTGGCGGTCCAAGACCGCCAGGGTCGCGAATGACGGAAGCACCGCCAACAGGCTGGCGGTGCTTCCAAGCCCATTCTCACCGCGGCGGTAAAGCCGTGGTCAGAAAACCGGGGCCGGCGGTTGCCCGCCGTTTTTGCCCCGGCTGGGCAAGCAGCGCTGCCATGGAGATTCTGACCCCCTTACCGCCAGCCTGTTTCTGGCGGTTTTCACCGCCAGGAAGAGGCTGGCGGTAACGGGTGTCCTGGGGCCCCTAGGGGCCCCTGCACTGCCCATGCCGCTGGCATGGGCAGTGCAGGGGCCCCCTAACAAGGCCCCATGAAGCTTTTCACTGTCTGCCTAGCAGACAGTGAAAAGCGCGACGGGTGCAACTGCACACGCCCGCAACACCGCCGGCTCCATTCGGAGCCGGCTTCTGTGTTGCAGGCCTCCTTCCCTCTGGGCCGGCGGGTGCTAACATGGTTCGTGCCCGCCGGCCCAGCGGGAAGGTTGGAATGCCGGAAGCGCTATTTTGGCCGCGTGGCGGCCAAATGGCAGTTCCCGCCTGGTTGGAATGACCCCCTTAGTGTCATATTTAGCCAACTTTAATCGGCTGGTCGCTGAGACATCCTGGCCTGAAGAAAAACAAGCGGCCTTGTTTTACAGGGGACTCAAAGAGGAGCTAAAAGACATCTTAGCCCAAATCGACCCACAACCTGCAAACTGTCAAGATTTAATAAACCTTGTCTTGAGGCTTGATCATCGTTTAAATGGACGAAAAGGAACGTGTAAAAAGACTGAAAAACATTCTTGGCATGCTCATGATAAAAAAGACTCAAGAACTCCGAGAGAAAGAACGTCGGAACCGGTGGAAATTGGAACCATCAGTAGACCTTTGACCAAAGATGAATAGGACCTACGCAGAAAAAATGGGCAATGTCTCTATTGTGGGCGGAAAGGTCATTTCGCCAAAGATTGTCCAATCAAAACAAAGAGCAAGTGAGGCCCAGTTCAGAAAGTTGCAACCAATGCATCAGTCGAGTCGGAAAATCTAAAGCACCCAAGTTGCAGAGAAGGGTTGCTCTTGGGTGTCACCGTGGATCCTTCACAATCCAAACATCTAAAATTAGGAATATGAGTTCAGGTCAAGAAAAAAACCTATTTCAAGAAGGCTCTAGTCGACACTGGGGCTACCGGAAACTTTGTTGACGCCCAATTGGTTCGTGCATGGGGGATCCCATGTATTGAAAAGAAGACCCCGGAAACCATCCAGGCAGTTGATGGAAAACTCTTCACTGGAGGTCCGATAACTCTTCAGACTGTCCCCTTGACAATAATTTGTGAAGGTAAAAATCAAAGAAACATAAAGAGGAACTCATCCTTGACGTGATCCATGCTCCCAAGTATGGGATCATCCTTGGCTTGCCATGGTTAACTCATCACAATCCAGAGATTAATTGGGCAGAACGAAAGATCGTGTTCTCATCAGTGCTATGTAAAGAACATTGTCTCCAAAGGACTCAAGAATCTGAAGTTCGCCATTCTTACATAGCTACCGCCGCAGAGAAAGAAGTTAAATTGCCCAAACAGTATTCGTCTTACGAAGATGTATTTGATGAGAAGGAAGCAGAGAACTTACCTCCTCATAGACCTTATGACTGTCAAATTTATCTAGTCCCAGGGGGGATACTTCCCAACTGTCGTGTGTATGCCCTGTCAGAACATGAAAATCAACATTTACGAAAATACTTGGATCAATTCTTAGAGAATGGTTTCATCTGCCCCTCTAAGTCTCCCACAGCTTCTCCTTTGTTTTTTGTTCCAAAAGCGAACTGAGAGCTTCGAACTTGTATCGACTATAGGGGCTTGAATAAAATCACCATCAAGAACAAATATGCTTTGCCTCTAATTCCGGTCTTACTGGAACAAGTAATGAAAGCAAAAATCCACACGAAGCTTGATCTTCGAAGTGCTTACCATTTGGTCAGAATTGAAAACGGCTTTCAAAACAAGATATGGCCTTTTTGAATACACCGTCATGCCTTTTGGTCTGTGCAGTGCTCCAGCAGCATTTCAATTTTTCTTAAATTACGTTCTAGAGAGTACCTCGATATCTTTGCCATAGTTTACATTGATGACATTTTGATCTACTCAGACGATGGGAATGAACATGTTCAACATGTCAAGAAAATGTTGGCAGCCCTTCGTAAACACCATTTATATTGCAAGCTAACCAAGTGTGAGTTTCATGTTAGCACAGTTGAGTTTTTAGGGGTTATCCTTACCCCTAAAGGTATGGTGATGGCAGAAAGGAAAGTAAAAGCCGTATCTGAATGGCCCATCCCAAAGACTGTTCGTGATGTACAATGTTTCCTGGGCTTTGCAAATTTTTACCGGAGGTTCATCAATCATTTCTCCCAGACAGTGGCTCCAATTACTAAGTTATTAAGAAAGAAAGACAAATTTGTATGGTCCCCAGAAGCAGACCAAGCCTTTTCAACTTTGAAATAAGTTTTCTCCACTGCCCCAGTCTTGACTCATCCAGATGCGGATCGACCTTTCATAGTGGAAGCTGATGCTTCAGATGTGGCGATAGGAGCAGTCTTGTCACAACGAAACAAAGACACTGGTCAGCTTCATCCTGTAGCTTACATGTCTCGGAAGTTGAACGAAGCCGAACAGAACTATGTCATTGCTGAAAAAGAGCTTCTGGCGATTCGTGACGCCTTTAAAGAATGGAGACATCATTTGTTGGGAGCTAAATATACTGTCACAGTATATACTGATCATCACAATCTTCAATTCATGAGTTCTGCCAGACTTTTGACTCCTCGGCAATTACGCTGGATGCTTTTTTTGCCGAGTTTGATTTTGTGGTAACCTTCCCGCCTGGTAAAGATAATCGCAAAGCTGACGCCTTGTCCCGCCAAGAGTCTACCACATTGCCTGCAGTTCAAACCTCCAGAGCTATCATTGCTCCTGACAAGGTCCTATGTATCATAAAAACAGAAGATTTCTTTGAAGACATCCGCAATTCATTCACTGTCGAAAAATGGCAGGCGTGGGCCCAAGCAGATCCGAAAAGATCAATCAAGCAAGGATTACCCTTTCATGATGCTCGTTTGTTTGTGCCCACTACCAAACTTCGCAAGATAGTGTTTCATTGGTTGCATGTTATACCTACAGCAGGTCACGCTGGTACTCCTAAAACTCTTGAATTAATCCAACGCTATTTTTGGTGGCCTACCTTAACAAAGGATGTAAAAACAATGGTAAACAACTGTGAAGTCTGTGCTCGCACTAAAACAAGTCATTCAAAACCGAAAGGGTTGTTACACCCACTCCCAACCCCCAAGTCGTCCGTGGGAACACATCTCTTTAGACTTTATTACAGGTCTGCCAGTGGTTCAACAGCATTCAGTAATTCTGGTGGTAGTAGATAATCTCACGAAATATGGGCATTTCATTGCCTGTAAGAAATTACCCACCTCTAGTGAACTGGCAACTATCTTACTGAATAGAGTGGTTCGTTATCATGGACTGCCAAAAGTGATCCTCTCCGATCAGGGATCGCAATTTGCCTCCAACTTCTGGAAGACATGGTGTAAAACACTCCAAGTGACATCTACCCTATCTACTAGCCACCATCCTCAAACAGATGGTCAAACTGAGAGACTAAATCAGACTTTGAAGCAATACCTACGTGCTTACGCTGAAAAAGCACTTCATTCATGGACATCAATGCTCTGGTTAGCTGAGTTAGCCTACAACAACTCCTTCCACGCTTCTACTGGCGTTACACCCTTCTTTGGTTTGTTTGGCTATCATCCTAACACCTTGCCCATCACAATTCCTCAAGAAAGTTCTCTCACTCAAGCTGTGTCAGAAATCATTCAACATTTGCATCAAACTCAGAAATCGATTCAACAACATTTAGAAAAAGCCAAAAAAAAATACAAAAAGCATTATGACAAGAAACATTGTGAGGGACCGCAGTATCAACCTGGTGACAAAGTGTGGCTTTCCACAAAACATATAGACTTCAAGAAGAAGCACATGTTCAACCCCAAATTTATAGGTCCTTACACTGTTCTTCAGCAAATCAATCCTGTGACCTATAAACTACAATTGCCAAAATCATTACGGATTCATCCAGTGTTCCATACTTCCCTCTTAAAAAAGGCATTCCAAAAGGTCCACCCTCATCCAGCTCCTGTTCTAGTACAGGGGGAAGAAGAATATGAAGTCAAGAAAGTGTTGGACTCTAAACTGAGAGGGCGTAACCTATGGTACTTAATCTCATGGAAAGGTTATGGCCCTGAAAGTAATTCATGGGTTTCCGCATCTGATGTTCATGCTCCAGTACTTGTGAGACGCTTTCATCGTCTCAATCCAGATAAACCAGGCCCTAGAGCGCGCCTGGGAGAGGGGAGTACTGTCAACGCCAGGACAGTGAGCGCTCTACGGGCATCTAGAATACAAAAACCCAACACTCGCAAGATAATGTAATTTATGCATTGTGATGATATGTTATTGTTTAACCTTTTGCATTGCAGAATTCCATCCAAAAGATTCATTTTTAAGGTGCTTATAAATACTGTACATTTGCAATGTATTGCTGCAGACATTCAGAGTGTGTTAGGGTGTGGTCCCTTTCCAGGGCCTTCTAGAGACTTTCCCTGCAACATTCCCTGGGGGTGGTTCTAGGCTGGGCCAAGACTCTATAAAAGAGAGTCAGCCCAACTTCCAGTGCTCACTATTCAGAGGTCCCGGTGCAGAGCAGCAGCTTCTTCCTGAGCTCCTGTCCCGGAGGCCTATTTGGATTTTCCAGTCTTCTGCACTCATCTCTCATTGGTGATCACTGTTTCCAGGCGGTAAGACGGTGTTTGGACATTTCCCAACACCGTAATTGAGAATTTTCATATTCTTGACTTTAATTCTTAAATGAATAACAGATTACTTGTGCGCTGCCATTTTTTGACATTTGTATGGTGGTTTGCAAATAGGGAGGACGCGCAATTTATTCCATAAAGATTTGACTTCGTTATTACATTGTTGTTCATTGCGCGCTGATATTTCTTGACATTTACATGATGTTTTACGAGTTGGCAAGACGTGCAACTCGTTTCATGAGCATTTAACTTTGTTGTTCATTGCGCGCTACCTTTTCTTGACATTTACATGGTGGCACTCGAATCGGCGAAACGCGCAATTCACTTCTCGTGTGTAATTCATGCTGTTCATTGTGCGCTACCATTTTCTGGCATTTACATGGTGGCATTCGAATCGGCAACACGCGCGATTCTTTCCTTGAGTTTTTTTTCATGTTATTCATTGTGCGCTACCATTTCTTGGCATTTGCATGGTGGCATTTGAATCGACAAGACGTGCAATTCTTTCCCTGAGTGCTTTTCATGTTGTTCATTGTGCGCTACCTTTTCTTGGCATTTGTATGGTGGCATTTGAATCGGCAAGACGCGCAATTCTTTCCTCGTGTATAAATAATGTAAATTACTGTGCGCTACTATTCTAAGACATTTTCTTGGTAGCATTTCACGTTGACACGTTGCGTGATTTATTCCTTGAATCTACGTTGTGTGATTTCATGGTGCACATTCCTTTATGGTGTTTAATACTCATATAAAAATCTGAAATGTGCGCAATTCACTTCCCAATGTTTTTTCTGAGAAGAACACAACAATACCAGAGTTCTAGATGTAATGCTGTGTGTTCCTGATATGTATTCTTAAAAGGAGATTCATATGGTTGTTTAGAAATTGTTTTCCTGATTCTCATGCTAAAGAAAGTGTTCGAATCTGAAAGTCCTATTTAACTTTTCCTGTTTCCTCCTCAGGTATTCGGTCATCTAAAGCCTAGTCAGTTTTAGGACTATTCTAGGGTTGTTCATGTTTTTCGGAAAAAAGAAGAAGCTTAGAGTTGTAGCATGGTACTGAATTCATGAGATATAATTTTGATGTTGTGTTTTAACCTTTTGCTTCCTACAGGTCTCCTTCCCAGCTGTTCCCGTCCTAATCCCCTTTTCACTTCCCAATGTTTTTTCTGAGAAGAACACAACAATACCAGAGTTCTAGATGTAATGCTGTGTGTTCCTGATATGTATTCTTAAAAGGAGATTCATATGCTCAGAGTGTTTCCTGATTCTCATGTTAAAGAAAGTATTCGAATCTGAAAGTCCTATTTAACTTTTCCTGTTTCCTCCTCAGGTATTCGGTCATCTAAAGCCTAGTCAGTTTTAGGACTATTCTAGGGTTGTTCATGTTTTTCGGAAAAAAGACAAAGCTTAGAGTTGTAGCATGGTACTGAATTCATGAGATGTAATTTTGATGTTGTGTTTTAACCTTTTGCTTCCTACAGGTCTCCTTCCCAGCTGTTCCCGTCCTAATCCCCTTTTCCCCACTTGAACTCTCTTAGACTCTGTGATAAATCTAATCAGAGTATTGGAGCTGTCTTGTGGTGGAAGTGTTGGGAACGTGCACAGACCCCGAGGATCTGGTGACTCTGACAATAGCCTGCGATTTTAGCATGTTAATTCGGAACCCCAAGACCCGACCAAATTCCTCTAAGACATCCATTAGCGCCGGCAGTGAGGTCACAGGCTCCACCAAAGTAAGGATGACGTCATCCGCGTATAATGATATTAGATGCTCGTCCCCTCCAAACCTCACACCTATAATCTGAGGGTTGTCACAGAGCCTCTGAGCCATAGGCTCCATGTAAAGCGCGAACAGGAGGGGCGAGAGCGGGCAGCCCTGCCTAGTCCCCCTCTGGACCGCAAAGGGCAAAGAGAGCGTCCCATTAACCCGCACCGCCGCTCAAGGCGCCTGATAAATGCAGCGAATCGATGCCATAAAGCCCGGCCCCAGTCCGAAGCACGAAAGCACCTGAAACAGGTACGGCCAGTAAACCCTGTTGAACGCCTTTTCGGCATCAATGGACAAAAAGAGCACCTCCCTACGAGAGCGCTCCGTCTTATCCAATAGGTGGAGCAATCTCTTGGTATTATCGCTTCACTGCCTGTGCGGTATAAACCCCGCCTGATCAGGATCCACTAGGCCCGGCATATAATAATTGAGGCGGTGTGCCAAGATACCAGTAAATAGTTTGGCATCTATATTTAGGAGGGAAATCAGCCTGTAAAAGGCGCACTCCTCAGGATCCTTCCCCGGCTTCGGGATGACCACGATAGTGGCATCCAACATGCTAGACGTAAGGGTGCCCGTTTGACGAAAGGAGTTAAAGAGTCGCACCAGGACGGGTGCGAGTTCCACACAGAAGGTTTTATAAAAAAGAGCAGAAAAACCGTCAGGGCCAGGTGATTTCCCAGTCTGCAGTCTAGCAATTGCAGATATAACCTCCTCTGCCCGTATAGGTTGGTCTAACGAGTCTGCCTCTTTTGCTGTCAAGAAAGTAATAGCTATATCCTGTAAAAAGGATTCTGGTGTTGAGAAGCCAGGCTCCTCAGCCCTATATAGGCCTTCATAAAATTCTGCAAAGGCCTCTGCCATTTGGTAGCTCGTATGAGCTTCTGCTCCCGAAGGGGAGCGGACCATTTTAATCAGTGACGCCGCCCGCTGCGCTCTCAACCTATGTGCCAGCAGCCTCCCACACTTGTTACTTCCTAAATAATACTTTTGTTTAAGGCGGATTACCGCATATTCTGCCCTCTCCCAGTCCAGTCTCCTCAACTGCTTCCTCCATTTCTCGAGCTCGCGCCATACTCTAGGAGCACCAGTATGTTTATGTGAACACTCCAATGCCCTCACTCTCTGCTGTAGCCCCTCCCTAAGCTGTCTCCTCGTCCTATTATCCCTAGAAGAAAGCGACATCACCTCACCCCTCAGGACAGCCTTCAGTGCCTCCCACAACATTGCAATACTTATGGCCCCATCATCATTAAACCTAAGATATTCGATAATTGCCCTTCAGATCGCCTCTACTGTTGAATTGTTCTGGAGCATTGAGTCTCTAAATCGCCAGCCCGGTGTGCCCACCCGCACCATGTCCATGTGGATCTCAAATGAGACTGGGGCATGATCCGACAGGGCCTGTGGCTCAATCGCTGAGTTTCTAACCCGGGGGAGAAGCTCCTGAGTTGCCAAAAAGAGGTCCAACCTAGCATATGTTTTGGTTGCCGATGAATAAAAGGAATAGTCTCTCGTCGAGGGGTGCGCCCTCCTCCACACATCCACCAGGCCACACTCACTCAGCCACTGTCGACCGGCATCCGACAAAGACCCCGTCTGCCCATACCGTTGGCCTGATCGGTCCAGATCCCCGTCCATCACCAGGTTAAAGTTGCCCCCCAGCAATACGGCTCCATCAGGCGATTGGAGCAGCGGAGTCAAAGCCTGTCTTAGGAAGGTTTCTTGTTGGGAATTAGGCGCATGTAATGAAGCAATTGTAAAAGAGAAACCTCCCACTCTAAGCCTCATGGCTAAAAGCCTCCCCGGGACCTCATGCATTTGTGATACTACTTCCCCAGGGAAGGATCGCAAGAGAAGTATCGCCACCCCTGCGTGCTTTGATGGTAGAGAAGACCAGAACTGCCTGGGGAACCACTTAGATCGCATACGATAGGTGTCCTTATGGACAAGATGCGTCTCCTGGAGGAGACATTTATGACTCCCCGATCTCTCCAAGGCGGCCAGTATGGCAAGCCTCTTGGTGGGGTTATTGAGCCCCCTAACATTTAAGCTTATACATTTAATAGTCATAACCCGTGCGGAGGGGATCAAGCAAAGGAGCCGAATCACACCAGGGGGCCGCCCCCACACAGAACCCCAGATCGCTTAAAACCCCCAGGTCCAGGAGTGTCACTACAGAAAGCCAATATCGCAGGTAAACCCAGCAACAAATAACTAACAAGCACAACAGGTGCCTACAACACAATAGTCCTCGATCATCGAACTCCACAAGGTAAAGTCTCCACGGAGCAGTATATCCACCCATTGCAAGTAACCAGGTCCATCGCCCCCGCCGCCCCGACCCTCCTCGACAGACAGCGTACTGTTAGCAGCGTGGCCCAAAGCAGACCCAGTCACCCCGAGCCTCCTCCTAGGCCGAGGTTCCGGCGGCCACATTGTTCAAGGCGGATTCTCTCTCCGATCTCAGCTCCAAGGCCGTCGGGCGCTGCACCTTCCTTCTCTTCTCTTTTCTCCGCCAACGAGGGGGACTCTCTGACGGAAGAGCCGCCTCCTCACAGGCCTCTCGGCCTATACCCTCCAGGCCCAAGTCACGGCCAGCCTCCTGGACGGATTTCACCTGCGGAAGCTGCTCCTCCCAGCGGAAGACCAAGCGGAACGGGTGGCCCCAGGAATACGACACGTTATGCGCTCGCAAGTGATCCGTGATCGGTTTAAACTCTCTCCGCTGCTGCAGGGTCCGCACAGATAGATCGTGGAATAGCTGTAGATCATGCCCTCGGAAGGCTACATGCTGCAGATTTCGGGCCCGCTGAAAGATCTTTTCTTTAAGAACAAAGTTATGGAGGCAAGCCAGAATATCTGGGGGTCGTCCTCCAGGGCCCCCCGCACGCCCAACCCGATGGACCCGATCCAGGACGACCTCCCGCATCTCCTCCGGGCCCAGCAAGGAGCGGAACAAGTCCACCACGTAGGCTCCAATGTCCTCCTTTTCCGCGCCGACCGGGGCCCCTCTAATGCGAATATTTTGTCGCTGGGAGCGGTTTTCCAAGTCCTCAACAGCCATCTGGAGGAGATTCTGCTGCTCACGGAGGCAGACTACTTCTTGCTGCAGTCCCGCCACCTCCTCGCCACGAGGGATCTCATTATGTTCTAGCTGCGTCACGCGTTCACCCAAGGAGGAAACCTCTCCTCGCAGCTCCCTCACCTCCTGCGAGATGTCCCTGCGTAGCTCTTGAATATCGCCCCTGAGCGAGTCAAACAGGGAGGTCAAAAAGCCCTTCGTTACCGGGGAGCTCTCCTCTGAGTCCGTCTCCGCCCGGCTCTCCGGGGTCCCCATCCCAGGCACCTCCTCCGGCGTGGTCCCCGATGCCAGGCGCGTTCCGGCAAGCATGTCCCTCACTGAACGCTCACGTTTTGATTTTGCCATCGCCATTTCGCACAGACCTGGTCACGACTCGCCAACTCAGTCCCCCGGGGCCACCAAAGTCTCCGTCCAATGGCGCTCCGCTACCGCCTCCCTGTTAGGGACCGCACCTGGTCCAGCCGTCAGGAGCCGCCACTCACCAACTTGTTCAGCAGTCCATCGGTTGCAAGCAGCAATGCAGGGCCTGCCACTGGGCCTTCAGCCTCCGTCAGGGTCCCGTGCTCCACGAATCCTCCGTCAGCCGCTCCGCGGAAAGGAGCACTGGTGCTGGGACCCCGAGCCAAGGGCACAGGCCGGGGCCCCCCACTCCTCCAGCGCGCCCAGGCAACCAAGGGCCAGCGCCCACAGCAAAAATCCACAATTTAAGGGCCCACGGCGAGCCCCCGGGTCCTCCTACTCCCCCGGCGCCCAAACTCCAAGGGCCGCCGGAGGAGAGCACGTACCGCGGCCCAGGCCATCTCCTCGGCCGAGCCGCGACCACACCCCAGCCCCGAGGCCGAGCCCCGCTCTTCCGCGGGAGCCGCAGAAACCCGTTCCGGGCCGACACCGATCAGCAAGTGCCCCGAGGGTGTCTCACAACTCGGGGGAGCCTCCAGGCTTTCCCCAGGCAGGCCGCGCAACGCTGATGTGGGTCGGGCGGCGGAGCGCTCAAGGATCCATCCTAGCACTCCGCCATCTTGGGCACGCCCCTTGCTCTATCTTTAAAAACAGCAGTCATTAAAAAGGGATCCTGATAACATAAAGGCAGTCAATGCATCCAATGTGTCTTAAGCTCAGTAAGTTTTTTGGCTAGTTTTGGAAACCATCATGAAAAGATTAGTTTTAATCTAATACATGCATCTCAGTTTAAAGTGTTTTTAGGCATTTGGTTGTTGACATTGCATTGGGTAGTATAATTGCATTTTGATAATTGCCAAACAGTTGTTTCATATCACATAACACTTGTAAGAGGTTCTATAGCTTTGGTAGGAAATTCAATTCCTCTTTGTATTGGTTGTGTGACTAATTTACCACCTTGGTATGAAAGTTTCAGTAATTGATATGAAAAACAAATATACTACTTCCACACCAGAGGTGTTCCAACACAATATTGTAGAAAGGTTACTGTGAGACACAAATATCGTACCTTAAATATTGTGATGTCAAAAATGTAATCTTTCAGAGTAGCACAGCACCATCGCGCATTTCACTGCCCGAATTTTGGGCAGTGATATGTGTGACGGGTGATACTGCACCCGCTGCACATCAACATTGCTGCCGGCTCTATTATGAGCAGGCTGCAATGTTGATGTGACTTTTCCGCTGGGTCAGCGGACAGAAACACTGTTACCATGCGCTTGCCCAGCGGAAAAGTCATAATAGGGAGCCAGATATACCACCAGCACTAGAGATATGCTGGCGCCTGCAGCTTCGGCAGTTTTTGTAAAAGACCGCCAAAGTCGTAATGAGGGCCTTAATGTACTCAACAGGAATATAATATTGTACTATAAAATACTGGCATTTTTATTTGGTTTTAGTAAAGAAATAAAAGAGAAGAGAGAAAAGAGAAAAGAGAAAAGAGAAGAAAAGAAAACTAAACAAGGCAAATTGAAAATCACATATTGATTCTAAACAGTCAATCAAGGGGGTTCAAAAACAGTATTGGCAGTGGTATGAAAGGTTTTTTGTTGCGAAAGAAAATAAGTGAGAGGTAGCCATAGCTTGTCTCTTTTGATTAGCAGTTGAGAAGTATTAACATTTACACTATCCATTCTGTGATTATAACAAATCAAATTCCACCAGACGACAACAGATATTTTTGTAGTATCTTTCTAATTAGAAGTTATAATTTGCAGTGCACTAGCAATAAGTAGGTCAACAAATTTACCAAGCATAATCTGGGATTGCCATGTAGAGTAAATACTATCCAAAAAAATATGTAAGATACTGAAAGGTATATTGATAGACAAAATCTGATCAATTTTATCCCAAACTTGTACCTAAAATGTTTTAACTAAAGGGCATTAAAAAAACATGTGCAAATAGTGACTGTTTTCTTGATAACACGATCAACATTTATTGTTTTTAGTGAGTTTAAATTTATAAAGATCTACAGGAGTATAGTACAGTCTGTTCTAAAAATAAATAATGTTTGGTTGTAGATGCTGAGCGGGATGTTATGTCGAATTTTCACCATATTTCTTTCCATTTGCAGAGGAAATTGTTGATTGAAGTCTTGTTCCCATGCTTTGGTCTCACAGTGTCAGTATTTATAAGAATGTTGTATATAAAGAACACTTGGACTTGTGAGGAAAAGTTGTAAGGTTGGGAGGGGGTCTGTGTGGGGGGAGTGAATTTGAAGATTGAGATAACATTTTGTAGAGGATATTTTGGAGATACTGGTACTGCACAGCATAATGATAGGACATGTGACATTTTTGATGAATATCTTGAAAGTCAAGTAGACCATTATCTGAAATTAAATGATCTAATATTATAATACCTTTTATGCATCCATTCTTTCCTTGTGAGAACTCTATTATTTAATTTGATATCTTTATTATACCATATAGGAGTTTGTTTGAGATTCTTCTGTGAGGAATGAGAAGCAAAGAGTAATGGCATGGCAACAGTGAGTGATTATTGGAGAGAGGATGGATTTGGGGGGTTTTGGAAAACAAATTGCATCTCTGGGAGTAAATGGTGTGATCTATGAATGTTCTAGTTGACTCCAAATGGTGGTTTTGTCCTGGGAGGTAGAAGAAAGGGACATCCATATTTGTTTCAAGACAAAAACAGAATTATATTGTTTAAGACACAGAAAATTGGCAAATCTATTATCTCTAGATTCCTGTAATTTGGTTAATGATATACAAGATCTACGTTTATTCCATAAAATGTTCATAAATAATGAATTCATAGTTTTAAAAAAAACAGAGGGAAGTTTAACTGGGAGCATAGACAAATAAAAAATTTGTATGGGCAACATCATCATTTTGATTGTGGCCAGTCTTGCCCACCAAGTTAAATATAGAGGTTACCATCTATCTATTGGACAATTTAGATACTTTTGACTCAAAGTCTTCGAAATTGATTTGGATAGTGTTTTTATTAGAATTAGAGTATAAGATTCCCAGGCATTTGATAGCTTAGAGTTACAAGTAAAGCCACTATCTTTAGACATGTTGGATAAACAATAAGAATTTAAAAGGAAAAACCTCTGATTTGTCTACATTAAGCTTATATCCCGAGACATTGGAGTACTCTTGTAACAAGTGAAAAAATTCAGGAATAGTTTTTTGAGGGGTAGAGATAAAAAGCAAAATATAATCTGCATATGCTGTGAGTTTAATTTCTAAATCAATGTGTTTAAAGCCATAAATGTTAGACGATCTGCTCTAGGGCTAATATAAGTAAAAGAGGTAATAACGGACAACCTTGTCTAGTACTTCCATATAAGGGGAAGTATTGGGATTGCTTACCATTAACTAAAATAGATGTAGAGGTTGAGAAGTTAAAAAGTTGAATAAATTGTTAAATATGAGGACTGAAACCATGTCATTTTAATGCTCCAAACATGAAATCCCAACAAACTCTATCAAAGGCTTTTTCTGCATCTAAAGTTATAGCAGGTATAGGATCCCTAGATTTAGAAGCTAGAAGGATAATGTTAAGAAAAGTTCTGGAATTATCCGATATGTATCGTCCCTTAAAGAAACCTGATTGATGTATGTCTATTAAGTCTGGGATGAACTGATTAATACGTAAGGAAAGAACATTTGCAAAGATTTGACAATCAGTATTTTTAAGGGATATAAGTCTACAATTTCCACATTAAGATAGATCTTTATCTTTTTTTTTTACTAATTAAGCTTAACATAGCTTCAGAAAAAGTACCTTTTGTTTTATCTTATGTTATGAAAAATTTAATAAGTGATAATAACTTTGGAATTAGAATAGATGCAAATTTTGAATAGAACTCTATTGAGAAGCCATCAGGGCCAGGTGCTTTATCATTAGGATGTTTGGTAATGGCATTTTGTATTTCTGCCTCAGATAACTAAGAGTGTAAGGGAGTCAAATGAAGAACACATGAATTAGGGGTATAACAAGTTTGAGAATGACGATCAACAAAAGGATCCAGTAGTTGGTTACAGTCACCTCCTACCACAAAATTATCAGATTTACAAGATAGTAATAAAGAAGAAAAATGGACCCAAAATGTAGGTTCTGTTCCAGTGGGACCATAAACATTACATATGGAAAAAAGTGTGCCATTAATCTTAGCTGTCAATAAAATCCATCTGCCTGCATCATTTTTAACCTCTTCTATAATCTGTAGTTGTAGGGATTTGTGAAACAAAATTATTACCCCATTCTTGTTGTGAACTGCAGAGAAACCAAACACATGACCTACCCAATTTCTACTCAAACTTTTAAAGTCATGTTCCTTAAGATGTGTTTCTTGTACAAGAGCAAGTTGACAATTTAATTTAGAGAGATGTTGAAGCACTCTTTGTTTCTTAACCGGATTACGTGAACCCTTGACATTCCATGAGATTATACGAAGACCGGTCATTTGTGAAACAATAAGAAACCTTTAGACAACAAAACCACAGGGAAACCTAAAATGCAGACAACATATGAATCGTAGAATAAGACAAAATGGAAAGTTATGAACATATATCTATATGTGGTTTCTTGTTGATGCCAACATTGCATTATAAGGTAAAAAAGGAAATGAGAGAGAGAGACAGAAGAAAAAAGCATGGACTCAATTGGAGAAAGGAACTCCTCAAATTGACAATTCAGCAATTTTAACACCTGTGGAGAAAAAAAAAGTTAAGAGTCCCACATTGATTAATCAAGTCTTACTGAGTTCCATAGCTTCTCCTTTGTAAGCATTTATAAATTGTTTAAAATCTGACGGATTTTCAAAAGTAGTTGTTCTGTCTTTGAAGGTAACTTTAAAGAAACGAGGGTGAATCCTTTTTTTTTCTTGATAATTAAACTTAATTTGTTTCAATGTTGTAATTGAAATAATTGGATACAGTTGCTAATATTACTCTTGGTTTTGATTACATGAGCTTTGTACTTTGTATATTTTTTACATTGAGAGTATTAGAGCAATATAATTTTATAAATTACATTTTCGTATTTTTATTATCTGTTATATATTTTTCATTTACAAATAGTTATTAATATGACATTTATAGTAATTATTTTTTATATTTAATGTTTTGGTAGTACTCAAATTACATTTTTATATTGTGTGTTTTATGGTTTAATTGAAATTAATTTCTTAATGTCTATTATCATTTTGTGGGAGTAGATAGTTTTCAATTCCAAAAAAACAACACTTTTCTTCATGTAATTAAATATAGAGTGGAAATAGTATATTTGACTATCCACCGAGTCCTCACAAATTTCAGCACTTTACCCAATGTTGTAAAATTTGGAGTGGGAATAGTTGGATTAGCAAATCTGAACCCCACAGTATCCAACATTTTCTCCAATACGGTTAAGTCTTTAGTTAGAATAGTAAATCTGACCCCACACCCATAAGCTCAACATTTTCTCCAGTGGTTTTATTGGAAATAGTTAATGTGATAACAATAAAATATTGGAACATATTAGAATTTTTATTTAGTACATTTGAAAGGTGTAGTCATTTAGATTATAAATTGTTGGATTGTTCATGTAATTTTTTAGAAAGCATGATTGTTCAATACAAGCCCAGTGTGCATCTGTCTCAATATCCTTGTCTGTGAACACGCAGTGGTAGTGTACACACCTAGAAGGATAACTTATGTATACTGTGTAGTACCTGGAGTAATCTGACTATAAGTTCCAGGGGGGGCAGTCCCTGTAACCCATATCACCAGGGCACTGTATATTTGTCACATTGCAGCTGTCTGTGAACTCACCAATGAACTTTACTCACCTGGGAGGGACCAAAAGACAGATCATTGTACCCTCTGTGGTGTGGCTAAACACCTAGATCTATGTTGAGTAGCTAAGGAAAGATGAAATTATTGTGGACAGAAAGGACGGCTCAACCTGTGTGCAACAAAAGAAGCATGAACCAAAGGCGTCAAGATGCATCATCTGAATGGTATTGGCAGCAGACACACTCACAATGCACTAACCACACAATGACTGCAATCACATATACAACAATGTCCAGGGTCTGCCTGCATAACAGTCAACTAGGACTTAATAGGATCAATGCCACATCCTGCCCAGCCACTGTTTTGCTTGCACTGCTGCCAAGATGAAAATCTATGCCAATCCTCCCAAGTGTTAGTGAACTCATACATTCTGCAGCTGGTTGACTGAAATGGAATTGGTATATCTCAGAAATGTCAGGTCTATACAATTGATAGCATGTGTACCAGTCACATAAGGAGAACCTTCATTCCAATGTTTACATGGCCTTGGCTAAATGTCACAGTAAACTATTGGAGGCAGATGTCATAATACAACCTGTAACATTGTATATCCCACATCAACAGGTCAAGATGCCACTGGGAACACCAAGACCACTGAAGAGACTCCCACCACCCTCATGGATGAAGACCTCAGTGACTACAACACTCCTGGACGTCTAGGACGGTTCTGGTTTATCAGGGCAGCCTGGTCAAACGACACCAGTGAGCCTCACCGTGACCACTTTGATTCCTTCCAGCCTGGTTGCATCTATACCTCAGGCAGCCATTCACCCTCTAACCTGTGTCCTGAGAAAATGACTAACATCTTGAGCCCCCAGCCCAGGATCCTGAGTCACAGCAACACACCTCTGACAATGATGGTGCTGGAACCAGCAGTAGGGGGCAATCTGTGCCAAGGGTGCAGGAACATGGGGGTAGGGTGCATGTGAGGGATGTTGTGGGCCAGCGGCATGAGGCCACTCAGCCAAATCTTGGGAGCCTATGAACAATCCCAAGGCATGATGGGCCAGGCACTTACAGAGCTCAAGGAAATCAAGCAGCGGCAGAGTGACTTCCATTGAGAGTCATTGGAAGAGTGAAAGGCCACAAACATCATTCTGGCCTCCCTATCAGGGTTTTTCAGGGAGATTAGCAGTACCCTGATCAGGGACTGTGAGCAACACCACACCCCTTCCTTTGGCCCATAACACTAAGCACTTCTACATCGGTGGTCACCACAGGATGGGAGGCCCTGTCAGGGGAAGTACCCACCTCAGACACCCCTGCCTCTGTAGCAGCAGAACCCCACTCCCTCAAGTGGGGACGTTCACCCAAGACTCCAGGAGGTGCAGATGGCAAGACACCAACCACTGCCAGCAAGTGACCTCTTCATGATTTCACTCCTTTGTGTGCCAATTATTCACTGTGTTGCCTGTTTTCCGACCACATTCCATCTTCCATGGTAGAAGACACTAGACTTTGGACTCAAAATGTTGTGGCATCCACTGATATGATTTCATCCACCATGACTGATCCCCTCACTTTCATTTTCTGTAGCATCAGTTTTTTTATTTCCTGCCGCAAAAAAATAAACTCAGCAATCAGAAAAACATTGCCTGCTTGCTTCTGTTCCACAAGTTGAAATGTTGAGATGTAAGCCATTGTGATGCACATGAGGAAGACACAAGATGGTAATGGAAGGAGGGATATGTAACAGGTAGCATCAAGCTGATGATTACTAGCAACACACTACTAAAAGTGTCTGGTCATATCAAATGTTTTATTGCACTGTACAGCACAAAAGTCTGGACCGTCATGGTCAAGAATGTCTGAACCATATTGAATCGGGCTAGATATGCAAAGGTAACATCCCCCAGACCACAGAAGAAAGGACTTTGTCAGACCTTGTCCCGTAAAATAGGCTAACAGATTAGTGGATGTTGTCACCAGCTTGAGCATTATCACATGCCAAAACATGGTCTGCCAACATTGCATAAACCATGGAGCAGGCAGTGGGCAATACAACAGCCCCTGATCATGGGTCCATCCCATTACAATGACAAAGCATCTGGTGGTATGATAAAACCGATGTCAGTGTTGTGGCACAGGCACTCTGACCTGCAACGAGGAAACAATTCTACAGCTACAAACAGGTCATACAAGATCACATGTGACAACTGGACCAACACACCACATCAAACCAGTGTATCCTGCACCTTCAGACTTCCACCCACACACTGTTCAAGATGCCTTGGCACAGGACTGATACACCCTAAATCTATGACCAACATTACTTAGATCAATCCATGTCCTCATCCTATGTCAGAATAGCATCAGATACCAGCCAATGTCACAACTTTGAAATGCCCACATAAGGATGGGATGGTGAAGGTACCTGGAATAAAAGCAATACAAGGAGTTTAGGTTGGGAATTTATACATATGACCATAAGCTCATATGAAACATCAGTGGATACCCTTACATTGCAATCAAACTGACACAAACTCTGCAGATAATCAAGGTAGTGAAATGTAAAAGTCGGACTTAGCATGCAAACCTTGGATGTATACTGCAAAGCATAACATCCACTGTCTGTAGGAAAAACACCCTACCCCACTACACAAACCTGACAATTACAGATCCTCAAACAGTCACAGTGATAACATGACAATACTTACTTACACTCAGGTAAAATAGTGATTGATGAGATCTGCCCGCAAGTCTTCACCTTCCTCCTCATCACTGTCATCCTCACTTCGCCTTTTAGGATTCTCACCGGGTGGCACTGCTAGCTCCCCCTCATCTGGGATGTACGGGAAATTCCTCTGCAGGGCAATGTTGTGGAGCATGCAGCAGACCACAATGACTCTTACACACTTTTTTGACGAAGGAGAGGACGGCTCCATCTGTCTTATCTAGACACCTAAATCTGGCCTTCAGGAGCCCGAAAAGGCTGCTCCACAACACACCATGTTCTTCCATAGGCATAGTTGAAACGGACTTCCCCGGCATAGTTGGGTTCCTCACCAGCATCAACAACCATGGACGGTTTGGGTAAGCAGAGTGCCCTGTTATGGAATGGAACATATGTGCAACTATGAGTCCCTCTGATTGGAATTGTTCCAACAGGCATTGCACATACACAAACAGGACAAATTGACTTTTTAATCAGCCAGGCCCTCTCTAGGTACAGTTGTGACATCAGATGGGAGATTGCGCTGTTCTGTATAATGAAGGCATCATGGACTGAACCTGGATAACGGGCACAGACTTGTGAAATGTAGTGTTCCCCCTAACAAACCACTTGAACATTGATGAAATGGTTGCTCTTTCTGTTGAGGTACACTTGTTCATTGCCATGTGGTGGGACCAAGAAAACATGTTTACCATCAATGGCTCCCACCACATGTGGTATGTGTGCCAAACCATAGAAGCCAGTCTTCACATGGGTCAAATCCTCATGTTGAGCAAAGTGGATATAGCTGTCCAGGTGTTTCAACATTACTGAGAGTACATCCTTCAAAACCACAGTAAACATAGGCTGGAACATCCCAGCAGATAGGGCCACTGTATTTTGGAAGGACCCTGTGGCTATGAAGTACAAAACTGCCATAACTTGTGCAATGGGTGGTATGCTATTTGGATGACAAATGGCAGGCATTGAGATCTGGCTCCAACTGACGACATGGGTCCACAATTTTTAGCTGATTCAGACAGTAGATCTGGATGATGTGGCATTCTTCCATGGGCTGAAGGTCTGGCAGTGGACAACAGACAGGCGGTTGTCTGATCCTTGCTCTCCCTGAGAACCTATGTATGACCAGAAATTAGTATTTCCATTATTCAGTGTATCCTTCACAACATACAGGATGCATCTCAATGTTAAAATGTGACAAGGCATGTATTGAGGTATGGACATGATAGAGAGTACACATCACAACTGATAATCACACAGCAGTCACATGTCACCCCCTTGCTTTGCCATCAATCAATCAGGAATTTGTAAAGCACACTACTCACCTGTGAGGGTCTCAAGGCGCTGAGGAGGGGGGGGGGAGGGGAGAGGTGCTGCTACTGATCGAACAGCCAGGTCTTGAGAAGTTTCCTGAAGGTAAGGAGGTCTTTGGTCTGGCGCAGGTGGGTGGGAAGAGTGTTCCACGTTTTGCCATACATGTCTACACACCATGTAACTGGTCATGGCCAATTGTGCAACAAAACATGCCTCTCAGACTGTGACTTGGGCCCACATTACAACCCTGGTGGTCGGTGTTAAAGCGGTGGTAACACCACCAACAGGCTGGTGGCAAAAAAAATTGGATCATGACCACGGCGGAAACCACCAACACACACAGCCACTTTAACACTCCGACCGCCATGGCGGTAGCAACAAACACCGTTGCGGCAACTTCCAACAGCCAGGTGGAAGGCAATGTACCGCCCACTCCATTACAACCCGCCCATCCGCCAGCTTTTCCGGGGTGGTACCAACGCCATCAAAAGCACGGCGGAAATAGTACACTGAAGGGAAACGACTCACCTCTTGACACTCAAGGAAGAACCAGGACGCCATGAAGCCTGAGCTGCAGGTGTTCCCCATGCTGGTGTAACTTCTCATACACCAGGAACATGAACGCCGGCGCCGATGACCACGGTGAGTATAGAACCTAGCACACAAGGGAGGGGGAGGAAAAAGAGAGTGACACACACACGCAACACACAACACCCCCACCCCCAACACCATGCACACAAACACATGCAACAACATTACATATACACCCTGTAACCCTCAGGAATAACACAAGGACAAAAGGAATGGAGTAAAATGAGTGTAATATTAGTAATTCTTAGAAATACGTTCATAAAGATAAAACAGTATGTACAATATATACAAAAGGCAGGACAATGCCCACTCAAAAATTGTCTGTGGCCCACTGGGCCAAAACACATAGGCCAAGGCCACACTTGTCTCCTGCCTCAATATGAAGAGAACACTGCAAGGGCATCAGGTTGAAAACACACAGGCACCTCAGGGGGATGGGGAATGGGGGGCACCAGCCAGAAGATGGTACAACGCCACTGCTCCTGGAGGGAGCTCCATGCCCACTGCTTGGTCCTGGGGAGTGCAAAGCCACGGTCTCTCAAGTGGGTTGTTTGCCCACTGCTTGGTCCTGGGGAGTGCAAAGCCACAGTCTCTCAAGTAGGTGGTTTGCCCACTGCTTGGTCGTGGGAGTGCAAAGCCACAGTCTCACAAGTGGGTGGTTTGCCCACTGCTTGGTCCTGGGGAGTGCAAAGCCACAGTCTCTCTAGTGGGTGGTTTGCCCACTGCTTGGTCCTGGGGAGTGCAAAGCCACAGTCTCTCTAGTGGGTGGTTTGCCCACTGCTTGGTCCTGGGGAGTGCAAAGCCACAGTCTCTCAAGTGAATGGCTTCTCCACTGGTTCTGGAGGGGGCATTGTGCCCAGTGTGCTTCATCCTGGCAAGGAGGGGTTGAGTGGATGACTTCTTCCACTGGTTCTGGAGGGGTCATTGTGCCCAGTGTGCTTCATTCTGGCAAGGAGGGGCAGAGTGGATGCCTTCTTCCACTGATTCTGGAAGGGGCATTGCACACTGTGATGCAGATGTTTTGGAGAGCAAGGTCACAGTCTTTCACCTGGGTGTCACAACAACAGCTTTTTCAGGGGCCAGGACACACTGCAGCCCATGTAGTCACCACTACACAATGCTCTCCGGCAGTGATGGCTGCTCAGTGAATCGCAGTTGCACTGCAGGTGGCGGTGCTGGCAGTGGTGGTGGTAGCCTCCAGACCTTCACCTGCAGTCTCGGACGGCTGCCCACTGGGGATGTTGCTGCTGGCAGTGGTGCTGCTTGCGGCGAGGCAGGTGGCGATGCTGGACGCGGTGCAGGTGGCGATACTGGAGGTTGTGGTGGTAGCCTCCAGGCCTTCACCTGCAGCCTCTGATGACTGAAGTGCAATGGCTGGTGTTCTGTGCCTCTTCCTGCCCTTGGCAGATGGTGGTGCCTCCTTGCTTCTGCCAGCCGGAGTCTTTGACTTGGCCTTGCTGGCTGGTTGTCCCTCCTTCCCCTTGCTGGATGCTGTCCCCTTCTTGCCCTTACCAGGTGGCGGAACCTTCTTGGCCTTGGCAGGTGTTGGTGGCACACTGGCTGGGCTGACAGGTGCCTCCTTGGAGCCTCTCACAGCTGCAGAAATCACAGCGGCCGTGGACTGGGTGGCTGAGGTGCTGGGCTGGGTTCTGGCCGCCCTGGCCCCAAGGTGAAGGATGGGGAGAGGGGTAGGGAAGAGGTCAATGTTGGTGAGGAAAAGCTTCTTAGGGATACTGGGGTGGGAAGAGGGTGAAGGTTTGGGAGTGGAGGAATAGGGAGTGGGTGTAGGAGGTGTCAGTCTGCTGTGTCTGGGTGCAGGTGCATGAGCTGGATGCTGTTGTGAGGTGGATGGCAGTTGGGTGCGTGTGTGCTTGCGTTTGTGTACTTTGGGAGGAGGGGTCACAGACACAGTGGGAGAGGACACAGGGGACGTGTGCATAGATGTGGGGTTGGTGACTGTCAGTGAGGGGCATGTAATGATAGGCGTGCTGGTGATGGAGGTAGTGGATGAGAGTGTAGTGCATGCAGGTGTGAGTGGAGACGCTAATGGGAGGGGGGTGGACGAGGAGGAGGAGGGGAACACAGTGGAGGCAGTGGATGCTGGTGTGTCTGCATGGGGATGGTACTTTTGTGAGTGCCTGTGAGATGAAGTGTGGTGCTTGTGTTTGCCTGAGCCACTTCTGTGTGTTGATTTGGGTGACTGCTGGTCTGAAGGTGTGCTTGGGATAAACTGGGGTTGAGGGGATTGGGACTGGGTAGAGGAAGTTGGAGGGGGAGGCTGGAGACAGGGACAATGGCTACCATCAGTGTCGATGCCAGAGCCTGGAGTGCTCTCTGTTGGGCCGCCACACCAGAGATAATGCCCTCCAGGGATGCATTTGTTTGTTGCAAAAGCCCTGCTACAGTGATCTCAGGAGGTCAATAGCCTCCTCACTGAGGGAAGCAGGGATGACTGGGGCGGGCCTGAGGTGCCTGGGGCAAAGGAGATGTACACCCTCCTAGGTGAGCGGGCATGGGAAACACACTGAGGGGCTGCTGGGAGGGTGGTGCTGGTACGGAGGGTGGCGGCTGTACCTGTTGTTGTGGTGGGCACAGAGGTGTCTGCCACCGCCAGGGAGCTTCCATCAGAGGAGGAGTCGCTGTCGGTAGTGTCCTCTCCTGTCTCCGTCGTGGTGCTCCCCACACCCTCCGTCCCAATGGTGCCCTCACCGTCGGTGGATTCGGCCTCCAGGCCCATGTGGGATGCAGCTTCCTCCATCACCGGTGCCTCTGCTCCTCCGCAAGATGAAGCTAATGCACACAAGGACAGGGTGACAAAACAAAAAGGGGGAGGAAGAGACAAAAGATAGACTAGGTCAATGCCCGCAACACCACTACCGTTAGCGTACACAACATACAGGGATCAGCCCTATGCACTAGGCCATGCACTACCAGTTACAAAGCTAGTCACATGCCCATGGGGTACATTGCCTAACGCCATTAGCTGCACACCTGAAACCCACAGGACCCTGCCCAGTAGTAGATGCCCACTAACACTATTGGGGTTGGAGTGCTTCAGAGCCTGACCAACAAGGGACCTACCCTCCATGTTCGCCCTGGCCTAGGGGCACCCACAGCTCACATCCCCCAGCCAGGTAAAACCTTAACGCGCACAAAGTCATGATTCTGAATCTGTACTCACCCAATTGTGGCTGCTGTGATGCCTTCAAGCGCCCATCCAACTCTGGATAGGCCACCAACAGGATGCGAAACATCAAGGGGGTCAGGGTACGACGGGCACCTCTTCCTGGTTGGGAGGCCAGCCCCAGCTGGGCCTCCGCCATCTTCCTTGCCCAGCGGCGCAGGTCCTCCCACCGTTTACAGCAGTGGGTGCTCCGCCTGTCAAAGACCCCCAGGGTCCGCACCTCCTTGGTGATGGCAAGCCAAATACCCTTTTTCTGATGGGCGCTGACCTGCAGAAAAATATGAATAGAAAAAGGGATTAGTCATACCGTCCGGACTTTTACACTCATGGCCCACAATATCCCTCCCATCCCCTTACGCAAAGACATTGACCACCAGACCTGCAGCACTCTGCCCAGGACCCCTCAGCCCCCCCACCCGAGGCTTACACACACAGAAATCCATACATTCATGGCCCATGCATCATGCTCACATTGTACTTACCTGTTTGTCTGGAGGACCATAGAGTAAAGTGTACTGGGGTAGGACCCCATCCACCAGTTTCTCCAACTTCTCAGAAGTGAAGGCGGGGGCCCTTTCCCCAGACACTCGAGCCATTGTCGCTTCCAGACACAGGTCACGGCAGCAATTGCATTGTAGGTCCTCTCCTGTTGAAGGTCAGGTAGCAAGTGAGTGAACAGATAGAGAACGCCGGTCATGTCCGCAGCGGTGCGTGCCGTCACCGCCGGCATACATCGCCATTGGCTCTTGGAACCCATAGGGCCCAATGATAACCAATGCGAAGTTGCGCGGCGGTCATCGACCGCCGACCACAACGGTGCACAACACCAGCGGAATTACCTCATTTCCACTTGTCTCTCCTCACAGGTCAGGCAGCCGCCATTTCAGGGGGGCACAGGCCATGGCACCTAACTGCGTCACAGCAGACAATGGCACATCAACTGACTCTCGAATTCACATACTGTTTTTGTAAAGGAAGAAATGCACTTTTATTTTCACATATGTGTGAATAAGACCCTCTGCGCACCGTTTGTCACCCTAGAGTTCAACCGCTGAGTATGAATAGGAGATGGAGACATCCCCCGTGTACAGACCCCTGGTGGACCGGGCGACAATAGAGGATAGGCACATTATCCTGACCCACAGACTTGATAGGGCCACAATCCAAGAACTGTGTGCCCAATTGGAGCTAGACCTGATTTCAGCTATCCGCCACCCCACAGGTATCCCCCTCTAGTGCAGGTCCTGTGAGTGCTCCATTTCCTGGCAAGTGGTTCCTTCCAAGCGACAGTGGCCCTGGCATCAGAGATGTCTTAGCCAATGTTCTACAATGTGCTGACCAGAGTGTTGTCTGCCCTGCTGAAACACATGCGCAGCTACATCGTATTCCCCCAGGTGGAGGATTTGGCCACAGTGAAGGCTGACATCATTGTTGCCATTGATGGTACACATATTGCATTTGTCCACCCCCCCCGGAGAAATGACCAAGTGTTCAGGAGTAGAAAAAGCTTTCACTCTCTGAATGTGCAGATGGTGTGTTTGGCAGACCAGTACATCTCCCGTGTGAATGCCAAGTAAACATGGCTCTGTGCATGATGCATTCCATATGTGATGTCTCAACTCCAGAGGCACCGGGTGTGGCTAATAGGTGAGCCCATGGTCCCCACCCAGTTGATGTAGGTATATGGGTGTGGATTTGGCCCTAAGGGTGAGTGTGTGGCTAACAGGTATCCCTCGATATTTACAGGTGACTCCGGTTACCCCAACCTCTCATGGCTACTGACCCCAGTAAGGAATGCCAGGACAAGGGGAGAGGAACGTTACAATGAGGCACATGGGCGAACAAGGAGGATAATTGAGAGAACCTTTGGCCTCCTGCAGGCCAGATTCCGGTGCCTCCATCTGACAGGTGGATCTCTGCACTACTTACCCAAGAAGGTGTGCTAGATCATTGTTGTATGTTGCATGTTGCACAACCTGGCCTTGAAATGCCAGGTGCCTTTTCTGCAGGAGGATGAGCCTGGAGATGGTCATGTGGGAGGGTTGGAGCCTGTGGACAGTGACAAAGAGGAGGCAGAGGAAGAAGATTTGGACAACAGAAGTATACTCATTCAAGAGCACTTCCAGTGACACACAGGTAAGACACTGTAACTTCACCTTCCATTGCAGTTTTGTGTTTGACATTGAACATGGCAGCCTGATTTCCCTATGTTCATGGCCACTTATTGTACCCTTTCAGATCTCTGTGCCCCACTCTGGCTCCTGGTGTGTTTACTGCTGCCCACGACAGGTTATACCTATGTTCATATTACAGTAGATTAGAAATGCAATGTTTACAGTTTGTGAAACTAATACGTGTCATATAATCGACAGGCTCCATACTTGAATTTGTTCCAAGGGTGTTAGGGTGTTTATTTTGGTGCTAATACGTGGAGGGGGTATTGCACTGGGCTGGGTTGCTGATGGAGAAAAGTCCAGGGTAGAGTCCAGTCTTTTTGTATCACAGGTGCATTGTCCAAGGGGGCATAGGAAGTGGAGCAATGGCAGTTTAAGGTGGACAGGGTGACAGAGTGGAACAGAAGGGTGACAATCAGGAGAGTCTTATTTCCTGGGGAGGGGGTCTTGGCAATGTTCTCTGGCTTCTGCCTGGATCGCAGGGACCGTTTGCAGGGTGGTTCTCCTTCTTCAGGGGGTGGGGTGCTGGTGGCCTGTTGGTCCTGTGGCAGGGCCTTCTGTCCACTAGCGCCGGCGGAGGTGGAGGGCTGTTCTTCGGTGTGGCTAGTATCAGGGGCAGGTTGGTGTGTCACTGCCTCCCTCATGGTGTTGGCCATGTCTGCCAGCACCTGTGCAATGGTGACCAGGGTGGTGTGGATGTCTTTCAGGTCCTCCCTGATCCCTAGGTACTGTCCCTCCTGCAGCTGCTGGGTCTCCTGCAACTTGTACAGTATCTGGCCCATGGTCTCCTGGGAATGGTGATATGCTCCCAAGATCCCTGCAAGTGCCTCGTGGAGAGTGGGTTCCCTGGGCCTGTCCTCCCCCTGTCACACAGCAGTCCTCCCAGCTTCTCTGTTGTCCTGTGCCTCTGTCCCCTGAACCGTGTGCCCACTGCCACTGACCCCAGGTCCCTGATCGTCCTGCGTTTGTGGGGTTGCCTGGAGTCCCTGTAGTGGTGGACACACTGCTGATTGACGTGTCCTGGGGACAGAGGTATGGGCCTGCTGGGTGGGTGCTGTGCCGGTGTTTTATGAGGGGGGAGGCTCTGTGGTGGTTTGGGACTGTGACAGGATCACCGACTGTCCAGAGGTCCCTGATGGGCCAGGTTGGTCATCGTGATCCAGGCATGCAGAGCTGCTGTCATCACTGTGGGCCTCTTCTTGGGGGGGGGACTGGATGTGGCACCTCCTCTCCGGTGACGTTGAGTGGGGGTCCTGTGGCGATGTAAATGCAGTGTTATTGAATCTGCTTGTGCCATCTTGTGCATGGATATGTTTCCCTCTATGGTTGTTATTAGCAAGGCAACTTTGGCTTGTATGAGTTGTGCTTGGTTTGGCTAAGTGATTGTCACTAGTGTGCATGCTGTGGTGATGGGTGTCCATGCAGGTCAGTGATGGGTGTCCATGCATTGGTGTTGCATGCAGGGGTTGGTATTGGGATGGGTGGGTTGTGATGGTGGGGTAAACGTGAGTTGGTTGAGTGATGGGGTGAGGGTAGGGGTAGGAGTTTGTAATGGCATGCAGGTAGAGTGGGGGATATAGTAGTAAAGATTTGACTTACTAGAGTCCAGTCCTCCTGCTACTCCTGCCAGGCCCTCAGGATGCATGATCGCTCCTCCCATGACTTGCTCCTCCCATGTTGTTAGTTGTGGGGGAGGAGGTGGGGGTCCACCGCCAGTCCTCTGTACAGCTATCTGATGTCTTGCTACCACGGAACGCAACTTCCCCGTAGGTCGTTCCACCTCTTCCTGATGTCACTTCTTGTTCTTGATTGCTGTCCCACGGCGTTGACCCTGCACACGACTCTCCGCCATAGCTCCATCTTCCTAGCAATGGACGTCGCTGCACCTGTGATCCGAATAGCTGTGGCTCTACCCGGATGATTTCCTCCACCATGACCTTTAGCTCCTCCTCTGAGAACCTGGGGTGTCGTTGTCGTGCCATGGGTGTAGTATGAGTGGTATGTGTGAGGGTGTGTGGGGTGATGTGTTGGGGTATGTGAGTGAGGTGCATCGATGGTGTATGAGTGATGGTGTTATGTGGCTCATATTCAGTGGGTGCTCCGGGCTTGTCTCTCTCTCAGTTGGCAATATTATTTTTTGTCGTAAGGGGTTGTGGGTATTATGGGTGTGTGTTTTATATTGGATTGGATGTGTGGGTGTGGTGTGTGTATGTGTGTCAAGTGTGTGTAGTTTGAATTGTCCAAGGTGGTGTAGTTTTGTTAGTGTGTGTATTTTGAGCGCGTCAGTATGTACCACCAATGGTTTACCGCGGTTGAATGACCGCCTCAGTGATTCGTGGGTCATGATGCTGTGGGCATATTTCTGTTGGCGTAACGGTGTGGGTTTTGGTACCGCCAGTTTATCACTGACCTTTGGGCTGGCGGACTAGTGTGGGTGTCTGTATAATGGCAGATTTCTCTGTGTGGGTCATAATACCCGTAACAGTATACCGCAGCGGTCACAATATGTTGGCGGCCGTCAGCACAGGCGGAAGGCGGCATTTACCGCCAATGTTGTAATGAGGGCCTTGATTTCCCAAGCATTCAAATTACCTTTGTCGGGAAAGGGGGGGAGGGACTGTGCCCCAATACAAATCGCCATATGCCTAGCAATGTACAACAATGGTGTCTGTGTAGTAGGAGGTACATGACAGGAAAAGACAAGCAGTTAATGATGCAAAACCCAACTATTTTGGAGGTGTAACTCATTTTTCAGGGCCGCTTAACACATTTCAGGGCTCTAAAATGGCATCTGCCTCACCTACTCCACAGGACATTAGGAACAGTCGGTGACCCCCAGCGGACGTTTTCATGGCGGCAGGCAGTTGTAGCCAGGGCGAACACAGCCATAGTCTAACTTTGATGACAGTGATGGTCATAGGCCACTGGCTGTGTCTGCTGGCAGAGATGGCCATGTATGCCACATCCAGCAGGTGATAGGGCTCCATCCTTCTCACCGGGCTAGAGTGTGGCCATGTGTGGCAGAATGTGAACACAAAGCTCTGTAGGTGCAGTCAGTGTGAATCAATGGGAGAGTCAATGTGCATGTATTTGTGTTCAGTGACAGGTGGTGAGTTCTGATACATTGTGTGTGTGTGTTCTCTGATCCACCTTGTGTTGGATGAACATAACTAGGTGAGGTGACATTACAGCCATCCCCAGACATCTCTTACCTCATGGATTTTCTCAATGTGAGAGTACATGTATTTTCATGATAGTGTGAGCTGTGTATATCAGTTGTGTGTAATGTGAGTGTAAAGATGAGTTTCTCAGTTTGGTTCAATTCCACTTCTTTATTTCACAAGTCATATACAACATCTCCAGCACAGCTCCTTCCATCTCTCTCTCTCTTCCACCTCTCAACTTCCCCCACACATTCCGTTCCAGAACCCATTTACCTCATCACATTCCAGTATTGGCTCTCCTACAATGCATAGAGCATCAAGCCATCTTCATGTGTATAGTGGCACAGACATTTCAAACAACATCTGCCCTTTCCAAACTGTTGTTTGGAAGGCATATCCTGAATTACTCTGCCCCTCAGGTTGGCACAAAAATACCACATGCCAGTTGGCTGTTGGCTACTTGATGTACTGTCATGCATTGAAGTGTTGGGAATGGAGTTTCATGTAGGTCTGTCTGCTAAGCCTGCAGAGACCAGGGCATGTCAAATGTATCTCACTGTATTTGTCCAAGTCTGGGCTGGTGTCAAATCACTTTTGTTATGCAACTGTGTCACTGTGCCCACTCTCTGTATCCCAGTACATCATGTTATGAGGCCAAATCTTGCCTTGGTGCTAATATGCAGCGTATTGAGGCACTATCCTCTGATAAGGATATAAATGGTATTAGGGTAGAGCTGATGATCTGTGACTGAGGTGCACTTGGCATTTTTGTCAATGTGCGTTTCATAGCCTTGACAGGTCCCTTGATCCCACAGCCCTGTTGTCACCTTCATACAGGTCACATGTGTCCTGTGGAGGCTCATTGCATTTCTGACATTGCATAAGTGCAAACAGTGTGTTGTTTACTAATAGCCCATGATATGTGACTCAGTTGTCTGGTCACACTGCAGAAAATGTACAATGCATGCCTATGTTATTCTGAAGGTAATCTATGTACAATGGACACATATGTCAAAAGGTTGTTTGGTGTTGATGATGACACACACGGACCCCATCCCCTGACATGGCATGAGTCTGCATCTGTATTTGCACATATCCACACATGGACATGCTAGACTCTTTCTGTGCCCACCATGGCAATCCCTTCATTGTTACTCATGTGTGATGTTAGAGTTTGTACCCTGAGAGTAGCCTGTAGGGACTGTGTGCAGAGGATAATTTTCACAGATTGTGAGTGTTTTGATGCATTCATGGCTGAGGAGTTTATTTTCCAGAAGCCACACATTTGGGATGTGTCTCATAGTGTTTGGGATCTCTATCAGATTGCTAGATCATGTCTGTTGGAAATGGCGCTTTTTGCAGGGTTATCCCCAACTTTTTGCCTTCTTCCTCCATTTTTTTTCTGATCTGTTTTTGCTGGTTTATAGTCTCTGCACACTTTAACACTGCTGATCAGTGCTAAAATGCAAGTGCTCCCTATATAAAGTGTATTGGTGATTGGTTTGTCCATGATTGGCATAGATGATTTACCAGTAAGTCACTAGTAAAGTGCACTAGAGGTGCCCAGGGCCAGTAAATCAAATGCTACTAGTGGGCCAGCAGCACTGGTTGTGCCACCACATGAGTAGCCCTGTCAATATGTCTCAGACCTGCCACTGCAGTGTCTGTGTGTGCAGTTTTAAACTGCCAATTCTACCTGGCAAGTGTGCCCACTTGCCAGGCCCAAACCTTTCCTTTTACTACGTAGAAGGCACCCCTAAGGTAGGCCCTAGGTAGCCCCAAGGGCAGGGTGCAGTGTATGTTAAAGGTGGGACATGTACTGATGTGTTTTACATGTCCTAACAGTGAAATACTGCCAAACTCGGGTTTCACTGTTGCAAAGCTATCTCTCTCTCAGGTTAACATGGGGGCTGCCTTGAATTATCCTTGAAGTGCAGTTTCCCTTTGAGAGCAAATAGAAATTTAGAGTTGGGGGTCTCTGAAGTCACAATTTAAAAATACATATTTTCGTAAAGTAGTTTTTTAAACTGTTTGAAAATGCCATTTTGAGAAAGTCAGCATTTTCTTGCTTAGACCATTCTGTTCCTCTGCCTGCTTGTATATTCCACGTCTCGGTCAGACTGACAGTTGGGCTGTTGTGAATTCCCTCCAGACAGTGACACAAAGTTTGCTGGGGTGTAGCCTGCATATCCTGATGGACCATCTGGGCTAGAGTGGAGGGAGGAGTGGCCACTTACACCTTAAAGTGCTGTCCCTGCCCTCACACAATGCAGTTTCTGATCCCCTCGAGTGTGTCTGGGGCCAGGCCTGGGCATGGCAGGATCTTGTGAACAACAGAAACTTTCCTTTGAAGTATGCCTACTTCAATGGCAGAAAGGGGTATAAGTAGTGGACCCAAAACCCCAGACTTTTAGAATCTTTCTGGATCAAGAGGAACCTCTGCCAAGTAGAAGAGCTGAAGAGCTGGAGGAGAAGTACTGCCCCTTTTCTGTGTTGCTTTGCTGGGTTGTACTGCAGTTGCTTCTTCTGCCTTAAAAGAGAGCAAAGGGTGAATCCTGCTTGAGAGAGTTCTCCAAGGGCTTGGTATGGAGCTTGCCTCCTGTTGGAAGTCTTGAGGACAACAAAGACTTCAGTTTCATCTGCCTACAGCACTGGGAACTGTGTGTTTTGTGCTGCTCAGGAAGAAAAACCACAGTGATGCCGCCAACAATGCCACTGGTCTGCACCGTGACCTGCAAACGCCGCACGGAGCTGCATTGCCCCGCTTCACACCGCAACCCTGGTCTCACCGCCGCCGCCACTGAGATGCTGCTTGCACCATGACCTGTGCACCCCGTACTCCGGTATCGCCTAGCTCATAACGCAGTCTGGGCATCCCTGATGACGACACTCCTGCTTACACCGGTGCTGCTGCCTGAGCCGTGGCCTGTGTAAGCCACTTGTGAGGTACACGAAGCACCGTTGCATCCCGCACCACAGCCCCGGTCCACCGATGCCAGCACCATCAACTCCAGTGTCGTCACCAGGCGTCCGCAACATGTGGACGCCGCACAGAGCCCGTCCCCCGCTGCACCGCCAACTTGGGCCTACCAACAACAGCTCTTCACCAACAACGACGTCTCTGCCTGCACCGTGACCTCATGACACTGCACATTGCACTACCCCACTTCACATCAAAGCCCTGGTCTCACTGACGCAGCAGCACGCCGTCACTGAGCCGCTGCCTGCAAGTGACCTGCGGGCACTGCACATCGCATCGTCCTGCTCTGCACCGCAACCCCGACGCCATCCACGCCAGTGCTCTTGACTTCTTCAGCCCGGAGTTTGATCTGTAACGCGTGTGACTTCAAGGGCTCGACGACTCCCGCACCGACCTCTGGAACCGACACCGCAACGCCGCTGTCCAGATCTCATCGTGAGGATCACAATGCCCTGCAATTCCAAAGGTACTATTTGTGGGTCTTCTGGACACCTTAGCTGGCCCGCGATGCCACAGCCAGCCTGAACAATTGGTTTTGTTGATCAGATTGCCGGGATAGCCCCAAGTGAAGCTATCAACTTCGAGGAACTGTCTTTTTAAGTTAATTCTTGCAAAATTCATGTCTTTATTACTATATGTTGGATTTTTTTTGTTGTGGTCTTGTTTTACATAGATAAATATTGGCTATTTTTCTAAAACTGGTGTGGTGTCCTTTTGTAGTGTTTTCATTGTATTACTGTGCGTTATGTGCAAATGCTTTACACATTGCTTCTAAGATAAGCCTGACTGCTTGTGCCAGTCTACCAAGGGGGTGAGCAGCAGTTATCTGAGCTGGGTATCTCCCTCATCCTGACTAGACTGAAGGTCCCTACTTAGACAGGGTGCAAACTGACTGCCAACTAGAGACCCCATTTCTAACAATGTACCACAAGATTTCAGTTAACCTACATAGTGAATGCAGGGCCTGAGCTGGGTGCTGGGTAGGGCTGAATATTGGTAAGTGTTTGAAGTCATCTCCCTGTATTCAATGACTGCTAAGTGCCACACATGGGCAGTATGGGCAAGACAGGACGCTCTGATCTTGGTATACGAACATGTATATGACTCAGCCACTTTGTATGGGACTTGTTTAGATAATTTCTTCTCTTGTCTTTTGCATCCATGTAGGTCAATGCCCATCAGAAGAAAGGGATTTGGAGAGCCTTCGCCAAGAAGGTGCGGATCCTGTGGTCAACAGCCGGCGGACCGCTCACTATCCCAAGAGGTGGGAGGACCTGAAACGCTGGGTCCGGAAGATCAAGAAGGCCCAGCTGGGGCTGTCCTCCCAACATGGGCGGGGGGCTTTTGGGACCATGACCCCCCTAATGGCCCATATTCTGGCAGTGGCCTACCCAGAGCTGGATGGGTGTTTGAGGGCAGCACAGCAGCTACAAGCTGGTGAGAACACAGCAAATTCCTGCCTGTACCATTGCCAGGTGATTGAGTGAGGTACTGACTGCTCCCCCTGACAATGAGGGATGAGCCATGTGTCACACAGTAGATGGGAGATTGTTTGTGTTGACATGTCATGTGTATCAAACTGGTGGGCCCAAAAGGGCCAAGGACCTAAGACACAACTGGGGGGAATCCTCAGACCATTTGCTCAGCATGGACCACAAACGGCTGTGTACAGTGATGATTCATTTACTGATTGTTGTTCTAGTGGGTGTAATTTCTATCCAACAGATCACTATTCCTAAATTTCACAGGCCAGGTTGTGGATCACTGTCCTCTGCCATGTGTCTAGTTATATGTGTATTTAGACATCTGCCACACAGGAGCTAGTTATATTCAGTGTATGATGGGTGATAGTGCCTCACTGCAGTCTGTGCTGCTAAGGTGTCCATCATACATTTGACTTGGCTTCCATAGTTATTCATTTGCAGCTGTAGCAAAATACTTTCCCTTGGTAAGTTAGGAATATTTATTGACATGAATGATGTGTCATCACTGTTGCCAACATTCTATATGCCTACATGTCAGCATATGTCCCTTTATTTTTAGGAAATATTTTTATGTTGCAGTTCCATGCATGCTCTACCGATGTTGATGAGATGATGTCTTTATTCCATCACATATATGGGCATGGTAACCTGTAAGTGGACCAGTAAACCTACAATGGGTGTCCATTTCATGTAGTGCCACAGACAGGAGTGTGTCACTATTATTCATTGTTTGACATATACCTTCATGCATCATAGTATGTCATTTGGCATGTAGGACTGCAGTAGCTATGCAGAACATGACAGGTAGGCCCAGAGTGTGGAACCACTTTGTGTTTATTGATGCCCTTGATGTGGAATCATGTGGAAAAGTGCAATCCACACGTGTAATGGTTGAAGATTGTGCCCTGACTGTTGACATGCATCATGGAGTGAGTTGCAGTGATGCTGACATCACATGTTTGGGTACAGGCATTTATCCATTGATAGACACCAGGATTGGCATGTCCAAGATGTCGTTAGTGATGTTGGGGCTCATTCGACAACAGGTTGAGTCCCTTCTATTATTCTTTTAAAATTTTGTTTCTCTCCAACATGCAAATGACAGATGTCTACTAACAAAACACTCAGAGGATGGCAATGTAATGGGTATCAGACATTAGTGGTGACTATCCTGGGTTTTACTAATTCATTGTTTTGTTTCTTCTGGAGACATCCCTCCCTGACATATTAAACCTGACGTCAACAGTGTTCCTTTCAATACCACATGAGAGACTCATCCGAGTTACATTGATACTACCTCCTTGAATCTATTGTGACAGATGTCACTTGGTGAAGTGCACATTGTTGAAATGTTTCATGTGTTACATAGTTATTTCCATATTACCTACTCCAGGATATTGAACTTTTGTGATCCGCATAGCAGGTTTTCAGGGCATCTTTTCTAATTTTGGTTAGTTATGTGCCAAATAGATGTGTGCATGACCTTGTGTGGGATACGTGGGAATTAAAATTTTAATGGGATACTGTTGTTTACTATTAGTTAATTGAGGTCTGCTGCATGTGTGACAGTTTTGAGGATGAAGAGGGCTCCTAGTTGTTGTATGGTAGTGTGGTTCCAAGACTTCACCGATGCAATTGTAGTTGGCTGAGGTCCTGATTTTACTCTGGGCCACTGTAGTAAATCCAGATGGCATGCATGCATATGTCATGGCGCATGTATGCACCACTTAGATGAGTAGTTTTGCAGGTGCCTACTTGACATAATCGTATTGTTAATCAATCTGAGTTGTGGTTCAGGTGTTTTCATGAACATGTGATGACCATATTCCTCTTGACCTTGCAGCATCAGCACAGGCAAATGGAGGAGACGGGGCCAAGTCAAGTGGGGACTTATCTGGCCACTGGAACTCAGGTCAAGTGACAACTGACACAGAGGGACCCAGTGGCCTGGAGGGTGAGGGGAGTGCCACAGGGGAGACTGGATCTGTATCATCATCATCATTCTCTGATTATTCCTCCAATGGCCACCCCCTAGTGGTGGCGGACCTATTGTGGCATCTCCTGTGCAGCAGGCACCTCTGCCCCAGCACCTGTTACCCCTGCTGCCCTCAGTGAGGAGGCTACTGACCTGCTGAGGAGTATCTCTGTAGATCAGTCAGTCATTGTGAATGTCAACAAGGGATTGGGAAGTCAGCTGCAACAGACTAATACATTCCTGTAAGGCATTCATGGTGCAATGGTTGGCCTACAGAGATCTTTTCAGGCTCTGACCGCCACACAGATGGCAGCCAGTCATCCCCCATCTTCTGTCCCCCTCCACCTCCCTCTTCCCAGTCCAAATGCCCACTTCCCCTACCTACCAAAAGCACAGAAACAGATCTGCAGACACCCACCACAGCAGACAAACACAAGCACCACAAGACACACCAGCATGCACACAAACATCGACCTACAGACACAACACCACTCACAACTTCCCGCATCACACACACAACATCAAGCATACCTATGGACACCACCACAACAGTTACTGATACTGCCACCAAATCCATCCTACCTGCAGACACCACCCCAGCAGACCCGTAGACATCCACCACAAGAACCACACCCACAGACTCCACAACTACAAATACACATATATCCACCACATCCAGCCAACCCGCAGTCACCACTCCAACAGACACATATCCACCTGCCACTGAATCCCCCAGCACCTCCATTTCCCGTCTACCCACAACACACAAACACCCACACTCACCCACTCAACAGACATGCACCACACACAAGAATACCTTGCATAAGCACGCACCCATGACATCCACATCTACACTGCTTACAACCACTCTCTCAACCTCCAAATCCCAAGCCCTTTCTGATGACCATCCCAGGTGTCCAAAAAGCTGTTCCTATGTGGGCTTGACCTTACCCCTGTTCTCCCTCACCGTTTGACACTCAAAAGGACCCTACGCAGTTCCAAGGCTGTCCCTTCCATCTCCAAGGCCTCCCCGCCCCGCAAGTACCCATACCCTTCCCCCCACCAAGAAGAAGCCCACCTCTCCCAAGAAGACCATCCCTCTCAAGCCCAAACCCCTCTTCCCAAATCCGATCACACATCCCCCACCCCCAGATAATCCCTGAGGTGCCTGCCTGTCCCCTTGATGTCCCTCCCTGTGGTGGCTCTATGGCAGTTTGGAGTCATGTTTAAGCACAACACTGTGCTATTTGGGACTATTTTGGACTGACCAATGACCTTTGGACTTGAAGAACTTTCAAAGTTAATAAACACAAACAGTTGGGTTTTTTGGGTGCACATTTGTCCTGCAATTCCTTTAACACCATTATGTTGTTCCGGATTAATTTGTGTTGGATGCCTGCAGTTGTGTGTGTTTGAGCCTGCTTGCTGTTCCATGTGCTATTGTTTGCAGTATGTGAGTTTGTGGGCAGCGCCGGTGTCCCCCAAGAGAAGGGTATATGTTGTGTGTATAGGTATGTGTGTGTGTGTGTGTAAATGCAATGTTAGTGTCATGGCTTTGTGTAGTATTTGGTAAGGGAGTATTTCTTTTTGTGTTGTGCAATGTGGGCATGTATGGTGTTCCCCGTGATTTGGCTTCTGTACGTATCTGATGTGTTGCCATCTTTAGTTCGGTTTGTGCAGACATTGAGTATGTTGTGTTGTCTTGCTCTGTTTGAATGTGCCTGTGCATATGTGCATTTAGGTGTGTGTCTCTTGCAGATAGTTCCTGTAGGGGTATGTCCCATGCAGTAGAGGTTGTATGTGCTTTGATGACTTGCCCTTCCCCATTGTGCATATGTGCATGACATTTCGGTTTAGTATTGTTTGTCCCTCGACTCATGTAGGACCATTTCCTGCGTACATGTTGTTTGAGGGGCCTGTTCAAGGTGATGTATCTCCCAGTGTAGTCCCCTTCCCTGGGTTTCCCAGATGCCTACCCTGTTTGTGCAGGGATAGTTGTCATGTCTTCTTTGTCTATTTGTCTCTCTGTGTTTTGTGCATGCAATTACACTTCCATTGTTCTGTGATGTGTGTGTCCATTGCAGGGTTGTTTCATGGTGGTGCGTTTGTGTTCCATGCCACTGCAATACATATGTGTGTTGTATGTGTAGACAGTCACTGGCCAGTGGTGGGACAATGTTGTATAGCCTTCACTGTCCCTGTGCCTGAGCTGTGTGGCTGTGTGTATTTGTATAATGTTGAGGCACAGTGTGAGTGTACTGCCCAAAGGAGGTGTATAGTGACTGTGTGTGTATCCGCGTTGATGTATGTTCATGAGTGTGTGTGGGTTAAGATGTGTATCTGCTGCCCATAGCCTGCCCCCTTATGATGTGTAATCAGGGGCAACATGCTGCTTTTAAGGTTATTGATACAGGTAGATGTGTGTACTTATGGTTGTCGGCGTCCACAGCAGCGTTAATTTCATTGTCTTTCAATGAGCAGGGGCATGATGTTTGTGAAGGGCTCCATGGTGGCACCAGACGTGTAACCCTGTCTGGAAGTGAGTGTCTCCCTTTATACTGTCCGTGTCCGCCTTCTGATACATGATGGTTGGACCACCACAGTCACATTGGCGATGTGCAACCTCGTAATGAATCCAGCAGCAACACAGGCTCCGCCGGCCTTTTTGTGCTTCCTTGTGACTGTGGCGTCTTTGCCACCTGGTGGTGCCGGCTGACCGCTACCATCTTTTGTTGGTATGACTGCCATACTCGTACTCATACTGACTGTCATATCATTGTCGGTTGGACCACTGCTTCCATCATGGCAGCCCGCAGACCACCAAACTGGTAATGATGTCTATAATAAAAAACTAATCCCCCAAGGTGAGAAGTCCAGGGTGTTGTGTCTTGCATGGATCCAACTGCCCTCAAACATCAACCTCAGGTTAAAAGTACATACTTTTGTCAGATTTTGTGGGAGAAAGTTTCAAAATCTGGTTATTTTCTGTTGCAGGAATTCAATTAGCAGAATTTATACTAGCCTTTCCATTGTACAGTCTAATCCTGTGTGCATTACCAGTGGAACCTTCACACAGCATATCAATCTTGATTCTGTACTGAACTTTCTTACTAGCCATGTAATGCCTAAATATCAGCTACATTTTTTACCAGATTAAAGACTCATCGATTAGTCCTTGAGCCAGCCATGTTACTGGTACCACTTGATCGGATGGGTTCTAATATGATTCATTGGCAAGGTATGGACGCCTAGAGATGGAAAATGTTTGCCTGCAAGTCATAACTCTTTGCCTTTTGTGAGTTACCACTCCACTCTCAAGATACTTTGATGTAAATAGTATTTTTTTCAGAATTTTTCTTATTGTGAATTTTATTATTAGCAATTACAATTATAGTAAATTCTATTATGTAAATTGCTATTAATTATATTAGTAGTTATGAATATATGAAGTACACCAAGTAAAATGTATACATTTTTAAATTAATTTACTTTTCCCAAACTTCTGGTGAATGACCATTCAGCATCATGAAGAAGACTGGAACAAGCACATCCTGTCCCTCTTATCCCCAGTGCATAATTCATTTCTGGTCAAATGTCCAACATGGAGTTAGGATGACTCATCATGGAAAACATTGCTAGAGGCAGCTCAAGTAAGGAATCTCATTCCACTGTTGGACATTGCGAGAAATGTGGAAAGCAACATGGTTCCCCAAGTATTTTACCACAGGAATTGCAGAAGCCTGTTTACTATGAAGAGAAATTTACAGACTATTAAGGGAGAACCTGAAGCATGTGTCAGTGAAGATGCTGGAACGAGTGAGTGCACAAGTAAATGCTTAAACAGAAGAAAATCATTAAACGTGTATGCTGAAGAATGTATATTTTTTGGAAAGATAAAATGCTACCAGGGAACATCAACGCATGAGAAATTAATTAAGGCCACGGAGCTTAGTGTTGACAAAAGGCTTTGAGAGTGCGCAACCATTAATTGTGATTCGAAGATCTTAGCAGTTTGTAGTAGGGTCATAGTGGCTGCAGAAGCATATTATCATGCATCTTGTTAGAAGAACTATACAAGGGTTAAAGCAAAGGAGGAAGATCATGCATCTAGCATTCAAACCGATGATCACTACAAAAATAGGAGAGATGAAGCATATAATTAACTATTTCAATACATTACAACTATGATTATTCTTAACAAAAAGGTAAAATGAGTGATGACACTAACTGAAAGGCTTAAAATGCTCATGACATGCAGAGGATTACAGGGAGTGGACAAATCAACCAAAAGCATATTAGAAGAAAATTGGACTCTAAGTTCGGTGACAGCCTCCACATATTCCCAAACAACCAAGGCAATTTATTGGCCAATCTGATAGTTTCATGCTACAGGATTTTGTAAGAGAAAACCAGAGTTTGAAAACAGAATAATCAGTTTTAAAGGTTAAGGCAACATACATGAACAAGATCATTGATCAAACATCATCGCACATAAGAACAATGATTAAAATAAACTTGATGGCAACACCATGGCCATATCATCTATCAGATAAAGAACTATTTACAGTGCCTGATTACCTTAATTGGTTCCTATTGGGAATTCTGATTGGAGATCCGGAAAACACAAAGTTGTCCAAAAGGGTTGCCTTACTTATGCAATCATCCAGGTAGGACATTAAATATGCAGTCACAAATGGGCAGCACAAACCCCCCAAGCAATTGTTGCTCCCATATACCATAAAAATGCTGACAGGCAATGTTGAAATCATTCATACTCTAAACAGACTTGGTCATGGGATTTCATACTCACAACTGGAAGAAAATTATACCGCCTTTTGTCTTTAGAAACTTGCTGCTACCTTAAATGAGAAAATTGTTCTTCCAGCTGACATCCAGCCTCATGTCTTCACTAATTTCGGATAGGATAACATTGATGGGCTGGAAGAGACCTACTGGCAAGGGTAAGTAAATCTTTATTTCGGCTAAAAGCCATAAAAGCATCCGAATAAATAAAAAAAACAAGTATAAATACATACAGACATTAATCGTAAAAAGGCACGGATGGAAATAAAGTGCCATACAGTTAATGTCCCAACCAAATCCTAAAACAATAAAAGTAATATAAACATATATACATTAAAACTAAAACCGATTAAGAACACTCAATAATGTTACACAAATAAAATCCTATCTACCTAGATCCTATTAATTAACCAACAATCGACCAGGAGTCTTTGCAAATTAATAAGTCAATCAAGTGGGAATTCTCTAGATCTTACAGCCCATGCACATTGGAGATACCTCACAACTGCAAAGACAACCTTATCACTTGTATCACTTGTCAATATGCGAAGAGATGCCCTGTAATTTCCTATCCCGAGCAATCTACATAGGGGAATGATCCACTTCCTTCTAGGAATCAAGTATCTAGGGCAAAAGAAAATAAAATGTGCCAGGGTCTCAGGTTGCATTGGGCAAAAGTAGCAAAAACCTGAGGTGCAATCAGCCTTGTTCCACCTTGAGGTAAACGATTTTAATGGCAAGGTACCTAGTCTGAATTTGATAAAAAGACTTTTAATGTAAGGTGGTTTTACGTTATCCATCTAAATTTCAAACTTTGGGGAGCATTTATGATCTAAAAACTGTGCTGTCCTACTACCTTGCCCCTGGCTGGACCATATCTGCATCAAAACCATCTCCCAATAACATTGTTTTATGCGTGGCGTCGCTTTCTTGGTTAAATCGCTAGGAACTCTCCACACCTCCTCCATTTTAATATGGTAACACATATCTCTAACGTATTTAAACCAAGGATTTGACAATGCACCATCAAGAGCTAGTAGCTCTGCTACAGCTGCTTGGTAGGGAGCCAAATGATCAGAAGACCAAAGGCGCACTCAATACATAAGTGGTCTCAAAGCAATTTCATTATGAATCTTGTTAAGCGCTAAGTCAAATCTAAGGGGGATAAGAGGTGTACTCATCGGCAAGCACAACAAGAAATGTATAAATCGATTTTCGACCAATGTCAGGTTCCTGGAGTTACAATGGCCCCAGAGCTCGGCACCATAAGTTGTAGCCGCCACTTCCGCAGCCTTATATGCAGTGATAGCCGGCGAAATTTGCCCTTCCATAGAGTTTTTGATTTTCCTTCCTATCGCTGCTGACCTCTGCTGCAGGACAGAGGCACTCTTTTAAATTTGTGCCGACCATTGTTGATCATCGGAAAGTCTGATCCCCAGGTAGTCAAATCGGCTGACTCGTTCTATAAATTGGCCACCAATAATCATTTTCCCCCTAAAGGTTTTATGCAGGTTAAAAGCCATGAACTTGGTCTTGTCTGCATTGATTTCAAGGCCATTCTTCTCACAGAACCTAGCAAAAGCATCTAATTCATTTTGGAGGCCCAATGGAGTTCTTGACATCAGTAGGGTGTCGTCTGCAAACATAAGAATAGGAACCGGGGCTTCTGCTAGCTTGGGGGCATCATGGTTACATCACATCAGCTGGTCTACAACGCCATTGATGTAGAGGCTAAACAGGGTAAGGGCCAATACACACCCCTGTCTGACCCCTTTTGCAATGAGAATAGCGGCAGTCAAGTTGCCACCCTGTGACCACCGAACCTGGGCATTCCATAGCAATTCCAGAGGGACCAAATCAAATACAGTCTTTAGATCAATAAAAACAACATACAGGTGGTCCTTATTTAAGTTCAGGTATTTCCAGTAAAGGAGTTTAAATCTAAATACCTGATCTATTGTGCCAACCCCTTTCCTGAATCCTGCCTGAAAGTCCGAAAGGACCTGAAAATCCTCAATCCATGTATGAGGTCTAGTCAGAACCTGCTTACAAAATATCTTCTGGCTCACATCAATTAGGCTTATTGGTCTATAACTGGCTGGTAATTCCCTAGCCCCCTTATTATAAATGGGGACTATTATTGCTCCTCGCCATGTGGGGGGGGAACTCACCACCCCTCAGAATTTCACTGCTACGGGTGTTTAAGTACAGAGACCAAGTTCCAGGTCGGGATAAATACAAATCGCCTGGAACACCATCAAGGCCTGGAGCCTTCCCTTTGCACAATGTTTGGAGGGCCAGGGTAGTTTCTTCCAAAGAGAAATAGCCTAAACTGAAACTTGGCAAATTTACATTCCTAGAAAAGGAAATTTGGGAAATACAAAGCCATACAGATGTTGATTGATATACGCTGGTGCGTCTATTTGAATCTACCCTATAAAGATTCTCAAAATGTGACACCCAGCTTGCTGGCTGGATTACTGGATCATTCTCAGATTTCTGAGGATCTTTCTTTTCTATCACCAGTTTCCAAAACAATTTTGTGTCCCCCTCTTGGAGAGCACCAACCAGAGCATTCCATTTTTTAATTTCCCAGTCATTTTTAGCTATTTTTAATGCTGTTTTGTATGAAGACCTTGCTGCTCTTATCTCCTGGCGATTCCCTTTCTGTGGGGCCCTCAACAACTGCAATCTGGCCTGTCGGCAAGTACTAGAGAACCACCTTAACAATCTATCCATAGTTTTACCTCTTTCTCTTACTACCAGAAAGAGAGGTCTCAGCCGATTGACCAAGGAGCAGTGCAAATTAATGAAAGCCACTAGTGCAAAATCAATATACTTCAGGGGGAGTAAAGTCGTTTGAACTGCATCATTGATTGCAACCTGGAATTTCATGTCATCTGCCACCGCTTCCCATTAGTCACTGTTAAATTATTACCCATCACCCGTTTAGTCAGATTGCTACTATTGAATATGGAGGGTGTAAAAACTGTGCAGAGAGCTTGGTGGTCACTATCAACCCTAGGGGTAACAGCCATATTGCTAAGGGAATGCCAAAGGGTGTCATCAACAAAAATGTAGTCCAAGTGACTCGTGTATGGTCCTTTTTTATATGTGGGCATAGCCGGGGTATCCGACTTGGTGTTTACATTTACTATCCTTAATCCCATATTGTTTATTAAATTCTCTAATACGGCTACCACTCCCCCTGGTTGCTTTATTATTTCTTGTACTGGGCCTGATTGATCCCAAGGGTCTGCAAACTGAGTTCTTTCTCGTGGATAATCATCCTTGCAACTTAGTTGCATATTACAGTCCCCTGCTATAATTATGCCTAGTCCCCCTGACAGCTGACTCAGAAAATCCGAAAGGACATTCAGCATAGCAATCTGTGTGTTTCGTGGCCCAGGTCTTATATAGATATTTACGATCACTATGCGAGTGTACCCCCTTGGGTTCCTAATTTCCATCTCTACTGCTAGTATATCGCTAGTGGGGCACACTGGCTCCTTTACCTTAGGGAACAGATCTTGCTTCAGCCAGATTATTAACCCCCCCGAAGCTCTCCCAGATGAAGATGGGAGTGCAACCTTCTGGAAGGTCAAATATCCTGGGCTGTGGGTCGCTAGAGATGCCCATGTTTCCTGGAGCAGGATGATATGGTGCTGAGCTTAAAAGCTGCACCACTCAGGGTTAGTTGTTTTGGAGCGCAAGCCACGTTCCAGGATAAACATTTTATTAGAGAATCGTTACAACCTCCTGAGTCTAACCTCCCCTCCATGCCCCTTATGGGAGCAATGGCTACTTCCCTGTCCCACCCAACTTCGCATCCACTAGGGATATTACAATACACTATTTCCTCTATTTCCACACAGCCCAGTGATGGGCTGATTAAATCACGAGGATCCACAATTGTTTTAATCGGCAAGCCATTCCCAATTTCTTTTATATTGGGGACTTTGAGTCAATCCACACTTGAAGTTACACTCCTTGGACCCTGGTCATAACTATGTGTACTTGGGAGAAGTGTAGTGCTTAGGCTTCCTCTACAAAATGAATTGGCAATAGAGGGGGGAATCATTTGGGTGAAGCTGACTTGGGACTGAGTACCAAGTCTCGATCTTTGCTCGAGCGCTAACAGTCCCTTTACTAGAGACTGGCTGTTCAATTTCAGCCCTATAAATTCTGTTTCAAGATCTTCACTTGAATGTCTCTGGTTGTTACTGGCCAGGGGACAACTCATTGAGTCAACGGTATAGCTGTGAAGTCCAAGTTGTTTGTACCACAAACTTTTAAAGCTGCTCTCCCAAGCAGTGAGAAACACGAGCAAAGAACATTGACCACCACAAATTCTAAAGAACTGTTAATGTGTGTTTCTGGTGTTGGGCCCCTGCCAATGATGACAAGTACCAGAGTCATACCGGAATGTTTTACCTACTTGAAGCATGCACAAAATAGGAATATAATCAATGTTGTTACAAGACAAGATGTGAGCCTCGTACAGATAATACCAAGCTGAACAGGATTTAACACCGGTCTAGAGACCTAGTTAGTGTATTACAGGATTCCATTGGCTACTTGCCCGCCATTAATGCCCTTGTAACTGAGTTGACAACTGTTTCTGAAATTTTAAAACAGTTGGAGCTCATAAGGGAATCATTGGATTTGGCAAAAACTTTAATGATCATTACTCAAGCTCTCTACTCAAAAGCAACTGAGATTGTGTGGAAGCATAAAGCAACATATGACAGAATCATTTTTCCAATGGGCACCTTTCACACCATTCGCAATGTCATGTCCATTCTTGAAAAAAGCTTTCAAGATTCTGGCATTTGCGACCTTTGCATTGAAGCAGACATGATAGCAGAAGGATCAATATCATCAGTACAAGAAGGTTGTATGTACAATCATGCAGTTCGAGTACACAAGTGCGTGCATGAAGCTATGTTGAGACTGGCTTAGTTGGAAATTATCCCCTGGGAGGAAAAGAATTATGAAGAGAACATTCAGGTAGTCTACTCCTTCATTGAGGATGTTAATGACTTTGCAAAAAAACTATGCCAACAGAGATTAGATGACCTCTTGCAGAATTCTGCCTTTGCAAAAGTAAAACAGCTTTGGGATGTGTTCCTGGAACATCTTAGCCATGAGAATGGAGATCTATCTGCAGTTTGGGTATTGTATGTGGATATTGTTTAAAATGCCTTGCTGGGTCTCAGTTTCAGTTCAACTGTCAGATGTTAATCCATTTGGATGAATTCCAGTCGATCAAGTGATAGAGGTAACAGTCAACAAAGACACACAGACTCTGTGTAGTACGACAAGGTTCACCCTCAGGGCGAGTGCTATGAAAATATATTATATGAGGGCTGAACACAGAAGTGCCTTTTTGGGTCAGATAAGGGAAATGGTTCATAACAACAGATCAAATCTTACTCACGCAGATATACATAAGTCATGAATTGAAAAAGACGAAGATACAGTCACAAGAGCTGTTAGTCTGCTCAAAGCTGGATAAACCCATTTATTATGCCATCGGATCGCATTAGTCTCTCCACTGCAAAAAAGGCATCTCAAGGCATAGTATCTGACATAATGAAGATGCATGAAATAGGTGAACAGTGCTATACATACTTGAGCGACTTGACAAAATCCACCTATTAAGAAGTTTCATGACCCAATGAAAATGAACAAACTAAAAACCATCATTAATATGTTCAAGAAGAAGGCAGTGACAGAACAATCATCATGAAAGCAGACAGAGGCCCTATTATGAACATTGTGGTAAACACCGCCGTCTGCCTTGCTGACGGCCAACAAAAGTCCGCCAGTGGCGGTGAAATGCACACCGCCGTATAATGAAGCCAAAAAGACAAACCTCCAAAAATGTGGCAATCTCCACCCACCGCCAGGGCCAACAACGGCAGAAACGCAGTACACCTCACCCCACCACCACCATTCAGACAAACCACCGCCCACCAAATAATGATGCACAAATCAGCTCGGCAGACAATGAATGTTGAACAACCATTGGAGGTGCCACAGCCAGCAATGGAAACCGCCAACAACAAACGCACACATTGGCAAATTTGAAAAGAACACACCTGACACACATCCACACCACTATAAAACACACACATACACACCCCACAATCCTTTGCAACACCACTAGCATTACAGATATTGACAAAGTAACACGCATACACTGAAATAACCATCACACAAGTCACACACCCAACCACACAACAGCACCCTAACCAACACACCTACAGCACATCACCCACAACACACACCATGGCACTCCCTAAGCACCCCCGCTTCACCAACAGGGAGCTAAGGATCATGGTGTACGAAATACTCAGGGTCGAGCCACAGCTATTCGGGATACAGGTGCAGCAGACACCCTTGGCCAGGAAGATGGAGCTATGGCAGAGGATAGTCAACAAGGTCCACGCCATGGGAAACCATCCACGCACAAGGGATGACATCAGGAAGAGATGAATGACTTCCGGGGGAAGGTCTGTCCCATGGCATCCCTCACCTCCTCCCCTAAATACACCGACTTGGAAGAGAAGGTCTTTGCTATCCTGCACCCGGAGGGCCTCTCTGGACTCACTGGAGGACTGGACTCGGGTAAGTCAACTACAATACCCTAACAGTTACCAGACCTGTAATGCAGGCATCACCCCATCCCTCTCACTACCACCATGCCCCATTCCCTACCTAGCCCACAACACCCACACACTCATATCCATGTTACCTGCATGCCCACAATCCCCCATACAAATCACTATCCAGCCCCCTGTGCACTGTCACCAACCCTTGCATGTAGTGTCAGGAAAGCTACAATACCCACAATGCACCCCCCAATAAATACTTCAAAAAGAACACAAAGAGACCCTGCATGCCACTGCATGGGAATGTAACCACCAATTACTGCTGGCCAGTGCTGCAATGGACAAGAAAGTGCAGGACACCCACATCTCTATTCTCTCAAACACAGGCATCACCACCCATGCCTCCTGGACGGAGATGTCAAGGAGTGCCAGTCCTCCACCCGAAGATGAAGGCCCCATTCAAGAGAGTGCAGAGGGATGTTTGGACACAGAGGAAATCCCTGGACCATCCCACAGTCCTGGACAGTCACCCTCCAGAAGCCCTACCCAGGACAACACTGACACCCCTACCACTGAGCCACCACCATCAGCTCTGGCCCAGTGCCCTCACACCAGTGTCTCCAGGCCACAGACTGGCTGCCCACATGTACAGAGGCCCAAGTCTTCACCCATCACCACGCAGGATGATGAAAGCCCCAGTGCAAGTGGGACTGTCAGACCTGTGAGGAGACACAGGAACGTGGGACTAGGTCCAGCGGGAGGGTATCAGTGGCCCAGGGGGCTGGCCCAAGGAGGAATGCTGCTGCCCAGGATGTCATTGCTGAGGTACCAGGAGTATACCACCATTCCCACGACAGGATGGGCCAGATCATGGCCACGTTGGAGGAGAATCAGAAGCTGCAGGTAGCACACCACCAGGAGGCCATAGAGCAATGGAAACATCTCAATGCTACCATGGCCTCCATTGCAGGGGTGCTGCAGCGCCAGACCAACATCCAGTCTGAGACCTCCACCCACCTGCAGGCCCCTTCCATTAGCCAGGACACTGCCCTGCCATCTACATCTGCAGCAGCCACTGGACTGGTGGCACTGCCAAAGGACTCACAGGACACCAACACCCCTTCCCCTGCAGCCCAGGTTCCCCCTCGCAAATGTGGCCTCAAACCCAGACATCCCACTGAAACACCAGCCAAGACCAAGACCACCGCCAGGAAGTGACTCTGCCCTGAACTGTCTCCTGTGTGTTCCACGGAGCTACCTTGTTGACATGCCACCGCCATTTCACCATCTTTCAATGGCCCCATGGACTATGCCCCTGTGTTACCAATAGCTGTGCAAATGTACCTGAGTAGATTGTTCACCATGTGCCCACTCCCTTCCACTGTCCCATCGTTCATGTATGCATTATCTTCAAATAAATACACTTGCACACACAAATTATCTGTCCTTATTCAATATGAGCAATCAAATGTGAATGCATTAGCAAGTTACCATCATAATGCCGCTTTCATTGCAGGAGGGGGTCTAACACACTGTAGTGTCTGAAGTATGTCACACTGTACATTCCATTGCTTTAATGCACATCGGTTTCTTCAGTCATAAAGTTGCCACATCACTGGTAAGGGACACCACAGCACTTAGTACATAAGTCACCCTGAAACAATGCAGTAAAACCATTAGCATTATAGAGAATGTACCTGAGAGTCACTGGAAGTATAGCCAGATTAGCTGGGTTCTGGAGTTGATGTCTTCCCCCTCTTCTTCTCCATCACTTTCATCCATCCTCTGAGGTGGCAGGGGTGGTTGGGCAGCATCCTCCTCTTCCAGAAGTGGGATAGCTTTCCTCACAGCCAAGTTGTGCAGCATGCAGCAGGCCACCACTATCTGACACAACTTGTCAGGGACATAGAACAAAGATCTTCCAGAGAGATGCAGGCAACAAAATCTTGTCTTCAGGAGTCCTCTCACCCTCCTAGTGCAACCATGTGCCTCATTATAATGCATTTCTGCATCTGTCCTGGGATTTCTCACATGTCTCAGGAGCCATTGCATGTTTGGGTAGCCAGAATCCCCTGGAAAAGTGGGTGAAAGAAGGTTAAAACACACACTTTGCACTTGCATACAGCCTGCCTGTCAGGTATGTCACTAATACAGTGTCATACGCACTCACCTATGAGCCAAGCTCTGTCCCCCTGTAGTTGTCCCATCATGTGTGGCACACTGCTGTTTCTCAGGACAAAGGAATCATGGACTGATCCTGGGAACCTTGCATTGACATGAGGAATGTACTTATCAGCAGTACACACCAACTGGACATTCATGGAGTGAAAGTTTTTACGATTCCTAAACACCTGGTCGTTTGCTCTTGGAGGCATGAGGGCTTTGAGAGTACCATCAATGGCACCTATCACATGGGATATATTTGCAAAATCATAGAATCCAGATTTGATGGTGGTGAGATCAGCCCTTTGGGGAACCTGGACAGAACTTTGCAGGTGTTGCACAAATGCATTAAGAACATTAGACAGGATGTGGCTGAACATTGGCTGAGATACACCAGCTGCCATGACCACTGTCACTTGGAATGAGCCTGTGGCAAAACATGTAGCACAGATAGTACCTGCACAGTTATGGGTATGGCATGGGGATTCCTATTAGCTGGCATCAGAACAGGCTCCATTTGTACACAGAGTTCCAGGACTGTGGCTCGATTTAGGCGGTTATTGATAATGACGTGACGTTCCTCCATGGTCGCCAAATCTACTAGGGGACTGTAATCAGATGGGGCCCTCCCTCGCCACATGGGTCTGTACCTATGGGGGAGGAAGAGAGACACATTGAGTTGGGACATACACTTGCATTACATGGTACCACTATTCATGTTTTACATGCGACACAATTGTACCTCACACAGACACAAAGAATGAGGTAATCCTATCAGGCTAATGTGTGGTGCGGTGTGTTTGTGTTTATAGCATAACAGTGTAGACACACTTCCCAACATGATTCCATAAGGAGGATCAGTAATCTTAACAGTACTCGACGAAGGAGAGAGGGAATGGTGCCATGGACTAGGCTCCCTACCAGACTATGAAGGTGTGGTGGATGCATAATTGTAGCCCCCTGCCCTACAGGTAATTTAGTGTAGGAAGTGACTTAATTCTGCTGGCGTTAGTCGTCATGGCTGTAGGCGATGTTCACCGCTGTGCACCTGATCACTGGATAACATTGTTGTCAATGGGGACGCAGGGCCAATCATGATCACCGCCGGCGGCGATGGTGCACACCGTCCCGGTATCTATCGCCATTTTGCCATGCCCTTGCCACTTGACTCCTGCACCTCGAGTGGGGAAGGACTACACTGCATGTGCTGCTGTGTCCTGACTCTGGTCCCTGAGATGGCACGTGCTACAGGGGGATGGGCCCCGGCCTTCGTCACGGAGGAGCTGGAGAAGCTGGTGGACGGGCTCCTACCCCTGTATGCAAAGCTGTATGGGCGACCAGAGGAGCAGGTGAGTTGCTATTTGTCCTCCTTAAATGTGTGAGAATGTGGCAGATGCCTGTAGGCATTTTTGTTGGCTGTGTGAATGCTCACCTGTAGTGTGTCTGGCAGTTTTTGGATTGGCTATTGTCTATATGTATGTCTCCATGGGCTATGTGAGGTTGAACTGGCATGGCATTTGTGTATGGGGCACCCACACTGACATCTATTTCCTTACTCTGTGTGTCCCATGCAGGTCAGCGACCATCAGAAGAGAGGAATGTGGCAAGCCACCACCAAGGAAGTGCGAACCCTGGGGGTCTACAACCGGCGGAGCACCCACTGCAGGAAGTGGTGGGAGGACCACAAGTGCTGGTCCAGGAAGACTGGAGAGGCCCAGCTGGGGAAGGCCTCCCAATGAGGGAGGGGTCCCCTTCAGACCCTGACCCCCTATTGGCCGGTATTCTGGCGGTGGCCTATCAGGATTTGGATGGGTGCTTGAAGGCAGCACAGCAGCCACAAGGGGGTGAGTACCAACACTGTTGTGATGCTACTATGATTAGTGTAGTTAGGTGATAAGGGGTGCATGCATAGTAGTGTCAGGCCCATAGACAGGTGTGTCCCTGCAGTCCTGCCCCCTCTACATCCATGGGATAGTGTCCTAGGTAGTCATGGCTGGGTTTGTAGGCCTGTGAGTGGTCCCCTGTTTGGGCTATTAGTTTTACTGTAGCCTCATGGACTTGCAGATACGTTCTCTTGCCATTGTCTCTCATTGTTTCACATTTCAAAGTATATCAGAGTAGAGGGCCAGGATGGGAATGTAGTGTACTGTGGGACCATGCCTACCAGTCAGGGGCACATTCATATCATATAATGTGTCTGTTGAGCGTTAGTCCCTGAGATGGGTGGGAGTGTATGTGTCCCAACATGTATAGTTTTCCAGGAATTAGCATACTTCTTTCTTGTTTTGTCCCCCTCGTGCTCTTGTGCCCTTGTGTACTTTAGCATCATCTGGCAAGAGAGCTGAGGCACCGGCGAGTGGGGATGCTGCAGCCCACGAGACCCATGAGGCAGAGTCCAGCGACGCCAAGGGGACCAGTGGGTTGGCGGACGAGGGGAGTACCACGGGGAAGGCAACTACCAATGGAGATAATGACTCCGATACCTCCTCTGATGGCAGCTCCCAGGTGATGGCAGACTCTACTGGGACCACCCATTCTTTGCCATCTTCCGCCACCCCCATACCATCACTGCCTTCCCAGTAGCTCCCCACCGAGTTGTCCGTGCCTGCTCACCCAGGGGGGTGGGCATCTCCTTCGCCCCAGGCACATCATCTCCTGCCCCAGTCAGCCCTGCTGCCCTCACTGAGTAGGCTATTGACCTCCTGAGAACCATCTCTGTAGGGCAGACAACCATTGTGAATGCCATCCAGGGGCTGGCATCCCAGATGCAGCAAAGCAATGCATACCTGAAAGGAATTCACTGTGCCATGTATGTTCTACAGAGATATTTTCAGGCTCTGGCCTCCTCTTTGATGGCAGCCAGCACATGCTGGCACACACCCAACATACCAAAGCAGACGCACCATTATCCACCTCCCCCACTGTGTCGCCCTCCCCCTCTTCTCTGTCTGTCTCCTCTCCATGTACACCCACATGCACTGCACCCTCATTCACTGCTGCTGTCCCCATTGTTGCAGTCACCACAAAAGCTGACATCCAGTCATGCACCCCAGACAACACATCTGCACTCACCACTAGTACATTCACAGACACTTGCAGCACACTCACCAGACCTGCAGACACCCACACAACATCCATATATACTGGCAGCCTTTCTTCTCCCACTGTGTCCAACCCCCTCCTTCCAAAACACACAAACACTTACACTCATTCACTCCACACACATCCACCACACATAAGCAGACTAAACAGGCACCTGTATCCACGTCCAGCACACCTACACCTCGTACCACCACTCCCTCAACCTCCACTCCTAAAAAGCTTTTCCTCTCCTGTGTTGATCTGTTTGAACCCACTGGTCCACCCCGTCTTGTCCCTAAACATTCCCTTGGCCTCAACAAGTCCACTCCTTCCTCTTCAAAGTCCTCCCCAGGGAGGAAGAAGGCTGTGTTGCTCCTGGTCCCTCTGCCACCCCCTGGTCCGGGCCCAATCCTCCTCCTTCCAAGGGCAAACCCTCACCACCTCCAGAACCTACGTCCAAGCACCCCCCTTCCAAACCTAAGTCCCCACCCCCACCACTTACTGCCCCTGTTCCCTGAGGTGCCTGGCTGCACCATTGATACCCCTTTTCAATGGAGTATTTTATTTCATTGTGGGAGTCAAGTGTGGGATATATTTGCCCTTCCGGGACTTGAATATGGACTGGCCTATGGCGTGGTTTGGACATTTATTATTATTGATTGAAAATACATTTTAGTGCCCAGGGCACCTGTCTGTGCAATATTGTGCAGTTGTGCAGCGTTTCACTGTGGGGGAGTGGTGTACACAGGTGTGTGCACTGGTTCTGATATTTGTTTGTATGTGTCTGGTAGGAACATTTTGGTAGGGTATGTATGGTTTGGGGCGATGGGAGGGGGTAGGGGTGCTTTGCGGTGTGGGTGAATGTGTAATTGTGCCCTTTCCTCCCATGTGTGCTAGGCTGCGGTACTTACCATCGTCATCTTCGTCGGCGGTCATGGTCCTGGAGAAATATGGCAAGGAAAAGCATTGGCATTATTTCCAACTCTCACTCCATGTCTGCGTTGGCGTGTTCTGTGTGCCTCCGGTGAGTGTTTCCCTTTATATGGGTTGTTTCCACCAACCTTTGCGTGGCGGTGGTTCCCGCCCCAGAACTGATGGCGGTGTGGTGTTTCATTAAATGGTGGGCGGGTAGAGCCTTTCTGCCGGGCTGAAGATCGCCGTCGGCGGCGGAACTACCAAATGGCGGTAGGTGGATGATTGTCTGGTTGTTTCTCATGTGCTTCATTATTTGGCGGTCTGGACCACCAGCCTGTTGGTGGTAGTTACTGCCACCACCAGCAGTGCAGTGTTTACTGCCATATTCATAATGACCACCAAAGCACTAATTGTTTGAATCATTGTGACACCACAGAATCAAGACCTTCAAATGGCGGATATACTCTTTTATCCCTTAGGATTTTACCATGGGCTTTAGCAACTCCAGAAGGTCTGTTGCAAAAGATAAACAGAGCTGTTTAAGCAACATACTTGCAGAAAAATGTTACTCCTGCTGAAGAAATACCTGGAAATTCGGCCATGCTGATTGATAGATTGGTTCTTGTTCAGAGAGTAAAAAGAGAGGAATGAAACTTTGGTGAGATGGCAATGTCTCTCTTGTCCATGGCTGTGCAGGAAGGAAACAGATGTCAAAGAATTGATATTACGTTTGATATGTACATGATATATATTAAGACACAAAAAGGACAATTAGATGGGAAGTACTCGGTCACCAGTTACAGAGCATCTCACCTTCCCAGATTGTCAGAGAGTGGAGGAAATTCCTAAGCCACATAAGGAATAAAACAACTCTCAACTCATTTCTTGTTTACAAATGGAAGAAACCAGAGTATTTTGTAAAACTTGAGAATAAAACACTGTTCACGAACTGTGAAGATAAATGCTACAAAATCGCATCTGAAGGGAGCCATGAAGTGCCCGAGCTCAACAGTACACACAAAGAAGCAGATGGTATTTTGTTGCTGCATGCAGCACACGCTGCTAATGAGGGTCATGAGGCACTAATGCTAAGATCAAATGACACCGATGTGTTTATTATGTGTTTGGGATTTTATAACAGAATCATGGCTAAATTGTTTCTGAAATGTGGTACTAAAAGTCCTTGACTTTGGGAAAATAACTTCAACTCTTGGTGAAAATGTTTGTCGGGCTAGGATAGGACTCCATATGTTAATCAAATGTGACACAATAAGCATATTTGCAGGAAAAGCAAAAGTATATGCATTCAAAATCCTGTCTGCAAACAAACATACACAGGAACCATTATCACAGTTCAGAGACAAACGGGATCTCTCTGAAGAACTGATGCACAAATTGGAGCAATTCTCGTACTTGCTGTATGCACCAAAATCTTTGATTCATTTTGTGACTCACTTGAGACATCAACTATTCTGCGCAAAGAAGGGTGAGACAGACAGTAATCAACTTCCACCTTTCAGGAACTGTCTGAAGAAACATGCTGAACGTGCAAATTATGTAGCTGCTATCAGCAAGAGATGTCTTCTGAATAATCCACAGACACCTTGTCCAACTGTGAGAGGGTTGAAGTTGGAAAACACAATGGAGCAGAGCAACTGGTAGTGGACTGGATGGAGGGGCAGCCAGCACCTCAGGCAATGTTAGAGCTGCTAGCTTGCAAATGCATTAGGAACTGCAAACTGTCAACATATGTCTGCTGTCTAAATGATCTCAAGTGCACTTGCATGTGCATACTTCCCGCCTGGGAAAATCAAACAGACTCAGAGAATGATTACATCTATTCAGAAGAAGAAAATGATGATGATGAATGTGAATGATAATATTGTGTTTATGTTCACTCATGACATACATTGCCTATGTAAATTGTGACAACTATTTTTATTTGAAATTGTAAGTGAAAATTATGCACATAATCTATATCAATATATGAGGAATACAATGAAGTTTTATTGATATTTTTAAGGACTTTTTTATTATTACAATTAATAATCATAATTATTTTTAACTTGTATTGAATTTAACCAATAAGGTGGAATTAGAATTATTTTTCCACATATAACTTATATTGAATTTAACCAATAAGGTGGAATTAGAATTATTTTTCCACATATTATGATAAATTTGTATGCTATGAAAACCATTTTGTTTTTTCGGCTATAGCTATTAATCCAATAATGCCAGATGAAAGGCAAAGAGTGATGACTTGCTATCACATATTTTCCATCTCTAGGCATCCATACCTTACCAAAAAAAACGTTAGAACCCATACTCCCAAGTGGTACCAATGGCCTAAATTTAGGGACCTGGCTCAAGGCATATCAACCACTATATTGTGCTCCAGAGAATAAACAAACCTCAACAAACTTTACTGAGCAAGAGTCCATCACATGCAAAATAGTGAAAAGCATCTCTTGGTCTGGAAGTGTTTATGTAGCAGAACCAAAAATAAATCTCTGCTCTTGACAAAGGGGTAGAAGGGTTTTGCCATAATTAAGGTAGAAGACCAGTATGAATGTGCGAAATGGTTGCAGAATATTATCATGATCAATGTAAAGTCCTAAACTATTTCAATTCCCTAATGAGTTGGGATCCTTCACGTGTGCTCTAGAATGAGGCAACAGACTGCATTAACACTCCCTCAAAATCAGTCTGACAGCTAATTAGTTTAATGCACAGTTACTTCAAGAAACTCATCACAAAGTGGAAGAGTTCAATGGGCAAAACATTTTCAGTACTGACTTTATATCCAGCACCTCCATTTAAAATAGTTTTACTGTCTGTAAACTAATAGGGCTAAAATGTGAGCACCCTTGATGTGTCCTGCAAGGCATCTCCGTTAATTATGCTCCAAAACCACTGCTTCTCAATCACACAGGTTGTGTTCTTGAAGGGACATCACAACCGCCTTGCTGTGTTTCATAGTCATGTTCTTCAGATTGACTAGAATAGGGGTCCCTATATGATGGAGGTCCCCCAACTGGAAACATTTCTTTCAGAGTCTGATCCATGATCCTCAACCTCAGATATTATCTCAATATTTAAACCAGTCAAAACTCCTTCATTATAACACTTAATGCCAGGGCAAATTTCAACTAGTGAGACACAAAGTCTGTTTTCCCCCCAAGTACTGTAATGTAAGAAGGGGGCACATGTACTCATAGAAAAGTGAATGAACTGTGAATGATAAGAAGTGTGTGAATAATGTGAGGTGCAAAAGAGAATGCATAGCAGTACAAGTGAGGAGTGGAGGATAACGCCAAGAACAAAACAACAAGGAGTGGGTGTAACTTGCATAATTTGTTGGAGCGCATTTAGAACAAAATTACAGCAAATTATGCAAGATTATGAGGAAATACACACCCAGGGAAACTCTGCACTTAGCACTCGTTTCTTAGTTCAAAATGCACCCTCACATCCAAAATGAAAATGCATTCTGCAGCACACATAGGATGAGGAAAACATCATTAATGATAGTTTATATACGGGAAGATGTCCCTTCCTTCGCATAAACAATCGGCCCTGGTGCACCATGGTGCAAGGGTGCCTGCGTAGGTGCTAGGCAGCCAATTGTGCACCAGCACAGAAGAAAGTACGGGATGCATTGTATTGCTGTAAATACAACGCATCCCTGCACTTTCCTTATGGTGCAGCTCAGCCCAGCAAGCTGGCTTGTGGCACCACACTCCATCATTTTCTTGTAAATATAGGCCTAGGTTTGTCATGACCAATTGTGGCTGGAGGAAATTTGGACATTTGCACCAGTTATTCGGGTACCCCAAGGTACAGAGGGTGCCATGGTTTAAAGTGATGTCCAAGATGGTATTCGGGTATGTGGGCAATTGTCATGTCTTGGAAGCTGGTGTTCTTTATTAGTCCTTTAAGAGAATTGCTAGACCTCCTCTGGTCTTCCTGGTGCTTTCTAGTGAAGATTCCATGAGTAGTGGGGACTGCCCAAACTATAAGGCAGCTTTTAAATAGTTCCAAAAACTGGCCTAGGCCCCGATGTAGCCGCTCCTATTTACAAATCACCATTGTATTTCAAAATGTTAGGTGCTTAGGGATGTCAGCCAGTTCACCCTACCAGTTGGAACCTCCTTTACAGTACTTCTAACAAGATAAGGATCCAGCACTCACACAATTAAAATTTACAAGGCAAAAATCTTGGGTGCGGTGCGTTCTATATGAACTTCATCAGGGCACGACAGCAAAACGCTTTGGGTATAGACAACATATGTGATGTTTGACCTTTTGATTGCACACAAGATCTGTGCCTTGGACAATCTTCTGGCAATAAAATAAATTTTAAAAAATCATGGACTAAAGAGGAGTCTTTGAAAACAGAGTGGATCTAACAATGTACTTTATTTCCTAGAGTTGTGTTATTTAAATCGTGTGAGTGCTGGATCATTATCTGGATAGCTTTTAGTTTGCCCCTATTCCTGCCACGATGGCTAACTCTGTGCTAGTACAGTGCAGTTCGTGGAGATGTTCCATAAGGTATTCACAGAATGATCTCTAATATTTTCTCCCAAAAATGTGTAAGGGCATCACATTCAATTTACTCCAGAACTCAGCACAGGAACTTCTAGCGGGTAAGCAAGGTATCTTTTATGTAACATTCGTGTTTCCATTAGGTACATCTTTTGTTTTTATGAACAGTTCGTCCTCGAATCCTGCATGAAGCTGGAACTAACGATAGTATAAAATGGAAAATGACCTTTTGTTAGGGGGAGAAAAGGACAACTGAGGCTCTTCTGAACTAATCAAGCGTTTCAAAACATCCAGCTTGAATAATCAGGACCTGAACATTAAGTGATTTTCCCATCCCTTGTAAATGAGTACACTGTCCTCTGAGACTTTATAGCTGATTTGAGTCACTCTCTGGGAAGAAAAATGCTTGTGATCAACACAGCATGAAAACTTACCCCTCGAGGCCAAGGACATCCTCTCCGTGGCTCTCCCACCCTCGGCAAGCCAGATGTCTACAAACCACGGATTATTGTTTAATATGTGTTTGTTTACCAGGAAAGACGACTGGAACAAATGTGCTGTTTTCAGCATTGCCCGGGTAAAACTTCAGAGAGTAACAACAACAACCACTTGTTTTAAACTCCTTCTGAAAATAGCTTGCGAATTTGCGCTCTGCGTCATCGTTTATAATGTTGTAGATGTATATGAAATACACACTTTTGTATAAAAGTCTCAGTTCTACAGGGATAACATATTTGTATTTACTAATTTATACGCTATATTTTTATTTTACTAAATAGGTGCTGTAAACAAGAGACGCAACTGTTACCCAACTGAAAAGAACTTTATTTCTCCACAATAAATAAATGAACGAGTGAATCAGACCACCTGTATCTGAAACTGTGATCTACAGGTTGCAAATAAGAGGGATCTCAGCAGGGACATTGAATACTTTGCTCATTGATTAAGCACTCACAGTTTTGCCAGTTACATTCTTTGAGGCACACTGGTATATCCATTTATTTAACATGGATAACAGAACGTAGCTAGAGAGGGGGTAGCATTTAGCTCAAATGTTTAATGTCACTGGCATAGCCCTTAGACCTCTCAAGTAGATTTGTGGATGGATAGACAGATGTGGAAGTTTGTATTGCTTCTGTGTACAAACTTGCGCCATCTTTGAAAACTAGTGTGTCATCTATAGGGTATTAACAACCAACACACCTCACTTCCTGGCCAAAAATCCTAATTTCTGGTCAACAAGGCTACAGACAAATCCATTACAATGCCACATTAAGGATCTTGACGTGGCTGGCAACCAGATCATTTTGAGAAAACGGAAAGTTTAAGAAAAACCAAGCACTAAATAGGGATCGCATGAATTCTCTGTTCCTCCCTCACTTAAATAATTACCCTTTTCAGATCAAAACAAAGAATCTATGTTTCTGTCTACACAGTGAATCCTTCATATTCTGCTAGAATCCATAAGTTTTAAGAGAATAGTTTGCTTCCATAAGGCTCTTAGTCAATATTATTTATGACACGAATCATGACAGCTTAAGCTGTCTTTATTATGTCTGCATTATTGGGCCGGTACAGTTTCCCTTACATTCTTTCTCAGTTATTTTTCATGTTTTACCATAACTTAATATGTTTTGTTTTCCACTTTCCAAATTATTGTTGTTATTGCGATCCGTAGTTTAATTTTTACACTTCATTTTGATATTGAGCATAGCAGCGCGCTAGCGCTGCTTTTCTGACGTGTTGGTATGTATCTGGGCTTTTAACCACACCCACCGCATGCCCATCACTATCAGTCGTTCATGGGCTTGCCTTTCAAAAATCCTTTGTTTTTGTTGGTAAATGCTTTACGTTTCTCCCTCCTTTGTTACCACCTTGGGAGACCCACCCTGCTACATGGATAATGGCACTTATGGCAATAACTTTTACGGCGACCAATTTTATTTTTCCTTTTGGTTCTCTCCTTTGCGCTCACGGCGGCGGTGGCGCTTTGAATCGGCTCGCTTATATCAACTGTTTTACTTTTTATTTTCAATTTGTGTTGCAAGAAAAGTCTAGTTAGGAATTTGCAACACTAATAGCCCTTACTCGAGCAAACACAAGACCCATTGCATTGCAAATGCTTGTTCTATTTGCCCTTAAATTTTTCTATTTCATTAGTTTAAATAAAACACATAGTGCAAAAAAATTGTTTTTGCTCTATAGTCTGTGATGATTCGTTGTTGAAAGGCTTCTTGGTTAGAGTAGGGATGAGTAAAACTGGGATCAGGTTTAGTGTTTGGAATGTGCTTTTTTAAAAGAGGTAGGTTTAGATTAATAATTATTGTGGAGGGTGGGGTAAGGGTAATGTTTGGGGAAAAGGGCAGGGAAAGGGTAGGAGTGAGGGTTAGTTGAGGATGAGGGTTTGTGTTAATATTGTTACAATCATCCATCTGACGTGAGGCACTAAGACTAAAAGAGAAGAGCTTTAGCAAAGAACATAGGCCCTCATTATGACATTGGCAGTAAATCCCGCTGACCGCTATGCCAACTGCCGCCAACATAACGCCGCTGCTGCGGATAACCGTCAACCATATTATGATACACACATACCAGTCTGTCACTATACAGCCACACACATAAGTCCGCCAGCCCAAAGGTCAGTGATAAACTGGCGGTATACAAACCCACACTGTTACGCCAACAGACCTACGCCCACAGCATTATGACCCATGAATCACTGCAGCGGACATTCAATGGTGGTAAACCATTGACAGTACATATCGCCGCGCTCAAAATACACACATTCAAACAAAACTACACCACATTTGACAATTCAAACTACACACACCTGACACTCATACACACACTACACCCACACACCCACACCACTATAAAACACACACCCACACTACCCACAACCCTTTACGACTAGAAAGAATTGCCACCAGAGAGAGACAGCTAGAGCACACACATAACCAGAGCCACATAACATCATCACCTATACACGATCCACACACTTTACATCACACACCCCAACACATCACCCCACACACCCTAACCCTCACCACTCACACTACACCCATGGCACCACAATGACACCCCAGATTTTCTGAGGAGGAGCTGAGGGTCATGGTGGAGGAAATCATCCGAGTAGAGCCACAGCTATTTGGAGCACAGGTGTAGCAGACATCCTTTGCTAGGAAGATGAAGCTATGGCGTAGAATCGTGGACAGGGTCAACACCGTGGGACATCACCCCAGAACAAGGGACGACATCAGGAAGAAGTGGAACAACCTTTGGGGAAGGTACATTCCACAGCAGCAAGACACCAACTAGCTGTACAGAGGACTGGCGGTGGACCCCCATCTCCTCCCCCACAACTAACAACATGGGAGGAGCAAGTCTTGGCAACCATGCAGCCTGAGGGCCTGGCAGGAGTATGAGGAGGACTGGACTCAAATCTCTATTACTATCACCCCCCCCTACCTGCATGCCATCACAAACCCCCACCCGTACCCTCACTTCCATCACTTCACCATCTCCCACATACCCCACCATCACAACCCACTCATCCTAATACCAAGCCCCGCATGTAACACCAATGCATAGACACCCCTTAAAGTCCTGCATGGACACCTATCACCACTGCATGCACACTGGAGAGAATCACCTAGCCCACCAAATAGCAACTCACACAAAGGCAAATCTGCCAGGGCAACAACAACCATAGAGGGCAACACACCCATGCACATGATGTCACACACAGAAACAATAACACTGCACTTACTTCGCCACAGGTCCCCCAGCCAATGTCACCAGAGAAGAGGTGCCAGCAACATCCAGTCCCCCCACAGAAGAGGCCCACAGTGATGACAGCAGCTCTGCTTGCCTGGATCTGGATGACCAACCTGGCCCATCAGGGATCTCCGGACAGTCGGTTACTCACACCACCACAGAGCCTCCCCCCTCAGGAAACACCACCACAGCACCCACCCAGTAGGCCCATACCTCTGTCCCCAGGACACGTCAATCAGCAGTGGGTCCACCACTACAGGGACCACAGGCCACCCCACAAAAAAGGATGATCATGGACCTGGGGTCAGTGGCGGAGAGCAAACGGTTCAGGGGGCAGAGGCACAGGACAACAGGGAAGCTGGGAGGACTGCTGTGTGCCAGGAGGAGGACAGACCCAGGGAACCGACTCTCCAGGAGGCACTCACTGTGCTCTTGGAAGCATACCACCATTCCCAGGAGACGATGGGCCAGATACTGGACAGGTTGCAGGAGAACATGCAGCTGCAGGAGGGACAGTACCTGGGGATCAGGGAGGACTTGAAGAACATTAACACCACCCTGGTCTGTATTGCAGGGGTGCTGGCAGACATGGCCAACACGATGAGGGAGGCAGTGGCACCCCACCGGGCCTCTGCCACTAGCCAAACCGATGAACAGCCCTCCACCTCTGCTGCCGCTAGAGTACAGGAGGCCCCGCCACAGGACCAACAGGCCACCAGCACCCCTCCCCTGCAGAAGGAGAACCACCCCGCAAATGTTGCCTGCAATCCAGGCTAAAGCCAGAGACTATAGCCAAGACCCCGGCAGGAAATAAGACTCTCCTGATTGTCACCCTTGAGTCCCACTCTGTCACCCTGTCCACCTTGAACTGCCATTACTCCCCTTCCTATGCCCCCTTGGAAAATGCACCTGTGATACAAATAGACTGGAACTATACCCTGGACTTTCCTCCATCATCACCCCAGCCCATTGCACATCCCCTTCTACGTCTTAGCACTTAAATAAACACCCTTTGAAAAAATACAAGTATGGCGTATGTGAAATGATTTAAGTATGTATTAGTTCAACAAGGTTTAAACATTGAAAATCAACTGTACAGAAATGTAAACATAGGAATGACCTGTAGTTGGCTGCAGTCAACACACCAGGAGCGATAGTGGGGCACACATATTTGTAGATAGAGATGCCAAAGGCTACAGTAAGTGGCCATAGAAGTGGGAAAAACAGCCTGCCAGTGATAATGTCAAACACAAACATGTCAATTAAATTTGAAGTTACACTTTCTTACCTGTGTGTCATTGGTATTGACAAATTATTGCACTTCTGTTGTCCTCATCCTTATCCTCTGCCTCCTCATCTTCACTGTCCACAAGGTCCACTGCTGCCACACGGCCATCTCCAGCCTCATCTTCCTGCAGAAATGGCACCTGGCGACGTAAGGCAAGGTTGTGCAACTTACAGCATGCCACAATGATCTGGCACACCTACTTATGTGAGTAGTACAGGGATCCACCTGTTAGATGGAGGCAACAAAACCTGTCAGTTATGAGGCTGAAGGTCCTCTCTATAATTCTTCTTATTCCCCCTTGTGCCTCATTGTAAGCTTCCTCTGCCCTTGTCCTGGGATTCCTCACAGGGGTCAGTAGCCATGAGGGGTTGGGGTAACCAGAGTCCCCTGCAAATATCGAGGGACAACTGTTAGCCACACACCAATCCTTAGGGCCCACACCATACCCATACACCAACACCCACTATGTGGGAACCAGGACTCACATATTAGCCACACCTCTGGAGTTGAGCCATTACATTTGGGATGCTGCTATTCCTCAAGATAAGGGCATCATGCACAGAACCAGGATATTTCGCATTGATGTGGGAGATGTACTGGTCCGCCAGGCACACCATCTGCACATTCATGGAGTGAAAGCTTTTTCGATTTCTGAACACCTGTTCATTTCGGCGGGGGGTACAAATGCTATATGTGTACCATCAATTGCCCCAATAATGTTGGGGATATGTCTCATTGCATAGAAATTAGCTTTCACTGTGGCCAAATCCTCCACCTGGGGTAAAACGATGTAGCTGCCCATGTGTTTAATCAGGGCAGACAACACTCTGGTCAGTACTATTGAGAACATTAGCTGAGACATTCCTGCTGCCAAGACCACTGTCACTTGGAAGGAGCCAGTTACCAGGAAATGGAGCACTGATAGCACTTGCACAAGAGGGGGGATCCCAGTGGGATGACGGATAGCAGATATCAGGTCAGGCTCCAATTGGCACACAGCTCTGTGATTGTGGCCCTGTCCAGTCTATAGGTGAGGATAATGTGCCTGTCCTCCATTGTTGCCAAGTCCACCAGTGGTCTTTACACAGGGGTATGTCTCCATTTCCCATTCATCCGAGCGGTTGCAATCTATGGGGCAAAATGGTGAGGAGCTGGTTAGTATCTCTTATTTCCAACCACTACACATCAATGCATGTCGTGATTGTAACAGTATTTTGTTGAAGAGGTCCAAATGGTGCATATGTGTACTGTGACACAGTTAGGAGCCATGGCCTGCTCCCCCCTGAAATGGCATCCGCCTGTCCTGTTTGGAGGGACAGGTGGAAATTAGGTAATTCCGCTGACGTTGTGCGCCGTTGCGGGAGGCGGTCGAAAACCGCCATGCAACTCCTCATTGGTTACCATTGGGCCCTATGGGTTACAGTGGCTAATGGTGATGTACGCCAGCGGTGACTGTATGCACCGCTGCGGATGTGACTGCCATTTTCTATCTGTTCACTCGCTTGCTATCTGACCTTCAACAGGAGAGGACCTACACTGCAAGTGCTGCTGTGACCTGTGTCTGGAATTGACCATGGCTCGTGTCACTGGGGAAAGGGCCCCTGCCTTCAACCCAGTGGAGTTGGAGAGACTGGTGGATAGGGTCCTACCCCAGTACCGAATGCTGTATGGGCCTCCAGACCAACAGGTGAGTACACCGTGAGTATGATGCATGGGGCGTGAATGCATGGAGTGCTGTGTGAAAAGGCCTCATGTGGGGGGGGGGTTGGTGGATGCGCCCTGGGCAGCGTGCTGCATGTATGGTGGGCCATGTCTGTGCTAATGGGGATGGGAAGGGGCATGGTGAGCCATGAGTGTAACAGGCAGGATGGTCAGACTAATACCTTTCCCTGTATCCATTTCCCTGGAGGTCAGCGCCCATTAGAAAAAGGGTATATTGCGTGCCAAGGCCAAGGACGTGCAGACCCTGGGGGTCTACGGTAGGCGGAGCACTCACTGTCGCAAACGGTGGGAGGACCTGAGACACTGGGCACGGAAGACGGCGGAGGCCCAGCTGGGGATGGCCTCCCAGCAAGGAAGGGGTGCCCATCGAACCCTGACCCCCCTGATGGCCTGCATACTGGCGGTGGCCTATCCGGAGCTGGATGGGTGCTTGGGGGCATCACAGCAGCCACAAGGGGGTGAGTACAGTGCCCCAATATACAACTTGTGCATGGTGGGGTGGTATCCGGGTGGGGAATGAGCACCTGTGGGTGCCCCTACGCCACGCCCGACATTGCAGCATAGGTCCCATGTTGGGCAGGGATCTGATGTAAAATACCTCCAACCCAGCTAGTAGGCATCCACTACTGGGCAGGGGTCAGTGGGTCTCAGGTATGCTGCAAGTGGCGTTAGGTGTCCCTATCCCTGGGCTGGTGACTAGCATTGTGACTGGTAGTACAGTGCATAGTGCGTAGGGCTGTTCCCTGTGTGTGTGTGTGTGTGTTGCGTGTACGCCAATGTTGGTGTTGTTTGCGCCATTGACCAAGTGTATCCTTTGTCTCACCCCCCCCCCTTTTTGTTTTGTTACCCTGTCCTTATGTGCATTAGCATCATCTGGTGGAGGAGCTGAGGCACCGGCGACGGAGGGAGCTGCATCCTACAGGGCCCAGGAGGCCAAATCCACTGATGGGGAGGGCACCAGTGGGACAGAGGGTGAGGGGAGAATCATGGCGAAGACAGGAGGGGACAGTATTGACACAAATTCCTCCTCCAATGAAAGCTCCCTGGTGGTGGCGGACACCTCTGTGCCCACCCTAGCCCCTAGCTACAGGTACAGCTGCCACCCCCGTACCAGCACCGCCCTCCTAGCATCCCCTCCGCGTGTTTCCCGTGCCCACTCACCCAGGAGGGTGGGCATCTCCTTCACCCCAGGCAACTCAGGTCCTGCCCCAGTTAGCCCTGCTGCCCTGAATGAGAAGGCTATTGACCTCCTGCGATCTATCTCTGTTGGGCAGTCAACCATTGTGAATGCCATCAAGGGGCTGGTAGCCCAATTGAAACAGACAAATGCATTCCTGGAGGGCATTCACACTGGCATGGCGGCCCAACAGAGATCAATACAAGCTCTGGCCTCCTCTCTGATGGCAGCTATTGTCCCTGTTTCTATCCTCCCCCCTCAAACTTCCTCTACCCAGTCCCATTCCCCTCAACCCCAACCTATCCCAAGCACACAATCAGACGAGCACGCACCCAGGACAACACACAAGAGTGGACATGGTAAACACAAGCACCACATTTCATCCCACAGGCACTCACACAAACACCATCCAGATGCAGACATACCAACATCCACTGCCTCCACTGTGGTCTCCTCCTCCTCCTTGTCCACCTCCCTCCCAGTTGTGTCTACACTCACACCTGAATGCACTACATCCTCATCCACTACCCCCATCACCACCACACCTGTCAGCACACGCCCCTCACTGGCAGTCACCACCCCCACATCCATGCACACGTCCCCTGTGTACTCTCCCACCGTATCTGTGCCCCCCAAGGTACACAAAACGCAAGCACTCAGACACCCAATAGCCATCCACCTCACAACAGCATGCAGCCCATGCACCTGCATCCAAACACAGAAGACTGACACCTCCTACAACCACTCCCTCTACCTCCACTCCCAGACCATCTCCCTCTTCCCGCCCCAATGTCCCTAAGAAGCTTTTCCTCTCCACTTTTGACCTCTTCCCTAGCCCTCCCCCACCCCGTCCCTCACGTCAGGCCAGGGTGGTGAGAATCCAGGCAAGCACCTCAGCCACCCAGTCCAGGGGCAAAGTAGTGTCCACAGCTACACCAGGTGGGAGAGGATTCTGGGCACCAGGCAGCCACACTGATAGGGTGCCTGCACCAAGTGCTGCAAGGAAGGGCAAGGAGGCACCCCCAGCTCCTGCAAAGAAGGGCAAGGAGGCATCCCCAGCTGGCAAAAAGAAGGGCAAGGAGTAGTCCCCAGCTGCTGCCAAGAGGAGCAAAGAGCCATCCCAAGCTGCTGGCAGGAAGGGCAAGGGGCCTGCACCAGCAGACAAAAAGGACAAGAAACCTGGTGCTGGGACTCAGTCAGAACCCCCACCACCAACCATGGTGGTTCAGCTGTGCAGGGGATGGGATGGAGCCTCCCCCCACCACTGCCAGCAAAGCCACCAGCACCACCACCAGCACCACTGACAGCAGCAGCAGCCCGAGTGGGAAGCCGTCTGAGGCTGCAGGGGATGGGCTGCAGCCTCCCCCCACCACTGCCAGCACCAACACCAGCACTGCCACCAGCAACGCCACCAGCACCACTGCCAAGCAGCATCAGCATGAGTGGGCAGCCGTCCGAGGCTGAGGGGGATGGGCTAGAACCTCCCCACACCACTGCCAGCACCAACACCAGCACCACTGCCAGCAGCAGCAGCCTGAGTGGGCAGCCGTCCGAGGCTGCAGGGGAAGGGCTGGAGCCTCCCCCCACCACTGCCAGCACCGCCACCATCACCGCCACCAGCACCACTGCCAGCAGCAGCAGCCCGAGTGGGCAGCCGTCCGAGGCTGCAGGGGAAGGGCTAGAACCTCCCCCCACCACTGCCAGCAGCGACACCAGCACTGCCACTGCCACCACTGAGCAGTCGTCACCGCCGGCGGACAGTGTGTAGTCCTGCATCCATGGGCTGTTTTGCGGCCTGGTCCCTGCAAATCCTGTGGGTCTGACACCCAGGTGAGAGACTGTGAGCTTGCACTCCCCAAGATCTGTATCACAGGGCACAATGCTCCCTCCAGAACCAGTGGAAGAAGCCATCCACTCACCCCATCCTTCCCAGGATGAATCACACTGGGCAAAATGTCCCCTCCTGAACCAGTGGAGAAGCCATCCACCAACCGCATCTTTTCCAGGATGAAGCACACTGGGCACAATGCCCCCTCCAGAACCAGTGGAGAAGCCATCCATTCACCCCATCCTCCACAGGATGAAGCACACTGGGCACAATACCCCCTCCAGATCCAGTGGAGAAACGATCCACTCACCGCATCCTTCCCAGGATGAAGCTCACTGGGCACAATGCCCCCTCCAGAACCAGTGGAGAAGCCATCCACTCACCCCATCCTCCCCAGGATGAAGCACACTGGGCACAATGCCCCCTCCAGAACCAGTGGAGAAGCCATACACTCACTGCATCCTTCCCAGGATGAAGCTCACTGGGCACAATGCCCCCTCCAAAACCAGTGGAGAAGCCATCCACTCACCCCATCTTCCCCAGGATGAAGCTCACTTGGCACAATGCCCCCTACAGAACCAGTGGAGAAGCCATACACTCACTGCATCCTTTCCAAGATGAAGCTCACTGTGCACAATGCCCCCTCCAGAACTAGTGGAGAAGCCATCCACTAACCCCATCCTCCCCAGGATGAAGCACACTGGGCACAATGCCCCCTCCAGAACCAGTGGAGAAGCCATCCACTCACTGCATCCTTCCCAGGATGAAGCTCACTGAGCAAAATGCCCCCTACAGAACCAGTGGAGAAGCCATCCACTAGAGCAACTTGCACTCCCCAGGACCACGCAGTGGGCAAATCACCCACTTGAGAGACTGTGGCCTTGCACTCCCCAGGACCAAGAAGTGGGCAAGTCACCCACTAAAGAGACTGTGGACTTGCACTCCCCAGGACCAAGCCGTGGGCAAATCACCCACTTGAGAGACTGTGGCCTAGCACTCCCCAGGACCAAGCAGTGGGCAAGTCACCCACTTGAGAGACTGTGGCCTTGCACTCCCCAGGACCAAGCAGTGGGCAAGTCACCCACTTGAGAGACTGTAGCCTTGCACTCCACAGGAGCAAGTGCAGGGCGTGTTGCCCCCTCCAGAGCATGTGGGCAAGTCACCCACTTGAGAGACTGTGGCCTTGCACTCCCCAGGACAGAGTGATGGGCATGTTTCCCCCTCCAGGACCAGTGGTGTTGTACCATCTTCCGGCTGAGGTGCCCCCCCATTGCCCGTCCCCCTGAGGTGCCTGTCTAGTTTCGACATGATAACCCTGCAGTGTTCTCTCCATGTTGTTGCAGGAGTGAGGTTGGGCCTTGGAATTTGTGATGTGGTTCTGTGGCCCACGGACATTGAGGACTGGGCAGTGTCCCTTGCATTGTAAATATGGATATACTTTTTTTTTTGGATGTACGTATTACTAATACAATTATCTTATGACACTATTTTTACTCTATTTTGGTAGTCCTTGCATTATTCCTGAGGGGTACGGGGTGAATATGTAATGTTATTGTATATGGTTGTGTGTGTGGTGTTGGGGATGGGGGTGTTGCATGTGTGTGTATGTCACTCTCTTTCCCCCCCCCCCTGTGTGCTAGGCGGCAGTACTCACCGTGGTCGTCTTCGCCGGCATTGGTGTTCATAGTGGAGCAGAAGGTAGAAGAGCATGGAAGCGTGGCTCTTCCTTGAGTGTCCAGAGGTCAGTCGTTTCCCTTCTGTGCAGTGTTTCCACCACGCTTTTGATGTCGTTGGTACTGCCCCGGAAAAGGTGGCGGAAAGGTGGGTCATATTACCGTGGGCGGTACTTTGTCTTCTGCCTGGCTGTTGGCGGTTACCACCGTGGTGCCTGTTGATTTCGCCCTGGCGGTCGATGTGTTGAAGTGCTGTCAGTCTGAGCATCCGCCATGGTCATAATTTCATATTTCTTACCGCTGGCCTGTTGGCGGTATTACCGCCGCTTTATCACCGACCGCCATGGTTGTAATGAGGGCCATAGTCTTGGCAATGAATATATCATCAAGTCTAGGACCAAAGTCAGGGCATTCTCTGGTGCATCAGGGTGCAAAACATTATGACCAGTCTGAAGAATCCATGAGGTGCATTTTTTCATACACCTTCTGAGCAGGATCCACAGAAATGTTGCTTCTCCAGGAAACAAACTGAAAGCAAACTGTCCATGTAAACCCATTGTGCTGGCAAATAAATTGGAAGTTTTAAAGAGTATTATGACTTACCTCTCATTTTCAGATCTATGATCAGATTATTAAAAGCCTAATATCTGCTTCAGTTCTGATTGGGCTGCATATTGCCAAAAAACACAAACTTGGGATGAGTACGGAAGAGAGAGGCAAAGCAAAGAAGCAGCGGAGTGAGTCACAGGGAAGCAATGCAAAAACATGAAGGAGCAAAAAAAGCAGAAACAGACGCTCATATATTAAATACCCAAATAAGAACCCACATACGAGATCTATCTCTGTCCATGGACGAAACTACAAAACCAAAGAACGCAAGTGGAAACATATAAGCAGCTGGAAGATTTGAAAAATGTATTATTACCCGGGATTCTGAAGAATAAAGCTGGGGTAGTTTCTGTTTATAAGTGTGTCCTCCAAACAGCATACTAGGATCCCTCTGCTCTGTATCACATTTTAGCTCTTCGGGACTAAGCCACAATTAGCCTGGTAAAGAATGTTCCTGATAGATTGTGGAAAGTGCTAAAAATTAATTTGCAACATCGGCTCCCTAATCTGTCAGGGAGAAGTAAAAATGTAATATGAGCATCTGCACCAGTCACATTAGATGGCATGTGTGCCAAGTTATGCTCAGGTGCCTACACCATAGAAATACAGCCGCAACAGTGTGAAACAACTTATGCACAAGTGCACAGCGTTAATCATATGGTCTAGGTCTTTTTAGTACAAACTAAAAGGGTTATGTGGTTTTTGTGGAGTAACTTCAATGCTTGTGTGTGATAAACTTAAGCAAATGTCCTAAAAATATCTTTCAATAGATGGCAAAATATTTCTCAGTCATAGCTGAACATAGAACAAATTAATTGGATTTGACATTCAGTTACAACCATAAGGCATCCCAGTGTAGCTTCATAAACTAGCTTTCATCAAAAGATCGGTGTTAGGGGTGGAGTTAGATTTTGGTAAATCTGGAGCAGCGTCAAAAGCAATGAGTGTTGCAGTGGAAAGCCGACTGCAACACCAATCGCACACTCCTTTGCCACAGAATCGAAGAGTCCCATATTTACAAGGAGGTGTAAAGCCATAAAAAGTGGTGTTACACCTCCTTGTAAATATGGAGAAGTGGTGGTGTTACACCTCCTTGTAAATATGGAGAAGTAGTTAGCGCCACTGGATCATTGCAAAAAGTGATGCTCTGGTGGCGGTAGGCCCTTGTAAATCTGGCCCTATGAACCTTGAAGTAATCCTTCTCTAACTGTGCACCCAAATATGAGAGCTTTATTCCCCTTTGGCCAAATTCTCCCCTTCTGCCCTTCTTTGAGAAAATGGAAACAAATGTTTTTAACTGTTACTTCCTGTCCGCCTCTCCCTAACTCACCAATCTCTTCACAGAATCCTCTATCAGTAACATGTGTATCTAACATTGCTCAAATGTACTTCTTCATGGACTATGCTGTTTGCTGTTGGGCATGCTGGCATTTGGCTAGGCAAATGTTTAAAATGTATACGCCCCAACGTGGTTTTCCAAGTCTTGTATGTTCATCTTTCCAATTTGGAATATTTCCTTGCTATGGATTTTTGTGGTTTATTCTTTCTATTCTCCTCTTCCTAATTCATTGGTTCCCTTCCTTGAATTTGGTGAATTGCTGTTATTATACAAAAGGCACACTAATCTGGTTCTTGTTCAAATTAATATTGCTAGTTTGTGATGCTTGATTTAATGTAATGTCTATGTTTTGTATATCCCAAAACACAGAAAGGAGGCCTTGGTGTATTAAAGACCTACATATGCACACTCCCTAAATTGAATTCAATACACAGAATTGGTACTTAAGGTCTATTGCACCCAGGTTGCAATGAGCTGTTGACCTGGGTGTGAAGAGCTCTGCATCCTAGACACAGGAGATAACCTCCTACTAGAACGAAAACCCTTGCTCACTCTTAGGTGGTATGCTTCACCATGAGGTTCTTCCTCATACCATAAGAGGATTTTATGTTTTGGGCTGCAACTCCTTCACCCCCCTCAACCCCCCCGGCATGAGAGAAGCTCTTCAGATGGGCAGTTCCTATGTTAGCAAAGGTGTATGTGAGAAGCAGAACGGACAGAGAAATTTGAGCGGAAACTAAATCTACCTCCCGGTGGAGGTAAGACTAACTTCATTCCTGTCCCCGAGGAATAGGATTAGAAATAGCGAAATTCTTCTACCCTAGTGTTAATGTTGGGTTGAAATGTTGTAGCCTCTAGGGTACCATTTAATAGGTGTCTAAGATTTCCACCAGGGCCAATGTTTTAGTCACTCTGGACATTGGCAAGATGAGGGACATGTACAGCGGAGAATGAAGCCTCAGCCTGAATTTCTTGCCATTAAGTCTCGAGTTGAGGCTTTACTGTCTACCAAGTTAGGGTACAAACAATTATGGATCGATTTTAAAGCATGCTGATCATTGGTTGTAACACATTTTCTTTATCTCTTGTGCAACAATGTGCAGAGTGACTAGAAAACTGGTCCCGATGAAAGCCTTAAGCATCCCTGGCATGCCTAAAAGGGTATCTGTGGCTGTTAAACATGTTTATGGATGGAAAGTTCTTTACAAATAGTGTCTGAATATCCCAGACATCAAGAGTGATACAAACACACAATTGTTAGTCTGTGGTACATATTGTCTTGTTGTTGTTTTATAGAGATCCTCCCTTGTTGATTGCATGAAAAAAACATGCAGTGCTTTTCGATTATATACATTTGAGATCATGATAAAACTACAATGTGATCATCATCCACTCACTCTTTAACTTTTTTGAGATCAGGAAGAAAGGGAAAGGAACTGAAGGACCGGGAGTGATCAGGCGTTTGAGTGCTGCTAGGAAAACAGTGATCTGAACAGGATATTCTTTCTTGCCATACGTGTGACTATGGGGGTCATTATGAACATGGCGGGAATCCCCGCCATGTTCATGTTGGCGGTCTTATCACAGACCCCCAGCCCCCTTGAGAGCCCGCCGGCCAAATAATAAACATTCTGCTGGGCCGAGACATTGCCGACGGCTCCACATGGGGCAGCAGCAGCACCCGTCGCGCAGATCACTGGATAGGCAGTGCAGGGGCCTCGGAGCACCCCTTCCGCCAGCCTTTAACTGGCGGGTGAACCCACCAGGGAATGGCTGGCGGAACAAGGGTTGTTCATCCACAGGGCAGCGCTGCTTACAGCGCTGCCCTGTCAGATGAAGAATTCCGCCATCGTCAGGCTGCCTGTCTGCGGTAGCCTTGCGGTGATGGAAGGCCGCCTGTGACGTTCCCCACTGCCTTCATTTTGTGGCAGTCGAGACCGCCATGCCAATGGTGGTAAATTCCCCCGCCACCGGCATGGCGGTCTCGACTGCCAAGTTCATAATGAGGGTGTATGTCGGCAAGAATTCGAGGCAAAAATGTCAGTTTTCTCCTTTTCAAGTTTTGTTCACTGCACATGAAATTAGGATACCAAAAGCAGAAGAATTCCTGCATAAACCCCAAGAGGTGATAAAAAAAAGAATGATGGATAATTGGACCACAAATGTGCTGAAAAAAGTATGAACCTTATGTAGCTAGATAAAGGGGCAATCCAAATTGTATTAATAATAGAGTTGCCTCTAATCAAAATCAGCCTTGTGTTCATATGGATCCACCTTAAATAGGATTTTGCAGTGGCCTGATAATATGCAGTGAATAAAATCTGGATTAGAGAAGGGAGAGGAGCCATGTAAATAAGCTTTAATGTAGGTTCAGAAGCAAATATATATATGTGACTAGTATTGCTTGAGCTGGCTTCCTACCTACCTGGGTAAGGTGAAACCAAATGGAACAAATATATCATGCACTAAATTGTGATTTCTAGTAGCTTTTCCTTAAACAAATGCAGGGAATTTGGAGCCAAAATGAAATCAAGATGTAAATGAAAGCAGGATACTTGAAAGCCTCTCCTGCAATGCACTGGACTTCGTTACTGGCAAGAACCACCAGAAATCTTATGTTTACTAGCATTGTAGTGAAAGTGAACAAAGGTATGTGCACCATAATTGTCAGTTTACAGTAGATTTGATATCAATAGGGAGCCAGATTAAACAATGCAGCACAGAGGAGATGTGATCGAAGCAATCAATCCCTCTCATTAGGAAAGCAGCAACATGTAAGGATGATCTGAACAGATCGAGATGAGTAAGAATACCTGAAAGAAAGGGCATTGCCATAATCAGTTCTCAAAATACCACTGCTTGGGTCACTTCCTTACGGTCTTGTTCTCTGAGAAGTGGCCTTATTCCATTAACTAGTGTGAGCTAGTGATTTGCTCTGTTGGCCTTGGTGTTGATATTTCCGATTCTGAAGTCTGAATAGAAAAAAGAGGGTGAAACTATAGATTTAATGCTTTGATGGATGCATATAGTCTAATATTCTAGTTCAGGCAAGCTATATCTGATGTGGAGTGGTATTATTTTGACACATAAAAGGTTATGTGAGAGTGTTTGCAATTAGTCTAACCACTGGCATTCACTTGGGGTAGCATTCCAACCCACTGTTCTTTTGCCCACCATGCCACCACAGATTAGACCCAGCCATTTACAAATCAGCCTTGGCCCTGCTCCATTCTGAATAGTCCAACCCAAACTGCCTAGCCAGATTCTCTCTGAACCGGAGCACAAGCATCCCAAGACCCGTTTCACCCTGATTGGGGCTCCTCAGTCGGGTGTAACTTCATTCTAGTGGCACAGAGAGAAAAGGGCCCACGTCTGAGCATACCCTTGACCCCCTATGGTGTCACATCAAACCAACAGAAGATGGTTTGAGGATGCTTGCAATAAGTCGATGTACTGGGATGAGGTCTGGATGATTTCCAGTGGATAAACTGGTTCAACCATTCCATTCATCATTTTCTTGTCTACTTTGCATCATTTTGAGATAATCTAATAAAGAGTTGATATTTTATTGGAATTCAAGTTAAGGTGATGCATAGTCAAATGCCAAAAATCTATGAATACTCCGTCTGCTGTAATTAGAGTTCCATTGATTTTATGCACTCCTAATAGAGCGGTTGGTACATTTGTTATCTTCTTGACACGTACCAATCTGGTAAACTCTATACACCTTGGGGCATATTTGTGCTGCACCGGTCGCACATAATGCAGACCCATATCTACAAGGCCATGCAAAGACACTTTGCATGGCTTTTCATTGCCTTGTAGATATCATGTGAGACAACGCAGCTCGGATCCCTGCATTGCCTTACACTGAGTCAGGGAGGCATCTCATGGGCAGTGCAAGGGGTTTTGATTCATTCCCAGATTTACAAGAATCTGTAAAGAATCTGTAAACCTGGGACTACGTCAAAACTATATACCTCTCCAGGGCTGGCGCAATGAGGAGAAATATGTTTATTTATCCTTGTTCTTTCCTCTTTCCATAGAAAGAGGAATATGCCTTTCTAGTTTGTTTTTGTTCAAGAAGGTGTCCCTTCCTACACATAAACAATCCTGCAGACATTGCAGGCACCCTTGCACCATGGTGCAAGGGTGCCTGCATTGGCGCTATGCAGCAATTTGTGAGCCAGTACAGGGGAAAAGGATAGAAATGCACCATATCTTGTAAATACAGTGTATTCTTCCCTTTCACCCTGGCACAGGGCAGTGCAGCGAGGTCACTTGCTGCGCTGTGCTGCCCTGCACCATGGGGCTTGTAAATATGCCCCCTTATTTACAGTGTCAAGACAACAATGCACCCAAAATAGGGTGTAAATCGTTTTTTGCCACAACCACCAAACTCAAAGTCGGCTCCAAAACTCAAAAGTGAGATTTTTGGCCACCTTTAGTTTTTTTCAGAGTGGGACATTGTCCAAAAAATGGTGGATGTCCAATTTGGCCTTTTTAAGTGGGTCACAGACAGATTTGGAGATATATAATGCTAACCACAAAGTGGTGGCTGTCCCTTATGCCATATTTTGAGTTTATACATGACAATATATTGTAAATAGGTTGGATGGAATATCTACCTAATTTTAGAATGTGTCTTGTGTCAACAAAATTCAAAATGACCATCACTATTTCCTGACAGTATTCGTTCAGAATAGCAGCGTGTAGCGTTGTGCGGATCTGATGGTTCCTAAGGTCGGATAGTTTTGTCCCTGTTTGGGATATAGCTCCTGTCACCTGCGTGTCAAGAAGGCTGGCGGCTGTTAAAATGGATTGTACGGTCGTGTCGTCAAACCCTAACCCTGTACTCTCAGTCATAGTTATACATGGGGAATGAAGGAGAAAGAGAAAGTCTATAAGAGATGCACAAGGTAGAAAATTGTGATCATTTTACAGGACACACAAGCCCTGGGGCTGTACTTAATATGAATCACAAGTAGAGCTCAGTGGGAGCGTCAGAACCGCCGAAATGTGCACCGTTCCCTGGAAGACAATAAGCACAAAAAGGTATACGTGAGCTAAGAGGGCAGTCTCCATAGAATGGGGCGTGCTCTGTTCAGCAGACAGTGGTACACATTTGGTCAGTTCACCTGCTCCCACTGGACTCTTCTTGTGATTCACATCATAGATGTTTGACAGCATCTCACCTTGTGGCTATGGGTATGGAAAATTATATTATTTTGTCTCACAAATTTTGCAAAATCACACAGAAAATTCACACAATTAAGCTTCTATTGCAAAATGTGGCATCTAGTGTCACTTTATGATCCAAGCATGTACCCTGCATAAACAAAGTCTTGCAAGATGATGGCACAAAACTGGTTCAAGTGAAAAATGTCTCTCGGTGAGACATTTTCTGTGGAAACCAGTTTCTTATTGGTATTTAGCTAGACTTTTTTTCCCACTAGTCTTGCTTTCGGGTAACAAATAGTAAGGAAAAAATAATGCTATATGAAATTTTGAGAAATTTCACAAATGTCAAGTAATGCAATGTTTGTGAATTTGCAAATCTAGGAGGCGCAATTACAATTTATTTTCAGTCTAGGTGTTCCCTTATACTGTTATCACATTCAAACATATTGCTTACATATAATTCCGCCTGTGGGAAGTATGCATCATCATTAATTGACCTTGGTATGTTTTCTCACTGTATGTGTTCAACATCATCCTTTCCAGCAAAAGTGAAGCAGAATTTGTAGGGTACTTAGTGAATGTTTGCACCGGCCACATCCAGATCCACATGCAGGAAAAGGGAAAGATTTGCATGCGTAAATTGGACCTCAGCACAGTAATGCTTCAAGAACTTGCTGAAATCACAACTTTATATAATAATAACAATATAACATCAGCTTTCACAGTGATTGAATAGATATGAAATCTCCATTATACTTCTACGTAACCAGTTTTTCCGAACAGCCTGTGACAGAATCAGATGGCATGTCACAACCAACATTTTCTGCTGTTCGCACCCAGTTCTTTGAAGTGATGCTAATACATATGTACGATTTCGTTGATTTACCTTTGAATTTGGCAATGATGCATAACACTAAGGCAGAACTGTATGGTTTGTGAGGAATATCACATGTGATTTGTGCCACTGATTGCACACGTGAGGAGTTTGTGCCAAAACCTGACCAGGAGCAGGTATATTGCAACCTCAAGCACTTTCAATTAGTCAATGTGCAAGTGTTTTGCACTGCTGATTTCTTGATCGCCAATGTTTGCACAATGGTCTGGGGATCAGCCCGCTATTAGAAACTGCTTTGGAACTGCAGTGTGTCACAACAGATGGCAGACCTTGTACCAAGGAGAACCTGGCTTCTTGGTATGCTGCTGCACGTTGCTGTTTGTGTCACAATGAATAGATGTTTTGAGTCTGTAGGTAACTAATGTCCTACATATTTTGATGATTCTGGAGATTCTGGATATCCCCGGAGATCCTTGCTTTTTTACACTATTAAGGAGTCCACAAATGGCAGAGGCGGCCTGCTACAATGAGACATATGTCCACAGCAGTGGACCTACTGAGCTAATGTTTGTCTCCTGAAGGCCTGCTTCAGATGGCTCATCATGTCTGGCAGTGCCTCACTATTTTGTCCTGGCAGGGTCTTCACGATTGATTCACTCTGTTTCACAACAGTGCCTTATGGAGGGACATCCCAATCCTCCTAGATGATGATTAACAGGCACTGCCTATGGGGAATGTTGGAGATTCACAATAGGAAGATGAAAGGGGTGAAGAATATGGAGTAGAAGTGAGGCGTTAAGTAACTTAAAACACCATTCCATAAAAGTAAGCTCATGCATATTGAAATATTTTGTCGTGTCACATGTGTCGCAAGAGAACAGGAATTGATGTGTCCTCAAGGATTGTTGTCTATAAGCCATAGTGGACACCTCTGTTTTACAAAAAAACATCTGGGACATATGGGTGTAACTGAAATGCCAACAGCGTATGTACACAATGAGTTCTGCAGTGGGTTCACATTTGAACACAGTCTTTTCGTTTGTGGTGAAGTATCAACAACAGCATCATAATCCTATATATAAGTGATGCTATAAGCACATGGTTTAATTGGTCTAATCGTGTCATGTTACTGTACCTGTATAGGCCTAATCACCCTGTCATCTTCTGCCCACCTTCGAGTCGAGTGGTTCTCTGTAACCTTGAACAGACACTGGGATAAACGATAACAGCTAAACAATACGCCGGAAGATTGTCTGAATGGCAGTGTTTCTGGATGCAGTATGCCAAAACCAAGTCACATCGTAATTCCAAATCTTAAGGGATATTTTCATTTGAATTTGACACCCGTATTATGAATCTCCAAACATGGAACTGTTCCCTGATGTTCTTCATTACCCCCACATTATTAGGAAAGTAGTTGACTTCCTGTCTGTGCAGCTACGTTAAAGGCTGGTTGTGAAAATCTGTTGTTTTTCTCCACAGTTTTTTCTCAAAGACTTGCTACAGAGGAGCATAGCACTGGCAAGACGTTAACTAGTGAAGGATTCATTTTTCCAGTGCATGTCAGCTACAGAAGCTGGCATCATTTCGATTTCACCAGTCACAGCACTCATACCCGAATGGCCTTGGATAATTCACACATATATGCTTCTTTTCAACTCAATATTCCTTTATTTCTTCAGTCTTATTTTGTTGTTTGTGAATACAGTGAGATGACAAAACAGTTTTTACCTCCTGAGGAATACCTCAATTAATTTCAAGGTTAAAAATCCTCTTCAGGGAGCTTAATTCTAACAAAGTATATGTGGAATCAAAATTAGCTGGATGAACACACAAATTTGAACATTTTGAAAATACTAGTCATCATTTAAAACTGTGCCTGAATGGTCCATCGCCTACATGAGTTCATTCTGGGAATGACAGTTTTCATAAGTCTACTTCAATCAACAGAATCTAACTCATACTGAATGTGGATCATGCCATTTACAAGATTTACAAGCATTTCCCCATGAAACATACACCCATGGTATACCTAATTGTCTACTATCTGTGCCAGTGTTATTGAAACTTCTTGCTGAAACTTAGCCAGATAGAAGTTTATATTTCAAGGTGCATGGGTCAAGTTCAATATGGAGTTCGTGTACAATGAAAATATGTAATGTATAAAATCCAGTTTGAGAACTTAATGCGGTGTGGCCAATCCGCAAGGCTTATGTTCAACCATGTCACAGTTTCAGTGGATATCAGTCTATACTAAAAACATAAAAGTATACACTTCATTCAAGATGTGTGAAACGTGATGTGTGAGGAAGTGCATTAGTCTTTGGTTAAATTGTCAACCCTGTTGTCTTTACACAGAAATACAGTTTCATTGATTGTTTCAAAACACAGTGGGCATAGTTCAGTTGTACATTACTATTTTACCTCCGTGTTTGTAGCAATCTTTCTTATTGATGTAGGAATGAGTGTGTGTTTCTCATCTACCCTCAGGGTTGCTAATGAAGGTCTATGTTTATTTATATGCTCACAAAGCTCAGATCTGCTTGTGGTTTTATACTTGTAAGGGCGTGAGAGAAGTTTGAAGTGTGCAGGGGTTGGTCCAGGCTGGGCCATCTAATGCCTCAATAGTGCTTGTAGATATTTGCCTTGTGTCACCAGGGTAACTCCAAGTGTTATTCCGCCATTTGGTTGTGTTTCATAAGTTGTACATGTGTGTTATTAGCTGGCTGAGTTCACAGAAACAGGAACTAACTGCTTGCATCCACTTCTTGAGAAAGCACAAGGTCCTGAGATTAATCAGGTCCCAAGTGTCAAGGCACAGCATTTTGGGCCAAATGTACAAAGTTTTTTCTTGTCACAAATGGACAGATTCACAGAATTGGGCCGTTTGCAACAAGAAAAAAATGCTTTTCTCAATGTCCAAACTCAGTTTTGTGATTCAGAAATCCAAGCCACAGCAGACACTTCAGGTTTTGACAGCGGGACCTGTAAAGCAGAAGCTTTCATCTCACTTGTGCAGGGGACAGAGATAAAATGCTTCACCAAGCACCGAGCTGCTGTCAAAGCAGCTCGTGCTTGCTGAAGCAATGGCACTGCCATTTCATTTTTTTATTATAAAAAAACATAAATAAAAAAATAATTAAATAAGTCTTGGGGGGAAGCCCTTGCGGTCCTAGAAAGCCCAGAAAGGGTGAAAAAATTTTTTTTACCCCCACAGCTCAGTGTAAAGGTTGCAGACCTTCACACTGAGCTTTGGGGCTTTGAGTCCAGATGGACTCCTTCCCTTTTTTAATTAATAAAATATCATAGTTTATGCAAAATAATAAATAAACACAAATATTTAATTCTAGTATATGAGATATTAAAGCCAAAAAAGATTCTATCTCTTTCTCTCTCACTTCTTTCTCTCTTTCAATTAAGTTGTCCCACTCACACACCCACTCAGACACTTACGCAACCACTCACAGATCCACTGAGACACTCACGCATCCACTCACAGACCCACTCAGACACTCATGCACCCACTCACAGACCCACTGACACCCTCTTGCACCCACTCACAGACCTGTGCACACACTGACGCATCCACTAAAATACTGATGTACGCACTTTCACACCCAGACAGACAATCTAACATCCACTCTCAGCCCCAGATACAGCCTCTCACACCTACTCTCACACCCAGAGAAGCCACAACCAACATCTGCCGTGCACAGGCAAAGGGCTGTGCCCAGCATCAGTTTGGGTGGTTAGGGGGTGTTGGCCGCAGAGTCTGACTGCAGGCCAGTTCTTGCGGGCAACCTACCCTGTGCACAGGTGAAGGCCATGCACGGTGCAAGGTTGGTTGCTTATAGAGGGTTGGTCTCAGGGCCTGGCCGGAGGCCATGCACAGTGGTGGTTGGATTAACGTATAGAAATTAAAATTACTATACATCCAAAGAACCCCAGACATCCCCTGAAAGTAACAAAGGTTACAGGGTCGTTATAGGTAGGAAATAGAATTAAAAAAACATAGAAATTCACTTAAAAAAGGTTACAGGGATGTTATAGTTAGGCTCACATTTTAAACGTACATAACCATAGAAATTCACCAGTTATAGTTACCTCAAGTAACTATAACTCGTGCTCTAAAGTAACTATAACTAGCACCTTTGCCATGCACTGCTAATTACCCCAAAAATTACGGCACTCATGACATCTTTGATAACATCATTGATAATATCAGTGTAATATTTGCAGTAGAATCTTTGCTGAAAAAACTGTGCCTGGCAGGTGCGCAAGTTATAGTTACCTGTAAATGTTTTATCTTGAAATGTATGATTCTGATTGGTCCACTCTCCCTGAGGACCCTGCGGAGTGTTGCATCTTACCAAGAATTGTGTGTTTTGATTGTGCAATGCTGAGCTAGTTAGATTTACAAACCTCTTTCTACTTTCTAGAGACTAGGGCCCATATTTATACTTTTTAGTACCACATTGGCGTAATTGTTTGATGCAAAAGCGGCGCAAACTTACAAAATACAGTTGTATTTTGTAAGTTTGCGACGCTTTTGCGTTAAAAAGGCAGTGCAAATGCGGTGCTCAAATAGTATAAGTTTGGGCCTAGATGTTTTTTTTAACCTTCCCAAAGAGTAAGACTCCTGAGCTAACCCCTTCTCACTTACCTGACTGAATCTTCATTTGATTCTGCCTCCTAGAGGCTTTACTTGTTGACAACTCCTGCTTGACTTCTCTCACAAATTAGGGAACTTCTATTAAAGTAAAACTGAATTTCCATGATTTGCTTAAGACCACTTTGAACAGTTTGTCTTTGTATTTGCTAATATGAATCACTTGAAATTATACTGCTCAACTGATTTATATGGTGGTCCAAAGGGACTCTGGTAGTTTTCAAACAATAACTGAAACTGTAGTTATATCTAAGACAACAGGGTTGACAATTTAACCACCTACTAATGAAACTTGTCACACATAACTTTTTACACGCCCTTAATAAAGCATGGGACTTTTAAATTCACTGTGTCCATTTTAAGGAGCATACATATTGGTATTTCTTTGGTATACAGGGACTAATAGGCACTGAAATGGTAACATGTTTGAATGTGTGACTATAGGATTGGACACATCCGTATATTCTTCTCAAGCTGGGCTTAATACATGACATATTTTCACTTTACACTAACTCCATATGGAACTTGAACCATGCACTTTGAACTATGAACCTATCCGTGGCTATGTATCAACAAGTGGTTTGAATAACTCAGGTACAGAGGGTAGATAATTAAATATACCACTGATCTCTGCTATATGGAGGAATGTTTGCACAATTTGTATTTGGCATGATCTACTTTCTGTAAGAGTGATATTAGATTTACTAAAATAGATTTAAGGAAAATGTGATTGACAAAATGAAATTATGTAAGTTATGAACTGTTGAGGGACAGTGTTGAACAAGGGTTACTGTGATTTCAAATTTGTCTGTTCACTCGTTTAATTCTGATTCCAGATGTTGTGTTGGAATTAAGGCCCTTGAAGAAAAGAGTTCGGCTTGAAATGCATTGGGGGCATTCCTAAGGTGAAAAAAGTTGATCTGTCAAAATTAACACTGTTTTTTCAATTCAATTCAATTGAAATTTTTATTTGATCAAATTATTGGCCATAAAAGCACAATAATAAACATAATTTTTACAATGTTATCAAAAATAAAACATACCAATGTTTACAGAGGTCTCACAGGGTACAATTTTGACCCCGGCCCTTATAGCAGCAGATATCTCTAAATAAAACAAATGTTAAAAATCCAACAACACAACCTATAAAAAACACCGAAATTTGGCCACTTTAAAAAGCATTATTTTCCTTAATTTTATCGTAGCACTAATATAGCTGAGTACAGAAAAACAAAAGTCCAGTGTAGCTAAGGATTGCAAGTATCTAAAACCATCTCTGTATGATGTAAATTGCTTGTGCTGCAGGACAGGGCATAAGAACTGGGTTGTTAACGAGCAATACAATTTACAAAATAACACAAAAAAGTGCTCTGTTGATTGTGATGAGATTGCATCACATGGACAGCTAGAAAGAAAGGCTACCCTACAGCCAAATGCCTTTTCATCTTCTTTCCAAAAAAAAAAAGAATGATGATGTAAAGGAATATTGTTGAAAGGACGTCACTAAGAGGCACATTTAAAAGAATTTGAGGCCATGCAGCAAAACAGCTTGGTGTGCTGCACTGCCTCAAATGGAGAGGGCAGGGATGTGCTGTATCTAGCAGAATATGTCATATTCCTGCTTTCCCTCTGCACTGGTGCACTGAGTGCAGCCTAATTTCAACGCAGGCACCCTTGCACCATGGTGCAAGGGAACCTGCATTATAGGCAGGAATGGTTTAACCCCTTCGCTGCCAGGCCTTTTCCCCCTCCTGTGCCGAGCCTTTTTTTGGCTATTTGGAGCAGTTCGCGCTTAGGCCCTCATAACTTTTTGTTCACATAAGCTACCCATGCCAAATTTGCGTCCTTTTTTTCCAACATCCTAGGGATTCTAGAGGTACCCAGACTTTGTGGGTTCCCCAGAAGGAGGCCAAGAAATTAGCCAAAAAACACTGAAAATTTCATTTTTTTAAAAAAATTTGGAAAAATGGGCTGCAGAAGAAGGCTTGTGGTTTTTTCCCTGAAAAGGGCATCAACAAAGGGTTTGCGGTGATAAAATCACCAGCTTCCCAGCTTTCAGGAACAGGCAGACTTGAATCAGAAAACCCAATTTTTCAACCCAATTTTGGCATTTTACTGGGACATACCCCATTTTTACGATTTTTTGTGCTTTCAGCCTCCTTCCAGTCAGTGACAGAAATGGGCATGAAACCAACGCTGGATCCCATAAACCGCAACATTTCTGAAAAGTAGACAAAATTCTGAATTCAGCAAGGGGTAATTTGTGTAGATCCTACAAGGGTTTCCTACAGAAAATAGCAACTGAAAAAGAAAAATATTGAAATTGAGGTGAAAAAAACATCAATTTTTCTCTAAGTTTTACTCTGTAACTTTTTCCTGCAATGTCAGATTTTCGAAAGCAATATACCGTTACGTCTGCTGGACTCTTCTGGTTGCGGGGATATATAGGGCTTGTAGGTTCATCAAGAACTCTAGGTACCCAGAGCCAATAAATGACCTGCACCCTGCAGTGGGTTTTCATTCTATGCCGGGTATACAGCAATTCATTTGCTGAAATATAAAGAGTAAAAAATAGCTATCAAGAAAACCTTTGTATTTCCAAAATGGGCACAAGATAAGGTGTTGAGAAGCAGTGGTTATTTGCACATCTCTGAATTCCGGGCTGCCCATACTAGCATGTGAATTACCGGGCATTTCTCAAATAGACGTCTTTTTTACACACTGTCTTACATTTGGAAGGGAAAAATGTAGAGAAAGACAAGGGGCAATAACACTTGTTTTGCTATTCTATGTTCCCCCAAGTCTCCCGATAAAAATGATACCTCACTTGTGTGGGTAGGCCTAGCGCCCGCGACAGGAAACGCACCAAAGCGCAACGTGGACACATCACAGAAAACAGACCTGTTTTTAGCAAAGTGCCTACCTGTAGATTTTGGCCTCTAGCTCAGCCGCCACCTAGGGAAACCTACCAAACCTGTGCATTTCTGAAAACTAGAGACCTAGGGGAATCCAAGATGGGGTGATTTGTGTGGCTCGGACCAGGTTCTGTTACCCAGAATCCTTTGCAAACCTCAAAATTTGGCTAAAAAAACACATGTTCCTCACATTTCTGTGGCAGAAAGTTCTGGAATCTGAGAGGAGCCACAAATTTCCTTCCACCCAGCGTTCCCCCACGTCTCCCGATAAAAATGATACCTCACTTGTGTGGGTAGGCCTAGCGCCCGCGACAGGAAACACCCCAAAGCGCAATGTGGACACATCACAGAAAACAGACCTGTTTTTAGCAAAGTGCCTACCTGTAGATTTTGGCCTCTAGCTCAGCCGCCACCTAGGGAAACCTACCAAACCTGTGCATTTCTGAAAACTAGAGACCTAGGGGAATCCAAGATGGGGTCATTTGTGTGGCTCGGACCAGGTTCTGTTACCCAGAATCCTTTGCAAAGCTCAAAAATTGGCTAAAAAAACACATGTTCCTCACATTTCTGTGGCAGAAAGTGCTGGAATCTGAGAGGAGCCACAAATGTCCTTCCACCCAGCGTTCCCCCACGTCTCCCGATAAAAATGATACCTCACATGTGTGGGTAGGCCTAGCGCCCGCGACAGGAAACGCCCCAAAGCGCAACGTGGACACATCACAGAAAACAGACCTGTTTTTAGCAAAGTGCCTACCTGTAGATTTTGGCCTCTAGCTCAGCCGCCACCTAGGGAAACCTACCAAACCTGTGCATTTCTGAAAACTAGAGACCTAGGGGAATCCAAGATGGGGTGATTTGTGTGGCTCGGACCAGGTTCTGTTACCCAGAATCCTTTGCAAAGCTCAAAAATTGGCTAAAAAAACACATGTTCCTCACATTTCTGTGGCAGAAAGTTCTGGAATCTGAGAGGAGCCACAAATTTCCTTCCACCCAGCGTTCCCCCACGTCTCCCGATAAAAATGATACCTCACTTGTGTGGGTAGGCCTAGCGCCCGCGACAGGAAACGCCCCAAAGCGCAACATGGACACATCACAGAAAACAGACCTGTTTTTAGCAAAGTGCCTACCTGTAGATTTTGGCCTCTAGCTCAGCCGCCACCTAGGGAAACCTACCAAACCTGTGCATTTCTGAAAACTAGAGACCTAGGGGAATCCAAGGAGGGGTGACTGGCGGGGCTCGGACCAGGTTCTGTTACCCAGAATCCTTTGCAAACCTCATATTTTGGCTAAAAAAACGCATTTTCCTCACATTTGAGTGACAGAAAGTTCTGGAATCTGAGAGGAGCCACAAATTTCCTTCCACCCAGCGTTCCCCCAAGTCTCCCGATAAAAATGATACCTCACTTGCGTGGGTAGGCCTAGCGCCCGCGACAGGAAACGCCCCAAAGCGCAACGTGGACACCACCAAAATTTTGGAAGAAAACAGAGGTGTTTTTTGCGAAGTGACTACCTGCAGATTTTGGCCTCTAGCTCAGCCGGCACCTAGGGAAACCTACCAAACCTGTACATTTCTGAAAACTAGAGACCTAGGGGAATCCAAGGAGGGGTGACTGGCGGGGCTCGGACCAGGTTCTGTTACCCAGAATCCTTAGCAAAGCTCAAAAATTGGCTAAAAAAACACATGTTCCTCACATTTCTGTGGCAGAAAGTTCTGGAATCTGAGAGGAGCCACAAATTTCCTTCCACCCAGCGTTCCCCCACGTCTCCCGATAAAAATGATACCTCACTTGTGTGGGTAGGCCTAGCGCCCGCGACAGGAAACGCCCCAAAGCGCAACGTGGACACATCACAGAAAACAGACCTGTTTTTAGCAAAGTGCCTACCTGTAGATTTTGGCCTCTAGCTCAGCCGCCACCTAGGGAAACCTACCAAACCTGTGCATTTCTGAAAACTAGAGACCTAGGGGAATCCAAGGAGGGGTGACTGGCGGGGCTCGGACCAGGTTCTGTTACCCAGAATCCTTTGCAAAGCTCAAAAATTGGCTAAAAAAACACATGTTCCTCACATTTCTGTGGCAGAAAGTTCTGGAATCTGGGAGGAGCCACAAATTTCCTTCCACCCAGCGTTCCCCCAAGTCTCCCGATAAAAATGATACCTCACTTGCGTGGGTAGGCCTAGCGCCCGCGACAGGAAACACCCCAAAGCGCAACGTGGACACCACCAACATTTTGGAAGAAAACAGACCTGTTTTTAGCGAAGTGCCTACCTGTAGATTTTGGCCTGTAGCTCAGCCGCCACCTAGGGAAACCTACCAAACCTGTGCATTTCTGAAAACTAGAGACCTAGGGGAATCCAAGGAGGGGTGACTGGCGGGGCTCGGACCAGGTTCTGTTACCCAGAATCCTTTGCAAACCTCAAAAATTGGCTAAAAAAACACATGTTCCTCTCATTTCTGTGGCAGAAAGTTCTGGAATCTGAGAGGAGCCACAAATTTCCTTCCACCCAGCGTTCCCCCACGTCTCCCGATAAAAATGATACCTCACTTGTGTGGGTAGGCCTAGCGCCCGCGACAGGAAACGCCCCAAAGCGCAACGTGGACACATCACAGAAAACAGACCTGTTTTTAGCAAAGTGCCTACCTGTAGATTTTGGCCTGTAGCTCAGCCGCCACCTAGGGAAACCTACCAAACCTGTGCATTTCTGAAAACTAGAGACCTAGGGGAATCCAAGGAGGGGTGACTGGCGGGGCTCGGACCAGGTTCTGTTACCCAGAATCCTTTGCAAAGCTCAAAAATTGGCTAAAAAAACACATGTTCCTCACATTTCTGTGGCAGAAAGTTCTGGAATCTGGGAGGAGCCACAAATTTCCTTCCACCCAGCGTTCCCCCAAGTCTCCCGATAAAAATGATACCTCACTTGCGTGGGTAGGCCTAGCGCCCGCGACAGGAAACGCCCCAAAGCGCAACGTGGACACCACCAAAATTTTGGAAGAAAACAGACCTGTTTTTAGCGAAGTGCCTACCTGTAGATTTTGGCCTGTAGCTCAGCCGCCACCTAGGGAAACCTACCAAACCTGTGCATTTCTGAAAACTAGAGACCTAGGGGAATCCAAGGAGGGGTGACTGGCGGGGCTCGGACCAGGTTCTGTTACCCTGAATCCTTTGCAAAGCTCAAAAATTGGCTAAAAAAACACATGTTCCTCACATTTCTGTGGCAGAAAGTTCTGGAATCTGAGAGGAGCCACAAATTTCCTTTCATCCAGCGTTCCCCCACGTCTCCCGATAAAAATGATACCTCACTTGTGTGGGTAGGCCTAGCGCCCGCGACAGGAAACGCCCCAAAGCGCAACGTGGACACATCACAGAAAACAGACCTGTTTTTAGCAAAGTGCCTACCTGTAGATTTTGGCCTGTAGCTCAGCCGCCACCTAGGGAAACCTACCAAACCTGTGCATTTCTGAAAACTAGAGACCTAGGGGAATCCAAGGAGGGGTGACTGGCGGGGCTCGGACCAGGTTCTGTTACCCAGAATCCTTTGCAAAGCTCAAAAATTGGCTAAAAAAACACATGTTCCTCACATTTCTGTGGCAGAAAGTTCTGGAATCTGGGAGGAGCCACAAATTTCCTTCCACCCAGCGTTCCCCCAAGTCTCCCGATAAAAATGATGCCTCACTTGCGTGGGTAGGCCTAGCGCCCGCGACAGGAAACGCCCCAAAGCGCAACATGGACACCAGCAAAATTTTGGAAGAAAACAGACCTGTTTTTAGCGAAGTGCCTACCTGTAGATTTTGGCCTGTAGCTCAGCCGCCACCTAGGGAAACCTACCAAACCTGTGCATTTCTGAAAACTAGAGACCTAGGGGAATCCAAGGAGGGGTGACTGGCGGGGCTCGGACCAGGTTCTGTTACCCAGAATCCTTTGCAAAGCTCAAAAATTGGCTAAAAAAACACATGTTCCTCACATTTCTGTGGCAGAAAGTTCTGGAATCTGAGAGGAGCCACAAATTTCCTTCCACCCAGCGTTCCCCCACGTCTCCCGATAAAAATGATACCTCACTTGTGTGGGTAGGCCAAGCGCCCGCGACAGGAAACGCCCCAAAGCGCAACGTGGACACATCACAGAAAACAGACCTGTTTTTAGCAAAGTGCCTACCTGTAGATTTTGGCCTGTAGCTCAGCCGCCACCTAGGGAAACCTACCAAACCTGTGCATTTCTGAAAACTAGAGACCTAGGGGAATCCAAGGAGGGGTGACTGGCGGGGCTCGGACCAGGTTCTGTTACCCAGAATCCTTTGCAAAGCTCAAAAATTGGCTAAAAAAACACATGTTCCTCACATTTCTGTGGCAGAAAGTTCTGGAATCTGGGAGGAGCCACAAATTTCCTTCCACCCAGCGTTCCCCCAAGTCTCCCGATAAAAATGATACCTCACTTGCGTGGGTAGGCCTAGCGCCCGCAACAGGAAACGCCCCAAAGCGCAACGTGGACACCACCAAAATTTTGGAAGAAAACAGACCTGTTTTTAGCGAAGTGCCTACCTGTAGATTTTGGCCTGTAGCTCAGCCGCCACCTAGGGAAACCTACCAAACCTGTGCATTTCTGAAAACTAGAGACCTAGGGGAATCCAAGGAGGGGTGACTGGCGGGGCTCGGACCAGGTTCTGTTACCCAGAATCCTTTGCAAAGCTCAAAAATTGGCTAAAAAAACACATGTTCCTCACATTTCTGTGGCAGAAAGTTCTGGAATCTGAGAGGAGCCACAAATTTCCTTCCACCCAGCGTTCCCCCACGTCTCCCGATAAAAATGATACCTCACTTGTGTGGGTAGGCCTAGCGCCCGCGACAGGAAACGCCCCAAAGCGCAACGTGGACACATCACAGAAAACAGACCTGTTTTTAGCAAAGTGCCTACCTGTAGATTTTGGCCTGTAGCTCAGCCGCCACCTAGGGAAACCTACCAAACCTGTGCATTTCTGAAAACTAGAGACCTAGGGGAATCCAAGGAGGGGTGACTGGCGGGGCTCGGACCAGGTTCTGTTACCCAGAATCCTTTGCAAAGCTCAAAAATTGGCTAAAAAAACACATGTTCCTCACATTTCTGTGGCAGAAAGTTCTGGAATCTGGGAGGAGCCACAAATTTCCTTCCACCCAGCGTTCCCCCAAGTCTCCCGATAAAAATGATACCTCACTTGCGTGGGTAGGCCTAGCGCCCGCGACAGGAAACGCCCCAAAGCGCAACGTGGACACCACCAAAATTTTGGAAGAAAACAGACCTGTTTTTAGCGAAGTGCCTACCTGTAGATTTTGGCCTGTAGCTCAGCCGCCACCTAGGGAAACCTACCAAACCTGTGCATTTCTGAAAACTAGAGACCTAGGGGAATCCAAGGAGGGGTGACTGGCGGGGCTCGGACCAGGTTCTGTTACCCAGAATCCTTTGCAAAGCTCAAAAATTGGCTAAAAAAACACATGTTCCTCACATTTCTGTGGCAGAAAGTTCTGGAATCTGAGAGGAGCCACAAATTTCCTTCCACCCAGCGTTCCCCCACGTCTCCCGATAAAAATGATACCTCACTTGTGTGGGTAGGCCTAGCGCCCGCGACAGGAAACGCCCCAAAGCGCAACGTGGACACATCACAGAAAACAGACCTGTTTTTAGCAAAGTGCCTACCTGTAGATTTTGGCCTGTAGCTCAGCCGCCACCTAGGGAAACCTACCAAACCTGTGCATTTCTGAAAACTAGAGACCTAGGGGAATCCAAGGAGGGGTGACTGGCGGGGCTCGGACCAGGTTCTGTTACCCAGAATCCTTTGCAAAGCTCAAAAATTGGCTAAAAAAACACATGTTCCTCACATTTCTGTGGCAGAAAGTTCTGGAATCTGGGAGGAGCCACAAATTTCCTTCCACCCAGCGTTCCTCCAAGTCTCCCGATAAAAATGATACCTCACTTGCGTGGGTAGGCCTAGCGCCCGCGACAGGAAACGCCCCAAAGCGCAACGTGGACACCACCAAAATTTTGGAAGAAAACAGACCTGTTTTTAGCGAAGTGCCTACCTGTAGATTTTGGCCTGTAGCTCAGCCGCCACCTAGGGAAACCTACCAAACCTGTGCATTTCTGAAAACTAGAGACCTAGGGGAATCCAAGGAGGGGTGACTGGCGGGGCTCGGACCAGGTTCTGTTACCCAGAATCCTTTGCAAAGCTCAAAAATTGGCTAAAAAAACACATGTTCCTCACATTTCTGTGGCAGAAAGTTCTGGAATCTGAGAGGAGCCACAAATTTCCTTCCACCCAGCGTTCCCCCACGTCTCCCGATAAAAATGATACCTCACTTGTGTGGGTAGGCCTAGCGCCCGCGACAGGAAACGCCCCAAAGCGCAACGTGGACACATCACATTTTTTCATTGAAAACAGTGCCTACCTGTAGTTTTTGGCCTGTAGCTCAGCCAGCACCTAGGGAAACCTACCAAACCTGTGCATTTCTGAAAACTAGAGACCTAGGGGAATCCAAGATGGGGTGACTTGAGGGGCTCTGACCAGGTTCTGTTACCCAGAATCCTTTCCAAACCTCAAATATTGGCTAAAAAAACGCATTTTTCACACATTTCGGTGACAGAAAGTTCTGGAATCTGAGTGGAGCCACAAATTTCCTTCCACCCAGCGTTCCCCCAAGTCTCCCGATAAAAATGATACCTCAGTTGTGTGGGTGGGCCAGGTGCCTCCAACAGAATAAGGCCCAAAACTTGTAGAGATACAGGGGATAGTACTGCGAGTTTATAAGGACATATTCTTTTATACATCTTTAGACTGACTCTGCTTTGGGGACCCACATACGTGAGGTGTCATTTTATTTGGGAGACTGAGGGGAACACTGGGGAGTAGGAATTTTGTGCTGGAGTGGTGATCGTACGAAGAAAAGTCAGGAAAATATGCTTTTTTTAAGCACATTTTGAGGTTTACAGAGGAGTCTGGGTAAGAAAATGTTGGGGGATCCACGCAAGCCACTCCTCCCTAGACTCCTTGGGGTGTCTAGTTTTAAAAAATGTCTGGGTTTGGTAGGTTTCCCTAGATGAAGGCCGCACACAGGACCAAAAACATAGGTGCCCTCTCCCCCCCCAAACACAGGTAGTTTTGTAATATATCGTTTTGATGTGCCCACATACGTCCGTGATGTGCCAAACACTAAAATTTTGAAAAGAAACACACTTAGGTTATGTGAAAAAGACCCCTCACCCACCAACCAAGTTGGTGGCATGCTTCATCATCGGGGTCCCACCTGAGGCACCTAGCGTGTCATAGGTGTGCTGCGACGCCTGATTACAGCGGAGCAGGTTTGGTCATTTTTACCACACATACTGGTTGGATTTGGCCTGAGGGTGAGTGATGGTTCAGTGGATCAAATTTTACTAACAAGAGCTTTCACAAAAATGAAAAGCACTGTTAGTAACTGAAAGGCAAAAAACTGAACCAATGACTCACAGCTCGTGAGCTGTAAAGCCGCGACAAGGCACCAACCGCTTTACAGTCCATTCACACAACTTTCATACATGACACACACAAGGCCATTCACACCGCCAGCCACGGGCCCAGCACATTACAACACTCACATCGACAGACAGCGCCACTCAAGGGCCCATCACTTACATACGCCCACATGCCTGATACAACAATCACACCAGCTGATGGGAGTGTGTGGACTGGTGTTTGGCTTGCAGTGTGTTGCAGTAGCCAACATCAAGTCAATATGTACAGTCTCAGCCAAGCCCCACTCCACACACAATGGCATCATATATTATTTTTTTTTAACAGAGGAACCCCTATCTAAGTAGAAAGAATTACAAAACAACAAACACAAAAGCTCTAACTAACAACATGACAGAAATGCTAACCATGAAACTAAACACATGAAAATACAAAACAGACATGAGTTTACACTCATGGTTGTTCCCAGAAATTCTTCTGGGTGTGGTAATTCTTAAAACAAGCACCGACACACAGCCCAGGCTTTGAAGGACAATCTGGGCAGTACATTCGAGACTCCCTCCGGATACCTCTTCGAAAACACACTCTACATTTCTTAGCTGGAAAGTCTTTTTTGGGTGTGGGAGGAATGTGCTCAGCAAAGTGGCGATCTTTCAATCTAGCCACATCCTCCACCACTGCTTCTCTAGGAACTCTGGCCTGTTCCACCACAATAAGGCTCTCTATCACTGACTCCTGAAATTTCCCAAATGTCATCTTTGAGTCTGGAGACCTATCCCTAAACACAATAAAAGCATTGAAGGTTGCTAAGTGGAAGAGGTGAAGTGCTAACTTCTTATACCAAACATAAGACTTACGAATAGCAGTATAAGGTTCCAACCTCTGGTCAACTCTATCTACACCTCCCATGTGCTTATTATAATCTAAAATGCACACAGGTTTGCGCACTTCAGCAACCTGGCCCCAAACAGTCACAGGGGAAGTACTCTCATCATGGATGGTACTTAGCATGTAGACATCCCTCTTGTCTGAAAATTTCAAAGCTAGCAGCTCCTCGTTCCGCAAGGCACAGCACTGTCCCCTCTCAAGTTTTTTACAGACAAGCTCCCTTGGATAGCCTTTCCGGTTAGAACGGATTGTGCCACAAGCAACTGTGTCCACTCTAAACAATTCCTTGAACAACTGCACACCAGTGTAGAAGTTATCTACATACAAATGGTGACCTTTGTTGAACAGTCGTCTACCAAGATCCCACACTATTTTCTCAGTAACTCCAAAAGTGGGAGGACAACCAGGGGGGTCAATATTGGAATCCCTACCAGTGTACACACGGAAACTATACACATATCCTGTCCTACTTTCAGACAGCATATACAATTTAATTCCATATCGTGCCCTTTTGCTAGGAATGTACTGCCTAAAAACCAAACGACCCTTGAAGAGGACCAAAGACTCGTCCACACTTATCTCTTTGCCTGGAACATAGACCTCCGAAAACCGATCTACAAAATGATCAAGGACAGGCCTAATCTTAAAAAGACGGTCAGAATCTGGGTGATCTCGTGGCAAGGCTAATGCATTGTCAACAAAATGCAGCATCCTAAGAAGAAGCAAATACCGATTACGACTCATGGTAGCTGGAAATATAGCTGTTGCCATCAAGGGACTAGTAGACCAATAAGAAGCCAGTGACGGCTTCCTTATCAACCCCATCAAAAAAGTCAAACCCAAAAACTTTTTTAGCTCCTCCAAATTTGTGGGAATCCACTGGGCAGCTCTAGAGTGTGGCCTAAGTCTAGCAGCGTTGTCCCTCAAATGCTGCTCCGCATACAAATTAGTCTGCTCAACAATCTCTTCCAAAAACACATCATCCATGAATAACTCAAAGAAATTGATAGGCATAAAGTTCTCTGTATTGGCGTTACACCCCGGGAGACCAGTAAAGGCAGGCAACTCTGGCTGCTCCATGTTTGGGGCAACCCAGACATCAGGTCTTCTAACGGGAAACCTTTCAGCCCCAGGTTGCTGCACTATTGGCACATCAATGTCCTCCTCTAAAACAGAACCTTCATCTGCACTGAGTGTGGCTTCATCATCAGAAGATTCCCCTCCAACAGAAACATCACTGCCAGAATCTCTGACTTCCTCCTCTGCCTCAGATGCAGAGTCCGTCTCATAGTCATGATCAGACTGTGACTCAAAAAGCATACCAACCACCTGCTGAGCGGTCATCCTGCGGCTAGCCATGATCTCTCCTTCTAAAATTAACTGGACAAATTCACCACCAACAACCAGCACTGTGTAAGACAAGTAACAAAGTGTAGCTTTGTTAGTAAGAGTTACAAACTCAAAAACTATACCGCTCACTTGCCTGAAAAAGCTTGATTCACCAGCAACTACACAGCAATCACCAATGATATCCCACTAAAAAGAAAGAAAGAAAGGCAAATTAGAAATAAGACACAACAAATATCATTGTGCACAAACCTAAGGACAATTTCACACACAATCCTGCATTTAGTACACCCCCTACAAACATGTCATTCATGCATGGCAACAATACTCCTTTGGAGTAAATTGTTTTTACTTACCTAAAACATGCAACTGTGCAAACTGCAGGTCAACCACCGCCAAAACCGCAAGGAGCCACAGCAAATAAAGCAAAAGCTTTGAACTAGAACAAAAAGGAGGAAAAAATGTTTTATCACAAATGCAAAGACTTCTTCAGTTGACAAACACCCCACCATCAAACATTTTAGAAATTGGTGCCTAAGTGGATTCTGTCATAGGGGCAGATGGGCCTACTAAAAAAATAGGCCTGTCTGCCCCAAGGAAGCCAGAAAATACCTTTAGTACTGTGTCCCCATGGAGAGCGACCCTTGCCAAAGGGGACAGCCCTCAAACAAAAAAAAACAAAAAAAACACACACAACACTATCCCTGGTGCCTAAGTGGCTTCTGCCCCCTTGGGGGCAGGTGGGCCTAAGAAAATAGGCCCATCTGCCCCCAGGGGGTGTAGAAATGGCCAACAGGTCAATGCCCCCCTTGGGGGGGCGCCCCGTGACCAAGGGGACGCCCCCCCACAAAAATAAACACATAAAAAAAAATCCCTGGCGTTCTAGTGGTTTCTGCCCCCCTTGGGGGCAGATCAGCCTAAAAATAATAGGCTGATCTGTCTCCAAGGGGTGCAGAAATGGCCTGGGTACATGTGCCCCCAAAGTGGGGGGCGACCCTTGCCCAAGCCCCCCCCCATCCACTAACACACACACACACACACACTATCCCTGGTGTCTACGTGGCTTCTGCCCCCCTTGGGGGCAGGTGGGTCTAGAAAAATAGGCCCATCTGCCCCCAGGGGGGGCAGAAATGGCCAACAGGTCAATGCCCCCCTTGGGGGGGCGCCCCGTGCCCGAGGGGACGCCCCCCCACAAAAATAAACACATAAAAAAAAATCCCTGGCGTTCTAGTGGTTTCTGCCCCCCTTGGGGGCAGATCAGCCTAAAAATAATAGGCTGATCTGTCTCCAAGGGGTGCAGAAATGGCCTGGGTACATGTGCCCCCAAAGTGGGGGGCGACCCTTGCCCAAACCCCCCCCCCATCCACTAACACACACACACACACACACTATCCCTGGTGTCTACGTGGCTTCTGCCCCCCTTGGGGGCAGGTGGGTCTAGAAAAATAGGCCCATCTGCCCCCAGGGGGGGCAGAAATGGCCAACAGGTCAATGCCCCCCTTGGGGGGGCGCCCCGTGCCCGAGGGGACGCCCCCCCACAAAAATAAACACATAAAAAAAAATCCCTGGCGTTCTAGTGGTTTCTGCCCCCCTTGGGGGCAGATCAGCCTAAAAATAATAGGCTGATCTGTCTCCAAGGGGTGCAGAAATGGCCTGGGTACATGTGCCCCCAAAGTGGGGGGCGACCCTTGCCCAAGCCCCCCCCCATCCACTAACACACACACACACACACACTATCCCTGGTGTCTACGTGGCTTCTGCCCCCCTTGGGGGCAGGTGGGTCTAGAAAAATAGGCCCATCTGCCCCCAGGGGGGGCAGAAATGGCCAACAGGTCAATGCCCCCCTTGGGGGGGCGCCCCGTGCCCGAGGGGACGCCCCCCCACAAAAATAAACACATAAAAAAAAATCCCTGGCGTTCTAGTGGTTTCTGCCCCCCTTGGGGGCAGATCAGCCTAAAAATAATATGCTGATCTGTCTCCAAGGGGTGCAGAAATGGCCTGGGTACATGTGCCCCCAAAGTGGGGGGCAACCCTTGCCCAAGCCCCCCCCCATCCACTAACACACACACACACACACACTATCCCTGGTGTCTACGTGGCTTCTGCCCCCCTTGGGGGCAGGTGGGTCTAGAAAAATAGGCCCATCTGCCCCCAGGGGGGGCAGAAATGGCCAACAGGTCAATGCCCCCCTTGGGGGGGCGCCCCGTGCCCAAGGGGACGCCCCCCCACAAAAATAAACACATAAAAAAAAAACCCTGGCGTTCTAGTGGTTTCTGCCCCCCTTGGGGGCAGATCAGCCTAAAAATAATAGGCTGATCTGTCTCCAAGGGGTGCAGAAATGGCCTGGGTACATGTGCCCCCAAAGTGGGGGGCGACCCTTGCCCAAGCCCCCCCCCATCCACTAACACACACACACACACACACTATCCCTGGTGTCTACGTGGCTTCTGCCCCCCTTGGGGGCAGGTGGGTCTAGAAAAATAGGCCCATCTGCCCCCAGGGGGGGCAGAAATGGCCAACAGGTCAATGCCCCCCTTGGGGGGGCGCCCCGTGCCCAAGGGGACGCCCCCCCACAAAAATAAACACATAAAAAAAAAACCCTGGCGTTCTAGTGGTTTCTGCCCCCCTTGGGGGCAGATCAGCCTAAAAATAATAGGCTGATCTGTCTCCAAGGGGTGCAGAAATGGCCTGGGTACATGTGCCCCCAAAGTGGGGGGCGACCCTTGCCCAAGCCCCCCCCCCATCCACTAACACACACACACACTATCCCTGGTGTCTACGTGGCTTCTGCCCCCCTTGGGGGCAGGTGGGTCTAGAAAAATAGGCCCATCTGCCCCCAGGGGGGGCAGAAATGGCCAACAGGTCAATGCCCCCCTTGGGGGGGCGCCCCGTGCCCAAGGGGACACCCCCCCCACAAAAATAAACACATAAAAAAAAATCCCTGGCGTTCTAGTGGTTTCTGCCCCCCTTGGGGGCAGATCAGCCTAAAAATAATAGGCTGATCTGTCTCCAAGGGGTGCAGAAATGGCCTGGGTACATGTGCCCCCAAAGTGGGGGGCGACCCTTGCCCAAGCCCCCCCCCATCCACTAACACACACACACACACACACACACTATCCCTGGTGTCTACGTGGCTTCTGCCCCCCTTGGGGGCAGGTGGGTCTAGAAAAATAGGCCCATCTGCCCCCAGGGGGGGCAGAAATGGCCAACAGGTCAATGCCCCCCTTGGGGGGGCGCCCCGTGCCCATGGGGACGCCCCCCCACAAAAATAAACACATAAAAAAACATCCCTGGCGTTCTAGTGGTTTCTGCCCCCCTTGGGGCAGATCAACCTAAAAATAATAGGCTGATCTGCCCTCAAGGGGGGCAGAAATGGCCCTAAAAGACATGCCCCCCAAAGGGGAGCGACCCTTGCCCAAGGGGGCGCCCCCCCATCCACTACACACACAATCCCTGGTGCCTAAGTGGCTTCTGCCCCCCTTGGGGGCAGATGGACCTAAAAAAAATAGGCCGATCTGCCCCCAAGGGGGGCAGAAATGGCCAACAGTTCTCTGCCCCCTTGGGGGGGGCGCCCCTTGCCCAAGGGGGCACCCCCTCCCAACATACCTGCACAGAAAATATAATTCCCTGGTGATCCAGTGGTTTCTGCCCCCCTTGGGGGCAGATCCGCCTAAAATTAGGCCAATCTGCCCCCAAGGGGGGCAGAAATGGCCGTAACTAATTGCCCCCACAAGGGGAGCGACCCTTGCCCAAGGGGCCGCTCCCCGCCAGCAAGAAACACGAGCAAACAACAACAAAAAAAAATCCCTGGTGTCTAGTGGGCATTCCTGCTGCTCGATCGCAATGCGATCGGGCAGCAGGAATGCTCAAAGAGACACCGGGGGAAAGGAAAAGCCTTTCCTTTCCCCCGGTGCCTCTTTAGCCCAAACCCCCCACCCACCGGGAAGAGGAACTCACCTCTTTCCTCGTCGCCGCACAGGAAGCAAATGGCTTCCTGTGCGGCGAAATCCCCATAATGAAGTCAGCGCGCGATCGCGCGCTGACGTCATTATGGGGGGGTGGGGGGGTCGGGGGTGGAAGGGGAAGGGCTTCCCCTTCCATCCCTGACTTTGGGGGGGTGGGGGGAAGCACACAGAGGGAGCGAGAGCGCTCCCTCTGGGCTGTGTGCCGAGGACGTAGTGGTTACGTCCTCGGCACAGCAGCACTGTGCCGCGGGACGTAACCACTACGTCCGCGGCACAGAAGGGGTTAATGCTCTGAGGCATTTTCCTCTTTCTATGTGTGCACAATGCAGCACACGTAGAAAGGGGAAGAAACAAGGCGAAATAAACAAATTACACTTCACCTCAAAAGGTGTAGCATTTTGACCCATTCCCAAGTTTAGTAGTGTTAGTGGTCTTCTGAGATACTGTAAACCCTCAGGGCTACCGCGTAGGCAGAAAAATATTTGTCAAAGTCATCTCCCACCACATAACTGGGCAGCAGGTCTACGTCCTTGGGAATGCTGATCTTTTTGTCACATTCAGACACTGCAGGCATGTTACCACCATTACTGCTGGATTCCAACTGCTTGGCTCTGATGGCCACCTCTCTGAGACTTGGCTCATGGGCCATTCTCATTTCCTCTATGGCTAGTCTCCTTTCCTTCAAGGCTCTCTCAACTTTTGTTGGAGTGTAGGTATTATAATCAAAATTAACATGAAATGTTTGCAAATGAATGCCTAATAATGCCGCATAGAAAATGTATTGCTGTGCTTTTACTAAACGCGTATTTGAAATGTGCCTACGGGGAGTGGCCACTAATGTATATGATGATTAAATGAAATTGAATAATAATGAATTATTGATGTACTAATATATGATTTTGTATTAGTGTTAAGAGTTATATGTCAAGATGTTGCTAAAATTAATTACTAGGCCTTAGTTGGCATGAGTTGGGGCCTAGCTGCCGGTCTCATATTAAATGTGTTTCTCTAACGTGCAATGTGCTGACTTGCTGAAGGACATGTAGTTGTACTTTTCCGGAAACTAAAAGATGTGTAAATTCTTTCTCATGAGACTCGACTTGCTCAAGGAGACCTTCTTGCCGAATGCAACAGTGTAAACTTGCAACAGGTACAAGGTCGTCTGAACTGGTAAAGACAATGGAACTACTGACTTGGACCGCGAGAATAAAAGTTTGTAGCTGACGTTCTACCCGTTGGAGATGTCAATTACAGGAACCAATAAACTATGTGAGAACTGTTCTAAAGTGACAATCCTAATGAGGTGACTACCTGATTATTGGTTGGAGATAATGATGCACCAAAATTTGCCCAATTGGAAATTAGGAGACTGTACAACATAATTGATATAATCCCGTGTCACAAAGAGAAAGCAGCCATTCCTAGCCACTTTTGCCATTGCCATTACGTGCCATTCTTTGTTATTACCGAGCCACTTTGTCACTCTGTCTTAAAGATTTTTGCTGTTTGAATCTTCAAACCATCCTTACCCTTGTCTTGCCCGATTCATACTTTTCCTCCTTATGAGGGAAGTGTTCCTTATTACTTGTCTTGCTGAACTTTGTTGAGTTTCCTGACTGATGGTGAATCAATTGATGTCTTGAGGACGAAGACTGACACTGTATGCTGACCCATTATGGAGGGTAACTATATGATGATGAAATTGTAATTGTCTGTTTGCCTTTTCTTTCTAGGTACCAAATGCTTCCTTTGGTAGAGACCATAGTAAGATGTGTTCTAAATTTGTGTTGCTAAATTGTTTTGCATGAAGCCCAACATGCCAATGCTAATTCGAGCTAGTTAAGGGGTTCACTAAACGAACGCAAATAGACAAATGACTGAATCGATGCTTTGTTGAATAATGCGCTAATGATACTCTGCTAAAGTTAATCCATGATGACGCCGTGTTTTGTTCTAATGTTTGTGATCTTTGCCTTGATTAAATCTTATTCGAGTTGCCATATTGTGACATTGTTGATGTGTTTTCTGGTATTGAGACTAATAAACTTGCTAGTAGAGTGTAACCAATAGGGAATAAATATCATAAATCTTACTAAATTTTGTGTGGTTATTCATGACTGAAAGGTCAGGGGGTGTTTTGGGTTTCTTAATGTCATTAACTAATTTGATTGATTTGTTATTGTGAATATTGATGAGGTTATTGATCTATTGATTGACATGCTAATTAGTTATCTCATCTTAAGGTGTCTCCAATCAGGGTCAAAAGATTCATTGGCCTAAAACGAGTCCCAGAAAAGGTAAATTACCTAGGAAGGGACGCGTTAGCAGTTCTGATAGCAGAGGACGGTTTAGGCCCTTTGGGGCCCTAGGACGAGGGACTATTGTTTTAGAATTGTTTTTTTAAATAATGCAAATTGGAGGTATGATGTGCCCCTAAGTCCCAAATGACTTTCCTGGAATCTCGGAGCTTGCCGAAGTGAGTTGGGTATGTTCTCGGCGTTCTAGTGATGGTATGAGTGAAGTAGAATTTGCGCTTGCTCAGCTTATGCATATCGCAGGTGAATTGTGAAGGTTTGCGAGAATTTAGGCCAGGTAATGTGTTAGTAGGAGTGGGCGTACTCCAAAGTATGAGAGTAGGGAAGTCGGCAAACTTCATGTGAGTGTGGCGCTTTGTGCTCAAAAATTGTCCATGTGGTTGTTGGTAATGTACGGACCCGGCGTGGTCTAAGACTCTGGAGTATATTGATAAGTGTATGAGACACTTGGTTTATGTTGTAATTTGCGCTGTATAATAGGTCAATCGGGCGTGGTTGACGAGTCGAGTTTGAGTCAAAGTGTGTGAGTGAAAACCTTCGATGGAGATTTGGTAAGTTCTAAAGTGCACTAGGACGAACCATTGACAAGTCGAGAGTAGAATTTGCAGGTCGAATTTTGCTCGCGAGTGCGGGATCTGAGAAAGAGAGAGTAGCGGCTGAGGATTCAACTGAAATCTCTGTAAAGTTCTGAAGCAATTGTGTTACCCTTCCTGTAGTAAACCGGCAAATATGGGTTTTGGTCTTAAAGTGCTTGCAATATATTGCATTAGCTTTGTATGAATAGAGACTGAGGAAGAAAAGCCGAAAGACTTTGTCAGCCACGGTGTGTGTGAGTGTGACGTCCTTGGAGCCGCGCTGGGATAGGTCAGTTGCTGAGAGGGGTCGCGCACGGATTGGCAGCCGTCCGTGAGAGGCAATTGGTTGAGAAGGTAGGCGAAGAGTGTTCTGGGAATTAAAGTCACTTCCTGATTTGATTCTAAACAAAATAAAAGAAACAAAAATTAAGTTTTTCAAGGCTTTGAACGGTGCTTTGAGGGGAGATACATATATTACTGCGAGTGTGGGGGAGCCTACACTGCCAGATGATACTCCGGCTTATGCCGTAATGGAGGAGAAGGGAGTCGCGCCATGTCTTTGGCTAAAGCATTGGTGCAAATTGACAGAGAAAGATGGGTGTTTGGCGTGTCCAGAGAATGGAACATTCAACATAGATGTTTTAGAAAATTTGTGGAAAGCGCTAAATGAGCAAAAACCGCCTCCGAGACCAGCTCAGTTTGAGGCGTTAGCGATTTGGGAATTAATGGCCATATACGTCAGAGACAACAGAAATTTGAGAGGAGGATGAGGAAAGCAGAAAAGACTCTAGCGGAAGCTAGATGGGATAGTGAGGCCAGGATGTGGAGAAGGGAAATAATAGACGGAGTTAGGATGTTTCCGGCAATAACTCAAGAAGCCGAAACACAGGGAAGAAAGGCCACTTGTAAAACAGACAAGGGCTCTAACAAGCAAAAGGAGACTCAGAAGTCTTGGGTAGACGCAGATGATTCAGATGATGATGAGTTCCTTAATCAGTTGTTACATTATCGACCACCACTGTATGCTATAAATGACAACAGGCCGAGTACTAGTGCCGTTCCTGTAAGTTCGACACAGAATCAGGGGATCACGAATACAGTACAGGCAAATAATGTTACCACATCAGCTCCGATACAGAATGGTGCTAGTGTATCCACTGCACCCGAGACGCAGATACAGTTGCAGCCACCACCGGTTCAGAGGCTCTACACTGATGTCCCAGTATTAGAGACAACTACGAATTTGATGGTGCCGCTTGATCCAGTATACGCAAGATCAAAATTAGTGCAGATTGAGCCTACTCCACATTTGCTGCCCCAGCCGCAGCAACAGGTGGTTCCGAATTATACTTCAGTCACAGGACCGCAGTCAGCAATGAGTCAGGCTATGGGAATCAATGCCCCACCGTGATTGGGAACTGGACAGACGCCAGCTGCTATATCTTTGCCAATTACCGTTGGCCCGCCGGTACCGCTGTATGCGCAGGCGAAGCTTAGTGTATGCGACCAAGGAGTAATGACTCAAGAGATGATAAGAGGAGGGTTCACAGGCAGTCCTCAAGGGATGATACCGGGAGAATAGACAGCCGAGAGATCAGGGGCCAGATGTAGGTAAGTATGGTTTTGCGAGTTGCAATTTGCGAGTCATAGAGACTCGCAAATTGCAACTCGCAAAACCACATGCAGAAAGGTGTCTCAGACACCTTCTGCGAGTCGGTATGGGGTCGCAATGACCCACCTCATTAATATTAATGAGGTGGGTCGCAAATTGCGGCCCCATAGCGAGTCAGGGCACTCGCAAACATGGAGGCCTGCTGTCGTCAGCAGACCTCCAAGTTTGCGACTGCTTTTCAATAAAGCAGTTTTTTTTTTTCAAAGTGCAACCCGTTTTCCTTAAAGGAAAACGAGCTGCACTTTGAAAAATAAACCGAAACCTTTTGTTTCGGTATTTTTCAGAGCAGGCAGTGGTCCATTGGACCACTGCCTGCTCTGAAAAATTATTTTTGTGATCATTCACAAAGGGGAAGGGGTCCCATGGGGACCCCTTCTCGTTTGCGAAAGAGTTACCATCCACTTCAAGTGGATGGTACCTGCGAGTTGATTTGTGACCGCTTTTGCGGTCACAAATCAACTTACATCGCGGTGCGAGTTGCAAATAGGAAGGGAACACCCCTTCCTATTTGCAAGTCGGAAACACATTTTGCGAGTCGGTTCCGACTCGCAAAATGTGTTTCTGCATCGCGCACAGGCATTAGCGCCTCGCAAACGGCGTTTTTCGCCGTTTGCGAGGCGCTAATGCCTTGCTACATCTGGCCCCTAGATCCTTGTTGGACTTCAGTCCGATTGGGGTTCCGTTAGAAACCATGAGACAAGCAGGCTTGGGTCTACTGACCCCACAGGTAATGAGTGCATACACGTCGCAAACTCTGATGGTACAAGCTGGAAATATCTTGTTGCAAGGTGTGACAGCGCAACAATTGAATGAATGGTTAGACAAGCTTAACACTCCATAGACTACTCCTGCGACAGCAGAGCGGTCAGAAACAGAGGAATACCTGAATTTTGTGAGGTTGGGAGTGGAAGCAGCTGATCTAGTTGAAGGGAGCATGGGAGTAAACAGATTAGAGTCATACACTGAAACAGAATTTAGATATTTGTGCCCTAAGATAACCAAAGAAGTAAGTAAGGTGCACCAGAGGTTAGCAAATTTAGCAGACAAATACGGTGTAGACTTAGACAATACTAAACATCTGAAGAGGAGTTATAGGTTAAACTTCGAGCCTAAAGATTTTGATCACATGAGATCCACTAGGATGAAGGCACACGTCAAAGAGATACTACAGAGTGCTCAAGTATGGGGAGCATTAGAGAAGTGGGAAGGCAGATGGGCAAAGAAGAGAGATAAGAGGAAAAGTGACTGCCTGGAAAAACAGCAGGCGAAAGCTGTGCCAGATACGGGAACAATAAAGATGTTACCAATTAGAGAAACAGCTTGAGGGGTTATAGTTCATGTACCATGGTCTAGAGGTGACATTTTGTCATTCACAAATGATTATCCCAGGTTGAGGTAAAGCCGATAGAGTGGTATCAGCAAACGGATAGGTTTGTGAAGCTTGCGAAATGTCTTTGGGAAGACTTGAATACATTGTTTGAGATTATAGTCCCAGCTGATTTGTGGCTTGAGTGCAAGAGGAGTGTGGATTGGCCGACAGCGGAACCGCCAAGGGACAGGGCTACAGGAGCACCGTCTCCTGAGGTGATGAAATACTACTATAAGGTGATTGAGTTCTTGAAGCAGAAAGTGTCACCGAAAGTTACCAACTGCCAATCAATCAATCAATCACAGACATTTGTAGAGCACGCTACTTACCCGTTAGGGTTCCAAGGCGCTTAGGGGGGGACTACTACTGTTCGAAGAGCCAGGTCTTGAGGAGTCTTCTGAAGGCGAGTAGGTCTTGGGTCTGTCGGAGGTAGGGAGGGAGCGTGTTCCAGGTCTTTGCGGCGAGGTAGAAGGATCTGCCGCCGGAGGAGGCTCGTTGGATGCGAGGGACGGTGGCGAGGGCGAGGCTCGCGGATCGCAGTGGGCGGGTCGGGTGTAGAAGTTGAGTCTGTCGTTGAGGTAGGAGGGGCCGGCGTTGTGGAGTGCTTTGTGTGTGTGGGTGAGGAGCTTGAAGGTGACCCTTTTGTTGCCGGGGAGCCAGTGGAGTCCTTTGAGGTGAGGGGTGATGTGGCAGTGGCGGGGTGCGTTGGTGATGACTCGGGCTGAGGCGTTTTGGATGCGTTGGAGTCGCTGTAGGTGTTTTGCTGGGATTCCTGCATAGAGTGTGTTGCCGTAGTCCAGTCTGATGCTGACGAGGGCGTGGGTCACTGTCTTCCTGGTGTCGGTCGGGATCCACTTGTAGATCCTGCGGAGGGTGCGGAAGGTGTTGTAGCAGGAGGAGGTGATGGCGCTGACTTGTCTGTCCATGGAGAGTGCGGAGTCGAGGATGAATCCCAAGTTGCGGGTGTGGTCGGTGGGTGTCGGGGCAGTTCCGAGGGTGAGGATTTCTGTCTTGTCAGTGTTGAGTTTCAGGCGGCTGTTACTCATCCAGTCGGCGACTGCTTTCATTCCCTCGTGGAGGTTGGCTTTGGCGGTGGCAGGGTCGTTGGTGAGGGTGAGGATGAGCTGGGTGTCGTCGGCGTAGGTGATGATGTTGAGGTCGAACTGGCGGGCCACTTGTGCAGGGGGGCCATGTAAATGTTGAACAGCGTTGGGCTCAGGGAGGAGCCCTGGGGGACGCCGCAGATGATGTTGTTGGCTTCTGAGTGGAAGGGTGGGAGGCGGACGGTCTGTGTTCTGCCGGAGAGGAAGGATGAGGTCCAGGCTAGGGCTTTTTCCTGGATGCCGGCTTCTTGGAGGCGTGACAGTAGGGTGCGGTGGCAGACTGTGTCGAAGGCCGCAGAGAGGTCTAGGAGAATGAGGGCGGAGGTCTTGCCGCGGTCGAGTTGGTGTCTGATGTCATCTGTTGCGGCGATGAGGGTGGTCTCGGTGCTGTGGTTGCGTCTAAATCCGGTTTGTGAGGGGTCGAGGACGTTGTTGTCTTCGATGTGGCGTGTCAGTTGAAGGTTGACGATTTTTTCTGCGACTTTAGCTGGGTAGGGGAGGAGGGAGATGGGGCGGAAGTTCTTGAGGTCCTTAGGGTCGGCTTTTGGTTTCTTGAGGAGGGCGTTGATGTCTGCGTGCTTCCAGCTTTCTGGAGAGGTGCCTGTTTCGAAGGAGGTGTTGATGATCTTGCAGAGTTGGGGCGCGATGATGGAGTCGGCTTTGTTGAAGATGTGGTGGGGGCAGGGGTCGGTCGGAGATCCGGAGTGGATGAAGTTCCTGATTTTGCGTGTTGTGTCGTCGTCGACGTTGGACCAGCCGGTGATGGGGTTGGTGATGCTAGGGTACGAGGTGGTGACGTAGGTGGGTGCGGGCGGGGTGTTGAAGCTGCTGTGGGATGTCGGCGATCTTGCTGTGAAAAAAGGCGGCGAGGGAGTCGCAAAGTTCCTGAGAGGGCGGGATGTCGTTGACGTTGGTGTTGGGGGTGGATAGTTCCTTCACGATGCGGAAGACCTCTTTGCTGTCATGTGCGTTGTTGTCTAGGCGGTCTTTGAAGGAGGACCTCTTGGTGGTCCTGATGAGGTGGTGGTGTCGGCGGGTTGCGTCTTTGAGGATTGCATGGTTGCCCGGTGTGCGTTCTTGGAGCCATTTATTTTCCAGTTTCCTGCAGGCGCGTTTGGAGGTCAGGAGTTCGTCGGTGAACCAGGAGGTTTTCTTGCTGGTGGGGTTGCTGGGGGGTTTCTTCAGTGGGGCGAGGATGTTGGCGCAGTTGTTGATCCATTGTCTGAAGTTACAGGCCGCGGTGTCTGGGTCGGTGAGCTCGTTTGGTGGGTTCTGGGAGAGGGTGCAGAGAAGTTGTTCTTTGGTGACTTTGCCCCAGTTGCGGCGGGGGAGTTGGCGGCTGTGGTGGTGTGCGGTGTTTTTGTTGTAGGTGAAGTGGACGCAGTGGTGGTCGGTCCAGTAGGGTTCGGTGGTGTTGTTGAAGGTAACGTGGGCGCTGGTGGAGAAGATCGCATCCAGTGTGTGTCCGGCGCCGTGAGTTGGTGACGTGACGAGTTGTCTGAGGCCGAGGTTCGTGAGGTAGCTGATCAGCGTGGTGGATTTGTGGTTGTTGTTGTTCTCGAGGTGAAAATTGAGGTCCCCGAGGAGGATGTAGTCCGTGGAGGTGAGTGCGTGGGTGCTTGCGAGGTCAGCGATGCCGTCGCAGAACTGGGCTCGTGGTCCGGGGGGTCTGTAGACGAGTGATCCTCTGAGGGTGGTGTTGGGGTCGGTGTTGATCCGGAAGTGTAGAAGCTCTGCGGTGTTGAAGTGGTCGTCGGTGTGGGTGGTGATCTTGAGGGAGGATTTGTGGACGATGGCGCGTCCTCCTCCATGGCCGTTGATGCGGTCCCTGCGGGAGATCTTATATCCGTCTGGGATGGCGATGGCGATGTCTGGCGCGGATAATTCGTTCCACCATGTCTCGGTCAGGAAGGCTACGTCCGGGGCGGTGCTGTCGAGCAGGTCCCAGAGTTCTACGGCGTGTTTGCGTGCGGAGCGGGTGTTGAGGAGTATGCAGCGGAGGTGGTTCGGACTGGTGGTCGTTGGCTTGGGGGTTCGGTCGCATGAGAAGTGGCAGTTGCGGCAGGCGAAGGGTCCGTGATTGTGCTTCGGGCGGCTTGGTAGCAGCGTTGGTTTCGGTCTTGGTCGTAGTTGAGTGCGTGGAGGCAGGCGGCGTCGTAACTGAGCCTGGGTGGTGTGCTGTGCGCGGTGCGAGGTCCAGGGGTCCTGGGGCTGGGCGCGGGCCAAGCACGGACCAAGCACGGACGGGCGCAGACGGGCTTGCCTCTGGGGCGCCTCCGGCGCGCCATCGAAGCACCCGCTGCGCAGTTGCGCAGCGACCTGCATTAAGAGGGGGTGGAGGGAGGGAGGAGGAGCTGGGGGCGGGAGAGGGGCGGGGCCGAAGCGGCAGCAAACGGGCGACGAAGCTGCGAGTAGGGAGGGGGGGGAAATAACGCTAGATAGCTAGAGGGGCGGGGAGGTGGGAGGGCAGGGGGTGTAGGCTGGGAGAAAAGAGTCAGGGAAGTGGGCGGATGGCGTTGGATTGAGGGAGGGGGGGCCAGAGGAGGAGGGAGACGCGCAAGGGGAGAGAGCGAAAGCGGCACAATACACAGGACAACAAGACCACTAGGCAACAGGTACAGACACTAGAACACAGGGCACAGATGGAACAACAGTGAACAACAGTGACAACGTGACCACAACACAATACAGCACAATACAGCACAGAGAATACACAACAGGGAGAGATGGCGAGGAAACAGAGACAGAAACAGACACAACAGAGCAAACCTTACTGCCCACCACGGGCCACCAGGGATGAGGCACAGGCGGGGGCCTGCGGGTGGAGGAGGGCCTCGAACTCAGGCAGCAGCGGCAGTCAGGGACAGGGCACCTGCAGGGTGCGCTGCGCGGTGGGGGGAGCGTCCTGTCCTGACAACAAGGTCAGAGAACGCACCCTCGGAGCGCAGCGACCTGCATTAAGAGGGGGTGGAGGGAGGGAGGAGGAGCTGGGGGCGGGCCGAAGCGGCGGCAAACGGGCGAGGAAGCGGCGAGTAGGGGGGGGAATAACGCTAGATAGCTAGAGGGGCGGGGGAGGTGGGAGGGCAGGGGGTGTAGGCTGGGAGAAAAGAGTCAGGGAAGCAGGCGGATGGTGCTGGATTGAGGGCGGGGGGGCCAGAGGAGGAGGGAGACGCGCAAGGGGAGAGAGCAAAAGCGCCACAATACACAGGACAACGAGACTACTAGGCAACAGGTACAGACACTAGAACACAGGGCACAGATGGAACAACAGTGAACAACAGTGACAACGTGACCACAACACAATACAGCACAATACAGCACCGAGAATACACAACAGGGAGAGACGGCGAGGAAACAGAGACAGAAACAGACACGACAGAGCAAACCTTACTGCCCACCACTGGGCCACCAGGGATGAGGCGCAGGCGGGGGCCTGCGGGTGGAGGAGGGCCTCGAACTCAGGCAGCAGCGGCAGTCAGGGACAGGGCACCTGCAGGGTGCGCTGCGCAGCGGGGGGAGCGTCCTGTCCTGACAACAAGGTCAGAGACCTGAAAATCAGAAAATTTATCGAACGGCACAAGAAGGCAAAGAATCGATACATGCTTACTATGAGAGGTTGTTAAAGGCGTTCAAACACTACAGTGGCACAGAGGTCATAGAACCGAAGGACATGAATCACCTTGTGTTCAGGTTTGTTGAAGGATTAAGACCAGAGATTAGTCAGATGATTAAGAATCATTTGATCTGTTGGCAAGCGAAGCCGATTGATGAGGTGTTGCAGTACGCGAAATACTGTAGTGATGAGATTGAGTTGAAGCAGAGAAAGCTGAAAGAGAAGGTGATGGTGATGCAACTCAAAGCATCTCAAGCAGGGATGCAGGGAAATGGAGTACAGCAGATGGTGCAGCAACCGCAAGGAAACATAATGTTTCAGCCGCAAACGAGAGGCAGAGGTCGGGGAGGTTTTGTGAACCGTGGTCCAGACTTGAATACTGTTGTGGTTCAAAATGACGTGCAAGGGATGAAAAAGATGTCACCATGCCATGCGTTCGGGGGTGTGGGACACCGAAAGCGGGAATGTCCAATGATGGTGCAGGATGGTGTTGTTCAACAAAGCAATGATGTCAGTGCATTTCAAAATGTGAGGGGTCCAAGAATGAGGCGTCCAAATCCGAACTTTCAGAATAACATGGTTCAGATGCAGGGTCTCCAGCCCATGCATCAAATGCAAATGCCACGTGTACAACCAATGCAGGTGCAGCAAGTACAACAGCAGATTCCCATGGTACCTAGACAGCAAATGCAGTTGCCTTTAGCTCCGATGGGACAACAACAGGTGATGCTTCCTCAACAGGTCACAGGTCAAACAATGAGTCAAAATAATGCAGTATAACAGTTCCCATTGCGTGGTGAGAATGGAATAAACGATAAATGGTCAGATGACTGTTCAGATAGTGAGGAGTGCAGGCTTGCAGCGTCCCTAGAAGGAGATCAGAGAGGACCTCATGTGCAAGGGAAGGTGATGGGTCACAAGGTTTCATTCCTGGTTGACACAGGAGCTACACGCTCTCCAGTCCGAAGTGCAGAGGTTCCAAAATTGCCGCTTTTGGGGCGTACTATAAAGGTGGTAGTAGTAGCCTGTGATTCAAGTCCTGTGTCCTTACTGGGAAGAGACTTGCTGTGTAAGACGAGGTGTCCGATCACCTGTTCCAATGAGGGAGTTGAGGTGCAGAGAAACAGTGATGATGAAGGGGATGATGGTCGGATCTCAGAGCGAGAAATGGAGACCACAGATGAGGAGTACCTTTTGATAAGCTTTTTTCCAATGTTCACAGTGACCGATTTGCCGACCGAATTACAGGGAACAGTCACGGAGAAGGTGTGGGACTTGACAGGAAAGGAGGTAGGATTGATAAAAGGAGTAGAACCAGTCAAGGTAGATGTGACGCCAAATGCCGTGTTTCCCCATGTACCACAGTACCACATGGCACAAGATGTCCTTATTCAGGTGACGCAGATAATTGCAGACTTTGTGAAGCAAGGGGTCCTAAAAGAAGTGATGAGCAGCCCATGTAATTCGCCAATAATGGGATTGAGAAAGCCTCGTGGGAAAGTTTGAATTGTCCAAAACCTAAGGAAAATTAATGAGATAGTGGTAAAATGTTGCCCAGTAGTGCCAAATCCAGCCGTGATCATGTTTCAGGTTCCATGTGATGCAGAGTGGTTCACAGTCATGGACTTGTCCCAAGCATTCTTTTCTGTACCTCTTCATGAGGATAGCCAATTTCTTTTCAGTTTCAAATTCTTGGACAAGGTTTACAGTTGGTGTCGAATTCCTCAAGGGTTTTCAGAATCGCCTTCCATCTTCAACCAGATATTGAAGAAGGATTTAGAGTCATTGGAATTGCCTTTTTATTCGACTCTAGTGCAGTACATTGATGATTTGTTGATTGTGTCCAAAACAAAAGATGACTGCAGGTATGATCCTATTGCCTTACTGAATCATTTGGGAAAGAACGGACATAAAGTGTCTCCCAAGAAGGTACAGTACTGTCAGAAAGAGGTGAAGTACTTGGGCCACCTGATTGAGAAGGGGTCAAGAAGAATATCCAAAGAAAGAGTGACGGCCATATTACAGATGAGTCCCCCGACATCCAAGAGAGACGTTAGGATGTTTTTGGGAATGGTGGGCTACTGCCGCCAGTGGATTCCCAACTTCTCAATTATCTCTAAGCCTTTGGTGAGGTTGACCGTCAAGGAGGTTAAGTATGGCCCGGATACCCTAACTATGTCGGAGAAAGAGATGAGGGCCTTCATTGAACTGAGAGAATGTATGTGCAGGGCTCCAGCGTTAGTTATGCCTGACTACATAAAGCCTTTTGTCCTGTTTTGTCATGAATGTGATGCTAGTTCTTTGCCTGTCCTGACACAGGTCCATGGAGGTGCAAACTGCCCAGTAGCATATTTTTCAGCTACTTTGGACCCAGTTGCAGCAGCCTCAACGGGTTGTCTGCGTGCGGTTGCAGCAGTTGGTCAAACCTCACTCAATGTGAAGGTATAGTGATGGGACATCCCCTAACAGTTATGGTCCCACACTCAGTCGAGATACTGCTCACCCGAACAAAGACGCAGCATATGACAAATTCCCGCCGGACCAAATACGAGACGATCATATTGGGGTCACCTAATGTGTCATTGAAACGCTGTACTGTGTTAAACACGGCAACCTTGTTTCCTAATGAAAATACAGATGTTGATGATGCTGAGGAAGTAGAACATGATTGTCTTGAGGTAACAGAACTGTGCACCAAACCGAGACCTGACATTAAAGATACTCAATTGGAGGAAAATGATTTACATTATCTTTGTTGATGGTTCATGCCTGAGAGACTCAGTAGAAGCACTGAGAGCCGGATACGCTGTGTGTACAATCACCGGTATCCTGGAAGCATCTTGGCTCGAGAGAGTGTACTCTGCTCAAGTGGCTGGATTGGTTGCTCTTACTAGGGCTTGCCATGCCGCTGACAAATTCAAAGTCACTATCTAAACTGATAGCAGATACGGATTTGGAATTGTCCATGATTTTGGCCAGTTATGGTCACAGAGGGGTTTCATGACCTCTTCTGGTTCTCCAGTGAAAAATGGTGAAAGAATTAAGGAGTTGTTGCACGGGATTCAGTTACCTCTTGAAATTGCCGTGATGAAATGCAACGCTCATGTGAAATCACAAGACTTTGGGGGTCATTCTGACCCCGGCGGTCTAAGACCGCCGTGGCCAGGGTCGGCGGGAGCACCGCCGACAGGCCGGCGGTGCCCCGCAGGGCATTCTGACCGCGGCGGTTCGGCCGCGGTCAGATGCGGAAAACCGGCGGTCTCCCGCCGGTTTTCCGCTGCCCGTGTGAATCCCCCATGGCGGCGGAGCGCGCTCCGCCGCCATGGGGATTCTGACACCCCCTACCGCCATCCTGTTCCTGGCGGGTCTCCCGCCAGGAACAGGATGGCGGTAGGGGGTGCCGCGGGGCCCCTGGGGGCCCCTGCAGTGCCCATGCAATGCCAATGGCATGGGCACTGCAGGGGCCCCCGTAAGAGGGCCCCACTATGTATTTCAGTGTCTGCTATGCAGACACTGAAATATGCGACGGGTGCCACTGCACCCGTCGCACATACCCACTCCGCCGGCTCCATTCGGAGCCGGCTTCCTCGTGGGAAGGGGTTTCCCGCTGGGCTGGCGGGCGGCCTTCTGGCGGTCGCCCGCCAGCCCAGCGGGAAAGCCTGAATGGCCTCCGCGGTCTTTCGACCGCGGAGCGGCCATATGGCGGTTCCCGCGAGGCGGGCGGCTACCGCCGCCCGCCTCAGTCATAATCAGGCCCTTTGTGTCAATGGGAAACGGATATGCAGATCAAGTCGCAAGGTTTTGTGCATTGAACTGTATATCGTTCAAAGATCAGTGGGAATTGTTACCTGAAACTGAAAATGAGACATGCACGGGCTATGCATTGAGGGTGGTGGGCGCAATCGAAGAGTTAAAATTGTTGCAGGGACGTGCCAGCAGAGAAGAGAAATGTTCTTGGCTTAAAATGCAATTTGTACAAAGACCTGATGATTTGTGGGTTTCAGATGAGGGGAAAATGGTTTTGCCTAGCAGTCTTTTGTCACAGTTTGCAAGGTTTTACCATGATCAAGCACATATTGGGAGAGACGCCATGATTAGGTTGTTCAAAATCGATTGGTTCAATCCAAAATTCAGACAAGCTGCAGATGTAATCCGTCACAGGTGCATCATCTGTCAGCAGATGAATGCGGGGAAAGGGACCATGGTGGATTTGAGCCACATTGGGAGAGCTGGAGGTCCATTTAGCAGGATGCAGATGGATTTTATCGAGATGCCTGTGTGTGGAGGTTTGAGATATGTGTTGGTGATTGTGTGTATCTTTAGTCATTGGATTGATGCATACCTTACACGTAGGAATGACAGTCTCACAGTAGCGAAGTTGCTGCTTAGGGAATTGATACCACGTTTTGGGTTCCTGATCTCTTTAGAATCAGATAGAGGAAGTCACTTCAACAATGAGGTGGTTAAGCTCTTGTGTGCCGCACTGAACATTGAACAGAAGTTGCATTGTAGCTACCGTCCTGAAGCCTCAGGACTAGTGGAGCAGATGAATAGTACCTTGAAGTCGAGAATGGCGAAAATGTGCGCAGCTGCCAATTTGAAATGGGCAGATGCATTGCCCTTAGTGCTAATGTCAATGAGATATACACCTAACAAGAAAACAGGACTGTCTCCACATGAAATTCTCATGGGCCGAGCTATGAGATTGCCCGCAGTGCCTGCAAATGCTCTTGTGAATATCACAGATGATATGGTGTTGGACTACTGCAAGGGTCTGGCTGACGTGGTGCGCTCTTTCTCTCAGCAGGTGGAGGCAACCACATTAACACCGATAAATGATCCAGGTCACAATCTGAAAGCCGGTGACTGGGTTGTTGTCAAGAAACACTTGAGGAAGTCGTGTTTGGAGCCACGTTGGAAGGGGCCGTATGAAGTGATACTGACAACTACTACTGCTGTGAAATGTGTGGGAATTCCAAACTGGATCCATGCCAGTCACACAAAGAAGGTGACGTGTCCAACTGATGAGGAACTTGAGTTATCGAAAATAACAGCTGTAGAAAAGGAAGTCTCAGGGCCGGAGAGTAATCGAAGGGGAACTGAGACTGAAGGAGAGCCCGTTGAGGATGGCTTGGTCACTCAAACAGCAAACGAGATCCAGAACGGTGATGGTGAGCCTATCTCAACTGAGGCACCAGGATGACCGACCCAAAGAGAGGTTCTCCAAGAAGCAGACGGATACAGGTTTGAAGTTGAACCCCTGACAGACCCGAAAGGAGAAGGAGGTGAAACAGAGGGAATTCAAAGTGTTCAGACTCCTCCCGAGCCACTTGCAGATCCATCAAGAGAAAACACCATAGCACAAGAGGAGGGCCATAGCACTGAAAAGCCGAACAGTAAAAGGATGCTTAAGGGAGATAAGTGGCTAGAGTCGCAAGCTGCAAAGGAGAAAGTGGTCATCAATGAAACAATAGAGGAGGAGGTCGATACCACAAGAAAGGAAGATCTGAGTGAAGGAGAGTTGCTGGGTGACTGCAAGTTGAAAAGAAAGAGAATTGCAAACAGCAGATACGCAGGTCCTGAATTGGCTTATGCAACTTCAACTGAATGGCAACAAGAGTTCTTGGCTTTCTGTTTTGATCGTGAAGTTTCAGGTCAATATTATGGCACTTGAAGTTGGCAACAAATAAAAGAGACTGTGTTAAGTTGAAATTGAGTTAAAGGGAAACCTGTGAAAAGAGACTGATAAATTATCGGATGTGAAACTGTTAACCTGAATTGACTTTTGAAAAACCGATTGTGACAAGCTGCTAACTGGATTGACAAAAGACCCTGGGAGTGAATGAGAGAGCTGTAAATACTTGCTGAAGAAATACTTTTTGCTTGGCTCTATTGAAAAAAAAAAAAAAGAGGAGAAAAGAAAAAGAGAGAAAGTTATTTACCATCCTCATATTAGTTGATTACATCTATAGTACTTTGCTTTCTGATTCTTTACAGATCTTGCCTAGGTCAGGAGATGACATCGAGGGGAATAAACACTGTAAATATTTGGGTATTGCTTTGGGTGTTATGTGTGTGATCTTCATTATAGCTTTGTTTGTGGAAATGCTTTTGGTGGATGAGAGTGAAGCTAACATTGCTACACTTTCTGAGACTGCCACACTAACTCCGTGGGATAAGTTTGAGCAAGATACGAAATATCTGCATGACGAAAATAATACAAAAGGGGAGCTGTCTATTAATGTTTTCTATCGCTTCTTGAGTGACTATGTTGACACTATGGATGCGAAGGCTTGTTATGTGTGTACACAAATTCCTCTTTCAGTCCAAGAGGGAGTTACATATCACAGCTTGCCATTAACATACGGGACTGGTTGTAGTCTGCTACTAACGCGCTTTTATAATCAAGAGGAAGTGCAGTATTTTTCTTCAAATTACGATTTGGTGTTCACTTATGTGCCTATCATAGAAGATTTGAATAGTGTAGCTAAATATTATGCCATAAAGTTGAATAAGGGATTCTTTGAGCCTAGAATGACAATTAGTACTTCATATGGGCACCGCAATAATTTGACATGCTTGCTTACATCGGTAGAAAAGAGTTTTCTAGATCACACTGAAGATAGTAGGAGGGTTTTAAAGGGGATATTAGAAAAGGCCTTGCAGCAATGATCATTTCTTAGTAATAGCAATAATGGGGTTAGGGAACAAGGGAAGCTAGCTCTAGATGCGAAACATGTAGGTAGGCTTTGCATTACGTGACCAAAATCATACTATGACAATGTGTTTGTGGGAACGAGTGAGTCTAAGCATGTATTTTTGTTTCAGAATAAATGGACTTTCATGCTAAATGGAATGGATCAATCGATCCCAGGGGTCTATTATATTTGTGGACTTAGTGCTTATTATCGTCTTCCAAAGGGATGGTATGGGACATGTTATTTGGGAATAGTTTTCCCAAAGATCTATCAACTAGATGATTTAAAGAAATTTCCAAAACTGACAGAATTACTTTGTGCTAGAAAAAAGAGAGAAACTGCTGCTGGTGTAGTAGGAGACATATTTGGAGCAATAATTCCTTCAGTGGGAGTTGTTTTGAACTCCATAAAGATTTGAAAGTTGTCTACTATTGTGGATAACATGCTGACAAACTTCACAGGGGCTATACCCCTGATGAATACCGAACTTGCTGCGGAGAGGGCTATGACTCTTCAAAATAGGCTTGCTTTAGACATTCTTTCAGCGAAAAGTGGCGGAGTCTGTAAGATACTTAATGAGCGCCACTGTTGTGCCTACATACCGGATAATAGTAATGAGATTAGAAGTATGATTACTAACCTAACAAGAGACAGTGCAGATTTGAAGGAACTGAAAGAACCAGGAGTTTGGGAAAAGGTTGGAGAGGGATTCGCGTGTGTGGGGAGTTGGTTTAGTGGTCTTTGGCATGGGTTTTTAGGAAAATTAATACAGGGAATAGTAATTGTTTTGGCTTGTTTATTTGGACTATGGTTGTTGAGCAAAATTTACGAAAGAGTTAAGGTAAAATTGGCAAAACATAAAGCGAGGAGGGAAGAAAGGAAAAGGGAGAAAATGCTTAGAGCAAGATATGAAAAGGCAAACCAGAAAGAAGAAATCGAAATGAAGGAATTGAAAAGGTAAAGGGTTGTTAAAAAATGGATTTGAGTGATGACAAGTGTCATCAGAGGAGGGATTGTTGGAGTGTAGGTATTATAATCAAAATTAACATGAAATGTTTGCAAATTAATGCCTAATGATGCCGCATAAAAAATGTATTGCTGTGCTTTTACTAAACTTGTGTTTGAAATGTGCCCACGGGGAGTGGCCACCAATGTATACGATGATTAAATGACATTGAATAATAATGAATTATTGATGTACTGATGAATGATTTTGTATTAGTGTTAAGAGTTATATGTTAAGATGTTGCTAAAATTAATTACTAGACCTTTGTTAGCATGAGTCGGGGCCTAGCTACCGGTCTCATATTAAATGTGTTTCTCTAACGTGCAGTGTGCTGACTTGCTGAAGGACATGTAGTTGTACTTTTCCGGAAGCTAAAAGATGTGTAAATTCTTTCTCATGAGACTCGACTTGCTCAAGGAGACATTCTTGCCGAATGCAACAGTGTAAACTTGCAACAGGTACAAGGTCGCCTGAACTGGTAAAGACAATGGAACTACTGACTGGGACCGCGAGAATAAAAGTTTGTACCTGGCATTCTACCCGTTGGAGACGTCAATTACAGGAACCAATATACTAAGTGAGAACTGTTCTAAAGTGACAATCCTAATGAGGTGACTACCTGATTATTGGTTGGAGATAATGATGCATCAAAATTTGCCCAATTGGAAATTAGGAGACTGTACAACATAATTGATATAATCCTGTGTCACAAAGAGAAAGCAGCCATTCCTAGCCACTTTTGCCATTGACATTACGTGCCATTCTTTGCTATTACCTAGCCACTTTGTCACTCTGTCTTAAAGACTTTTGCTGTTTAAATCTTCAAACCATCCTTACCCTTGTCTTGCCCGATTCATACTTTTCCTCCTTATGAGGGAAGTGTTCCTTATTACCTGTCTTGTTGAACTTTGTTGAGTTTCCTGACTGATGGTGAATCAACTGATATCCTGAGGACGAAGACTGACACTGTATGCTGACCCATTATGGAGGGTAACTATATGATGATGAAATTGTAATTGTCTGTTTGCCTTTTCTTTCTAGGTACCAACTGCTTCCTTTGATAGAGACCATAGTTAGATGTGCTCTAAATTTGTGTTGCTAAATTGTTTTGCATGAAGCCCAACATGCCAATGCTAATTCGAGCTAGTTAAGGGGTTCACTAAACGAACGCAAATAGACAAATGACTGAATCGATGCTTTGTTGAATAATGTGCTAATGATACTCTGCTAAAGTTAATCCATGTTGACGCCGTGTTTTGTTCTAATGTTTATGATCTTTGCCTTGATTAAATCTTATTCGAGTTGTCATATTGTGACATTGTTGATGTGTTTTCTGGTATTGAGACTAATAAACTTGCTAGTAGAGTGTAACCAATAGGGAATAAATATCATAAATCTAACTAAATTTTGTGTGGTTATTCATGACTGAAAGGTCAGGGGGTGTTTTGGGTTTCTTAATGTCATTAACTAATTTGATTGATTTGTTATTGAGAATATTGATGAGGTTATTGATCTATTGATTGACATGCTAATTAGTTATCTCATCTTAAGGTGTCTCCAATCAGGGTCAAAAGATTCATTGGCCTAAAACGAGTCCCAGAAAAAGTAAATTACCTAGGAAGGGACGCGTTGCCACCCTTTCAGCCTCAGACTTCTCCTTTGCTACCACTATGGCCAGTTTCTTTTACTCTATCCTGAGTCTGGCCATCTCCAGTCTGAACTCCCTCTCTTCCCTCCTCCACCAGCTTCTCTGGGAACAGGCTGAGGGAAGAGAATATGCTCCCTGCCCTGAGGGGCCAAGTCATTCCCCTCAGCTGCAGTCTGTATCTCAGGGAGGCTCGCACCTTGTCCATCTATCACATCATCTCCTTCTGTGGATTTGAGCTCTGACTGGTGAGCTGCTGCACAGGCCCTTAGTGTATTTTGAAGCTCCACCTTCCTGGTTGTGCTTTTTGGTGGAAGTCCCCTCTCCTTGTAAAACTCCTTTAGCTAGGCCACCATGTAGGTATCCATGTTGGTCAGCTCAAATGACTTCCTTGCAGGAATGGTTTCAGAAACAAGAGTCAGAGAAAGAAGTTGGAAAAAACAAAAAGTAGCCAAATTAAACTTGTCTTAGGAATGGTATGGTAGTATCACCAAGTCACCATATGGCACTGCACAATCACAAGTCCTGATCCTCACTGCTGATCCCCAATGTGAGAAAGTGGGTTACTGGCTGAATGGGGTGTGAGCCCTGGTTAAACAACAACCACAATACTTGTCAGGGTAAGCCACAAGCAAACCCTAAATTAGGCTGTGCTCAAACCCCTGGTAGCTTAGCACAGAGCAGTCAGTCTTAACTTAGAGGCAATGTGTAAAGGATTTGTGCAACACTTCAAACAGTAACAGTTAAAACACCACACAAAAAGGATCCCACAACAGGTCAGGAAAATAGAGCCAAATAAAATATATAAAACAAGACCAAAATGAGAAACATCTAATCAGTAGAGCTAGAGTTATGAAATTGTAAAGAATAAAGTGTAAAGTGGCTCCGAAAACCCTAAAAGTCAAAAGTCCAGGGCAACTGAGATGGGGTGCATATACAGTCCCAGATTAGCCCCGCTAAAGTTTTACCTTCTCAAGTTTTGTGGCAAGGGTTCGGATACATTTGGAAAGAGCCATGAGGTGCAAGGAGAGCATTGCAGGAGGTTGTTGGGTGGGCTGGAGCTTCTAGTTGGAGGTCCCCCGTTAGCGGTCAATGCTGCAGTGCGAAGAGACGGGCTGGCTTCATGCTCATTTTCAGTTTGAGCTGCATGGCGGCCTCAGAGCGAACAGGCCCATGCGCAGTTGGGAAGAGCCAAAAAGCTTGACTTAAGCTCGCTCAGCTATACCAAGGGTCCAGGACCTGAGGGGCACCATTTCGAGGTCAGGAACTCACTGCAGCTGATTCCAGGAGCTGGTTAGGGAGCCTTTTATGGCTCTGAGGCTCAGATCAGGAGGCCAGCAGACTAGCCCTTGGAGTCACTCTGAGGTCCTGGGTTCAAGATGAAGTTGCAGGCCCAGTTCTCTTTCCCCAGCAAGAGGGCAGCAGTTTGGAAGAGCAGGGCAGCAGTTCCTTAAGAGCAGCGGTATAGCACAGTGGCAGTCCTTGTAGCTGCACAGCAGTCCTTTTTCCTGGCAGAGTATCGACAGTTCCAGAAGTGCACTCAGGAGTTGAGGTCCAGTATTCGTACTCAGTAGTGCTTATGAAGTGGGGAGAAGCTTCAAGAGGTTTCCCTTTGAAGTCCACACTCATCCTACCTTCCCTGCCCTTGCTCCAGACAAGCAAGCTTTTCTGTGGAGGTAGGTCACAGCCTATTCAAGTGAAAGTGGGGCTGTGCTCAGTTCCTCCCTCCCATCCTGTTAGTGATGGCCCACTCAGGCACACCTAAGCTCCCTATTGTGTGTAGCTGTCTAGGAGGCATACATAAAGCTCAACTCTCAGCTCTACCCAGTCACATGACCAGAGACAGGCTACAGGCATCAAATGGCTAAGGCAGTGAATTGCCAACTTACTAAAAGTGTTGTTTTCAGAATTACAATTTACAATCTAATTTCTCCATGAGTTGGGATTTTAAATTGTGATTCTAGAGACATCAAACATGAACTGTTTAGCTACTCCCATTTGGAAATTACATGTATACAATGTAATAAGGTAACTGTAATGTTATCCTCTGGGAGACGTAGACCATTCAGTAGTGAAACACAAATTTAAAAGTTTTTCACTATACTTAAAAGTGCATGTCCAACTTTTTAAATACCCTGCACCCTGTCCTTTGGGCTTTCCAGGGCCTACCCTAGAGGTGACTTAAATGTATGAAAAAGGCAAGCTTGGGTCTGGCAAAAGGTTTATTTTGTGAGGCCGACATGGCAGTTAAACTGAACACACAGACTGCAATGGCAGGCCTGAGATATGTTTAAAGGGCTACTTAAATGGGTGGCACATTCAGTGCTGTAGGACCACTAGTAACATTTAAGTTACAGGCACTGGGCACACCTATAGCAATCTTATAAGTAAATGAACTATGCCAATTGGTTATGAGACAATGTTACTATGTTTTGAGGAGTGAGCACATGCATGTTGGCAGAGGTAACCTGCTCAGAGTTCTGAGAATAGCACAAACAAGGCCAGTAAAAATGGAGGATATCAAATGGTTTTCGGGAAGACCACCCCGAGGATGACCGGCCTACTTTATAGTATCCAGGCACATATGGGACTTTTGTGCTGTGCAGGCCAAACAATACCTTAGTGTGGCATGGAGTAAATTGTGGTTAGCCACCAAATCCTACTCCAGTGCCACACACTGCTAAATGAAGTGTGTAAAATTAACCTTGTCATAACCCACCCTGCAGCCTCTGACCTTTGATGCTCTGCTCCGGGAAGTTACTCTTCACCCAGAGCAGCTGGGTGATCTTTTCCAGATGATCCTCCTGCTCAGCTACCCATCAGATTTTGGTGCATGATGGTGACATCACAGTCTGCACCCTGGGCATCACTCTCAAAAGCAGGTCATGTCACACCATATTCGAGAAGGCCCTGAGACCCAGGAATTGTGGCCCAGATGTCTCTCCTGTTCTGCTGATATAAATGGGGACTTAGCCTGGATGTTTCTTGGGGGAGGAGAGGGGTGACCATGTCAAAGGTTGTGGAGGTCGGGGCACTAGGGAAGAAATGTGTCTAATGCTGTTGATAAGAGTCAGAAACAGGCACTTCCTGGACATGGCTGAACCCGACATTGCCATCCCTGAAGGCTACAAGCTCACCAGGAGGGATCGCGCCAATAAACCAGGAGGAGAAATCGCCATAGTCCACAAAAGCACCATCAAAGTCTCGACCAGCACCCACGACACCCTCAACTCCACCGAACACCTCCACTTCAACATCTATGTGAATGCTGACACCACCCTCAAAGGAACAATGATCTACAGACCCCTAGGCCCCCAAGCACATTTCTGCGACACCATCGCCGAAGTCGTCAGCGCCCAGGCCCTCGCATCAGCAAATTACATCCTCCTTGGCGACATGAACTTCCACCTAGAAAACAACAACGACGTCAACACCAACCACCTGCTGGACAACCTCGCTAACCTTGGCTTCAAACAACTCGTCATGTCACCCACCCACATCGCAGGCCACACACTCGACCCCATCTTCGCTGCCAACAGCCACGTCTCCTTCAGCCACACCTCCGAGCTCGACTGGACAGACCACCGCTGCATCCACTTCACCTACCAGAAGCCAACTACTCACCACCACCGCACACAACCCTCCCGACGCAACTGGAACAAAGTCTCGACAGAACAACTGATCTCCACCCTCACACAGACCCCACCGCCAGGAACCTTGGACCCCGACACATCCGCCACTGACCTGCATCACTGGTTAGCTGACTGCGCCAATACCCTTGCACCGCTCAAAAAACCCTCAAACACCCCGCACAGCGCCAAGGCCAGCTGGTTCACCCCTGATATTCAGAAAGAGAGAAGGCCTGGCGCATGGATCCCTCCGAACCCAACCACATAGCACTCAAGGAGTCCATCCGCAAGCATCACCAACTGATCCGCACCACCAAAAGAACCCACTTCAAGAACCGCATAGACAACAACGCCCACAACAGTAAAGAACTCTTCAGCATCGTCAGAGATCCCTCAAACCCCAAGTCCTGCTCCAATGAACCCCCTACGTCCAAGATCTCTGCAACTCCCTCGCCACCCACTTCCACCACAAGATAGAAGAAATCCACAACAGTTTCAACCCCAAACAGACCACAAACATCCACGAACCCAACGCCCCGAGCAACACCAACCTCCTCCACAACTGGACCCTCATCAACACAGAAGTCGTCACTCACCCCATGTCTTCCATCCACTCCGGATCCCCATCGGACCTCTGCCCTCACCACATCTTCAACAAAACTAGGAACATCATCGCCCCCCACCTCTGCGACACCATCAACAGCTCCTTCGAATCAGCCACCTTCCCGGAAATCTGGAAACACGCAGAAGTCAACGCACTATTGAAGAAACCCAAGGCGGACCCAGATGACCCGAAGAACTACCGGCCAATCTCACTCCTCCCCTTCCCGGCCAAGGTCATCGAAAAAGTCATCAACACCCAGCTCTCCCGTTTCCTAGAAGACAGTAAGGCGCTCAACACCTCCCAATCCGGATTCCGAAAAAACCGCAGCACCAAGACCGCACTCATCACTGCCACAGACGACATAAGAACCATGCTCGACAAAGGAGAAACTGCAGCACTCATCCTGCTGGACCTCTCTGCCGCTTTCTACACGGTATGTCATCACACCCTCCGCACACGACTCCACAACGCCGGAATCCGCGACAAGGCTCTCAACTGGATCTCATCATTTCTCACCGGCAGAACCCAGAGAGTCCGCCTTCCGCCATTCCTGTCAGAGGCCTCCAAGAGCATCTGAGGCGTCCCTCAAGGATCCTCCCTCAGCCCAACACTCTTCAATGTCTACATGGCCCCCCTCGCCAACATCGCACGGACCCACCACAATAACATAGTATCCTCCGCAGACGACACCCAGCTGATCCTCTCCCTCACAAAAGACTCCACTACTGCCAAAAACAACCTACACAACGGACTTCACGCCATCTCCAACTGGATGAAATCCAGCCACCTCAAACTAAACACCAAAAAAACAGAGATCGTCATCTTCAGCTCCAACCCCTCAGCATGGAACGACTCCTGGTGTCCCAACTCCCTAGGCACCTCACCCTCGCCCACCACCCACGCTCGCAAACTGGGCTTCATCCTGGACTCCCCTCTCAGCATGACCCAACAGGTTAACGCAGTCTCCTCCTCCTGCTACAACACTCTCCGCATGCTCCGCAAGATCTTCAAATGGATCCCCGTTGAGACCAGGAAAACTGTCACCCACGCCCTGGTCAGCAGCAGATTGGACTACGGCAACACCGTATATGCAGGAATAACGGCCAAGCTACAATCCAAGCTACAACATATCCAGAACACTTCCGCCCGCCTCATCCTTGACGTCCCGTGCTGCAACCACACCTCCCCCCTCCTTAGAGACCTGCACTGGCTACCTGTACCAAAAAGGATCACTTTCAAACTCCTTTCCCACGCTCACAAAGCTCTCTACAACACCGGCCCAGCCTACCTCAACGACAGACTTACCTTCCATGCTCCCACATGCCTTCTTCGCTCCTCCAACCTTGCGCTTGCCGCCGTCCCCTGCATCCGCCGCACCACCGCAGGAGGAAGCTCCTTCTCACACCTCGCCACCAAGACCTGGAACTCACTACTTCTCCAGCTACGCCAGACCGAAGAGCCCCTAACTTTCAGGAGGTGCCTCAAAACATGGTTTTTCGAACAGTAGCTTCCCCTCCCCCCAGCACCTTGAGACCCTAACGGGTGAGTAGTGCGCTTTATAAATATTCTGATTGATTGATTGATTGATTGATTGGCTTTATCGTCATCTGGGGAAAGAAATGGAAGCCGTCACAAGCAATCTGATGGGTCAACTGTTTTTCTTATCTTTCTATCATGTTTGGATGTCTGCTGCTCTAATTGAAGGCATATAATGTTCATTCTTCAGAATGAGGAACAATAGTGAGGTAGTGCTTCCTTGTTGTCTAGGTCTGGCACCTACAAAGGAGCAGTAGAGAGATGTATGTGAGTTTGCATGTCAGGGAACGATCACTTTAGTGATTGTTCTTTTACATTATGACATGATGCCTAACATTTCTACACATTGCCATAATTTCACATGGCTTCCCATACCATTGCTACAGTTTCCTCAGGGAGAACATCACTCCAGTTGGATGAGTCAGATGGGTGATTTGTTTATATTTAGATTGTGAGTGAGGACACTTAAAATGTGTATACCTTATGTGAGGCAATTGTGCTGATGCTGGTGATTTTCCACAGCATGTGTATTGTGGAAGTGGAGTGAATTTCTCTCATGATCACCACAGTTGTTTATGGCATGGTGTTAAATGGTGTGATAGATGGTCTTAGCAAGTTTTGATGTTTTAGAAATGCGTTGATTAGGGCAGTTTCTCCAGTAGGACTGTGGGGCGGCGACCCTATGAGATTTCTTTATAATTGCCTAAAAAATTATTAAATACATCAATTTCTTCAGAGATACAATTGTATCTCCTAACAAATTGACATATTTAAGTCTAGGCTATCTGTCTCAGGCTCCCTGCCCTGCTGTGCTCAGAAGCATGAGTTGGAACCCAGGAAGCAAATCAACTTTCTGCAGTCTGATGCAGGAAGCAGGGCTTACCTTTCTAAAGTCCTTCATTGGCATTGTAGTCTATAGTGATATCCACTGTAGACAAGTGACACTGTCATTGGCATCTGCAATGCTGCGTGAGGCCAGATGTCCATCATTCACAAGCATAGATCCTACCCTTTTCAATTCCTCACACAGTAGGGCTGAATGCAAGCATGTGTTATCTGGTGCCTTGTCCTATGCATTGGTAAGTGATAATGCTAATCTTGTGTCATGTATATTGTGCTGAGACCACTTCTCATGCTAATCTCCCTCACTGTGACACCTCAGGCCCTGGCTGTAGCTTGTTGGCCCCTTTAGAAGAGGAGCTGCTGTATTTGTTCCCCAGAGAAATTGATTCAAATGAGGAGCAGGGCTTTTGTACCCTGGCAAAGTTGATCCAAATATCTGAGTCAAACTCAAAGGGAGAAATGTGTGCTTATAGTAAACATACTTTCATGCTGTATGGCATAAACACCGACCCTATATCCATGACCTTAGCATTAATGCCAAAAACACAGATTTATTTACTCACAATGTATGTTAAAAACATCAATGTAATGCATGTCATCAATTCAGTTCCTCTTTTATTTTAGGTTTTATCTAGTCCATTCCCCAAAAGCGTTACATATTTCATAATGTTTTAGTAATTAATCTTTTCTTGCATCTTATTACTCTTGTTTAGTGCTGAGACTAAAGTCAATGCAGAGTGCCTGTCAGTGGCTTGGCCGAGCTGCAGAGCACACAGAACAATGGTCAAGTACTTTAGTTGAAATTGAAAATCTTTGTGAATGTGTGTGAAGGGAGTACACAAATGTCAAAATATTTACAAGGGAAAAGTAAAGGGAAATGAAGTGCTTAAATATGAATGAGTGCAGTGTACTTTTGCGTTGTTTTGAAGTGAGAGAGATATGAGGAAGTGCATTCAGGGGAGAGTAAAAAGAGTGTGCTACAGAGGAAAGAGATGAGGTTGAAGATGTGCAGATGGATGAGATGTGTAGAGACAAATGCATACATGTCTAATACAGCACATAACTGAAAGCCAATAGTCCTCCCACAGGCCTCAATAATATATAATTACCAGTCTCACAATTTCAGAATTGAATTGTTTCCAATGTTAATTATTTAAAACAAATTATTGTTATTACTCATTTATCTTAAACAGCTAACAACCATTGACAAAGCCAATAGTACTGGCATGTTTTAGGTGTAAGTCAGTTGTTGTTTTATATATCTGGAAGCAATAACATGTCATAGAGAAACTAACATACTGGTCAGGTGGCAAACTATGGAAATCACACAATTCATTTTATATGTTCCCTTTTGGCGATCCACCGCTTTTTTGCATCCCGCTCAAAGACCTGTCTGCAACTATTCCTATGTGAATAAGTGCAGCAAGAAGCAGCTGGTGCTTCCCAAAGCCTAGCTAGAGCAATTTCTTCCAAAGGTGATGCCTCATGCAGTGCGAGAACTGGGTAAGCACATAGCTGAAAGGGCCTGAAGTTGTTACACTGTACAATTTGCACATTAGAGTAACTGTTGAACATGATAATCTGGGATGATCTTAAAAACACAGTCGACCGCAATGGAGTTGCTGCACTACTTCTCTTGGACCTCTCGGCTGCCTTTGATACGGTTGACCGTGACACCCTAATTCAAAGACTCCACGAAGCCGGTATACAAGGGATTGCTCTCGACTGGATTACTTCCTATCTTCAAAAAAGATCTAATACTCGCCCCCCTTCTCGTCCGAACCCTACCTCATCAAAGCAGGGGTCCCCCAAGGATCAATCATCTCACCTTTGCTTTTCAACATCTACATGATATCTTTACCAGAACTGATCAATGATTTCCATCTCACATGCTACAACTATGCAGATGACACACAAATACTACTTAAATTAGAATGCCCTAAAAACATTGAAAACTCACAAATCTTCAGTTGCCTCAGAGTCGTTGATCAGTGGATGACCTGGAGCCATCTCAAACTAAATACCTCCAAAACAGAAATACTCATATGTGGTGACTGGAAACGTTGTGACCCTCTGTGCATCTGGCCTGACGATCTTGGACCACCTCCTCAATTATCCAAGGAAGTTAAAAACCATGGAATCACCATGGATTCCAAGTTAACTATGAATGCCCAAGTGGACAAATCAGCACGAACAAGCTTCATCACGTTGAAGACTTTACAACGCATTTTCCCCACCTTGGATTTCCACACAAGGTGCAAGCTACTATCTTGCTTGTACTATCCAAACTGGATTATGCCAATGGCCTCTACCATGGATCATCTCTAGCTATTATGAAAAACTACAATGTATCCAGAACTCCGCAGCCAGGCTACTATTACATGTAAAGCCACAAGACCACATCTCCCCTGCCTTGAGAGCACTACACTGGTTACCCGTTGCCAGAAGATGCACTTTCAAGCTGCTTTGGATCACCCACAAAGCTATACATGAAACAGGACCGCTTTTTATCAGAAACAAAATAACCAAATACATCCAACAAAGAAACCTCCGCTCAAGATTGGCACCCCGCCTTAGAACACCACCATACAAGAAAAAGACTATAGGTGGTGCATCCTTCTCTGTTCAAGCAGCCAAACTATGGAATTCATTACCCCCAACTATAAGAGCCACAGATAACTTTCTTGTCTTCAGAAAACTACTCAAGATTTGGCTCTTTCCTTCATAACCACCATATTCAAACAACTATGGACAGCATATGCCTATGTTGATAAATATTTTTTCTGATTATGTGTCTATTTCTAGTTATGTATAGTTCTTTAGGAAATATGTATCGCTACTATGTCATAACAATAAAATACACACACACTCTTTAAACCTGTTTGACTAAGTATATTTACCCATGGTTCTAATTATGTATTGTATGTACATATATGTGTGCATATGTGTGTGTATTCATGTGTGTTTGTATGTGTGTGTGTATGTGTATATATATATATATATATATATATATATATATATATATATATATATATATATATGTATGTGTATATGTTGTTTCTGTGCTTGGCCTGTTCGTGGGTCATTGCTACTAGATATCTATGAATCCCTGCTCTCATCTTATCACACTTATCTACCCATCATCATATGTCATGTCTCTATCAAACTATCCTCCATTCCCACTATGACTCATCCCAAATTCTTTCTACTACTTTCATCTCCTAAATAACTCTGCCTAAGCTTTTCCCTCCGCTTCCACATCTAACTTACCAAACCTCACTCTACTACAATGACCTCCCACACAACCCTACTAAATTCTCCCTCATTTATCTCACCCTACTACTATGATCTCCCTAACCCTTTCACAGACTCTTCCCTCCTCCATCCCCCTTTACTCATCCCAATCCTTTGGGTTGAGTAAATGAGGGATATACTCCCAATTAACACTTTTGGATGTCTTTCCTCCTCCATCCCTCCATTACTCCAGTCAATCTAACTAACAAACTCTCATATCCGCGGCTCAAATTAACTCATAATAATACTAAAACTGTACTCAGATTTCCCGATACTAATCCATCACTAATTCTTGTTGGGTTCCAGAGTAGCGTGCTACTCGCCAAAAAGCGATTCGACGCCTCGTCAGGGGTAGTAAGCGCTATATAAATACAATTACAATACAATACAATACAATAATGAGGTAAGATATGGGGCAGTTATTTATGTGTTCAATATTTCAAAGTTACATTCCCACTGCTTTATAAACCTTGTTTTCTCACTAACTTAATTTGCTTTAAAATGCACCATTTGCCAATCATTTTTATGGGAGGAGGACCTTCCTGGGTCCCACTTTTGTCTGTTATGTTTGCCCGCTTCACTCGCTATATAAAAGTCATACCCAGGTTTTACGTCCCACCACTTTTAAGTGTCACTAGCCACCACTGGCATTGATGTGGGATTATGTAATTCAGATTTCATACCATCCTGTCAAACTTATTGTTAAATGCCAGGTAAATGCTTTAAGATTTAGCTGCAGTTAACAGGGTATGTGTGTGTCATGTAAGAAGGACATGGAAATGGTAGTTACGGAAGTGTTACAAGTGTGTTGTGATGGACTGTGACATGTACACTGGTGTACCTTTGTGGTGGATATGCAGTGTTGTGTTCTGTGGCTGGAATGTGTTTCTGTCCTTGTAGTTCCATGTTTTCATATTGTTTCTTAGCTAATATTATATTGGTGGTTGTCTGTTTGAGATCTCAGGTACATAGTTACAAGTCATTGATTGCTGGTAAGTGGTGTCTAATGTACTCTGAAGTCATTGTATAGTGCTGTTGTGTTGATTTGATAGTAATAGGACAGCAAAGTCTTACTAACATTCATCCTGACGTTCTATGGTAAGATGTTGTCATCTGACACACTGAATAAGGTTAGGGAAACAAATTGAATGGGGACTGCAGGAAATGACTATTGATTTTTTATTTCTGCCTTAGACACTTTTACAATATTACTTAATATGTCTTGTTTGTGATTAGTCTTCACAGTGCTTTGACATTGCCAAGGGGCTACTCAATACATATGCAACATATGCATGTTGGCAAACCGTTTATTGGGCTCTGGGTGTTTGTAATGTTCTATACAGCTATGCATAAGATTTTGGAGTTTTTAATTACTTAACTAGTAATATTTGTTCAAATATGTACTAGTATGGTTGCTATGGTAGTGTTGTTCTTAATGTTGCAATATAGTTGCTGTAGTCTTTCTTCATGGTTATATTGCCTTTTATGCATTCTGTTATAATATAGTAACAGGTATGCTCTTAGTTGTGTGCTATTCACATATGTGGGAGTCATTTGTAATTGACATGATGTACATACACATATATATCAGGAGACAAATCCAGGAAGCTCTACTGACATTGATGTATAATTTATGTATGTTGCAATCATGGATTTCTAAGTTGGGAATCCCTGAATTTTATGAGGAAATGTGGTTGGGATCTAACATTGATGTGTTTACATAGATTAGTTTATAGTTATTTCCAGTTAAATCAGTATTTGCAGTTGTCAGAATTAGGCATGCCTTACAGCGTCTCACACAAGTATCCAATGAGAGGTGCAATGACATGAATATATGGATGATGGTCCATGTAAGTTTTGAATGTGATTAGTAACTTTCATCTGATAAGTATCATTGAAGTGAAGACTGTTTGGAACACAGGACCATCAGTGCAGGCAACTTATATCACGTACAGAGTGAGGATAATGCTATGTGAGCCAGCTATTCTGTGATTATCCAGATTAACTATTTTTATCAAGTGTGAAACTGAGACATGCTTCCTTTTTGTGACATCTTTTTGACTGTATGTGTTTTTGCAGATCATGAGCACAAGTTGTGCAATAACTCTTAGTACATTTGTATATGGAGTGCAGTGGGATAGGAGACAGTTTGTATATGTGGACAGAGGTATCTGGCAAAATATAAGCAGTTCTGCACTGTGTGACATTCATATATACTTGCATTGTCTTATGTCAGCATTTTGCACATTGAAAAGGGTTCTAGATCATATCTGTGATTGGTTATTTGCTTTCATCAATATTTATAATAATATGGGACTCGTGTCATAAAATATATGACATTTATAATGATACTGGATGCTAGAAATGGGGTCTCTAGTTTTGCACCCTGTCTAAGTAGGGACCCCACTCTAGGTAGGGAAAGGGAGCCACACAGCTTACCCCCTTGGTGGCATTACATGAGCAGTCAGGCTTATCTCAGAGGGAATGCGTGAAGTATTTGTACACATAGACAGTAACACAGTGAAACCACCACTAAAGCGCTCTATGCCAGTTTAGAAAAATAGCCAATATTTATCTGAGTAAAACAAGACCAAAATGACAAACATCCAGGATACGCAAGCAAAGAAATGATTTTTGAAAGATTAAATCTCAGTAAAGTGCTTAGAAACACAATAGCTCCAGCTACGGCTAGCACAACGTCGTTGACAGAGTCGTTCCCAACACTCCGACACCACTCGCAAGGGGGGTGCGGGATGGTCATGGAGGCACACTGACCCTAGGCATAGTACCTTTGGAAAACAATGAAACAAAGATATTGCACAAAGTCGGGGAGGTGAGGAGTCACTGGAGCTGGTGCAGTGTCAGTTCTTTACTGCTACCAGGTAGGTGAGGCATCAGTTCCTTACTGCAGGGCGGGGGAGGTGAGGCATCGGTTCCTTACGATCCGGCAGGGTCGATGAATCCAAGAGGTCAAAATGCGACGCATTGACTTTGCTGTGTCACAATCACACCATGCGCCACAGGTGCTGCAGTGGAGTCAGAGTTGGGAACATGGCACTCAGGACTCATGCTATGGTGGGAATTTAAATGCACTGCAGCGACATTGGGCCTGCAGCATCGGTTGCAGTTGACACACTCTCTGGGGCCACGGCTCCGGTGCAGGCAGCGGCACGGCATCAGACAGCGGCACCAGTTCTAAAGTCACTCTGGAGTTGATGTGCTTAGTTTCTTCTTCATTGCACCAGAACTCAGTCCCATGGGCACAGGAACTGAATTTGGCAAGTCCGGACTCTCAGAAAGAGAACCCAAGTGCTGGCAGATGAAGTATTTGATATCCATGAGACTTATAACAGGAAGAATGCTCAGTCCAAGCCCTTGGAACCTTTGGAAGCAGTATGTAGAAAGCAAAGTCCAGTCCTTTCACTCCTAGAACAGAAGCAGCAAGCAGTAGGCCAGCACCTCAAAGCAACAGGTAGAGTGGTAGTCCCTCCTACAGCATCTAGCTCTTCTTCCTGCCAGAATGTCCTCATTTCTGCCTTTGAAGTAGTTAAACTTCTAAGGAAAGTTTTTGTAGTGCACAAGACCCTGCCTTTCCTGCCCTGGCCTTAGGCCTACTATAGGGGATTGGAGACTGCTTTGTGTAAGGACAGGCACAGTCCTATTCAAGTGCAAGTGTCAGTATCTCCCAGCACTCTAGCCCAGGAAGACCCATCAGGATATGAAGGGCACACCTCAGCTCCCTTTGTGTGATTGTCTAGATTGAATTAACAAACAGCCCAACTGTCATTCTGACCCACACATGTATTCCACAGAGAGGCAGAGGCACAGAATGGTTAAGGAAGAAAATGCCCACTTTCTAAATGTGATGTTTTCAAACTTACAATTTAAAAATGAAAAGATGTATTAAAAAATTGTGAGTTCAGAGACCCCAAACTCCACATCTCTATCTGCCCCAATGGGAAATTACACTCAAAAGATATTTTAAGGAAATCCTCATGTTAACCTGTGGAAGAGATAGGCCTTGCTACAGTGAAAACACAATTTAGCAGTATTTCGCTATCAGGACATGTAAAACACACCAGTACATGTCCTACCTTTGAAATATTCTGCACCTTGCCCTTGGGACTGCCTTGGGCCTACCTTAGGGGTGACTTACATGTAATAAAAAAGAAGGTTTGGGCTTGGCAAGTGGGTGCACTTGCCAGGTTGAACTGGCAGTTAAAACTGCACACATAGACATTGCAATGGCAATTCTGAGACATGTTTACAGGGCTATTCCTATATTAGGGACTTACTAGTAAATCAAATATGGCAAACCTGATTGCAGGAAAAGTTGCAGCTTATCAACAGGGGGTAAATACTTTGCGATGGCGCGCCCAGAGGGAGGTAGGGCGGGGAGGCCGTTGTTTCGCCTAGTGCATCAGGTGGATAGAGGGAGGCACATCACACAGATCCGTAACCCTGCCATCCAGAACCCTGCCCGTGACCTAGTCCATGTGCAGTGGGGTATTCATGCAGTTTTTACCAGTATTAGGAAGCTTTTTATAGGGAACCTGATACAACTGAGGAGCAACTATGGAGGCCTTCCTTGTTAGGGTGACCCTTCCGCGGCTGGCAAAGGAAGACAGTGAGGCTCTAGGCAGCCCAATTATGGAGCCAGAAACTAGGGGGAACACCTAAGGAATTGGGGTGCTGCAAGACACCGGGCACAGATGGATTTCTCACTTAATTTAATCAGACGTACGCCCACCTGCTAATGCCTCACCTAACAAAGATGTACGAAGAGGCCTATGCTGGCAAGCACCTACCCACCATGACCAGGGAGGTGCTGTTAGTGTCCATTTCTAAGCCCACTGGGGAGGTGCTTGAGGCAGGATCCTACTGCCCATTTTCCATGCTAAATGTGGATTATAAAATACTTAGAAAAGTACTGGCAACCTGTCTACATCGGCACATGATTACATTGGACCATAAGAACCAGAATGGCTTTATCCACTACCTAGCACATCAGCCAACAACCTTTGCTTATACAGTGTCATTGGAGAGGCACCACTATCTGCTTTCCCGGAGGCAGTGGTGCTCTCCATAGACTTCCAGAAGGCCTTTCACACCCTGCAGTGGGGCTATTTAGGGGCGGTCATGGACAAAAAGGCATTGTGGGATGTGTGGTGCAGGTGGGTATCGCTTCTGCATAAGGTGCCCGGTGCAATGATCCGAGTGGGCAGGTGCATTTCAGAGCTGGAACCACTTAGTAGCATCTTGAGAGCAGATGGGGCACATGTTGTCTCGCTATATGCAGTAACATGCTGTTATATTTACGGGAGGCTCAATCCAGGATCCTCTGGGCTCTAGAGGTGCTGGCAGATATTGGAAAAGTGTCCAGGCTGTGCACAGATTGGAATAAAACATGTATTTTCCTCTCAGCAGTGATGCACCGGGAACCACCAGTGATGGTGCCAGACAAGGGACTTCTCTCAGAAACTAGGGTGTCCTGATAACCTGGGGTTCAAGACATTTCATGCAGACAGTGACCTCAGGGAAGGTAACCTGGGGGTGATTTTTAGGGCTCTAAAGGGAAGCTTGATGTTTTGGCCCATTCTGCTGTTCCTAATCATGGCCAGGGTAGCTCTGACGAAAATTATAGTCCTGCCCAGATGGTGGTGCTACCCTGTAAAAACCCCTGTTTGTATCCTGCAGAAATAGTTTCACTCCCCGACCCCTTTGTAGTATGAATTGATATGGAATGGGAAGCGAAATAGGGTCTCCCTGCAGACTATCTAGAGACCATCACAGGAGGGGAGCCTGGGCGTGACCGGACTTTGAACTGTATTTCTTCGCAGCACAGCTGCAGTGGCATGCCCTATGGCTAGCAGAGCTAGACATTGCAGAGGAGAGTTTGGGGATGCACCTAGGGAAGGAACCCTTGCAGCGATGCTACTGGGCATGGGGGTCCACCGTAAGCATAAATCGCACTTGTTAAGGGTGGCGGCCTGCTGTTGGAGGGGAGTGCTTAAGCGGCTGGGGCCTCTGCTGCTGTATGCCCGGACATTGCCTCTGGTGGGACTACCTACACCCAGAGGCAGTTTTTGTATTGCACATCGAATGGCCAAGTAGACTGAAGCTGACTTGCTGACACTTGGGGACTGTTACAAGGAAGGCTCTATTCAGCAGCTAGAGGCACTGGTAGAGGAATCCCTCCTCCAAGGAATGAAGTTCAGGTGCTGCATAGGCTGTATGAGAACCTGGTCCACCAACCACCCACACATGATCTTCTTCAAAAAGTACTCACCTTTGGCAGTGGTCAGTATCTACTATCATGGTCACACCATATGAAGATGGCAATGCAGCAGGATGGCATTCCTGGTGCTCGGGACAGATGAGAAGCAAAACTGGGGCAAGATTGGGAACGCACTTCGCAACATACAAAATGGGTCTCTCAGAACACGTGTTTTAACCACACAGTTTAAAAACATCCACACCACTTATCTCACGCCAGATCGCTTATATGTAATGTACAATGTGCAAGACAGGCGCAGCCCTCGATGCTTTCATCCGTAAAGGGACTTCGGCCACATGGTATGGAGCTGCCCGTATATCTGACGCTTCGGGGGCTCGGTGGTAGCAGAACTAGAGTGAGCCTTGGATCGTCAGGGCCTCGGGACTGCAGCTGTTTGCCTCCTAGGACTGTATGGCTAAAAATCAGCTGTGAAAGTAGAACATAAATTCTTAGACCTGTGTTTTGCCCGGTAGAATGTTGCCAGGTACTGTAAGTCCCCAGAAGGCCGACCCTACAGTCGATGGTGGGTATAGGTGCTAATCTTGGTGAGGGCGGAGGAATGGGCGTTGTTCCTGGAGGACTACACAGGTCTTCTCAGGAGATCAAGAGCAGACTGATGGCGAAAGATGGCAGTAAGCTTTGAAAGCCCTGAATGAGAGAGGACTTCAATAAGATGGACACTCAAAAGGGGGAACTAAACTGGACAGGCAAGAGGAGGGTGAAAAGGCAGGAAAAGAGCAAGAGAAGCAGCGCACTGACCTAATTGGAGAAGCCCGGTAAACAGGGACATTGACATGTCACCTCCTGCCGTCTTATCCGCACCACACTCAGAAAAATTTACAATCTGAGAATACACGCAACCTTAGGGAAGTTAATATTTATGTTAACTGTGTTTATTAAGTACAGAGTGAGGCTGCGATGGATGATTACTCAAACTTATATACACTTCACAGGACTGGGCGTCAACCAACCGATTGCTCCACAAGTTGTATACTGTAACACAAAAACTCAATAAAAACATTTAAGAAATGTTTAGTGTCAGTGCAATAGTTTGCACAGCAAATATTTTGGCCCTAGGTGCTATAATTATGTAAGGGCCAGACTCATTTGTGGGATGTTATCTTGGCCCCAGAATGTATTTTTTTTTTTTGCATTACTCATCCGTTTGTTTTAAATGCTTACTAGGTAATACAGTGTGCCTGAGTTCCAAAACTACTACCAGCTGATGGAGTATGCCTTGACTACGTGACCTAGATGCCCTTGTAAAGTAAAAAGTGCAGTGGAGGGAACTGGCTATCCAATTAGAGTGCCCAAGACATCAGTGGTAAAATACAATACCTACCGTGGCTATGGCCTAATAATCAATTCCAAGGACCCAGGGAAAAGGCTTCAGGGAGGTTTGTATGTTTTATTATTAAGAGGATTCCACAGTGATAGCTGAAAAATATGTGATGATGGTTATTGCCCTTCAATGGTGCAATTAGCATGTTGAGTCACGTGATAATTAGAATGCATGGATGTTACCACCATCTGATGATATGATAATTCCAATAGAAGGTCTATGTTTGAGAATATAAAAATATATACGTATGCATACTATTTTATTGGAGTGTTTTTGTAACGCAGCCTTACTCCGGAGGGAAGTGGAATGCTTTAGAGAGACCAAGAAAATGACTTAACCTGTAAACATTGGAATCAAACAGTTGCAAGTTTAAAAAAGCAATGTGCAGATAAGTCATATTTGAAAGTACAAATATTGAAAAATAGCTTGTCATGCTGATGGAGACTGTGGGTTGCAAACAGCTGATTCTGAATCTCTGGTGAAACCCATAGGAATGTATTTGCATGTTTTCCACTGTTTTGGTGAGTCGTTTTGTTTGTTCTGTAAATTTCTTATACAATATACACAGTGAGCAAACCTTAAAATATCCATTCAATTGCAACCTTCATCTACCTATGTTTTGCTAATACCTGTACATATTATTTTGTCGGACAAGTTTAGAAGTGTGTTTCAAACCCCACAGTTGTCTCCGGTATTAGGAATGACGACAGGAGTTGGTAGAGAAGAAAGAGTAGATATAAAATGTTTTACTGTTTTTTGCCTGGTTGGTAGAAGCAAATGTCATTTTATGTCTTCTCTTTAGCTGTCTTTTGATGAAAAGTTATTGTGGACAATCCCAATAATTGCCGTTTCCTTTGGCTCTGCTCCTTGCTTATCAGTGATTGGCTTCCTTGTTAATCTAATTTGCTTGTTTCTTATATATTGGCTTCCATTCATTTTTTTCTTACCTTTCTCCCTCCCCTGGAGCATATTTTTTGTTACTATTATTTTGACTCTATCCTTCCACTGTTTACATTCAGGGAATTACTTTTTTTACATTTAGCACTCATTGAGATTGCATGTGTTTTCTGGCTCTCTCCGTCGTGTGCTGCTTCTCCACTCAACTCACTCCCGACTTGCACTCTCTGTGTTGCTTCCCTCTCTCCCTAGCACTTCAATTAATTGCCCAACTCTCCTCATCCAGCTCAATGTTTTGTAAGGTAACACCTCACAGCGAGCTCCTTTTTTGCACCCACCTACTACACCAGTTATTTTCCATGTATTTTAGCGTGCACCACCACCCCTGTCCGCACCACCATCTGCTTCTCCCATTCCCTGTCATATTCTTCCTTTTTTAGGGTCGAGCCTGCGTTGCATGCGCTTGCGCATGCGTTTTGCTAAGCAAGACGCTTTAGTAATTAAAAAGGGCTCGGAGCCCTGTCCACGTCACGTCAGTGTCTGTCATTGGCTTGTGGGCTTACCTGTTAGAATCTGCTTGATTTATTAGTGGAAGGCATACACGTCATGCCTTTTCCGGTGGCTAGCCCTCCTCGAGCGCATCGACCAAGTACAGAAAACATGTGAGGCTCGCTGTTTTCCGTCTGGCTCGTGAACTAATTTTTCTCTATTTTCCCAGCGCGATCTCGCTTGGCAGAAGTCGAGCGCTTTACACAGTTAATTGCACTTTTTCGGGTTACGTACATAAATGCACTTTTGCCGATAGGTTAAAAGTCGGGTTAGGAGTTTACAGCGGTATTAGCTCTAACACGAGCAAACGTGAGACCCGTTGCATTGCAAATGCTTGTTTGTTTTTGGAGGGCTCATTAGCTGTACTTGGCTACTGGGACTCCCCTCTATATTAAAAAATGTGCCTCAGCAGACTTTGTATATGTTTTTAATTTACTGACTCAAGATAGGGCCCCGGTATCTTGGAACAGTAAATTAAAACAAAAGCAAAATGAGTACTGTGTCATGATGTATATATGTGGGGTGACGCATGCACGCTTATATATTACCCTATGGATGTTGTAGCATGATGACATATACCTGAGCATGCGTCACCATGCATGCGCATCTTTCATCATGCTTTGATGCATGACCACTTTTTTCTTTTCTTGATTCTAAACAGCATTAGCAAAATTAATTTGCAAAGGTAATAAGTCTGCATCAACAAACCAAAAACGCAGTATCTATTTGCCTTGTTACAATTTAAGGTCAGTGCATATGTCAGTACAAAACTGCACTGCACCCATCACAGATTTTTCGGCACTGATGATGGTAAATCCATGACGCCATTGTAATTTATGACTCAAGCCTAGCCGGCTGGATAGTGAATTACTGAATTTTGTTTCAAAGTGTACAGCAACGGGGACCCCATAATGGGAATGCATGCCTTAAAAATGCCTATATTTGAAGGACAATTGTCTGGGTTTGTATTTTGGCATGAGCCGAAAAAAACAAGATTTGTCAAAAGAGATTTGACGGCATGCGGTCTTAGACCTTTGGCTCTCATCGAGCCTTCCTGCGGGTCGCATGCAGGCCAGAGTCATGACAGTCAGCCAGCAGGCTATTGCATGTTTTTTTTGTTTTAGTATTCACAGCAAACAAAACTCAAGTGGGAGATTGCAGCTTGTACAGTAATAAACCTTCCCCTCCTTTATCCGGCCTGAGACAAGCTCTGTCCTTCGGAAAGGAAACAGATGTTGTTGTTTTAAGCAGTTTAAAATGGAACTATACTACAAACACAGTCAGATCAAAGCCTGGGTGTCATGTAGATGCCCCGATCTGATAGTGTTTGCACTCACTGGTCGTCCACAGAAAAAAAAACGCTTTATTTAAACATGAAACAAAACTACAAGAGGAAAAAAAGAGGCAACAGGGTTTCTTTGTTCAATCAATCCCATGTTAAGCTTCCTTTCATTTTCTGCCAAGTGCTTGAGCGTATCTTTTAATGTCAGTGGCACTTCTTTCCGGGTCCCTTAAAGTGTCCTTGCGTTTGGTTGACAACCTTTCTGACTTGAAAGCATACCGATTAATGCACGGCTGCGCGACGAGCCGAGTTAATCATTTATTCATGTGAACTTTTATATGGCAGCACATTCCTTTCCTGAATTCGCATTTATTAACATTGATTGGTGGAATCAGATAAAAATAAGCGTACCCTTTGTTCTTATCCCGACAGGGAGACATAAAATGGCTTGTGAAAAAGAATGCATTTTTGCGACACACACACAGGACTGCCATACAACGACTATGGCGAGATATCTTACAAATTAAAATGGCAAAGTCAAAAACTGCTTCCCAACTAACTGTCAGATTAATGTTTTGCGGAGAGGGTAGTCTGTCGCAACTGCGTGCGGAGTACGGACCGTTGGAGGTTTACATTCATAGATGGTCTTATTTTTGTTGCTGTTCGTCACGCCAATAAGTTAAAGTAAAATAAAATAACAAGCCTCATATCATAGGAGGCAACTCCTATGGTATGGGCGTCATTAGTTTTTGTGTTTTAAAAAACAAAATCTTGCTTTAAAGTTTTGTTTCTAAAAAAGCAAAACCATGTTAAAATGTTGACGGGTGTTTATCATGTTTGACGACGACGTCCGTGAAACTCTTAACATATTGACAGGAACCACCATGAAGGCAGTTCTTTTCAATGACTAGAGCTGTCTACAGGGCCAGTGGGCATCTCTAAATATAGAGAACAGGTTCTTCATCAAGAAAAAGGAGTATTTTGCTTCATCGCCTTGATGGAGTGTGTATCGCACTCTGCAATTTAAATCAGGCCATTACTCCAACTGTGATGATGTGTCTGGGGTGCCCACCTCTTTAAATATAAACTGATCCTTGAACTTCTTCACAAATATATTATGATGCTTTTCTTTTCCCTCTCAGCCTGGTCCAACACAGAGGAAGAAGATCTAATGGATAAATCAGTCCTTGAAGCAAGGGATATAAGAGATCGCTTTAGGTGTACTGAGCGTCCAAACCTGCCTGACCTGAGTTTGGACTGTGCTATGTCTGCACTGCCCTCATTAACTCAAGGTGAAGGCTCGGCTCCAGGGGCTACTGCTTGAGGAATAATCAACTCTATTTCCTTACTGGATAGAATGAAGGAACTAGTTTGGAAATCTGATGGGACAGAACTGACACCAACTAATCGCTTTCCATTTGCCTTGGTGCCCTCTATTGCTCTACCAGCTGAGGTTCGGCCACTCTGTAGCAATAATGCTTTAGTGCTGAGTCCCTCCCCTAGGATCTCTGCCAGCTGTGTCACTTCAAGATACCCAGAATGTCACTACTGTGGGTGCTATTCACCAACTTCTTCTGTAACACAGGGAGGATTATCAGAGAGATTTGTTAGCATTAAAGACTGCCCAGATGAAAACTCAACCTGTCCTATGTAAAATATCAAAAAACATGTATATCATACAATCTTGAGTGGGGTAGTGGAGGAATCGCAGAAAGCTCTTCAAACAGAGGTGGAGGAATATAGCTCGGTGATCGCTCAACATGACAACAAGCTGACCACTCTTTTGTCTAGGCTGGAGGATCTTGAAAATAGGTCACAAAGAAATAACTTGAGGGCTTGGGAGTTTCAGAAGGTATGGAGGGTGACGACCCCAGAGGGTTTGTGGTCCAACTGTTCTGTGAGGCATTCCCTGCTCTAAGTGACAGGGAGTTGGCTCTATAGTCCAGAGAGCACGTCACTTTCCATTTAGAACTCCTAACAAGCCCACACCATGTCCTCGAGCCATTTCCATCTTCATTGGGAATTTTATCCTTCACCAGGAGGTTTACCACACTGCTACTCTTAAGGGTCCTGCTAAAGCCGGTGGGATAGACTTTTTGTCCGCTCTGATTTTTTCACCAAACGGTTGTGCGGGCCTGACAGCTTCTGGAGCATATCCCAGCACTTCAGACGTTGGGGACAACTGTCTCTCTCATGGAACCTGTAAGTTTGTGAATCTGGAGGGATGGTCAGACTCTTTTACTGTTACGAGGCCCCAAAGGCTTAGGAATTGGAGACTGTTCGGATACTGCTGCGTGGATGTCTAACTTTCATTGTTCTTTTTGTTCCATCATTTTTTCGGTTCCTTGACCGAGCTGAGGGAGGGTGGGGTAGGTAGGCAAAGAAGAAGTCTTTCTCCTCGTTCCCTTTCTCGTTTCGTCCTTAGGGTGTTTTCACTGGTCTCCGCATTTCACATGGTGTTCTCTATTCTCTTCCTTCATAATTTTATTTCCTAGCTTTCATTTACTTTTATTCTCTTGATTTTTTCTTTCCCTTTTTTCTTTGCTCAGTAATTATATATTAACTCTAGCTGGAGGGGTCAGACCAGTAGTCTACTCCGACTGGACAGTAGAGCAGATGATAACCCTCAGTGGGGGATTATGGGCCCTTTTTTTCTTAGTGCCTAGTGCATTGCTTAGAGGAGTGGGTGGCTGGTCATTAAGGGAGTGAGGGGTGTGGGCAGGGTGGGGTAGTGGGGTCTGGTGATTTTGTTATGGGTTGCTTGATAAAGACATGATGATGGGGGAAAATAGTTGGTTATTTTTGGCTGGCAAATCTGGCATGTGGGGGAACAATGGTATTCTTCCATATTGGTATTATACAAACTATAATCTTGAGGGGTAGCCCGTGATGTCAGATCCTCAATGTTAATAACTTGTGATAGTAGGTGTTCTGGCCAACAACTGCATGTTCTGACATGGAATATCAATGGGGTGAAGTCTCAACACAAGCAGAAGCTGGTACAGAAAGAGTTGAATACCCTTAAACCACAAATCATTTGTCTGCAGGGGATGCATTTAGCCCAGGCTGAAGGCTCTCTCTTATATGATCTTGGTTATAGTGTAATGTCTGCCTCACTTTTTACCACAATGAGAAGTGGGGAGTGCAACGCCAGAAGGTGTATATGCGGGTCAAATGTCTCTTGGCAAACATCCAGAAGTATAGTGTTTGCCTTATTATATGTGTAGTTTATGGATCATAATATGGACTATCAGCCGATAGTTGGTTTTGTGTTGTCAGAGCTTCGTCTCTGGTCACCCCCTTTTATTGTTTGCAGTGACTTCAATGTGACACTATCCCTCAATACTGATTCTTTGGGCCAGATGTATCAAAAGTTTTTGCATTCGCAAATGGTGCGAATCGCAAAAATCGTCCGTTTGCGAGTGCAAAAACGTGGTCTGCGATGCATGAAAGGCATTCGCAGACCAAAAATAAGAAATCGCAAAAATTGCGATTTTTTGCCTTGCGACCTGGTTTTGCGAGTCGCATTGCGATTCGGTATTTCCAGTAGGAAATTGTGAGGCGAAAAATGCGATTCGCAAAATCCAAGTCGCAATATAGATGCATCAAAATGCAAAATAACACTAAGTGAAACCAGGTGGTAATCAGGTGCAACCTATATAAAGAGGCCCAGAATGCCTCAGACTCTTTTCCACAATGGCTGCACTCTACGTCATGGCGAGGAGGATAAGGATCATGGGAGGTTTGAGGAGAGGGAGGAGGAGACAGGAGCACATTTTCAGAGTGCGCATTACACTTTTTGACCTGACAGAGGAGGAAGTATATGAGAGGTATAGGTTGAACTCAGCCATGATACTTGATCTGATAGCTGAGCTACAACCCATACTGCAGCGCAGAACACTAAGGACTCACAGCATACCCACCCATGTGCAGGTATTATGCTCCTTACACCTACTTGCCTCAGGGAGCAATCAAGGGGTCAGAGCAGCAGCTGGAGGGGTTTCACAGAGTACCATCTCCAGATTTTTCAATGCATTTATCAACACCATGCTAAGCAAACTCCAACAGTACATCAGATTCTCCCACACCCCACAGGAAATACAGCAGACAAAAATAGAGTTTTACCAGATAGCACAGTTCCCCCACATCCTCGGTGCCATAGATGGCACACATTTGGCAATCTGTCCACCATCAGCCACAGAGTACGTGTACCGAAACCGTAAATACCAACATTCCATGAATATTCAGGTGATATGCAATGCCTCCTATATCAAAACTGATCTCGTGGCCAGGTACCCAGGGAGCACACATGATTCGTACATCTTTTGCCACAGCGGCATTCACACAAGACTGCTAGCTGGGGAGTTTGGTGAAGGATATCTACTAGGTATTTTCCCTCTGTACACTGGTGCATTCATGCAGTAGTGACGTCTGATGGCTCACTTACTCATTGAACCCTCTGTTCCTTCCAGGAGACAGTGCCTACGCAGTGCGCACCTACATGATGACGCCCTACCTCAATCCCACAACACCAGCAGAACGGAGATACAATGCAGCACACAAGGCAACCAGCAACGTGGTGGAGCGCACATTTGGACTGCTGAAGATTCGCTTCTGTTGCCTCCACAAAAGTGGAGGGGCACTACAGTACAGTCCAGAGACTAGTGGCTACTTGTGCAATCTTGCACAATATAGCTACAACCAGGGGCATACCTATAGAAATCAGTGACACTGAATCAGATGAGGATGACGATCCCATACCACCTCTACAGCCAGCAGACAGGACCAGTGCAGCAGAGGGAAGGCGTGCCGACATCACACACAACCATTTCAGACGTGAGTATGAATGACACAAATCCACTGACAACTGTACCTGTAGTGATAGAAATTTATTACCTTACGTCAGGTAATGTATGATTGAGAAATAAATGAAACAGGTGAAGTCACAAACGCAAATAAACAAATGAACAGAGTCATGCACTATTCCCTCATAGTGGCAACAGCAGTGTAATGGCGGCAAGAGTCACTTTTTTCTCCCACGCACACCACTTGGGTGCCCAGTTAAGTCACTGGCACCTCTATTGTCACCCTCAGTGGCAGTGCTGTGCCTGGCACTGCGCCGTCTTGTGTCTGCTGCTGGCACGGCAACACTACTGAGGCTTGAACTGTCCTCAGTGTCCCCCAAGGCTACCTCACTTGGAGTGGCAGATCTTTGTCCCAGTATGTGTTCTATCACATTTGTGATTTGAACTAGTCCCTGGACAACGTCCCTGCTGCTATGTGCAGCCTCCACTTGTGCTGCCACTGAGCGACGGGCGATTAATGCAGTGGAATTAGCCATCCTGTTGGAGGACCTGCAGTAGCTGGCAAACATTGTCCGAAATCTGTGCTCCTGTCTGCGCCGGCTAACCCTTTCATGGTGCAGCTCCTGGCAGAGGTCACGGACAGCACTTGTTAGGTCCCTGGTGTCCTCTGAAGCCTGCACCTGTCCCTCACGCATCTGTAAAATATTGCCATTGAGTGTGTCCAGTTGGCGATGCAGGCCCATCATATTGCGGTTGTGTACTCGCAGGTTTCGGTCTAAACTGAGGATCCACTTATTTTGCAGACGCTGCTGCTGCAACATAGCAGCTTCAAGGCCCCCGAATAAGGACGGACCCTCACCTGCCTCATGATGTTGTGCCCGGGACTCTGTCGCAATCCTGCGTGGTGCTGTTGCTGGCTGACCCCTGCTCTCCAGACTCTGGCTGCGCCTGTCTGGTGCTGACGGTGTGCTTGGCCCTTTCAAGTGCTCATCAGAGTCCCCGCTGAACTCTGGCAGTGGTAGTGCCCTGGGCCTGCGTCGGACAGTGGACATGTGGAGGGACCCACTGGTGTTGGTATCCGAGGGCTGATGGGTGTCCGTCTCTCCTACACATGTACTTGGTGTGGCTGCTGGGCCTGGCCCACCCGCAACAACAATATGCAGCATGTCAGTTCTGTATGTTACATTATCTGTCAGAAAATGGCAATAAAGGTACAGGTACTGCTCTACACGGTGTTGTGTGTGTTGTGTTACCTTGGGTGTCACTATACTTCATTACATTGTTATGCTACTGTCTGTACTAGTTTGTGGACTGCCACTCCCATAATGCATTGTTGTGCTGCTTCTAAGATGTGGACTGGAATACTTCACACACTGCTTCACATTACATGCTAATTCCTAAGGGGCTTTTGTGCATACACACATAGGGTTCCTAAACATCATTGCACTTACCTTGGCTGGTACTCGGTGTGCCGGAGGTGTCGATGTCTGTGACCCCAGTCACAGCTTCAGGGAGGAGTGTGGATTCCACCAGGTCCTCCAATGGTGTGGATGGTGCTTCTGTTGGTGGTCCGCCACCTGTACCCCTGGCCTCCGCAAGTCTCCTTGCCACCCTCTCCTTTGCACAGGAGCGCAGGTCGTACCACCTTTTCTTTATTTCCTCGATGGAGCACTGTGCCACTACAATGGCGCAGATTTTGGATTGTATGTCCTGCCACAATCGCCTCTTTTCACTCTGAGGCACCTGGAGTGAGCTTTTTCCGAACAGGCGGTCATGGCTTCTCACCACCTCCTCAGTCAGGACCTCAAGCTCCTGTTTACTGAATTTAAGCGTGCACTTCCTTTCAGCCTTCTCCTGTGCTGGGCCTGGGGTCTCCATCCTGGCTCAGGTGTGTCTGCTCCTGCTGAGTGCTGCTCCGTGTGGCTGGGCTGCTCTCTCTCAGGATGCTGGTTTGGGTGTGGCACCTGAAACTGCCTGGGATGACTCATTTCCTGCTGGTGATGTCATCAGGCTCCTCCAGGTGTGCATTCTCGAACTTTCTCGCATTTTGCGATTTTTTACCAAATCGCAAAAAAAAATTGCAAATTGCGAGAATGCAAATTGCGATTCGGTAAATGGGCCTCGCAAACCACTAATAGCGATTTTTAAGAAATCGCTATTTCCGAATCGCAATTTTGTTACATGGCCAATTGCGACTCGGAAATAGCGATTTCTTAAAAATCGCTATTTGCGATTCGCAAGCTCATGTTTTCATACATATGGTCCTTTGTCTCAAATTTTGACCTACGACAGGGTAAATCTTAGTGGGGCCCTAATGGGCAAGCAGCGATTTAGGGGGGCAGTATACCAGCTCATCTCCTCAAATGCATTAGTTGGCCTATAATGTGATGAGTGGCCTAATAAGTCGGGTTTTACTTTTTATGCAGCTCCTCATAAATGTGTGTTGTGCTTGGATATATTTCTTGTTAGCATTATGCTGGTCTCAGTTTCTAAGGTGCCTTGTAATCCTAGGACCATTTTCTATGTTTTCTGTATACAATCCACTGGGCTCATTCAGGTATCAGGGCCCGAGTATTGGACATTCAAGCATAAACTGCTCTTAGATGCAGACTATGCTGATGCTGTTACCTCCCACTTACATGAGTTCCTGGGTTCAACATCGGCTCTGCATCACTTCCATAGTCTGGGACACGTGCAAGGCCTCTTGCATGGGTCAGACACTCCAGATTGCTGCTCGACAACTCAAGGCAGCTATGGCGTTTGAGATAGATGCCCACCGTTCTCTCGGTGAGCTAGAGTCTGACCTGGGATGTCATATTGTCTCAGGGGACAGGCCCCAGTTGGAGACCGTCCTGGAGCAGTCCATCACTCTTTGGGCATCGCTTAACAGCAAATCTGGGATGGGGCAGTTAAAAACTGCCACGCTCAGGGGATGTCCAGCTTCGAAAATAGCAAAGAAATGGGGTGGATCCTTTTGTTTAGAATAAAGGATAATTCTAGTATTCATACTATTCATAAGACTGAGAATAAGAATGGCATGTTTGTGACTTATCCAGCTGCTTTTAGAGGTGTGTTTTGCCACTTCGATCAAGCACTTTATCACACGTTATCACAGAACACGGCAGCGGTATCATGCGCTGCGTTTAATCACACACGCCGGTTTTTCCCTGACTCTCAGATTCTGGGGCAGTACAGGCTGGGTCTACTTAGGCCTTATTGTTAGGGTTATCCTATACTACGGATAGACTCTACGGCACAATCCCTCTGATTTGGAAGATTACTTTTCCCTACATTACAAGGGACGACCTTTACGTTGATGGACTACTTATCAATTTTGCCTTGAAAAAGTCCGTGAGGACGAAACACGTGTTGGCTGTGTCTGAACTTCTATGTGCCTGTTCTAACATGTGGACTTGAAGAATCTTTGAGTACTAATTCGATTTCCCAATACAAAGGATTAAAATAGTTCCTGCAACTTTACTCATCTTGGACTTATTATTTTGGAGTGCCTGGTTGCTCTTTTGTCTTGCACTTTATCACACCTACTTAACTGTATTTTAATCTCTAAGGAAATTCTTAAGTTTAGTAAACATTATTTTCTGCATAAATTGAGCCCGATCAAAAGTTTGAGGCTGGAATCACCTATCAATCTTTCTGAAGTGGAAACTGCCATTAGTTCTTTGGCTCAATTCAAGGCCCCTGGCCCTCTTTAGATCCTCTTAGAATTCTACGTCATATTCAAGCATATCTTGGCCCCGATCCAAAGGGACCTCTTTAATTCTTTTGATGGAACTGATCAGGTACCGAATCTTGGGGAGAGACCAACATTGTTATTTTCCCTAAGAAAGGGAAAGATCCCATGCTCTGCGGGTCATAATGCCCTATTTCCTTAATCAATGCGGACTCAAAGATTTATACATGCATACTCGCTAATCGACTATCTTGAGTTATTTCACGTCTGGTAGACCCAAACCAGCATGACTTTATCCCAGAGTATGTTACAACATCCCATGTTATCATAGCAATCATAGCTCTGGAGACAGTCTTGTTTGGGAGGGAGGGAGGTGGACCAGTTGGTATGATCTTCATGGACACAAAAAAGGCCTTTGACCAGGTCTACTTGCCCTTCCTCTGGGGGGGTCATGGAGACCACTGTACATGTCCTAGGCTTTATCTCGTGAGTTCAATATCTCTATGTGGGATTGAAAGCAAGGATTTGTTGCTCTCAATCCTTTCCTCAATCCATAACCATCTCTCGGGGGACCAGGCAGGGGTGCTCTCTCTCCCCTCAGTTGTTTGCTCTGTATTTTAAATCTTTTATCCAATACCTGAGGTTGTCTGAGGTCATCCAGCCCCTTAAGATACATCAGTTGGGGGAGAAGGTTTTGGCATATGCTGATGATTTGGTTATCTTAACCCCTACCCCGATTTGTGGCTTGGTGGCGCTGGCAGTGATGGCCCAAACATTCAGCAGAATTTCAGTATATAAGCCTCACACAGATAAGACCCAGATTTTGTCTGATGTAACTTCTTCACATGAGGATAGCAGATGGGTAAAGGCAGTTGTCTATTTAGGGGTCACTCTTTCACTTCAGATGGCCAATATCATTGAGAATAATTATGGGAATCTTTACCAGTATTCAGCTAATATCTTTACTAAGTGGTCTCATCTCCATCTAGGTTTGGTCAAAGGCTGTAATCTTATCTAAATGATTATTCTCCCGAGGTACTTCAATTTGTTTAGTTGTATCCTACTCTTTCTTCCAATATGTTCCTTTAACAGGCTGGAGGCTCTCTGGCAGCTACAGGAGGCCTCACTGTAAGATTCAGCTTCTCCAACAACCTAAGGAGCAAGGCAGGGTCTCACTTACCGTATTATATATCTATTATTTAGTGTAATTTTGATATGGCTCTGGTTTGTCTTGGGTTAGGGGCCCTGGCTACAAGGACATATTTTTCATGAATACATGCTACTAGGGGTCTCCATTACCCTGTGTGTCTGGATTCCTGACACAATGTATTTTGAGAGGACTCGTTTAAGCCCCTAAAGGCTTTTCATTTTAACAGGTCTTCCCTAAAACACATTTTTCCTGATCTTACCCTATTCAACCAGCTAACCTATGTTGGTTATAATTAGGGCTCCTGATTTTATGGTATTTGTTTTTTAACATTTCCTTTCTGCATTTATACATATTTATTTGTTTGCCATCTTTTTGGCATTTATCCATATTTAGTCTGTGTTTTGAGAATAAAAGGAGTTGTAAGTTGTTATATTTCCACATTTATTTAACTGATAAACATGCTCTCATAACTTGATGCTTGTTGTATTTTAGCAAATTAAGCAGCCAAATATAACAAAACACTACACCAATAGGTAAATATTAGCATTATATACAAATGTTTTGAAACATACTTTTATATTTAAGGAAATATCATCCTATTTTTTAACTCCACATGTTGTCCAGCTGCTCAGCTGTTGGCTTGGAATCTATGAAGAACAGCATGGAACATCTCTCACAAGAAGTAGAATTTTCTGTATTTTTCTGCTTTTAAAAATAAATACAGACACTGAACACGTTTTCTTTCTGTATTTATCTGTAAAAATCAGTAAAAATGGAAGACTGGGAGCCTATGTTATAATACCAATCTACCCTCTTCTGTGCACAGTTGCTTTAATGGACATTGGGAACCGACTAGACTCTTTACCCTTGGTCAATTATTCGAGGAGAGCACCCCCATTTCTTTCAACAGCTTGCAGCAGTAGTATTCTCTTGCCCACACATGGTTTTTCCAGTATCTCCAAGATCCTCATATTCTATCTAGTTTCTCTGACGATGAGATCCATTGTGTGCATTGGTTGCTAAAGCCCTTGCTAAGAGAAATATCCACCTAGTATATAAGTTCATTTATCAGCATTCCAGGGACCATAGTGGGGACCCATTTCATGCGAGGGCCAACAAATTGGTCCATCTCCTTAATAGCATGGTGATGGCTGGCGATCCCAGACAGTAATATTATATCACAGTCATTCCTTAACCAGTCATATGTTAAGGTGCATCATCTGAGATGTATCAATGATTCTTATTATATGCCACACCGTCTCTTTCTCTTGGGTGGATGATCGCTGCTTTTGCTGTTGTTGTGAAGGCGCTAATGCAGTTCATATCTTTTCTACTTGCCTGGCTGTGCGGCTACATTGGGACTTTGTCCTTGCTATGATGTATAGTATCTCGAATGTCCAGGTGTCAACTGACCCAAAATTGATTATTTTGGGGGCATTTGCCGGCTATTTCTTCTCATTTATTAGGTTTATATTTTTTTGAAATCACTCATGCTCGATCTGGGCTGGCACGAGTTTGGCTTTCTAGTGCGACCCCCGATCCTTGAAACTGGTGGTGGGAATTTATGAGTATCAGTATGTCAGAGATGACTCTGATTGAGAATGCACTTGCTGGTCAGGACATGTGAGATCTGCTCTCATATTCTGTCGCTCACCAAAACACTTCCTTCTCACCCTGTATAATCATTATTTTTGTTTGACTCTTGGCAACTTTGGTTGCTTAATATTGTGTGCATTTGTCTCATTTTTTCTATTAATATTTTCTCCCATCTCTTGGTGGATAGGCTACTTGTTTTATTTACGTTTCTTAATAATAATGAAAATATATATGTATATTTTATGGTGGTTTTAAGAAAATAAGTATGCCTAATATTGTTAAAAAAAGATATCAGACAACTCAACATGAATGTGTTCATACATGACATATGTACATTAAAAGACTATAGGGTATTGCAGAGTTAAATATCTCAAATGTTCAGAATTATTATTATCACAATCTTAAAATGAGAAAAAAAACAAGCTAAGGTAAACAGTTAGCGATCAATTCTGTACATCCAGCACATTGCTCTACATATTTCGTAAAGATGGGTCTTATGCACATGTTTCATTCATGCAATCCTTTCACACTTTAAGCTCTTCTTTTAGAAACTCTTTGGACTTCACAACCCTGATGGCCATCTCAAATCTGGTAGTCTGTGCCTTTACTCTAATGGTCTTGAGGCCATGCCTCGTTCAACCATTTGCCACCCTCAAGGGTCTTACCACCTTTCCCTAAATTTCCCTACTACACTCTGTCAGCAGAACAAACACATTTCAGATGGTGATATTGTTTAACCACAATTTTTGCTTGGCTCTTTGCAAAATTGATCTATTATGGCTGCTACGGTTGGTTTATGAATATCATTTCCTACAAAGGGCAAAAGCATATCATTGAGACAGAAAACTCTGGGACATCTGACCTCTAAAGCTCTCTTTGCTTCCTTTCATGACCCATTTGCTCCTTCTTGGTAGCCTGCTCGAGTGTATCCTCCAAAGAGGAAATTCTCCAAAGGATCCTCCAAAAAGTGTAAATAATCATTACCATTATTGGTTTCTTATAAGCAATGAAAAAACCCTTAATGGGTACCCAAGCTCCCCCACTAAACATCGTTGGAAAACCAGACCAATGCTGAAAGGCCAAATTGTCACACATCTTGCTGATGTCAAGAAGTAGCACAGTCTATATACTACAAACATAAAGAGAAACACTCTTTCACCCACTGACACTCTTTTTATTCATGAAGAGTCAAGCAGCTGCATCAAGTGGGACCATAAATGATGGAAGGGGATGCAACTATTAAGTTTATTCTGAAAGTAGCATTCAATCATAAATTGACTTTGGCATAGTTTTTAACATCTTAAAATCAATCCACAAGTGTGGTGGCAGACAACATAGTGTCCGAAGAACTGGGGCATGTGTTTGCATTTAGGAATATGTTTCAGTAACCTGGCATCTGAATTCAGTAACACCTACATGTTCTTATTTCTCCTTTTGGAAGAACCAGCCATAAGAGATTTGCAATTGTAGTTATGCAACAGTGACAGTCTCTAAGGGAATTGATGGTCCTGGTTTATTAACTTGAAATAGTAACTGTGGTGTCTTGCATGATTAAAAACGAACCTTACTGTATCCCAGCACACTCTATATCAGTGTAATGTAATCACTTTAATAGAATGTGATGGAAGCTTGGTCATTTAGGGGGTACCCAGGCTGGGGAAGACGCTGAACAGGCAATGCGATAGGGGATAAGCAACCCAAAGAAGAAAGTTCTGTCCTGGAGAGTTTGCCTTGGTCCAAGCAAACTGCTCAGGCATGCCACATGTGCCTTTGTTGAAGTGCTGAGTCAAAACGTAACTCCAGCCAATGTGAACTATGTGAATGGGAAGAGAGCTTTACTAAGAAGTATATGCATCGTTGGTCAAGATACTATGACCAAGATCCTACAAAAAGGTACAGCGTTGCAACACAAAATAAAGTTATGCAGTGTGCCTAGCTTTAAACATGAAGGCGGATTCAACCAGGTTTACAAAGCGCAGTTAAAGTCAATTATCAGATACCAAACAGTGCTGCAAGGCAGAGATCAATAAGGTGTAAGAAAATGCAAGCTAAAGTGTAAAAAGAATAAAATAGATGACTTACAGACCCAAAATACAGAGTCATCAAAGCACAGTTGACGGTGGCCCCAAGAGATATATCTGGGGTTGTGCTAACAGAGTGGGCCATATGTACATTAGAAGAAGGCTGTTCTGCTAATGGAGCCCATCAAGAATGACCCCAAGGCCGGCCCATCACAGGGCCTGGGCCGGGGAGTGAATGGAACCGATACTGGTTTCCAGTCGGGGGCAGAGAGAGCTCAAATCGGACGTCGGTAAGTTCTACACTGGTCTACAATGCTGCCTTCCTAAAATCACCATCACCTTTTGATACTGCCAAAAAGCAAAATATTGGTGATAGATGGACTGCCTGGATAGAGAAATTCAAAGTTTTCATTGATGCACTTGAAGAGACTGATAACAGGAAGATTTACAAGTATCTAAAAAATCTTGCTGGTGATGATGTGAAAGAAGTCATAAAGAACAGGTCGAGAACTGACAAAGAAGTTACATATCATCAGATTAAGAATGTGTTGAATCTCAAGGTCAACCCAGTACCAAATGTTGATTATGAATGATACGTTTTCAGTCAACAACATCAGAGTTGGTGAAACAATTGATTAATTCATCGAAAGAATCAACAGACTCGTAAGACACTGTAAGTTCAGTGAATTTAACAATGAAGAAGCCATGCGGCGTAGAGTTATCAATGGTTGCTTGTCTGATTCATTCAGACGATGAATGCTCTGAGAAACTCATAGTCTGGAGCAGGTGTTGATGGTTGCCAGGGCTGAGGAACGTGATGAGAGACAAGCTGCTACCATGGAGGCCAGAGGTGTCCAGAACAAGCCAGTCATAAGTGTGAAAAGTATTTCAAAACAAAATACTGAAGGACACAGAGTGATGCAAAAAGAAGCTGTGTTTCGGATGTGGATTTGCATTTCCACATGAAAGAAAGTGTCCTGCCATTGGACAGATAAGCAAAAGCTGTAGTAACATAACCATTTGGTGACAATGTGTAAGGCAAAGGAAAAAGTAAGTGCGTCATGGGCAAAGATAAAATGGCCGCCAGAACGATCCAAAAGCAACGTTCGACATGCACCCACAAGGCCAAGCAATGAGATCAGTTGTGGCACATAAATACTAAACAAATTTGATCATAATCTACATCACCGTCAAACAGTTCTTCCACCTCAATAATAAGTGAAAGGGAATAAAGTGATTGTGCCATGATGACGTGTACTTCAGAAAAATGTGCACATGTCGGACTGGTTGCATGTGAAGAAAAAAGTAATTCAAAGAAAATTCGACATGTCAGAGCAATAAAATCATACAAAAACTGTCCAAAGATTACATTGAAAATAAATGGACGTTCAATACCTTTCATTATCGACAGCGGAGCATTGACAAACACAATACCTGAAGAGAAATACAATGAACTGTCTCCACTACCACGGCTTAGGTTGTCAAAGACCAAAGTGTATACTTGGGCTGCATTGACATCCATGAAGAGTAAAGGTTCCTTTTTAGCAGCAGTGAAACATGAGAAAATAACACTGTGCATCAAGTTACAGAGGCAAGCCCCTGCTTGCTCAGTTTCAACACAGCTGCTGACACTGAACTGATTTCTGTGAATTACAACATGAATGTGCATCATGAAATAGTACATTAATTTCCTTCATTGTTTCATGGCTTAGGAAAGTTAAGGACTATGAAACTAAAGCTGCCTATTATGATGATGTCTATCTTGTTAATAAGAGACATATGGGAGTTGCTTTCCATTTACAAGAAGCTGTTGAATGAGAACTTGAATTGTTACTTAATCATGATATTAATGTATGTTTCTCTCATAGTAGTAGTGATGAAGGACCATGACGAAGCTGTGCACACGTGCAGCGCTTCGATGCCCCCGGGCCGGAATGCGCTCTACAAATACCTCCATACATACATACATACATACATGCGTTGACATGCGTCAGGCAAACAAAGCAATTGAAAGGGAAGGAGATCCTGGTCCGCGAATTGCTGACATGATAAAGCAATTGAATGGTGCCAAAATCTTTTCTTCACTTGATTTGAATGAAGGATATCAACAGACTTGAAGAAAGCTGCAGGTATATTACAACCTTTTCAACACATGTTGGTTTGTTTAGAAATAAAATACATTGTTTTGGTATGTCACCGGCTGCAGAGCTTTTCCAGTGCGACGCATCGTACAAGCTGTTGTGAATGCATTAAATTATAGCGATGACATATTAGTATTTGGAGCTACACAGGAGAATGATAAAGCTCACACAAGTATGTCAATTACTCAGTGTTACCAGTTTGTCTTTGAATGCTGAGAAGTGTGAGTTCAATAAGACGGCACTGAAATTCTTTGACCATATCTTTTCCAATGGGGGCATGATGCCTGATCCTACAAACGTACAACCATTGACAAATGCTGAACCCCCACAAGATGTTTCAATGAAACTTTCTTTCCTTGGCATAGCCAGTTATTATTGAAGATACATAAAAGATTTTGCCTCTGATAGTGCTCCATTATGAAAGTTAATGAGTAAAAAAGTACATTTTCAATAATCACAAAAATGTGAGAAAAGGTTCAGGAGAATCAAACATGCCATTGAAAATGCTACAGAAATGGCATACTTTAATCCAAAGCTTTATACAGAGCTTGTGGTCAATTACAGCCCTTTGGGGTTAACACAATAGAAATCTGTTTATTGGTGTGGTTTGTTTTGCTTTCTTGTAGGCGTGTCTATCATAGCAGTCACTCCTGATGAATTGAATAAATGGTTCATAATCAATTAACAAAAATTATATCTCTCTAGCTGCTGGATCTGGAGATACTTTGGAAACAACAACTACAAGGGCCATGGTTCAACAGCTGACTGCAGGGGGGGTCTCCAAAAGGCAGAGGTGTTTAGAGCTGGGAAGTTCACAATGTTAAGCTATCATAATTCTATCCATGATTTAACCTTTATTTGTTTAGGTTGTTAGCTAACCTGGTACTAACTTTATTATTTATTTGAAAAACAATGTTTCTTAAAGTGCTATTTTGAAATATAGGAATCACTACAATTGATGTGTTTCAACTGTGAAATTCTTCTTTTTCAAGGTAGCGAGGGTAGTATGCTGAACAATGATGCTGAGCTTTCTACAAGCAGAGGATGGCGGGCAATCTGAGGAGAAAATCCAATTCCCACCAAGCAGCATAATCTGTGGACAGCTGGGCTTGGCAAGAAGAGGGTGAGAAGGAGCAGAAACTGGTCGAGGTGATCGAGAAAGAACAGGATGAGAAGGAAGACATTGTTGCCCCAAACAAAGAACATCAAGAAAGCAACTTCAAAGCTGGGTAGCAGTGGTACTCCTCAATTACTTATGAGGATTGTCAGTCCCCAATTATTAGCAATGAAGCCAACACAGAGCTCACCTCCATACAGCCCGCAACTAACATATACTTTTGTACAATTTCCTACACATTCCTCCCATCAATGTGCATCTCTGGTCTTCTCTCATTCATCTGAGGGACACACCATCCCTGGTCAGGTGAGGAGCTCTCTTAAAAGACTCTCTTAGATGATTGACAGGCAGACCTGTGCTTTGGATAATGATGAAAAATGTTACCATGGTATGACAAAGGTACACCAAAGTTGCAAGGCAGCATGCCTTGACCATGAAGATGATAGAGCCAATAGACAACAGATGCCAATGTTACTCTTGCATGCAGCAGATTCTACATCACCTGCAAAACACACTCCTCTACCACATGCCCCTCTATCACAACCACCTGCACAACCACCATCAGAACAACTTCTAACATCACCAACTCAACCTCCACCAATTGCCAACCAGCAGCACAAGCACAGTCTTAATCATTATCACCACCAGCATTGCATGGGTGGAGTAGTAGGAGAACCCTCCACAAAATAACTACACGTTTGTCACAAATTGCTATTTTGTCATTAACACATTAAGTGTAATCATGTTGGAGTAAACAAAGAGAGTTTTTGCAATAACAAACTTGTTTTAAACTATCCATGCTAAATGTTTGATGTTGCATTAATTACAGTAGAAACTGCAATGAATGTTCTGTACTTGGTTGTAATACATCTAAAAACTGCACTCTGGTACCAGAAGAAATAGGGATCCCAAACAAGCTGGTAGATAGGACAACAGAAGGTGTGGTGTGATGGGATGGGGTGGGAAGGCAACTTCAACTGTAGACCCAGGAGGTCATGAGACCACATAACTTCCCCAAATATCCTGAGAGATTACTCCCTGTACCTTTGGCTTCAGGGACTCCATGAGAGCAGCCATGGACACAAGTTCAGGGAGAAGGCTTTGAGCTTCACAAGAAGGGTGTAGGCTGTTGGAACAGGAATGCCACTCAACTGTTGTTGTGCGGTCTAGCGCTGTGAGGTGGAGATAATACCTTGAAAGGTGGTTTAACCGGAGAATCTGATGGAAAGGCGGCCTCAAGAGCTACAGAGAGGCTGGGTGCAGGCCAAAATTGTGTGGGGGCCTACTCTCAAGACACCACAGGATGGTCTTGCTCAAGGCCAGAAGAACCAATATCTTCCTCCACCTTTTCTCATCTCACGCCCCCATTCTCCTAGTTGTCTCTTCAGTCTCCACTCAGGGTCTCGAGGTGCCAAATCTTGTTATACTCTGGGTGGGCACACTACCCTTGCTTGTAGTTGCATTGTACTTCTCATAAGTGCTAAAATCATGCCCATCTCTCAGTCAAGATCTTGATTCTTTCATCCGGTCTTGCTAGGATGTTCCTTGGCCAACCCAGTCTGCTGAAAAGGAATGTTAAAAAGGGAACCATTCTGATTTCAGTAGGTCAGTCTTTTCATGAAAGAGAAAACAGTTCCCATGTAATAAGTGCTGACATTGTGTAGTCTTTACCAAACTTGTCACTGTCCTCTGTTTTTTTATTCAAATGTTGGCAACTACAAAGATTTAAAATTTAAAAAATACAAAATATCTGTAGAATCAGCTATTCAAAAGAAGAGAAAGGGTGGTAGTAAAAGCTGATTTCTTGGAAAAATCTACTTTCAAAAGTTGAAAATATTGGTTTTGAACATGTGCAACGCATTGCTAATCTGAGAGGTGAAAGTTTTAAAACATGGCAACAAATCATTGGAAATGATGTTGAGCTGGCCTATGTTTCAACAAATATGTCACACAATAATATTTAATTGTTCTGCTCTGTTCTGTTATGTTATGTTATGTTATGCTGAGCAGGTGAGAGTGGAGGCACACGTGGGGCCTAATGGGACTAATCGAAACGCCAGGTCTTCAGGTTCTTGTGGAATTCAAAAAGTAATGAGGATGCTCTTATATGTAAAGGCAGGTTGTTCCATGCTTTAGCAGAGATGTAGAAGAAGGCTTGTCTGTCAGATCTGGTTTTCCTTATGTTTGGGACTTGTACAAATAGGAAGATAATGTAAAATTGGAAGGTAAAAGGCAACAACTATATGGTGGTAAAGAAGTCAGTAAAGATATAGAGTGTCATCATCACATATATTTTAATTGGCAAAATGAGAATGGTCACAACAAACACGTCTCTATAGCTTTTTCTCTAAAAGGGAAGTATTCCATATAATACAAGTGCTGATATCGTGAAGTCTTTATAAATGTGTCACTATCCTCTGCTTTGATTTTCAAACATTAGTATTTACAAAGAATTCAAATTAGAAAATCACGAGCATCTATGAAATCAACCATTCAAAGAAGTAAAAAGGGTTGTGGTCTAAGAGCCGATTTTGGCGAAAAAACTTTTTAAAATATTGAAGTTGTGGTTTGCAACATGTTTCACATATTGGCCATCTGATAGGAGAGAGTTTAAAACATATCAACAAAGCATTACAAAGGATGTTGAACCGGTCTTTTATTAACACATATGTCAGACATTATTAATAATTGTGTGAAATAGGAAGGTAAAAGGTAACAATTATATGGTGGTTAGAAAGTAAGGTAAATGTACACAATGTTAGCATTACTTAAATTTAAACTGGCAGTATGGTACTCGTTTGTATTGTCTAATTTATGTATTTCCATTATGTCAAGATCAGTTGGTTAGTCAATCTAAACTAAACAAACAATAACAATAAAAATGGATGTTAACAAAGGTGAACTTTAATTCCTTTTATAGCACAAAAAAACATATTAATTATTTAAGAAGGTTATAACAAAGCTCAAAATTTGGACACAACTACCAAAATGCATGTACAATATAAGTACACATAAGGAATTAGTTTTAATATACCCTTACCATCTCTCTGCTGCTCAAACAATTCCATCTGAGTGTGGAGAGGTGCCCAAGCAGCTCTCAGGACACTTGGGTATAGTGGTGTCTGGCAGGAGTGCAAGAATGTGGCTAGGGGGACAATTCTATTACATCCTGGGCCTTAGTTCAGGCCAAGCAGCAAAAGTTCTCCCAGTGCTTACAGCAGAGTTCTTCCCTCTGTGTGCGGCCCCCTACTGCACTGCTGCACGTGGCACTGTCCTTTCACATTTGGGCCCAGGCTGCATTAGTCAATGAGGTCTCTGGACCCCCATAACTTTGAGGATCAATGTTGAACACCCCCGGCTGATGATGTCTAACCCAGAGAAGTGGAGACTTTTCATCAAGTCTCCTAGTCATGTTGGGAGCAAGAATAACACAAGGAGCAGCTGGATGGAAGAGGATGCTGTTGTGGCGAAGAGAGAATGGCTCAGTATGTTCACAAAATGTCTGCCTTCCTCTTTTTGTATGTCTTTTCCTTTTTTTGCACTACACAAAGTTCTCATCCCTAAGTGCAAAGTTTCTGCCCAGAATGTGGATGGAGATTCTGCATTCGGAGTGGAGAGCTCTGCATTCAGGAGGGAACACTCTACATTTGAATCAGAGACACTGCATCCAGGAGCGAACTTTCCACATGTAGAGGACGTGCTACCACTTGCAGTAGGAAGAACCATAACTGTAGCAACATAACTAATTTTTGGAAATAATACAAAACTCACATTTTATGTCTATTTATTATATGTGTTAATTAAGGTGTTGAGAATGTCGACCCTGAAACAGTGTAGCGTATAAGATTTTGTGCTTATGTGTTATTAATGATAAGTGTTTAAAATTTCTAAGAAAATTAAGTCAACTAATTTTCTCAAGAACATTATTTGAAATTCACAGAGTTGTCTCTAGATGGCATATGTGGACTGTGTCATAGTAGTCCACCATTTATGATTGACAAGAGTCTGCCTAACCAAATAAATGCAGCAACTAAACTGTCAATTCAAAACAAAATAGTTAACTAACCAATCGCCCACCTTGACACCCTGACCTCTTCTCTCTAACATACCCTGGGGTCCTGGATGTGGGCACAGATCAGAGTGATGGTCTATATGTAAGCCCATTGCATTTTGATATTGTGCTGCATAGAACAAACTACAGCATAGAGATAATTGAAACACTCCCCTGGCATCAAAGACAGCTGGTACATTGATAGAGTGCCAGCCAAGCCTGTTGCGTAAAAGGTGTGCTATGCAGTGAGGTGGCTGAAGGGGTACCAGGGTGCAATGATTGACACCAACCACACAACACAAATGGACAAAAGTATAGAATTCACTTGCCATACTTTGCCATTCTACCAGTGACTGTGGCATGGTGATACACTGAAGCACTCTTCAGTTGGTACATCTCAGTACCGGATGCAAACATTGAACCTGGCTTACCTGTAAGATGCCAATATTGTCAGAGCTGACCCTCTGGAAATGTCTGTGGGCCATGAAAGTGAATGCAGTCAGTAACTTGACATGGCCAGGGATTCCCTGGAGCTGGTTATAGGTGAATCAAGCTTCTGCTCCCAGTCTGCAACCATGTCAAGCATCAAATCAGTTGAGAATCAGTATATGCCAATGACAGCTTCCCTAGTTATGCCAACAATGTTGAATCTTTGCCTGTGAACCCTCTCTCTGCCCTTTTTCAAATAATTAATCTTAAAATTGAGGGGCAAAGCAACAAACACATTCACTGACATGTGGAATGCAGCCAAAGAAATTTGGTCTATGTGGTTCTTTCTTATGTGGTCAGCCTGGATGTGATTGGTTGTTGTTGAAATGTTTCAGCAGTAGATGGGTTCTTGAGTCTAAACCAATCATTCCTTTTTTTCAGGTGTGCAGCAAGTATTGTAAGTCTTCTTATACATTTCTGGAGCTTTTAATTAGTAATTTACACAGATCTAAATACAAAGTTTCACTAATTGCAATATTTAAAAGACCTACAAATTAAAAAAAACATTTTTCTCTATATATTTCTCTATTTCCTGGATCCATTATTTTCTATGGTAGGGTGTTGCAGCACCTATAAGTGGCTATGTGTGCTGCTGTACTTACTCCAGCTCTGAGTCAGAGTATATTTACTACTGTTTTGAGTAATTTTTGACAGCAGTAACTATAGGACAGGGTGACCAGACGTCCCGGTTTCTCCCGGGCAGTCCTGGTTTTTGGTGAACTGTCCCGGTGTCCCGACACATATCTTCATTTTAAATAAATGTCCCAGTTTTTGGGACAAAGGTCAGGTAATTACAATTGTAAGGAGACTTGGAAAGTATGGTCTCCTTACAGGGCGCCACAGAAGACTGAAAAAATAAGCAATTTATTGTTTCTGTCAGGCAGCACAGGGGGAGTTCGGTTATATGCTCCTAAGAAAGGAGAGACAAGGTGGGGAGAGAGCAGGGGTTATAGGGTGGAGGTCCTGTCATCCTGCCATCGATACTAAGTACATATGGCCTTTTAAATGTAGGCCTGTGTGTGTGTGTGTGTGTGTGTGTGTGTGTGTGTGTGTGTGTGTGTGCGTGTGTATAGACATACATATGCACATACATTTACAAGTCTACTGTGTGTGTATGTATGTGTGTGTATATATATATACATATATATATATATATATTCAAGGCTACGCAAAAAAATGGGACATAGAAGTAAGACTAAAGGTTTTAGTCCTACTTTTATTTCTGGCATGTCCCGGTTTTTGGTTCTCAAAATCTAGTCACCCTACTAAAGGAGCGCAGTTTCTGAATAGTAGTGGATTAGGATGGGTGCATGTCCCACACTATAACCTTCCCTCACTTAGCCCCTCCTTACTAATCCCAAACACCTCCCATTTAGTAGTATTTGCCATTTTCCACCAAGTCCCTCTGTCCTTCTCACATTTACTACTGAAAAGTATACCTATGTGTATTGAGACTCCCCAGTCGAAGCAGAGATTTCGGCAAAGAAAGAGATAGGACAGATGGAGGCATAGACTTTGACGAGTAGTTTGGGCATAGCATTTGTAGTACTACAAAATGTACTACAAAGGGTAGTTTGTTAGTAGGCCCCATTATCTTTATGATGTTTGCTGATTACTGCATTTGGAATGACAATTCACTCACCAATTGCTTAACGTACTACGCTGTCTGCTGCAGCAATCCAGCAGGCCTCAAGATAGTATATCAATATTATTGTTTACTTGATTAATGCCCTTGCAACTTGTGTAAAATTTCCATCCTCTACACCTATAAGTCATCCCACTACCACAACTTTCTCTGTACCTCAAACTTCTCTCTGCATGCTATATTTCCTTTTTACTTCCCTGGAGCTCTTTGCCATTTACTTGTCACTTCTTTAAACCTTATTTCTTTGTTTTTGTTTTCAGTCTTTATTATAGATTGCTAACAAATGATAATCCAAAACACATTTTCTCTCGAGCTACATGAAACAGAAATGGGAGCCGGAGAGGAGACCTTAAGAGCAAATAACACTCGAGAGGGGTACACAAATCCCGTCCCTGGACCAAGTACTCCCAGTCCAGTAAATGAACACAAAAGGAGGGTAGGGAGAGAGAAAACAACAAAGGAGGGAAGGAGTAAGAGTGGGCAAAAAGAGGGGAGGAAGGAGGATACGGAAAGGACTAGGGGCCTGAATCCCCAACACCCAGACCCGGATTCAGCCGGAATAGCAGGGATAGCAGGAACACCAGAAAAGGCAGCAGCAAACGTGACAGAGGCAACAACCACCCCGCACACTGGGTCAAAACAGCAGGCCTGTGCCATTGCCTACACTCCATCCCCGTCTGGCTCGTCATCCTGGAGGTAAACATCCAGTTTATCATTGAGTATGTGATCTGCTCATAGGATGGAACTTTAAACATTTTCGTCAGCCATTCCATATGCATAGGTATAAGCAGGGAGTGTCAGTGTTGTAGGACACACAGTTTAGCAGACGTCAAGGCTGTCACCAGAAACCATTGTTCACGCTAGGAGAGCTGTGGTGCAGCAGACATATCATGCAAGAGTACAGTGGGGTGAGGGAGCAGGGAGGGGCAGTGTGGGCCAATGTGGTCCGAACCACAGTCCAGAACCCACAAAGGGCAGGTCAATCAACCAGGACGTGTGATATGTCACAGCCCGGGAGAGCGTAGCGCCAACAGAGGGAATGGTGGACACGGCCAGCACATTCCAGCTTCACAGGGGTCCAACACTAGTCATTTACTGATTTAAATAGGCAGAACGTCATCCTGGCCTCCCGTACCCCACCACTGTGACCCTCTAGGGTCTTGGCCTATTCCTGCTCCTCATATTCCACCTGAAGAAGCACTTTCCACGAATTCTGCAGGCGGGTTGATTGAGGCAAGGAGCATCTGTGACAGACCAATAGGTTGTAATGGCCCCACAGCACACAGCGGAATTTGCCCCACACTGGAAAACAGGCCACAATGGGTGATGACCCCAGGTTCCATGGCGGTACCCCCAGATGGCTAAGGAGAAAGTGACAGAGCTGCAAATACCTCCAGTACTGACACTTGGACAAACAGAATTCCTTCCGGAGGGCCTGGAAGGGTTCTAGAGGCCCATCCATGATCAGTTGTGAGACCGTTTGAATACCCACCCATCTCCATTCTGGCAAGGGAAAAATAAAGGTGCGTCCACTCTGCAAAGTCCGCTTTCGTACATTCCATCAGGGGCTCGAGGTTTTAGCCGTCTGTTAACCAGGATCCCCATGTACTTTAAGTGGGTCGGTATACAACAAAACTGGTAACCCTGGATCGCCACTCCAGTAGTGGAAGATGAGAGGGAGATGGCTTCATTCTTCCCCCAGTTAACCTTGTACCCAGCGCTCTGTGAAAAATCATCCAGCAGAGCATAGAGGTCCAGGAGTGAGAGGCCAAGATCCATGAGCATAACCAAATTGTCATCCGCATAAAGAAGAACTGAGGAGAGGCTGCCCGGTGTTGGGACACCCTCTATCTCCAGTGATTGCCGTTCACCTGCCGCCAGCAGCTCCAGGATGAAGAGGAGAAAGAGAACAACCCTGGCATGACCCGCATCAAATCGGAAAGGGTGCAGAGAGGAAAACCCCAAAGTTCACCTGAGCCAAGAAGTTGCCATGCAGTACCCGGACTCTGGGAATTAAATTGCCCCCAAGGTCAAATCAGCACAGCACCCAAAAAGGTATCCACACTCAGTGCAGTTTAATGCCTTCTCAACGTCCAGGGAGAGGGCCAGTGCCTCCCTCGGCAGATCTTTTTCCAAGCAGAGAATGTGAGCCTGAACATGAATATGGGAGGGCCGACCTGGAACAAAGCCGACCTGATTGTGTGGTGTACTAGGGTGGGGATGCTTTCTTGAACCAGGCGGCTAGGGCACTTACCAAGATTTTAACATCTCAATTCAGAAGAGAGATAGGTTGGTAACTGTCACAAGAGAGGGGGTCCTTGCCCGGTTTGGGAAGCACAGTGATAAAGACCTTGATGGAAAGGGGCCCTAGACTGCCCATGTCTCTAGCCTTGGTGTAAGCCGCTGTGAAGGACTTTGCTACATCATATGCCGACCAGCTACATAATTCAGCAGGAAATCCATCCTCCCTGGGTGGCTTACCATAGGGAGCAGCAGAGATGACTTGTGTGATCTGTTCTATGGTGAGAGGGCCTGAGAGCAAGGCCCTGCCATTGTCGTTCAGGCTGGGAGAGAGTGACCATATCCAGAAAGCAGTGAATCTGCGGTTCATCAGCCATCATCTCCAAGATGCAGAGGCAGCTATAGAAAGCTGCAAAGGTGTCCATGATCCCCTGGGGATTTGTAACGAGGTGACCCATGGGGTACCTGGCAGCAGATGGATGTAGGACTTGTTGGCCGGATGGAATAAGAGCCAAGCATCCAGCAGTCCATGGTCATCCCGAAGGTCACACAGGAGGGCCCTACCCAGGTTGGCTGCCCTGTCAAAGGGATCCATGCGGTCCAGGACAGAGTTAAGGGCTACATTTCAGTCCCCAATCAGGATCACGTGGTGGAGCCCACCTCCGTGAGTTCACAATTGAGGCAGTGAAGGAAAGCAGTCTTGGAGACCACAGGGGCATAGATAAAACCCACACGTAGGACCCGGGCCAAGACCAGGTCCAAGATTTTTAGGCGGGCAAAGACATATCTCCCTTCAGGTTCTGGCCAAGACTTAAGGGTGGAACAAGAGAGTGATTGCTGAAGGATAGACACCCTGCACCTGCTACATAGAGAGGAGTCCCCACGGAGCAGCTGAGAGGCACGACTGATGAGAAGCACCTTCCCCACCCAGCCCTGCCTAAGTTTCTTGGCCTCAGAACTCGTAAAGTGTATCTCCTGCAGTAGGACAACATCAGTCTTTTTCGAATTCAGATAGGCAAGGACCTTTTTCCTCTTGATGTAATGGATGAGGCCATGGACATTCCAAGACAAGGCTGTCAGGGGCATTGTCACCGTAGGTGGCAGACCATGAGAGTGATGAGATGCAGGGAAAGAGACGAAGGGAGGAATGACAGGCCGAGAGCAGGGGGAGGGCAGGTGGGTCATGGGGAAGGAGGGAAGAGTACCAGTGGCATAGTAGAAATATGGGTCAGGGAAGAGGGGAGGGTAGAAAGAAGAAGAGAAATAAAAGAAGGTGGAGAGAGAGAGCTAAGGTTGGAGGGAGGAAAATAGGCACGGTGAGGGGAAGTAAACCATCCAGCACAGAACTAGGGGCCAAGCAAAGGGACCCTGTAATACAGCAGGCAACAGAGCGCATCAGGCTGCAATGCACAGGAACATGCAACAAGCAACAATAAGCAAAAACATGCAGTATGCAACTTGCAACACACCCCTCACCCCCACCAGGAAACCAGGAGATCAGGACAGAGTGAATCAGGGCAACTGCCGCAAGAGCATCAGCACAATCCCCAGTGAAGAAAGCGTGGAGCAGTAAGTCTGATAGAACCCCTACAAGTCTTTCCTCCCAAAAAACAACCCGGGGGGGGGGGTGGCAGGCTAAAAGAAATAACTAAATAAAACTTGTGAGATGCGCCATTAGGCAGGATGAAATCAACGGCAGAGGTGACCCTGATGGAGGAAGAAAGGGGGAACAAATGCAAGCAGAGTACTCAGTGAATCAGTGTCGCAGGTGTTTTGGTGGTCTCCCTGCCAACCTCCCCCACCAGATCAGGGGCCTCTATGGCCTCCAGGCGGGAATAGGGCTTGTCCCGGGCAGACACTTGTGTAAGATCCATCACTGCCCTGATGGCACAGTCCTTTCTGCTGCGAGAAGGTGTGGGGAGAGCTGTTTCTTCATTCTGCCCAGCCTGTGTTGCTGGCCCGGCAGTCTGGCATGATCCAGGTCCTCATCTGGGGAAAGAGAATTAGTGGCAGGCAGGGCGGCATCCATATTGGGGTCCTGCAAGGAGTGGAGAAAGGCCTTGAGGTCACCTGGTCCAGGAAATCCTTAGAGCAGTCATCCATGGTGATTCACACATGTGCTGGTTCCAACAGTCCATACTTGATGTCCCATTCCATTGGTTTCTCTTGAGTAGTCCCATGCAATATGGATCTCATACCTATAAATGTTATAGGGACCATGGGCACGGGCTGAAGTCAGGCTGTGCAGGACCACAAGTCCACAAAACATCCACAAATTCTCCCTTATCATGTTCTTCCTCCAGTGGGAGAATAAGGCTGGTAGACTCTGAATTCCATGTAAAATATTGTTGTTGCAAAACCAAGCAAATCTACAGCCACTCACAAAAAGTAATAGTTTTATCAAGGCATATTCAAACTTTCTTTGCCACTGTTTAGCTGGAAGGACAGCTTTTATCTTGTTTAGCATGCCCCTTTTTAAGAAAGAAAGTTTAATATATAATGTAATATTGTTTGGCCTCAGGATGGCTTGAATTATCTGAATCTTCATAATAAAACCAAATTGTTCCAAACAGAGGACCCCAGAATATGTCTTACACCTGGTGTCAAACATCCTTAACATTGAACTGGGGAGGTGTCAGTCTGCTGGTCTACCTCTCTAATGTGGGCCTTATTCAAAACCTTTCAGTATTCATCTACTCTTTGTTAGACGCGTCAGACTTAAGGGTGGTCTTCTCTCACACATTTTGCCTACAAATTTTTGCTGAATTTCTTTTTTGTTGGTTTTAGGACTCTGTGCACTTTACCACTGCTAATCAGTTCTAAAGAGCTTGTGATCACTCCCCTAAGCATGATTTGACTGTCATATACCGAACTTGCATATCTAATGAATTTATAAGTACCATGTAGAGTGGTACACTACTTCCAATGGTAAGTGCTGACCAGGCCCAATCCACTTCTTATATCCGAACCGCTCAGCATCGCGATCGGCCTTAACTTTCGAAATTCACCCAGTCTTGCATGACTAGATGTCTGCAACACTGACTTAAATATTAATTTTCTTCCTGTCTCTCTCTCACTCCTCCGTTGGCTGTGCACTCTCACGCATATGTTTGTTTATAGAATGGGATCACTATCTTCTTGTCAGGAATCACAGTACTAAAATGAGAGTAGTGCTGGTGTGCAAGAACAAGGATACACCCGCACCTGAAACATATCACTCACCCATCACTTACCCGCCAAGGGCAGTGCTTACTTTGTAGCATTGGTTTCTGATGCTCCACACCAGCACTCATTTCACTGGGCCAGGACTATGGCATTTTGAGCCCAATAATTATGTTAAAAAATGTAGCTTATATGCGGGATGGCTGCCTGGTATGTCTTCACAGGCTGGCCACTCTGTTCCAGGCATGAAGTTTTCGCATCAACATGTTAATGATGTCAGCACACCTTCCTGTTACAAAGACCATCGTCATTTACAAGATCTCACTGGATAATTGTGGCCGAGGGCTGACTCATGGCTGAGCTGGAATGAGACAGGATAGGATAGCGCAATTGCACGACAAACTTTTCAGTGAAGGCACAATACATGAACAGCAAATTAAAATGCATACATTTTGTTTGCCTCCTGCCCAGAACTGAAACTAACTGCCCACATTTCTCTACTTGACTTGCTCACATCCTACCGCCATCTGCAATCCGACCACGCCTTCTGTTGCAGTACTGCACTCTCTGACTGCCAGAACCCTAATTGCTGAGCTGCGTGAGCCTGGCAGCATTAAAGGCAGTGGTTAATTTGTAAATTAAAAACATGCCGGTGCCCAAAGCTCTCCTCAGAAACACGCGGCTGCTGCTGTATTTAAATGTGCGACCACAGAATACTGAGGCAGCATAATCCTAAAGCCACCTCGGGCCTCTTTAATCCATTTACAGCCACTCCCTGTCTCTTCAGTTCACTCTTGCAGCTTTCTCCCTTTGTGACACTTTTCCGTCTTTCTCTTCCTCGTCTTTCCCATATGTGTCTTTTGCTTGCAGTGATTGCCTGATGCAGAAAAAGTAAGTGCCGGCCCTCAAAAATAAGCATCGGTGCACCCCCCTGCACGGCAACCACTGGCTCAAATTAAGCATTCATTAAAGGAAGCAGCTGGGGTGCAGGCACAGCAAGATAGCTGAACAGTAGACGCCTGCATGACCTGCACTGAATAATTACAGCACTGACCAGCGCTGTAGTGACCTCCTGGAACAAAACATCACCCCTCACGGACCTTGTAAGCAGAGACCATTATCAGCACTGGACCTTTGCTGCTTCTGTTTTGCAATAGAGTAGAGCTGGGTGAGTGACTGAAAGCTCAAGCCAAATCCCTGGCTGGTTCAGCTCCAAGTGTTCTTGGAACTTCAAATAGAAAACAAGCTGAGCTTTCACTGGATGCAATCATATGGCCTAGTGGCTGCAGTTGCGGACCATGAAACACAAGGATCCAGTTTTGAATTGCTGGGCTCAGTTTTCTGCGAATCTCCTGTACCTGGACAAAAAGTGTAAAGTAGTCTGTCTTTTGTGAAGTGCTCCTCGGTCCTTGGTCATTGCTTTCGACATGTACAGTTGCCAGAAATAAAATGTGGATTCTGCCTATCATCTCTGCTCTAATCTCATCTTCCATTAATTGAGAATGAAGCACTAAATTCTGATGTGAGAAATCATTTTGGCTGAACTGCACAGTGTGAAACTGGAGAATCTGGGGTCAGTCCTAGCTTCCCTGCTTGACTAAATTGTGTGATCATTGTCAAATACTTTATTTCACCAAGTTAACTTTTTGTTTATTATCACAGATGAGAGCACCTTCAAATATGCAGGTTCAGGATTTGTGCTGCACAAAAACCTCTCTTATCTTTGATCTAATAGCCTATAATGATGCTCCATCTATAAGAAGAACCAGGGCCACATATATGATACTTGTTACAACCGATGTCATACGTGCAGGGACAGGGTCACAGGGCAGCTAGACATCTCAGTTCGCTGACTGGGAATCTCTATGCTCACATAGTACGAGGGCCTCAATGCCCCCCCTTTTTTACTCCTGCACTTTTGGGTTTGCTTGCACAGATGGGTTCCCCATCCATCCAAGGCCCCCCAAATTCCCAGCAGTGTCACTCTTGTCCTGAATGGCGTGGCCACATGGGTCCTTCTACTTCCTGTATTTTCACAATTATGTGCCACCTACCGCACTAGGGCCCATATTTATACTTTTTTAGCACTGCATTTGCGCCACTTTTTTGACGCAAAAGTGGCGCAAACTTACAAAATACAATTGCATTTTGTAAGTTTGGCCCGCTTTTGCATCAAAAAATGACGCAAATGCGGCGCTAAAAAAGTATAAATATGGACCTAGGATTATGTAGCATCCTCCCTTCTCTTTTTTTATCTCTCCGGTCTGGCCCTGGTCCCGGCGACCATGGGTGTTAGGTAGGTTTCAGATCCACCAACTAAAGAGCTCTCCCCCATCCCTCACATGAGGAGCACCCAGCTTTGCTTTCTTGCTTCCTTCCACTCTCCTTCTCCCCGACACCCATTTCTTTTCCACTCCACCTCCCCCTTCTTTTTCACCCAGCCACTTTCCACATGTCCCCCCACCCATTCCCCCCCAAGGTCCTGCCTTGTGTGCCCTCCCCTTGACTCACTCCCCTGCGTAGTCTCCCCTCCCCCTGGTCCCCTGCCTCCCTTCTCCCTTTTTGAGTCCCCCCTACCGAGGTCCATTCTCCATGACATCAGCGCCTTTAACAGTCCAGTCTATCCTGGAATACCCACTGCCTCACTCACTACATCAGTAGGAAAAAGGTCCTGGCATATCTGCACTCAGAGATGGCTGATATAGCCTTGTTGCAGGATATACACCTTATGAGCTACGAGGTGGATAAACTCCAGCAGGATTGCGTGGGGAGGGAATTCCATAGCAGCCGCACTTCTCACCCACACCCTGAGGATTCACCTTTGCCTCAAAGTGCGAGGTGGCCGTCCTGCTGCACTGCTGCTCCACTGCTCCATTCTCAAGACATTGACAGATCCAGAGGGAGGTGTGTCTTTACCCACCTCAAGATAATGGACCTGATCCTGCGTGTGGGACATCTATGCCCCCGTCATGACCAAGTCAACTTTCCTCCTCTGCCTCCTCTGCCTCAACTGCATCTTGATGGAGCTGGGTCCCATGCCCTCGTTACTGGGGCGACTGGGATGTGGACCCTTATACTCGACCACACTGGACTTTTTGACAGGAGTGGCAACTCGGATAGTGCTCTCCTGAGTTGTCTTCGGGAGGACCATGGTCTGCTGAATGTTTGGCATCTCCATCACCTGACCGATACGTCCTACAGCCCGTGTCGCTAGTGCATGGCACCTAGTCCCAGCTGCACTACTTCCTAGTCTCGTGCATCCTTATACCAATGGTGGTTTATTCGCGCATTTTGGAGGGCTCACCTTCAGACCATTTCCTGAGTAACCTCTGCCTCGACCTCAGCTTGATGCGCCCGATCTGGAAACCTTGGAGGTTTAATGCCTCTTTTTACCGGATGCCTGACAGCTCATTCAGTTTCATTTCATGAAGTATCTTGATGACAATAGAATTTCTGTGGCATCCGCACAAATGCTGTGGGCAGCTCATGCGGGATGAAGCCCTCCATAACAAGCGCCGGGCAAAGCAACAGACCTGTCTGGAGGCATCTATTCATGACCCGATTCAACTCTCCACTTCCTGCCCTATGGACCATATCCGGAGGAGGCTGCAGAAGGCTTAACTGGACCCCACCAGCCTCTTTACCACTCAGGCAAAGCATGCCCTCCACAAATTTCGGTGTCAACACTATAAGCAGAGTGAGACGGCTGGCTCACTGCTTGCAGCCCAGCTCCACCAATGCAAGGCTACCTCAGCTGTCCCAGCCAGCATGAACACCATGGACTGCCTCATCACAGACCCCAAAGGATTGCAGATACCTTTGCTGAGTACTATAGCCTTCTGAAAGAGGATGGCAAGGTCCTGATTTCGGTACCAATCACCAAAAAGGAGATCGTGCAGGTCATCTTCGCTGCTCCTTACAGTAAGTCCCACAGGGAGGATGGCTTTCTAGCGGAGTTTTACAAATGGTCGCCTGGAGACATGGCGAAGTTCCTCGTGGGAGCCTAAGGCAAGGTGAAGGAGATGGGCGGCCTTGGTCCAATTTTTAATAAGGCTCTCATCACAGTGCTCGCAAGCCTAGCAAGGCTCATAGCCACCATACCATTTCTCCTGAATGGGGATGTTAAGGTCCTGCCCAGTTTGCTGGCCGCTCAGGTCAAGAAAGTCATACCCACTCTGATAAACCCCACCATGGTTGGCTTTATTCCGGGACGGTCCTCCTGCTACCACTTACAGAACCTGGTTCACATCCTCTAGCTGGCAAAGGATCTACCGGATAAGGCACTGACCCTCTCCTGTGACGTTGAGAAAGGGTTCGACCGCTTAGAGTGGAACTGTTATACCTGACAGCCTTAGGATGGTCACCCCTAACTTTTTGCCTGCCTCCCTCCCCTTTTTGGACACTGTTTTTGCTGGCTTTTAGACTCTGCGCACTTTACCACTGCTAACCAGTGCTAAAGTGCATATGCTCTCTCCCTTAAAACATGGTAACCTTGAATCATACCTGATTGGACCATTTAATTTACTTATAAGTCCCTAGTAATGTGCACTCTCTGTGCCTAGGGCCTGTAGATTAAATACTACTAGTGGGCCTGCAGCACTGGTTGTGCCAACCACTTAAGTAGCCCCTTTTCCTTGTCTCAGGCCTGCCACTGCAAGGCCTGTGTGTGCAGTTTCACTGTCACCTCGACTTGGCATTTAAAAGTACTTGCCAAGCCTAAACCTCCCCTTTCTCCACATATAAGTCACCTCTAATGTGTGCCCTAGGTAACCCCTAGAGCAGGGTGCTCTGTGGGTGAAAGGCAGGACATGTACCTGTGTAGTTTACATGTCCTGGTAGTGTAAACCTTCTAAATTCGTTTTTGCACTACTGTGAGGCCTGCTCCCTTCATAGACTAACATTGGGGCTGCCCTCATACAGTATTGAAGTGGTAGCTGCTGATCTGAAAGGAGTAGGGAGGTCATATTTAGTATGGCCAGAATGGTAATATAAAATCCTGCTGACCGGTGAAGTTGGATTTAATATTACTATTCTAGAAATGCCACTTTTAGAAAGTGAGCATTTCTTTGCACTTAAATCTTTCTGTGCCTTACAATCCACGTCTGGCTGGGCTTAGTTGACAGCTCCTTGTGCATTCACTCAGACACACCCCAAACACAGGGTACTCAGCCTCACTTGCATACATCTGCATTTTGAATGGGTCTTCATGGGCTGGGAGGGTGGAGGGCCTGCTCTCACACAAAGGACTGCCACACCCCCTACTGGGACCCTGGCAGACAGGATTGAACTGAAAGGGGACCTGGTGCACTTCTTAGCCACTCTTTGAAGTCTCCCCCACTTCAAAGGCACATTTGGGTATAAAACAGGGCCTCTGCCCTACTTCATCAGACACTTGCTGGAGAAGAAACCTGAACCAGAAACTACATCCTGCCAAGAAGAACTGCCTGGCTGCTCAAAGGACTCACCTGTCTGCTTACTACAAAGGACTGCTGCCTTGCTGTTGGCCTGCTGCCTTGCTGAACTCTTGTCTGGTTGTGAAAGTGCTCTTCAAGAGCTTGGATAGAGCTTGCCTCCTGTTCCCTGAAGTCTCAGGACCAAAAAGACTTCTCTTTTTCACTTGGACGCTCCGTGCGCCAAAATGTTCGATGCACAGCTTGTTCCGCGGCGAGAAAAACGCCACACACTGACGCTGATCGACGCGACGCCTTGGGGACGACCGGAACTTCGACGCACGGCTTCGCAAGGACAACGCCGCCCGACCTCCAGAGGAGAAACCGACGCGACGCCTGCCGTGAGATCGAAATTTCGACGCGCAGCCCCGCAGAACGACGCACAGCCGGAAAACAAGCAGGAAAATCCACGCACAGACCCGGGACATCTGGTAATCCCCGCGATCCACAGAAAGAGACTGTCCGCGCGCCGTAAAACGACGCACAACTTCCCCGAGTGAAAAATAACGACGCGAGTCCGTGTGTGCTGGGGAGAAATCGACGCACACACCCTTTTTCCACGTATCTCTTCTTCTGTGGCCCTCTGAGGAGATTTTCCACTCCAAACCAGGTACTTTGTGCTTGGAAGAGACTTTGGGGGTCATTCCGACCCCGGCGGGCGGCAGGCGCTGCCCGCCGGGCGGAGACCGCCAGAAGACCGCGCCGCGGTCAAATGACCGCGGCGGTCATTCTGACTTTCCCGCTGGCCCGGCGGGCGACCGCCAAAAGGCCGCCCGTCGGCCCAGCGGGAAAGACCCAGCAACGATGAAGCCGGCTCCGAATGGAGCCGGCGGAGTTGCTGGGGTGCGACGGGTGCAGTGCCACCTGTCGCGATTTTCAGTGTCTGCCAAGCAGACACTGAAAATCTTGCTGGGGCTATCCCAGCTGAGGAGGCAGACCTCTGGGTTAGCAGACCTCTGGGTTAGCACCAGAGTGTCCAAGAAGGTACCTGGGGGGGACACCCACAAAGGTGGTCAGGGTTCCCAACAGAAGAAAGAGGGGGGAAATAAACTTACAGATAAGGAACTCTCCAAAGGCCCCCAAAAGAATTCCCAGGGAGGAGGTGGCAACCATTCCTTTTCCAGATTTGGGAAAAAGCCAGGGACATATGATAGGTCAGGGAAATCCAACCCCAAATGCATGGAGTGTTACCAGTATGGTCACTATAAAGGCGACCCCCAGTGCTCCAAGAGAGCACCGTCCACTACTGGACAGACACCTGGGTTGACTAGTGTAGCGCTCGGGGGGAGATGGACCCAGATAGCTTTGGGGAACAGGTAGAGTTTTCCCTAGTGTCCCTGGAAGAAGGAGAAATGGTGCCCAAAGCCCACATGCCCCAAAATACTTCCAAGTACAGGCAATGGGTCACCATTGATGGGCAGAAGGTGGAGGCTCTGCGTGACACAGGAGCCAGTATGACTACTATCAAGAGTCAGCTGGTGTCAACAGAGCAGATAGTCCCTAATACATTCCACCAGGTCATAGTCGCTGACAATCGTGAGAGTCACCTACCGGTGGCTCTGGTTCCCTTTGAGTGGGGGGGGGTCTCTGGTACTCTGAAAGTAGCTGCGAGTCCTGCCATGCCTGTAGATTGTCTGTTAGGCAATGATCTTGAGCATACTGCTTGGAAAGAAGTGGAGCTCAGATCTCACCTGGAGATGTTAGGGTTACCTGAGTGGGTCTGCATGACCACAAGGTCCATGGCTGACCGAGAGGGAAGTCAAGGGCGTCTGGAGCCTGGAACAATGGCCCAGAGAGCTGCCAAGAGGAGGGGCAAGGGGCGCAGGAAACCGGTCCCAGAAGTTCCCGCAGTGGTTGACGGGGTTCCTGAGGAGGAGGCTCCCGAGCCAACTGGGGAAGACATTGCCACCCTAGGTGACCTACCGGAGCTTGCTGGCTGGCAAGTTGAGGGTGGACCCACCAGGGAGGAATTCTGCAAGGCGCAGAACGAATGTCCCACTCTAGAGGGTCTGAGGAAGCAAGCCTCAGACCAGGCAGCAGGTGAAGCCTCTGGCGATCACCACATATATTGGGAGAATGATCTCCTCTACAGTGAGCCTAAGGTTCCGGCCTTTGGGGCAGTGTGTACGCTGGTGGTCCCCCAGTGTTACCGAACCTTCGTACTGGGTCTGGCTCACGACATTCCCCTGGCAGGACATTTGGGGCAAGGCAAGACCTTTGACAGGCTTGTCACCCACTTTTATTGGCCCAGAATGAGGACAAACTCAGATAAGTTCTGTAGATCTTGTCCTACCTGCCAGGCCAGTGGTAAAGCAGGAAAAGGGTTAAAACCCCCCTGATTCCACTTCCTGTCGTTGGCACCCCCTTTGAAAGGGTGGTCATCGACATTGTTGGTCCATTGGACCCCAAAACTGCCTTAGGCAACAGGTTCATCCTGGTTTTGGTGGACCATGCCACCCGTTACCCAGAGGCAATCCCTCTGAGGACCGTAATTGCACCGGTGGTGACCAGAACTCTGTTGGGGATATTTACCCGTGTGGGATTCCCAAAGGAGATAGTGTCTGACAGAGGCACTAACTTCATGTCTGCATACATGAAGTCTCTGTGGGATGCGTGTGGTGTAACCTACAAGTTCACCACACCCTATCACCCCCAATCTAATGGTCTTGTGGAGAGATTCAACAAGACCTTGAAAGGCATGATTGGTGGCCTCCCTGAGGCCATGAGGCGTTAGTGGGACGTCCTCTTACCATGCCTTCTCTTTGCTTACCGAGAGGTCCCCCAGAGGGGGGTGGGGTTCAGTCCCTTTGAGCTTCTCTATGGGTACCCTGTCAGGGGACCCTTAAGCATTGTCAAGGAGGGGTTGGGGAGAGCTCCAAAGGCACCCCCTCAGGATGTTGTCAGCTACATGTTGGCCCTCCGCAACCAGATGACACGCTTCTGGAAAGAGGCCCAAAGTAACCTTGAGGCCAGTCAAGAGGTAATGAAACACTGGTATGACCAGAAGGCCACCCTGGTAGAGTTTCAACCTGGAGACAAAGTGTGGGTAATAGAGCCAGTAGAGCCTAGAGCTCTCCAGGACCGCTGGTCTGGCCCATTTGAAGTAAAGGAGCGGAAAGGGGAGGCCACTTACCTAGTGGACCTCCAAACCCCTAGGAACCCCTTAAGGGTGCTCCATGTCAACCGACTAAAGGCTCATTTTGAGAGGTCTGAGGTCAACATGCTTCTGGTCACTGATGAAGGAATGGAAGAGGAGAGTGAACCTCTCCCCGACCTCCTCTCTGCCCAAGAAGGTGATGGGTCAGTGAAAGGGGTCATCCTCTCTGACTCCCTGACTCTAAACCAGAAAGGAGACTGCTATGAGCTGTTGGAGCAGTTCTCCCCCCGTTCTCCCTTACTCCTGGACTGACCCACCTCTGTGTTCATGACATTGACACCGGTGACAGTCTCCCTGTGAAGAACAAAATTTACAGGTTATCGGATAAGGTGAAAGCCAGCATCAAGGAGGAGGTCTCCAAGATGTTAGCTTTAAGGGTTATCGAGAAATCCAGTAGTCCCTGGGCCAGCCCAGTGGTGTTGGTCCCTAAGGCTACTGCCCCAGGTGCGAAGCCAGAACTCCGGTTCTGTGTGGACTACCGGGGTCTCAACTCAGTCACCCGGACTGATGCTCACCCCATCCCCCGAGCTGATGAGCTCGTTGAAAGGCTGGGCGCTGCCAAGTTCCTGAATACGTTTGATCTTACTTCAGGGTACTGGCAGATCGACCTGACTGAGGGGGCTAAAGAGAGATCCGCATTTTCAACCCCTGATGGCCATTACCAGTTCCGGGTGATGCCATTTGGATTGAAAAATGCCCCCGCTACCTTCCAACGGTTGGTTAACGGGGTCCTAGCTGGCAAGGATGCCTTCTGTGCAGCCTACCTGGATGAGATAGCTGTCTACAGTTCCAGCTGGAAGGAACACCTGCTCCACCTCAAGGAGGTGCTTCAGGCCCTGCAACAGGCAGGCCTGACCATCAAGGCTAGAAAGTGCCAGATTGGGCAGGGTTCCGTGGTGTACTTGGGACACCTAGTGGGTGGTGGCAAGGTTCAGCCACTCCAGGCCAAGATTGAAACTATCAAGGCCTGGCAACCACCTAGAACTCAGACTGAGGTGAGAGCCTTTTTAGGCCTCACCGGATACTACCGCAGATTTGTCAAGGACTATGGTACCATTGTGTCACCCTTGACAGAACTCACTTCCAAGAAACAGCCTAGGTTGGTGAATTGGACAGAGGCTTGTCAGAAAGCCTTTGACTCCCCTGAAGGAAGCCATGTGCACGGCCCCCGTGCTCAAGGCCCCTGACTACTCCCAGGAATTTATTGTGCAGACAGACGCTTCAGAGCATGGCATAGGGGCGGTCCTAGCACAGCTAAATGAGGAGGGCCTTGGCCAACCAGTAGTCTTTATTACCAGAAGGCTATTACCACGGGAACAGAGGTGGAGTGCTATTGAAAGAGAAGCTTTTGCTGTGGTCTGGGCACTGAAGAAGCTAAGACCCTACCTGTTTGGGACTCACTTCCGGGTTCAGACAGACCACAGGCCCCTAAGATGGCTCATGCAGATGAGGGGTGAGAATCCAAAACTCTTGAGGTGGTCCATTTCCCTACAGGGGATGGACTTTACGGTGGAACATCGCCCTGGGGTTGACCACGCCAATGCTGATGGTCTCTCCAGATACTTCCGCCTTAGCGATGAGAGCTCCCAGGAGGTCGGGTAGCTCTCCCCACTTTCAGCTGGGGGGGACACATGTTAGACCTGACAGCCTTAGGGTGGTCACCCCTAACTTTTTGCCTGCCTCCCTCCACTTTTTGGACACTGTTTTTGCTGGCTTTTAGACTCTGCGCACTTTACCACTGCGAACCAGTGCTAAAGTGCATATGCTCTCTCCCTTAAAACATGGTAACCTTGAATCATACCTGATTGGACTATTTAATTTACTTATAAGTCCCTAGTAATGTGCACCCTCTGTGCCTAGGGCTTGTAGATTAAATGCTACTAGTGGGCCTGCAGCACTGGTTGCCAACCACTTAAGTAGCCCCTTTTCCTTGTCTCAGGCCTGCCACTGCAAGGCCTGTGTGTGCAGTTTCACTGTCACCTCGACTTGGCATTTAAAAGTACTTGCCAAGCCTAAACCTCCCCTTTCTCCACATATAAGTCACCTCTAATGTGTGCCCTAGGTAACCCCTAGAGCAGGGTGCTGTGTGGGTGAAAGGCAGGACATGTACCTGTGTAGTTTACATGTCCTGGTAGTGTAAACCTCCTAAATTCGTTTTTGCACTACTGTGAGGCCTGCTCCCTTCATAGGCTAACATTGGGGCTGCCCTCATACAGTATTGAAGTGGTAGCTGCTGATCTGAAAGGAGTAGGGAGGTCATATTAAGTATGGCCAGACTGGTAATATAAAATCCTGCTGACACGTGAAGTTGGATTTAATATTACTATTCTAGAAATACCACTTTTAGAAAGTGAGCATTTCTTTGCACTTAAATCTTTCTGTGCCTTACAATCCACGTCTGGCTGGGCTTAGTTGACAGCTCCTTGTGCATTCACTCAGACACACCCCAAACACAGGGTACTCAGCCTCACTTGCATACATCTGCATTTTGAATGGGTCTTCATGGGCTGGGAGGGTGGAGGGCCTGCTCTCACACAAAGGACTGCCACACCCCCTACTGGGACCCTGGCAGACAGGATTGAACTGAAAGGGGACTTGGTGCACTTCTTAGCCACTCTTTGAAGTCTCCCCCACTTCAAAGGCACATTTGGGTATAAAACAGGGCCTCTGCCCTACCTCATCAGACACTTGCTGGAGAAGAAACCTGAACCAGAAACTACATCCTGCCAAGAAGAACTGCCTGGCTGCTCAAAGGACTCACCGGTCTGCTTTCTACAAAGGACTGCTGCCTTGCTGTTGGCCTGCTGCCTTGCTGAACTCTTGTCTGGCTGTGAAAGTGCTCTCCAAGGGCTTGGATAGAGCTTGCCACCTGTTCCCTGAAGTCTCAGGACCAAAAATACTTCTCTTTTTCACTTGGACGCTCCGTGAGCCGAAATTTTCGATGCACAGCTTGTTCCGCGGCGAGAAAAACGCTGCATACTGACGCTGATCGACGCGACGCCTTCGGGACGACCGGAACTTCGACACACGGCTGCGCAAGGACAACGCCGCCCGACCTCCAGAGGAGAAATTGACGCGACGCCTGCCGTGAGATTGAAATTTCGACGCGCAGCCCCGCAGAACGACGCGCAGCCGGAAAACAAGCAGGAAAATCCACGCACAGACCTGGGACATCTGGTAATCCCCGCGATCCACAGAAAGAGACTGTCCGCGCGCCGGAAAACGACGCACGGCTTTATCTGGGGCGTTGTGCAGCCGCGGCTAGCCATCTCCAGATTAGTCACATGAAGGAAGTATGGCGGGCTGGGTTTTCCCTCAGTAGAATGCTTTGGTGCTCCACCTGATGCAGATCATCTATATGCAACAGAGAATGACAGACTCCCCCCATGGGTTCTGATACAATAGAGCCTCAATAATAGTCCGCCCGTCTTTATGTGTTCAGCACCCTCAAGGAGTGCTCTGTTAACCCCATTCTCTGGGTGATGGCCATCACCTTGTGACAGGCTATTGTCCTTTTCCCAGTCAATCCTCGTTTGCACACTGAGGCCCCCCTTGTGGTGGAATGCCGGAATTCATATAGGGAAGCCTCATCCAACTGACTGGAGTGGAGGCAGGTGGGCATATAAACACTCTCCCAGTTATTTGTTGATGGCTTCCTCACTCTACTTGCGGCCCTCCGGGAGGTGTTCCCAATACCCACGAACCAGTACTGCTATTTGCAGTTCCACAATTGTCTTTGTTGTTGTCTGTGGCACCTTTGTGGGACTCCGGATCCTCCCCTGTAGTTGCTTAACTCCAGGTGTGGGGTGGTTGACGTGGCGTGATGTTGGACCTATATAATATGATGATAAATCACAAACACTCCCTTCCCCAATTGTGCCAGTTATGAGCATCATGGCAGTTGCAACAGAGGTGGAGTATGATGTTGGTTCTACAGGTGGAGTATAATGAGAAGGAGTGGACCGAGTTCCTAGAGGGTCTAGACGGTGGCTTACAGGAGGACAGGATAATATTTTGCCTTTTAAATCGATGTAGTAGTGGTACTGGAAGGCCTCTAAACTAGAGCATGCTGGCCTCCTCCACTACTCGTGCTGTTGGCGATGCACCCTCCCAGGGTGCGATGTTCCGCACATACTGTACGATTGTCCGGAGCTTTGTGGGTTATGGGTGGAGGTGCAGGCAATACTGAGCCATATGCTCCCGCTTAGCACTCTACTCTCCCACCCTTCTGTGTTCTTACATGACCTCACAAGTGCAGGTTCTTGGCCACAGCCTTGACATTGGTAAAGCTATGTAGTCTCCGGCACTGGCACTCCTCACATTTACCCATGCATGCGGAATGGCTAATGGAAATGTTTAAAATAGCATCCTGTGAGTGACTCATTTATTCACTCAATGATAAATTTGATGTCTATCTGCAGGTTTTTTCTTTGTTCCTCACCGATGATGCATGATTGGCCACGGGATGGTCCCCCGAGAGAGTGTGGGGACTTGGGCTGGGTCTAGGGCGGGTGTAGTTGTTGCCATTCTTGCTGTTCCATCAACGGGTGGTGGGGGCCTTGTCCACTCCCCCTGGCTGTTGTGATCTCAGGGTCTCTCCTCCACACACACCCCTCCCACCCACAGTGCTCCCCCCTTTCTCCACCCCAGGCCTTCCTCTTTATTGGCCATTTCCTTCCTTCTCTTGTTATCCCTAACATTGGCTCCCTGGACTACGAGTGCTGGGATTCAGGATGGCATGTTTTCCATTTGTGGCATCTGCTGCTGTTATTGACTCCTTCCCAGACTACAGTATTGTATTGCTCGGCTGAGCCCATGTTGTGTACTGTTTATGTTAACAAATCTAAAATAAAGACTGGAAAAAATAAGTGCAGGACTGGAGTGTTTCTTAGTTCATGTTCAAAAACTCTCCCTTTCAATAGGTACTTTTCAAATAATCTGGTGTACTGAGGTGAAAAAGAAATGCACTTTAAAAATAATTTGAAGACACCTCATTAAATGTTAGTTGCATGATTTTCATTCTAAATATTTTTAAAGCTGAGCTTGTGCAGGAGCATTTAAAGCCAAATCTGACATTTGGCTTGGCCATGGATAATCTCTCCCTGATAATTTGTTGGCTTGCCCTCTTCTAGCTTTCGAGGTCTCAAGTACATGAGCACCCTCCAGACCTAAACGTTTCTGAACCTCCCTCAGTCAATCAAGACATCAGCAGTGTCTGCAGTTTGAAGAAAAACTTCACTTGTGTGACAGTCACACTCTGAACAAGGCCTAACTTTGTATTGTTGCCACTATCCTATCTAGTAAGCCCGAGGTCAGTAGATGGCTTTTTGGTGAGGTCTAAAAGCCAGGAATGTGTGTATCTTGCAGTGTCTCTCCCCATCAGCACCTGCTTTCTCTCTCTTCCTCACACTCATCCCTCCCTCTTCAGCAGTGCTTGCTGTCTCTCTATTCCCTCGCTGGCCTGGCCTTCTTCCTCGTTTGTTCTTCCCCTCTCATCTAGGAATGCCCTGCTCTCATCCTTTTTCTTCCCTCTGCCCCTCTCTACTCATCAGTGCCTGCTCTCTCACCCCTTCTTCCACCTGACTGCTCTTTTCTCAATATTGCCTTCTCCTATACCCTCCCTCTCTCTCTCCATGGCCACTTTCTTCTCAGCATTGGTTTCTCTCTCTCCTTTCCCACCCCCTGGTTGCTCTTTTCTCTGAAGTTCATGCTCTGCTTTGTAAAAGTAAGTGTTCCACATTTCACAGTGGACTAACCACAGCCTAGATATTTGTACAGTATCTGCACAAAAGGGAAGTTTTATGGCTGAATTGTCCATTGCTTCAGTTCACTATAGCCTACAGCAAGGTTATTCCACTTAGGTCCATCTGGGTTGGTCCACACCACATTTTGAAGACAGCCACATAAAGTGCATTACAGTGAGTGTAACTGGAGTTTCGTAACCGGCCCATATTGATACTTTTTTAGTGCCGCATTTGCGTAATTTCTTGACGCAAAAGTGGCGCAAACGTACAAAATACAATTGTATTTTGTAAGTTTGCGCCGCTTTACATCAAAAGTGGTGCGAATGCGGCGCTACAAAAGTATAAATATGGGCCATAGTGTTTTTCCAGAATGTCTGGTATGCAAATAATGCTGTAAGGCCTACTTTGGACCCTCCTGCCATGTAGACTGGATGACATGAAGGCACAGGAACAATGATAGTTGTGAACATCACTGTAGGTCAGAACTGATTTTGTGTCGAGATCTATTTGTGAAATGCAGGTTGGGGTCCGACTCCAGCTTTCATCCTTCCTGAATTGACTCACCATTTTCTTTGCGGCCAGGTCCATGGACCACCATTTTTGTAATGATATATACTGGAAACAAATGAGATAGAAAACAATTATAATTACCTACTCAAACTGTTGTTTCTCCGAAAGAGAAAGGGTTGCTTTGGCCCTGGTGACTCGAATTAAGTGATTGGATAATTTTGTGTTGGTGCATAATCAGATGAGCGGATGTAAGTGTAAGGGTCCCAGTGCCCATCTCCCAGCCCTTTCAAGCGGCCCCAAAGCTACATTAAGCTCTTTACACAAACTTATAATGACATAAGTTGCAAACTGAGAAAAACATTGGCTGCCCCTCATGGATAAATATCCGCAGTCAGATTCTTCCACGGTTGATATGTGTTTTACAAGCAAATGTAGAATGAACAGCCCAATGTGTCTGTTTTTAAACAAATCTAGCAGAAATTGTTGCATTTCTGCTAACTCAAAATTGCAGTATTTACTCAAAATTGCATCCCAATTCAAGTGTGTCAGAGTCAGTCCAGGAAAGAATGGATTTTTATTGTAGGCATTTCTTTTCGTTTGACTCAAAAATGTATGCAGTGATATACTTAGAGGTGACCATGGATCGTGTTTGCATCAAGTGATCTTGTTACCTCAAATGGTGATGTTTCCCACCTGCTTCTGCTTTGCACTAAAGCTGGGTTTGATGGAAGATGTTAAGTAATCCACTACTGATTCCAATAATAATTATGGCACTGGGGTTTGTCTGGCTCATCCACCTGTGTCTACGTCTGCTTTGTAACTTCTGCTCTTTGTAATGAACTAACATAAATACATAGAATGACATCATATGATTCCCCTCTGGATTATCTTGTTACTGATATGCAAAACTTGATTTTGTACTCTGAGTCACCTGATGGGGACTTTTTGTGTGCTCCCCGTTTTTCCTTCCAACACCTGGCCGCATGTTTTTTTTTCTTCTAACTGCCCTTTGCTAACGCGTCCGTCTATGTCAATTTATACACATCAGGACTCGTTTTAGGTCGATGAACCTTTGGACCCAGTGGTGAGTCTCCGTAAAACGAGATTACCAAGCATCAAAATATTTTTCACAATAACCATTAATGAACCTTCGGCGCATTCATTGGTTCTCAGACTCAAATAACCACACCTTGAAGGAAGATTTTGTGAATTTATTCCCTATTGATTACAATCTAATAATAAACGTATTAATCTCAAAACCAGGAAGCATAAGAGCATAATCACAAAGTGGCAACTACGATAAACTTTCAACAATGCGATGATCAGAATCATAGGATAGATAAGTTAGCAAAGAATAGATCATAGTGCATAATAAACCATAGAATATCAGTTCAGCATAGCTACATGTCAGTCACATCAGTTCCGTCAGTCAAATGAGTACCTCATCTATCCTCAAATTAGCATTAGCATGTTGGGCTTCATGCAAAACAATTTAGAACATCAATTTGGAAAACATCTAACTAAGATACCTAATTAAACGTACAGCAGTTGGTACCTAGAAAGAAAGGCATGTAGATTTTGTTAGCAAAATAATTACCCTCCTCAAGATAGGTCAGCATACAGGATCAGTCTTCGTCTTCAGGACATCAGTTAGTTCACCGTCAATCTATCTAATTTAGAAGCAAGGGACACTCTCCTCATAAGGAGGAAAGTGTAAGGGGGCAGTCTATGGGCTAAGATGGTTTTGTCTAAGTCTCAAATCACCAAATAGAGTGACAGAGTTTCTGGATGCAATCGATATCATTCCCTACCTAATGTGTCTCGTCTCTCGTGTCATGAGTTTTTATCCCCTTTTCGTAATACATTCCCCCATAATTCTATTGGTTAATAACTACACCCCATCATTGATAACCAATCAAATTATACATTAAGTAATGCATTTGTCATTTCTTGATACTAGCTCGTCTTCCAATTGGTCTTCATAATCAGCATTTTCGTAGGTGGTACGTCCGGGGTTACTTCACCATCTTGGCACACGTCTCAGGTCAAAAGTTCTTTTCCCCTCGTCTCATTGTCCTTGGAAGTGTCCATTAATGTTTCAAATCACATAATTTTGAGCTAGAAGCTACTAGCATACGAATGAGAAAATTCCACGATGTTTCCAACAGATGCAGAAAAGAACAATAGCTGGGTCATGGTCGTTTGCAAGTCCGCACACAGGAGAAGCAGGAAAATACGCTTTTAAATGAGAGTTACACAGCTAGTTCGCAACTCATGCTAACTTAAGACATACGAATTCTAATGAATACAGTTTTGATCGTAATAATACGTATAATTGAAAGATTATTATTAATTCAGCATTAGTGTTCATAAATGAGTAAATCTTTACGTTTATTAATACATTTTAATTATTGATTATTAATATTGCTTTGTCAAATGTAAGCATTTCACGTCTATAATATATGATGTTTAAACTACGCTCTCTCAGTCCCTCCTCTGATGACGCTCGTCATCACACAATTCTTGATCTTCAATTCTTCACCTTGCGCATAATGCGCATTTTAACATCTTGCGCTTTATGTGAACTTTCCCATATTTCATTGAACATTTTCTCTCTTTCACTTTCTTCATTCCGTTTGGCTCTTTTTGACAGGTTTCTTTTAATTTTGTCATTAATTTTGCATGCTCCCCATAATCCTAATAGACAAATCAAAACAATTAGTAGGCCTAGCATAATTTTTGCAAGAACTCCATTCCAAATGTTGGTAAACCAGTTTCCTACCCGGGCAATTCCTTTTCCAAATTTTTCCCAAACTCCAGGTTCTTTTAGATCCTTCAAATCTATATTATCTCTAGTCAGGTTAGTAAGCATGCTTCTAATTTTCTTACTGTTATCAGGTATATATGAACAGCAGTGACATTCATTAAGCATTTTGCACACCCCTCCATTCTTTGCTAAAAGAATGTCTAAAGCAAGCCGATTTTGAAGAGTCATGGCTCTTTCTGCAGCGGGTTCAGTATCCATCAATAATATTGCTCCTGTAAAATTTGTCAGCATGTTAGCCACAATAGTAGACAACTTTTGAATTTTCATAGAATTTAAGATAACCCCAACTGATGGGATTATTGCTCCAAATATGTCACCAATGACAGCAACCACTGATTCTCGTTTCTGTCTAGAATGTTGTATTTCCGAAGATTTAGGTATTTGTTTTAAGTCATCAATCTGGTATATCTTTGGGAAAACTATTCCCAAATAACATGTCCCATACCATCCCTTTGGGAGACGGTAATATGCATTTAACCCACAGATGTAATAGATTCCAGGAATCGCTGGGTCTTGTCCATTTAACATGAAGGTCCATTTACTCTGAAACAAAAACACATGTCTACATTCACTCGTACCCACAAACAAATTGTCTTGATCGGATTTTGGTCTGTATATACATAGCCTACCTACGTGTAATGCATCTATAGCTAATTTGCCTTGGGTTTTAATTGCTGTGTAAGCATAATCATTTGCATAAGTACGTTTTTCTAAGCCTTTTTCTAACTTCTCCTTTAATGCTTTGCGTCTATCATCTGTGTGATCTAAAAAGCTTTTCTCTACTGAAGACAATAAGCAAGTCAAATTATTTCGATGTGCGTAAGCAGTTCCAAATGTAAGTGTCGGCTCAAAAAATCCTCTAACTAGTTTAATATCATGTTCTTTAGCTAGCTTATTCAAAAATTCAATTACAGGCACAAAAGAAAACACAACATCCAGATTTGAATAAAAGTATTGTACATGCTCTTGATTGTAAAATCTTGTTAGTAGCAAACTGCAGCTAATCCCATAAGTAAGAGGAAGGCTATGATAAGTAACCCCCTCCTGCACAGATGAAGGAATTTTTGTACACATATAACAATCTTTCGTATCCATAGTTTCCACATACTCATTTAATAAGCGATAGAAGACATTAGTAGAAAGTTCCCCTTTTGTATTAGTTCCCTCATGTAGATGTCTAGCATCCTGCTCAAATTTCTCCCACGGTGATAATTTATTAGTAATAGTAGTAGTTTCTGGTTTTGAAGTTGCGTTAATGGTCTCTCTCTCTCTCCACGGCATTCCTACAATCACTCCTACAATTATTATTGCACATATAACACCTATCATAAATCCTAACCAACCACACACCTTACTTCCTTTGTTACTATAAGCCATGTTTGTATAGAATCAGAATAGTAGATCGACAATCAACTTAAGATGGCAAATTCTTTCTGCGTATTTACAGCGTCTTCTCTCACTCTAGGACCTTTTTTCGTCAGTTCAGGTTAGCAGCTTGTCGTAATTCTGTTTCTTGATGTCAAATCCAGGCTTAGTTGTCTCTTTTCGGTAGATTTATAAAGTCTCTTTCCTTTAAATATATATTTTTTCCAGGTTTTTCTTTTGTTGTTTTCCTTCAGGTACCGTAGTATTTGCCTGGCACTTCTCGATCAAAACAAAATGCTAAGAATTCTTGTTGCCATTCAGAGGTTGTAGCATATGCCCATTCAGGACCTGTGTACCTTCGGTTTGCTATTCTCTTTCTTTTTAATCTTCGTTCACCTTGCTGTTCCCCTTCACTCAGATCATCTGCCTGTGAGGTATCGCTTTCTTCTATTATTGTCTCGTTTGTTAATTCTCTTATTCTAAAAGGTGACTTTTCCGGCCATGTATCACCTCTATGTGTCTTGTTTCGGCATTTTCCTTCAGGACGCTGGACAGCACCCTCCTCTTGTGATATGGTGTTTTCTCCGGATAAGCTTGGAACTTGATCAAAAGATTCTGATTCGTTCTGATTTAAATTTACCACTTCTCCGCCTCTTTCTCCTTCCTGTTCAATACTGTATTCAGGCTCTGAATTGTATTTGTCTGCTTCTGGGAGAACCTCTCCTTGCTTTTGTTCTCCTGCTGCCTCCACTGAGATTGGCACTCCGTCACCTCTCTCGAACTCTCTGGTAGTGTGAGGGACGCGGCTGTTCTCAGCGGGCTCTCCTGTATTCTCAGATCTTTCTTGACTGATCTCTGACTCTGAGACTTCTCCTCTTGAAGTTGCTGTATCGGAATTTTCAAGTTCCTCTTCAACAGAACACGTTACCCTTTTTGTATGGCTGGCATGTATCCAGTTGGGAACCCCGGCACACTTCACAGCAGTAGTGGTCGTCAATATCACTTGATATGGCCCTTTCCAACGCGACTCAAGACACGATTTTCTTACGTGCTTCTTGACAACCACCCAATCTCCAGCTTGCAGAGAGTGTCCTGGTTCGCCGATTGGTGGTAACGTGTTAGCTTCCACCTGGTGAGAGAAAGTGCGAATCACGTCAGCTAAACTTTTGCAGTAATCCAACACCATATCATCTGTAATATTCACTAGGGCATTTGCAGGTACCGCTGGTAACCTCATTGCTCTACCCATGAGGATTTCATGGGGGGACAATCCTGTCTTCTTATCTGGTGTGTTTCTCATGGACATCAATACTAGCGGTAATGCATCTGGCCACTTCATGTTTGTTGCTGCACACATTTTCGCTATTCTTGATTTTAAGGTACCATTCATCTGTTCAACTAGTCCTGATGCTTCAGGGCGATAGCTACAGTGTAACTTCTGCTCGATGTTGAGTGCTGCACACAGAAGCTTGATCACCTCATTGTCGAAGTGTCTTCCCCTATCTGATTCTATAGAAACCGGGAACCCGAATCGTGGTATTAATTCCCTGAGTAATAGTTTTGCAACTGTGAGACTGTTATTTCTACGTGTAGGGTATGCCTCAATCCAATGACTGAAAACACACACAATCACCAACACGTACTTCAATCCTCCACAAACAGGCATTTCAATGAAATCCATTTGTATTCTATTAAATGGACCCCCAGCTCTTCCAATGTGGCTCAAATTTACCACTGTTCCTTTTCCAGCATTCATCTGTTGACAGATGATGCACCTGTGACAAGTAATTTCTGCGGCATGTCTGAATTTTGGATTAAACCAATCAACTTTAAAAGATCTGATCATGGCGTCTCTTCCTAAATGTGCTTGCCCTTGATATAATTGGGCAAATTGTGACAGAAGACTATTAGGTAAGACCAACTTTCCATCATCTGAGACCCATATATCATCTGCTCTTTGTACACATTGCATTTTCTGCCAGGAACGTTTTTCTTCTTTGTTAGCACGGTTTTGTAGTGTCTTTAATTCATCTAAAGTATCAACCACTTGTAATGCTAGATTCAAAGTTGTGTCATTTTCAGGCTGAGGTAGCAATTCCCACTGCTCTTTGAATGATATACAATTCAATGCACAAAATCTTGCAACCTGATCTGCATAACCATTCCCCATTGACACAAAGGGGGTCCGCCGGGGCCGGGGATGCGGGAGCACCGCCAACAGGCTGGCGGTGCCCCGCAGGGCATTCTGACCGCAGCGGTTTGGCCGCGGTCAGACAAGGAAAACCGGCGGTCTCCCGCCGGTTTTCCGCTGCCCTGGGAATCCCCCATGGCGGCGCAGCTTGCTGCGCCGCCATGGGGGATTCCGACCTCCTCACCGCCATCCTGTTCCTGGCGGTTCCAACCGCCAGGAACAGGATGGCGGTGAGGGGTGTCGTGGGGCCCCTGGGGGCCCCTGCAGTGCCCATGCCAATGGCATGGGCACTGCAGGGGCCCCCATAAGAGGACCCCACTTTGAATTCCAGTGTCTGCTCAGCAGACACTGGAATTCGCGACGGGTGCAACTGCACCCGTCGCACCTTCCCACTCCGCCGGCTCCATTCGGAGCCGGCTTCCTCGTGGGAAGGGGTTTCCCGCTGGGCTGGCGGGCAGCCTGCTGGCGGTCACCCGCCAGCCCAGCGGGAAAGCCAGAATGGCCTCCGCGGTCTTTCGACCGCGGAGCGGCCATATGGCGGTTCCCTCCAGGCGGGCGCCCGCCGGGGTCTGAATGACCCCCAAAGTCTTGTGACCTGGTGTGAGCACTGCACTTTACCACAGCAATTTCAAGAGGTAACTGAATTGCATGTAACAAATCTCTTATTTGTTCTCCATTTTTCACTGGTGATCCGGAGGAAGTCATAAAACCCCTTTGTGACCAGATCTGACCAAAATCATGTACAATTCCAAATCCGTACCTGCTGTCAGTATAGATTGTAACTTTCAAATTCACAGCAGCATGGCAGGCCTTTGTAAGAGCTATTAATTCTGCCACTTGTGCAGAAAATACCTTTTCAAGCCAAGAGGCCTCAACTATGCCAGATATTGTACATACTGCATAGCCGGCTCTCAATGTCCCTGTTGAATCTCTTAAACAGGACCCATCCACGAACATAATGTAATCGTTTTCTTTTAATTGGGTGTCCTGTATGTCTGGGCGAGGTTTGGTACAGAGGTCAGTCACCTCAAGACAATCATGCTCAAATTCTTCCCCCTCTTTGATTTCTGTATTCTCATTGGGAAGTAGAGTTGCCGGGTTCAGTACTGTGCATCTTTTCAGTGTAACATTTGGTGATCCCAAAATAATCGTCTCATATTTGGTAAGTCGTGCATTTGTCATGTGTTGTGTTTTCGTCCTTGTCAACAAGATTTCAACAGAATGTGGGACTAATACTGTCAAAGGGTATCCCATGACTATGCCTTCACATTGGGAAAGGCTTTGACCAACTGCTCGCAAACAACCCGGTAAGGCTGCTGCGACAGGGTCCAAAGTAGCTGAAAAATATGCTAGAGGGCGATTTGCATCTCCGTGGACCTGTGTTAAAACAGACAAAGAACAAGCATCACGTTCATGACAAAACAACAGAAAAGGTTTCTCATAATCAGGCATTCCTAATACTGGTGCCTTGTACATGCATTCCTTCAGCTCTAAGAATGACTCAAGTTCTTCTTTTGTCAAAGTGATTGTATATGGTTCATCTTTGACATCTTTCCCTGTCAAATTTATTAGGGGCTTTGCAATGATTGAGAAGTTGGGTATCCATTGACGGCAATAACCCACCATTCCCAAAAACATCCTGACATCTTTTTTTGTTGTTGGGGGATTCATTTGTATGACAGCTGTTATTCTCTCCTTTGATATCCTTTGGGATCCTTTCTCAATTAGATGCCCCAAATATTTTACTTCTCTCTGACAGTATTGCAGTTTCTTAGGTGACACCTTATGCCCGTTCTTTCCCAAATGGTTCAACAATGCAATAGTGTCATAATTACAACTGTCTCTGGTTTTGGATGCAATCAACAAGTCATTAATGTACTGCACAAGAGTTGAATTAAAAGGCAGCACAAGAGGTTCCAGATCCTTTTTTAATATCTGATTAAAGATGGATGGTGACTCAGAAAATCCTTGAGGGATTCTGCACCAACTGTACACCTTATCCAGGAATTTGAAACTGAACAAAAATTGGCTATCCTCATGCAGCGGTATTGAGAAAAATGCCTGTGATAGGTCTACTACGGTAAACCATTCAGCATCACAAGGAACTTGGAACATTATTACCGATGGGTTAGGTACCACAGGGCAACATTTTATCACGATTTCATTTATTTTTCTCAAGTCCTGCACGATCCCAACCTTCCCACAGGGCTTTTTCAAACCCATAAAAGGTGAGTTACACGGACTGCTCAAAACTTCTTTCAAAACTCCTTGCCTGAGAAAATCTGCAATTATCTGTGTCACTTCAATGAGTACGTCTTGAGTCATGTGATATTGTGGTACTTGTGGGAACACTGCATTTGGTCTTATCTGCACCTTGACTGGTTTAACTCCTTTAATTAATCCAACCTCTTTCCCTGTCAAGTCCCACACTCTCTCTGTTACAGACCCTTGTAAGTCAGCAGGTAAGTCGATTAGAGTGAACACTGGGAATAAAGTAATTAGAGGGTAATCTTCGCTCGTCTCCACTCCTTCTATGAGCTGTCCCTCTTCTCCTTCATCATCACTGTTTGTCTGAACTTCTAATCCATCGTTAGAACAGGTAATTGAACATTTAGTTTTACATAGTAAGGCCCTTCCCAGTAGGGATACTGGACTTGAGTCGCATACGACAAACCTATGCAGGCCTTGGAAATTTCCAATTTCAACCTGTACCGGGTCAGTAATTGGATTTGTCAAATACTGGTTAGCCACACCAACCACTCGTATAGTGCGTCCCAATAAGGGTAACCTCGGTACTTCCACACTGCGGACTGTAGAGCGTGTAGCTCCAGTGTCAACCAAAAATTAGACTTTATAGCCCATTACTTTTCCCTCTACATATGGGCCTCTCTGATCTACTTCTAATGAGGCTGCAAGCCTGCACTCTTCACTGTCTGAACTGTCATCTGACCATTCTTCATTCACCTCATTTTCACCTCGTAATGGAAATTGTTGTACAGTATTGTTTTGACTCATCACCTGACCTGTGACCGGCTGAGGAAGCGTCACCTGTTGCTGGCCCATCGGGGCTAGGGGTAACTGCATTTGCTGTCTAGGCACCATAGGAATCTGCTGTTGCGTCGATTGCATGGGCACGTTTTGAAAACGCGGCAGTAACATTTGTTGCATTGGTTGTACCCCTGGCATTGTTATCAAATTATTCTGTAAGTTCGGGTTCTGTTGTCTCATTCTTGGACCTCGCGGATTCTGCTGTGCACCGACACTCATGCTCTGCTGAACTGTACCATCATGCACCATATTTGGACAATCCCGCTTCCAATGTCCTATGCCCCCGCATGCATGGCATGCTCTTCACTACTTGCCCTTCATTTTGAACGACAACATTATTCATGTCCAAACTACGATTCACAAAACCTCGGCCTCTACCTCTCGGCTGTGCCTGAAACCCACCGTTCATTTGCGGCTGCTGGTGCATCATCTGCTGAATTCCCTGAATTCCAGCTTGTGCAGCTCTTATCTGCATCACCATCACTTTCTCTTTCAGCCTTTTCTGTTTTAACTCAATTTCATCACTACAGTATTTCGCATACTGCAACACCTCATCAATCGGTTTAGCTTGCCAACAAATCAAATGGTTCTTAATCATCTGACCAACCTCTGGTCTCAGCCCTTCAACAAATCTGAACACAAGATGATTCGTGTCTTTCGGCTCGATCGTCTCGGTACCACTGTAATGTTTAAATGCTTTTAACAATCTCTCATAATAGGCATGTATTGATTCCTTAACCTCTTGTGAAGTCCGGTCGATTTTCTGCCAATGGGTCACCTTCGGTGACACTTTTTGTTTCAAAAATTCAATGACTTTATGATAATATTTCATCACCTCTTCAGAAGGTGCTCCAGTCGCCTTATCCCTTGCCGGTTCTTTTGTGGGCCAATCTACCCCTCTTTTGCACTCAAGCCACAAATCCGGTGGAACAATAATCTCAAACAAAGTATTTAAGTCCTCCCAAAGACATTTTGCAAGCTTCACAAATCTATCTGTCTGTTGATACCACTCGATCGTTTTTTCTCTCAACCTTGGGTAATCATTCGTAAAAGACAATATATCTCCCCTGGACCAAGGCACATGGACTAAAACACCACCAGCTGTTTCTCTCATGGGCAGGATTTTTACTGAATCTACATTGGGTGTGGTCGCTGTTTCAATAGACCCTGGACTATCCCTCTTCCCTTTGCCCATCGGTTTTCCCATTTTTCTAATGCTCCCCAGATTTGCGCACTCTGCAGCAATTCTTTCAGGTGTGTCTTCATGCCTGCAGATCTCATGTGATCAAAATCTTTAGTGTCGAAGTCTAATCTGTAGCTTCTTTTCAAATGCTTTGTGTTACCAATATCAATATTGTATCAATCTGCCAAGTTTGCTAATCTCTGGTGTATTTTCCCTACTTCTTTGGTAATCTTAGGGCATAAGTATCTCAGTTCTGCCTCAGTGTAGGATTCCAACCTGTTCACTCCCATTGTCCCTTCCACTAACTCAGCAGCTTCTGCTCCTAGCCGCACAAGATTCAGATATTCATCTTGTTTTTCCCTTTCAGGATTGGCTTCGGTTACTGTAGTTTTTCGAGAAGTAGATTTTTTTTCCAACCACTCGTTTAATTGCTGTATTGTAAAACCTTGCAGTGAGATGTTTCCTGCATGTATCATTGGAGTATGTGAGGTATTCGTACTCATAGTTTGGGGAGTCAAAACTCCCAACCCTGCTTGTCGCATTGCTTCAAGAGGTGCCCCTATTGGACTAAGGTCCATTAAGGGTCTCTGTTGCTCACACACCTGTTCTTCCTGGGCCATTATCTGTGGAGTTCTAATAGACCCTCCTCTTATTGCTTCATGAGTCATGACTCCCTGTTCACATGTTCTTGTTCTCTCTTGGGCATATAACGGTACTGGAGGACCGACAGTGATAGGTAGTGATATAGCGGCAGGTTTCTGACCCGCACTCAGACTTCTTGGAGCTTCAACACCATAGGTCTGTTCTAAGGTACCTGGTACGGGAACTAACGGAGGTCCTGCTACAGGGTTATATCCTGGTATCAGCTGTGGCGGTTGAGACACTAGCTTTGGGGTTGACTCAACCTGAATCAATCTTGGTTTTGTATATATCGGGTCTGGTGGCACCACCAAGTTCGTAGTAGTCTCAAGCACTGGAACATCGGGATAAATTATTTTTATCTGCGGTGGAGACTGTAACTGTATCGGCACGTCTGGTGCAGTAGGTACACTGTCACCATTCTGTATCAAAGCTGTATCGCTAGTCTGTACCGTATCAGTAACTCCCTTCTCCTGCGTCTGGTTCCCAGGATCCAAGCTAGTACTCGGAACATCGTCGCTCACCGCATAAGGCGGTGGTCGATCATGCAGCAATCTATCCATAAACTCCTCATCCTCTGAGTCATCCTCTTCTTCCCAGGACCTTTTTTGTTCTTTAACTTTGCTTGAGTCTTTGTTAGTTTTGCAAGAAGCTTTCTTTCCCTGTGTCTCTTCTCCCTGTGTTATCGCTGGAAACAGCTTTAACCCATCTACTATTCCCCGTCTCCACATCTTATTCTCGTTGTCCCATCTTGCTTCTGCATAAGATTTTTCTGCCCTTGTCAACCTCCTGTGAAACCTTTCCTGCCTGTGTTTAAGAGCCATCAGATCCCAGATCGCTAGAGCCTCATATTGTGCCGGTCTTGGAGGTGGTTTCTGCGTACTTAACATCCACCTCAAGTTTTCTAATACCTTTTGATTGAATGTCCCATGTTCCGGAAACGCTAGACACCCTTCTTTTTCCGTCAACTTGCGCCATTGTTTTATCCATAAACAAGGCGCAACACCCTTTTCCTCCATAACTGTATAAGCTGGAGTACCCTCGGGTGGTGTAGATTCCCCGTCGGTTGCGACAATGTACACATCTCCCCTTAAAGCGCTTTTGAATGCCTTAACAAAATTCATTTTTTGCAATTCTTTTAATTCGTTTTAATCAGAAAATGGCTTAGTTCCCAGGACACTCTTCACCTACCCTTTTCTCAACCTGTTGCCCCTCACGGACGGCAGCCAATCCGTGCGCGACCCCTCTTTACATCTGACCTATCTCAGCGCGGCACCACTGACGTCACACTCACACACTCTGCGGCTGACAAAGTCTTGCGGCTTGTCCACACCTCACTAACTCATACAATTCATACAAACTAATGCGATTTATTGCAGATACTTTAAAATAACAATACAAATCTGCCGGTTTACTACAGGAAGGGTAACACATTTGCTTCAGAACTTTACGGAGATTTCACTTGAAGCCTCTGCCGCTACTCTCTCCTTCTCAGATCCCACATGTGCAAGCAGAATTCGACCCGCAAATCCTACTCTCGACTTGTCAATGACTCCCTCTAGTGCACTTTAGAGCTTGTCAAATCTCCATCGAAGGTTTCATACATACGTTATGATTCAAACTTGAGTTGTCAACCACGCCCAATTGACCTATTAAACCGCACAAATTACAACATAAACCATATTCTCATCCTACTCCGGAGTATTAGACCTCAACAAGTCCGTATACCTTAACCAACCACGTGGATAATTTTGAACAATAAGCGCTGCATTCACATGAAGTACGCCGACTTCCCTACTCTTATACTGTGGAGTACGCCCACTCCTGCTAAACAACACTTAATTTGGCCTAATTACACACAAATCTTCACAGTCTCCTGCAAGATGCATAAGCTTTGAGCAAGCGCAAAGGCCCTAATCACACATACTATGGCGCCAAGAACATTCCCAACTCATCTAGTCAGGCTCCGAGATCCCGGGAAAGCCCATGGCGAACCTAGCCACTCATTATTTTACCAAATTTCATTATCATAGAAAACAAAATTAAAAATAAAAACTCCGTCCTAGGGCCCCCAAGGGCCAAACCGTCGCTCTGCTACCAGAACTGCTAACGCGTCCGTCTATGTCAATTTATACACATCAGGACTCGTTTTAGGTCGATGAACCTTTGGACCCAGTGGTGAGTCTCCGTAAAACGAGATTACCAAGCATCAAAATATTTTTCACAATAACCATTAATGAACCTTCGGCGCATTCATTGGTTCTCAGACTCAAATAACCACACCTTGAAGGAAGATTTTGTGAATTTATTCCCTATTGATTACAATCTAATAATAAACGTATTAATCTCAAAACCAGGAAGCATAAGAGCATAATCACAACGTGGCAACTACGATAAACTTTCAACAATGCGATGATCAGAATCATAGGATAGATACGTTAGCAAAGAATAGATCATAGTGCATAATAAACCATAGAATATCAGTTCAGCATAGCTACATGTCAGTCACATCAGTTCCGTCAGTCAAATGAGTACCTCATCTATCCTCAAATTAGCATTAGCATGTTGGGCTTCATGCAAAACAATTTAGAACATCAATTTGGAAAACATCTAACTAAGATACCTAATTAAACGTACAGCAGTTGGTACCTAGAACGAAAGGCATGTAGATTTCGTTAGCAAAATAATTACCCTCCTCAAGATAGGTCAGCATACAGGATCAGTCTTCGTCTTCAGGACATCAGTTAGTTCACCGTCAATCTATCTAATTTAGAAGCAAGGGACACTCTCCTCATAAGGAGGAACGTGTAAGGGGGCAGTCTATGGGCTAAGATGGTTTTGTCTAAGTCTCAAATCACCAAATAGAGTGACAGAGTTTCTGGATGCAATCAATATCATTCCCTACCTAATGTGTCTCGTCTCTCGTGTCATGAGTTTTTATCCCCTTTTCGTAATACATTCCCCCATAATTCTATTGGTTAATAACTACACCCCATCATTGATAACCAATCAAATTATACATTAAGTAATGCATTTGTCATTTCTTGATACTAGCTCGTCTTCCAATTGGTCTTCATAATCAGCATTTTCGTAGGTGGTACGTCCGGGGTTACTTCACCATCTTGGCACACGTCTCAGGTCAAAAGTTCTTTTCCCCTCATCTCATTGTCCTTGGAAGTGTCCATTAATGTTTCAAATCACATAATTTTGAGCTAGAAGCTACTAGCATACGAATGAGAAAATTCCACGATGTTTCCAACAGATGCAGAAAAGAACAATAGCTGGGTCATGGTCGTTTGCAAGTCCGCACACAGGAGAAGCAGGAAAATACGCTTTTAAATGAGAGTTACACAGCTAGTTCGCGACTCATGCTAACTTAAGACATACGAATTCTAATGAATACAGTTTTGATCGTAATAATACGTATAATTGAAAGATTATTATTAATTCAGCATTAGTGTTCATAAATGAGTAAATCTTTATGTTTATTAATACATTTTAATTATTGATTATTAATATTGCTTTGTCAAATGTAAGCATTTCACGTCTATAATATATGATGTTTAAACTACGGTCTCTCACCTTCACCAGACTTGTAGGCGATCTGACTATTGAATCCTCTAGTCATAATGTATGTCTCATTGACTTGATGCATGATGTCAAATTAGCTGTGACTTAAGCACAATGTTGCTTTGTCTTTTTTCCCTAACTGCGTGTGTTCTTTTTTAATGAATCCATCAACCACTACTAAGGAATGTCATGACAGCCTAGGCTACAGTACAGCAAAGGGCATCACAGACAGTCCATCTACTGTCTCATGCTGCAGAGCCAGTTTGGTCATGTTTTCTTTCACTGGTCATTTTCAGATTGCTCCACAGGCACAACATGTGTATAAAGTGATGCTTCTCGCAGTAGGTAGAACTGGGTCTGACTACAAATAGGAGTACACACAGCATGGGCACAATGAAGTATGGGGTTACTGCACCTGGTTATCATTGACCTTCCTGAAGTAGCAATTAAGGCCAGACAAAAGGACAGACTTGGACTAAAAACTTCCTAACCTTGGACAACAAATTTCAGTCCCACCTGATCCATGTCAGCCACCAAATGCAGTGCTCTGAGTAACTAATCAGCTGCCCTTTTCTAACAAGGCCCTCATTGAATTTCTTAGGTAAAACCGTCTGCCCTCCAGAAACATGAATGCAAGCAATTCACTTCTAATTTCTAGGGGAGACAGTCCTCACCCTATCGTATCCCATTCTGATGCAAGGACATCTGAAATGGATCCCACTTTGTTTTTTACTAATGCTGGAAGACAAACTTTCAAGGTAAGCCAAACTTTAAAGATTGTCTCTGTGTCTTAGAAATGAGTACTGCAGGGCAGGGGTATCAATTGATAAAAAGCCTGCATTTTGGTGTGCAAGGTAGCATTCATTTAGTTTGTAGCCAGCGTCATGGTATTCAACGATATAGTTGCAGAGATGTCATTGGTGCAAATAACTATTAGGCTTTTTTCAGAACTGTGCATGTTAGATGTATTGACATCATACTTCACACATATCTAGTGTTTTTTTTCTTTCAAGTTGGTTCCCTAGAATAATGGACACAAGAATTCAAGCTACTTCACAAAATCTAAGGCCAAAGATGATGAAGAACCTAGAAGCGAACTTGCTAGAAAAGGTTCAGTTCTTACGATGCATGAAGAGAACAAGGAGTATTATGAAGGGCAAGAGAAGATGAGAGTGACACCATTGCCAGCAGCAGTGCTATCACCGCTACAGAAGAAAGACACATGAGTGTCCCCTTAGAATGGGCAGCATCATGGTGTGTAGAGTGATATAGAGACAGAGGAAACACCAAGCGCTAACAAACAGTCTGACACATTATCACTTAAACCTCATCCAGCCACAGTTTATATGAGGTATTCTTCCTAAAGTTTGGAAACATGACCAAAAAATGTATTTCCAACATTACAGCTTAGGCATCAGATGTTAATAGTTAAAGGTCCTAACCTTGGCTGTTCTATTTGTCGCCAAGTCCATGAATTAGGTCCTAAGAAATGCAATAATAGAAATTGGTAAAAAATGGACTGATCCTACTCTGAAGGCATATGGCATCAGAAAAAACAACAGAAGAAGTAATTAGGGACAAAGATAACAAAGCGTGCATAAACCAAGGCCCATGTTGAAGCTTTAAAGATTTTAGAATTAGGAAAAAGATTCATAAGTAACTTCAAAAGCCCAATCAGTACAAATGTCAGCAACAACCAGAATAGTTAGAATATATCATGAGAAGGAAAGGGGAATAGGCCAGTGTATGGCTTTGAAACAGAGGTAGACTGCCACCATTTGAATTGACTAGATATGGAATGGATTTTGCACTTCAATGCAGCTTGCTCAAATATACACCACATGTCCTCAGAAATCAAGCAGACAATATTGACCTAAATAATTGAACCTTCCCAAATGTACATCTCCTACTGTATGAAACCACTCCTTTAAGTGAGAAAAGTATATTTGTGTACCTACAAATGCAGCGACCTGGCATAGACTCCCCAGCTAATATTTTTGTTGCCCTCATTGAACTGAGTGATTTTTCAGCTGAAACCATAGTAAATAGTTTAATATCTGAACTGAACAAAGATCCAATTAACTTAGGTGAGTACTTTCACACCAAATGCATGGCTTCATGTGCCTGTGATGGAGCATCAGTGATGTCTGTCTGCCACACTGGGTAAAGACATTGCAAAACATATTTGCTGCCTGTATCATAGCCTGCCACTGCTCAGCACATTATCTAGAAATAGCAATTCATTATGTCATGAAAAACGTTGGCAATACAAATCATTTTAAAAACTTACTTGATAAGTTGTATTTTCTATTGACCACATATATTAAAGACCATTTGGAGGTAAAATAAAGTGCAGAGGCTCTTGATATTCAGCTTTCTAGAATGGGTAGAGTATTAGATACTTGTTGGGTTGCAAGCTACAAGCTACAGAACAAGCTACAGAACAAGAAAGGCTGCTTTGAATGTTTATCCTGCCCTCTTCAAGCACGTAACTAATTTAATTGATGATGGTTCCCTTGACAGTTCATTACAAAATTGTGCCCAGGCCTATGTAAATGGTTACCATCTATCTAGTTTGTCTCTAATCCTAGCATTATGTATGATACTCTTCAGAAGTTATCACTTAAATTAAAGAAAGGGGATTTCACAATCATTGATGCTCACTGAGCTGTCTGATAATGGCAGTGTTTGAGTCAATGTGGACAAGAAAGACAACCATTTTTCACACTATATGAAGGCCATGGAAGAAAATATATTACAAGGTGTGATGCTGCACAATTTAAGGACCCCTGACAAAATAATTGAACAGGGCTAGTTTTTTCGCAGCCTAACAAACAGCTGAATATGATACACTGATTAGTGAAGTGAACATTTTATACAATAAGTACTCACTGGTTGAACTACCAGCTCTTTATGTTGAAAGCAATATCAAGTCTCTGTGTAAAAGATTCAACTTTGACAGTTGAGAAATCATGTGGGCTAACAAAGGGTATAAGGATTCTAGAGCAGTGCTTCCCAACCACCCACTTTTCACTACAACAAACTTTCATGACCCACCTATTTTTCAATGTAACTAAAGGATTGTATGGTTGCGTATTGTTATTTGCAGACAACACATTTTTATCGGTCACTACATTTGCACAGACATACGGATTTTAGATAAAACTACACTACACACAAATTATATTGCATGGAAATCAGGTTGCAGTGAATATTTAGTATTGAGCATCACCAAGTAAAGTGTCTTGATTTGCTTTGATACTATTAACTATTCGGTTTCCATCACACTTCAGAATTACAACTGCTGAATGTATACACTTCATTTGCAGGTGTTTACATTTTGTTGTGTGTTAGGGAAAATCGATATCCTACAGCCTTTCATTTTGTTTCACACTTCATGTACCCTATCCAGAATGTCACATAATTCACTTTACTTTTCTTTCTGTGACTGCAAACTGAGAGGAGTTGGTAAACACTAATCCAATGTTAAAAAAAGAATAAGCAGCAGAAGGGTTTTGAAGCATTAAATGTGAGACAACATATACTGAATTTTAAGGTATCTTTATTTATTGCTTGTAATTTGGCAACCCACCTAAAAGACACTGATCTAGAGGGAAAGAAATGAATAGGCAGTTCAATGAGCTTTTGTTAGCCTTACACATTATTGCTATCACTACTACAGAATGTGAGCAAGGTGTTTCAAAAGGAATCTTATATGCACTTCTACAAAGGTATCATGAAACAACTTCTTCTATAATATTTTAAAATCTTGTTGGCCCACCATTTAAGAGATTCACCTCCATCACCTATGTTCGGTTATGGTTTGTGGAAGGACAAAAAAGCAAGGGAACAAAAAGACTTCCCTCCCCTTCCTTTCCCTGAGTTATCTCCTACCACCGATGCCTGCTCTTCCCAGGCTGTCAGTAATTCAGCCCAGAGTGGGCAATTGGACGCTGACGGACCCCCGGGCCTCCTCACGCTGCAACGCATGCAGTTCAGCCAGGTCGATACATCGTGCCTCCAGGCTACCACCGAGGGGCCCCCAGGAGACTTCCAGTTCATGGAAATTCGGCGCTTGAATAGCGTCAGCGCCAAGTCCAAAAACCTGTTGCCTACTTTTCAGGAGATCGATCCGGGGCCCAAACCCAACAGGCAAACAGAGGGGTCCATCTGCACACTCACACCTAGGGCCCCCTCCATGTTATTCACTACTTTCTGCCAGCATTGCTGTATCTCAGGGCAGGGTCACAGCATGTGGTCCAAATCTGCATCCTCAGCACCACATCTGGGACACACCTGAGGTTCACCCGCGTATATCACCTGTATTCTGTGTGGTGTAAGCTACGTTCTATGCACATAATTGTACTGGATGTATTGGAGGCAGGTATTCCGCGATACCCTACGGGAGTACGCTAGTGCTCTCCGCCAATCTGCTTCAGTCATGTCTCTGCCTAACGTCCCCTCCCACTTCGCCCTAAGGTCTTGAAGGGATTCCATTGTGCCTTCATTATGGGTTCTATATAGCCTAGTGATGAGATGAGTGTCGCCCCCTATTGTTAGTAAGAGGTGAAGTATTGTATGGACCTCTGGTTCCGCATTTACTGTGCGCCAATGCTCCCGTATGGAATGTGTCAGCGTTTGGTAAAGAAGGAACTGTCCCCTCGGAACTCCGCTCTCCTCCATCATACTAGTGAAGGATCTCATCACCCCGTCACAGAAGAAATCCCTCAGGGACCCCACCCCTGCCTGGACCCAGGCCCCAACCTGGGATCTCGGTAGCACCCAACCTGGTGGACCCCAAGGCAATGCCGTCAATGGGAGTGCCGGTGAGTATGCTTTTCAGGAATCTCGTCCAACAGGAGTAGGCCACTTTCTGCAAAGTGTTCCCCACTGGTTACGGAATCCGCCTGTTGATCATTCACGCCAGTATCAAGTCTCCCCAATCTCTCCCCTGGCAATGACTCGGTCCAATTGCCCCTCCCCTGCAAACCATCTGACCATCCATTGTAGCTGGCTCGACAAGTAGTAAAGTTCAAAGTCCGGGACTCCCAGTCCACCCTCATCCGTGGGGCAACACAAGACAGACAGGGCAGTCCACCCTTGACCCCCATCCCATATTAGCTCTCTAAGCAGTGTATTCAATTCCGTGAACCAACTCGCCGAGACCATCACCGGAAGGTTGGAGGAATAATAGAGAAGGCGGGGCAACATAATCAATTTAGAGAGGGATATCCGTGCCATTGTGGTTAGTTTTAGAGAGCGCCAGAACACCACAGAAAACCTCAAAGACCGGAGTGCCCTGCCTAAGTTGCAGTCACAAAGGTCACCTAAGTCATGAAACACTTGAACTCCCAGGTATTTAAAGGTGCGGGGTCCCCATCCGATATCCATAGGATAGGACGGCAGCTGGGGTTCACCCGCCCCCCACAGGAATACGTATGTCATACGTCTATTGAGTTGCACGCCTGAATAGTCTCCAAACTCCTCCAGTAATGCAAGCGTCCATGGGACCCCGGAATCACCCTCTCTCAAATAGATTAATATATCATCTGCATAAAGTGAAATGTTATGCTCCGTGCAGCCCCACGTCACCCACCTGCCTCGGCTCTCTGCCCGGAACTGAGCCGCCAGGGGCTCAGCGTCAAGTGCAAACAGTATAAGAGACAACGGGCAGCCTTCTCTGGTGCCTCTGAAAATGGGGTAGGCTGCTGATACCGTCCCGTCTGTCCTCACCGTGCCATCGGTCCACTGTATAGTAAGTCAACCCACCGCACCCATCCCTCGCCTAGGCCCATCCTGAGCATCACTGCTTTCAGGTAGTCCAATTTCACCGAATCAAACGCCTTCTCCAGGTCCACAGAGAGAAACACTGCCCCCGGGGGCCTTTCAGTTCTTGGCATATGCAAGAGAGCAAACAAACGCCTAAGATGGAGTGATGTGTTACATTTTGGTCCTCGTGTATTAAGGAAGGGATATGTTGGATCAGTCTGTTGGCCAGGGTCTTACTCAGTATCTTAAAGTCGCAATTCAGCATTGAAAGCTGCCTGAAATCAGTCACCGGCTCCTCCCGCGACTCTGTCTTGGGCAATGGGACCACCAGTACTTCTCTCATTGTCTCGGGAAGTGTGCCCTGCTGAAGAGCCTCTGCATAGAGTTCTATCAACATAGGTGCCAAAATATCAGAGTATTTCTTATAAAACTCCATCAGGAGTCTATCCGTGCCCGGTGTCTTACCCGCCGCTAGTTGTGAGATGGCGGTCTTGACTTCCTCTAATGTCACCAGGCCCCCCAGCTGTTCCCGGTCCTCCAGCGCCAAGGTGAGCAATGGCAGCGAGTGCAAGTGGGCCCCCAACGCCTCTGGTAGGCCCGCCTCTAGTCGGCCATGAAGGGCTTTATAGTGCTTCATAAATTCGTCATTTATTTCTGCCAGTCCGTGTATGCGAACCCCTCCCGCACCACACACGCTCGTTATTAGCGCACCCTCCCCCTTGGGCCTCACCAGCCATGCCAGCATCCTGCCCGACCTGCCTGACCTGCCCGACCTGCCCTCCTTTGCATGTACAGCTGCCAGGTGCTTCCGGTAGCTATGTCGTCGCAACTGTTCGTCAGCCAGATTCTAAGATTATTTCACTGTAAGGAGTCTGTTCCGTGCTATCAAATCCATACCCCCCTCACAGTCTCACTCTCATTTATTAGCTTATCTAGGCGAACGAGCTCACGCTCTAAAGTCCTTGTGATCCCCTCTGTTTGTCCCATGCAATGTCCCCGAGTCACTATCTTAAGGGTCTCCCATTCTACCTGTCTGGAGGCAGTGGAGCCCTGGTTGATGCAGAGGTGCTCTAATAGGTGTGTTCTAAGCATTTACCTGTAGGGTGGGTCCTCTAGCGCCATCGGTCTAAGTCTCCACATCGGAATGGGTGTTCAGGGTTCTGCACAATGCCAAGTAAGGAGTAATGGGCTGTGGTCGGGGAGGGTACGTCCCACGTACTCAGAATGTGTATTTTGTGTACTAGGTTCCCGGTGCAAACCAACCTATCTATTCTAGTGTGCACCTGGTGTAAACCTGAGTAGTAAGAGTAATCCCTCGCTCCCGGATGCTGAGTCCGCCACATGTCCTCTGGTCCCCACTGTGCCATCCAGTCTCGTAGTCCTTTAGCTATCTTAAATGATGATGCATCTGGTAACAGAGGGATTGATCGATCCAACTCAGCGTCTATAACACTATTAATATCCCCCACATCACTAATTGTCCCCCCAACTGCCTAGTGAGCTGTCCCGAGAGACGCTGCAGAAAGGGCACCTGGTCCTGATTAGGGGTATTTATACAACTTAGTACCACCTGTTTTCCGTGCAGGCTTCCCTCCACAATCACAAACCTACCATCTTGATCTATAGCAACAGATGTAGTTTCAAATGGAACCCCTGCTCTTATCCACACCAGCGCGCCACATGCAAAGGCTGAGTAGGTGGTGGCAAATACTTCTCCCCTCCATCTACGTCTTAATTTGTCTACCTCACTGGAGTTAAGATGGGTCTCTTGTAATAGTGCTATATGCACCCCCCCTCCTGTTCAAATATTTCAAAACTCTATGTCGTTTAGTCAGCGCCCCATCCCTCTGAAGTTCCATGTTATCAGGTTCTACTCAGCCATTATACTTGTATTATACCAGGGAAGGCCGGCCACCCGCCCCAGCAGCTGCTCACCCCGGTCCCCGCCACCCCACCACCACCAGCATCCGCTTCAGAACAGAACGGTCCAGTCTCTCCGCGCACAACACAAAATATGAAACTGTAAACCCCAAATCCCTGTCCCCAGGGCACCTCTGCAATGGTAGGCCACCCAGTAAACAGTGCAGAAGCACAACCAAAACAGTAAGTCATTCCGTGTTCTCGCCGTTCACTCCTCCGTGGCTAAGAATCTAGGTGGGGGGGTTCCGCGGCCAACAGGGCCCCAAAGTCAATCCAAAATCCCCATCATGGGTCTGGGGCCGCTTAGTAAGTATCAACCCAGATCGTTGGCAGTTTGAGGGGTCACCTTGGGGGCCCCATAGGGGCTGCGAGAACCTGTCCCTGATGCGTCTGAGGCTCGGTACGATTCCCTCTCACTGGCCTCCACTGATGAATCTGTACTCCACAACGATGCCACCGCCTCCAGTGCCGCATTCCTGGCGGATTCCTTTTGGGCCTGGGTCGGTCCCACTCTCGATTGGGGCTTGCATCGTTGTCTCCTTAGCCCTCTACGACTCCGACGTCCTGTGTGCCCCGCTCTGTTCCCAGGGCTCCCCGCTGTTTTATGCGTCTCCAGCCATTACCACGTTTTATCTGGAGTCTGGAAAAAGGTGGAGTGGCCCTCGACGATCACCCTCAATCTAGCCGGGAACAGGAGGGAATATTGAATACCTTCGTCCATGAGCGCTCTCTTTACTGCTATGTAGGAGGCTCGCTTATTCTGTACCTCCACTGTGAAATCTGGGAATAATGTTACCTTTCCATTGGCAACACGAAAGGGTCCGGCCTCTCTTGCTCGTCTCAGCAGTATATCTCTGTCTCAGTAGTGTAACAACTTGACCACGATCACTCAAGGGGGTCGACCCGGGGCCAGCACCCCGACGGCACCCAGTGTGCACGCTCCAATGCAAAGAAGGGGGTGAGTAGTTTCGATTCCACATCTGATCGTAGCCGCCCCTCAAGGAAAGTCACCATGTCTGCACCTTCAGCACCCTCCGGGAGGCTTATGATTCTCACATTGATCCTGCAATTGCAGCCTTCCGCGTCCTCTGCCCTGCGCTCCAGATGCTGCACATGTTCCGTCAGCTGGAGAACTGTGGCCTTGAGCTCCTGCTGCACCAGTGAGATTTCTGCAAGTACTATCTCAGTTTCCTTGGTCCTATCTGCCAGTTTCTGGTGATCTACCCTAAGTAGGCTCACTTCCACCGATACCTGACCAAAGTCCTGTTGGAGCGTCGTCTTGGTGTCTTCAATCGTCCCCAAAATCTTGTCCAACGTGGCCTGCAGAGGCGGTGGTCACCGGTTCTGCCATTGCTTCTCCGGCCAAGTCATCCATGTGCTTGCGGGCCTGCACTTTACTTCTATTCCGGCCCCTGGAGGACATCCGTTATGTTGGGGTGGTAAGTTAACAACCCTCACTCCGTCACAACAAGGATCTGGACGCACAGCTCACCCAAGAATACTTCTTGTCATGCCCTCTGCCCCCAGACTAGGCCGCTTTCCCATGATGCTCACCTGGGTTCCTAAAAAACAGTCCTCTTCCCTTAATGCCGCTCATGGGGGCAGTGTTGGGCTCTCCAGCACCGGGCTCCTCAGCAGGGACCCCGCGTATTACAGGCCGAGTCAGGGACCCTCCACCCAATATCTGCCGCCGCTGCTGCTCCTCGCCCAATGTTCGGTTCACGCTGGCCCCCAGGCACCAGTTGAGCGCTGTCCCAGGGGCACCCCGCTGCTTCTCACCAGTGTCTGCTGGCACCGAATTGCGCTGTCGGGCCGCAATTTCGGCCTAGTTCACTGCCGGCTCACTCCTCGAACTGTCTGCCAGGAGGGCACCACACTCCCCCGGCGGCAAGCCCCTAGACCGGCCGACTCTGGACGCCACTCACTGCGTCCCAAGGCCCGGGTCACCTGTGACCCGTTCACAGCCCCAGGCACTCTCTTCCCGCAGGCCACTGGGAGCCCAGGCTCTCTCCGTCCATGAGCCGAGTCTCCACTGGTGCCTTCTCATGCGCCGTCGTCTTCCGTTGGGTGCCGTGCATCTTTGGTTGCCGAGGAGCGTTGGCTGCCATGTCCCAGTTCACTAGGCCCTCTGGGCCTCTTCCTTCTGCAGCCACTGCCGCATCGAGCGCTCCCCTGCTTCTGCCTCCATCTGATCACCCCTTCCGAAGGGCTCAAAAATCACTTCAGGCTCCAGCATAAGGGGCCCCCGCTATTCTCCCGATGTTCTTTGCTGCCTCCAGTTCCCAGTGGGTCATGAATGAAAGGATAATTAATGGGCCCTGACGGAGCAGCGATTTCACGCGTCCGCCATCTTGGCCATCCAGGCCACGCCCACCTATTAAAATATCGATTCTACATGGATTTGGTTTTTTGCTTAGTATTGTAACGTAGAATTTCAGGTACCTATGATTCTGTAAAAGAGGATTGATTTGTTATTTCAAACATTCTTGTGTGGATTCTTTATAAAACCTAGAATCTCTTTGTGTAAGAATTCAGGACTCTGACTGGTAAGAAAGATTTGATTGTCCAGCTTTCAGACACTGTCATCACGAATGGTTCAATTACCTACTGGTAATCTTCATTACCCCAATTCGTTGTCCCCCAGACACAGACCTAACAACATGAGGTGGGGCCGTCTCATGTTGTTAGGTCAGTGACAAGGAGGACGTAGAATGAGGGTTAATACGTTTTTCATCAGATGTAGGGGTTGTTGTCTGGAAATGCTATTATCTCTGCAGGATAGGAGAAGTAGAAAAGAACTAAATGGAGATTAATTTCCCAAAGCTTATGCTGATTGGGGATAGTCATGAAAGGAAGGGATTGATGCTAAAATGTTTTTTTGCCACTAAGGAGGCATTGAGAAAGGATCCCTTATTGGCTTTATTCAAAAGACTCTTTTGTGGTGTAACTGTAATTCATAATTGGCATTTACAATTGGATCAGTGTGGGTATGGCTAAAGATACACATTCTTCACCAGGTGTGAAAATCAGGTAAAGTCATATCTCTTAAAGATACGCCATAAATTGGTATCTCCTCTACTTCCAGGTCTCTGTACTACCATAGAAACCTTCCAGATTAGTTAGAACATCTGCTGCTGCAAAACCAGTCTTAAAAGCATGCAGGAAGGCAAAGGACTTGACAACTGCCCTCCAGAGCGACTCAATGATTCTGGGTCTTTTCTGCTTCTGGGTGCAATTCTATCTCATAGCTGATGCACTTGGTCTATCCAGATAAAGAAGAAAATGTAGGGGCATATTTATGGGGAAGTCATCTTGCTGCGCTGCCCTATGCCAAAGTGAAAGGGAAGGAATGCACCATATTTATGCAATATGGTGCATTCCTGTCCTCTCCTCCGGCACTGGTGGCATTTTGGTGGCCTAGCACCAATTCAGGCACCCTTGCACCATGGTGCATGGGTGCCTCCTTTGCATGTAGGGTTGTTTTTTGCACATGAAGAGGCACCTTCCTGCACAAAAACAATCCCAAGAGGCATTTTCCTTGTTCCGCCTCACCTCGGGAGGCATAAGGTTTTGCCGCTTCCCCAGGTTTATGTGATTTTGTAAATTAGGGGCAGCATCAAAATCCATTGGAGTTGCGTGGGAAAATCCACTGCAATGCCCATGGAATGCCTCCCTAGTGCAGAGGAAGCCAACGTAGTGACTTACCCTGCCTTGCCTTACCCCATATCTATGAGGCCATGCAAAGCAACATAATGTGGCTTTGTATGGTATCATAGATATGATTATGTAGTCTGCACCGTCTGAGAGTAAAACAAGAGTGACTCTCCGGTGGCACACAGGGCTCATAAATATGCCCTTTATTCTTTAGGTGTGAGCTGCGCTACAGGTGACATATTTAGTCAGATACCTTCTATCATTCCCAGGATGTGCCAATCTGTTGAAGCTTTTTCAAGGAAAAGAAAAGCTGCATTGTGGTGTGAAGCCCTGTGGACTCCCTCTGGCATTTCATTTGTCACATACTTGAAAAAGCATCCTGAGCCAGTGGCTCAGGAATGTAAGTTCCCTTCTGATTGGTGGTCACTACAGTCGTTGAGCTTTGGAAGCCAACATATATATGAAGTCTGCAATATTCAGGTAGCCGATGTTTCCTTTTCAGGTGCAGAAAGCAGTAGGTGATGATGGGGCTTGAATAGTGGACATGGAGCTACATACCTCCAATGGTGTCATTCAGTTTTCCTAATCCCTGCACGGATGTGTGCATAGATGCCTCCTTCTACTATATTCTCTTTCGGAGCCCTCTCTGCCTCGATACATACATTTAGCTAGTAGATGAGCCTCCATTATGGTACAAAGAACAACACAGCATAGTGGACAAAACAAATTCACAGTAAGGCTATCACAAAGTATAGTAATGTAGTGGGGGATCTTTAGGTGTCTCAGGGGCAAACCGGGTCCAATAACACCACTATATTTCAGGGTGTGACAATATTTTTAAAGTTCTCAAGACTACTAGATCCAGAGACCAAAGGTGGGGAAAGTAGCTCTAAACTGCCAGCTTACCCAAAGTCATTACAGTGATGACATTCTGGTGGACGGGAAGAGTTGCAGTTCATTTATGTCACAAGTAAGCCATGCACTGTATGGGCCCCTTAGATGTTCTTGCTGAAGCTGATGTCTTAATTAGAAATTATTAATGAGTGTTTACATATTTTGAATAATGACTAATGCAGAAAATGAATAACGTAGAGAAAAATAATGTGCACGTTTGAAATTGTGACCTCCAAGAATGGCCACCAGTATTCATGAAATGTACTAAATAATGATTAATACATATGAAATATAGAAAATGTATTAGATTAATGGAGTAATATGTCATATTAATGGCTATGAAGTATGTTCTAGCTTATTAATTGTAGCCCTTAACTTAGCGAGTGTCTTGGCCTAGTTTTACCCGGCCTCATGCAGAAGCTGTATTTCTTAGTGTTTAATAAAAATGCTGACAGAGTGAACTAACTGTGAAATGCTCATTGTCTTGTTAAAATGCTTAACAGAAGCTTTCCATGAGAACCGACTAACAGGAGACAATGAACTTAAAATGTATCGAGACGTGTGTAACGTGTGCAAGAGGTTCTTTCCCAGGACGCGAACAATGAAGACAATGACTGGAGAAGAAGATGCAACAAATGCGATACCTGACGAGCCGGATGATGAGAACATCGTAAAGCAGACCAATCAATGAGGTGTGAAGTGTGAAATATTAGAATTCATAAATTTGGTATAGAAGTTTCACTGGACAGGATAATAATGTACGATTATTTGACCAATTGGAAATTAGGGGATAGTTTGGGTGACTTTGATATAACAATGTGACAAAGGGAAAAGAACACAGGATAGTTTGGGTGACTTTGATATAACAACGTGACAGAGGGAAAAGAACATAGACTTTATTCTGATTCGTGATGCGACATTGGGAGGACTAGGTACTTACTGCGCTGTCTTAATAGTTTTCGTAGCTAGATGTTTTCTAAATTTGTGTTCTAAATTGTTTTGCATGAAGCCCCACATTCTCAAACACATTTTATTGAAGTAAATACACTATTGATTACACTGCAATGTAAGCTATAACTCATGATTCAAATTACATCAAAATGAATTGATCCAAAGCTGACCTAAAAAATGTCCCAAGAGCAGAAAACAGGCTCTTTTTTCCCTCCTCTCATCTTTTTTTTTTTTTTTTTTACATGAACCCGTTTTCCATTTTGGCTGTACTCAAAATATCAGTTTCAGAAGTAAACATGCTCATTGTTATGTCACATCCTATACATCTCCTCCATTGACTATGTGTATTTCTAAGCCTCCATGATGTGTTTTAACTAGCAAAGAAATGTGCCAGAATGGTGTGAAGAATGTGAAGATTTCAGATGTCTAAGATCACAAGCAGCAGCTTTTCCGTAAATCTATGATTTTGAATGTGACTGTTGGGGAGTGGTGGCAAACAGAAAACGCAGAAATGATTCCAGTAATGAAACACAAACCTCAAAGGAAAGACGGATGCCCATGTAAGTTGTTTATGAAAGAATCTCTATTGTACTACTGAATGAAGAAGAGATATTATTAAAAGTAAAGTTTTGGATGCTGATGTAGTCGCCACTGCTGATAAAGAAGGTTCCCTGAAGTGAAGTTCTTTGGAAAGACAGAGAGTTTCCTGCTCTAGATAAAGTGGACAATGTGGCTGATATTATAAAGGAACAGTGTTCCCTTGTGTTTACCTTTATCAGTCTGTAACGTTGCTTGGCTACAGACCTTGGGCGCGAAAAGCAAAGCAATAGAAATGGTCGAAGATTTTCAATGTGGGCTGTCCACTGTGCACCACTTTTCGGAGACTTTTGGGACCTATTGGCTTTGCTAATGGTTTTTATTGATGCTGTACTGCATCCCTGATGATGTTCAGCATGCCTAAAGAGATTAAAAAAAAAGATGCAGTCTACAAAATGACCCAGGAGCTTTTTATTTACTCATTCGAGTTGGATCAGCAACGTAGCGCAAAAACATTTTTTTAAGCGAGTAGGAGGAAGCAACATGGGGAGGAAGTAACATGGAGAGCTGGGTGGGTGGAAGCAAAACCCTAGGGTGGGGGGCAGAAGCAACATAGAAAGTGCGGGTGAGTGGAAGCAACACAGAGGATGGTGGAAGAAACACAGAGTGTGGGGGAGAAATGCATTACATCGAGAGAGGACACCGTAGAGCCCATGGGGTAGGAGAAAAGCACATGGGCAAGAGTGTGCGAAGTTGAATTGGGGGTAGTGCATACGAGTGAGAAAGCAATGCAGGGGAGAAGCACATGAGGGCAAGAGCATTATGAGGGGTCATGGGAGAAGCACACAACATGGAGTACAGCAGAACAGAAAAGAAAGTTACACAAAATAGAGATCTGAAAAACATTTGCACTTTCATGAAGTGCTTATACAAAAATAAAAAAATAGTGCCTGAAAAGTAAGAAATTGAAGTTATGAGGTCCTGTTCCAGGAAAGGGGCAAAGACAAAAAGAGTGAGGGAAGCCCAGAAAAGCTAGCAAAAAACAAGTAAATCAGGGTGACTATAAAGCCAGCCAATGGCAAGCAATTGGTGGGTTCCAAGCACACTGTAACCTGACAACAGGTCTTTTGGCAAATTGTGCTGTCTGGATGGTGAGACCTAAAAATGACCTCCAACTGCATTTCAAGTAAATATCCATATTATGTCAACGATTACTGTGAGCACACTCTTTTGCCACCTGGTGAAAATGTAGATGTATTACCAGGGGTGTAAAAGAAACCCCTAATAACTCCAGTCACTTCCTTTAGAGGCTTAACAAAGTAGTCCCTTCAGAGGGAAGCAAACACCGTCAGCAACTCAGAACCCTTTTGACATTAAAACTATGGTGCTCAGATAATAGCAAGATTGCAGAACCATACTGTCATTTGTATATAGAATTATTGGTGTTGCACACTGATAGTTGTTAAAATGTACAGTTGGAACGCTTGATTCTAAAAGGATCTTCAACATATTTTGCTTACGGGCCCTATCATTTGCTGGATGGCCTCTGGAAAGTCCTTTAAGGCAGTGCTGTCAGTGTTTATTGCGGACAGAGAAACATATTGTTGGACCTGGCTCTTTTTGCAAGGTCATCCCCAATCGTTTTGCTTCCTTCCTCCTATTTTTTCTGACCAGTTTTTGTTGGCATTAGGACTCTGGGCACTTTACCACTGCTAACCGGTGCTAATGAGCATTTGCTGTCTAAATTGTATTGGTGATTAGTTTATCCATGATTGGCATATTTGATTTACCAGTAACTCCCTAGTAGAGTGCACCAGAGGTGCCCAGGTCCTCTACATCAAATGCTACTAGTGGGCCTGCAACACTGATTGTGCCACCCACATGAGTAGCCCTGTAAACATGGCTCAGACCTGCCAATGCAGTGTCTGTGTGTGCAGTTTTAAACGCAAATACAACATGTCAAGTGTACCCACTTTCCAGGCCCAAACCTTCCCTTTTTGTACAAGTAAGGCACTCCTTAGTAAGGCTCTAGGTAGCCCCCTGGACAGGGTGCAGTGTATGTTAAAGGTGAGACATGTACTGATGTGTTTTACATGTCCTAACAGTGAAATACTGCAAAATTCGGTTTTCACTGTTGCAAGGGTTATCTCTCTTATATGTTAACATGGAGACTGCCTTCAAATATCTTTTAAGTGCAGGTTTTCTTTGGGAGCAGATAGAGATTTGGAGTTTGGGGTCTGTGAACTCACAATTTAAATATACATCTTTTAGTGAAGGTGGCTTTTAGATTGTTAGTTTGAGAATGCCACTTTTAGAAAATGGGCATTTTCTTGCTTAAACCATTCTGTGACTCTTCCTGTTTGTGGATTCCTTGTCTGGGTCAGACTGACAGTTGGACTGTTTGTGCATCTCCACTAGACAGTGACACAAAGGGTGCTGGGTTGTAACCTGCATATCCTGATGGGGCATCTTGGCTAGGCTAGAGGGAGAAGTGGTCACTTACACCTGAAAGGGCTGTGCCTGACCTCACACAAGGCAGTCACCAACCCCCTGGTGTGCGTCTGGGGCCAGGCCTGGGCAAGAAAGGATCCTTTAAACAACATAGACTTTTCTTTGAAGTTGGCCAACTTTAAACACAGAAAGGGGTGTAAGTATTGAACCCAAATCCCCAGACTTTAGATTACTTCAAGGATTCAGGAGGAACAACTGCCAGGAGAAAAGCTGAAGGAGAAATGCTGCCCCTGTCTGTGCTTTGTTGGGCTATCCTGCAGTTGCTGTTTCTGCCTGAAAAAGGGGACAAAGACTGGACTTTGTGGTATATTCCTGCTTGAGAGGTATCTCCAAGGGCTTGGACTGAGCTTGCCTCCTTTCCCGCTGTGGACTCTAGCTTGCCAGAGGCTGCCATTCCAGTTTCTGCGCCCCTGAAAGTGAAATATGGTGAAATTCCCCATGAAAAGACTTTGGACAACTTTGTGCGACTTTGCAAAGGACTCTGCTGCATGAAACCCACTACGCCACCTGCACCTAGATCTGTGGTCCTTACCCGAGGCGCGATGACTCCACCATCAATGCAGACCCAACGTCATTGCAGCTGCTGACGTCCCCGAGGAACTCGTGAGACCAGAGTGTTGTACACCCGGCGTTTGTGACATCTGTCTCTGTTGAAGAGCTTGTGGCCCTGTAGCGTGATCGTCACCCTGTGAGGTCGCCTTGCAGCATCTTGCCTTCGCCGGACATCGGTACAAAGGGACTGCCACCTAGCAGCCGACGCTGCCTCACCTCAACTGCTCCGCAGCAAGGACCTGATGCCTCCCATCAAAGCCTCTGCGCCTTTGCCCTGTCAGCACCGGAACAACGCCACCTCGGATCCGGCGACGCATCGCTCCCGACTCCATGCACCGGACTGTTTTTCCACACTTTCGCTAAGGTACTGTACCTGGGGGTCAATGAGACTCCGTAACCAGCGCTAGTGGCGTCGCATTGTGGGAAACAACTCTGTCATGACTCCACTTTAACATCAAATTACAGCATTTGAGCCTTTAGGCACTATTTTTGTTTTTTTTGGGCAAAATTCATATCTTTTCTTGTGTATGTCGGTTTTTTATCGTATTTGGGCTTGCTTTATTTAGATAAATATTTACTATTTTTCTAAACCTGTGTGTTGTCCATTTTGAAGTGTTTTCACTGTATTACTGCATGTGTTAATACAAATACTTTATACATTGCCTCTGGGTTAAGCCATACTGCTCATGCCAAGCTACCAAATGTGTGAGTTTGGGTTAACCAGGTGTTTCTCGTCTTTACCCTGCCTAGAAAGAGGGTCCCTGCCTGGACAGAGTGCAAACTGACTGCCAACCAGAGACCCCAGTTCTAATACATATATTTACTCATGTCTGGCGAGACCATTTTCAAATCTCTGGCCAAGTGGAAGCAAATATGTTTTCCTGCCTTCAAGAGTGCAGGCAGGAAAGGCAAGTCTGCTTCCAGTCAGCGGCAGATTTAAACATGTTTCCGCCAGCTGGGAGCAGATTTTCGTTCTGTTTCCCTGCCTGCACTCCTGCTTTGAGAGGCAGATGCATTACCCCTTCCCATATTTAATGATTCGGCCTCAGGGGATTTGGTCTCCAGGGCCTCTCTAAAGCTTGGGGAGGGTGCAGCTTATGCCCACCTACCCTTGTTTAATGATTCGGCACCGGAGGATGGGGTTCCTCCCGAAGGCTTGGGGACTGGGCCCTCATGCCTCCCCAATTACTGAGCTGACTCCATGGACCTGGCCCACCCCAGAGGCGTTTATTTTTAAAAATCATGGATATACAATCCCGTTTAAAAAAAAAATAAGTATTTGGCCCTGGGGTAGGGGGTCCCTCTGAAACCTCCCCCCACCAGGCCTAGGGTGGCATGGTATCCTTACCCTGCCCCCATATGTTTTTGTTTACTTGTTTTAGGACAAAATAATTTGATTTCATCAGGGCCCGATTTAGAGTGTTGTAGATGGATTGTCATCACAAACTTGATGGATATCCTGTCCACCATATTACTGTTTCCATAGGATATAATGGAATCGTAATATGGCATCTGTCATGTTTGCAATAGAGTAACCCCATCTGCCAAACTCTAAATCCGGCCCTGCATCTTCAAGTTCTAAAACGGTTGCTGCCACTTCATTGTTGATGTGATAGCAGCTAATCTGATCTTATTTTTTGATCTGTTGGATCCATGGATCCTCTGCAGCTTGATATATAGATACCTTTTTAACCTTAATTTCTCGAAAAGTACTGAACCAACATACACCAACTCACAAAACCACACTTTCTGGATCTGAACTAAAATCTAGCATTCTGACAAATTTGGTGTGTTTCCATTCAGCTATTTTGGCTGTAGCTGTGTCTAATTGCCCATGGAAACTTAGATGTAGCACACTGAAACTTTCCAGGAAGGAGCAGAAATGGATGAGACTTTTTTGGGAAAGTTCTGTAAAGATTCGTCAAACAGCATCACATTTATTAGCAAACTAAAAAATCAATGTCATAGTTATAGTCAGCAAAACGTTATTTATTCTTTCCATACAAACTTAAACTACACAAACATTAGAAATACTAAAAGTTATAATTAAGACTTAATTTTAGAATTTACACACTACCTTCAAATTATTATGGTGCACATCTCTGTACACAGTCTTGTCGCCTCACTCGCCACACTATGTTAACTATAACCCACACCTTCTCCATGCACTGTTTATACCCTTGTATATTACATGACACAGGATGTGAAATTATAACATTAAGAACAACACTTGACACAGACATTGGTCATAAACTGCCTAGTTTCAACAAGCGCTCCACTCACCTTTTTAACCTGCGCAATGTTTGGATTTGGCACATGCTTCTCTGGTTGCAAATCTTCTGAGGCGTGTGTCCCTGGGATGAGGCACTCTTGCACTCTCTGGATTGAGTGTATGCTTCTTCAGAAGCACGTCTTCCAAGGTTCTATTGGAATGTCATTATTTGAATGCATCAGTCAGCTAGTGTTCAGTCATGTTTTGGCAGGCTGATTGAAGGATTTCTTGAGACACCCTGTGGAGCAATTTATCTTTATTTACTACAGGAGTCATACAGAAGAATGTCATTGACTGGAGAGTTGTGGAGCTGAGTGTTGTGTTGTGCCATTGAGTAGAGTGTCTTACAGTGGCATAGCATTGAATAGAGTGTTGTACAATGTAGTGGCATAGAGTGTATTTCAGTGGAATGCAGTGTTGTATTGACCAGTGTTGTTGAGTGTCGTAAAGCTGGGTGGCGTAGAGTCTCCTACAGTGTAATGTCATACAGTAGAGTGTCAAAGAGCAGCGTGTCTTAAAGTGGACTGTGGTGCAGTGCTGTACAGTTGAGGAGAGTGTTGAAGAGTGGAGTGCCATGTCATGTAGTGGAGTGGTGTGTTATACAGAGGAGTTGAATGACCTACAGTGTCAAACAGTGTAGTATAGTGGCATTTAGTGGATAGCATAGAGTGGCATAGAGCGCAATACAGTGGACTAGAGTCTTGTAGAGGGGAGTTGCATAAAGTAGAGTCGGTGTTATACAGTAGAGTGGCCTAGTGTGGATTGTCATATAGTGACGTGGAGTGAGGTAAGGTGTCATACAGTGGAGTAGACTGGAATTAAGTTTTGTGGAGTGGAGTGGCATAACTTAGTGTGGAGTGAAGTGTGATAGAGTGGATTCACATGTCGTAGAGTACAGTGGAGTGGAGAGGAGTAGAGTGGAGTGATGTTGCATAGAATCAAGTGAAGTGTCATAAATTGGAGTGGAACATCATACATTAGAGTTGAGTACTGTGACGTAGTGTGTTGGAAAGTCTGGTGGAGTAGAGTTCTGAAAAGTGGAGTCTATGGACATAGAGTGGAGTACACAGTTGTAAAGTAGAGTGTACAGGGATAAATTGTAGTAGAATGTCGTATATTGGGATAGAATGTAATAAAGTTTTGTAGTGTGGAGTTATATAAAATAGAGGAGAGTGTTGTAGAGTGGAGTGGTGTAGATTGGAGTGTTGAACAGTGGCATAGAGTGGAGTAAACTATCATGCAGTGGACTAGAGTGGAGTAGAGTAAAGTGTAATAGGATGGGGCATTATGTTGCAGAGTGGCATGGAGTGGAGTAGAGAGGCTTGGCATGTTATACAGTTGAGTAAAGTCTCAGAGCAGAGTGCTGTGTCATGCAGTCGATACAACTGGCATGTAGTAGAGTGGTGGATAGTGGAGTAGAGTGGAGTGAACAGAGTGGATTAGCGTGTTCTACAGTGGACTGGTGTGTAACATAGTACATTGAGGTACAGTGTTGTAGAGTGGAGTGGCATAGAGTGTAGTGGTGTACAGTGGAGTACCTTAGTTGAGTACAGCAGAGTGGAGAGTGCTGTACTACCACAGTGGCACACACATGGATAGGCTAAAGAACACTTTTGTATACTGGAGTGCTAAAGAGTGAAGCATTGCATGGTAGAGTGGAGGGGCATACAGTGTCATAGAGTATCATAGTGTGGCATAGAGTGGCATAGAGTAGAGTGGCTTGGAGTGGAGTTGGGTAAAGTGGAGGGGCACACAGATGGGTAGCGCAGAGTGGAGTAGCAAAGGGTGGAGTGTCAGAGTAGAGGTACATAGAGTGCAGTGGCATACAAGTGAATAGCATACATTGTAGTGGTGTAGGGTGGAGTGGTGTGTCGTAGAGTGTTGAAAAGTGTTGTACAGTGCAGTACAGTGGAGTGGCATAAAGTAGAGAAGTGTGTTGTAAAGTGGAGTGACAGGAGTGACATACAGTACAGAGTTGTAGAGTGTGGTAGAGTGAAGTGGTATAGAGTGTTGTAGAGTTGATAGTGTGGTGTGCAGTTGAGTAGTGTACAGTGGAGTACTGGAGTACAGTAGAGCAAAATGGACTAGTCTGTCATAGAGTGAAGTGGGGTAAAGTATGGTGGAGTGGCACAGGTGGAGTTGCATTGTGTCATAGTGTTACACATTGGCATAGAGTTGAGTAGAGTGTTGTACAGTGGCATAGAGTAGAGAGGAGTATTGTACAGTGTAGGAGCATAGACTGTAGTACAGTGTCATGCAGTGTACTAGAGCATTGTAGAGTGGACTAGTAGAGAGCAGAGTGGAACGGCATAGAGTGGGGCAAAGTACAGTGGCATAGAGTGGAGTAAATTGTCATAGAGTGGAGTGGAATGTAGTGGTGTAGCCTATAGTGGAGTAAAGTATCATGTAGTGGAGTGGTATGTCGCACAGTACAGTGCCATGGAGTAGAGTAGAGTGGAGAGGAGTAGCATACACTTGGGTGGAGTAGCATGTTGTACTGTTGCATGATATTGCATGTCATTAACTTTGGGAAACTGTCTTAGAGTGAATAGAGTGGAGTGGCATACAGTATTGTAGATTTGAATGAGGAAAAAAACACATGAGAGTGTGGTTCAGTGTGGTACAGTGGTGTAGCATATACTGTTGTAGAGTTGAGTGGCATACAATGCCATTGAAAGGTGTGGTATAGAGTGGAGTAGTGTACTAGAGTGGAGTGGAATGGAGTGGAGCAGTGTGTTTTAGAGTAGAGTGGAGTAAATTGTAGTGGAGTGTTGTAGCGGGAGTTGTGTAGAGTGTCGCAGAGTTGAGAAGAATGTAATAGAGTAGCATAGCATGAACTACTGTGTTGTCTAGGGACATAGGGGGTCATTACTACATTGGCGGTAAAAGCCGCTTACCGCCATGCAGAAGACCGCCAACACACCGATGCGGCCGCGGAATTCCGCCAGATCTATTACGACCCACATCTCGAAATCCGACAAAATCCAGACACCCACACAAGTCCGCCACACCAAAGGTCAGTGATAAACTGGCGAAAACAAATCCTCCACCGTCACGCCAACAGAAATACGCCCACACTATCACGACACATGAATTCACGCGGCGGTCTTTCAACCGTGGTATCCCATTGGCGGTACACACTGCTGCGCTCAAAATACACACACTCTTACAAAACACAGCCACATTGGACAATTCGAAATACACACACCTGATACATATACACACACACCACTCTCACACACCCAATACACTATAAAACACACAACCACATCACCCACAAACCCCTACAACCACAATTACAGAGAGAAGGCCAGAGAGAGACACCACCATCAACAATACTAGCATCCACAGGCACTCAACACCATCACCCACACTACTTCCACGCACAAAACACCACACACCACTACATATCACAACACTTATCACCACATACACCACCCCACACATCACCTACACCACCCCATGGCACGACAAAGACACCCCAGGTTCTCGGAGGAGGAGCTGAGGGTCATGGTGGAGGAAATCGTCCGGGTAGAGCCACAGCTATTTGGAGCACAGGTGCAGCACACCTCAATTGCAAGGAAGATGAAGCTATGGAGAAGAATAGTCGACAGGGTCAACGCAGTGGGACAGCACCCAAGAAATCGGGACGACATCAGTAAGAGGTGGAACGACCTACGGGGGAAGGTGCGTTCCGTGGTCTCAAGACACCACATTGCGGTACAGCGGACTGGCGGCGGACCCCCACCTCCTCCCCCACAACTAACAACATGGGAGGAGCAGGTGTTGGAGATTCTGCATCCTGAGGGCCTCGCAGGAGTAGGTGGAGGAATGGACTCTGGTAAGTCAAACCTTTAACTACCATATCCCCCACCCCACCTGCATGCTATCACAGACCCCCACCCTCGTCCCCTCCCCTATCACTCCAACTCCTCACTAATGTACTAATAACACAAACCACACATCCCAACACCAAGCCCTGCATGACACAACAAAGCATGGATACCCATCACTAAAGCATGCCCACTGCACATACCCAAACACCCCCCTCAACCATCATCACACAAGCCCCCACACAGGAATGCTAGCACTGGGGTACACGCTCACCCACCCATTGCACACCATGACACACACAGATGCAATAATCATGCTTTTACACCCCTGCAGGACCACTACCCAACGTCACCAGACAGGAGGGTCCAGACATCTCCACTCCACCCACAGAAGAGGCCCACAGTGATGACAGCAGCTCTGTCCAACTGGATCCAGATGACCATCACCCCAGCCCATTTTACAACCCCCCTCCAATACCCTTGAAGCACAAAACAATCTGGAGTCAGTCTGTGATTTCGAAAATGTGTATTAGCAATGACAGTGACAAAATGCGTTTTCAAATGTAATGTCAACATACCTATGTCACACATCTCAAGTCCATGAGGAATCTAAGCAGATGACACACGTTGGAAACCACACCTGTGAAACCGTAAGGGAAATGTACAACTCAGTTACCATATACTGGTTGAAATCGACAGACAGGATAGAGGTAGAAGTGTGAAAGTACTCGTAGTAGGCAGGAATGTGTTCTCACCTGTGTGTCACTGGAAATATTGCTGGATAACTGAGTCCCTGTTGTCAATGTCTTCTTCCTCTGCTTCCTCCTCATCACTGTCCACAGGCTCCACAGCTGCCACAACACCGTCATCTGGACCATCCTCCTGCAGAAAAGGCACCTGTCGTCGCAAAGCCAAGTTGTGAAGCATACAGCAGGCCACGATGATCTGGCACACCTTCTTTAGTGAGTAGAATAGGGATCCACCTGTCATATGCAGGCACCTGAACCTGGCCTTCAGGAGGCCGAAGGTGCGTTCGATCACCCTCCTAGTCCGCCCATGTGCCTCATTGTACCATTCCTCTGCCCTGGTCCTGGGATTCCTCACTGGGGTCAGTAGCCATGACAGGTTGGGGTAACCAGAGTCCCCTAATAACCACACCCGGTGCCTCGGGAGTTGACCCATCACATAAGGGATGCTGCTATTCCACAGGATGTAGGCGTCATGCACAGAGCCAGGGAACATAGCATTTACCTGGGAGATGTACTGGTCTGCCAAACATACCATCTGTACATTCATCAAATTATAACTCTTCCGGTTCCTGTACACCTGTTCACTCCTGTGGGGGGGGACCAGAGCTACATGGGTCCCACCAATGGCACCTATGATGTTAGGGATATGTCCAAGGGCATAGAAGTCACCTTTAACTGTAGGCAAATCCTCCACCTGAGGGAAAACGATGTAGCTCCGCATGTGTTTCAGCAGGGCAGACAACACTCTGGACAACACGTTGGAAAACATAGGCTGGGACATCCCTGATGCCATGGCCACTGTTGTTTGAAATGACCCACTTGCTAGGAAATGGAGCACTGATAACACCTGCACTTGAGGGAGGATCCCTGTGGGATGGCGGATTGCTGACGTCAGGTCAGGCTCCAACTGGGCACACAGTTCCTGGATTGTGGCACGGTCAAACCTGTAGGTGATGATCAAATGTCTTTCCTCCATTGTCGACAGGTCCACCAGCGGTCAGTACACCGGAGGATTCCGCCATCTCCTCACATGTCCCAGCAGACGGTGCCTAGAAATGACAACAGCGACCACAGTGTCAAACAACTCAGAGGTATGTACCCACAGTCTACACAGAACACCATTCATACACAAAATGTGGCCTGAATTTGTGTTGTGAGACAAGGCCTAGGTCTGTATGACGCAGTTGGTAATTAGGGCATGTGGGCCCCTGAAATGGCGTCTGCCTGACCTCTAAAGTGGGACAATGGGATGTGAGGTAATTGCGCTGGCGTTGTACACCGTCGCGGTAGGCGGTCGAATCCCGCGGCGCAATGCTGCATTGGTTAACATTGGACCCTATGGGTCCCAGGAGCCAATGACGATGTACGCCGGCGGTGAGGTACGCACCGCCGCGGACGTGACTGCCATTTTCTCGATACCTGATCTTCGACAGGAGAGGACCTACACTGCAAGTGCTGCTGTGACCTCGGTCTGGAAGAGACAATGGCTTGTGCGTCTGGGGAAAGGGCCCCTGCCTTCACTGCAGAGGAGTTGGAGAAGCTCGTGGACGGGGTCCTCCCCCAGTACACGCTACTCTACGGTCCTCCAGACCAACAGGTAAGTACACAGGGAGCATGTTGTATGGCCTATGCCTGTGTGGAGAGGGCTGGTTGTAAGAATGAAGGGGGCACAGTTCTGCGTGTATGAAGGACTGTGAATGCATGTGCCACATGGCAAGGGTAGGGATGGGGGCCAATCACTTAGACGGTGCAGTTGTTAATGACTTCTCTTCTTCCCCTGTACATGTCATGCAGGTCAGCACCCACCAGAAGAAGGATATTTGGCGTGCCATCGCCAAGTATGTCCGGACCCTGGGGGTCCACCACAGACGGAGCACCCACTGCCGGAAAAGATGGGAGGACATTCGCCGCTGGAGCAAGAAGACGGCGGAGGCTCAGCTGGGGATGGCCTCCCAACGTGGGAGGGGTGCCCGTCGAACCATGACCCCTTGATGTTCCAGATCCTGCTGGTGGCCTACCCTGAGTTGGATGGGCGCTTGAGGGCATCACAGCAGACACAAGGGGGTGAGTACACTATCATTCAGCGGACTTTGCGCGCAGTGAAGGTGTCTGGGTGGGGGAGGAGGGCTGTGGGTTTCCCTAGGCCAGGGCGAGTTCCGTAGGCTAGGCCCCTCCGTAATGCAGGCCATGTGGCACCCCAGCCCACCTCTGTAGAGTGCCAAGTATAGGTATTCATGCCCCTGTGTCATCTATGTGTGCAGATGTTGTCCATAGCCATGTAGGCCATATCCCAGGAATTGCATCTGTAGAGCCCAACAGCGCGACTTAGTGCAGGGGGCTGCTGTGTCTGTATTGTCCGCCAACGGTAGCGGTAAGCCATGCACTCAACCTGTCTTTCTTCTGTCGTCCCCCCCTTTTTGTGGTCTCCCTGTTCTTGTGTGCATCAGCATTATCAGGCCAAGGTACAGTGGCACCGGAGCACGAGGGAGCTGCATCCCACATGGCCATGGAGGCCCACACCACGGACTCAGAATACACCAGTGGGACGAAGGGCAAGGGGAGCACCACGGCGGTCACAGGATCTGCAACGAGCGACACGGACTCGTCCTCCGATGGAAGCTCCCTTGTGGTGGTGGCAAAATCTGTGCCCCCCACTTCTACAGGTACAGCCGCCACCCCCCTCTACCAGCACCGCCCACCCAGCAGCCCTTCAGCATTCGCCCTGTGCCCGCTCACCCAGGAGGGTGGGCATCACCTTCGCCCCAGGCACCTCAGCCCCTGCCCCTGTCACCTCTGCTGCCCTCAGTGAGGAGACCATTGACCTCCTCAGGTCCCTCACTGTTGGGCAGTCTACCATTTTGAATGCCATCCAGGGTGTAGAAAGGGAATTGCAACACACAAATGCATTCCTGGAGGGCATTCATTCTGGTCAGGCTGCCCTTCATCGAACCCTGCAAACTCTGGCCTCAGCACTGATGGCAGCCATTGTCCCTGTGTCTAGCCTCCCCCCTCCAACTTCCTCCACCCCGACCCAATCCCCTGTACCTCAGCCTATTCCAAGCACACCTACAGACCAGCATGCACACACGTCAACACACAAGGGAAGCTCAGGCAAACATAAGCACCACACATCCCACAGGCACTCACGCAAGCATCACACACATACAGACACACCAACATCCACTGCCTCCACTGTGTCCCCCTCCTCGTCTCCCTCCTCCCTCCCAGTCTCGTCTACACTCACACCTGCATGCACTACCACTACAGCCACTACTTCCCGCACCAGCACACCCACCACCACTCCCCGCTCACGTGCACTCACCACCCCCACTCCCATTTACACGTCCCCTGTGTCTTCTCCCGGTGTGTCTGTGACGCCCCCTCCCAAGATACACAAACGCAGGCACACAACCACCCAACAGCCATCCACCTCACGACAGCCTCCAGCCCATGCACCTGCACCCAAATCCACAAAACGTACACCTCCTACAACCACCACCTCTTCCTCCACTCCCAAACCCCCTCCATCTACCCATCCCAGTGTCTCCCAAAAACTTTTCCTGGCCCCCCTTAACCTATTTCCCACCACCCCCCGTCCAACTCATAGGTCCTGTACTAGCACCTCAGCCAAAAAATCTCTGGGACCAGTGGTGCCTGTTGTTACAGGTATGTGGAGTGCACTGGCCACCAGGCCAGCCAGTGTGACACGGAGCCACAGCACAGCCAGTCCCCCCACCTGTGAAGCACCAGAAGTTGGACAGTGCCCGGCGGGAGAGGGGGAAGACTCCAGCCAGCAAAGCTGCTCACAAGGGTCCTGGGGGGAGTGTCGACTCAGCTGTGACTCCTCCCAAGGTGGGGAAGGGGCAGAAGAAATCTCCAAAGTCTGGGAGGAGCAGCACGGCAGAGAGGACCGCCATCATCCCCGCTGCCCAGGAGGCCACCGCCAGAGTCACTGCCCAGGAGGCCAGCCCCATCGTCCCCGCCAGAGTCACTGCCCAGGAGGCCAGCCCCATCGTCACTGGCCAGGAGGCCACCGCCAGAGTCACTGCCCAGGAGGCCAGCCCCATCGTCACTGGCCAGGAGGCCACCGCCAGCCCCAGAGTCACTGGCCAGGAGGCCACCGCCAGAGTCACTGCCCAGGAGGCCAGCCCCATCGTCACTGGCCAGGAGGCCACCGCCAGCCCCAGAGTCACTGGCCAGGAGACCACCGCCAGCCCCAGAGTCACTGGCCAGGAGGCCACCGACAGCCACAGCCCAGCTGGCTAGGAGGGCCCCGCAAGCCACAGCCCAGCTGACCCATGAAGGACCGCCAGCCACAGCCCTGCTGGGCAATGAAGGACCGCCTTGGCAAGCACCGCTGAACAGGGCAAAGACCGCCATGGAATGCACCGCTGAACAGGTCTGACACTGGCAACGCAAGCACCGCTGAACAGGCCAGGGACCGCTGAACAGGGCAAAGACTGCCATGGAATGCACCGCTAGCCAATATGCGGCAGGGGCAGTGACGCAACTAGGACCGTCACGGGGTGTGTGCTGCACTCTGGGCACCAGTCCCCCTCCAGAACCAGTGGACACTGTTATCCACTTGAGAGACTGTGGCTTTGCACTCCCCAGGATTGAACAGTGGGCAAACCACCCACTGTAGAGACTTGAGAGACTGTGGCTTTGCACTCCCCAGGATTGAACAGTGGGCAAACCACCCACTGTATAGACTTGAGAGACTGTGGCTTTGCACTCCCCATTTGCACTCCCCAGGATTGAACAGTGGGCAAACCACCCACTGTAGAGACTTGAGAGACTGTGGCTTTGCACTCCCCAGGATGGTGCAGTGGGCAAACCACCCACTGTAGAGACTTGAGAGACTGTGGCTTTGCACTCCCCAGGATTGAACAGTGGGCAAACCACCCACTGTAGAGACTTGAGAGACTGTGGCTTCGCACTCCCCAGGATTGAACAGTGGGCAAACCACCCACTGTAGAGACTTGAGAGACTGTGGCTTCGCACTCCCCAGGATTGAACAGTGGGCAAACCACCCACTGTAGAGACTTGAGAGACTGTGGCTTCGCACTCCCCAGAATGGTACAGTGGACAAACCAAACACTGTAGAGACTTGAGAAACTGTGGCTTTGCACTCCCCAGGATTGAACAGTGGGCAACCCACCCACTTGTGAGATTTGAGAGACTGTGGCTTTGCACTCCCCAGGATTGAACAGTGGGCAAACCACCCACTGTAGAGACTTGAGAGACTGTGGCTGTGCACTCCCCAGGATAAAGCAGTGGGCAAACCACCCACTTGTGAGACTTGAGGGACTGTGGCTTTGAACTCCCCTGGATACATCAATGGGCATGGAGCCCCCTTGTGGATCTGGCGTGGTGCACTCATCCAGCTGAGGTGCCCCACCTTCCCTTCCCCCTGAGGTGCCTGTTGTATTCCTATCTGATGCCCCAGCAGTGTTCTCTCTGTTTTTATCAGGTATCTTGTGTGGGCCTCGCCCATGCATTTTGGGCCCAGTGGTCCACGGACAATGAATGGTGCATTGCCTGCACTACTAATCGTGGTGTATATTTTGTTGATAGTGTATATATGTATATATTTGCTTCCTGGATTTTGATATATTACAATGGTTCAACTCATTTCCTTTTGTGTTTGCATTCTTCCGGGGGGGGGGGTTTAGGGGGTGTTTCTGTAATGTATGGATATGCATTGGTGTGTGTGTTGTAGTGGGTGAGGGTCGGGGTGGGGGTTGGGATGTTGGTTGTGTGTGTCCTTGTGTTTTTGCCTCCCTCCTCCCCTATGTCGTAGGTGCAGTACTCACCGTGCTCTTTGCCGCCGGCGTTGATGATCCTCGTATAGGAGCAGGAAGACTATCGCTGGCAGAATATGGAGTTCCGGCTCCATGGTGACCCTCTTCCTCGTGGGGTGTGTAGAGGTGAGCGTTTTCCCTTTGAAATGGCTGTTTCCGCCGTGTTTTTATCCGCGGTGAATCCGCCCCGGAAAAGGTGGCGGATTGGTAGGTTGTGATACTGTGGGTGGTACATTGTCCTCCGCCTGTCTGTTGGCGGTGACCGCCGCGCTGTTTGTCTGTACCGCCGTGGCGGTCGGAGTGTTAAAGTGGCTGTCTTTGTTGGCGGTTCCCGCCACGGTCATAATTGCAATTTCTTTACCGCCGGCCTGTTGGCGGTTTTACCGCTGCTTTAACACCGTCCGCCAGGGTTGTAATGACCACCATAGTGCCTTATTTAGATCTTGACAGGAGTTTGCTATCCCCCGTGTGTCAGTTTCAAGCTGACAGAATGCTGACGGCCGTATTTAGACATGTCGCAGATGTAGTCCATCACGTATGCGGTTTCCCGCTGCTAATGTAGCGGACTCCTTTGCTTTCTAACATTACTCCATCACTCCATCACTGTCAGGGTGGCAGGATTGCACTAATCATATTTAGATTTCACCGTTGTGCTTGCATTGTTGTACCGGATTACTGATGGTAGGAGTCTGTTCTAGGACCTGGTTAACATTGTACTAGGTCTGTGGCTATAGGAAGGATGGTAGCAGCACACACCTGATGTCTGTTGGCTAATTAATTACACCTGCATACCACACTATAAAACATACTCCATTTCAGATCTTGAAGCTTTCTGCCATTCCACTGCAGAACACCATTTTGCCACCCAGAAGTCGTTATTTTATTTTTTTCCCCTCTGTTTATTTCTCAGTTGTCATTTTTTCCTTAACATGTGAGCCGTCTGTTTCATTTAATTTAATTTACTCATAAAGGCAGGAGGAGAAATTCCCATTTTACAGAGGGAGAATTGTCAGTCATGGTGGATGAAATCATTAGAGTAGAGTCACAATTGCTTGGAAACAAACCAAGGTGGGTGTTGGATATTGGAGAAATTTGGTGCTCAGAAGTCTAGTTGGCACATATTAAGTTGCATATATATCAGTTAAGCGGTGCTCTCATAAGGGAAAACGTCCTCATCTCTTGACCTGAAAAACGACGTTAGTCAAACTCAAATGTATATATAAAGAGGCACACGCTGTAGTAATTATGTATATATCTCACGTTAATAGTAACACAAAAATATCCAAATCATGTGAGGAAAACACCATCAGAGTCCAAAAAACATAAAAATAAAGAGAATCCGGTCTTTTGACCAGTAGAAAGAACACTTTGCACTTCTTCTTTGTTGTATAATCAGTCCGTACTTTATTTATCTTCAGTAAAAGTCTTAGGACCTCATTATGACATTGGAGGCAAATGCCGCCTACCGCCACAGCGACGGCCGCCAACATACCGTCACCGTGGCTACCGACCGTCCATGGCATTATGACCATAGACGGAATACCGCCAGAAGGCTGGCGGAATTCTGTCAACTGTCATGGTGCCGGATGGTGGTAAGGTGGCGCTGCCGCCAACAGCAGCGCCACGCTAACAAAACACCGCCTACCATATCATGTTCCATGATACAGCCTGGCGGAGTTTTGCTGGCGGACGCTGCTGGCGGCAGCCGCGCCGCATCCCGTCTCCTGCCAGAGGACCTCCTGCAAGCAGGTAAGTCGGGTTCTCTGATAGGAGAGGGGGTTGGGGGGCATTGTGTGTGTGAGTGGCGGTGTGTGTGACTGTGTGTGAATGCTAGCATGCATGTGTAATGCCTGTGTGCATGAGTGGATGTGAGTGTACATGCATGTTGTGTCGTGAGATTGCGTGTGTGCCTGGATGTATGTTTGTGAGTGTTGCTGTGAGTATGTATGAATGTATGAATGCGTGGGTGAATGTGTGTATTCGTGTGTGTATGAATGTGCATGTATGTACGTGTATGTGTGTAAATGTGTGGGGGGGTTGGTAGAGGGAGGGGAAGGATGGGGGAGGATTCTGGGGAAAGGGAGATGGGGAAGACCCCTATCAGTGCCAGGGAGGAAATTCCCTGGCACTGATAGTGCCTACCGCCATGGTGTCAGTGGCGGTACCGAAACCACTGAAACCATGGTGGTGGGCAGGGTCATAATGCCATGGGTGGCCTAGTGAATGCCGCCGGGCTGGAGACTGAAGTCTCCAGCCTGGCAGTCGTTACCATGGTGGCGGTCGGTGTAGTACAAGCCAAACCGCCAATGTCATAATAGCGGAGGTAGGTACCGCCAGCCTGTTGGCGGTAATACCTCCACTATTCCACCGACCGCCAGGGTTGTAATGAGGGCCTTAATCTTCTGTATGAAAAAAGTTGTGTTCCAAATCTATCACAGCCTTGTTACAAATATAAGTCTTATCCTGCTTGGTGTGAAACGTTGCATTTCGAAACCACCAACAGCCAACACGTGTTTCGTCTAGGATGATTACCCAACAACTTTCTCAGGGCTGATACAAAGTCAAATATATAGTCAACTTCCAAGTCAAGAGGTCAGACTCAACGTGTTCCAACAGAATGCCTCAAGTCATATTCACTTATAAATTATGAGGCAGTGACGGAAGAAAGTGATCCTATTACATCCACGTGCAGCAACAGGGAGTACGCTAGCGTTTCTTCCGGCACTGCCTCATAATATACAAGTGAATATGACTTGAGGCATTCTGTTGGAACACTGATGGTGTTTTCCTCAGATGACTGGGCTATTTCTGTGTTACTATTAATGTGAGATATATACATAATTATGACAGGGTGTGCCTCTTTATATACATAGGGGGTCATTACGACCTTGGCGGTCTTTCCAAAAGACCGCCGAGGCCGCGGGAGACGGAATACCGCCATTGCCGGCGGAATTTCTGTCTCCCTATTATGACATTTCCGCTGGGCCAGTGGACGGTAACAGTGTTACCGTCCGCTGGCCCAGCGGAAATGTCACATCAACATTGACGCCGGCTCGTAATAGAGCCGGCGGCAATGCTGATGTGCAGCGGGTGCAGTAGCACCCATCGCGCATTTCATTGCCCGAAATGCGGGCAGTGAAATGCGCGACGGGGCTATGCATGGGGGCCCCTGCACTAACCATGCACTTGGTGCATGGCCAGTGCAAGGGCCCCCAGGGGCACTACAAGTCCCCTAACCGCTGGCCTTTCCATGGAGGTGTGTACCGCCATGGACAGGCCGGCGGTCGGGGACTCATAATCCCCAGGGCAGCGGTGCTTGCACCGCTTCCCTGGGGATTATGACCGCCAGGCAGAATCCTGGCGGGAAAATGGAGGGGCCGGCGGTATGGCCGTGGCAATTCCGCCACGGTCATAATTGCTGGCGGAACACCGCCAGCCTGTTGGCGGTGTTACCGCCAACATAACGCCGGCCGCCAGGGTCGTACTGACCCCCATAATTGCTTGGAGCCCAAGTACAAAACACAACCATAGCTCAGAAAAGGCAAATGTGGTCCAGAGTAGTTGACACAGTGAATGGTGTATTAAACAACTGGCGCACACAGGAGGAAAGTAGGAACAGGTGGAACAACCTGTGGGGGGGAGTGTGTTCCCTGGCTTCCAAGTGTCACCTGGAGCCCCAGAGGACTGGTGGTGGTTCTCCGAGCCCTCCCTTACAACTATATCCTGGGAGGAGAAGGTCTTGCAGATATTATATCATGAAGGCTTGATAGGAATTCCTGGTGGAGTGGAGTGGAGACTGAAAAGTTAGACGTTTGAATGTCTCACTAAACATAAATGCTCTTAAGGTAGCTGTTGATAATGTTGATAATGTGTTTTGCACCTTTATAAAACATATAAACACATTTTAAAATTGCTCAAATCTATTGTTATCATCAAATTATTAGCATTATGGTACTATTTCTCATTTTACTACTGAGCAATATGTGTGTTTAATATGTGTGTTGTTCTTCATTTTTTGCATTTGCATTTGCTTGCTTGTTTGTATGTTTGTTTGAATGTATTTTGTAGTACTTAAGATAAAAGGTTAAAACCTCCATCTATTATACAGTGAAGATATGGTACCTGTAAGTGTTTTCTCACCTAATAACATATTTCACATATCTAATTATTTAGTAAATGTGTGTCCATCTTCTCTGAATATATTGCACTAGGAATGTTCAACTTACTGCTGTCAATGTTAAATTGAAATGACTCTAACTACCATGATGCCTATCTGGAAAATATTGATGTTGGTCATCCTCTCTTTTCTTCCATACATGCACATGTGTTAGTGTTATGCATTTGTCAATCTCCATTTTATGCTAAGTATGAAAATGGCATTATGTTATTATGCATATTGTTACTTTCTTTAAACTGATGTAATTGGTTTCACAAATCAAAATATGTGGACTTAAATAATTTCTTCTATGTTATGTTGTATGTTGTATGTTCAATAAGTTGTGATGATAATAAATGTACTTTGCAAAGTTTATATGATGACTGTGAGAAAGTAGCCTCTTTCTAGCCTTGTTACCCCCACTTTTGGCCTGTTTGTGAGTGTATGTCAGGGTGTTTTCACTGTCTCACTGGGATCCGGCTAGCCAGGGCCCGGTGCTCATAGTGAAAACACTATGTTTTCAGTATGTTTGTTATGTGTCACTGGGACCCTGCTAGTCAGGACCCCAGTGCTCATAAGGTTGTGGCCTATATGTATGTGTTCCCTGTGTGGTGCCTAACTGTCTCACTGAGGCTCTGCTAACCAGAACCTCAGTGGTTATACTCTCTCATTTCTTTCAAATTGTCACTAACAGGTTAGTGACCAATTTTACCAATTTACATTGGCTTACTGGAACACCCTTATAATTCCCTAGTATATGGTACTGAGGTACCCAGGGTATTGGGGTTCCAGGAGATCCCTATGGGCTGCAGCATTTCTTTTGCCACCCATAGGGAGCTCTGACAATTCTTACACAGGTCTGCCACTGCAGCCTGAGTGAAATAACGTCCACGTTATTTCACAGCCATTTTACACTGCACTTAAGTAACTTATAAGTCACCTATATGTCTAACCTTTACCTGGTAAAGGTTAGGTGCAAAGTTACTTAGTGTGAGGGCACCCTGGCACTAGCCAAGGTGCCCCCACATTGTTCAGGGCCAATTCCCCGGACTTTGTGAGTGCGGGGACACCATTACACGCGTGCACTACATATAGGTCACTACCTATATGTAGCTTCACAATGGTAACTCAGAATATGGCCATGTAACATGTCTATGATCATGGAATTGCCCCCTCTATGCCATCCTGGCATAGTTGGCACAATCCCATGATCCCAATGGTCTGTAGCACAGACCCTGGTACTGCCAAACTGCCTTTCCTGGGGTTTCACTGCAGCTGCTGCTGCTGCCAACCCCTCAGACAGGTTTCTGCCCCCCTGGGGTCAAGCCAGGCTTGTCCCAGGATGGCAGAACAAAGGTCTTCCTCTGAGAGAGGGTGTTACACCCTCTCCCTTTGGAAAATGGTGTGAAGGCAGGGGAGGAGTAGCCTCCCCCAGCCTCTGGAAATGCTTTCATGGGCACAGATGTGCCCAATTCTGCATAAGCCAGTCTACACCGGTTCAGGGGACCCCTTAGCCCTGCTCTGGCGCGAAACTGGACAAAGGAAAGGGGAGTGACCACTCCCCTGACCTGCACCTCCCCTGGGAGGTGTCCAGAGCTCCTCCAGTGTGCTCCAGACCTCTGCCATCTTGGAAACAGAGGTGCTGCTGGCACACTGGACTGCTCTGAGTAGCCAGTGCCACCAGGTGACGTCAGAGACTCCTTGTGATAGGCTCCTTCAGGTGTTGCTAGCCTATCCTCTCTCATAGGTAGCCAAACCCTCTTTTCTGGCTATTTAGGGTCTCTGTCTCTGGGGAAACTTTAGATAACGAATGCAAGAGCTCATCCGAGTTCCTCTGCATCTCTCTCTTCACCTTCTGCCAAGGAATCGACTGCTGACCGCGCTGGAAGCCTGCAAACCTGCAACATAGTAGCAAAGACGACTACTGCAACTCTGTAACGCTGATCCTGCCGCCTTCTCGACTGTTTTCCTGGTGGTGCATGCTGTGGGGGTAGTCTGCCTCCTCTCTGCACTAGAAGCTCCGAAGAAATCTCCCGTGGGTCGACGGAATCTTCCCTCTGCAACCGCAGGCACCAAAAAGCTGCATTACCGGTCCCTTGGGTCTCCTCTCAGCACGACGAGCGAGGTCCCTCGAATCCAGCAACTCTGTCCAAGTGACTCCCACAGTCCAGTGACTCTTCAGTCCAAGTTTGGTGGAGGTAAGTCCTTGCCTCACCTCGCTAGACTGCATTGCTGGGAACCGCGACTTTTGCAGCTACTCCGGCCCCTGTGCACTTCCGGCAGAAATCCTTTGTGCACAGCCAAGCCTGGGTCCACGACACTCTAACCTGCATTGCACGACTTTCTAAGTTGGTCTCCGGCGACGTGGGACTCCTTTGTGTAACTTTGGGTGAGCACCGTTTCACACATCCTTGTAGTGCCTATTTCTGGCACTTTTCTGGGTGCTACCTGCTGCTAAGAGGGCTCCTTGTCTTGCTCGACGTCCCCTCTACCTCCTGGCCCAATTTGCGACCTCCTGGTCCCTCCTGGGCCACAGCAGCATCCAAAAACGCTAACCACACGATTTGCAGCTAGCAAGGCTTGTTGGCGTTCTTTCGGCAGGAAAACACTTCTGCACGACTCTCCAAAGCGAGTGGGATCCGTCCACCAAAGGGAAAGTCTCTAGCCCTTTTCGTTCCTGCATAAACCTCAGCTTCTTCTGTCCAGTAGAAGCTTCTTTGCACCCACAGCTGGCATTTCCTGGGCATCTGCCCATCTCCGACTTGCTTGTGACTTTTGGACTTGGTCCCCTTGTTCCACAGGTACCCAAGATTGGAAATCCATCGTTGTTGCATTGTTGGTTTGTGTCTTTCCTGCATTATTCCTCTATCACGACTTCTATGTCCTTAGGGGAACTTTAGTGCACTTTGCACTCACTTTTCAGGGTCTTGGGGAGGGTTATTTTTCTAACTCTCACTATTTTCTAATAGTCCCAGCGACCCTCTACAAGGTCACATAGGTTTGGGGTCCATTCGTGGTTCGCATTCCACTTTTGGAGTATATGGTTTGTGTTGCCCCTATCCCTATGTGTCCCCATTGCATCCTATTGTAACTATACATTGTTTGCACTGTTTTCTAAGACTATTACTGCATATTTTGGTATTGTGTATATATATCTTGTGTATATTTCCTATCCTCTCACTGAGGGTACACTCTAAGATACTTTGGCATATTGTCATAAAAATAAAGTACCTTTATTTTTAGTATAACTGTGTATTGTGTTTTCTTATGATATTGTGCATATGACACTAAGTGGTACTGTAGTAGCTTCACACGTCTCCTAGTTCAGCCTAAGCTGCTCTGCTAAGCTACCATTATCTATCAGCCTAAGCTGCTAGACACCCTATACACTAATAAGGGATAACTGGGCCTGGTGCAAGGTGCAAGTACCCCTTGGTACTCACTACAAGCCAGTCCAGCCTCCTACAATGACTAATGCTATAAATTCCACTAAGTTGTATAGTAAACTGACTTTTAGCCTGCTAGGTCTTGGAATGGTTTCCATCTCTTTTCTGCTCTTTACTGTGTTGGAGTGAATGTGTGGTCTATTTTAAGTACACTTCCTAAGTAATCCACTTCTTTTCAGGACATCTCTTCACCTTTTTTTGAAGTTTGCATGAGTGTAATTTAAACTGTTTGTATAATTACCAAAACACCACTGAAAGGTCAAATCATACTATTAATTACCTTTTTACTCTTAGGTTGCTACAAATGTACCTCAAAACTCATAAATTGTATGATCCACACTTTTACATTTTGGCTTTCGTGTAATCCATATTAGGTCCAACACCCAGAGTACATGGACAACCATCTGCCACTGAGGACACCTCCACTCCAGACCAGGATCAAGCCTTCAGTGAGGGCTCCACTCCTGCAAGTCTGAATGAAGAAGAGCTGCTTGGTCCATCTGGTGAGTCTGACTCAGCACACCCTACTCCTCCTACCCCAGTTGTTACTACACCTCAGCCTATAGATACCTCCACTTTCTCGGTCCAAAGGAAAATCACTCTAATCTTGTGCCCCCCCGTCCTGGATGCTGTTGAGCCAACACCAACACCACCTCTGTTTCAGCCAGGACCCAGTGGGAAGGGGCACACTGGCTCAAGGGAAAGGAGTAGTGTTGGTAGGGTTCATCATAAGGAATCTATGGGCTAGCAAAGTGAGGCTGTTGGGTTCACTGTCACCAGGCCACCATTGACCAAGTCTTGGGATCCCTACATCAGTCCCAAGACATGATGGGCCAGTTCCTTACAAAGCTCTGGGATATGAAGCAGTTGCAGAGGAAGCACAATGTAGAGATACATAATCTAAATACTCATTTGAGCTCTCTGACTAGGGTGCTGTTTAACATTTACAAACAACCATATGTGCAATGCTTTCTCAGCAACATCTACCCTTTTCTGTGGCCATACAGCATCTGGGTCCACTACATCTGCCTGAGCCAAAATGTATAGTCCCATTGTATATCCTTGGACTAGAAATTAACCAAATAACTATACTGACAGATTGTACTTACCAACAAGCCAGGCCCTCTCAGGTCAAAGTTGTGACATTTGCAGGGGTATGCTGATGTTCCATACAAAGCAGTCATGCGTTGATCCTAGGAAACGCATGCACATGCTTATGATTTAAAATCAGCTAAGCAGACAACTTGCACACTGATTGTATAGGAGTTCTTCCGATTGCGGTAGACCTGTTCTCTGTGGTGTGATGGCACTAAGGCAATATGTGTGCCATAATTTGCTCCAACCACATGTGATATGCCCCTAAAGCATAAAAATCTCCCTTCACATTGGCAAAATTCTCATTTCTTGGAAACTGTATGAAGCCGTTGATGTGTCCCATCATTGAAGAAAAAACTTCTCATAGCACATCCCTGAAAGTTGGTTGTGACATGCCATCAGATACTGCCACAGTGCAGTGGAATGATCCTGTGGCTAGAAAATGGGAACCTGCCATGATTTTCATTATTGGTGTTATTAATTTGGGATTCCTGTTGTGAGGCGGAATATCTGGCTACAGCAGATGGCATAAATCAAGAATAGTTTGACTTCCAGTTCTTCCATATGGGTGAGATCTGGAAATGGTTGAGAAACACGAGGCTGTCGTCTTCGAGCTCTCCCTGGGTTCATATGTCTGCATTTAAGAAAACAATTGATTTTTTTTTAAATGCAGCAGTTAATAAAATGCGCAAACATTTTTTGAATATTTAACACAAATCTCATGTCATTTAAAAAATATATTTGTATCGGTACACAACCTTTTTTTTTATAGATTTTGTTATTTCCAAAAACATTTTTCACGTTTGTTTTAAAAAAAAAAAATAATGTGTAAATAATTTAAAAAATTGTGTTTTTCAAATGCTCTGTCAACGGGAGTATAAACAAAACCGTACAACTATTGCATGCAAGCACAGTTAACGCACTGCATAATACTGTTTTTAGTTTATTTAAAAAAAATTGTAACATTCGCATTATGTATATGTAAACAAACACCACCATTTTGAGTGGTGGTTAGGCACTTAACATTCACAAATACATTGTCTCACAATCTGAAGTGGCGGGCGCCTGACCTTACCGTCGGGACATTTGCAATCAGAAGGTGCAGACTCTGGGGGTCTACAAGTGGTGCAGCATTCATTGCAGCAGGAGGTAGGAGGACCTACAATGCTGGACCCAGAAGTCAGCAGAAGTCCAGCTTAGCCAGTCCTCCCAACATGGGACGCACGTGCGCTGAACCCTGGCCCCCCTAATGCCAGCATACTTGCTTTTGCCTATTCCAAGCTTGATGGGCAATTGAGAGCACAACAGCAGCATCAAGGGGGCAAGTTATTTTTTTTACTGTTAATACCAAATTTTTGGCACAGCAACAAACTAAAACATCAACATAAAGTTTCACACACGTCCAATGCACAAGAAGAGTTCTGGAGGTGTAAGTTTAGCACACGGTGTATGATGATGTGTTTTGTATATTTTATTTCTGAACATGATACCACTATTTTTCTGATCATTATCAAAGTACTGTTTTGAGCACATACATGTCTGCCTAATAAAAACAAGGCACATTGATTAGTTTAATGTTATAAAGGGCAGTTGTACAAAACAGGTCACAATTTAAGATTGTTTCAGGTCTGATGCTCCATCACAATTGTGAAGGAGGTTACGTTGGCCCAATTACAGGTAACAGCATAAAGTGGACTTATGATACAGTAGATGTTCCAAACGTCACATTGGTGAGTTGGTATCATAGACAGTACCCAGCATGTGAGCTAAAAGACAAGAAGCTTGAGACCAATGGCCAAATTGTTTAGTAAAACCATTTTGCTACATATGTTTTCACAGAAAATAGTTTTCAAATCAAATTTATGTTTAAAGGTGCTGATTGCCATGGTGCCTTACTCCTTCACAAATACACATACAAGTGTTTTCGAACATGATTTTGGTAGGCATACATTTTTATAAAATACAGACAGGAATGTGTGCATATTGGTGACAGGGTAAAACACCATTGTGTTAAGTCCAGATGACAAATCAATATTGAAGAAAAAGAGATTAGTGAAAGGGACTATTGCAGACGGACAATGTATAAAGGACTTTTTGCTAGATGTTGATTTTTGTGACCTGAGTTTACTATTCCAAACAACTAATCTGTACTATTGAGAGGTATTAAATAATTCTTTGAGAAAATTGAAAATGATAAGGAGTAATTATAAAAAAAAAAATGGGAGTAATGATGTGAAATAACAAAGCTGTGGGCAAATAGGTCCTGAAAATGTTCACTACATGCATGCGGTAATGGTAAAGTATACCTAATTTTGAAACCTAGAAACAGGTGAACTATGAAAATGAGGAAATGTTTTGTTAAAAAACGTCATGATCATTTTTATACACACAGAAACAATAAAAATTATGTATATGTTTTTCAGCATCTTCAGGATCAGGCAAAGGGGACATTGGCCACAAAGGCAGGGAAGCAGCTGGCCACTGTGTGTCAGGAGGTGAGACCTCGAACGCCAATGGACACAAGGGCATGGAGGATGAGGGGACTTGAACGGAGGCCACCAGCTCATCGTCTTTTTTTCGGAGGCCTCTACAAGCGACCAGTCCCTAGTGGCGGTGGACCCTGCAGGACCTTTACCATCTGCATCCTTGGCCACCACTCAGATTCCTATCTTCACCCTCCCTTTTGCCCCTCCCCAGTTGGCCAAACACACCATCCCAAAGGGGCTACGGTCTTCTTTGATGCAGGCAGCTCCCCCCATCCCTGTTCCCCTGGCTGCGCTCAGTGAAGAGGTTATTGACCTCTTACACAGTTTCTATGTAGGCCAGACTGCAATCATGAATGGCATTCAGGGTTTTGGTTGCCAAATGCAACAACTAGTTGCATTCCTGAATGCTTTCATAGTTCAATGTCTGGCATGCAGAGATTGCTTGCAAAAATAGCCTCTGCACTGACTGCTCCCCACAAACCAGTCCGATCTTGTGCCTTCACTCTAGTCCCTTCCTCATCCCAAATTCCAAATCCCAACTCCTTCCTCAATCCCAAGCACACTCACTTCTTTGCAGGCACCCACATCAACAGACACAAGCAATACACCCACAACCACACTTAAACACAGACAAACAAAGAAAAACAAACACTCATCCAGTAAACACACACTACTGACACTACACCCACAGGCACAACAACCCCACCACAACCACCACACTCACCACCACACCCACAAACATCACAACCACCAGCACTCCCACAAGTACCACAACCACTGCCACACCCACCACTACATCCACAAGAGCCACACCCACAATCACCACAACCACCAGCACACCCTCAACCACCAGCACACCTACAACCACCACCAGACTCACAAGCACCACAACCACAACATCTACCTCAACAGCACACTCATCCAAACAAACACAAATGCACACTACACATAAAACAACACCCACCAAACCCCAAAACACACACTTACCCAAAATCAAAACACCTACGGAACCTCACACACCTAAACATACACCAGACACACATGCATCTTGCAAAACATAGACAAATGCTCCACACCCACACCAACCACCACATCAGCACACTCATCCAAAACAAGCCCACCCACAACAAGACCAACAAACACAAAAGCAAACACTCACCCGAACACCAAACACCTTCCAAAAAACAGACCCCCTAACATACACCAGACCCACATGCAACTGCAAAACAGACAGTGACAGACACATCACCCACTCCAGCTACCTATACCTCCCACCCCTCTTCCCGTACTCCTCCACCTGAGTTAATGTTGTAGCGGTCCCTGGCCTGTGTGAATTTCAAACCCTCCTCTCCCAAAAAGGATTATTGAAGTGCCTGCTCTGTGTCCACTAGATGCCCCTTCCTGAGGAGATTATCTCTTGGCAGTGTAATTAGGAGGCAAGTTCTGGGCCAAAAGCCTAAAACGTGATGCTGTGCATCCTTTTTTGGACATTTAATAATTGTTACATAATAAAGGTATTGAGAGAAGTATCTAATTTCAAAATAAAATATTTTTCTTTTCACAAAGTTTGTCCTGACATAATGTTTGCTTTACAAGTCATTCATTAATAACAATGTTAATTATGAAAAGGTGAGTAACATTAAATTACTTTTGATTATGATAGTGAACAAAAAAATTTTTTTTAGTAACATATTTGTACAGTGCATACATTAATGATGAACATTTGTAATGGACAATGTAATTTTGGTGCAAATATTCATCATGATAATGGACACTTACACGAAATCTGAAACGTTAAAATATTTTTTACTTGTATTCATAGGTGTGTTTATTTTAAAATGATAAGTGTTAAAAATAAACACATATGCATTACACATTTTTAAAAATATTAGAGTTAAATAAAAGTTAGTGGTATGCAGAAAATGTACAAGACAAGGAGAAATGTGACATTGATGCATATATGAGATGTTTTAAGTTTATAAGTAACATTGATTTCTAATTTTTTATAATCCAACATTTTGCCATATTTAGTGCAATTTCTATATTTTATTATATTTATGTTGCTCCTATAATGTGTAATGTATATGTATCTGATTGGCTAGTTTAGTGAAAATGATTAAACACACCTGTAGGTACACATTTTGAATTTGGGATTAATGTTACTTTTTGTGTAGATATCTATTAACATGATGGTAGCTTGGACTAGATCTGTAAATGTAAATAAATACACAGGTGTGTTTCTTCACATTTCTTAAACAACCACATTACACATGTATGTATTCCACATTAACATACTATTGTTTGTAAGTGTCAGTTAAAAATGCACAAGTCCAGAGTTAATGTAAACAGACATCTTCAATAGTAATAGTTAAAAATGACACATTTGAGTCTGGCAATGATGGGGTTGAGTTGCATCATGGTCAATTAGCACCTGCATTGGAATGACTTGTACTGTCAGGTTCATGATGAAACGTGAAGGGAAAAGAAGAATGAAAGGTAAGCTTCAACCTTATATGCCTTCCAATCTTGCATCTCAGGTGTGGAGGTTTTAGTGCTAAAACTGGTTGTGGTCCTGCCGATAGCGGCTGTTGACTATGGAGCCATTAACGCGGGTGTACAAGTTTGGAGGTGATGACGAGTCGCCAACAGATTATTGTCTATGGGCCCGCCAGCAACTGAATAAAGAGGGTGGTCAGGCTAGTTGACAAATGGATTATCCGATGGTATAACAACAGTGGAACCAAATCCGCCAAGATCTGAATCAAGCCCTTAGACTGGAGTACAGTGTTGTACAGCAGAGTAGCATAGCATAGAGTGGAGTACAGTTTGGTAGAGTGGAGGAGCATAGAGTTTTGTTGAGTGGAGTAGAAGGTTGTAGAGCAGAGTAGCCTCAACTGACATACACTGGATTAGAGTAGAATGCAATGTCACAGAGTATTGGATAATAGAGTGTCATAGCATAGAGTTACATTGTGGTTTACAGTGGAGTGGCAAAGAGTGGAGTGGCATGTAGTGGAATGGCATAAAGTGGAGTGGCATCCAATTGAATAGCTTAGAGTGGAGTGGCATAAAGTGGAATACCATACAGTAGAGTTCTATATAGTGGAATACTGTAGAGCAGACTAGAATATTGTGAAATAGAGTAGTTGTATTTAGTGGAATAGCATTTAGTGGAGTGGGGTAGAGTGAAGTGGCATATAGTGGAAAAGCGAAGAGTGGAGTAGCATACAATGGAGTCACCTAGACAGCAGTGGTTTAGAGTTGAGTGGGGTGGGGTGGAATAGGGTACAGTGGAGTAGCATATAGTAGAGAAGCATACATTGGAACATCATACAGTGGAATACAGTCAAACAGCATAGAGTGGAGTGGTGTATAATGGAGTGGCATAGAGTGGAGTACCATACCAGTTGCATTTAGTGGAATAGCATGTTGGGGAGTGGGGTAGAGTAGAGTGGGATATTGTGGAATGGCAAAGCGTGGAGTTGCATACAGTGTGGTGGGGTAGAGTGTAATAGCTATAGAGGCGGAGTATACAGTGGAATAGGGTAGAGTGGAATAACATGCACTGGAGTTGCCTAGGGTGGAGCTTTGTAAGGTGGAATAGCATAGAATTGAGTGGTGTACAGTGGAGTTGTGTTCAGTGGAGTAGCATACAGTGGAGTGGTGCACAGTGGAATGGTGTACAGTGGAGTGGTTCAGAGTGGAGTGCTGTACAGTGGAGTGACATAGAGTAGAGTGCTGGACAGTGGAGTTGTATATAGTGGAATAGCATAGAGTGGAGTGGCATAGAATGGCGTGGCATATAATGGAATAGAGTAGAACAGAGGTGCATATAGTGGAGTGGCATAGGGTGTAATAGCTTAGAGTGGAGTAATGTACAGTGGAGTGTCATTTAGTGGAGTGACCTACACTGGAGTGGTGTAGAGTGGAGTGGGGTAGATTAGTATAGCATACAGTGGAGTGGCGTAGAGTGGAGTAGCATATAGTAGAGAGGCATACAGTGTAATAGCATAGAATGGAGTGGCATAAAGTGGAATAGAGTAGAGTAGAGTGGTGTACAGCGGAGTAGTGAGAGTGGCATAGCAGATAGTGGAGTATCGTACAGTGGAGTAGCAGAGACTGAACTGGCATGCAGTGGAGCACGGTAGAGTGGAATAGCATAGAGTGAAGTGGCATAGAGTGGAACTGTATACAGTGGGATAGTGTAGAGTAGAGTGGTGTACAGTGGAGTGACATACAGTAGAGTGGCAAACAGTGGAGTGGCGTACTGTGGAATGGCATAGAGTAGAATGGTGTAGAGTGGAGTGCCATAAAGTGGAGTGGTGTAGAGTGGAGGAGCATACAATGGATGGGCACACAGTAGAATAGCATAAAGTGGAGTGGCATGGACAGGAGTGGCACACTGGAATAGCATAGAGTGAAGTGGCGTACAGTAGAATGGATAGAGTAGAATAGCATGGAATGGAGTAGTGTAGAGTGACATACAGTAGGGTTGCGTAGACTATATTGGCATTCAGTGCAGTGGGCTAAAGTGGGATAGCATGCAGTGGAGTTGCAATGAGTGGAGTTGCATTGAGTGGAGTTGCATACAGTGGAAAAGTATATTGTGAAGTGGTTTAGAGTGGATGGTCAGAGTGGAGTTGCATTGAGTGTAGTGCATTAAGTTGAGTGGCATACAGTGGAGGACTGTAGAATGGAGTATCGTAGAGTGGTGTGGCGTACAATGGAGTGGCGTAGAGTGTCATATCATAGAGTATCATGGCATAGAGTCTTATGGCTTACAGTGTTGTGGCATAAAAAGTAGTGGGGCAAAGTATGTACAGTGAAGTGGTGTAGAGTAGAACAGCATAGAGTGGAGTGTCAAAGAATGGAGTGGTACAGAGAGTAGTGGAGTACACTGGAATAGTGTATAGTGGAGTGGCAACGAGGGGAGTGGCACATAGTGGAATAGCGTAAAATGATGTGGCATTCAATGAAACAGCATAGAGTGGAGTGCTGTACATGGGAGTAGCATAGAGTGGAGTACAGTATAGTGGTGATGCATATAGTAGAATAACGTAGAGTGGAGTGGGGTATTGTGGAGTGGCACATAGGGGAGTTATATACAGTAGACTGCATAGAGTGTAATAGCATAGTGTAAAGTAGCATACAATGGAGTGGTGTTCAATGAAGTGGCCTAGACTGGAGTGGTGTAGGGTGAAGTGTGGTAAAGCGGAATAGCATAGAGAGGAGTGGCGTGGAGTGATGTACAGTGTAGTGGCATACAGTGGAATAGCATAGAGTGGAGTACCTTAGAGTGGAATAGAGGAGAGTGGAGCAGCCTACAGTGGAGTGGTGTACAGTGGAGTAGCCTTGACTGGAATCACATACAGTGCAATAGGGTAGAGTGGAACAGCATACAGTGGAGTTGCGTAGGATAAAGTTGCATACAGTGGAATGGCATACTGTGAAGTGGTGTAGAGTGGAGTGGCATTCAGTGAAGTGGCTTACAGTGGAGTGGAGTACAGCTGAATGGCATAGAATGGAGTGGTTTAGAGTGGGTTGCCATACAATGGAGTGGCATAGAGAGGAGTAGTGTACAGTGGAGTGTCATACAATGGAATAGCATAGAGTGGTGTGGCATGGACTGGAGTGACATACAGTGGAATATCGTAGAGTGGAGTAGCATAGAGTGGAGTGGCATGCAGTAGGGTGGCTTAGACTGGAGTGGCATACAGTGGAGTGTGGTAGAGTGGAATAGTATATAGTGGAGTGGCATAGACTGGAGTTGAGTACAGTGGAATAGCATAGAGTGGAGAGGTGTTGAGTGGAGTACCATGGGGTGGCGATGGGTGGATTGGTGTAGAATGGAGTGGCATTAAGTAGAATACCATAGAGTGGAGTATCATAGAGTGGAGTTACATATACTAGAGTGGTGTCGATTGGAGTGATATACGAATGTAGATGAAGTTTTGCAGAGTGGTGTGCGGAGTAATAGAGGATAGCGATATGCATTTCCCCAGATTTAACAAGTAATGCAGGGCCAAACATGGTGGCCCTGTATTGCTTTATAAATGTGACTTAAGTATTGTGTTTCCCATGTTGCACCATGTGTGGTACAAGTGTAATGCACTAAAACAATGCATCTACACCTTAGTCATATATTGGGCCACGTATACCGCGATGACTTTGCTGTGTACCATGGTACATGCCGATGACAAGGTAGTATATCACTATCTAATGGCTGTGTTTACAAAATTAAAAGGGAGTCTTATCATTTTTACTACTTTTTCCCTGTGTTCTGTTAAACCTTTAGCTATAGGTAAGTAGCAGATAAAAATTATACCTCACTTGTGTGGGTAGGCCTAGCGCCCGCCACAGGAAATGCCCCAAAACACAACGTGGATACATCCCATTTTTTGACAAAATACAGAGCTGTTTTTGCAAAGTGCCTAACTGTAGATTTTGGCCTCTAGCTCAGCCGGCACATAGGGAAACCTACCAAACCTGTGCATTTTTGAAAACTAGAGACTTAGGGGAATCCAAGATGGGGTGACTCGTGGGGCTCTGACCAGGTTCTGTTACCCAGAATCCTTTGCAAACCTCAAAAAGTGGCTAAAAAACAAGTTTTCCTCACATTTCGGTGACAGAAAGTTCTGGAATCTGAGGGGAGCCACAAATTTCCTTACACCTAGCGTTCCCCCAAGTCTCCCGATAAAAATTATACCTCACTTGTGTGGGTAGGCCTAGCGCCCGCCACAGGAAATGCCCCAAAACACAACGTGGACACATCCCATTTTTTGACAAAATACAGAGCTGTTTTTTGCAAAGTGCCTACCTGTAGAGTTTGGCCTCTAGCTCAGCCGGCACTTAGGGAAACCTACAAAACCTGTGCATTTTCGAAAACTAGAGACCTAGGGGAATCCTAGATGGGGTGACTCGTGGGGCTCTGACCAGGTTCTGTTACCCAGAATCCTTTGCAAACCTCAAAAAGTGGCTAAAAAAACAAGTTTTCCTCACATTTCGGTGACAGAAAGTTCTGGAATCTGAGAGGAGCCACAAATTTCCTTCCACCCAGCGTTCCCCCAAGTCTCTCGATAAAAATTATACCTCACTTGTGTGGGTAGGCCTAGCGCCCGCCACAGGAAATGCCCCAAAACACAACGTGGACACATCACATTTTTTCATAGAAAACAGTGCCTACCTGTGGATTTTGGCCTCTAGCTCAGCCGGCACCTGGGGAAACCTAGCAAACCAGCACATTTTAGAAAACTAGAAACCCAGGGGAATCCAAGATGAGGTGACTTGTGGGGCTCTGACCAGGTTCTGTTACCCAGAATTTTTTGCAAACCTCAAAATGTGGCTAAAATAACACGTTTTCCTCACATTTCGTGACAGAAAGTTCTGGAATCTGAGAGGAGCCACAAATTTCCTTCCACCCAGCGTTCCCCCAAGTCTCCCGATAAATATGATACCTCACTTGTGTGGTTAGGCCTGGTGCCCGCGACAGGAATAGATCACACAACGGTCAATGTTGGTCCTTACGTGAGGCAGCTGTTGACCCTGGGGTGATCCATTCCTGACACAGGCACTAGGTGTAGGCACTCAAGTGGGGTAATGTTTTTATCAGGACAGGTGAGGAGTCACTGGGTGGTAGGAATGTTGTGGATCCCAGCATATTCCTGTAGTTTGTGTGACAGAAATGCAAGAAAAATTGAGTTTTTTTTCCAACATTTCAGCTTTGCAGGGTATTCTGGGTAAGAAAACTTTGGGGAATCCACACAAGTCACACCTCTGTGGACTCCCCTGAATGTCTAGTTTCCAGAAATGTTTGGGTTTAGTTTGTTTCTCTATATGGCCGCCGAATCCAGGACCAAAAACACAGGTGCCTGCCTTACAAAACCAGTTTGTTCTGCCATAGATAATTTTGATGTCTCCACAATATGATTTGGGTGGTGGAATTTGGGGCTGAACTAAATTGGGGAGCTCCCAAGAGAGCACTCTCTCTCTCTCTCTCTCTCTCTGCTTGCCGCCGCATTCACCTGCTCTCTGGGTTGGCCTAACCCACTATTACCCAGTTGCACGAACATCTTGCGAAGGGACAGCAGGACTGTCCTCATCACCTCCCTCATAATGTACTGGAAGAGGAGTTATCGAATGGGACTACTCTGACTGAAAAATCACTCCCAGAGTCTGCGCCATTGTCCTATCCCTCAGATGCTGTCTCAGTATCTGATGTCTCAGTCTCTGATCCTATGTCAGAGCGGTCCTCTATAACCCGAGTGCAGGCAGCAGTCATCCATCAAGATGCCATCTCTGCTATTGGCTAAACTGTTGCTCTAAAACACTAGCCTACGTAGACAGTCACAAAATCGATGGTGTGTGTGAGATACGTGCAACAGTAGAGGCCACCTTACCTGCGCTTCTTCCCTCAATCAGCACGTACTTTCAAGACACTCAAAAACCACCTTGTCACATACCATTCGTCACAGTCTTTAGCACCTCCTGCGCCCAGTCCAACAATCATTATTGGTGCTCCCACTCCCTCCTCCTCGGATTCCCTCATTACCACCCAGCAAAAGTGCCCTTCATCTCTCCATAGCCGCCCTCCACCCCGCACATACATTTCATTGGTATTATAGCGCAGGTAATGGCTGACTTTAGTAATGTACTCAGCTATTTACATAAAATACAGATTTGCTCTTTGCAGTAGGCATATAAACCTTCTGCACTTCTTTATGGCACTAAAACTGCCACTAGACAAGTCGGACCCTTTTCCCCCCAGGGAAACCACACACATATTGACAAAAGTGATATATATATGACAGCCAACCACCTGAAACTCAACTCAAGCAAAACCGAAATAATCCTCTTTGGCCCACACAAAAACACCTGGGACCCCTCATGGTGGCCCACCACGCTAGGCCCTGCACCCACCCCCGCCAACCACGCACGCAACCTCAGCATCATCCTAGACTCCTCCCTCTCGATGACCCAACAAATCAACGCTCTCACCTCCTGATGCTTCAACACACTCCGTATACTGAAAACATTCAAATGGATCCCCACAGAGACCAGAAAAACTGTCACTCACGCACTCATCAGCAGCAGGCTTGATTACGGAAACGCCCTCTACGCCGGCACCACTCTAAAACTCAAGCGCAAACTACGCGCATCCAGAACTCAGCAGCACGACTCATCCTCGACCTCCCCAGACATGAACACATCTCTCCACACCTCAAATCCCTCCACTGGCTCCCCACTGACAAAAGGATCACCTTCAAGATCCTCATCCTCGCACACAAATCACTCCACAACACAGGCCCTGCCTACCTCAACGAGAGTCACCTTCCACACCCCCACACGAAACATCCGCTCAGCTGACCTCTCTCTCGCCTCTGTCCCCCGCATCACACACACCACCACCGGGGGCAGATCCTTCTCCTACCTTGCACCCAAAACCTGGAACGCCCTCACAACCCACCTTCACAAGACCCACAACCTACTTCTTTTCAGGAAGGGCCTCAAAACCTGGCTTTTCGAACAGTGAACCTCCCAGCCCCTTTCCCTCCCCCCCTCCAGCGCCTTGAGACCCTCACGGGTGAGTAGCGCGCTTAATAAATCTTTGATTGATATATATAGATCTACCTCTATATATATATATATCTATCTACATAGATATATCTATAGATATATCCATGTACATAAATATATCTATCTACATAGATATATCTATCTACATAGATATATATATATATAGATCCCTATGTAGATCTATTTTTTTTAGTTGTTGTATGGTTTCCTTGGGGGCCGAAATGGCCCCCAGGGAAACCCTACAACATCTAAAAAAAAATATTGACCCCTCAGGGGGTCACCCTGCCCACGGGCGACCCCCTGTCATTTTATTTTATATTTTTATTTTTTTATTTTATTTTTGCGGAAAAGAAAAAAAAAAATCCCCTTGGGGGGGGGCGCGATCGCGCCCCCCCGCCCCGGAGGCACCTACCTTTTTTTAAAATAAAAAATATGCCCCGGGGGGGGCGTTTTCCGAGGGGGCCGCCCCCCCCAAAGTGAAATCCCTGGCGTCTAGTGGTGTTTCCTGGCACCCGATTGCAGCTGTGCTGCGATCGGGGCCAGGAAACACTTTCTGAAGGCCTCGTAAGAAAGGGGAGACTCCCCTTTCCTACGAGGCCTTCTGAAACTGTTTCCTGGCCCCCGATCGCAGCACAGCTGCGATCGGGGGCCAGGAAACAGTTTCAGAAGGCCTCGTAAGAAAGGGGAGAGTCTCCCCTGAAACCTGAAAGTGTTTCCTGGCCCCCGATCGCAGCACAGCTGCGACCGGGGGCCAGGAAACACTTTCAGGAAGGCCTCGTAAGAAAGGGGAGACTCTCCCCTTTCTTACGAGGCCTTCCCGAACGTGGGGAAAACACCTTTGAAAAGTCAGCGCGCCTCGCGGCGCGCTGACGTCACAAAGGGGCGGGTGTGGGGTGGGGGGGGAAGACACAGAAGCTGCCGTGTCTCCCGGGGAAAGGTTAAAAAAAAAAAATCCTCGGGTGCGACGCACCTGAGGATTTATTAATACCCTTCCTGGTGTTGGCCACTGGTCGTGACCCGCACCAGGGAGGGTGTGTGGGCGTCGGCCAGTGGCCGACGCCCGCACTGAAAAGGTAAAATGGATAATATGCAATGTTAATATTTATGTACTCCTTTTGTTAAACTCTGAGACTAGTGGTAAAATTAGATGTTGGTGAGCTAAAATGCTGTTTACTGGTGTCTCCTGATGTCTCCCTACCACAACATTAAAACGAGGAGGGCAGAACTACAGGCCCTATTTTCTCTTTGGCGCTCAAATGTTGCCCCTACGGGGTTAGGTGCCTTCCACAGGAATATAGGTATCTTGCATCAAATATTGTGAAACAGTCTCTGCTTTATATGACATGTTCATCAGCCTCAGAGAATAGGGGTGTTAAAGTGATGGGGCAAATTTCTTCAGTCCACACTCCTTGGAGAGGCCTCACGCCATGCTATTGGCCAGGCTGGTAGCATGTGCAGCATGTTTCACAGGGCAATTAACTGTAATTGTAGCCTGTGCTATGAAACAAGCTTTAGCCTATCTGCCAAGGTACACTCACAGCTAACCGGGTGTGCAAAGAGAAAGTCAATAGGTTTTAAGACTGTGAACCATGCATATAATGCCAAATCATCTCCTGCCAAGCCACAAACACCTATAGGGAAGTCGTAGTGAGGCAGTGTCCTTCGGGTCCTAAAATGTTGAGCAGCCCTGCCAATGTTGCATTTTGTCTGAGAAAGCAGTGAAGTGGATGCTGAGGACAGCAGCACTTAGCTTATCTTGGACCTCCTGCCCTACTGCAAGTGTCACTGACTGCCACTTTCTTAAATGCTGAAGTGTGAACTTTTACACACAAAGTGTATCTTGGATTATTTCACTTTAGCACCTTAGAGTATATTATTGTACTAAGTGGCCTTTATTAAAATTAGTAAAGCACACCCTTTCTGCCATGACAGATTTGTTAATGACTCAGGAGGCAAGTCAGTTGTCTTGATATCTCCTATATGAGCCTATATTTTTATACAGGGGGAAACATTATGGTTTAGTAAACAATACACATGAGAGATTGTTGTACTGTGTGCACACTGAATTGAGAAATTGTAAGGTGCTCTCAGATGTGATGATCATGGAAAAGAAGACACAAGGAAGAAAAGTAATCGCCTGGATGCACACGGTTTGCTCAAGCTTGGAAGCCAGGATTGAAACCCAGTTTCCTGATTAGACATTATTCAATTCCTATCTTGGATGGGTATCACATTCCTTTACTCTTTCTGCCCTGATGACTATTTTGTTATGACCCATGAGGAAAGTCAGCTGTCTAATGTCACCCTTTACAAGTCCATTATTGTTGTTATTGATAAAGCAACATCATAGACTATTATAGCATATATGAGAAATGTTTTTAAACAGTTCACATCCTAAACTGAATTATTTCAAGGTGCTTTCAAATACATTAATAATGGAAAAGGAGGCAGAGGGAAGAAAAAGGGGTTGCCCAGTGTCGCACAGTTTGGACAAGCTTGTAAAGCTATGATTAAAACTAGGGTTGCTGAGTCAGGGCTCCTCATCTAGTGTTTGCCCTGGGTCCATCACAACATTCTTACTGGCCTGGGGATGTTATGCAAGTGCATTAAAAATATATATTTTGCATTTTTGATAAGGCAGGGCAAACAACTTTGGAAACACCCCTCTTCATATAACATGTAACCTTGGGCAGAAATAGTGCAAGCTTGCAACCTTCAGAGAACAGGTACAGCTGGGGAAGTATCTGCACAATCCTTTTTTATCAAAGGACTGGTGCAAATTGGGCAACATCATTGCAAGCTTTCACTTTCTCACAGAACTGGGAAAGTATGGGACTAGCCAAGCAAACGTCTCCCTCTCACTGAAGGCAATGCGTGCATTCTTCCATTTTCCACAGAAGAGATCTGGCAGGGTAGAATTGTACTAGCTTCCATCGGTCCCAGAACATAAACGGTTAACGCATGAGTGTTATGCAGGTACAGACATATTTCTCAAGTGGGTGCTTAATTCACGGAGATGAATGTATAGGTGGGTGATTTAGTAAATCTACTAATTCTGACATTACTCTTGTTTAGGTGATATTCTAAGTCAGCATCCTTAAAGTCTTGCTGCTGTCAATTGGAGACCTGCTGTTTGTGTTGATTGTTTTGTGTTCCGTGTACTGAGAAGTAGCCGTCACCCAGTAGATTATTGTCATATGAAACAGACGCACCACAGCTAACTACCTATGCTCTAGGGAGGCAGACAAATGCCAACCTCTTCAAAAAGGTTTTGCATACACATGCATCAGGTGCTGTGCAATCCTGGCTTGGTGCTGCACCTTGTTGAAATGTTGAGGGCTGTCAGTGATAGAGAGTTCATAGAAATGAGGGGAAACAGTGTGAAAGTTATCCACACTCACCCATGCTGCAATGAAGTATGCAATTCAAAAGCTGTTAATAGCGGCATCATCAATGGATTGTTAGAAAAGGTCTGCTAGGACCAGCGGATGCCTCTTAAATATGTGCCATCAGGGCCGAGTATTCCACTTGTTCCCTAAACAAAATTGAATATGAAGAGACCCCAAAGTATGGATGTAAGTGAGTGAGGGAGAAACAAGGTTTTTGGGGAACAGGAAATAATATTGTTCCTTATATAAGCCTATTCTCCCTTTGTTTAACAAATAAGTGGTGATGCAAGGAATGCTTGCAGTTAGTTTAACCAGTGGCAATCGCTCTAAAACTCAAGCGCAAACTACGCGCATCCAGAACTCAGCAGCACGACTCATCCTCGACCTCCCCAGACATGAACACATCTCTCCACACCTCAAATCCCTCCACTGGCTCCCCACTGACAAAAGGATCACCTTCAAGATCCTCATCCTCGCACACAAATCACTCCACAACACAGGCCCTGCCTACCTCAACGAGAGTCACCTTCCACACCCCCACACGAAACATCCGCTCAGCTGACCTCTCTCTCGCCTCTGTCCCCCGCATCACACACACCACCACCGGGGGCAGATCCTTCTCCTACCTTGCACCCAAAACCTGGAACGCCCTCACAACCCACCTTCACAAGACCCACAACCTACTTCTTTTCAGGAAGGGCCTCAAAACCTGGCTTTTCGAACAGTGAACCTCCCAGCCCCTTTCCCTCCCCCCCTCCAGCGCCTTGAGACCCTCACGGGTGAGTAGCGCGCTTAATAAATCTTTGATTGATATATATAGATCTACCTCTATATATATATATATCTATCTACATAGATATATCTATAGATATATCCATGTACATAAATATATCTATCTACATAGATATATCTATCTACATAGATATATATATATATAGATCCCTATGTAGATCTATTTTTTTTAGTTGTTGTATGGTTTCCTTGGGGGCCGAAATGGCCCCCAGGGAAACCCTACAACATCTAAAAAAAAATATTGACCCCTCAGGGGGTCACCCTGCCCACGGGCGACCCCCTGTCATTTTATTTTATATTTTAATTTTTTTATTTTATTTTTGCGGAAAAGAAAAAAAAAATCCCCTTGGGGGGGGGCGCGATCGCGCCCCCCCCCCCCCGGAGGCACCTACCTTTTTTTTAAATAAAAAATATGCCCGGGGGGGGGGCGTTTTCCGAGGGGGCCGCCCCCCCCAAAGTGAAATCCCTGGCGTCTAGTGGTGTTTCCTGGCACCCGATCGCAGCTGTGCTGCGATCGGGGCCAGGAAACACTTTCTGAAGGCCTCGTAAGAAAGGGGAGACTCCCCTTTCCTACGAGGCCTTCTGAAACTGTTTCCTGGCCCCCGATCGCAGCACAGCTGCGATCGGGGGCCAGGAAACAGTTTCAGAAGGCCTCGTAAGAAAGGGGAGAGTCTCCCCTGAAACCTGAAAGTGTTTCCTGGCCCCCGATCGCAGCACAGCTGCGACCGGGGGCCAGGAAACACTTTCAGGAAGGCCTCGTAAGAAAGGGGAGACTCTCCCCTTTCTTACGAGGCCTTCCCGAACGTGGGGAAAACACCTTTGAAAAGTCAGCGCGCCTCGCGGCGCGCTGACGTCACAAAGGGGCGGGTGTGGGGTGGGGGGGGAAGACACAGAAGCTGCCGTGTCTCCCGGGGAAAGGTTAAAAAAAAAAAATCCTCGGGTGCGACGCACCTGAGGATTTATTAATACCCTTCCTGGTGTTGGCCACTGGTCGTGACCCGCACCAGGGAGGGTGTGTGGGCGTCGGCCAGTGGCCGACGCCCGCACCGAAAAGGTAAAATGGATAATATGCAATGTTAATATTTATGTACTCCTTTTGTTAAACTCTGAGACTAGTGGTAAAATTAGATGTTGGTGAGCTAAAATGCTGTTTACTGGTGTCTCCTGATGTCTCCCTACCACAACATTAAAACGAGGAGGGCAGAACTACAGGCCCTATTTTCTCTTTGGCGCTCAAATGTTGCCCCTACGGGGTTAGGTGCCTTCCACAGGAATATAGGTATCTTGCATCAAATATTGTGAAACAGTCTCTGCTTTATATGACATGTTCATCAGCCTCAGAGAATAGGGGTGTTAAAGTGATGGGGCAAATTTCTTCAGTCCACACTCCTTGGAGAGGCCTCACGCCATGCTATTGGCCAGGCTGGTAGCATGTGCAGCATGTTTCACAGGGCAATTAACTGTAATTGTAGCCTGTGCTATGAAACAAGCTTTAGCCTATCTGCCAAGGTACACTCACAGCTAACCGGGTGTGCAAAGAGAAAGTCAATAGGTTTTAAGATTTAAGACTGTGAACCATGCATATAATGCCAAATCATCTCCTGCCAAGCCACAAACACCTATAGGGAAGTCGTAGTGAGGCAGTGTCCTTCGGGTCCTAAAATGTTGAGCAGCCCTGCCAATGTTGCATTTTGTCTGAGAAAGCAGTGAAGTGGATGCTGAGGACAGCAGCACTTAGCTTATCTTGGACCTCCTGCCCTACTGCAAGTGTCACTGACTGCCACTTTCTTAAATGCTGAAGTGTGAACTTTTACACACAAAGTGTATCTTGGATTATTTCACTTTAGCACCTTAGAGTATATTATTGTACTAAGTGGCCTTTATTAAAATTAGTAAAGCACACCCTTTCTGCCATGACAGATTTGTTAATGACTCAGGAGGCAAGTCAGTTGTCTTGATATCTCCTATATGAGCCTATATTTTTATACAGGGGGAAACATTATGGTTTAGTAAACAATACACATGAGAGATTGTTGTACTGTGTGCACACTGAATTGAGAAATTGTAAGGTGCTCTCAGATGTGATGATCATGGAAAAGAAGACACAAGGAAGAAAAGTAATCGCCTGGATGCACACGGTTTGCTCAAGCTTGGAAGCCAGGATTGAAACCCAGTTTCCTGATTAGACATTATTCAATTCCTATCTTGGATGGGTATCACATTCCTTTACTCTTTCTGCCCTGATGACTATTTTGTTATGACCCATGAGGAAAGTCAGCTGTCTAATGTCACCCTTTACAAGTCCATTATTGTTGTTATTGATAAAGCAACATCATAGACTATTATAGCATATATGAGAAATGTTTTTAAACAGTTCACATCCTAAACTGAATTATTTCAAGGTGCTTTCAAATACATTAATAATGGAAAAGGAGGCAGAGGGAAGAAAAAGGGGTTGCCCAGTGTCGCACAGTTTGGACAAGCTTGTAAAGCTATGATTAAAACTAGGGTTGCTGAGTCAGGGCTCCTCATCTAGTGTTTGCCCTGGGTCCATCACAACATTCTTACTGGCCTGGGGATGTTATGCAAGTGCATTAAAAATATATATTTTGCATTTTTGATAAGGCAGGGCAAACAACTTTGGAAACACCCCTCTTCATATAACATGTAACCTTGGGCAGAAATAGTGCAAGCTTGCAACCTTCAGAGAACAGGTACAGCTGGGGAAGTATCTGCACAATCCTTTTTTATCAAAGGACTGGTGCAAATTGGGCAACATCATTGCAAGCTTTCACTTTCTCACAGAACTGGGAAAGTATGGGACTAGCCAAGCAAACGTCTCCCTCTCACTGAAGGCAATGCGTGCATTCTTCCATTTTCCACAGAAGAGATCTGGCAGGGTAGAATTGTACTAGCTTCCATCGGTCCCAGAACATAAACGGTTAACGCATGAGTGTTATGCAGGTACAGACATATTTCTCAAGTGGGTGCTTAATTCACGGAGATGAATGTATAGGTGGGTGATTTAGTAAATCTACTAATTCTGACATTACTCTTGTTTAGGTGATATTCTAAGTCAGCATCCTTAAAGTCTTGCTGCTGTCAATTGGAGACCTGCTGTTTGTGTTGATTGTTTTGTGTTCCGTGTACTGAGAAGTAGCCGTCACCCAGTAGATTATTGTCATATGAAACAGACGCACCACAGCTAACTACCTATGCTCTAGGGAGGCAGACAAATGCCAACCTCTTCAAAAAGGTTTTGCATACACATGCATCAGGTGCTGTGCAATCCTGGCTTGGTGCTGCACCTTGTTGAAATGTTGAGGGCTGTCAGTGATAGAGAGTTCATAGAAATGAGGGGAAACAGTGTGAAAGTTATCCACACTCACCCATGCTGCAATGAAGTATGCAATTCAAAAGCTGTTAATAGCGGCATCATCAATGGATTGTTAGAAAAGGTCTGCTAGGACCAGCGGATGCCTCTTAAATATGTGCCATCAGGGCCGAGTATTCCACTTGTTCCCTAAACAAAATTGAATATGAAGAGACCCCAAAGTATGGATGTAAGTGAGTGAGGGAGAAACAAGGTTTTTGGGGAACAGGAAATAATATTGTTCCTTATATAAGCCTATTCTCCCTTTGTTTAACAAATAAGTGGTGATGCAAGGAATGCTTGCAGTTAGTTTAACCAGTGGCAATCGCTAAGGGTAGCATTCTAAACCATTGTGCTTTTACACATCATGCTTCCCCAGTTTGGACCTATGTAGATCAGGCTTGACCCTGCTCCAATAGAAACAGCCTAGCCTGAGCTGCCAAGCCTTCCCTAAACCAGAACACAATCAACCCATTACTGGCTTGTCCATGATTGGGGCTCATCAGTTGGGTGCACATGGGACTCATGTCTGGGCATACCCTTACCACCTAAGGCAGTACACAAAACACACAAAAGGTGAGGGGGGAATGCTTGATATTTGTCTAACCACTGGCAATTTCTCAGGGTACCATTCCAACTCTACTTCAGATTGGACCCAGCCATATGCAAATCAGTCTTGACCCTGCCCCAAAAAGAGCAGTCCACCCCAAACTGCCAGGTCAGGTCTTCCCCTGAACTAGAACACTAGAAACCCAAGACTGATTTCTTCCTGATTGGTGCTCTTTAGTTGGTTGTAGCTGGGCTCTAGTGGCACAGTCAGTATGAAACCCACAATTAAAGTTCAATGTAGTCACATACACTCACACTTTGATTGCCACACACTGTGCACTATTGCCACTCCCACTTCCTTTAACAAACATGGAAAAGGGAATGAACTACATCTCCCACAATCGAATACACAGGAAATCACAAGACCTGATAATAAAAGTAAATAGTTAACCAAGCAACATATTGGAGAAAGAAATGACATATGACAAGCATTATAACAAATAACAAAACTAAATACATCTACAAGTAAAGAACAGACATAAAAGTTTGAAACAAATAATTGAAAAATAAAAAAGAGACAACAAACATTTTCTTCCTTTGGGTAGTTTAACATCAACAGAAAAATAATAATTTGGGGCAAAGTCCACGTTTGGGTAATGCAAAATTGTGTCTTATCAGAGGCTGTTGTAGGCTCTAGGCCTTTATCTTGCTTCCATATACTAGTACTGTCATCCTCATGAGGCCCGCCATCCTCCTGGAGCAGATGAATGTTCGGCACCCTCTTTTTGAGATGGGGTGGGATTTTTAAGATTTATTTAGCGGGAGGGCCAGTGGTGTGGAATGGAATGACAATGTGAATTGTGAGGTTTTGGTGTATGGGAGTGTTTGGGGAGGCATATGACTGTTTAGGGGTATGGGGAGTTTTAAGGACAGAAGAAAAGGGACTGGATCAGAAAGAAAAATTGGGGTGGGCTTTGGAATGGAGTCAGGGATTTGAATGCGGTCAAGACGTGGAATGGGTTCACGGATTGTAATGGAGCAGTAGGAAAGATAGGGGCAGTTGTGCCAAAAGCACTGGTGTCAGCAAAGGCAGGACTCTTCTGTAAGGCAGACAGGGCAGACCATGTGTCATTCAAGATGTCAATAATTTTTGCCTGACACCCTGGATGACTTGTAGCAATGCCATCTGCCCCTCAGAGAGATTCTTTAAAACCACCAGGGCCTCCACCAATGTCAGTGCTGGTTGGATGGAAGCAAGAAGAGAGTTGCCCAGGGCAAAATAAGTCCCAGTCATTTTACATATTGGGTGCTAGCTGTGTAACAAGAGAGACTAGAGTGAGGGTGATGCTAGTGGTAGTGGTGGTGGTGGCCGCAGGAATAGACGTTGTGGCCTGTGTTGGTTGTGGCCTTTGTTGTTTCACCCACCATTACAAGGGGTTGGCCTGAGGCAGAGGCCTCAGACTCAGATAAACTAGTGGCTTCCTGGCCAGTCCCATCACCTTCACTGCCACTGGGTCCCTTGTTGTTGGTGCTTCTACCGTCCAACTCCCAGTGGCTCCCCTACTGGGCCTCCAAAGTCTGATAAGTGTCTTCCTCGGTTTCTACGGAGAAGGCTGAAAGCAGACAAATGCACACATCTGGTACATTCTAAAGAAGTCATGAGCCAAAGGTACACACATCAAAGAGGTCCAACAATTATACATTTGAGCATGCTAATCTCAATAAAGGACACCCAATGGGACATCATATAAAGCCTGATTTTGATTTGGTCAGACCAATTTGCTACATCACAAATGACATGCATATTCTCTCTGCCTTTGACTACCCATCTACAAATCTAAAATCATGCACAATATCTGCAAATGAAATAAATTTAAGTAAACTATCATAAATGTGACACATTTTGTCCAACATATTACAAGTTAGATATGCTTTAACGCAGTAGGAAATTGTGTATGTCATATACGTTTGAAGCATTGTTGACACCCAAGGTCCGTGCAAGGTGTATTATCATACCCCATTCCTAAAATCCACATTTGTACTTATCTGCTGAGATCATACTAAGTGTGTATGTGTGTGTGTGTGTGTCTGTATATGTGTACAAAATAGCACAGTTGTGGCAAGATATCATGTCAAAGGGCATGTTCCATCAGTAACAGACCGTCACAAATAAATTATTGCCAATTATTATTGCCAATGGGACTAATTTATAGTTTGGAGGTTGTGTTACTGGGTCAAAAAAGTGATGGATATCACATCTGTCTTATTGCAAGTGCATTATATCCAATATCAGTTATAATAATGTAGACAGGATATCTGTCATAGCTGTGACATAGTAGCCCTCAATCAAAATCTACATCTGGCCTAAAGTCTATTTTAACCAATGTACTTGCAAAATGAACTTCATAATACATTTTTTGAAATTTTCATGTTGTATTGCAACCTGAAAACTGGATAGCATGCTTAAGAATAACACACGTATTTGTTCACATAAATAAACTTACTTGTTGCTGCTCTGTGGTCTTCAGTTTCTCATGCAAGTCGGGGTAGGCCACTGCCAGAATGCGCTACATAGCAGGAACTTTTGAATTTTGAAGCAGTGATGTGGTGGGTCCAAAGCTCTTCAAAACATTTCTAGCAGGGGATGCTGCAATGCTTGGCACTGCGATGCCTGAAGACCTACTATTAGTACACCTCCATGCAATGGCCTGTCAGATCTTTTTATTATGGCAGATGTTCTAGCCAGAGGAAGACAAGAAACAACTATGGTGGATATACCATCCACTTAATGAAGGGGATGATATGTTATGTGAGTTGTAATACAGTGTAAATGATTTTTGTTATGTTGTGGAGGGAGCAATAAACAATGGCTATTGCTGGATTTTAATATAGTTGTCAAAAATGTATGTTAGTTTTTACTTTGGCCATCACTCAATGCTGAGTAATGCCATTAAGGACAATACTCTGGGCCACATGTATTACGTTAGGGACAAGTTACTCCTTGAAAATGTGAAGGGGAGGCCACATTACATATGCTTTATATAGTATTTAACCTCTAACTATGTGTACGGGCTATATGTCACATTGAAATGTGCTAGCCATTCTGGCAAACTCAAACTCAGGAACTTTTTGTTTTATTCAGAGAGTTTTCTCTTTCAAATGTCAGGACGTACCCTGTCCATAAACAAATATCAATGCCATCTTTAAAGTCAAGTGCACTGTGAATTGTTAAAAGGTACAGCCACCATTGTCTTGGCAGTTGGAAAGGTAACTTCCACAGCCAGAGCCACTGTTGGCTCAGAGAGTGTCATGTCCTAAAACAATCACTCTAAAACAACATTTAGAGGAAAACATGACACACTTAGATCTTAATCATTTTGTCCTGTGATTGTTGTTGCCCAGTTGACCCCACAGCTTCCCCATTCCAAAGGGAGGTCCTTCATGCACTCACCAATGTCTGACTGATATGTTTTTGATAACAACACAATAGGCTGGTGTAGTACTGTGGCTCACCATTTAAAATTTGTATTTATTTTGAAATCATTAATGTTTGTTGAGTACATTATTTACAAAATCCTGATATACTAACCATCCAATTATGTGAAGCAGACCAAGAATAATGTTCTATACTCTTAAAGTGGGGTGGCTACACCAGGGTCACAGTCTAACGTGACTCACCATATTCTTATTAACCAACTGAGTCTACATTTAGGTGATATTCATGTATGCAGCTTACCTGACTAATGCTTTCCATATAGTTGGTTGTAGTTTATCAGGACCACCTACATAAGGATTTCCAGCTACTCAGTAGTGAATTGTGTGGCCCTTTCAACTGCTCCTTCAGGCTTGGTGGGTCCCAGCAGAAGTAAATCAGCAACAATAGTTGAGGAAGTCTGCTACTGCTGATGGTTAGGAGGTAAGTGACTCCAGTGCCGGACTGGGAATGTTGGAAAAGATAACTTACAGACTGCAATTTGTAGCCTGTCGTCCATGACGAATACATCAGCCATGTTTGGTCCACCATGAAAACAAATATTGTCAGCATAGGGTATGCCTTACAATATGGGGGAGCTGTAATACAATATTGCCAGAAATATCCTTCATCCATGACATTGTTTTTGTCAATAAAAACTAGAATGCCCACATTACAAACAATGAATAAACACCGTCCACAGTGTCATCTATTGCAACCCTGATGGATTTTAAAAAGCAAAAAATAATGAAAAAAGTATTTTGACCATCCATACCTGCAAAGTTGTTATTTAAAATATGTCCTGTTGTAGCCAAAACAGGTTGTAATATACTTGTTTTTAAACTTGGGTGAGATTTCAAAAATTGCATAATTTTTAGTTGGGACCATGTTTCCATAGAAAAAGCGTTTTTTGACTTGCCTAGATCTTTGGTGCTTTTTGACGAATCTTAACACATTTTTTGACAATAGTGTTGCAGTTATTCTTGTTGCTCACGGACAGTTTCGGGGAGATTCGTCAAGCAGGGGCAGATAAAAAGCGGGGTCAATAAATGTTGCGTTTCCCATGTTCATTCCCATAGGGCCTTTAGACACGTCTGCAGCCCAAACCACTAGATGGAATTGCACAAAATTTGGCCGAAAGCTAACTGTTGGCACACATATTACTCTTTCGCTTATTTGGTGTAAATCAGTTCAGGAGTTTTGGAGAAATTAAGAAATACAAATTTGTATATCTCTGGCTGTGAAGTATTCGCAAAAAAAAGATGAGCTTGTGCAGTGAAATGCACAGCTTTGGTTGTCTGCCAACACTTCAAACCAGGAAGTGTTGGCAGCCATCTTGGGACTCGGCTTGAGCAGAGTCCCAGCAAAAAAGTAAAAAAAAAAAACAAAAAGACAAGGGGCCAAGGTACAGACAGTATAGAGTAAAAAAGCAGATTTTTTTTGGCTGCGGCTTCGCAAAATTCTTGAATTCGGGGCAAAAAAAAACCCAACTGCGCTTGTTTTCTTAATGGGCCCTGGGTAGGGCAGGTCTCAGAGGCATTAATATTTTTGAATGTGGACAGGCCTCTCTGCCCCCCCACCCCCCAACAGCCCTGGGGACCACCATATCCCTGGGGCAAATTTCAGTTAACTGCATTAACTGTATGGGGAGGCCCGTTGGCTTCCCCCACACACCTATGGAACACCACCTCCCCTGGGCTTTAATTATGATAAATGTGGCGGGTGAGCGCCTCCCCCCTGCAGCACAGGGGACCACTACCTCCCTGGTACAAATAGCAGAATATCTAACAGGAGTCCGTTTTGGTGCTCCATTAGCCCAGGAGACCACCACGTCCCTGCGGTCCCCCTTGTGGAGCCACTGATGGCCCTGGGGTTCGCCCCCCTACCCCCAGGGACAGCACCTGCTATGCCCGAGATGCCCACCCATGGGACATAGCTGTTTGCAGCCAAGCCACAGCAAGCACTACACTTTTTGACAGAGGGACCTGTAGAGCATGTCCCACTGTCAAACCTGGAGCTTTCATCTATGGCCCCTGCACAGGTGCAGGGAACAGAGATGAAAGGTTTGCTTCAGCAAGCACGGAACTGCTGTTGAAGCAGCTCCTTGCTTGCTGAAGCAATGGTACAGCGATATAGTCCTTGAGGCTTACCCCACAGTGCCAGATAGCCCGTAAAGGGAATTTTGTATAATAAGCATATTTAAAAAAATATATATATGTAGGGACCACGTGGGAGCCCTTGAGGATTCCCCCGCGGTCCAAGATTGCCCATAAAGGGCTAAAAAAACACACAGAAAAAAAAAACCAATTGCTCAGCTTGAAGGTGATGGGCCTTCACACTGAGGGTTCGAGACCAGCTGGACTCGTTTCCCATGTTTTTGTTCAAACTACAAATATTTATAATCTAAAATAAAAGGTGTTTTTTTTTTTTTTAAATAACAAATACATTTTTCTTTTTAAATTGAACAGAAATATCTCATTGTTAGTATATCATACATCAAAGCCTTAAAAAGTCTCTCTCTCTCTCTGTCTCTCTTTCTCTCTCTCTCTCTCTCACGTTTTCAATCTCTTTCTCCCCTCACACACTCACTGAGACTAAGCACTCACTCACAGATGCACTCAGACACTCATGCACCCGCTCACAGACCCACTGAGACTGTTGTGCACCCACTTAGAGCCCCAGTCAGACCCTCACGTACCCACTCACAAACCCACTTAGTCACACACCCACTCAGAGACCCACTCAGACATTCACACACCCACTCACATACCCACTGACACACTCATGCACCCACTCACAAACCTGTGCACATACTGACACACCCACAAAAACACTGATGTTCCTACTCTCACATCCAGACAGACACTCTCATCCCCAGATACACCATCTCACACCTATTCTGACACCCAGAGAGATCACGGGCAACCTCTGTCAAAGGGCCGTGTACCGCATGGGGTTGAGTGATTAGGGCGGTTGGCCGCAGGTACTGGCTGCAGGCTAGCCCTTGCGGGTAACCCCTATTGTGTACGGGCGAAGGCCATGCACGGTTGGGTGCTTATAGGGGGTTGGCCCGTGGCCAACCATTGTCATGCACAGCGGTGGCATGATTTACGTACAGAAATTAAAATTACTATACTTTAAAAAAACATGGAAATTCAGTGCAAAAAACAAAAGTTACAGGGACGTTATAGTTAGGCTCACATTTGAGAAAACCATAGAAATTCACCAGTTATAGTTAGAGTAACCTCAAGTAACTATAAATAATGTCCTAGGGTAATTAGAACTCGCGCCCCCATGCACTGCTAATTAACCCACAAATTACGGCACGCAAAACATCTTTGATAACATCATTGATAATATCAATGTAATATTTGCAGTAAAATATTTGACAAAAAAACTGCGCTTGGTGGGGCGAGAGTTCTAGATACTTTAGGGCACGAGTATAATTTATAAAACAAGCATAATATAATTTCAGATTTTTCATGTATATTCAGTGTTTTTTTTTTTTTTATTTGTAAATGTGTTTGAATGAAAAATAGTATCTTACCAATATGTTACAAATAATGATAAACATGCTATATCAGATTGTAGACTTTAAAGCTGTTGATGCTTCCTTATCATGAACTGTACAAATGACAATAGAGTGTTTGTCAAAAATGTACACATTTTTCTGCCTAGTCCTTCCTAGGTCATGTGATCTGTCATCTGTTGGTGCACTAGCAAGTCATAGGTGAATACTCTGGAGTGCTGCATAGAGAGACCTTGGGTATAGCGAGATCTGCAGTGAAGTTGCCTCCCTATTGGTAGAATGTTTCTGAAAAAATAGCAGTACACATCCTCCCAGTCATGAAGTGATGCCAGTGTAAATTAGTTTTATCTACGGTACCTGACACATGTTGTGTGTGTGTCAACGTCTAGAAATCAGAGTTAATGTGTCAGCTGTAGCATATCTGTTTAACTTTTATTGCTGTGTCTGAACATATTGCCTTGTTAATACATGAGGACAGCACAATATGTGGCTGAAGACTTCCATTTATGTTGCTAAATGTATTTGGAAGGCCAGTTGGTAACAAAATGAAAAACTGATATTTTGTGTTCACAATAGGTAGAATCTTGCTAATCATTGCATTGTAAATGTAATATTTTCTTTCCCATTATGACTTACACTTTTTTAAATTTGAGTCTGTACTTCCTAATGTATTTTCTTTGCATGGTTTGCACATAGACAATTGTTTATACATATTGTTGCTGTGTCTTTTCCCTTGCAGGGATTTTGGATGCATAACAGTTTTATAACAAAATGCACATCTGACAAACCAGTATAGATTTCTGTGTGCATACAGAGATAATATTAATTAAAATGTCTTATAATGAAATGTGTATTGCTTGTAAATGCTAAATGTTTAACAAACATATTAAACTGTAAGGGAGCTATTCTTGTTTCCAACAATGATACTTTTAAATCATTTTAAAATAAAAAGTATGTTACTCTACTTTTTTCTGTTCATTATTTTATTGTCTTACAATGTAAAACAAAAAATCAGATTTTCTGAAATTACATGACCTTGCATGTTTGCTGACAAAATAAAGATGAACAAAACGTTTCTAAGAGTCATTTTCCAGACAAAAGTCCATGAGTGGATTTGAAATGTGCTGTTATAAGGTGGATAAAGTGAATAATCCACATGCTCACCTGAGTACATCACTCCTTGTATCTCTTGCTGGAACAGCCTTTGTTGTTGTCCTCAATTGGGCCAGAATGAATGACCTCTCCTAATGGTTCCGGAAGCGGCATAAATGTCAAAATGAAGAAAAGAGTTACAGAGGGCTCCAGGTGCAGCAGTGACCCCCTTTCTGTGGTGTTCCCATCTAAAGATGTTTCTGGGACTGAGCTAGCAGTAGATGATGCTTACCATGGAAAACAACAGGTAAATCAGAGGCTGCAGCACAAAGGCCATCATTACAACCCTGGGGGTAAATACTGCTTACCGTCGTGCAGAAGACCGCCAACATACCGCTGCTGCTGCAGAATTCCGCCACAGGTATTATGACCCACAGCCCGGAATCCGCCACAATACAGACACCCACACAAGTCCGCCACACCAAAGGTCAGTGATAAACTGGCGATAACAAAACCCACACTGTCACGCCAACAGGAATACGCCCACAGTATCACGACCCACGAATCAACGAGGCGGTCTTTCAACTGCGGTAATCCATCGGCGGTACACACCACCGCGCTCAAAATACACACACACTTACAAAACACAACCACATTGGACAATTTGAAATACACACACCTAATACACATACACACACCACACCCACACACCCAATCCAATATAAAGCACACACCCACATCACCCACAAGCCCTTACTACCAGAATTTTGAAAGCACGCCAGAGAGAGACACTACCTAAAACAACACCAGCATCCACAGACACACAACACCATCACTCACACAACATCCACGCACCTCAAACAACACACACCAACACACCCCCTCACACATCACAACAGACACCACCTCACACATCACCCACACCACATCATGGCACCTCAACGACACCCCAAGTTTTCTGAGGAGGAGCTCAGGGTCATGGTGGAGGAAATCGTCCGGGTAGAGCCACAGCTATTCATATCACAGGTGCAGCAGACCTCCATTGCGAGGAAGATGGAGCTATGGTGCAGAATTGTCGACAGGGTCAACGCAGTGGGACAGCATCCAAGAACTAGGGATGACATCAGAAAGAGGTGGAATGACCTACGGGGTAAGGTGTGTTCCGTGGTCTCCAGACACCAGATTGCTGTACAGAGGACTGGCGGTGGATCCCCACCTCCTCCCCCACAACTAACAACATGGGAGGAGCAAGTCTTGGCAATACTGCATCCTGAGGGCCTCGCAGAAGTAGCAGGAGGACTGGACTCTGGTAAGGCAAATCTTTACTACCTTACCACCCCACCCCACCTGCATGCCATCACATACTCCCACCCTTACCCTCACACCCATCACCCCAACAACCCACAGATACCCCACCAACACAACCCACACATCCCAAAACCAAGCCCTGCATGTAACACCAATGCATGGACACCCATCACCCAAGCATGTCCACTACAGAGACTCACTCATGCCCCAAAACCACCAATCACACAAGGACCAAGCCAACAATGCAAGCACTGGAGTAGAGGGTCAACCACCCATTGCACACAATGGCATGCACAGATACAATAATTATGACTTTACACCCCAACAGGACCCCTACCTAACGTCACCGGACAGGAGGTGCCAGACATATCCAGTCCCCCCACAGAAGAGGCCCACAGTGATGACAGCAGCTCTGCACAACTGGATCAAGATGACCAGCCCATCTGGGACCTCGGGACAGTCGGTTCCCCTGACACTGTCACAAGCCACCACAGAACCTCCCCCCTCAGGAAACAGCACCCACCCAGCGGGCCCATCCCTCTGTCCCCAGGACATGTCAATCAGCAGTGTGTCCACCACTACAGGGAACCCAGGCAAACCCACCAACCCAAGAAACTTAGGGACCTGGGGGCAGTGGCAGTGGGCACAAGGTTCAGGGGACAGAGGCACAGGATAAAAGGGAAACTGGGAGGACTGCTGTGTGACAGGGGAGGACAGACCCAGGGAGCCCACTCTCCATGAGGCACTCTCCAACATCATGGGAGCTTACCATCATTCCCATGAGACGATGACAATGGTACTGGCCAAGTTTCATGAGACCCAGCGGCTGCAGGAGGAACACTACCTTGGGATCAGGGAGGACTTGAAGTCTATTAACACCACCCTGGTCACCATTGCAGGGGTGCTGGCAGACCTTCTCAACACCAGGAGGGACACAGTGGCACAACAAGGGGCCCCTGACACCAGCCTGGACGATGAACAGCCCTCCACTTCCGCTGGCACTAGTTGACAGGAGGCACCATCACAGGAACAACAGGTCACCAGCACCCCACCCCCAGCAGATGGAGAACCACACTGCAAACGGTCCCTGAGATCCAGGAACAAGACAGAGAACATTGCCAAGGCCCCCGCCAGGAAATGAGACCCCCCTGAGTATCACCTTTCTGTCCCACTATGTCACCCTGTCCATCCTTAAACTGCCATTGCTCCACTTCCTATGCCCCTTAGGACAATGCACCTGTGAAACAAATAGACTGGACTCTGCCATGGACATTCCTCCACCATCACCCCAACCCATTTTACAACCCCCTCTACTTATTAGCACAAGAATAAACACACTTGAATAGCAAAACAATCTGGAGTCAGTCTGTGGTTTCACAAATGTGTAATTGCAATAACTATGGAATATAGCAATGTCAATTTACTTGTTCACATACCAATGTAACACAGCTGTAGGCCAGCAGTAAACATAGCAGATGACACAAAGTGGGACCCACATCTGTGAAATGGAAAGTCAAAGTGACAAGTCAGGGTCCATACACTAAATGAAAATGACACACTTATGCTAGTTACAACAATAGAATGAGATGTGGGAAGCAGTGGCATCTTATTATCTGTGTCTCACTGGAAGTATTGCATGATGATGTTGTTTCGGTTGTCGATATCCTCTTCTTCTGCCTCCTTTTCTTCACTGTCCACAGGCTCCACAGCTGCCACAAGACCAACATCTGGCCCATCCTCCTGCAGAAAAGGCACCTGGCGTCACAAAGCCTTCTTCGGTGAGTAGTATAGGGAACCACCTGTAAGATGGAGGCACCGGAATCTGGCCTTCAGGAGGCCGAAGGTGCGTTTGATCACCCTCCTAGTTCACCCATGTGCCTCATTGTAGCATTACTCTGCCCTTGTCCTGGGATTCCTCACTGGGGTCAGTAGCCATGACAGGTTGGGGTAACCAGAGTCACCTGCAAATGTCGAGGGACAACTGTTAGACACACACTAACCCTTAGGGACAGCCCCATACCCAGACACCTATGTCAACTGTATTGGGACCTTGGCCTCACCTATTAGCCACACATGGTGCCTCTAGAGTTGGCCCATCGCATAAGGGATGCTGCTATTCCTCAAAATGTAAGCGTCATGCACAGAGCCAGGATACTTGGCATTCACATGGGAGATGTACTGGTCTGCCAAACACACCATCTGCACATTCATAGAATGGTAGCTCTTCCGGTTTCTGTACACCTGTTCATTTCTGCAGGGGGGGGGTGGTACAAATGCCACATGTGTCAATGATGTTGGGGATATGTCCCAGGGCATAGAAATCACCTTTCACTGTGGGCAATTCCTCCACCTAAGGGAAAACGATGTAGCTGCGCATGTGTTTCAGCAGGGCAGACAACACTCTGTACAACACGTTAGAGAACATTGGCTGGGACATCCCTGATGCCATGGCCACTGTTGTTTGAAAAGACCCACTGGCCAGGAAATGGAGTACAGACAGGACCTGCACTAGAGGGGGTATTCCTGTGGGATGGCGGAAAGCTGACATCAGGTCCGGCTCCAACTGGGCACACAGTTCCTGGATTGTTGCACGATCAAGTCTGTATGTGACTAGGATGTGTCTCTCTTCCATTGTCGACAGGTCCACCAGAGGTCTGTACACCGGAGGGTGCCGCCATCTCATCACCTGCCGCAGCGGACGTACCCTATGGAGGAGAACAGCGAGCAGAGAGTCATCCAATACTGTGGTATCACAATTTGTTATTTGCAGAAACTTTATGAATCCGCAATGTGCCGGTATCTTTCTATATTCCCGGCCCAGATAGGTGTGACGCAGTTAACATCCATCCCATGTGGCCTCCTGAAATGGCGGCTGCCTGACCTGTAAGGTGGGACAAGGGGATATGAGGTGACTATGCTGGCATTGTACACCATTGTGGCGGGCGTTCGAAGACCGCGGCGCAATTCTGCATTGGTTAACATTGGGCCCCATGGGTCCCAGGAGCCAATGACGATGTACGCCGGCGGTGACGGCACGCACCGCCACGGACGTGACCGCCATTTTCTGTCTGTTCACTCACTTGATACCTGACCTTCAACAGGAGAGGACCTACACTGCAAGTGCTGCTGTGACCTCAGTCTGGAAGCGATGATGGCTCATGTGTCTGGGGAAAGGGCCCCTGCCTTCACTTCGCAGGAGTTGGAGAAACTAGTGGATGGGGTCCTCCCCTAGTACACGCACCTGTACTGTGCTCCAGACAAACAGGTGAGTACACTGTGAGCATGCTGCATGGGCAATGCCTGTTTTGAGAGGTGTGGATTGAAGATAAATCCAGGGTGGCTGAGGCCTGCATGTGCGGATGGTGAGTGTATTTGCGTCAGGGCAAGGGTGGGAACTGGGGGGCAATGCGTATGACAGTCCGGACGGGGAAGTAATTTCCTTTCCCCCTGTACCATTCCTCTAGGTCAGCGCCCACCAGAAGAAGGGTATTTGGCGTGCCATCACCAAGGACGTCTGGACCCTGGGGGTCTACCACAGACGGAGCACCCACTGCCATAAAAAATGGGAGGGTCTGCGCCGCTGGAGCAAGAAGACGGCGGAGGCCCAACTGGGGATGGCCTCCCAACGTGGGAGGGGTGCCCGTCGCACCATGACCCCCCTGATGTTCCGGATCCTGGCGGTGGCCTATCCGGAGTTGGATGGGCACTTGAGGGCATCACAGCAGCCACAAGGGGGTGAGTACACTCTCATTCAGCTGACTCTGCGTGCATAACGAGGTGTCTGGTTGGGGGAGGTGGGCAGTGGGTTCCCCTAGGCCAGGGCAAAGTTGGTAGGCAAGGTCCCTTGTGAGGCAGGCTATGTGGCACCCCAACCCCACCAGTGGTAAGAGCCATCTGCACCTATTCAGGCTCCTGTGTCAGTCAGTCAAATAACTTTATTCAGCAGTTGCCATAAAAGTACACATTTTTAAGATCAAAATTCCGAAAGTACAAACAAACAGAAAAAAGTAAAACACATCTTACCTATGTTACCAAATAAGAAATATAACAGAATAATCTTATCCAAGTTCCTCTTTCACAAATATCCCAATATTCTTATCAAAACGTTTACTAGTTTCATGCAATATAAACTGTTTAAATACCCTAAAATTATAAAAATCTTATTTCTTTTTAAATAAAAGCTATACTAAACCACGTATATAAGGTATAAAATTTTAGACATAAGAAATAAATGTAAAAGTCAACATGAAATAACATTAATAAATTACAAGATATTAATACTGGTTCCTAATAGCAATAGATGATCTAATAAAGTTTAAAACCTGATAACAAATTTTATCATTTGATAATTTCTGAAAATATATCAAAGCTTCCTTATAATGGATTGGTCTTAGAGTGCGTAAAATAGGTAAAATGAAAATATTTCTAGGGGAGGCATAAAGGGAGCAAAAGAGAAGAAAATGAGAAGTACTTTGTTTTGAGCTGGCATTGCAAGGACAGGGTGGTAAATCTTTTTGCGAAATATACTGCTTGGGAAAGGCCACCTTAAAATGAATCAAATTTAGTCTAAAAAAAATTAAAAGAGAATATATTTTTGGACATGAAAACCAGGTCAAATAAGGTTCAATATGTAAGGCCATAGCAATCTGAGTATAGGAATCTAAAGATTTCAAGTTGAAACAGCTATGGAGTCTTATGTGCAAAGTATGCTCAGAATGACGTGCTTTCAACATGGGCTTTGCAGATTTAGTTAGCATTTGCGGTTCTTCATACATATACATAAGCCCCAACTTATCAAAAGATGATCGCAGGTACGAAAGCCAGAGAATCCTGTTTGAGTTAGACAACTGTGTGCATTTAGTAATACATTCCTGCACAAGACTAGTCACTGGGTTCGTCCAACATCTAATCCACAGCAAAAGGGGGGCAATAGAGACCGTGTCCTCTAAAAAGCATTGGCCCACTTCCTCGTGGATAATGATGTTTGCTATACACTTAGGTACCATCAATAATCTGCGCATAAATTTATTCTCAGTACATTGGAGAGTGGGTATTTTCATATAACCCCATATAAGCCCATATAGGGCTTCTGAGACACACTTGGAATGATATAGTGTCATAATCTGAGAAGACGGTCTGTGGCCCAGTTTACGGGTAAAACGAAAAATCGCTTCAATATTCCTTGACATTTGCTGAGACTTACATTTAAGGTGAGTGTTCCAGAGCAGAGAAGAACTAATATGCATACCTAGATAACAGAAATCCCTCACCTTATTAATGATATTGCCCCCCATAGTAAATGTTTTAGATTTTGTATTTCGGGGGCTACATGTCATGACAAATGTCTTTGAATAATTAACTTTTAATCTAAGTCCAGAAAGAGATCCAACAGGCCTTGTAAACCATTTGCAGTGCGTGCAATAAGTACAGCGTTGTCTGCATATAGTAAGACTGGGAGCAATCTCTGGCCCATCTTTGGCACATCCTTCCCGTTTTTTGTCCAAAAATCATAAAGCCCATCAATATATATCAAAAAAAGAAAGGGGGCCAGAATACAGCCCTGTCGCACTCCCCTAAAAGAGGAAATGGGAACAGTTCAGGCTCCTGTGACTTCCAGGTGTCCAGCAATTTGTCTTAGGTCTCGTACCCCATGGTCAACTGAAATTTCTAGGAACTGTTAGTGCATGGCGTAGTGGCAAAAGCTGCTCCCTGTGTGTTGTGTCCGCCAACGGTAGTGGTGTTGCATGCACTGAACATGTCTCTCTTCTGTCTTTCCCCCCCCTTTTTGTGGTCTCCCTGTTCTTGTGTGCAATAGCATATTCAGGCTGAGGAGCATGGGCCCAGAGCAGGAGGGAGCTGCAACCCACTTGGCCCTGGAGGGCGAAACAACAGAGTCTGAAGCAACCAATGGGACGGAGGATGAGGGGAGCTCAACGGCAGGGACAGGAGCAGACAGCAGTGACAGCGACTCCTCCTCTGATGGGAGCTCCCTTGCAGTGGCAGGCACCTCTGTGCCCACTGCATCAACAGGTACAACCGCCGCCCCCCCTACCAGCAGCCCCTCAGCGTGTGTCCTGTGCCCGCTCACCCAGGAGGGTGGGCATCTCCTTCGCCCCAGGCACCTCAGGCCCTGCCCCAGTCTGCCCTGCTGCCCTCAGTCAGGAGGCTATTGACCTCCTGAGATCCCTCACTGTTGGGCAATCTACCATTGTGAATGCCATCCAGGGTGTAGAGAGGCATTTGCAACAAACAAATGCATACCTGGAGGGCATTCATTCTGGGCAGGCAGCCCAACAGAGAGCATTTCAGGCTCTGGCCTCAGCACTGATGGCAGCCATTGTCCCTGTGTCCAGCCTCCCCCTCCAACTTCCTCCACCCAGATCCAATCCCCTGTACCTCAGCCTATCCCAAGCACACCATCAGACCAGCATGCACACTCATCAACACACAAGAGTGGCTCAGGCAAACATAAGCACCACACATCCCACAGGCACTCACACAAGCACCATCCCCATGCAGACACAGCAACATCCACTGCCTCCACTGTGTCCCCCTCCTCCACGTCCTCCTCCTCCCTCCCTGTCTCGTCTCCACTCACACCTGCATGCAATACATCCTCAGCCACTACCTCCATCACCAGCACGCCTATCTCCACACACCGCTCACGTGCAATCACCACCCCCACTACCATTCACACATCCCCAGTGTCCTCTCCCAGTGTGTCAGTGAGCCCTCCTCCCATAGTACACAAACGCAGGCACACACCCACCCAACAGCCATCCACCTCACAACAGCCTCCGGCCCATGCACCTTCAACCAAATTCAGCAGACGTACACCTCCTACAACCACTACCTCTACCTCCACTCCCAAACCCCCTCCATCTTCCCGTCCCAGGGTGTCTAAAAAACTCTTCCTGGCTAACATTGACCTCTTCCCTTCACCTCCTCCCCCCATCCTTCACCTAGGGCCAGGCTTTCCAGGTCCCAGCCCAGCACCTCAACCACCAAATCCCCAGTCACAGTGGTGCCAGCAACTGTGGGGTCATCGAGTGCGCCACACATCAGGGCTGCCAGTGTGCCACGTAGTGAGGGCAAGGACATTCCGCCACCTGCCAAGGTGAAAAAGGTGCCCACATCCCGGCGGGAGAAGCCAAAAGTACCTGCCACCAAGGGCTCAGCAAAAACCAAAGTGGCAAGACAACTGTGGCACCATCAAAGCTGGGGAAGGGCCAAAAGCTGCAGAGCAGGTCAGGAGAGGGCATGGTGGCACTGAATGAGGGACCAGTGTCACACTTTCTGTCCATGACCACGCCAACCTGTAAGGCGGCGAACACCGCTAGCTGCCCCACCACCACAACCGTCACCTGCACCGCCACCTGCACTGCCACTTGCACCGCCCCCGGCACGTCTACAGCCTCAGCGACAGTCCCCAGCCTCTTCCCCAGTGGGAAGCCGTCTGAGGTTGCAGGAAACGTCCTGCTGTGTCCCTCTGCAGGTGCTGACCCATGCACCGCCACCAGCACCGCCGAAAGCACTGCAGTAACAGACACTGCCGCAAGCACCGCCGCGACAGACAGTGCCGCAAGCACCGCCACCTGCACCGCACCTGGCACATCTACAGCCTCAGCGACAGTCACCAGCCTCTTCCCCAGTGGGCAGCCGTCTGAGGCTGCAGGAAACCTCCTGCTTTGTCCCTCTGCAGGTGCTGACCCATGCACTGCTGCCATTACCGCCGCCAGCACCGCCACAAGCACCGCCGCTACAGACACCGCCGCAAGCACCGCCACCGGCCTGCGGCGTCCTCGGATACTGGCACCACCGCTGAAATGGCTACCATCCGCAGTGGTCAGTCGTCTGAGGCTGGAGGAGAGTTCCTGGACCCTGGGCAGCTTCCGTGAGGCATTTCTTCCATCACTGTTTACACCTGCAGGTGGAAGGCACAGCAGTGTGGGGTATGTCACTGCCTCCATGGCGTATCATGCTACCTGAACCTCGCAAATCTCATGGCACGCACACCCAGGTGAGGGAATTGTACCGGCCACACTGCACGTGGAGCACTCTGGGCACCATGCCCCCTCCAGAACCAGTGGAGTATCACATCCACTACCTCAGTCCTTGGCAGGATGAAGCACTCTGGGCACCAGGCCCCCTCCAGAACCAGTAGAGTATCAGATCCACTACCTCAGTCCTTGGCAGGATGAAGCACTCTGGGCACCAGGCCCCCTCCAGAACCAGTGGAGAGATACATCCACTTCCTCAGTCCTTGGCAGGAGGAAGCACTCTGGGCACCAGGCCCCCTCCAGAACCAGTGGAGAGATACATCCACTACCTCAGTCCTTGGCAGGATGAAGCACTCTGGGCACCATGCCCCCTACAGAACCAGTGGAGTATCACATCCACTACCTCAGTCCTTGGCATGAGGAAGCACTCTGGGCACCATGCCCCCTCCAGAAACAGTGGAGGATCACATCCACTACCTCAGTCCTTGGCAGGATGAAGCACTCTGGGAAGTCTTCCTTCACCACCCAGAATGTAAAGTGTGGCCACTCAGGTGACACACCAGAAGATCATATTGGGGCCTCTTGATTTCATAATGGAGCCTCACGAGATTGTTAATTTCCAGTAAATTCAGAACCTAACTATAACATCCCTGTAACTCTTGGCTTTTTCATTGAATATATATATATATATATATACATATACACACATATATATATATATATACACTTTCCCTCAGTCTCCTGCAGCCATAACCACATATCTTTAGGTAAGACCACTCCTCCTCTGATGCTTGAATCCCTCTATTATAGCAAAAACTATTCAGCAACGTCAAACGCATTTCGTACATGACATCTCCTTGATCACAGAAGACATCCAATATACTTCTTCCAACATAAATACCCATCGTGCACTTGCAGATCACATAAACACAGAGAAAGGACCACTTCTAATAAAGCAACAAAGCCCTATGTCCTTGCAGAGGCCATTTAAGCTCAGGCTCCTTTCGGCCCCGTAATCTACTAATTACTACTACTAATTAATATGCATTTTAATCTTGGTAATTAGTAATTCAAATTAAGTCACCTGTTTTCATTCTTCTTGATGGTATTCCAATCCTTCAATTCTTTTACAACCCATAAATGTGGCTCCAGTGAGCTTGCTCAATAATATACATTGCTTTGGTATCCCAAGAGGACCTTATACTTTAGTCACATGTAGCTTTTGCCCAAGTGGACTAACCAATTAAAGAATACAATAGAGCTTTTACTGAACCGGTTGAGATATTTCTTGCATTGATTGCTTGGCTTTCGCCTGATCCCGGAACTGCTCCTCCTCTTTCATCGTCTAAAAACAAATATATACCTGCCTTATTAATACTTGCCAAAACAGACTATCAATTTTGTGATAAAATCATGCGTTGTAAAAGTGTATAGATAGTAAAACAATTCAGGGTAAAAATGTGTGGTTTGTGTTTTAATGCATTGTGATGGCATACAATCTAACTTTAGATGGGCAGTTTGTGAATAGCAATGAGCTTATTCTTTTGTGGTGAGTACATGACTACATGCCCCTTCTTTAAACCCTTCCTTAACCTTCCTGCACCTTACTCCTTTCACGAAATCCTTCCCCTTTAATAGTAAGTTTTCCCCATTTTTGAGCCACTCTGCCGTAGCGCTCACATTTACTACTAAAATGTATACTTATGTGTGCCGAGACTTGCACTTGGGGTGTAGATCTCTGTACAAAGAGGAGAAGCGGAGGCAGAAACTCTGCACGTAGGTGTGTGAATAGTTTTTTGGAGAACGTTGGTGGTACTATTGTGCAGTTTTGAATAGGTCCCTAAATCTTTATCGTTTCCTCCAAGCATCTGGAGGCAATCTGACATGATGCATTATTTTGGAGTAAACTTATTTATCTATCTTATCTGTAGAACCTTTTTCCTATTTGCGGATGCATTACACATAGTATTGTAGGGAATTGTGCATTGCCTTAATTCCTACTCTTGTAAAGATGCATTTATAAAAAAATAACACCAGTTCCTGCACAGCTTAGTTGGTTTCAAAGATGTAAAAGTCAATCAGAGTTGTCTCAGACATAATTATAATGTGCCACCACACCTCCTGCACAGAATTATAACAATTACATGAATTGTAGTTGAAAATACCTCAACCTACCATACTGCCTTCCAATGCCAAATCCTCAAACCTTCCCTTCATCATCTGGTTCTAGACAAAGAACTTTGAGAGGCCCGAGATGACACCAGTCTCTTTCTGGCTGCTAGATAAATTCCACATGTACTCTGTAAATGGGCTGCCCCGGCGAGCCTCCGAGCCTCGAGCTCCAAATCTCTAACCTACCCACACTAACATGTCTCTGGCGAGCCTCCTCCTGTAGCTCCCTGTAATATGTTACTTAGTTTATGTCTCATGTACTTTGTTCTGTGTTCCATATTCTATGTTCTATATTCCACATTGCATCAGAGTGCTGGTGAGATTCCAGAATCAAGAGTCAGTTTGACTCTGGTTCTGGACTTGTCAGGACTCCTCTTGCTGTCGTGGATCTTTATCAAAGAATAAAGAAGAATCTACAATTTGGATGTACGGTGTCTATTCCGTTTTTTCCTGTACTCTGTACTTCACCCACGCTACAATTTGGTACCAGGAGTGGGGTAAACTGTTCATGATCCACCGACCGCCATTTGATGTGAAACTGCGCGGCCTGACCACAAGCGGAGATTTAATGGTGCTGTTTTGCCAGAGACTTAAAGAAAAAGAAGTACGCCTTCTTACCGCAATTTTTCTACGGCCAGGTAAGCTCTGGTGAAGCTTGCCTCAAGGCTTTGGAGCTCCCGAGCCATTTTGCCGTTAAGCACAGTGCTGTGTGTGGACTCGCGCGCACAGCTGTCCTGCGTGCATGCGTGGGTGTGCTCACGCACATCCTGCACGCTGATCGTTGCTGTGCAACGCGCGTCTCCTGTTTTTGCGCGTTAGTTGCCGGGGCAGCGTATTTACGACAACGAAAGCCGCATCTTAATGGAAATGGTGCTCTACGACAGCGCTCTACTTCCTGTTTCATGTGTTAGTTGCTAGGACGACGCGCTAACGCCACCGCTCTTTGCTACCTTTTGTATATTAAAAAAAAAAAAAAAAAAAAATGGGAAACACAGTAACACTCTTCGTTTTAGACATTATTGAAGTGTGAATTCTGTCATCTTCATGGAAATATTCTAATTTTGGATCTATAAACTAAAAAAAAATATATATATATATATATTTTTTTTCTTTTTGGAGACTTACGTTTGCTAGTTTTCCAACTTAGGACAATCTTTTTTGGTGTATTTCTTGGACTCAAAAATCACTGGTTTGACATGGCATCAAATCAACTGGTCATGCAGCCTCCTCCTTTTTTGCAAAAAGGAGGTAAGCCGGAGATAAGATGGAATGAATGGCTGAGAATTTTTGAAAATTATTTATCGGCAATAGATGCTATTAGTTATTCACCATCCAGGATATTGGCCCTTCTTTTCAACCACCTAGGAATAGCTGGTCAGCGTGTTTTTGACAATTTACCCATAATTCAACCGCCGCATGGAGACAACGCAACTTGGGATGTTTACATCGAAGGAAAGGAGAGGATTAAAAAACAGTATTCAGATGACTCAAATGTTTTATTAGAAAGATTCAACTTCGCTATGTGCAAGCAGTCTTCAGATGAATCCATAGATGAATATTTGGCTAATTTGCGTGTGCTTGCATCTAAATGTGACTTTGGCAACATGGTTGATACGTATATTAGAGACCAATTTGTTTTTCATTGCTACTCCAAGAAGGTTTATAGAACGTCTCCTAGCTTGTCGCAATCCCTCTTTGGATGAGGTTATTGATTCAGCCAAGGCAATTGAGAGGTCGATTGTCACATCTAGAGTTGTATGTGGACAAAGTGTTGCACATGCGTTATGCGATCATAACGAGCGTAGTGTCAGTCATTTAGTTGAGGGAACCGAAGTGAATTTTGTAAGGGAGAAATCTATTAAACTGAGGAAGGCGCAGAACCAAACGGGCAAGGCCTGTTATCGTTGTGGTTCCAACAGTCACTTAGGTAACAATTCTAATTGTCCTGCTGCTGGGAAAAGGTGCTTGAAGTGTCGTAAGTTTGGCCATTTCCAGGTAGTTTGCAGACAAACAAACTCTGGATCCAAAATGAGAATCAGCAATGTGAATGCTGAAGAGGTAGAGGAGCTGGATCAGTGTTCTAGAAGAGTATCTAATCTAGTTCTCACTGTCGATATGGTTAATCATAGTAAGGGGGGTGTCCTAAAGTTCAGTTTAAGGGTCCTGTATGTGAGGCGACTATAGACTCTAGAGGAGTAGTAGTTATGGCAGACTCTGGTGCTCCCATCATTATATTGGCAGGCAATACTTATTATCAATTATGGCCTGACTCTAAAAAACTAATTGAAGCTGATGTTGCTCCAAAAGCTTTTGGAGATCAGGACATTGATCTTTTGGGTTTCTTCTATGCTACTTTGGAGATACTAGGCAGATCTATTTTTACTAAAATTGATGTGGCTTTCAAAGGCAGGAACATAGTTGGTAGAGTTGGCATAGATTTAGCACGCTTGGGTATTGTACTATACCCAGGGCAGGAGAATCCCATTAGATTAGGTGAGAGACCACACATTGTTGACAAGGAATCTGTTTTGCATGTTGTACCTAATAATATAGTTCCTGAGCAATATATACTAAAGTTTCCTGATATTTTTGTGGATAAAGTTGGGCATGTGAAGGGGTTCGAGCACACTATTAGACTCAAAAAAGGAGCTGTCCCTGTTGCTCATAAAGTCAGACCAGTTCCACTCTCCATTAGAGATCAACTTAAAGTGTTGCTTGACAAATTAGTGTTGGACAAAATTATCACTGCAACAAATGCATCAGAATGGGTTTCTCCGATAGTTATTACAAAAAAAAAAATGGGGACCTCAGATTGTGTGTTGATTTAAGATCCCTTAATAAAAATATTTTAGTAGATTGTCACCCTCTACCACACATACAAGAATTGATCACCACAGTGGGAAATTCAAAAATTTTCTCTACTATAGATTTACATTCAGCTTATCACCAGATTCCTCTTAGTGAAGACTCTCAGGATCTAACAACTTTTGTTACACCCTTTGGTGCTTTCAAATTTCTCAGATTACCTTTTGGGCTTGCATCAGCGGCGAGTGTTTTTCAGAAAATGATGGATACTTTGTTTGGGCATCTTAAGGAAGTTTGCGCTTTCCAAGACGATATTTTAATCCATACAGCAACTTTGGAGGAACATGAGCAAGTGTTAGATAAAGTTTTTACCATTCTTCAAAAGTGTGGGTTAACCATTAAGACTGAGAAATGTAATTTCTTAGTTGGGAGTGTGGAATATCTAGGTCACTCCATATCTGCTGAGGGCATTGAACCCAAAATGTGCAATCTGGAAGCTGTGAGAAAAGCTCCGGTTCCGTCTAACAAAGATGAGTTGCGTTCTTTTTTAGGGCTGTGCGAGTATTATTCTAGGTTTGTTAATTGCTTTGCAATGATTGTACAGCCCCTCCGTTCTCTACTTAAAAAAGGTAGTAAATTTGTTTGGGATAGACAAACTAATGATGCTTTTGAGCATGTCAAACATGTTGTTTTATCTACTCCGACTTTGAAATCTTTCATTCCTTCTGCCAAGTCTTTCATAACAGTGGATGCCAGTCTTAAGGGGTTGGGAGCAGTTTTTGGACAGTGGCAAGAAGGGCAGGAACATACTGTCGCGTTTGCATCTAGAGCTCTTTCTAGTGCTGAATGTAATTACAGCACTATTGAAAGGGAGGCCTTAGCGTGTGTTTAGGCTGTTCAAAAGTTTAAAACGTATATTTAGGGAACTCATTTTGAAATTTTCACGGACCATAAACCTTTGGTATTTTTATTGAATGGCAATGGTCTAGGTAAAGCGTCTGCCCGGCTGGTGCGACTTTTATCTAAACTGCAAGAGTACAATGTTGAGGTCAAATATATTAATGGAGGTAAAAATGTGAGAGCGGACTGTTTATCCAGACTACCACTGCCTTACACCACAGAGGTTGGAGATGATCAAGACACCGAATGTGTGATAGGAGTTTTAGATTTAATTTCTTCATCTGATGGCATTTTTTCACAAAAAGAGTGGGAGTCTGCTATGGTCAATGACACGTTACTGTCTCAAGTACTATATTATATCAAGCATGGTTGGCCCAACAAAAAGTCATATTCTGGAGAGTTAAGTACTTTTAAACAACTTGAGATGGAGCTGTCTTGCGAGAATGGTTTTTGCATGAGGGGATCTGTGTGCGTGCCTCCTAAAGGATTAAGACCAAGATTAATTGAAGTAGCACATCAGGGTCATATGGGTATCTCTGCCACATGTAAAATTTTGAAGGGAAAATATTGGTGGCCCAATATGGATAAACAAGTTGCAGAATTCATCAATCAATGCCCATCGTGTGTTGTGTCTGATAAACATTGGAGAAACAGTGTGAAGCCCTTGCATACGGTTGCTCTACCAAACAAACCATGGGAGAAGATTGCTTTGGATTTCTCTGGTCCTTTTGATCTATTACCTAAAGATATGAAGTATATGATTGTTGCTATTGATTATTATTCTAAGTGGATATATTACTCTTTCGTAGATAGTACAGATACAGATTCTGCAATTCGATTTTTTACAGATTTATTTGTTTTGGAAGGGTCTCCATCAGTGATTGTTTCTGATAATGGAGTACATTTTACCTCAAGGAAAATGGCTGTTTTCCTTGAAAGGTTCAATATTCAACATTTACAAGTTGCTTTTTATAGTCCTGCCTCTAATGGATTGGTAGAGAGGGCCAATAGAATATTGAAAGAAGGAATTCAGACAGCTTTGGCTAGTAATTGTATTTCCCCTTTTACACTACTAAGAGGTAGGGAATCAAGGTCCAAGCTTGTGCCGGCATGGTTAGCCAACTCTATTAGCGTAAAGGCAGATAGGTCTGATCTTGCCATGAGTGTGATGAGAGATCGTGTCATAGGGCAACAATTGATTCAAAAAAATAATTATGATAAGAGGAACAATGTTAAGGTCACAGAGTTGAATGTACACGATTGGGTCCTTATCAAGAAACCTCAAAGAGTTGCTAAAGGAGAATCCAGATACTCCCTTCCAGTTAAAGTATTAAAGGTGACCAAAGCCTCTGTTTTGTTAGAGGGTAAGGGATGGTGGAATAGAAATAGTGTTATCCCCATCACTGACAGACAGGCTCAGATCTTTAAGACCGTTTACTCAGAAAGAAACAGTGATGGTTCAGGAGTTCTGTTTCATCATGTTGGTTCTGCTTACCCAATTACATCATCTTGTTCAAGAGGTGAGGAAATTATAGTGCAAACTAATGAAGCAGTTGATCCTGCTGAATCTGACTCTTTACCTATCTCTGTTGAGATGAAGGTTTCTACTAATAATACAGGCAATGCTGTTGTACGTGACTGTTCTAATGAGAAGTGTACCCGTAGTAACAGAGTTGTCAAAATACCATCCAAGTTTAATGATTTTGTGTTACATTGTTTTGATTAGGAAAGGATAATAGTTTTATTTTTGTTATCAGTTTTGTTTTAGTTTAAAGGGGGGAAATGATGTAATATGTTACTTGGTTTATGTCTCATGTACTTTGTTCTGTGTTCCATATTCTATGTTCTATATTCCACATTGCATCAGAGTGCTGGTGAGATTCCAGAATCAAGAGTCAGTTTGACTCTGGCTCTGGACTTGCCAGGACTCCTCTTGCTGTCGTGGATCTTTATCAAAGAATAAAGAAGAATCTACAATTTGGATGTACGGTGTCTTTTCCGTTTTTTCCTGTACTCTGCACTTCACCCACGCTACACTCCCCTGAGGAATAAGAGTATACTATGCTGCGCTGCTTTCTGGCAGTGGTGGAGTACTTGTGAGACCAACCAAGGCAGGGCAGAGCAAAGCACAGTCCAGCTCTCAAGTACGCAGTGGCACCATGGCAACACCGTGGCTTATTTCTATAAACGTTGTCCGGTGGTATCCTACTCCAAAACCCGGCTTTAAAGTTCGAACAAAACTTCCCCAAGTGACTTGGCTGTGTTTGAAGATTAGGGAGGTGGAGCATCATGTGGGGGTTCAATGCAGGTAAGTGAAAGAGGAATAGTGGAGGGAGGAGCATGAGCACATGACACTGAACCATGCATAGAGCCTTTTGGAATCTGTATATGCTCATAGATCAAAACCAATGCTTCCTAACGTAGGTCTTTTGGAGACTATTGCTCATTATCTATGCTTACAGGCCAGGGTCTATTGCTCTCTGTCATACACCAGTGATGCTGCTCACTGCCTTTCTTGTCTATGCCCTTATTTCAGAGGCAGTTTCTCCTCACCACAGACAAGCTATGATCGATTCTCACTTCCTATGCCAGCAGTGCAAAGCTTGGTGCTTTACCCCAACAGCCACGTAGAAACAGTTGCTGACCTTATTAGTAGAACAGCTAAAAACTGGTGTATCTTTTCACCATTAGTCTATAAGTACACTGAGCCAATTCATGAAGACATTTTAAATGCACAACGTAGTACACTAGTGGTACTACTTCACTCACTACTAAATGCAAATTACCAAGGTCCAGGTGGAGATTTCCTTCTGCGCCTGTTCTATAGTTTGGACCCAATTTACAATGATTTACTTTTGAGGTTCTTATGAATTGTAGGAGTACTATAAAATGGTAAGTCAGTTGCAGTTCACTGAAGTTATACCCATATTTGTGCCAGTAGTACTGCAGCCTCAAATCCACCCAGGCCAAGCCTTGAAATAAGTCACACACAGCAAATGACCAGTCACAGGTACTGCAAGAGAATAGCACCTAAATAAACAGAGGCAGGGAAAAACACTACCAGAACATAGTCCATCAGAGATAACATTGAAATGAAATAAAAGAAAAAAAAACATTGGCATTGCAAACATCAGTATACACCACTATGTTTAAAAACCTAAAAACACAGTAAATGAAATAAAAAATGAAATTACTTTTAAAAACAGCTATATGAAATTTGATGCATACATCCATATGCATCACATTGCACAAATATAAAGAAAATGATAAAAACATGTAATAAAATTAAAACATGCATATAATAGTCACACCACTGTAAAGCATTGTAGACAAATGTACAAATTACATTATAAAAACGTGACCTGGCCAATGCACATACAGATAAAATAAAAAATTTCTAAGGTGTCAATAACTTAAGAAACACAGTTCATATCACATCTAATACTACTATTCGCACACTCAAAGGCACATTCTAACACACTGTATAGCACAAACACACAAAAACATATACAAAAACACCTCTAATGTAGGTGATATCTCGCTCCACAACATCACACCTCTTGCAGTCAAGATGAAAAGGTAGGGGTCTGTGGTGTGCTGTATTTATGTGTCAAATATTAATGTTTTTCAGATATGTTTATTTTCTTTGGGCGATACATGTTTCCTTATTCTTTTCTATTTATAGATGTACATAGCACAAGCCAAATGGTCTCTAATTCTGCTTTAGAGAAAAATGTTTGGGTAATGTACACCTAAAATATGTCTAGAAATGTACTCTTAGTAACTTTACAGCATTAGTTTTGAGTTGTTTGCTTCTCTACTCCATCAAGCAAGGGGGTGGCTTAAGGTACTCTTACAACTAAAGCCCTCATTGCCAGCAGCCCCCATTATTCCAGTATGCCATGTAGCTCCTGATACCTAACATACAGGAATTCTAGGTTTTGTTGCTACTAGCACACACCAGCAATTTTCCCCAGATAAATTTCATAAAGTCACACCTTCCACTATTTACAGAAGATAAAATGGCTGAAAAATACTAGGACATGTGGATTTGTGTGCAGTAAGCATCTGCATGTTATGCCCGATTTTGCAGGTTGAACTCAAAATAAGTGATAATTATTGTAGCTTTTACATTCTGATCCCTTGGGTATGAGATTTTAGTAGATGAAATAATTTTTCGATCCGAAGTTGGGCAACTCGTAATGAGGGCCTAGGTGTAAATCTGCACACAGAATTTTTGGATTGCAGCGAGGTGGAGCTCTAAGCCTGGATGTAGGCTAAATCTATGGCTGCAAAGATCTTCGAATGCAGATTTACTTTCATAAATTGGGTGCAGTTGTAAGCCAGAAGTATTCCTGAAATTGAGGAGTAAACCAGGTGTACAATAAGTTTAAGTCACATCTACTCATTACAAAATCCTTGCAAATGGGGCCCTTTACAGCTATGTAACTTCTATCTGTCATAGTTTTGCTACAAAAAAGATTGATGTTCCAAGGACCAAGGCACACCTATTTCCTAGAAAGATGTGAGTTATCTTGTATGTATATGTCTCTGTGTTTTATGTATCATGCAGGGGTGTGATACTGACCGTGGAGATGTAGGCATATGACTGATTTGATCGAAGGACTGCATGATCTAGGTGACACAAATGTTTAAGTGATTTCAGTGGAAACATGAATGAATATCTCAACTCACCAAAGTCTATGGTTACAGAATGTTCACTTTCAGTTAAGCATATATGTGTGTGTGTAGGGTTTAAGCCTAAAGAGACATTGGGAAGAAGGAAAACTGTACTACAGCCATTCAGTCATTTTAAATGCAACAAAAGAGATCCCTTTAGAATAAGCTGTTAGCAATCCTACTACTACTATAGCTGAAATTCAAACAATTATGTAATAACATTTAAATCAATTATTTAAACTGAGAATAAATAAAAGTTTTGCCAGTCCCCTCTAACTAGTCTTGCAAGCATAAGTGTGTTTTAAATTCTAGTTATTAGGTTTTAAATTGTGACCTTAAGCAAGATCAATGGAAGATCTAAAGAAGGGAATCCATGTAAAAAATGTGTTTAGTCTACAGTTGTTGCTCCTTCATTAATGATGCCCTGGGAGTTGTAGTTCTTAATCTTAAAAAAGGAAAGCACACAAATGTAGTGCATTAGCAATGACCAATCATGGAACCGGCAGGGACAAGCAAGTACCAGTCAACGGTCATAACAGATGTGTTCATGCTGTGACATCACACTCAAATCAACCAATTGAGCTTTACATAGAGAGAGGACTTTTAGGTTACAACCCTTTGATATTTAAAATGGCTGGCTGGAGGCTCTTTGTGAGAGGAACAGTCTCACAACTAAGAGATGAGTTGGAAGGTGCTAGTCTTCAACTCACTACACTGGGGTGCTTATTTACAAGCCCCTGTGCACTTCCATAATGTCACTTTTAGTGATGGTCTTGAAGCACACACTGCAAGGCCGTATCTACAAGGTCAAATAAAGTCACCCTGCATGGCTTTTCATGGCATGTAATTATGGACTGAGGCAACACAGCACAAGTCACTGCATTGTCTCACCCTGCAATAGGGAGGCGTGCCTTGGGTTTTACGGTGGGTGTTCCCACGTAACACACATATCAATTGACACATTTCCAGATTTACAAGATTTTGTAAACCTGGGAATGTGCTAAAAGCCTACACCCCCCCATGGGAGGCATAAGGGAGGCACACCAAGGATAAATACTTTTATTCCTTCTCATTTTAACTCTTGTGATTATTTTTTGTCCAGGAAGGTATTCCTTGCTGCACAGAAACAATCATCCCTGCAGTGGGGCGCCTGTGTTGATGCAATGCAGCCCATTGTGCACCAACGCAGGGGGAAAGGACAGGAATGTGCCATATCTCTTATAGATGGTGCATTCCTGCCCCTTTCTCTTGATGCAGTGCAGCTCAGCTAAAATCCTTACAGCGCTGCCCTGTGCCACTACTCGTGCATGAGTCCCCCTGTTCTATTGAGTCAGTGGGTGTGCTGCTGAAAGCTTGGATTAATCCACTACAATATGTGCCTAGGCAATTACAACAATACTTGCCAATTTGAAAGCGCTTCCCACTGTTTTCATAAATAGAGTCCTTTCGGGCTTTTTCGAGTTAAGTGGGCTGTTAGATAGACATAATCAGTAGATATAAATAAATCAAATCTAAAATTAGATTTTTTTTCTTTCAAATCGTAGCAATAGCCAGATATTTAAGGTCTTCTTTTCATCCTCCTCAGAGCAATGAAAATATAATAAGGTTGTGCAATGGATGAAAAGTGTACACCACAGGGAACTCAATCAGGAAGTTTGAGTCCAAGGAGATTTGTACTACCAATTAATTAGATTTAAAAAAGGGTATGCATCTCTAGTCAAAGGCTTCATGTTGGGGGTGTTGTTATTAAAGATAATAAGTCGAAGGTGCTACAAAACTAATTTATGAGGAATTTGGATTATTATTTTGCATTTGTATTGAAGAAAATGTTATTAAAGTAAAAAAAAAAAAGGTTTGTTTAATCTATTTTAACTAATTAGATGAACCAATGCAAACTCCATTAGAATGTTTGAGCCCACGGAGAGCTGTACTGAAATATAAACAGGGGTATTAATCTAACAACTAACCACACAGAGCACAAAATGAAATGTGTAATTTAGATGGGATGCTAAATGCAACCAGGTCAACCATATTATATTATTCAGTTCAAAATAGAAGATTTTATTAGGTTAACCAAATATATTATGCAATTTTTGAAAGTGTATTTTGAGGTAAGAGGTTAGTCATTTAATGTAAAATGCTGAACACGCAACAGCTTGAGGTCGATTTCTAATAAAGATTGCTGTAAAACCCTGATATAAAATTATATTTTTTAGATCTGTTCTTAAATAAGTAAAAAAGGTTGCTCTGCAAATGTGATAGTGAACATATTCTTATGAATAAGCATCAGTGGACAATTTGGGAAATAATCCCTTAATTATAGTAAATGTACATCAATAAATGTTCTTAATCTTCAACTGACATATTGTACTGCTTCCAAAAATGCTTAATATTATCATCAATGCAGCACTATTGTGCTGGAAGGAGTGAACTACCTCATCAATGCAGCACTATTGTGCTGGAAGGAGTGAAATACCTTAGTGCGAGGTGTAGAACATTATATTGTATATTAGGGTTTCATGTCTAGTAACAAGTGATATCCATGGATTTATGAATGTGGAGAATGTACAACCCAATATTTGTTAGAGTTGTCTTAAAATACTATACCGAGTTGGTATTTGATGTTATTAAAAAGTACTTTACGTATTATTCACCAAGGTACGATTATTATGATACATTAATTTGAAAGTGCTAATTTTATAGGAGGAGCCCTACAAGCTGTACTATGAGCATGTATAATCTTAGTATGCATCATTTTGTACATATTTACAGTCCTAATGAAGTGGATATGAATCTACATCACAAAACATGTGATGTCTATCTATTCTATACACAGTAGTTTATGTCTGTCTGTGTCTCCTGTTTGGGTATTATTCTCTTTCTCCGTGGAATATCGACATTGTGGATTATGTTCTCTTCCATCTTTTGTTAGGAATGGAGGGCCTGAGATTGAACAAAATCATTATTACAAAGTGGACTAATCCTGCCTTCTTGTGAAAGGAATTGAAACTAATGTACCATCACCATATTGGGTTTACTCCTCTAAATCAGGGAACTGTGGATTCATTTCACTAATTGCACATTCTGGATTTTATATAAAGATTTTTGTAATTATAGTGGTTAGGAAACAGGATTATGATAATAAAATGGTCTGTACTAATTAAGTTTGTGATATAATAATCTAAGTAGCTATTTTCAGATAAGTGATTAAGGGGGTCATTACAACCCTAGCGGACGGTGTTAAAGCGGCGGTAAGACCGCAAACAGGCCGGCGGAAAAAAAGGGAATTATGACCATGGCAGAAACCGCCAACAAAGACAGCCACTTTAACACTCCGACCGCCACGGCGGTACAGACAAGCAGCGCGGCGGTCACCGCCAACATACAGGCGGGAGACAAAGTACCGCCCACAGTATCACAACCTACCAATCCTCCACCTTTTCTGGGGAGAATTCACCGTGGATAAAAACACAGCGGAAACAGCCATTTCAAAGGGAAAACGCTCACCTCAAACACTCCACGAGGAAGGAGGGCACCATGGAGCAGGAACTCCAAATACTCCCTGCGATAGTCTTCCTGCTCCTGTACGATCATCATCAAAGCCGGCGCCGAAGACAACGGTGAGTACTGCACCTACGACATAGGGGATGGGGGAGGCAAAAGTCAGGGACACACGCAACACCCCCACCCCGACCCTCACCCACTACAACACACACACCAATGCATATCCAAACATCACAGTAACAACCTTCAACCCCCCCGGAAGAATGCAAAGACAAAAGGAAATGAGTGCAACCATTGTAATGTATAAAAATACAGTAAGCTAATATATACAGATATATATACACATTCAACAACATATACATCACGATTAGCAGCGCAGGTATGCACCATTCAATGTCCGTGGACCACTGGCCCCAAAATGCATGGGTGAGGCCCACATCAGATACCTGAGCAAAACAGAGAGAACACTGCTGGGGCAACAGGCACCTCAGGGGGAAGGGAAGGGGGGGGCACCTCAGCCGGATGACAGCACCACGCCAGATCCACGAGGGGGCTCCTTGCCCATTGATGTATCCTGGGGAGTGCAAAGCCACAGTCTCTCAAGTCTCTACAGTGGGTGGGTTGCCCACTGTACCATCCTGGGGAGTGCAAAGCCATAGTCTCACAAGTCTCTACAGTGGGTGGTTTGCCCACTGCTTTATCCTGGGGAGTGCAAAGCCACAGTCTCACAAGTCTCTACAGTGGGTGGTTTGCCCAATGCTAAATCCTGGGGAGTGCAAAGCCACAGTCTCACAAGTCTCTACAGTGGGTGGTTTGCCTAATGCTAAATCCTGGGGAGTACAAAGTCACAGTCTCACAAGTCTCTACAGTTGGTGGTTTGCCCACTGCTTTATCCTGGTGAGTGCAAAGCCACAGTCTCTCAAGTGGATGACAGTCTCCACTGGTTCTGGAGGGGGACAGGTGCCCAGAGTGCTTCATCCTGTTAAGGACTGAGGTAGTGGATGCTGTTCTCCACTGGTTCTGGAGGGGGACATGTGCCCAGAGTGCTTCATCCTGTTAAGGACTGGGGTAGTGGATGCTGTTCTCCACTGGTTCTGGAGGGGAACTGGTGCCCAGAGTGCATCACTCTCCCCGTGACGATCCCAGTTCCGTCACTGCCCCTCCGCAAATGGGCTACCAGTGCTTGAGTTGGCTGTGCTTGCCCTGTTCAGCGGTGCTTGCCATGGCGGTCTTTGCCCTGTTCAGCGGTGCTCGACTTTGCAGTTTCTGACCTGTTCAGCGGTGCTTGCCATGGCGGTCTTTGCCCTGTTCAGCGGTGCTTGCCATGGCGGTCTTTGCCCTGTTCAGCGGTGCTTGCCCTGTTCAGCGGTGCTTGACTTTGCAGTTTCCGACCTGTTCAGCGGTGCTTGCCATGGCGGTCTTTGCCCTGTTCAGCCGTGCTTGCCCTGTTCAGCGGTGCTTGCCATTGCCGTCTTTGCCCTGTTCAGCGGTGCTTGACTTTGCAGTTTCTGACCTGTTCAGCGGTGCTTGCCATGGCGGTCTTTGCCCTGTTCAGCGGTGCTTGCCATGGCGGTCTTTGCCCTGTTCAGCGGTGCTTGACTTTGCTGTCTCTGACCTGTGCAGCGGTGTTTGCTATGGCGGTCCCTCATTGCCCAGCGGGGCTGTGGCTGCCGGGGCCCTCCTGGGCACTGACTCTGGTGGTGGTCTCCTGACCAGTGACGATGGGACTGCCCTCCTGGGCACTGACTCTGGCGGTGGTCTCCTGACCAGTGACGATGGGACTGCCCTCCTGGGCACTGACTCTGGCGGTGGCGTCCTGGCCAGTGACATTCGGGCTGGCGGAGGCCTCCTGGGCAGCGGGGATGATGGCGGCCTTCTCCGCCGTGCTGCTCTTCCCAGACTTTGGCGCTTTCTTCTGTCCCTTCCCCACCTTGGGAGGAGTCACAGCTGAGTCGACACTCCCCCCGGGACCCTTGTGAGCGGCTTTGCCGGCTGGAGTCTTCCCCCTATCCCTTCGGGCACTGTCCAACTTCTGGTGCTTCACAGGGGGGGGGGACTGGCTGTGCTTTGGCTCCGTGTCACACTGGCTGCCCTGGTGCCCGGTGCACTCCACATACCTCTAACAGGCACCACTGGTACCGGAGATTTTTTGGCTGAGGTGCTAGTATGGGACCTATGAATTGGAGGGGGGTGGTGGTGGGAAAGAGGTCAACGTTGCTCAGCCAAAGTTTCTGACGAACACTGGGACGGGTAGCTGGAGGGGGTCTGGGAGTGGAGGAGGAGGAGGTGGTTGTAGGAGGTGTAACTTTTGATGATTTGGGTGCAGGTGCATGTTCTGGAGGCTGTCGTGAGGTGGATGGATGTTGGGTGTGTGTGTGTGCCCGCGTTTGTGTACTTTGGGAGGGGGCATCACAGACACACTGGGAGAGGACACAGGGGACGTGTAAATGGTAGTGGGGGTGGTGAGCGGGGTGTGGTGGTGGGTGTGCTGGTGCGAGTCCTAGTGGCTGTAGTGGTAGTGCATGCAGGTGAGAGTGTAGATGACACTGGGAGGGAGGAGGGAGACGACGAGGAGGGGGACACAGTGGAGGCAGTGGATGTTGCTGTGTCTGTCTGTGGGTGATGCTTGTGTGAGTGCCTGTGGAGTGTGTGGTGCCTATGTTTGCCTGGGCTTCCCTTGTGTGTTGACGTGTGTGCAGGCTGGTCTGATGGTGCGCTTGGGATAGGCAGAGGTACAGGGGATTGGGTCTGGGTGGAGGAAGTTGGAGGGGGGAAGTTAGACACAGGGACAATGGCTGTCATCAGTGCTGAGGCCAGAGATTGCATGGTTCGATGATGGGCAGCCTGACCAGAATGAATGCCCTCCAGGAATGCATTAGTGTGTTGCAACTCCCTTTCTACACCCTGGTTGGCATTCACAATGGTAGACTGCCCAACAGTGAGTGACCTGAGGAGGTCAATGGCCTCCTCACTGAGGGCAGCAGAGGTGACAGGGGCAGGGGCTGAGGTGCCTGGGGCGAAAGTGATGCCCACTCTCCTGGGTGAGCGGGCACGGGGCGAAGGCTGAGGGGCTGCTGGGAGTGCGGTGCTGGTAGGGGGGGTGGCGGCTGTACCTGTAGAAGTGGGGGGCACAGATGTTGCCACCACCACAACAGCGCTCCCATCGGAGGACGAGTCCGTGTCGCTGGTTGCTGATCCGGTGACCGCCGTGAAGCTCCCCTCGCCCTACGTCCCACAGGTGTATTCTGAGTCTGTGGTGTGGCCCTCCATGACCATGTGGGATGCAGCCCCGTGGTGCTCCGGTGCCACTGTACCTCCGCCTGATGATGCTGATGCACAAAAGAACAGGGAGAGCACAAAAAGGGGGGGGGTACGACAGAAGAAAGACAGGTTGAGTGCATGGCTTACCGCTACCGTTGGCGGACAATACAGACACAGCAGCCCCCTGCACTACGCCGCGCTGTTGGGCTCTACAGATGCAGTTCCTGGGATATGGACTACATGGCTATGGTGGACATCTGCACACATAGATGACACAGGGGCATGTATACCTGTACTTGGCACTCTACAGAGGTGGGGTGGAGTGGCATATGGCCTGCATTACGGAGGGGTCTAGCCTACGGAACTCGCCCTGGCCTAGGGAAACCCACAGCCCTCTTCCCCCACCCAGACCCCTCCACTGCGCTGAATGAGAGTGTACTCACCCCCTTGTGTCTGCGGTGATGCCCTCAAGCGCCCATCCAACTCAGGGTAGGCTACCGCCAGGATCCGGAACATCAGGGGGGTCATGGTGCGACGGGCACCCCTCCCACGCTGGGAGGCCATCCCCAGCTGAGTCTCCGACGTCTTCTTGCTCCAGCGGCGAATGTCCTCCCATCTTTTACGGCAGTGGGTGCTCCGTCTCTGGTGGACCCCCAGGGTCTGGACGTCCTTGGCGATGGCACGCCAAATATCCTTCTTCTGGTGGGCGCTGACCTACATGACATGGACAGGGGAAGAAGAGAAGTCATTACCAACTGCACCGTCGAAGTGAGTGGCCCACATCCCTGCCCTTGCCATGTGGCACATGCGTTCACAGTCCTTCATGCTCACAGAACTCTGCCCCCTTCCTTCTTACAACAGCCCTCTCCACCCAGGTATAGCCCATACAACTTGCATCCTATGTACTCACCTGTTGGTCTGGAGGACCGTAGAGTAGCGTGTACTGGGGGAGGACCCCGTCCACAAGCTTCTCCAACTCCTGTGCAGTGAAGGCAGGGGCCCTTTCCCCAGACGCACGTGCCATTATCTCTTCCAGACCGAGGTCACACCAGCACTTGCAGTATAGGTCCTCTCCTGTCGAAGATCAGGTATCGAGTGATTCAACAGATAGAAAATGGCGGTCACGTCCGCGGCTGTGCGTATCATCACCGCCGGCGCACTTCATCATTGGCTCCTGGGACCCATAGGGTCCAATGTTAACCAATGCAGCATTGCGCAGCGGTCTTCGACCGCCTACCGCGACGGTGTACAACGCCAGCGCAGTTACCTCACATCCAATTGTCCCAGTTTAGAGGTCAGGCAGCCGCCATTTCAGGGGCCCACATGGCTTCATTTTCAACTGCGTCACACATACCTAGGCCTGGACTCAACACTCTTACAGACAACTTTTTGGATTATGTTTCGTGTTCTATGTAGCTGTGGGTACATACCTCTGAGTTGCTTGACTCTGTGGTCGCTTTTGTCCTTCCTAGGCACCGTCAGCTGGGACATGTGAGGAGATGGCGGAATCCCCCGGTGTACCGACCGCTGGTGGGCCTGTTGACAATGGAGGAGCGACATTTAATCTTCACCTACAGGTTTGACCGTGCCACAATCCAGGAACTGTGTACCCAGTTGGAGCCAGACCTGATGTCAGCAATCCGCCATCCCACAGGAATCCCCCCTCAAGTGCAGGTCCTATCAGTGCTCCATTTCCTTGCAAGTGGGTCATTTCAAACAACAGTGGCCATGGCATCAGGGATGTCCCAGCCTATGTTTTTCAACGTGTTGTCCAGAGTGTTGTCTGCCCTGCTGAAACACATGAGGAGCTACATCGTTTTCCCTCAGGTGGAGGATTTGGCTACTGTTAAAGGTGACTTCTATGCCCTTGGACATATCCCTAACATCATAGGTGCCATTTATGGGACCCATGTAGCTCTGGTCCCACCCCACAGGAGTGAACAGGTGTACAGGAACTGGAAGAGTTATCATTCAATGAATGTACAGATGGTATGCTTTGCAGACCAGTACATCTCCCAGGTAAATGCTATGTTCCCTGGCTCTGTGCATGACGACTACATCCTGCGGAATAGCAGCATCCCTTATGTGATGGGTCAACTCCAGAGGCACCGGGTGTGGCTATTAGGGGACTCTGGTTACCCCAACCTGTCATGGCTATTGACCCCAGTGAGGAATCCCAGGACAAGGGCAGAGCAACGCTACAATGAGGCCCATGGGCGGACTAGGAGGGTGATCGAACGCACCTTCGGCCTCCTGAAGGCCAGGTTCAGGTGCCTCCATATGACAGGTGGTTCCCTATTCTACTCACCAAGGAAGGTGTGCCAGATCATCATCGCCTGCTGTATGCTTCACAATCTTGCTTTGCAACGACAGGTGCCTTTTCTGCAGGAGGATAGTCCAGATGACGGTGTTGTGGCAGCTGTGGAGCCTGTGGACAGTGATGAGGAGGAAGCAGAGGAAGAAGACATTGACAACAGGGACTCAGTCATACAGCAATATTTCCAGTGACACACAGGTGAGAACACTTTCTTGACTACTACAAGTACTTTCACACTTCTACCTCTATCCTGTCTGTCAATTTCAACCAGTATTTGGTAACTGAGTTGTACATTTCCATTACGGTTTCACAGGTGTGGTTACCAACGTGTGCCATCTGCTTGCATCCTTCATGGACTTGTGATGTGTGACATAGGTATGTTGACATTACTATTGAGAACGGATTTTGTCACTGTCATAGCTAATACACATTTTCTAAATCACAGACTGACTGTTTTGTGGTTCAAGGGTGTTTATTGAAGTGCTAATTATTGGAGGGGGTGGTAAAATGGTGACGGGTGATGGTGGAGGAATGTCCATGGCAGAGTCCAGTCTATTAGTCTCAAAGGTGCACTGCCCATATGGGCATAGGAAGTGGAGCTGGGGTAGTTCCAATATGGACAGGGTTACAAAGTGGGACAGTGGGATGACAATCAGGGTGGTCTCATTTCTTGGCGGGGGTCTTGCCATCGTGCTCTGTCCTGTTCCTGGATCTCAGGGACCGCTTGCGGGGTGGTTCTCTGTCTGCAGGGGGTGAGGTGCTGGTGTGGTGGTCCTGTGGCGGGGCGTGCTGTCCACTAGCGCCGGCGGAGGTGGTGGGCAGTTCATCATCCATGCTAGTGTCAGGGGCCCCTTGGAGTGCCACGGTGTCCCTCATGGTGTTCTGTATGTCCTTTAGCACCCCTATGATGGTGCCCAGGGCGGAGCTGATGGTTCTTAGTTCCTCCCTGAAGCCCAAATACTGTTCCTCTGCAGGCGCTGGGTCTCCTGAAACTTGGCCAGGACCGTAGCCATCGTCTCCTGGGAGTGGTGGTATGCTCCCATGATGGAGGAGAGGGCCTCGTGGAGAGTGGGTTCCCTTGGCCTGTCCGCCCCCTGTCGCACGGCAGCCCTCCCAGTTCCCCTGTGTTCCTGGGCCTCCGTCCCCTGGACCGTGTGCCCACTACCACTGTCCCCAGGTCCCTGTTGTTGTTGGGGTGGTGGGTTATCCTGGGTTCCCTGTAGTGGTGGACACACAGCTGATTGACGTGTCCTGGGTACGGAGGTATGGGCCCGCTGGGTGGGTGCTGTGCTGGTGTTTCCAGAGGGTGGAAGGTCTGTGTTGGGCTGTGCCTGTGCGAGGGTAACCGACTGTCCCAAGGCCCACAATGGTCCGGGCTAGTCATCTGGATCCAGTTGGCCAGAGCTGCTGTCATCACTGTGGGCTTCTTCTGTGGGTGGGGTAGAGATGTCTGGACCCTCCTGACTGGTGACGTTAGGTAGTGGTCCTGCAGGGGTGTAAAAGTATGATTATTGCATGTGTGTGTGTCATGGTGTGCAATGGGTGGGTGAGAGTGTACCCCAGTGCTAGCATTCCTGTGTGGGGGCTTGTGTGGGGGCTTGTGTGATGTTATGGGTATGTGCAGTGGGCATGCTTTAGTGAGGGGTGTCCATGCTTTGTTGTGTCATGCAGGGCTTGGTGTTGGGATGGGTGGTTTGTGTTATTAGTACATTAGTGAGGAGTTGGAGTGATAGGGGAGGGGGTGAGGGTGGGGGTGTGTGATAGCATGTAGGTAGGGTGGGGGATATGATAGTTAAGATTTGACTTACCAGTGTCCATTCCTCCACCGACTCCTCCGAGGCCCTCAGGATGCATAATGGGCAAGACCTGCTCCTCCCATGATGTTAGTTCTGGGGGAGGAGGTGGGGGTCCGCCGCCAGTCCGCTGTACCGCGATGTTGTGCCTGGAGACCACAGAACGCACCTTCCCCCGTAGGTCGTTCCACCTCTTCCTGATGTCGTCCCGATTTCTTGGGTGCTGTCCCACTGCGTTGACCCTGTCGACTATTCTTCGCCATAGCTCCATCTTCCTAGCTATGGAGGTGTGCTGCACCTGTGATCCAAATAGCTGTGGCTCTACCCATACGATTTCCTCCACCATGACCCTGAGCTCCTCCTCGGATAACCTGGGGTGTCTTTGCCGTGCCATGGGGTGATGTAGGTGATGTGTGGGGTGGTGTATGTGGTGATGAGTGTGGTGATGTGTAGTGGTGTGTGGTGTTTTGTGCGTGGATGTTGTGTGGGTGATGGTGTTGTGTGCCTCTGTGTGGTGGGGTTGTCTATTCTGTGCTCTCTCTCTGGCCTTCGTCAATCAGTTTTGGCTGTAGGGGTTTGTGGGTGATGTGGGTGTGTGTTTTATATTGTGTTGGGTGTGTGGGAGTGGCATTTGTATGTGTATCAGGTGTGTGTAATTCGAATTGTCCAATGTGGCGGTGTTTTGGAGATGTGTGTGTATTTTTAGCACAGCGGTGTGTACTGCCAATGGAATACCGCGGTTGAAAGACTGCCGCGTGGATTCGTGGGTCGTGATAGCATGGGTGTGTTTCTGTTGGCGTGATGGTGGAGGTTTTGTTTTCGCCAGTTTATCACTGACCTTTGGTGTGGCGGACTTGTGTGGGTGTCAGAATTTCGGCGGATTCCGAGATGTGGGTCATAATAGCTGTGGCGGAATTCTGCGGCCGCGGCGGTTTATTGGCGGTCTTCTGCACGGCGGTAAGCGGCTTTTACCGCCAATGTTGCAATGACCCCCTAAGTGTGTAACCTATATTCTATGTCATTAGTTATTTTCAGATAAATGATATATTGTGTTATATTCTTTTAAAAATAAAAGTGAATGATGCTCTTGAAATAAAATTATTAGATGGAAAAAGAAGGTTCCCCACACTGTGGTAGTCTCTATCTTTGAGTTTTAAATGAGGGTACATTTGTTGGTGGTTGCAATTGTTGACCTTAGTGGGTGAATGCTTATGGTAACTGGTAAGGATTGGAAGTAACTCTCATTTCCCTTCCATTTAACGGGTCTGGCTACTATCCTTTAAGTATAAGTGAAAATAAATAAATAAATTCATTATTCCATCTTTAGCAATTATAGAACCCACTGGTTGCTGCTGCCTGCTAGGCAAAGGCGGGAAGAAACTACAGAAGGTAAGTGTGGCTTTTGCAGTTCAGATTACTTTTTGTTCCTGTTACTGTCTTCATGGCCCTTGAGATCGAAGGTATCATGTATAGTACGGGGGGGTCCCTAAGAGCAAGTCAGGTGAAGCAACTAATACCCAGGATACTCTGTATTTGTATTGATGAGAAAGACTGGATGGATCGCCTTCCATGGTTGGCAGGCTATAATCGTTATGAAACCGCTGCACCAGTATGCCAGTCTGAAAAAGGTAGAGCTGCAAAAAAATATTTTGATTACAATCTTAGCTAATTAATGCATTCATTTAGGTGAACTGCGATCTATTTTGATGATCAGTGAGTAGCTAAACACATGAACACAATCATTTCATCGCCAGTACTTTCTGGCTAGTAAAATAGAGTTGGGATGCTTTGTAGCATGGGCAGAACGAGCATTTCAAAAGCAGGATGTAAAAAGCTAACTCGCATAACAACCATGTGGCGTGCGGTACTTTTTGTAAGGCTAGGCAATAAAATGCAGCAAAGAAATGGAATTAGAAACATGAACAACTTTGAAAACTAAACAATTCCAGAACAGAGAGCACACAGCAGATCATTCAAACGATACATTTTGTATTTTGAGCATAAAACAAGAAAACATCTGTGTTTACTAGTGGCAAGATGTGCTTCAGAACATTGCGTAGTTTCTCCAAGGGTGGGAAGAAAACAATAATTTTATTGAGGACAAAATGGTTCCTATTGTGCATCAAACGCACCATAGGCAAGAACTCAAAATGAAAATAAACATTAAAATAAGTTCACTTATAAGTTTGCTTTATAATGGTTAATTACTTCTCATACACCAATTAACCCAGTGGATAACAGCACAGCACCTCATCTGTGGACAAATACGTCCCAACCCCCATCCGTATGTTAACCCTCCTGCTATTCACAACACCTTCATCTAACACTGCAACTCCCATACCCTCATCCCTCTCCGGAAGGCAAACGGAACCATCCTCCAATGAAGACACTCATGACAATACTCACACCCCAGATCCGGATCTCCATCACCTTTCTAGAATACAAATAGGACATAATCGAATTCGGGCTCTCCAGCAGCCTCTGACAGACACCCTAAGCCAGAACAGCACATAAAATGCCACCCACCAACCCTTTCCCCTCACCTTCCAATCTGAACACATAGGGACCTATTCGTAAACTGCACTTTCTAGTATATTTAGTAATACTACAATAATACAACTTACATACTGTAAAATAGTATTCACACCAGTGCCGCATAGCTCCATTTCTCTTCTCCTTTCTATGCAGAGATGTGCTTCCCAGTTGTGGATGTGTCCTCACACACAGGTGAACCTTTTAGTAGTAAGTGTTGGAGGAACCTGGGTTAATAGCTGGAAAATGGTGAAAACTACTAAGTGAGAGGAGATTAAGGAACAGTAACGAGGGGCTTAGGGAGGGCTACCGAGGTGTTTAAATAGGGACATGCAAATACAAACACCCACTCACAAAAGATTAAGCCCATTGCTATTCACAAACTACAACCAAAAAGGTCCCAAGACAGTTGTACATATACTCCAGCAGAGCTTGGGGTACGTCCAGCACTACACACTTGCCACTCAGAGTTACTGCAACCACTCTCACAGAAAAAAAGTAATTGCAGATGCTTAAAATAACACTCCATTGTTATAGTGTTCAATACATTGAAATATTTTGCATTTACATGAAGTCCAAAAAATCTCACTTTACACCCTCTCCTTACAGCCGTGGTGGCGGTAGCACATGTGTTCGGTGTGAGCAATCCAATAAACAAATCATCAAAGATGTCATTTAACAGGTCATATGTGGTGTATTTTGTGAGGTCATAAGTACTGCGTGGCAGGGGCACAAGTTATAGTTATCCCAGTATACCATAATTGGTGAGTTACCTGGAATTTTGTGCCAGATGTAGGTAGCCTTTTGCGCCTCGCAAACGGCGAAAAACGCCGTTTGCGAGGCGCAAAAGGCCTCACGCGATGCAGAAACACATTTTGCGAGTCGATACCGACTCGCAAATAGGAAGGGGTGTTCCCTTCCTATTTGCGACCGCACCGCGATGTAGAGTTGATTTGTGACCACGAAAGCAGTCGCAAATCAACTCGCAGTTACCATCCACTTGAAGTGGATGGTAACTCATTCGCAAACGGGAAGGTTCCCCTTTGTGAATGCAAACAAAAATATTTTTTCAGAGCAGGCAGTGGTCCTATGGACCACTGCCTGCTCTGAAAAAAAACGAAACAAAAAGGTTTCGGTATTTTTTCTATTTGCAGCTCATTTCCCTTTAAGGAAAACGGGCTGCTAAAAGAAAAAAAAACTGCTTTATTCAAAAGCAGTCACGGACATGGTGGTCTGCTGTCCCCAGCAGGCCACCACCATCCCTGTGAGTGCCTAGACTCGCTATGGGGAAATATTTATGAGGTGGGTCTTTGCGACCCCATAGCGAGTCGCAGAAGGTGTCTGAGATACCTTTCTGCATAACATTTTGCGAGGTGCAAATTGCGAGTCGCTGGTACTCGCAATTTGCACCTCGCAAAATGTTTTCTTCCTACATCTGGCCCTTTATTTTATTTTTAAACATTACATTGTGTGTGGCATTTTCACCTAGCTATCAAATCACTTTGACCTCAGATTTTTACTGAATTTCTGACATTTTTAATGTAAGGTAAGAAGCGTTTCTGTGCCTAACAATAGTGATTGTATTTTTTCAATGTATGTTTAGGAGATTTTTCCATACCTAGAAATCACTACACTCTTTGTTTTTTCAGGGAATTTCTAGGATTTCTGGGTAATAGTTAGTTAATGTATCCCACTGTAAACATCTTTTAGCCATGCACAGAAGAGAGTTAGCACCACCAAGAGGCAGTGAGACAGAGGCTGCACATGGACCACAGAGGACAGGTAGGAGAGTCAGGGGCAGCACAAGAGACCACAGATGGCAGGCTGGAGGGTGAGGGGCAACACAAGAGACCACTGAGGGCAGACTAGAGGGGCACATGCAGCAAATTCACCTCAGAGGGTATGTGGGAATGGAAGGGGCAGCACAACAGACCATGGGTTACAAGTTGGTGAGGGAAGGGTAGGGTAGCACATTGACAAAAGAGGGCAGGCTGGAGGGACAGAGGCAGCAAGAGACCAAGGAGGGGAAGCTGCAGGGGCAGAGTCAACAAGTTCACTTCGGAGGGCAGGGCAGAGGGACAGTAACAGCAAGCTGACCTCAGAGGGCAGATGGGAGGGGCAAGCACAACGAGCTGAAATTGAAGGGTGGGTGGGCATTGTAGAGCCAGCATAATGGACCACCAAGGGCAGACAGGAGAGGACAGGTGAAGTGGTAAGGAAGGCGGCAGAAGCAGAGGCAAAACACATTTTTTTTATTTCTTAAATACTTAATTTAAATGTTGTTTAAACAACTGTTTTACCTTAATATTTTTGTAGATTTCATTCTTTTTACTTCTCATGTTTTTTGTTCAAATTTTGGTGGTGTTCTTTTAAGTGGGTGTCCATCGCTTCAGCCGAAACTTTTCTGTTAGTGTCATCTGAAGATATCTGTTGCAGTATGTCATGAAATACTTCCTATTGAAGTCCTGATCGTCATGCTGGCAGTTTTGTAAATCAGCAGGTGGTCTTGTATATTCTGGTGCTCAGTCCAGGCAATGTTGTTTGGGTGCATTGATCTAACCTCCTTCCACATTCTGGAAGTACCCATGGAGTCACGCCCACGATGGCCACAGGAAAATTCTTCATTTCACAATGTGTATATGAAATTTTGGTCATTGTTTTTTTCTACCCTGGAGGAAGCATAAAAAACTGCCACACAATATATTCCTTTTCAGGCTTAGTCAGTATGGGTGCTGTAGATGTAAGCACCACAATAGCACATCTTCATCCTAGGATGATGGTATTAAGTTACTCTGAGTGCTTCCACACTGGTCGAAGGGTCCTTCCCCACAGGTTTGCAAGATGCCATGATGGACGTGGATCAAAACGTTTTCTTGTTTCATCTCCCAAATGCCAATGGATAATACTGTTCGGGGAGTTTCTTCCATATTTTTTAAACTTTAGCCTATGGACTTGTTTTAACAGCTGTTCACTTTCTGGCTGATCAAATAGCTCCTGTTCTTGTATTTATTGAGGTAGCACTGTACTCCAGGTCAACTAATAGAGAAAATTAAGAATGCTGTATCACTCCTGCGGAACCTTAACTTCCACTTCGAATTCTCTCAGGAGTTCCCCGGGACCTGGATGTTTAAAAGTAATAAAATTGTGTTTCCTAAAAAGGAGTATACTTGTATTTAAACTTTGAGTCTAGGGGAATCTTCCACAGGCACAAATAAGGAAGATGTCTTGAAGTTTGTAGTGAAATCTATGTTTTTTAAAGTGTTGCATTACCTTGGTACCTGAAAATGGTACCATGCACCTCATAACTAATAGTGAAACATTATTTAATTGGTTAATATCTTTAGTTTGATTCAATTCTCAGGAAGTTCCTACCCTCTTATTCTTCTTAAGGAATGTCTCCTCAGACAATTTTCAACCTGTTTACCCTGTGATCACTGTTTTGGTACTGGAAAATTTAAAAACAATATCAAATCTGGGGGAACAAAGAGATGAGTAGTCCCAAGAAGAAGAACAACAGTGAGGCTAGCTGCAGGCTTTAACTCAGTCCATCATTTAGGATTTCTTCATTATACCAGTGGGGACAGTAAGCTATCAGCAAAGCTGGTTACCTGTAACACATTTGGAAAATCGGGTCTGGTGAGATATCTAAAAGCTTGGGGTACCACATAACTCTCTGAAGCAAAGAAGAAATGCCAGGAAGACAAAAGATCCTCCATGTCAACTGCTCCTGTACACACTATCCATCTTGAGGACATTGCTTCTCCTGATGCTCCTGCCAAGCAGCTCCCCATGATCCTGCTATGACACTGAACTGCAATCTAAACACTCTGTACCATTGGTTTGCATTGTTTTGTATAGATTACTGTACATCTGTGTCTGCTGGAGAGCAGAGTGCCCATGCCAGGGAACAGCTGTTGACTACTCACAAGCAAGTCTGTAAAAAGTTTTTTTTTAAAACATGTTGTTGGATCCAAGTTTCGAAGACCATTTTTTCTTGTTTTCAGTTAAATGCCCCAAAAATGTAGAAATACAAAAAAAGTTAAAAGTTGTTAAAAATAAAGAAAGGTTCTTCTTAGAACCTTTCCTGGTTAAGAGATAGACTAACAATGTATGTTGTTGCCATGCTACGACCATGTGCAGCAAGAGGTCAGCTGTAGGGTCTAGCCTGCAGACAGTCCCTTAGCACAATTCCCTGCTGATGGTCAACACGCCATGCATGGTGTTCTGTCATATGCAGTGAGGGGTTGGGTTTATGACTTATGACTTATGGCCAGATCTGACATCCATCAACCAGCGGACGGCCAAACCCCAAGAGTGCACAGCCTTCAGTCATGCACATGATGGGGTCAACTAGAACCTGCAGCCATCTCCTGCAGACAGCCAACACCCACTATACATGGCCTTCTGCCATGCACAGACTGAAGATGGCTTCTGGGCCAAGTCTGTGGCCAGGCACTGAACCCAACACTCCACTTGCGTTCAATTACATATGGTGTTCAGCCGTATGCAGCTTTGGCTTGGACACAGGGCCTAGACGGAAGCCAAGTTCTGCACCCAACCCACCACCGAAAGACAGCCCACTACTGTGCTCAGCCTTTGGCTGTGAGCAGCATGGCACTGGCCACAGGGCCTACGCTGAAGCCAGACCTGGTGCCCAACCACCAATGGATATCCAATTCCCAGCTGCACACTGCCTTCAATGATGTGCAGAGTCAGGTTAGCCAAAGGACCTGATTTGCTGCCAGGCCCTCTGCCCATCCGCTGCATTTGGCATTTGGGTATACACAGTGAAGGGTTGAGCCTATCACCTGGCTTTCAGTGAGGTCTTGTGCCCTATCCCCTGTGGACAGTCAACCCCCTGCTGCGCATGACCTTTGGACATGTGTAACAGGACTTGACTCCAAGGCCTGGCCAACACCCTATTGACGGTCTCCCCACTACCCTACTGCACCCCCCACATTTAACATATTTTATTTTTTTATTTTTTACACTACCACAGTACTCCCATGATACCACAGCCCAAGCTTAATATCCATGGGATCGCAGGACTACGCAAGAATCATTAACAGAAGCATGCACACCTCTGCAATACTACTACCATAGAAGTTATCAGGTAACTCACAGGGCTGCACTGAGGCCCACACTGTGGCACAAATATTTTTTTTAATTATATTTTTCCATAGGATTTGCCCCAGCACAATTGCCAGGGGGTCAGCATTTCCAAGACCTGCCCACTTATTTGGAATGCTTTTTAACAAATTAATGACATGGGAACCAATTCCCTGTGTCCTGTAATAGTGGCAGCAACATTTTTCTCCACTCTGCAGTCAGCCAATCAGATAGTTTAGTACTGCAGGACCGGTACCAGTCCAGCTGTACTGAAAAGACCGATCAGTAAAAAGCTTTTTTGCCCTATCAAGAGCCCTTATTTGACTACAGAAGAACTCATGTGAGACACCCATCCAAATAGCACTCTATTTTTAACCTCTTCATGGCCACCCAAGCACCACTTTAAATGCAAACCAGCTGAACGAATTTAGAACAAATTTAAAAAAGCACCCTTTCTGAGTAAAGTTCTAACTTTTTGCCAAATTTGGTGAACTTTTATTATTGGAAAGTTTTGGGAAGATTTAATGGTGTCAAAGTTTTAGCGAAACAAAAAAAGTTATTCCTATGGAAATTCCGACTTAATTATAACTGCGCACTGTGTAAGATATTATTTTTCTTATTTTTTATTCAAAGTTTAAATGTTGTATTAATATTTTTCAACAAAATGTAAATATGAATTTGTTGAATTAAAAAAAGAAATTTTAAATTAAATATAACTTGTAACACACACAGACACACACCTATCTATATGTGTGTGTGTGTGTTAAAAGGTATATTCAATGTAATAATATTTCTAATAAATAATTTAATTTAAATTATGTTGCATTCAACCATTTAATAGGAGTAGCAAGTGTTGCTCGTGCAATAACACAAAGGAAGCCATGGAGCACATTCTATGTTTATGTCCTTGATGGCTATACCGAAAAAATACCTATGTCTAATTTTTCAAGAACGTGGAGTATGGACAGATAAAGGTGCCACTGAGTTGTGTTTTAGTGACACAACAAACAAGTACATTGGCTGCACTGTAAGATGTTTAACATTTGCAGCCTGTTGCTTAGCAGAATAGTTAAGGTAAAGATGTTGAAATCTGGGCCAGAAGTGAAAAATGCTATGGAGCACTTAAATTGATTTCCATAATTATTATACTGTTTAACGATCAACTTTTCATTAACCTGTAAAATTGTAGACTTGTGTTATCTTATTCCTTTTAAAATAATTGTTTATATCTTACTTTTTATATTATATTATTGTGATTATTTTTTATCAACTGAGACAATAAACTACTGCTATAAGTAGTCTTTTGTTTTAGGTTAATAATAATTATGTTAAGTTACTTTACATTTTTATTTTACATTAAAAAACCTTTCGAAGACTACACTTTATTATTTTTCCTGATTATTTACAAGAGGAGATAGCTGCCTCTGAGGCAGACACTTCTTGCCTTGTATTACAACTTACTTGTGGAAACTTTACACTAATAGGTTCAGTTCCTGCAGGCTCTACCACCTGGTTTATGGTGGTAGAGACATGTAAGTCAACAACTAGTGGTACACTTACACTCAGAAATGGTGAATAGTAAAAAAGTGTAAAATTACTACTACGTGCAATACTAAGGTTACATGTGAGAAAAATTCTACATGTACATGTATCTTTGCAAGTAGGGTCCACAGTATCTAGGAGAAAAGTTAGACTTGCTTAACATTGAATTTAAATCCCTTTAAGAAGCACTTTCACTCCTCACCAGCATCTGCTTACCCCAGAAAATGGAATATGTCAAACTCTGCCCACCCCTAACAATCTCACTAGCTGCTCTAGGCATCCAAGTTATATTTCTTCCAATAACAAAGAAGTATGCTCCAGGAATGCACCTCAAACTCCTTCTGAAAGCTCCATCGAGGAACTGGTACATTTTTTACAACGCTGACACACACTCCTAGCCCCTCAAAGTAAGCCCCAAGATCCCAAACATTTGAAGAAAGATAGGCTATTCTCCCCAAAACCAACAACAACTATGTGAATCCAGCAAACCTCAGACTAATTCTGATTCAAATGACCCTTGTCTCCATGACAGAGACCACCAACCTCATGTGATTACTCCACAATTGCAGATAAGCATCCAAACACAATCTAGAAATCACAGCAATGATTGAATTACATAATCCGGACCTACTATTCATAATTGAAATATGACTAGTCTCATCCCAAACTTCTCTAGACTGTTCCTGTCATCAGGTTATAACAGCCTTTGCATTGATCAGGAAGGAAAACCTGGGGATTGAGTGGCAGTTACCTGCAAAATCTTCATACATTGTAAACGTCAGAAAACAGACCACCCATTGACCTTTCAGTACTTTTGTTGTGGCGGTTGGAACACTAGAAATAAAGACCATAATACTACTCACTATCTACCACCTGCCTGGGAAGGGTCTCCTGTTTGTGGAACAAATGACAAGCATCATTGTGGAAAACATTAGCTCCATTGTAACTCACATCGTCCTATGGGATTTTAGCCTCTACTGGGGAGAAAACTCAAACCATGCAGTATCACAACTTAAAATATTTATGTTAAACAATGACCTGGAACAATCATATAAAATACAAACAATCATGACAGGATTGCCCATATCATTTAACTGGTCAGACCACCACTTATCTTTCAACCATTCTTTTTCCAAGACCTCATCATGGAGCCAAGCTAAACTTCCTAAGACCTAGAACAAAAACGTCACTGATGTTAATATGTATACCCTAGAAAATAAGATCTCCATGAAACTGAAGATGATTCCTGATAATCCCAACCCAACCTTTTTTTTGGCTAGCCATCCTAAACACAGTCTTGCTGTGGATGGCAGACAATATCACCCTCCTTAAACAAAACAAAAACACTCATTGTTGATAAAGTCATAAGATTGTTCACCAAAGATCACTTTGAAGAGCTAAAATTCCTTAAACAGATTGCCTATGTCGCAAAAATCCCACAAAAGTGACCAACATGACTTTATGCAATAAAGACGAAGAATACAAAAGACATATCAGAGCAGAAATCAAAAAATCACGTAAGAAAACTGTTTGACTTAGTTAAGCATGTAACTGGCCACCGGCTCTCTGATCATCCCAAACACCTAAGACAGTAGCACAAAATTCTTCAACTTTTTTACAACAAAATTAGATTAATTGATCTTTCTCTTGAAACAATGACTGGCACCACAAAACCACCTGAACAACTGAACTGGCCTGCAAACCTCAAATAAAATGGGAAATAACCCATGGCGATGACCTATTCACAATTGGCAACCTGAAGCCATCTAATCATTTTACTGACGCCTTTTCTGCCAAAACATTCAAAGGCATCAGTACATATTTCTCCCCACATCTTACAAAGGTAATCAACAACTCCCTTCCACAGGGATAGGCTCTGACAGCCTCATAAGAGGGCAGATCACTCCCTCTTTGAAAAGAACAACACAGACCCAAAACACATGAACTACTCCCTGCCAGTAACAAATCTTCCCTTTGTTACAAAATCCTGGAAACAGCAAAGAGAAACAATTGAAAGACTTCATAAAAGAAAATTACCTATTCGACCTCCACCATTCAGGATTCAGAACTTGCTGTTGCACAGAATCAGCAATGCTGCACATGATCCTCTGGACTTGTCGGCAGAGTTTGACACAGTGAACCATGCCTTCCAGTTAAAAATTCCAGAAGGAAAGAATGAGCCTGAAGGGTAAAGTACTATCTTGGTTTCTATCATTCTCAGCAAATAAAACTGGCAAATGCTACCTCAACCCCCACTCCCTTTGAACAATGAGTACCACAAGGCTCCGCTCTCTCCCCCCCACTTTTCAACGTAAACATAGACTCCCTGATCACACTCTTGAATGATTCAAACAACTCATTTTATCTATGTTCCAATAACACACAGTTATACCTGAAAGCATTGCCATTTTGAAAAACAATGAATGAGCTGCAATCTTGGATGACTGTACATCACCTTAATCCTAACTCTGAGAAAACTAAATTCCTTATGATCTCTCCTCAACACAGTAACAGTTGGATGCAATCATGGCTAGTTGCAATAAATATTCATGACTGTTAGCCAGCCTTTGATGAAACAGTGAAATACATGGGCGTCATCCTGGACCATGCACACATCAATGACTTAGCAAACAATGCACAACACCAAATCCTACTCCCCTGAAAAATCAAGCCTATTATCCCAAATGAGGATTTCAAGATTATACTTCAATCAGTGGTCCTCTCTAAACTATGGCAATGCTCTTTTGTCTGGCATACCCAGAATACATCTAGCCCCTGTAATACCAGCACACAATTTTGCAGCCTTGTTGGTATCCAGCTCCAGAATATATGAACATTTCTCACCACACTGAGCACCCCCAGCTAGCTCAGCATATAAGCCAGGAGCCAATCCAAACTAGTTTCAGCATTAAACAGAGGAGCACCAAACTACCTGGGTTCCATTTTCAGGTAAATCCTATGATCTTCAAAGCATATACTTTCTTTGGCTTGAAAATCTACTCTTTAAAAAGTTCCCAAAGCTTGAACCAATAATTTTCGAGATACACATCTAAGGTCTGGAACTCTATCACACCAGCCTTAATAACCAACCCCTCACAGACCTTTTTTAAGAGAGAACTTAATACACTACTCTTCAGTCGCTTCTTCCAGTCATGATGCTGCTCCAAGCTGCGGATTTTTAGGGAGCCGACCTCAGAAGCAGGGAAATGTTCAGGAGGAAAATATAGATTTTGGATCTTGTCCCTTTGGCTGTGATCACACTACAGCTTGAGTTCTTTTGAGGAAACCCTTGTACCACCTACCACCCTAGACCTGACACTGCTTAAGGGCTTCAACATCCAAAATATGAATGAGCAGTTTTTACTACTGATTATTATTGCCTAGCACTTGCTGATATAGACATCCTCCTCTCCTGATTCTATGTATACCACAGATTTCATTAATTTATTTAAAGCACTCTGATATCCCAGTGAGTCTGGTTTGTGCTATCTAAAAATTGCACATAAATAAAATAAAAGAACAACCATACCTTATCACCTCATCAGCACATATGAACATGCACAGGTGGAATGCACTGTGTTTCATTGGTATATACCTTGTACTAACCCAGGCATAAGGATTGGGATTTGCATTGAGGTCTTCGCTCTGGATTTTTATTTGAGGTGAAAAAGTGTCCACCTCAAAGGATAAGGCCATCTCCTGCTAGATGTCTCACAATTTCAGTAAAAATAAACTTTGCTCAGCCCCTGTTAATGTGACACAAAATAATCAAAGGCAATGTGTAAAGTATTTAACCAGTGCAAACAGTACAAAAAAACACTCAAAACAGAATGAAATTCCACAACAAATTTTTAATTAAAAAGAGCAATCTTATGAGTAAAATGTGACCAAAACAACAAAAACCCAACAAAAACTGAATTTTTAAATATTTAAGTGAAGTAGTGCCAAAAAGCACCAATGATAGTTTATTTAGGTGGTAGACAGGGAACTATGAGCGATTTGAGGGTGACTGTAATGTAACTGGGCACATACATCAAGTGGATTGGTCCTGGTGAAAGTCTGGAAGTCAAAACGTTTAAAAAAAATTCAATATCCTAATAAAAAGATTTAGTTTGTCATAATTTTGAATAAAAAGATTTCTCCCTGAGGAACTAATCAGAAATTGTGGAAGCTGCAGTGGAATTGCCGGTCGGATACCTGCAACAGGTTGATCCCGCTAAGGCTGTGGAGATTTTGAGGGTTTTGCTTGAAAAAATGTCAAAGTCCCAAAACAGAAAAGGACTTTGTTGTATTTTCAGAGGTGCAGGAGCCTTTCAGGGGGATAAACCTGATATTCAATTCAGTTCTGGGGCTCTGGAGTAAACGTTTTCAAACGTTTTCCTACTTTTGCTTGATACCGCAGTGACCACAAGAGTACACTTCTATGCCCCCAGGACCTCGTGGGAGTGGGGGCACCTAGAGACTCTCAGGATGCCATGCAGAGTTACCAGTGCAGTTCAGATTCCAATTGGCACTGGTCATCTGGGAATTGTAGGGAAAATGCCTCTTGAGTTTCCGTGCCCCTGTAGCCACAAAGGAGTTCAGCCAACTGACCATTGCAGTCTACTTCTTTGTCCTGGGGGCATCAAGGAGCAGGTCCAGTCCTTCATTGCTCCTCATAGGTCGCAGACAGAAGGTCCATTCCTTTTCTGTTCTTCTGCATGTCCAAAAGATCATCTTAGAGTTGCCCTATTTATGCCTGGCACCAGCTTTTGGATGCGACTGACTCATGGGAACTCCATTATCAATGAGGTAAAGGTTCCTAGGAGCAACCCTACCAACTTTTTCAATTGTTTCTGTTTGTCTTACTGCAAACAGGTCCAAAATGCAATGTGCCAAGATGGTGAAAGTATTTGGCTGTACTAAACATAGGCTCTGAGGTTTGTGGGTGCAAGGGAAGTGCGCTATGGTAATCCCCAGTAACTTCTCATATCTAACACTGAAATCTTATTCGAAGCATGCCCGGACCAATAACAAACTCGGAAGCAGATGTCTTTCAGGACAAAGGCAGAGTTCTACAGCACCAGAACTACACAAGAATTTTCATGGCATCCTGTTCTCTCGCTTTCATGTGTACCAAAGTATTACATGAGATTCAAATACACCTGTCAGGCAGGATTCGACACTATGATGTCAAAAGGATGCCCACAACCTTCACCCTGCCTATCCTGCAGAGCTCAGAGGAGTCATCTAAACTGCTATTGTTTACCTGTGCCTGAAATTTCCCTCTCAGTTTGTGGCAAAAGACTGCATAAAGCCAACCGCCACCCCCCCATTTTTAAGAGAAGACTACAAACACTTAGGGGGTCATTCTGACCTCGGCGGTAAAAGGCTCTTACCGCCGGTCAGAAGACCGCCATTCTACCGCCGCGGCCGCGGTAAAGCGCCACGGTCATTCTGACCCACAACTGCCAAGCCGCCAAAAACCCGACATTCACGGAAGGCCGCCTCATCAGCGGGCAGCGATAAACTGGAGATGACCAAACCTCCACCGCCACGCCAACACAAACACGCCCATGCCATTACGACCCACGAATCCACGTGGCGGTCATTCAACCGCGGTATTCCATTGGCGGTACACACCGCCGCGGTCAAAATACACACCCAGCTCCAAAACACAGCCACATTGGACAATTTGAAATACACACACCTGATACACATACAAACACCACCCCCACACATCCAAGCGACTATAAAACACACACCCACATCACCCACAAACCCCCACTAGTTGGAAATCGGAGAGAAGGCGATAGAGAGAGAGAGAGAGAGCGCACAGCAATCGAAAACCACAACACACACAGGAACCCAACATCATCAACCACACCACATCTACGCACACCTCACCACACCACCACTCACATCACCACAAACACCACCCCACACCTCATCCACACCACCCCATGGCACCCCAAAGACACCCCAGGTTTTCGGACCAAGAACTCCGGGTCATGGTGGAGGAAATCATAAGGGTAGAGCCCCAGCTCTTCGGCACACAGGTGCAACACACCACAATAGCCAGGAAGGCGGAGCTATGGCAGAGGATCGTCGACAGGGTCAACGCTGTGGGACAGCATCCCAGAAACCGGGAAGACATCCGAAAGCGCTGGAACGACCTACGGGGGAAGGTACGGTCGATGGTCTCAAGACACAATATCGCTGTGCAGAGGACTGGCGGCGGACCACCACCCACACCTCCCGAATTCACAGCATGGGAGCAAGAGGTCTGTAACATCCTGCATCCTGCGGGCCTCGCTGGAGTAGGCGGAGGAATGGACTCTGGTAAGTCTAGTTTCAACTACTCCCCCCCCCCAACCACCAGCATGCCAACCCACACCCCCACCCTCACCCCCAACCCCCCAGCCCACATCCTCCCTGCCAATGTCTCACCAGCACAACCCACCCAACCCAAAACCAAACCCTGAATGCCAACACAAACCATGGACACCCATCACCTATGCATGACCACTGCACATACCCATCCCCCCCACAAACCACCCTCACAACACCTGCCACAAGGGAATGCCAGCACTGGGGGACAAGGGCACCCACAAATCGCACGCCATGGAACACACAGAAGCAATAACCATACTCTTTCACCCCTGCAGGGCCCGAACGCCAACACACCGGCCAGGAGGGTCCAGATATGTCCATCCCACCCCCAGAACAGGCCCCCAGTGAGGACAGCAGCTCTGTCGACCTAGAACCTGATGACCAGCCCGGACCATCGGGGACCTCTGGACAGTCGGTTCCCCACACACAGACCCAGGCCACAGCAGACCTAACCACCTCTGGGAATATCAGCACAGCTCCCACCCAGCGGGCCCATGCCTCTGTCTCCAGGACAGGTCAATCAGCGGTGTGTCCGCCACTACAGGGCACCCAGGCTGACCCAACACCCCAACAACAACAGGGACCTGGGGGCAGTGGTAGTGGGCACACCGTCCAGGGGACAGAGGCCCGGGGAAACAGGGCAACTGGGAGGGCTGCAGTGCGACAGGGGGGGAGGACAGGCCCAGGGAACCGACTCTCCAAGAGGCCCTCACCACCATCATGGGAGCATACCACCGCTCCCAGGAGACGATGGCGACGGTACTGGCCAGGTTCCAGGAGATCCAGGCACAGCAGGAGGAACGGTACATGGGGTACAGAGAGGAGCACAGGAACATCGTCCTGGCCCTGAACCTAATAGTCACCACATTGCGGGACCATGTGGCACCCCAAAGGGCCCCTGTCACCAGCCCGGACGACGAACAGCCTACCACCTCCGCCGGCGCAAGTGGACAGGAGGCCCCCTCACCACGACAGGCCACCAGAACCCCACCTCCTGCTGAAGATCAACCGCCCCGCAAGAGGAGCCTGAGATCACAAAGGAAGACAGAGTAGGATGCCAAGACCCCCGCCAGCAGAAGATACCCCCGGATGTCATTCCACTGTCCCACATAGTCACCCTGTCCAACCTTGAACTGCCCCTGCTCCATCCTTCCACAGGCATATGGACAATGCACCTGTGCGACCGAGAACTGGACTCTGCACTGGACATCACTCCACCCCCACCCATCACCGTTTTACTATCATGGACCTATATGTAGCACTTTAAATAAATCACTAACTGCACTTAAAACACTCAGGAGTCTGCTTGTATTCTTAACAAATGTATTCCACATAACGGTTCGAAATTGTTCAGTTACATTGTGATGACAACATACCAATGTCAATGTGCTTTACTCCATGGGCGAACAAACCAGAAGTCACGCAGTGGGTCATACAGCTCTGAAAAGGGAAGGGAAAGTCACAATTCAGTCGAAAGGAACTGGGGGGGAAACACAGAAAGTAGAGATGCAGGAGGCCAGAAGTAAACGTAAAATGGCGTGGGGGATTCTTACCTGGGTGCTACTGGAAATACTGTTGTATGACTGTGTCCCTGTTGTCCGTGTCGTCCCTGTCGTCTTCCTCCTCTTCACTCTCCACAGGCTCCACAGCTGCTACAACACCACCATCTGGACCATCCTCCTGCAGGAAAGGCACCTGGCGTCGCAATGCAAGATTGTGAAGCATACAGCAGGCCACAATGATCTGGCACACCTTCTTTGGTGAGTACATTAGGGATCCCCCTGTCATATGCAGGCACCTAAACCTGGCCTTCAGGACCCCGAAGGTCCTTTCTATGATCCTCCTAGATCGTCCATGGGCCTCATTGTACCGTTCCTCTGCCCTGGTCCGGGGATTCCTCACTGGGGTCAGTAGCCACGGCAGGTTGGGGTAACCAGAGTCACCTATTAGCCACACACGGTGTCTCTGTAGCTGTTCCATCACATAAGGGATGCTGCTATTTCGCATAACATACACGTCATGCACTGACCCAGGGAACTTGGCATTTACATGGGAGATGTACTGGTCAGCCAAACAGACCACCTGGACATTCATCGAATGGTAACCTTTCCTGTTTCTGTACACCTGCTCATCGTCTTTTGGGGGTACTAAGGCCACATGGGTCCCATCACTGGCACCAATGATGTTGGGGATATGTCCAAGGGCATAGAAGTCACCCTTCTCAGTGGCCAAATCACCCTCCTCAGGGAAAATAATGTAGCTCCACATGTATTTCGTCAGGGCAGACAACACTCTGGACAAAACCTTAGAAAACATAGGCTGAGACATCCCTGATGACATGGCCACTGTTGTCTGAAAAGACCCACTTGCCAAAAAATGGAGGACTGACAGAACCTGCACCAGAGGGGGAATTCCTGTGGGTTGGCGGATGGGGGACATCAGTGCTGGCTCCAGTCTGGGCACACAGTTCATGTATAGTGGCTCGGTCAAGTCGGTATCGAAGTATTATATGACGTTCCTCCATTGTCGACAGGTCCACCAGCGGTCGGTACACGGGAGGATTCATCCTTCTCCTCGCAAGTCCCAGCGGACGGTGCCTAGGAAGGACAACATGGAGTACAGAATCAAGCAACCCACAGGTACGTAACTACAGCTTGCACAGTACACGATTCTCAATGCATTGAATGGCTTGTATGAGTGGCAATGCAAGGCCTAGGCCTGTGTGACGCAGTAGAAATTAAGCCATGTGAGCCCTTGAAATGGCGGCTGCCTGACCTGAGAAGTGTGACAGTGGGATGTGAGGTCACTGTGCTGGCGTGGCACACCGTGGCGGTAGGCGGTCGAAGACCGCGGCGCCAAGCCGCATTGGTTAACATCGAACCCTATGGGTTTCAGGAGCCAATGACTAGGTGCGCCGGCGGTCGCGGAACGCACCGCGGCGGTACGCACCGCCGTGGGCGTGACCGCCATTTTCTATCTGGCTAATCACTCGAGACCTGATCATCCACAGGAGAGGACCTATACTGCAAGTGCTGCTGTGACCTCGGTCTGGGAGATACAATGGCTGCTGCGACTGGGGAAAGGGCCCCTGCCTTCACTTCCGAAGAATTGGAGAAACTTGTTGATGGGGTCCTCCCCCAGTATGCGCAACTCTACGGTCCTCCAGACCAACAGGTAAGTACACTGTGTGCACGTTGAATGGGCTATGCCTGGGTTGTGTATGGTGGATGTAAGATGGTGGGGTGAGGAGACAATGACGAGTGCAAGGCACGACAGATGAGAGCATGTGCCGCATGGCAAGGTTGGGGAGGGGGGGCCAATCGCATCTATCATGCGGAAAACTGATGATATTTCAATTTCCACCCTGTACATGTCAAATAGGTCAGCGCCCATCAGAAAGTCGACATTTGGCGTGCCATCGCCAAGGAAGTCCGGAACCTGGGGGTCCACAACAGACGGGGCACCCACTGCCTAAAGAGGTGGGAGGACATCCGCTGCGGGACCAGGAAGACCGCCGAGTCACTGCTGGGGATGGCCTCCCAACCTAGGAGCGGTCATTCTGACCCACAACTGCCAAGCCGCCAAAAACCCGACATTCACGGAAGGCCGCCTCATCAGCGGGCAGCGATAAACTGGAGATGACCAAACCTCCACCGCCACGCCAACACAAACACGCCCATGCCATTACGACCCACGAATCCACGTGGCGGTCATTCAACCGCGGTATTCCATTGGCGGTACACACCGCCGCGGTCAAAATACACACCCAGCTCCAAAACACAGCCACATTGGACAATTTGAAATACACACACCTGATACACATACAAACACCACCCCCACACATCCAAGCGACTATAAAACACACACCCACATCACCCACAAACCCCCACTAGTTGGAAATCGGAGAGAAGGCGAGAGAGAGAGAGAGAGAGAGCGCACAGCAATCGAAAACCACAACACACACAGGAACCCAACATCATCAACCACACCACATCTACGCACACCTCACCACACCACCACTCACATCACCACAAACACCACCCCACACCTCATCCACACCACCCCATGGCACCCCAAAGACACCCCAGGTTTTCGGACCAAGAACTCCGGGTCATGGTGGAGGAAATCATAAGGGTAGAGCCCCAGCTCTTCGGCACACAGGTGCAACACACCACAATAGCCAGGAAGGCGGAGCTATGGCAGAGGATCGTCGACAGGGTCAACGCTGTGGGACAGCATCCCAGAAACCGGGAAGACATCCGAAAGCGCTGGAACGACCTACGGGGGAAGGTACGGTCGATGGTCTCAAGACACAATATCGCTGTGCAGAGGACTGGCGGCGGACCACCACCCACACCTCCCGAATTCACAGCATGGGAGCAAGAGGTCTGTAACATCCTGCATCCTGTGGGCCTCGCTGGAGTAGGCGGAGGAATGGACTCTGGTAAGTCTAGTTTCAACTACTCCCCCCCCCCAACCACCAGCATGCCAACCCACACCCCCACCCTCACCCCCAACCCCCCAGCCCACATCCTCCCTGCCAATGTCTCACCAGCACAACCCACCCAACCCAAAACCAAACCCTGAATGCCAACACAAACCATGGACACCCATCACCTATGCATGACCACTGCACATACCCATCCCCCCCACAAACCACCCTCACAACACCTGCCACAAGGGAATGCCAGCACTGGGGGACAAGGGCACCCACAAATCGCACGCCATGGAACACACAGAAGCAATAACCATACTCTTTCACCCCTGCAGGGCCCGAACGCCAACACACCGGCCAGGAGGGTCCAGATATGTCCATCCCACCCCCAGAACAGGCCCCCAGTGAGGACAGCAGCTCTGTCGACCTAGAACCTGATGACCAGCCCGGACCATCGGGGACCTCTGGACAGTCGGTTCCCCACACACAGACCCAGGCCACAGCAGACCTAACCACCTCTGGGAATATCAGCACAGCTCCCACCCAGCGGGCCCATGCCTCTGTCTCCAGGACAGGTCAATCAGCGGTGTGTCCGCCACTACAGGGCACCCAGGCTGACCCAACACCCCAACAACAACAGGGACCTGGGGGCAGTGGTAGTGGGCACACCGTCCAGGGGACAGAGGCCCGGGGAAACAGGGCAACTGGGAGGGCTGCAGTGCGACAGGGGGGGAGGACAGGCCCAGGGAACCGACTCTCCAAGAGGCCCTCACCACCATCATGGGAGCATACCACCGCTCCCAGGAGACGATGGCGACGGTACTGGCCAGGTTCCAGGAGATCCAGGCACAGCAGGAGGAACGGTACATGGGGTACAGAGAGGAGCACAGGAACATCGTCCTGGCCCTGAACCTAATAGTCACCACATTGCGGGACCATGTGGCACTCCAAAGGGCCCCTGTCACCAGCCCGGACGACGAACAGCCTACCACCTCCGCCGGCGCAAGTGGACAGGAGGCCCCCACACCACGACAGGCCACCAGAACCCCACCTCCTGCTGAAGATCAACCGCCCCGCAAGAGGAGCCTGAGATCACAAAGGAAGACAGAGTAGGATGCCAAGACCCCCGCCAGCAGAAGATACCCCCGGATGTCATTCCACTGTCCCACATAGTCACCCTGTCCAACCTTGAACTGCCCCTGCTCCATCCTTCCACAGGCATATGGACAATGCACCTGTGCGACCGAGAACTGGACTCTGCACTGGACATCACTCCACCCCCACCCATCACCGTTTTACTATCATGGACCTATATGTAGCACTTTAAATAAATCACTAACTGCACTTAAAACACTCAGGAGTCTGCTTGTATTCTTAACAAATGTATTCCACATAACGGTTCGAAATTGTTCAGTTACATTGTGATGACAACATACCAATGTCAATGTGCTTTACTCCATGGGCGAACAAACCAGAAGTCACGCAGTGGGTCATACAGCTCTGAAAAGGGAAGGGAAAGTCACAATTCAGTCGAAAGGAACTGGGGGGGAAACACAGAAAGTAGAGATGCAGGAGGCCAGAAGTAAACGTAAAATGGCGTGGGGGATTCTTACCTGGGTGCTACTGGAAATACTGTTGTATGACTGTGTCCCTGTTGTCCGTGTCGTCCCTGTCGTCTTCCTCCTCTTCACTCTCCACAGGCTCCACAGCTGCTACAACACCACCATCTGGACCATCCTCCTGCAGGAAAGGCACCTGGCGTCGCAATGCAAGATTGTGAAGCATACAGCAGGCCACAATGATCTGGCACACCTTCTTTGGTGAGTACATTAGGGATCCCCCTGTCATATGCAGGCACCTAAACCTGGCCTTCAGGACCCCGAAGGTCCTTTCTATGATCCTCCTAGATCGTCCATGGGCCTCATTGTACCGTTCCTCTGCCCTGGTCCGGGGATTCCTCACTGGGGTCAGTAGCCACGGCAGGTTGGGGTAACCAGAGTCACCTATTAGCCACACACGGTGTCTCTGTAGCTGTTCCATCACATAAGGGATGCTGCTATTTCGCATAACATACACGTCATGCACTGACCCAGGGAACTTGGCATTTACATGGGAGATGTACTGGTCAGCCAAACAGACCACCTGGACATTCATCGAATGGTAACTTTTCCTGTTTCTGTACACCTGCTCATCGTCTTTTGGGGGTACTAAGGCCACATGGGTCCCATCACTGGCACCAATGATGTTGGGGATATGTCCAAGGGCATAGAAGTCACCCTTCTCAGTGGCCAAATCACCCTCCTCAGGGAAAATAATGTAGCTCCACATGTATTTCGTCAGGGCAGACAACACTCTGGACAAAACCTTAGAAAACATAGGCTGAGACATCCCTGATGACATGGCCACTGTTGTCTGAAAAGACCCACTTGCCAAAAAATGGAGGACTGACAGAACCTGCACCAGAGGGGGAATTCCTGTGGGTTGGCGGATGGGGGACATCAGTGCTGGCTCCAGTCTGGGCACACAGTTCATGTATAGTGGCTCGGTCAAGTCGGTATCGAAGTATTATATGACGTTCCTCCATTGTCGACAGGTCCACCAGCGGTCGGTACACGGGAGGATTCATCCTTCTCCTCGCAAGTCCCAGCGGACGGTGCCTAGGAAGGACAACATGGAGTACAGAATCAAGCAACCCACAGGTACGTAACTACAGCTTGCACAGTACACGATTCTCAATGCATTGAATGGCTTGTATGAGTGGCAATGCAAGGCCTAGGCCTGTGTGACGCAGTAGAAATTAAGCCATGTGAGCCCTTGAAATGGCGGCTGCCTGACCTGAGAAGTGTGACAGTGGGATGTGAGGTCACTGTGCTGGCGTGGCACACCGTGGCGGTAGGCGGTCGAAGACCGCGGCGCCAAGCCGCATTGGTTAACATCGAACCCTATGGGTTTCAGGAGCCAATGACTATGTGCGCCGGCGGTCGCGGAACGCACCGCGGCGGTACGCACCGCCGTGGGCGTGACCGCCATTTTCTATCTGGCTAATCACTCGAGACCTGATCATCCACAGGAGAGGACCTATACTGCAAGTGCTGCTGTGACCTCGGTCTGGGAGATACAATGGCTGCTGCGACTGGGGAAAGGGCCCCTGCCTTCACTTCCGAAGAATTGGAGAAACTTGTTGATGGGGTCCTCCCCCAGTATGCGCAACTCTACGGTCCTCCAGACCAACAGGTAAGTACACTGTGTGCACGTTGAATGGGCTATGCCTGGGTTGTGTATGGTGGATGTAAGATGGTGGGGTGGGGAGACAATGACGAGTGCAAGGCACGACAGATGAGAGCATGTGCCGCATGGCAAGGTTGGGGAGGGGGGGCCAATCGCATCTATCATGCGGAAAACTGATGATATTTCAATTTCCACACTGTACATGTCAAATAGGTCAGCGCCCATCAGAAAGTCGACATTTGGCGTGCCATCGCCAAGGAAGTCCGGAACCTGGGGGTCCACAACAGACGGGGCACCCACTGCCTAAAGAGGTGGGAGGACATCCGCTGCGGGACCAGGAAGACCGCCGAGTCACTGCTGGGGATGGCCTCCCAACCTAGGAGGGGTGCCAGTCGTACCCTGACCCCCCTGATGTCCCGGATCCTGGCGGTGGCCTACCCCGATTTGGATGGGCGCGTGAGGACATCACAGCAGACACAAGGGGGTGAGTACCAGCACATTCAGCTATCTTTATGCGCAGTGGAGGTGCCTGGGTGGGGGAAGAGGGCTGTGGCTGACATTAGGCCAGGGCGCTTTCTGTAATGTAGTCCCCTCCTTTAGCCATGTCCCTGTGCCCCCGCCCCCCACCTCTGTAGGGTGACAAGTAGAGCTATCCATGGTCCTGCATCAGCCATGTGCGCGTTTGTTGTTCCTATACCTGTTGGCCTAGTCACAAGTACTGAGTAGTGTACCCCGATTGCGCGGCTTAGTGCATGAGGCTCCTGTGTCTGTCCTCTCCGCCAACGGTGTTGACAATGCATGCACTCAACCTGTTTTTATCTCTCCCCCCACCCTTTTTCTTTTTCTTCTTGTGCATGTGTGCATTAGCATCATCAGGCGGAGGAGAATTGGCACCGGAGCACGAGGGAGCTGCAACTCACCAGGCCCCGGTGGGCCATGGCACAGACACCGAGGCCACCAGTGATACGGAGGGCGAGGGGAGCTTCACAACGGGGAGCCGTGGTGACACCAGCGACACCGACACGTCCTCGGATGGGAGCTCCCTAGCGGGGGCGGCAACATCCGTGCCCCCCGCCTCTACAGGTACAGCCGCCACCCAGCGCACCAGCTCCGCCCTCCCAGCAGCCCCTCAGCCTTCGCTCCGTGCCCGCTCGCCCAAGAAGGCGGGCGTCTCCTTCGCCCCAGGCACCTCAGGCCCTGCCCCTGTTACCCCTGCTGCCCTCAGTGCGGAGGTCATTGACCTCCTACAGACCATCATTGTTGGGCAGTCTACCCTTTTGAATGCCATCCAGGGGGTAGAGAGGGAGGTGCATCGTAGCAATGCATACCTGGAGGGCATTCATTCGGGTCAGGCTGCCCATCAACGATCGTTCAATGCTCTGGCCTCAGCACTGATGGCAGCCATTGTCCCTGTTTCCAGCCTCCCTCTTCTAACTGCCTCCAGCCTGTCTCTGTCTCCTGTTCCTCTGCCTATCCCACCCACACCATCAGACCAGCCTGCACACACCTCAACACCCAAGGGCAGCTCATCCAGACATAAGCACCACAGATCACACAAATATTCACCCAAGCAACACCCAGATGCAGACATGCCAACAGCCACTACCACCTCTGTGTCCCCCACCTCCTCGTCTCCCTCCTCCCTCCCTGTGACGTCTCTACTCACACCTGCATGCACAACACCAACAGCCAGTACTTCCATCACCAGCACACCCTCCAGTCCAGTCCGCACACGTGCAGTCACCACCCCCACTGCCATTTACACGTCCCCTGTGTCCTCTCCCACTGTGTCTGTCACCCCCTCTTCCAAGACACACAAACGCAGGCAGCCACCCACACAACAGCCAACCACCTCATGACAGCCTCCAGCCCATGCACCTTCAGCCAAGGACAGCACACCTGACTCTCCTACAACCACCTCCTCTTCCTCCACTCCCATTACCACTACACCTACCCTTTACCCTGGTCCTAAAAAACTTTACCTCTCCACTCTTGACCTCTTTCCCTCACCTGACCCCCCCCCCCATCTGCTAAGAGTCCCAAGAGCGCCTCAGCCACCATCAGCCCGGCTTCAAGGGTCACCGTAGTTCATGGATTTTGGAGTCCCCCCTTTGCCAGCAGTGATACATCGGTCAGCAGCAAGGGGACAGCCAGCCCCCCCCTTGGAAAGAGGACCCGGAAAGGAAGGGGCCGCTGCGGGACGACTGACACAGCTGCCCCCAAGGACCAAAGTTCGGCCACTTCACCTGCCACAACATCCAGGGGAGGCAAGGCCCAGAGGGCCACATCGAAGGAGGGCAAGGGCAGCAGGGCGGAGAAGTCAGCCAGCAGGAGCGCGGACCAGGAGGGCCCCACAAGCCCCATCCCGGGTGTGAGGGAGGACAGCCAAGGGCCCAGGACACCGTCACTGAAGGGTCCAGCAACTGCACAGTCGGAGGGCGACTGAGCAGGGAGTCGTGGCCAGGTCTGACTCCCTTGACTCACAGAACAAGCACCGCTGAACAGGGCCCCGCCGTGAAGACAGGCACCGCTGAACAGGGCCCGCCGTGAAGAAAGGCACCGCTGAACAGGGCCCTGCCGCGCAGAACAAGCACCGCTGAACAGGGCCCGCCGTGCAGAAAGGCACCGCTGAAGAGGGCCCCGCCGTGCAGAAAGGCACCGCTGAACAGGGCCCTGCCGTGCAGAAAGGCACCGCTGAACAGGGACCCGCCGCGCAGAACAAGCACCGCTGAACAGGGCCTGCCGTGCAGAAAGGCACCGCTCAACAGGGCCCCGCCGTGAAGACAGGCACCGCTGAACAGGGCCCCGCCGCGCAGAAAGGCACCGCTGAACAGGGCCCCGCCGGGAGGAGCACCGCTGAACAGGGGCCCTTCATCTCAAGCACCGCTCCGCTGGGCCCCGCCGTCTCAAGCACCGCTCCGCTGGGCCCTTCATCTCAAGCACCGCTCCGCTGGGCCCTTCCTGTCAAGCACCGCTCCGCTGGGCCCTTCATCTCAAGCACCGCTCCGCTGGGCCCCGCCGTCTCAAGCACCGCTCCGCTGGGCCCTTCCTGTCAAGCACCGCTCCGCTGGGCCCTTCATCTCAAGCACCGCTCCGCTGGGCCCCGCCGTCTCAAGCACCGCTCCGCTGGGCCCCGCCGTCTCAAGCACCGCTCCGCTGGGCCCTTCATCTCAAGCACCGCTCCACTGGGCCCCGCCGTCTCAAGCACTGCTCCGCTGGGCCCCGCCGTCTCAAGCACCGCTCCGCTGGGCCCCGCCGTCTCAAGCACCGCTCCGCTGGGCCCTTCATCTCAAGCACCGCTCCGCTGGGCCCCGCCGTCTCAAGCACCGCTCCGCTGGGCCCTTCCTGTCAAGCACCGCTCCGCTGGGCCCTTCGTCTCAAGCACCGCTCCGCTGGGCCCCGCCGTCTCAAGCACCGCTCCGCTGGGCCCCGCCGTCTCAAGCACCGCTCCGCTGGGCCCTTCATCTCAAGCACCGCTCCGCTGGGCCCCGCCGTCTCAAGCACCGCTCCGCTGGGCCCTTCTTGTCAAGCACCGCTCCGCTGGGCCCTTCGTCTCAAGCACCGCTCCGCTGGGCCCCGCCGTCTCAAGCACCTGCTCCGCTGGGCCCCGCCGTCTCAAGCACCGCTCCGCTGGGCCCTTCATCTCAAGCACCGCTCCGCTGGGCCCCGCCGTCTCAAGCACCGCTCCGCTGGGCCCCGCCGTCTCAAGCACCGCTCCGCTGGGCCCTTCATCTCAAGCACCGCTCCGCTGGGCCCCGCCGTCTCAAGCACCGCTGGCCCAATGACAGTGCCGGGTCTGTGTCGTGCTACTGTTCACGCTGCACTCGGGCCACCCTGCCTCCTCCATTGCCTGTGGAGACTGTTATCCACTTGATGGACTGTGGCTTTGCACTCCCCAGGATGGAACAGTGGGCAAGCCACCCACTGTAGAGACTTGAGAGACTGTGGCATTGCACTCCCCAGGATGTAACAGTGGGCAAGCCACCCACTGTAGAGACTTGAGTGACTGTGGCTTTGCACTCCCCAGGATTGAACAGTGGGCATGGTGGCCCCTTCTTGGATCTGGCGTCGTGGACTCATGTGGCTGTGGTCCCCCCCCCTTCCCTTCCCCCTGAGGTGCCTGTAGTTTTATCATCTGATGCCCCTGCAGTGTTCTCTCCAATGGACTTAGGTCTCCTGTGTGGGCTTTGCCCATGTGTTGACACACTTTGGCCCACGGACAGTTGGAATTTCAGTGACTGTGCTGGACTTTTGCTTCTATATATCGGTTACTCAATGTTTACCCTTGGATTTTTTGGATTAATTTTCCTATTTTACCATGACTTCAATGAACCTATTTTATACATAAATTTATTTACTCACTTTAATTATATCTTTTCGTTATTCCGGGGGGTTTGGGTGGGGTCACTTTGACTTGGTGCTCTGCATTGGTGTGTAGATAGTTGGGGGGTGGGTGTAATGCGTATGTGTGTGCCCGTAACCCTTCCTCCTCCCCCTCTCCCCTGTGTCGTAGGTGCGGGACTCACCGTTGTCATCTGCGCCGGAGTTCGTACTCGTGGTAGATGAGCAGGTAGACGAGAGCAGGTAGGATGTTCAATTCGGGCTCCATGCTGTCCTCCGCCCTCGTGGGGTGTATAGAGGTGAGCGTTTTCCCGTTCGTAGTCTGTTTCCGCCGTGATTTTATCGGCGGTGCTCCCGCCCCGGAAAAGGTGGCGGATTGGTGAGTTGTGATAGGGTGGGCGGTACATTGTCTGCCGCCTGCCTGTTGGCGGTGACCGCCGCGCTGTTTGTGTGTCTCGCCGTGGCGGTCGGAGTGTTAAAGTGGCGGGCCGTGTTGGCGGTTCCCGCCAGGGTCAGAATTCCTTTTGTTGGACCGCCAGCCTGTTGGCGGGTTGGCTGCCGCTTTAACACCGACCGCCAGGGTCAGAATGACCCCCTTAGTGGCTAACTAGAGTGTGTGTAGGAGACTGCCTAATCTGTTTCTGTGATTTAAATTGTGTTTAGGAAGTGTCCGCACCACTTGTTTTGGCTTGAAAAAGCCAAATATCTGAGTATTTCAGTGTTTTTCAATCTATCCCTTACCTGGAAAGTAGACTCTGCTAGCTTGGAAGTGTGGATTCTGCCTGTCTGTATCTAAGGAGATTCTGAATAGAGCAGCAGTTCCCTCCTCCCTCCAACAGGGGCTTGGGCTTGGGCTTGGGCTTGGCGCTAGCTCCCAGGCAACCTGAATCCTCCTCTAACACCTTCAGTGGGCCTTTAAATTTATCGAGGGAACCCCAAAACAGCTACCTCCATTTTGTGAGCCCAGCTTTTCCCTGTGCCCTAATACAGCCCAGTGATCCAGAACTCCTAGGGAAATGGTAAGAGCCCCAGACCTTCTGGGAAATCTTGCTATATGTGAAAAAAGTGTTTGTACTGCTACCCATGCCTGTTTACTGTAGGCTCCCTGTGTTTCAGCCAGCTTGGCCTTTTTAAACCCTTCGCTGCCAGGCCTTTTCCCCCTCAGGTGCCAGACCTTTTTTTGGCTATTTGGAGCAGGGCACGCTTAGGCCCTCATAACTTTTTGTCCACATAACCTACCCATGCCAAATTTGCGGCCTTTTTTTACAACATCCTAGGGATTCTAGAGGTACCCAGACTTTGTGGGTTCCCCTGAAGGAGAATGGGAAAAAAGGGCTGCAGATGAAGGCTTGTAGTTTTTTCCCTAAAATTGGCATCAACAAAGGGTTTGCAGTGATAGAATTACCAGCTTCCCAGCTTTCGGGAACAGGCAGACTTGAATCAGAAAACCCAATTTTTCAGCACAATTTTAGCATTTTACTGGAACATACCCTATTTTTACGATTTTTTGAGCTTTCAGCCTCCTTCCAGTCAGTGACAGAAATGGGTGTGAAACCAATGCTGGATCACAGAAACCTAAACATTTCTAAAAAGTAGACAAAATTCTGAATTCAGCAATGGGTAATTTGTGGAGATCCTACAAGGCTTTCCTACAGAAAATAACAACTAAAATAAACAAATATTGAAATTGAGGTGAAAAAAACTGCCATTTTTCTCTACGTTTTACTCTGTAACTTTTTCCTGCAATGTCAGATGTTTTAAAGCAATATACCGTTACGTCTGCTGGACTCTTCTGGTTGCGGGGATATATAGGGCTTGTAGGTTCATCAAGAACGCTAGGTACCAAGAGGCAATAAATGAGCTGCAGCTTGCAGTGGGTTTTCATTCTATACCGGGTATACAGCAATTAATTTGCTGAAATATAGAGAGTCAAAAATAGGTATCAAGAAAACCTTTGTATTTCCAAAATGGGCACACGATAAGGTGTTGAGAAGCAGTGGTTATTTGCACATCTCTGAATTCTGGGGTGCCCATACTAGCATGTGAATTACAGGGCATTTCTCAAATAGACGTCTTTTTTACACACTGTCTTATATTTGGAAGGAAAAAATGTAGAGAAAGACAAGGGGCAGTAAAACTTGTTTTGCTATTCTATGTTCCCCCAAATCTCCCGATAAAAATGGTACCTCACTTGTGTGGGTAGGCCTAGCGCCCGTGACAGGAAATGCCCCAAAACACAAAGTGGACACATCACATTTTCCCAAAGAAAACAGAGGTGTTTTTCGCAGAGACCCTAAATGTGGATTTTGGCCTCTAGCTCAGCCGGCACCTAGGGAAACCTACCAAACCTGTGCATTTTTTAAAACAAGAGACCTAGGGGAATCCAAGACGGGGTGCCTTGTGGGGCTCTGACCAGGTTCTGTTACCCAGAATCCTTTGCAAACCTCAAAAGTTGGCTAAAAAAACACTTTTTCCTCACATTTCGGTGACAGAAAGTTCTGGAATCTGAGAGGAGCCACAAATTTCCTTCCACCCAGCGTTCCCATAAGTCTCCAGATAAAAATGATACCTCACTTGTGTGGGTAGGCCTAGTGCCTGCGACAGGCAATGCCCCAAAACACAAAGTGGACACATCACATTTTTCCACAGAAAACAGAGGTGTTTTTTGCAAAGTGCCTACCTGTGGATTTTGGCCTCTAGCTCAGCCGGCACCGAGGGAAACCTACCAAACCTGTGCATTTTTTAAAACTAGAGACCTAGGGGAATCCAAGACGGGATGACTTGTGGGGTTCTCACCAGGTTCTGTTACCCAGTATCCTTTGCAAACCTCAAAATTTGGCTAAAAAACACATTTCCCTATCATTTCGGTGACAGAAAGTTCTGGAATCTGAGAGGAGCCACAAATTTCCTTCCACCCAGCGTTCCCCCAAGTCTCCCGATAAAAATGGTACCTCACTTGTGTGGGTAGGCCTAATGCCCGCGACAGGAAATGCCCCAAAACACAAAGTGGACACATCACATTTTCTCAAAGAAAACAGAGGTGTTTTTTGCTAAGTGCCTACCTGTGGATTTTGGCCTCTAGCTCAGCCGCCACCTAGGGAAACCTACCAAACCTGAGCATTTTTTAAAACTAGAGACCTAGTGGAATCCAAAATGGGTGACTTGTGGGGCTCTCACCAGGTTCTGTTACCCAGAATCCTTTGCAAACCCCACAATTTGGCTAAAAAAAAACTTTTTCCTCATATTTCGGTGACAGAAAGTTCTGCAATATGAGAGGAGCCACAAATTTCCTTCCACCCAGCGTTCCCCCAAGTCTCCCGATAAAAATGGTACCTCACATGTGTGGGTAGGCCTAGTGCCCAAGACAGGAAATGCCCCAAAACACAAAGGGCCGATCTGCCTCCAGGGGGGCAGAAAAGGACTAAAAATATTTTGCCCCCCCCGGGGAGTGGCCCTTGCCAAAGGGGCCACTCCCCTTATGCGTTAGTATAAAAACAAAATCCCTGGTGTCTTGTGGTTTCTGCCCCCAGGGGGGGCAGAAATAGCCTAAAAATCATTTCCCCCTGGGGAACGGCCCTTGCCCAAGGAGCTGCTCCCCTTATGCGTAAGTATGAAAAAAATCAATAATCCCTGGTGTCTAGTAGTTTCTACCCCCCCCCCCCGGGGGCAGATCGCAAGCCCGATCTGCCCCCGGGGGTGGCAGAAATGGCCTAATAATAATTCCCCCCCCCCCCCCGGGAGTGACCCTTGCCGAAGGGGTCGCTCCCCAAACATAAAAAAAAAAAAATAAACAAAAAAAAAATATCCCTGGTGTCTAGTGGTTTTCTGCCCCCCCGGAGGCAGATCGGCCTAATAATTTTCGGCTGATCTGCCCCCAGTGGGGGCAGAAATGGCCTAAAAATCATTTGCCCCCCTGGGGAGCGGCCCTTGCCCAAGGGGCCGCTCTCCTTATGCGCAAGTACAAAAAAATATAATAATCCCTGGTGTCTAGTGGTTTCTGCCCCCTCTGGGGGCAGAAATGGCCTAATAATAATTGCCCCCCCCCCGGAGCGACCCTTGCCCAAGGGATCGCTCCCCAAACATTAAAAAATAAACAAAAAAAATGTATCCCTGTTGTCTAGTGGTTTTCTGCCCCCCTGGGGGCAGATCGGCCTAATAATTTCAGGCCGATCTGCCCCCGGGGGGGGCAGAAATGGCCTAAATATAATTTGCACCCCTGGGGAGCGGCCCTTGCTCAAGGGGCCACTCACCTTAGGCGCAAGTAAAAAAAAAAAATCCCCAGATTCTGAATAGAGCAGCAACTCCCACCTCCCTCCCACAGGGGCTTGGGTTTCAGTTAACTTGCCCCTTATATAGGTTTTTATTGGCTGTTGGATGTGTTGTTGTTTATTGGTTGCTGGCACTAGTATTTCTATTGGCTTAAGGATTAGGGTTAGTGTTGTGATTGGTACTAGGGTTGGGCTTTCTATTGGTTCATGATTTTAGGGTTAGTGTTGTGATTGGTACTAGGGTTGGGATTCCTATTGGTTCATGGTTTTAGGGTTAGTGTTGTGATTGGTACTAGGGTTGGGATTTCTATTGGTTCATGGTTTTAGGGTTAGTATTGTGATTGGAATTTAGGACTAGGGGTGTGATTGGTTAATAGGGCTGGGTCTTAGGGTTACAAATCTGATTGGTTAGGGTTAGAACTAGGTTTCTACTGGCCAGTAGGGCTATTTAAACCTAGGGCTCAGGGCGTCTCAGCACAGGCGACGAGGCTAAGGGCAGAGAAGACAAGGGCAGTTGCCTGTTTGGGCCTGTTCAAGACTGGTTGAGCCTCAAGCCAAAAATTATGCCAATTTTTCCATTTACGAGAAAGGACCTCATTCCCTCCACATCCTCCAACATCCAAACACAATAACAGCAAAGACATCCAAGTCATGTACCACAAACATACCTCATGCAGATTGCAATGTCTCATCAACCAGCACAAAACACCACATACCGCACCTATACACATATCCACCACAACTACAACAGTAAGACACCTTCATTCTCACACTAAACACTACTCTGTCCATTCCCATTAACACGTCCTGTCATCGCCCACATAACACAAAACCACATTATACATTACTTGCAGCCATCCAGATAACTCCCTGTTCATACAAACCAACAGCACTATCCTCTATTTGCTCCTGCCAGACCACCTTTTATTATGACAATACCTGAACCTATCCTTCAACACACCATCCACAAACACCCTCCTCCTGTCTTCACCAATTACACACAATCATACAATCCTTACACTCCACTCCACCACACATATTACCTCTTCCAGGGAACAAAACTAACACAAACACCCCTAACCCTCATCCACCCCCTCTTACAAACCTCATACACTCTGCTCCAAAACACGACACCCCCTGTAATATTCTAATACCACTCACCAGCACTAACTCACATACAAATCCTTCACAGAAAACCACTGCATCAATATCTCCTCTCACTATTCCACAAAAGCAAAACAAACCACACACATTAGCACATAAAAATAACACAAACTTTCATACTTTCCTTCACACCCACTCCCACCCTCATGACTACACAAATAATACAAATCCTACCCAATCTTTCCTCGTAAATTCTCACTCTTCATAAACATCTACCACAAGCACCCCAACACAGCAACATTCATTCACCTGCCTCTCATCCATTGCACAATTTAGAGCCTTACATTATGATCCACAGGCTCCCCACCACCCCTTACCCATACTCTTTCCACACTAAACAGATGCAAACAAAATAAACAACATGCCATTCTTAGCAACGTTGCATCCCCTTGTCTATTACACAATAAGGCTACTCCACAAACAAACTACATTAATCATGTCACTGTCAGCCACCAAGTCCACCACCAACACACACAGACCCAACAAAATGCCTCCTAAGTCTGCTCGAAGAGGAACACTATTATCACAACTAACAACACACCTGCTACAAGCTCAATATATACTGCTCACCCTTCTCCAAAAACAAAAAAAATCATCACAAACACACATTGTCTAAACTGCCTGCTCATAAATGCTCGATCACTCTAAAAAAACAAGCACCACATCTATGACCTGCTCACTGACACACAAACTGACTTACTATTCACAACGGAATCATGGATGGGAGATGACAGATGACATGGCCCCAGTGTTGCATGAGCCGTTCCTCCAGGCCATCAAACCATCACACAATGCCGTATAGGCAAAAGAGGAGGTGGACCAGTTATTATATTCAAACAAGCAATACATCTCTGTAAAACAGACAACATTTCTATACACGGTTATGAGGCCCTCCTCACCAGATGCAACCCTACACCAACTTCCTCCTGTAACTTGTTCTTCCTTTACAGATCTCCACCTAACAATTCAGCATTCCCAGACACTTTTCTAGCTACAGCCTCAAACCTTATAACATTATACTCAAACCTATGAATTCTTGGGGACCTAAACACTTGATTTGATAAACCCAATATGTCCCATCCAAAAGCTATCATCACTGGCCTAGTCACATTGAACCTACATCAGATTGTACACAATCTGACACACATCAATGGGCACATCCTACATGTAATATTTGCAACCCTGAACTAGCTAACGTTCAAAGCCTCACGCAAATCACATGGTCAGATCATCATTTTGTAACTTTCTGACATAAAACACCATAAATCACCACACCCCATAGCATCTTACATACATGCATCTATCAACCATGGAGCAAACTCAATTTTGAAGACTTAGAAAAACAACTAACAGCCAACACAGATCTAGACACACTTAATTCTGTTCCAAAACTTTATGAGTGGCTACAGGAAGCTTTCGATTTCCTAATACCACTCAGAAAAACTATACAGGACAAAAGAAAACCAACACCTTGGAGAAACACAAAACTTAAAAAGATAAAGCAACAAATCAGAAGTCTGCAACAGACCTGGCTCAAAACAAACAACATTCAAGACAAACATTAGCTAAACAAGCTTAACAGAAAATACAAATCATCAATCAAAAAAGCTAAAAAAAGGTATGACTCAGACCGAACTCTCAATGCTAAATCTGCAGCTAAAGAATTTTATAAACTTCTCAATGAATTTAAAAAAGCTAACTGCATGGAAGGAAGTCATCCTACTACTCAAGATTTCACTAACAAACTGGCAACTCATTACACAACCAAGGCAGACACATTGGACTCCTATTTAAAACAGAAGAAAACCATCAGCACCAACCCCTTTCCTAAAAGCTACGCCAAGAGTAAACCAACCCAGCCTCTGCACTCCTTCAAACAAATATCACAAGGTGAATTTATGGATTTGGTCAAAATAAGAAGGTCTTCCGGCTGCCCTTTTTAGCCTTGTCCACCACACATCTTCAAGAACATTATTTTATGTACTTCTGCTACCACACCTGAAAGACGAATCATAAATAACTCTTTAGCTACAGGAACTCTTCCTGAAGACCTGAAAAAGACATACATATATACATTATTAAAGAAAACAAACCCAGACCCACAAGACCCCAACAGCTACAGACCAATGGCCCTTTTCTGGGCAAACTGATACAAAGAGCAGAATTCACCCAGATGTCACAATTCATTAAAGGCAAGTTCATACTTTTCGACTAGCAAACTGGATTCCACCCAGGAAGAGGCACTGATTCAGCATTCATAGCAATCTGGGATGATCTTAAAAACACAGTTGACCGTAATGGAGTTGGACCTCTCTGCTTCCTTTGATACTGTTGACCATGACACCCTAATTCAGACTCCACAAAGATGGCATATGAGGGACTGCTCTCAACTGGATTATATCCTACCTTCAAAACAGAATTAATATCAACTATTTTCCCCCTTCTCATCCAAACCCTACCTCACAAAAGCAGGGGACCCCCAAGGATCGATCATCTCACCTATGCTTTTCAACATCTACATGATATAATTACCAGAATTGATCAATGATTTTCAACTCACATGCTACAACTATGCAGATGACACACAAATACTACTTAAATTGGAATGCCCCAAACACATTGAAAACTCACTAATCTTCAGTTGCCTCAGAGTCGTTGATCAGTGGAAGACTTGGAGCCATCTCAAACTGAATGCTTCCACAATGGAAATACTCACATGTGGCGACTGGAAAAATTATGATCCACTCTGCGCCTGGCCTGAGGATCCAGGACCACCTCCTCAAGTATCCAAGGAAATTAAAAACCTTGGATTTGCCATGGTATCCAAGTTAACAATGAATGCCGAAGAGGACAAATTAGCACAATCAAGCTTCATCACCTTGAAGATTCTGTGACGCATCTTCCCACACCTTTCCACACAAGGTGCAGGCTTCTGTCTCTCTTGTACTATCTAAATTGGATTATGTCAATGGCCTCTACCATGTATCATCTCTATCTATAAAGCAGCCTCTAAACCATGCCTCAGGCCTGCCATTGCAAGGCCTGTGTGCAGTTTCACTGCCACTTCAGCTTGGCATTTAAAAATACTTGCCAAGCCTTAAACACCCCTTTTTCTACATATGTCACTCCTAAGGTGGGCCGTACATAACCCATAGGGCAGGGTGCTATGTAGGTAAAAGGTAGGACATGTACCTGTGTAGTTTATATGTCCTGGCAGTGTAAAACTCCTAAATTCCTTTTACACTGCTGTGAGGCCTGCTCCTTTCATAGGCTAACATCAGGGCTACCCTCACATACTGTTTGAGTGGTAGATTCTGATCTGAAAGGAGTAACAAGGTCATATTTAGTATGGCCAGGATGGTAATACAAAATCCTGCTGACTGGTGAAGTTCGATTTAATATTACTATTTTGGAAATGCCACTTTTAGAAAGTGAGCATTTCTCTGCACTTAAATCCTTCTGTGCCTTACAATCCACGTCTGGCTAGGTGTACTTGACAGCTCCCTTGTGCATTCACTCAGACAACCCCAAACACAGGATGCTCAGTCACACTTGCATACATCTGCATATTGAATGGGTCTTTCTGGGATGGAGGGTGGAGGGCCTGACACTTACATGTCAAAGGACAGTAGCCTGTCCTCACACAAAGGACTACTACACCCCCTACTGGGACCCTGGTAGACAGGATGGAACTCAAATGTGACCTTGTGCACTTCTAAGCCACTCTTTGAAGTCTCCCCCACTTCAAAGGCACATTTGGGTATTTAAGCAGGGTCTCTGACCCTATCAACTCAGACACTTCTGGACAGGATACCACTGGAGAAGAAACCCTGAACCAGAACCTGCCAAGAGGAACTGCCTAGCTACCCAAAGGACTCACCTGTCTGCTTTTCTTCAAAGGACTGCTGCCCTGCTGCCTTGCTGTCCTCTGGCTCAGCTGAGAAGTGCTCTCCAAGGGCTAGGATAGAGCTTGCCTCCTGTTCCCTGAAGTCTGATGACCAAAAAGACTTCATCTCTGCAAAAGAACTCCTTGTGCGGTGAAAATCGACGCACAGCTTGCAAGAAACAATGCACAGAATGCCTCGTGGTGAGAAAGTCACCGCACACCGAACTGGAATGATGCAGCCCAACTTTCCGATGAGGAGATCGACACAGCGCCAGCGTTGCGACTGGAAATTCAACGCACGTGCCACTGGATCGAAGCAAATCCGACCCGGAACGTCATAGCCCGACTTTCTGAGAGGAAATGACACAGCACCTGCCGTGAGGCAAAAATTTCCACGCATCGCCAACCGGATCAACGCAGCCCCTGTGAATTCATCCTGCAAGGCCAGGATTTCAACGCATCGTCCCCGGGGCATCTGAAAACCCCGCAACCCGAAGAGGATCCCAGTCTACGCGCCAGAAATTGACACAAAGCCTGCTTTGCGAGAAAACTCGATGATGCATTATCTGTGTGCACTGGAAAAATCAAAGCACACCTCCCCGTTTCCCACGCAACTCCTACACTGCAGTCCCTTGCAGAGAATTTGAACGCAAACCAGGTACTTTGTGCTTGCAAGAGACATTTGTTGTTTTTTAAGAACTAAAGACCCTTAATATCATTTTCTAAGTGATAGTTCAATGTGTACTTATTGAATCTTGACCGTTTTGACCTGCATCTTACCAGGTAAATATTCTTTATTTTTCTAAACACTGTGTGGTGTATTTTTGTGGTGTTCTACTGTGTTATTGCATGATTTATTACACAAATACTTTGCACATTGCCTTTTAAGTTAAGCGTGACTGCTCAGTGCCAAGCTACCAGAGGGTGGGCACAGGATAATTTGGATTGTGTGTGACTTACCCTGACTAGAGTGAGGGTAGGGTCCTTGCTTGGACAGGGGGTAACCTGACTGCCAACAAAAGACTCGCTTTCTAACCGTAACTTTGCACTATATTTTAAAATTTACTTTCACCACTGAATTAGATATTCAATAAACATTAAAAATAAAGTTTTGCTGACGATAGAAGGATTTTGTCTGACTTGTGAATTGGAATCTCAAAATAATTCCGACTTTTAACAGCACCATTGATTCTAGAAACATCTCCCACGTTAGTGAATAATCTCCAGGAAATCAAGGATATTGAGTATCAGAGTCAACAGGTCGGTCATCAAACACTTACTTCATGATGTGAAAGAGCATTGTAAGGTGGGCAGTAGAGGATCTGCGCAGTATGTACCCCATCTAAGAGGGTTTTGAAATAATTTACTGTATTAACTGAAAATGCAATATCATTGGTCTAAGCAGTGGTGTAATGAAAGCCCCCTGCAGTCCTTGAGGCAAAAGGCAAGTGCCCGAGCACTAAGGGGTCCCCTCAGCACAGTACCCTGGCCTAAGAGCTCCTGAGTGTCCGGGGGGGGGGGCTTCATGTACTGTGCAGACGGTCCACCTCAAGGTCCCTCCACTAGGTCTCAGTAGGTTTCCTTTGAAAGTAGAGAAGGGGACTTCTAGTCTTACATACAGAGATTCCTTGAAGAATACATATCTGCCAATTAAATGCTTCTGCCATGTCATTTCACTACTACTGGTTCCAATTTAAAATATTTTTATTTAAGGACTCCTTTGAGATAAGCAAGTTTGATCATTAAACATTTATTTACTTATTAATTAGATGAGACTGTGTGACCCAATAAAAGATCTAAAAACCTGGGGGCATATTAACAAGCCCCATGGTGCAGGGTAGCAATGCAGGTGACCTTGCTGTGCTGTCCTGTGCCATATAGAAAGGGCAGAAATGCACCGCATCTGAAAGATACAGTGCATTTCTGCCCTTTCCCTTTGCACTGCCACACAAATTGCTGCCTAGCAACAATGCAGGTGTCTGCATTGTCAGCAGGGTTGTTTTTGTGCAGGACGGGGCACATTACTGCACAAAAAAATCGTAGGAGGGATTTTCCTCTTTCTATGTGTGCTGCAGAATAAAGCACACATAGAAAGAGGAAACAATGAGGAGAAATAAAGATATTTCTCCTTTGTTGCGCCTACCCTGGGGAGGCATTCAGTTTTGACTCATTCCCAGGTTTATAGATTATTGTAAATCTGGGATTGCGTCAAAACCCATGGGGGTTGCATTGTCACATTGACGCAGTGTAAGGCAACACAGCGACTTGAGTAGCGTTGCCTTACACCATATCTGCAAGGCCATGAATAGTCACAATAAGTGGTTTTGCATGGTCTTGTAGATATGGGCCTGCACTGTGCACCGCTGATGCATCACAAAAAGTGGTGCACCAACGGCGCACGGAGCTTGTAATTATGCCCCCCAGAGTGTTTGGATTTTTAGACTGGGTTAATTGTTCAGTGAATCTTTCATTGTCACAGTCCTTTAAAAGGTAGGGGCATATTTACTAAAATTTCACACAACACAGGGCAGCAAGCAAAGTTGCTGCCTTGCATGAAAGAAAGATGGAAAAGATGCACCATAATTGCAAAGATATGGAACATTTCTGCTCTATCCTTGAGCTGCTGCACTTCATGCAGCCTAGCATCATCACAGGCACCCTTGCACCATGGTGAAGGGGTGTTTGGGTTGTAAGGAGAATTGTTTTTGTGCAGAAAGGCACACTTTCCTGTACAAAAAAAATCTCTCGATTGCAGCACACATAGAAAGAGTAAATAATGAGAAGAAAAAAAGATTTTTCCTCCTCTTTAGGCCATCCTCTGGGAGGCATACTGATTTCTCGCAATTCCAAGTTTACAAACCTTTGTAAATCTGGAATTGCATGAAATCCATGGATGGATGAATGGAAACACCCATGGAACACCCATGGAACACCTCCTAAAATGAAATGTAACCTACTGCAACACAAGCCTCTGGATTGCCTTACTTTTTGTTATACAAAGTCACGCAAGTCAGCGCAAATCGCCCCAAGCATGGCTTTCTAAATAGTTACTAGCATTTTGCGTCATGAATGCGCCACAAAAGTGGTGTTAGTAAATATTGCCCATCATTTTTATTTAACATACATATCAATGACGTAATCCGCGTGCATTGCTTGTATAGCTGATTGGGTATCTGGGTCAAAATCTGCCATTTTGCAGAACAATGTGGTGCTACAAATATCGATGTTGCCATATGCCGAGGCTGCGTTGCCACCTTCTTTCATCCATCACCAGTCATTCACTTCCCGTGTATCTCACTCTTGCAGCTTCCTACTTTATCCCTTTGTCACTTCTATTCCGTCTTTATGTTCCTCTTTCTTTCCCTCTTTTGTGTTTTCTCTCTCTTTCTCTGGATGTAAATCTGATGAAGAAAAATAAGGTTCGGTCCCCTAAAATGAGTGGGGGTCCAATTGCACCCATCACTGGTTACTTTGTCACGCTTTCCATACAAGAATTCATATTTTTGAAGTATTTTGTAGCGCAAAGGACGAAAGTGGGATCTATTCCTTTCATAACTTGCACATCATTACCGTGCTGGCAGTAGTGTATTTTCTGATCAATTAGGTCATATTTAGTCAGAAAAGCTTTGAAAATATAAAGCTGCCAGTACTTGCCATGCAACGCAGCTCAAATTTTTGTGTAGTAGGGTTAGTGCCAAGCAATAATTGTGTGAAATCCTAAACTTTAGTGCAATTAAAGACATGGCAAAAGAAACAGAATAGAATGCGTTGAAGTATGAATTTGCTCTCGCATCGCCATCTCGTGGTTTAACTATGTAGAACAATAGATTTTGAAAGCAGAATTGAAAGGCTCACGCAAGTGTTTATATATGAAACACATCAGTAAAATGGAATCGTAATCCCTGGAACGTTATGATCATGTTGTGGATTTTCGTACATGCTGATTTGTAATGTAATGAACAGTAATGCAATATAGGTTTTTGTTGTTATACGACATAGGCCTCACAAACCGACTCCAGGGCTTAAAGTCGCAGTGCCCAGTAGTTTATGTGCTTTACTGGCCACTATTAAAAAAGCAAAAATAACACTGAATACCCTATTTCTGAAAGGTAAGTCGCCATTATCAATATTGCGCATTAACAATATTCTATACCAATGTTGGATTTTATTAGATAATACACAACCCATGTAATATTTAATTTATTTATACATAGGTTTTCAAAGCATATATCAATGGTTATTAACTACCCACCTGCTGGCCTTTCAAATAATTTACTATTTATATAAGCCACCATAAAAAATATTTTTAAATAATATTAAAAATAGTTTGGGACCCTTATGATAGCTTTTATTGGGCCAAAAGCAAGTGGAGTGCATCCATGTTACATATATTCTTTGCTATATTGGGGCTTCTTTACAGTGAACTATGTACACTAAGGTATATAAATTAAATGGGTAATCATTCTTATTGAGTATTTGCAAGCGGTATAAAACTTCGAATCTCACGGAAAAGAGATCTAACTGTGAATTATTTCCTGTAATTCACAGTGCTAAATTAAATTGTTATTTAGCTTCCCTTTGCTGTTAAATACTTTCACATTGGCAGTGCTGCTCTTAGACCATCACATCACACAATCTCACTCTTGTCGGTCCACCCTGAAGCATCTACCAATGAATATCAGACGTTAAGTTAACCTTCATGTGCTTACCAAGCATCTCTTTACTATGTATGTAATACAACACGTTGATATTTATAATAATGCGTTGTATTAGGTAGTTGGACTTTGATGTATAAATATATATGTATGTATATATATATAATATTATTATATATATATGATATGTGTATTATTATATATATATATATTATATAGGTATATATATATATATATATATAGATATATATACACACCCGCAAACACACACACACACACGTCTTTTAGTGTTGTAGTGATGTTATTAAAGATGTCATTGACCATGTCATGAGTGATGTAATATGTGAGGTAATTAGCAGTGCATGGCAAGGACCCCAGTTAGAGTTACTTCGTGGCACGAGTTATAGTTATTAACATAACTATAACTGGTGAATTTCAGTGGTATTTGTAGATTAAAACAGTACGTTTTACCTGATGTTTTCACCTAATTATAACATCCCTTTAGTCTTTGTTTTTTTCAGTGAATTATTAAGTGTTTAAATGTATAGTAAGATATTATTAAAATTCCCAATTATATTGTCACTTTAACCTTTGATTTTGCAGTGAATTTCTATGGTTCTTTCAAAGTAGAGTATGGTGCCTATTGCCGAGCATGGCGTGGCGTTGGGCATGGGATCTGTCCAGCAGAGAAGCCCTGATGACAAACCCAGTGTGAGCTCAACCCCCCACAAGTACCCAACCCTCCAGCAGGTGCAATGAAGGGTGCATCCAGGACCCGCACCTAAGGCCTTGCCGCCATACACAACTGACTATGTCATGTAATAATATAAAGGGTGTCATTTCACAGACCTACTGACTTGTTTAGAAGACCAGAACATCAAAATATAAAAAGCAGGCCTACTGGCTTTATCAAGGGGTCAACACATGAACATCAATTAAACAGACCTACTGGCTTTGTTAAAAAGTCACCAATTACTATAGTCAAGTATAACTTGTGTAAATTCACACATCACAATGTTTAATAAGTTATTGTCACACATTATTTTCATTAAAGTATTTTTTTTAAAAGCATGTCTTTGAGTCTTTTGCAAAAATTCTTTGAGCCACAAAGTGTAACCATACAACCAACCACAAGGGTTCCCTTTACTTCAGCTAGGAGTGCTTAGAACAAAATGGTTAGCTCTCCTGGGACCATGCATTAAATGACCTAGGAGACTCACATCATTTATTTAAATGGCTTTGGTGGGGGGTGCTGTGCTCCCTGCAGCCCCCACAAATGTACACATTTCTAGAGGCATAACTAGCATAAATAAATTGTTAAGAAAAACTGCTACCTAGCTTTATGGGGCATGCACCAGCTGGAGAAATAAATGTGTATGAACCCGAATCCTGCTGCTGAGTTATTTGAAGGCCTCGGATATGCAGCCCTCTGTTCTCTGAGCATGTTCAAGGGGGTCATGCATCCATTTTTGAAGCATTTTAAAGGCCTCAGGGATCCCATACCTGGGTTATTACTTTTTTTTCCTTGAGAGTTTGCATGTGGCCCCCGTTCCTGACCCTTCTAGTAACTTTGGTTTTGTTTTTCCAAAATGGTGCTACTATTTGACTACTTTGTCCATGGAAGGGATGGGGGTGATCCATCAAGCGGAGGCCAAGAAGAAAGGGAGGGAACCAAAACACAAAATCCCCATGCATTTTCCACAGACTTCTCTAGGCAGCGCTACTGTCAAAACTGCTGAATGGGATTACACCAAATTTGGCAGGAAGGTAGATCTTGGTTTGAATACTGTGCGATTTCATTAGTAGTTTTGGAGATATTAAGCTCAAAAAAATATTGTTATATCTGGACGATTTGATTTGAAGGACTCACGCAAGTGAAACATGTGTTTGCTTCCATCTGGTGGGAGCATTTTTTAATCTCCCGCAAAATGAGAGCAAATACTAACTCTGCTCCAAGTCAGTAGGAGATTTTAAAGTGCTCCTACTGGCTGGGAGCAATTGCGTTCTGTTTCCCTGCCTATGCTGATGCAGGCAGGGAAACAGAACACATATCGCTTGTGCCTGAAGGGAGCAGCATAAATAGCTGCTCCCTCTAGGCGTGAGCAATGCTGGATCTCACACCATGAGGGAGCCAGTTGGGGCCACGGGGCCCTGGGGCTTCCCCATGTGCCCCAAAGTATTTTTTGTGGGTGCCCTGGATGAGCGCCGTGACACCCACCTACTTATAATGAAGGCCCTGGGGGATAGGGTCCCTGGGACTACAATAGACTCGGGGATGGAGGCCATGTGGCCCCTCATTCCCTGTTTGAAAAAACACAGCCGGACCCGGGGCTCCACAGGGCGTAATAGGGCTCTGGTGGGGGTGGTGGTTACATGCCCCCCTTTTTTATTGCATTTGGCCCGGCAGATGGGGTACTACAATGGCCCAAAAAGGCTTGAGGAAAAGGGCTGCAAGGCCCCCTCCCCTTTTTTTTAATTGTATTTAGCTCTGGGGTGGGGTCCCCAGAGCCTATTTAGGCTCAGGGGAGGGGGCCACGAGGCCCCTCTCCCCTTTTTTATTGTATTTGGCCTGAGGGGATGGTGAAAACTAACTTGTTCCAGATACTCAACTTCTATTACATAAATAGTGCCCTACTACAGACAGCCTTTGGGCCTCATTCTGACTTTGGCGGGCGGCGGAGGCCGCCCGCCAAAGTACCGCCGTCAGAATACTGCTGCGCGGTCAAAAGACCGCAGCGGTAATTCTGAGTTTCCCGCTGGGCTGGCGGGCGACCGCCAGAAGGCCGCCCGCCAGCCCAGCGGGAAACCCCCTTCCACGAGGATGCCGGCTCCGAATGGAGCCGGCGGAGTGGAAAGGGTGCGACGGGTGCAGTTGCACCCGTCGCGATTTTCAGTGTCTGCTATGCAGACACTGAAAATCTTGGTGGGGCCCCGTTAGGGGGCCCCTGCAGTGCCCATGCCATTGGCATGGGCACTGCGGGGACCCCCAGGGGCCCCACGACACCCGTCACCGCCAACCAGGTTCTGGCGGTCAAAACCGCCAGAACCAGGCTGGAGGTAAGGGGGTCGGAATCCCCATGGCGGCGCTGCCTGCAGCGCCGCCATGGAGGATTCCTCAGGCCAGGGGAAAACCGTCGGGAAACCGCCAGTTTCCCTTTTCAGACCGCGGCTTTACTGCCGCGGTCAGAATTGGCCTGGATGCACCGCCAGCCTGTTGGCGGTGCATCCGCGATCCCCGTCCCTGGCGGTCATGCGTAATGACCCCCTTTATCTGTATTAAACCCTTCACAGTAACGAAACCTTAATTGAGAAATTAAGTTGATATGACTAGAAAAGTGGGTATTGTAAACAGTGCTTACTCTATGGACAGAGTTTAATCTGTACCAAACTGTTTGAGACAGTGAAACTCTCATGAGCAATACATCACAGAGTAATCAAGTATCTACTAAGAAGAGTGCACTCTTCAAAACATGTTCAAAGCGAGACTATTTACTTAAAATAGCCAAGGTTTGAAGGTGCCAAAGTTCACACTACCTTCAGCCTTCACACTATGGTAGAAACTTTACAGAGAGACGATCTCTGAAACAAATCAAGCACATGTCCCTAGGCTAGTACCTGGTGCACACACTCTTCTACGTTATGTAGAAATTGTCATGAGACAATTCTGTCTAATAACGCAAGGCTGCTAACAACACTCAGTGCCTCATTACGAGTGTGGTGGTCTTATGAATGCCACACTCGCGCTGGCTGTCTAGACTGCCACATACCAACCCTGGCGAATGCTGCCAGCTCCACTGGGATTTTGGATCCTGGCGGTCTGGCAGTGGCAGAGATCCTAATCTGCCAGGGCATTGTCATCTTGTGGTGCTGCACCTGTCTTAAGCCTGGTGATTGGTGTGTTTGGTGTCTCCTGGTGTCCAGATCTTTCTGAGGCCATGATGGAGTGTGATTTTATTTACATCAAACTGCTTCTCTAAAACACAACTCTTCTAATAATGCTGAAAATAAATCATGTCAGACTTTTTATAAAGGCTGTGGGCTAATTTTTCAATTGGTGTTTCCTGAATGGCTAAACAGGTGGTTGCTTTCATCGTTACATTTTTTGATGTTTGATAGGTACTGAAGTACCCTATAGGGCTCTTAGAACACTGACAGAATGCAGTGCCTTTATTTCCTTTTCTGGGTCCTGATGAAGTACAGTGGGACGAAGAAGCTTTTTGAAAAAAGTTGTGTTTACTATGATGGGCTTGTTTTATTTTAAGTTTGAGCTTAGGTGTTTCCACACAAGCAGAAATAACTAAGACCTCCTGTAGTTTTCATTAACAATTCTAGAATTGAGATGTTGCAGTACCACAGTGCCCAAAAATGATTCTGCTGTATCTGTCAATCACAGTTAACTTACATTGGCTAATGGGATTGAATCAATTTATTTTGAAGAAGTTCCCTACCTTTTGCTGTCATTACGGAGTGGCACATGAGTGTATTCATATCCTCTGCATTATCTGCTCTGTTTTGTGCAGTTTCTGTATTGTTTTAAATTTTAAAAAAATGCAGATATAAAATGGCATTGGAAGAAGGTTACAGAAGATCTTAAGAGCCCCAAGAAGAACAGTAGGAGTTTAGGAGTTCTCAACAGTTGATTGTTTGGGATTTCTGCCCCATTCCTGCAAGTGAAAGGAAAGTCTTGATTAAGGTGATTACCTGCAATCTCTGCCACCAAGAGTTTTCCAGGTATAACGGAAAAAATAGTCATTTGAAAAATCTGGAATGATCATGCATCTCAGTGCTTGGCATAATACTCAATTCAATGCAGCAAAGAGAAGACTCCAGGAAGATGAGGCAGCCTCACCATCTTCTACTCCACTCCAGAGTCTCCAGACCCACAATTCTCTTCCCAAGATGTGAACCCTCTATATGCAAACATTGCAGTATTTTGCATGAAATGAGCAATAATTACATCTGTTGGAGAACAGAGTGCAACAGCAGCTTGGCCGCTCACCAAGCAAACTGCAGGAAGTATATTTTCGTTTTATAAAATGCTAAATAGTGTTATTATAGTTTTTTTTTTAAAATAAATAATATTCGTTGGCACAATGTTGTGCAGCGTACAAACACAAGCCCAGGTTTCCTAGCACTTTGAAAAACTTTTGTTACCCAACCTAGTGCAAAACATAGTGATCATATTTACTTTCCAAAACAAATCAAGATTTACATTGGCATTAGTAATGCAAAGTAGCAGTATGCACATCTTTACATCAAGGAGGCTTTCCATGGGTGGTACATAGGCAAACCTTGAGGTTTTATGACCATCCCTATTTACTACTATGAATAGATAGGGATCTGTGGCACAAACATTTGTTTCCTTAAATTAAGTGTAACTGTGGAGTAACTTTTAAAGCTCTCAACATTTTCCAACTTTGCATGTGTGGTGTGTAGTACAACATACACACAAAATGGAAAAGTAATAAAGTATAGTTTTTTGCTGTAAGACTTCCCTTGCAGTACAAAATCTATACTTGATAGTGATGGCAAGGGAGTAGTAGTATGCCATATCTTACTGCATGCGTTTCTATCCTGGTCTGTCCTCCTCAAGAAATACAGTGAAGCAAATTTCCTTCCTGTAGTGTGTTGCATGCTATCTTTTTAAATGTATCCCTTTATATGTTTATTGGTATGCTACAAAGTGTATAAATTAACTTGAGACACAAGACAGTACATCAACCTTAGTTGTTCCTGTATGTTGCTTATTTCAAGTATGAATAAGAGTTAATGACCATGTATTATATAATATATCTTCTTCCTCCTCTATTCATTAGTGTAGGTATTCAAAGAGAGTCCATGGAACCATGCAGGCACCCTTATGCTACAGTACAAATGTGTAATGTTTAGCACACTTTTCATAGTTCATCAACTTTAATGTACTACAAAATAGAATGTCCATATAAACTATAAAGACTTGATCACTTTCTATGTAACATGTGATATTAAAGACTAACTGAGCTTTTGCAGTAGTAAATATCAGAAAAAGTTCGGGCAATACAAGAAAAGATTATTTTATTCAGAAGTAATATGCAGTATGAAGCTGTTAAGTCTTGAAAGCGATAAAGAGATACAACTTATCCCAGTGCCATTGCAACTTAGATACTATTTGTGAGTACCCGTACATCTTCCACACTCCAAACACTTTAAAAAAATGTTTGTTCATATGGAACTGTTGGAAAAAACCTTTGGAATATAAAATTGAAACCTCATAAAAGCTGTATTTGTAAATATGTCCACTGTCAAGAGCAGGTGTTATAGTTCACTACATAGGGGACATCATTGTCAGTGCAACTTTACTAAACTTCAAGTTAGCGAAAGAGTACTAAGCATACATATATACTGCTCTAAACTAGTACAAAACAGTTATTGTTTATACATGTCTTTGAGAAAATAATTTACAAGCTTAAACTGGTCGTCAGTGTTCTTGGGCTGAATGACAAAATATATTCAGTGAATGAACAAAATCAATATTTCTGAAACTGACTCTAAAACACTATGTCCAATACTTTATAAAACTTAAGTTCCAGAAATAATAGATATGATTTTTTAAACTTCTTTGGCAACTTCTCCTTGAATTTAAATCAGGAGTAGTTATATTCAATCCAACCTGTCCTACATTTCAGATACTTAGTATAATGACCTAATGTCATTGTCTCTCCTTCGTAAAAATTAGGCTGGTAGTAGTGTAAGTTTTTCAGCATATTGATACTTGATCATGTTAGGGATTAGTATTTTCTGTGTTTCTTTTAATGCCATCCAGTCTACATTTTATGACTAACTTCTGAAGTTGAAAGTACTCTCTAGTTTAGAAATGGGTAGTTTTGCACAGATTTTATCAATAAGCTATCAATTCAATTACCTTTATTCAGCGCAAGACAGTATAGCCATAAAGGACATCATATAATTTATATCGAACAAGCTAAAAAAGAAAAATAGACACTTCAAGCACAATATAAAATAAAAATGCTGAAAAAATAAAATAGAAGGTAGCATTCAGCTAAAAGACAGCGCAGCAAGTTAAAAATGAAGACCAAAACTATATGCCTTATTCTGGTCTGTCCCCCACTTATCAAAATTCCCTAAGTAATTTGTAGGCTCTCACTACATAAACTAAAAAGGATGCTAAGGTATAGCAGGTCTTAGGGGGTCATTCTGACTTTGGCGGGCGGCGGACACCGCCCGCCAAAGTAACCCCGTCGAAAGACCGCTCCGTGGTCAAAAGACCGCGGGGGTCATTTCGACTTTCCCGCTGGGCCGGCGGGCGACCGCCAAAAGGGCGCCTGCCGGCCCAGCTGGAAAGACCCTGCAACAATGAAGCCGGCTCCGAATGGAGCCGGCGGAGTTGCAGGGGTGCGACGGGTGCAGTTGCACCCGTCGCGATTTTCACTGTCTGCAAAGCAGACAGTGAAAATCTTTATGGGGCCTTGTTAGGGGGCCCCTGCACTGCCCATGCCAGTGGCATGGGCAGTGCAGGGTCCCCCAGGGGCCCCACGACACCCGTTCCTGCCATCCTGTTTCTGGCGGTGTAAACTGCCAGAAACAGGCTGGCGGGAAGGGGGTCGGAAATCCCCATGGCGGCGCTGCAAGCAGCGCCGCCATGGAGGATTCTCCAGGCCAGGGGAAATCCGTTGGGAAACCGCCGGATCCCCTTTTCTGACCGCGGCTTTACCGCCGCGGTGAGAATGGCCCTGGAAGCACCGCCAGCCTGTTGGCGGTGCTTCCGTGTCCCTCCACCCTGGTGGTCCATGACCGCCAGGGTTGGAATGAGGGCCTTAGTGTCTTTGATTTTTTTAAAAAACTGTTGAAGGCTACTTTGTATGAGGACAGGCCTTCATTTAGGCAGAGTGGTCTTAAAAAATGTTTCCTGCCATCAAGATAAACTTACAAAACATTTTAATGTGTAAAGTAGATTGCATAGACTTGTTATCACAGGGGCATTTAATGTCATTATAAGCCCACTTGAATCCTTCTGGAAATGCAAGCAAATCATGGAAGATGTCAAATATAGCTTGTAAAGAGGAATCTGTGATAAGAATTATGAACCCAGGCAAGATAGCCTCGAAGACCCTAGTGGGAAGTATAAGATAATAAAGTGCAACCACTGGGCTTTGCTCCTCCTCCACATTCACTTAACCACCTTGTTCAACAACCAGCTACTTCAATACTTTTTGCGGACCCGAACTATATCGTCCAGATATTCCAGAGAAGCATGCTGTTGTTTCTAAAAGTTCTCAGTGACTTCTTAAACTTGGTTAGCCATGTGATTTTATACAAATGGTCCAACAACATACAATACCTAATTATCTCTTGGGTTCATTTGGCTGCATTCTTTATCCAAATGGTATGCCAAAATAGCAGGGGTTTAGCCTCTAAGATCTTTGTTATAGACTGTATACATAATTTCTAGTGAACAACAGTACTTGAGGTTAGTTTTGGGACGGCTACCACCCTTTTCAGGAATGTATCCTCCTGCTTCTGCAGGGTTTTGTTGTTCCAAAGGCCCCATAAACCTGCCCCGTAAGTTACAGAGGGACTGTTTTAGCATTATAGAGTTTTACCATTTTGGGTACACATTTAGACCACAGCTTAGTGGCAAATCTAAAAATTGCCTTATTCTTTCTGATCATCTTCATGCCACCAGTTTCCCTGTTTTCCCCTAATTATCTTTAAACCTCAGACCTAGATAACTAAAGTGCTCAGTGCGAGCAAGTTTTTCGCCTTTAAAATAAAAAGATTTAGATTTCCCTGTTTTGGCACAGCATGACATTGTAAAGGTCTTGCCCTAGTTTATCTTAAGATCAGTGTTTTCCATAAAATCACTAAAAGCATTGACGAGGGCTTAGAGACTCACTGGGGTTGAGTATATGAGGACAGCATCTTCCGCATATAGGTGAATGGTTACAGACCTGACTCCAATCTTGGTTATATCTGTACTCATTGGTTGAAGATGTATGTTCATGGCATTAATATACATAGAAAACAGGAAAGGGGGCAGGATGGAACCTCGTCTGACCCCCCGTATATAAAAGGAATCTGTTACCTATCCCTGTCTGCCATAGAGACCTTTAGCAATCAATTTGCTGAATACATGGGCCAGAAGGGAGATAATTTCCTTAGGGGCCCAAATGCAGACATACAGCACCATAACTTGTTGTGATTCACAAGGTAGGTAGCACTTCTAAGGTCCATGAAACACATAAATAGGTTGCCAGGCTTGCCGTTAGGTATTTACCCATTATAAGATGCAGGTTTAGGAATTGTCCCATGGTACCTCAGCCTCCTCTGAAGCCGTACTGTGCATCAGAACGTTGTCTGCAGCCCATTCCTCTAACCTCTCCTATAACAGTGAGATGGGTCATTAGCTTTTTAGGCCCATATTGGTAGTATGATACACTCTGACCTGGAGGAAGCAATGCACCCCTTTCCAGCTGCGCTACACACCTGTGTGAGTAAAGGAGCCCATAAGTCAGGTTGGTGCTTATATATATATCTATTGGTACTCCATCTGGGCCAGGAGTGTTCCCTTGTACAGACCGAGCCATGGCTATCTGGTCTTCTCAATCTCAAAAATAATATCTGAGGAAGTTGGAGTATATACAGGGTCTTTATTAGTGAATAGCTCTGGCAGAGGAGCAAAGATAGAGGTAAAATGGTCAACCCATAATCCAGCCCTGATGGAATTTGATAGATTTGGACCATTATTATCATTAATAAAGGGGCCATTAACTGTACTCCAAAATAGGTTATCTTTGGTATCTTCCACCCATAAGAGATTAACCAACACTTTGCCCTGCAAATCTTTCTTTCTTAATACAATGGCCTGCTTATATTGCCTTCTACCATTGGTAATTGCTATCCGGTCCCTTGGGACATGTAGGAGGGTAATTAACTTCTTGCGTGCTTTTGAATAGAGGCTATTGAACCACCTCTTAGACCTTCTGGTATTTGTCTCAATCTTTTTACTCAGTTGTTGATTTATAGATTTTGAAATGTGTTTGTGACCGCCTATCATTATGTTGGGTGCAGCACTGACCTCAGAACATTAATTAAAATACTCTGTGTTTGCCTTTACAAGCTCACCGATGAATTGATTGGGGTCTACACCCTCCCATTTGATCCAGAGGGACTCCTGCCCAGGTAAGTAATCAAGGTCAAGCAGTTCCTTATCTAAACTCTTACTTGAGGGCAGTGTAAGGGACATTATTAAAGAGTTATGGTCACTGCCACAATTTTTGCCTATGTCCATGTTAAATGGGATAATTCTATGATTTTTTGAAACCAGTATGTGGTCAAAGTCACTATGCCCCCTAGGGCCAATAAAGGTATGGTGCTTATAGTCTAATCCATTTAAGATGGGAACTAAAAGGATCGGATCATATTTAAGTGCTAGAACATTAAGGGGTGCCGTACAGACAATGAGTGAAATGATCATCAGACATTGGATAGTCATTGGATGCGGTCATGGTGAAACCGTTGTTTTTGGCCTGAAAACTCCAAGTGGAACTCTCTTTGGCTGCAGCCTGCTACTTTGCCCCACTGAAGTTTTTGGACTTGCATTTTTGAGACTAAGGGGATCATTACAAGTTTGGTAGATGGAAAAGCCCAACTGCTGAAGTCCCAACGGGCAGGTTGCTGCCAGTGCGGCCTCGTTCCCGTAGGCCCCATTAAGAGTTTCCTGCTGGGTCAGCATGTTTTCACCCACTGGCCCAGAGGGAAATGCCCAACAGCATTGGCTCCAGCTCACAATAGAGCCGGCGGCAATGCTGTTGTGTGTAGAATGCACCAGCACCCATCACAATGTTCACTGTTTGGGCAGTGTGGCCCCTGTACTGCCCATGCCAAGTGCATAGGCAGTGCATGGGCCCTCCTGGGGTCCCCTGCACCTCGTCTTTGACAGCCTTTACATGGCAGGGCTACGGCCATGTAATCACCAGTAGAAAAGGGACTCATAATTCCCTGGCCAGCGCTGCCCTGGCGAATAAGAAACACCAGCACTGCCGGCCTCTCCTATGGAGGAAAACTGGCGGTGCTGGTGGTCCAAGCGCCACAGATGTAATGTGCCTGGCGGACCACCACTTTGGCAACGATCTTACTACCTCCGCAGGCATGGCAGTCTTAAGACCACCAGGGTCATATTCAGGCCCTAAGTCTCAAGGTAAAATTTCCAACTGAGTCAAACCTGGTTTCTGTATCTGAGCCACGTTTCATCACGATCAACTTCAAATCACGTCTAATTTCGAGTCTAGCATGACCAGTTGTCCTCAGTAGGCACTTTACGCTTTTTAATGCTATTTTTATTTAAACCTTTAAAAAACCGTGTCTCCAGTTTGCCTTATTAGATTTGTGTCATTTTATTTATTGGAATGTATTCTATTTTACTGATTTGGTTTGATATTTTTATTATGTTGTGTTTTGGCTTTATTGCGTTTTTGAAATTGCCAAGGAACTTCATATATTGTCCTAAAATAAGCCTGGCTGCTGTGTGCCATTGCTATTAGGGAATGAGCTCTGGTTAATTTAGTGACTTTGAATGTTCACTTTAACAAGGATTGTGTTGAATACTGAAGGTGGGTAGTCATCCCCTTGACTAATAACCCAATTTCTTACGCTGCCTGACTACTAGTATAGTGTGGCTGAATGTGGTGCAGACACCTTCAGATTTCCTATGCATCATACATGGTCAATTGATGCTGTAATGTCCCATAGATTCTTAAACTGCTGTTACTTAAGTAGTGCTATCCAACTATCTAAGTCAGTGGAGCCACTTCTGACCTGATCCGTAGCATTTTCTACGTCCTCTCCTCCTTCCTTTATAGCTACAAAGTCTTTATTTTTTTTAATAGTTGACCAAGTGGCTCTTGGCTACATGTCCCTTAATTTTGACTTTCGAGAACTGTCTTTGACAACTACAGGTGCAATTGTTTCCTCTTGTTGAATTCCATCCTTTCCAGGTAAAGGGAAAAGACTCTACACTGAATGTTGTCTTTCACTGCATTGAAAGCATCCTAATAAGAGTCTTACAGAGATAAAAATTCATCCTTCTTATGTCAAGATTTAAGTAGTTACAGAACATCCATGTAATAGAACTTTCTTCTTTCTGCAGTCTGATAACTCAGTTTATGATGATTAATGAGATTTGGTTTGTTGTGTCTCACTAAACAACTTTGCAGACTGGAGATGCAAAGTAACTGCTTCTACACTTTGTTTAACATTATTTCTGCTTGTGTAGAACAGAACTACTTCATACAGACATAAATTCTCTAAATGAACACTTACCTTGGAATAATAAGTGACCAGCATGTTGATTAAAATAATTTCTGAATGATCTAAAAAAGTGTATCTCTGCAAATGATTTTAACACTCTTTTTTGCTAAACTATGTCAAACGATGTTCTTACTGTAGAAGCTGGAAGAACTAATCCAATGGCACATTCCATAGAAAGCTACTCCCTGTGTGAAAACATCTTCAAACTGAAGCTATTCAATTTCTTAGATAAAGATTTCTCTAATGAGATCTCTCGTCATGCTTCTTCCTTATACGTCTTTTCAGACTTTAATATATAGGAAGTGATATAGCATGTAACACCAGTGGAACTATCTGCAACAAATTTAGGCCCTTATTATGACCCTGGCAGTCGGCAGAGAAGTGGCGGTATTACCGCCAACAGGCTGGCGGAAAACAAAATAGAATTATGACCTTGGCGCCACTTCTCCGATACGACTGCTGGGCTGGAGACTTGGATCTCCAGCCCGGCGGCCGTCACAAGACCGCTGCCGGTATCAAGACCCGGCTGACCGCCATGGATTTCATGGGGTTGGGAACCACCATGAAATCCATGGCGGTAAGCACTATTAGTGCCAGGGAATTCCATCCCTGGCACTGAGAGGGGTCTCCCCCACCCCCGAGTTCTCCCCCACACCCCCCACCCCCCTGCCACCCCCCAAAGGTGGGAGGACCCCCTCCCACCTCTACCCCCAACATTGCTACACAGACACACACCGTACACGCATGCATACACCACCAACACACATACCCGCACACATACCAACATGCCTACAGACACACACAGTCATACACCCACACCCACATACAGACAGACAACTGCACCTGGTCCGTTGATCCTCCGGGAGGGGACGGGATCCATGGGGGCGCTCCACCTCCACCGCCCCATCATCAGAACACCGTCCACCGAATCACGTTCCGTGATTTGGCGTGGTGGTGTTCTGGTGATGGGGTGCTGGCGGCGGAGCAGCCCCCACTTACCTGCCGACCGCCAGTATGGCTGCTGGCGGCTCTCGTCTGAAAAAGGACGGAGGGCTGCCAGCAGTCATAATTCGCCGAGCGGAAAACCGCCTGCACTGGCGGTCTTCAGCACGGCAGTCCCTCTGCGGTCTTTCAAAAAGACCGCCAAGGTTGCAATGACCACCTTAATGTCCATATTTGTATTCCACACAGACAAAATTACAGGGCTGTGAATATGTGACAGAACAACTAGGTCCTAAACAACTATAGCCTATACCACTACTGCTAAACAACTAAAAAGTATCTACAACTAAGTACTGAACTACTACTGTCTAAACAACAATTGTGCCTCAATAACAATTGCCTGAACAACTAATTTTAAGGTAAGGTTTATTTTTGGTTTTTAAACAACTTATATATATATATATATATATATATATATATATTCTAAGCAACTAATAAACCATAAAAAAACAAAAAGAATTAATTAATTACGTTGCACGGCGCGAGGCCAGAGATGTGCAACTTAACACTGGTGAAGAGGGTGGTCTCTAACACACGCTGCTAACACGTGCTGGATGCGCGCTGAGGAGTATAGACCGGGGGAAGGCCAGACCACCCACGAGGGCACGTGCTGCTGCTGTTTGGGCCACCTATGGTGAGACTGTGAGCCAGCTGGACTGCCAGGAAGATACAGAAAAGCATGTCGAGCTCCACATCAGTGTGACACAACATCACCACACCCAGGAGGGAGAAGTAAAGCAAACATCGGATTCCTGCATGCCCTAAAGTGATACTGCGTCAACAGGAAACGCAAGCAGGTTGTGACAGACCACAACGTGAGCACAGAAGGGGTGCACCACGACATAGCAGAGTGGGAGAGGTGAGCCTGAGCCAACAAGCACAGACAACGCACTCGTTATGGCCATTCAGCGAGCTTGCGGATCCCGTCACAGCATCACCTAGATGGAAGGTATGGGTCGGTGCCTAGAGAACTACTTTGTGGCCACCCGTGAGAAGGATGGGGCAGTCAAGAGGTGGTTGCTCCTACATTTTGTGGGTGATGAACTATACAAACTTTTCAGACACCTACCAAACACAGGTGCCCATGACGACTACGACTTGGCAGTGAGAGCTTTGAATGCACATTTCGATCTGCAGCTGAATCCGGATTTTGAAAGATTTAAACTACGGCTGGCAAGACAGAGAGAAGGCGATTCCATTGACCAGTTTTATGCTTGCCTCCAGGAGCTGGCAAGTATGTGCACCGACGATGATCAACAGAAAGAGGTACGGGCACAAATCAGACAGGGATGCAGAAATAAGACACTAAGGGGGTCATTCCAATGTTGGCGGGCGGCGGAGGCCTCCCGCCAGAATTCCCCCATCCGAAATACCGCGCCGCGGTCAAAAGACCGCGGCGGGTATTACAAGTTTTCCCCTGGGCTGGCGGGCGGTTGCTGAAAAACCGCCCGCCAGCCCAGGGGAAAACGACCTTCCCACGAGGATGCCGGCTCGTAATCGAGCCGGCGGAGTGGGAAGGTGCGACGGGTGCAGTGGCACCCGTCGCGTATTTCAGTGTCTGCAAGGCAGACACTGAAATACTTTGCGGGGCCCTCTTACGGGGGCCCCTGCCGTGCCCATGCCATTGGCATGGGCACGGCAGGGGCCCCCAGGGGCCCCACGACCCCCCCTACCGCCATCCTGTTTATGGCGGCTTTCCCGCCATGAACAGGATGGCGGTAGGGGGGGTCGGAATCCTCATGGCTGCGGAGCACGCTCCGCAGCCATGGAGGATTCACACGAGCAGCGGAAAGTCGGCGGGAGGCCGCTGACTTTCCGCTTCTGACCGCGGCTGAACCGCCGCGGTCAGAATGCTCGTTGGAGCACCGCCAGCCTGTTGGCGGTGCTCCCGTGGTCGGTGGCCCATGACCCTCTAAGGCCCTTATTATAACCCTGGCAGTCGGTGACCACCAGGGCTATAGTGGCGTTCGTACCTCCAACAGGCTGGCGGTACAGAACATCATATTTTGACCGTCGTGGTACTGCCATGGTAACACCGCCGGGACCGGTGGTATACGGCCATGGCGGACCCGGCGGTGCTGCCCTGGGGATTTCGACTTCCCTTACCGCCAGCCTGTCCATGGTGGTGTCAGCTGGCGGTAAGGGGACTTGGGGTGCCCCTGGGGGCCCCTGCACTGCCCATGCACTTGGCATGGGCAGTGCAGGGGCCCCTAGGGATGGCCCCATCGGGCATTTCACTGCACGAATTTTGGGCAGCGAAATGCGCGATGGGTGCTACTGCACCCACTGCACATCAGCATTGCCGCCGGCTCTATTACGAGCCGGCAGCAATGTTGATGTGACTTTTCTGCTGGACCAGTGGACGATAACACCCAGCGGAAAAGTCAAAATAGGGAGCCAGACATACCGCCAGCAATGGCGGTATTCTGGCACCCGCAGCCGGTTGTAATGAGGGCCTAGGAGGACTAATACTGAGACAACTAAACATCACTCTGTATTGAATATTAATCATGGCGCCTTCCCCTGATCTGAACTGGACATGGCGATGTCACACACGCCAGAGAGGACCCCGGTGGTCAAAATAGAATGTTCCGACGCAATCCAGTTGTCACAAACAAGGAGGAAATCTAGGTCGTATGCCCCCATCAAGTCAGGGGGGATGTGTGAGTACTGTGGGAGAGATGAACAAAACTCAAGAGACTGTCAGGTGCAAGGGAGGACATATTCCAACTGCAGAAAACTGAATCACTTCACAGCTGTCTGCAAAGGAGGAGTGGGAGGAAGAGGAGCAAGAGCGAGGTGACCACCCACCAGAGTGCTAAAACAACTATCACTAGGTGACCATATGACACGGGGGCAAACTACACATCGTCGCATCATACCTTAGAGGACTCCTCACCAGGAGAAGATGAAGAGGAAGAAGTGTTTCTAATATCATTTACCAAAGACTCAAAGAGGCACCGGCGGCCTCAGGCCACTTGCATGATTGAAGTAGCAGGGTCCCCTGTCAAGGCCCTCATAGACACTGGAGCCTCAGACAATGTGATGGGAGTGCAACAGTATCGCCGACACCAGCCCCGAACACAGTTGACCCCCTCAAACACCAAAAATATTTACCTACGGAAGTCGCACGCCTTTACCGCTAACGGGACGCATGGCAGTTGACAGTGCAGGTGGAGGGAAAAATGATAAACACTACGTTCCATGTGGTCGACAGGGAGGCGGACACTCTGCTTGGCAGAAGAAAGAGTTAGGTCTGATGATGTTTGCAAAAAGCATACAATCTTGCCAAATTGATGAGCTGCTAAAAGAAGTCCCGGAACTCTTCACAGGCCTTGGCTGCCTCAAAGCTCCCCCGATCAAGCTACACATCGACAAGGGCGCGAAGCCAGTCGCATTAGGACACCCGCGAATACCATTTCATTTAATGCTGCTAGTAGAACTAGAGCTGGCCAGCCTCGAAGAACAGGGAGTCATTGAAAGAGTATCCAACCCCACTTCCTGGGTATCACCCATGGTGATCGCAGAGAAGCTGAAGCAACCATGAAATATTTGCCTCTGCATTGACATGAGGTCACTCAACCAGGCCATCAAGCGAGAAAGGCATATCACACCAACCATAGACAACATCATAGCTGATTTAAACGGATCCGAAGTGGTTTTCCAAACTAGACTTAAATGTCGGATACCATCAACTCAGAATGGCGGAGGAAAGCAGATATATCACTAGGTTTTCGAAACACATTGGGCTGAGAAGGCTCAAGTGCCTGAGTTTCGGCATGTCATCGGCGGCAGAGGTATTCCAGCACACCATTCGACAAACCATGTCAGGATTACAAGGCATTATGAACGTAAGCAGTGACATACTAATATACTCCGCAACGGCTGAAGATCACCATCGCAAGTGAGAAACACCCTCAAAAGGCTGTCGGAACATGAACTTACCCTCCATAGAGACAAGTGCATTTTCTTTCAGACAGAAATCAAATTCTTTGGATAAGTTTTCAACCAGGAAGGCATCCAAGTAGATCCCCGAAAATCAGGCGCCATCAGAAAAGCCCCCGCCCCGAAAACTGTGACTGAAGTGAGGAGTTTCATGGGGATGGCAACATATTGTGGAACGTTTATGCCAAGACTAGCCACGCTGTCAGAGCCTCTCCGAGCACTTACGAAAGCGGATGCACCGTGGGTATGGGGGAGCCGAGAAGAAGAAGCATTCCAAGAACTCAAGAAGGCTCTCCTATGTGACACTACGATGGCATACTTCGACCCGATGAGAAAGACCGAACTGACTGTTGACGCAAGCCCGCTATGCCTCGGGCAGTGCTGGCCCAAAAAAGCGAGCCAGGCCGGTGGGCCCCCTTAGCATATGCCAGTATGGCTTTAACGGCAATCAAGCAATGCTACTCCCAGACTGAGAGGGAGCAATACTGCATTCTGAGGGCCTGGCAGGAGTAGCAGGAGGACTGGACTCTAGTAAGTCAACACTTTCACTTTCACCCCTCCCATCTGCATGCCATCACAAACTCCCACCCCTACCCTCACCCCATCACTCCACCACCTCACATATACCCCACCATCACAACCCACCCATCCCAATACCAAGCCCTGCATGCAACACCAATGCATGCACATTAGAGAGAATCACCTAGCCCACAAAATCATTACTCACACAAGGCAAAGCTGACAGGGCAGTCACAACCATACAGGGCAACACACCCATGCACAAGATGTCACACGCAGAAACTGGGAAACAACCTGAACAACTACGTTGGAACTACTTCTTGCCTTAACAACGAATCCTGAAGAACTACTAGGTCTTAACAACGAAGTTCAGAACAACTACTGCCTTAACAACAATTTTGCCTTAACAACTAATGCCAGAACAACGAATTTTAAGGTAAGTGCATTTTTTTAATAATGAATTTTAACCTTTCACATGCCTTGGACGAAGTGACCTCGTCCAAGGCAGCGGTTCCTGTGCCTTGGACGAGGTCACCTCGTCCAAGGCAAGGGAACTGGGGGGAGCGCTAGCGCTCCCCCCATGTGCACCCCACCCACCCCCCAAGGCGGGGATGGAAGGGGAAGCCCTTCCCCCCGACCCCTCCCCATCCCCCTGTGACGTCTGCGCGCGAGCGCGCGCTGATTTGTCACAGGGCCTCCCCCATCGCGCTGGAAGCTCAGCTTCCAGCGCAATCGAAAGAGAAATGCTTTGCATTTCTCTTTCTATCACGTGGGGGAGGCCCGGAGAGGCTTCAAAGGGAAGGAAATGTATTTCCTTCCCTTTGAAGTCTCTCCCAGCGTTTCAAAAGCCGGATTGCTTGCAATCCGGCTCTTGAAACCCCACTAGACACCAGGGATTTTTTTTTTTTAGGTTGAAATGGACATAAGGGAGCGACCCCTTGGTCAAGGGTCGCTCCCAGGGGAGGCAAATTTATTTTAGGCCATTTCTGCCCCCCCTGGGGGCAGATCGGCCTATTGTTATTAGGCCGATCTGCCCCCAGGGGGGGCAGAAACCTCTAGGAGCCAGGGCAAATTTTTTGTTTGTGTGTTTTTTTGTTTGTTTGTTTGTTTTTTTAGGCAAGGGTCGCTCCCCGGGGGGCAAATTGTATTTAGACCATTCTGCCCCCCTTGGGGGCAGATTGGGCGATTTTAGGTCAATCTGCCCCCAAGGGGGCAAAAACCACTAGGCACCGGGGATTTTTTTTTTGGCGCCAATGTCACGCAGGGGGTCCCAGGGGGGGGGGTGGATTTATTTTAGGCCATTTCATCGGCCTATTGTTATTAGGGCGAAACCTCTTGGCGCCAGGGCAAATTTTTTTGTTTGTGTTTTTTTTTTTTGTTTGTATGTTTTTTTAGAGATGGGGAGCGACCCATTAGGCAAGGGTCGCTCCCCTGGGGGGGCAAATTGTATTTAGACCATTTCTGCCCCCCTTGGGGGCAGATTGGCCAATTTTAGGTCAATCTGCCCCCAAGGGGGCAGAAACCACTAGGCACCGGGGATTTTTTTTTGTTGCGCCAATGTCACGCAGGGGGAGCGACCCCGTAGGCAAGGGTCGCTCCCGGGGAAGGGGTTGGGGGGGTGGGGGTGCAAATTTATTTTAGGCCATTTCTGCCTCCCTTGGGGGCGCAGAAACCTCTAGGCGCCAGGGCAAATTTGTTTTTGTGTTTTTTTTTGTTTGTTTGTTTTTTTAGAGATGGGGAGCGACCCATTAGGCAAGGGTTGCTCCCCTGGGGGGCAAATTGTATTTAGACCATTTCTGCCCCCCAAGAGGGCAGAAACCACTAGGCTCCGGGTATTTTTTTGGGGGCGCCAATGTCACGCAGGGGGAGCGACCCCGTAGGCAAGGGTCGCTCCGGGGGGGGGTTGAGGGGCAGGGGGGGATTTAGTTTAGGCCATTTCATCGGCCTATTGTTATTAGGCCGATCTGCCCCCAGGGGGGCAGAAACCTCTAGGCGCCAGGGCAAATTTATTTTTGGGGTTTGTTTGTTATTTTAGAGATGGGGAGCGACCCATTAGGCAAGGTTCGCTCCCCTGGGGGGCATATTGTATTTAGACCATTTCTGCCCCTCTTGGGGGAAGATTTGCCGATTTTAGGTCAATCTGCCCCCAAGGGGGCAGAAACCACTAGGCACCAGGAATTATTTTTTTTGCGCCAATGTCACGCAGGGGGAGCGACCCCGTAGGCAAGGGTCGCTCCCGGGGAAAGGGTTGGGGGGGTGGGGGTGCAAATTTATTTTAGGCCATTGCTGCCTCCCTTGGGGGCAGATCGGCCTATTGTTATTAGGCCGATCTGGCCCCAGGGGGCGCAGAAACCTCTAGGCGCCAGGGCAAATTTGTTTTTGTGTTTTTTTTTGTTTGTTTGTTTTTTTAGAGATGGGGAGCGACCCATTAGGCAAGGGTTGCTCCCCTGGGGGGCAAATTGTATTTAGACCATTTCTGCCCCCCAAGAGGGCAGAAACCACTAGGCTCCGGGTATTTTTTTGGGGGCGCCAATGTCACGCAGGGGGAGCGACCCCGTAGGCAAGGGTCGCTCTGGGGGGGGGGTTGAGGGGGAGGGGGGGATTTATTTTAGGCCATTTCATCGGCCTATTGTTATTAGGCCGATCTGCCCCCAGTGGGGGCAGAAACCTCTAGGTGCCAGGGCAAATTTATTTTTGGGGTTTGTTTGTTATTTTAGAGATGGGGAGCGACCCATTAGGCAAGGTTCGCTCCCCTGGGGGGCAAATTGTATTTAGACCATTTCTGCCCCTCTTGGGGGAAGATTTGCCGATTTTAGGTCAATCTGCCCCCAAGGGGGCAGAAACCACTAGGCACCGGGAATTATTTTTTTGGCGCCCATGTCACGCAGGGGGAGCGACCCCGTAGGCAAGGGTCGCTCCTGGGGGGGGGTTGGGGGTGGGGGGGCAAATTTATTTTAGGCCATTTCTGCCCCCCGTGGGGCTGGCTGAGCTAGAGGCCAAAATCCACAGGTAGGCACTTTGTAAAAAACACCTCTGTTTTCTGTGAAAAAATGTGATGTGTCCACATTTTGTTTTGGGCCATTTCCTTTCGTGGGCGCTAGGCCTACCCACACAAGTGAGGTACCATTTTTATCGAGAGACTTGGGGAAACGCTGGGTGGAAGGAAATTTGTGGCTCCTCTCAGATTCCAGAACTTTCTGTCACCAAAATATGAGGAAAAAGTGTTTTTTTAGCCACATTATGAGGTTTGCAAAGGATTCTGGGTAACAGAACCTGGTCAGAGCCCCACAAGTCACCCCATCTTGGATTCCCCTAGGTCTCTAGTTTAAAAAAATGCACAGGTTTGGTAGGTTTCCCTAGGTGCCGGCAGAGCGAGAGGCCGAAATCTACAGGTAGGCACTTTGCAAAAAACAGCTCTGTTTTCTTTCAAAAAATGTGATGTGTCCACTTTGTGTTTTGGCGCACTTCCTGTCACAGGCGCTAGGCCTACCCACACAATTGAGGTATTATTTTTATCGGGAGACTTGGGGGAACGCTGGGTGGAAGGAAATTTGTGGCTCCTCTCAGATTCCAGATCTTTCTGTCACCAAAATGTGAGGAAAACGTGTTTTTTTAGCCAAATGTCGAGGTTTGCAAAGGATTCTGGGTAACAGAACCTGGTCAGAGCCCCACACGTCACCCCATCTTGGATTCCCCTACGTCTCTAGTTTTCAAAAATGCACAGGTTTGGTAGGTTTCCCTAGGTGCCAGCTGAGCTAGAGGCCAAAATCTACAGGTAGGCACTTTGCAAAAAACACCTCTGTTTTCTTTAAAAAAATGTGATGTGTCCACGTTGTGTTTTGGGGCATTTCCTGTCACGGGTGCTAGGCCTACCCACACAAGTGAGGTATCATTTTTATCGGGAGACTTGGGGGAATGCTGGGTGGAAGGACATTTGTGGCTCCTCTCAGATTCCAGAACTTTCTGTCACCGAAATGTGAGGAAAACGTGTTTTTTTAGCCAAATTTTGAGGTTTGCAAAGGATTCTGGGTAACTGAACCTGGTCAGAGCCCCACAAGTCACCCCATTATGGATTCCCCTAGGTCTCTAGTTTTCAAAAATGCACAGGTTTGGTAGGTTTCACTAGGTGCCGGCTGAGCTAGAGGCCAAAATCTACAGGTAGGCACTTTACAAAAAACACCTCAGTTTTCTTTAAAAAAATGTGATGTGTCCACGTTGTGTTTTGGGGCATTTCCTGTCGCGGGCGCTAGGCCTACCCACACAAGTGAGGTATCATTTTTATCAGGAGACTTGGTGGAACGCTGGGTGGAAGGAAATGTGTGGCTCCTCTCTGATTCCAGAACTTTCTGTCACCAAAATGTGAGGAAAACGTGTTTTTTTTAGCCAAATTTCGAGGTTTGCAAAGGGTTCTGGGTAACAGAACCTGGTCAGAGCCCCACAAGTCACCCCATCTTGGATTCCCCTAGGTCTCTAGTTTTAAAAAATGCACAGGTTTGGTAGGTTTCCCTGGTGCCAGCTGAGCTAGAGGCCAAAATCTACAGGTAGGCACTTTGCAAAAAACACCTCTGTTTTCTTCAAAAAAATGTGATGTGTCCACGTTGCGTTTTGGGGCATTTCCTGTCGCGGGCGCTAGGCCTACCCACACAAGTGAGGTATCATTTTTATCGGGAGACTTGGGGGAAGGCTGGGTGGAAGGAAATTTGTGGCTCCTCTCTGATTCCAGAACTTTCTGTCACCAAAATTTGAGGAAAACGTGTTTTTTTAGCCAAAGTTTGAGGTTTGCAAAGGACTCTGGGTAACAGAACCTGGTCAGAGTCCCACAAGTCACCCCATCTTGGATTCCCCTAGGCCTCTAGTTTTAAAAAAAGCACAGGTTTGGTAGGTTTCCCTAGGTGCCGGCTGTGCTAGAGGCCAAAATCTACAGGTAGGCACTTTGCAAAAAACACCTCTGTTTTCTTTCAAAAAATGTGATGTGTCCACGTTGCGTTTTGGGGCATTTCCTGTCGCAGGCGCTAAGCCTACCCACACAAGTGAGGTATCATTTTTATCAGGAGACTTGGAGGAACGCTGGGTGGAAGGAAATTGTGGCTCCTCTCTGATTCCAGAACATTCTGTCACCAAAATGTGAGGGAAACGTGTTTATATAGCCAAATTGTGAGGTTTGCAAAGGATTCTGGGTAACAGAACCTAGTCAGAGCCCCACAAGTTACCCCATCTTTGATTCCCCTAGGTCTCTAGTTTTCAGAAATGCACAGGTTTGGTAGGTTTCCCTAGGTGCCGGCTGAGCTAGAGGCCCAAATCTACAGGTAGGCACTTTGCAAAAAACACCTTTGTTTTCTTTAAAAAAATGTGGTGTGTCCACGTTGCGTTTTGGGGCATTTCCTGTCGCGGGCGCTAGGCCTACCCACACAAGTGAGGTATAATTTTTATCGGGAGACTTGGGGAAACATAGATTAGCAAAACAAGTGTTATTGCCCCCTGTCTTTCTCTACATTTTTTCCATCCAAATATAAGAGAGTGTGTAAAAAATACATCTATTTGAGAAATGCCCTCTAATTCACATGCTAGTATGGTCGCCCCGTAATTCAGAGATGTGCAAATAACCTCTGCTCCTCAACACCTTATCTTGTGCCCATTTTGGAAATACAAAGGTTTTCTTGATAGCTATTTTTCACTCTTTATATTTCAGCAAATGAATTGCTGTATACCCGGTATAGAATGAAAACGCACAGCAGGGTGCAGCTCATTTATTGGCTCTGGGTACCTAGGGTTCTTGATGAACCTACAAGCCCTATATATCTCCGCAACCAGAGGAGTCCAGCAGACGTAACAGTATATTGCTTTCGAAAATCTGACATTGCAGGAAAAAGTTACAGAGTAAAACATAGAGAAAAATTGATGTTTTTTTCACCTCAATTTCAACATTTTTCTTTTTCAGTTATTATTTTCTGTAAGAAACCCTTATAGGATATACACAAATGACCCCTTGATGAATTCAGAATTTTGTCTACTTTTCAGAAATGTTTAGGTGTCTGGGATCCAGCATTGGTTTCACGCCCATTTCTGTCACTGACTGGAAGGAGGCTGAAAGCGCAAAAAATAGTAAAAATAGGGTATGTCCCAGTAAAATGCCAAAATTGTGTTGAAAAATGGGGTTTTCTGATTAAAGTCTGCCTGTTCCTGAAAGATGGTGGTTTTAGCACCGCAAACCCTTTGTTGATGCTATTTTCAGGGGAAAAACCACAAGCATTCTTCTGCAGCCCTTTTTTCACATTCTTTTTTTTAAAAAAAACTTTTTGCTGTATTTTGGCTAATTTCTTAGTCTCCTTCAGGGGAACCCACAAAGTCTGGGTACCTCTAGAATCCCTAGGATGTTGGAAAAAAAGGACGCAATTTTGGCTTGGCTAGCTTATGTGGACAAAAAGTTATGAGGGCCTAAGCGCGAACTGCCCCAAATAGCCAAAAAAAGGCCTGGCACAGGAGGGGGAAAAGGCCTGGCAGCGAAGGGGTTAAGGTAAGTTTTGTGTTTTGTTATTTATTTGTTTAGAGTTTAATTATTATGTGTTTAATGTTATATACATGCATATTTAATATTTGTATTATTGGATATGTTGTGTTTATTTATGTGTGTGTTTGAATATATTAATTTATATATGTGTAAATATAGTATCTTTATGTATATATTTCTTTAGATATATATTTTTATATATATATCTATATGAGTAGTGATACTGAAGTTTTTATTTTAAACTGTTTTGTTTTTGTCTAGTGTTTTTGGAGTTATGTAGCGCAATTATGAATTTGAATGTTTGAGTATTTCTTTTTTTAATTTTGTTAGGTATTAGGTAATAATGTATATACTTGGGTATTTTTTAAAATTTATTTAAATTATTCTGTGGATTTAGGGGTGGTATATGTGGGATGGAGTAGAGTTGGGTATTATTACTCAGGTATTAACATTTGTATTTGAGTATTTTTGTTATGGGGTGGCATGCTGTGGGTTAAGGGACGGGATATGTGGGATGTAGGTGTAATGGGTGGGGAAGTGTATTAGTAATTGGGTATTAATGTATATACTTGGGTATTTTTTGTGTGAAATCTGGGTGGGGCAGTGTATTAATACTTGGGTATTTTATTAGGACTTTGAGTATATTTTTTTATATTTTTTTAAGGATATGCTGTGGATTAAGGGAAGGAATGTATGGGTTGTGGGCTTTATGGGTGGGGAAGTGTATTAATACTCAGGTATTAATTTAAATACTTGTATTTTTTTAAATGTTGTAATTTATGTTGTGGGTTTAGGGCGGGATATATGGGATGTAGGGGTTATGGTTGGGGAAGTGTATTAGTAATTGGGTATTAATTTTTATACTTGGGTATTTTTGTGTGAAATCTGGGTGGGGCAGTGTATTAATACTTGGGTATTTTATTAGGACTTTGAGTATATTTGTTTAAAAAATCTAAGGATATGCTGTGGATTAAGGGATGGAATGTATGGCTTGTGTATGTTATGGGTGGGGAAGTGTATTAATACTTAGGTATTAATTTATACACTTGTTTTTTGAAAATTTTGGAATTTATGTTGTGGATTTAGGGGTGTGATTTCTGGCATGTAGGGGTTATGGGTGGGGGAGTGTATTAATACCCAGGTATTAATTTATACTGTGGGATACTTTTTTATTTGTAATTTCTATAATTTATGTGGGTAAGGGGTGGGATATATGGGATGCAGCTTTTTATGGGTGGTGAAGTATATTAGTATTTAGGTATTAATTTATGCTGTTGGTTAATTTTTTATTTGTATTTTGGAAAATTAATTGTGGGATAAGGGATGGGATAGATGAGATGGAGGGGTTATGGGTGGGATAGTTTATCAATAGTTAGGTATTATTCTAAATAATTTGGAAAATTTTAATTAAATATTTAAAAATATTGTATGGGGTAAGGTATGGGATAAATTGGTTGTAAGGGTTCTGGCTTGGAAAGTTTACTAATACTGAGGTATTAATTTGTAGAATTGGGAATTTTGTTTTTAATTTTTGGAAAACTTGCTGTGGACTTAGGTGTGGGATATATGGGATACAGGGGTTATGGGTGGTTATGTCTATTAATATTGAAGTATTAATTCATATAGTTGAGTAATATTTTATGTATTTTTTATAATATGCTGTAGGATTAGGGGTGGGATATATGGGATGTAGGGGTTATGGGTGGGGAAGTGTATTAGTAGTTTGGGTATTAGTTGGTACACTTGGGTAATATTTTATTTCTTTAAAAAAAAAATACGCTGTGGGATAATAGATGGGATATATGGGATGTAGGTGTTATGGGTGGGAAGTATCTTAATACTCGGGTATTTATTTATACACTTGGGTAATTTTTCAATTATTTAAAAAAAAAAATTGTGGGATAAGGGATGGGATAGATTGAATGGAGGGGTCATGGGTGGTGAAGTGTTTTAGTACTTAAGTATTAATTTGTAGACTTGGGTTATTTTGTCATACAAGTTGTGGTATAATGGATGGGATATTTGGGATCTAGGGGTTATGGGTGGGAAGTATATTACTACTCAGGTATTATTTAATGTATTTGGGTAAAAGTTGTATTTTTGTATTAAAAGTATGAGTAGAATTAGGGGTGGGATATAGAGGATGTAGGGGTTATGGATGGGGAAGTTTTTTTATAATCAGGTATTTCTTTATACCTTTGGGTATTTTTTATATTAGTGTACATTTTTTTTTTTTTTAGGGATGGGATTTTGTTTATTGGTGGATAATGATTTCGGAATGTATTGATACTGAATTTTTTTTTTGTACAGGTGATTTTATTTTATTTTTAAAAAAATTTAGGTTTTTTATTGTTTGCTGTTAAAGATGTATATTTTTTTGTTTGAAAATAGTTATGTTTTAACATTTATATTTGAATGTTTAATATAATAGTATTTAGTAGAGTAGAATTTTGATGATAAATATATAAAAGTTTATTATTTAAAATATTTTATATTTTTTATTTATTGTAATGTGTTTTTGTCATTTTAAAAAATTGATAAAATATTTTTTTTAATTTATTTTGAAAATGTGAATTTTTGTCTGTGTGATCAAATTAATATGATTTTTTTTTAATTACTAGTTTTGGATGTATAATTTTATATATATATTAAATTGTATTAATATTATGTTATTGACATTTATTATTTAATTAAAAATTTTTAGACAATAGATATTTTTATTTTTTATTTTTTTAGGTGTTAGAATTTTTTTCATCCACAATAATCAATTTTTTTATGCAAATTTAATTTTTAAATAATAAAAACACCATTTATATTTTTTAAATCATTTTTATTTTCAATATAATAAAGTTTAAAAAATGCAAAACATTTTTTTTATTTATTATTTAATATTTACAGATTTAAAAAAAAAAATCAATTTTTTTAAAACATTTATTTAACTATTTTTTGTGGTATTTTCTTCTTTTTCCTATTATAGTCTATGATTGAAATAGTCAGTTTTCTATTTTTAGTGCTCTTCCATGTTTACATTGTTTGACGTCTTCTGTTTTCAGTCGGAGGAGCGTCGCGGTCAAGATAGGACGGAAGCGGAGACCTCGTTCGGGTAAGTGGGATTATAATTTTTTTTACAGTATGTTTTAGGGTATTTTTATTACAGAAATAGTTGTCGGAGGTAGTTATAAGGTAGGTAGTAGATTTTCGATGTTTGGAATGTTCTTTATGTTTAATTTTTTGTTTCCGTACAGTTTTGTATACGGTAGTGGTATCGTAAAAAAAAGAAAAATAATGTTTAGCAGTGTTTTATCTTTACAATGGTTGTACTGCTTTTCTAATAATTACGAACAATTGTCTTTTTGCTTGTGATCATTTTGTTTTAGGGATTTATAAGGAAGGCAATTGTTCGGTTTATGAAAAAAATATTTGGTTAATTGTAACAGCCTTCGTAATTATTTTTTCTTTTGTATTAGTAGTGTCCTTTATTTCATTTTCCTGTCTTTTTGTTGATTGTTAATATCTTATTTAATGATGCTGCTTTGGTAAGTATGTGATTAATTTTTTTACTTTTTTGGGGTAAAAATTGTTTATGGGGTGTTTTTAATATTTGTTTTTTTTCTAATTTCTGGTTTGGTAAAATGTTATATTTTATTTTTTTTATACTTTTTATCGTATACAGAGTTGTTTTTTTTATCATCCATTTTGTATCACAATTTTTTTTTTTCCGGTTGATTAATGTTTATTTATTTACTTTCTGCAGTAGGTACCCACCAACTTCCAACTTATGTGGGAAGAGGGTCTGGATCCACCATTGATTACATTTTTGTGTCTCCCCTATCAGAGACTTAGTGACTGGGGGTGAAGTGTTAGGGAAGTGCTTTAGCGATCATAATCCCCTTATAGTGTCCTTTAAACTCCCTGGGTCCCTACGTAAACTAGGACGAGGTAGGCCTGTAGCAGTGGTGATAAAGGACCAGGGGAGGCGGCTTGGGTGGAAGCAAGTGGACCCCCAAAAAGTTGTAGGAAGGGTGGTGGGGGAAAATGTACATCTATTTATGGAAATACTCCTGATAGAGGCTCCAAATCCTAAGACTGTTTTGGATGCTATAACAGTGGTAAATGCAGCAGTCAGAGACTGCCTTCTCTCAGTAGGCAGCCACCCCAGTAAACATAAATGTGGCTGGTATGACAAGGCCTGCTATGATGCAAGGGCAGACCTAAAGATGGTTATCAAGAATCACCCTAGAGATTGGGCCCTTGTAAAAGAAGCTAGAATGAGGTATAAAAGGGCCCTGAGGGATAGTAAGCTAAAACATAAAGATAAAGCCTGGGAAGAGTTAGAGCGTGCCACTGCTCTGAAGGACCCTGGCCTGTTTTGGAAGGTGGTAAATAGGGGTTCCTTTGAAACAGAAACATCTGAGGGCCTTGACTGTAACATCGCCCCGGAGGCCTGGGTAATTCATTTTTGTAAAATCTTTGAGGGTATTCCTTTAAGAAATATCCGGGAGAACGTATATGATGTGGCCCCTAACCTAGCAATCAGGTTTTCGCTCCAGGAGGTTATTGATGCATTACAGAGTAGCGCGAGCAACAAAGCTCCGGGCCCGGACTCAATCCCTATGGACTTATATAAAGCTAACCCCCAGCTATGGGCACCTATTCTCCTAAATGTTCTCAATGCAGCAGTTACTGTGGGCATTCCTGCCTCTTGGAGACTGGCATGTATTGTCCCAGTGTTTAAAAAGGGCGATCGTAATGACCCTAAGTCTTATCGCCCTATATCCCTCCTGGACTCTTCTGCGAAGATTCTGGGACGGATCATTCTAAGGCGTCTGGAGGCCTGGATGATAGGAAATGACATCTTAAGCCGGGAACAGTATGATTTTAGGAAAGTCCTCGGTACGCGAGAACAATGTCTTAACTTACTGATGATGATCGGTAAATACACGCAGGCTAGGAAAGGTACCCTTTATCTTGCTTTTATGTACCTAAGTTGTGCCTTTGATAAAGTGAACCGGTCTATTTTATGGGAGAGGCTAAATCATTTAGGTCTGGATCCTAATATTGTAGAGCTGCTCCGATATCTCCACTTTGGAACAGTTGCAAATGTAAGGGCAGGGCCTAATGGGGAATGCTCAGAGACTTTTAAGCTTTCAAGAGGTGTGCGTCAGGGGTGTGTCCTGGCTCCTACTTTGTTCCTTCTATATACAAATGGACTGTCTGATTTTTTGATGAAACACTGTAGGGATGTCCCAAAGGTGAAGGGTATTGATATCCCTGTGCTGACGTACGCGGATGACGCAGTCATCAAGGCCCGCACGATGAATGTTCTCCGGGGAATAGTTAGAGCTTATGTTACTTTTATGTCAGCTTTGGGTTTAGAGGTCAATTTTAAGAAATCACATTTTATGGTTTGTGGAAGACCCCTGAACAGGGTGGGGGAGCTTAGGGTGGAGGATCAAGTTATTAGCAGGGTCCATGAGTTCCCATACTTAGGGGTCATTTTTGATGAGAAAGGATCCTGGAAACCCTGTATTGCCAGAAGGGTTGTGCTTTTCCATGCAACAGTTGGTGCGGATTTTGACTTTGCTGTAAGGGTAGGTAGTAGACCTATCAAGCCCCTGCTTGAAATCTATAGGCGGAAATGCCTTCCTGTCCTGCTGTATGGCACGGCACTTTGGGGGCATAGGGATACTCGAGCTCTTACGGTGGAAGAAAATCGCTTTTGTAGAAGGCTCCTGGGAGTTGGACAAAACATCCCGGGTTTTTGCCTTCACCTGGAACTGGAGCTTGAGTTTGTGCAGGATACTATCCAGTTGGCTCCCCTTCTGCCATGGATCTCAATCTGGAGTAACGAACATGCTACTCTTAATAGGGATATCCTAAGGGATTGTTTGGCTTGCGACAATGCAAAGAATATTCCCTGGCTGATGCACATAAGGAAGATGGCTCATGACCTGGGGCGGCCTGAATTGTTTGATTATCCTGAGGGTCTGACTAGCCATGACAAGAAATGGGTTAAGGACAATTTTCTGAGAATACAGGACTCCAAAAGGGAGGGGGAGGCTTTAGGGAAAAAATCAATCAGGGACTACATCATGCTAAAGATGTGGGTGGGCCCTGAGCGCTATCTTTTAGAAATAAAGGATGTGAGGGAAAGGTCTCTCATAACTCGATTCCGCCTGGGAAGCATTAGAAGTAATTTGTGTTTCCCGCTAGGTCAGTATGGGGACAAATGTATTAGACTTTGCCCCTGCGATGGGGTGTCCCATCAGACCTTGCTCCATTTTACATTGTTTTGTGTTTTTTATGCACCGTTTAGAACTCGTTTTTTATTACCTCTCCAAGGCCCAAGGGTTTCGTGCAATATCGTCCTGCTTTTCTGTGGTTACAAATGGCTTCAGATATATTGGTATGGAAGGGCCTGGGATCATTCTTGAAGGGAGCTATCACCTGGCGTAATAATGTAAAGTTTTTAGAATGATTTCTTCTATTTTATTGTTTCTTCATGAATGTGGTTTTTATATGTTCATATTTATGATGGGTATTTTTATCATATATGGTTTTATTGGTATATTAATAATGTATTGGTGATTATTTGCTGTAATGGATGAACTTTTTCATACCGAATAAAAGTTTTCTTCTTCTTCTTCTACTTTCTGCAGTATGAGATGCTTCTTCTATATTAATGAAGAAGATTTCTTCAGAAACACGTGTTTGGATAAAGACATGAAAACTTCAAAGGTAGGAACAATTTTGGTTGGATACATTTAGTGTGAAAATAATTTTTAAAATGCCAATCTAATTGGTGGTCTTTTTTTTTTAAACTGGCAAGTAATTTTTTAGTAGGTTAGTGGTTGTTAGTAATGTAGAATATATGCTAAACTGTCGAGGTAGTCTGATGCTGTTATTGTATCAAATTGTTGTATTTTTGCCAAAATTCTTTCTGTCATTTCTTTGTTTTTTTTACTTGTACGTGGGTTCAAGCTACCTGAGAGTGATTGAGCAAGTCTCATTTCTTGGAAACTTTGCTCCTTTTTCAAAATTTCCATGAAATGATACAGGTTTGGGTGGGGTTTACCTATTGCTTTATTGAAGGAGTTGTGCGATCCCTCTATGGCATTATTAGTCTTTGCACCACCTTCTAAGCAGGTCTGGTAGCAGTTCCACCATTCTATTGGAAATCTTGGCTTTCATCTGCGACCAGATCTGTTTAGGTGTCCAACCCAGGGTTCTTCAAAGTAATTTAGTAAGGGTGCCAATTTGTCTTCATTTACTGCATTATAATAGTTAGAGTCTATTATTGTTGTGTAATACTCATCTAGTTTTGTAGGTGGTACAAAGCATAATGCTGTGAGTTTTTTTCATTCAAATTGTAGTATGCAGTCTGAGAAATATTCTCTAGTTAGGGATGATTTTTGTATTCTACGCCAATATGCTTGTGAAAAGTGGAAAAAGCATCCTTGAATTTGGGTTTGCGGATATATTTTCAGTATTGTGTTTATCATTGATAATTCAAAATCTAATATCACTTTTCTAGGTGTTTTATTTAGTATTTTGTTTTTGATTGTTGATAAAAATTCAGTGTAAGTAGAGGAATGTTTATCAGGCAATAATGCATACACTGGGGGGTCTGTAGTGTTATTTTTTGTGGCATGTATAGTGTAAATTTGAGTGAATGGGTGGGGTGTAGATTTAAATGTTCCATCCATCATCCAAATTTCACTATTTTGTAGGATTAGTAAATTGCGGGTTCTGCTAAATATTAAAATTCTTTTTTGAGAGTTTTCGTTGTCGTGCATGAGGAAAGTTTCTTTGGAGAAGGTAATTTTTAGCTCTGGTAGGATGTTAATGTCTTCATAGGATTGTGGTGTTATATGTTGGGGATTACTTGCCAGTTTTTCTCGTTGAAACATTCGCCTAAGGTTTGGTATAGAAGGCATGCTACCTGCAATCTCTATGGGAATGTTTTGTACTACCTCCCTTATAGCCTGTCCGCAGGAGTCATTGGAGGAGTATGCAATGTGTTTTATTTTTTGTACGTTATCTCTTATCTCAGTTTCCATTGCAGAGGCAGAGTGGTTGTGATTTGTTGTTTTAACAACGGTGTCTCCCAGAGTAACAGCTCTGCCTCTGCAATGTGAAGAGTAGAATTGTACACACCTCCAATGACTCCTGAGGTCGACAACCTTGTCTCTGTAATAAAGATAACCTTCATACTTTAGTAGCTGGTGTCCGGTTCTTGGGGTCACATAACTTGCTTCTCCTTGTGATGCCATTTGTGAAATATCTGTAAATAATATTAAAAAAATAGATTATAAGAACTTTTTAGTTTTTAATTTTAAATCTGTGATGGAAATACTTTATAAAATAGTAAGTTAGTTAATGTATACTGCGTGCTCTTTGTAAGTGTTTGGTGTAGCTGGTATGTTTTACATTTGGTTATTGTGTATTATCTGTTGAGGTAAGTAATTTTTGCTTTTAGATTTGTAAACGTGGGTCTACTGTGTGACTAGTGTTTGTTCTGAGGTAAATACTTGGTGGAGTTGTAATAGTATATTTTTTTATAGTCACTGTCCAGCACCTATGTTCATGTAAGTATGTAGTGAAGTTGGTATGGTTATTTTGGAATGTACTGAGTATTTGTCATGTGCTATGAGGTAAGTACATGGTGGAGTTGGAATAGTAATTTTAGTGCTATTTACTGTCCAGCACCCGCTGTGAGGTAAGTATTTGGTAAAGTTGTAATAGTAAATTCTTTTTGTAGTCACTGTCCAGCACATACCCTAATGTAAGTATGTGGGAAATTTGCAATGATTAATTTGTAGTCTACTTAATGTGTGTAATCTCTTTTGAGGTAAGTAGTTGGTGGAGTTGGAATAATAATTTTAGTTCTATATAGTGTCCAGCACCTGCTTTGAGTTTAGTATTTGGTGGAGTTGTAATAGTACATTTTTTTAGAGTAATTATCCTGCACATACCGTCACGTAATGATGTGGGGTATTTGCAATGGTTAATTTGCAATGTGCTGAATGAATATTTCCTATCTGGCCTGAGGTAAGTAGTTGGTGTAGTTACAATAGTAATTTTCGTTCCATTTAGTGTGAAGCATGTGCTCTGAGGTAAGTATTTGGTGGATTTGCAATAGTAATTTTAGTTCTGTTTACTGTCCAGCACCTGCTTTGAGGTAAGTGTTTGGTGGAGTTGTAATTGTTAATTTTTTATATAATGAGTATGCTGCATGTACCCTCACATTAGTATGTGGGGAATTTGTAGTGGTTAATTTGTAATGTGCAGAATATTTGCTATCTGCTCTGAGGTAAGTAGTTGGTGGAATTGGTATAGTTATCATACTTTTATTTAGTGTCCAGCAGTTGCCTGGATGTATGTACTTGGTGGAGTTGTAATAGTTAATTTGTTTTTAAGTCACTGTCCTGTACGTACCTTCATGTAAGTCTGTGGGGAATTTGCAATGGTTAAATTAGATTTTAATAGTAATTTTGGTTCTATTTAGAGTGCAACATTTGTGCTTATGTAAGTAGTTTCTGGAGTTGTAACAGTTAAATTATTGTATACTCAATGTGTAGTAGCTGTTATTATATTAGTATCTATAGTAGTTGTATTATTAATTTTGAGTGTATGTCTTGCGTATTTTCTGTTTTAAGGTGAGTACTTGGCTAGAGGTTTAATAGTATATCTTAGCTTTTATGTAGAGTCTACATGTCGTTTGTGATTTTTAAGGAGAAATAGAGCACCTTTTTTACCACTTTGTTGAATAGTGGCTAGTAAGCATGCTATATGTGAGGAAGTGTTGGAAGAGTTAGTGGTAAAGCTAAGTTTATGAAAAAGTTTTGGGAAAGCCAGTTGGTTTCTTATTTTTAGGTGTCTTGTAGATAGTGCATGTGCTGTCTGTTAGAGATATTTTATTTAGTGTTGTGGATTTAAAGTATTACATTAATTACTATTACTGGGCCTCAAAGTCACTCCTTATTTTTTGTTTCCTGCTGCAGTAGTTTGTAGTGATCACGTTTCTTTTCTTGTATGTTATAATGAAATAGAGCATTTGTGAAGTCCTTGTGTGTGATAATTTTTTTATTTTTTATTGTGGTATTCTATAGACTGCATGTTTTATAGGTTTGTTCTCAGTGTTTGGCTGTTTTCAATCATTCTCTCAGAATTTTGTGCTGTACATTTGTTTATTTAGCTTTCAATTATTTTGTAACTGCACCTTGGCACTATATGTACTGTGTTTTGTAAGTATTTTTAATTTCACTGATTTTATGTGTGTTTGGCATGAGGTTAAGGGGTATTTGCACATGAATGTTTGTTTACTTTTATTAAATTTGAAAAACTGCTTGTATGTTATACTCAAAATTTTATACTTACTTTACATTTTTTTTAATTGATTTTTTTCTATTTTTTACATCTCCTGGTGTTTTTTTTGTTCCTTGGAGTCTAAAAGAAATAATAAAGAGTGTATTATTTAGTTTTTTATTTTGTATTATTAATGATTTACTTTACTTACTTTATAAAGTATTTTTTTTCTGTAGCCTTGAATTTTGAGGTGAGTAATGTTTGGTTTTTGATTAAATTTACTAGGTGAAGTCATTTTTTAAAAACTATTTTGTAGTTGAAATGTTTTATACATATATTTATTTTTATTATAATTTACTTTTAGTAGTCTTATGATATTCATTAGTTAACAGTTTTTTTAATACAATTGGTAATGGTTTAGTGAAATGGTTTTTGAATTATGGTAATCGTTTACCTTTGATGCTACAGGTGTTGTGTTTATTTTTTGGTCACTTTCCTGAAATTTATGCCTGTAATACAAAAGTGAAAAACTAGATTAATTATTTATTTTTTTAGCTGTGTTATAGGTTTGTATATTTATTTATATTTATTTTAAGGATATTTTACTTGTAATCTCAGTAGATGGCAGTGTTGGATAAATTATAGATTAATTTCTTTCCGTAGTGATATACACGTCCTCTCTGTAAGCTGTTCGGTGTAATAATGAGTACAAAATGGAGGTCGTTGGTATTTATATGTGTTTTTGTAAGTAATGTTATAATTGTAAATGGAATATGTTTTGGATGTGTTTTTTTATTCTGTATTCGTTTGTGATATTAGATATATATAATTTTAAAGTATATTTATCGTGTAGTTTGTATATTTTTTCTATGTTAGTCATCGTTTGTTTAGTAGAAGAAGTACTTCCTGGGTGATGTAGAAACTGTTGTAGGACTATCGTTTTATACAGTGTTTTTTTCTTCAGTGTTGTATCCTTTTTATATTTGTTTTAAGATAATTTATTTTAAATTAAAACAGTGTTTATATGTTTTCGATTTTTCCTGATGTTTTCTTTGTTTTATGTAGGAAAAATATTGTTGTTGTCGATTTTGCTGGTTTTTTCACGTAGTACTGTACTGGTTCCCATATTTTATATATAAGTCGTTGTTGTTTAGGTGTAATGCAGATTAAGCGTATTTTTCGTTGTTTAGAGTTCATTGTAAAAAGATTAGTTGTTTAGGCGTTTTCGGTGTTGGGTAGTATTTGTTTGGGTATTCCTTGTTTGGGTAGTTGTTTGTTTGGGTAGTAGTTATTTGGGGAGTTGTTGTTTAGGTAGTCGTTGTTTGGGTAGCCGTTGTTTGGGTCGTAGTTATTTCGGGAGTCGTTGTTTAGGTAGTCGTTGTTTGGGTAGTTGTTGTTTTGGTAGTAGTTATTTGCAGAGTCGTTGTTTAGGCAGTCGTTGTTTAGTTAGTCGTTGTTTAAGCAGTAGTGGTTCAGTGGAATATTTGTACTTTAGTGGTTCCTGTATTCGTTAAATAGGAGGTCGTTGTTTAGGAATAATTTAGTTTATGCTTTTTTTTCGTTGTTTAAACATCGTTGTAAAAAAATTGGCTTTTTAGGGATTTTCGGTGTTGGGCAGTCGTTGTTTAGGTAGTCGTTGTTTAGGTAGTAGTGGTTCAGTGGCATATTCGCAGAAACTATAAAACTGCATTTACATCCCCACAGGTTCCCCACCCAACGTCACCGGAGAGGAGTTGCCAGCAACAAACAGTCCCCCCCAGAAGAGGCCCAGGGTAATGACAGCAGCTCTTCTCGCCTGGATCAGGATGACCAACCTGGCCCATCAGGGATCTCTGGACAGTCGGTTACCCAGGCACAGTCCCATACCACCACAGAGCCTCCCCCTCAGGAAACACCAGCACAGCACCCACCCAGCGGGCCCATACCTCTGTCCTCATGACACATCAATCAGCAGTGTATCCACCACAACAGGGACCCCAGGCAACCCCACAAACACAGGACGATCAGGGACCAGGGGTCAGTGGCAGTGGGTACACGGTTCAAGGAACAGAGGCACAGGACAACAGGAAAGCTGGGAGGACTGCTATGTGACAGGGAGAGGACTGGCCCAGGGAAACGATTCTCCACAAGGCACTCACCAACATCCTGGGAGCATACCACCATTCCCAGCAGACGATGGGCCAGATACTGGACAAGTTGAAGGAGACCCAGCGGCTGCAGGAGGGACAATACCTGGGGATCAGGGAGAACCTGAAGAACATCCACACCACCCTGGTCACCATTGCACGGGTGCTGGCTGACATGAACAACACCATGAGGGAGGCAGTGGCACACCACTGGGCCCCTGACACTAGCCAAACCGATGAACAGCCCTCCACCTCCGCGGACTCTAGTGGACAGGAGGCCCCACCACATGAACAACAGGCCACCAGCACCCCTCCCCCTGCAGAAGGAGAACCACCCCGCCAGCGGTCCCTTTGATCCAGGCAGAAGTCAGAGAACATTGCCAAGTCCCCTGCCAGGAAATAAGACTCTCTTGATTGTCACCCTTGTGTCCCAATCTGTTACCCTGTCCACCTTGAACTGCCATTGCTCCCCTTCCTATGCCCCCTTTGACAATGCACCTGTGATACAAATAGACTGGACTCTATCCTGGACTTTCATCCATCATCCCCCCAGCCCATTGCACATCCCCTTCTACCTCTTAGCACTTAAATAAACACCCTTTGAAAAAATAAAAGTATAGAGTATGTCAAATGATTAAACTATGTATTTGTTTAACAAGGTTTAAACACTGCAATACAACTGTACAGTAATGTATACATAGGAATGACCTATAGTTGGCTGCAGTCAAAACACCAGGTGCCAGAGCGGGGCACAGATATCTGAAAATAGAGATGCCAAAGGGTACAGTAAGTGGCCACAGAAGTGGGAGAATCTGCCTGCCACATACAATGTCAAATACAAAACTGACAATGCAAAGTGAAGTTACAGTGTCTTACCTGTGTGTCACTGGAGTACTGTCATATAATAGCTGTTCTGTTGTCTTCATCCTCATCCTCTGCCTCCTCTTCACTGTCCACAGGGTCCACTACTGCCCCACGCCCATCTCCAGCCTCCTCCTCCTGCAGAAAAGGCTCCTGGTGTCTCAAGGCAAGGTTATGCAACATGCAGCATGCCACGAATATCTGGCACACCTTCTTGGGTGAGTAGCAAAGGGATCCACCTGTTAAATGCAGGCACCGAAACCTGGCTTTCAGGAGGCCGAATGTCCTCTCAATTATTCTCCTTGTTCGCCCATGTGCCCTTGTCCTGGGATTCCTCACAGGGGTCAGTAGCCATGAGAGATTGGGGTAACCAGAGTCACCTGCAATTATCGAGGGACACCTGTTAGACACACACTAACCCTTAGGGCCCACACCATACCCAGACACCAACATCCACTGGGTGGGAACCAGGGCTCACCTATTACCCACACCAGGTGCCTCTGGAGTTGAGCCATCACATATGGGATGCTGCTATCCCTCAGGATATTGGCATCATGCACAGAACCAGGATACTTAGCATTGACATCGGAGATGTACTAGTCCGCCAGGCACACTATCTGCACTTTCATTGAGTGAAAGCTCTTTCGATTTCTGAATACCTGTTCATTTCTCTGGGGGGAGGGAACAAATACAATATGTGTACCATGAATTGCCCCAATAATGTTGGGGATATGTCCCATTGCATAGAAGTTAGCTTTCACTGTGGCCAAATCCTCCACCTGGGAGAAAACAATGTAGCTGCGCATGTGTTTAATCAGGGCAGACAACACTCTGGTCTGCACTATTGAGAACATTGGCTGTGACATCCGTGCTGCCAAGCCCACGGTTACTTTGAAGGAGCCAGTTGCCATGAAATGGAGCACAGATCGGACTTGCACAAGAGGGGTGATCCCGGTCTGGTGACGGATCGCAGATATCAGGTCAGGCTCCAGTTGGACACACAGCTCTGTGATTGAGGCCCTGACAAGTCTATCAGTGAGGATAATGTGCCTGTCCTCCATTGTTGACAAGTCCTCCAGCGGTCTGTACACGGAGGATGTCTCCGTCTCCTATTCATCCGCAGCGGTTGTAATCTAGGGGGCAAAACAGGGAGCAGCTGGTCAGTATTCCACATTTCCAAACACTACATTGCATTGCATGTTGTGACTGTAATAGTATGTAGTTGGTTAGGCCCAAATGGTGCCTATGTGTACTGTGACGCACTTAGGTGCCATGGCCTGCCCCTCCCGAAATGGCATCCACCTGTCCTGTTTGGAGGGACAGGTGGAAATGAGGTAATTCCACAGACGTTGTGCGCCGTTGCGGGAGGGGGTCGAGTACCGCCGTGCAACGCCTCATTGGTTGTCTATGGGCCCTGTGGGTTACAGTGACCAATGGTGATGTACGCCGGCGGTGACGGTACGCACCACCGTGGACATGACCGTCATTTTCTATCTGTTCACTCACTTGCTACCTGACCTTCAACAGAAGAGGACCGCCACTGCAAGTGCTGCAGTGACCTGTGTCTGGAACCAACCATGGCTCTTTTCACTGGGGAAAGGGCCCCTGCCTTCACCACTGTGGAGTTGGAGAGACTGATGGATGGAGCCCTACCCCAGTACAGAATGCTGTATGGGCCTCCAGACCAACAGGTGAGTACACTGTGAGCACAATGCATGGGGCATGAATGTATAGAGTGGTGTGTGTGAAGGCACCACCAGCTGCCAAGGGGAAGGGCAAGGAGGCACCACCAGCTGCCAAGGGGAAGGGGAAGGAGGCACCACTAGCTGCCAAGGGGAAGGGGAAGGAGGCACCACCAGCTGCCAAGGGGAATGGCAAACGGCCTGCAGGCAGGACAGACAGGAGGCCTGGTGCTGGGACTGATTCTGAGTCCCCACCACCAACCATGGCGGTTCAGCCGTCCAAGGCTGCAGGGGAAGGACTGGAGCCTCCCCCCACCACTGGCATCCCCAACACCAGCACCGCCACCAGCACCACTGCCAGCAGCAGCAGCCCCAGTGGGCAGCCATCTGAGGCTGCAGAGGAATGGCTGAAGCATCCCCCCACCACTGGCAGCACCGCCACCAGCACCACTGCCAGCAGCAGCAGCCCCAGTGGGCAGCCGACCGAGGCTACAGTGGAAGGGCTGGAGCCTCCCCCACCACTGCCTGCACCCCCACCAGCATCCCCACCACCACCATTGCCAGCAGCAGCAGCCCCAGTGGGCAACCGTCCGAGGCTGCAAGGGATGGGCTGGTGCCTCCCCCACCACTGCCTGCTCCTCCACCAGCACCACCACCAGCACCATTGCCAGCAGCAGCAGCCCCAGTGGGCAGCCGTCCGAGGCTGCAGGGGATGGGCTGGTGTCTCCCCCCACCACTGCCAGCCCCAACACCAGCATCGCCACTGCCACCACTGAGCAGCCATCACTGCCGGTGGGCAGTGTGTATTCCCGCCACCATGGGCTGTAGTGCGTCCTGGACCCTGCAAATCCTGTGGGTCTGACACCCAGGTGAGAGATTGTGACCTTGCACTCACCAAGATCTGCATCACAGGGCACTTAGCATATTTGTTCCTAAAATGTGTTCAGGGGGCCAGTCCCATGCAAATACATTTTTGATACGGTACCTACAACAGCATCTCTGGCTACGTAGTGATCTGTGTGTTAAATTCTTTAATCTGAATTGATCGAAAACTGGAACATTTATCTAAATGCCCACATTGAACCCAGAGCCAGAGGTGCTCAATTTCAAATCAGGTTCCTCCAGGGGATTAAATAACTTATTCACGTTGAAGACTTCAAAATAGTAGTTTAGGTACTAGTGCTGTCAAGAACTGATTATAGAAACTCTCTATTGATTGGGATTTCTGGGCTTCACCTGGCTCCTTTAAAAGATGCCCTCCTTGTTTTAGCTAAACTAGTGTCCGGATCCCAAAGATCAGACCACATTTTGCCTATAAACACATCTCTGAATTAGCTGTCCATTAAAACCCAGATTTTCTTCAAACTAGCTTGCACACTACGCTACTGATTAGCACACAATTTCCTACATGTTGAAACATCGAACTACGCAGAAAATATAGTGACATCTTGAAAATCAGCTTTTCAGAAATATAAAAACGGAAAATTAAGCTTTCTCAAACAGAGTGGAACTCTCTTGTCTTCATACTTTTAGTTTATCTTTCCTAAGGAACTTCCGTTAAACAGTCTGCTGCCCAAATGGGTCTCGATTGCGTTTTAGAAACAAATCTACCAAAAAAAAAACACTTTAACGTGCGGACGTTTTGGAATATGCTGTAAATGTAATGGTTTGCCAGTAGATGGTACTATTGCACAGCTAGTGTACTTGTAAATCCGCATGTGTTTTTCCCATTCATTGATTCTGACTGCTTTTAGATACACGTTTCAAATACTTCTAGAGCAAATACATTTTTCTGTTCTTGAATTGATTGTTGTTCTACTGCTGCATTGTTTGAAGAAAATGAATGTATTCAGAGGAGAAAGAAGGACTGAGCCTTGTTATGTCATTTACAATTCACCATTTAACCATACTCAGCGGTTCCCAAGGGAGTGGCTACTGTTCTGTGTACAAAATAAGGTACCGAATGAGAATTAGGCCTATATTTATACCTTGTTTGCGCCGGATTTGCATCATTTTGTTTTATGCAAATCCAGCGCAGACTTAACTCCATTTTTATATTTTGACGCTAGACCCGTCTAGCTTAAAAAATATGGAGTTAATGTCATTTTAAGGATGCGTGAAACCGCCTTGCGTCAATGAGATGCAAGGTAGGTGTTCCCGTCCAAAAAATTACTCACACACCCTAGCACCATATTTATCCAAACGGGCAAAAATGACGCACGGGGGAAGCGGACCCGAAAAATGACTCTAAACCCGATTTGCATAAAATTTTAACACCTGGATCAGGGCAGGCGTTAAAATGAGGAAAAACACACCACTACTTAAGGAAAACACACACAAGCAACATTACAGACCAACAGGACAACATGGAGGTGCTACTGATGCAACTTGCAAGACAACGCTGAGCATAGGACCAATGGCAGCAGCCACCACCACCCCAACACAACCCACAAAGGCAACGCAGAACGGGTCTTCAGGAACATGACAACCCTCCATGGCCTCAGGGAACAGGACATCATCCGGAGGTATCGACTCAGCTGGCAAGTCATGCAGCAGCTGCTGTGCCATATTGAGCCACAACTAACAGCTAACCTACAGATACCACACAACATTCCACCGGTGACCAAGCTACTAGCTGTCCTGCATATGTTGGCAAATGGCTCCTTCCAGACAACGGGTGCCCTGGTTGCTGGGGTATCACAGCCCTCATTCTCGGCCTTCCTGCCCAAGGTGTTACATGCCATAATCTCCGTCACACCCCGCCACATCAGCTTCCCCAACACCCAGCAGAAGCAACAGGAGATAAAACAGGGCTTCTATCAAATCCATGGTTTCCTGCATGTGCTTTGTACAATTGACTGCACCCATGTCCGGATCATCCCACCTGCAGCAACAGAGAACCTATCCTGGAATAGAAAGCACATGCATTCCATCAATGTGCAGGCCATAGTTGACCACCAGGAATTGTTCACTAACATCTTGGCCAAGTATCCTGCGAGTGTCCATGACTCATTCATATTCAGCCACAGCAGCATCAATCAGCACTTCCAGGATGGACAATATGGCAATGGCCTTTTTGTCGGTAAGTCAACAAACCTAGCAATATACACGCAGAACAACAACCCTGGAGGACACACAAAACATACACCACTACATTGGCACATTGGCAGCTGACACTGAGGTGTGACACTGGTAGTTATGGTGTACACCCTGACACAATGGGATACACACCTCTGGACAAATGACAGCGGCCACCAACAAGGGACCAATGTCAAAGCCCACAGTGACAATGACATGGTCTGCACTGGAAGTACAACCTGGAAGATGAACCATTTCCAATTACATTATGCCACATAGTAAATCAGCCATGCTCCAAAGCAGTATGTAGCGTGGAAGGGGTGTGCAATATGTGTTGCAGCAGGTCTAACACCATGAGACACATAGCATGATGATGCTGACTCACATGTAGGTGACACAGAAATACTGAGGCAGTCCCAACATCATACATCACTCCTGGTGTGGCAAAGCCACATGGCAATAAGGAAGTGGACGGTGCTTTGAACACATATTGATGTGGCACGAATGCAAACTGCACACTGCTGCATACACTGAAAAAGCCAATTGACCATTAAAATAGCATATGTACAGGGAGATGGCCCTTCCTGCACAGATACATCCACTTCCACAATGCAGTTAGCCAGGTTCCCTGGAGCAAGTTCGGTAGTGTAGGTGCACGAATGCACATGAGCTACTGGCAAAGGGAACAACAAAGTCTTGCCTAGAAACAAGTCACACATGGGACAATTGTGCATTGTCAATACTGAACACCTCAGTGCTGCCAACGTATGGAAATGTGTTGTGCATTGTCACCTAGCCAAATCAAAGGGCCTCACTGTTGCATTTCATCTGCAATGACATACATCTCAATGAATGGGATGTCCATGCCATGTAGTGCAACCATGTTACCACCACATCTGAATCCATTATGTGTATGGAAGTATCATGTCCCCTCCAGTGAAAGCACACTAAAACATGTTGGACACTACACAACGCATGGTACATACATACTAACCAACAGTTTGGAAAACAAATCATAGATCCCAGGTCAATGAGCCAAACACAAGTTGTCAAGTCTAACAACCCACTGCAGAAAAACCCTCACAGAAACCCAGGATCTCACACAATACCACAAACACATATGAGTCACAGACGACACAAGATATCAACTGCCATGCTACATGACATTCCTGTTGCAAGAACTGACAAAATACTCACTCCTATTATCTTTTGCAGTGGATCAGGGTTATGGTATCCAGCCATGGATCATGACCCATTCCCCAACCCAAGCACAGCAGCAGAGTGTGCCTATAATGAGGGACATTGAAGGACACGCACCATTGTGGAAAGGACTTTTGTCATCCTGAAGTTAGATTCAGGTGCCTGGACATTACAGGAGGCAGCCTCCTGTATGCCTCACACATTTTGTGTAAAATTATACTTACATGTGCTATCCTGCACAACATTTGTGTGAGTATGAACATCCGTTTATATGAGCCAGGCCAAGAACTGCCTGAGGAGGAGGAGGATGGTGGCAGGGAAAATTAGGGGGAACAGCAGAACACAGCTGCAGGAATGCGCTGCAGACAGCAAATTGTACAAAGCATTGTCACATAATAGTCACTCTACACACCTTGTTAAGATATGTAAATAAAGACCTTACTTGATCACACAATCTTGCTCTGGTTTCCTCATTCTCCATCACATGTTCCTTAGGAATATGAGTATTACCTCAGGGAGCATGTTACAAAGACAAATCTGACTACTTCTGATGCAACATCACATGTGATGTCTATGATTGTACAGCAAATATCACACACATATACAAAATACTCATCTCTTGAATTTCACATATGAAGGACAAAATCAATGGACCACAGCATATGACTCACATCTACGTTGCCAACATGGTCTACTGTAGCACATGACGTACAACTATGACATCTCCGATCTTAAAGTAAATAAGCACCCCATACATGAGGCAGTGGATGTGAAATATCAGTGAACACAGGAATGTATGAACAGATCCCTGACATTAGTAAGTGCACTTGCAATCTCTGTAAGGAGCTTGTGTGACAAGGGGGGCATCATTTGTGAAAATGGATAGCATGAGTGTCCCAGATGTGACAAGCAATGTTCACAACACATGCCCTGCGCAGTCCGTCCCTTGAAATCAGTACTCCCACTGCCATGTGTTAAGTCTCTGCCCTCCCATCTCTAAGGGGGTACTGTAAACGGACTATCTGTACCCTGGGAATCATCATTAGCACTCACCAGAGTCCCCTTCTGACTCCTGTTTGCTTCCCTTTTCCATATGGCATGCCTTAGAAGAACTACATTAGCTTCCATGGACTTCAGGTCCCATAATGCACTGCCTGGTAGTCAGTAAGACCTGAAATCTTCTGTCCATTGCTTCCTATGGGAAAAGTCCGGTAGTCCCTTTATACTGGATTCTCTCCTCCAGGACTTTTGAGAGACTGAAGCTGCACACAACTGTGACCTCTATTGTGCAGCCCAGACATGTGACTCTGCCCTGGCTGCTGCCTGGAATTGTTTAGAAGCTGCCATTCCCTGCAGCTCCTCGTCGTGCATTGGAATACGATTCCTTTGTGTTCCAGACCACGTGTTGGATTGTGTTACAGTCCTGATTCAGCCTGAACCTGCTCTCTGTTTTCCCAGTCCTGTTCCTGCTTGTGCCAGTCAGAGTCGGCTCCCTGTTTCTCAGCTTTGTTCATGTTTGTTTCATCCAGAGCCTGCTTTCTGTTTCCCAAACCTGTTTGTCTTTGAGTCAGCCTGAGCCTGTTCTGTGTTCCTGGCTTTGCCTCCTAGTTGGTTCCTTCGCTTTCTGTTTCCTCTTGGGTTATCGTGTCTGCTAAGTGACCTATCAGTCCTCACCTGTGTAGAAGTGTTTTCCTTTGTACTTGGGTTGGCACCTGGTTTCCAGGAGGCAAATCCAGCCCCAATTCTTTGTCTAGTGTTGCACGTAGTCTTTTGTGCTTAACAGTGACAGTGTACTATGGCTGTATTCCAGGAATTGCCACTGTGTCTCCAACCGGACCCACAAGGGCTAGTCTCACATTTGTAAGTACAATCCTTGTTTGTGCCCTAAGGGTCCAGACACAGGATCACTTCCTCTGCCTCCTTTCAATGGAGCTTTCATGGTGACTATCTGTAAGGTTAATCTGCACAGTGGCACTGACATTCCCTGTTGCTGTGGGAAGTTCTGAACCCTACCCTCTGTACAACCTTAGTGATAACCCCAGCGTGTTTGTCTATTACTGACCCATTCCATATTTGTTCACACTAAGGTTGCTCTGCCTTCACCTTTCTGTTTTCTATGCCTTACCATAGCTGGCCTTTCCCCTAGCATGCCTTTAGCTGCTCTTCTGCTTTAGTACACTACCCCTGTGCGAGATACTCTATGAACTCAAGGGGGGCCCCTAACAGAGTCCTGACTAGACCCGCCTGAAACCGTGACACCATGGAGCCCAATCCTGAAACAGGGTACCCATGCCCACACACTTGAACTGGACACTTCTGTGGAATGCACATCTGAAAATCTGTGAACACATACAGCCAGGGCAGCAGGTCCACCACAGCAACACAGGTAACACAGGTAGCTGTAATGAGTCAAACTGACGTGTACCAAACATTTTAAGGGTGGAATTAAGGCACAGTGTCTCAAACACAGTACGTACAAACATGTACACATGTCAGACATTTGTGTAGTCCACACACAAGTCACCACGAAGTCGTAACCAACAATTAATGACATATGAGGGGTAAAATATCCTACATAGCACTTATCAGCCACCCCCAATAATACCTGAGTTTTGTTTGTCGTGTGAAATGTAATGTCCCCCAGGTCAAACAACTACACATATCACATGAGTCAACACAAATTGCAAACAGATATCATGACTGTTATAGATCACTGATTGCCATCAGATGTAGATACCCATTTGGAATGCATTCATACACTTGCATGACGTACAATGTATTGCATGTCGTTCCTTCAGAAACACACACATTGTTGTTACAGATCATTCACACCCAAAACACACAGTTGCATTCTCTACCACATGTGGCCAAACACTATACTACACACTGCAGGCCATACCATCCTATCTTCACCACTGTCTGCTTTAAAAAAAAAACAGTAAAAGTTATAATATTTGTTTTTGACATGCTTTCTGTTTACACTTAATGAAATAAGGCTGCATTTAAAAAAGAAAATACATCTTTATTTGAAAGCAGTCACAGACATGGTGGTCTGCTGAGCCCAGCAGGCCAGAATCCCTGTGAGTCCAGCCATTCCCAAGGGGTTTGCAAAATGGGACCTACCTCATGAATATTCATGAGGTAGGTCATTTGCTACCCCACTTGTGAACTGCAAGCAGTGCAATTGACAGTGTTGTACATCAGATTATCCTACTCGCAAATTGAGATTTGCTAAATATCACAATGTGCAACTCACAAAACCTGATCTTCGTACATGTGGCCCTTAGTCACGCATTTCAGGCGCTGTGCAACCCCTGTGCCCCTGCATTCTTTCAATGATGATCAGGTAAGACACAATCAGCATACCACATTTGACTGTATAGGTACAGCAAAGTGGGCAATCCATGTTTAGCGCGACATTGTCATCATTACACACACATGATTCCTTCCATTATGTTGGCAAAGGGGGTATTCACGGCTTAGGGGACACTACCAATGGGGCATTTGTTACCTACATACAACTGTGCCACATCTGTCATGGACCACTGAACGCCTGATAACTGCAGGCTGAAAACTGAGCCACATGTCCATCACACAGTAACTCAGTGTCCCTTGACGCACAAGCCACAATACCGGAGTCACTTGTATTGCAGTGTACCAGGGAAGTGCCATTGAAATTGTCACCAAAATACAAATCATGCCATGGAGTACCATCTGAAATGAATTAGCCACAAATGGTTGGAGTAGGGTTTAGCACCACATGATTGTTAGGCCCAGTGCATGTGTGCAAATGTGTGGCTCTCACTCACTGGAGTGTCAGTGTCAATGTGCGTTTGCAGTGATATGTCTGATGTACTGTCTACATGCAGGATCCCCAGCTCACTCATGTAAAATGTTACGCACTGAGATATGTTGTCCACACGTATGTACAGTGAGCTGACATTGAGCATATATTTAATTTCCATGTCTTACAGGTGGACCTGCCCCCCATACTATCAGGGAAGTGGCTACATTTCATGGCCCAGAAGTATCCAGTAAGTGTGATAATGTCCGTCACGTGTAGTGATTGCAGCTGTTGTGTGGCTGACTCTTGTGTGTTGCACTCATTGCAAGATATGATGAGCTGGCACGTGATCTGTTATCTTACTCGGCTGGATGTTGACATAGGCCCTCATTCTGACCTTGGCGGTCTTTTCGCAAGACCGCCGAGTTACCGCCGCGGTGAAGACCGCCGACCGCGGCGGTATGCCGCTGTGCGCATTCTGACCTCTGGGAGCGTTCCGCCGGAAAACCGCCAGCAGCCACACTGGCGGTCGGCGGGAAAGTGGAGACTGGTCAACCTCCACCGCCACGCCAGCAGAACACCGCCCACAGAATTACGACCCACATTTCTGTGTGGCGGTCTTCTGTTGGCGGTCTTCTGTTGGCGGTCACCTCCCCATGGCTCCCGTCGCCTCCCGGAGGACCAACGCACAAGGTAAGTTGACCGTCCGTGAGGGGAGGGGGTGGGGGGGTGTTGTGTGATGTGGGCGTGCATGGGGGTGTGCGTGTGAGTGTGTAGAGGGGGTGTGTGAGTGCGTGTATGCGGGCGGGGGGTGCTGCTGTGTCTATGGGTAATGTGTGCTGTTCGGCAGGTGCGCATGTCTGCATGTATGTGTGCGGGTATGTGTCCCCGTTGTGTATGTGTGTGTAGGGGGTGTGTATATGTGCATGTTGGGGGTGTGTGCATGTCGGGGTGCATGTATGTGCATGTCGGGGTGGGGGTGGGGAGGGGGTTCGTACCACCTCTGGGGGGTGGCAGGGGGGTGGAGGGTGTGGGGGGAGGACTCGGGTGGGTAGTGGGGGGTGGGGGAGACCCCTATCAGTGCCAGGGAAGGAATTCCCTGGCCCCGATAGTGCTTACCGCCATGGTTCGCACGGCGGTTCCCGCCCGCAAGAAACCGCGGCGGTAGGCAGGGTCATAATACCCTTGGCGGTCTTGGGACGACCGCCGGGCCGGAGTGCGCAAACTCCAGCCCCGCGGTCATGACCGCCGTGGCGGTCGGAGTGGAGAAGTGGCGGTCGGTCGCGGCGGGGACCGCCGCGGTCAGAATGCCATTTTTAATACCGCCGGTCTGTTCGCGGTCCGACCGCCGTCTCTCCGCCGACCGCCAGGGTCAGAATGAGGGCCATAGTGTTCTGTGCAACGGTTACATATTCAGAGGCAGAGAGTCATATCTTGGGAGTCTTGTGCTACACAATACGCAGCAGCATGTGAACAAGGTGATTACTAGCCAAGTGTAGGCCCACATGTGACTTGGAAGTGCACTAGTGTCAGTATATTGGCACTGGGTCATACCCTCATTCTCACAAGACAGTGATGCATCAGTCTTCCACACAAAATTGTGCATCCCTGTATTGTAATGTGCATGGAGGACTGTATGGGTAACTGTCCCCCAGCATCTAGCCCTATAAGTTGTACTCCATTTGCATGACACTTATGTGGTGTGCATGCAGGTCAAGGCCAGACGTGTGCTGGCATCAGTGTGGGTGTTTTGGGAATTGTGTTGGCAGATCAGGTGTTGATGGTTGTCCACAACTGGACACATGAATGTAGATGTGAATGACCTATGGATACCTTATTCCTAGGTGGCAGCCCTCTTCACATGTGTTCCACTCACTAAATCCATGTACAAGTGGACATGCCTTTGTGGTTGTCCTCGACAGTTGTGATGATGTATTGCATGCCAATCACCCCTGAGGCACAGGATTAGGGGAACAACATATATGCAGGTAGATGTAACGGTTACAGTGTAGATGACAGTCATCTCATTCAAGCGTGCATGTGTCCCAAACAACACTGACCCCCTTATGATTAGCAACTGCATACCATCCTTCCAATTACTTCTACAAGTCACTGGTCTTGTGTGCTTTGAAGTTGACTCAGATGATAAAGATTAGTCAGCCTGGCCCATGTGAAGTAGTTGCTGCCTTTGCATTGTGACACATTGCACTACATCAATGCACAGATCACTTTATTTGGTCCACCTCTTGTGCTTTGCTGTGGTGTAAAAGACATGATGGGTAGGCAGCATTGCCATTACATTCATCAGGGACATTGTATTATCTGGACTGTGATTTGGACTGCATGTGCAAATCGAGGCAGAGTGTTGGATTGTCATCTGTACATACATCACACGATGTTGACACTGATGGCTGCCTGTCTCATTTTTACAGCTGCCAAGATGGATGTTGCGGAAATCAGGGCCTTCCAAAAGCGGGCAGTAAAATATCAACACACCTTGTATGTTGTGTCTGGGTACCGAAAGATGGCACAACGCTATCAAAGAGAGCGAGCCACAGGAGAATGGCGGGCTTTCAGTCAAGGGAGACCGGCATTGGACACAAAGGTTGTAGCTACCACCACACCTACACAGAGTACCACAGCCGCCACTGTCACATCTGCCCCACCTGTTGCACTATCAACCTCTGCACCACAAACCACCACAAACCACCACACCTGCTGCAATGGACATGTTGGCAATAGGGGAGCTCAAGGGGGACATGAAAAAGGCCCTCAATAAGCTGAACAGCATTCAGAAGGATGTGGACAAAAACACAAGGAGACTGAAGGCCATCAAGAGGATACTCAGGAGGGCCAACCTGTAAACTCTTGCTTCCCCTCACCCCTAGTTCAGTCCCTTCCCTCCTCATTCCTCATCCTGTTTAGTAGTGGGTTTAAGGGGTTTAGTGATATGTTAGAGTAAGGTAGTTGTTTAGATAGGTTAAGTAGGTTTGGGGGTGGTTTTTCATATTATTACATGTTAGTTTGTGGAAGGGTGAATGGGAGTTAATATTGGGGCTTTTGTGTATTTAAAAAACTATTTAGAAAAAAAAGAAAAATAAATATATATATTTGTTTAGTATTAGGTGGTATATGTTTAGTTTAGTATATGTTGTCCTTATTGTGTCTTGTCATATGAGGGGGTGGGGGGCAAATGTTTAAAGTGTGTTGTTAAATGTGGTAAGTAAGCTTAGCATAGGGTAGTTAGGGCCAATTATGGGTAATGTATAGTTAGGATAAATTAGGTTAGTATAGGTGTGTTACATAGTTTTAAGTTCAGTTTCAAACATAGATAATAAAAATGTAGGTACTCCCTTACTGTATGTGTCATATGCTTGGGGCTCAGGGTCTTTGCATGAGTGAACAGTACCAATTGTCTGTTGGCCTGTGAACTCCGTCCTGCATCCACATCCCTCTCTTGACATGTTAATTCCCACTTCCAACTGAGCTGTCCCTTTGGCAGCTACAACAAATCTAAATCTCAATGCATCTGCCACCCATTGTACCCACCACTCAACATGACTATGGGTCACATGTATTGGACAAATAGGTGAGCTTTTTAAGCTGTAATTGTTATGATCCTGTGTTGTGATGTTGAGCGCTGTGGGACGTCTGCCTGCAGCCTGAAGTTCATGTCAACACTGCTAAACTGAGTAGTGCCAATTTCAGATGAGGTCAAGTATACAAATTTCACACCAATGTGTTTTACTTGTACTCCCAGCTAACGTTATTGGCCAAGCACTCTTACACAGCCATTCCTGCCTTAAGTACCGGGAGAGGCATGTATGTTTTAAAGCAAATGTCACATACACAGTGGCTTGCTTGTAGGGGATGTCTCCAGCATTGACGTTCATCTTGTAGATACTTTGTGCATAGATACCTGCCCACATTATTTCTGCACTCTGGTATTGACACTCTGTGACCATTGACATGTTACACGCATCACAAATCTCCAGCAAAGTAGATGTGTCACATTATACAGAGACAAAGTGGTTGTGTAAGTGCTGTTTATTTTAAAGTGCTGTAGTGCATAATTTACATAGTCCAGGTCTGTGACCCCATCAGTGTAAACCATTCTACTGTGACTCAACACAAGTGCAAGCTTGAGGGACATGTCATTGGACATGCTGAGGTGAAGTGTTGTTCAGTGCAGAGGAACATAAATTGCCAATGGAGTAGTGGGAGACAATTGCAGTTCACAGTGGAAAGATTAACAGTGTGTTGGTGAAGAGTGCATGTCACCAACTGTAGCAACACTGGCATGTTGTCAAGCACAGGGCAAAGGGAAATCACTGCCCATGAGGCTTGGGCTGGTGCTACTGTGTACTCCTATGGGTGAAGATGATCTGTTCCACATCTTCATCCTCTGATGTGTGTGTCGTCTCCTCTGCCCTTGATGGTGGTGGGTTTGAGGGAGCCACACACACTTTAGTGGTTGGAGAAATGGACACCAAATTCCCAGCAGCTGCAATCTGTGGAACTACATATGGTGTCACTGCAGCAAGGAGGAGCTGCTGATTATTGAGTATGGCAGCAACATCCCTGTGGTAGGCAGCCATGTCTGCCCTGAGGGAGGCCAGTACCCAGTGCATGGAGTCCTGCTTGTTGTCATGCATACAGCAGCAAGATTGGGAAGGCAGGTGTTGTGGCAACTCCCTCACGGCAGTGGTTAGATCCCTCACACACTGTTGGACTCCATGCAGTAGGGATTGTGTGACTTGTTTGGCTGCTGTCTGTTCTGCGGACGTTATCATGCACATGTGCATCCCCTCAAGGCTGGCTGCCATAGTTTGAATCCCCACCCACACCTCCTTGGCCAGCTCCCACTGTACTCCCACTACTGTCCTCTCAAAGGTGGTACATGTGTCATCAGAGTCCTCAGCTGTGTTTAATCTGGCAGGTCGTACTATTGGGGTGGTGGGTCGGTCCTCTTCGATGGCTGCTACATGTATTCTCCTCCTTGCGACTGGAGGTGATGTCTGGAAGGTTCCCAGGACATCTTGGAGGCTTTCCTGGCTGATGGTTGTCAGCTGGTCATCCAGGTCATCAGGGTAATCCAGGACAGGCAGATCCACAGGAGAGCCATCATCCTCTGCAATGAGATATTGTACATTTAGGGGGTCATTCTGACCTCGGCGGTAAAAGGCCCTTACCGCCGGTCAGAAGTCCGCCATTCTACCGCTGCGGCTTCGGTAAACCGCCACGGTCATTCTGACCACCAACTGTGAAACCGCCAACAATCCGACATCCAAGGAAGGCCGCCTCATCAGCGGGCCGCGGAAAACTGGAGATGACCAAACCTCCACCGTCACGCCAACACAAACACGCCCATGCCATTCTGACCCACGAATCCACGCGGCGGTCTTTCAACCGTGGTATTCCATTGGCGGTACACACCGCCGCGCTCAAAATACACTCACAGCTCCAAAACACAGCCACATTGAACAATTTGAAATACGCACACCTGAGACACATACAAACAACACTCCCACACATCCAATCAACTATAAAACACACACCCACATCACCCACAAACCCCCACTAGTTGGAAATCGGAGCGAAGGTGATAGAGATAGAGATGGAGAGAGCGAGCACAGCAATAGAAAACCCCAACACACACAGGAACCCAACTTCATCACCCACACCACATCTACGCACACATCACCACATATCACCACGCACATCACCACAAACACCACCCCACACCTCATCCACACCACCCCATGGCACCCCAAAGACACCCCAGGTTCTCGGACCAAGAACTCAGGGTCATGGTGGAGGAAATTATAAGGGTTGAGCCCCAGCTCTTCGGCACACAGGTGCAGCACACCACTATAGCAAGGAAGGCTGAGCTATGGCAAAGGATCGTAGACAGGGTCAACGCTGTGGGACAGCATCCCAGAAATCGGGAAGATATCAGAAAGCGATGGAACGACCTACGGGGGAAGGTGCGCTCGATGATCTCCAGGCACAACATCGCTGTGCAGAAGACTGGCGGCGGACCCCCACCCACTCCACCCCAATTCACAGCATGGGAGCAAGAGGTGGTAAACATCCTGCATCCTGATGGCCTCGCTGGAGTACACGGAGGAATGGACTCTGGTAAGTCGAATCTCAACTACTTCACCCCCCCCCAACCACCAGCATGCCAACCCCCCCCACCCCCAATCTCAACCCCCCAGCACACAACCTCCCTGCCAATGTCTCACCAGCACAACCCACCCTAAACAACACCAACCCCTGAATGCCAACACAAACCATAGACAGCCACCACCAAAGCATGACCATTGCACATACCCATACACCCCCCCCACCACCCTCACAACACCTCCCACAAGGGAATGCCAGCACTGGGGGACAAGGGCACTCAAAATGCACGCCATGGAACACACAGAAACAATAACCATACTCCTTTACCCCTGCAGGGCCCGAACGCCAACACACCGCCACGGAGGGTCCAGATTTGTCCATCCCACCCCCAGAACAGGCCCCCAGCGAGGACAGCATCTCTGTCGACCTAGAACCTGATGACCAGCCCGGACCATCGGGGACCTCTGGACAGTCGGTTCCCCACACACAGACACAGGCCACAGCAGACCCAACCCCCTCTGGGAACACCAGCACAGCTCCCACCCAGCGGGCCCATGCCTCTGTCTCGCAGACGCATCAATCAGCGGTGTGTCCGCCACTACAGGGCACCCAGGCTGACCCAACAACAACAGGGACCTGGGGGCAGTGGTAGTGGGCACACCGTCCAGGGGACAGAGGCCCGGGGAAACAGGGCAACTGGGAGGGCTGCTGTGCGACAGGAGGGGGAGGACAGGCCCAGGGAACCGACTCTCCAAGAGGCCCTCACCACCATCATGGGAGCATACCATCACTCCCAGGAGACGATGGCGACGGTACTGGCCAGGTTCACCGAGATCCAGGCACAGCAGGAGGAACGGTACATGGGGTTCAGCAATGAACTCAGGAACATCGCTACCGCTATGGGGACCATAGTCCAGGCCCTCAACCGGATAGAAACCACATTGCGGGACCATGTGGCACCACAAAGGGCCCCTGTCACTAGCCAGGAACAGCCTACCACCTCCGCCGGCGCTAGTGGTCAGGAGGCCCCCACAGAACGATGGGCCACCAGAACCCCACCTCCTGCTGAAGAACAACCACCCCGCAAGAGGAACCTGAGATCTCAAAGGAAGACAGAGTAGGATGCCAAGACGCCCGCCAGCCTAATATCCCCCCGGATGTCATTCCACTGTCCCACAGTGTCACCCTGTCCAACCTTGAACTGCCCCTGCTCCATCCTTCCACAAGCATATGGACAATGCACCTGTGCGACCGAGAACTGGACTCTGCCATGGACATAACTCCACCCTCACCCATCACCGTTTTAATATCATGTACCAATATCTAGCACTACAAATAAATCACTCATTGCACTGAAATCATTCAGGAGTCAGCCTGTATTATTTACAAATGTATAACACATTACTGATCAATAATGTTCTGTTATTTTTGTGATGACAACATACCGATGTCAAGAAGCATTAGTCCATGGGCTAACCAAGCAGAAGTCACACAGTGGGTCATAAAGCACTGAAAAGGGAAGGGAAAATCAAACATCAGTTTAAAAGAACTCGGGGGAAATACACAAAGTAAAGATGCAGGGGTCTTTCAGTAAATGTTAAATGGCGTGGGTGATTCTTACCTGTGTGCTACTGAAAATACTGTTGGATAACTCTGTCCCTGTTGTCTGGGTCGTCCTCTTCGTCTTCCTCCTCTTCACTCTCCGCAGGCTCCACAGCTGCTTCAACAACACCATCTGGACCATCCTCCTGCAGGAAAGGCACCTGACGTCGCAATGCCAGATTGTGAAGCATACAGCAGGCCACGATGATCTGGCACACCTTCTTTGGTGAGTACATCAGGGATCCCCCTGTCATATGCAGGCACCTAAACCTGGCCTTCAGGAGGCCAAAGGTTCTTTCTATGATCCTCCTAGTTCGCCCATGGGCCTCATTGTACCGTTCCTCTGCCCTGGTCCGGGGATTCCTCACTGGGGTCAATAACCAAGGCAGGTTGGGGTAACCAGAGTCACCAATTAGCCACACACGGTGTCTCTGTAGCTGTTCCATCACATAAGGGATGCTGCTATTTCGCATTACATACGCGTCATGCACTGACCCAGGGAACTTGGCATTCACATGGGAGATGTACTGGTCAGCCAAACAGACCACCTGGACGTTCATAGAATGGTAACTTTTCCTGTTTCTGTACACCTGCTCATCGTCTTTTGGGGGTACTAAAGCCACATGGGTCCCATCAATAGCACCAATTATGTTGGGGATATGTCCAAGGGCACAAAAATCACCCTTCACAGTGGCCAAATCAACCTCCTCAGGGAATACAATGTAGCTCCGCATGTGTTTCGTCAGGGCAGACAACACTCTAGACAATATTTTTGAAAACATAGGCTGAGACATTCCAGATGACATGGCCACTGTTGTCTGGAATGAGCCACTTGCCAAAAAATGGAGGACTAACAGAACCTGCACTAGAGGGGGAATTCCTGTGGGTTGGCGGATGGGGGACATCAGGGCTGGCTCCAGCTGGGCACACAGTTCATGTATAGTGGCTCGGTCAAGTCGGTATCGTAGTATGATATGGCATTCTTCCATTGTCGACAGGTCCACCAGCGGTCGGTACACGCGAGGATTCATCCTTCTCCTCGCAAGTCCCAGCGGACGGTGCCTAGGAAGGACAACATGGAGCACAGAGTCAAGCAAATCACAGGTACGTTCACCACAGCATGCATAGCACACGATTATCTATGTATTGAAAGGCGTGTATGTGTGGCAATGCAAGGCCTAGGCCTGTGTGACGCAGTACAAATTATGCCATGTGGGCCCTTGAAATGGCGGCTGCCTGACCTGTGAAGTGGGACAATGGGATGTGAGGTCAATGCGCTGGCGTGGCACACCGTGGCGGTAGGCGGTCGAAGACCGCTATACGAAGCCGCATTGGCTAACATTGAAGCCTATGGGTTTCAGGAGCCAATGATGAGGTGCGCCGGTGGTCGCGGTACGCACCGCCGCGGGCGTGACCGCCATTTTCTATCTGCTTAATCACTCGAGACCTGATCATCCACAGGAGAGGGCCTATACTGCAAGTGCTGCTGTGACCTCGGTCTGGAAGTGACAATGGCTGCTGCGACTGGGGAAAGGGCCCCTGCCTTCACGTCTGAGGAGTTGGAGAAACTTGTGGATGGGGTCCTCCCCCAGTATGCGTTACTCTACGGTCCTCCAGACCAACAGGTAAGTACACTGGGTGCACATTGAATGGGCTATGCCTGTGTGGAGTGGGGTGGATGTAAGTTGGTGGGGTGGGGGGACGAATGAGGAGTGCAACGCACGACAGATGAGAGCATGTGCCATATGGCAAGGTTGGGGAGGGGGGGCCAATCGCATCTAACATGCAGAAAATTGATGATTTTTTCCTTCCCACCCTGTACATGTCAAATAGGTCAGCGCCCATCAGAAAGTGGACATTTGGCGTGCCATCGCCAAGGAAGTCCGGGCCCTGGGGGTCCACGTCAGACGGGGCACCCACTGCCGCAAGAGGTGGGAGGACATCCGCCGCGGGACCAGGAAGACCGCCGAGTCACTGCTGGGGATGGCCTCCCAACCAAGGAGGGGTGCCAGTCGTACCCTGACCCCCCTGATGTCCCGGATCCTGGCGGTGGCCTACCCTGATTTGGATGGGCGCTTGAGGACATCACAGCAGACACAAGGGGGTGAGTATCAGCACATTCTGCTATCTCTCTGCGCAGTGGAGGCGTCTGGGTGGGGGAGGAGGGTTGTGGGTGACATTAGGCCAGGGCGCTTTCTGTAGTGTAGTCCTCTCCTTTAGGCATGGCCCTGTGCTCCCGGCCCCCACCTCTGTAGGGTGACAAGTACAGCTATCGATGGTCCAGCATCACACATGTGCGCGTTTGTCGTCTCTAGACCTGTTGTCCTAGTCAGAAGTACTGAGTAGTGTACCCCGAATGCGCGGCTTAGTGCATGAGGCTCCTGTGTCTGTCCTCTCCGCCAACGGTGTTGACATTGCATGCACTCAACCTGGTCTTCGTTTTTCTCCCCCCACCCTTCTTCTTCATCTTCTTGTGCATGTGTGCATTAGCATCATCAGGCGGAGGAGAATTGGCATCGGAGCACGAGGGAGCTGCAACCCACAAGCCCCGGTGGGACCAGGAACAGACACCGAGGGCACCAGTGATCCGGAGGGCGAGGGGAGCACCACAACGGGGACCGGTGGTGACACAAGCGACAGCGACACGTCCTCGGATGGGAGCTCCCTAGCGGTGGCGGCAACATCCGGGCCCCCCGCCTCTACAGGTACAGCCGCCACCCAGCGCACCAGCCCCGCCCTCTCAGCAGCCCCTCAGCCTACGCTCCGTGCCCTCTCGCCCAGGAAGGCGTGCGTCTCCTTCGCCCCAGGCACCTCAGCCCCTGCCCCTGTTACCCCTGCTGCCCTCAGTGAGGAGGTCATTGACCTCCTTCAGACCATCATTGTTGGGCAGACTACCCTTTTGAATGCCATCCAGGGGGTAGAAAGGGAGGTGCATCGGAGCAATGCCTACCTGGAGGGCATTCATTCGGGTCAGGCTGCCCATCAACAATCGTTCAATGCTCTGGCCTCAGCACTGATGGCAGCCATTGTCCCTGTTTCCAGCCTCCCTCTTCTGACTGCCTCCACCCTGTCTCTGTCTCCTGTTCCTCAGCCTATCCCATCCACACCATCAGACCAGCCTGCACACACCTCAACGCCCAAGGGCAGCTCATCCAGACACAAGCACCACAGAACCCACAAGCATTCACGCAAGCAACACCCAGATGCAGACATTCCAACAGTCACTACCACCTCTGTGTCCCCCTCCTCCTCGTCTCCCTCCTCCCTCCCTGTGACGTCTACACTCACACCTGCATGCACACCACCATCAGCCAGTGCTTCCATCACCAGCACACCCTCCAGTCCAGTCCGCACACGTGCAGTCACCACCCCCACTACCATTTACACGTCCCCTGTGTCCTCTCCCACTGTGTCTGTCACCCCCTCTTCCAAGACACACAAACGCAGGCAGACACCCACCCAACAGCCATCCACCTCACGACAGCCTCCAGCACAAGCACCTGCACCCAAAGACAGCACACCTGACTCTCCTACAACCACATCCTCTTCCTCCACTCCCATCACCACTTCTCCTACCTTTTACCTTGGTCCTAAGAAAGTTTTCCTCGCTAATCTTGACCTCTTTCCCTCCACTGACCCACCCCCTCCATCTGCAAAGAGTCCCAAGAGCACCTCAGCCACCACCAGCCCAGCTTCGAGTGTCACTGTGGTGCATGGGTTCTGGAGTCCACCCTTTGCCAGCAGTGACACTTCAATCAGCAGCAAGGGGACAGCCAGCCCCCCCCCAGGCAAGAGGACCAGGAAACTAAAGGGCCGCCGTGAGAGGACTGACACGGCTGCCCCCAAGGAGCAAAGTTCGCCCACTTCACCAGCCACAACATCTAGGGGAGGCAAGGGCCCGAGAGCCCCATCTAAGGAGCGAAAGGGCAGCAGGGCGGAGAAGTCAGCCAGCAGGAGCGCGGAGCAGGAGGGGCCCACAAGCCCCATCCCGGGTGTTAGGGAGAACACCAAAGGGCCCAGGACTCCGTCACCGAAGGGTCCAGCAACAGCACGGTCGGAGGGCGACTGAGCAGGGAGTCCAGGCCAGGTCTGGCTCCCTTGACTTACTGGACGAGCACCGCTGAACAGGGCCCCGCCGTGCAGAAGAGCACCGCTGAAGAGGGCCCCGCCGTGCAGAAGAGCACCGCTGAAGAGGGCCCCGCCGTGCAGAAGAGCACCGCTGAAGAGGGCCCCGCCGTGCAGAAGAGCACCGCTGAAGAGGGCCCCGCCGTACAGAAGAGCACCGCTGAACAGGGCCCCGCCGTGCAGAAGAGCACCGCTGAACAGGGCCCGCCGTGCAGAAGAGCACCGCTGAAGAGGGCCCGCCGTGCAGAAGAGCACCGCTGAAGAGGGCCCCGCCGTGCAGAAGAGCACCGCTGAAGAGGGCCCCGCCGTGCAGAAGAGCACCGCTGAAGAGGGCCCGCCGTACAGAAGAGCACCGCTGAACAGGGCCCCGCCGTGCAGAAGAGCACCGCTGAACAGGGCCCCGCCGTGCAGAAGAGCACCGCTGAAGAGGGCCCGCCGTGCAGAAGAGCACCGCTGAAGAGGGCCCCGTCGTGCAGAAGAGCACCGCTGAAGAGGGCCCCGCCGTGCAGAAGAGCACCGCTGAAGAGGGCCCCGCCGTGCAGAAGAGCACCGCTGAACAGGGCCCCGCCGTGCAGAAGAGCACCGCTGAAGAGGGCCCCGCCGTGCAGAAGAGCACCGCTGAAGTGGGCCCCGCCGTGCAGAAGAGCACCGCTGAACAGGGCCCCGCCGTGCAGAAGAGCACCGCTGAAGAGGGCCCCGCCGTGCAGAGGAGCACCGCTCCGCTGGGCCCCGCCGGCTCAAGCACCGCTCCGCTGGGCCCCGCCGTCTCAAGCACCGCTCCGCTGGGCCCTTCCTGTCAAGCACCGCTCCGCTGGGCCCTTCCTGTCAAGCACCGCTCCGCTGGGCCCCGCCGTCTCAAGCACCGCTCCGCTGGGCCCTTCCTGTCAAGCACCGCTCCGCTGGGCCCTTCCTGTCAAGCACCGCTCCGCTGGGCCCCGCCGTCTCAAGCACCGCTCCGCTGGGCCCTTCCTGTCAAGCACCGCTCCGCTGGGCCCTTCCTGTCAAGCACCGCTCCGCTGGGCCCTTCCTGTCAAGCACCGCTCCGCTGGGCCCCGCCGTCTCAAGCACCGCTCCGCTGGGCCCTTCCTGTCAAGCACTGCTCTGCTGGGCCCCGCCGTCTCAAGCACCGCTCCGCTGGGCCCTTCCTGTCAAGCACTGCTCTGCTGGGCCCCGCCGTCTCAAGCACCACTCCGCTGGGCCCTTCCTGTCAAGCACCGCTCCGCTGGGCCCTGCCGTCTCAAGCACCGCTCCGCTGGGCCCTTCCTGTCAAGCACCGCTCCGCTGGGCCCTTCCTGTCAAGCACCGCTCCGCTGGGCCCCGCCGTCTCAAGCACCGCTCCGCTGGGCCCTTCCTGTCAAGCACTGCTCTGCTGGGCCCCGCCGTCTCAAGCACCACTCCGCTGGGCCCTTCCTGTCAAGCACCGCTCCGCTGGGCCCTGCCGTCTCAAGCACCGCTCCACTGGGCCCTTCCTGTCAAGCACCGCTCCGCTGGGCCCTTCCTGTCAAGCACCGCTCCGCTGGGCCCCGCCGTCTCAAGCACCGCTCCGTTGGGCCCTTCCTGTCAAGCACCGCTCCGCTGGGCCCTTCCTGTCAAGCACCGCTCCGCTGGGCCCTTCCTGTCAAGCACCGCTCCGCTGGGCCCCGCCGTCTCAAGCACCGCTCCGCTGGGCCCTTCCTGTCAAGCACTGCTCTGCTGGGCCCCGCCGTCTCAAGCACCGCTCCGCTGGGCCCTTCCTGTCAAGCACTGCTCTGCTGGGCCCCGCCGTCTCAAGCACCACTCCGCTGGGCCCTTCCTGTCAAGCACCGCTCCGCTGGGCCCTGCCGTCTCAAGCACCGCTCCGCTGGGCCCTTCCTGTCAAGCACCGCTCCGCTGGGCCCTTCCTGTCAAGCACCGCTCCGCTGGGCCCCGCCCTCTCAAGCACTGCTCCGCTGGGCCCCGCCATCTCAAGCACCGCTCCGCTGGGCCCTTCCTGTCAAGCACCGCTCCGCTGGGCCCTTCCTGTCAAGCACCGCTCCGCTGGGCCCCGCCGTCTCAAGCACCGCTCCGCTGGGCCCTTCCTGTCAAGCACCGCTCCGCTGGGCCCCGCCGTCTCAAGCACCGCTCCGCTGGGCCCTTCCTGTCAAGCACCGCTCCGCTGGGCCCCGCCGTCTCAAGCACCGCTCCGCTGGGCCCTTCCTGTCAAGCACCGCTCCGCTGGGCCCGCCGTCTCAAGCACCGCTCCGCTGGGCCCTTCCTGTCAAGCACCGCTCCGCTGGGCCCTTCCTGTCAAGCACCGCTCCGCTGGGCCCTTCCTGCATGCACTGTTGACGGTTCACTGTGCCCACCATGCCTCCTCCTTGACCAGTGGAGACTGTAATCCACCTGATGGACTGTGGCTTTGCACTCCCCAGGATGGAACAGTGGGCAACCCACCAACTGTAGAGACTTGAGAGACTGTGGCTTTGCACTCCCCAGGATGGCACAGTAGGCATGGTGGCCCCTTCGTGGATCTGGCGTCGTGGACTCATGTGGCTGTGGTGCCCCCCCCTTCCCTTCCCCCTGAGGTGCCTGTAGTTTTTTCATCAGATGCCCCTGCAGTGTTCTCTCCAGAGGACTCAGGTCTCCTGTGTGGGCTTTGCCCTTGTGTTGTTACACTTTGGCCGACGGACACTTCGATTTTCTTTTGATGTGCAGGACTAAGTGCCTCGGTTATCCATTGCACTGTATATGGAATTATTTTGATATTGATTATTTGGCTAGTTGACCATTACTTTTCAGAGCCTATTTTGTACATAAATTTTTATTCACAATTTAATTATGTCTTTGCATTTTTCTGGGGGGTTTGGGTGGTGTCACTGTGACTTGTTGCTCTGCATTGATGTGTACATAGTTTGGGGGGGTGGGAGTCGCATATGTGTGTGCCGTAAGCTTTCCTCCTCCCCCCTCCCGTGTGTCGTAAGTGCAGTACTCACCGTTGTCGTCTGCGCCGGCGTTCGTACTCGTGGTAGATGAGCAGGTAGACGAGAGCAGGTAGGATGTTTAATTCAGGTTCCATGCTGTCCTCCTTCCTCGTGGAGTGCGTAGAGGTGAGCGTTTTCCCGTTCGTAGTCTGTTTCCGCCGTGTTTTTATCGGCGGTGCTCCCGCCCCGGAAAAGGTGGCGGATTGGCCGGTCATAATAGTGTGGGCGGTACATTGTCTGCCGCCTGTCTGTTGGCGGTGACCGCCGCGCTGTTTGTTTGTACCGCCGTGGCGGTCGGAGTGTTAATGTGGCGGGCTGTGTTGGCGGTTCCCGCCAGGGTCAGAATTCCATTTTTTGGACCGCCGGCCTGTTGGCGGGTTGGCCGCCGCTTTATCACCGACCGCCAGGGTTAGAATCACCCCCTTAGTGTGTCTGTGTTGTGCCAGTTGTAATGTGACGTCACTGACTTCCTATTGGTGGTACATTGTCACCTTGTTTCCCATGCATTGATCCTGCCATTCATGTTTGCAGTCTTTCAGCCCTATGCCCCACCTGTATGTCACATGTAGTGAAGGGCAGTTTAGGCAATTGTCTGCATCACATCTTCTAGGTGTGGATCCTGTCCAAATTGTGGCTTGCCACCTTCTTTTCCTCATCCACCCTCCCTCTGCTTCCATTTGCATGGTGAGGCCTTGCAATGATTGTTGGTATGCTGATGCCACAGCACCACACATGACAATATGGCCCTGTCCCAGTCTATCATTTTACATATACACCTATGCAGTGCTGAGACCTAGCACCACACCATGCCTGGCATTTCCTAGAGACAATGCACGTGTTACTATTGGTAGTTTCTCATGTTGATGTTTGCGTATGTGTGCTACATTGCGTTGCAATGATGGACCTGGCAGAGTTCAATTTCCTGTTGTGACTGTGCGGGTGCGTTTGCCTTCCTACACACATATGTTCTCCCCCTCAATGCGGTTGTCTTAGCACTATGATACCTGAGATGTTGCATGGTGGCATTGCAGCTATTGTGACACAGGCACTGGGGTAAACCCAGGAATGGCCAGCATGGGTATGAGATTACTGCTGTGTACATCATTATGTATGTGACAGTGCCTGATAGTTATTGAGTCTATGGACATGACCAGTTGACAGGAGTTGCACTTGGATAGGGATTGAAGGGGATTGATCATGTAGTCATACTGAACCCTAATTTCAAGTGTGATTGTTCCATGGGCACCTAACTGCCATTTCCTAACTGACCAGCGCACACAGCACAGGTAGTTGCGGCAAATGTTGTCAACGGGGAATGCTGCTTGGGCCAATGGCCTAAGACTGGGCATTGTCCTCTAGTTTACATTCTGACAATACCAGCTGTCCTGTGACAACAAAACAGTTTTACGTTCTACCCTACCCTCCTGGCCTGCTTCAGCATTTCCAGCAGCCTTGGCATGGCGGTGTATCCCTGTGCAAAGGTTGTTGGTGTTGTGTTGTGCCCCTGGATGCCCCTGCGAAGCCCATGCATCTGGCATGGGCAGTGCAGGGAGTCCCATGCCGTGCCTCTTTGCCCTTTCCACTGCCTGATTTGCAGGGCTGACATGCATTGTGTAGTAGGTATGTGCCTCCCCCTTCTTGCACTTGACATTTTGGTCCCCCATGCAACCTACCCTGCATATGTGTTGTTCCCCGGTAGTCTGCGCTGTCCTGTCCTGAGATATCAGTGACGATTTCCTCCGGGATGACGGCTGCAACCATCTCCTCCATCTCGTCCAGGTCCTCTTGCGGTGCTGGACTCCCACCACCAGTCTGAAGTGCTGCCTTCCTGTTCCTTGCAATTGTTTTCTTTCTCCTCCGCTTGCAGTCATGCCAGCATTTCTTGCACTCAGTGACAGTTCTCCTGACCTCTGCCATACTGTTAATCTTGTCCACAATCTGTTGCCAAATTGCCTCTCTCCTTCCAATCGGCGATTTAGAGGTGATGAAGAGTTGATGCTGGTGCTCCGTCAGCTCTCTCACCAGTATTTCATGCTCCTCTCTACTGAAGCGACACTTCCTCTTATTCTTGTCTCTCCCCTGGGTCTTGTCTGTGTCCTCCTGGCTAGATCCTGGTTGTCTGGGGTCTCCCTGGGGTCTCTCCTGGCTTCTTGGATCCATTTTGGGGCTCCATTGCACTGTTTGCTCCATTTGGATTGCTTTTTTGACGCTATTGCAGGGAAAAATGGCACATTTCTGTTTGCGACATCTTTCCATGTCGTAAACCGGATTAGAGTCATTTTTCCTGTGTTAATGTCATTTTGTCTTACGACAAGGCGCAATGGTTAGCGTCAGGAAAAATGCCTCTAACATCTTCTTAGCGCAACCCAGCTTCAAAGAATAAATATGACGCAAGGGTGGGGTTAAGAAATGCTACTAGACAGCGCTAAACTTTTTGACGCCAAACTGAGTGAGTTGCGCAGCAGATTGGCTTTATAATTATATTAGTATGAATGATAAATTAAAATATAGTGTTATACTTTTTTTAGCATAGCTATTTTTGTCTTTGTTGATAACTCCCCAGTTTAAAAAAGCGTGGCAAGCAAATACGTAAATTGTGTCATTTCTAGTGACATAGGCCCTCATTACGACCCTGGCAGTCGGTGATAAAGTGGCGGTAATACTGCCAAAAGGCCGGTGGTAATTACTGCCAAATTATGACCATGGCGGAAAGATCTTCGAAAGACAGACAATGTACCACATCGACCGCCATGGCAGAAACAACAGCCACCACGGCGGTAGCCGCCTACAGCCAGGCGGAAGTCAAAGTTCCGCCCACCATATTAAGATCCTGTAAACCACCACCTTTTCCAGGGCGGTACCAACGACATCAAAAGCCTGGCGGAAACAGAGCTCAGAAGTGAAAGGACTCACCATTGGAGACACAGGGAAGAACCACGCCGCCATGGAACCAGAACTGCACGTATTTCCGATGATATTCTACGTTCTGCTCCACCACGAACACCAACGCTGGCAAAGAAGACGACTGTGAGTACAGCCGCCTAGCACACAAGGGAGGGAGGGAGGAAAACAACAGTGATACACACACACACCACACACACCATACACACAACCAGATGCACAAGAACACAAGTTAATCACCCTAAATTGGCTGAATAATGCAAGGACAAAACACATTTACTAAAGTGAGTGTAATAATATCAACACAGTATAAAAAGAACTTATTCAATGTTACAGATATCTACAAATGTACAGTAAAAGGGATACTGCCCTGTCCTCAGTTCATTTGGGCCACATGGCCACAGGGCAAAGTCCAAGGCCCCACTTGTCAACTGCACCAATACAGAGAGAAAAATGCAGCGGCATCAGTTGGCAAATAGGCAGGCACCTCAGGGGGAGGAGGGGCACCTCGGTCGGGAGCAAAAACAAGACCACTGGTTCTGGAGGGGGCAACATGCCATGTGCTTGGTCCTGGGAAGTGCAAGGCCACAGTCTCTCGAGTGGGTGTCTTGACAAATGGTTCTGGAGGGGGCAACATGCCCTGTGCTTTGTCCTGGGGAGTGATGGGCCGCAGTACCTCGAGTGGGTGTCTTGCCCGCTGGTTCTGGAGGGGGCAACATGCCTTGTGCTTTGTCCTGGGGAGTGATGGGCCACAGTCTCTTGAGTGGGTGTCTTGCCCGCTGGTTCTGGAGGGGGCAACATGCCCTGTGCTTTGTCCTGGGAAGTGATGGGCCACAGTCTCTCGAGTGGGTGCCTTGCCCACTGGTTCGGGAGTGGATAGGCCGCACAGCAACCCATGGAGGCAGGATCACATTGTGTCCACCAACAGTGATGGCTGCACTGTTGTGGTGCTGGTGGTAGGCTCTTGCACATCCCCTGCACCCTCGGATGGATGCACTGTGGTGGTGCTGGTGGTGGTGGTGGTGGGAGGCTCCTGCACATCCCCTGCACTCTCAGATGGATCCACTGTGGTGGTGCTGGTGGTGGGAGGCTCCTGCACATCCCCTGCACCCTCGAATGGATGCACTGTGTTGGGGCTGGTGGTGGGAGGCTCCTGCACATCCCCTGCACCCTCAGATGGATGCACTGTGGTGGGGCTGGTGGTGGTGGGAGGCTCCTGCACGTCCCTTGCACCCTGGGATGGATGTACAACCATAGTTGGTGGTGGGGGCTCTGTGACAGCTACTGGTGCAGGCTCCAGGCCCTTCTTGCCTGCTGGTGCATGCTCCTTGCCCTTTCGGGTGCCAGGTGCAGGCTCCTTGCCCTTTCAGGTGGCAAGTGCAGGCTCCTTGCCCTTCTTGCCTGCTGGTGCATGTTCCTTCCCCTTTCGGCTAGCTGGAGCAGACTCCTTCCCCTTCAGTATATGTGGCTTGTAATCCTTTCCACCATGAGTAGGTGCAGATGGAACTGGGCCCGTGGACTGTGTGGCTGAGGTGCTTGATACACTGGTCATATGTGCAGGACGGGGTGGAGGGGTAGGGAAGAGGTCAATGGTGGATAGGAAAAGTTTCTTAGGGACATTGGGGCGGGAAGAGGGAGAAGGAATGGGAGTGGAGGATGAGGGAGTGGTTGTTGGAGGTGTCTGTCTGCTGGATTTGGGCTGTATGCTGTTGTGAGGTGGATGGCGGTTGGGTGTCTGAGTGCTTGCGCTTGCGTACTTTAGGAGGGGGGAGACAGACACAGTGGGAGAGGACACAGTGGATGTGTGCATGGCTGTTGTGAAGGTGTCTGTCAGTGAGGTGTGTGTTCTTCTTTGTGTGGTGATGTTGGTAGTGGATGCTGATGTAGGTGTGAGTGTGGATGTGACTGGGAAGGAGGTGGTAGAGTGGGAGGAGGGGGAGACAGTGGAGACAGTGTATGTTGTAGTGTCTGCAATAGTATGGTGTTTGCATGAGTGCTTGTGGGATGAAGTGTGGTGTGTGTGTTTGCCTGTGACACTCTTGGGTGTTGTCCTGTGTGCATGCTTGTCTGGCTGTGTGCTTGGGATGGGTTGGGGTAGAGGAGAATGAGACTGGGAAGAGGTAGTTCAAGGGGGAACGGTAGAAACAGGGACAATGGCTGCCATCAGAGAGGAGGCCAGGGCCCAGATCTATTTCACTTGGGCCGCCAATCTAGTGTGAATGCCCTCCAAGAATGCATTAGATTGTTGCCTCTGGGCTGCCAGCCCCTGGATGGCATTCACAATGGTTGACTGCCCTGCAGAGATGGATCTCAGGAGGTCAATAGCCTCCTTACTCAGGGCAGCAGGGCTAACTGAGGCAGGGCCTGAGGTGCTGGGGACAAAGGAGATGCCCACCCTCCTGGGAGAGTGGGACAGGCAACTCGATGAGGGGCTGCTGGGAGTGCAGTGCTGGTACGGGGGGTGGTGGCTATACCTGTAGCTGGAGTGGTCACAGAAGTGTCCGTCACCACTAGGGAGCTTGCATCGGAGGAGGTATCTGTGTCTGAATTGTCCCCTCCAGACTCTACCATGGAGCTCCCCTCGTCCTCCGTCCCACTGGTGCCCTCAGCGTCGGCGGACTCTGCCTCCTGGGTCCTGTGGGATGCAGCTCCCTCCGTCGCCGGTGCCTCTGCTCCTCCACCAGATGATGCTAATGCACATAAGGACAGGATGACAAAAAAGGAGGGAAGAGAGGCAAAGGATACACTGGGTCAACCGCTGCACCAACACCACTGTTGGTGTACACAGCACCCTCACACACAGGGAACAGGCCTATGCACCATGTATTGCACCACCACTGATATCGCTAGCCACCAAGGCATGAGGAGGGACACACGCCGCCAAATGCAGCACACCTGGGACCCATGCAGCCCTCAACAGTAATGGATGCTTACAAGCCAGGTAGGCAGGATTATCCCTTCAGAACCCTAGCCACCAGAGGACCTTTGCTGTTATGCCAGGCCTGGCCTAGGGGCACCCACTGACACACATCCACCACCCAGATACCACCCCACCAGCCGTAAGTTGTAATGATAGCCACTGTACCTGCTGTGATGCCCTCAAGCATCCATCCAGCGCTGGATAGGCCACCAACAGTATGCGGGCTATCAGGGGGATCAGGGTTCGACAGGCACCCCCTCCTTATTGGGAGGTCATCCCCAGCTGGGCCTCGCCTTCTTTCACGCCCAGCACCTCAGGTCCTCCCACCGTTTCTGACAGTGGGTGCTCCTCCTGCCATAGATGCCCAGGGACCGCACCTCTGTGGCTATGGCACGCCATATACCCGTCTTTTGAAGGGCGCTGACCGGCAGAAGCAATACACACAGGAAAACACCATTAGACAAGCAGTCCAGCCTGTTAGACATCTGGCCCACCATACCTGTTTCCATTACCGTTGGCACACACATAGCCCAGGCCACAGCGTGTACACCGTAAAGAGGACATCCACCCACCCCCCTTACAGGAGGCCTTGCCAAACACAACTCCATGCATTCATGCCATATGCATCGTGGCCACAGTGTACTCACCTGTTGTTTTGAAGGCCCATACAGAAGTCCGTACTGGTCTATCCAACTCCTCAGAAGTGAAGGCTAGGGCCCTTTCCCCAGTCACACGGGCCATGGTAGGTTCCAGATACAGGTCACAGCAGCACATGCAGTGTAGGTCCTCTCCTTTGAAGGTCAGGTAGCAAGTGATGAATATGATAGAAAATGGTGGTCACGTCCACGGCGGTGCATACCGTCACCGCTGGCGTAGATCACCAGTGGCCACTGTAACCCAAAGGGCCTAATGTTCACCAATGAGATGTTGCACTTCAGTTCCCGACCACCTCCCGTCACGGCGCATAACATCAGCAGAATTACCTCACTTCCACCTGTCCCTCCACACAGGATAGGCGGATGCCACTTCGGGGGGGGGGGGAGCAGCCCTATGGATTCATGCTGCGTCACAGGAGAAATAGGCACATACTGGACAAATCAGTCCAACCCATCAACCCATTACAAGTTTACAGATTGCAAACTCCTGCTGTGGCTCCAATGTTCAGTTTGTGACAGCCTCCTCACTCTTGTGTCCCTTAGATGCCTCCACTGCAGATGAATAGGAGATGGAGACATACCCCCGTGTACAGACCCCTGGCGGACTTGGCAACACTGGAGGACAGGCACATTATCCTCACATATAGACTTGACAGGGCCACAATTACATAGCTGTGTGCCCAATTGGAGCCTGACCTGACATCTGCTATCCGTCAACCCACTGGGATCCCCACTCATGTGCAAGTGCTATCTGTACTCCATTTCCTGAAAACTGGTTCTTTCCAAGTGACAGTGGGCTTGGCAGCAAGAATGTCACAGCCAATGTTCTCAATAGTGCTGACAAGAGTGTTGTCTGCCCTGATAAAACACATGTGCAGCTACATTGTTTTCCCCCAGGTTGAAGATTTGGCCACTGTGAAGGCCGAGTTTTATGCAATGGGACATATCCCCAACATAACTGGGGCGATTGATGGTACACATATTGCATTTGTCCCCCCCCTAGCAGAATGAACAGGTGTCCAGGAATGGTAAGAGTTTCTACTCCATGAATGTTCAGATGGTGTGCTTGGCGGACCAGTACATCTCCCACATCAATGCTAAGTATCCTGGGTCGGTGCATGAAGCCTTTGTCCTGAGGAATAGCAGCATCCCAAATGTGATGGCCCATTTATAGAGGCACAGGGTGTGGCTAATAGGTGAGCCCTGGTTCTGTTATACAACAATACTTCCAATGACACACAGGTAGGACAGTGTAACTTTACATTTCAATGACTTTGGTTGTTACCTGTGTGGCAATGGCATGCTGATATTTCCCACTTCTATGCCCCTTACTGTTCCCTCTGGCAATTCATTTGGCAGATGTTGGTGACTTGACATATACGCCTGGTGTGATCACTACAGCCAGCTACAGGTCATTAATCTATGCTCATTCTATGTATGGTTAATTTGCAAAGTTTGTACCTGTTAAGGGTGTTTATTGAATTGCTAACATATGGGGGAAAAGTGCAATGGGAAGGGGTGATGATGGAGGAAAGTCCAGGGTATTTTTCCAGTCTGTTTGGAGCCCAGGTGCATTGTCCAAGGGGACATAGGAAGGGGAGCAATGGCAGTTCAAGGTGGACAGGGTGACGGAGTGGGACACAAGGGGGACAATCAGGAGAGTCTCATTTCCTGGCAGGGGTCTTGGCAAGTGTCTCTGACTTCTGTCTGGATTGCAGGGAACGTTTGCAAGGTGGTTCATCCTCTGCAGGGGGAGGGGCGCTGGTGGCCTGTGAGTCCGGTGGGGTCTCCTGGCCACTAGCGGCAGCAGAAGCGGAAGTCTGTTCAGATGCCTGGCTAGTGGCAGGGACCCGCTAGTGTGAGACTGCCTCCCTCATAATGTTTGCCATGTCTGCCAACACCCCTGCTATGGAGATCAGGGTGTTGTTGATGGCCTGCAAGTCCTCCCTGGTCCCCTGGTACAGTCCCTCCTGCAGCCGCCTGTTCTCCTGCACATTGTCCAGGATCTGGCCTATTGTGTCCTGGGAATGTTGGTAGGCTCCCAGGATCTCGAAGAGTGCCTCCTGGAGAGTCAGTTCCCTGAGCCTGTCCTCCCCCTGGAGCACAGCAGTCCTCCCAGTATCCCCGTTGGCCTGTTCCTCTGTCCCCTGAACGGTGTGCCTACTGCCACTGTCCCCAGGTCCCTGATTGTCTTGGGGGCGAGGTGTGACCTGGGGTCCCTGTAGAGATGGGCACACTGCTGATTGATGTGTCTTGGGGACAGAGGTGTGGTTACACTGGGTGGGTGCTGTGGTGATGTTTCTAGATGGGGGAGGATCTGTCGTGGTGTGTGACAGGGCTTCAGTAACCGGCTGTCCAGTGGTCCCTGATGGGCCAGGTAGGTCGTCCAGATCCTGAAGACCAGAGTTGCTGTCATCACTGTGGGCCTCTTCTGTTGGGGGGCTGGATATTGCTGGCACCTCCTCTCCGCTGACATTGGCTGGGGCACCTGTGGGGATGTAAATGATGTGTTATGGTTTATGTGTCTGAGATATTCTACATCCGTGGATTCCCCTCTATGGTTGGATTTGCCCTGCCAGCTTTCACTTGTGTATGTCAGTGTATGGTGGGATTGTTAGTTCTCTAAGGTGTGCATGCTTTAGTGATGAGCATCCATGCAGGGCTGTGAGGGGTGTCAATGATTTGGTACAGCATGCAGGGCTTGGCATTGGGATGAGTGGGATGTGATTGTGGAGTGTGTGGGATGTAGTGCAGTGATGGGAGTGAGGGTGAGGGTATGTGATGGCATGCAGGTACTGGGGTGAGAATAGTTGAGAGTTGACTTACCAGCGTCCAGTCCTCCTCTGACTCTGGCCAGGCCCTCAGGATGCCAAGACTTGGTCCTCCCATGCTGTGAGTTATGGGGGAGGAGGTGGGGATCCATTGCCAGTCCTCTGGATAGTGAGATGGTGTCTTGCTGCAATGGACCGTACCTTCCCCTGTAGGTCGTTCCACCTCTTCCTTATGTCATCCCTAGTTCTGGGGTGCTGTCCCATCACGTTGACCCTGTCCACAATTCTCTGCCATAGCTCCATCTTCCTGGCTATTGATATCTGCTGCACCTTTGCTCCAAATAGCTCCAAATAGCTGTGGCTCTACCCTGACAATTTCCTCCACCATAACCCTTAGCTCCTCCTCTGTGAAATGGGGGTGTCTTTGTGGTGCCATGGGTGTTATGTGAGGTGTGTTGGTGAGGGTGATGTGTAGTGCGTGAGTGTTGTATAGGTGTGAGTAGTGTGTGGCTCTAGTTGTGTCAGTGGTCTTGGTGTCTCTCTGGTGGCAATGCTTTGTAGTCCTAAAGGGTTGTGGGTGATTTGGGGGTGTGTTTTATAGTGGTGTGGGTGTGGTGTGTGTATTGGTGTCACTAAGATGTTGACGTCTGTATACATCATTTGCCATCCAGTGTGATGATTCGTAGCAGTTCGAATGAATAATGAGATAGTGCTACTTCCAATGTGATTATGTTTGAATTATCTGAGGTCGTCATTAATAAAACGGTGATGAAATGGCTCTCAACCCTTGTGTCCTCTAAGGGCTTCCATCGCATCTTGCGCCTATTCCACCTATCCTGCTGTGCTCGCATCTGAAGCTATGTCGTCATTGAAAATAAGTAAACTGATGAGAAAATTGAAGCAAGTGCATCAAAGGCTGCTGGTGCTCGCCCTGCTACTCCACCTGCACATCCTCTAATCTGCTCTCTGTTCATGAGTGAACCCCAATTCTTCAGTACCTTCGAGTCTGGCAATCGCGATTCAGGGTGGGTCAGAGGGTGAAGGAATTCAACATAGACATAGGGGCGATTGGTATTACAAATGAAATTGTTTGCTCTGTCTTCTCATGCTCTATGTTGGCCCCCAGAGACATCATGTTTTAATTTGAAGGAGGTGAGAGAATGTCTTATGATATACTGTCAAGGCTTAATGGCATAATTACCACCTACGGAAAGAGGCACATATTTCATTTCACAATACAGAAGTGAAACAAATAGCTCTTTTGCAACAAGTTTAAATGAACGTGTTCATTTTCTGTGACTTCGAAAACTACAACTGTAAAAAGAATGTCCTTTGTTCTCAAATTATTGCATGGTGTGAATCTGTACCCTTCCATTAGAACTTACTGCAAATACTCACAAACTGGAAATAATCCCAGCCATGACTCGGGCATCACGCACAGCAAATACCCAGCTGAAATCATGAAGCTCCGTAAACCTCACCATATGATCGAACAATCTGTGGATAAAATCAGAATCCATGCAAACTGGCTACCAAAGTGCCTGCTTCACTCAATTGCCTGCCCTTTTGCCCAAAGCAAGTGGCATGGTTGTTGGAAACTGGGTCATTTCTAGAACGTGTGCAGATATGAAGAGTGATTTTCTCCAATTAACATGTAACTTTCAAAATGTACTGAGTGTGTATTTTGCACATTCAAGACTGATTGTACGGAATGCAGAACCAATCAAACATTCACCCGCCGTCACATATCTGGGTTTAATCCATCAAACCTTTTGCTCACCACGCTACCCCAGTTTGGACCCAGCCACATGCAAATCAGACTTGACCCTGTTCCCCGTGCTTGCCATGCCACCAGATTCAAGCTAGCCTGGCTGAGGATGGGTGATACCCCGAATGGTTGCTTCTGGTCCAGGAAGGACCTGGTCTGGCAGTTCGTGCTGGACTGTTCCCATAGGGAACAGGGTCAAGATTGATTTGCATATGGCTTGGTCCAAACTGGAATGGTGTAGTGTCGCACCAGTGAGGTAACTGGTTGCTGGGCACTAATAAGTCTGAGAGGACGAGAGGGGTGATAATACGCTCCCGCAATGGGTTCCTCCCTCCTCATTTTGTACTGTTAATCCTTACCGTGGTCATGTGACATAAATGATGAATAAAGGATGTGGCGAGTAGAATGGCAGACGAACGCACGTGAGAGCCTCGCTGCATGGTGCCGTGCAATGGTCGCACACGGCCACGATAAGAGTCTATCAACTCATTCTACATGAGACTGCATGACCTGGCCAGCACCTGCAGGTTCACAGATGAAGCAGAAGAGATACGGGGGCAGTTAATACAAGGGACAAAGCTCAAGGAACGGATCCTCGAAGAGTCTGGAAGAGTCTGGAAGGTCCCTGGCCGACATCCTCATGATGGGACGCACAAAGGAACTATCAAAAGCCCGAGCGTCTCATATGGAGGCAGCCCTACAAAGGCCGATTAAAGAGGAGGCTGTCAACGCGATGGTCACACCAATAAATAGAGCAAAACAACACATGAACAAACCACCAACAAGACAGTGTGGATACTGTGGCGGTCCACCACAGAAGCCAACGGAATGCACAGCAAGGGGAAAGAAATGTGCTGGCTGCAGGAAACTAAACCATTTCATCAAAGTGTGCAGGTCAAATAAAACCTGAACTGGAAATGGGTCCGTCAACATGACAACAAGCAAGCCGGAACACGGCAGCGACATGGACAATGTCATTCACTCCCTGTTCACAACAGGAAACACGGCTCAGTCGTCAAAGAAACTACCCAGGTGTCAAATCAAAAGGGACACCCGTGACATTCTAGCGGTTGTCGACACAGGAGCGTCCATAAACATTCTTGCTGCCAGTGAGTACTGTAAAATGAATCCAGTCCCAATTTTAACAAAAGCCAAAGTTAGAGTGTCCGCATATGGACAAAACACGCCGCTTGTCCTAAAAGGGTTTTTCCAGACTACCATCAATTATGAGTCTAAAGCCATTCGTACAAAAGTGTATGTAGCCAAAGAAGGACATGGGATGCTATTGGCTTGCAAGACAGCAGAAGAACTGGGAGTAGTTACATTTGCTTTTGGCATACACCAAGAGTCAGTGGCAGAGCTCCTCACCCAGTACCACAGCGTGTTCTAAGGAATTGGGTGTTTGACAAACAAGGAGGTAAAGTTACACATCAACAAAACTGTTCAACCTGTCGCGCTCTGCCACCGACGCATAGCGTTCTACTTCAGACCACAAGTGGAGAAAGAGCTAGACCACCTTGAAAAAGCTGGCATCATCGAGAGAGTGACTGGGCCAATTTGTGAGTGTCACCAATCGTAGTGGCACGAAAGCCAAAACAACCCAGAGAGGTCCGCATCTGGGTGGACATGCGCCTTCCCAATGTAGCCATCAAATGGGAAAGACACCTAACACCCACGATAGACGACATAATAGGGGAACTCAGTGGGTCGTGTTGGTTCTCAAAGCTCGACCTACCGTCAGGATACCACCAGTTAGTTCTGTCTAAAGAGTCGCGCTACATCATGACGTTCTCCAAACACGTGGGTTAGAGGCACTACAAGAGTTAAAATTTTGGAATATCAAGTGCAGCCGAGCTATTTCAAAATACTATACATGAGCTGTTAGCGGACCTGCTGGCACCATCAAAGCCAGTGACGACATACTGATTCACGCACCAACAATAGCGGAACACCACTCACAGCTCAGGAGCATACTACGGAGGACTGAAGAGTCAGGTTTGACTCTTCACCGCCGGAAATGTGAATTCCTGAAAGATCAGATACAGTTCTTTGGATACGTATTCTCCGCCGTTGGAGTAGCGCCTGAGCCAGCGAAGGTGCAGGATGTCAAGGATGCCCCCTCCTTCTTGTGTGACAGAAGTCAGGAGTTTTCTGGGCATGGTGAACTATTGTGTTCAATTCATTAAAGATCTGGCATCAGAAGCTCAACCTCTTCGAACTTTGACCAAATTGTCAGAGGCATGGACCTGGGGCTCAAGTCAACAGTTGGCATTCGAAGCTGTCAAAGACGCCCTGTCCAGTGACACAATTCTAAGGTACTTTGACCCGAGGAAAGACACCAAGGTCGCTATCGATGCCGGCCCAAAAGGTCTAGGTGCAGTATTGTTTCAGAAACAAAACATCGACGTCTGGTCCCCGGGAACCTTTGCAAATAGGTCCTTAATGGAAACTGAACAGAGGAACTCACAAATCGAAAAGGAGGCCATTGTGGTGCACTGGGGATGCAAACACTTCCACATTTATGTATATGGCCACTCTTTCCTGGTCACCACCGACCATAAACCCCTCATACCTCTGTTCAATGGCACTGCATCAAAACCTCCTCGGAGAATCGAAAAGTGGATGCTCCAGTTACAGGACTACGGGTGTGTGACGGGCTAGAACCTGCACGCCCGCACATGGCTATCACTTGTGCTGACTCTGCCACTGCTGACCCGAAGCTTCCTGGTTCTGCTGCCGGTGATTGGTCGTTCGTTCCGCAGCGGCGGGACGCCAGTCCGTCAAAGGAACGTGTGTCAGCACTTTCGGTGTTCAGAGGCGGGAAGGAGAGAGACGAGGAGCAGAGCGCGACTGTGAACCAGCAGTGGAGGTACCCTCTGGGTATCGGAAGAGTCCCTGAGAAGCGATTACAAGACGGCCCTGTTCCAGGCGACCGGGAGGACACACTGCAGCATCCCGCCACACTCCAGGAGAAGCGTGGCCATTCAGGTGCGTGGGACTACGCCCCTGAGAGACTGTAAATAAGAGAGAGAACGGAGTGGAATGACGAGGGGGCACGGGGATACGGGGAGTGGGAATAGACAAACACAGAGAAAACTGAAAGGCATGAGCACTGGGGAAATAGGAAGGGGAAAGAGGGAAAACAAATAAGGAGGAGGGAGAAACATGAGAACTTACCAACAGGCACCGAAGACTACTGTTACCTTTAAATGAGTCAGCCGAAACCCAAGCATAGCAACGGCTGGATATTGGAGGAAAACAGAAAGATAAGAAAGATTAGGAATCAGAATAGTACGGAAATCACAGACACGTACGGGCTAAACTTAAACAAGAAGAGTAACTTAACAGTGTCAGGAACAGAAAGAGAGGAGTCGTAGCGACATTGTATAAGAAACAAGATAACCTTAAAAGATCACTTACAGCTCTTATTCTTTTCTCTCCACATGCGCTTCCCGGGGAAAGACCTGTGAACCAGAGAGAGAGAGAGAGACGAGTGAAAGAACAGAACCTCAAGAACACCCCACCAATGAAAGCCCAATTTCGCAAAGACTGAAAACCAACCTACCTGAATTCCACCATATACCATATCATCAATAAAAATCCTTCATTTTTACCAACAACGCAGTCTGGAGTGGTTCCTCCATCCCCACACGGTGACAAGTGGTGTCAGAAGTGGGATTTAGTGGAAACACCGTCACCATGGAGGAAAAGACCACAATGGCAGACGTAATCGCTCAGTTGGCCGAAGGACAACGGCATCTCCAGATAATGTGGGAACAACAAATGAAAGAAGCTAAAGAGGAACGAGAGGCACTGCAAACAGCTCTTAAGAGTCAGGCAACGATTATGGCCAATAATCAACTCGTACATGAGACTGCGTTGAGGAAGCTTACCGATACCATCGCTCATACAAAGGTACACCCCACAGTACCGAGTAGTGTGTTGCAACGCTATCAGGACCAGGAAGACCCTGATTCATTTGTCACCAATTTTGAGAGGGTGGCCAGCACTGCTAACTGGCCAGAGGATAAATGGGCCCAATACATCGCCCCCTTCTCACCGGCCATTTACAAACAACATATCAAGCTGTTAATCCCAGTTGTACTCTTCCATACAAAGACCTTAAGAAAACAATTTTTGAGAGAGTAGGTTTGGACAGTGAGAGTTATCGCACTAAGTTTAGACACATGAAGTGGCAGCAACAGGAGAATCCCCATACCTTGTATTATCGAGTCCAGCATGCAGCCGGGAGGTGGTTACTTCCAACAGAGAACACAAGAGAAGTAATGTTCGACATTATAGTCCTGGAACAATACTTAGATGCTCTCCCACCTACCACCCGGAACTGGGTTCGGCAACGTCCCGGTCTCACCAATGAAACAGCCAAAGAGCTGGCCTGTGCTTATCATAGAGGCTCGGACTTTAGGGCTAATGTAAGTCGGACCCCACCAACCCCGATCCGTCCGGCCATGCCTAGACTACATCTGCCGCGGCCTGTAGGAAACGCTGGAACTGACCGAACACAACCAGCTGGTCCGGGTCCCTCTGGATATACCAGTCATGGACCCCAATGCTATAACTGTTCAGAATGGGGTCATATTGCCCGCCATTGCCCGCAAAAGAAAGAGACAGAAGAACCTATGGAGATAGGCCTGACCAAAGGAAAGGTATTCTGGGCTGGAGGGAAGCAACCCAAATATACCCTCCCTATACTCATCAATGAAGTAGAAAGGATGGCTCTAATTGATTCTGGATGTAGCCAGAGCGTGATCAGGGATGATTTAATATTGCCAGGACAGATAGAAACTGAGACACAGGTGCTCATTACCTGCGTACATGGGGATCAACGATTTTACCCACTTGCAACAAAACAGTTGAAATGGAAAGAACAGACTGAAACCCTCAGGGTTGGGGTGCTCCCCAGCCTCGATGAGGATATAATTCTCGGGACAGATCATGTGGATTTTCCCTCCTTATTGGAGAAAGCAGAGCAAGAGCACCTTCTGAGGGAATGGTGGAGGGAAGCTCCTAGAGTACTGGACCCAGATGAGCCCAAACAAGTACGAATTGCCCTCAGCCGAAGACAGAAAAGAGAACAACGACGTTCTTATATGCCGAATTGTCTAATCCACAAAGATTCCCTTAGCATTGGGAAGGTTTGCACAATCACCGGAGATTTCCGACAGAATCAAAATGAGGATCACACCTTAAAATACGCCTGGCAGCAGGCTGAGTCTGGAATAGCACCAGGGGTAGGTCCCCGATTCTTGGTCCGTAATAATCTCTTATACAGAAATCCCACACCCACCAGAGGAAATAACCTACAATTAGTAATACCTAAAAGTCACCGTCAACAGGTATTGCAGCTGGCACATGGGGATAATGGGGAAGGTCATTTAGGAAGGGAGAAAACGGAAGAAGCGGTACTGCAACGATTTTATTGCCCATGGGTTTATGGCGAGATACGTAAGCATTGTTCCGAGTGTACCAAATGGCAGTTATATAATCCTTCCCCACAAAAACCCACTCCCCTCCAGCCACTTCCCATTATTGACATCCCTTTTACCCGGGTGGGAATGGACCTTATCGGGCCCCTTACCCCCTCAAATCGGGGAAGACAGTATGTGATAGTGTTAGTGGACTATGCTACACGATATCCCGAGGCCATATCCCATCCCAGTACACATACGAAGGCTATCTCTCAGGCCATGATAGAGTTCTTTTCCAGAGTGGGTTTCCCGAAAGAGATATTGACGGATCAAGGGAGTCCATTTATGTCCAAGTTAATGGCAGAAGTATGTAGACTATTAGGGGTGAAACAGATCCGTACTTCGGTTTATCATCCGCAAACAGATGGGCTAGTAGAAAGATATAATAAAACCATTAAATCCTTACTAAAAAAAAGTATATCTGAAGCGGGGAAAGACTGGGAAAAGAAACTGCCATTGGTCTTATATGCTATTCGTACACATGTACAAGCGTCACTGGGCCATAGTCCTTTTGAAATGTTATTTGAACGACAGCCACGCACCCTGCTAGACATGTTAGTGAAACAGTGGGAGGATACAGAAGAGGAAGTAAAAGATCTCTTGTCCTACACCAGGGATTTAAGAGACAATCTACATACAGTATGGGAAGAAGCCCATACGGCCTTACAAGAAGCACAGGATAAGCAGAAACAAAGCTACGATACCCTGAGTGCTGTTCGCACCCTCTCAGTAGGAGATAAAGCTCTGGTCTTGCTCCCTAGCACTGACAACAAGCTATTGGCTAAATGGCAGGGACCATTTGAAGTGATAGCTCAGATCAACCCCACCACATATCAGCTGGCCATTCCCCAAGGGAGTGGTAGGGAGCAGATATATCATATCAATTTACTAAAGAAATGGTTAGATCCCACAGGAGACAACCCTGTTCACTTTATCAACTCTGAGATTCCTGACGACATCCCATATCCCAAGATAACTTCCCAGGATTGGTCCAACCCATGGATCAATCCTGACCTTAGAAAAGGGTATCACAGTCAACTAACCCAGTTAGTACAGCATAATCAAGATGTCTTCTCTAGATATCCGGGAAGAACTACCCTAGTCCAACACCGCATCCGTTTGAAACAAAATACTGTCTCACGACAGCGGCCATACCGCATCCCTGAAGCAAAGCAAAAGATAATCGAAAGAGAGGTCCAAACTATGTTGACAGCAGGTATCATAGAACCATCAACCAGTCCATGGTGCTCGCCAGTCGTCTTGGTACCCAAGCCCGATGGCAGCACACGGTTTTGTGTGGATTACAGAGGTTTTAACAACCTCACCTATTTTGATGCTCATCCTATGCCTAGAATAGACAAACTAATTGAGAGATTAGGCCAAGCCAAATACCTATCCACCTTATATCTCACAAAGGGTTATTGGCAGATACCCTTAAGTTTATATCACTTTACTGTCCTTCCTTTTGGCCTCCATGGTGTCCCTGCCACTTTCCAGAGGTTCATGGATGAAATCCTACGTCCCTTTCAGCAATATGCTGCTGCCTACCTCGATGACATAGTTGTATACAGTAAAACCTGGGAGGAGCACATGACACATCTAGGGACCATATTGCATGCTCTACGAAAGGCCAATTTAAATGCCAATCCTGACAAATGTAAACTCGGACAGACTAGTATCAAGTACCTGGGCTATATTGTGGGGAATGTTAGAATTAGTCCCCAAGTAGAAAAAGTAGAGGCCATTTCTAAAATGGAATTTCCCAAGAGAAAGAAAGATATTAGAGCTTTCCTGGGTTTGATTGGCTATTATCGGCGATTTATCCCTCATTTCTCCACCATTGCAGAACCCCTGACTAATCTATTGAAGAATTCCTGTCCCAACACCCTTGGTTACCCCCTATGCCTGCTGTACGTAGTTTTGAACAACTCAAGACCGCTCTCACTTCGGAACCCGTGCTGTGTTGCCTTGACTTCGATAAACCTTTCGTGTTATTGACTGATGCCTCCGACGTGGGGCTTGGGGCAGTATTATCCCAACCATAGGCTGATGATTCCCTCCACCCTGTGTTGTACATCAGCAGAAAGCTTCTACCGCGGGAATGTCATTATCCGGCTATAGAGAAGGAATGTTTGGCCATTAAGTGGGCAATTGAATCTCTCAGGTACTACTTGTCGGGCAGAACTTTTACCCTGATCACTGATCATGTGCCTGTCACATGGCTTGCCCATCATAAGGACACTAATGCCCGTGTTCTTCGCTGGTTCCTTTCCTTGCAGCCCTTCTCTTTTCGGATCCAACATCTGCCTGGGAAACACATGGTAACAGCGGATTTCCTTTCCCGTTATCCGGCTCTGGAGCATCTCGACAGGCCGCTCCCTAGGGGGAGTGTATGTGACGGGCTAGAACCTGCGCACCCGCACATGGCTATCACTTGTGCTGACTCTGCCACTGCTGACCCGAAGCTTCCTGGTCCTGCTGCTGGTGATTGGTCGTTCGTTCCGCAGCGGCGGGACGCCAGTCCGTCAAAGGAACCTGTGTCAGCACTTTCGGTCTTCAGAGGCGGGAAGGAGAGAGACAAGGAGCAGAGCACGACTGTGAACCAGCAGCGGAGGTACCCTCTGGGTATCGGAAGAGTCCCTGAGAGGCGATTACAAGACGGCCCTGTTCCAGGCGACCGGGAGGACACACTGCAGCATCCCGCCATGTTCCAGGAGAAGCATGGCCATTCAGGTGCGTGGGACTACGCCCCTGAGAGACTGTAAATAAGAGAGAGAACGGAGTGGAGTGACAAGGGGGCACGGGGATACGGGGAGTGGGAATAGACAAACACTGAGAAAACTGAAAGGCACGAGCACTGGGGAAATAGGAAGGGGAAAGATGGAAAACAAATAAGGAGGAGGGAGAAACACGAGAACTTACCAACAGGCACCGTAGACTACCGTTACCTTTAAATGAGTCAGCCGAAACTCAAGCATAGCAACGGCTGGATATTAGAGGAAAACAGAAAGATAAGAAAGATTAGGAATCAGAATAGTAAGGAAATCACAGACACGTACGGGCTAAACTTAAACAAGAAGAGTAACTTAACAGTGTCAGGAACAGAAAGAGAGGAGTCGTAGCGACATTGTATAAGAAACAAGATAACCTTAAAAGATCACTTAGAGCTCTTATTCTTTTCTCTCCACATGCGCTTCCCGGGGAAAGACCTGTGAACCAGAGAGAGAGAGAGAGAGAGAGAGAGACGAGTGAAGGAACAGAACCCCAAGAACACCCCACCAATTAAAGGCCAATTTCGCAAAGACTGAAAACCAACCTACCTGTATTCCACCATATACCATATCATCAATAAAAATCCTTCATTTTTACCAACAACGCAGTCTGGAGTGGTTCCTCCATCCCCACACAGTGACAGGGTGCCAGCTGGAGTATCGCCCAGGGTCAGACAACCCTGCAGATTATCTCTCCAGACACCCCCCGAGCCGCCTCAGACAGTGAAGTATGTGAAGTAGAGGAAACAGAAGAGTATGTTAAGCTTGTCTCCGACAGATCCAGGCCACTACCCCTGTCAGTGGATGAAATAGTCCAAGCAACAGCCAGTGACGAATGCCTCCAAAAGACTCTGAAAGCCATAAAAGACAATCAGTGGTTCAGAGTAAAAAAACAACTTTCGACCATGACGGCCGCTGCTCAGCGCATCCTGGGAAGTTTGTATCATGTAAGAGACGAGCTAACAATGGATGCTGAAGGGTGTCTTCTTAGAGGGTGCCTGCTGGTAATCCCTTCATCCCTCACATCTAGAGTGGTGCAACTGGCCCATAATGGTCACCAAGGAATAGTCAAGAGTAAGAGCCGGCTGAGGTCCAAAGTGTGGTTCCCGCTCATGGATGAACTAGTAAAAGGCGCGGTGTGGGCCTGCGAGTGGTGTCAAGCCTCTGGGGAACCCAGCCGACCGACTCCAGTAGAAACTGAGCCAGGTCCCACGTCACCCTCGGCGTCAGCTAGCCTAGACTTTGGGTGTCTCCCAGGTGGCTGGCATACCATGGTCATGATTGATGACTTTTCAAAACATCCCTCTCTCTCTGCTGAGGTAGTAATACCCCACATTGAAAAATCATGGTAACTCACGGCCTCATTGCGGAAATCAAGACGGATAATAGTCCACCCTTTCAGAGCCGAGAACTGACTGGATACTTTGAAAGTACTGGCGTTTGACATAGGCGGATCACCCCAAGATGGCCCCAGGATAGCGGTGAAGTCGAGCGCTTCATGAGAACATTAAACAAGGTGATATGCATCGCACATGCCAGTGGACAGCCTAGCGAATCTGCAGTATACTCGTTTCTAAGGAACTACCGCCAGATCCCCCATTCCACAACGAGTAGAGCCCCGGGGCATATGGTTTTTGGGAGAGCAGTTGTTGACTCAATACCACACCACTTATCCTGGGTCCCCAACTCCTTTGATCTTGATCAAGTCCAGGAGCAACTGCTGGCCACCAATCGATATGCCAGTCGCTGTCGACGAGCTCAACCGTTGGACCTCAAAGTAGGCGATCAAGTGCTGCTCAAGGAGCTGTCTCCAGGCAGCAAGTTCCGCATGCCTTTTGACCCTGCTCTGTGGCTGATTGTTCGGCTAAACGGTCGGTGGTGGCTCGACGTGGCACGGACAAAGTGACACTCAACGTATTGCTGTTTAAAAAGTTTCATTCCTTAACTGGACCCTGTCTGGAGTCAGGATCCCCGGAGCCGACAGATGACCTACCATCAGTGCATGATGATGATGATGACAGTGATGTTCCATGTCGTGAGGCGACAGATGATGGCCTACATGTCCCCTCACCGGATGCTGTGCCTCTAAGTGACGGGACACTCAGTGCTGACCAAGGCAGGTCTGAAGCACTAGATACAAAATTGCGCAGCAACCCTGCCCCATCGGTGAGGCTTCGTGATCATTTGACAGATGGGTAACTGTTTGGAGTATTTTCAAACTAATTGTTCTGTTTTAATTTTTAGGAGGAATGTAGTGTTGCACCAGTGAGGTAACTGGTCGCTGGGCACTACTAAGTCTGAGAGGACCGGAGGGGTGATAATACGCTCTCGCAATGGGTTTCCCCCCTTCTCATTTTGTACTGTGAATTCTTACAGTGGTCATGTGACCTACATGATAAATAAAGGTGTGGTCGGGCTGTGGCGAGTAGAACGGCAGACAGACGCACGCGAGAGCCTCGCTGCATAGTGCGGCGCAATGGTCGCACACCGACACAATAAAAACCAACCGAGTGTGTTGAGTGTTATTTTCGAGGTAGTGCCGGCCGCCGCCGACACTACAAATGGCACAACAACAAAAAAACTGATGGACTAAACCCATATTTGTGACTGGAGGTGAATATTTAATTTGTTCCACATTCCATCCGCCATCTGTCCTTTTTGCATTTGTCGCCCTAAGTGGGAAGGGTATGCCCAGACGTAGGTCTTGTGCTTGCTATGCCACCAGATTTAAGCTAGCCTAGCTGAGGACATGTGATACCCCAAAACTGGTCCAAGGATGCTTGCCTCTGGTCCAGGAAGGACCTGGTCTGGCAGTTCACGCTGGACTGTTCCCATGGGGAGCAGGGTCAAGACTGATTTGAATATGGCTGCGTCCTAACTTGAATGGCATTGCAAGCAAACAAAACAAATTATGGATTAAACCTAGATCTGTGAGTGTGGGTGAATGTTTGATTTGTTCCACATTCCATCCATCATCTGTCCTTTTTAAGGTTGAGCACACAAATCGCTCTGTCCCTGTTGTTATCTCTCTATGGGCTTGTAACAATACCCATCAGTTTGGTCGGTACGTGGGGTTGCCTTTTAAAATTCGCTTGATTTGATTAGTGAAAGGCATGCATACGTCATGCCTTTTCCGGAGCTTAGCCCTCGCCGAGCACACTGACCAACTACTGAAAACATATGAGGCTCCATGTTTTCCATATGGTTTCTGGACTACTTTTTCTATTTGTTTCATAGGCAGCATGATCCCGATGGGCAGTAATCACGCACTTTGCGTGGCATCGATCCTTTTACATAGATAATTGCACTTTTGCCGATGACATGGATACTTACACTTTTGCTGGTAACATGGATAATTGCACCTTTGCCGATACGTTTCACTGTGAACAAACTTCTGTTTCCTTCTATGTGTTTGCTTCGCGCTCATGGCGGCCATCAGCTTGCTGATCTGAAACTCTTTATCTTTTCATTTTCAGTTTATGTGGCAAGAAAAGTCAGGTTAGGAGTTTACAACGTGAATAGCTCTAACTCGAGCAAACACGAGACCCATTCCATTGCAAATGCTTGTTTCATTTATTGCTAATGTAGGCCTGCATTTTAAAATGGCAAAAGTTTACTTGTCATCTTGTTTCACATTAATGTGTCCGTCGTTTTCAGAAGAAACTAACTCCATGTGTATTATCTCAATGTGCCCTTAGTCTTCAGTTCTTGTATGAAAAATGTTTTCTTTCACCCAAACTTTGTTGAATGTGTTAATGAGCTGTTGCGATGCAACTGCAGACTTCAGCTTGGTCCAATGGATCTCATTATGTTGCAGATCACTGTAAGTTTGAAGGATACTTAGAGTCACCTCATTGTCTAGTATCTTGGGAAAATAATGAGCTTAGTTATCTACTTGCGCCTTAATCTGATTAGTATATCATATAAGAACTAGGTGTACATTTATCAAATGTTAGAATTGAGTGACTTAAGCTAAGGCAATGTAGACAGGAACTCAGAAGATTTTCTGCCAGCTTCCTTGTCTAACTCTTAGCAAGAACCACTTTCCCAGATTTACTAGCAGACCCTTTCATTGACTTAGTAGAGTGGGGTGCTCTCTTTATGGACGAACTGATTTGCTTTATTCTACTTATTGAGACAATGTTATCATAGGTTGTCTTGGCTTTCATGAATTCAAATTGCTTTGACTGTATTGATTAACGAATTCATGTATTGATGATTGACTGGATATACAACTAATTTAATGATTTGAGCTTATAACTTTGATAGTCCTTTAATAAACTTTTGTGATTTGAAATGTAACTACTCTGTCTTCCTTGTGGAGCTTAATGTGCTTCAGGTGTGTGATGTTTAGCCTCAGTTGGAACTAAAGATTTATTGGAGAGTGCTTCATGGACCTGAATTTGCACCAGAATTTGCATGAAGGAAAGCACTCTAGCAGAAGCCAGACTCACTCTAAAAAAATTGTGAAACCCTCATCACTGAGATCTATGAAGCAACTCAAAGACAAACTGAAGGACAAATTGCAGACACACCATTGAGTCAGACAAGTTGTAGCCTGTGTCAGTTTGCCTAAGACGTCATTACCTGTTGCAGTGCCATGAAAAATAGCCAGGGTTTCTTCTATCCAGGGAAGTGTCCTCACCAATGACAATAAAAATCTATCTGAAATGGTTATGAACATCAATGTCATGAAACTCGCTGCCTTTGCTACACTGTCTAACAAACCTTTGTTAACACATGCTGATGTTCAAACATATTTGATTGTGGCTCAAAAAAGACTTTCAAATGACTTTAACTGTTCCACTCAAAGCTCACTCATCAACCTTGCTTCATTGACAGCAACATTCATGTTGTTGAAGCAGTGTTCAGCACAGGATGTCTATGAATCTTAAATTCTGCAGTCCAAATGGGCCTTCTGCAGGTCCTTCGCCATCTTGTTGCCCAAGTAACTGAAGAGAAAGATATCATCGCTATGAGATGGTACCCTGGTCGCTTCCAGGGAATTTCTAAACTCAAAGACTGGCTGATCTATCCACACACCAATTAAACAATTGCACTTGTTGATCTCTAATTCCACAGCATACTTTTCAACGTTCAGACACAAACTGAAGATTGTCAGACCCCATTCAGGAGGCCACAGGTTAGGCAGGAGTTACAGGGTCACCGCCATAGAGGCAGAGGCCTTTTATGACTGTTATCCTGGAACAAAACCCTACTCTGGCTCTGTAAACTGGTCCAAGGAAACCTTTTCCGCACTTGACTCTTAGTAATGGCGAGACAAGCAGTCACATGTTTCTCAGAGAGGTTAGTGTTGGAGCTACTTTGGTTCAAGAATCATAACTCCCTCCCCCAACTAGCTCCATAAGATCAATGTTCAGCCCTGTGGTTCACTTTATAGAAAGGACATGTACTTTACTGCACAAAAAATGAAGAATTCTACTACAAATTCAAACAGGCATAAATACTCGATTCACAGATGCAAGCCTTTGTGCACTCAGGGGCCTCTGCTGACTGAGCCTTCACCTGTCTCTCATGAGTCCCTCCTGCTTTCACTAGGGTCTCCTGGCGCAGTTTCCATGTCTCTAAGGTAAGCTTAGGGGTGCAGCTTCTGCACCAACTTCCTATGTTGCTTATTGCACGCAATCTCCTGGGCCAGGCCACCTGAGTCTCTCATCAAGTTTGCAGTAGCAGCTTAGGGCTGCATTCAACACTCCTGCAGCAGTGGGATCTCACCTGAAGCAGGTAAGAGCCTCCAGGTGGTACACAGTAGTCCAGTAGCAGACTGGTCATTGTTCAGCCCTTCTGCATCAGTTGGATCTCACTGATGGCAGGAAGAAGCCTCTCAGCAATATTTAACAGTCTCCTCAGGGCTGCACAGCAGTGACCGTGCAGCGCTTCACTTAGGGGTTTGCCAAAGGAATGGAGGCTTCATTCGGCTGCACACTTCCAGGCACTGGCTGTAGTTCATGGCTGGCTGCAGTACTTCAGTGGGCACTTGACCCATGGTGCGGCTGTGGCATGGCTCACTCTGGTACTCAAATGAGTATTTGTCACTTCTTCTTGGACGTACAGGCCACAGGCCTGTACATGTTGATTTGTCAGTGTGGCGCACACCAAGTGCTGTGCTTAGCATACAGTGCATTGGGGCAATGAACGTGATTCTTCACAAGGCACCCCCCAGAATACTTCTCAGGTCACCCAAGCCTATTTGGCAGGGCTATGGTAACCCAGTCCACTGACTGGCCACACAGGCCTCCAGCATGCTCATATCTCAGTTTCAGTCAGGCTCACCTCATGGGAACACCACTTCAGGAGTGTGGTGGCTCCAACAGGGGTATGTGACAAAGGTTGCACAGCCTGATCTGTCAGTACCACAATTCCTTTGGCTTTCTTGCTTAGCAATTCTCAGCTGAACGGATCCTATGCTGGAGTCAATTACACCCGTCCCTTCCATGCTTCGTTCCTCCTGCAGAGTCAGTGTTCCTTTCCTTGCTCATAGACAGGATACCTTGGAACTCAGGACAGTCCAGTAACTTCTCCTTCAGATTGGACCTCAAGGGATCTTCCCTCACCTATGGGGAATTGGCTATCAGTGTGCTTTATAGCTGTTGAGTACTCCATTGAGGACCCCCTTGTTGGTAGAAGAGACCAGAAGAAAGAAGTACAATGGGTCTTTGGCTCTCATCTTTATAGCGAGTTAGCAGACAGAGAATGTGTATTGCAGGTTTGCTTACATGGAACCAGTTTGAGTCAGTTCTTTTTCATGTATCTTGGCCAAGCCACCTTTCAGGCTTTGCCTGCAAGGATGCTCAGCCCAGCAAGAAATTTTTCAGGGCAGTGCCCACCCCAGAATTACAAAGAGGCAAGAGGGTGCCACACCTAATTATTTACAACTCCTCCTCAGAGACATCAGGAGGAGAGACATAAATCTCTGCCCCTACAAATGACTCTTTTCCTAATCAACAGATCGTTTACAGCCAAGGAAGGACTCTGGCACTTCTAAGGAAAGCCTGCCTCCCTCTCATCATCATTGAGGCTGGTGCTCATCCCCCTGATCTAGGAAATGCCCGGAATATACAAATGAAGTTGTTTGAAGAAAGCAACCTCCCTGCAATCTTTTACTCTGGTCCAGGCTGAAGGCTTCCAAAATGGAACCCTACATCACTTGTGCATGGCATACTACTAATTCTAGCACACACACAGACATACAATGCACAGGATGCTGCATTCAGGATTCTGTGTTCTTTGTGGGCAGTGGACCTTTAGATGAATAGGCGCACCATACTTCACTAACATGGTAGGCTGGCACCACTGCACTTTATGTATGGAACCCATGGCAGTAGTCTTTTGCCTCTAACAGGGTGTACTGGATATGCTCCTTCTGGTCCAGGACTAGGTCCAGAACCTATCATTGTCAAAAGGCCAGGCCTAGGTCAACACACGCATACAGGCATGGTATGTGGCATGATAAAAAAAAAAAAAAAAGAATCACAGGCATGCAGTTAGTGCACTCAGGACAGGGGACACAACTGTACAATATTCAGGGGACATTCCAATCCCAACAGATGCACCTGCCACATCCGACTGCTCAGAACTTTATCTATCATTGGACTTGCCCAATGATGGATAAAGTCCATTTGCATTCCTATGATTTCATCCATCCTTGTGCTCCACTGTGAAGTCCAGGCCCATAACAAGTCTCAGCAAATTTGGATTTTCACCGTTCATTGCCATCAACCAGTTGAGTGGTTTGTGATCTGTTTGCACGACAAATGTAGTACCAAACAAATATTAGCTGAACCGTGCAAAGCCCACACTATGACAAAACACTCTTTCGCAATGGCGCCCAATTTCTGCTCTCAGGGTAACAACCTTCGGGAAAATAAAGACCACAAAATTATCTCTCTCTTTGTCATCAAGTTGAGCCAGTATTGATTTGAATCTGGTATTTGAGGCACCTGTCTGCACTATAAGGGCCAGTTGTAGTCAAGTGAATTGGTTAGTGCTCTATTAAGGTTCAGAAAATCCTCCTGACTTTCTTCAGTGCAGATTACCATTCTGGGCAACTTCCTGGATGCCAATGCAGTCAACTGGGACATTACTGTCCCATAGTTAGCTACAACGTTTCTGCAGTAACCAGTGAGTCCTAATAAGGCTTTCACTTCCATCTGAGTAGTGGCCACTTTCCACTCTAACACAGACTGTATATTTACATCTAATGAGTAAATTCTCCCATTCCCCACCTAATGCCCAATGTAGACTGAAGAGGACTGCACTTGGCTGATTTAATGGCCAGTTTCTCACTCCATATCCTGCCCAACACCTTTTCAAGGTGTCTCAGGTGATCCTCCCATGAATTTCTGAACACAAAAATGTCATCCAGGTAGGCTACCTGGAGCTCTTCCAACCTTCCAAGAACATGGTTCACCAAGAGTCGAAAGGTGGCAGGAGCATTCTTCAGTCCAAAGGTCATCACCCTACAATGGAAAAATCCTCCTTGGAACCTGCAGCCATTCATAGGTCCTTGGCACTTGGTGCTATTCAAAGTACTTAAGTACTTTGTCACACCAGTCCACATGGGTATCAGCTCTGGAGATCGGTTTTGCATTTTTCTTGGTGACTTTATTGAAGCCATGGTAATCCACACAAAATGACAGGTCCTTGGAACCTTGCCTGGGCACCAGCACCACTGGGCTGTCCCAAGATCTAGGTAAACACTCAATCACCGCCAAGCCCAACATCTTCGCCACCTCTACAGATTCTGAGTCCTTGATGCACTTCGAGACTCAGTCAGATATGTGATAAGCCTTACTTTTGACAGGAAGAGTATCTCCTGATTCTATTTCATGGACACAGACAGGTGTTAACTTTGGAATCAGTGAGAAGGTGGGCACATTTCCCCAATAACTACTTACACTCTCTCTGCTGATGTGATCAGAACTTAGAGGCTAAGTGAAACCCTTTCACAGCCCCATTCTCCCTGGCACTACGCATCAAGTCAGAAAAAGACCCACTATCTTCATTGACTTCATCTGACATGGCCATAATGTTCAGTGTTTAATCTCTCTACCATATCGCTCCACGCATGAAACACATTTCATGGATGATAGTCCTCTGTCACTAAGAGGGTGAGCTGGGTGCACCCCTCCTGTTTCAGGCTAAGTCCATAACCTATCATTGTCAAATGACTATCCTGCGTTCAATGTGGGCACACAGGTTTAGTGTGTGAAATGACAAAAACTCAAAACAATCAGATCACAGGTATGCAGGTTGGACATACAGGCCAGGGGTCATGATATTACATCATGCAAGGTATATTCCTGTCGCAACTAAAATGAAATTAGCAATTTAGTAAAACAGACAGTAAGCCTTTGGATGGTCCCAGATCCTGGGTATCACCCATCGTTTCTGTTCCCAAAAGCTATAATGGGGGCAAGATTTCTATATGTGCAGACATGCACTGGTCAAAAATCTATCACTTCAGTGTGAGAGGCACCTTGCACCTTTTATCTAAAACAGGATTCACCTTCTGAATGGTGTAAAGTATTTTTCAAAACTTGACATAAACAAACACTATCATCATTGTAAACCGGAAAAAACATCTTGCCATATCCCCACAGTGCCAGCCTTTGTGGCCTCTTTAGGTATATACATCTGAACTAAACAGTTTCTTCAGCAGCTGAAGTACTGAAAGAAATGTGCTGCGTTATAATAGGCATTCCAAATTGCCTCAACTACAATAATGATATTCTTGCCTTTGGAAGATCCAGGAACAAACATGATTAGACACTCACTAATGTCTGCCAAGCCTTCCATGAAGAATAATCTATTAGTGGTTAAGGACAAATGTCCTTTTGAAAGGATATCTCTTAAGTCGTATAGTCACATTTTCTCTTGTGACGGCATGCGTCCAGATCCAGACAATGGTCTGGCACTCACATCTGCTCCTGCACTCAACAACATTCTGCTTTCGGCTCTTTCCTTAGTTTGGTTAGCATCCCCTAACTTTGCCATGGCCTGTGCCCCGTTAAGGAAACTGGCAAGGAAAGGAACCCCTTTGAAATGGTCTGCTGACTGTTCAACAGTTTTTGAAGTGATCTGTGCTAAGAATAGAGCAGTGAACCTGGTCTAGTTTGAACCCGAATTGAGCACAGGAAGTTTAGTGACTGCCAGTGATGACGCAGAAATAGAGAGTCCAACATATATTCACATATTGTATAATCAAAATCGTACAATGTAGTGTGATTTTAGTAAAGAAAATAATGTACAAGGGAAATTGTGCCCTCGGAGTAGTTCGCCATAATTGTATACGAGCTTTATTAATCATGAAGAATTGAAAATTTTAGTAATCCATCATAATTGCAAATGTATGCCATGATTTCTTATTTGAAACTGTTTTGCTTAGCTTAAATTTAGTAGAGGCTTTGGCCTAGTTGCCTGGTCTCAGATTCTAACTGCGTGGCTTTTCCTTGAACTAATGAAACATATATTCTTGCTTGAAGTTGTATTTTTCCAGCAGAGATGACTAATACACTTATCTCCAAGGTTTCGTACTAGGCCGGTTTCATCCCCTTTGATACAAGGTCAGTCTCTGCAGGTGCGGACAATGAAGGTACAGATAGTAAAATAATTGGCAACCCATGTTGCAGCTTGTGTTCCAAGGCTCCAAGGACAATGTATGCATAAATGAGCGCTAGTAAAAAGACAAATTTTATTGAACAATTTGAAGCCAACTTTTGAACCCTCCAATGGAAGACCCTGCAGAATTTGGAATGTTTCTTATTTAAACCCACTGGACAAAGAGAAGTCAGCCATTTTCCTTGATGCCAATTTGAAGCCAGATGCCAGACTCCATTTTGGACGACACCCTGATGCCCTTTTCTCTATTCTAGAGAAAGAGACTTTAAGAATTCTCACCCTAGAGACTTTAACTTTGATTTGCCCCGTCTTGCCCATGCAGTAACTTTGCCCCATTCTCCTTGCCGCTGCAAGGAAACTTGCCCTTAACTTTGCCCCTTTAAACCTGCCCCATGCTGATCGAACCGGTACCTGAGGGACGAAGACTTTTCTTGAATGCTGATTGTATTTGCTAAATATGAAAGGATAAATGTATTATGCATTGTGTTTTTCCTTTTAGGTACCAACTGCTATTTTGATAGAGCCCAAGCTAGAAGTTTTCCAAATTTGTGTTGACTAAATTCGTTTTGCATGAAGCCCTACATGTCAATGCTAATTAGAGGTTAGTTGAGGTATTCATTCGATGCACCATGCTAATTTGAAATCTTGTTATGCTGACCAATGTATGAAATTAGTCAAATACAGTTAGTCATATTAGTGATTTGTATTGCTATAACTGAGTGTATCATTATCCAGATTTTGCGTAGATTGCGTTTCTTCCGCCGCTATGGACAGCTAGTGATGTTTATATACATATATCATTCGGTTTTGAGACTTATATACATCGTGCTAGCTTTGTTAATATAGGGAAATAAATTCACTAACTTTTAATAAACTGGTGTGGTTATTCATGACTGAAAGGTCATGGTGCGCCGAAATACCAACTGTTTTTGATTTCTGATGTGTGATTTTGAACTATTAATTGAGTATTGATTCCCGACTACAATAGTTATTGATTATTGATCTGAGTGACCCGACTATTCTAGGATGAGGAGAGCCCGACTCGGCTAAAAGATTCACCGACCTCCAACGTGTCCAGGTACAGGTAATTTATAAGGGCTGGATGCGTTATCAGTAGATGGAAGCAGAGATTGATGGTTTAGCCCTTTGGGACCCCATCCGAGCAATAGACGGAGTTAAGTTAGAATTTTCTTTGATAAAACAAGTTGGAGGGATGATGATGCCCTAAGTCCCCAATGACTTTCCGGGGATCTCGGAGCTTGCGAATGGACGACGCTGAGGTGTGAGAATGTTTTCGGCGTTTCTAGTGACGGTATGAGAGAAGTTAGGGTTTTTGCGCTTGCACAGCTTATTGCCACAGATTAATTGAGAAGTTTGTGAGGATTTAAGGGGGTTAAAAAGATATTAAAGGAGTGTTACTCCAAAGTGTGAGAGTAGGGAAGTCGTCGAACTTCACATGTGTGTAGTGCTTTGTGCAGAAAAATTGTCCACGTGGTTGTTGATGTTGAGACGGGCCCTGTGAGGTCAAGAGACTCTGGAGTATGTTGAAAAGTGTATGAGACACTTGTTTGATGTTGTGATCTGGTCGGTTTAATAGGTTGATCGGGCGTGGTCAACAAGTCGGTACGAATGTTGAGGAATGAAAGAGAATTTCAACTTTGAGATTTGACGAATTCTAAAGTGCACTAGAATAGTTCAATGATCACTTGAGAGTAAAGTTTGCGGGCCAAATTTTGCTTGCGAAAGTGGGAAACCGAGAAAGATGGAATAACTGCAGAGGCTAGTGAAAAATCCCTAAGGTTTTGAAGCGATTGTATTACCCTTCCTGTAGTAAACCGACAGATTTGTTTTATTCTTTTGGTTAGTGCTCGCGTTATATTGCAGAAATTAGTTTATGTGTGAAGCCGAATGAAAAGAGGACAAGCCGCGGGACTTTGTCAGCCGCAGTGTGTGAGTGTGACGTCACTAGGAGCCGCGCTGGGATAGGTTGGTTGGTGAGAAGGGTCGCGCACGGATTGGACACAGTCCGCGAATCGCAACTGGAAGGGGAAAGGCAAGCGAAGAGTATTCCGGGAATTAAAGTCACTTATTGATTACACATTTTTAGAAAATTAAAAGAGGGAAAGTTGAAATTTTTCAAAGCATTTAAGAGTGCCATGAGGGGAGATGTTTATATTAAAGCAAATGTAGGAGAAGAAACACCGCCTGAGGGTACACCAGCTTACATCGTTATTGAAGAAAGGGGCGTAGCACCATGTCTTTGGTTAAAACAATGGTGCAAATTAACAGAGAAGCATGGGAGTGTAGCGTTCCCTATCCACGGGTCGTTTAATTTAAGGGTTTTGGAAAATCTGAGATTTGCGCTATACGACCTCCAAGACCAGCACAGTTTGAGGCACTAGCAATTTGGGAACTAATAGCTTGAAACCAACAACAAAAGAAATTTGAGACAAGAATAAGAAAAGTAGAAAAGGCACTAGCGGATGCTAGATGGGACAGCACACAAAAGGTTTGGAGATCAGATGTACTGCAGGGGATTAAATTGTTTCCAGCAAATACTGATGAAATGGAGACGGAGGGAAGGAAAGCTACCTATAAGACAAACAGGAGTCAGTCCAGAGATAGAGAAAACAACAGAAACTCGAAAAGGTCAGACGAGTCAGACGATGAGGAGTTCATTATACAATTGCTGAATGATCGCCCGCCACCATATGTGGAAAGCGAAAAAGGCTCAAGCATTAGTACTGCTCCTCCAGAACCAATACAGGGTAATGTAACACCGAATTTGAGAATACCTCAGAGGCCGAGCAGTTCCGATATGCCTTTCTCACCACAAATACCACAGATTCAGAGAATATACCCAGACGTGCCTAAGTTGAAACCTTCTGATAATTATCAGCCACAGGTTCAAAGGCACTGCTGTGATGAGCATAACATGGGAATGACCTCTGATTCAATGGCGCAGGGAGGACAGAGTTATCAAGGACCAACATTGATTCAAGCCGAATCAACACAGTTTGTGATGCCTCAAAAGCAGGCACAAGAAGTGCTGAAGTATACTCGAGTAACAGAGAGACAGTTAGGTATGCCAGCAATGATGAACCATAATGTGGGGATTAACATGCCACAGAATTCGGGGAACAGACAGAATCCAGAAGCAATATCTCTGCCTATTACTGTAGGTCCACCAGTACCACTGTACATACAGACAAATTCAAGCGCATGCGACCAAGGGTTAGTGATACAGGATGGGACAGGGAGAAGATGCATAGAAACCACTCCAGAAACAACTCCGATAGCGGCACTGCCAAATGGATCTGGGTCCTTGTCGGAATTTAGTCAAATTCCAATTTGTGGTCCGTCAACCGTGGTAAGGTCACATCCACCACTATTAGTACCGTTAACCTCAGAGACTGAAACATTACAGAAACCATCAGTAGCAGTTGATGTAACTGCTACACTGATGGGACTGAACGCGCAACAGTTAACACAATGGTTCAACAGCCTGAACTCCCAACAGAGTACATCCAGCGGGAAGGGAGAAGAATACCTGAATAAAATAAGATTGGGTATGGAGGCAGATGAACTGGTAGAGGGAACAATGGGTCTGAACAGATTAGAATCATACACAGAAGAAGAGCTGAGATACATGTGTCCTAGAATTACAAGAGAAGTAAGCAGCATACATAAGAAGTTACAAGAGATTGCAGACAGAAATGAGATCGATAGAGGTAAGACTAAACACTTGAGCAGAAGTTACAGGCTAGACCTTGAGACAAAAGACTTTGAACACATGAGATCCGCAGGGATGAAAACACACCTTAAAGAGATACTGCAGAGCGCACAGGTCTGGAGATGTTTAGACAAGTGGGAAAGCAGGTGGGTTAAGAAAAAGGACAAAAAGAAAGAAAATACCCAGAGCGGAATGAGAAAGCACCACAGAACGACGACCTGATAACCATGTTACCAATGCGAGAGACAGCAGGGGGAAAACTTGTACATGTACCATGGCACAGGTGTGATATTCAATCCTTTACGGATGATTTCCCTAAATTAAGAGAAAAACCGATCGAGTGGTATCAACAAACAGATAGATTTGTGAAACTAGCAAAAAAATGTCTCTGGGAAGACCTAAATACCTTATTTGAAATCGTGGTTCCGGCAGATTTGTGGGAAGATTGTAAAAGGGATGTAGGTTGGCCGACGAGTTAACCAGAGAGAAATAGGGACACAGGTGCACCATCACCTACGGTAATGAGTTTGTACCATAAGGTGATCGAGCACTTGAAAACCTAGGTTGCGTCGAAAAATGTGGATTGGCAGAGGATTGACAGAACAGCCCAAGAGGTTAAAGAGTCTATACATGCGTACTACGAGAGATTGTTGAAAGCGTTTAAAAATTACAGTGGCACAGAAACGATTGAGGCAAAGGGCCTGCTCCATTTTGTGTTCAGATTTGTGGAAGGGTTGAGACCCGCAATCAGCCAGATGATTAAAACACATTTGATTTGTTGGCAGTCGAAATCGATCGATGAATTGTTGAATTATGCAAAATACTGCAGTGATGAGATTGAGACAAAGCAGAAAAGGTTGAAAGAAAAGGTGATGGTGATGCAGCTTAGAGCTGCTCAGACAGGTTTGCAGGGTTTGCAAGGTTTTCAACAACAGATGCCGCAGCAGCAACAGCAGGGAAATGCTATGTTTCAGCCACAGATCAGAGGCAGAGGCCGAGGAGGTTTTGTGAATAATGGTCCTGACTTAAATACTGTTATGATTCCAAATGGTATACAGGCAATGAAGAAGGTGATGCCATGTCACACGTACGGAATCGTCGGGCATTGGAAACGGGAGTGCCCAATGATGGTGCAGGAAGGTGTAGGTCAGAAAAACAATGATGTCAATGCATTTCAGACTATGAGAGGACCGAAATTGAGAGGTCCGAATCCAAATTTTCAAAACAATATAAACCAGATGCAGGGTTTACAACCCATGCAATCGCAAAAGGTGCAAATGCCCCGTGTGCAAATGGCACAGTTGCAGCCAATGCAACAGCAGTTTCCTATGGTACCTAATCAACAAATGCAAATACCCTTAGCACCAATGAATCAGCAGCAAGCAATGCTTCCTCAACAGGTCACGGGTCAAGGAATGAATCAAAATCACACAGTACACCAATTCCCATTACACAGTGGGAATGGAATAAACGATGTATGGGAGAGTGAAAGTTCGGATGAGGAGGGAAATTGTATGCTTGCAGCATCTTTGGAAGTTGATCAGAAGGGTCCGTACGTGGAGGGAAGAGTTATGGGTCACCCCGTTTCATTCTTGGTTGACACAGGAGCTACACGTTCCACTGTTAGGAGCATTGAAGTATCAAATTTGCCACTTTCAGGGAGAACAGTTCAAGTAGTGGGAGTAGCAAATAGGTACCTGACAAACCCAATCACAGATCCAGTCCAAGTTAGAATTGGTAACTATCAAGGGTCACATAAATCTGTGGTGTGTGACTCAAGCCCGCTATCACTATTAGGGAGAGACCTATTGTGCAAACTGGGATGTTCAATTATGTGTTCAAATGATGGAATTAAAATTCAGACAAACAGTGACGGGGAAGAAGAAGACAGTGTTGGAGGGGACGAAGTGGAAACTGTCGATGAAGAGTATCCCCTAATTACACTTTAACCAATGCTCGCTGGAGCAGATATTCCTGCTGAGTTACAGGAAACAGTCGGAAAGGAAGTGTGGGATATGACAGGGAAAGAGGTGGGATTGGTCAAAGGAGTGGAACCAGTGAAGGTGACTGTAAAACCCAATGTAATTTTTCCCCAGACCCCACAGTACCATAAGGCACAAGACACCCTCATGAAAGTCGCCCAACTCATTGATGAGTTTGTAAAACAGGGAGTACTGAAAGAAGTGTTAAGCAGTCCATGTAATTCACCAATCATGGGACTAATAAAACCAAGTGGAAAGGTCCGGATTGTTCAGGATTTGAGGAAAATAAATGACATAATAATCAAATGTTGTCCCGTAGTACCAAATCCAGCTGTGATAATGTTTCAAGTTCCCTGTGATGCTGAGTGGTTCTCAGTCATCGACTTGTCACAAGCATTCTTTTCTGTGCCTCTTCATGAGGACAGCCAATTTCTCTTCTGTTTCAAATTCCTGGACAGAGTCTACAGTTGGTGTCGAATTCCTCAAGGATTTTCGGAGTCACCATCAATTTTCAATCAGATTCTAAAGAAAGATTTGGAATCGTTAGAGTTGCCATTCGCGTCAACACTGGTACAGTACATTGACAATTTGCTGATCGCATCAAAAACAGAAAGTGACTGTACAGCTGACACTATTGCCCTATTGAACCATTTGGGGAGGAACGGACACAAGTTGGCCCCTTCAAAATTACAGTTCTGCCAGAAGAAATTGAAATATTTGGGTTACCAAATAGAGAAAGGGTTACGAAGAATTATGAAGGAAAGGATAACAAGTGTACTCCAAATGAGTCCCCCAAAGACGAGAAGGGAGGTGAGAAAGTTTTTGGGAATGGTGAGCTACTGTCGCCAATGGATTCCCAATTTCTCAACTCTAGCGAAACCTTTACTGAAACTGACCCAGAAAGATGCGCTGGATGAAATAGAGCTGAAAGGAGAGGAGATGGATGCTTTTATTGAATTAAAGGAATGCATGTGCAGGGCTCCAGCTTTAGGTATGCCTGATTACACAAAGACTTTCACATTGTTTTGTCATGAACGTGATGCATGTTCCTTGTCTGTCTTGACCCAAGCCCATGGTGGCGTAAACAGACCAGTAGCATATTTTTCAGCTACTTTGGATCCGGTCGCAGCAGCACTGCCAGGGTGCTTGCGTGCCGTAGCTGCAGTTGGTATCAGCCTAACTCAAAGTGAAGGAATAGTGATGGGACACCCTTTAACAGTCATGGTCCCTCACTCAGTCGAGATACTTTTGAAGCGTTCCCGAACACAGCACATGACTGGTGCTAGACTCACAAGGTATGAAACAATAATTCTGGGATCACCTAATGTGCAGCTGAAACAGTGCACTACATTGAATCCAGCAACCTTGTTTCCCAGTGAAAATGCTGAAATTGAGAACGCTAAAGACATCAAGCATGACTGTCTTCAGGTGACTGAATTTTGCACCAAACCAAGACCTGATATCAAAGATACCCGATTGGAAGAAAATGATCAAGTTATTTTTGTTGATGGTTCATGTTTAAGAGATGCACTGGGAATATTGAAAGCAGGATATGCTGTATGTACGGTAACAGGTGTTCTGGGAGCATCTTGGCTTCAAGGAGTTTACTCTGAACAAGTAGCGGAATTGGTAGCCCTTACTAGAGCTTGCCAACTCTCTGCATTAATGAAAGTTACCATTTACACTGACAGCCAGTACGGATTTGGAATAGTGCATGACTTTGGACAATTGTGGTCACAGAGAGGCTTCATGACCTCTTCAGGATTACCAGTGAAAAATGGTGAAAGAATAAGAGAATTGTTACATGCCATCCAATTACCAGGAGAAGTAGCAGTGGTAAAATGCAGTGCACACTCGAAGGGACAAGACTATGTTTCTCTGGGAAATGGATATGCGGATCAAGTCACAAGGTTTTGCGCATTGAACTGTATATTGCTCAGGGATGAATGGAACTTGATAAATGAGCCAGAACTTGAACTAAGCGAAATCTTTCCCCTAAAGGTTGTAGATACAATGGATGAATTGAAGTCTTTACAGAATGATGTCAGTGAGGATGAGAAACTCTCATGGACCAAATCGCAATGCGTGAAGAGACTAGATGAGTTATGGGTTTCAAGTGAGGGGAAATTCGTTCTGCCAAACAGTCTTTTGACACAGTTAGCCAGATTCTACCATGGACAAGCTCATCTTGGGAGGGATGCCATGATTAGACTATTCAAAACTGATTGGTTTAACCCCAAATTCCGTCAAGTTGCTGAAGCAGTTTGCCATCTTTGCGTCATTTGCCAACAAATGAACGCAGGGAAGGGAACCGTAGTAAATTTGAGCCACATTGGAAGAGCAGGGGGTCCCTTCAGCAGGATGCAAATGGACTTTATTGAGATGCCTGTGCATGGAGGCTTGAAGTATGTGTTGGTGGTTGTGTGCATTTTTAGTCACTGGATTGAGGCATACCCTACACGCAGGAATGACAGTCTCACAGTTGCAAAACTACTCTTGAGAGAGCTAATACCACGTTTCGGATTCCCGATCTCCTTAGAATCGGATAGGGGAAGTCACTTCAATAACGAAGTAATACAATTACTTTGTGCAGCGCTGAACATTGAGCAAAAGTTGCATTGTAGCTACCGCCCTGAAGCATCAGGACTAGTGGAGCAAATGAATGGCACATTGAAATCAAGGATGGCGAAAATATGTGCATCAACAAACTTAAAATGGCCTGACACATTGCCCTTGGTGCTAATGTCAATGAGAAACACCCCTGACAGAAAGACGGGACTGTCCCCACATGAGATCCTCATGGGCAGAGCCATGAGACTTCCAGCAGTTCCTGCAAATGCTCTTTTGAATATTACAGATGATATGGTGTTAGACTACTGCAAAGGTCTAGCTGATGTTGTCCGCTCTTTCTCTCACCAGGTGGAGGCAACCACCTTGCCACCGATCCAAGGTCCAGGACACGCCCTGAAAGCAGGTGACTGGGTCGTGATAAAGAAGCACGTGAGGAAGTCGTGTTTGGAACCCCGGTGGAAAGGACCTTTTCAAGTGATTCTGACAACTACCACCGCTGTGAAGTGTGCGGGAGTGCCCAACTTGATTCACGCCAGTCACACGAAGAGGGTGACGTGCCCCACAGATGAGGAAGTTGAAGCACTGAAATCACCAGTGTCTGATAACAAAGTGCCAAGCGCCGAGAAAGAGCGAAGAGGAACTAGAAGCGAACAGGTAGAAATAGAGGAAGGAGAAATATTTTCTGAGGACGAAGCAACTGATTCATTTGGGGAAGACCAAGGAGGAGCCTCAGAAAGTGACGAAAGTCCTGAAGGTGACAAAGAGCCTGAAACAGCTGAAGGTAACAAAGAGCCTGAAGCAGGTAACGGTGACAAAGAGCTCGAAACAGGTGAAGAAGCAGGAGAGCCTGATCAGAGGAGGGCTTTCCCAGAAGCAGACGATACAGGAAAAGAAAAGGAAAACCTGATTGACTTCCCAGAGGGAGACGACAAAGCAGGACAGAGCGAAGCAGTTCAAACTCCTTCAGAAGAGGTTGCAGGTCCATCAAGTGGACACAGTGCAAAAAGAAGACAAAGCATATCGCCAGTGAAATTAAGGCTCAGAGAAGCATTAAACGAAAGTGAAGGGCCAAAGGTGAAAGAGAAAAGAAAAGAAGTGTCTGTCGCAATAGCAGCACCAAGTGAAGAGAAAGACTTGGCCAAAGAAGAAAGTACCAGCAAGAGAGAGTCAAAGAGGGATGCAAAATTGAAAAGAAAAAGAATACTGAGCAAAAGATATTATGGTCCGGAGTGGGCATACTTAGCCACTAACGATTGGTCAGACGAATTCGTATCCCTCAGTCTCGAGACGAAGAGGCAGAACTTCACTTTGGCACTTGAGGAGTAAAACTCCATGAACTTTACCGAATAGAGACATTGATAACCTGATTGACTTTTCAACCGGCTAAGACATTGCTAAATTGATTGACTTTGAAACCGATTTTGAGACAACGCTGCTAACCGATAAGAGACTAAGGAACAGGATGGCGGTAGGGGGTGCCGCGGGGCCCCTGGGGGCCCCTGCAGTGCCCATGCCAATGGCATGGGCACTGCAGGGGCCCCCGTAAGAGGGCCCCAAAAAGAATTTCAGTGTCTGCCTAGCAGACACTGAAATTCGCGACGGGTGCTACTGCACCCGTCGCACTCCAGCAACTCCGCCGGCTCCATTCGGAGCCGGTTTCATCGTTGCTGGGTCTTTCCCGCTGTGCTGGCGGGCGGCCTTTTGGCGGTCGCCCGCCAGCACAGCGGGAATGCCAGAATGGCCGCCGCGGTCTTGTGACCGCGGTGCGGTCATTTGCCGGTAACCGCATGGCGGGCGGCGACCGCCGCCCGCCGCGGTTAGAATCACCGCCATGTTCCTTAGTCTCTTATCGGTTAGCAGCGTTGTCTCAAAATCGGTTTCAAAGTCAATCAATTTAGCAATGTCTTAGCCGGTTGAAAAGTCAATTGAAAAGCCTTAGGCGGTGATTCTAACCGCGGCGGGCGGCGGTCGCCGCCCGCCATGCGGTTACCGCCAAATGACCGCACTGCGGTCACAAGACCGCGGCGGCCATTCTGGCTTTCCCGCTGTGCTGGCGGGCGACCGCCAAAAGGCCGCCCGCCAGCACAGCGGGAAAGACCCAGCAACGATGAAGCCGGCTCTGAATGGAGCCGGCGGAGTTGCTGGAGTGCGACGGGTGCAGTAGCACCCGTCGCGAATTTCAGTGTCTGCTAGGCAGACACTGAAATTCTTTTTGGGGCCCTCTTACGGGGGCCCCTGCAGTGCCCATACCATTGGCATGGGCACTGCAGGGGCCCCCAGGGGCCCCGCGGCACCCCCTACCGCCATCCTGTTCCTGGCGGGAGACCCGCCAGGAACAGGATGGCGGTAGGGGGTGTCAGAATCTCCATGGCGGCGGAGCGCGCTCCGCCGCCATGGAGGATTCTGCAGGGCAGCGGAAAGTCGCCGGTACACCGCCGACTTTCCGTTTCTGGCCGCGGCTGAACCGCCGCGGTCAGAATGCCCAGCGGTGCACCGCCAGCCTGTTGGCGGTGCTACCGCGGTCATTCGCCCTGGCGGTTTTTACCGCCAGGGTTAGAATGACCCCCTAAACTGCTAAAGAAAACTGTGTGAACATTGAACTCGTTCAGCTTTGTATATATCTGCAAACTCAATTGATAAAGCGTCTTCAGCTGTCTGATTCTATACAGATCATGACAGGCTACACTGCACAGGGACGTAAAATGAAGTGTTGTAAATAAATGTCTATAGGTCTAATAACCGCATGCGTACTAATAATTGTAGCAATAGTTCTTGGAATGCATGGAAAGAATGAGAGTGAGATGAATGATGCTTCTACTTCTAAACCTACTATTATTACTGAACTAACAGCCGTGAAGAGACTCGAACAAGACGAGAGACATTTGCATGATAAAAAGGAACTTTCGTCTAACGTTTTCTATCGCTTGTTGAGTGAGTATGTTGAGACGATGGATGCAAAAGATTGTTATGTGTGCACCAAATACCTACCTCAGTAGTGGAAGGGGTGACGTCTCACAGCATGCCTCTTACGTATGGAATTACATGTAGTATAATAATGTCCAGATTTTATGGTCAACAGTATATTCATTATTTTTACTCTAATTATGATGTTACATTTGCATATGTCCCCATAATCGAGTACCTGAGTAAAATAGCTAGAGATTATTATTTCAAGTTAATGAGAGACTTCTTTGAGCCGTTGTCGCCTTTTCACACAGCTCACGCAGATAGAGAGAACCTTACATGCTTGCTTTCACCGGCAGAGATAAACTTCTTAGACCGCACTGACGATAGGAGGAAAGAAATGAAGGAGGAGTTAGAAAGGGAATTACACAAAAGGACATCTGTAGATAACTATGCTTTTGCCGCAATAAAAACACAAGGGAAAATAGCATTAGATACATTGCACATAGGGAGATTCTGTATACATAGACATAAATCATATTATGACACAGTTTTTGTGGGAACGAGTGAATGCAAACATACGTTTTTGTTTCAACATAAGTGGACATTTATGTTGAATGGACAAGACCCAGTTATTCCTGGGATATATTATATTTGTGGACTTAACGCCTATTATCGTCTTCCTAAAGGATGGTATGGGAGATGTTATTTGGGAATAGTGTTCCCAAAGATTTATCAACTGGATGACTTAAAGAAATTTCCAAAGCTGTCTGAATTACATCATGTTCAGAAAAGGGAGACAGCTTCTGGTGTGGTAGGAGATATATTTGGAGCTTTGATTCTTTCAGTAGGAGTCATATTGAATTCAATCAAAATACGAAAGTTGTCTACTATTGTGGATAACATGCTGACAAAATTTTCAGGAGCTATAATCCTGATGGATGCTGAACTTGCTGCAGAAAGAGCTATGAATCTTCAAAATCGGCTTGCCTTAGACATTCTTTTAGCAAAGGATGGCGGCGTTTGCAAAATGCTTGGTACACGTCACTGTTGTACATATATACCAGACAGCAGTGGAAAAATTAGAACGATGCTTACAAATTTAACTAATGAAAGTATAGATTTGAAGGAATTGAAAGAACCAGAAGTCTGGGAGAAGGTTGGAAAAGGATTTGCTTCTGTGGGAAATTGGCTCAGCAATGTTTGGAACGGACTGTTACTAAAAATAGTGAAGGGAATATTAATAATATTAATTTGTTTACTAGGCTCTTGGGGAATATGGAAAGCTATCAAAATATTGAAAACAAGGCGCAGAAGAAAAAGAGAAGAGAAAGAACAAGCCAAAATGGTAGAAATATATAGAGAAAAATCTAAAGGGATTAAAAGAAAAAGCGAATTGACTGAAGTGCCAAATTACTATACAGAATTTTAATGGAATAAAATTTGTGGGTAGATTTGATGTGATGACATAATTAGTCATCAGAGGAGGGATTGATGATGCAGAAATAGAGAGTCCAACATATATTCACATATTGTATAATCAAAATCGTATAATGTAGTGTGATTTTAGTAAAGAAAATAATGTACGAGGGAAATTGTGTCCTCGGAGTAGTTCGCCATAATTGTCTACGAGCTTTATTAATCATGAAGAATTGAAAATTGTAGTAATCCGTTATAATTGCAAGTGTATGCCATGATTTCTTATTTGAAACTGTTTCGCTTAGCTTAAATTTATTAGAGGCTTTGGCCTAGTTGCCTGGTCTCAGATTCTAACTGCGTGGCTTTTCTTTGAACTAATGAAACATATATTCTTGCTTGAAGTTGTATTTTTCCAGCAGAGATGACTAATACACTTATCTCCAAGGTTTCGTACTAGGCCGGTTTTATCCCCTTTGATACAAGGTCAGTTTCTGCAGGTGCGGACAATGAAGGTACAGATAGTAAAATAATTGGCAACCCATGTTGCAACTTGTGTTCCAAGGCTCCAAGGACAATGTATGCATAAATGAGCGCTAGTAAAAAGACAAATTTCATTGGACAATTTAAAGCCAACCTATGAACCCTCCAATGGAAGACCCTGCAGAATTTGGAATGTTTCTTATTTAAACCCACTGGACAAAGAGAAGTCAGCCATTTTCCTTGATGCCAATTTGAAGCCAGATGCCAGACTCCATTTTGGACGACACCCTGATGCCCTTTTCTCTATTCTAGAGAAAGAGACTTTAAGAATTCTCACCCTAGAGACTTTAACTTTGATTTGCCCCGTCTTGCCCATGCAGTAACTTTGCCCCATTCTCCTTGCCGCTGCAAGGAAACTTGCCCTTAACTTTGCCCCTTTAAACCTGCCCCATGCTGATCGAACCAGTACCTGAGGGACGAAGACTTTTCTTGAATGCTGATTGTATTTGCTAAATATGAAAGGATAAATGTATTATGCATTGTGTTTTTCCTTTTAGATACCAACTGCTATTTTGATAGAGCCCAAGCTAGAAGTTTTCCAAATTTGTGTTGACTAAATTCGTTTTGCATGAAGCCCTACATGCCAATGCTAATTAGAGGTTAGTTGAGGTATTCATTCGATGCACCATGCTAATTTGAAATCTTGTTATGCTGACCAATGTATGAAATTAGTCAAATACAGTTAGTCATATTAGTGATTTGTATTGCTATAACTGAGTGTATCATTATCCAGATTTTGCTTAGATTGCGTTTCTTCTGCCGCTATGACCAGCTAGTAATGTTCATATACATATATCATTTGGTTTTGAGACTTATATACATCGTGCTAGCTTTGTTAATATAGGGAAATAAATTCACTAACTTTTAATAAACTGGTGTGGTTATTCATGACTGAAAGGTCATGGTGCGCCTAAATACCAACTGTTATTGATTTCTGATGTGTGATTTTGAACTATTAATTGAGTATTGATTACCGACTACAATAGTTATTGATTATTGATCTGAGTGACCCGACTATTCTAGGATGAGGAGAGCCCGACTCGGCTAAAAGATTCACCGACCTCCAACGTGTCCAGGTACAGGTAATTTATAAGGGCTGGACGCGTTATCACCAGCCGTGTTGCTTTAGGCGCTATCCTACCTCAGGGTGACGGGTCCAGAAGCTTGACAATGCATTATACAGAACACAACCAGCAGCCTCAGTCATTCTTAACAAGCCTATTCACAGGTGGAGAAAGAAAGCCTGGCAGTTGTTTTGGCATGTGAACATTTTCATATCTTTGTTTACGGCAAACTGTTCATGGTCGTGACTTATCATCAGTCATTGCTGACTATTTTTGGAAGTCTGAAGCCAAAAATGCCTCCAAGAATTGAAATATGGGGCTCCAGCTACAAAATTATGCATTTAGAATAATCCATCGACCGGGCAAAAACAGAAACCCACATGACTGTGTCAAGATGTCCACATGCCTCATGTCAGAAAAAAACCATCAGTTACAAAACAAATTTTTTGCTACATTGTAAATCAAGCACACCCATGACCTTTGATTAAAATAACCATTTTTCAAAGCTTAAAGAGATGACCCTCACCTTGCAGGGAATCTCTCACCTTACAGAAACACAGAGCTGGAGAGATCTGGAATTTGTGCATGAGCTTTAGAAAGACAGCCAGCTGAAAACAATTAAAACATTTAGGCTTGAACAGAGACAAAAAACATCTTATTGGGCTCATACTCTGATGACTCTATGTGCCCATAATTCACCCCTCACAAAATCATGTGGTAGATCTCGCTATTATGGCCAAAGAGGTATGGTTGCCAACAAACACTTGGGGCTTGATCACAAAGGTAAACTTAGGCTTTTGGTCTAAACTTAGACCAAAAGTACAAGTTTACGACTTTGGGAATTCACAAAGGGCATTTCTGTGTACTATCTTTGGGTCCGCACTTGGGGTGGAGATCCGCATGACCCCAAGGGCTAGCTGGCTTGTTTACTGTTCTTCTGAACTCTCAGGGACACAAAAGACTTCCAACACATCTACTGCAGCTCTGGGACACCTCTTTAACCAGCTCCTGACCCCAAAGTGGCACCCCTGCAGTCCTGGGACCTTAAAAGTGGTTTTGAGGCTCCTGAAATCATATTCTTCACAACGACGAATAGGCCTACCCTCACAAGAATAACGCTGCTCACACAATGAATAAGCACAAGCTACCATAAGTTTGTCTCTTCACACAGCAAGCATTGCTGCTCACAACCATGAGGCTAAAGTATGCCCATCCATGATGCCTGGCCGGCTCTTCTCACTCACGGACCAGCAACGCCGTCCTTGCTCCCCAAGAATGGGACTCTTGGACTCTTGGCTCAACCTTGAAAAGGTAAAACTTCAGCAGAAATCTGGAAGTGTATCTGACCCATGCTCCTTTGTGTCGGTCTGAAAATGTGGATTTCACCCAGTCTAACGTAACCCAATAGGCCCGGTTGGCATTTTATGCTTTTACATTTTTGGATTTTATTATTTAAAAATGTATATCTCAACTTCTACATATTGGATTTTTTGTCAGTTTGGTCTTGTTTTACTCATAAAAATAAGCTAAATTTTTCTAACCAGGTGTGGTGTCTGTTTGTGTGGTGTTGCACAAGCACTTTAGACCTTGCCTCCTAGGATAAGACTCACTGCTCTGTGCAGATCTGTCAGAGGATGACCGCAGGTTAATTTATGGTGTGCATCTGACTTACCCTGACCAGAAATGTGGTTCCTGCTTAGTCAGTGTGCAATCCTCTGCCAACCAGAAACCCAGTTTCTAAGAGGGTGGGTTTGACTCAAATAGACGAGAATGGAAAAGAAACTATGATAGCATGTATTTCTAGAGCACTTTCCAAGTCAGAGGAATGCTTCTCTGTAATTCAGAAGGAAATGTTAGTGTGTGCATGGGGAATGGCATACTTCCAGAATTTTGTTTGGGGAAAATTAATTTGATCTAATACTAGATCACAAATCACTAAGATACTCACGACTTGCAGGTTATTCAAAACAACCCGTTGCTTAGCTCACATGTGCATTGCTAGATTATAATTATCATGTGAAATATGTCTTTGGACCAAAGAATAGAGTGGCTACTGAGGAGGTGATGAATGGATAATTGAATGATACATTTGTTGCTAATATAGCTCCTGAGTACAAGGCCATATCTGAAGAAGACTGGATGCAGGTGTATAGGAAAGACAAGTTATTGAAGGAAGTTAAGATGCACATCATGTCTGGCTGGGGTAGGAAAACTGAGTTAGGCAAAAAATATTAATGTTATTGTGAGAAATGTGAGACAAGTTGTCTGCTGGTAATGATTGGTTAATGCATGGAGAAGGATGATGTATTCCTGCTGTGTCACTAAGAATGAGAGTAATAGGATTACAGCATTAGGGTCATTTTGGGATTGATAGGACAAAGAAAGAGCTAAAGCGTATTATTGCCAGCCTGGATCTAATACAGAAATAAAAAGATTTGTGTGCAGTTGTGTGGAATGCTCCAATCATGACAAATTCCTTGTCACATTTAAACCAGTGTTGTGTCCTGTACAGGTGCTGAATTCTCCACAGAGACTGTTCTATAGATGTCTTAGGAACTATTCAAGACAGGAATACTGGTGACATAATATGCAATCTAGTACTGATTATTGTATTTTTTAAGTGATCTGAGGTGAATGTGGTAACCTATCCATGATTGATGCTTCTTCAGTAGTTACATTTATGGATTAAACATTTCAGTGTGAAGGCCTTCCCAAACCTTTGATAAGTGTTTCCCAGTAGATTTTCTATCCAGGAATGGTATTAAGCAAAATGTCACTGCTGTGTATCATCCAGCCATTAACAGTGCCGTAGAGTGTTTTAACACAGTGATAATGGCAAATGAACACATGACAATTGAAAAGAAGAGGAACTGGGAGAATGAAATTATGAAAATAATTTGGGAATATCGCATAACCCCTACGGTAACTGGTTTTAGTGCATTCTAGGTTTTGAAACGCAGAGAACTTTAAAGCAAAGATAATGGGGGTCATTCTGACCTCGGCGGTAAAAGCCGCTTACCGCCGGTCAGAAGGCCGCCACAATACCGCCGCGGCCGCGGTCAGCCGCCACGGACATTCTGACCCACAACTACAAAACCTCCAAAAATCCGCCCTCCACTGCAGTCCACCACATCAGCGGCCAGCGGTAAACTGGAGAAGACCAAACCTCCACCGCCACGCCAACAGAAATACGCCCATCCGATTATGACCCGCAAATCCATGCAGTGGTCATTCAACCGCGGTATTCCATTGGCGGTACACACCGCCGCGGTCAAAATACACACACCTTTACAAACCCCTACCACATTGGACAATTTGAAAGGCACACACCTGAAACACATACACACACCACTCCCACACATCCAATACCATATAAAACACACACCCACATCACCCACAAACCCCTACCAACAAAAACCAGAGACGAAGGAGAGAGAGACACATCAGAGAATAGATAGCCAGACACACAGAGGCACACCACAACATCACACACACCACATACAAGCACAAAGCACCACACACCAACACACACATCATCACATACACCACCCCACACCTCATACACACCACCCCATGGCACCACAAAGGCACCCACGCTTTTCGGACCAAGAACTCCGGGTCATGGTGGAGGAAATCATAAGAGTGGAACCCCAGCTCTTCGGCTCACAGGTTCAGCACACCACCATAGCAAGGAAGGCGGAGCTCTGGCAGCGGATCGTGGACAGGGTCAACGCGGTGGGACAGCATCCCAGAAATCGAGAGGACATCCGCAAACGATGGAACGACCTACGGGGGAAGGTGCGCTCGATGGTCTCGCGACACAACATCGCAGTGCAGAAGACTGGCGGGGGACCCCCACCCACTCCACCCGAATTCACAACATGGGAGCAAGAGGTACTAAACATCCTGCATCCTGATGGCCTCGCTGGAGTACACGGAGGAATGGACTCTGGTAAGTACAAGGCCAACCACTTCACCCCCCCCCCCAGCATGCTAACCCCCACCCTCACCCCCAACCCCCCAGCACACATCCTCCCTGAGAATGTCTCTCCAGCACAACCATCCAACACCAACCCCTGCATGCCATCCCCAAACTATGGACACCCATCACCTAAGCATGACCACTGCACATACCCATCCCCCCCCCACAAAACACCCTCACAACACCTCCCCCAAGGGAATGCCAGCACTGGGGGACAAGGGCACCCATAAAGCGCAAGCTAATGCACACACAGAAACAATAACCATACCCTCTTACCCCATGCAGGACCCGAACGACAACACACCGGTCAGGAGGGACCAGAAATGTCCATCCCACCCCCGGAACAGGCCCCTAGTGATGACAGCAGCTCTGTCGACCTGGACCCTGATGACCAGCCCGGACCATCGGGGACCTCTGGGCAGCCGGTTCCCCTCACCCAGACACAGGCCACTGCAGACCCAACCCCCTCTGGGAACAACAGCACAGCTCCCACCCAGCGGGCCCATGCCTCTGTCTCTAGGACAGGTCAAGCAGCGGTGTGTCTACCACTACAGGGCCCCCAGGGTAACCCACCAACCCAACAACAACAGGGACCTGGGGGCTGTGGGAGTGGGCACACCGTCCAGGGGACAGAGGCCCAGGGAAACAGGGCAACTCGGAGGGCTGCTGTGCGACAGGGGGGGGAGGAGAGGCCCAGGGAACCCACTCTCCAAGAGGCCCTCACCACCATCATGGCAGCCTACCACCACTCACAAGAAACGTTGGCAACGGTACTGGCCAGGTTCCAGGAGATCCAGGCACAGCAGGAGCAACGCTACATGGGGTTCAGGGACCAACTCACCAACATCTCAACCGCTATGGGGAGCATAGTCCAGGCCCTGAACCGTATAGAGGACACAGGGCCCCTGTCACTAGCCAGGAACAGGAACAGCCTACCACCTCCGCCGGCGCTAGTGGACAGGAGGCCCCACCACAATGACAGCCCACCTCCTGCTGAACAACAACCACCCCGCAAAAGGAGCCTGAGATCAAAAAAACCGACAGAGTAGGATGTCAAGACCCCCGCCAGCATCACATACCCCCTGAAGTCCTCCCACTGTTCAACATTGCCACCCTGTCAAACCTTGAACTGCCCCTGCTCCATCCTGCCACAGGCATATGGACAATGCACCTGTGAGACTGAGAACTGGACTCTGCCATGGACATTACTCCACCCCCACCCATCACTGTTTCACTATCATGTACCAATATCTATGCACTAATAATAAATCACACATTGCACTGAAATCAATCAGGACTCAGCCTGTCTTATTTACAAACGTATGACACATGACATATCAATTACATATTTTTAACATTGTGAATTACACATACCGAGGTAACTTAGCATTAGTCCATGGGCCAACCAAGCCGAGGTCACGCAGTGGCTCATACAGCACAGAAAAGGGAAGGGAAAATCAAACATCATGTTTATAGTTCTGGGGGGAAATCGACAAAGTTGAGATGCAGGAGGCTTTCAGGAAATGTAAAATGGCATGGGTGATTATTACCTGTGTGCTACTGGAAATACTGTTCTATTACTCTGTCCCTGTTGTCTGTGTCGTCCTCTGAGTCTTCCTCCTCTTCACTCTCCGCAGGCTCCACAGCTGCTTCAACACCACCATCTGCACCATCCTCCTGCAGGAAAGGAACCTGACGTCGCAATGCCAGATTGTGAAGCATACAGCAGGCCACGATGATATGGCACACCTTCTTTGGTGAGTACATCAGGGATCCCCCTATCATATGCAGGCACCTAAACCTGGCCTTCAGGAGGCCAAAGGTCCTTTCGATGATCCTCCTAGTTCGCCCATGGGCCTCATTGTACCGTTCCTCTGCCCTGGTCCGGGGATTCCTCACTGGGATCAGTAGCCAAGGCAGGTGGGGTAACCAGAGTCACCTATTAGCCACACACGTTGTCTCTGTAGCTGCTCCATCACATAGGGGATGCTGCTATTTCGCATAACATACGCGTCATGCACTGACCCTGGGAACTTGGCATTTACATGGGAGATGTACTGGTCAGCCAAACAGACCACCTGGACATTCATCGAATGATAACTTTTTCTGTTTCTGTACACCTGCTCATCGTCTTTTGGGGGTACCAAAGCCACATGGGTCCCATCAATGGCACCAATGATGTTGGGGATATGTCCAAGGGCATAGAAATCACCCTTCACTGTAGGCAAGTCACCCTCCTCTGGGAAAATGATGTAGCTCCGCATGAGTTTCATCAGGGCAGACAACACTCTGCTCAAAATCTTTGAAAACATAGGCTGAGACATTCCAGATGACATGGCCACTGTTGTCTGGAATGACCCACTTGCCAAAAAATGGAGGACTGACAAAACCTGCACCAGAGGGGGAATCCCTGTGGGTTGGCGGATGGGGGACATCAGGGCTGGCTCCAGCTGGGCACACAGTTCATGGATAGTGGCACGGTCAAGTCTCTATCGAAGTATTATATGGCGTTCTTCCATTGTCGACAGGTCCACCAGCGGTCGGTACACGCGAGGATTCGTCCTTCTCCTCGCAAGTCCCAGCGGACGGTGCCTAGGAAGGACAACATGGAGCACAGAGTCAGGCAAACCACAGGTACGTACAGACAGCTTGCACAGTTAAAGAATGGCAATGGGTTGAAAGGCGTGTATGTGTGGCAATGCAAGGCCTAGGCCTGTGTGTCGCAGTCAAAATTAAGCCATGTAGGCCCTTGAAATGGCGGCTGCCTGACCTGTGAAGTGGGACAATGGGATGTGAGGTCAATGCGCTGGCGGGGCACACCGTGGCGGTAGGCGGTCGAAGACCGTGGCGCAAAGCCGCATTGGTTAACATTGAACCCTATGGGTTTCAGGAGCCAATGATGATGTGCGCCGGCGGTCGCGGTACGCACCGCCGCGGTACGCACCGCCATTTCCTAGCTGATTGATCACTCGAGACCTGATCATCCACAGGAGAGGACCTATACTGCAAGTGCTGCTGTGACCTCGGTCTGGAAGTGACAATGGCTGCTGCGACTGGGGAAAGGGCCCCTGCCTATACGTCTGAAGAGTTGGAGAAGCTCGTGGATGGGGTCCTCCCCCAGTATGCGCTACTCTACGGTCCTCCAGACCAACAAGTGAGTACACCGCGTGCACATGGAATGGGCTATGCCTGTGTGGATTGGGGTGGATATAAGTTGGTGGGGTGGGGGGCGAATGAGGAGTGCAACGCACAACAGATGAGAGCATGTGCCATATGGCAAAGTTGGTGGGGGGGGGCCAATCACATCTAACATGCAGGTCATTGATGATTTCCTCCTTTCCACCCTGTACATGTCAAATAGGTCAGCGCCCATCAGAAGATCGAGATTTGGCGTGCCATCGCCAAGGAAGTCCGGAACTTGGGGGTCCACAACAGACGGGCACCCACTGCCGCAAGAGGTGGGAGGACATCCGCCGCGGAACAAGGAAGACCGCAGAAACACTGCTGGGGATGGCCTCCCAACCTAGGAGGGGTGCCAGTCGCACCATGACCCCCCTGATGTCCCGGATCCTGGCGGTGGCCTACCCTGAATTGGATGGGCGCTTTAAGACATCACAGCAGACACAAGGGGGTGAGTATCAGCACATTCTCCTATCTTTCTGCGCAGTGGAGGCGTCTGGGTGGGGGAGGAGGGCTGTGGGTGACATTAGGCCAGGGCGCTTTCTGTAGTGTAGTCCTCTCCCTTAGGCATGGCCCTGTGCCCCCGGCCCCCACCTCTGTAGGGTGACAAGTACAGCCATTGATGGTCCAGCATCACCCATGTGCGCGTTTGACGTCTCTTGGCCTGTTGTCCTAGTCAGTAGTACTGAGTAGTGTACCCCGAATGCGCGGCTTAGTGCATGAGGCTCCTGTGTCTGTCCTCTCCGCCAACGGTGTTGACATTGCATGCACTCAACCTGGTCTTCTTTTTTCTCCCCCCACCCTTTCTCTTCATCTTCTTGTGCATGTGTGCATTAGCATCATTAGGCGGAGGAGATTTGGCATCGGAGCACGAGGGAGCTGCAGGACACAAGGCCCCGGTGGGTCCAGGAACAGACACCGAGGGCACCAGTGATCCGGAGGGCGAGCACCACGACGGGGACCGCTGGTGAGAGCAGCGACAGCGACACGTCCTCGGATGGGAGCTCCCTAGCGGTGGCGGCAACATCCGGGCCCCCCGCCTCTACAGGTACAGCCGCCACCCAGCGCACCAGCACCGCCCTCCCAGCAGCCCCTCAGCCTACGCTCCGTGCCCGCTCGCCCAGGAAGGCGCGCGTCTCCTTCGCCCCAGGCACCTCAGCCCCTGCCCCTGTTGCCCCTGCTGCCCTCAGTGCGGAGCTCATTGACCTGGGGAGGACGCTCATTGTTGGGCAGACGACCCTTTTGAATGCCATCCAGGGTGTGCAAAGGGAGGTGCAACAGAGCAATGCGTACCTGGATGGCATTCATTCGGGTCAGGCTGCCCATCAACGAGCGTTCACTGCTCTGGCCTCAGCACTGACGGCAGCCATTGTCCCTGTTTCCAGCCTCCCTCTTCTTACTGCCTCCAGCCTGTCTCTGTCTCCTGTTCCTCAGCCTATCCCATCCACACCATCAGACCAGCCTGCACACACCTCAACACCCAAGAGCAGCTCATCCAGACACAAGCACCACAGATCCCACAAACACTCACCCAAGCAACACCCAGATGCAGACATTCCAGCAGTCACAACCACCTCTGTGTCCCCCTCCTCCTCGTCTCCCTCCTGCCTCCCTGTGACGTCTACACTCACACCTGCATGCACCCCAACATCAGCCAGTGCTTCCATCACCACCTCACCCTCCAGTACAGTCCACACTCGTGCAGTCACCACCCCCACTGCCATTTACACATCCCCTGTGTCCTCTCCCACTGTGTCTGTCACCCCCTCTTCCAAGACACACAAACGCAGGCAGACACCCACCCAACAGCCATCCACCTCACGTCAGCCTACAGCACCAGCACCTTCACCCAATGACAGCACACCTGACTCTCCTACAACCACATCCTCTTCCTCCACTCCCATCACCACTTCTCCTACCCTTTACCTTGGACCTAAAAAGCTTTTCCTGGCTAATCTTGACCTCTTTCCCTCCGATGAGCTCCCCCCTCCATCTGCAAAGAGTCCCAAGAGCACCGCAGCCACCACCAGCCCAGCTTCGAGTGTCACTGTTGTGCATGGGTTCTGGAGTCCACCCTTTGCCAGCAGTGACACATCGATCAGCAGCAAGGACATGTCCAGCCCCCCCCCCCGGCAAGAGGACCCGCAAAAACAAGGGCCGCCGTGCGAGGACTGACAGGGCTGCCCCCAAGGAGCAATGTGCGGCCACTTCACCAGCCACACCATCTAGGGGAGGCAAGGGCCCGAGAGCCCCATCAAAGGAGCGGAAGGGCAGCAGGAGCGCGAAGAAGGTGGACCCCACATGTCACATCCCAGCTGGGAAGGAGGACACTAAAGAGGCCAGGAGTCCGTCCCCGAAGGGTCCAGAAACATCACGGTCCGAGGGCGACTGAGCAGGGAGTCCAGGCCAGGTCTGGCTCCTTTGACCTGCTGGATGAGCACCGCTGAACACGTCCCGCGGTGCAGAAGAGCACCGCTGAACAGGGCCCGCCGTGGAGAAGAGCACCGCTGAACAGGGCCCGCCGTGGAGGAGAGCACCGCTGAACAGGGCCCGCCGTGGAGAAGAGCACAGCTGAACAGGGCCCGCGGTGCAGAAGAGCACCGCTGAACAGGGCCCCGCCGTGAAGATAGGCACCGCTGAACAGGGCCCGCCGTGCAGAAGAGCACCGCTGAACAGGGCCCGCCGTGCAGAAGAGCACCGCTGAAGAGGGCCCCGCCGTGAAGATAGGCACCGCTGAACAGGGCTCCGCCGTGAAGATAGGCACCGCTGAAGAGGGCCCCGCCATCTCAAGGACCGCTCCGCTGGGCCCTTCTTCTCAAGCACCGCTCCGCTGGGCCCTTCATCTCAAGCACCGCTCCGCTGGGCCCTTCTTCTCAAGCACCGCTCCGCTGGGCCCTTCATCTCAAGCACCGCTCCGCTGGGCACCGCCGTCTCAAGCACCGCTCCGCTGGGCCCTTCATCTCAAGCACCGCTCCGCTGGGCACCGCCGTCTCAAGCACCGCTCCGCTGGGCCCTTCATCTCAAGCACCGCTCCGCTGGGCCCTTCTTCTCAAGCACCGCTCCGCTGGGCACCGCCGTCTCAAGCACTGTTTATGGTTCACTGTGCCCACCATGCCTCCTCCTTGACCAGTGGAGACTGTCATCCACCTGATGGACTGTGGCTTTGCACTCCCCAGGATGGTACAGTGGGCAGCCCACCCACTGTAGAGACATTGAGAGACTGTGGCTTTGCACTCCCCAGGATGGTACAGTGGGCAGCACACCCACTGTAGAGACATTGAGAGACTGTGGCTTTGCACTCCCCAGGATGGTACAGTGGGCAGCCCACCCACTGTAGAGACATTGAGAGACTGTGGCTTGGCACTCCCCAGGATGGTACAGTGGGCAGCCCACCCACTGTAGAGACATTGAGAGACTGTGGCTTTGCACTCCCCAGGATGGTACAGTGGGCAGCCCACCCACTGTAGAGACATTGAGAGACTGTGGCTTTGCACTCCCCAGGATGGTACAGTGGGCATGGTGGCTCCTCGTGGATCTGGCGTCGTGGACTCTTGTGGCTGTGGTGCCCCCCCCTTACCTTCCCCCTGAGGTGCCTGTAGTTTTTACATCTGATGCCCCTGCAGTGTTCTCTCCAAAGGACTCAGGTCTCCTGTGTGGGCTTTGCCCTTGTTTCTCAAAACTTTGGCCCACGGACATGATGAATTCGTAGGATGTGCAGGACTTGTTACTTCAGTTATACACTGATGTGTATATCATTTGTTTTCTTGTAAATATCTTTCATGGTTGTACGATAATTTTCAGGAGCTTTTTGGTACATAAATATTTATTCCAAATTTGATTATGTCATAGCATTTTTCAGGGGTGTTTGGGTGGTGTCACTGTGACTTGTTGCTCTGCATTGGTGTGTACATAGTTGGGGGGGGGGTCGCATATGTGTGTGGCCGTAACCTTTCGTCCTCCCCCTCCCGTGTGTCGTAGGTGCAGTACTCACCGTTGTCGTCTGCGCCGGACTTCGTACTCGTGGTAGATGAGAAGGTAGACGAGAGCAGGTAGGATGTTTAATTCGGGTTCCATGCTGTCCTCCTTCCTCCTGGAGTGCGTAGTGGTGTGCGTTTTCCCGTTCGTAGTCTGTTTCCGCCGTGTTTTTATCGGCGGTGCTCCCGCCCCGGAAAAGGTGGCGGATTGGTGAGTTGTGATAGTGTGGGCGGTACATTGTCTGCCGCCTGGCTGTTGGCGGTGACCGCCGCGCTGTTTGTTTGTACCGCCGTGGCGGTCGGAGTGTTAAAGTGGCTGTCTGTGTTGGCGGTTCCCGCCAGGGTCAGAATTCCATTTTTTGGACCGCCAGCCTGTTGGCGGGTTGGCCGCCGCTTTAACACCGACCGCCAGGGTTAGAATCACCCCCAATATGTCTTGGATGAGTTTAGAGAAACAGGTGGATTGGTCTCCCACCAAAGTGGCTAATAATATTCTTTATGATAACATGCATACAAGAGATAGCATGATTGCAAACATGTGTTCCTGAGGCAAATGTAGAAGCAGTAGATTTTGTTGCGATAAGGTCATCACAAAAACATCGGAGCACCAAAAATGACTTTCGCACTGGGTGCCTCCAGCGCTAAAGGCTGTGATGATGGGTATGTGATAAGGTGAAGTAATGGTGTGCATCTTTTGTTTTTTTCAGTGTCTTCAGAGAATCTGCTGAATCAGAGAAGAAGCGAAGATAAGGTGACAGCATTTACTATTGGATACATCACACACATCCACAAGCAATTATGTGACTCTATCTGTCTTCTACATAGGCTAGTACTTTAGAGGGACAGTTGAGCCAGTAGCAGAGATGGCGTATCATTGGATGACTGCTGCTCAAGCCCTAACTCAGGTTACGGAGGATAGCTCTGAGGCAGGATCAGAGACTGAGACAGAATCTGAGGAAGAGGACAATGGGGCAGAATATGGGAGTGATTTTTCAGTTGGAGGAGTCCCATCCAACAACACCTCTTCCAGTGATTCTGTGGGAGATAATAACGACAGTCATGCTGTCCTTTCGTAAGCACAATCTGTGCATCGGGACAACAGCGGGTTAGCCCAAACCAGAGATCCTTTGCATGCGGCAGCAAGCACAGAGAGAGTGCTCTCTTGGCAGCCACCTGACTTAGTTCAGCCCCAAATTCCACCTTTTACTGGTGACGCTGGATTTGCGTGCAGACCAACTTCTGAGGGAGTATGGAGGCACTCTAGGGCCCTGTTCTAGGGTACATCAGTGGACTCCTACTTCGGTGGCAGAGTTGAAGATATTTTTGGGCCTTACGCTCAAAATGGAGTTAGCGCAGAAACCCACCTTGTAGTCCTACTGGACGACTCGCATGATTTGGGTAACCCCCATCTTCGCACCATAATGAGCAGAGATCATTCTTTGTTACGACAGTCCATGCTGCATTTCAGTGATGATTCTGCTGCATTGCCCCGGGACCATCAAGACCATGACAGGTTGTTCAAAATTCGGCCTGTCGTGGAACATTTGTCTGCCAGGTTTCCAGAGATCTACACTCCTGGAAAGAATATAGCAATCGATGAGTCCTTGATCCTGTACAAAGGACGGCTGCTGTTCAGACACTACATTGCAAGCAAAAGAGCTCGCTGTGACATAAAGCTGTACACGCTGTGTGGGAGCTCTTCTGGCAATGTGTACAGCTTGAGAGTGTATACAGGGAAGGACTCTACCTTAAATCTTGTAGGTTGCCCTCCCGCGTTAGGGGTCAAAGGTAGGATTGTATGTGAACTGTCCAGCCACTTCTCCACAAAGGATATAACCTTTATGTGTGTATTTCTATACAAGAGTAGAGCTGTTCAGTGAGCTCTACAAAGCCTGGCACTGTGGCCTGCAGTGCACTTCGTTGTAACAGCAAAGGATTCCCCCAAAAGTTTGTTTGCAAGAAGCTCCAGAAATCCCAGAGTACTGCGTCACGTTCCAACAAACTGTTTGCAGTCAAGTTCTTGGATAGGTGTGATGTATACATGCTGACTACCATTCATGATGAGAGCACTTCCCCCATCACGGTTTGGGGGTCATATGGCCAAAGTCCACAAGCCCATCTGTATACTTGATTACAATAAGTACATGGGCAGAGTGGACAGGAATGACCAGGTTCTTCAACCATACAATGCATGTGGTAAAACTTGCACTTTGTACAAGAAACTGTTTCCCCATCTGATCCAGATGGCAACATACAATGCATATGTTGTTTATTGTCAGACAACCACAGGAAGACTCATGACATTCCTTGACTTTCAGTTGTCTGCAATTAAAAGCCTCACTGCTGATACAGAAGCAGCAGCAGCCTCCACCTCATTTGTTCTGGAGGATGTGGAAAGGCTGCAGGAGCGACACTTTGCTGATCGCATTCCTAAAACACCCAAAAAGCATCGTCCAAGTTGTTGCTGAACAGTGCGCGCGAAGCATGGAAAGCGGCAGGAGAGTCGGGATTACTGTCCCCAGTGCCCATCTCAACCAGGCCTCTGTATCCCTACTTGCTTTACATTGTATCATACTAAAACAAAGTTCTGGGAAATCGACTGAGGTGGAGCTGCAGTTGGGTAATTCTTTCAGTGCCTGTGCATGGATACCGAACCTCCATGGGCCACTGCTTTGTTAGGCATGCAGCCACAGAATTTTACTTCATGTACTTCAAGAAATCATGGACTTCCTAATGGCCTGCTTGACACCTATATCCACCGTCAGAACATGGTAGGTGTTCTGTTCAATTAACGTGTTTTATAGTCCCCATACTGTACATACTAGTGGACAGAGCATATGCCACATTGTAACGGATTACCCTGTGTGGCAAAATGTTAAAGGCATGACTGAATTTTGAAGTGCTTGTTAGGGAACTTATGTATGCTACACAAAGACCACCATGATTGCCAACGAGAACAAGAGTAAGTGTAATAAGTCAAACAGCTGTCCTGTCAGACATATCACCGGCATTTCTACTTGTTTGAAAGTGTGAAAATTCAATCTGTAGCTTCACTTCCAAAGGAAAAGTAGAAGTGTTGGTGAATGAGTTGCACAGGATATTTGTTTGACTTTTTACTTTAGAGACCTTAGGATTTCTTCATCAGTATGTCTGCCTTAGTTTCAACGGTAGATATGCTCACTCAGTTTGGGGAATAGGCCTCCCAAGGCATACTCGGACACCCCAACTTCCATCCACAAACTAGTATAGGTTCCCTTGGCAACTATACAAGATTAGTCAAGACTCTGATGAGGACAGAGACATGAAAGGGTAAGGAAAGCTTATGGTAGGCATGCCTTCACAGGGATATTGCAGAGGTAGAAGGCAGATAGTAAAGGTAGTACAGATGTACATCATCTACACCTATGGATTCAAACCCATTGGTGCCATCCCAGCACTGAAGGACAATGACATGTATGGGTCAGTGTTTGACCTGCTTTTCATGTTCATCCTCAATCAGAACTTAGTAGATGTTCAATTTGCTATATGTTAAGTGCATTAAAGTCACAGCACTGCACATCATTTTGGCTGGGACATATGCTACGTTCTCATGAACTACCCTGTGTGCCAAACACTACCCTTTTTCATAGCCTATAACCTTCTCTTTAGGGAACATTTCAAGAATTCCCCAGCATGTCTGCCTTAGTTTCAAAGGTAGATATGCTCGCCCAGTTCGAGGAATCTCTTTGTACGGCATACTCGGATACCCCCCAACTTGAACCACAAACTTGACAGAGTTGGATTTAGCACAGTGAGGCCCATATTTATACTCCCTTTGCGCCGGATTAGTGTCATTTTTTTTTTTACGGTAATCTGGCGCAAACTTAACACTATATTTAAACTTTGACGCTAGACCAGTCTAACATCAAAATATCCGACTGTGCGTCATTTTATGGATGCGTGAAACCACCTTGCGTCAATGAGATGCAAGGTAGGCGTTCCCGTCCAAAAAATGACTTAAACACCCGAGCGCCATATTTATCCAGCCGGCCAAAAATGTGCACGGCTGGGTGGCGGAGCTGGAAAATGATACAAATCCCGATTTGTGCCAAATTTTTATGCCTGGGTAAGGGCAGGCGTTAAAATGGGGCAAACACACCACTACTTAAGGAAAACTCACACAAGCAACATCATTGCTCAAGAAGGAAGACATGAAGGTGCTACTCATGTAGCATGCTCAAAGACGCAGAGTACAGAGCCAACAGCAGCAGCTACCACCACACCAACATGGACCCCAAAGGCAACGCAGAAGGCAGAAGAGGATATTCAGGACCAGGACAACCCTTTAGGGCCTCAGGGAACATGATATCGTCCAGGTACAGACTAAACTGGCAAACCATACAGCAGCTGCTGCGCCACATTGACCCACAGTTGGCAGCCAACTTGCAGACACTCCACATCATTTTACGGGAAACCAAGCTGCTAGCTGTCCTGCACATGTTGGCAAGGGGCTTTTTTCAAACCACTGGTGCCCTGGTTACCGGGATCTCACAGCCTTCATTCTCACCATTCCTTCCCACGGTACTTGATGCCATCATCTCCCACATCAGCTTCCCCAACACACAGCAGAATGAGCAGGAGACCTAACAGGGGTTTTATCAAATTAATGGCTTCCCGCACGTGCTTGGTGCCATTGACTGCACACATGTCCGGATTGTGCCACCTGCTGCACCCGAGCACCCATACCGCAACAGGAAGCGCACACACTCCATCAATGTGCAGGCCATTGTGGATCATCAGGGATTGTTCACCAACATCACGGCAAAGTATCCTGGGAGAGTGGATGATTCATACAACTTCCGCCACTCCAATCAACACTTACAGGATGGACGATATGGCAATGGCCTACTTGTTGGTAAATACAGAAACCTAGTAATTTACACACAGCACAGCAACCCTGTAGGACACCCAACACATACACCACTACATTCACATGTGGCCAGGAAGACACTGAGGTGTGACACTGATAGTCATGTTTGATATCCTAACCCAATGGGATACACACCTATGGACAAATGACGGATGCAAATAACAATAGATGCCACTCTAGAGCCACACAGGACCAATTTAAAACCACACAGTGACAATGACATGTCCTTAACTGGCAGTACAACCTGGAAGATAAACCATTCAATATCACATAAGGCTACAGTCAATCCACCACACTTCCAAGCAATATGTCCTGCGTAAGGGGTGTGTAATGTGTGTTGCTGCAGGTCAAACACCATGAGACACATAGCATGATGCCGCTGACTCTAATGAAGGTGGCATGGAATTATTGAGGCAGTGCCAACATCTCACATCACTCCTGGGGTGACATTGCCAGCTAGCAATAAGGAAGTGGGCTGTGCTATGAAAACATGTGGATGTGACACTAATGCAAAGTGCACACTGCTACACATACGGATTGAGACAATACCCCATATATATAACAAATGTACACGGAGATGGCCCTTCCTAAACAAACACATCCACCTCCACAACCAAGTTAGCCAGCTCATCTGAAGCAAGTTCAGTAGTGTAGGTGCACGGTTGCACATGAGCCAACTGGGCGAGGGAACAAAAATAGGTTTGCATAGAACTTGTCATACATGGGATACTTGTGCATTGTCAATAGTGAACACTTCAATGCTGCCAACGTATTGAGATGTTTTGTGCATTGTCACCTAGCCAAATCAAAGGGCCTCACTGTTGCATTTCACCTGCAATTACATATGTCAAATTGGATGGGATGTTCAGGCCATATAGTGCAACCATGTTACCACCACAGTGGAATCTATTCTGTGTGTGGAAGTATCATGTCACCTCCAGTGAATGTACACGGACACTTCTTTCTCACTACATAACGCATGGGAGATACACACTGAACTGCAAGTTTCTAAATATACCACAGATAGCATGTCAATCAGTCAAACACCAGTTTTGCTAGTCACACAACCAAATGCAGAAAGAACATCACAGAAGCCTAGGATCCCACACAATACCACAAACACATAAGAGTCACAGACGACACAAGATAACAACTGCCATGCAAAGTGACAATCATGGTGTAACCAACAACAACATACTTACCTGCATTTTCTCTTTCAGCTGATCAAGGTTACGGGATCATGACCCCATTTGCCAACCCAAGCACAGCAGCAGAGCGTGCCTATAATGAGGCACATCGTAGGACACGCACCACAGTTGAGCGGACTTTTGACATCCTGAAGTCCAGATTCAGGTGCCTGAAAATCACCTGAGGCAGCCTCCTATATTCCCCTGAAATGGTCTGCAAGATCATTTTGACCTGTGCCATCCTGCACAACATTTGTGTTAGGAGGAACATTCTCCTCTATGAACCGGAACAACAAATGCCTGAAGAGGAGGAGGAGGAGGATGCTGTCCATGAAAATGAGGGGGGACTTCCAAACACAGCTGCAAGATTGCCTTGCAGACAACAGATCATACAAAACGTCTTCTAACTATAGTCACCATCACCACTTTGTTATCATATGGAATTAAACACCTCACTTCATCACTCAATCATGCTCTGGGTAATTATTTATGCATCACATGATCTCTAGGAATCATAATCAGAGATTTGTCTCATGGAGCATTGCAGAAATACAAATGTGCATACTGCAAAAGCCATATCACATTTGATGGGTGTGAATGTACAGGCAAACATCACACACAGTTTTAATGACATATATCCTGTCTATTTCACATTTGAAGGGCAATATCATAGGATCAGAGGTATGAGACACATCCATGTTGCCAACATGGTCCACTGCAGCATATGACACACAACTAAGGCACCATCAATCATAAGGTAAAAAAGTGCATCATACATGAGGCATTGGATGTGCAATTGCATTGTTAACAGGAATGTATGACCAGACCCTTGACAGCAGCAAGTGTGATATCAGCTATCTCTGCAAGGAGCATGTGTGACAAGAAGTGCATCAAACATGAAAATGGATAGCACAAGTGCCCCAGGTATGACAAGCATTGCTCACAAGACATGCCCTGATCAGACCATCCCAGGTAATATGTCCTGCCACTGCCATGTTTTAAGTCTCTGCCCACCCTTCTCTAGGGGGCGCTGTAAATGGACTATCTGTACCCTAAGAATCATCATCTACACTCACCCAGACTCCCATTCTGACTCCTGTGTGCTTCCCTCAAGTTCATCAGTCTCCAGGTCAGATAATGCACTGCCTGGTAGTCGGTAGGACCTGTAATCAGCTGTCCATTGCTTCCCATGTGAAAGGTCCGGTTGGCCCTTTGAACTTGATTCTCAACTCCAGGACTTGTGAGAGACTGAAGCTGCACACACCTGCTAGCACTTCCATGCAGCCCAGCCATTTGAACCTGCCCTGCCCTTGCTGCTTGGAAGCTGCCATTTTCTGAATCTTCTTGTTGTGCATTGGCGTACAAATCACTTCTGTACCAGAGCCCTTGGGGGATTGTGTAACAGTGCGGACTACAGCAGAAACTCATCTTTGTTCCCACAGTGTTGGTCCTGCTTGTCCCAATCAGAGTCTGCTCACTGTGTATTTGCCTTGTTCATGTTTGTTCCTGACAGAGCCTACATCCTGTTAGCTAGACTGCTTCCAGTCTTTGCGTTAACCATAGACGTTCCCTGTGGCTACATTTGTCTCATAGTTAGTTTCCATGCCCTCTGTTTCCTCTTGGGGTATTGTGTCTGGTAGGTCTACGATGAATCCTCAAATGTATAGTATAGTTTAATTAGTTTACTTATAGTATTTTGTTCTGGGACATGTATTCAAATGGCCTAATCCAGCCCCCATCCCTTCTCTGGTTTTGCATGTATTCATTAGTGCCAAACAGTGACAATGTGCTATGGCTGTATGCATGGATTTGGTACTGTGCCTCCAGCACAACAAACAAGGGTTGCTAATGTGTATCTAAGGACAAAACATGTTTGGGCCCTCACGGTCCAGACACAGATTCACTTCTGCCACCACCTTTTGATGGGGCTTGCATGGTGACTAGCTGTGAGATTAATCAGCACAGAGGCACTGATATTCCCTGTTGCAGTGGGAATTTTAGAGCCCACCCTGTGTACAAATGTTGTGATATAACCTGCCTGTTTCCTATTACTGATTCATAACGTATTTGAGCACACCAAGGTTGCTCTGTCGTCACCCTTCTAAAATTTCTGCTGTGCCATAGCTGGACTATCCCCATGTATGCGGTTAGTTGATCTTTGGCTTTTGGTCAAATCTGCTTTTGAAGGATACTCTGTTAATTCAAGGGTTGGCTCCACAGACTTATGACTAGACCTGCACGTAACTGTGACAACATGGAGGCCAATATTGACACAGGGTACACATGGCCACACACTTGAACTGGACACCTTTGTGCAATGAACCACTGGAAATATGTGAACACATGCAGCATGGTCTGCTGGTCCTCCACAGCCACGGGAGAAACATAGGTCATTTACATGACTCAAACTGTGGTATACATAACAATTTTAGGATTAGATTTGAGACTCTGTGTCACAAACACTGTACCTACCTAGCATGTTCAAATGCCTGACTCATGGGTAGTATAAACACAAGTGACCATGAAGTGGTATCCAACATTATATTACATGTGAGGGGTAACATATATGACATAGCCATTATCAGCCATCCTCGATCTTTCCTGTGTATAGTTAGTCATGGGAAATGTTGTGTCCCCAATGTCAAGCAAGTACACACAGCATAAGAGGCAACAGATATTACAAACACATATCATGACTGATGTACCTCAATCAATGGCATCTGATGGTTATACACATTTGTAACACATTCATACATGCACATTACGCCAAGTGTTTTGCATGCCGTTCCCACAGAGGCACAATAATAATTTTAACAGATAATTCACACACATAAACACACAGGCCATGAGTCTATTTGTTTAGTAGCGTAGCCTTGCTGTCCTCTATTGATGGAAAACCTGCTCAAACTAGAAAAATTCTATTTTATTTCCAAAGTTTGTGTTGCTGTTGCATCAGTTAACAGAGCTAATCCTGCACAACAACATGAGTATTATGGGCCCCAGTAGTATGGTCTGCCACATGTGCCCAAACACTAGAACACACACTGCAGATCATACCATCCTATCTTTATATAGTTATAGGCTGCATGCATGTTAGAAATTGAAAAATCACTCAAACACAGTTTAAGACACATTTTTTTACGCAAACGCGTCAAACACGACACCTATGCGTAAAAATATAACGCATATGCGTTACAAAATTATGCTCACGCACATTATACATCAACTGGTCCCTAGCGTTAATTCCACCAAAGCACCCCAGGAATGCAGTTATCCATTGAAAATGTATTGACACTTGCATGCGTGGGAATTCTCACACATATGCGTAAAAAAATATTGACGCAAACCCCGTAAGCGTCATAAAATTACACACAATACAAAAAAGGGTCACAATTGAGACAGAAAGTGATGTAATAAGATATCCTGTTTGCAGAAATGGTACAGTGGGTGTACTTTCACTTTGCAGTCTGTGTTTTTCTAAACTGTGTGGCTGTGTCTTGACTTGTCTCTGTGAATATTGTGAATTTGTCTCCTGTGTGCCTCTTTATATTGTCTTTTGGTGTTTTGTAAGTGTCTGTGTTATCCTGTGTAAGTGTTTTTTTGTCATTTATTGTATTTAGATTTGTCTTTGTTCTGTTGGGAGTCTGTTTGTGGGTATTGTTAGTTGGGGTATTGTTGGGCTGTCTGTGGGTTTAATAAGTTTCCTTTTCCTATGTCCTTTCCCTGTTAACTTTTTTATTTCCTAATTTTGTTGAGCTGTTGGGAAGGCCACAGCTAGGGCGAATGGATGAGGAGGAGCTAGGGGCATTTGTGTGGCTGGTGTGCCACTTCCTCCCCGGATGTTGGAGGCTGGGGGCCAGGTGATACAGGGGTATCACACGGAGGCAAGAAGGCTGAGCTGGGCAAAGGTGCTGTTCAACCTGCGGCGCATATTCAACAGCCAGTGCAACAACCACCAGCTGAAGCATCGCTGGGCTGACCTTGTGGCCCGAGAGCAGGACCTGCTGGACCACCTAGGTGTGGTGATTGGTGGCCCTGTTGGTGACTACAAAATTGACTAATGTGTACAGTACAATGCTCTGGAGTGACAGTAGCAGATGTTGTGACATACTGCATGCAATGTTTGTGGACATGTGAATGCAAGTTGAACAAATTGTGGCCCTGATTTATAAAATTTTTGCAACACATTAACATCATTTGTTGACACAAAAGCCACGCAAACATACAAAATACAATTGTATTTTGTAATTTAGTGCCGCTTTTGCGTCAATAGATGATGGTAATGCGGCACAAACAAAAGTATAAATCAGGGCCTGTGAGTGTACCAGGAATGGGATGTATTTCACATGGTAATACATGGAAACAATGTAGTCCCCAGTTTTGTGGAACCAAGTCCGAACAGCATTCATAGCCATACGTACCAAGCTCTTCATAACCTCCGCTATTATCTTAGGCCCATATTTCTACTTTGTTTGTGCTGCATTTGTGTTATTTCTAGTCGCAAAAGTATCGCACACTTGCTACATTCAAATATATTTTGCTAATTTCCATAGCTATAGCGTAAACAAATGAAGCAAATGCAACACAAAAAAAATGACGCATATGGCCCTAGGTTCACTGTTTCTGTGTGTTTACGTCTGGACAGATAATCTTTCATATGGCCAAACCCAAATGGGCCATGATGCTACCGGATTGAAGTAGCACAAAACAGGTTCATCTTGTGGCTTTTCGGAGTAGGCTTTTAAATCCTATCATTGAGTAGCAAGGCCCAACAACATTTTTGGCTTGGGTGCAATTGCTGGTACTGAGCTAGTGCAGTTACCATCTGTGTCACTTTTGTGCCAACCCATTTTGTAAAATGAATGGGTCATCATGGGATCCCTGCTCTTTGTGAATGCATGGTCACAAACTATTTTTGAGCATGATGTTGTGCAAGGGACCACTGACTGCTTCCATGATACTATTTTAGTGAAGAAATAGGTTGTTATTTTCCTTTTGGTACACCCCTGCTGATATATTGCAGCATTTCTACAAATGTTAACTTCTCAGTATGAAGGCAGACATGGTGGTCTGCTAAGATCAGCAGGCCAGCATATCCTGTTTGCAGAAATGGTACAGTGGGTGTACTTTCACTTTGCAGTCTGTGTTTTTCTAGACTGTGTGGCTGTGTCTTGACTTGTCTCTGTGAATATTGTGAATTTGTCTCCTGTGTGCCTCTTTATATTGTCTTTTGGTGTTTTGTAAGTGTCTGTGTTATCCTGTGTAAGTGTTTTTTTGTCATTTATTGTATTTAGATTTGTCTTTGTTCTGTTGGGAGTCTGTTTGTGGGTATTGTTAGTTGGGGTATTGTTGGGCTGTCTGTGGGTTTAATAAGTTTCCTTTTCCTATGTCCTTTCCCTGTTAACTTTTTTATTTCCTCATTTTGTTGAGCTGTGGGGAAGGCCACAGCTAGGGCGAATGGATGAGGAGGAGCTAGGGGCATTTGTGTGGCTGGTGTGCCACTTCCTCCCCGGATGTTGGAGGCTGGGGGCCAGGTGATACAGGGGTATCACACGGAGGCAAGAAGGCTGAGCTGGGCAAAGGTGTTGTTCCACCTGCGGAGCATATTCAACAGCCAGTGCAACAACCACCAGCTGAAGCATCGCTGGGCTGACCTTGTGGCCCGAGAGCAGAACCTGCTGGACCACCTAGGTGTGGTGATTGGTGGCCCTGTTGGTGACTACAAAATTGACTAATGTGTACAGTACAATGCTCTGGAGTGACAGTAGCAGATGTTGTGACATACTGCATGCAATGTTTGTGGACATGTGAATGCAAGTTGAACAAATTGTGGCCCTGATTTATAACATTTTTGCAACACATTAACGTCATTTGTTGACGCAAAAGCCACGCAAACATACAAAATACAATTGTATTTTGTAATTTAGTGCCGCTTTTGCGTCAATAGATGACGGTAATGTGGCACAAACAAAAGTATAAATCAGGGCCTGTGAGTGTACCAGGAATGGGATGTATTTCACATGGTAATACATGGAAACAATGTAGTCCCCAGTTTTGTGGAACCATGTCCGAACAGCATTCATGGCCATACGTACCAAGCTCTTCATAACCTCCGCTATTATCTTAGGCCCATATTTCTACTTTGTTTGTGCTGCATTTGTGTTATTTCTAGTCGCAAAAGTATCGCACACTTGCTACATTCAAATATATTTTGCTAATTTCCATAGCTATAGCGTAAACAAATGAAGCAAATGCAACACAAAAAAAATGACGCATATGGCCCTAAGTTCACTGTTTCTGTATGTTTACGTCTTGGCAGATAATCTTTCATATGGCCAAACCCAAATGGGCCATGATGCTACCGGATTGAAGTAGCACAAAACAGGTTCATCTTGTGCTTTTCGGAGTAGGCTTTTAAATCCTATCATTGAGTAGCAAGGCCCAACAACATTTTTGGCTTGGGTGCAATTGCTGGTACTGAGCTAGTGCAGTTACCATCTGTGTCACTTTTGTGCCAACCCATTTTGTAAAATGAATGGGTCATCATGGGATCCCTGCTCTTTGTGAATGCATGGTCACAAACTATTTTTGAGCATGATGTTGTGCAAGGGACCACTGACTGCTTCCATGATACTATTTTAGTGAAGAAATAGGTTGTTATTTTCCTTTTGGTACACCCCTGCTGATATATTGCAGCATTTCTACAAATGTTAACTTCTCAGTATGAAGGCAGACATGGTGGTCTGCTAAGATCAGCAGGCCAGCATTCCTGTGAGTGCCGCCATTCCCAAGGTGCTTTCAAATAGAGACCTACCTCATCATGATTGCAGAAGTAGGACATTTGCTAACCCATGTTTTTATTAGCAGATAGTGTCAGTTCGGTTGTACTACCACTGATCACCCAACTTGGCAATTCTATGTTGCTGATTCGGGCAATGTGTGATTTACAATCCCTGATATAGGTACACAGGGCCCAGAGTAACACATTTCAGGTGCAATGAATACACCTGTGCCCATGCATTCTGTCAAGGATGATCAACTAAGACACTGTCAGCATACATATTTTTGAAGTTTTGAATCAGAAAAGTGGCCAATCCATGTTTAGCGTAACATTGTCATCAAGTAACACACAGGATACCTGCCATCATGTTGTCATAGGGGGCATATACGGCTCAGGATACACTGCCAATGTAGCGTATGTAACCTACATACAACACTGGCACACCTATTATGGACCACTGAAAGGACAATAATTCCTGAAAGCAAATCAACCCACATAAGCATCACACAGTTACTCATTGTCCCTTGATGCACAAGCCACAATACCTGAGTCACTGGTAGTGCAGTGCACAAGGAATGTGGCATTGCATGTGTCTCCTAATTACAAAAAATGAAATGGAGTACCCTCTGGAATGAATTAAGCACAAAAGTGAGTGATCATGTTTGGCACCACATGATTGTTAGGGCCAGTGCATCTGTGCATATGTGTGTCTATCATTCACTGGAGTGACAGTGTCAATGCATGTTTGCAGTGGTATGTCTGTTGAGGTGTCTAAATGCCTCATGTGCAGCTCTATCATATAAAATGTCACACACAGTGATTTGTTGTTCCAACTTTTTTACAGTGAGCAGACATTGAGCACATATCATCCTTCAATGTTTTACAGGTGGACCAGCCCCCTACACAATAGGTGAAGTAGCTCGATTTGCGGACCCAGACGTATCCAGTAAGTGTTAATATGTTTGCAATAGGCATGGGCACGTGAACAAGGTGATTTGTTGCTACATGTATGCCAAAAAGTGATCTGGAGGTGGCCAGTCGCATAATTTAGTCAGCAAGTCATGCCCTAATTCACACAGAACAGTGATGCATCAGTTTTACACACAGACTTGCGCACCCCTGTTAAGTAATGAACATGTAGGACTGTATGGGTGACTGTCCCGCAGCATCTAGCTCCACATGTTGTACTCCATTTACATGGCACTTGAGTGAAATGTGATAGGCATGCATGCAGGTCAAGGCCAGATGGGTGCTTGCATCAATGTGGTTGATTTTGGAAATATGTCAGTGAGATCTAATGATGTTGACAATTGTCTGCAAATAGAAACATGAATGTAGATGTGATTGTCCAATGGTTGACTCAATCCTAGTTGGCAGGCCTCCTTACCTGTGGTGGACTGACTAAACCCATGTACAGCTGTACAAAGCTTTGTGTTTGTCCTTGATGTTTGAAAGTATGTGTTGCATGTCCGCCCCCCCGGTACAGGGTTAGGGCTAGAAAATATGTGCAGCTAGGTGTGATGGTCACAGTGTAGATGACAGACATGTAATTCAAGCATTCATGTGTGCCAAAGTACAATGACCCCCTATGATTACCAACTGCATACCATCCTGGCAGTTCCATATACAAATCACAGGTCTTGTGTACCTTGAATTCGATCCAGAAGATAGTGATTAGTCGGCCTGGCACATGTTGAGTACTTGCAGCATTTGTTATGTGACTAATAGCACTACAAATATGCACAGATCATTTAATTAAGTACACACCTTGTTGTGCATTGCTGTGCTGTTAGATAGTTGATGGGTAGGCTGCGTTGGCATGTCATTCCTCAGGGACATTCTATCATCTGTACTGTGATTTGGACTGCATGTGCTATTTTTGATGAAGTGTTAGAATATCATCTGTGCATGTATCACACAATGATGTCACTAATATTTGCCTGTCTCTATTTTTACAGCTGCCAACATGAATGTCCAGGAGATACATGAATTTCAGAGGCGGGCAGTGTGGTACCACCAAATCCTCGATGTGGAGGCTGGGATCCGTAATATGGCAAGGAGATATCGTCATGAGAGAACCAGAAGGGCATGGAGGGCATTTAGCCAAGGGGGGCCAGCATTGCCCACAACTGCCACCACCACAACAGCTCAGACCACAGTGGACCCAGGGATGACAGCCACTCCAGCTGGACCCGCAACCTCGTCAGCCCAGGGCCCACAAGCAGCACCTTCAGCACCTTCAGCACCTCCACCTCCAACCACGGCACCAGCTACAACAAGTGCTACTGCGATGACCCCAGCTGCAGTAATGGGCATGACCGAGTTCAGGACACTACAAAGTGACATGCAACGTATGCTGCACCGGATGGACACCCTGCAGCAGGAGGTGGCCCACAATAGCAGAAGACTGCAAGGGATTAGGAAAATCCTGAGGAGGGCCAATCTGTGACTTGTTGATCCTCACCCATAATTCCATCCCCTCCCTCCTCTTTCCTTGTTCTTTTCTTTAGTGGGTTTAGGGGGCTTTAGTTAGGATAAGTGGGTTGAGGGGTGGAGGAGTTATATTATTACATGTTTGTTTGTAAGTGGGTGGGTGGGTGGGCGGTGATGTTGGGGTTTATGTGTATTTAAAAAAGATGAAATAAAAAAATACAAAAGAATATAATTGTTTAGGATATGTTATTATGTGTTTAGGTTTGTTTATGTTGTCCTACACGTGTCCTGTCATATAAGGTGGCTGGGGGGTTGATGTTTAGAGTGTTTAGTTACATGTGGTAAGTAAGCTTGGCTTAGGGTAGTTAGGGCCAGTTGTGGGTAATGTATAGTTAGGATAGGTTAGGTTAGTTAAGGTGTTTCCCATAGTTCAAGTTTTCGTTCATACTGATATAATAAAGTTTTCTGTACTCCTTTACAGCATGTGTCATATGCTTGGGGATCAGGGCCTTTGCATGATTGTACAGTATCAATTTTGTATTTGCATTTGTGTTCCATCCTGCATCCAAATCCCATTCTTGACATGGTTTCCCACTTCCAAATGAGCTGTCACATTGGCAGCTACAACAAAGCTACTTCTCCATACATCTGCCATCCATTGCACCCAACCACTCAAGGTAACCACGGTTCCCAATGTGTTGTAAAGGTTGGTGTGATTTTCAAACTGTCATCGTTTGAGTCCTGTATTGGAATTTTGGGCACTGTGGAACGTCTGCCTGCAACCTGATGTTCATGTGAACTCTGAGAAACTGAGTGGTGTCATAATCTTATGAAGTTCAGTATACATAAATCACACTTATGATTTCTTACATTGTACTCCCAGGTGACGTTATTGTCCATACACTCGTACACATCCATTCCTGCTGTATGGTGAGGGTGTGTGATTAAAGTTTAGAGTCAGATGTCACATACATAATGATGGTCTTAAAGGGAATGTGGGCCACATTGAGTTTCATCTTGTACATATTTTGTACCTGACATATTCAGTTCTACACAGCATTATACTGTTTGTGATCTTTTAACTTCAGAAATAAGCATAAGGAAGCACGGATGATGATAAAATCCAGACCCTTGTGCATAGTTATCAGCCCACATTCTTTCTACACTATTGTATTGACATTCTGTGGCCATTGACAAGTTACATGCATCACAAATCTCCTATACAGATGATGTGTCACATTACACAGAGATAAGGTGGTTGTGTAAGTGCTATTTATTTTAAAGTGCTGTAGTGCAATATTTACATAGTCCAGGATTGTAAGTCCATTAGTGTGACGCCTTCTATTGTGACGCAACACAAGTGCAGTGGTGAGGGACATGTCATTGGACATGCTGTGATAGAGTGTCAATCAGTGCGGACGAACATGAATTGCCAATTAGGTAGTGACAGACAATTGCAGTGCATAGGGGTAAGGAAAACAGTGTGCTGGAGAACAGTGCATGTTACCAACTATAGCAAGACTGGTATGTTAATAAGTACAGGACATAGGAAATCAGTGCCCATGTGGCATGGACTGGTGCTACCGTGTACTACTACGGGTGAAGGTGATCTGTTCCACGTCTTCATCTTCTGATGTGTGTATCGTCTCCTCTGCCCTTGGTGGTGGTGGGTTTGAAGGGGCAACACACACTTCAGTGTTTGAAGAAGTGGACTCAGAAGTCCGGGTAGCTGCCAACTGTGGGGCTTTTAAGGGCATTACTGCAGCAAGGAGGAGCTGCTGATTCTTGAGTGTAGCAGCTACATCGCTGTGGTAGGCAGCCAGGTCAGCCTTGAAGGGGTCATGATTGCAGTCGTGCACGCAGTGAAATGGTGAAATCCCTCACACACTGTTGTAGTCCTTGCAGTAGGGATTGTTGGACTTGCATGGCTGCTGACTGTTCTGCAGATTACATCATGCTCATGCGTATCCCCTCAAGGCTGGCTGCCATATTTTGCATCCCTACCCGCACCTCCTTGGCCAGCTCCTGCTGTACTCCCACTACTGTCCTCTCAAAGGTGGTACCAGTGTTATCAGAGTCCTCAGCTGGGTTTGTGCTGGTAGGTCATAGTATTGGGGTGGTGGGTGGGTCCTCTGTGACGGCTGCTACATCTGTGCTCCTCCTTGCGACTGACGGTGGGGTCTGGAGGGCTCCAAGGACATCCTGAAGGGTTTGCTGGCTGATGGTTGTCAGCTCCTCATCCATGTCATCAGGGAAGTCCAGGACAGGCATATCGACAGGAAAGCCATCGTCCTCTGCAATGAGATATTGTACAATTAGTGTGTCTGTGTTGTGGCAGTTGTAATGTGACGTCACTGACTTCCTATTAGTGGGACATTGTAATCTTGGTTCCTGTTCATTGTTCCTGTCATTAATATTAGCATTGTCACAGGCCTATGCCCCACCTGCATGTCACATGTAGTGTGGGGAGTTTGGGGAATTGTCTGTGTCACATCCTCTAGGTGTAGGTTTTGTCCAAATTGTGTGTTGCCACGTTCTTGTCCTACTCAACCCTCCCTCTACTTCCATTAGCATGGTGAGGCCTTGCAATGGCTGTGGGTGTTCTGATGCCACTTGCACCACACTTAACATTATGGGACTGACCCAGTCTCTGATATTTCTCATACACTTATACATTGCTGAGAACTAGCACATACTATGTATAGCATTGGTATGGCACGATACAGGTGCCAGCATTGGTAGTGTGTCATGTTGATGTTTGCTAATATGTACTACATTGCATTGCACTGATGGACCCGGCAGTGTTCCATTTCCTCTTATGACTGTGCAGGTGTGTTTCACTAGCTAGACACATATGTTCTCCCCCTCAATGCTTTTGTCTTAGCAGTATGACAGTTGAGATGTTGCAAAGTGGCATTGCAGCTATTGTAACACAGACACGGGGTGGACCCTGGAATGGGCAGCATGGGTATGACATTACTGCTGTGAACTTCGTAATTTAAGTAACAATACATGATGTTTGTTGCACCTATAGACATGAGCATTTGACAGGATTTACACTTTGTTAGGAATTAAAGGGGATTGATAACGTCGTCATCCTGAACCCTCTATTTTGGGTGTGTTTTTTCCATGGGCACCTAACTGCCATTTGCTACTTGACCAGCACTCACAGCACAGGTGGTAGCGGCAACTGTTGTCAATGGTAAATGCCACTTGTGGAAATGGCATGAGACTGGAAATTGAGCCATAGTTTATGTTGTGACAATACCAGCTGTCCTGTGACAGCAGCCCAGTTTTAAATTCTAGCCTACCCTCCTGGACTGGCCTTGCCTTTCCAACAGCCTTGGCATGGGAGAGTACCCCCATGCAAAGGTTGTTGATGTAGTGTTGTGTTGTGCCCCTGGTTTCCCCTGCATAGCCCATGCACCCGTCCCGTGCCACTTTGCCCTTTCCAATGCCTGATTTCCATGGCTGACATGTATTGTGTAGTAGGTATGTACCTCCCCCTGCTTGCAGTTAACATTTAGGCTTTTTGTCCCCCATGCAACTTACCCTGCATCTGTGTTGTTTCCTGGTAGTCTGCGCTGTCCTGTCCTTGAATTCCTGTGACGATCTCCTCCATCTGGTCCAGGGCCTCCTGCGGTGCTGGACTCCCACCTCCAGTCTGCAGTGCTGCCTTCCTGTTCCTTGCCATTTTTTCCTTGGTCCCGCGCTTGCAGTCATGCCAGTATTTCTTGCACTCCGTGACTGTTCTACAGACCTCTGCCACACTGTTGATCTTGTCGACAATTTTTTGCCAAATTGCCTCTCTCCTCCCAATTGGCAATTTTGAGGTGACAAAAAGTTGATGCTGGTGTTCCGTCACCTCTCTGACCAGTATTTCATGCTCCTCTGCACTGAAACAACACTTCCTTTTCTTCTTCTCCCTCTCCTGGGTCTTGTCTGTGTCCTCCTGGCTGGTTCCTGGTCGATTGGGGTCTCCCTGAGGTCTCTCTTGGCTTCTGGGATCCATTTTGGGGCTCTTTAGCACTGTTAGTTGTGCTTGTGCCGCTTTTTGATGCTATTGCAGTGGAAAATGGCGCGATTCCGGTTTGCGATGTCGCAAACCTGATTAGAGTAATTTTCTCGGCATTAACGTTGTTTTGCTTTATCACGTAGCGCAATGGTTAGAGTAAAAAAAAATTACTCTAACCTGTGCTTTGCGCGACCGTGCATCAAAGTATAAATTTGACGACCAGGTGGCGCAAAAAAATGGCGTACCCGGCGTTAACGTTTTTGCCGCAAAACTGCGTTTGCGCAGTTTTGCGTCAAAAAGTATAAATATGGCCCTGAGTGTGCTAATGGTGGATGAAAAACATGACTTCCTGAGACTCAGGTGGTTGTCAAGGGAGTCATTAATAAAGGTTTGTTATGGATACCTTCAGTAATGTTCAGGAAGAAGGAGGCGGGTACTTGACATGTAGTAAAATGTAGTCAAACCTATTCTGTCCTGTGGTGTAAGAATGTGATGGACCCTTGTCTGGCAGAGGTAAGTTAATGTAAGTGCAGTAATTTATTGGATTGAGCCCATGGCCGGCAGTATGAAAGGGTTGTTTGTTGTGCATGAATGGCGTGTGAATGGACCATAAAGAGGTTGGTGCCTGGACGTAGCTTTATGGCCCACCTTCAGAAGGCTTGGTTTCAATATTCAGATACTTTGATAAGTATTCATGCTTTGAAACCATAATTTCTGGATGTGCTAAAACCAACCAGTGTGAGTGGTGGATTAACTTTAACATACTAGTACCAGGGGAGTCTATGGGAGGAGGACTTATGTGGTTCTCACCAGTTTTCCTTCGCCCAGAATTCCCTTGAAATCACAAACTTTGCTTAAAAAACACTTTTGCCTTGCATTTCAGTGAAGGGAAGTCCTGGAATCTGCAGGCAGCCACAAATTTTCTACCACCCAGCGTTCCACTAAGTCTCCGGAGAAAAATGTTGCCTCACTTTAGTGGGTGGGCAAGTGACCACAACAGGGAAGAATCCAAAACAGATTGTGGAGACATCAAAATTACCAAAACAAAACAGCCTGCTTTTGTGAGACAGTCACCTGAGTATTTGGTCCTGGGTTCGACAGCCATATAGAGAAACGTACCAAACCCAGACATTTTTGAAAACTAGACACCCGGGGCAGTCCACGGAAGTGTGGCGTGTTTGGATTTCACAAAGTTTTCTTACCCAGAATACCCTGCAAAAGTGAAACGTTGATTAAAAACACTATTTTGACTGGCTTTTTCATCACAAAAACTACAGGAATGTGCAGGGATCCAATAATTCCTAACACCCAGTGTTTCTCCACTTGTCCTGATAAAAACACAACCCCACTTGTGTGCCTGTGCCTAATACCTGCGTCAGGAACGGATCACTCTAGGGTTAACAGTAGCCCTCATGCAAGGAATAACATTGACCCTTGTGTGATCCATTCCTGTCGCAGGCACTAGCCTACCCACACAAGTGAGGCACCATTTTTATCGGGAGGCTTGGGGGAATGCTGGGTGGAAGGAAGTTTGTGGCTCCCCTCAGATTCCAGAACTTTCCATCACCGAAATGTGAAGAAAAAGTTTTTTTTGTCCAAATTTTGAGGTTTGCAAAAGGTTTTGGGTAACAGAACCTAGGGCCAGATGCAGGTAGCGTTTTGCATGGTGCAAACTGCGAAAATCGCAGTTTGCGCCATGCAAAACGCGCATCGCGATGCTCATTCCCATTTTGCAAGTCGGTACCGACTCGCAAAATGGGAATGCGACTCGCAAATAGGAAGGGGTGTCCCCTTCCTATTTGCGACTCGCACCGCAATGCTAAATTGCCTTGTGACCGCGAACGCGGTCGCAAAGCAATTCACAGTTACCACCAGTGTCACACTGGTGGTAACCCATTCGCAAAAGGGAAGGGGTCCCCATGGGACCCCTTCCCTTTTGTGAATGTTGCCAGAAATGTTTTTTCAGAGTAGGCAGTGGTCCAATGGACCACTGCCTACTCTGAAAAAACGAAACCAAATGGTTTCATTATTTTTTTGTACTGCAACTCATTTTCCTTTAAGGAAAACGGGCTGCAATACAAAAAAAACCTGCTTTATTTAAAAAGCAGTCACAGACATGGAGGTCTGCTGTCTCCATCAGGCTACCATCCCTGTGAGTGCACGGAATCGCAATGGGGTCGCAAAATGCGACCCACCTCATTAATACTAATGAGGTGGGTCTTTGCGACCCCATTGCGATTCGCAGACGGTGTCTGAGACACCGTTCTGCATCCGAATTTGCGATTCGGAAATTGTGAGTCGCACCGACTCGCAATTTCCGAATCGCAAATTTGGAATTTGCTACATCTGGCCCCTGGTGAGAACCCCACAAGTCACCCCATCTTGGGTCCCCCTAGGTGTCTAGTTTTGAGAAATGTGTGGGATTGGTAGTCTTCTCTAGGTGCCTGCTGAGCTACAGCCCAAAAGTCACAGCTAGGTACTTTCCCAAAAAAACATCAGTTTTCAATGTGAAAATGTGATGTGTCCATGTTGCATTTAGGGGTGTTTCTTGTCGCGGGTACTAGGCCTACCTACGCAAGTGAGGTCCCATTTTTATCGAGATACTTGGGAGAATGCTGGGTGTAAGGATGTTTGTGGTTCCCCTAAGATTCTAGAACTTTGCAGCACCAAAATGTGAGGAAAAAGTGTTTTTTGCCAAATGTTTAGGTTTGTAAAGGATTCTGCGTGACAGAACCCAGTGAGAGCCCCAAAAGCCACACCATCCTGGATTTCCCTTGGTGTCTAGTTTAAAAAAAATTATGAATTTGCTATGCTTCCCTAGGTGCTGGCTGATCTAGAGGCCAAAGTCCACAGCTAGAGACTTTGCAAAAATCACACATCCATTTTCATTGGAAAAATGTGATGTGTCCACATTGTGTTTTGGGGCATTTACTGTCACAGCCACTAGGCTTACCCACACAACTGAGATACCATTTCTATCAGGAGATGTTGGGGAATGCTGGGTGGAAGGAAGTGTGTGGCTCCAATCAGATTCCAGAACGTTGCAGCACCAAAATGTGAGGAAAAGTGTTTTTTTGCCACATTTTGAGGTTTGCAAAGGATTCTGGTTAACATAACTCAGGGAGAGCACCACAAGTCACCCCATTAGGAATCCCCCTAGGTGTCTAGTTTTCAAAAATGTATATGTTTGCTAAGTTTCCCTAGGTGCCAGCTGAGCTAGAGGCCAAAATCCACAGCTAGTCACTTTGCAAAAAACATGTCAGATTTCAATGTAAAAATGTTATGAGTCCATGTTGCATTTTGGGGCGTTTCCTGTCGTGGGCACTAGGCCTACCCACACAACTGAGCTACCATTTTTATGAGGAGATATGGGGGAATACAAAATAGAAGAACAAGTCTTACTGCCCATTTATTTTCTTTCCCTCCATTTTCTCCTTCCAAATGTAAGACAGAAGTGTTTTTGAGAAATGCCCTGTAATTCACATGCTAGTACAGGGACCCCCAAATACAGAGATGTGCAAATAACCACTGCTTCTCAACACCTTGTCTTGTGCACATTTTGGAAATTCAAAAGTTTCCTTGATACCTATTTTTGACTCTTTATATTTTACCAAATAAATTGTATTATACCCGGTATACAATGAAAACTCATTGCAAGGTGCAGCTAATTTATTGGCTCCGGGTACCTAGGGTTCTTGATGAACCTACAAGTCCAAAATATCCCCACCAACCAGAAGAGTCCAGCAGACGTAACGGTATATTGCTTTTGAAAATCTGACATCCCAGGAAAAAGTTACAGAGTAAAATGTGGAGAGAAATGGCTGTTTTTTTACCTCAATTTCAATGTTTTTTTTCTTTCAGCTGTTATTTTCTTTAGGAAAACCTTGTAGGATCTACACAAATGAACCCTTGCTGAATTCAGAATTTTGTCTACTTTTCAGGAATGTTTAGCTGTCCAGGATCCAGCATTTGTTTAGTCCTTATTTCTGTCACTAACTGGAAGGAGGCCAAAAGCACAAAAAATAGTAAAAATGGGGTGTGTCCCAGTAAAATGCCAAAATTGTGTTGAAAAATGTAGTTTCCTGATTCAAGAGTGCCTTTTCCTGAAAGCTGGGAAGGGGCTGATTTTAGCACTGCAAGCCCTTTGCTGATGCCATTTTTAAGGGGAAAAACCACATGCTTTCTTCTGCAGCCATTTTTTTCTGACAACAATGACATTTTAGCTGTTATTTGGCTAATTTCTTGGTCCCCTACAGGGGAACCCACAAAACCTTGGTACCCTTAGAATCCCTAGGATGTTGGAAAAAAAGGACGCAAATTTGGCATGGATTGCTTATGTTGACAAACAGTAATGAAGGCCTAAGCGCAAACCACCCCAAATTGCCAAAAAAGGACTCAGCACTGGGCAGGGGGAGATGCCCAGCAGCTAAAGGGTTAAGTTTAATGTGTTTGTTTTGCTATTTAATGTTTTGTTTGTTTAAATATTAAGAGGGAAGAAGTAGAGTGTTTTCATACTATGAAACAAGCCTGTAACTTCTAAAATGTGAGTGGCAATTCTGAAGGCGAAAGTTGTTGGGTGGAGAGTGAAGCGGCGGCTGCTCTTGGGGTTGTCTTCATTAATGAATCCACAATCCATTTGGTAAACGTTGTACTCGTCATCACATCATTCATCCCACCCCATGCTCTGTGTTGTCCTCTCCCTCATGAGCTTCTCTACCCGTTCTGTTTTGCTGTCACCCTCCTGCGCTGCTACTACTCACTCTGTGCTGTGCTTCTTCCTCGACTCCCATGCACTGTGTTCTTTTTTATATAACAATCTTTATTTGGTTTTATTAATACAATACTTTTTCTTTTAAGTGTCAAATGTGTATAAACAACAGCAACACAGCAAGTATAGCCCTCGGACCGCATGAGACACACAAAGTTCACACTGGTCACATCAGTCTCATATAGCAATATCTGCTGAGTAGCTTTGCTGGTCTCAAATTTTAGGATTTTTTTTTTTAACACTATGGAGCACTCCGATACCATGTGGTAGAAAGTTCTCATTTCTATTTTGCATCTCAGTCAATGAGGGTCTGAGTTGTGTCTCATTTTACTAAATCTTGTAAGGCTGTGGTGTACCCTGTGTAAGTTTCTAAATAGAATCAGTCTTGTGGAGACTGACAGAACCCTGGCTGCCATAAATGTCCTGCACAGTCTTTCTCCTCTTGGAGGCCCATGTCATTTCCCTGCACTCCCATAGCACTTGCATGGGGTATGGGTTGTTATTTACTAAAGTGCTGTATAGTTTTGAGATCCCATTCCCTTCCAGTGCTTCCTTTGTGATTTACGCCTCCAATGACCTGGGCCTGCAGCTCTTTCTGATATGTTTCAAGCGCATATCTTAGTTGTGGAACATACTGTGTTCTTCACTTAATCATGTGCTTCTCCTCTCCACCCATGTCTCCTGCCCTTCTTTTCACCTGCTCATCCCACTTGCTCATCCTTTGCCTGTCAACTCCACAGTCATTTATTTGTTTTTTATTTTGTGCTTTTGTGCTAAAATGGAGTCATTTTTTGGGTCAAGCCTGCATGAGCTGCATGCGTTAGCACATTCTCTTTCACTTGTGAAACACTATTATGTACAATAAAGGGCTTGCAGCCCTTCCATAGCTTACCATTTTCTTGCTTCAGTGTTGCTCTTTTTTCCAGCCTCCTAACTGGCCAGTATTTGCTTTGGTTTCACTTCCAGATTCCTCTCTGGCACCTAAACCAAGCACAGATTGATTTCTCCTGATTAGTCTCAGTCCGCTGACCACGCTGTGACTGAGGTACTATTTTTCCAGTGCTGCTGTTTTCCCCTCCAACATACCAATTCTCCGTGTTGCTGTCCTCTTTCCCCTACTGCCCTTGCTTGTCTATAGCCCTACATCTTGCCCCCATGCTTGCGTGTCCTTCCCTCCCTGTCCCATCTGAAAAAAGCACTATGTCACGGCGTCAGCACCAGCCACATCATAGCGCGTTATATCTAACTTAACTTTTAGCTCTCCCTATTCTTGTCATCCTTCTCCCCATGCTTTTGGTTGCTTCAAACACATTCCCAACCCACTTTCTAGTCAAACTTTTGTTTATTTTTTCCTCGATTGGTATATGAAAAAAAATGGCCTTATGACACTCATGCTTTGTTAACGTTTTTGAAGTCAACATGTCTTTAAGTCAAGACCTGTTGTCTTTGTTAATGCTTATTTCTCATTTTTCCTGCTCTCCAGCATTGTGCAACAAAAAGGAGGGGGAGTCTGCAGCCATCACCCCTTAGCCTATTCACATCGGCTGTTTCTTCTAAGGCCCTCATTACAACATTGGCGGTAAATGCCGCTGAGCGCCGTGCCGACACACACTGAGAAATCCTCCACAATACAGACACCCACACAAGTCCACTACACAAAAGGTCAGTGATAAATTGGCGGTACCAAAACCCACACCGTCACGCCAACAGGAATACGCCCACACTATCACGGCCCACGAATCAACGCGGCGGTCATTCAACTGCAGTAAACCATTGGAGGTACACACCGCCGCGCTCAAAATACATACACTCTTACAAAACACAACCACATTGGACAATCCCAAATACACACACCTGACACACATACACACACCACACCCACACACTCACAAGACTATAAAACACACACCCACATTAACTACAACCCCTTACACCGGAACTTTTTGAAGAAGCAGAGAGAAAGAAAACAAAGACCACACCAGCATCCAGAGGCAGACAACACCATCACTCATACACCATCCACGCACAAAACACCACACACCCCAAAACATCACCCCACACATCACATCTAACATCACCTCACACATCACTCACACCACATCATGGCGCCTCAAAGACACCCCAGGTTTTCTGAGGAAGAGCTCAGGGTCATGGTGGAGGAAATCATCTGGGTAGAGCCACAGCTATTCGGATCACAGGTGCAGCAGACATCCATTGCAAGGAAGATGGAGCTATGGCGGAGAATTGTCGACAGGGCCAATGCAGTGGGACAGCATCCAAGAACAAGGGATGACATCAGGAAGAGATGGAACGACCTACGGGGGAAGGTACATTCCGTGGTATCCAGACACCAGGTAGCCGTAAAGAGGACTGGCGGTGGACCCCCATCTCCTCCCCCACAACTAACAACATGGGAGGAGCAAGTCTTGGCAATTATGCATCGTGAGGGCCTCGCAGGAGTAGCAAGAGGACTGGACTCTGCTTAGTCATATCTTTACTGTTATATCCCCCCCACCCTACCTGCATGCCATCAAAAACTCCTACTCCTACCCTTACCCATATCACTCCAACACCTCACATATACCCAATCCATCACAACCCACCCATCCCAATACCAAGCCCTGTATGCAACCACAATGCATGGACACCCATCACAGACCTGCATGAACACCCATCACCAAAGCATGTCCAAGAGAAAGACTCACCCAGGGCACACAATCACCACTCACACAAGGGCCAATGTGATAGTGCAAGCACAGTAATAGAGGAAAGCACACCCATTGCACAAGTTGGCACACACAGATATAATAACAATGCATTTACACCCCAACAGGACCCCTATCCAACGTCACTGGACAGGAGGTGCCAGCCATATCCAGTCCCCCAACAGAAGAGGCCCACACTGATGACAGCAGCTCTGCACGCCTGGATCAAGATGACCAGCCCGGCCCATCAGGGACCTCTGGAGAGTCGGTTCCCCTGAGACAGTCCCAAGCCACCACAGAACCTCCCCCCTCAGGAAACACCACCACAGCACCCACCCAGCGGGCCCATGCCACTGTCCCCAGGACACGTCAATAAGCAGTGTGTCCACTGCTACAGGGACCCTAGGCAAACCCACTAACCCAAGACAATCAGGGACCTGGGGTCAGTGGCAGTGGTCACACGGTTCAGGGGACAGAGACACAGGACAACAGGGAAGCTGGGGGGATTGCTGTGTGACAGGTGGATGACAGGCCAAGGGAACCCACTCTCCACGAGGCACTCTCCAACATCATGGGAGCATACCACCATTCCCAGGAGACCATGGGCATGGTACTGGCCAAGTTTCAGGAGACCCAGCGGCTGCAGGAGGGACACTACATGGTGATCAGGGAGGACTTGATGTCCATTAACACCACCCTGGTCACCATTGCAGGGGTGCTGGCAGACATGGCCAACACCATGAGGGAGACAGTGGCATACCACCGGGCCCCTGACACTAGCCCAACCGATGAACAGCCTTCCACGTCCACTGTCGCTAGTGGACGGGAGGCCCTGCCACAGGACCAGCAGGCCACTAGCACCCCACCCCCTGCAGAAGGAGAACCACCCCGCAAATGGTCCCTGCGATCAAGGCAGAAGACAGAGAACATTGCCAAGACCCCCGCCAGGCAATAAGACTCTCCTGAATGTCGCCCTCCTGTCCCACTCTGTCACCCTGTCCATCCTTGAACTGACATTGCTCCCCTTCCTATGCCCCATTTGACAATACACCTGTGATACCAAAAGACTGGACTTTACTATGGACCTTCCTCCACCATCACCCCAGCCCCTTCCACATACCCCTATACACAATAGCCCATAAATAAACACCCTTGAATCACAAACCAATCTGGAGTCAGTCTGTTCTTTCACAAATGTATAATTACAAAATCATCCACTAATATCAATTAAATGTTCATTTGCTCATACCGCTGTACGACAGTTGATGGGCAGCAGTAAATATAGCAGAAGTCAGAATGAGGTACCCAGAATGTTCTACAATATTCAGATATGAGATTAGCAATGCCAGTCTCTTACCTGTGTGTCACTGGAAGTACTGCATGATGATGTTAGTTCAGTTGTCAATATCTTCTTTCTCACTGTCCACAGGCTCCACAGCTGCCACAAGACCATCATCAGGCCCTTCCTCCTGCAGTAAAGGCACCTGGCATCGCAATGACAGGTTGTACAACATGCAGCATGCCACGATTATCTGGCACACCTTCTTCGGTGAGTAGTATGGGGACCACCTGTTAGATGGAGGCACCAGAATCTGGCCTTCAAGAGGCCGAACGTCCTCTCAATAATCCGCCTAGTTAGCCCATGTGCCTCATTGTAGTGTTCCTCTGCCCTTGTCCTGGCATTCCTCACTGGGGTCAGGAGCCATGAGAGGTTGGGGTAACCAGAGTCACCTGCAAATGTCGAGGGATATCTGTTAGACATACACTAACCCTTAGGGATAACCCCATACCCAGACTCTTATTCATACTGTGTGGGGACCATGGGCTCACCTATTAGCCACACCCGGTGCCTCTGGAGTTGGCCCATCACATAAGGGATACTGCTATTCCTCAAAATGTAAGCATCATGCACAGAGCCAGGATACTTGGCATTCACATGAGAGATGTACTGGTCTGCCAAACACACCATCTGCACATTCATAGAATGGTAGCTTTTTCGATTTCTGTACACTTTTTCATTTCTGCGGTTGGGACAAATGCCACATATGTACCATCAATGGCACCTATGATGTTGGGGATATGTCCCAGGGCATAAAAGTCAGCCTTTCCTCCACCTGGGGGAAAACGATGTAACTGTGCATGTGTTTCAGCAGGGCTGACAACAATCTGGTCAACACGTTAGAAAACATTGGCTGAGACATCCCAGATGCCATGGCTACTGTAGTTTGAAAGGAGTCACTTGCCAGGAAATGGAGCACTGACAGGACCTGCGCTAGAGGGGGTGTTACTGTGGGATGACGGATAGCTGACATCAGGTCTGGCTCCAATTGTGCACACAGTTCTTGGATTGTGGAACGATCAAGTTCATAGGTGATAATGATGTGTCTGTCTTCCATTGTCGACAGGTCCACCAGGGGTCTGTACACAGGAGGATGACACCATCTCATCGTCCGCCCGCACGGATGTGCCCTATGGAGGAGAATGGTGAGCAGAGGGTCATGTACGACATAGTTTGCACAAGTGTGTTTTCAGTAATGTGAGTAAATCCGTGTGTGTCGTTGTTTGTCTGTATATCTGTCAAATAGTGCTGTGATGCAGTTAGGTGCCATGCCATGTGCCCCCCTGAAATGGCGGCTGCCTGACCTGTAAGGAGGGACAAGGGAAAATGAGGTAACTGTGCTGACGTTGTGCAGCATCGCGGTAGGTGGTCAAAGACCGCCGCGCAATTTAGCATTGGTTATCATTGGGCCCTATGAGTTCCAGGAGCCAATGACGATGTATGCCGGCGGTGACGGTACGCACCGCCGCAGACGTGACCGCCATTTTCTATTGCTTCACTCACTTGATACCTGAACTTCAACAGGAGAGGACATACACTGCAAGTGCTGCTTTGACCTGTGTCTGGAAGCGACAATGGCTCATGTGTCTGGGGAAAGGGCCCCTGCCTTCACCGCAGAGGAGTTGGACAAACTGGTGGATGGGGTCCTCCCTCAGTACACGCTACTCTACGGTCCTCCAGACAAACAGGTGAGTACACTGTGAGCATGATGCGTGGGCAATGCCTGTTTGAAGTGGTGTGGATGGAAGATACAGGTGGGGGGGGCGGAGACCTGAATGTGAGTATGGTGAGTGTATGTGCATCAGGGCATGGGTGGGAACTGGTGGGCAATGAGTATTTTGGTCTGGACGGGTGAGTAATTCCCTTTCCTCCTGTACCTTTCCTCTGGGTCAGCGCCCACCAGAAGAAGGGTATTTGGCGTGCCTTCGCCAAGGAAGTGCGGACCCTGGGGGCCTATCATAGACGGAGCACCCACTGCCGCAAGAGATGGGAGGACCTGCGCCGCTGGAGCAAGAAGATGGCGGAGGCCCAGCTTGGGCTGGCCTCCCAACGTGGAAGGGGTGCCCTTCGCACCATGCCTCCACTAATGTTCCGGATCCTGGCGGTGGCATATCTGGAGTTGGATGGGCGCTTGAGGGCATCACAGCAGCCACAAAGGGGTGAATACAGTGTCATTCAGCTGACTCTGCGCACTTTACGAAGTGTCTCGGTGGGGGATGAGGGCTGTGGGTTCCACTAGGCCAGGGCGAACTAGGTAGGGCAGGTCCCTTGTGAGGCAGGCTCTGAGGCACTCTAACCCCAATACTTTTTAGTGGGCATCTACAACTAGTCAGGCTCCTGTGGGTTCCAGGTGTGCAGCAAATGGTATTAGGCATAGTACCCCATGGGCAGGTGATTTTCCTACTAACTGCTAGTGCATGGCCTAGTGCATAGGGCTGCACCCTGTGTGTTGTGTCCGCCAACGGCAGTGGTGTTGCTGGCATTGACCATGTGTCTCCTCTGTCTACCCCCCTTCTTGTTTTGTCACCCTGTCCTTGTGCGCCTTAGCATCATCTGGCGGAGGAGCAGAGGCACCAGCGACGGAGGGAGCTGCATCCCACATGGCCCTGGAGGGTGAATCTACGGCACCAGTAGGCACCAGTGGGATGGAGGGCAAAGGGAGCTCCACGACGGGGACAGGAGGGGACACCAGCAACAGCGACTACTCCTCTGTTGGGAGCTCCCTTGTGGTGGCGGGCACCTCTGTGCGCACCGCAACAACAGGTACAGCCGCCACCCCCCTACCAGCACCGCCCTCCCAACAACCCCTCAGCGTGTTTCCCTTGCCCGCTCATCAGGAGGGTGAGCATCTCCTTCGCCCCAGGCACCTCAGACCCTGCCCCAGTCAGTCCTGCTGTGAGGAGGCTATTGACCTCCTGAGATCCCTCACTGTTGGGCAGTCAACCTTTCTGAATGCCATCCAGGGTGTTGAGAGGCATTTGCAGCAAACAAATGCATACCTGGAGGGCATTCATTCTGGCGTGGCGGCCCAACAGAGAGCATTTCAGGCTCTGGCCTCAGCCCTGATGGCAGCCATTGTCCCTGTGTCCAGCCTCCCCCCTCCAACTTCCACTACCCAGACCCAATCCCCTCTACCTCGGCCTATCCCAAGCACACCTTCCGACCAGCATGCACACACATCAACACACAAAAGTGGCTCACGAAAACATAAGTACCACACATCCCACAGGCACTCACACAAGCACCATACCCATGCAGACACACCAACATTCACTGCCTCCACTGTGTCCCCCTCCTCCACGTCGTCCACCTCCCTTCCTGTCTCATCTCCACTCACACCTGCATGTACTACATCATCAGCCACTACCTCCATCACCAGCACGCCCATTACTACACACCGCTCACGTGTAATCACCACCCCACTACCATTCACACGTCCCTTGTGTCCTCTCCCAGTCTGTCTGTAAGCCCTCCTCCCAAAGTGCACAAACGCAGGCACACACCCGCTCAACAGCCATCCACCTCACAACAGCCTCTAACCCATGCACATTCACCCAAACTCAGCAGACGTACACCTCCTACAACCACTACCTCTTCCTCCACTCCCAAACCACCTCCATCTTCCCATCCCAGTCCCAGTGTGTCTCAAAAACTTTACCTAGCTAACTTTGACCTCTTCCCTCCACCTTCCCCCCCTCGTCATTCCCCTAGGGCCAGGATGACTAGATCCCAACCCAGAACCTCAGCCACCAAATCTGTATCCGCTGTGGTCTGTGCTACTCCAGGACAGTCTAAGGGGGCACCCGTCAGAGCTGCCAGTGTGTCACCGACAGAAAAGAAGGACCACCCTATTCCACCACCTTCAAAGGTCAAAAAGGGGCTGGCTTCCAGCAGGGGACAGTCACACCACCCACCCAGCAAGGCCTCGCCCAAACACCGAGTGCACAGTGCCAAGGTCTCTGCAGTGACTGTCAAGATGGGAAGGGCCACAAGCCAAAGGGCACATCACCTCTGGGCACAATGTCCCCTGGTGAGGAGCTGGTGACCACCAAATCATCCGGGATGGCAGCCACTTGCACCACAGTCACCACCGCCGCTCCAACCACCACCTGCACCGCCACCTGCACCGCCGCTGCCAAAACATCAGTCTGCAGCATCCTCCCCAAGGATCAGCCATCTGAGGCGGCCGGAGACGGTATGGTGTCTCCATCCACCGCAATTGTCACTTGCACCACAGCCAGCACTGGCAGCATCTCCACCGCAGCCACCGCTGCCTGCACCACCATCAGCACCGCCACATGCACATAAGATGCCACACTGTCGGCCGTCAGCAGCATCCCCAGTGTGTAGCCGTCAGAGTCTACAGGTGACGTCCTGGACCTTGGACACGCCACTTGAGACACCACCTCCAGCACTTACACGAACCAGCAATTGGCAGCCTAAATCGCCGCAGGATGGAGTGTGGGTCTGCCTCCATGGAGTATCATGCTACCTGTTCCAGGTACATCGCGTAGCTGAGACACCCAGGTGAGACGAAGTCAACTGCCACACCCCAGGTGCAGCATCACTGGGCACAAAGCCCCCTCCAGAACCAGTGGAGAAAAGCATCCACTAACACAGTCCTTGGCAGGATGAAGCACTCTGGGCACAAAGCCCCCTCCAGAACCAGTGGAGAAAAGCATCCACTAACACAGTCCTTGGCAGGATGAAACATCACTGGGCACAAAGCCCCCTCCCGAACCAGTGGAGAAAAGCATCCACTAGAGAGACTGTGGCTTTGCACTCCCCAGGACCAAGCAGTGGGCAGTGAACCCACTTGAGAGACTGTGGCTTTGCACTCCCCAGGACCAGGCAGTGGGCAACCCACCCATTTGAGAGACTTGAGAGACTGTGGCTTTGCACTGCCCAGGACCAAGCAGTGGGCAACCAACCCACTTGAGAGACTTGAGAGACTTGAGAGACTGTGGCTTTGCACTCTCCAGGACCAGGCAGTGGGCAACCCACCTACTTGAGAGACTTGAGAGACTGTGGCTTTGCACTCCTCAGGACCAGGCAGTGGGCATGGAGCCCCCTCGAGGAGCAGTGGCTTTGTACCATCATCCGGCTGAGGTGCCACCCTCCCCTTCCCCCTGAGGTGCATGTTATTTTTTCGACCTGATGCCCCTGCAGTGTTCTCTCCGTTGTGAGACAGGTGTCATGTGTGGGCTTCGCCCATGATTTTTTTTTCCCACTGGGCCATGGACATCTGCAAAGGACAGTGTACGGCCTTCTGTACATATTGTAAATATTTGTAAATACTGGTTTTTACAATTGTTTACTTTATCTTCCTATTTCTTATATATGAAAGATTTGACTCAATTCCTTTTGTCCTTGCGTTCTTCCAGGGGGTTACGGGGTGTATATGTAATGGTGTTGCATGTATTTGTGTGTATGGAGTTGTGGGTGAGGGTGGGGGTGAGGATGTTGCATTTTGCATGTGTGTGTCACTCTCTTTTGCCTCCTCCCCTCCCCTGTGTGCTAGGCTTCTAATCGATGAGCTGCTACACACCCGGTGAACAAGTTTGAATATTCAGTGTGCATTCTGCCCCACAAAAGTGTTTTGTTGTTGCTATTGTAGTGTTGTGTGCGTTATGAATTACAGAACCTTCTTGACTCCTGGACGACCCCATTGCACTCTGATGTAAATGTTAGAACATGGTGAAGTGAATGCAGGTTTAGAATGATGAGTTCACAGTTAAGACGTGTTAAATACAGCACAGTGTGCAGCGCGGTTATTGGCAGGTACCCCGCTCGGAAAGACTCTACAACTGGTGATGAGATAGAGGATAAGTAATTCGAAGATTGACAGTGCTGTCCCAGAGAGTTTGCTGTGGTCCAAGCGAACTGCTCATGAATGCCACGTGTGCCTCTCTTAAAGTGCAGTCGACATTTGGCATATGTGGAGTCAAAGCACAACTCCAGCCGGCGTGAAGCATTTGAAGAGAAATAAAGCTTCACTGAGAAGTGTACACATTGTTGGCTAAGAACCTGCTGGCATTAAGTTTTAATGTGTTTGTTTTGTTATTTGATGTTTTGTTTGTTTGAATATTAAGGGGGAAGAAGAACAGTATCGGCTCTTGTGTTTTCATGCTATGAAACAAGCCTGTAGCTTCTAAAATGTGAGTGGCATTTCTGAACACGGCAGTTATAGTGGGTGGAGAGCGAAGCGGCAGCTGCTCTAAGGGTTGTCTTCTTCAATAAATCCACAATCCATTTGGTAAACGTTGTACTCGCCCTTATATCATTCATCTCACCATGTGCTCTGTATTGTCCTCTCCTTTATGTGCTTCTCTACCCGTTCTGTGTTGCTGTTACTCTCCTGTGCTGCTACTACTCACTCTGTCCTGTGCTTCTTCCTCTACTCCCAGGACCTGTGTTCTTTCTTATTTAACAATCTTTATTTGGTTTTATTAATACAATGCTTTTCGTTTTGAGTATCAAATGTGTATAAACAGCAACACAGCAAGTATGGTCCTCGGACCGCATGTGATACACAAAGTTCACACTGGTCACATCAGAATCATAAATCAATATCTCCTGAGTAACTTTGCCAGTCTCCCCAAATTTTATGATTTTTTTTAACATCCATGTGATGGATACACAAACTGTTCCACATCAGCACAATAGTCCAGCCATTAGAACCACTCTGCCACCGAGGGAGTCAGCTCCAACCTCTAGTAGCATGTAATGTCTGTTTTAGTGAAGATAAGATCCAATGCCACCAATAATCTTGTGTATTGCCTTCTACCATATTCATCCATCAAGCCCAACAGCATCATCTATGGTTCCGGTATGGCTGGCCTTCCCACAACCCGATAAGGATATTACAGATTTGGACCCAATATCTCTGCACAATGGAGCACTCCCATACCATGTGGTAAAAAGATCCCATTTCCATTTTGCATCTCAGTCAACGAGGATCTAAGTTGTGTTTCATTTTACTAAGTCTTGTAAGGAGACCAAGGGAACCCTGGGCACCATATTCGTCCTCCCCAGTCTTTTTCCTCTTGGGCCCCAATGTCATTTCCCAGCGCTCCCATAGCACTTGCATTGGATATGGGCTGTTATTTACTAAAGTGCTGTATAGTTTTGAGATCCTATCCCCTTCCAGCACTTTCTTTGTGATTTGCGACTCCAGTGGGCTGGACCCGGGGAGGGCCTGCAGCTCTTTCTGATATGTATCAAGCTCATGTAGTTCATGTCTTAGTTGTGGAACATGCTGTGTTCGTCACTTCATCATGTGCTTCTCCTCTCCGCCCATGTCTCCTGCCCTTCTTTTCACTTGCTCATCCCACTTGCGCATCCATTACCTGCCAACTCCACAGTCATTTATTTATTTTTTATTTTGTGCTTTTGTGCGAAAATTTCCTCATTTTCAGGGTCAAGCCTGCATGAACTGCATGCGTTAGCACATTCTCTCTCACTTGTGAAACACTATTGTGTACAATAAAGGGCTTGCAGCCCTTCCATAGCTTACCATTTTCTCGCTTTCGTGTTGCTCTTTATTCCAGCCTCCTAACTGGCCAGTATTTGCTTTGGTTTCTCTTCAAGATTCCTCTCTGGCACCTAAACCAAGCACAGATTCATTTCTCCTGATTAGTCTCAGTCCGCTGACCACGCTGTGATTGAGGTACTATTTTTCCAGTGCTGCTGTTTTCCCCTCCAATATACCAAATCTCTTTCCCCGACTGTGCTTGCTTGTCCATAGCCCTACGTCTTGCCCCCATACTTGCCTGTCCTTCCCTCTCTGTTCAATCTGAAAAAAGCAGTACGTCACGGTGCCAGTGCTGGCTACACTACATCGCGTTTTGACTAACATAACTTTTATCTCTGCCTATTCTTGTCATCCTTCTCCCCATCCTTTAGGTTGCTTCGAACACATTCCCAACACACTTTCTAGTCAAACTTTTGTTTATTTTTTTCCTCCATCGGTATATGGCGCACATGCTTTGTTAACGTTTTTGAAGACAACATGTCTTTAATCAAGACCTGTTGACTTTGCCAATGCTTATTTCCCCTTTTTCCTGCTCTCAAGCATTGTGCAACAAAAAGAAGGGGAAGTCCGCAGCCATCAACCTTTAGCCTATTCACATTGGCTGTTTCTTCTTAGACTTAAAATCAATGACCTGCTACACACCATGTGCATGAGATTAAATATTCAGTGTGCATTCTGCCCCACAAAAGTGATTTGTTGTTGTTAATGTAGTGTTGTGTGAGTTATGAATTACAGAACCTTCTTGACTCCTGGATGACCCCATTGCACTCTGATGTAAGTGTTAGCTGCTGACATGGAAGCCAATGGTCCCCAAAGTGAGTCAGTCATGATCATCAAAAGAAGGCAGAAACATAAAATTGAAGGACACGCGGTGATGTCACCACAGGAAAAGAAGTTGTGTTTCAGGTGTGGCTTGTCGTTTCCACGTGAAAGTAAATGTCCAGCCATTGGACAGAATTACAAAGGCTTAGCGAAGAAGAACCATTTTGTAACGGTTTGCAATGTGAAGGACAAAGTAAGTGTGCCATGGCGAGATGACAAAATGACTGTCCAAAGGTTCCAAAAGCGGCATTCAGTGCACACCCACAAGGCCAAGCGACAACACCACTGTGACAAATTGGCACGAAACAAAGTTGATTGTCATCTTAATCATTGTCAAAAAGGTCTTCAGTGTCAATATCAAGTGAAAGTGAAGAAGATGATTCTGTAATGTCAAGGTTTACCTCTGAAAATTGTGGTCGTATTGGACTGGCTGCATGTGAATAAAAATACCATTCAAACAAAAGTCAACATAAAAAAACACCAGTCATTAAAACATGGCCGAAGATTATACTGAAAGTAAACAGTTGTTCAGCACCTTTCATTATCAACAATGGTGCGTCGATAAACATTATGGCCCTCATTACAACCCTGGCGGTCGGTGATAAAGTGGCGGTAATACCGCCAACAAGGCGGCGGAAAAAAAATTGAATTATAACCACGGCGGAAACCGCCAACACAGACAGCCACTTTAACACACTGACCGCCACGGCGGTAGCAACAAGCACTGCGGCGGTAACCGCCAACTGCCAGGCGGAAGACAAGGTTCCGCCCACTGTATTACAAGAGGCCTATCTGCCACCTTTTCCGGGGTGGTCCCAACGACAACAAAAGCATGTGGAAACAGAACACAGAAGTCAAAGGACTCACCTCTGGACACTCAGTGAACGACCACGACGCCATGGAGCCCGAACTGCAGATCTTCACCATGCTGGTCTACCTCCTCCTACACCAGGAATACCGATGCCGGCGACGATGACCATGGTGAGTACTGCCACCTAGCACACAGGGGAGGGGGAGGAAAAAGAGAGTGACACACATACGCAACACCCCCAACACCATACACACAAACAGATGCAGTAACATTACATATTCACCCCCTACCCCTCAGGAATAATGCAAGGACAAAAGGAAGTTATTAAAATTAGTGTAATAAGATAGAAATCCAGAAAAACGTCCTCAAAATTCAAAACAGTATTTACAGATATACAAATGGAGGGACACTGCCCAATCCATAATGTTGTGGGCCACAGGGCCTCATCACATAGGCCAAGGCCCCATCTTACTCCTGCATCAACATGGAGGGAAAACTGCTGGGGCATCAGGCGAAAATAAACAGGCACCTCAGGGGGACAGGGAATGGGGGCAGCTCAGCCGGAAGATGGTACAACGCCACTTGTCCTGGAGGGGACAACATGCCCACTGCTTGGTCCTGGGGAGTGCAAAGCCACAGTCTCTCTAGTGGGTGGTTTGCCCACTGCCTGGTCCTGGGGAGCACAAAGCCACAGTCTCTCTAGTGGGTGGTTTGCCCACTGCTTGGTCCTGGGGAGTGCAAAGCCACAGTCTCTCTAGTGGGTGGTTTGCCCACTGCTTGGTCCTGGGGAGTGCAAAGGCACAGTCTCTCTAGTGGGTGGTTTGCCCACTGGTTCTGGGGGGGCTTGTGTCCAGTGTGCTTCATCCTGGCAAGGATGCGGTGAGTGGATGCCTTCTTCCACTGGTTCTGCAGGGGGCCTTGTGCCCAGTGTGCTTCATCCTGGCAAGGATGTGGTGAGTCGATGCCTTCTTCCACTGGTTCTGGAGGGGGCCTTGTGCCCAGTGTGCTTTATACTGGCAAGGATGCGGTGAGTGGATGCCTTCTTCCACTGGTTCTGGAGGGGCCTTGTGCCTTGTGATACAGATCTTTGGGAGTGCAAGGTCACAGTCTCTCACCTGGGTGTCACACCCACAGGATTTGCAGGGGCCAGGACGCTCTACAGTCCATGGAGGCAGGACTACACACTGACCGCCGGCGGTGACTGCTGCTCAGTAGTGGCAGTGGTGGGGCTGGTGTCGGGGATGCCAGAGGTGGGGGGAGGATCCTGCCTGTCCCCTGCAGCCTCGGACGGCTGCCCGCTGGTGTCGGGGATGCCAGTGGTGGAGGGAGGCTCCTGCCCATCCCTGGCAGCCTCAGACGGCTGCCCACTGGGGATGCTGGCAGGGCTAGTAGTGGTGGGGTGGGTCCTGCCCGTCCCCTGCAGCCTCGGATGGCTGCCCACTGAGGCTGCTGGCGGTGCTAGCAGTGTTGGGAGAGGTTCCTGCCCGTCTCCTGCAGCCTCGGACGGCTGCCCACTGGAGCTGCTGCTGCTGGCAGTGGTGCTGGCGCAGGTGGCGGTGCTGATGGTGGTACAGGTGGCAGTGGTGCTAGTGTAGGTGCTGCCAGTGGTGGGGGAGCCTCCAGCCCTTCGCCTGCAGCCTCAGACGGCTGCCCACTGGGGCTGCTGCTGCTGGCAGTGGTGCTGATGGCAGTGCTGTCGGCGGTGCTGGCAGTGGTGCAGGTGTCGGAGCTGCCAGTGGTGGGAGGCAGCTCCAGCCCTTCCCCTGAAGCTTCTGACGGATGAAACGCCATTCTGGTTTTGTGGGCTCAGATTCTGTCACAGCACCAGGCCTCCTGTCCCTCCTGCCTGCAGGGGCAGGCCCTTTGCCCTTGTCGTGTGGTGCTGCCTCCTTGCCATCTGGTGGTGCCACCTTGCCCATCCCCTTGTAAGCTGGTGGTGCCTCCTTGCCCTTCCCCTTGGCAGCTGGTGCAGGCACACTGCCAGTGCTCATGGGTGTCTTCTTGAGCCTCTCACACCTACAGTAGCTGCTGAAACTACAGTGGCCGTGGACTGGGTGGCTGAGGTGCTGGACTGGGTGGCTGAGGTGCTGGCCTGGGTTCTGCCCACCCTGGCCCGACATGAAGGACGGGGGTGGGAGGGGTAGGGAAGAGGTCAACGACGGAGAGGAAAAGCTTCTTACAGACACTGGGGTGGGAAGAGGGCGAAGGTTTGGGAGTGGAGGAAGGGGGAGTGGTTGTTGGAGGTGTCTGTCTGCTGTGTTTGTGTGCAGGTGCATGTGCTGGATGGTGTTGTGAGGTGGATGGCTGTTGGGGGCCTGAGTGCTTGCGTTTGTGTACTTTGGGAGGAGGGGGCACAGACACAGTGGGAGAGGACACAGGGGATGTGTGCATGGATGTGGGGGTGGTGACTGCCAGTGAGGGGCGTGTAGTGATAGGTGTGATGGTGATGGAGGCAGTGGGTCTCAATGTGGTGCACGCAGGTGTGAGTGGAGACGCTACTGGGAGGGAGGTGGAGGACGAGGAGGAGGGAGACAAAGTGGAGGCAGGGGATGTTGTTATGTCAGCATCTGGATGGTGTTTGTGTGAGTGCCTGTGGGATGATATGTGGTGCTTGTGTATCGCTGAGCCACTCCTGTGTGTTGTTTTGGGTGCATGCTGGTCTGAATGTGTGCTTGGGATAGGTTGGGGTTCAGGGGCATGAGACTGGGCAGAAGAAGTTGGAGGGGGGAGGCTAGAGACAGGAACAATGGCTGCCATCAGGGAGGAGACCAGAGCCAGAAATTATCTATGTTGGGCCGCCATGCCAGAGTGAATGCCCTCCAGGAATGCATTTGTATGTTGCAAATGCCCTGCCAGGCCCTGGATGCCATTCACTATGGTTGACTGCCCAACAGAGATGGGTTGCAGGAGGTCAATAGCCTCCTCACTCAGGGCAGCAGGGCTAACTGGGGCAGGGCGAAGGAGATGCCCACCCTCCTGGGTGAGCGGGCACAGGAAACTCGCTGAGGGGCTGTTGGGAGGGCGGTGATGGTACTGGGGGTGGCGGCTGTACCTGTAGTTGGGGTGGCGACAGAGCTGACTGCCACCACTAGGGAGCTTCCATCGGAGGTGGTATCACTTTCAGAACTGTCCCGTCTTGTCTAAGCCGTGGTACTCCCCTCGCCCTCAGTCCCACTGGTGCCCTCACCATTGGTGGATTCGGCCTCAAGGGCCCTGTGGGATGCAGCTCCCTCTGTCGCCGGTGCCTCTGCTCCTCTGCTAGATGATGCTAATGCACAGATGGACAGGGTGACAAAACAAAAAGTGGGGGGAAGAGACAGAGGATACGCTTGGTCAATGGCAGCAACAACACAACCAATGGCATACACGACACACAGGGGACAGCCCTACACACTAGGCAATGCACTACCAGTCACAATGCTGGTCACCAGGCCATGAACAGTAATACCTAACGCCAGTGGCAGCATACCTGAGACCCACAGAGCCCTGTCCTGTAGTGGATGCCCACTAGCTTGTTTGGAGGTGGAGTTCATCAGCCCCTACCCAACATGGAACCTACCCTGCAATGTCCGGCCTGGCCTAGGGGAACCAACAGGCGCACATCCCCCACCACAGACCACCCCACCACGCGCAAGTAGTATATTGGGAAATGTACTCACCCCCTTGTGGCTGCTGTGATGCCCTCAAGCGTCCATCCAGCTCCGAATAGGCCACCGGCCATATGCGGAACATCAGGGGGGTCAGGGTTCGACGGGCACCCCTTCCTCTTTGGGAGGCCATCCCCAGCTGGGCCTCCACTGTTTTCCTTGCCCAGTGTCTCAGGTCCTCCCACCATTTGCGACAGTGGGTGCTCCGCCTGCCGTAGACCCCCAGGGTCCGCACATCCTTGGCAATGGCATGCCATTTACACTTTTTCTGACGGGCCCTGACCTGCAGAGAAATAAACATAGAAAAAGGTATCAGTCATACCGTTCGGCCTGTTACACTCATGTCCCACCACAGCCCTCCCATCCCCTTACGCACAGACATTGCCCACCATACATGCAGCACGCTTCCCAGGACCCCTCAACCACCCCCCCATTACACAAGGCACTCACATACAGCACTCCATGCATTCATGCCCCATGCCTCGTGCTCACAGTGTACTCACCTGTTGGTCTGGAGGCCCAGACAGCATTCGGTACTGGGGTAGTCCACTAGTCTCTCCAACTCCGCAGCGGTGAAGGCAGGGGCCCTTTCCCCAGTGACACGAGCCATGGTCGGTTCCAGACACAGGTCACAGCACCACTTGCAGTGTAGGTCCTCTCCTGTTGAAGGTCAGGTAACAAGTGAGTGAACAGATAGAAAATGGCGGTCACGTCTGTGGCGATGCGTACCGTCACCGCCGGCGTACATCACCATTGGCTACTGTAACCCATAGGGCCCAATGTTAACCAATGAGGAGTTGCACAGCAGTACTCGACCGCCTCCCGCAACGGCACACAACGTCAGCGGCATTACCTCATTTCCACCTGTCCATCTACACAGGACAGGCAGACGCCATTTCAGGGGGGGGGCAGGCCATGGCACCTAACTGCGTCGCAGCAAACATAGGCTCATTTTTGGGCTAAACATCAACATACTGTTTTTGTCACAACATGCAATGCACTGTACATTTAGGAAATGTTGAAAACTGACCTGATAATCATTGTTTTGCCCCCTAGATTACAACGGCTGCAGAGGAATAGAAGATGGAGGCATCGCCCGCTGTGTACAGGCCCCTGGTGAACTTGGCAACAATGGAGGACAGGCACATTATCCTCACCTACAGACTTGATAGGGCCACAATCCAAGAGCTGTGTGTCCAATTGGAGCCAGACCTGATCTCAGCTATCCGTCACCCCACTGGGATCCCCCCGCTTGTGCAAGTCCTATCTGTGCTCCATTTCTTGGCAACTGGCTCCTTCCAAGTTTCAGTGGACTTGGCAGCAGGAATGTCACAGCCAATGTTCTCAAACGTGCTGACCAGAGTGTTGTCTGCCCTGATGAAACACATGGGCAGTTACATCGTTTTACCCCGGGTGGAGTATATCGCCACAGTGAAAGCTGATTTCTATGCAATGGGACATATCCCCAACATAATTGTGGCAATAGATGGTACACATGTTGCCTTTGTTCCCCCCCCCCCCCGGAGAAATGAACAGGTTTTCAGAAATCGGAAGAGCTTTCACTCTATGAATGTTCAGATAGTGTGCCTGGCGGACCAGTACATCTTCCATGTGAATGCAAAGTATCCTTGGTCTGTGTATGATGCCTTTATCCTGAGGAATAGCAGCATCCCATATGTGATGGCTCAACTCCAGAGGCACCGGGTGTGGCTAATAGGTGAGCCCATGGCCCCCACCCAGTGGATGTTGGTATATGGGTGTGGTGTTTGCCCTAAGGGTTAGTGTCTGGCTAACTGGTATCCCTCGATATTTGCAGGTGACTCTGGTTACCCCAGCTTCTCATGGCTACTGACCCCAGTGAGGAATGCCAGGACAAGGGCAGAGGAACATGACAGTGAGGCACATGGGCGAACAAGAAGAATTATAGAGCAAACCTTTGGCATCCTGAAGGCCAGGTTTCGGTGCCTCCATCTAACAGGAGGTTCCCTGTTCGACTCACCCAAGGTGGGCCAGATCACTGTGGCATGCTGTATGTTGCAGAACCTTGCCTTGAGATGCCAGGTGCCTTTTCTGCAGGAGGATGAGGCTGGAGATGGGCGTGTGGCAGCAGTGGAGCCTGTGGACAGTGATGAAGCAGAGGATGAGGATGTGGACAACAGAACAGCAATTATTCGACAGTCATTCCAGTGACACACAAGTAAGACACTGTAACTTCACCCACCATTGCAGTTTTGTGTTGTAACTTTTCACTGGAAGGTTGATGTTCCCACTACTATGGCCACTTACTGTAGCCTTTGACATGTCTATTCACAGATATCTGTGCCCCACTCTGGCTCCTGGTGTACTGACTGCAGCAAACTACAGGTCATACCTAAGTATCCATGACTGTACAGTTGAATTGCAATGTCTACAGATTGTGAAACAAATACATAGTTCAATCACTTGACAGACTCAATAACTTTTTACAAGGATGTTTATTCATGTGCTAATAAGTGGATGGGGTATTGCTATAGGCTGGGGTGGTGGTGGAGGAGAGTCCAGGATAGAGTCCAGTCTATTTGATTCACAGGTGCATTGTCCAAGGAGGCATAGGAAGTGGAGCAATGGCAGTTCAAGGTTGGCAGGGTGACAGAGTGGGCCACAAGGGTGACAATCAGGAGAGTCTTATTTCCTGGCAGGAGTCTTGGCAATGTTCTCTGGCTTCTGCCTGAATCGCAGGGACGGTTTGCATGGTGGATTTCCTTCTGCAGGGGGTGGGGTGCTGGTGGCCTGTTGTTGCTGTGGCAGGGCCTCCTGTCCACTGGCGTCAGCGGTGGTGGAGGGCTGTTCATCGGTGTGGCTAGTGTCAGGGGCCCGTTGGAGTGCCACTGCCTTCCTCATGGTGTTGGCCATGTCTGCTAGCACCCCTGCAATGGTGACCAGGGTGGTGTGGATGTCCCTCAGGTCCTCCCCGATCCCCAGGTATTGGCCCTCCTGCCGCCGCTGGGTCTCCTGCAATTTGGCCAGTATCTGGCTTATCATCTCCTGGAAATGGTGGTATGCTCCCAGGATGTTGGTGAGTGCCTCCTGGAGAGTCGGTTCCCTGGGCGTGTCCTCCCCCTGTCACACAGCAATCCTCCCAGCTTCCCTATTGTCCTGGGCCTCTGTCCCCTGAACCGTGTGCCCACTGCCACTGACCCCAGGTCTCTGATCGTCCTGTGTTTGTGGGGTTACCTGGGGTTCCTGTAGTGGTGGACACACTGCTGATTGACGTGTCCTGGGGACAGAGGAATGGGCCCGCTGGGTGGGTGCTGTGGTGGTGTTTCCTGAGGGGGGCGGATCTGTGGTGGTATGGGACCGTGCCTAGGTAACCGACTGTCCGGAGATCCCTGAAGGGCCAGGTAATTCATCCAGATCCAGGTGAGCAGAGCTGCCGTCATCACTGGGGGCCTGTTCTGTGGGGGGACTGGATGTTGCTGGCACCTCCTCTCCGGTGACATTGGGTGTGGGACCTGTGGGGATGTAAATGCAGTGTTATTGTTTCTGCGTGTGACACGTTGTGCATGGGTGTGTTGCCCTGTATGGTTGTGATTGCCCTGTCACCTTTGCCTTGTGTGATTAGTTATTCTGGGGGCTAGGTGATTCGCTTTAATGTGCATGCTTTAGTGATGGGTGTCCATGCAGGGCTGTGAGTGATGTCCATGCACTGGTGGTGCATGCAGGACTTGGTATTGGGATGGGTGGAGTGTGAAGGTGGCGTGTATGTGAGGTGGTGGGTTGATGGGGGTGAGGGTAGGGTGGGGGTATGTGATGGCATGCAGGTAGGGGGGTGATAGTAATAGAGATTTGACTTACCAGAGTCCAGTCCTCCTGCTACTCCTGCAGACCCTCAGGATGCATGATTGCCAAGACTTTCTCCTCCCATGTTGTTAGTTGTGGGGCAGGAGGTGGGGGTCCACCGCCAGTCCTCTGTACTGCTATCTGGTGTCTTGCTGCAATGGAAAGCACCTTCCCCGTAGGTCGTTTCACCTCTTTCTGATGTCATCCCTTGTTCTTGGGTGCTGTCCCACGGCGTTGACCCTGTTCACGATTCTCTGCCATAGCTCCATCTTCCTAACGATGGATGTCTGCTGCACATGTGATCCGAATAGCTGTGGATCTACCTGGATAATTTCCTCCACCATGACCCTTAGCTCCTCCTCTGAGAACCTGGGGTGTCTTTGTGGTGCCCTGGGTGTAGTGTGAGTGGTGTGTGTGAGGGTGTGTGGGGTGATGTGTTGGGGTGTGTGCTGTGAGGTGCGTGGATGGTGTATGGGTGATGGTGTTTTGTGTCTCTGGTTGTGGGGTGCTCTTGCTGTATCTCTTTTTAGTGGTAATTTTTGTTAGTCGTAAAGGGATGTGGGTAATGTGGGTGTATGTTTTATAGTGTTGTGGGTGTGGAGTGTGTATGTGTGTCAGGTGTGTGTTATTCAAATTGACCAATGTAGTGTTGTGTTGTTAGGTTGTGTGTATTTTGAGAGCAGCGGTATGTACCGCAAATGGTTTACAGCGGTTGAATGTCTGCTGCGGTGATTAGTGGGTCATTATGCTTTGGGCGTAGTTCTGTTGGCGTAACAGTGTGGGTTTTGCTACCGCCAGTTTATCACTGACCTTTGGGCTGGCGGACTTGTGTGTGTGTCTGTATAGTGACGGATTGCTATATGTGGGTCATAATATGGGTTGCGGTATACCGTCGCAATCATGGTATGTTGGTGGCAGTCGGCATGGGGGCAAGTGGGACTTAGCGCCAATGTCATAATGAGGGCCTATGTCTGAGGAGAAATGTAATGAGCTATCTCTATTGCCACAACTTATGCCATTTAAACTAAATTATATACTGAGCATTGATGCCATTGATAAGTCAAGGTTCATTTGTAGTGATGATGAAACTCAAGAAGACAAATGTGCATGTGCTCATTCATGTGTTTGAAGGTACGACATCAAGTGCCTGTTTGCTCAGTTTCAGCTCAGCTGTTGATATGGGACTGATCTAAGTGAACTACGACATGAATGCTCATCACAAAATAGTAAGTCAATTCTCTTCCTTGTTTCATGGGTTAGGAAAACTTAAGACTGTGAAAGTACAATTTCATATTAATGTGGCTGCCTGTTCTGTTACACAAAGAAATAGAAGAATTGCATTTCATTTGCAAGAAGCTGTTGAAAAGGAACTAGAGTCATTACTCAAATATGATATCACTCCGCGTTCTACTGGCCCAGTGCCATGGGTTCCTCCATAATGGCAGAACCCACAAATGATAGTGAATGAGCTGTATGCATCTGTGTGAACATGCATCAAGCGAACAAGGCAATTGAAAGAGAACGGCATTTAGGTCTGCACATTGCTGACACAATAACACAATTGAATGGTGCGAAAGTCTTCTCTCACCTTGATTTAAATAAAGAATACCATCAGTTGGACCTCGAGGAGAATTGCAGGTACATTACGACCTTTTCTACACATGGTGGTCTATTTCGAGATAAAAGACTAAGGGCCTGATTTAGATCTTCACGTTAACGGTCTGGCCATCGATTTTTCTCCAGAAAACCTGTCTGCCTACTAGAAGGTCCGCCCACCCGATTTAGATGTTGGCAGTCCTATAGATTATAACCCGCCCAAATCTGCCAGAATTTACCAATCGCATTGAAGGTACTATAGGACGAAGTGGGTGATGGTGGGACTCCAGCCGCCATTCCTGCCGAGCAGATTTGGGTGTGCCTTCCCACCAAGCCAACTGCGGCGGTGCTACCTCCACAACTGGGTTGGCAGATTGGGGAGTAAATGAGGTAAAAACATACCTTTTTTCGAGATGCCACTTTTGTATTCAACTGGACACAACTGGGCAAGACCTTCTGTTGCTGCTGCCGGTGGACCACGGAGGAAACACAGCCTCCCATCTTCTGACTCAAAGATAGGGAATCGCATTGCTAGACTACATGGCGTGGACACTGCACATGAGCTCGGGACCACTGCAGTCATATACATGTCACAGTCATTTCTTAAAATCACTGTGACATGTATCTGTCAGGAACACAATTGAGGTGGACATGGATAGGGACATACTGGTAAAAGACACATGTCACACACATACACAGATGTCATGTTGGTATCAGTATTCATTGCCAAATGAACGTCAGCACCACAATGACGTAACATTCACACTTGTCAACTGTGTCCATGTGTGCTTATGGCAAAGGGACCTGTAGTTGTGAAGTTGTGCTTCTAGTTGTGTTTGTGAGTCAGTATGTGTATATGTGTGTGTGTGCAATAGATTGGCTGGTTGAGGTTGAGGTTGGGATTGCTGTGTGACAGGTGGATGACAGGCCAAGGGAACCCACTCTCCACGAGGCACTCTCCAACATCATGGGAGCATACCACCATTCCCAGGAGACCATGGGCATGGTACTGGCCAAGTTTCAGGAGACCCAGCGGCTGCAGGAGGGACACTACATGGTGATCAGGGAGGACTTGATGTCCATTAACACCACCCTGGTCACCATTGCAGGGGTGCTGGCAGACATGGCCAACACCATGAGGGAGACAGTGGCATACCACCGGGCCCCTGACACTAGCCCAACCGATGAACAGCCTTCCACGTCCACTGTCGCTAGTGGACAGGAGGCCCTGCCACAGGACCAGCAGACCACTAGCACCCCACCCCCTGCATAAGGAGAACCACCCCGCAAATGGTCCCTGCGATCAAGGCAGAAGACAGAGAACATTTCCAAGACCCCCGCCAGGCAATAAGACTCTCCTGAATGTCGCCCTCCTGTCCCACTCTGTCACCCTGTCCATCCTTGAACTGACATTGCTCCCCTTCCTATGCCCCATTTGACAATGCACCTGTGATACCAAGAGACTGGACTCTACTATGGACCTTCCTCCGCCATCACCCCAGCCCCTTCCACATACCCCTATACACAAAGCCCATAAATAAACACCCTTGAATCACAAACCAATCTGGAGTCAGTCTGTTCTTTCACAAATGTATACTTACAAAATCATCCACTAATATCAATTAAATGTTCATTTGCTCATACCGTTGTACGACAGTTGATGGGCAGCAGTAAATATAGCAGAAGTCAGAATGAGGTACCCAGAATGTTCTACAATATTCAGATATGAGAGGAGCAATGCCAGTCTCTTACCTGTGTGTCACTGGAAGTACTGCATGATGATGTTAGTTCAGTTGTCAATATCTTCTTCCTCTGCCTCCTCTTTCTCACTGTCCACAGGCTCCACAGCTGCCACAAGATCATCATCAGGCCCTTCCTCCTGCAGAAAAGGCACCTGGCATCGCAATGACAGGTTGTACAACATGCAGCATGCCACGATTATCTGGCACACCTTCTTCGGTGAGTAGTATGGGGGGGCCACCTGTTAGATGGAGGCACAGGAATCTGGCCTTCAGGAGGCCGAACGTCCTCCCAATAATCCGCCTTGTTCGCCCATGTGCCACATTGTAGTGTTCCTCTGCCCTTGTCCTGGCATTCCTCACTGGGGTCAGGAGCCATGAGAGGTTGGGGTAACCAGAGTCACCTGCAAATGTCGAGGGATATCTGTTAGACACACACTAACCCTTAGGGACAACCCCATACCCAGACACTTATTCATACTGTGTGGGGACCATGGGCTCACCTATTAGCCATACCCGGTGCCTCTGGAGTTGGCCCATCACATAAGCGATACTGCTATTCCTCAAAATGTAAGCCTCATGCACAGAGCCAGAATACTTGGCATTCACATGAGAGATGTACTGGTCTGCCAAACACACCATCTGCACATTCATAGAATGGTAGCTTTTTCGATTTCTGTACACTTTTTCATTTCTGCGGTTGGGACAAATGCCACATGTGTACCATCAATGGCACCTATGATGTTGGGGATATGTCCCAGGGCATAAAAGTCAGCCTTTCCTCCACCTGGGGGAAAACAATGTAACTGTGCATGTGTTTCAGCAGGGCTGACAACACTCTGGTCAACACATTAGAAAACATTGGCTGAGACATCCCAGATGCCATGGCTACTGTAGTTTGAAAGGAGTCACTTGCCAGGAAATGGAGCACTGACAGGACCTGCACTAGAGGGGGTATTCCTGTGGGATGACGGATAGCTGACATCAGGTCTGGCTCCAATTGTGCACACAGTTCTTGGATTGTGGAACGATCAAGTCCATAGGTGATAATGATGTGTCTGTCTTCCATTGTCGACAGGTCCACCAGGGGTCTGTACACAGGAGGATGACACCATCTCATCGTCCGCCCCAACGGATGTGCCCTATGGAGGAGAATGGTGAGCAGAGGGTCATGTACGACATAGTTTGCACAAGTGTGTTTTCAGTAATGTGAGTAAATCCGTGTGTGTCGTTGTTTGTCTGTATATCTGTCAAATAGTGCTGTGACGCAGTTAGGTGCCATGCCATGTGCCCCCCTGAAATGGCGGTTGCCTGACCTGTAAGGAGGGACAAGGGAAAATGAGGTAACTGTGCTGATGTTGTGCAGCGTCGCGGTAGGTGGTCGAAGACCGCCGCGCAATTTAGCATTGGTTATCATTGGGCCCTATGGGTTCCAGAAGCCAATGACGATGTACGCCGGCGGTGACGGTACGCACCGCCGCAGACGTGACCGCCATTTTCTTTTGCTTCACTCACTTGATACCTGACCTTCAACAGGAGAGGACCTACACTGCAAGTGCTGCTTTGACCTGTGTCTGGAAGCGACAATGGCTCATGTGTCTGGGGAAAGGGCCCCTGCCTTCTCCGCAGAGGAGTTGGACAAACTGGTGGATGGGGTCCTCCCTCAGTACACGCTACTCTACGGTCCTCCAGACAAACAGGTGAGTACACTGTGAGCATGATGCGTGGGCAATGCCTGTTTGAAGTGGTGTGGATGGAAGATACAGGTGGGGGGGGCGGAGGCCTGAATGTGAGTATGGTGAGTGTATGTGCATCAGGGCATGGGTGGGAACTGGTGGGCAATGAGTATTTTGGTCTGGACGGGTGAGTAATTCCCTTTCCTCCTGTACCTTTCCTCTGGGTCAGCGCCTACCAGAAGAAGGGTATTTGGCGTGCCTTCGCCAAGGAAGTGCGGACCCTGGAGGCCTATCATAGACGGAGCACCCACTGCCCCAAGAGATGGGGGACCTGCGCCGCTGGAGCAAGAAGACGGCGGAGGCCCAGCTGGGGCTGGCCTCCCAACGTGGAAGGGGTGCCCCTCGCACCATGACTCCACTGATGTTCCGGATCCTGGCGGTGGCATATCTGGAGTTGGATGGGCGCTTGAGGGCATCACAGCAGCCACAAGAGGGTGAATACAGTGTCATTCAGCTGACTCTGCGCACTTTACGAAGTGTCTCGGTGGGGGATGTGGGCTGTGGGTTCCACTAGGCCAGGGCGAACTAGGTAGGGCAGGTCCCTTGTGAGGCAGGCTCTTAGGCACTCTAACCCCAATACTTTTTAGTGGGCATCTACAACTAGTCAGGCTCCCGTGGGTTCCAGGTGTGCAGCAAATGGTATTAGGCATAGTACCCCATTGGCAGGTGATTTTCCTACTAACTGCTAGTGCATGGCCTAGTGCATAGGGCTGCACCCTGTGTGTTGTGTCCGCCAACGGCAGTGGTGTTGCTGGCATTGACCATGTGTCTCCTCTGTCTACCCCCTTCTTGTTTTCTCACCCTGTCCTTGTGCGACTTAGCATCATCTGGCGGAGGAGCAGAGGCACCAGCGACGGAGGGAGCTGCATCCCACATGGCCCTGGAGGGTGAATCTACAGCACCAGTAGGCACCAGTGGGATGGAGGGCAAAGGGAGCTCCACGACGGGGACAGGAGGGGACACCAGCAACAGCGACTCCTCCTCTGATGGGTGCTCCCTTGTGGTGGCGGGCACCTCTGTGCGCACCGCAACAACAGGTACAGCCGCCACCCCCCTACCAGCACCGCCCTCCCAGCAACCCCTCAGCGTGTTTCCCTTGCCCGCTCATCAGGAGGGTCAGCATCTCCTTCGCCCCATGCACCTCAGACCCTGCCCCAGTCAGTCCTGCTGCCCTCAGTGAGGAGGCTATTGACCTCCTGAGATCCCTCACTGTTGGGCAGTCAACCTTTCTGAATGCCATCCAGGGTGTTGAGAGGCATTTACAGCAAACAAATGCATACCTGGAGGGCATTCATTCTGGCGTGGCGGCCCAACAGAGAGCATTTCAGGCTCTGGCCTCAGCACTGATGGCAGCCATTGTCCCTGTGTCCAGCCTCCCCCCTCCAACTTCCACTACCCAGACCCAATCCCCTCTACCTCGGCCTATCCCAAGCACACCTTCCGACCAGCATGCACACACATCAACACACAAAAGTGGCTCACGAAAACATAAGTACCACACATCCCACAGGCACTCACACAAGCACCATACCCATGCAGACACACCAACATTCACTGCCTCCACTGTGTGCCCCTCCTCCACGTCGTCCACCTCCTGTCCTGTCTCATCTCCACTCACACCTGCATGCACTACATCATCAGCCACTACTTCCATCACCAGCATGCCCATTACTACACACCGCTCACGTGTAATCACCACCCCACTACCATTCACACGTCCCTTGTGTCCTCTCCCAGTCTGTCTGTAAGCCCTCCTCCCAAAATACACAAACGCAGACACACACCCACTCAACAGCCATCCACCTCACAACAGCCTCTGACCCATGCACCTTCACCCAAACGCAGCAGACGTACACCTCCTACAACCACTACCTCTTCCTCCACTCCCAAACCCCCTCCATCTTCCCGTCCCAGTGTGTCTCAAAAACTTTACCTAGCTAACTTTGACCTCTTCCCTCCACCTCCCCCCCCCTCGTCCTTCCCCTAGTGCCAGGATGACTAGATCCCTGCCCAGCACCTCAGCCACCAAATCTGTATCCGCTGTGGTCTGTGCTACTCCAGGACAGTCTAAGGGGGCACCCGTCAGAGCTGCCAGTGTGTCACCGACAGAAAAGAAGGACCACCCTATTCCACCACCTGCACAGGTCAAAAAGGGGCCGTCTTCCAGCAGGGGACAGTCACACCACCCACCCAGCAAGGCCTCGCCCAAACACCGAGTGCACAGTGCCAAGGTCTCTGCAGTGACTGTCAAGATGGGGAATGGCCACAAGCCAAAGGGCACATCACCTTTGGGCACAATGTCCCCTGGTGAGGGGCTGGTGACCACCAAATCATCCGGGATGGCAGCCACTTGCACCACAGTCACCACCGCCGCTCCAACCACCACCTGCACCGCCACCTGCACCGCCGCTGCCAAAACATCAGTCTGCAGCATCCTCCCCAAGGATCAGCCATCTGAGGCGGCCGGAGACGGTATGGTGTCTCCATCCACCGCAATTGTCACTTGCACCACGGCCAGCACTGGCAGCATCTCCACCGCAGCCACCACTGCCTGCACCACCATCAGCACCGCCACATGCACATAAGATGCCACACTGTCGGCCGTCAGCAGCATCCCCAGTGTGTAGCCGTCAGAGTCTACAGGTGACATCCTGGACCTTGGACACGCCACTTGAGACACCACCTCCAGCACTTACACAAACCAGCAATTGGCAGCCTAAATCGCCGCAGGATGGAGTGTGGGTCTGCCTCCATGGAGTATCATGCTACCTGTTCCAGGTACATCGCGTAGCTGAGACACCCAGGTGAGACGAAGTCAACTGCCACACCCCAGGTGCAGCATCACTGGGCACAAAGCCCCCTCCAGAACCAGTGGAGAAAAGCATCCACTAACACAGTCCTTGGCAGGATGAAGCACTCTGGGCACAAAGCCCCCTCCAGAACCAGTGGAGAAAAGCATCCACTAGAGAGACTGTGGCTTTGCACTCCCCAGGACCAAGCAGTGGGCAGTGAACCCACTTGAGAGACTGTGGCTTTGCACTCCCCAGGACCAGGCAGTGGGCAACCCACCCATTTGAGAGACTTGAGAGACTGTGGCTTTGCACTGCCCAGGACCAAGCAGTGGGCAACCAACCCACTTGAGAGACTTGAGAGACTTGAGAGACTGTGGCTTTGCACTCCCCAGGACCAGGCAGTGGGCAACCCACCTACTTGAGAGACTTGAGAGACTGTGGCTTTGCACTCCTCAGGACCAGGCAGTGGGCATGGAGCCCCCTCGAGGAGCAGTGGCTTTGTACCATCATCCGGCTGAGGTGCCACCCTCCCCTTCCCCCTGAGGTGCCTGTTATTTTTTCGACCTGATGTCCCTGCAGTGTTCTCTCCGTTGTGAGGCAGGTGTCATGTGTGGGCTTCGCCCATGATTTTTTTTTGCCCACTGGGCCATGGACATCTGCAAAGGACAGTGTACGGCCTTCTGTACATATTGTAAATATTTGTAAATACTGGTTTTTACAATCGTTTACTTTATCTTCCTATTTCTTATATATGAAAGATTTGACTCAATTCCTTTTGTCCTTGCGTCCTTCCAGGGGGTTACGGGGTGTATATGTAATGTTGTTGCATGTATTTGTGTGTATAGAGTTGTGGGTGAGGGTGGGGGTGAGGATGTTGCATTTCGCATGTGTGTGTCACTCTCTTTTGCCTCCTCCCCTCCCCTGTGTGCTAGGCTTCTAATCGATGAGCTGCTACACACCCGGTGAACGAGTTTGAATTTTCAGTGTGCATTCTGCCCCACAAAAGTGTTTTGTTGTTGCTATTGTAGTGTTGTGTACGTTATGAATTACAGAACCTTCTTGACTCCTGGACGACCCCATTGCACTCTGATGTAAATGTTAGAACATGGTGAAGTGAATGCAGGTTTAGAATGATGAGTTCACAGTTAAGACGTGTTAAATACAGCACCGTGTGCAGCGCGGTTATTGGCAGGTACCCCGCTCGGAAAGACTCTACAACTGGTGATGAGATAGAGGATAAATAATTCGAAGATTGACAGTGCTGTCCCAGAGAGTTTGCTGTGGTCCAAGCGAACTGCTCATGAATGCCACGTGTGCCTCTCTTAAAGTGCAGTCGACATTTGGCATATGTGGAGTCAAAGCACAACTCCAGCCGGCGTGAAGCATTTGAAGAGAAAGAAAGCTTCACTGAGAAGTGTACACATTGTTGGCTAAGAACCTGCTGGCATTAAGTTTTAATGTGTTTGTTTTGTTATTTGATGTTTTGTTTGTTTGAATATTAAGGGGGAAGAAGAACAGTATCGGCTCTTGTGTTTTCATGCTATGAAACAAGCCTGTAGCTTCTAAAATGTGAGTGGCATTTCTGAACGCAGCAGTGATAGTGGGTGGAGAGCGAAGCGGCAGCTGCTCTAAGGGTTGTCTTCTTCAATAAATCCACAATCCATTTGGTAAACGTTGTACTCGCCCTTATATCATTCATCCCACCATGTGCTCTGTATTGTCCTCTCCTTCATGTGCTTCTCTACCCGTTCTGTGTTGCTGTTACCCTCCTGTGCTGCTACTACTCACTCTGTCCTGTGCTTCTTCCTCTACTCCCAGGACCTGTGTTCTTTCTTATTTAACAATCTTTATTTGGTTTTATTAATACAATGCTTTTCATTTTGAGTATCAAATGTGTATAAACAGCAACACAGCAAGTATGGTCCTCGGACCGCATGTGATACACAAAGTTCACACTGGTCACATCAGAATCATAAATCAATATCTCCTGAGTAACTTTGCCAGTCTCCCCAAATTTTATGATTTTTTTTAACATCCATGTGATGGATACACAAACTGTTCCACATCAGCACAATAGTCCAGCCATTAGAACCACTCTGCCACCGAGGGAGTCAGCTCCAACCTCTAGTAGGATGTAATGTCTGTTTTAGTGAAGATAAGATCCATTGCCACCAATAATCTTGTGTATTGCCTTCTACCACATTCATCCATCAAGCCCAACAGCATCATCTATGGTTCCGGTATGGCTGGCCTTCCCACAACCCGATAAGGATATTACAGATTTGGACCCAATATATCTGCACAATGGAGCACTCCCATACCATGTGGTAAAAAGATCCCATTTCCATTTTGCATCTCAGTCAATGAGGATCTAAGTTGTGTCTCATTTTACTAAGTCTTCTAAGGAGACCAAGGGAACCCTGAGCACCATATTCGTCCTCCCTAGTCTTTTTCCTCTTGGGGCCCCATGTCATTTCCCAGCGCTCCCATAGCACTTGCATTGGGTATGGGCTGTTATGTACTAAAGTGCTGTATAGTTTTGAGATCCTATCCCCTTCCAGCACTTTCTTTGTGATTTGCGACTCCAGTGGGCTGGACCCGGGGAGGGCCTGCAGCTCTTTCTGATATGTATCAAGCTCATGTAGCTCATGTCTTAGTTGTGGAACATGCTGTGTTCGTCACTTCATCATGTGCTTCTCCTCTCCGCCCATGTCTCCTGCCCTTCTTTTCACTTGCTCATCTCACTTGCGCATCCATTACCTGCCAACTCCACAGTCATTTATTTATTTTTTATTTTGTGCTTTTGTGAGAAAATGTCCTCAGATTTAGGGTCAAGCCTGCATGAACTGCATGCGTTAGCACATTCTCTCTCACTTGTGAAACACTATTGTGTACAATAAAGGGCTTGCAGCCCTTCCATAGCTTACCATTTTCTCGCTTTCGTGTTGCTCTTTTTTCCAGCCTCCTAACTGGCCAGTGTTTGCTTTGGTTTCTCTTCAAGATTCCTCTCTGGCACCTAAACCAAGCACAGATTCATTTCTCCTGATTAGTCTCAATCCTCTGTGATTGAGGTACTATTTTTCCAGTGCTGCTGTTTTCCCCTCCAATATACCAAATCTCTTTCCCCGACTGTGCTTGCTTGTCCATAGCCCTACGTCTTGCCCCCATACTTGCCTGTCCTTCCCTCTCTGTTCAATCTGAAAAAAGCAGTACGTCACGGCGCCAGTGCTGGCTACATTACATCGCGTTTTGACTAACATAACTTTTATCTCTCCCTATTCTTGTCATCCTCCTCCCCATCCTTTAGGTTGCTTCGAACACATTCCCAACACACTTTCTAGTCAAACTTTTGTTTATTTTTTTCCTCGATCGGTATATGGCGCACATGCTTTGTTAACGTTTTTGAAGACAACATGTCTTTAATCAAGACCTGTTGACTTTGCCAATGCTTATTTCCCCTTTTTCCTGCTCTCAAGCATTGTGCAACAAAAAGAAGGGGAAGTCTGCAGCCATCAACCTTTAGCCTATTCACATTGGCTGTTTCTTCTTAGACTTAAAATCAATGACCTGCTACACACCATGTGCATGAGATTAAATATTCAGTGTGCATTCTGCCCCACAAAAGTGATTTGTTGTTGTTAATGTAGTGTTGTGTGAGTTATGAATTACAGAACCTTCTTGACTCCTGGATGACCCCATTGCACTCTGATGTAAGTGTTAGCTGCTGACATGGAAGCCAATGGTCCCCAAAGTGAGTCAGTCATGATCATCAAAAGAAGGCAGAAACATAAAATTGAAGGACACGCGGTGATGTCACCACAGGAAAAGAAGTTGTGTTTCAGGTGTGGCTTGTCGTTTCCACGTGAAAGTAAATGTCCAGCCATTGGACAGAATTACAAAGGCTTAGCGAAGAAGAACCATTTTGTAACGGTTTGCAATGTGAAGGACAAAGTAAGTGTGCCATGGCGAGATGACAAAATGACTGTCCAAAGGTTCCAAAAGCGGCATTCGGTGCACACCCACAAGGCCAAGCGACAACACCACTGTGACAAATTGGCACCAAACAAAGTTGATTGTCATCTTAATCATTGTCAAAAAGGTCTTCAGTGTCAATATCAAGTGAAAGTGAAGAATATGATTCTGTAATGTCGATGTTTACCTCAGAAAATTGTGGTCGTATTGGACTGGCTGCTTGTGAATAAAAATACCAGTCAAACAAAAGTCAACATGAAAAAACACCATTCAATAAAACATGGCCGAAGATTATACTGAAAGTAAACAGTTGTTCAGCACCTTTCATTATCAACAATGGTGCGTCGATAAACATTATGGCCCTCATTACAACCCGGGCGGTCGGTGATAAAGTGGCGGTAACATCGGCAACAAGGCGGCGGAAAAAAAATGGAATTATAACCACGGCGGAAACCGCCAACACAGATAGCCACTTTAACACACTGACCGCCACGGCGGTAGCAACAAGCACTGCGGCGGTAACCGCCAACTACCAGGCGGAAGACAAGGTTCTGCCCACTGTATTACAAGAGGCCTATCCGCCACCTTTTCCGGGGTGGTCCCAACGACAACGAAAGCATGTGGAAACAGAACACAGAAGTCAAAGGACTCACCTCTGGACACTCAGTGAACGACCACGACGCCATGGAGCCCGAACTGCAGATCTTCCCCATGCTGGTCTACCTCCTCCTACACCAGGAATACCGATGCCGGCGACGATGACCATGGTGAGTACTGCCACCTAGCACACAGGGGAGGGGGGGGAAAAAGAGAGTGACACACATACGCAACACCCCCACCCCTAACACCATACACACAAACAGATGCAGTAACATTACATATTCACCCCCTACCCCTCAGGAATAATGCAAGGACAAAAGGAAGTTATTAAAATTAGTGTAATAAGATAAAAATCCAGAAAAACTTCCTCAAAATTCAAAACAGTATTTACAGATATGCAAATGGAGGGACACTGCCCAGTCCATAATGTTGTGGGCCACAGGGCCTCATCACATAGGCCAAGGCCCCATCTTACTCCTGCATCAACATGGAGGGAACACTGCTGGGGCATCAGGCGAAAATAGACAGGCACCTCAGGGGGACAGGGGATGGGGGCACCTCAGCCGGAAGATGGTACAACGCCACTGGTCCTGGGGAGTCAAAGCCACAGTCTCTCTGGTGGGTGGTTTGCCCACTGCCTGGTCCTGGGGAGTGCAAAGCCACAGTCTCTCTAGTGGGTGGTTTGCCCACTGCTTGGTCCTGGGGAGTGCAAAGCCACAGTCTCTCTAGTGGGTGGTGTGCCCACTGTTTCTGGGGGGGCTTGTGCCCAGTGTGCTTCATCCTGGCAAGGATGCGGTGAGTGGATGCCTTCTTCCACTGGTTCTGCAGGGGGCCTTGTGCCCAGTGTGCTTCATCCTGGCAAGGATGCGGTGAGTGAATGCCTTCTTCCACTGGTTCTGGAGGGGGCCTTGTGCCCAGTGTGCTTTATACTGGCAAGGATGCGGTGAGTGGATGCCTTCTTCCACTGGTTCTGGAGGGGCCTTGTGCCTTGTGATGCAGATCTTTGGGAGTGCAAGGTCACAGTCTCTCACCTGGGTGTCACACCCACAGGATTTGCAGGGGCCAGTACGCTCTACAGTCCATGGAGGCAGGACTACACACTGCCCGCCCGGCGGTGACTGCTGCTCAGTAGTGGCAGTGGCGGGGCTGGTGTTGGGGATGCCAGGGGTGGGGGGAGGCTCCTGCCCGTCCCCTGCAGCCTCGGACGGCTGCCCACTGGGGCTGGTGTCGGGGGTGCCAGTGGTGGAGGGAGGCTCCTGCCCGTCCCTGGGAGCCTCAGACAGCTGCCCACTGGGGATGCTGGCAGGGCTAGCAGTGGTGGGGGGGGTCCTGCCCGTCCCCTGCAGCCCCGGATGGCTGCCAACCGGGGCTGCTGGCGGTGCTAGCAGTGCTGGGAGAGGCTCCTGCCTGTCTCCTGCAGCCTTGGACGGCTGCCCACTGGAGCTGCTGCTGCTGGCAGTGGTGCTGGTGGTGGCGCAGGTGGCAGTGCTGATGGTGGTACAGGTGGCAGTGCTGATGGTGGTGCAGATGGCGGTGCTGGCAGTGGTGCTAGTGTAGGTGCTGCCAGTGGTGGGGGGAGGCTCCAGCCCTTCGCCTGCAGCCTCAGACGGCTGCCCACTGGGGCTGCTGCTGCTGGCAGTGGTGCTGATGGCAGTGCTGTCGACGGTGCTGGCAGTGGTGCAGGTGTCGGAGCTGCCAGTGGTGGGAGGCGGCTCCAGCCCTTCCCCTGAAGCCTCCGACGGATGAAACGCCATGGTTGGTTTTGTGGGCTCAGATTCTGTCACAGAACCAGGCCTCCTGTCCCTCCTGCCTGCCTTGCCGTCTGGTGGTGCTTCCTTGCCCTTCCCGTCTGGGGGTGCCTCCTTGCCATCTGGTGGTGCCACCTTGCCCATCCCCTTGTAAGCTGGTGGAGCCTCCTTGCCGTTCCCCTTGGCAGCTGGTGCAGGCACACTGCCAGTGCTCACAGGTGTCTTCTTGGAGCCTCTCACTCCTACAGTAGCTGCCGAAACTACAGTGGCCGTGGACTGGGTGGCTGAGGTGCTGGCCTGGTTTCTGCCCACCCTGGCCCGACATGAAGGACGGGGGTGGGAGGAGTAGGGAAGAGGTCAACGACGGAGAGGAAAAGCTTCTTACGGACACTGGGGTGGGAAGAGGGCGAAGGTTTGGGAGTGGAGGAAGGGGGAGTGGTTGTTGGAGGTGTCTGTCTGCTGTGTTTGGGTGCAGGTGCATGTGCTGGATGGTGTTGTGAGGTGGATGGCTGTTGGGGGTCTGAGTGCTTGCGTTTGTGTACTTTGGGAGGAGGGGGCACAGACACAGTGGGAGAGGACACAGGGGATGTGTGCATGGATGTGGGGGTGGTGACTGCCAGTGAAGGGCGTGTAGTGATAGGTGTGATGGTGATGGAGGCAGTGGGTCTCGATGTGGTGCACGCAGGTGTGAGTGGAGACGCTACTGGGAGGGAGGTGGAGGACGAGGAGGAGGGAGACAAAGTGGAGGCAGGGGATGTTGTTATGTCATCATCTGGATGGTGTTTGTGTGAGTGCCTGTTGGATGATATGTGGTGCTTGTGTTTCGCTGAGCCACTCCTGTGTGTTGTCTTGGGTGTATGCTGGTCTGAATGTGTTCTTGGGATAGGTTGGGGTTCAGGGGCATAAGACTGGGCAGAGGAAGTTGGAGGGGGGAGGCTAGAGACAGGAACAATGGCTGCCATCAGGGAGGAGACCAGAGCCTGGAATGAACTATGTTGGGCCGCCACACCAGAGTGAATTCCCTCCAGGAATGCATTTGTATGTTGCAACTGCCCTGCCAGACCCTGGATGCCATTCACTATGGTTGACTGCCCAACAGAGATGGGTTGCAGGAGGTCAATAGCCTCCTCACTCAGGGCAGCAGGGCTAACTGGGGCAGGGCGAAGGAGATGCCCACCCTCCTGGGTGAGCGGGCACAGGAAACTCGCTGAGGGGCTGCTGGGAGGGCGGTGATGGTACTGGGGGTGGCGGCTGTACCTGTAGTTGGGGTGGCGACAGAGCTGACTGCCACCACTAGGGAAGTTCCATCGGAGGAGGTATCACTTTCAGAACTGTCCCGTCTTGTCTATGCCGTGGTGCTCCCCTCGCCCTCAGTCCCACTGGTGCCCTCACCGTTGGTGGATTCGGCCTCAAGGGCCCTGTGGGATGCAGCTCCCTCTGTCGCCGGCGCCTCTGCTCCTCTGCTAGATGATGCTAATGCACAGATGGACAGGGTGACAAAACAAAAAGTGGGGGGAAGAGACAGAGGATACGCTTGGTCAATGGCAGCAACAACACAACCAATGGCATACACGACACACAGGGGACAACCCTACGCACTAGGCAATGCACTACCAGTCACAATGCTAGTCACCAGGCCATGGACAATAATACCTAACGCCAGTGGCAGCATACCTGAGACCCACAGAGCCTGTCCTGTAGTGGATGCCCACTAGCTTGTTTGGAGGTGGAGTTCATCAGCCCCTACCCAACATGGAACCTACCCTGCAATGTCCGGCCTGGCCTAGGGGAACCAACAGGCGCACATCCCCCACCCACAGACCACCCCACCACGCACAAGTAGTATATTGGGAAATGTACTCACCCCCTTGTGGCTGCTGTGATGCCCTCAAGCGTCCATCCAGCTCCGAATAGGCCACCGGCCATATGCGGAACATCAGGGGGGTCAGGGTTCGACCGGCACCCCTTCCTCTTTGGGAGGCCATCCCCAGCTGGGCCTCCACTGTTTTCCTTGCCCAGCATCTCAGGTCCTCCCACCATTTGCGACAGTGGGTGCTCCGCCTGCCGTAGACTCCCAGGGTCCGCACATCCTTGGCGATGGCATGCCATTTACCCTTTTTCTGACGGGCCCTGACCTGCAGAGAAATAAACATAGGAAAAGGTATCAGTCATACTGTTCGGCCTGTTACACTCATGTCCCACCATAGCCCTCCCATCCCCTTACGCACAGACATTGCCCACCATACATGCAGCACGCTTCCCAGGACCCCTCAACCACCCCCCCCATTACACAAGGCACTCACATACAGCACTCCATGCATACATGCCCCATGCCTCGTGCTCACAGTGTACTCACCTGTTGGTCTGGAGGCCCAGGCAGCATTCGGTACTGGGGTAGGACCCCATCCACTAGTCTCTCCAACTCCGCAGCGGTGAAGGCAGGGGCTCTTTCCCCAGTGACACGAGCCATGGTCGGTTCCAGACACAGGTCATAGCAGCACTTGCAGTGTAGGTCCTCTCCTGTTGAAGGTCAGGTAACAAGTGAGTGAACAGATAGAAAATGGCGGTCACGTCTGTGGCGATGCGTACCGTCACCGCCGGCGTACATCACCATTGGCTACTGTAACCCATAGGGCCCAATGTTAACCAATGAGGAGTTGCACAGCAGTCCTCGACCGCCTCCCGCAACGGCACACAACGTCAGCGGCATTACCTCATTTCCACCTGTCCATCTACACAGGACAGGCAGACACCATTTCAGGGGGGGGGCAGGCCATGGCACCTAACTGCGTCACAGCAAACATAGGCTCATTTTTGGGCTAAACATCAACATACTGTTTTTGTCACAACATGCAATGCACTGTACATTTAGGAAATGTTGAAAACTGACCTGATATCATTGTTTTGCCCCCTAGATTACAACGGCTGCAGAGGAATAGAAGATGGAGGCATCGCCCGCTGTGTACAGGCCCCTGGTGAACTTGGCAACAATGGAGGACAGGCACATTATCCTCACCTACAGACTTGATAGGGCCACAATCCAAGAGCTGTGTGCCCAATTGGAGCCAGACCTGATCTCAGCAATCCATCACCCCACTGGGATACCCCCGCTTGTGCAAGTCCTATCTGTGCTCCATTTCTTGGCAACTGGCTCCTTCCAAGTTTCAGTGGACTTGGCAGCAGGAATGTCACAGCCAATGTTCTCAAACGTGCTGACCAGAGTGTTGTCTGCCCTGATGAAACACATGGGCAGTTACATCGTTTTCCCCCGGTGGAGTGTATTGCCACAGTGAAAGCTGATTTCTATGCAATGGGACATATCCCCAACGTAATTGTGGCAATAGATGGTACACATGTTGCCTTTGTTCCCCACCCCCCGGAGAAATGAACAGGTTTTCAGAAATCGGAAGAGCTTTCACTCTATGAATGTTCAGATAGTGTGCCTGGCGGACCAGTACATCTCCCATGTGAATGCAAAGTATCCTTGGTCTGTGCATGATGCCTTTATCCTGAGGAATAGCAGCATCCCATATGTGATGGCTCAACTCCAGAGGCACCGGGTGTGGCTAATAGGTGAGCCCATGGCCCCCACCCAGTGGATGTTGGTATATGGGTGTGGTGTTTGCCCTAAGGGTTAGTGTCTGGCTAACTGGTATCCCTCGATATTTGCAGGTGACTCTGGTTACCCCAGCATCTCATGGCTACTGACCCCAGTGAGGAATGCTAGGACAAGGGCAGAGGAACATGACAGTGAGGCACATGGGCAAACAAGAAGAATTATAGAGCAAACCTGTGGCATCCTGAAGGCCAGGTTTCGGTGCCTCCATCTAACAGGAGGTTCCCTGTGCTACTCACCCAAGGTGTGGCAGATGATGTATGTTGCAGAACCTTGCCTTGAGATGCCAGGTGCCTTTTCTGCAGGAGGATGAGGCTGGCGATGGGCGTGTGGCAGCAGTGGAGCCTGTGGACAGTGATGAAGCAGAGGATGAGGATGTGGACAACAGAACAGCAATTATTCGACAGTACTTCCAGTGACACACAGGTAAGACACTGTAACTTCACCTACCATTGCAGTTTTGTGTTGTAACTTTTCACTGGCAGGTTGATGTTCCCACTACTATGGCCACTTACTGTACCCTTTGACATGTCTATTCACAGATATCTGTGCCCCACTCTGGCTCCTGGTGTACTGACTGCAGCAAACTACAGGTCATACCTAAGTATCCATGACTGTACAGTTGAATTGCAATGTCTACAGATTGTGAAACAAATACATAGTTCAATCACTTGACCGACTCAATAACTTTTTACAAGGATGTTTATTCATGTGCTAATAAGTGGATGGGGTATTGCTATAGGCTGGGGTGGTAGTGGAGGAGAGTCCAGGATAGAGTCCAGTCTATTTGTATCACAGGTGCATTGTCCAAGGAGGCATAGGAAGTGGAGCAATGGCAGTTCAAGGTGGGCAGGGTGGCAGAGTGGGACACAAGGGTGACAATCAGGAGAGTCTTATTTCCTGGCAGGGGTCTTGGCAATGTTCTCTGGCTTCTGCCTGGATCGCAGGGACGGTTTGCATGGTGGATTTCCTTCTGCAGGGGGTGGGGTGCTGGTGGCCTATTGTTGCTGTGGCAGGGCCTCCTGTCCACTGGCGTCAGCGGAGGTGGAGGGCTGTTCATCGGTGTGGCTAGTGTTAGGGGCCCATTGGTGTGCCACTGCCTTCCTCATGGTGTTGGCCATGTCTGCCAGCACCCCTGCAATGGTGACCAGGGTGGTGTGGATGTCCCTCAGGTCCTCCCCGATCCCCAGGTATTGGCCCTCCTGCAGCCGCTGGGTCTCCTGCAACTTGGCCAGTATCTGGCTCATCATCTCCTGGAAATGGTGGTATGCTCCCAGGATGTTGGTGAGTGCCTCCTGGAGAGTCGGTTCACTGGGCGTGTCCTCCCCCTGTCACACAGCAATCCTCCCAGCTTCCCTGTTGTCCTGGGCCTCTGTCCCCTGAACCGTGTGCCCACTGCCACTGACCCCAGGTCTCTGATCGTCCTGTGTTTGTGGGGTTACCTGGGGTTCCTGTAGTGGTGGACACACTGCTGATTGACATGTCCTGGGGACAGAGGTATGGGCCCGCTGGGTGGGTGCTGTGGTGGTGTTTCGTGAGGTGGGAGGATCTGTGGTGGTATGGAACTGTGCCTGGGTAACCGACTGTCCGGAGATCCCTGATGGGCCAGGTAGTTCATCCAGATCCAGGCGAGCAGAGCTGCTGTCATCACTGGGGGCCTGTTCTGTGGGGGGACTGGATGTTGCTGGCACCTCCTCTCCGGTGACATTGGGTGTGGGACCTGTGGGGATGTAAATGCAGTGTTATTGTTTCTGCGTGTGACAAGTTGTGCATGTGTGTGTTGCCCTGTATGGTTGTGATTGCCCTGTCACCTTTGCCTTGTGTGAGTAGTTATTCTGGGGGCTAGGTGATTCGCTTTAATGTGCATTCTTTAGTGATGGGTGTCCATGCAGGGCTGTGAGTGATGTCCTTGCACTGGTGGTGCATGCAGGATTTGGTATTGGGATGAGTGGAGTGTGAAGGTGGGGTGTATGTGAGGTGGTGGGTTGATGGGGGTGAGGGGAGGGGTATGTGATGGCATGCAGGTAGGGGGGGTGATAGTAATAGAGATTTGACTTACCAGAGTCCAGTCCTCCTGCTACTCCTGCCAGACCCTCAGGATGCATGATTGCCAAGACTTGCTCCTCCCATGTTGTTAGTTGTGGGGCAGGAGGTGGGGGTCCACCGCCAGTCCTCTGTACTGCTATCTGGTGTCTTGCTGCAATGGAACGCACCTTCCCCGTAGGTCGTTTCACCTCTTCCTGATGTCATCCCTTGTTCTTGGGTACTGTCCCATGGCGTTGACCCTGTTCACGATTCTCTGCCATAGCTCCATCTTCCTAACGATGGATGTCTGCTGCACATGTGATCCGAATAGCTGTGGATCTACCCGGATAATTTCCTCCACCATGACCCTTAGCTCCTCCTCTGAGAACCTGGGGTGTCTTTGTGGTGCCATGGGTGTAGTGTGAGTGGTGTGTGTGAGGGTGTGTGGGGTGATGTGTTGGGGTGTGTGCTGTGAGGTGCGTGGATAGTGTACGGGTGATGGTGTTCTGTGTCTCTGGTTGTGGGGGTGCTCTCGCTGTATCTCTTTCTAGTGGTAATTTGTGTTAGTCGTAAAGGGATGTGGGTAATGTGGGTGTATGTTTTATAGTGTTGTGGGTGTGTGGGTGTGGTGTGTGTATGTGTGTCAGGTGTGTGTTATTCAAATTGACCAATGTAGTGTTGTGTTGTTAGGTTGTGTGTATTTTTAGAGCAGCGGTATGTACCGCAAATGGTTTACAGCGGTTGAATGTCTGCTGCGGTGATTCGTGGGTCATTATGCTTTGGGCGTAGTTCTGTTGGTGTAACGGTGTGGGTTTTGCTACCGCCAGTTTATCACTGACCTTTGGGCTGGCGGACTAGTGTGTGTGTCTGTATAGTAACGGATTGCTATATGTGGGTCATAATATGGGTTGCGGTATACCGTCGCAATCACGGTATGTTGGTGGCAGTCGGCATGGCGGCAAGTGGGACTTAGCGCCAATGTCATAATGAGGGCCTATGTCTGAGGAGAAATGTAATGAGCTATCTCTATTGCCACAACTTATGCCATTTAAACTAAATTATATACTGAGCATTGATGCCATTGATAAGTCAAGGTTCATTTGTAGTGATGATGAAACTCAAGAAGACAAATGTGCATGTGCTCATTCATGTGTTTGAAGGTACGACATCAAGTGCCTGTTTGCTCAGTTTCAGCTCAGCTGTTGATATGGGACTGATCTAAGTGAACTACGACATGAATGCTCATCACAAAATAGTAAGTCAATTCTCTTCCTTGTTTCATGGGTTAGAAAAACTTAAGACTGTGAAAGTACAATTTCATATTAATGTGGCTGCCTGTTCTGTTACACAAAGACATAGAAGAATTGCATTTCATTTGCAAGAAGCTGTTGAAAAGGAACTGGAGTCATTACTTAAATATGATATCACTCCGCGTTCTACTGGTCCAGTGCCATGGGTTCCTCCATAATGGCAGAACCCACAAATGATAGTGAATGAGCTGTATGCATCTGTGTGAACATGCATCAAGCGAACAAGGCAATTGAAAGAGAACGGCATTTAGGTCTGCACATTGCTGACACAATAACACAATTGAATGGTGTGAAAGTCTTCTCTCACCTTGATTTAAATAAAGAATACCATCGAGATAAAAGACTAAGGGCCTGATTTAGATCTTCACGGTAACGGTCTGGCCATCGATTTTTTTCCAGAAAACCTGTCTGCCTACTAGAAGGTCCGCCCACCCGATTTAGATGTTGGCAGTCCTATAGATTATAACCCGCCCAAATCTGCCAGAATTTACCAATCGCATTGACGGTACTATAGGAGGAAGTGGGTGACGGTGGGACTCCAGCCACCCTTCCTGCCGAGCAGATTTGGATGTGCCTTCCCACCAAGCCAACTGCGGCGGTGCTACCTCCACGACTGAGTTGGCGGATTGGGGAGTAAATGAGGAAAAAACATACCTTTTTTCGAGATGCCACTTTCGTATTCAACTGGACACAACTGGGCAAGACCTTCCGTTGCTGCTGCCGGTGGACCACGGAGGAAACACAGCCCCCCATCTTCTGACTCAAAGATAGGGAATCGCATTGCTAGACTACATGGCGTGGACACTGCACATGAGCTCGGGACCACTGCAGTCATATACATGTCACAGTAATTTCTTAAAATCACTGTGACATGTATCTGTCAGGAACACAATTGTGGTGGACATGGATAGGGACATACTGGTAAAAGACACATGTCACACACATACACAGATGTCATGTTGGTATCAGTACTCATTGCCAAATGAACGTCAGCACCACAATGACGTAACATTCACACTTGTCAACTGTGTCCATGTGTGCTTATGGCAAGGGGACCTGTAGTTGTGAAGTTGTGCTTCTAGTTGTGTATGTGAGTCAGTATGTGTATATGTGTGTGTGTGTGCAATAGATTGGCTGGTTGAGGTGGAGAGAGCTGGAGTGGGTGATGTTGTTATATCTGTATGTGTGCCACTTGCATATGGATCTGATGTTGTTGTGTATGTTTGGATGTGTGTTGTGTTGCTGTATAACATTCAGATGAGTGTTGTTGTTGTGTGGTGGTCGTTGTTGTGATGTGTGAAGTTGTTCTTTTGTGTATGTGTTTGTGTAGATGATTATGAAGTTGTGTTGGTTGTCGCGGCTGTAGTGTATGTGGATGTATTGTCAATAGTGTGTTTATGTTGTTTCATGGAGGTATGGAAATGTGTGTTTTCTGCATGTACGTGCTCTGTTGTGATGGAATGGCAATGGATAATAGTGTGTTTGTAGTGTGTTGTGCAGGGGATCACATATGTCTAAGACACAGTGTGTGTATGTGACTTACCTCTCTTCCATAGCAGCTGCCTCTGTTTGATGTACATTGGCTCCTGAGATGGCCTCCCTCCATCAACAATGTGCCACTAGTGCACTGCCTGCAGAACTGTTACATCTAAATATGGTCAGCGGGAACCTGTCAGCCTGAAGGCTCAGGCTGGCGATCAGCAGTTCAGGCGCAATACATCTAATATGGCAGTCGGAACACCGTTGACGTGATGGCATATTCTGGTCTACCGCCGCAGCAGTTTGGCAGTAATACCATCAAGATCTAAATCAAGCCCATTGTTTTGGTGTGTCATCAGCTGCAGGGATTTTTCAAGATATCATTCGACTAATTATATAGCCTGTCATGAATGCTTTTAACTATAATGATGAAATACAATAAAATGAAGGAGCACGATAAAGCTTTCAATCAAGTGTGTTGTTTACTGGTTGATGAAGGTTTAACTTTGAATGCTTAAAAATCTGAAATCAATAAGACAAAGCTAAAATTCTTTGCCCATATCTTTTTTGATGGGGGTATGACACCTGATCCTGCCAAAGTGCAAGCGTTGTTAACTGCAAGCCCCCCACAAGATGTTTCCATGTTATGTTAATTCCTCGGCATGACCAGTTACTGTTCTAGATACATACAAGACTTTGCTACTGTGAGTGCTTCATTGAGAGACTTGATGAAAAAGAATGTTTCATTTCATTTGTCATGTGAATGCAAGCAAAGCTTTAAGAGAATCAAACAAGCCATTGAGAATGCTTCTGAAATGGGATATTTTGATCTAAAGCTCAATATTGAAGTTGTTGTTGAGGCTAGCCCTGTTGGGTTCGGCGAAATCCTTTCACAGCACAGCAGACACCCAAATGAACAAAGACATATTGTGGCTCATGCAAGCAAAAATGTGTCCCAAACTGAGCATGCTTATTCACAACCTAAAAAAGAAGGTTTAGCAGTGGTGTGGGCTTGTGAACATTTGTGGTCTTATACTGGAAGCCTTTTACATTTGTGACTAATCATCAAGCACTGTTGACCAACTTTGGCCCTTCAAGGGCCAAGAGGCCACTGTATTGAACGTCGGGGTCTACGATTACAGGAGTACAACTACATAATCATGCATTGTCCGGGAAAGATCAAAACCATGCCGACTTCTTCTTTAGAGTGCCCATGTATTCCAAGACAGCTGAAGCCTACATAAACTTCATTGTGAAATCAAACACATCAACTACCGCATCGTTGGGGCAGATTATCACTGCCATGAGTCAAGATAGTGACATGTTAAAACTGAAATACATTTTTACACATCAGTCTTGGAACCAGCACACTCGGCCTCTAGCGAATGACAGTGAATACCAGAAGTTCAAGAATGCCAAAGATTAACTGTCCTTGACTCAAGAAGACATTATCCTGAAAGGTTCGAGAATTGTTATTCTGGAGATTCTGCAACAAGAGGTAATTGAAGTGGCCCATGAAGGACATCCCAGAATAGTTGCTACAACATGAGCTCTCCAAGAACAAGTTTTGTTTCCTCATCTGATGCAAGAGTTGACAGAGAGTTAAAGGCCTGTCATCTATGCAACTGCCTGTCATTGAAATCCACTCAACACCCCTTAAGCATGTCTGAGTTGCCAAAGCATGAATGGGAAAGAATTGGTGTTTACTTGTCGGTCCTCTTGTCAATGGATATCACCTGAAGGTGATTGTTGATGAATACTCCCACTTTCCATTGGTAGAAGATCTCTCACCTATCAGTCAATAGAGAATCATCAAGATATTAGACGACATCTTTGCAACATGGAGTGTTTCTGCAATCTTTAAGTCTGACAATGGCCCACCTTTCAACATTACAGAATTCAGAGACTTTCTCAGAAGTCTCAATGTGAAGCATCAGAAAATCACACCTCTTTGGACATACGCTAATGGCCTTGTCAACCGTTTCCTGAGTACATTAAAGAAAACTGTTCAGCGTGTCACATTAGAAAAGCTTGACCTTAAAACTGTTTTGACTTCTACCCTAAGACATCACTGTTCCCCACTCGACCACAGGTGAAAGCCCAGTAACTTTGATGTTCAGGAGAACAATGATTACCACGTTACCTCAATGGACCAACTCAGGATCAAGTACTGAGATAGTATCAATACCAAAGATTTGGATCGTAAAAATGAAATTGAAGACCTATGCAGAAAAGCGACGACACGCAAAAAACATTGGTGGTCATTACAATCCTGGCAGATGGTGTTAAAGCAGCGGTAAGACCGCCAACAGGCCGGCGGGAAAAAAAGTGTCATCACGACCGTGGCGGAAACCGCCAACAAAGACAGCCACTTTAACACTCCGACCGCCAAGGCGGTACAAACAAACAGCGCGGCGGTCACCGCCAACAGACAGGCGGAGGACAATGTACCGCCCACAGTATCACAACGTACCAATCCACCACCTTTTCCGGGACGGATTCACCGCAAACAAAAACACGGCGGAAACAGGACTTCAAAGGGAAGACGCTCACCTCTACACACCCCACGAGGAACCAGGACGCCATAGAACCAGAGCTTCACATTTTCCCTGCCCTTATCTTCTTGCTTCTCTACCAGGAGCACGAATGCCGGCGGTGAAGACCACGGTGAGTACTGCACCTACGACACAGAGGAGGGGGGAGGGAAAAACCAGGGACACACACACGCAACACGCAACACCCCCCCCACCCTCACCCACAACAACACACACACTAATACAGCATGATACATTACATTTACACCCCCAAAACCCCCGGAAGAATGCAAAGACAAAAGGAAATGAGTGTAACCATTGTAATATATTAAAATCCAGTACGCAAAAATATATTAACACTATAAACAAATAAATACACCAAGAATAGTAGTCCAGGTATTGCTCCATTGAAGTCCGTGGAACACAGGGCCCACACTGCATGGGCGAGGCCCACACTCAATACCCGAAGATGACGGAGAGAACACTGCAAGGGCATCAGATAGTAATAAAACAGGAACCTCAGGGGGAAGGGAAAGGGGGGGCACCTCAGCAGTTTGAGTGCACAACGCCAAATCCACGAGGGGGCCCCATGACCACTGTCCAATCCTGGGGAGTGCAAAGCCACAGTCTCTCAAGTCTCTACAGTGGGTGGTTTGCCCACTGTTCAGTCCTGGGGAGTGCAAAGCCACAGTCTCTCCAGTCTCTCCAGTGGGTGGTTTGCCCACTGTTCAATCCTGGGGAGTGCAAAGCCACAGTCTCACAAGTGGATAACAGTCTCCACTGGTTCTGGAGGGGGCTTTGTGCCCAGAGTGCTTAATCCTGCCAAGGACTATGTGAGTGGATGCCTTTCTCCACTGGTTCTGGAGGGGGCTTTGTGCCCAGAGTGCTTCATCCTGCCAAGGACTGAGGTAGTGGATGCCTTTCTCCACTGGTTCTGGAGGGGGCTTTGTGCCCAGAGTGCTTCATCCTGCCAAGGACTGTGTGAGTGGGTGTATCTCTCCACTGGTTCTGGAGGGGGCTTTGTGCCCAGAGTGCTTCATCCTGCCAAGGACTGAGGTAGTGGATGCCTTTCTCCACTGGTTCTGGAGGGGGCTTTGTGCCCAGAGTGCTTCATCCTGCCAAGGACTGTGTGAGTGGATGTATCTCTCCACTGGTTCTGGAGGGGGCTTTGTGCCCAGAGTGCTTCATCCTGCCAAGGACTGTGTGAGTGGATGCCTTTCTCTACTGGTTCTGGAGGGGGCTTTGTGCCCAGAGTGCTTCATCCTGCCAAGGACTGTGTGAGTGGATGTATCTCTCCACTGGTTCTGGAGGGGGCTTCGTGCCCAGAGTGCTTCATCCTGCCAAGGACTGTGTGAGTGGATGTATCTCTCCACTGGTTCTGGAGGGGGCTTTGTGCCCAGAGTGCTTCATCCTGCCAAGGACTGTGTGAGTGGGTGTATCTCTCCACTGGTTCTGGAGGGGGCTTTGTGCCCAGAGTGCTTCATCCTGCCAAGGACTGAGGTAGTGGATGCCTTTCTCCACTGGTTCTGGAGGGGGCTTTGTGCCCAGAGTGCTTCATCCTGCCAAGGACTATGTGAGTGGATGCCTTTCTCCACTGGTTCTGGAGGGGGCTTTGTGCCCAGAGTGCTTCATTCTGCCAAGGACTGTGTGAGTGGATGCCTTTCTCCACTGGTTCTGGAGGGGGCTTTGTGCCCAGAGTGCTTCATCCTGCCAAGGACTGTGTGAGTGAATGTATCTCTCCACTGGTTCTGGAGGGGGCTTCGTGCCCAGAGTGTTTCATCCTGCCCAGGACTGTGTGAGTGGATTTATCTCTAACACTGCAAGGGCATCAGATAGTAATAAAACAGGAACCTCAGGGGGAAGGGAAAGGGGGGGCACCTCAGCAGTTTGAGTGCACAACGCCAAATCCACTAGGGGGCCCCATGACCACTGTCCAATCCTGGGGAGTGCAAAGCCACAGTCTCTCAAGTCTCTACAGTGGGTGGTTTGCCCACTGTTCAGTCCTGGGGAGTGCAAAGCCACAGTCTCTCCAGTCTCTCCAGTGGGTGGTTTGCACACTGTTCAATCCTGGGGAGTGCAAAGCCACAGTCTCACAAGTGGATAACAGTCTCCACTGGTTCTGGAGGGGGCTTTGTGCCCAGAGTGCTTAATCCTGCCAAGGACTGTGTGAGTGGATGCCTTTCTCCACTGGTTCTGGAGGGGGCTTTGTGCCCAGAGTGCTTCATCCTGCCAAGGACTGAGGTAGTGGATGCCTTTCTCCACTGGTTCTGGAGGGGGCTTTGTGCCCAGAGTGCTTCATCCTGCCAAGGACTGTGTGAGTGGGTGTATCTCTCCACTGGTTCTGGAGGGGGCTTTGTGCCCAGAGTGCTTCATCCTGCCAAGGACTGAGGTAGTGGATGCCTTTCTCCACTGGTTCTGGAGGGGGCTTTGTGCCCAGAGTGCTTCATCCTGCCAAGGACTGTGTGAGTGGATGTATCTCTCCACTGGTTCTGGAGGGGGCTTTGTGCCCAGAGTGCTTCATCCTGCCAAGGACTGTGTGAGTGGATGCCTTTCTCCACTGGCTCTGGAGGGGGCTTTGTGCCCAGAGTGCTTCATCCTGCCAAGGACTGTGTGAGTGTATGTATCTCTCCACTGGTTCTGGAGGGGGCTTCGTGCCCAGAGTGCTTCATCCTGCCAAGGACTGTGTGAGTGGATGTATCTCTCCACTGGTTCTGGAGGGGGCTTTGTGCCCAGAGTGCTTCATCCTGCCAAGGACTGAGGTAGTGGATGCCTTTCTCCACTGGTTCTGGAGGGGGCTTTGTGCCCAGAGTGCTTCATCCTGCCAAGGACTGTGTGAGTGGGTGTATCTCTCCACTGGTTCTGGAGGGGGCTTTGTGCCCAGAGTGCTTCATCCTGCCAAGGACTGAGGTAGTGGATGCCTTTCTCCACTGGTTCAGGAGGGGGCTTTGTGCCCAGAATGCTTCATCCTGCCAAGGACTGTGTGAGTGGATGTATCTCTCCACTGGTTCTGGAGGGGGCTTTGTGCCCAGAGTGCTTCATCCTGCCAAGGACTGTGTGAGTGGATGCCTTTCTCCACTGGTTCTGGAGGGGGCTTTGTGCCCAGAGTGCTTCATCCTGCCAAGGACTGTGTGAGTGGATGTATCTCTCCACTGGTTCTGGAGGGGGCTTCGTGCCCAGAGTGCTTCATCCTGCCAAGGACTGTGTGAGTGGATGTATCTCTCCACTGGTTCTGGAGGGGGATTTGTGCCCAGAGTGCTTCATCCTGCCAAGGACTGTGTGAGTGGGTGTATCTCTCCACTGGTTCTGGAGGGGGCTTTGTGCCCAGAGTGCTTCATCCTGCCAAGGACTGAGGTAGTGGATGCCTTTCTCCACTGGTTCTGGAGGGGGCTTTGTGCCCAGAGTGCTTCATCCTGCCAAGGACTATGTGAGTGGATGCCTTTCTCCACTGGTTCTGGAGGGGGCTTTGTGCCCAGAGTGCTTCATTCTGCCAAGGACTGTGTGAGTGGATGCCTTTCTCCACTGGTTCTGGAGGGGGCTTTGTGCCCAGAGTGCTTCATCCTGCCAAGGACTGTGTGAGTGAATGTATCTCTCCACTGTTTCTGGAGGGGGCTTCGTGCCCAGAGTGTTTCATCCTGCCCAGGACTGTGTGAGTGGATTTATCTCTAACACTGCAAGGGCATCAGATAGTAATAAAACAGGAACCTCAGGGGGAAGGGAAAGGGGGGCACCTCAGCAGTTTGAGTGCACAACGCCAAATCCACTAGGGGGCCCCATGACCACTGTCCAATCCTGGGGAGTGCAAAGCCACAGTCTCTCAAGTCTCTACAGTGGGTGGTTTGCCCACTGTTCAGTCCTGGGGAGTGCAAAGCCACAGTCTCTCCAGTCTCTCCAGTGGGTGGTTTGCCCACTGTTCAATCCTGGGGAGTGCAAAGCCACAGTCTCACAAGTGGATAACAGTCTCCACTGGTTCTGGAGGGGGCTTTGTGCCCAGAGTGCTTAATCCTGCCAAGGACTATGTGAGTGGATGCCTTTCTCCACTGGTTCTGGAGGGGGCTTTGTGCCCAGAGTGCTTCATCCTGCCAAGGACTGAGGTAGTGGATGCCTTTCTCCACTGGTTCTGGAGGGGGCTTTGTGCCCAGAGTGCTTCATCCTGCCAAGGACTGTGTGAGTGGGTGTATCTCTCCACTGGTTCTGGAGGGGGCTTTGTGCCCAGAGTGCTTCATCCTGCCAAGGACTGAGGTAGTGGATGCCTTTCTCCACTGGTTCTGGAGGGGGCTTTGTGCCCAGAGTGCTTCATCCTGCCAAGGACTGTGTGAGTGGATGTATCTCTCCACTGGTTCTGGAGGGGGCTTTGTGCCCAGAGTGCTTCATCCTGCCAAGGTCTGTGTGAGTGGATGCCTTTCTCCACTGGTTCTGGAGGGGGCTTTGTGCCCAGAGGGCTTCATCCTGCCAAGGACTGTGTGAGTGTATGTATCTCTCCACTGGTTCTGGAGGGGGCTTCGTGCCCAGAGTGCTTCATCCTGCCAAGGACTGTGTGAGTGGATGTATCTCTCCACTGGTTCTGGAGGGGGCTTTGTGCCCAGAGTGCTTCATCCTGCCAAGGACTGTGTGAGTGGGTGTATCTCTCCACTGGTTCTGGAGGGGGCTTTGTGCCCAGAGTGCTTCATCCTGCCAAGGACTGAGGTAGTGGATGCCTTACTCCACTGGTTCTGGAGGGGGCTTTGTGCCCAGAGTGCTTCATCCTGCCAAGGACTGTGTGAGTGAATGTATCTCTCCACTGGTTCTGGAGGGGGCTTCGTGCCCTGAGTGTTTCATCCTGCCCAGGACTGTGTGAGTGGATGTATCTCTCCACTGGTTCTGGAGGGGGATTTGTGCCCAGAGTGCTTCATCCTGCCAAGGACTGAGGTAGTGGATGCCTTTCTCCACTGGTTCTGGAGGGGGCTTTGTGCCCAGAGTGCTTCATCCTGCTTGTGGCGGACTCAGTAGCATCAGTGCCCTTGGCGCTCATGGGCCAGCGGTGCTTGTGGCGGCGGTGTCCTGTTCAGCGGTGCTTGTGGCGGAGGTGTCCTGTTCAGCAGTGCTTGTGGCGGCGGTGTCCATGGCAGCGGTGCTTGTGGCGGAGGTGTCCTGTTCAGCAGTGCTTGTGGCGGCGGTGTCCATGGCAGCGGTGCCTGTGGTGGAGGTCTCCTGTTCAGCGGTGCTTGTGGCAGCGGTGTCCTTGGCAGCGGTGCCTGTGGCGGAGGTGTCCTATTCAGCGGTGCTTGTGCAGCGGTGTCCTGTTCAGCGGTGCTTGTTGCGGCTGGGTCCTTGGCAGCGACTCAGCTGCTGGCAGTCCTGTCTGGCCCAGCGGGGCTGGTGCTGGCGGTCCTGTCTGGCCCAGTGGCTCAGCTGCTGGCGGTCCTGTCTGGCCCAGCGACTCAGCTGCTGGCGGTCCTGCCTGGCCCAGCGGGGCTGGTGCTGGCGGTCCTGTCTGGCCCAGTGGGGCTGGTGCAGGTGGTCCTGTCTGGCCCAGCGTGGCTGGTGCTGGCAGTGCTGTGTGGCCCAGAGGGGCTCGTGCTGGCGGTCCTGTCTGGCCCAGCGGGCTGTTGCTGGCGGTCCTGTCTGGCCCAGCGGGGCTGGTGCTGGCGGTCCTGTCTGGGACAGCGACTCAGCTGCTGGCGGTCCTGTCTGGCTCAGCGGGGTTGGGGCTGGTGGTGCTGTGTGGCCCAGCGGGGCAGGTGCTGGCGGTCCTGTCTGGCCCAGCGACTCAGCTGCTGGCGGTCCTGTCTGGCTCAGCGGGGCTTGGGCTGGTGGTGCTGTGTGGCCCAGCGGGGCTGGTGCTGGCGGTCCTGTCTGGCCCAGCGGGGCTGGTGCTGGCGGTCCTATCTGGGCCAGCAACTCAGCTGCTGGCGGTCCTGTCTGGCCCAGCGGGGCTGGTGCTGGCGGTCCTATCTGGCCCAGCTGGGCTGGTGTTGGCGGTCCTGTCTGGCCCATCGGGGCTGGTGTTGGCGGTCCTGTCTGGCCCAGCGGAGCTGGGGCTGGCGGTCCTGTCTGGCCCAGCGGGGCTGGTGCTGGCGGTCCTGTCTGGGCCAGCGACTCAGCTGCTGGCGGTCCAGTCTGGCTCAGCGGGGCTGGTGGTGCTGTGTGGCCCAGCGGGGCTGGTCCTGGCGGTGCTGTGTGGCCCAGCAAGGCTGGTGCTGGCGGTCCTGTCTGGCCCAGCGGGCTGGTGCTGGCGGTGATGTCTGGCCCAGCGGGGCTGGTGCTGGGGGTCCTGTCTGGGCCAGCGACTCAGCTGCTGGCGGTCCTGTCTGGCCCAGCGACTCAGCTGCTGGCGGTCCTGTCTGGCCCAGTGGGGCTGGTGCTGGCGGTGCTGTGTGGCCCAGCGGGGCTGGTGCTGGTGGTCCTGTCTGGCCCAGCGGGGCTGGTGCCTGGCGGTGCTGTGTGGCCCAGCGGGGCTGGTGCTGGCAGTCCTGTCTGGCCCAGCGGGGCTGGTGCTGGTGGTCCTATCTGGGCCAGCAACTCAGCTGCTGGCGGTCCTGTCTGGCCCAGCGGGGCTGTTGCTGGCGGTGCTGTGTGGCCCAGCGGGGCAGGTGCTGGCGGTCCTGTCTGGCCCATAGGGGCTGGTTCTGGCGGTGCTGTGTGGCCCAGCGGGGCTGGTGCTGGCGGACCTGTCTGGCCCAGCGGGGCTGGTGCTGGCGGTCCTGTCTGGCCCAGCAGGGCTGGTGCTGGCAGTCCTGTCTGGGCCAGCGACTCAGCTGCTGGCGGTCCTGTCTGCCCCAGCGGGGCTGGTGGTCCTGTGTGGCCCAGCGGGGCTGGTGCTGGCAGTGCTGTGTGGCCCAGCGGGGCTGGTGCTGGCAGTCCTATCTGGCCCAGTGGGGCTGATGGCGGTGGCCTCCTGGGCAGCGGTGCTGATGGCGGTGGCCTCCTGGGCAGCGGGGATGATGGCGGTGGCCTCCTCGGCAGCGGGGATGATGGCGGTCTTCTCCCACGTGCTGCTCTTCCCAGACTTTCCGGGTTTCTTGTGCCCCTTCCCCACCTTGGAAGGTGTCGCCGCTGACTCCAAATTCCAACCTGTACCCCTGGGAGCGGCTTTGGTGGCTGGAGTCTTCCCCCTCTCCCGCCGGGCACTGGCCAACTTTTGATGCTTGACAGGTGGGGGACTGTCCGTGCTGTGGCTCCTTGCCACACTGGCTGCCCTGCTGCCTGGTGCACTCCAGAATTCGGTGACTACTGGCACCACTGGTCCCGGAGATGTTGTGACTGAGGTGCTAGGTTGGGACCTGGAGAGTCGGGCCCTAGGAGACTGACGGGGTGGGGGAGGTGAGGGAAAGAGGTCAAGGGTGGACAGGAAAAGTTTCTTGGGAACACTGGGACGGGTAGCTGGAGGGGGTTTGGGAGTGGAGGGAGAGGATGTGGTTGTAGGAGGTGTGCATTTGGTGACTTTGGGTGAAGGTGCATGCGCTGGAGGCTGTTGTGAGGTGGATGGCTGTTGGGTGGGTGTGTGCCTGCGTTTGTGTACCTTGGGAGGTGGCGTCACAGACACACTGGGAGAGGACACAGGGGACGTGTGAATGGTAGTGGGGATGGTGACTGCACATGAGAGGGGTGTGGCGGTGTGTGTGCTGGTGATGGAAGTAGTAGCTGTAGATGTAGTGCATGCAGGTGTGAGTGGAGACGAGACTGGGAGGGAGGAGGGAGACGAGGAGGAGGGGGACACAGTGGAGGCAGTGGATGTTGGTGTGTCTGCATGTGTGTGATGCTTGCGTGAGTGCCTGTGGGATGTGTGGTGCTTATGTTTGCCTGAGCTTCCTTTGTGTGTTGAGGTGTGTGCATGCTGGTCTGATGGTGTGCTTGGCCCGAGTGCCTGGGGCAAAGGTGATGCCCACCGTCCTGGGTGAGCGGGCACGGGGCAAATGCTGAGGGGCTGCTGGGAGGGCGGTGCTGGTAGGGGGAGTGGCAGCTGTACCTGTAGATGCGGGGGGCACAAATGTGGCTGCCACCACAGGGAGCTCCCATCAGAGGACGAGTCTGTATCACTGGTGTCAGCTCCTGTCCCCGCTGTGGAGCTCCTCTCGCCCTCTGTCCCACTGGTGAATTCAGACTCCGTAGTGTCACCCTCCAGGGCCATGTGGGATGCAGCTCCCTCCTGCTCCGGTGCCACTGCTCCTCTGCCTGGTGATGCTAATGCACACAAGAACAGGGAGACCACAAAAAGGGGGGGACGACAGAAGAAAGACATGTTGAGTGCATGCATTACCGCTACCATTGGTGGACACGACAGACACAGAAGCCCTTTGCACTACGCCGCGCACTTGGGGTCCACTGTTCAATCCCTGGGACATGGCCTACAAGGCTATGGCCGATATCTGCACACATGGATGTCACAGGAGCCTGACTAGGTGTAGTTGGCACTGTACACAGGTGGGGTAGAGTGCCACAGGGTCTGCTAGAAGAAGGGGACCTAACTAGCACACTCGCCCTGGCCTAGGGAAACCCAAAGCCCATCTCTCCCACCCAGACACCTCCACTGCGCGCTGAATCAGCAGAATGAGAGTGTACTCACCCCCTTGTGGCTGCTGTGATGCCCTCAAGCGCCTATCCAACTCCGGGTACGCCACCGCCAGGATCCTGAAAATCAGGTGGGGTCATGGTGCTACGGGCACCCCTCCCACGTTGGGAGGCCAACCCCAGCTGGGCCTCCGCCATCTTCTTGCTCCAGCGGCGAATGTCCTCCCATCTCTTACGGCAGTGGGTGCTCCATCTGTGATGGAACCCCAGGCTCCGGACGTCCTTGGCGATGGCACACCAGATGTCCTTCTTCTGGTGGGTGCTGACCTACATGAATTGTACAGGGGAAAAAGAAAAGTTATTACCAACTGCACTGTCACAGTCATTGCCCCCCATCCCTTCCCTTGCCATGTGGCACATTCACTCACCGTCGTTTCATGCACGCCTCATTTTCCCCCCCATCTTTCATCCACCCCACTCCACACAGGCATAGCCCATACAGCATGCTCCCAGTGTACTTACCTGTTTGTCTAGAGGACCGTAGAGTAGCGTGTACTGGGGGAGGACCCGATCCACGAGTTTCTCCAACTCCTCCGTGGTGAAGGCAGGGGCCCTTTCCCCAAACGCACAAGCCATTGTCTCTTCCAGACTTAGGTCACAGCAGCACTTGCAGTGTAGGTCCTCTCCTGTCGAAGATCAGGTATCGAGTGATTGAACAGAGAGAAAATGGCGGTCACAATGTTAACCAATGCAGAATTGAGCTGCGGTTTTTGACCGCCTTCCGCGACGGTGTACAACGCCAGCGCAGTTACCTCACATCCCATTGTCCCACTTTACAGGTCAGGCAGCCGCCATTTCAGGGGCCCACATGCCTTAATCTTTAACTGCGTCACACATACCTAGGCCTTGCCTCAACACTCATACATGCAAATTTCGGATTATGAATCGTGTTCTGTGTAAACTGTGGGTGCGTACCTCTGAGTTGGTTGACTCTGTGCTCGCTGTTGTCCTTCATAGGCACCGCCTGCTGGGACATGTGAGGAGATGGCGGCATCCTCCAGTGTACAGACCGCTGGTGGACCTGTCGACAATGGAGCAAAGACATATGATCATCACCTACAGGCTTGATCGTGCCACAATCCTGGAACTGTGTGCCCAGTTGGAGCCAGACCTGATGTCAACTATCCGCCATCCCACAGGAATCCCTCCTCTAGTGCAGGTGCTGTCAGTACTCCATTTCCTTGCAGGTGGGTCATTTCAAACAACAGTGGCCATAGCATCAGGGATGTCCCAGCCTATGTTTTCCAACGTGTTGTCCAGAGTGTTGTCTGCCCTGCTGAAACACATGCGGAGCTACATCATTTTCCCTCAGGTGGAGGATTTGCCTACAGTGAAAGGTGATTTCTATGCCCTGGGACATATCCCCAACATCATTGGTGCCATTGTTGGGAGACATGTGGCTTTGGTCCCCCCCGCAGGAGTGAACAGGTGTACAGAAACCGGAAGAATTATCATTCCATGAATGTGCAGATGGTGTGGTTGGCAGACCAGTACATCTCCCATGTGAATGCCAAATTCCCTGGCTCAGTGCATGACGCTTACATCCTGCGGAATAGCAGCATCCCTTATGTGATGGAGCAAGTCCAGAGGCACCGTGTGTGGCTATTAGGTGAGCACCTGGAAGCAAGTCAGTGGGAATGGTTGCCTGGGTCTGGGGATATCCCTACAGGTTAGTGTGTGTCTAACAGTTGTCCCTCGCCATTTGCAGGTGACTCTGGTTACCCCAACCTGTCATGGCTACTGACCCCAGTGAGGAATCCCAGGACAAGGGCAGAGGAACGCTACAATGAGGCCCATGGGCGAACTAGGAGGATTATAGAGCGGACCTTTGGCCTCTTGAAGGCCAGGTTCAGGTGCCTCCGTATGACAGGTGGATCCCTATTCTACTCACCAAAGAAGGTGTGCCAGATCATCGTGGCCTGCTGTATGCTTCACAACTTAGCTTTGCGACGACAGGTTCCTTTTCTGCAGGAGGATGGTCCAGATGGAGGTTTTGTGGCAGCTGTGGAGCCTGTGGACAGTGAAGACGAGGAAGCAGAAGAATAGGACATCGACAACAAGAACTCAGTGATCCTGCAATACTTCCAGTGAGACACAGGTAAGAATACAAACATCCCTACTACATGTACTTTAACACTACTACCTCTCTACTGTCTGTCGTTTTCACCCAGTGTATGGTCACTGAGTTGTCACTTTGCCTTATGATTTCACAGATGTGGGTCCCACTGTGTGACATCTGGTTTGCTTCCTCATGGACTAGAGCTGTGTGACATAGGTATGTTGACATTACAATTGAAAGAGCATTTTGTCACTGTAATTGCTAATACACTATTTCGAAATCACAGACAGACTCCAGATTGTTTTGTGCTTTAAGGGTGTTTATTTCAGTGCTCAATATTGAAGGGTGCTGTAAAATGGTGTGGGGTGATGGTGGAGGAATGTCCATAGCAGAGTCTAGTCTATTAGTCTCACAGGTGCATTGCCCAAAGGGGCATAGGAAGTGGAGCTGGGGCAGTTTGAGGATGGACAGGGTGACAAAGTGGGACAAAAGGATGACATTCAGGGCGGTCTCATTTCTTGGCGGGGGTCTTGGCATTGTTCTCTGTCTTTGTCCTGGATCTCAGGGACCACTTGCAGGGTGGTTCTTCATCTGCAGGGGGTGGGGTGCTGGTGTCGTGGTCCTGTGGCGGTGCCTCCTGTCCGCTAGCGCCGGTGGAGGTGGTGGGCAGTTCATCGTCCAGGCTAGTGTCAGGGGCCCCTTGGTGTGCCACAGTGTCCCTCCTGGAGTTGAGGACTTCCTTCAGTACCCCTACGATGGTGCCCAGGGTGGAACTGATGGATCTGAGTTCCTCCCTGAAGCCCAAATACTGTTCCTCCTGCAGCCGCTGGGTCTCCTGAAACTTGGCCAGTACCGTTGCAATCGTCCCCTGGGAATGATGGTACGCTCCCATGATGTTGAAGATGGCCTCATGGAGAGTGGGTTCCCTGGGCCTGTCCTCCCCTGTCGCACAGCAGCCCTCCCAGTTCCCCTGTGTTCCTGGGCCTCTGTCCCCTGGACCGTGTGCCCACTGCCACTGCCCCAGGTCCCTGTTGTTGTTGGGATGGTGGGTTAGCCTGGGTTCCCTGTAGTGGTGGACACACTGCTGATTGACGTGTCCTGGGGACAGAGGTATGGGCCCGCTGGGTGGGTGCTGTGCTGGTGTTTCCAGAGGGGGGAAGCTCTGTGGTGGCCTGTGCCAGTGTGAGGGGAACCAACTGTCCCAAGGTCCCAGATGGGCCAGGCTGGTCATCTAGATCCAGTTGGACAGAGCTGCTATTATCACTGTGGGCCTCTTCTGTTGGTGGTGTGGACATGTGTGGACCCTCCTGTCCGGTGACGTTGGGTAGGGGCCCTGCAGGGGTTTAAACAGATGTTTATTGCATCTGTGTGTGCCATGGTGTGCAATGGGTGAGTGACCGTGTACCCCAGTGCTTGCATTCCTGTGTGGGACCTTGTGTGATGGTGGTTTAGGGGGGTGTATGGGTATGTGCAGTGGCCATGCTTTGGTGATGGGTGTGCATGCTTTGTTGTTGCATGCAGGGCTTGGTGTTGGGATGTGTGGTTTGTGATATTGGGACATTTGTGAGGAGTTGGAGTGATGGGAGTGAGGGCAAGGGTGGGGGTATGTGATGGCATGCAGGTATGGTGGGGGATATAGTAGTAAAGCATTGCCTTACCAGAGTCCATTCCTCCATCTACTCCTGCGAGGCCCTCAGGATGCAGAATCGCCAAGACTTGCTCCTCCCATGTTGTTAGTAGTGGGGGAGGAGGTGGGGGTCCGCCGCCAGTCCGCTGAACCGCAAGGTAGTGGCTTAATACCACAGAACGCACCTTCCCCCGTAGGTCGTTCCACCTCTTCGTGATGTCATCCCTATTTCTTGGGTGCTGTCCCACTGCGTTGACCCTGTCCACTATTCTTCGCCATAGCTCCATCTTCCTAGCTATGGAGGTGTGCTGCACCTGTGATCCAAATAGCTGTGGCTCTAACCAGATGATTTCCTCCACCATGATGCTGAGCTCCTCCTCAGAGAACCTGGGGTGTCTTTGCTGTGCCATGGGGTGGTGTGGGTGATGTGTGGGGTGGGGTGTGTTGTGATGTGTGGGGTGATATTTAGTGGTGTGTTGTGTGAGGTGCGTGGAAGTTATGTGGGTGATGGTATTGTGTGCCTGTGGATGCTTGGTAGTAGTTTGTAGTGTCTCTCTCTCTCTGGCCTTCTTTTGGTATTTTGGTCGTAGGGGATTGTGGGTAATGTGGGTGTGTGTTTTATATTGTAATGGGTGTGTGGGAGTGGTGTGTGTATGTGTATCAGGTGTGCGTATTTTGATTTGTCCAAAGTGGCTGTGTTTTGTAAGAGTGTGTGTATTTTGAGCGTGGCAGTATGTACCGCCAATGAAATACCGCAGTTGAAAGACCGTCACGTGGATTCGTGGGTCGTGATAGTGTGGGCGTGTTTCTGTTGGCGTGACGGTGGAGGTTTTGTTATCGCCAGTTTATCACTGACCTTTGGTGTGGTGGACTTGTGTGGGTGTCTCAATTTTGGCGGATTCCGAGCAGTGGGTCATAATGACGTGGCGGAATTCCGCTGCAGCGGCGGTGTGTTGGCAGTCTTCTGCACGGCGGTAAGCGGCTTTTACCGCCAATGTTGTAATGAGGGCCATTGTTTTTATGAGAGGAGATTGAATGCTTGTCTGTCAGCCGAGAAAGCATAAATCTGATGCTGCATTTGATGCTGCACCATTCCATCTCGTAACAAGTAAAGGACACATGGTGACTGCCCAACATTCTAGGAAACGCATCAAGCAAGAGTGATGAGAAACATGTTTCTCATCACTCGTCAGATACTGATGTCAAAGTAGAGACTGGTTTGGAAAGGATAATTGAAAAACCACAGACTGCTGTTGCTCCTGCATCACCAACCCAAATTATGGACACTATTATTGCTGGTTCCAAGTTTCCGAAGACCCAATCGGGATGAGTAATCAAAGCGCCCTGAAGACTCATCAAAGAGCTGTGATTGTATATAAATTCATTAAAAAATGTACATTTTTATTTAACAGAGGGGAGGATGTAGTGTTGTGTGAGTTATGAATGACGGACCCTTTTGGCTCATGAAGGACTCCATAGAACTGTGACATGTGTTAGAATGTGGTGAAGTGAATGCAGGTTTAGAATGTTGAGTTTGCAGTAACACGCAGATGATAAAACATGTAATTTACAGCTCCATGTGTGGTGTAGTTATTGGCGGGTACCCTGGCTGAGGAAGATGCAACAGTTATCACAAGGGCCTTCGTTCCCACAGTAAACATGTTCTTTCATATTGCACACAGTGTGTAAGCCAGAAGACTATGAGGCATACTACCGACACATCAGCAATCCCTCTCCAGCCTGAAACACTTCATGGCCTACCACAGGCACAGCCCATCACTTGACTGGCATTTTGTGAGGGAGAAAGACTGCAGGATTTAAATAAGTAAACTTTTGTACCACATCTGTGGTGATGAAACTGCTTCAATGCCCTTTTTTGGCATTGTCATTGCAGTAAGGTAAATTCAGAAAAAGTTATCTTTCAAATTGTTTCCACAAAGAAAAGTGGTTACTCAAGGTTGGTGTAGTTTAAAGTTACCACAGTTATAAGGCAGACTAGAAATGTTACTCTTTCTTCAGAGATGTGAACTTTAAAGACACTGATAAGAAAGGTGTTCCCTGTGACCTGTATAAATCATGTTGAAAAACGTAAGTGTTTAGATTAAACTTGGACAAATGGCAACATAGTGTTGTGAAAGCTGAATTACTTTCTAATGATTTTCATTTATTATTGGTTAAGAATTTGTATGGAATTAGGCTATAGAAAATAATGTGTGACTTGGAAAATGTGCCCACTTGAGTGACCACCATTAAATACGTAAATGTTTATAGTGAATGCATATTATTATTAGTCACTGTGCACGTCTAGAGAAAAATGTATTAGTATATCATGTTAATGGTTTCATGCTATGTATTTGTTTTTATTAACTTTAGGTCATAAGTTGGAGAGGTTTGGGCCTAGTTTGCAAAACCTCATGCTGCAATGTTTAATAAATGGAGGATAATTGACTGTAAGACTAGAGAATGAATGCTTTCATTATTCACACTGTGCTGACCAAACAATTTGTAGATGTCTTTAACTTTCTCAGGAGAACTGCTTGTACAACCATGCTGTACTATAGGCATATACAAAGTTAACTTGATGCGTGAGAGTGAAATGTTCCCAAGAACTAACAATGGATGCACTGAGTGGAGTATGGATTGCAACCAAAGAGTTACTTGTTGAGCCTGACGATGGGAACAGGCGAAGCGGAGCCAATTATCAACGTGTGAAAGACACTTAAGTTATATCTTAGATTTGAGCTTTAGTTTTTATTGGGCCAACTGTAAACATATGATTTCCTGACCAATGACGATGTGGGAAGATTTGTTAGGAAATTCTAACTTAGTTAGATGGCAGAGAGAGTTTCCATGCCATTTTCGCCTTTCTTCTTTTGCACACTTTCTTTTGCGTTAAGTCCAAACATGCTATTCTAATTGGAAGGTTAGTTAGTAATCCCAATATTGACAAATGTTATTACCGAAGAATTGAACTTGTTCACCTGTTGAATTCAGGTGTATGTCATTTCTATTGTGTAGTTATTGCACTATTAATTTTCACTTTGACTCTTGAATGCTTAATTGCAAATTTATTAGTTAAATTGAGATTATTTAGAAGATTTGGTCAGCCAGTGTTATTCATATATGTTTATCATTTGGTATTGAGACTAATATACATGATGTTAGCATTACTAATATAGGGAAATAAACTTTCTAACTTTTACTAAAGGTGTGGTTATTAATGGCCACATGGGTCATGGTGCATGAAGTTTACTGACTCAAGGTTTCTGACAAATTAATTGTTGTATATGTTGTTGTCACTAGATTTGGTTGTGAATAGAACAGAAAATAATGATGGTGAGATTCCTCTATTGTCCTCAATCTGCGGGTTCTCCAAAGACACTAAAAAAGATTAAAAAAGACACTTTGTTACTTCACCTTATCACATATCCATACCACAGCATACTTTTGTTGGGAATATGCAAAACTTTATTGCTGGAGGATCACTTGGGCCATTGTCAGTATAAACATAATTTCCAGAAGCTACAAATCTACCACTACCTATCTCAAGAAGCGCGTGTTTACCTAGTAGCCCTTCCAACTTTGTGCACAGGTATGCTCCTTGTAAAATTTCACATTGCTGTTACCAAGGTCACTGGAAATATATGCATAAGAGCACCAAATTATCCAACAGGGTTGACTAAATTATGCTGCATAATGCAGCACTTTCGATAGTATTACTTCATTATTTTTTTGCATTGCAAAAATAACTTGGTTACAATCACATGGCTGATCCATTCTGAGTGGTGGGGGTGGCGAGGGGGTGGGATCCGCCCACTTCAATGAGGACTGACCCTTCTGTCGATATTGATTTTGTACAATTTTTTATTTGGGATTTCGCCTCCAGGAGAAAAACAGCTTTTTTTTCAAACATTTGTCCCAGAGAGGGGGGGATTTGCCCGCTAACACAAGGGCCGAACCCATCCCAAACTAAGATCCCTGGCGCCTAGTGGGTTTCAGAGCCACAATCCACAGCCAGGAAACCATTTCAGGAAGGTCCTGTTTGAAAGCGGGTACTCTCCCTGGAACCTGGGAGGCCTTTTTGGCTATTTTTGCCCACCGGAGTGGGAGTGGATGCTTACCTGTTCCTCCTGTCTGCTCTGGTGGGAAAAATGTGATGTCAGCATGGGTCACAGATGGGCAAGAGGAGGCGGGGAGAGACAAGGAAGCGATTCCTCACCCCCCCCAGCTAAATAAACAAAATAATACTCTGGTGCTTTGCCCTGGAGGTTCCTTTTTGCGCCTGCCCCGGTGTTAGTAAATGGTCGACTGATGCATCAGGGAGGGTAACATTCTGTCGGCCATTGGCCAACAGATGCACACAAAGGTTGAAAACTTTTAGCCTTCTTGCACAACAGTCTTACTCTTGTACAACATGGCTGAAAACATTGACAATGTCAATGTTCTTAAAAGCATTTCAGCCATCCTGTACAACATGGTGGTGTGCTGCTGCACCCTAGCATTTTTTTTTTTACTTTTAGCAATGTTGCACAGCAGTCACGCTACAACATGTAAAACCAGACCTACCAACTTCACCAAAAAACCCACAGTGTGAGGAGGGGGTGGGGCCTTGGAGGGGGCATGGACTCATGCCGAGAAGCACCAAAAAGGTACTTTTGCCCGACCCTGGCCTCAAACCCCCTCCTCTAAAAAAATAAACAAAAGCTTGCTGAGGCTGCTGCCAATGTCCTGGAGTGTTTTCACATCCATTAATAGACATAAGCAGTTAAAAGCCTCAGAAAACGAGTTAAAACCCCCAGTTTAAACTGATTTTCAGCTTGTTTTCCCTGCCACCATGTGATATTGGCTCCTCACCAGGTGACCATGTGAGGGGAGACAATATTGTGTGTCACACGGTGGCACCGTGTGAGTTGGCAGGTCTGGTACATACATGGCAAAGTTTTAGAAGAGTAAAGCAGGGATTGGGAGAATGTATTTCCCCCATTGACTTCTATTGAAGCAGAGGCAATTTGAAGCAGGGGACAAAATAAACCTATTTTTTGCTTCAAAAATCAGGAATCTTCAGCCTGAATCGGGTCTATTGGCATGTATGCATGCACTATCTTGGATCACTAAACAAAAATCAAAGCATATAGTTGTGAAAGTAACACAATGGCAACAGAAGACTGGAGAACTTCAATCATATTTGGGAAAATACAGAAGCTCACATCTGGCACTGATCGCCACAAGGGAATCTCTGGCAAACTGAGTGGTGGCCAGCTAAGAACTTCCAGGAGCATCAGGGCAGACCGTGGAACCACCATTAAATAGCAATAGTTCACGAGGTAAGTACACGTGGTAAGTACAAAAACATAACTAGCATTCTACAAGTACATTCACATAACTAATATTATATCATCTTACCCTTTGCAAAACAAACAAAAACACACAAAAGTGAAAGAAAGAAAAAATAAATATAGCAAGAAAGCAATGAAGCTAGTGCATACAAAAATCCTTAAACTTTCTGGGTAGATCAACTCTGCAATTAGGTCTATCTTCAATACGAACAAGCCCATCAGAATGAAAATGAATATTGAGAGGAATTGATGGAGCATTTTGTATGCTCTAATTCCAAGGTCGAAGAATTTTCGGGTCCATGCAAAGGGTTTAACTAGGGAATCAGGTAGCAATCTATAAACATTTAATTACAGTGCAACCAATCTGACCACACAATGAAAACTTAAAGACAAAGGCGGTCATTCTGACCGATTCGGGCGGCGGTCGCCGCGGGCCATGCGGTTACCGCCGAATGACCGCGGCGGCCATTCTGGCTTTCCCGCTGGGCCGGCGGGCGACCACCAAAAGGCCGCCCGCCGGCCCAGCGGGAAAGCCCCTGCAACGAGGATGCCGGCTCCGAATGGAGCCGGCGGAGTTGCAGGGGTGCGACGGGTGCAGTGGCACCCGTCGCGATTTTCGCTGTCTGCCAAGCAGACAGTGAAAATCTGTATGGGGCCCCACGACACCCGTTCCCGCCATCCTGGTTCTGGCGGTGAAAACCGCCAGAAACAGGCTGGCGGGAAGGGGGTCGGAATCCCCATGGCGGCGCTGCAAGCAGCGCCGCCATGGAGGATTCCCTGGGCCAGGGGAAAACCGTCAGGAAACCGCCGGTTCCCCTTTTCTGACCGCGGCTTTACCGCCGTGGTCAGAATAGCCCTGGAAGCACCGCCAGCCTGTTCCGCTGCCCTCCGCCCTGGCGGTCAGAGACCGCCTGGGTTGGAATGAGGGCCAAAGAGTTTTATTACAAATTAACACTCAGGTTAATGTAAACAAATCTCAAGAATAAACTGTAAAGATACAATATCACCATAGGGTAGCCTAATCGTCTGAAGAAATTTAACATGAGGCAAACTAGAAGCTTAGTACCAGCAATACATAATATCAAAAGTTGGATTTGATGTCCTTAAAATAAACAATGGTCCGTTTTCATACACATTAGTTCAAGTTAAAATCATCTAACTAAGTTGAACTTTGGACAATTAGTGAAATCTCCTAGCAGTCTTGAGTATTTCCAAAAGAGAATCTAACTAGAAAACATAAGAAAAAATGTGAAGAGCAGAAATAAATCAAAAAGGTTTTGGGAAAGGTGTCAGCATTTCAGAAGCTCGGTCAAAAGACTTCTTAAAGAGTTAAGTGTAAGCCTAAGCCACACTCAACAAAGAATGGGGACAAAAGGGAAAGTCAGAGGTCTATACCTCTCAAAATCCAAGAAAATCTGCTCTATAATCAATTAATGAAAGCCCTAGTTAATAGCACACAATTCAATCAGGTAACAACTTCCTGATCACACCAATGCAAACTCCATTGTATTCTGCTGTCCCACAGTGTAACTTGCAAAATCATCTCAGCTCCCACAGCAGTTTTGAGAACGCTACTGTCCTTGGTCCTCTGAACATCTTTTACAGTATGTATGAATAAGGAACAGTATTCTCTCTCTTGGGCTCCTCTTGTTCTTCATTCAAGGACTTTGTCTCAGACTCTCTATTAGTAAAACAATAGCACATCTATTTTTAAACTAACATTTCATGTGAATCTACCAACAATGAAATGACACATTAGCAGAACATGGGAAACAGTTTCTCTCGTTAAAGAAACTGAGGCCTAGTCAAGCAAACGTTAATCTAACGCACACTTAATTTCACGTTATTTTGTGTGCATATAATTTCTACATTAATACAAATATCAATTATATAAACTCAGTTAGGGTTTCATGTTACTATTAGAATAGATGCAGACTTTACTGATACATGAGTATAAATGTAATGTAGAAGTACATTTTAGGCTTCAAACATTAGTGTACACCTTACATAAACTGTTATCGTTTTAAATGTGAATATATTCAAATAATGTAAAGATGATTATAAAATTGTACTCAATGATTAAATTACATTTGTTGAAATTAGGGCACACCATATTTGATTTTCCTAACACTACAGTGAATGCACTATATTATTGACTTTGAGTGCACCACTTTACGTTAATGAATTATTAAAACACACATTATATTGTCATTATTAATGCACATAAGTCATGATTATGACTTCAGGGGTACCAGTAAAGTCTAAGCTGCTCCAGAGGGAAATCAGATTTGTCAGATTGCTCCACTCCAGAAGCTAAATGCCCAGTGGAGCCATCTTACAGAACTAAGTGGCAACTACATATATGCCAGCATTTTAGAAGAGGAACGTGGAAGAATCTAAAGAAATAAATGTGAGAATGTATAAACCCACACTGACTTCTATTGAAACCGAGGCAATTTCAAATGGAAAACATCCAAAATAAATCCATTTTTCAATTCAAAGATTGTGAGTCTCTCACCTGAACCATGTCTACTGGCAAATATGCAGCCACTATCTTTGATCAGTAAATAAAAGCCAAAGCACGTAGACCTGCCTCATTTCAGCACCTGTAGCATCATTGCCATAACCGATGCTGCAGCATCAGGAGATGTTATTTGCTTTTCTGCCCCTGTCCAGCCGCCCTCCCACCCCACATCACTGTAGAGAATTGCTAAGGGCATCATTATGACATTGGCAGTTAGCCCACCTAACCGCCAATGCCGCGGGGCAGAGCCACCATTGATAACACGTCCCGCCCTAGGTAAGTTACTTACTCTGGGACACGTTTTAGGCCCATGAACCTTTTGACCCTGATTGGAGACACCTTAAGATGAGATAACTACTCAGCATTTCCATTAATAGATCAATAATCTCATCGATATTCACAATAGCAAATCAAGCAAATTAGTTAATGACATTAATAAGAATCGAGACTCACCATGACCTTTCAGCCATGAATAACCACACAGAATTTAGTAAGATTTATGATATTTATTCCCTATTGGTTACACTCTACTAGTAAGTTTATTAGTCTCAATACCAAAAAACACATCAGCAATGTAACAATATGGCAACTTGAATAAGACTTCATCAAAGCAAAGATCATGAACATTAGAACAAAGCACGACGTCAACATGGATTAACTTTAGCAGAGTATCATTAGTGCATTTATTCAACAAAGCAGAGATTCAGTCATTTGTCTATTTATCAAAAGAGCAGTTGGTACCTAGAAAGAAAAGGCAAACGGACAATTACATTTTCTTTATCACATAGTTACCCTCCGTAATGGATCAGCATACAGAGTCAGTCTTCATCCTCAGGACATCAGTTGATTCGCCATCAGCCAGGTAGCAGCAAAGCCTCAGCAAGACAGGGCAATAAGGAACACTTCCCTCATAAGGAGGAAAAGTAAGTACCAGGCAAGGCAAGGAAGGTGAGAATGGTTTGAGGAATCAAACAGCAAAGTCTTTAAGACAGAAAGTCATAGTAACAGCATGAATGTCCCTCTAATGACATAGGAAAGTTGGCGTAGAATGGCGATGGCAAAATGTCTAGGTAATGGCTGGGTTCTCCTTGTGTTACGGCATTATATTAATCTTGTTGTACAGGCTCCTAATTTCCAATTGGGCAAAATTTGGTGCATCATTATCTCTGACCAATGATTTGTTGATCACCTTACTAGAATTTTCACTTAAGACAGTTCTCACGTAGTTTATTGGCTCCTGTAATTGATGTCTTCAACAAGTAAAATGTCAGGTACGAAAAGTTACACTCACTGATTCAGTCAGTAGTTCCATTGTCTTTACCAGTTGAGGCGACCTTGCACCTGTTGCGAATTACACTGTTGCATTCAGCAAGAATGTCTCCTTGAGCAAGTCGGGTCTCATGAGAAAGAATTTACTACGGTTACACACACATCTCTAGCTTCTGGAAAAGTACAGTTTTGTGTCCTTCAGCAAGATAGCACATTGCACGTTAGAAAAACACATTTAATATGAGACCAGGCAGCTAGGCCCAGACCCTTGGTAACTAAGGCCTAGTGATTAATTTAGCAAAACCTTAACATACAACTCTTAATGCTAATACAAAATCATACATTAGTACATTAATAATCCATAATTAGTCAATTTCATTAAACAGCGTATGCATTGGTGGCCACTCCCCGTGGGCACAGTTCAAACGCGTACAGTAGTAACTCATTAATACATTTTCTAGGCAACTTCATTATACATTATTGTGCAAGCATTTCATGTTAATTTTTTATTATAAAAGCTACACTCCATCACCATCATACCTGAGGCGTCTCCCCTGCCATATTACAATGTTCCCACCGGACTCACCGGCAGGAACATTGAAATAGAGCATTCTGGTCAGTCAGTCCGGTGGGAACAGTGCTACATACAGTACAGGACTCGGCTCCCCTAAGGAAGCCGGGTCCTACACTGTAGCACAAAGGGGGCTGACAAGCACCGTCGGAATGTGCACTGTCTGCTTGACAGTGCGCATTCCCATGGTGCTGGGCATGGGGTCCCCTGCGCTGCCGTGCCATATGCATGGGCAGTGCAGGGGCCCTCCTGTGGCCTCTTTCCACCAGCCTTGTCATGGCGGGGTCCCCACCATGAAAAGGGTAGAAAGTAGGGTTGTAACCAACCAGGTGGCACTGAGTTTTTCAGCGCCGCCATGGCTGGTTATAAGCCCTACCACGTCACCTTGTCGGGATCTCTGATCCTGGCGGGGACGGCGGTCTTTCGGTGAGTCCGCCAACCTAAGTCATAATTGGGCAGTCAACCCACCCGTCAATGCGAGTGTGGAGGTCCTTGGACTGTCACACTCGTAATGAGGCTGAAGAGTCACAGGCACAGCCAATAGCCAATCGGACCTAGAGATGAGACCTACTGGCCTTGCCAAAGCTTGATTTTACTGGCATGGACTTAAAAACACAGTTCTGGGAAATACTGACGAGACAACGACCCCTAATTTTTGGCGAAGCAATATAAGCTTGTCCAACTTCTATTATAGATGGGCCGAATATAGGCGAGCATGTGTGAAAAGGATAAAGTGCACACCCTAAAAACTCAAACAATTCCACGCTTTTTAAATTTTATTTCGAACTTCGTATTTGTGAAATTTCTTTACAACTTTGCTATACTCCTACATGGTATACATCTATAGCACTTGTTAGGACTCCTTCCCATCATGGCGGCAACGCTTGGTTATGTCTGCTCCGCACATGTAAGGCCATTCTTTTCCACTAGATGTTCATCTTACAGCAAGGGTAAAGGTATGAACTGCATTGTGAAATTGGGAGGCCTAGCTTGCTAGCGCTTTTTGGACGAAGCCGGGCACTTGACAGCATGGGTCCCTATTTGATGCATTAACATTTACAAGCAAAATATAATATTAGCAAATACACGTCAATAAGGAAGAAGAACGTGCTATAATTCAGCCCACTTCATAATACTACCAAGTGATATTGTATCTACATATCGAATGTGTAGTACCTCCTTCCACCAAAAATATCGCTGCCTTTTTAATGGCAAAAATAGTAAGCTGGTAAACAGGTTTTGAAATACTACCAGCTGTGTTTCAGGAAAATACGCTCTACTGTAAGATGGCCGCTACGTGTTCGCTTTGTCTGCACAGGGTGACTCCCATCTTTCAGTTTTGGTGGCGCAATGTGGAGTGACGCGCAGAAGTGGTAGGAGGGCGGGGCTGGTGATCCAGACCCCGGTGCTGTCAGCTGTGTTTTCGGTGCATCTCTCGGCTTGGCGGTCGGTCTCTGTGACTGAATAGATCACCTGCCATGGCGGCTCAGAAGATCAACGAGGCCCTTGAGCACATCTCCAAAGCAGAGAAATGGTAGCTTGATTATAAATTCAATTTCAAAATGTAACCTTCTTGTAAATGGTTACCTGCTGTCTGATGTTCCCTAATTTCCGTGGACTGCGTTAGAGCCCCCGTTCCAACCCCGTGGCGGGTTGAATAATATTTTGTAGACTCCAATCCTCTCCATGATCTCTTGTGGTCTGTTGCCTGGGATTACAAGGCGCGTGCTAGGTGTATTTACAATATACTTCCGTGTGATTTCATTATCTACAAAGATTTTCATTTTCTATATTTGTATTATGCAGTGATTTCATCCCCTGCGCTTATTTTCGGAGTTGGTTAATTTCGCACGTCTCTACATATGCATTTAGCCCAGTCGGCGTATCCCTCTAGTCACACAAGCTTGTTGGGCAAAACTGGGAATTACTTGCAGTATACTCTGATGTGTAAATTTGCGTTTCTAAACACATTGTCATTTCACTTGTTTCGTTTCATTGGCGGGTGTATCATTCAGCCTCCTTTGGATTGCTTGCCTTGTAGTCTGTTAGGGAAAAATTTACATTTCAAAAGCATACCGAATCATCATACGTTAATGTTTTAATCTCATACATGCCCCTAAAACAGAAACACTATTTTTATTGTCTGCTTTTTCACTGCTGCAAGCTTTTTTTCCCCCTGCATGTTTTAGTTGGGACCAGAGGCACAACTAGACTCAAATTTCGGGTAGGGCTAACACTTGGAACTATGGGGCACAGGGCCATATTCAGAAACTGGGTCAAAATGCCTTGTAGGGGCTCTTTTCACAGTTGTTGTATGCTGAATAATATGGGGAGAATTGTTCTGGACAATAAACAGCAATTGATGCGTTTGAAAGCATGCTTCACCAATCGCAATAGTCTCAATTCCATATGCTTTAGTGGTGTTTAAGGGATCTCCACCAAGGAATTTTAGCACAATGAACAGTGAAAACGGTATTTAAATGCTCATTTGGCCAGTAGAGCAAGTGGGATCTGCAATTTCAGGAACAATAAACGTCAAAAAGTGTGTTCTAACGGAATGCTGAACATTGTCAAACATTCACCCCCAGTCACAGATCTGGGTTTAATCCATCGTTTTTTTGCTGCCCATGCCATTCCAGTTTGGACCCAGCCATATGCAAATCAGTCTTGACCCTGTTCCCCATGGGAACAGTCCAGCCTGAACTGCTAGGCCAGGTCTTCCCTGGACTGGAAACAAGCATCCTGGGACCGGTTTCGGGGTTTCACTCCTCATCAGCCAGGCTAACTTGAATCCAGTGGCATGGGAAGCACGGGACCCACGTCTGGGCATACCCTTCCCACTTAGGGCGACAAATGCAAAAACAACAAGTGATGGACGGAATGCTGAACATTGTCAAACATTCATCCCCAGTCACAGATCTGGGTTTAATCCATCATTTTTTTGCTGCCCATGCCATTCCAGTTTGGACCCAGCCATATGCAAATCAGTCTTGACCCTGTTCCCCATGGGAACAGTCCAGCCCGAACTGCTAGGCCAGGTCTTCCCTGGACTGGAAACAAGCATCCTGGGACCGGTTTCGGGGTTTCACCCCTCATCAGCCAGGCTAGCTTGAATCCAGTGGCATAGGAAGCACGGGACTGGGGGTGAGTGTTTGACAATGTTCAGCATTCCGTCCATCACTTGTTGTTTTTGCTTTGTCACCCTAAGTGGGAAGGGTATGCCCAGACGTGGGTCCCGTGCTTCCCATGCCACTGGATTCAAGCTAGCCTGGCTGATGAGGGGTGAAACCCCAAAACCGGTCCCAGGATGCTTGTTTCCGGTCCAGTGAGGACCTGGCTTGGCAGTTCGGTCTGGACTGTTCCCATGAGGGACAGGGTCAAGACTGATTTGCATATGGCTGGGTCCAAACTGGGGTGGCATGGTGAGCAAAAGAGATGGATTAAACCCAGATCTATGACGGGGGTGAGTGTTTGACAATGTTCAGCATTCCGTCCATCACTTGTTGTTTTTGCTAAAATGAACTAGCCCAGTTGAATTGATCTTAACTCAGTGGGACTAAACAAAGACAAAATATTTAGGCATATTTCCACAAAGAAGGATTTTCAAAATTTGTAGCAAATGGCACAGTTTAAATACATTTATTTTGCCATTGTGAGTGTTTGACAATGTTCAGCATTCCGTCCATCACTTGTTGTTTTTGCTAAAATGCACTAGCCCAGTTGAATTGATCTTAACTCAGTGGGACTAAACAAAGACAAAATATTTAGGCATATTTCCACAAAGAAGGATTTTCAAAATTTGTAGCAAATGGCACAGTTTAAATACATTTATTTTGCCATTGTTCTGTTCATAGTGCATTTCTCAGCACACAGTAGTTTTATGTTAGAATACAAGCCTATTAGAAGCAACAAATCTCTTACTGTCTCCTCTGCTACGCTCCACTCCAGGACATCTGCCAGCCACCTGCCACTCGCTGGGGGCATAGATTGTGCCCAGTGTATAGCCAACCTGTGTTTGGCCAGGACCACACCCAGCAAAGCAAATCTATGGAGAATCCGAGTCCCTGGCGGAGGTGTCAGGAGCACTCAACGTAAAGAGTGTTCTACAGAAGACTCTAATGCCACCTGGGTGACTTCCCTCAATGCACTAGATTACACTATAATGGAGGGAAACAAAGGCACACAACTTGTCGTTACTTAACAAGTACTTATGAGAAACTATGATTTGGAGGCCGATTGTTGATTTTGCGTGTACTGTAAGAATGTCGGATGAATTTGTATATGTAATTACAATAACAATCATTTAAATACCACTCAAATTACATTTTTAATTTATTTTGTAGCGCTAATCATCCCAATGTAGGGCGTCAGATTGCTTTACATCGCGCACAAACATTATAAAGAGACCACAAATTATACAAATGTGTAAATCAAAGTATAGAGCATTTTACATAAGACAACGAGAGTTGCAAGGTGTAGGCGTCACAAGTCATCCATGCTGGTAGGCAGTACATGTTAAAAGATGCAGTCTAGAGAAACACAGTCAAGATTTTAAGCTTAACACAGTGGTTGGTGTTCTCTATACTAATAAGACTCAGTTACTGCCCAAAGAACGCCTTTTTAGAATAGGAAATGATTGTGATTAAAAACAATACGTTTCTATCCTCATGCTCTGCAGTTTGTATGCATCTCCTTGACGCTGATTGATAGTTCACTGTGCCTTTATTAGGATCACAACTTATGAACTGCGAGTAACAAAAATAACTCTGTGACAAGAGGCATTACCCACTGAGCTATGTAGGTAAAATACAGATCTGTGATATATATATATATATGCATGTTAGCTAGTGTACTTTACAGAAGGCACGTTAACCTTCTATGCTACTTTGTGTCAAAACAGCTACTAGACAAAAAAATAAATCTCTCCGGCAAGTGCATTAACCACCAGAGTTATCTTACCAGTATTGCGGGATGCATAAAAATCTCTGCAGTAAGTGCTTTAACCCGTCATATTTTAAAATGCAACCACCTTGTTTCTATATAATTTAGCCGGAACAGATTTTGTGGTTGGTTTGTCTTTGTTACTAATTTTTTTTGCAGTATACGTTGACTCTAAGGTTCTGCTTTTCATGACCCCGCCTCTTGTGTCTCCACCCGCTGCCACACCTTGACCCTCAATTCATAGGTTCCTGTAGTAAATTGTTCCAGATTCCTGCACTGGGTGTAGTAGGTAGAAGTCTGCTTACTGGGCTGAGTTGATTAGAGTTGGATGATGAAAACGTGACTGGCAGGATATGAAGACTATAGTTCTAAGAAGCAGGTGTCAAAGTTTTGCTGATATGATGACCCAGTGAGTAGACAGTCACCTCAAACAAATGCACTGATCCGAAAGTTGCAAGTTTGGATCCACGGAAGGAGTCAGCCTTCCAAGCTTCCGTGGTTGGTAAATTGATAACATTGAATTATTTAATCATTACAATTGTGAATAGCACTTGGAAACTTAATACGTGTGGTATGAAGTGCTATATAAAAAGTTTTATTGTTTTGTCGGTGGTGCTGGAAGCTATAACTCGGGTCACTCTTGCTTTGCGTTATGCAGGTTTAATACGTTCAGATTGCCATTTTACATCAGTTATGTAAATAGTCACAAGAAACATGCAGGTTGTGTTGTTCAGAAAGTGTTTTCTGCTCTATAAAAATGTGTGCACACCTTCAGCTATTCTGTTGAATGTGTTATGAGACCTATTGATGAAAGAATGTAGGAGGGCCACTTAATATATTATTGATGCTGTCTGTGTTAGAAGTAATGTTAATTTCACTAGGTTCTTTCACCCTCATCACAGCGCTAACTATAATGAGGTATGTCAATGCAGCTGCAACCTTGAAAGTCTACTACTTCCTTCTTCAACTTTTCTATATCTTAATTTCTCCCTCTGTTGGGAGGGCATATCATGGAGTCCATGCCACTTCTCCTTCTGTTCAATACAAGAATCAGTGGTGTCTTGAAACCTCCACTCAAATAGCTGTTGTAGAAGGCTGCCACTGAGCCTGGGTCCCTTTTGCCTGCAGGTCTGCAGATAAAACCTTCCTAAATAATATTAATGAAATAAAGTGAGGGATGTGGACGATTGGCAGCCAGAATGAGCTATGTAAATGGAAGGGGAAAGAGAAAAAGTGAAAATGGGGAAAAAAGGATAGCGAAATAGGAATATATAAATCGCAGACGGGAGAGAGAAAGGTAAGAAAGTAGTAATGATAGGAGAAAACAAATATAGGTAGAAATAAAGCCAAAAAGAAATGGGAGAAGGAAGAGTGGAAGAGAGGATGGAAGAAAACATACAAGTAATAACAAAAAGGTGAAAAATGGGGCTGAGGTTGTCAAAGGGTGGATTGATGGCAGAGTAAAAGGATAGATAAATGGAACAACAGAAGGAAATGTTGCTGGGTGAAAAGGATGAATAGAAGGAAGGATGAAAGGATTGGAGATTGAATGGACAGACAAGGGTGACAGGATGTATTGGTTACAGGATAAATGATAAGGCAAACCGACGGACGTGTGTAGAAGGGATATATGTACATATTATTCATAGAAGGGTGAAAAGATGAATTTAGGAGATTGAAGAATGAAATAATAGATTTTATAAAGATGAAAGATTGAAGGGCCCTCTATCATGGAGGGGTGGTCTCGTTCTGTGCAATTAGAGGTGGGCAGTATTTTAATTTTATGGTTACTCCTGTCACCTTTCCTAATCCATGTGAACACCTCTCAGAAATGGAGTTAAGGTTTTAAGAAGTGTGTTTAGTAAGAGAGGGCTAGGTTAAGATCACGGATAACTAATCAAGACTTTTTTTATTTTGTTCATCTTCCTTGTCACTGTGCGCAGTATGAAAGGGAAAACTCCGAACTCAATAGTATTTGTAACGCAAGGCTCTCCCTTTCCTATCTCTAAATACATCCCCCTGAATTAATGTAGATTTTCCTAGTAATTTATGAAGGAAAGTCTTAATTTTATTAAAGACACAGAGGCGAGTATTATGCATTCTTTTCTTACTTTATTACAATAGCAGCAGTCAAGAACTACAGTTCCCAAAAGGCTGAGCACCAGGGTAGCCAATGGGAACAAAACATAGGTATGTACTGCATCAATAGAATGACACCAAGTACCATAGAGTACACCCTTGACTGCAAGCAGCCCTCTTTTCTTTAGTGAGCAGGTCAAATAGAGTCATGAAACAAAGGAAAGATTGATCCAATAATAGCCACGGCAAGAATTAAGGAAAAAAAGTCTTGAAAACAGGAAACAATCCAGGCTTAACTTGGGGGAAGACCAAAATGGTGATGGAAAAACGTCTGAGGAATCTGTGGTCCGGCACACCATGTAGAAGCCGAAAGGATGTTGGCATCATCCCGATGAAGAAGGTAATGCAGGAGTCGCTGGGAGGGAGAAAAAAAGATACATATTAGGCAAGTTTAAAGCATATCAATTACTAAAGAAGTTGCAGTTTTAACAGGTTTACAATAGAACGTTTTAAAAACGTTATCATTGGACCAATCAGCAGACCTGAGAATGTCCTCTAAGCTGGAGCCTATTGAAAAAGCTTTAGACGCCATGGCTCCTCTGGAGAAATGGGCACCAAAGATGGCAACGTCGATACCTGCTAGGGACATTACCCACTTAACTTAACGGGCCAACGTGGCGGAGGATACAGGCTTATGGGGTTTACAAAAGGAAATTAACAGTTGATGGAGAGAGGACTTTCTGAGGCTGAGAGTTCTCTTTTCGTATTCTTTTAAACATAGGCCCACAAGTTTTAGTTTGTTGGGAAAAAAGGGATAGAAAACAGAATGTAGGTTGGTTTTTGTGTGTTTTGAAATGTGAAAAAGGACGCCAGTGGGCAAGAATTGGCAGGAAAAAACATCTAAAGATTTAACATCAGACACACGTTTAATGGAAATTAGGCACAACAACATGGTTAATTTAGCAGAAAGCATTTTTAGGGAAAGATCGGATTGTCCGGCCATGTAAGGAACAAATTGAGAACTAGAGATACGTCCCAAAGGTAAGAGTATTTGGAAGCTGGAGGCTTGGATAATTTTACTCCCTTAAGACGGCGACAGATAATAGGGTGTTCCCCTACAGGTTTGCCATTAATATGTCGGTGATGCATGGAGATAGCCGATCTGTAGAGGTTTATAGTTCTGTAAGATTTACCAGAACTGGCTTGGGCAGACTGGAAGTTAATTATTAAGTTCAAATCTGCTGAAAAGGGATCAACACGTTTTCCCACACACCAGCCTGTCCAAAGAGACCAGGCTGATTTATAGGCCTTCTTTGTGCCGGGAGCCCAGGCGTTACTAATGAGCTCTGAAGATTCTTCCGAAATAAGAGTGGTTGGTCGAGGCGACCTGAGACCCTCCAAGCTGAAAGAGTTAAAGAATTGTTGAGAACAAGATTGTGGGGAGATCTGGACGGATCCCGAAGGAGGGACGGAAAAACTGGGAGAAGGATCGGGAAGTCCGAGGATAGTTCGAGAAGGGGAGGAAACCAAACTTGGGGCTGCCAGAAGGGAACCACAATGACCAGAGAGGCTTTTAGACACCTGACTTGTGCTAAAATTCTGTTGATTAGAAAGAATGAAGGGAAAGCATAATTGAGAGATTGGGACCAATCCTGCAGAAATGCATCTGTTGCCAAAGCGCGAGGGTCCGGGCGCCAACTGAAAAAGAGTGGAAGAAGAGTATTGAGTCGAGAGGCAAATAGATCTATGTGAAAAGGCCCCCATTTCTTGAGGAGCATTTGAAAAAGAGATGGATGAAGTTTCCAGTCACTGGTATCCTTGAGATGGCGGGAGTGCCAGTCTGTTATCGAATTGTGGGAACCCAGAAGGTATTCTGCAAGAAGAGAAAATTTGTGGGAGAGGCAGAATTCCCAAAGGCTTTTTGCTAGAAGGGCCAAAGGCTTCGATCTGGTTCCTCCAAGTTGATTTATGTACCGGACCGCAGAAACGTTGTCCATGGGAAGCAGGATAGAGCACTGAGCCTTGTTTTTTGTGAAACTCTGGATCCCAAAGGAGCCGGCAAGCATCTCTAAACATTTTATGTGCAATTTGGACTCCTCTGTTCACCATATGCCACCAGTCGATATTGGGCCACGGCGGGCGCCCCAGCCCGTGATGCTTGCATCTGATTTTAACACAAGATCGGGCGCAGAGGGGAAGATGGTTCTGCTGTTCCAGGCATCTAAATGGTATATCCACCATTGCATTTCTAACCGGGATTCTTTGTCTAGAACAATGAGATCGGAAAATGCCAGCCCTTTGCGAAGATGTTGGATTTTGAGTCGCTGTAGAGCGCAGTAATGAAAAGGACGTGGAAATATGGCCTGAATGGAGGAAGAAAGAAGACCTACCACTCTTGCTAGAGATCTGAGAGAGATTAGATCTTTTTGGAGCGTTTGGGAAAGCTCTTTCTTGATAGAAGAAACCTTTTGAAGGAGGAAGATGGAGGGTAGCCGAGGAGGAATCTGTTTGGAAACCTAAGAATTCTATTAGCTGGGAAGCAACTACTATGGACTTTTCCGGGTTTATAAGAAAACCGAGATCGATGAGCAGAGAAGATGGAAGGTGAAGGTGAGAGCGAAGGGTTGACACGTTCTGGTGCATGATAAGGATGTCGTCCAGATAAATTATGAGTCCGATACCTAGAGATCTGAGATGTGCCACTACAGTTTTCAGTAATTTTGTGAAACACCAGGGGCTGAGGAAAGGCCAAAGGGAAGGGAAGAAAATTGATAAGTTTTTAAACGCCATTGAAATTGTAAAAATGTTCTGTGGGAAGGATGGATTGGAATAGTTAGATAGGCGTCCTGAAGATCTAATCTCACAAGCCAGTCGTTTTGAAGTAAGATGTCTCTGAGATGGACAATAGTTTCCATCTTGAAATGCCGATATATTACAAATTGGTTGAATGATTTGAGATTGATTACTGGCCTGAGTTTTTTTGTTTTTCTTGTGAACAAGAAACAGGGAGCTCATGAATCCTGATGGATCGGGAAAGGAAGGTTGAATAGCGTTTTTGACTAGAAGAGATTGGACCTCTGTGGTAATGAGGGAAGACATTAGATGAGAAAAAATTTGGAGGACGCGGGAAGAAAGATTGAAAAGGAGGGGAATAAAGTTTGTTGCGATAACCTTGGACGATATCCAGAACCCAGGGATCTGAGGTGATTAGACGCCATTCTGGGAGGAAATACTTGAGACGCCCTCCCCCTGGAAGGCCAGAACACAGGCTTACCTTGGGAATTATTGGCCCTGGAGAACCGTTGCCCGCGGTTGCGGAAACCCCTGGACCTCTGAGGGTAGAATTGAGGTTTGTACTCTTGCACGTTGTAGGAGCCTCTTGTGCCTTGGTTTTGGTAAGTACGGCCGGTAAAGCAGCTCCTGCCTTTACCGGCCCGTGCAAAAACACGCTGGTTGAATACCTTCTTTAGGGATTGTTGTGCTTTGTCGATAGAAGAGAAACTTGTAACATATCGACTGAGGTCCTTAATGAAGGAATCCCCGAAAAGCTTGCCGTCAGCTTGGATGCCGGGATCAAGGGAAGCAAGGTTGGACAGTTTCGGATCCAACTTGAGGAGTAAACCTTTTCTCCTCTCGTGTATAATAGCCGAATTGGCATTTCCCAAAAGGCAAAAGGCTCTTTGGATCCAGAGGGAGAGATCCAATGGGTTAATCGGTGAATCATCCAATTTGGCCGATTCTGCCAGGTCAAAAATACAAGCAAGGGGACCCACCACGTCGAAGAGTTTATCCTGACAGGTTGTCCATGCTTTATCAATCCCTTTACGGGGATCCTTGCCGAACTTTGTAAAGAAAGTTATTAAAGATTGGTGTATGGAGGGGGTGGCACTGATGTTGGACGCTAAAGAAGGTCTTGGACACTCGGATTTTAACTTTGCTCGGGTTTGTTTGTCCAGAGGAAGACGTAGCCGAGATGAAATATATTCCCCTACATGAGTGGAAGGGAGCCATTCAGTGGAATAGGGGTGGTGGATTAAGGTAGGGTCAAACATGGGAACTCCATCAAAATCCATGATGGCAGAAACGTCAGTAAGAGACTGTTTAAGTCGTTTAGTAGGAGGCGAGGAATGGGGTGGGGTGGGGGGTAAAATCAGCGTATGACACACTGGAACCGACAGAGAAAGCAGGACAAAACTGAATTAACTATGAAACTTTCAAAATAGACATACAGTTAATGCAATATTGGAGAGCATAAAATGAGAGTACTTAGCTTGACTGCGAGAAGCAAGAAAAGAGGGCTGCTTGCAGTCAAGGGTGTACTCTATGGTACTTGGTGTCATTCTATTGGTGCAGTACATACCTATGTTTTGTTCCCATTGGCTAGCCTGTTGCTCAGCCTTTTGGGAACTGTAGTTCTTGACTGCTGCTATTGTAATAAAGTAAGAAAAGAATGCATAATAGGAGCCTCCGGTTTTGCCATAAAATTAGAAAATACTTTCGCATGATAAGAAGGGGAGGATTTGAGATCCCATTGTCACGTGATTATAGGTTACTACATGTACCTCATAACACATTCTTGTGTCATTTATTAAGTACAACATTCACCACTAACGTGCTCTGTTCATACTTAGCCAGACTAAGAAGCGGACAGAGTGCAGCAGAAATTGGCTTTACCAGGTTGTTTGTGCCTTATGGAAAGTAGATGGTCCAGAGTATTTCTTATTCAGTCTGCAAATGTGGTATTGTATCTTGCCATTCACATTACAGCACATAGAAGTGGGTTAGCCCTCATCAGCCATCGGCTAACATTACTGTCAGTGAGAGTCTTCTGCTCTTTTACAAGGTGTACACATGTGTACACTAAGTTCCTTCAGTTCCGTGGAGTTTAATGGCAATGATGGCTGTTGAGACCAAAAAATATTTTTGCTTTTAGCCGAAGTGTGTTTTTTAACATCTGTGAGAGCCAGGCAATTTCTTAAGCAATAAAGTTTTACAAAAAACTGACAAAATAAAACAAGCATTAACAAAGCCAAAAGGCTTGCAGCTATCGCAGGGCCTTTTTTCCCAGTGCATGTTAATCTTATGTTGATTCTTGTCCTTGTTTGTTGATCCTAATATGCTATTTTTATTGTTTTCATTTTTAGCCTAAAAACAAGTTTTTTAAAGTGGAAACCAGAGTATGATGGCGCTGCTTCGGAGTATGCCAAAGCAGGTATTGGCTTGGAGAATTTCGCCCTTCTGAAGTTTTTTAAATGACAGAATTAAACCAATGTATCATGGGCCCAAGATAAAGTAGTTGTTTCCTTTTGAATGTTGGAATGTAAAAAGCATATAAAAATGAGTCTTTTTCTGTGGGAATTTATTTTGATCATTGAAATGCATGTGCTGGCCAATGACAAAATATATTTGATATTGTCTTGTTTAATGTCATGATTTATTTTTATAGGGGTGCACGGTTTATTTTCTGTATTTTTGCTTTCTTAGTATGTTATACTTTAACCCGAGTGAAGTAGCTTTGTCCCCTTGCTGTGTTTCCACTTTCTCTAAAGAGTCAGTACTTTCAAAAGGATGGCTCCACACACACTCACCCTTCCCTTTGCGTGCCCTACAGATTTTACAGACACAAAGGTCTGCTCAGGATATGCAGCACAGTTTCTTCAAACCGTGAGAGTAGGTACCAGAAGGGAAAGGGGATTTATTGCCCTCACCCAAGTCTTCCTAGATTTTGGAGCGAGAACACAGAGGACAATATCCCCGCAGAGTGGAAAGTGAAGATCATACAGTGGTTAACAGAACAAGTGTGTATTATTCCATGCTGTACATCAAATGCGACTTCTTGAAGCACTGTAACCCCAGCAGCAAACTGTCAGGCTCCAAGACCTCTTCATTTGATTAATTAATAGGGAAGATGAAGGTGTTGAACCTCTCCCGATATGTTTAGTTTTGTTTCACCAGGTGGGTCAACAGAGTAAGAGAAACCAGGAGATGCTATTTTTTATGTTCACATTGCTACTGGTTTACCTGACTTGAGAAACAAAACTATTTTTAAGTGAGAAGGAACACCTCAATGACTGTAATTAAATAATTACCAAAACAAAGAGGCCTTGGAGACCCAACAGTGTCTGGTCATCCGTTAATTGCTCTTAAGGAGAAACATGAGATGCACAGCAAGACCGACAAGTTCTGCCACCGTGTTTGATCTTCTGTGTCTGTGGAAACGTAGCCGAGTAGGGTGGCCACCTCTTTAATATTTACATGGACCAGGACCATGACCATGGACCAGGATGTAGCGCAGCGGTCAGAGCAACCGCCTCGGGAGCTAGAGATCAGGGTTCGATCCTCTGTGACAGCGCTACATCCTGTGATTCTGGGCAAATCACTTAATCTCCCTGTGCCCATGGACAGCGCCTTGAGGCCCTCACGGGTGATAAGCCGCACTATATAAATATATATTTTTTTTTAACCAGTCCATTATTTTCGATAAATGTCTGTAATCATTTGTCCGTAATTTCAATGATGCCTCTGGAGGTATCATGTCTGTTCCCTTAGTTCGTAACAAGAGTTGAAGTCAGTTCTCTCACGTTCTTTCTCCTATCACACACTCTTTTTTTTCTTGCTTTCTCTCTCCCTTCCCTTGTTCTTTCTCTTGTTCTTTTCTTTTTTGTTTTTCATTCACTTTGTCTTTCATTTTTCTGTCTTTCTCTTTGTTTCTTTGTCTTCTCTATTTTCTTTTTCCTCATTCTTTCTCTTTCATGTTCCATGCTATTTTTCATTTGTTCTTCTCTTCGCCTTTTCTTTATCATTTGTTCTCCTCCCCTCCCCCCCCCCAAAAAAACAAAAAACTTAAAATAATAATTTTCTGACCGAAGTGGAAGAGTGTGTCATAGCTTACTGGTCACAAATGAGAAGGCTGTCCCTCCTGTGTCAAGGTAGGGAAATACGAGAAACTTTAAACTGGGAAACTTCAGCTGTTCATGACATCCGCTTGAGACTTAACGAAGCTGGACTTCTGTTGTGGCAGGCTCTGTGAATAATATATAAGGCCTTAATTTAGCCTTTGCTTCATAGACAGCTAATACACATCCCTGAGATGAGAAGAAATAGGACATTGTGAAAGAAAGCTAAATATCAGTCTTTACAAAAGATTCTGATTTAATTTTACATGTTGTAATGATTTTTGGGCAACACATGATATAAAGAGTTACAGTAGTCTGCGCTTGATAAGCTAATCGTTTGGATAACTTACCCTAGAAGTAGAAGCATGCAAAGTAAGAACGTGAATTTGTTTTGTAAAAGACAGCGAGGCATCCAGGATTACTCCTAGTTTTACACAGACTCTTCAGGAGATCAGGACTTTTTCAGTTCTGAGTGTCACCAAGAAGGGGTTAGGGGGGGCATATAATGGTCGCCCCAAAAAGTGGCAGCTTGAATTTATCTCTATTTTGTTTAAGTGGGTTCTTTCTGAGCTATAAGGCCACAGCAGTTAAGCATGCATGAAAATGGCAGGAGGAAGCAGGGTAGCTATGTGCAAAAGAGGAAACAATCTTTGTGTCATTGCATAGAACAAGAAAGACAAAGCAAGCCTCTGAATTAGGTCTACCGGCTGGATATAGTAGACATTAAAAAGTGCAAAGCTCAGAGAAAAGCTGTGCAATACTCTGTGTAATAGAGGCTATATTGTGGATGTAATGCTGAGAAGACAACAGATTGAGATTGATCATTTAAGAAAGAAGCAAGCCACTTGATTGCTTTTTCTCAGATGGAACTGCATTGATGTAACAAAGTCTTTTATGGAGTACAGAGTGGGAAACAGTATCAAAGGTAGTGCCGAGGTCTAAAAGAGTTAGCACTGCACTCCCTCGACTTTCCAACATCAAACGAATATCATCTGTGACCTTAAGAATGTCACCTCCATGCTCTGCAGAGAGCAGAAGCCAGCTTGTGTGTTATCCTGGACATCAATGCATTCTATGAAAGCAGAGAGCTTAGAATTTTTCTAAGTTCTTATCGAAAAATAGAGAAATGGGATGGTATTTGGTAAGGACTGAAAAATGCGCTGTGGGTCTTTTTTTTTTAGCAAGGGAACAGCTATTGCTTCTTTCCAGAGAAGAGATATTGAAGCTGAAGTTAAAGATGCTTTGCAAAGAATGAGGAGCTGCCGAGCTAAAAAGGATAGTACCAGGCTGAAAATGTCTGCAGCATATGGGATCATTAGTTGAACTAAACTTAAGTGTGCACAAATGCTAGGTGGTATCCAGGTTTACTGGACCAAATTGTGAAAAAGTAGTTGACAGCTAACTAAGGTACAAGATACCTCAGTATCTGCCGTTAATTCAATACTTATTGTTTAAAGAACTTCATATATGTATAGATACAAGATTTTCTCCATGAAATTGGTATAGATGGATTCCCGTAATTTTGCACATGTAGAAATAGAGGAGGTAACGGATGAGGAAGAGAAAAGGCTATTTACAGGCTTAAACATGTCTCTATGAAAATGTCCTGCAGTAAAAATAGTCTGGAGAGTTTTTATAAGCATTGAATTCTTTTGTATGTGCCTGTGTTTGGTCTGGAGTGTAGTCTGTCTTCCATAGTTTTTCTAATGCTCTAAACAGTCATTTAACTAAAGGAAGGTCCTCTCAGTCCTGTGAAGCAGTGCAAATCTTCCAGTTGGAACACTTTCTTTACATAAGACAAGTATATCTAATGCAGCTGTAATCTAGTCATTAAACTCTTCCGTTTTAGCATTTGGGTCTAAGCTAGACGTATCTGGAGCAAGAAGATTGCAAGGCTACGTTAAACTCTTAATTTTAGCTCAGACCGCAATTGCTTGGTACACCTGAGGAGGTGAGCCTTGCTTAAAAATGAGAGATCGAAAAAGTATTAAAAGGGGCTCCAGAATGCTCAGTACAGGGGAAAGCCACAGGAGATGCTATAGTGATCACTAAGCACAAAGGAAAAAAAGGTTTCAGAATATTCCCTGCCTTGTGTATTGGAGAAAAGACTAGTTGTGCCAGTGCTTAATTTGTGCTTGTTGTTTCCGGTGCTGAGCACCAGCACTTATTTTTGCTGGCCGGCGCTTATTCTTCTGCCTCATGCATTTGATCTGAGCAAAAGAGACACATGGGAAAGACGGAGGAAGAGAAAAACGAAAAATGTGTCACGAAAGTAGAAAGCAGAAAGCTGCCAGTGTGAGTTGAAGGGGCGGGAGCGGCTTTAAATGGATTGAAGAGGACCGAGATGGCTTTAGGATTATGCTGCCGCAGTATTTTGTGTTACCACATTTAATTGCAGCAGCTGCATGTTTAAGAGGAGGGCTTTTAGCACCAGTGTGTTTTTATTTCAAATTAAGCACTGAGTTGGGCTACGACCAATGTATCTGTGCATCACCTAAACTACTTGTATCTGAATTATCAGTTATTTCATGGCAAATATTAGAATCTCCCTGGCAGCATTTGATCACAAAAAGCCATATGTGTTTCACTAGTGCAGCGCTGAAGTCTATGGCTGGGCCAATAGGCCAATAAATGATAATATAAAAAGGCCAGAAGTGTAAATATTATGGGATAACTTTGTTTGGAAAAATAGTGTTTCTGCAAGCACAAAGGTAAGATTATTTATAGAGGTCAGTTAGAGGCAAGTGGAGAAAATAACTGGTAGTCCTCCTCTGGCGAGATTATCCAGATCCTGTCTGATAATATGGTAGCCTAGATGAACTCCAGTAACGATTTTGGGACCAGGCGACTTCCTAAGCCACGTTTCAGATATAAATTAAACATCTATTTTAGTTGAATCCATTTTCTTTCTCGCTAGCCTGATCTGTCTGTTGACCATAGAAATCTAATATATATATTCTGTTCTAGCCTTCCCTAGTTTACCAGATAGTGAGGTCGTTGGCATAGCATGTGCTTCTTTCTCAGATCCTTTATTTATCAAAATCTATGACAGCCTAGAAGCATGCTAAAAGCCAGACTCTTTGTTTTACTTCCTGGACTGGTCATTTTAATCAGTACATCTCATCTATTTAGTGCTCCCTGCTTCCAATTGTTTAGGTAGTGGTAGACCAGGGCCCTGCAGGAGCTGTCTGCATCACAACAGAGCTGAATATGTTGTACATACTGTGGCAATGGATGTCTGTTTCTGACTTTGATCTGATGCGGTGTTGCTTGGTTGAAATACACCTTCTTAAATCTCTGGATTGGAGTCTGGCTTCTTTTCATAATCTGTGCATTACAAGCTAGTAAGTGGAAGTTGATCCTGTTAGTCACTGTACAGAATTCGCCTACTTTGCAGGCTTTCACCCTCTTCCAAAGAGAAAAGCATACGTTCACTTCTCATGACTACGCGCATCTCTATATATATATTTATATACATATATTTGTGTAGAGTGTCGGTTTGTGTATCATTTTCTTTTATTAAGACGTTTGAGAGCACATTCAGTTCATGGTCGTTGCTCTTCAGAAACATCTCTTAAGTGTTTAATATATAATGATCTTGTTTCACACTTAATTACAATATGAGCCATATCAAAGGAGAGCATGACAAACTGACCTGTGTTAGGTAACTCACATAATAGTAGTGATATAATCATATTGTCTTTAATATAGACACTGAGAAATGTTGACAAATACATGTTTTATCTTTAAGAGTTTGTATCATATTTTCCATTATATCTGATGATTGCTTAGCTCGTGTTTAGGCTCTTAGAGACAAGCAAGGCCCCTGAATCAGCTCACCTTAAAGGTGTTCATGTTCCCCATGCCCTCAGAAATGCAGACTTTCCTACACCCTGGCTTACACAATCAAGAGGCTCAAACAGGCTTTCTTTCAGAAAGTTGAGAACCAAAGGAAGATCCTCCGTTGGACCTGGCTAGTGACTTACTGGTCTTCTCAAGTAAAACTCCTCAGAAAACGATTAGCAGGGTTGTTAAAAGAGCGCAGCTCTGGATCCCTATTGGCTGACTACTGGCTCCACAAATTCTAGACAGCTAAGACTATTACAAAAAATTGTCTGAGAAATTCCTGCACTGAATTTCCATCACAATTCCTTGAAAAACACCTGAAATGTAAGTTTATCCAGTGTTTTTTTTTTAGACTCTAGGAATTCTAGGCCTTCTGGAGTTCTGGATGGGAACTTCAATGTCTGGGATACAGTTCAGAGGCATCAGCCTTTCAGTCTCTAAGCCACCAATGCTAGATGCTTGCTGGAACTAACTGACTGATATGGGAATCTCAGAGATGGACAGGCTGGAAGTACATGGGCGGAAGCACTGATAGCTAGAGAAGGAGGGGGAACGAAGATTGGTGAGACCAGTTCAGAAGCAATACTTCACACCTGACCGATCTGATACTATCTTCCGTAAGATTCTGCTGAGTATGATGATTGTAAGAAAAGCAAATAACAGCTCCCTTGGCCTGGTTATATTCATTGCATCCACTGCCCATACCTCCGGATGCAGAAAGAGAGACCAGAACTTTGGAAAAATGCATTTTTCAGTGAGGTGAAAAGATCTAACCATGTGACTCCTAGGGTCACCTGCAGAGTTTGAATAGACTGGAGATAAGGACATCTCCATCGAAGATAGAAATACTCTACTCAGACTGTCGGCAAGCCCATTCTCTGTACCTAGAAGATAGACTGCTGAGAGAGACAGAAGATTGTGCTCTGCCTGCGTCCCTAGTTCCTGTGTCTGCAGAGCTAATGGAAAAACCCTGAACCCCCCCCCCCCCTCCCCCCCCGATGACTGACATAAGCTCTGGTTACCTGATTATCTGTTTGAACGTGGACTAACTGTTTTTGTACATGAGGGGCAAAAGAAAGCTGGGCCTTGAAAACTGCTGGCAGCTCCTTCAGTTTGTTTGGAAGAAGTTATAAGCTTCTGCTCTAACCGTACCCCCCGAACAAATAGATTGTCCAAAGTGACTCCCTGCCACAGACTGCTGGCATCTGAGGTCAACACAAAAGAAGGAGGAGGAGAAAAAGAAATCCCAGTGCCTAAGTTGTCAGGATTCAACCACCATTGCAGCTTTTTGGAAATGGCATTGAGACCTCTACCTTATAGTTCTCATGAGCCAGAAGGTGGTTGGCTAGGAGATAGACATGGAGACAAGCTTAAGGAACTAGATGAAGAACAGCAGCCTTATCCCCTTGAACAGCCAACCAAGCGCTCCCTATTTCTGAATGCCTCTGCAAAATGGACAGGAGACGGAAGATCAGTTTCTGTTCCCACCAAGATCTGTCCGGAACAGACCCTCAATGAACTGCAGATAAAGAACTGGCTGAAGGTGGGATTTCTCCATAATTAGAAGGAATCGGTGCTCTTTCAATGCACCTCACACTTGCTATTCTGCTTCTGATATCTTGGAAAAAGGAGAATGACAAATTTACCAGTCAAACAGGAATGGAAAAATTAAAATGCCCAAAGCATGTAGGTTACCCACCAGAGGAGCCAAGGTTTTCATTACATTTCTTAGGGCTGATGAAAGCCTTAGGGAAGGACACAGATTTTCAACTGAAAACTTCAGGAACTTTTGGGAAGGTAGGCCTCTAATAATTCCAAAGAGGCTAGAAACATCACAGGCAGAATAAGAGGAATAATCGACTGGAGGGTTACCCTTTTGAAACTCTGATAGGGATATAGAGATTTACTTTCTTTAAGACCAGGTCCGGTTGAACGTCCATGGAGCATTTCTGATTACAAGCATTATAGAGTAACATCCCTGCCCTCTTTCATCCTTAACAGGGTTAATTGATCCTTTTGGTTGAAGGTCCAAGACACCCTAAATCAAAGCCTGATGATGACGGGGACATTTAAGAACAGGATCTCAACAGAAAAAAATCTTATGGAGTTGAGATAAAGTCTATTTTGTACCTCTGTGAGACAATAGGAAGAACCATCAAACCCTTGATTATAGATCTCCAAACGTGGGAGTCGTGAAGGAGCCTTCTTTTCACCCTCATGGGACAGCCATGATTTGTCTGAGTAAGGCTGTGGTGGGTTGACTGCAGAGTAGACCTGGGATTTGTCAGAAGATGGTCTGCCCAAACCACAAACCTTGCCTCGAAAGGGCTTGTTGTCTCCTCTGTAGGAACTGAAAGCAAGTCAGAACCCAAACCGTCTGCCTCTGAAGGGAGGTTGCAAAAGAAGTCCTCAGTTTTCTGTCCTCTGCTAACTTTTTAACAAGGTCTTCCAGATATGGATCAAGCACCTTACACTCATTAAAAGGAATGAGAGTCACCAGTGACTTTTGGGAGTTGCCTGCCTTCTAGTTTCTCAACCAAAGATGTCTCTTTGCGGAAAATGGTGATCTGGAGGTAGAAGAAGCAGCACACAAGCTGTCTAAAGAGATATCTTACTTTCTGCTAAATCATGGAAAGTCTTTCAGTATCGCCCTCATACTGTTGGGCCATAGAAATCATTCAGCCAATAACTGAACTGAATATATTGTATAGGCAGCAGTTCATTAATTTGAATGTTGACGCTGTGTAAGCTCGTTTATACGCACCATCCACTTTTTTTGTCTGACTCATCTGAAGGAGACGCATCCTCAGATTTAATAGTACTCTCAGAAGACAAACCAGCTACCAAGGTGTCCACTTTAACTTGCACCACAAATTCTTCCTGAAACCTCTCCAGGATGTATTGGTTTGCCAGGACCCTTGCAGCAGAGGATTCCTCCATATTCTCTGTATAGTAGCTTTCTTATAGCCTTATGAACAGGTAGCTAACCTGAGTCCTTGCTTTTATATTGTGCAAAAGTCATCCTTCTCAGCAGTTGAAGACTTAGAAAGCGACACATTACTCCTGATATGTCTAATAACTTCAGATGTATCTTGACCCCCTGTCATATTTGCCTCTTTCGTCCACCTCTTCATCAGAATACCAGTGTTATCTTCCTTAGGTGAGGGTTCCATTTTAGGTGCTGAAGGACTCTCTGTATCTCCACAGTCTTATTAATCATTTGCTGCAACATCTCCACATGCTGTGGGGTTGACAACCTCTGCAGCTGCAGAGGCCTGGTGAGAAGACTGCCCCCCAGAGAGTCCTCAGCATGTCTTCTCTTTCCCGACAGATTTCCCTCACTACTGTTAGGCTTACAAGAAGCAGAATATGGTTATCAAGTAACCAGTTCTACCACCATGTTGAAGTCAGTGCTTTAGACTGAACCGTCAGCTTAAGCTTGCCAAAAGTTTAATTAGGGGAAAAATATATAGTAAATATGTATAACTTCTCCCTGAAGGTGAAGTAGAAAATACATGCCGGACACATTCCCCCGTTGCACAATGGGGATGTGGGGTTGGAAGCGCTACGTTTGTGGCATCCCACTCACAAGTGAGCCAGTTCACAAGTGGTCGCAGAGACAGTCTGCTGTAGCACAACTCTCTGATGAGTAGAAAGGGGAAATACATTGAGAACATTAATAAACTAAAATGAAAGCATACACCAAACCAGGTACCGGGGATGCCACATGTGCAGGAAAGAAAAACAGGAAGTGTTTTTTCTTCATAAACACAAGAGGTATGGGGTTTATTTGTTAGATGGAACCGCTAGTAACAAATGTACCTAGGGCTCTTCAATCTCACACTATGAGAATCATGTTGCGTGCTGCTTAAAGCTACGTGATGGGGGAAATTTCCTTTACGGACTAGGTGGTCTCACACACTATGTAGTGTCTTGCTTTATCATATGACCACCTAGCCCCATCCTGGTAGGACAGTGCTACCTGGACGGACTCAAACTCACCGTTAAAAGAACAGGAGGGAGTGCAGAAATTCAAGTTATCTGGAAAAATATGGGATCCAGCTCTGCTTGGGAAAATATTTTTTTTAAAACTAGTCGGTCACCTGTGTAATAGTACACCTTTATTTGTGGTGACCGCTGGTGAGATTAAGAACAAATGATGAGACACCTATAGGAGAGTAAAGACTCACAGGGTCACCTATCTAGTAGTTACTGGCCAACATGTTTAAGCCCACTGCTAAGAGCCATAGGAGGTCTGGGGGCATTCTTCAGGGCCTGGGATCCCTCAGTTTCATGCACAATAGAAGCAAGAGAAGAGGGGCTACCTCAATAGGAGGAGCTCAGGTGTTATAAAAGGAGAGGGCCTACCTGTGGGAAGCTAGACTATGGAGGCCTAAAAGAGACAAAATCGTTAGTACATTATACGTTATCAGTGATACACAGCAAACCACAGCACACAGGTAGGTGACACAGCAAACACAAAGTCATGCAATATCAACGTGAGAAGAAGTACTCGAAAGTGGGAATTTCCCAAATAGAAGAGGGGGGTTCTCTTACCCTAATCCTGAAGGGCAAATGGCCCCAAGTCTAGGAGGGAGAGTGTCCCCTTATAGTCACACACTAAAATCAGGAAACAAAGGCAAAACAAAAGAACAACCAATGAGCTCCATGGAAGGGAGAAAGGCAGTCAAAGTCCTGCCAGCCATGGTAGCTCTGCAATGGTAATAATAGTTGGGCGTGGAGTTCACTAAAGTAATAAGGCCCAGAAGGTGGGAGAAGTTAGCTCAAGTATAAAGCTCTGAAATACTTGTCCAGTCATAAATTAGTTTGAGGCACATACACACATATATATATATATATACATATACAGTATATATATATATAGGTCATAGTTCATGTACAATACTAGCGTCATAATGCCTCTGAATGCAATCGCTCAGCCGTACACACAGCAACTAGACAAACAAACAATAGAACCCAAAGGTGGTAAAATCTTATCTGTATTGTGTCCACGTCATGTCTGCCGAGTCCAGGGAACCCGGGTATGGTGTTTATGGTTCTGCTTTTGTGGAGACAGTATAAGGTTTATCTTCCTCTTCTCTCCAACTCTCTGTTTGTGTTAAGTGTTTTTTCTTCCCCCTCTTAATTAGGTTGATGCAGAAAGTAGCAGTGTAAGCCTTATTTGGTGCGGCGAAACACATTTGTACTTGTATAGGGGACGTGGTGATCAGTGGATGGCAACTTCACGCGCTGGGGGGACACTGAAGGGGACAAGCCTCTTAGTGTTTCCCCACAGCTGATGGGTGAATGTTTTCAGTGACAACCTGGCAGATTAAGGTAGCCACGGCTATCCCCAGACTTTGGCCCCTGTCCCCGGGCGTATGACATCATGTCCAGACTGGTGGCCTAGCAGGGGTATTTAGGTGGGCTCGCCACCTTGATCTGCCTCTGTTCTAGTGATGCTAGTAGCAGAGGAATTTGGAGATCACAGCAGGACAAGCAGAGGCTGCATTGGTTCCTTTCTTGTTTAGGAGAGCTCGCCTAAATTCTGTTCTCAGTGTACCATCTCTTTGGATGATAAAATAGGATCTTGCAGGGGAGTGTCACTTAATTTTACACATACGTGCAGCCATATTCGGGTTGATTTCTGACTCTGCTCCTCTCTTGCAGTCTTCGAGACATGCTGTAATCACTCTGTGGGCTAACGCGCCCACCCATTGCCTTTTTATTTGTTCCTTTAATTGTCCTTTATAAAAGCTTGGCTGCTAGTAGATAATCTTTCCTCTTTGTCCCACCTTGTGCTCATTTATTTCCTCCCACGGAGCTGGCCCTAACTACTGCTATCATTCTACTTTGGTGCTCATCTCTTTGTGTCTGGGACTCTTTTTTTTTTTTTATTTCTTGTCAGTTGTAGCAGCTTAAAGGCATTAGAAGCCCGAGCAGGCGCCTTCACAGCACATGCCATTGCCTGTGCAAGGCAGCCACGAAACGCAAATTCACACGGCATGGCTGTTACTCAAGCCGGGTAGACTGGTTGGTGGTCTTAAACACACATACTCCGACTGCCTCCACCTTCCGTAATACTGCCCTGTTCACCCTGTTGTACACACACACACACACACACGAACGGACCTCAGAAGCACCAGTGACAGCAGATCTGATTACAGCTTCCCTTTTCCCTGCTCTGATGCATTTCCTCTCCCTGCGCTGACTGAGCGTAGGTTGCTGTGGAGAGCGTCCCGCTGCAAGTGAAAGAGGAGGCTGCAACTCTAACTGCCGAATACCATCTGCTCACAACGAATCATTATCTGAAATGTTAACTAAGACATTGCATTCAAGTTGGTGGTGTACTTAGTTTTACTTGTTTGTTTAACAGTGTCTTGTTGCTCAACAACATCAGTTTTGATCAGTTGTTTACAGATTCATTGTGACCACTTGGGGTACAAAATGCATGTGGGATGTCAGGAAAGTGCTTTGAGAAGTGTTTCTTTGACAATTTATACTGTCACAACTCAGCTCCTTATATTGGTATGTGTGAGTACAAAAAACTATCCAATGTACATATAATTCAAATTTAAATTTTTTCAGTGTTTGTACTTTAATACTACCTGAAATGTGAAATGTTTGCCATCTATGTAAAGCACTCTGACACTTGTGGACCTGTAATATGCTGTCCAAGGGAATCTCTGTTCCTGATATAACCACTGGTATCTCGTAGTTGAGCTGCTGACTTGGAAGTCTAGGAATCTAGACTCTAACCCCACCTTTGGCAGTTGACCTTACGTGTGATTCTGTGCAAATTATCTAATCACTGTGTCTTTTACAATTGTAAGCATGTGTAATGAAAAAGTAGCTTGAATGTGCGCCACGTAAATACTGTTGATGTACTGTCATTGCATGTTTCCATTTATCATCAATGACATCTACCACTGGTCCTTGCAACTATTCTCCTCCCTTCTATCTAATGCGCACCCCCTTGTTAGTTTGTAATGCGTTTGCTTTGTATTTGAATGTTTTCGTCTTGTATTTCTTGCTTTGTGTGTATGTATGTTGTATCTCTTCAGTGCAAACCTAGCCAAAGGGCAGCGGAGTGCTGCACATGGTTAAAGTCAATGAGTGATAGGGAAGGTAGCTAGTTTGTGGGCTGCTAATTTGGTGGCGTGGCAGTTAATGGTTGGCTTTTCGTGTCCAGCTTGCTATACTTCATGGTGGTGGCTTGACGTAAAGGGTAAAATGTAAGTTGTGTGATTGTGCAGAATAATACTCGCTGCGACCACCATGCTGCTCTCACGTTGCATAAACACAACAAAATAGGACTATAACCTAATATAGATGGTGTTTTAAGGTAGCATTAGAAAGCAGTCCTCTCTTGTCTACATTGTCACTGAATGCCCCAAGAACCTGAAAGGAGATCCATTTTTAATTTTGTATAACATTACAGCTAACTTAAGTATGCTTGAGTGAATTAGGAGCAACTAACATGTATAAATTAGACTGAGGAAATCGAGATTAAAAACAGCATGCATTATTTCAAACATTTGTTATATCTGTATTTTATGTTGAAAATCTGAGCATACTGCACAACTGTGCTTTTGCACTTTTTGTGATTATGAGGAAATGGCATTCAACAAGAAAGTCGCCAATTGACAACTTCTATTTCTCTCTTTTTTTCTTTTTTAGCGGTTGCTTTTAAGAATGCGAAGCAGTTTGACCAAGCAAAGGATGCTTATCTGAAGGAAGCGGAATGTTATGAAAATAACAAATCGTATCTTTTCATCTGTATGAGAGATCCCTCTGCTAACGCCTGTTATCGCAAAATGAAAAGCGACTGAGACTCACTGATGAAATCCTATTGAATACCCTCTGCCCAATAGAATCATGACTCTGGGGTTGATTGGTTTGGGGAGCTGATTCAGCTTTAAGTACAGGGCTGAAAATAGTTTTTCATGTTAAAATTATACAATATTACGGAAGTTAGATTTTGTCACAGATCTTTTCCAGAAGTTTCTTGGCATGACTCTGAAAATTATTTTCTGTTGTGTTCTTCCGTGAACATCTCTTCCTTTATTTTTAGGTTCTGCAGTTTCTCCAAGTTTTTCAGTTTGAAAGAATGTAATTTTCCTTAAATCTAGCCATGTTTATGCAAACGACCCCACAAATGATTCAGCTTAGCAAAAGATTACCCTGCGTTCCGTTGTTAGTATCATTGATATAGGCCATGTTCAATCATATTATAGCTATCAGGGTTCTGCAAAGTCGGTCCTGCAGAGCCGAGTCCATGCCAGATTTGTAGCATATCCACATTTAGAATAAAGACGTTTCAGAAATCTACATTTTTCTAAATGTGGATATGCCACCAGCTCAGAGTGGCCAATATAGACATCGATGACCTATTTAGTTTAGGATTAAGCAAAGCACTTCTGCCTGAAACACTACAATGTTCATAGTTTTCCATGTTTAGCCCTTAGGAATTGTAAAATGAAAGTCACTTTAGGACACACCTAGGTTTATTTTTACTCTTCTAAAAGTCCCTCGAGTTTTGCGAGTCGGGTCTATAAAGAAATCCTCAACACTGTTTTAGGTAGTGTTTAGACTAAGGTTCCCTTGTAATTATTGTTAAATGTTGGGAGCAGTAATCAGTCAGTCTGATGTCCAAGTACTTGGTACAATTTTCAACAAATATATTGGAAATATTTATTGATTGTGCAAAATAATTTGATTAATATGTTGCATAGGTTACAGGTTTAGGTATAAATCTCAATAAGTGCATAAAACTACGTTTTTATGTAATCATTTTAGGCGTGCTATAATATAATTGCACTTTTGAGACACTTAGGGCCTGGTTAGGAGTCTGGTGGTTGGAAAACCCAACCGCCAGACTCACAATGAGGAGACCGTTGGCGGTGCTGGCAATCTCTCCACCGGCCTATTACAAGTTTCCACTGAGCTGACCGGTGGGAACCTCCATCTTCGTAGTTTCCCGACGTTCAGCCCAGTGGACACTGCTGTGACTCGGCCACACATTGGACAGGGGGCCTGTCCTGCACCTTCGCAAAGCACAAGTGCACATTCTGAAGGTGATGGGCTGGGTGGCCCTGCACTGCCTATGCCATGGCAGTGCAGGCCCCCCCGTGGCTCCCAGTACACCATTACCCACAGCCTTACCCTGGCGGGGTCCCTGCCATTGTAAGGCTGGCAGTGAGGCAAGTTGAAATCAGCCAGGCTGAGCGGAGTTCAGTGCCGCCCTGGCTGAGTACAATTCAGACTGCTGTCACCCCATTGGGAATGGCAGTCTCCTAGCTGGTCCGTTCGCCAGGGTTGTAATTTGGTGGTTGGACATTTGTGGCGGTCTAACCCCCACTGCGAGGCTGGCAGTCCTTGGTCCGCCAGCCTTGTGATTAGACCCTTTGTCTTACCTGGTTTAAGTTACTTCACTCTGACACTGAGGTGGTTTCATAAACTTACATTTCTGCACTGTAACTCCTTGCTTCATGGGCCACTGTTTTGGGAAAGGGCTGATAAATTCTACGACAGATACCCAATGTTTAATACTTAACCATAGTCATCTTGGTTCTAGTCTTTTCCACGCTGCCAAGTGAGTATATATTTTTATGCCTATTCATTGCTTGCAAGTATAAACAGTAGACTGTGTCAGTCAATAATTTGACAAATTTAGAACTGATTTTATAGATTGAGATCATTTTTACCGCTTTTTTTTGCCAAGTTTCATTGGACTGCTGAAGATTTGTGGTAGGAATCAGATCTGCATGCTGCGTCTACCTGAGCTTTGTAGAAAAAACATTTAAATCAGTGCTGTGTTTTGTTTTTTGTAAGAGAATATTTTGGTCACTGCTTTGCACTTGGCTCAGAGGACACATTGAGGTCTGATCTTTATTTGAGGTGCTAAACCTGTACCTTAGACTCCCTTCATTGATTATAGTCTTCAATATCCAAAATCACTAGTAACATATACTTTTCAAATAACTTCATTCTGACTCCTCTCCAGCTCTCATTTCTGTGCCCAATAAATGGTAATCATTTTGACTGCATTATTTTCAGCCTAATGCCTTCCAGATTACCAATGCCAAAATACAGATAATTTTTTAGAGATCATCCCCTATGATTATTGTTAGAAATGGGTTCTTTGGTTGGCAGTCAGGTTACCCCCAGTACAAGCAAGGATCCTCACTCTAGTCAGGGTAAGTCACACACAATCCAAATTATCCTGTGCCCACCCTCTGGTAGCTTGGCACTGAGCAGTCAGGCTTAACTTAGAAGGCAATGTGTAAAGTATTTGTGCAATAAATCATACAATAACACAATATAGCACCACAAAAATACAAAACACAGTGTTTAAAAAAATATATAATATTTATCTGGATATTTGCAGGTCAAAACGATAAAAGATGCAATATGAATTTGTAGAGATATCACTGAAAAGTTGTATAAAGTGTCTTAAGTCTTTAAAGAGCAAACAAAGTCTCTTTTAAGCACAAAGTACCTGGTTTGGAGTGGAAAATCTCCGCATAGGGCCGCAGAGGAGGAGATGCATGGAAAAATGGTGTGTGCGTGAGTTTCGCCCCTTCACACACGGACTTGCGTCGTTATTTTCCACGCAGGGAGACGTGCGTCGTTCTCTGGGAAGAAAAATGGTGTGTGCGTCAGTTTCGCCCCTTCACACATGGACTTGCGTTGTTATTTTTCCCTTGGGGAAGACGTGCGTCGTTTTCCGGCACGCGGACCGTCTCCTTCTGTGGGTCGCGGGATTACCAGATGTACCAGGGTCTGTGCGTGGAATTCTAGGCTTGTTATCCGGCTGCGCATCGTTCCGGTGGGCTGTGCGTGGAATTTTCTTCCTCACAGCAGGCGCTACGTCGATTTCCTCTCTGGAAGTCGGCCGGCGTTGTCCAGGCGGGCCGCGCGTCGAAGTTCCTGTCGCACCGCAGGCGTCGCGTCGAGCGGCGTCTTTCCGGATCGGCGTGCAGTGATTTTTTTTACCGTGGAGCAAGCTGTGTGTCGAATTTTTCAGCGCACAGGGCGTCCAGTTGAAAAAGAGAAGTCTTTTTGGTCCTGAGACTTCAGGGAACAGGAGGCAAGCTCTATCCAAGCCCTTGGAGAGCACTTCTGCAGCAAGGCAAGAGTTCAGCAAGGCAGCAGGCCAACAGCAAGGCAGCAGTCCTTTGTAGGAAGCAGTCAGGTTATTCCTTTGAGCAGCCAGGCAGTTCTTCTTGGCAGGATGCAGGTTCTGGTTCAGGTTTCTTCTCCAGAAAGTGTCTGATGTGGTAGTGCAGAGGCCCTGTTTTATACCCAAATGTGCCTTTGAAGTGGGGGAGACTTCAAAGAGTGGCTAAGAAGTGAACCAGGTCCCCTTTCAGTTCAATCCTGTCTGCCAGGGTCCCAGTAGGGGGTATGGCAGTCCTTTGTGTCAGAGCAGGCCCTCCACCCTCCCAGCCCAGGAAGACCCATTCAAAATGCAGATCTATGCAAGTGAGGCTGAGTACCCTGTGTTTGGGGTGTGTCTGAGTGAATGCACAAGGAGCTGTCAACTAAACCCAGCCAGACGTGGATTGTAAGGCACAGAAAGATTTAAGTGCAGAGAAATGCTCACTTTCTAAAAGTGGCATTTCTAGAATAGTAATATTAAATCCAACTTCACCAGTCAGCAGGATTTTGTATTACCATTCTGGCCATACTAAATATGACCTTCCTGCTCCTTTCAGATCAGCAGCTACCACTTCAATAATGTATGAGGGCAGCCCCAATGTTAGCCTATGAAGGGAGCAGGCCTCACAGTAGTGTAAAAACAAATTTAGGAGTTTTACACTACCAGGACATGTAAACTACACAGGTACATGTCCTGCCTTTTACCCACATAGCACCCTGCTCTAGGGGTTACCTAGGGCACACATTAGAGGTGACTTATGTGTAGAAAAAGGGAAGGTTTAGGCTTGGCAAGTACTTTTAAATGCCAAGTCGAATTGGCAGTGAAACTGCACACACACAGGCCTTGCAATGGAAGGCCTGGGACAAGGTAAGGGGGCTACTTGAGTGGGTGGCACAATCAGTGCTGCAGGCCCACGAGTAGCATTTAATCTACAGGCCCTATGCACATACAGTGCACATTACTAGGGACTTATAAGTAGATTAAATAGTCCAATTGGGCATGATCTAAAGTTACCATGTTTAAAGGGAGAGAGCATATGCACTTTAGCACTGGTTATCAGTGGTAAAGTGTGCAGAGTCTAAAAGCCAGCAAAAACAGAGTCCAAAAAGTGGAGGGAGGCAGGCAAAAAGTTAGGGGTGACCACCCTAAGGCATGTCAGGTTTAACAATTATGGACTAATTCCACAATCTGGGGGCCTCTTTTCAACTCTACCTGCTACTATAACCTTCGTCATATCCTTTAAACCAAATGTAATGCTCCTTTTCGCCTCTTTATATTCACTCTACAGGACTGTATGTCCAATGTTGGCTCGGACTAAACAATGCCCTCTCTTAAGACCTTCTTGTATGCTGTATAGGTAAAGAGAAAATTTTAAAACTACGGACACCTTTAAGCATTTCCACACTGCACTTATTCTGGCACTAGTTGCTGCAAAATCGGGCTACTACCAAGATCTACTTTTTACATCCTTCCCTACTTGTGACATCTAGCCAGTACAAGTGTCCTCCCATTCATGCAACTATAGCCCAAGCCTCGCTCCTTGCTAAAAATCTGTTGCCTACCTCTCCTTCAAGGCTTCTAACACATGATCAAAACTCATATCCCCCCCCTTCATTTGCCTTCTCTCTGTACATTGGTCCAACTCCGACTTTTTGTTCTTACCCTCTGCCTCCTTAGCTGGCCACCTTTTTATCGTGTTGATGCCATCCGACTCTGATCTTTTGTTCTTTACGAGGGGACGCGTATAGGTCGATGAACCTTTTGATTCGCATCGAGTATCCTAGCAATGTAGTAATCGATGGCCATCAATAATCAATACACAAATTGATAGCCATTAAGAAAAACATTAATCAATAGCGTCAACATTTCATGAATAACCACAACTCAATTATATGTTTTATCAATTTTATTTCCCTATTAGTTACAATACTAATTCATGAGGTTAATTTAAACTTTATTCCAACAACTTCAGTGTTAATTCATTAGAGACCACCAGTAACATAATCTAATCTGAACTTGAGAAAACATGGATTCTAATGCCTCAATATAAGTCAATAATGATGTATATGTTCGCATGAATAGCAGAGTTCAGCAAATCAGTCCATCAATCATTTGTCACCATATGTCAGTGTCTCAGAATAGGAACCCTACCTAGCCCTGATTAGCATTAGCATGTGGGACTGCATGCAAAAACAATTTGGAAGATGAATTTGGAAAAACATCTAGCTAGGAGAAAAACTTAAACAGCACAGTTGGTACCTAGAAAGAAAAGGCACAATAGCTAATCAGTCACATTATCATAGCTACCTATCCACGATATGGATCAGCAACTAAGTCAGTCTTCATTTTCAGGTCATTAATCGATCCGCAACGCATGAGGATCTCAATCGCATGAGCCCAATGACAGAATCTCACATCAAATTCAGCAAAAGGTCTTTCCCCAATCATCTGCCTCTAACATCTCCCCATCAGTTCTGAAGTTTTTCCCCTTTGTCATGACATTATATTAAAGTTGCCCAGTCCATCCCCTAACTCTTAATTGGTCAGTGGATCACCAGTTATTTCCCTACCCAATAACTTTAATTTTACAAATCTATGAATTCTAATATTACGCCGTTTTCAGGGTGTTGATTGGTTCATAGTACGATGTCCTCATCATCTGACTCATCAGGTATTGAAAATGTTGCATCTTCTTCTCTAGTCAGTGTCGCTATTGTTCGAGTCCTGGGAAAGTACATCTTGTCTGCTTTACATTGAATTGGAAACATATTCTAGTTCCATCATCTCCTGTCCCTCGGTTCATTGCAGAAAATTCTAGCTAAGCAGACTTTATTAACACAAGTAGTTCAGGTTCAGTTCAGCACGTTAGCTTCTCTACATTGCATGATTATTCAGCTTCTGCATGAGGCCTGGCAAAAACTAGGCCACAACTTCAGCTAAGTTAACTCTACAAAATAATGTAAAACATAAGTTATATAGCTCAATATGAATTATTACTACATCATTATCGCGCATTTTCAACATTTCACATATTTTAGTCAATTTTAGTGAAATTCGTGAATCTTGATGACCACTCTCCGTGGGCACATTTTCATACGTGCACATTATTTTTCTTAATTAATTTACTCTACATATTATTATTCAAAATGCATAAACATTCATTAATAATTTTAATTAACATATCTGCTTCAGCAATCCCTCCTCTGATGACTAAACGTCATCACATTACTTTTACCATAATTATTTCCACAATTCAGTCTCCTCAGTGTTTTGTCTCCTTCTCAAATCTTCTCTATAAATTCTTTCCCTGTTTCGTTCTTCCCTCCTCTGATTAAGTTTAGACCTTTTCAATTTAATCTTTTGACACAATTCACCCCATAATCCTAATATGCAAGCAATCACAATTAATATTCCCTGTATGATTTTTAATAATACCCCATTCCAAATTACTAAGACATTTTCCCACTGAAGCAAATCCCTTTCCAACTTTTTCCCAAACACCATGTTCCTTCAGTTCTTTCAAATCCTTACTTGAGTTAGTCAGGTTAGTGAGTAAGGGCGATATGTACAAACACATTTTCCCATAGACACAGAATGGGTAAAACCCTTTGCTACACCTGGCCCTAAGTCTCTTATCTCTTTAGTATTGTTAGGAATGTATGAGCAGCAATGCCTAGAGTTAATCATTTTACAGACTCTGCCGTCCTTCGCTAGAAGGATTTCTAAAGCAAGGCGATTCTGAAGCGTCATAGCTCTATCCGCAGCTAATTCTGTATCTATCAGGAGTATTGCCCCTTTAAAATTTGTCAGCATGTTATTCACAGTAGTAAATTACAAAATCTTGATCGAATTCATGATGACTCAGTGAAGGAATCCCTGCACCAAAGATATCTCTCACAACTGGAGAAGAGGTTTCCCTCCTCTGTCGCTTATGATGCAATTCAGTCAATCTCGGAAACTTCTTTAAGTCATCTATCTAGTAAATCTTTGGGAGCACTATCCCCATATAACATGTCCCATACCATCCTCTTGGAAGACGGTAATAAGCATTAAGTCCACAAGTATAATAGACACCAGGAATCACAGGGTCCTGACCATTCAACATAAAAGTCCATTTACTCTGAAACAAAAACACATGCCTACATTCACTCGTTCCCACTAATAGTGTCAGTGCGTGATTTTGGTATGTATGTATGTATGTATGTATATATATAAATATATATATATATATATTTCCCTACATGTAATGCATCTAATGCTAATTTTCCTTGCGTTTTAATTGCAGTGTAAGCATAATCATTCTTATAGGTCCTTTTCTCAAAGCCTTTTTCTAAATTTATTTTTTTAATGCCCCTTCTCCTGTCATCAGTATGCCCTATGAAGCTCTTTTCTAAAGGTGTAAGCAAGCATGTGAGATTATTTTTATCCGCATAAGCAGTTCCAAATGTTAGTGTGGGCTCAAAGAATCATCTAACTAATACTATATCATGATCATTGGCTACTCTTCTCAGATATCTAATAATATGAATAAACGAAAACACCACATCATAGTTAGTCAAAATATTGTATATACTCTTGATTATAGAACCTGTCAGTAGCAAACTACAGTTTATTCCGTAGGTTAGCGGAAGACTATGGTACGTAACTCCTTCCTCTACTGACGAAGGAATTTGCGTACACACAAGACATTTCCTTGCATCCATCGTCTCAACATACTCACTCAACAACTGATAGAAAACATCAGAAGAAAGCTCTCCTTGAGCATTAGTATAGTTATGCAAATACTTCTCATCTAACTTAAACCTCTCCAAAGCCGTTAGTGTAGTGTAGTAGTTTCAGGAACAGAAATACTATTGGCTCCTCAACCGCCTTGAGACCCTCACGGGTGAGTAGTGCGCTGTATACATTTTTTTGATTGATTGATTAATATCAAGAACCAACATTCCCACAGTCACTACTATAAGCAAAATCCCACACATAATCGCCAATCCAATGCTCATGTATTTACAGTGCCTAGCATTCCTATCTTCATTATTTAACTCAGCCATGATCTGTAAAAAATCAGAAAGCAAAAGTAACTCTTATATAGGGTGCAGTAAAATCAAAACAAGGAAAAATTATTTTCTCACAGTTCAGCTTTACATCCAGTAACCCTTTTCCTTTGTCTGGGTTTTATTTCAAATCAGGTTATCAATGTCTCTTTCGGTTTATTTTCAACAGTCTCTTAAAGGTATTTCAGATTGGTTCAACAATTTAGCTTCTTGTTCACCTTTAGGTTACATCAAAGTACTGACTCGGAACCTCTCTGTCAAAACAAAAGGACATAAACTCGTGTTGCCATTCATTAGTAGTTGCATACGCCCATTCAGGACCTGCGTTACGCTGACTTGCTATTCTTTCTTTTCAACTTTCGATCCCCACTTAGTTCTCCTTCACTCAATTCTTTGTTTTCTTGTAGTATCTAACTCTTCCTCAATTGTTCATTTATGACCAACTCCTTTCTTTTTCCCACTTTCGACTCATGCCATTTATCTCCTTTTCTCAATCCTTCTGTCACTATTCTTCCCAGGATTGGACTCTTCTTCTCTTTCTCCATGGTGTTTTCTCTTGATGGACCTGCAATAGGTTCAGGAGGAGTCAGAGTACCTTGACTATGATCCGTCTCAACTCTTGGTCTGGCACTTGCTCTGTCTGCTTCTCAACGCTGTCTGCTTCTGAGAGAATCCCTGCAGCGTAGTCTCTCCTGCTGTATCCGTTGAGATTGATTCTTCCACACCCTCCTATAATTCTTCACCTTCGTCTCTTACAGGGGTAATAGAGCCATCTTCCACAGGCTCTTGTTCAATTTCAGTTTCTCTTGGTTCTTTTTCTATTTTAGGTGCAGCAACCTGTTTCGCTGTTGTTGGTGCTCTCAACAACACTTCTTCATGATCCTGTGGACATGCCACTTTCTTCGTATGACTCGCATGTATCCAGTTCGGGAGTCCTGCACCCTTCACAGCTGTCGTTGTCGTTAGGACCACCTGGTAAGGCCCTCTCCAGTGTGGCTCTAAACATGTCTTGCGAACATGTTTTCGGACAATGACCCAATCACTGGCTCTCAGATTGTGCCCTGGATCGTGGATTGGTGGCAGGGTGGTGGCCTGCACCTGCTGAAAGAGCGAACCACATCAGCCAGTCCCTTGCAGTAGTCCAACACCATATCATCTGTTATATTTACAAGTGCATTGGCTGGAACTGCTGGTAATCTCTGATCTGCCCATGAGGATCTCATGGGGTGACAGCCCTGTCTTCCTGTTAGGTGTATTTCTCATCGACATCAACACCAAAAGCAATGCAACTGGTCATTTCAGATTCATAGCTGCACACATCTTGGCAATGCTTGATTTCAAGGTACCATTCATCTGTTCCAGTAGTCCTGATGCTTCAGGGTGATAGATACAATGCAACTTCTGCTCAATGGTTAGTGCTGCACATATGAGTTTAATCACCTCGTTGTTGAAGTGAGTTCCCCTATCTAATTCTAAAGAGATCGGAAACCCGAAACGTGGTATCAACTCCCTGAGCAACAACTTTGCTACTGTGAGACTGTCATTCCTTCTGGTGGGATATGCTTCAATCCAGTGACTAAAAATGCATACAATCACCAACACGTACTTCAAACCTCCACACGCAGGCATCTCAATAAAATCCAGTTGCATCCTGCTGAATGGACCTCCTGCTCTTCCAATGTGGCTCAAATTCACCACTGTCCCTTTTTTCACATTTAGCTGCTGACAAATTATACAGCGATGACATACTGCCTCTGCTGCCTTCCTAAACTTAGGATTGAACCAATCAATCTTGAACAACCAAACCATGGCATTCCTCACAATCTGTGCCTTCCCATGGTAATACCTAGCCATTTGCGATAATAAACTATTTGGCAGGACCATCTGACCCTCTTCAGAAACCCAAATCTTATCAGGTCTTTGGACACGTTTAGTTTGGACCAAAGTCGTTTCTCTTCCTTGTCAACATTTTGCAGTGTTTTCATCTCTTCGAATGTATCGATCACTTTCAATGCAAAACATGTACATGTGTTGTCTTCTTCTGACATCAGTTCCCGCTTATCTTTGAACGATATACAGTTCATTGCGCAAAACCTTACGACTTGATCCGCATATCCATTTCCTAGTGAGATGTAATCCTGTGTCTTTTGATGTGCGCTGCATTTCACCATGGCAATTTCTTCAGGTAACTGTATTGCATGCAACAATTCTTTTATTCTGTCGCCGTTTCTTACTGGTGAACCAGTAGAGGTCAGGAAACCTCTTTGTGACCACAATTGACCAAAATCATGAACAATTCCAAATCCATATTGGCTATCCGTTAAGATAGTGACTCTCAATTTTGCAGATACATGGCATGCTCTAGAAAGAGCTACCAAGTCTGCTACTTGTGCAGAACATTCACCTCAAAGCCAAGTATCTTCTAATGTACCTGTAATCGTGCACACAACATATCCTGCTCTCAGTGTTCCTGTACCATCTCTGAGACATGAGCCATCAGCAAAGACAATTTGGTCATTTTCTTCCAATCGTGTATCTCTGATATCTGGTCTGGGTTTTGTGCACAATTCAGTTACCTCAAGACAATCATGCTCAATGTCTTCTTCCTTTTCAATTTCAACAGCATCACTTGGAAGCAATGTTGCCGGGTTCAGCACTGTACATCTTTTCAATGTTACATTTGGAGCACCTCAAATGCTCGTCTCATACCTTGTCAGTCTGGCACCATTCAAATACTGTGTTTTTGTCCTTGTCAGTAAGATCGCAACAGAGTGAGGTACCGTTACCGTTAGAGGGTATCCCATCACTACTCCCTCACACTGTTAAAGGCTTTGACCAACTGCGCGCAAACAACCTGGTAAGGCTGCTGCGACTGGGTCCAAGGTAGCTGAAAAATAGGCTAGTGGGCGATAAGCATCTCTATGAACCTGTGTCAAGACAGACTAAGAACAAGCATCACGTTCATGAAAAAACAATATGAATGGCTTCTTGTAATCAGGCATACCCAACGCTGCAGCTCTGCACAAACTCACTCAACTCAGTGAAAGCTTTCATCTGATCCTGGTCTAATGTGATGGGATCTGTAACTTCCTTATGTGTCAACTGCTGCAATGGTTTGGCAATCTCAGCAAAATTTGGACTCCACTGGCGACAATAGCCTACCATTCTCAATAACATTCTGACATCTCTCTTTGAAGTCGGGGGACTTCTCTGCAATATCATTGTAATCCTTTCTCTGGAAATTCTCCTTGAACCTTTCTCAGTTTGGTGTCCCAGATAGTTCACTGACTTCTGACAATACTGCAGTTTCAAAGGTGACACCTTGTGTCCAAATTTTCCCAAATGATTCAACAGGGCAATCGAGTCATACTTACACTTGTCCCTTGTTTTAGATGCAATCAGTAAGTCGTCAATGTATTGCACCAGAGTCGATTGGTACGGCAGTTCCACTGACTCCAGATTCTTTTTCAAGATCTGATTGACCAAGGATGGTGACTCTGTGTACCCTTGAGGAAGCCTACACCAGCTGTAGACTCTGTCTAGGAATTTGAAACTAAAAAGAAACTGAATAGCCTCATGAAGAGGCACAGAAAAAGAGCTTGTGACAAGTCAACCACTGTGAACCACTCTGCATCGCGTGGAATCTGAAACAATATTACTGCTGGGTTTGTCACTACAGGGCAACACTTGACCACCATGTTGTTAAATTTTCGCAAATCTTGCACAATTCGTACTTTCCCACAAGGTTTCTTTAAGCCCATTGTGGGTGAATAACATGGACTGATCAATACTTCTTTCAAAACCCGCTTGTTTTAGGAAATCTCCAGTTATCTGTGCTACTTTCATCAGAATATCTTGTGCCATGTTACACTGTGGACACTGCGGGAACACTACATTCTGCTTCAAAGTGATCTTAATCGGCTCCACTCCCTTGATCAAGCCCACTTCTTTCCCTTTCAGGTCCCACACGTTTTCCTGTACTGTTCCCTGCAGGTCTGCATGCAATTTTTTCATGGTAAACATCGGGAAAAACTCGATCAACGGGTACTCTTCATTAATGGTTTCATTCTCAGTTTCAGGAGTTTGTTCTTCCTCATCATCACTATTCGTCTGAACCTCTTTTCCAGCAGTTGAACAACTAATCGAACATCTGGTCTTGCATAACAAGTCCCTTCCCAGTAGGGATACTGGACTTGAATCACAGACTACAAACTTATGCAGTCCCTGGAAGTTGCCAAACTCACCCTGTACTGGATCTGTAATCGATTTATCAACTGTCTATTTGCAACTCCTACAACCGGCACTGTTCTGCCTGAAAGAGGTAAGTTAGGCACTTCTGCACTTCTTACTGTGGAGCCCGTAGCTCCTGTGTCCACTAGAAATTAGACCCTATGATGCATCACCTTACCCTTCACAAAAGGTCCTCTCGGATCTACCTCTAGGGATGCCGCAAGCATGCATGGCTCCTCATCCAAATTCTCACACTTCCACTCGTCGTTTATTTCATTCTCACTATGTAATGGAAATTGGTGCACTGTGTCACTTCTTCTGTCTTGTCTCTGACCTGTGACCTGCTGAGTAAGCATCATCTGTTGCTGTTCCATCGGGGCTTGAGGTATCTGCATTTGCTGTCTAGGTACCATAGGAACCTGCTGCTGCATTGGTTGCAACTGTGTCATTTGTGCACGTGGCATTTTCATCTGCTGCATGGGTTGAAAGTTCTGCACTTGATTCATGTTATTCAGGAAATTCGAATTAAGTCCCCTCATTCTAGGGACTTTCACAGTTTGAAATGTATTGACATCACCACCTTGCTGAACAACACCATCCTGAACCCTTATCAGACACTCCCGCTTCCAGTGTCCCACGTTTCCGCAAAGATGACACAGTAACATTTTTTTCATCCCTTGCACATCATTTTGAACCACTACAGTACTCAAATCCAGACCACGATTTATATTGATTCCGCGACCCCTTCCTCTCGCTTGGGGGTGGAACATGACAGTTCCCTGCTGCTGCGGTATCTGTTACATTAAAGCTCCCTGCACTCCTGTTTGAGCTGCCTTAATCTGCATCACCATAGCCTTCTCCTTCAACTCAATCTCATCACTACAGTATTTCGCATACTGCAATACCTCATCAATTGGTTTTGCTTGTCAACAAATCAAATGACTCTAAATCATCTGACCTACTTTAGGTCTCGATCCTTCCACAAACCCGAACACAAAGTGCAGCATGTCTTTTGGCTCAATCCCTTCCTCACCACTGTACTCATTGAACGCTTTCAACAACCTCTCATATTAAGTATGCATCGACTCCTTTACTTCCTGCACTGTCCTGTCAATTCTCTGCCAATCAATATTTTTAGGTGAGTAGGTGAGATTCTCGTCTTCAGGAACTCAATCACCTTATAATAATGTTTCATCACTTCAGGTGATGGTGCACCTGTAATTTTATCCCTTTCTGGTTCACTTGTCGGCTAATCTACTACTCTCTTACACTCAACCCACAAATTGGCTGGAACCACTATCTCCAACAGAGTATTCAAGTCTTCCCACACACCTTTCGAAAGCTTCACAAATCTGTCTGTCTGCTGGTACCACTCAACCGGTTTCTCTCTGTTTTGGATAATCATTTATGAATGACAGTATATCACTGTGCCAAGGAACATGCATAGATTGCCCTCCTAGAATTTTCATCATTGGTAAAATTTGTACTGGATCCTTTTCTTTCTGAACACCTTCAGACACTTTCTGGGAATCTGGTTTTCATTTATCCTTCTTCTTTGCCCATCTGCCTTCCCACTTCTCTAATGCTCCCCAAATCTGAGCACTCTGCAATAATTCTTTGAGATGCGTTTTCATCCCTGCTGATCTCATGTGTTCAAAATCTTTTGCCTCAAAATCTAGTCAGTAACTCCTTTTCAAGTGCTTTGTTTTCTTAATTTCTATGTCATGTTTATCTGCCAATTTATGTGTATCTTGCCCACTTCTCTCGTAATCCCCAGACAAAAATATCTCAGCTCTTCTTCGGTATAGGATACAACCTATTTACTCCCATCGATCCTTCAACTAGTTCAGTTATTTCTGTAGCCAGTCTTACGCGATCAATTTGCTCTTCACACTTGGATGCATTTCGAGCGGAATTCAGACTGTCTAACCACTCATTTAACTGCTGTGCTGTTAATCCCTGTAATGAAACATTACTGGTGTTCGGCAGTGGCACCTGTTGCACCACTGCATCTGGAGTTTGCGGTGTCAAAAGCTTCAAGCTCTGACTTACACTCGGGCCATTTACGGCGTCTGGAAGCATAACAAGTGGACTAAGGTCCATTAATGGCCTGGATCCATCCAAGCTCTGATATTACCTGCACGTGATCTCTCACCCCCTCCTCACGAGGCTTTGTGACATTTCATCCTGTTCGCCTGCAATCGGCTTCTTTTGCGCAAACAGTGGTACCGCTAGTCCAAAAGTAATTGGTAGTGATATTGCATCTGGTGCCGCTCTGACACCGGCATTTTGTGAAAGGGCTACTCCCATGCTCTGATTCATTACTGGTGTCACATATGACTGTGTCCCCGTCATTGGTGTGAACTTTGGCAAACCCGGTGGCTGTGCCTGGGGCATCAGCATTGGAGTCGGTTCAGTCTGAACTAACATCGGCCTCGGAACCACTTGCTCCGTAGGTACCACTAAGTTTGAATTTGTCTCAAGAATTGGTACCTCTGGATAAATTCTCTGTACCGGTGGTGGGTGAATCTGCGTTTGGACTATCTAAGTAGTCACTGCATTAGGAGTACTCTGCACTACCCCTTGTACCTGTCCATTATCTGTTTGTGCTGGTCCCCCTGTCCCCGACACTTGAGCTGGGGCCGTTGGAGCAGAACTAGTACTTGGACCCCCTTCATGTATTGCATTTGGTGGAGTTCAGTCTCTCAACACCTGAGTAATAAGATCCTCAACATCTGAAACTTCCTCTTCTACATAGGTCTTTATTCTTCTTACCCCCTGACGAACTCTTATCACTCTTGCTAGTATCCTCTTTCTCTTCTGACTCATCTTCCTCTGTGATAGCAGGAAACAACTTAACATCCTGCAACGTCACCATTATCCTCTTCTTCTGTTCCCAATCCCATCTTGCCTCTGCTAAAAACTTCTCTATCTTCCTTATTCTCCTCTGGAATTTCATTTCTTGCTGTTGTCTTGCTATGAGCTCCCAAACTGCTAATGCCTCAAACTGTGCCCGTCTCTGAAGTGGCTTCGTCTCATTTAGTGTAATTCGCAACTGATCCAAGATTCTCAAATTAAACGTTCCATACTCTGGAAACACTAAAGCTTCCCGTTTCTCTGTCAGTTTGCACCACTGCTTTAACCAAAGACATGGCGCAACACCTCGCTCCTCCATCACAATAAATGCCGGAGAATTTTCCGGTGGAGCTAGCTCCCCCACTGTCGCCTTAATGTATATATTGCCATTCATGACACTTCTGAACGCTTTGAAAAACTTCAGCTTTTCTCTGTTGTATTTATTCAATTCAATAAGGAAATGGCTTTTACTCCCAGGATTCCCTTTACCCACTTTCTCAACCAATTGTCTCTCACGGACGGCTGCCCATCCTTCTTGCGTCTCTTCTTTCTAACCAACCTATCCCAGCGCGGCTCACTCTGACGTCACACTCACACAGTGCGGCTGACAAAGTCTTGCGGTTTGTCCTCCTAATCTTCAACTCACACAAAACGAATGCAAAAGTATTGCGAGCACTAACCAAAAACCAATACCCGAAAAAACCCAAACCTGCTGGTTTACTACAGGAAGGTACACAATCGCTTTAGAGACCTTACGGATTTTCACTGATGGCCTTTTCGCTCATGCAGCCTTTCCTCTTTCTCAGTCTCCCACATTCGCAAGCAAAATTCGACCCGCAAATTTCATTCTCAACTGATCGATGGGTCTGTCCTGGTGCATATAGGACTCGCCAAATCTCAATCGAAATTTTCTCTTACTCACTTAACTCGCACACCGACTTGTTGACCACGCCCGATCAACCTACTAAACCAAACAGATTACAACATATAACCAAGTGTCTCCTACACTTGTCAATATACTCTGGAGACTTAGACCACGCAGGGTCCGTACATCACCAACAACCACGTGGACAATTGTTTTTGCACAAAGCGCCACACACATATGAAGCTCGACTTCCCTACTCTCATACTGCGGAGTACGCACACTCCTATTAAACCTCAACTGGAATACGCAGACCCCCTACTTTGCTCACATATATCACAATTCACCTGCGATCTGCATAAGCCTTTGCAAGCGCAACCTCCCACTTTCACACTATCACTAGAACGCCGAGAACATACCCAACTTTACTAGCGGAATCCAGGATCTGGGAAAGTCATTTCTGGGTTTAAGGGGACATCATTCTTGCTACAATTGCCATCACAAAAAAAAAATTCCTAATCACAATAATAATGAACAACTAATCCTAACTTAGACTACCACCATAACCATAAATCATCACATAACTAGTTCTCCGACGAAAGTAACCATCAAGCTGCTACCAAATACTGCTAACGCGCCTGGTCCTCAGTAAGTAAACTTACAAGGGGACGCATATAGGTCGATTAACCTTTTGATTCGCATGGAGTATGCTAGCCATGTAGTAATCGATGACCATCAATAATAGAATTGATAGCCATTAAGAAAAACATTAATTGTCAATCTATAGCGTCAACATTTCATGAATAACCACATATCAAGTATACGTTTTATCAATTTTGTTTCCCTATTAGTTACAATACTAATTCATGTGGTTAATTCAAACTTTATTCAAACAACTTCAGTGTTAATTCATTAGTGACCACCTATAACATAACCTAATCGGAACTTGAGAAAATATGCGTTCTAATGCCTCAACATAAGCCAATAATGATGTATATGTTAGCATGAATAGCAGAGTTCAGCAAATCAGTCCATCAATCATTTGTCACCATATATGTCAGCGTCTCAGAATAGGAACCCTACTTAGCCCTGATTAGCATTAGCATGTGAGACTTCATGCAAAAACAATTTGGAACATGAATTTGGAAAAACATCTAGCTAGGAGAAAAACTATAAAAACAGCACAGTTGGTACCTAGAAAGAAAAGGCACAATAGTTAATCAGTCACATTGTCATAGCTACCTATCCACGATATGGATCAGCAACAAATTCAGTGTTCGTCTTCACGTCATCAATCGATCAGCAACGCATCAGGCTCTCAAGCGCATGAGCCCAATGACAGAATCTCGCATCAGATTCAGCAAAAGGTCTCTCCTCGATCATCTGCCTCTAACATCGCCCCATCAGTTCTGATGTTTTTCCCCTTTGTCGTGACATTATATTAAAGTTGCCCAGTCCATCCCCTAATTCCTAAATGGTAAGTTGATCACCAGTTATTCCCCTACCCAATAACTTTAATTTTACAAATCTATGAATTCTAATATTACACCGTTCTCATGGTGTTGATTGGTTCACTGCATGATGGCCTCATCATCCGGCTCATCAGGTATTGAAAATGTTGCATCTTCTTCTCCAGTCAGTGTCTCTATTGTTCGAGTCCTGGGAAAGTTCATCTTGTCTGCTTTACACTGAATTGGATAAATATTCTAGTTCCATCATCTCCTGTCTGTCGGTTCATTGCAGAAAATTCTAGCTAAGCAGACTTTATTAACACGAGTAGTTCAGGTTCAGTTCAGTATGTTAGCTTCTCTACAACATTATTACGCATTTTCAACATTTCACAGATTTTAGTCAATTTTAGTAAAATTTGTGAATCTTGGTGACCACTCTCCGTGGGCACATTTTCAAACGTGCACATTATTTTTCTCTACATATAATAATAATTAATTATTATTCAAAATGCATAAACGTTCATTAATAATTTTATTTAACATATCTGCTTCAGCAAGCTCACTACATTACATTGCTCATCTCACTTCTCACCTAAATCCCATTGTCTATCTTGATGTTTCTTCGTTGTTATTGGACTACTTTCTCAATACTGCAGTTTCTTCATTTGCCTTCTCCTTTTTTCCTCTAACTTAAGAGCTCCAAAACTTTTTTCTTTCCTTTTTTCCCCATTCTCGATTCACTGAATAACTCATGTTTCTCTTACAAAACAGAAATAGTTCTGTGTTCTGATACATCAGATGCAGCCTTTCTACATCGTCCCCTCCTCTTTCCCTGACACACTGTCCCTATCTGCCTCAACTAGGAGCTGTGCAGCAGCCTATTACTGCAATGCTAAGGTGGCCAGGTTTGATCTACAAAGTGCATTGAAAGCTCCTGTTGATATTGTAGAAGCCTCTTGTCTGACCTCCCAATACTCTTTTTTTTTTTTTTTTCCCCTTCTCTTTTAAAGACCTAACCTTTGCCACAGATACCACAACCTAAGAAAGAGGCCATAAATAAACAGGCATGTCAAGAGAATCATTCAGCACAAACATGATCACCTGTGTTACTGCCACAGTAATATCAACACCAGTTAAATAGTAATGATAAGGAAGGTGTGGGAAAGGAAAGCAAGTTGGGAGAAGGTGAATAAAGCATAAGGAGCATTCATTCAACTCTAAACACACCTTTGGATTCATGGTTCCGTTGCATAACAGCTAACATGAGCCATATTCAGTGAGTGATACGCACATATCATTTAGCCTCACTGTCAACTTTCAGTACAGAGACCTTACTTGAAATCTGTAGATCATGGTTGCTCATTATTAGAAGAGGCCCCCAAATTTGGCCAAACATTCTGTTTGATCATTGATACAATAGATGAGAATTTTGTGTAATCCATTCATAGTACTTCTGTCAGCTATTCACTATAGTTACCTGCTTCCAACGTCTTAGAACTAGGGCTTTGGCTACCTCATATGAGGTTGCAGTCTACCTGTGCTCCTGTCATGTCAGTTATCGTGCAGCATGGCACCAATGGGGAAGTGGGAGACCAGGTAGTGCCAGATGTCGCCATTTGTCATTAGTACAGTCAGGGAGAATGTGGAGCAGGTCTCCCCCTGGTTGGTTGCATCTTCAGCAGATTGAATGTAGCAGAAGACCCAACCTATGCAATTTTAAGGGGAGACCAATACAAATTTCATAAGATTTTGAAGTGCAGAAATGTAAGTCTTTCGCCGCTTAGAAAATTACTGCATGCCAGAAATAAGGAAAACCACTCTTATTCTCAGTACTCTTGTGCCAATGTATATTTCAGGAACATTTAGGATTTGTATTTTGCATTTTTAAAGAACACTCTTTCAAAAGGTACACCATGGAGTGCTAATGCCAGGCCATTGACCACACACACACACCATGAGATATTGCCGAATGGGAGTCTCTGTTAAAGAAAAAGGCCCCATGTGGCTTCTCGGGCTGTGCAATTACTGGTTGTATTGCCAGAAGTGCCAGTCATCCAGATTAAATTCAGTGCACAATGAATTACATTTGTAAGCTAACTACTGTAAACAATTGTTCCATCTGAAATATCCCCTTCGTAACCCAGCTTTCACAGTGAATTCTGAAACCCCAAAAGGGGGCCTACCATTCTGCGTTATAGTGGCATAATATGTGCAGATTTCCAGTTAACCAATGTAACCTTAATTACAGGATTATCCAGTGTGGATGGCACAGACCTGGATGTGTACAGAGAGGGCAACCTCTGTATATTCCCTAGTGTTCTGCGTTCAAGGGTCACCATTACAGATGGTGACGTGTGTGATAGGAGATAAATCATTTGGTAAGGGTCACGGGCAATGTAATACAAAGCTACAGTCGGAGTTCTTTAAATGTCATGTGGACATGGAGTTTATAATGCTCCAACCTATGCAATACCATCTATCCCTGAAGAATTTGCTTTTCTATTTATCCAGCCCAGTATGTATAAGTGTACTAATAAAACATTCCAAGTATGTAGATATATTACGGTACCACAGTTAGTTTCCCTGTTTGTATTTATCCCACAGGGAAAGGTTAAGATGTGCCCACCTCATAAGTCATTTTGAGCTTGGAGTAATAAAGGATTCAATTTGTCCTCTACCATTCTCTCTAGGCCTCTGTTGATTACTTCATGGTACTTGAATCCTCCATGCACCTATTTGCATCATACCGACTTCGATAGTAGTACGTAACATAGGTAGTGCATCATATTTGCCCCAGTTCACCTGGTAGTCTGAGAAGTATGAAAACGATTGTATCCGGAAAAGTTTCAGTAGGGATTGCAATCTGATTGTCATTTATTGCATTGAGAAATGACTTCATAGAGGCTGGGCATAGGGATAATCTGTATGTCCTGAGATGCATGGATGACTGCTAACAAAGGGTCAGGGGCTAGGAGGTAAAGGAGGGGCAACAGTGAGGACCAGTGTTGCGTGCCCCTCTTCACTGTGACTGTCATGATAAAAAAGCCCTGTTGTTTGCCTGTGCAGTTAGGGATTTGTAGGGCCACCTTTCTGTAGAGATACATTGTCTGCTGAGTCCCACTATTTAAATGTTTGAGAACGATAACCTCACTCCATGCCAGCTCTTTCTTTTTTTTTAGGGACAGAAAAAAGATAGAAGCTAAATAGCAAGCTACAATTTTCTGCCAGGTCGTTCCGCTTTAAAAAATCACTTTTGCACAAGTATTTTTTATTATCAACAGGTCTGAGTGGTGTCCGCCATTTTGGATCTGTAAATAGCATAGAAATGAAAAATTACGCCCACTCCAGTAAGTACGCACTCGCATGTGGTGACTCATGCCTGTCCATTTGTCATCATACATGCAGTGCAAATTTAATGATGTGATTCCAGTAACATCATGACTTTGTTTTTTTAAGCATTTTGCTTTTTTACTGATGCTGCAAGTCATCACCAGAAGTGCATTGGCAAACCCATTAGGTCCTAAAGGTGAGACCTATTGGTGTTACCAATACTTTTTTGTCTTGTTTTAGAGCCTTCCACTCACTGGGCCTACACTGCAGTGCCCTTACCTTCGCCCCAAGTGACGTATAAATCATGCCCTCACTTGCTGCTCTCATAACTGCCATTTAGAGCCTACTTGTTACAGCTTGATGCAGTATGTGAAAGTAATACCCAATGCCTTCCTTCGCGCCTCCCGAATGAGCCCTGCAATTCCATCTACATCTTGAAAATGTACATTTTTACTTGGAGTGCATAGGTTTTGCTGGTCTGTCCTTATTACACTGCACATAAACATTTTGCCTAGCACGTGTGGTAGAAACGTTTTGTACATCTACAAGTTGCCTTCAGATCTTTGCTTAAACCTGAAGTGACTTACAAATCCACCCCCATTATAGGAAGCAAACATCTGCCTATAGCACACTATGAGCCAGATGTAGCAAAGGGTTTTTCCCATTCTGTGTCAATGGGAAAATGTGTCCGTACATATGGAGCTATGTTCGGACAAACATGAGTAGCAGCTGTAACCCGAATGGGAAGGTAAAAGTCTGTGTATTTGTGCAGCAAGTCCTGGGATCGAGGATGGTCTGTCCATGGGACAGTTAATGATTCAACAGCTGCATTTTGTTGCTTTGGTTCTACTGCTGGTGACAATCTGATATTTCATAGTAGTTGTATAATTTGCTAAAAATATAACCTACAAATATTTGCCTTTTTCCTTTTTGTAGGGCGTATGAGCAAGCTGGAATGATGTTAAAGGTTAGTACATTTACAGGCATTGATTAAATATAGATGGTAGTTTTTCTTCTAGTTGAGTTCACCTTCATTTTACATTAGCATTTAGTTCTAATTTCCGGTAGACGGTTAAATAGGTTTCATGTTCCCAGCTTTTGCCTGGAAGTAGACACTTAAAACCTGCAACTTCAGATGTCCGACACTTTTGCCATTTTGTAACTTAAAAAAGCGTTGGATATCAGAATTGAAGCCCACTAGATTAATCTCCCCAGTAATATTTTTAGTTTTCAAATATATATATCAATTGCTTTGTATAGCTGCTAGTTGTTTGTTATTTCAAAGGTTCTTATTTATAATCATTGTTTGCGTACTGAAGAGTCTTATTTCTACATTTGCATTCAGCTTTGTTCCATTTTCAGGGCGTTAGATTTGACAATAGTGTTATTTAACTTTAAAAAAAATCATTTAAAAAAATGCAAGAGCGTCACCCAGCAGGGACATCTCTCTGTGCCCCTGTCTGGGCACATAGAGAACTCTACTTCATTTTTTGTGCACACCTGTTTTTTCTTGCCTTTTCTCCCTCAAATAATGATATTGTTTCTGACTGTCCCAGACGGGAAATCAAATCAAACAAGCCTTTGAGGAATCTGCGCATATTGTCCACTTTTTTATTTTGTCAATAAAGATTTCATGCTTTGGGAGTTTGTTTTCTGAAAATCAATTGTTTTTCGAGTGGGACAGACACAATAAATGCACCTACTCAGAAAGCTTTCTGCCTTCTGAACAGCTGTCACGCTGGCAGTTGCTCCGAAGGCAGTAAGAACTAGCTGGGGATCTCATTATGGGACACCAGTCCAAGCCTATGGTGCACTGGCAGACCACCTGCCATTGTCAAAATGTGACCCTTTGTCTTTTGTTTGTTTAACCGGACAAAATTACTTCCTTTTTTCACGCAATAAAAAATGATGCTGACATAAAAGATAAGTAATCAAGCTATTGAAGTGGAAAGAAAGACTATTTTGCCTGCACATTAAAGTTCTATGGGTGGTCTTTTGGTGCAGTGCCTGATTTTGGCCATACCCTGTGCTGAGATAGCCCCTAACGTAGTTGTAGGTCATGTCTAGAGGTAGTGAGAATAGGGCATTTGTGTGCAAAACTTAGTCTTTGGGACTTACTCCTAAAGTACACAGCATGGTCAAACATAATTGCCAGTGACCTGTCGGGCAATAGTGCAGAGTGTAGGGTTTGACTGAAGACCAGGCACTGTTCCTAGAATCCACTGGTCAATGCTAAAGTGGGCCCGGACTCATCTACCTTTCACACTCAATCCCTGTTTTGCACATGGCTAGTCCCAGCTGTCATGGCCTGTTGGGTATAGGAAGTGGTTGAACAACCCAGTGTTTTTTGGGGTATAGCGCCACTGAGCACCTTCAGTGATATTAGCAATGTAAATGGTGTTGTAATATTTGGTGAAATCTCTCATGACATTGTTGATGTCATTTGTGGTCTGGGTGATTTCATGTGCGCTGCTTCCGGAGCTGATAGGTTCATTTATGGTTGTGTCATTGTGCAGAATAATCGACAGAGATGTGACTCCTAATGTGAAACGTCATCTCTAGTGACGTAGTTTTGTAATTAGTTCTGTGACATCACAAATGAGGTCATAAGTGCCTGTGTAGTACAGGAAGGTTGTTAGGATTGTGCCACTAAAATGTTTGAGGAATTTGTATTTTTTTTTTTAATACTAAACTTCATTTTCTTTGCTAAGATGAAAAAAATAATTTTGTTTTATTAAAACCTTTATCCAGTTTTTTGTACATCTAGTATTCGCCAAGCCACTTTGGTGTTAATAAAATTTTATATGTAATATAATTATGCTTCAGGTTTTATGACTCTTTTTTTTTTTTTCCTTTTTTTTTTTCCCATAACATTTCCGTCTGTATTTATACGTATTTATTTTTTGGCTATTTCATTGGTATTTATCCATATTTTTTTGTGTTTTGTAAATAAAGGAAGTTGTAAAATTGTATATGTTCTGATCTATTGAACTCTTAGACCTGTACTCATAAATGGAAGCCTGCCACGTTTTAGCAAATTAAGCAGACACATATAACAAAACACTACATCCATAGAGGCATATAAGGTTTATACTACAAATATATGTTAAAATATGCCTGTATTTAAGGAAATCTGATCCTGTTTTGTAACCCCCCCCCCCACCCCCAATCTGTCTGCTCCGCTTTTGCCTGGAATTCATGAAAGACAGCATGGAGAGTCTTTCACAAAAAGCACAATTTTCAGTATTTTTCCACTTTAAAAAATGAATACAGACAGGAAACACATTGTTTTCCGTCTGTATTTATTTGTGAAAAACAATAAAAAACAAAAAACTGGGAGCCTTAAATATAATTATAAGGGCTCTCCGTAGCACTCTTCATCCAAAGGTCTGTTATTCACATTTTTCTTCTGCCTGCTGTAGCAGACAGCATGGGACAATGGGTCAGTAGACTTCATCCATTATCTAACTCCACTGTGAGTAACGGCATTCTGTTCTTTCACAAGGAGCGCGTACACACGCAAAGTAGGTTTCTACAGTACCAGGCCTAGGGACTACTGTGACAATGTGGACTTTTTGAGGCCCAAAATTATCTTTTGCTTTTAGTCATTTTTCTTTAATTGACAAGGGCTCAGCAACTCACCCCAATGAAAAAATTTTACAAAAACCTATGACGAAACAAAGCAAGTATTAACAAAGCTAAAATGGATGTCAGTCAATGCCAGAAGTATTGATTTTATCAGTGCTTGTTTTAATGATATACTTTGGCCCCTATCAAAAGGAGAAACCTGTGTGCCCTGTTGTTTCCCGTGCACAGCAGGCGCCTCACATAGTACAAATATACTGTTCATTATAGCCATTAAAATGGATGGGTCACAGTGCATTGAGCTCCTCGATTACATAGTTTGTCCCTGTGAATCCGATTATTCATATTTTCTAGCTTGGAGGCACACAGCTCAGGAAGGAAGTCTTAGACATACACTTATAGCCACAGACGTTGGTCTCATATTCTCACCAAGAGCTATGCACGTGTTACAGGCATAATGGCAAGCTCATAGTGGATGACTGCACCTAGTCTGATTTAGCATTTTAAGAACCAAGCTTCCTTGTAGGAGACACACAAGCCTAGTCACATGCCATTTTGCTGATATCACCAAATCGATAGTCTGTAGTCTTGTCATTGGTCAGACAGTCTGCATGCTGCTGTTGCACTGAATATTGCTACCTAGCTGACCCTCTAAGTCAACCCAGGTTTTGGTGTTTCTAACTCGGAAGCAGATAAATTGATGATCACCACCACATGTTGTGATTCTTCATGTTTGTAACTGTGCAATGAAAGATACAGCTGGGTAGGCAAAATGTTTGAACCTTTCTGCAAACTGCTATTACCCTCATCTCTCCCACTGGGATGCTATGTCATTTGGCACCGGGATCACTTTCTGTTCCCTCACTTTATATTCCCTGCAGTGAGCAGCAGTTTGTTGTCCTCTTCTTCCACTAGTCCCCTGTATGCTGGTCCAGCATCCAGGATGTGTTTCCATCACACTTTTATCCATCTATGCTACTAGATATAAATACTTCCGGAGACATTCTTTCATTGTTGAGTGCTCAGATCTCTGGAACACAGCACCTTTAGTCATGAAACATTTATCCTGAGGTTCCAGAGAGGAATAAGACCTTTCTTACTTTCACTCCCTTTTGTTGGGTTTCTCAGTGTATGCCATTCCAGTGAAAAGGGAGCTACAGTATTACAATTCAGCATTACTGAAATTGTGAGCTTACCACTAGATTTTTTATATAAAAGTCATTTTATGCTGTTAAGGAAACTAAAATAGTATAACTGGATGAAAATGGCGTTAGCCAAGCATGTGAATCTGTAGACGGCACAAAATCGATCAATAATACAGAACTTGCAAACTTCGGTTACTGGGAGAACATGCTTTCTTTATGTGAGAGCAAGCAAGTCGTATCTTTTATTACATGGATGAAGAACTCGTTAGTTTGTTCTTTCCTCTTTGCTAAAACTCGGTATCCTTAACAAGTTATGAGGGTCTGGTTGGTCCTACATTGATCGCCTATATGGCCTAAAGTGAGTTTGGAACTGAAGAATTTGCTCACACAAATTGAAAGTGGTTTTATAGAGAATGTTTTCAAGCTGCTAGGTTGATTTTTGCCCTTCTTCTATGGATTCTTTGCATCTGAACTCAGTGTATGTTTAATTCTGTATTACAGGAAATGCAGCGGCTTCCAGAAGCAGTGCAGTTGGTAGAGAAGGCCAGCTTAATGTACCTGGAAAATGGAACTCCTGATACTGCAGCTATGTCCCTGGAGCGAGCAGGAAAGTGAGTAGTTTTACATCTTGATCACCTCAACAGTCATGCATTTTTGTTTTCTTTTTTTTCTAATTGCTGGTAGATGCAAGAACCTTACATGGGCAACAAATACAGATCACTAAATTACCCACAAATAAACATTTGGAGTATCTTGAGATTTTACAACTGAGTACATTATATTGTACACAGAGCCTTTTCTTAAAGACTGTACCAGTTACAGGAGCTTACTACTATATTGGGTATATTGAGAGATCTCTTTCTGCATGTTATAACTTGTATTCCACTTGATGTACATTGAAGTAAAACTGAATATGATAGATGAACTGTGAGCAGAAATGTAAACGTGTAATCTGTGACTGTATCTTGTCAGAACTGAGGAGTTTTTTTTAATTTTTTTTATTGATTTTTATCAAGATCCATCCAAATAACAAAAAACATTGCAATTCCATACTTTATCTTAGGCATCCTTCCCAATAATTTCCAATAGGATAACTTCAAATAAATACAATCCAGCCAGGTGGCAACCCAGTTTCATTTTATTATTAAACCTGAAAATGGTTGCGCCTAGTTGTCTAGAAAGAATTTGCCCCAAATCCGTGAACTTTTTACCCCCACCCACTCTCCTGGCACATCTAATTTCCTGATTTCTGACCTGTACCATTTTACTCACCCATTCTTGAGGGGAGGGAGTTAGATCGGAGCGCCAGTTTCTTAACAGGAGAGATCTAGCAATCACAGTGGCAATAAAAACTCGTTTTCCCCCCCTAGGTGGAAGCCTTGTCCCTGGGTCGTAGCCCAAGCCCACCAGCCAGATACTGGGAATTATAGGAGTCTGAGCAATAGTTGTTAATATCTTAAATACTCCATCCCAGAATTCCTGAATAAGTGGACATGTACCAATCATGTGTATCCAACCGGCCACCCCTGCTGCCTTACAGTGAAAACAGAGATCAGAGCAGCTGGGTACCAGCCGGGATAAGGCTTGCGGGGTGCGATATGATAACCATTTACAAAAAAAGTATCACGCGATGCAAATTTGCACCTCCTGAGTACTGCAAAATGTAAATGATTGATCTTCTTCCAGCATTCCCTTGACAGGTCGACGCCCTCTTGACAAACCCAATTTCTCACCGCCTTTACCCAGAGATCAGTCTTATCCTGCGCTGAGTAACCTTCTCCATGCACCCTCTCGCCTCAGCCCAGGAGGGTCTACTAGTTCGGCAACTAAAGCCTGTGTATTAATGATTAAATCGATATCGAGGTTCCTCAAACTATGGCGCATGATACTGTAGGATCCCACCAAGAGGAAATCATTTTGGACAGCCATCTGACTGTTTGAGAGTTTCCCAATTGTCATTGATGCGAAAATCTCCAATTTAGCAAAATCCTGCATAATCCCATCTCCTCGCTATCTATAAATCGAGCTGATACCCAGAGCGCAACATAAAGTATGTGAGAGAAGTAAGAAAGTGCAAATATGGGATTGAATATCTTCTAAAAAAAAAAAAAAAAAAAAAACGGATTTTCTTTTAAAGAGCCATTTAAGAATCTTGTATCAAACCTTTTTTGGGAGATTTCACCAACAGTGCCGGATTTGGAATATCCTGCTCCCTGCAGATTAATTCACTAAAGTCTTTAATAAACCAGCAGCCCACAGGTTGATAGTTTTGAAATTAGTCAGATGATGTGTGAAAAAGGCAAAATAATAATCTTTGAAATTTGGCAGTGCTCAGCCCCCCTTTTCTCTATCAGTGTAGGAAAGTCCTCCTTTTTGCCCTGGTCACCCCCAAACTCTTTGGACAGGTACTGGTGGTTACTGACTCTTAGCTGTGCCCGGGGTACTGCCTACCAGTCCCAGGGCCAGTGCTCTGTGTAAAGTGGATATGCAAATTAGGCTAATTATAATTGGCAAAATCAACTTACGTATAAGTCCCTAGTATATGGTAGGGGATGGAGGATTAGGGACCCCAGCATAAGTAGTGACCCATAGGTGCACTGCTGAGGTGCCCAGTGTCACTTTAAAGGCAGGCCTGCCTTGCTGGCTGCTTTTAAATTAAAGTTACATGCAAATTACCTTACCTTATTTTTACATATGTCACCCCTAAGGTGTGCCCCTAGGGCTGGGTGCCATGTAACTATAAGCAAGGACCTTATAAAATAGTTTCATAAGCCCTGGTGAGGTAAAACAGCCAAATTCGTTTTCCCTCATTGTAGCGAATAGCCTCCATAGGCTAGAATGGGGAGACTTTATTTTAATTTTAAAAATCCCCTTAAGTAACAGATACTACACGTACACAAATTAATTGTTATAATAAATCCCACAACTTCCAGTTGTTGGATTTAATATAATTTGTTCAGGTAAAGAGTTTTAAACTTTACCTGAAAAGTTGCCAACTTCAGCCCTGCAGTGTTTTTGCTGCTTTGCTCTGATTGGCCAGCCTCTGGCAGTCTGGCCAGGCTGCCTTGATGAGGTGTGAAGTGGCCTGGCTCAGCACAAAGAGATGTGCCTGGGGAAGGAGATCTCCCCTCAGCAGATGGGGATGCAGGAAGGGGGAGGACTGACAAACTGGTCTTCAAAGGCAGAGAAAGACATTTGGAGCAACCCAGCAACACCCTCACATCCTGCAAACCCAGACAATTAGGTGCCCCCTTGATTATATTAGGCGAGGGGTGTGTTTAGGTTTTTGTAGCCACACCAGTGGGTAGGCTCAGCCAGATGTAACTTCCAAAAATCACTTTCAGCCATGATGGCTTTTTGAGGAATGTTGCTCCCTGGGATTTATTTTTGCCACACTTCCCAGGAAGTGGTCCTCACAGGGGGAAGGACCCTGCCAATGATTGGAGAACAAGGACCACTCTGTTTTTCACCCGGGAGCAAGGATAAAGCTGTCAGACCTGCACCCACACCTCAGATCCCTATCAGATTCTAACCAGGAAGAACTACAGAAGAAGAAGGACTACCCCGCTGGACTCCTGGCTTGCGCCTGGACACTGCACTCTGGAGGACTGCACCAGCTGCAGACTTGGGCTTCACCACAAGAATGACTTGTTGACTGCACCAACTCCTGAAGAAACCAACCTGCTGACTACTGTCCAATGGCCAAAAAGGAGTTTGCACCAGGTGCATTCTGGGATTTGTAGTCCGCTCCCCCGCCCCCCCCCAGCAGACAGTGAAAATTGCGACGGGTGCAACTGCACGCCTTGGCACCACTGCAACACCGCCGGCTCCATTCGGAGCCGGCTTCTGGGTTGCAGGGCCTTTCCCGCTGGGCCGGCCAATCTCGGAATGACCCCCTAAGTCCGAACGTAGGAAGTTGACCAGGACCTCCCAGACTGCGTATCCGAAGAGGGCTCCAAGGACGGCGGTTCAAGATTCAGGTTTGCCCAGGTTGACAGATTTTCACCTCGAAAAAACGACCAAGTCCGAAGGTAAAAATCTCCATCGAGGGCTCCTGCAACGTGTTTCCAAAGAAGAGTTCCAGGATGTCGGATTGGACTGGCAGGTACGTCCCGCTGAAGAAATCTCCAGAAAAACGACTAAGTCATAAGGTAACCTTTTGACCGAGGCCTCCCGCAGTCTGTAGCCGAGCCAGGCTCCATCGCAGTCAGCCTTAAACTTTAACTTTGCTCAAGTCGAGGTGCGACCAGATGACCAGATTGACGCTTTTTGTTTCTATGCTCTAGGAAGCAATCATTCTTTAAAAATCCATATCTCCAGTTCCCCTTATACGATTTTATTCATTTTGGTGCCATTTTAAAGCTAAAAATATTGCCTATCCTTATAAATTGAGTTTTGATTTTTAAACTTTTTCTTGTGTTTTATTTAATTACTGTTTTGTGATATTTGAATGCTTTACGCTTTGTTAAGCCTTGTCTCTCGTTGCCAAGCTACCAAGGGTTGAGCTGGGTTTAATTTACTAAGACCTAAGTGGAGTTTAGTGGCCTATTGCTAAGTGTAGGTACTTACGTGACCTTACCAATAACCCATTTTCCAACAATCAGCATATAATGTACTTAATGCGGCCCGCGCCTTCTGGCTTTGCCAAATGAATGAGCTGAACATAGACTCTAATTTCTGGGAAAAATAGAGACGTTAATACACAGGGGATGGCCGAGAACAGAAAGTTGAATAATGGTAATATGGACATTTTGATCAACGCAATTCGGCCAAGTATAGAGAAGGGGAGAGACCCCCCCCACGTGCAAGTAGGGCCTGTGTTTTCAGGAGCAAAGGAACGTAGTTGAGATCATACAGATCTCCTATTTTGGATGAAAAATTAATCCCAAGGTATCTCTTTAGCCTCGCGTTCACACAGTGCATTAATTCAGGAGCAGTCTAAAAGAAGAAGTTTCACAAAGAATGATATCGGTCTTACTCATGTTAATCTTGTAGCCACCAATTTACTCAAATTTGACAAACACCTTAAGAGCCTTTTCCCAGGGGGACCGCTCTTCATCTAAAAACATAATAATATAATCAGCGTAAAGCTTAATCTTCCCCATTGACTTCAGTGGGGAGTGAATCTGATTATTCTGTCTGATTTTAATCGCTAAAGGTTCAATGAAGAGAGTGAAGAGATAGGGGATGGGGGTACCCTTGACAGGTCCTGCGTCAAACTTGAAGTTAACCAATACAGGCAGAATTAATTATGATATTGGCTTTAGAGTTTAGATACAGCCTTTGGATTAATGCAGAGACCTGGGAGGTCACCTCGTATTTAGACAAGATTTCAAACAGTGTGTCCCATACAACCAGATCAAAAGCTTTTTCCGCATCTAATAAAAGAATGGTGGCAGAAATTATTTTAGAAGCAGAATAATCAAGAGCCTCAGCTGGATAGTGCGTATTAGTAGCCAGTTGTCGGCCGGCAATAAACCTGTTCTGATCGGGGTGCACCAGTTTAGTGACAGCCCGTTAAGCCTGTTGGCCAAAAGTTTCATGATAATTTTCTAGTCCGTATTTAGCAAAGAAATTGGTCGATATGTATTAGGGTCTTCCCTTTCCTTATTCTTTTTGGGAAAGCTAACCACATTCCCTGAATACCAAGAATTGGGGATCCGCTCGCCCTTGAGCAAGCCATTAATTAAAGACAAAAAATAATCTACAAATATATTGATTAAACTTTTATAAAATTCAGCTGGGAAGCCATCAGGTCCACAAGCCTTCCCCATTGGGAGGTTCTTAACAAGAGTTCTGACTTCGTAAATGGCTGCGTTAGAGCATCACTGTCTTCTTTCGAAAGAGTAGGAATATACAATTTCCCCAAGAAATCCCTAATGGTCTTCAGGTCAATATCCTGGGTTTGGCTATAGATTCACCTATAGTGTTCTAGCATGATTTTATCCACACCTCTGGGGTCAGTATGCCTTACCCCGAGGCAGGGCACCTCAATGCATGTATCATATTGCTAGCAATTTGGTTTTGAGCTTGCCAGGCCAAAAATTTGCCTGTAAAATTAGTCTCTTCGTATGCCTTCTGTCTATAAGTCTGATATCCTATGTCAACCTTCTTAAGAAAACTGTTGGACAGTGCCCGTTTAGCTAATACAAAAGATTTTTTATTGTTTTCCGTGGGGGCATGAAGATAAATAGCTAAACTCCTCTGTACTGCTTCTTCCAGAAACCCTAGCTTTTTGTCTCTGATAAGTTTTATCTGATGCCCCCTCAGCGATTACCAATCCCCAAAAAAGGCCTTAAACGCATCCCAAACCATAGCTGGAGTTGAAGATCCCTGATTATATTTGAAGAATTCACTTATTTCGACTATGGAGGCCTGTGCCCATCCCTCCTCTTGGAGCAGTTGGTGTTTGAACACCCACCTTCTAGGTTAAGGCTTGGAGTATCCTGGGAAAAGGGACACTTCTAGCATCAGGGTGGCTTGGTCGGATATACCAGAATGCCTCACCAATTCGCTCTTAAAACGCAATGTTTTGGATAGCAGAAAAAAATTGATGCAGGAGGCACTTTTAAACCGGCTTGAAATGCACGTATACTCTCTTTGATTTGGGGCACTTATTCTCCAAGGATCACAGAGCATCAACACTTTGAAGTAGTCTTTAAAGATTTTAGCAACTCTAGGTTTGTGTTGTTTTTTTACCTTTAACAGTGGTGTCCATGAATGGGTCCTGAAGGAAGTTAAAATCTTCATCAATAATAATTTTGCCTGGAAGTTGCGAAAGGGTTTGAAACAGTTCCATATAAGGGGCCGGATCATCTATCAAAGGCGCATAAAAACTGACAAAAATAAATATTTCTTTGGCAATTAGGCAGTGCACCCAGCACCATCGCCCTTCGGGGTCGCTAAAAGAATTGAGTGCCCGAGCACCAAGATCTCTAGCTAGAAAGACCGCTGCGCCTCTGTGAGCAGCTGGAGCTGCGGCAACCACCTTGATCAGCAGATCTTTTGAATATGTTGAAGCCCGCTACTTTTTTAGCGGGGATATGAGTTTCTTGTAATAGAATAACAGAGGGATTTAAAGCATTTACCCTGTCTTCAATTGCAGTCCTTTTCCTCCTATTATTTAGCCCATTGACATTCCTGGAGACTATTTTTAGTGAGGAGTTTAACCTTGCCATTGGATTATTTTAAAGGATTGCCTAAATATTGAGTATTCTAAACCCACCAGAAGGTTTGGACCTTGGCCTTCATCAGATGGTGTCATCCACAATATAGGCTTAATCACTTTACATTGTGCATGACTATATCTTAGTATGGTAAAAAAGGATCTGTACCCCTTGCCATCACCCCAGCCCACCCCCCTGTACCCTCACCCCACCCTTTAGGTTGCCAACACCTGGGGCCCTCCCGTCGGGGTGAACCGGGACCACCACCCACCCCCTGACCCCATCCTTCCATAATCTGGTGCCCTGGCATGCCCCCCCCAGATACCGTAGACTTCAAAGGGACAGAAATGTGAGTGCCAAGATAATGCGTTACATTTTCACTCTGCGGAATCCACCATTCTCAAATTAATTCACCCCTGTTAGTGTATAATGTGCCCACCTCTCCCATTCTCTTATTTATATTTTTTTACCTCCCACTCCCACCTTCCTTCATCTTGCTTGATCAGGGTTTTGAATCGAATGCAAAAGAATCTTAGCAGCATCAACTATATGAACTAAATTAGAATGTCCCTGAAAAATAACTTTAAGTTTAGATTGCTGCACAAGTTCTGCTCGAGCTCCGTTTTTTTGAAATGCCGGGATCATCCTTCAATTCTCTCCTCCAATGCGCAGCCGCCACCGACGTATCTGAGAAAATTTTAAAGGCGTAATCGCCAGGGATCTGGTGTATTTTACTCTTGATTGCTTGTTGAAGGATGCGTTCCTTGACACAAAAATCGCCTAAGTTTACAACAATAGTTTGAGCGTATTTTGCATTGGGTGGCTGTACTGCAGGGACCCGATGGGCCCGCATAATGGTAAGGTCTAGATGTTTATCTGTTGGTTCTAAGAGAACATGCTGTAAAATAATATCGGTGATTAAGTCTGTAACAGTCTGCCCATTTTCACACCCTTCAGGGATTCCTGTAAATATCAAATTAGATCTGCGTGAGCAATTCTCAGCATCATCTAGCCGAATCTGTAAGTCCAACAGATCTGCTTGACATTTTGCCACTGACGCCTCCAAAGTAACGTGTACATCCTCCAGATCTGAAACTCGCTGTTCTACCTCTTTGATACCAGAGTTAAGTTGCTGTATATTACTGCAGACTAAATTTAATTGGGATTCCGTTCTCTGGTTTGCTTCATCTTGCTATATTTTCTAAGTTTTTAACTCACTTAAAATCTGAAGGAGCAGATTTTCTGAGGGGATGCCAGTGCTTGCCTTGTCTTTAAGTTCATGAGATGGAAGCCCGCTTGTAGGTTCAACTGATCTTGGGCCAGCTCGAGGGTCCATTGACAATGGAATTCTGAGGGGGCCCGATTGCAGTGCTAATCCCGGAAATACGAATTGGCTCGCAAAGTGTGTCTAGTAAGAAGCTGTCTGCCTGGGGAGCAGAGATGGATCCACTAGTCAGTGGGGGAGTAACCTCTTTTTGGCCCTTCCCCACTCCACCACCAAAGAGGGGATATAGCAGCTTGGGTGCTGAGCCCATACCCAGGGCTCGACTGTAATTAGCCTCAGAGCTACAGCTGGAGGTTGACTGATTCAGAAGGGAGCAAACTTTGTTAACCAATTTCAGATTCAAGTCTGGGTCTCTGACCTCCTCGGGCAAAGAATCAGAGCCAAGATGCAGATATGCCATGTTAATCATAGAAGCTGGTGAGTTGCAAGGGGGAATAGTTCTGAGAGATGAGTCAGTGGTCAGAGGAGAGGCAGTATTTGAGGGTGAGTCCATGTTTTAAATGAATGTCGGAGGGGGCAGGTCACTTTGCTTTAACAGTGCATGTTATTTTGGGTGCCCTAGAAGCAGGCCGTCCTTTGCCCTGAAACTGATGTGGAGATCGCTGCATTATAAATGTTACTCCTTGTCCTTGTCCTGACAAAAGACACCCAGCCCCTTTTCTCTTCCCTCCCTGCGCAACTGACTCTGACTTCAGTTGAGAAATGCTCGGCGTGTGCCAGATTTGCACCAAATTACACCAGTGTCAGTGAACCCTGTATAGGAAGAGATAAATGCCCTCATTCTGACCCTGGCGGTCGGTGATAAAGCGGCGGCCAAGCCGCCAACAGGCCGGCGGTCTAAAATATGCAATTCTGACCCTGGCGGGAACCGCCAACACAGCCCGCGGTATTAACACTCCGCCCGCCACGGCGGTACAAACAAACAGCGCGGCGGTCCCCGCCAACAGCCAGGCGGCAGACAATGTACCGCCCACCCTATCACGACCCACCAATCCGCCACCTTTTCCGGGGCGGGAGCACCGCCGATAAGAACACGGCGGAAACAGACTACGAACGGGAAAACGCTCACCTCTACGCACTCCACGCGAGATTCCGGCAGTATGGAACCAGAGTTGCAGGTCATCCGCGCACTCCTATACCTGCTCATATACCAGGAGCACGCCCGGCGGCGCGGAAGACATCGGTGAGTACTGCACCTACGACACAGGGGAGGGAAAAGATTACCGGCACACACCCACCCACCCACACCCACTACAACACACACATCAATGCATTCCCACAGATCACTGTCACAACCCACAAACCACCCCCCTCCGAAATAATGCAAAGACCAAAATAAGAGATTATAAACGGGCAGATATATTGAAATATGTACACCAGTAATCCCAATAAATAAATAAACTATGTACAAAATATACACAGCTACTAAATGTAGTCCAACCACTGTCCGTGGATCACAGGGGTCCTGTGCAAAGGGGCAAGGCCCAGTCCCACGACAAGAACTCCACGGAGAGAACACTGCAGGGGCATCAGAAAGAAAATAGGACAGGCACCTCAGGGGGAAGGGAAGGGGGGGCACCTCAGCCACTTGAGTACACGACGCCAGATCCACGAGGGGACTCCATGACCACTGGGCCATCCTGGGGAGTGCTAAGCCACAGTCCATACAGTGGGTGGCCTGCCCACTGGTCCATCCTGGGGAGTGCAAAGCCACAGTCCATACAGTCCATACAGTGGGTGGCCTGCCCACTGGGCCATCCTGGGGAGTGCAAAGCCACAGTCCATACAGTCCATACAGTGGGTGGCCTGCCCACTGGGCCATTCTGGGGAGTGCAAAGCCACAGTCCATACAGTCCATACAGTGGGTGGCCTGCCCACTGGGCCATCCTGGGGAGTGCAAAGCCACAGTCCATACAGTCCATACAGTGGGTGGCCTGCCCACTGGGCCATCCTGGGGAGTGCAAAGCCACAGTCCATACAGTCCATACAGTGGGTGGCCTGCCCACTGGGCCATCCTGGGGAGAGCAAAGCCACAGTCCATACAGTCCATACAGTGGGTGGCCTGCCCACTGGGCCATCCTGGGGAGTGCAAAGCCACGGTCCATACAGTCCATAACAGACCCCACTGCCACTGGAGGAGGCAAGTTGGCCAGAGGACATCCTGCAGCCCTGCCCGAGATAGATCCTGCCCTGCCACGTCTGCCAAAGGGCCAGCGGTTCTTGCCTTGAAGGGCCCAGTTCAGCGGTTCTTGAGACGGCGGGGCCCAGCGGAGCGGTGCTTGAGACGGCGGGGCCCAGCGGAGCGGTTCTTGAGACGGCGGGCCCAGTTCAGCGCTCCTTGCCTTGAAGGGCCCAGTTCAGCGGTTCTTGAGACGGCGGGGCCCAGCGGAGCGGTGCTTGAGACGGCGGGCCCAGTTCAGCGGTTCTTGAGACGGCGGGGCCCAGTTCAGCGGTCCTTGCCTTGAAGGGCCCAGTTCAGCGGTTCTTGAGACGGCGGGGCCCAGCGGAGCGGTGCTTGAGACGGCGGGCCCAGTTCAGCGGTTCTTGAGACGGCGGGGCCCAGTTCAGCGGTCCTTGCCTTGAAGGGCCCAGTTCAGCGGTTCTTGAGACGGCGGGGCCCAGCGGAGCGGTTCTTGAGACGGCGGGGCCCAGTTCAGCGGTTCTTGAGACGGCGGGGCCCAGCGGAGCGGTGCTTGAGACGGCGGGGCCCAGTTCAGCGGTTCTTGAGACGGCGGGGCCCAGTTCAGCGGTCCTTGCCTTGAAGGGCCCAGTTCAGCGGTTCTTGAGACGGCGGGGCCCAGCGGAGCGGTGCTTGAGACGGCGGGGCCCAGTTCAGCGGTTCTTGAGACGGCGGGGCCCAGTTCAGCGCTCCTTGCCTTGAAGGGCCCAGTTCAGCGGTTCTTGAGACGGCGGGGCCCAGCGGAGCGGTGCTTGAGACGGCGGGGCCCAGTTCAGCGGTTCTGGAGACGGCGGCCGGTCTATGGCCAACTGCTCATTGCCTGGTGGTGCCCTCCTGGGCAGCGGGGATGGTGCTCCTTCAATGCCCACCTGGGTAGTGGGTGGTGGGGCCCTCCTGGCCAGCTGGGCTGGGTCATGCCTGGGCAGCGGCTATGGGGGTGGTGGGCTCTCCCGTGGCAGCTGTGCCGGTTCCTCCCGGGGCAGCGGCTATGGGGGTTGTGGGCTCCTCCTGGGCAGCAGGCCTGCTGCCTGACCTCTCCGACTTGCTGCCCTTGCCCTCCTTAGTCGTGGGCCTGTGGCCCTTTCCTCCCTTTGGAGCTGTGGCTGGTGACTGTCTCTGGGTGGTGTCCGGGGGGGATATAGAAGGCGGGCTCCTGCGGCGCCCCTTCCGCCTTCTGCTCCTCTTCCCAGGGGGTGGGCTGGCTGTCCCCTTGCTGCTGGGCGAAGATCCAGACATGCGGGCTGGCGGGCTCCAATACCCCTGCACCCTTGTCAAGGGGGCTGCAGGGCTGGTGGTGGCTGAGGTGCTCTTCTTACCCCGACGAGAAGGAGGGGGGGGCTCAGGGTCAGGAAAGAAGTTAGTAGTGGCGAGGAAGAGTTTCTTGGGACAATGGAGAGTGGTAGGTACAGTGGGAATGGGAGTGGAGGGAGAGGATGTGGTTGTAGGTGAGTCACGTTTGCTGTCTTTGGGTGCAGGTGCAGGAGGGATAGGCTGTCGTGAGGTGGATGGCTGTTGGGTGGGTGGCTGCGTTTGTGTGGTGTGGAAGAGGGGGTGACAGACACAGTGGGAGAGGACACAGGGGACGTGTAAATGGCAGTGGGGGTGGTGACTGCACGTGTGCGGACTGGAGTGGAGGGTGTGCTGGTGATGGAAACACTGGCTGATGGTGAGGTGAATGGAGGTGTGAGTGTAGACGTCACAGGGAGGGAGGAGGGAGACGAGGAGGTGGGGGTCACAGAGGTGGTAGTGACTGTTGGCATGTCTGCATCGGAATGTTGCGTGTGTGAATGTCTGCGTGATCTGTGGTGCTTATGTTTGGATGAGCTTCTCTTGGGTGTTGAGGTGTGTGCAGGCTGGTCTGATGGTGTGGGTGGGACAGGCAGAGGAACAGGAGACTGGGAGGAGGGAGTTAGTAGAGGGAGGCAGGAGACAGGGACAATGGCTGCCGTCAGTGCTGAGGCCAGAGCCTGGAACGATCGCTGATGGGCAGCCTGACCCGAATGAATGCCCTCCAGGTACGCATTGCTGCGATGAACCTCCCTCTCCACCCCCTGGATGGCATTCAAAAGGGTAGTCTGCCCAACAATGAGCGTTCGGAGGAGGTCAATGACCTCCTCACTGAGGGCAGCGGGGGTAACAGGGGCAGGGCCTGAGGTGCCTGGGGCGAAGGAGATGCCCGGCTTCCTGGCAGAGCGGGCACGGGGCGAACGCTGAGGGGCTGCTGGGAGGGCGGAGATGGTGCGCTGGGTGGCGGCTGTACCTGTAATGGCGGGGGGCACGGATGGTGCCACCCCCGCAAGGGAGCCCCCTTCCGAGGACGTGTCCGTGTCGCTGCAGGGTCCAGTCGTCCCCGTCGTGGAGCTCCCCTCGCCCTCCGTCTCACTGGTCCAGTCTGACTCTGTGGCATGGCCCTCCTGGGCCATGTGAGATGCAGCTCCCTCCTGCCCCGATGCCACTTCTCCTCCGCCTGATGATGCTGATGCACACAAGCACAGAAAGACAAACAAAAAGGGGGGGGGGAGAGAGAAATAAAGGGATATTGAGTACATGGATCTCCGGTACAGTTAGCGGACATGACAGACACAGATGCCCCCTGCACTAAGTTGCGCACTTGGGGTCCGCTACGCATTCCGTGGAACATGCCCTACACGCCTAGAGTTGACAAATGCACCCATGGATGACACGGCCCAGGGATGGCTGTACTGACAAACTACTGAGGGTGGTGGCTGGGGACATAGGGGCTTACGGGGGTGCCCAGCCTACAGATATCGCCCTGGCCTAGGGGGACCCCCAGCCCTCCTCCCCCACCCAGACACCTCCACTGCGTGACAACAGAGTAGATAATGCTTGTACTCACCCCCTTGTGTCTGCTGTGCTGCCCTCACGCGCCCATCCAAATCAGGGTAGGCCACCGCCAGGATCCGGAACATCAGGGGGCTCAGTTGACGGCAGGCACCCCGCCTACGTTGGGAGGCCATCCCCAGCAGAGACTCGGCGGTCTTCTTGGTCCCGCGGCGGATGTCCTCCCACCTCTTGCGGCAGTGGGTGCCCCGTCGATGGTGGACCCCCAGGGTCCGGACTTCCTTGGCGATGGCACGCCAAATCCCGATCTTCTCATGGGCGCGGACCTATGTGACACGTACAGGGAGGGAGAAATACCACGTTCAAGTTTGTCAGCATTTTCCTTGCCAGTGGCCCAACGCCCCCCATCCCCGCTAGGCCCCCCGCCATGCCCCCCGCCAGGCCCAACATGCCCCCCATCCCCGCCATGCCTCCCGCCATGCCCCCCGCCAGGCCCAACATGCCCCCCATCCCCGCCAGGCCCCCCGCCAGGCCCAACATGCCCCCCATCCCCGCCAGGCCCCCCGCCATGCCCCCCGCCAGCCCCAACATGCCCCCCATCCCCGCCAGGCCCAACATGCCCCCCATCCCCGCCAGGCCCCCCGCCAGGCCCCCCGCCAGGCCCAACATGCCCCCCATCCCCGCCAGGCCCCCCGCCATGCCCCCCGCCAGGCCCAACATGCCCCCCATCCCCGCCAGGCCCCCCGCCATGCCCCCCGCCAGGCCCAACATGCCCCCCACCCCCGCCAGGCCCCCCGCCAGGCCCAACATGCCCCCCATCCCCGCCAGGCCCCCCGCCATGCCCCCCGCCAGGCCCATCATGCCCCTATCCCCGCCAGGCCCCCCGCCAGGCCCCCAAGCCAGCCAGTGGCCCCAAATCCAGATTGAATTAAACTCACTTGTTGGTCTGGAGGACCGTAGAGTAGCGCATACTGGGGGAGGACCCCATCCACAAGTTTCTCCAACTCTTCTCCAGTGAAGGCAGGGGCCCTTTCCCCAGGCGCAGCAGCCATTGTCCCTTCCAGACCGAGGTCACAGCAACACTTGCAGTATAGGTCCTCTCCTGTGAAAGTTCAAGTCGCAAGTGGATAAGTAGATATAAAATGGCGGTCACGTCCGCGGCGGTGCGTACCGCGGCGGTGCGTCCCGCCACCGCCGGCGCCCTTCGCCATTGGCTCCTGAAACCCATAGGCTTCAATGTTAACCAAGGCGGCTTCGCGCCGCGGTCTTCGCCCGCCGCGGTGTGCCACGCCAGCGCATTGACCTCACATCCCATTGTCACACTTCACAGGTCAGGCAGCCGCCATTTCCAGGGCCCACATGGCTCAATTTCAACTGCGTCACACAGGCCTAGGCCTTGCATAGCCACTCAGACACACCATTCACTGCATAGAGAATCGTTTACTGTGCTAGCTGTGAGTACGTACCTGTGGGTTGCTTGACTGTGTGCTCCATGTTGTCCTTCCTAGGCACCGTCCGCTGGGTTGGGCGAGGAGACGGATGAATCCTCCCGTGTACCGACCGCTGGTGGACCTGTCGACAATGGAAGAACGCCACATTATCCTGACCTACCGTCTTAACCGTGCCACTATCCATGAACTGTGTGCCCAGCTGGAGCCCGACCTGATTTCCCCCATCCGCCAACCCACAGGGATTCCCCCTCTGGTGCAGGTCATGTCAGTACTCCATTTCTTGGCAAGTGGGTCATTTCAGACAACAGTGGGAATTGCTTCTGGGATGTCTCAGCCCATGTTTTCGAAGGTGTTATCCAGAGTGTTGTCTGCCCTGATGAAATCCGTGAGGAGCTACATCATTTTCCCTGAGGTGGGCGAATTGGCTACAGTGAAGGGTGATTTCTACGCCCTTGGACATATTCCCAACGTCATTGGTGCCATTGATGGGACCCATGTGGCTTTGGTTCCCCCAAGAGACAGGGAGCAGGTGTACAGGAACAGAAAAAATTACCATTCAATGAACATCCAGGTGGTGTGTTTGGCTGACCAGTACATCTCGCATGTAAATGCCAAATTCCCAGGGTCAGTGCATGACGCCTACATCCTAAGGAATAGCAGCATCCCTTACGTGATGGAACAGCTACAGAGACACCGTGTATGGCTAGTGGGGGACTCTGGGTACCCCAACCTGTCGTGGCTACTGACCCCAGTAAGGAATCCCCGGACCAGGGCAGAGGAACGGTACAATGAGGCCCATGGGCGTACTAGGAGGGTGATCGAACGCACCTTTGGCCTCCTAAAGGCCAGGTTTAGGTGCCTGCATATGACAGGTGGATCCCTAATGTACTCACCTAAGAAGGTGTGTCACATCATCGTGGCCTGCTGCATGCTTCACAACCTGGCTTTGCGCCGCCAGGTGCCTTTCCTGCAGGAGGATGGTCGAGACGGTGGTGTTGTGGCAGCTGTGGAACCTGAGGAGAGTGACGAGGAGGAAGACGACGGGGCTGAAACAGACAACAGGGACAGAATCATTGAACAGTACTTCCAATAGGACACAGGTAACATTTCAAAGATAATTTAGTAAATGTGAACTACTCTCCTGCATCTCTGCTGCCTGTCTATTTGCCCCAGTGTATGATGACTGAGTTGTGGCTTTTCCCTCCCTATTTCAGATCTGGGGTCCCCACTACGAGTCCTGTGCTTCGTTTCCCCATGGACTACAGCTTTGTGGCAGCTGTTTGTTGACTTCACCATGTACAAGGACATATTTGCACTGTCATGTCAATTACAATATATTGAAATCACAGCCAGACTCCAGATAGTTTTGTGCAAAATAGGTGTTTATTTAAGTGCTCAAAATGGGATGGGTGGTTTCAAGTGGGTGGGGGCTATGGTGAAGGAATGTCCATGGCAGAGTCCAGAGTAACAGTCACACAGGTGCATTGCCCAGAGGCCTGTGGAGAGATGGAGCATGGGCAGTTCAAGGATGGACAGGGTGACAATGTGGGACAGTGGGATGACATCAGGTGGTATCCATTGCTGGCGGGGGTCTTGACATCCTACTCTGTCTTCTTGCGAGATCTCAGGGCCCTCTTGCGGGGTGGTTCTTCTCCTGCAGGAGGTGGGGGTCTGGTGGGCTGCTGCTGTGCGGGGGCCTCCTGTCCACTAGCGCCGGCGGAGGTGGTTGGCTGTTCTTGGTCCAGGCTAGTGGCAGGGGCCCTTGGGTGTTGTTGAGTGTCCGCCCTGGTGTTGACGAGGTCCTGCAGCAGCCCTACCATGGTAACCAGGGTGGTGTTGATGACTCTGATGTCCTCCCTGTACCCCCGATAGTGTTCCTCCTGCAGTACCTGGATCTCCTGGAACCGGGCCAGTACCGTCGCCATCGTCTCCTGGGAGCGGTTGTATGCTCCCATGATGGTGGTGAGGACCTCGTGGAGAGTGGGTTCCCTGGGCCCGTCCCCCCCCTGTCGCACAGCTGCCCTCCGAGTTGCCCTGTTTCCCTGGGCCTCTGCCCCCTGGCCGGTGTGCCCACTACCACTGCCCCCAGGTCCCTGTTGTTGTTGGGGTGGTGGGTTATCCTGGGTGCCCTGTAGTGGTAGACACACCGCAGATTGACGCGCCCTGGAGACAGAGGCATGGGCCCGCTGGGTGGGAGCTGTGCTGGTGTTCCCAGAGGGGTTTGGGTCTGTAGTGGCCTGGGCCTGTGTGAGGGGAACCGACTGTCCAGAGGTCCCCGATGGTCCGGGCTGGTCATCGGTGTCCAGGTCGACAGAGCTGCTGTCATCGCTGACGGCCTCTTGGGTGGGGGGTGTGGAGAATTCTGGCCCCTCCGCCGCGGTGTGTTGACGGTCGGGTCCTGCAGGGGTATAGAGGTATGGGTATAGTTTCAATGTGTGGCATATGGGTGTATCTATGGGTTCTCGTGTCCCCAAGTGCTGGCATTCGTGTGTGGGGGCTTTGGTGAGGGTGGCTTGTGGGGGGGATGTGTATATGCATTGGGCATGCTTTGGTGATGGGTGTCCATGCTTAGTGGACGCATGCAGGCCTAGGTTTTGGGATGTGTGGGTTGTGATGGTGAGACATTGGCGGGGAATAGGTGTGCTGGGGGTGGGGGTGAGGATGGTGGTGGGGGTGGGGGTGAGGGTGGGGTTCGAGGATGGGGGTGAGGGTTGGGGTATGATTTGGCATGCAGGTGGGGGGGAAGCAGTAGTGAAGCTTCAACTTACCAGTATCCATTCCTCCGCCGACTCCTGCGAGGCCGTCAGGATGCAGGATGTTCAAGACTTCCTCCTCCCATGATGTGAATTGTGGGGGTTGAGGTGGGGGTCCTCCGCCAGTCTTCTGCACGGCGATGTTGTGCCTGGATACCATGGAACGCACCTTCCCCCGTAGGTCGTTCCATCGCTTCCTGATGTCTTCCCGATTTCTGGGGTGCTGTCCCACAGCGTTGACCCTGTCGACAATCCTCTGCCATAGCTCCGTCCTCCGGGCAATGCTGGTGTATTGTATCTGTGTGCCGAACAGCTGGGGCTCTACCCGAACGATTTCCTCCACCATGACCCTGAGTTCTTCGTCTGTGAAGCGGGGTTGTCTTTGGGGTGCCATGGGGTGGTGTGTATGATGTGTGGGGTGGAGTATGTGTAGTTAAGTGTGTTGAGTGTGGTGGTGTGTGTTGTTTTGTGTGTGGATAGTGTGTGGGTGATGGTGTTGAGTGGCTGTGGCTGTTAGTTTGTGGATGCTGGTGTCTCGCTCTGGCCTTCTTTCAGAATTTTTTTGCGTAGGGGTTTGTGGGTGATGTGGGTGGGTGTTTTATATTGTATTGTGTGTGTGGGAGTGGTGTGTGTATGTGTATCAGGTGTGTGGGATTCAAATCGTCCAATGTGGCTGAGTTTTGTTCGTTTGTGTGTATTCTGACCGCGGCGGTGTGTCCCGCCAATGGAATACCGCGTTTGAATGACCGCCGCGTGGATTCGTGGGTCGTAATGGCATGGGCGTATTTCTGTTGGCGTGGCGGTGGAGGTTTTGTCACCTCCACCTTTCCGCCGACCGCTGGTCTGGCGGTCGGTTGTGGCTGTCGGATTTTCGGAGGTTTGCCTTCTGCGGGTCAGAATGACCGTGGCGGGTTTCCGCGGCCGCGGCGGTGTTATGGCGGTCTTCTGACCGGCGGTAAGTGCATTTTACCGCCGGGGTCAGAATGACCACCAATGTCTTTTAGCAGGTGACTTTCAGAGATCATAGTATACTGGGCATAAAGAGCACTGAAAAGTGACCAAAATAATATAGTCTGGACGAAATGCAAATTTTGAAAACAGGTACAGAGCGAGACTGCCCCCGCTGGCTAAGTCTATTACGGTCCCATTTCCCCTGCCTCACCTCCCCTTTTTTATGGGGAACTCCTCTCTCAAAGCATGACAGGCATCTGTAGAACTTTTCAGCTGTTGAGTCAAATTCCGAATAAAGCGATGCAGCGAAGAGGCAGCATTTCAATCCTTTCGTGGCACACAGCGGGAACCCCCTTGGTGAACTCAGCGGCTTCAAGTTTCTATCCGCGATCGGAAATGCAGCGCGGCCATAATGTGTCCAACTCCCGACGCTCGTCCTTCCCTTTGTGTCTGTGGCTAGCCGCGGAGCATGACGGGAGCTCCTACGCGCAGAACTGAGGATTTGTTAAGATCATTTTAGGACTTTGGATTTTCCAACTGACAAGATCTTGTTTCCTATCTTTAGACAAACCTCACAGTATGATCAATTTTGGATATTTGATAATGAAGTTATTCAATAGATTGTAGTGTAGGACTTTATAAGAGTCAATTGGATTTGTAACCATTTTTATATAATGCTATGATAGTCGGTATGAATTTACAAGTTTAATAAGTTTGTGCTCAAATATATGAAAATTATTCTACAAGTGTAATATAGCACTGATGGGTGGGATGCCCCTCTAATTATTCAATGTTTTTTTTTTTCTGTTTGGACACTGTGAACAGTAGCCTTTTTATTACTCTGCAGGTTAATCGAAAATGTGAGCTTGGAAAAGGCTGTTCAGCTGTATCAACAGGCTGCATCCGTGTTTGAAGTGAGTTTGCAGCATTTTAGTATTTCTTTTACATTACAATGTATCCTGTTGCACAGTCACAAGGTACCATGTCTTGCTACACATTTCTGAGAAATTAGTGGTTGATTAGTGACAGGAGTGTAAAAAAACAAATACTTTAGTTGCAATTAAAACATTTATAAAAGTTGTTTTCACAGGAAAGAACATCGGTTTTATTAGTGCTCAAATAAAAAGATTTCCGCATGTCCCACAAAAGATTGTTTCTTAGTTCAGCTTGTTTATTGAGGAATTTAAATGTTTCCATTGTTATAATAGGTATGAAGGTGCTTAGCTGTATGGTAATAAATACATTAAATAAATTGAGATGTATAGAGTTGTTTTGCAATGTTGTATGGTTACTTTTTACTTCAGACTCTCTTAAGTCATCTAAGGTGTGTTCTCTTTAACTCGTTTTGGTGAAAGATTTTCTTTCTTGACCTATAATCTGTTATGCAATAAATCTTAGTGCATAAATTGTGTCTAGCTCAACTTGAAAAACAAATTCTCAGGTATAAGTTAGAATAAGAACCATTAAAAATGTTCTCTGACTAAATTTCGTCAAAGATCTTATACAAAACCATTGTCTACCTGTGAAAATGTGCAATGTTTGCTGCTCCAGGTCTGAAATACTTTGATGTAAAGTAGTTTGGATTCATCTAACAAGTGTTTTCCTTTCTAAACTATATTTTCACTACCTAGAGGTTCTCTGAAAATGTTAATCAGCTTTATATTTTGTGTAGGTTGTTATGCATGAATTAATTCCTCACCCCTGCTTCTCTGCCAGGACTGAGTCTGTTTACCACCATAGATATTGGTTAAACCTTGAGGTTTGCTCCGTTTGTCAAGTCTAATGTGAAAGCTAAGAATCAGAAACATGAAAGTGGCTTAGCTAAGTAGAAGCTGGTCACAGGATGCCTGTTTCCAGTCCAGGGAGAACCTGACTTGGGAGTTCATGCTGGGCTGTTCCCATGGGGAGCAGGGTCAAGACTGATCTGCATATGGCTGGGTTCAAACTGGAATGCATGGGTAGCAAAAAAACAATGGATTTAGGCCCGGATCTCGGTACTGAGGGTGAATGTTTGACACTGTTCAGCATTCCGTCCATCACTTGTTCTTTTTGCATTAGCTAACTAGAAGCACAATATACTTGGTGCAGAGTTACAGTTTACAGCTGTCTTCATCTAGTGTGCCGGTTCAATACCTGTCTCATGGCTAGTTTGAGTGCTTGCCTGTGTGATCCGTCCAGTTGACATAGCTTGGAAGCTCAGATCAAGAAACATACAGTACAGGGAATCGTGAAGTATGAGCCTTTGTTTGTACCCTCTCTGCAAAAGTTACTATACAAAGTATATGTATAATGTAGAAATATGGCTCACACTACCTTTCATAACAATAAGGCGGTGTTTAGAACACATTCTCCTTTTCACCTGAAAGTGGTATCGTACATTAATAAAGCCATTGCTGTACCAATTTTTGTTTCCTAATCCATGTTCACCAGCATTGAAGTCACTTCACACATTGGATGTGAAATGAGTGTTTAGGTATTATTTAGAGCAAGGATTCAAGGACTTCAAGACACTACAAATACCTGGATCTAAATAATTTATATCAAAATGGATAGTATCCGGTATATTGCTATGTTTCAAGAATGCAAATATGTCACTGGAGGGTAGACCTGGAGCTCACGTGGCTAGGCGAAAGACAGCTGCTGCAGCTTTATTTACAAATCCACTGATCATAGAAATGTAATTTGTAAAGCAGCAACCTCGAGATAATTACATACAGATATAAAGACCATTACATAAATTCTGACTCCCAGATGTGTGTGTAAGTAGGCCAGGTGTTCATACCTCTTCTGGGTTAATCTTTTTTTTTTTTCAGCTACATTGTTTTGCGTTTATTTTCACTTTCTCAAAATTGCATCAAACAGCTGGCTTACTATTATCACTTTCTATAAAAATGAGCAAATATTGCATATCTTAGAAAAAGGGTTTCGCTTGTAACGCTGGTCTGATTCTTGGAAATCTTTGCTGAATTCATGACCAACCATCCCTGCTCCAGAGGTACCAGCGGATCAGATCACTACAAATGGAGACTGTACTATAGCTAACACTTGCTGTATAAGCTTCAAGATTAGGTGGAGTTCAACTGCTTGTGGAAGTGTTCTTTTGGATAGCTTGGTCAGAGTGTTATGGTCAAGTAATAGAGCAGAGTTTTGTCTGTGTAGGTGGCCTGAAAAATGTGCATGGCACATTGTAAAGCGAAAGTTCACCTGAAAGTATCTTGGTGCTAATTAACAGATGTTTTCTAACCTAACTTATTGGTATAGGGAAACATTTTCTGGGATCCCTCACAGTGGCAGAGATATTCATAGTTTGTGAATATCAAAGATCCTATGACTAAGAATTAGGATTCAAGGAAGGTAACTTTTTTTACAATCCCAGTTCATTTACTTATTTATAATCCTTCTGGGTGAAATGAAAGACTGAGTAACCCCGCTAGTGTACTAATCTGTGACATTCAGTATCTGAGGTTTGGTACTTTTATTGTGATACAGAGTTTATAGAAATACTGTGGTGTTGCTTTCAAATTAACCACAGTGGCAGAAGCTTAACCTATTTAGTTATCTGAATACCTTCTCGGTCTTCAGTCACAACCCTTTTATTCCTGATGTGCAATTCACTTGCAGACTTTATTTTTGCTGCAAGTAATCCTTGGGCAGGGGTGATTTGAAGAAGAATAATGCATATCCTGTTAGTGAACATCTCCTAAATTTATCTTTCAATGCTGCTACACCTACGTCTCCCATAGGATAATGTTAGTTACCTTGTTACATTTAACAACTGTAAATTCCAAATGGAAACAGGTAGCCCATTCATGTTTGGTGTCTTTGGAATTGTAAGGAAAAATCCTAACTTATGATGAAGTCTACTTTTAGTTTACAGTTTTGCAAATGCCACTTTTAGAAAGTTGGCATTTTCTTGCCCAAGCCATGTGGTGCTTGCAGCTTGCCTCTGGGTTACATGGCTGGATGTAGCTGACAGTTGGGCTTTGTGTATTCCTCTGGACACCTACATACTATAGGGAACTTAGGTGTGCTTGGATTGACCATCACTGGGCAGTCATACAATAGAGAACTTAAGTGTGCCTGGATTGGCCATCACTGGTAGGACATGAGGGCAGTGCTGGGCATAGCCCAACTTACAGTTAAGACTGCCCTGTCGCCACACAAAGGACTGCATACACCCTGTGGTTAGTCTGGAACCAGGACATGGGAGGCAGGGAACCCATTCACTTCAAAGGCAAGGCTGTGGAAGATTCTCACACTTCAAGGCACAACTGGGTATAAATATTGGACCCCAGACACCAACTCTTGAGTAAACTTCTGGACCTATGGACACTCTGCCAGGAAGAAGGACTGATGTGCTGTTAAAAGGACTGCCACTCTGCTGGACTGGTGCTCTGAAGGACTGCTGTGTGGCTTTGCTGACCTGCTGCTCTCTGCCCTCTTTCCTGGGTGAAAAGGACTAGACCTGCATCTGTTGAACCCAAGACCCCAGAGTGACTCCTAGGGCTAGTTGGCTTGCTTCCTGACTTGAGCCTAAGGACAGAACGCTCCATTAAATTCAACTTCAACCTCAACCCCAACACCTGGACCCCTGCCATCTGTGAGTCTAACCTGCCAAGTGGTGCCACCTCAATCCTAGACCCTTCGAATTGGGCTGAAGGTTTTCTTCCAGCCTCTGTGGACCTAGAAGAATCGAAGCATCTCTTCTGCTGCGGAACCCAACCCTGAGCAGAACTGGCACATTGTCCCCGCTGCATGGATTTTCCCTGTCGTAAAGACCAGCATCTCAACCCTCCACCTCATTGGAACCATCGCTTTGCAACATAACCTCTGCACAGGCCCTCACATCTGTCATCGACTGCAGCCTGATGACGACGCTGGACACCCCATCCCAGCCGCGCACCTTCACGAAACCAACAGATTGCTCGACTACACAACGCATCCTCGATGCCGGACTTCGCTTTGCAAACCCTTGATGGCAGGATCCTTTGCGAAAATGCAAGACCTCTCATCACAGCATAACTGCATCTTAGAACCAACTTATTTCTTTGGCTGTGTGATGCATCTTTGGCGCAGCCCCCCCCCGCAACACTCCGCAAACCAGGATTTGTGTTACTTTGTATAGCAGGCCTAACTGGTTTCCTGTAGCTGGCCTGTGCTCCATTGGGGTGGGCCTGAATTTGTGGCTTTGTCCCAGTCTGGAGTGACCAGATATCCACAGTTTGTGCTTAATGCTTTTTGTCACTATTTAGACTATAATCTTTTATCTTAACTTGCATATCTCAGGTTCTCCTAATTGGATTTTTGTTGTTCTGGTCTTGTTTTATTTATTAAAAATTACTCAATTTATCTTTTTTGTATGGTGTTCTCACTTTATTACTGTTTGAAGTGTTACACAAATACTTTACATATTGCCTGGAAGTTAAGCCTAACTGCTGTGTGTCAAGCTAACAGAAGGTTAAGCACAGGTAAATTAGGGTTGGCTTGTGCCTCGCCCGGACAAGGATTGTGGTTGCTGCTTGACCATAGTTCACACTCCAGTCAACCAATAACACAGTTTCTTACACTAGTTAAATCAGTTTCAAATACAAATAAGAACTGAAAATCATACCTCTTCGACTTTGGAATTGGGAAACCAGGTTCAAGCCCTAGCTTTGGCTTAATATCCTGCAATTCTAGACACATCATTTAATATTACTATGCTGATCAAAAATGTATCTGACCTTATGTAATGTAATGTGGTGCTCAAGAAAAGTGCTCTAATACACTTGGGCCAACTCACCATCTCGAAGATCAACAGATTGTATTTTCAGAAACTCAAGACTAGTTCTTCCTGGGAGCCTCCCTCAGATTCATTTTTTCTTACTTTCAGCATTGACACATGAGCCATATACAGTTGCAAAATGTAATTACAAATTTAGATAAAGAAATCATGTTTCTTGGCTTCGCAGTGCCATAGTAGTGGCTGATTATGCACTGCATACAAGACAAATAACAAAAAGATAGATAATAGCGGTTGCTAATGCGCCACAGAATCCTAGCTATTATCAATACTGAATAGTGGATTTAGTGCTAGAGGACGATGGATCGAAGCGACATAGGTTTAAGGGGATGTCACCAATGGGAGGTGTGAGGACCATCAATAACCACAAGAATCAATATTATAAAGTTTCAGTCAATAACTACACCAGTTTAGTAATTAAAAATCACATTTATTTCCCTATATTAACAACGCTAGTGTCCCGAAAATAACTCTCAATCACAAATAATAAGCATATAAAATCAATAGCGGCTGGTTAAAACTACGTATATATCTTAATACAATTAAACAAATTATCTCCAAAAGAAACAAACTTATTAATAATACAAAAACTGGTAATAATGGCAAAGAATACATTAGTTCAGCAACAAATGATCTTAGGACAAGTCATAAGCATATCAAGGATAATTTCCTAACTAACCACAAATTAGCATTACATTAGTTTAGAAAACTCTTACCTTGATTATGATATATAAAAAAAACTATTAATGTGCAGCAATAAATAATTAGTTGCAGCTGGTACCCGGAAAGCAAGAGAGACACAATTCACATTTAATAACATAGATTACCACAATAGTAGTAACAGCAAATGATCAGCTTCAGCTTGAGGACACCATTAGCTATCTCGTCAGAAGATTTGGGCCTAACAGCTAGTCTCGAACCTCGTCTGCTCTAGAAGAATAGCATTGGATGACGAATGACAAACTCCCTAACAAACACTGTAATCATTCTACACAGGTTGTTATTCTAAAATCTAATCAACTCCTGACTGGTCAGTCTATGGGGTCGTTTCATTTCACCCAATCGACAACTAAATTGATGAACTAAACTTTAAAAATCTATGCTAACTTTAAAAATCTATGCTAACTATAACATTTTCTCCCGGTGTACCTTTACTTCTTCCGTCTCGTCTGTAACTCTATTGTCTCATTGCCTCACGAATATCTTGTTCTCAGGAAGAAACTTTTACTGTATCCGTCTACTTCCATACTCGAGGAAAGACCAGATATTAGTAACATATCCAAACAATAGGACATTTCAACTTATGTAATGCTCAGTTAATACACAACCTTGTAAGACATAACACTGAAACCCACTAGGGGTACCTGTGGATACATTTACACAAGCTTTGAAAACACCTATTATGAAAGCTTTGAATCATGGAAAATAACCCCAGTGTTTGTATATAATTTCGCTTAGCCAAGAACAGAAAAACAAATATTTCAGAAGTTTTCTCATTTGACATGTTAGTTCAATACACATTTTGATATGAAAATCATTAATAAACATATTAGAAAATTCACACTCTCACACGGTTGACACCTCTTTCAGATATTGCAACACATTTGTTAATATCCTTCTTCAGGACCAAAAGAGGATTGTTCAGTCCACTGTGTCACCTACGACTGAAGGTATTGTTAAATAATTGGTCATTGTAGGGAATCTGATAATTAGGCTTTTTGGAGTGAGGCCATAGTCCTAATATGAACTATCATTGAACACCCTCAAAACTCAACAAGCATTGGTAAATGCATTAGGTTTCACTTGAGGGATTAACTGTTTTGTAAGTTGTAGCTTGGTGAGCAGTTAAAAAAGTGTTAGGAAATAGTAAACAAAAAAAAGAAGCTGCGTATGTGTGAATTAGCTGCTTTAAAAACGGAGGGCTGAACAAACAGGAAGTACTGTGCAGCTAAGGTGCACACTGGAGAACCAGAATGCTGACTTTTGTCGGCATCATGGATATGGTGTTGAGACCAGGTGAGGTAGTGCAAATTACAGTGGAAAAACATTTAAGTGGGAGGGGGAGGTAGAATTAAGCTGGACAAACAAGTGCAGTGTTTACAGTGGAAGAATCGCTAGGCAAGCGCGTATCTTCTGTTGGTGCACCAGGTGCATATTAAACCAGAGATGAATCTTGCCATTGGCTCTGTGCATCTCTAAGTTTACAGAACCTGCATTTTCTCAAAACAAGCAGGAAATTATTCAATTTGGTGACTGCGAAAATAAGATCTGCTCTGACATGGGACGCTTCCTGACACAGTATTTCTTTCCTTTCATGAACCAAGAAGCTGGATCCTCGTCAGGTACCTCAGACCCAAATGCACAGCTGTCGGATGTTGGTTACTGCAAAACAACCAATCTTAAGCTTGTTTAAACTGTTTATTCTTTTTTAATCCAAAATTGTTCATGCTTCAATATTTTCTTTAACAAGTTCAAAGAGATGCAAATTGAGGTTTTTCTCTACAACACAGAGGTTCGCCATTCCTCATGAGTCAAAGTGGATGGTATAAACCCAATACATTTCGAACAGAACTGACCTTCATCAGAGGTAACTGTGATGCAAGAAAAACCACATCAGAACCAGCAGTAACCAACAAACATATTGGTCCTCATTCTGACCCTGGCGGTCGGTGATAAAGCGGCGGCCAAGCCGCCAATAGGCCGGCGGTCTAAAATATGCAATTCTGACCCTGGCGGGAACCGCCAACACAGCCCGCCGTATTAACACTCCGCCCGCCACGGCGGTACAAACAAACAGCGCGGCGGTCCCCGCCAACAGCCAGGCGGCAGACAATGTACCGCCCACCCTATCACGACCCACCAATCCGCCACCTTTTCCGGGGCGGGAGCACCGCCGATAAGAACACGGCGGAAACAGACTACGAACGGGAAAACGCTCACCTCTACGTACTCCACGCGAGATTCCGGCAGTATGGAACCAGAGTTGCAGGTCATCCCCGCACTCCTATACCTGCTCATATACCAGGAGCACGCCCGGCGGCGCGGAAGACATCGGTGAGTACTGCACCTACGACACAGGGGAGGGAAAAGATTACCGGCACACACCCACCCACCCACACCCACTACAACACACACATCAATGCATTCCCACAGATCACTGTCACAACCCACAAACCACCCCCCTCCGAAATAATGCAAAGACCAAAATAAGAGATCATAAACGGGCAGATATATTGAAATATGGACACCAGTAATCCCAATAAATAAATAAACTATGTACAAAATATACACAGCTACTAAATGTAGTCCAACCACTGTCCGTGGATCACAGGGGTCCTGTGCAAAGGGGCAAGGCCCAGTCCCACGACAAGAACTCCACGGAGAGAACACTGCAGGGGCATCTGAAAGAAAATAGGACAGGCACCTCAGGGGGAAGGGAAGGGGGGGCACCTCAGCCACTTGAGTACACGACGCCAGATCCACGAGGGGACTCCATGACCACTGGGCCATCCTGGGGAGTGCTAAGCCACAGTCCAAACAGTCCATGGCCTGCCCACTGGGCCATCCTGGGGAGTGCAAAGCCACAGTCCATACAGTCCATACAGTGGGTGGCCTGCCCACTGGGCCATCCTGGGGAGTGCAAAGCCACTGTCCATACAGTCCATACAGTGGGTGGCCTGCCCACTGGGCCATCCTGGGGAGAGCAAAGCCACAGTCCAAACAGTCCATACAGTGGGTGGCCTGCCCACTGGGCCATCCTGGGGAGAGCAAAGCCACAGTCCAAACAGTCCATACAGTGGGTGGCCTGCCCACTGGGCCATCCTGGGGAGAGCAAAGCCACAGTCCAAACAGTCCATACAGTGGGTGGCCTGCCCACTGGGCCATCCTGGGGAGAGCAAAGCCACAGTCCATACAGTCCATACAGTGGGTGGCCTGCCCACTGGGCCATCCTGGGGAGAGCAAAGCCACAGTCCATACAGTCCATACAGTGGGTGGCCTGCCCACTGGGCCATCCTGGGGAGAGCAAAGCCACAGTCCAAACAGTCCATACAGTGGGTGGCCTGCCCACTGGGCCATCCTGGGGAGAGCAAAGCCACAGTCCATACAGTGGGTGGCCTGCCCACTGGGCCATCCTGGGGAGTGCAAAGCCACGGTCCATACAGTCCATAACAGACCCCACTGCCACTGGAGGAGGCAAGTTGGCCAGAGGACATCCTGCAGCCCTGCCCGAGATAGATCCTGCCCTGCCACGTCTGCCAAAGGGCCAGCGGTTCTTGCCTTGAAGGGCCCAGTTCAGCGGTTCTTGAGACGGCGGGGCCCAGTTCAGCGCTCCTTGCCTTGAAGGGCCCAGTTCAGCGGTTCTTGAGACGGCGGGGCCCAGTTCAGCGCTCCTTGCCTTGAAGGGCCCAGTTCAGCAGTTCTTGAGACGGCGGGGCCCAGCGGAGCGGTTCTTGAGACAGCGGGGCCCAGTTCAGCGGTTCATGAGACGGCGGGGCCCAGTTCAGCGGTTCTTGCCTTGAAGGGCCCAGTTCAGCGGTTCTTGAGACGGCGGGGCCCAGTTCAGCGGTTCTTGAGACGGCGGGGCCCAGTTCAGCGGTTCTTGAGACGGCGGGGCCCAGTTCAGCGCTCCTTGCCTTGAAGGGCCCAGTTCAGCGGTTCTTGAGACGGCGGGGCCCAGCGGAGCGGTTCTTGAGACGGCGGGGCCCAGTTCAGCGGTTCTTGCCTTGAAGGGCCCAGTTCAGCGGTTCTTGAGACGGCGGGGCCCAGTTCAGCGGTTCTTGAGACGGCGGGCCCAGTTCAGCGGTTCTTGAGACGGCGGGGCCCAGTTCAGCGCTCCTTGCCTTGAAGGGCCCAGTTCAGCGGTTCTTGAGACGGCGGGGCCCAGCGGAGCGGTTCTTGAGACGGCGGGGCCCAGTTCAGCGGTTCTGGAGACGGCGGGGCCCAGCGGAGCGGTTCTGGAGACGGCGGGGCACAGTTCAGCGGTTCTGGAGACGGCGGGGCCCAGCGGAGCGGTTCTGGAGACGGCGGGGCCCAGTTCAGCGGTTCTGGAGACGGCGGGGCCCAGTTCAGCGGTTCTTGAGATGGCGGGGCCCAGTTCAGCGGTTCTTGCCTTGAAGGGCCCAGTTCAGCGGTTCTTGAGACGGCGGGGCCCAGTTCAGCGCTCCTTGCCTTGAAGGGCCCAGTTCAGCGGTTCTTGAGACGGCGGGGCCCAGTGGAGCGGTTCTTGAGACGGCGGGGCCCAGTTCAGCGGTTCTGGAGACGGCGGCCGGTCTATGGCCAACTGCTCATTGCCTGGTGGTGCCCTCCTGGGCAGCGGGGATGGTGCTCTTTCAATGCCCACCTGGGCTGTGGGTGGTGGGGCCCTCCTGGCCAGCTGGGCTGGGTCCTCCCTGGGCAGCGGCTATGGGGGTGGTGGGCTCTCCCGGGGCAGCTGTGCCGGTTCCTCCCGGGGCAGCGGCTATGGGGGTTGTGGGCTCCTCCTGGGCAGCAGGCCTGCTGCCTGACCTCTCCGACTTGCTGCCCTTGCCCTCCTTAGTCGTGGGCCTGTGGCCCTTTCCTCCCTTTGGAGCTGTGGCTGGTGACTGTCTCTGGGTGGTGTCCGGGGGGGATGTAGAAGGCGGGCTCCTGCGGCGCCCCTTCCGCCTTCTGCTCCTCTTCCCAGGGGGTGGGCTGGCTGTCCCCTTGCTGCTGGGCGAAGATCCAGACATGCGGGCTGGCGGGCTCCAATACCCCTGCACCCTTGTCAAGGGGGCTGCAGGGCTGGTGGTGGCTGAGGTGCTCTTCTTACCCCGACGAGAAGGAGGGGGGGGCTCAGGGTCAGGAAAGAAGTTAGTAGTGGCGAGGAAGAGCTTCTTGGGACAATGGAGAGTGGTAGGTACAGTGGGAATGGGAGTGGAGGGAGAGGATGTGGTTGTAGGTGAGTCACGTTTGCTGTCTTTGGGTGCAGGTGCAGGAGGGATAGGCTGTCGTGAGGTGGATGGCTGTTGGGTGGGTGGGTGGCTGCGTTTGTGTGGTGTGGAAGAGGGGGTGACAGACACAGTGGGAGAGGACACAGGGGACGTGTAAATGGCAGTGGGGGTGGTGACTGCACGTGTGCGGACTGGAGTGGAGGGTGTGCTGGTGATGGAAACACTGGCTGATGGTGAGGTGAATGGAGGTGTGAGTGTAGACGTCACAGGGAGGGAGGAGGGAGACGAGGAGGTGGGGGTCACAGAGGTGGTAGTGACTGTTGGCATGTCTGCATCGGAATGTTGCGTGTGTGAATGTCTGCGTGATCTGTGGTGCTTATGTTTGGATGAGCTTCTCTTGGGTGTTGAGGTGTGTGCAGGCTGGTCTGATGGTGTGGGTGGGACAGGCAGAGGAACAGGAGACTGGGAGGAGGGAGTTAGTAGAGGCAGGCAGGAGACAGGGACAATGGCTGCCGTCAGTGCTGAGGCCAGAGCCTGGAACGATCGCTGATGGGCAGCCTGACCCGAATGAATGCCCTCCAGGTACGCATTGCTGCGATGAACCTCCCTCTCCACCCCCTGGATGGCATTCAAAAGGGTAGTCTGCCCAACAATGAGCGTTCGGAGGAGGTCAATGACCTCCTCACTGAGGGCAGCGGGGGTAACAGGGGCAGGGCCTGAGGTGCCTGGGGCGAAGGAGATGCCCGGCTTCCTGGCAGAGCGGGCACGGGGCGAACGCTGAAGGGCTGCTGGGAGGGCGGAGATGGTGCGCTGGGTGGCGGCTGTACCTGTAATGGCGGGGGGCACGGATGGTGCCACCCCCGCAAGGGAGCCCCCTTCCGAGGATGTGTCCGTGTCGCTGCAGGGTCCAGTCGTCCCCGTCGTGGAGCTCCCCTCGCCCTCCGTCTCACTGGTCCAGTCTGACTCTGTGGCATGGCCCTCCTGGGCCATGTGAGATGCAGCTCCCTCCTGCCCCGATGCCACTTCTCCTCCGCCTGATGATGCTGATGCACACAAGCACAGAAAGACAAACAAAAAGGGGGGGGGAGAGAGAAATAAAGGGATATTGATTACATGGATCTCCGGTACAGTTAGCGGACATGACAGACACAGATGCCCCCTGCACTAAGTTGCGCACTTGGGGTCCGCTACGCATTCCGTGGAACATGCCCTACACGCCTAGAGTTGACAACTGCACCCATGGATGACACGGCCCAGGGATGGCTGTACTGACAAACTACTGAGGGTGGTGGCTGGGGACACAGGGGCTTACGCGGGTGCCCAGCCTACAGATATCGCCCTGGCCTAGGGGGACCCCCAGCCCTCCTCCCCCACCCAGACACCTCCACTGCGCGACAACAGAGTAGATAATGCTTGTACTCACCCCCTTGTGTCTGCTGTGCTGCCCTCACGCGCCCATCCAAATCAGGGTAGGCCACCGCCAGGATCCGGAACATCAGGGGGCTCAGTTGACGGCAGGCACCCCGCCTACGTTGGGAGGCCATCCCCAGCAGAGACTCTGCGGTCTTCTTGGTCCCGCGGCGGATGTCCTCCCACCTCTTGCGGCAGTGGGTGCCCCGTCGATGGTGGACCCCCAGGGTCCGGACTTCCTTGGCGATGGCACGCCAAATCCCGATCTTCTCATGGGCGCGGACCTATGTGACACGTACAGGGAGGGAGAAATACCACGTTCAAGTTTGTCAGCATTTTCCTTGCCAGTGGGCCAACGCCCCCCATCCCCGCCAGGCCCCCCGCCATGCCCCCGCCAGGCCCAACATGCCCCCCATCCCCTCCAGGCCCCCCGCCATGCCCCCCGCCAGGCCCAACATGCCCCCCATCCCCGCCAGGCCCCCCGCCATGCCCCCCGCCAGGCCCAACATGCCCCCCATCCCCGCCATGCCCCCCGCCAGGCCCAACATGCCCCCCATCCCCGCCATGCCCCCCGCCATGCCCCCCGCCAGGCCCAACATGCCCCCCATCCCCGCCAGGCCCCCCGCCAGGCCCAACATGCCCCCCATCCCCGCCATGCCCCCCGCCATGCCCCCCGCCAGGCCCAACATGCCCCCCATCCCCGCCATGCCCCCCGCCAGGCCCAACATGCCCCCCATCCCCGCCAGGCCCCCCGCCAGGCCCCCCGCCAGGCCCCCCGCCAGGCCCAACATGCCCCCCATCCCCGCCATGCCCCCCGCCAGGCCCAACATGCCCCCCATCCCCGCCATGCCCCCCGCCATGCCCCCCGCCAGGCCCAACATGCCCCCCATCCCCGCCAGGCCCCCCGCCAGGCCCCCAAGCCAGCCAGTGGCCCCAAATCCAGATTGAATTAAACTCACTTGTTGGTCTGGAGGACCGTAGAGTAGCGCATACTGGGGGAGGACCCCATCCACAAGTTTCTCCAACTCCTCTCCAGTGAAGGCAGGGGCCCTTTCCCCAGGCGCAGCAGCCATTGTCCCTTCCAGACCGAGGTCACAGCAACACTTGCAGTATAGGTCCTCTCCTGTGAAAGTTCAAGTCGCAAGTGGATAAGTAGATAGAAAATGGCGGTTACGTCCGCGGCGGTGCGTACCGCGGCGGTGCGTCCCGCCACCGCCGGCGCCCTTCGCCATTGGCTCCTGAAACCCATAGGCTTCAATGTTAACCAATGCGGCTTCGCGCCGCGGTCTTCGCCCGCCGCCCGCCGCGGTGTGCCACGCCAGCGCATTGACCTCACATCCCATTGTCACACTTCACAGGTCAGGCAGCCGCCATTTCCAGGGCTCACATGGCTCTATTTCAACTGCGTCACACTGGCCTAGGCCTTGCATAGCCACTCAGACACGCCATTCACTGCATAGAGAATCGTTTACCGTGCTAGCTGTGAGTACGTACCTGTGGGTTGCTTGACTGTGTGCTCCATGTTGTCCTTCCTAGGCACCGTCCGCTGGGTTGGGCGAGGAGACGGATTAATCCTCCCGTGTACCGACCGCTGGTGGACCTGTCGACAATGGAAGAACGCCACATTATCCTGACCTACCGTCTTAACCGTGCCACTATCCATGAACTGTGTGCCCAGCTGGAGCCCGACCTGATGTCCCCCATCCGCCAACCCACAGGGATTCCCCCTCTGGTGCAGGTCATGTCAGTACTCCATTTCTTGGCAAGTGGGTCATTTCAGACAACAGTGGGAATTGCTTCTGGGATGTCTCAGCCCATGTTTTCGAAGGTGTTATCCAGAGTGTTGTCTGCCCTGATGAAATCCGTGAGGAGCTACATCATTTTCCCTGAGGTGGGCGAATTGGCTACAGTGAAGGGTGATTTCTACGCCCTTGGACATATTCCCAACGTAATTGGTGCCATTGATGGGACCCATGTGGCTTTGGTTCCCCCAAGAGACAGGGAGCAGGTGTACAGGAACAGAAAAAATTACCATTCAATGAACATCCAGGTGGTGTGTTTGGCTGACCAGTACATCTCGCATGTAAATGCCAAATTCCCAGGGTCAGTGCATGACGCCTACATCCTCAGGAATAGCAGCATCCCTTACGTGATGGAACAGCTACAGAGACACCGTGTATGGCTAGTGGGGGACTCTGGGTACCCCAACCTGTCGTGGCTACTGACCCCAGTAAGGAATCCCCGGACCAGGGCAGAGGAACGGTACAATGAGGCCCATGGGCGTACTAGGAGGGTGATCGAACGCACCTTTGGCCTCCTAAAGGCCAGGTTTAGGTGCCTGCATATGACAGGTGGATCCCTAATGTACTCACCTAAGAAGGTGTGTCACATCATCGTGGCCTGCTGCATGCTTCACAACCTGGCTTTGCGCCGCCAGGTGCCTTTCCTGCAGGAGGATGGTCGAGACGGTGGTGTTGTGGCAGCGGTGGAACCTGAGGAGAGTGACGAGGAGGAAGACGACGGGGCTGAAACAGACAACAGGGACAGAATCATTGAACAGTACTTCCAATAGGACACAGGTAACATTTCAAAGATAATTTAGTAAATGTGAACTACTCTCCTGCATCTCTGCTGCCTGTCTATTTGCCCCAGTGTATGATGACTGAGTTTTGGCTTTTCCCTCCCTATTTCAGATCTGGGGTCCCCACTACGAGTCCTGTGCTTCGTTTCCCCATGGACTACAGCTTTGTGGCAGCTGTTTGTTGACTTCACCATGTACAAGGACATATTTGCACTGTCACGTCAATTACAATATATTGAAATCACAGCCAGACTCCAGATATTTTGGTGCAAAATAGGTGTTTATTTAAGTGCTCAAAATGGGATGGGTGGTTTCAAGTGGGTGGGGGCTATGGTGAAGGAATGTCCATGGCAGAGTCCAGAGTAACAGTCACACAGGTGCATTGTCCAGAGGCCTGTGGAGAGATGGAGCATGGGCAGTTCAAGGATGGACAGGGTGACAATGTGGGACAGTGGGATGACATCAGGTGGTATCCATTGCTGGCGGGGGTCTTGACATCCTACTCTGTCTTCTTGCGAGATCTCAGGGCCCTCTTGCGGGGTGGTTCTTCTCCTGCAGGAGGTGGGGGTCTGGTGGGCTGCTGCTGTGCGGGGGCCTCCTGTCCACTAGCGCCGGCGGAGGTGGTTGGCTGTTCTTGGTCCAGGCTAGTGGCAGGGGCCCTTGGGTGTTGTTGAGTGTCCGCCCTGGTGTTGACGAGGTCCTGCACCAGCCCTACCATGGTAACCAGGGTGGTGTTGATGGCTCGGATGTCCTCCCTGTACCCCCGATAGTGTTCCTCCTGCAGTACCTGGATCTCCTGGAACCGGGCCAGTACCGTCGCCATCGTCTCCTGGGAGCGGTTGTATGCTCCCATGATGGTGGTGAGGACCTCGTGGAGAGTGGGTTCCCTGGGCCTCTTCCCCCCCCCCCCGTCGCACAGCTGCCCTCCGAGTTGCCCTGTTTCCCTGGGCCTCTGCCCCCTGGCCGGTGTGCCCACTACCACTGCCCCCAGGTCCCTGTTGTTGTTGGGGTGGTGGGTTATCCTGGGTGCCCTGTAGTGGTAGACACACCGCAGATTGACGCGCCCTGGAGACAGAGGCATGGGCCCGCTGGGTGGGAGCTGTGCTGGTGTTCCCAGAGGGGTTTGGGTCTGTAGTGGCCTGGGCCTGTGTGAGGGGAACCGACTGTCCAGAGGTCCCCGATGGTCCGGGCTGGTCATCGGTGTCCAGGTCGACAGAGCTGCTGTCATCGCTGACGGCCTCTTGGGTGGGGGGTGTGGAGAATTCTGGCCCCTCCGCCGCGGTGTGTTGACGGTCGGGTCCTGCAGGGGTATAGAGGTATGGTTATAGTTTCAATGTGTGGCATATGGGTGTATCTATGGGTTCTCGTGTCCCCAAGTGCTGGCATTCGTGTGTGGGGGCTTTGGTGAGGGTGGCTTGTGGGGGGGATGTGTATATGCATTGGGCATGCTTTGGTGATGGGTGTCCATGCTTAGTGGACGCATGCAGGCCTAGGTTTTGGGATGTGTGGGTTGTGATGGTGAGACATTGGCGGGGAATAGGTGTGCTGGGGGTGGGGGTGAGGATGGTGGTGGGGGTGAGGATGGTGGTGGGGGTGAGGGTGGGGGTGAGGATGGGGGTGGGGGTGAGGGTGGGGTTCGAGGATGGGGGTGAGGGTTGGGGTATGATTTGGCATGCAGGTGGGGGGGAAGCAGTATTGAAGCTTCAACTTACCAGTATCCATTCCTCCGCCGACTCCTGCGAGGCCGTCAGGATGCAGGATGTTCAAGACTTCCTCCTCCCATGATGTGAATTGTGGGGGTTGAGGTGGGGGTCCTCCGCCAGTCTTCTGCACGGCGATGTTGTGCCTGGATACCATGGAACGCACCTTCCCCCGTAGGTCGTTCCATCGCTTCCTGATGTCTTCCCGATTTCTGGGGTGCTGTCCCACTGCGTTGACCCTGTCGACAATCCTCTGCCATAGCTCCGTCCTCCGGGCAATGCTGGTGTATTGTATCTGTGTGCCGAACAGCTGGGGCTCTACCCGAACGATTTCCTCCACCATGACCCTGAGTTCTTCGTCTGTGAAGCGGGGTTGTCTTTGGGGTGCCATGGGGTGGTGTGTATGATGTGTGGGGTGGAGTATGTGTATTTAAGTGTGTTGACTGTGGTGGTGTGTGTTGTTTTCTGTGTGGATAGTGTGTGGGTGATGGTGTTGAGTGGCTGTGTCTGTTAGTTTGTGGATGCTGGTGTCTCGCTCTGGCCTTCTTTCAGAATTTTTTTGCGTAGGGGTTTGTGGGTGATGTGGGTGGGTGTTTTATATTGTATTGTGTGTGTGGGAGTGGTGTGTGTATGTGTATCAGGTGTGTGGGATTCAAATCGTCCAATGTGGCTGAGTTTTGTTCGTTTGTGTGTATTCTGACCGCGGCGGTGTGTCCCGCCAATGGAATACCGCGTTTGAATGACCGCCGCGTGGATTCGTGGGTCGTAATGGCATGGGCGTATTTCTGTTGGCGTGGCGGTGGAGGTTTGGTCACCTCCACCTTTCCGCCGACCGCTGGTCTGGCGGTCGGTTGTGGCTGTCGGATTTTCGGAGGTTTGCCTTCTGCGGGTCAGAATGACCGTGGCGGGTTTCCGCGGCCGCGGCGGTGTTATGGCGGTCTTCTGACCGGCGGTAAGTGCATTTTACCGCCGGGGTCAGAATGACCACCATTGTGTGCCAAATCACTGTTCAGTGTTATAAGATGAAACCCCTGACATGCACATTCATTGGATGTCATAACCAGTGAAACAACTGCGTGTATGAAACAAATAAAATAAAAAAATCAAAACATGTGTCACAGAAAATGAAATTCAATACCTTATCACCAGTTGTGACAAAAAGCCAATTCATCAACAAATAGATGAAGTGCCCTTGTGTTTTTCCATATGCAAAAAAATTTGCTCTGTGCCAGAAACCCCAAAACAGAATCATGCCCGAGACGTACCTGCTCTAAACAACAGTGCTCCGAACAAAAACTAAAAAAACATTTAAACTGATATACAAAAAATGCACCATTAAATACAAACTTAATTTACCTGCATCAGTCAGCGAAAGTAGGACTAGTCAGTCTTTTAGTGAGTACACTGTTGGCGAACACGAGTGTATGAGGTGCTTTTAAATGGTAATGAATGATTAATCTGTGACACGTGACAGTGGGTTGTCTGAGTGGAATAGAAATAAACAAGCTACTTCGATCGTGCCATTCAGACCATAAAAATAAATTTGGATAAACAGTGCTTAGTAAAAACACAAAGTTTTTTTTTTAATAAACCTTTCGCGTAATAAGCAATTATTACAGTATCATAACAGAAATAATAAAGTAACAGAAAATGTGTAAATGGAGAAACGAATTAAAAATGCATGAACATGTGATTACTACATCATTAGCACAGCTTTACAGACGTCCCAATACTTTTTTCTCGTACAGGGAGTGCAGAATTATTAGGCAAGTTGTATTTTTGAGGATTAATTTTATTATTGAACAACAACCATGTTCTCAATGAACCCAAAAAACTCATTAATATCAAAGATGAATATTTTTGGAAGTAGTTTTTAGTTTGTTTTTAGTTTTAGCTATGTTAGGGGGATATCTGTGTGTGCAGGTGACTATTACTGTGCATAATTATTAGGCAACTTAACAAAAAAAAAATATATACCCATTTCAATTATTTATTATTACCAGTGAAACCAATATAACATCTCAACATTCACAAATATACATTTCTGACATTCAAAAACAAAACAAAAACAAATCAGTGACCAATATAGCCACCTTTCTTTGCAAGGACACTCAAAAGCCTGCCATCCATGGATGCTGTCAGTTTTTTGATCTGTTCACCATCAACATTGCGTGCAGCAGCAACCACAGCATCCCAGACACTGTTCAGAGAGGTGTACTGTTTTCCCTCCTTGTAAATCTCACATTTGATGATGGACCACAGGTTCTCAATGGGGTTCAGATCAGGTGAACAAGGAGGCCATGTCATTAGATTTCCTTCTTTTATACCCTTTCTTGCCAGCCACGCTGTGGAGTACTTGGACGCGTGTGATGGAGCATTGTCCTGCATGAAAATCATGTTTTTCTTGAAGGATGCAGACTTCTTCCTGTACCACTGCTTGAAGAAGGTGTCTTCCAGGAACTGGCAGTAGGACTGGGAGTTGAGCTTGACTCCATCCTCAACCCGAAAAGGCCCCACAAGCTCATCTTTGATGATACCAGCCCAAACCAGTACTCCACCTCCACCTTGCTGGCGTCTGAGTCGGACTGGAGCTCTCTGCCCTTTACCAATCCAGCCACGGGCCCATCCATCTGGCCCATCAAGACTCACTCTCATTTCATCAGTCCATAAAACCTTAGAAAAATCAGTCTTGAGATATTTCTTGGCCCGGTCTTGACGTTTCAGCTTGTGTGTCTTGTTCAGTGGTGGTCGTCTTTCAGCCTTTCTTACCTTGGCCATGTCTCTGAGTATTGCACACCTTGTGCTTTTGGGCACTCCAGTGATGTTGCAGCTCTGAAATATGGCCAAACTGGTGGCAAGTGGCATCGTGGCAGCTGCACGCTTGACTTTTCTCAGTTCATGGGCAGTTATTTTGCGCCTTGGTTTTTCCACACGCTTCTTGCGACCCTGTTGACTATTTTGAATGAAACGCTTGATTGTTCGATGATCACGCTTCAGAAGCTTTGCAATTTTAAGAGTGCTGCATCCCTCTGCAAGATATCTCACTATTTTTGACTTTTCTGAGCCTGTCAAGTCCTTCTTTTGACCCATTTTGCCAAAGGAAAGGAAGTTGCCTAATAATTATGCACACCTGATATAGGGTGTTGATGTCATTAGACCACACCCCTTCTCATTACAGAGATGCACATCACCTATTATGCTTAATTGGTAGTAGGCTTTCGAGCCTATACAGCTTGGAGTAAGACAACATGCATAAAGAGGATGATGTGGTCAAAATACTCATTTGCCTAATAATTCTGCACTCCCTGTATGTTTAATAGTGAAAGTAATGTCTGTTGGAATTCTTAATACATCGGCCTATGACCACAAGGTGAATTTCCAATGCTGTTAATATACACTGATTAAATCTGCTGTTTTGACAAGGGTGGAAAGTACGAAGGATAGATCTTTTTCATAACGAATATTCCCTTCGTTGAAGACCTGTCCCATGGACCAAAAAAAGATCCATCTGCCACCACATCCCTTCCGACATTGTCACTTTAATTGTGCGTCATGCACTGTTTCATCGATATGCACATCGCTTCCACATTTAAAGAAGATTTGTTTCTTTGTAAATGATAATAATTGAGTAAGAAAAAAATGCCAGCGTAGCCGGAAGCTTGCAGCAAGTTGAATCCAGCCCCTTCAAACGTGCATCACGTCTGTGGAACAGTGAAGCAAATTAGCATTTATGTAATGGCTTGGGCTTAACCGGGTCGTTGCAAGCTTCAAAATGATTTCATATCAGAATTATGCCTGTAGCCGACAGAAGACATAGGTAGGGGAGCCAGAGGAGAAACTGAAAACACATTAACAAGCATTTACAGTGCAACGGGTCTCGCGTTTGCTTATGTTAGAGCTGATCGCGATGTAAACTCCTAACCCGACTTTTCACCTATCGGGCAAAAGTGCATTTTTGTACATAACCCGAAAAGGTGAAATTAACTATGTAAAGCGCTCGACTTCTGCCAAGCGTGATCGCGCTCGTATATTAGAGAAAAAGAAGTCCATGAGCCCGATGGAAAACAGCGAGCCTCGCAAGTTTTCTGTACTTGGTCGCTGTGCTCGAGGAGGGCTAGCGACCGGAAAAGGCATGACTATGCGTGCCTTCGACTAATGAAAGCAAGCAGATTTTATTAGGCAAGCCCACGAACCAATAAAAAACACTGACGTGACGTTGACAGGGCTCCGAGCCCTTTTCTAAATACTAAAGTGTCTCGCTGCGATATGCATGCGCGAGCGCATGCAACGTAGGCTCGACCCTAAAAATGGAGGGCTGAACAAACCAGAACTGCCGTGCACCCGCGGTGCCACTGGAAAGCAAGAACACTAGAACGCTGACCTTTGTCGGCATTAAGAGAGCACCCTCACAAAGAAGTTTGGTGGATGAAAATAAGGCCTTGGGACACTCAAAAGAGCGAACGCATGTGGAACAACAGGAAATAGTGTGCATCCGCCAACTGAAGCAGACGAAAACGTAGTGGCAAGCACACGAGCCAATAAAAAGTAAGGCCCTTATAAGATTTATATTAAACACAATAGAATTCACAAGCACAGCACAATCGCTGTGCAGGCGAAACCTACAAATCTGTCTCTTAATATGTAACCTAGTTTCTGTGAAGGGTACCAGACAGGTGAAACAGCATCAAGCAAAAATACAGTTAATGAAGAACTTTGAATTTTCCAAAACAGATTAGTTACAAACAATGAAAGTGTACAGCAACCCAGAAATTAAGAAAACAGTAAAAGTCCAGTGACACCTGATGGAACATGGTTGGCGGTTAGGAGTTTGAAAATGTTATATCCAGACTTTTAAAAATAAAAATAAAAAAGGGGGGTGGAAATCTTCAGCGCATAATGATGGAAACGTTATCAGAAAATAGCTGTCCAGAATCCCAAATGTATGTTGAGCAGTCTGCTGTAGTTTAAATGTTTGTGGTAAACAGCCAAAGCCTTCCAGGTATGGCTTCTTTTTTACTTTTCTATTTTAGAGGAAGTTTTGTAACAATTTGTGGATGTCGGTATGTCTCCAGACTTTCGTTATAGGTTCCATTTGTGCCTTTCCAAGATGCTGGAATGCTCTCCATTCCTGTAGTTCAGGTCAACATCAAAACCTTTGGTTAGAACTGGTTCCTCTGTAGCAGCAACAACTTCATTTTGCTGTCCCCAGCAGGCAGCCTACCAAATGCAGCTGGTTAACTGGTTTACTTCTAAGCCACCACAGAGCCTTTGTTTCCAGGATATTCTGCACTCTGTGGACTGATTGGTCATACCATAGAGGTGGACAAGCTTCTCTGGCAGAACCTAGACTCTTCTTTCTCCTAAATATCAGCAGGAGGGTAGCACCACTAGTTCTTAGAGCTGTCTTTAAGTTCAAGAGGTTCAAGATGGAGCCTTCGACAACCCTCTCAGGCAAATCGAAATCCTCAAATGCAGTATAGGAGTCTTTTGGTTACAATCAGCTCTTAGCTGGGGATAGGTGAAGAGTGGTAAAACCAGCCTGTTTTTGACGATAAGCCCAAGGTGAACTAGAATAAATTAACATTACTTCCTCCACCAAAGGAGTTGAGCAAATTGACTAGGTTGGTGTTCTTGAGAGGTACTGTCTGGCTCAGGAAATCCCAGCTACCTTTCACTACAAAGAAAAAACAAATCTCAGTGCCCTGGTTTCTCTCTGTTCATCTGTCTTGGTATAAACTTCTCTCATGCCTGGCACATTTACTGCACATTTACTTTCACCAACGACTAAAGAAAATCACCACTTCTGATCCCTTATCTCTGATAACTCCACAATTGCATGGTGTTTGTAGAGAAATTCACAGAGATGCCACCTAGGTGTCTTGGAGCACATTTTCCCTTCCTTCATTATCTTGCATCTGTGAGCTGTACCAACTGCTGTCTTCCCCATCGAGGGTAAATTAGGATTGAAAGTGAGAAGGTGTGAACAATAAGAGGTCATCCAGAAATGTCAACACCTCTTGCCAAACCCATGTTTCACCAGATTTTTAGGTAAGTTTTTTTAATTTTTTTAAATATGTGCAACATAAGTTAGTGATATTCACAAAACCTAATTTTCCTTTAAATATATGAGTTTTTATGCTGCAAACTTGTAATCTGTATTATTTATCCAATTGAGTTTAGTAATGTATCTCTTTTTTATCCCTGTACTTCGAATAAGAGCCTCTGCAGTCCAATGGAGGCACCAAGCCTGTTACAGAGCCCGTGGTAGCTTTTAGTCATGATTGGGGAAACTGTTTTCTTCACTCCTGCACCTAAAAATGTTACTTTGTGCAACTTTATAAAACGTATACACACAATTAGGCTTAATTTATTAAATTGTGAAGATTTGGGAAAAGGCCTTTTATTCTACGCAGAGAACATGTAGCTGGCTCCTTGTCAGGAGTGCTTTGCTACTGCATGTGCCAAAATACCATGTGTGTGAAACAAAACAATGGGTTTCCAGTCTGTTTTAAATTTTTAAAATCAGTTCTTAGACATGTATGTTTTGCCACTACAAGCCACATTTACTATTCTAAGGTCTGGTAGAACCCTAATCAAATGTTCAGGTTTCAGTGAAATTTAGGCGGATAACTGTGAAAAAATAAAATAGAAGAAATTGAATGAACTTTTCCTTTATTTACTATGAGATCTATGCTGCAGGAAGAGGGATTAGAAAAAAGAACTGTGGAGTTTGAGGAAAAACGAACCAAGAACGTGTTAAACTCAATTCATTCAGAGAAGGAGTTAAAAATTAGATCCTCAAAAGGGGAAAGGGGATATTCCAACATGGTAATGATTTAATATGCATGAGAGATCATTTTGTGTGGTTAAGTCGTATCATAAAAATTGCATATTGGTAAATGGAACATGCTGGGACCAGTCCCTATCTTTATTCTTCGGGACAGTTTTGTGGCGCAGTCCAGTTTAACTTTCCTGGTTTTAATCTGTTTTGTATGCTTAATAATTCATCATAATCTGGATTTGTCCCTCTCGCAGAGCCCACTCCTCAATCATTCAGTTGTCCAGCACCATATGTACCACTGCTCGTTTTAGTCTTGATTCCACTACCCCAAAATGTATTTGCAACAACTTGATGTTTGCCAGCTGCAGGCTAGGTGCATCCATGAAGTGGTAGCAGACCTCTTGGCTGCTGTCTATGGACACCACTGCACTTTATGAAACAGATCCTCAGATCATTTCCCTCTGTACATGCTTCAGTATCTTTTAAACCTCGTTCTTCCCTTGGGGGCATGGCGTAGCAGCGCAACAAGATGGAGGCAAATTAAGTGAGCTCTAACAGCTGAAGCCCAGATCCTCCAAAAACTTCCGTCTCAACTAGCTGCAACCAACTACAAATGACACCATACTGATCCAGTGAACATCCCTGTTTCAGTGGGCTCAGAACGACCTCTGCACTGGGCCAGGGGGCTGCTAGCAGGAGAAAGAAATCCTGAGCCACACCCCCTGCAGAGCGTTGCAGGAGTGGCCTCCTGGGTGTGACTGCGGCCCTGATTGAGAGGTCATGAGCTGTGTGGTGCTTGGATTGACTGCTGTCCCACTGAGAGTTCCTGTGAGGGCTCTGGAAGGGTTTGGCCTGGACGGAGGCACTGCAAGGACAATTTGGTCATGGCTGGCAGCCTACGCATGGCAATGACGCCTACTTGCGGCCTACCTGAAAAACTCTGACTGCGATCTGGGGGATGCTCTGGGCAGCAGCTGCAGGTGGACGGAAGGGAATCTGCTTGGCCTGGAGGTGTTGCTGTGCATAAGCCACTGCATACTTGCGCATCAAGACCCATACATACTTCACATAGGCCAACCATGGGCAAGATGGACACCAGGCAATCTCTCTTGATGTTTGATACCAGGAAAAGTGTCAAGCCTCCTGCATCTGAAGCTGTCCATCTCTCTGATTGAGAGGAGAATAGGGAGGGTGAATCCCTCCCATCGGAGGACATTAAGGGCCATATGTACAAACACATTTTCCCATAGACACAGAATGGAAAAAACCCCTTGGTACATCTGGCCCGAAGTCTCTACTGTTGGTGATGAAGTTGAGCCTCTATAACATAGACATGAAAATTGACTCTGACCCGGAGGATGGATGACATGAAGGATGGTCTCGAGCAACAGATCTGACATGGAAGACAATCACACTCGGCAAATTAAAACGGTAGGAGATGCATGAGAAGCTACGTCTAATCCATCTTAAAAAAAGAGGACCTGGAACCTTGGTCAAGGATAAGTAATGCTCGTATTACTGGAATACCAGAGTAATACCAGAGTCAACCACAATGGGCCGCACCAAAGACTATATCAAAAAACTGCTGTGGTCATTATTTGGTGTGGACAACTTCACCAAGACATTGGTGATTGAACGAGCCATTTGCTCCTGGCCCCCAGACCTTGTTCTGGGCGCACTGCCAAGGCCCATCATTGTTACAGTTCTTAACTATAGGGGCAGCGATCAGCTCTTGAGACTGGTGATGGAGGCAAACGAAACATGCTACGAGGGGAATTTGCCTTTTATTTTTCCTGGACTTTACACAATAGATTCAAGACGCCTGGAATAAAATTATTTCTGGTGAAAAGAAACTGCAAGAATGCAGTCTACCTTTTGTCATGCTATACCCGGCGCAACTCCGGTTCACCTAGATGGGCAGGATGCTGGTCTTCTACCCTGCAGACAGCCTTTCTTTCCTCCAGAAATAAACACCAATGTGCGAGGCTTACACAGGCTTTACTGCATTATTGAAGCTTTGTGTGGAATCTGACTCTTGCACAATTATATTGGAGTGCAACCATAATCTTATCCTTAACACAGAACTTGACTGCTCTCACCATAGTGAAAGACGTCTATCTAGAGCTCGAGATGCGTTCCTGGGTGCTATAGAGCACTTTGGCCTGGTAGACCTCTGGAGATTAATGTACCTGACAGCACAAGAATACACATTCCATTCATCGGTGCACGACTCCTCCTTCATTGACTTCTGGGTGGGTTCCAAAGACTTGTTGGTTTGTACAGGGGACATCACTCACCTCCCCAGCATGGAAGTATACCTAGTAGATGGCGTCAGACATGTGTGGTGCCTCCAACCCCAGTACCTGCTGGATGTAGCAGTTAAACAGATTCAGTTGCCTTGGTTGCCACCCTTTGGGATGCCTTCAAGCCGGTAATTTGCGGGGGATGTATTGCAGAGGGAAATGGTGTCCTAAAATCTATTAGAACAAGATTTGCTACACTGGAACAGGACTTCCATACGCTAACAAAACACTATGACTCCACTCGTGATAGGGCAACCCTGGGCCCCATGCGCACTAAACTCCTTGAATTTCAAGAGGAGGCTAAGAGAGAACTTACATTTTTGAATAACTATAGTCAAGCCCGGAGTTTCATGGAGAGGGAAAGTCCGGGACACACTCTTGCGGGTCTGCTTAAACCTAGCTGGGCTGCAGCTTGCATACCTTGTGAATACACATCAGGTGAGCATATAGAGTACGATCCCACTGGCATTATAGACATATTTGCTGCCTTCTATAAAGAACTGTATACTTCCAGAGCACAGGCGGTGCCTTCTGACATCCATTCATACCTGGACAGGGCGGCTCTAGTGTCAACCTATAACTGTAGAAGAGATTAAACTAGTGATTAAACAGCTTAGAAATGGTAGCGCTCTAGGCAGTGATGGCTTCCACACTGAATTTTATAAGGAATGTTTGGAGAAGCTAGCCCCTGTGCTGTTGAAGGTCTATGAAGAGGCCTAAAGAACAGGGAAGCTCCCACAAACTATGAGGGAAGCCACAGTAATAACTCTCCTGAAGCCAAACAAACCCACCCCAAATAGATGTGGCCAACATGCTAGCGAGAGACTGCCTCCCTTGATGCCCCAACTGGTTAGGCCGGATCAATCTGGTTTCATCCAGATTGCTCCACTGCTGACAACCTTAGAGAGGTATTTGTACTCACACTTCAATGAAACCCTGATCTAAAAGTTGTGGTCAGCTTTTTGGGTGCTACGAAGGCATTCAACAGTGTTGAATGGTCGTTTCTGCTGGGGGGTGTTGGGCAGAATGGGATTCTGCCAGGCTTTAGTGAAATGGGTCAATCTCATCTGTACAGACCTCCTGGACCGGGTAAGAGTTAATGATTATGTCCCCTACGTTAGAGATCAGCTGAGGAACACAATAGGGTTGCCCCTTGTCCCCTACCTTGTTTTGTTCTTGCGGTGGAACCTCTGACCTACGTCATTTGGGAGTATCATTGACAAGGTGGGATTAACATGGTAATTCGTTAAACTCTGTTATCGATGCAGATTTTGCCCTGCTGGGGATGAGGGATCCCGATTTAAATGTGTACACCATTATTAATGAAGTAATACGATTTGGCTGCTGGTCGCTACTGCAGAACAGTTGATTGAAATCCATCATGGTGCAACTGACGAGGACCAGACCACATCCTAACATATCCTACGCACTGCAATTGAAAACTGTTTGCTATCTAGAGATACTTTATCACACGGATATCCCAACTATCCTTCAGGAGAACTATAACATGGAGGTGCCAAGTGCGCAGGTGGATCGTTGGTCACCCTCCCGTTATCACTTGCAGATAGGATAGCCCTGATGAAGATGGTAGTGCTACTGAAACTATTGTACATGTTCCAAAACATATCAGTTCCATTAAATAAGACGTTCTTTACTCAGCTGAGCACACTCATGATCAACTAGACGTGGGCAGGCAAACAGCCTAGAATCAGCCGGCATAGATTGAGGCTCCCGTATAGCAGGGGCGGTTTTGCAACGCTTCATAATTAAGTGTACCACCTGGTGGCACACTTCATGCTCCATTGGATGCATAATGTCTGGCATGCACCACGTCGCCCTCGAAAAGGGGCATCTACACCCACTTCCAATATAATCTGCACCATTCTCTCAGTTTACCAGGCCCACACGTGAAATACATACAGTGAAATGCACTCCATGGGCGCTGTCGAGACTGGCTTCACTGTGCAATATGCCAGTGCCTTAATCACCCCTCATACCTATTGCACATTACCGCTTCAGATGGACTGTACCTCCGCGCTGCTGGGGGATCTCTTCATAGAGCATCAATTCACAACATTTAAAGACTACTGCGGAGAAACAGCAAGCACCCTGATATATAGAAACTCTCGTATGCCGCATTCCCTGAGGAGCTGTCGGAGTGGCCCGAGCTGTCCATCATACTATTTACTCCCCACCCAATCAAGCTCACTGCCAGATTGCACTCTGCAGTTATGGAACAACTAGAGGGAGCCACTCCTGGGCGCAGCTGCAGGGAACCTGGGCGTGAATATTAGAGATGATGTGAAAGTATTGCTGTCAGCAAACCAAAGAAGTCTCCCCTAATGGCAGATATCAATTAGTGCATTATAAATACTTGAACAGTGTCTACCCGACTCCGACGTTCCAGGCCTGGTGCATTCACAGACGACACTAGATGCAAGCAATGTGGTGTTTGGGTGGCTTGACTTCCTTCACTTGACATGGACCTGCCCAGGAGTTGCCGCCTTTTGGGCACAAGTTATAGCGGTTGTGGCTGATATGACAGAACATAACTTCCAGCTCACCCGTGACATTGTTCTCCTTGGCTACGTAAAAAACGTCCCGAAGGGATATTGCTACTGGGTAAACACAGGCTTCCCATGGTGTGGGGAGGTCGGAAACACTCCCTTTTTAAGGACTGACTCAAAGATACGAACCTATGTGAAGAATGGTCTGGGATTTGTGCTGCCACCCTCCCCAGTGCCTCAAGGCCAGGAGACTTCTGGGAGCCCCTATAGATGTGCTTATCTGCCTTGTCCCCTGGCTAAAGACTGTACTAATCCATTTCTACTTCAGTGATGCTATGGTGGCCCCTGGACTATTAGTCATTTTCTTGTAGGAGCGAGCCAATCCCGTTGGTTGGTATACAATGTTGGTCATCTGTAGACGTTTTTAGACAAATCTTTCCTTGCTATGTTGACCTTATGTACACTTGTGTGCTCATCCTATTGATTATCAATGCCCTTGCATGCTCAGGTTTTACTGCACTGTTCTTCTCTGCCTAAATACACTACTAAAAAACAACGCCTTGTTATCCCCTTATTTTTTGGAGTTGAAGCAGAGAGTTAAAAAACACTATGACCGTTCACTGGCCCCTTTCGTCCCCAAACCTCCTTTTGCCACATATTTATATCGTATTAGACGGCGCAGATGGCAGTCTGCTGCAAGCAACGCTTGAATACCCTGTGCTGAAATGACCTTCCATTATTTAATATTTTTTTACTCTAGAAATAAATGGAGAACTCCATAAAAAAAATTATTTTATTTCACTTTTTTTTTTCAGAATGAAGATCGCTTACGACAGGCGGTAGAATTGGTGGGTAAATCTTCAAGACTCCTAGTAAGAGCACGCAGGTAGAATTTATTTTTAAAATCTTAGATATTTGCTACATGGTTGGGTTTTTCCATTGTTAACCCCACACTTATGTTTAATAAATGCACCTGCAATGGAGAGGGTACTGCGGTGTTTAGATTCGGACTAGTGCTTTGTTTTTGGGAAAATAACCCTATTATTTACAAATGTGGAGGGTGGAGGTGGTAATCAGGGGAGTGGGAGCGATGTTCTTTCAGACTAATTGCCGTTGTTGATAACCTGTTAGGAGGCTATGCTAAATGCAACTTCGATATTTACAATAGAAGCGCACTCACAACTAGTAGATTTCAGAATTCAAAAGAAATTGTGTATGGCGGACCTTGATTTCAAGAGAGGATGTAATGTAGAAAACAAACATTTCCCACGCTTTTTTGCGTGCAGCTCAATGAGGGATTGTTGAGCACTTCAGGAAATGGCAAATAGGAGAGAGATGTCGTGCGCATGCAGTAAGTACATCGGTCTAACCTTTAGCGGGTGTAATACATTGTGTGACCACAAGATGTCGGTCTTGTCGGTAGAATGAACGTTCGGTTTTAAAGTCGGTTTAACAGTTTCGCGCTGGAAGAGGACAATTATTAGACTTTAAGTCCTATAAAATGTACATACCCTTTAGCCTGAAGCGAACAGGAACCAGTAGCTTAGACCCACCTTACTGTGTGGCAGCTCATACTTTATACGAGGATTTTTTGGTATATGTGGAGGAACGTCGGATACCCACGTTGTTCAGGTAAGCCATATGGCCGCTAACTCCCTTTCAGCTTCATCTTTGAATATTTACCCTTCAAACACAATTGTGTTCAACACGCGTTTACTCCGATATTATCAGCGTTCCACCGCCATATTTATTCTAACTTTTCAATTAAGAACAACTCCATATTTTTGATAATTGATGTGCGCTGCCGCACTTGGTACTTTTAGGAAGGACTCTGCTTTCTGAGTTGATTTAGTGTGAAAAGATAATTTTCCACCTTTTCACTCTATAGAATTAGTATATCCTGGGATGTCACACTGCTTACTGTGTTACACATTACATATCATATTTGTGTTATGTTCTTACTTTTCCAGTGCGTCAGAAACGTATTTTCTTTAGTGCGACAAAATCTTTTGTGTAACTACATCCCGATGTTTTTAACACTCTTACTTTCCTACTGTGTTTTAACTATCGATGACACAAGAATGTCACGTGTGAATCATACGTTACCTACTTTTACAAAACCTTTCAGGGCGGTGTGGCTTACTGTCCTTCATCTTCAGATAATTCTTTCTTATATTTCTCCACTCTTGGTCAGGATTACGGAACATTAAAAAGTACTCTGGCCTTTATTAAACCGTTTTGCCTGCAATAGTTGCGTTAAAATGTCCATGTTACCCGTTTAAAAATACTGTGCTCTACGGAAGCCGTATTAGTTCTGTTTTGCTCGACTCTCCACTGTAGACCTGTTGATTTTCCAATTTGAGTTTTTTTTTTTAATATTCATAATGTTTTTTTTTCTCCATATGGTGGGTTTATTTCAACATCTTTGTTTTGTTTGCCTGATTTCCAGTTTTGTCAATACTGCATTCAGTTCCAAGCATTTAGCCTGTTTTTTTTGCACAGAAGATCTGACCCCACAGATTGCTCCTGGTTACGTTCTCTTTTGTGGGCCTCGAAAAATATGATAAATGTTGACAGACCTGCATATCTAGTGACTTGAATTATTTTTTCGTCCTAAGAGTAATACACTCGACCCATGGAAACACGTAGGATTCTGCAAAACAAGGCGGGTAATTGCAATACAATTATTTAATATTATGAGAGCACTGTGTAAAATTACTAACTTCAATGAGTGTGCAGTTTCCTGCGATTTGCAGAAAAGCCACTTTAATAAGCGCAAAATAGTTCTAATCCATCGAATTAAGCACTTGCAGCTCAGTCTGACTCTTGGCCAGAAGCGTGACATTCACCCAGCTGGAGGCTCTCTTGGTTTAACTTTTCCAATTATGAATATGAAAATTAAAAGTCCAAACATATGAAATGTACTTGGCATCTGATGTTGTTACTTAGCATGATTTCACTCGACACATTACAGCTGCTCACTACAATTTGATTTCAGTCGAGTGACATTGCTTTTTAGGAAGTGATCAATGTATAAATATTTGATTGAAGCATTTTTAGATGAGAGCGTTTCTTCTCAGTAATGCGCATCCGTTGTTTTTCCAGCACCTATGTTTAAAATATTATTTTTTATTATTCTGCCTCTTTTCATCCCAGCGTAGGCAGCAAGAGCCTCATTGATCAGTTTTTTTTCTCAGAAAAACGAAGACGTCTCTGCAGCTGAAAACGTTTCTTGAATGCTATACACACGCTGAAAGTCGATAGGAAATAAGTTGTCTTACCACTGGAAACGTTATGCTGCAGTACCTCTAACATTGGGTGCAAAGAATCCCACCATAAGGGAGACCACACGAGATAGCACAATCCTAATGTACCACAGGCCACTTGTGCTGCACTTCTAACTGTGCCTGTAGTGTTTACATCCATTCCTGCTCTTTTCCTCAGTATTTTTACTTTCTGTGCCAAGTAGCGGTGTACTTATATTTCCTACTGATGATCGTTATGTCTAATACTACATATGAGGGTATATATTTACTGATTGATGTTGGTTCTGCAAAACTACATCTAATAGACAATCACAGCTAGCTGAGTGAAAAACAAGTCCCATAGAAACTATCATAAGGAAGAACAGAAGAGACGGGCCTCTGGACTGAACGGACTCCCCTCTGCCCTGTCCAAAGCTTCCCCCGAGTTATGGCAAAAAACCCAACCTCATTTTAGTACGGTGAGCCTCCAACTGGCAGTTCCAGACTCTTGGCTTGGATCTATAATCCACCCAATTTTGAAAGGGGGTGATAGAGGTGATCCAGCAAACTAACGATTAGTAGCCCTTCTTGACATTGATTCCAGGCATTATGCAGTCTTAGTTCTATATGATCTGCTAGAACGGGTTGACAACCTGGCACTCACTCCATGGAGCCAAACAGTTTTCTGTGCAGGTCAGGGCGCACTCTCAAATTTTTCAGCCCTAACACTTGTGTTGAAAGGGCCTTTATCTCAATTTGTTTTTATAAACACATTTTTATTGGTTTTAAAAAGAAAAGGGGAATGGAAAACAGATGGAGAATGAAAACTCCAAAACAACTTGCTCAGGTAAGTACAGTGAGCTCCAGATCCTGTGTAAACTGACATTAAAACCAATCCATGTGACAGATGTATCCACTTTCAAGCATAGCATCAGGAGACACACTTCCCCACACCTTCTCATGTTTCCAGGGACAGCCCCTTGACCCATGGACCAGTTTTTCTTGGTTTGCGCACCAGTCCACCCCGCGCCGCCATTTTTGAAGGGACGGGCCTGTAGATGAGTTCCAAGCAGCTGCCATGTCTCTTTTGGCGACCAACAGGGCCGTACCCACAAAGGCACGATTTGCTGGCGTGCCCCTTAGTTCTTCCATCACACCCAAATAACACTAGTTTGGCGGACAGCTGCTGCTCCTGTCCCAGTACTGCGTTCAGTTTGCGTGTTATCTTTCCCCAATAGACCTGCAACACCGGACAGAACCACACCATGTGAAAAAAATTAGCCAGTTCCCCCGCACATTGCAGGCACTGAGCGTAGGTAGTAAAACTGCACCGTCCGAAGTCTCGCCGACACCGCCAGTGCTCTAGGCACTATCAGTGCCTCCACCCAGTCAGTCTCTTCAAACGATCCCACCCACGACTCCCACTTGTTCCTATTTGGCTCCAGACTGCCCAGGGCATTATTGACTAACATTTTATAAATTTGGGAAACCTTCCCCGCCCCCCTAAATTACCCATGAGCAACTTGGCTTCAAGTGAACTGAATTCTGGTATTGGGTCAGAGGCGGTCAAGTGAGTGCCCAGGGCGTGTCGGAGCTGGAGGTGCCTGAAAAACTGATCGGGACAAAAGAAAATCAGCCTGTAGCTCCTGAAATTATTTCATTGCATCCCCTTTCCATACATCTCCCACTTGTGATATACCCAGCAGGTCCCATTCAGCGAACCTGTCCAATGCCGCCACAGCGAGGTCTGTCGGGTGACAACAGCATTCCATTGGGTATGCTGCAGTGCTGCGCACCACGCAAGGAAGACCACTCTAGTTACCGACTCCGTGTCCCTGGGGAGCGGCGAGCCATAGAGCAAATCTGGGATACGGGGGAAGCCCAATGTCTCCAGTTCCACCCGGTAGGTCGGGTCTGCCCACCCCCCAGTAAACCAATCATGCACAACCAAAAGCTGGGTCGCCAGATAATATAAATAGGGGTCAGCCATGCCCAGTCCCCCGTCATACACCCCCCCCGACAGTGCAGTGCGGCCACCCAATGTCTCGTCCCGTTCCATAGAAATGAGGTGATGGCTTTCTCCTAAGCCCTGAACCAAGGATGTGGGATTGGAAGTGGAAAGTTTTGGAATACATATAAAATTTGCGGTAGTACCATCATTTTATATAGGGCTACACGGGCCAGAACGTTCAACGGCAGTGTTTGCCATCTTTGCAAGTCTGCCTTAGTGCGGGCTAAGAGCGGGGCCAAGTTCCTGGCCCATGTGAGTTCAGGAAGAACGGCTACCCAAATACCAAGATATTTAAAACTTAGCCTGCTCAAGGGTATCACACTCTGCCAGTCAAAGCGAACTCGCTAAAGGCAACAACACCGATTTAGCTGGGTTCATTTTGAGCCCTGATGCCTCTTCATAACATCGTAGAAGATGGAAGCTTCGCGGACCTGTCACACTGGGCTCTTCCATATATAACAGGACATCATCCGCACACAGGGCCACCCTGTCTTCAGATTAAGGCCCTCATCTCCTGCCGCGGTATAGTGGATCTATCCTAATCAATTGTGCCAGGGGCTCGATAGCAAAGCAAAAAGGATAGAGGACAGAGGGCAGCCCTGGCCTGTGCCCGACGGACAGAGAGGACCGAAAACAGGGTACCATTGACCTGCACGCGTGCCGTGGGGTTGGCATACAGAGCCCGGACCAGGTGGCAAAACCACGGCCCAAAGCCCGCCCGCTGAAGCACCAAAAAGAGAAACCCCCAGTCCACCTTATCGAAGGCCTTTTCAAAGTCAATAAATAGGAGAGCGAGGTCCCCGGGCAGCCAGTGGTGCTCAGCCAGGGCCACATGCAACCGACGAACACAGTGTTGTGTGCCGCGAGTGGCCATAAAACCCTTATGGTCAGGATGTATAGGCAGAGGCAGCACCCTTTTAAGACTGGTGGTGAGGATCATGGCATACATTTTTACTTCACTATTAATCAGAGATATCAGTCTGTAATCAGCACAATGTTGTGACAGGGGCTGGGGTTTGGGAAGCACCACAATAGTGGCTATGTGTAGCCCTCTGGGAATGAGCTCTGGTGTTCCACCTCCGCATATAATGCCGAGAGGCGTGGTATCAGGTCCTCCCGTAACACCTTATAGTATTCTGATGGAAATCTATCGGGTCCTGGGGTCCTACCCGTACCCAGCGCGTAGACTGCTTCCCCAATTTCTTTCTCACTGAAAGGTTCATCAAGCATCTGCACCTCCATCGGGGCAACCTCAGGAGGGGGACATCCTCCAAGAACCGATGGGCACGGTCGGGAAGAATGGCTGCCGAAGCCTGGTATAGCGGCCTGTAATACCGAGCAAAAGTGTTGGCTATGTCTTGATGTCCGGAGACGCCCACCCCCTGTTTGTTATAAGTTTCAGGAATAATCCTAGAGGTCTGCTGTTAGGATGTCAGCCAGTATAACAGCTTTTCAGTTTTGTCCCCCCAGCCATCGACCCTGGCATTGGTTGCTCACCAGAGGTATTTAGCCACTTTCAAAGATTGGTCCCGGATGTCTATATGGATCAGTAGGAGTTGTCTAGCTACCCCTTCGCTGGGCTGCGCACCCTCTTCAGCTTCCAAGCATGCAGCCCGTGCCTCCAGCTGCTGAATGTGAAATGTCTGGGAGTGCTCCCAAGTGCGGACAAGGCTCCTAGCCATCGTCCATTGTACCACCTTGCTTGCGGCCCATAGAACCCCCCGTTAAGGGCGAAGTATTCTTGAAGTGCCTGCTGCAGCCGCTTAACATAGGACGCATCCTGCAGGTACCATGCATTCAATCGCCACATAGGACGGACCGATGACTGGGCAAGTCCCACAATGAACTGAAGGGGGCGCATGGTCAGAGATCCCACAAGCTAAGATTTCAGTATGGGTGAGATGGCAGCAATCTGTGCCCTGCAGAAGCACAAGGTCAATCCTAGATTGCGTGCCATGGGCCGCCGAGGTATGCGTAAATTGTCGACGCCATGGGTGCCATATTCTCCAGGCATAGCATAGTCCTGCGGATGTCAACCACCCAGTGAGCCCCGCTGCCATTGCCTGTCTGTGGGCTGAGGCCGGCATTCGCATCTATTCCAGGATCTGGGACTGCATTAAAATCACCCGCCAGTATGGCAAGTCCCGGGAGCAGGTCTAGAAGTAATTTAGTTAGGTCATTGAGAGTCCCACGCACCTTTGCCGGCGGGGCATAAATGCTAACCACGTTGATCGTGAGGCCCTCGACCTTCCCAGTAATGGCCACATAACGCCCTTGTCGGTCCCTCCACACCTGGGTCACAGCTATGGGAAATGAGCAGTGCAGCAGTATCGCCACCCCGCGATCCTAGTGTGACCCTGCATGATATACTCTGTTGAAACCCTTGCGGGCTAGAAAAGTGCACTGGTCCCCCAGGAGGTGGGTCCTTGCAACAGGAGTATGTCAGGCCGGTGTCGGTGTATGAAGGTAAACACTGCAGTCTGCTTAATTTTGTCTAGGAGACCATTAATGTTCCAAGAGGTAATCTGTGTTGGGCCCATTTGTGTGGATGATTCTATCTACCATGACATTGTTTCTGAACTCTGTCCAGGCGCCCCCCAGGTCCTCCCCCAGTCCCGTCCGGCCAGCGCCCCAGTGTGTGGTGGACGCTATGTCATTTAGCATCTTGGACCCCTCGTGCAGTTGTGAATAAGAACGTACAAACAGTTACATGAATTAACGATAATCGGCACCTTAATGCAAGGTCTGAACTCCCATACCCCCCCAACTCCCTCCCCCCATCCCAGAAACATCTGTCACCCTTATATAAAATCTCACTCCCAAACACAGTGAGTTGGAAACACCAGTTGGTTGAGCTGTGGTGGACCCCTCCATATCGTTGGATCAAAGAGCATTAAATAGTAAGCAGCTATATTGTGGCAATGTTTCCATCGGTGCAGGTGTTACCTGTCATGTTATCTCCTCCCTGCTTGCAGAGTTAGAGCTTCGGGCTTCGGGACAGATCTGAGTCTTCCAATGTCTCCAAGTGAGCATGTGTCGGTTCCTTCAGCCCCGGATCTCCCCTGTTGCCCCCTTGACCTGTTTTCATCTGTTGCTCTGACAATTTTTCTGAAAGGGGTTCCATGGGGGAGCCTGAGCGGGAGCCCCGGTGCACCTTACGCCTCCTCAAGGGTGTCCGCTGGCAGAGGCCAGATGGCCGATTCTGCTGGTTGTCCGTCGGAACTCTGTCTCAGGCCTGCCGCTGTCTCTCACCGGGGGGGCTGAGCGGTACCTCTTCTGTCAGCCAAGTCCATGCCGCTGTTGGGCGCTCAAAGAAGTGAGTCTTATTTCCGTGGACCACTTGGAGTTTCGCTGGGAATAGAAGGCAGTAGGTAGAGAGGAGGTCGCAGTGTTCACCGGAAGGCCCACGATATGAAGATTGTTGCGACTGGACCTATTTTCAGCATCTTCTGCTCTCCGGTATAGTTCTGACGTGCGAGCCGATAATGCAGATGATTGCATTTTCAAGGCGGTCAGGTTGTCTTCCCCTGTGGATATTCTTGATTTTGCCTCTGTGATCCGGGCGGTTGCGTTGCGGCGGTCCTGACATACCAGGGCCACATCCACTCTTACTTCACCGATCTTGGCCTCTACAGCCGTCTGAGACGCCTGAATAGCTTGAAGGATAGCTGCCAGGTCGCTAGAAGCCGCTGGTGGCCCATCGCCGCCGCTTAGGGATCGGTCTTCAGTGCGGGTCCCACCAGAACCCATAGTAAATTGGTCTATGCGATGTGCGCCGTGGGTGGTCGTGTCAATTTGTCCTTGCCTATTGCCGCCTTCCAAAACCCCAGCTATGGTTCAAGACACTTTGATTGGAGTACACAGAAAAAGTCCAGCTAGAACCCCTATATGGGATCACAGGGTCAACAGAACAGCCCTCCAAGGCCACATCATTTACAGAACTAGGTCTTCACCTCTGGACAGCAGTGGCCATTGCAAGGGTCATGGGCTCATCATCCAACCACCCGGCTGCATCCAGTACAATTTGTTGCGACCTGACGTCGAGGCTCAGGAGTCCATGTGCCCTCAGTCGTGCCTCCCAGATCACCCCTCTTCAGCCGGGTCCCCTTCAGCGCCTCCAGACTGCGCGCCGCTGCTCCTTTTTTACTCTGGGCCCCTCTTCTCTCATCAGGACCCAAAAAACCGCCAAGAGGGAGAGGGAGGAGGAATATTCACGACCCGCCGCAGGTCTCCCGCCTTCAGCGGCCAGTCCCTCTCCTCACCTCTGTTCTCTCCAGCCTGGTTGCTCCGGAAGGCCCACAATGTTCTCCAGCTGGCTGGGCCGTGGCTGTGCGACCCACAGCCTCTCCGGCCTCCAGGCGCTTCTCCGGCATCCGGGTTCCCCGGTCTGCCTCTGCGCTGTCTCCTGCAGCATTGCACCGGCCGGCGGCTCCTCCTGCCGTGTTCACCCTGCTTTGCTGCTCCGTAGGCCTCTGGCCTTTTTCTCAGGCAGCCGGCAAGCAGGACAGACACGGGCCGCATCCCGTCGCCGGCTCTACTCCGATCACGGCTGCCGCTAGATGGGCGCATCCGCCATTTTGAGTGCGGACCGCCTCGAACAAGCAGTGTCGCACAGCTGAGTCGCGGTGTCCAAATATTCCCCCCCAATTACTCCAGGGGCGTCAGGCTAGCCCCGGGAGCGTGTACTGCCACCGATAAAGGCATATTGTGGGCGCTGCTTAAGGTGGATGACAGAGGGGTCCGGAGCACTACAAGAGTGCGACCGCCATCTTGACGCATTGGCCACACCCTCCTTTATCTCAAATTTAACACTTCATGCTTGTTTTATTAATTTCAGAGCGGCATTCGACAGGGTCTCTTGAGACCTACTTTGGGACAAATTCAACAGTTTTGGAGCCCCACAGAAAGTAATTAGCCAACCAACTTCTTTGTTCTGAAACATGTCTAACTGTCAAGCTTGGAGGCACCAATGATGCGTTTTCAACTTCTTATTGTTTAATGTACGTTTAAATCCTGTCTACAGAATTGCATCTCATAAATACATATCCACCAAATATAGAGAACCGCTGTCTTACTCCTGTTTTATACACTAACGACTTGCTCTTATTGAGCATAACCCCTATAGGGTTGCCTCAGCTTCTAGGCGCTCTACTTTGTTTTGCAAAATGACATAAACTTGAAATCAGTTATGAAAAAACAAAAGCTGTGAAATTTAACAAGAAATTAAACATACCTGAATCATGGTTTATAGATGGGTTTGAGCTATTCATTGAATGAAAATACAAATACCTTGGGATGGTTTTTGATTCAAGAGGAAGGCTTGCCTTACACACGGACACAATGAAATCTAAAGCCCACCACCCCACCTACCCCCAGACTTCCAGAATGTGTATGCTTTAAAGATGACTGCAAAGTGCCGTTGGGGGTGGCCATGGTGGCGAAGTTGCTCCCAGCCATCACGTGTAGCTGCGACATAATGGCAGGAAAGAAAGTTGCAAGGTTACTAGACTTGCTAATTGCAAAAGCCTATTGGACCATCGATAGGCTTCCAAATTACACATCGCAGGCACAACTGCTCCTAGAGCTAGGCTTAATAAAACAATCATTCGCCATAAAATGCTCCTTTTTGAAAATGTGCCATTGATTTACAATGGCAGAGAACAACTCATTAACTGCACATGACTGGCTCGAAACCAACAAGCAGAACTCAAAATTAATATTAAGGCATTACTTCGGCGACACTTTGCAGTCTGTGCAAGCCACTGGCTTATGGATCACCAAGGTATCAACTACCAAATTCAAGAAAATGATCAACAGAACCACCAGACTCCGTTACATGCAAGAAGACAAAGTGACTTTGGCGAAGAGGGCTCATGCCTGGCAAGTCATTCATACCTGTCAGTCTTTAAAACCACATCCCTATTTCGACTTTGGATTCCCATTTCACATCAAGCTCACGAGCCTCCGCTTCGGATTCCAACCAACATTGGACCCACTTGGTTAAAATCCACCAAGACTGCAGAATAAAGACTGCGGCGCGGAAAAGGAGACCCTAATCTAGGTTCTTTGCATTTGCCTGGCAATGTTACCCGACAGTAGGAGGATGGTGTGCGGTGCCTTTAATCAGGCCGTCATCTGATCATGTAGGCAAGCCCTCACTCTACATGCAAACCGGAACTGCCTAAAAGCAAGCAAGAACAGAGGCCATTGTGGGGAAATGAAAAAATACACTGATTCTATGAGGCGCTGGCGCACAGGAGGACACTGATCTTCATCCAAAGTAATACCTCTTTTAGCAGTACTTGCACAGTAGCGGGCACGGCAGCAAAGCATGCTGTGGCCGAGTGCCATCCTTTTGAATCATTTGGCGCCAGTAGTGACGGCGCGGTCAGCAGTGGTCCCTGCGGCTGAGCACTGACACTTCACCACATTTTGCAGAGCCGTGGCCAAGCACTGTCACTTAAACCTGGCACAGCCACGCCTATGATCCCTCATTGATTTTGGAGGCCAATAGTTGTGCAGCGATCAACAAAAGTTGCTGTGGCTGAGCACTAGAACTTTAATGCATTTTGCACAGCCACGACCTACTATCCAGCAAGAACATGGTGCACTTTATGATTATTTTTTTTCACCAAGTGAATGAGTAAGTTTTACTCATCTGATCACTTTTTATGTATACTTTTAATTGTATTATCGTTTTACTGTATATAGGTGTAACGGTTTAATTAACTATGCGTTCTAGAAAAAAACTTGGAACTTGAACTACTTTTAAGCATGTTGTCTGTGTGCAAGGGTGCCTGTTGGTGTGGCTTAATTGTGCATGATCGCCATTGCAAGACCCACCGGATATATTCATTCTTTATAAAATGTTTACATCGCCGATCCCGCAAGTAAAACTATACCTGTGAGAATTCTTAGTGCACCTTAGGATTACAGGTGCAGAACATTTGACTTCTTTTATGGTTACGTCTCTGCAAAGCAATTGGCTCTAAGGATGAATGATTATGTATGTGAATAATTGGAGGCAGAGAAATGTGGTTCCTGGACAGACTAAGTAGATGACATCATTTCATTGTGACCTTGATGGAAATGGAAAAGGTATTTTCATCAGTATTTCTTATGACATTAAAACTACTGGGCATATTGTTCTTTTTCTTTTCCAGTATTGACTCTCTTGATCCTCTTGACTACTCAGTTAGGTTCTCGTGTGGCACAATAAAAAAAAACAGCCTCTTTCTTGATGCTTGATCAGGTTTAACATGAACTATATATTTTTGGAAACTATATGTTACGTATCATTAGAATTGTGGGTTCCTTGTAAAGAGGTACAGTGCAAGGAAGTATAGCCTGGAACCCCAGTTGTGAATAGATAAACAGAATTGTGTTGTTAAATAATTCCATATTCTGCTGATGCTACAATTCTTGACAACCTAAAAAATACCACATGCGTGACAGTTTTAAACTGTTAGCACGCATAAAGGGAATGACGTCACCCTCACTGTATGTAAGCAATGATTGAGGATGAAGTCTGAGAGCTAGTTTGCAGATGCACACGTTAAATAACGGTCAGGCACTGTGCAGATATTATTTGAGTTTTTATATACTGATTACCTATCACTGCATTGAATCTGAAAGTCACAGGAGCTGAGGCGGGCTAAGGGAGAGATGTTGTGTGTCCACAGAGGCTGCTTCAGTTTTTACTTTTACTGGCCAGGTATCATCACAGGAAGAGACGTGGTGTATGTGGAGACTGACCATCTTCCTATATTTAGACGCTGAGAATGTGAGAGTGCCTTGCTGTGTACACAGACCACAGCAGCATTTGGCTGCGCCATGGATGTGTGCAGCGCCACCACAGCCATGATGGGCACCTGGACTCCGACCAGGTAATAACATCTGTTACTACAGATGTACAGCCTCCTTCTCAGTTGGAGAGCTTGCACTACAAATGATGTACACAAAAATGTGATGGGTGGAAGCCCTTAATTTATCTCGGCCACTGGTAATTCTCGGCTACATTCCAGTCCATCGTTCTTTTGCCAACCATGCCACTTCAGACGGGAAGCCGCAATGTGCAAATCACTCTACGTCCTGCTCAAATAGGACAGTCCAGCCCAAACTGACAGGCCAGGCTCCTGCATGGGAACACAAGAACCCCAAGACTGGTTTCAACTCATATGGGCCTTTTCAGCCAGGTGTATCTTGAGTCCTAGGGTAGAGTGGGCACAAGGCCACGTCTGGGCATTCCCATCGCACTGACCCATTTCGCATGGGCATCGCACTGAGGTACATAAAAAGAGATTGGTGGAATGCTTGAAATAATCTTGGCCACTGGTAACTACTCTGGGCCGCATTTCCAGTCCTTTGTTCTTTTGGCCACTATGCCAGCTCAGACAGAAATCAGCCAAGTGCGAACAAGTGTTGATTCTGCTCCAGTAGAAACTGCCAGTTCAGACTCGCTCTGAATAGAAATGTAAGCACCCAAAGACCGGTTACAGCCTATATGGGCCTCTTCAGTGTAGCTTGCTGATTGGGTCATGGCCTCAAGTAATTACCAGTGGCTGAGACTAATTCAGGCATTCAGTCCATCGCTTTTTGTATTTTTCATTGCAGTATAAATGAAGCAGTATAAGCATGCCACTGTTTTCACCAGAGAGGGAGCTCCATGCCCACGTTTTGTGCTTTATACATTGAGTGCTCAGGCAGCTGTGGACTCCTGACGTCAGTGAACAGCTGGAAGTATGAAACTTCCAGCTCCATAGTACAAGGAGACCTAAAAAAAAATGCTGCTCCTATGAGTAATAGTCTCCCCATAGCCCGTGGACAAGGAGGATTTTCCAGCCATCCATATAACAGGTCTAGCAGTTCAGGAAAGAAAGCAATTACAGACAGGTAGTTTTGATTGGTAATCAAAATGTATTGAAAGATTTTAGGACATGATCTCTTTGAGGTGGTTGTACAGGGAGTGCAGAATTATTAGGCAAATGAGTATTTTGACCACATCATCCTCTTTATGCATGTTGTCTTACTCCAAGCTGTATAGGCTCGAAAGCCTACTACCAATTAAGCATATTAGGTGATGTGCATCTCTGTAATGAGAAGGGGTGTGGTCTAATGACATCAACACCCTATATCAGGTGCGCATAATTATTAGGCAACTTCCTTTCCTTTGGCAAAATGGGACAAAAGAAGGACTTGACAGGCTCAGAAAAGTACAAAATAGTGAGATATCTTGCAGAGGGATGCAGCACTCTTAAAATTGCAAAGCTTCTGAAGCGTGATCATCGAACAATCAAGCGTTTCATTCAAAATAGTCAACAGGGTCGCAAGAAGCGTGTGGAAAAACCAAGGCGCAAAATAACTGCCCATGAACTGAGAAAAGTCAAGCGTGCAGCTGCCACGATGCCACTTGCCACCAGTTTGGCCATATTTCAGAGCTGCAACATCACTGGAGTGCCCAAAAGCACAAGGTGTGCAATACTCAGAGACATGGCCAAGGTAAGAAAGGCTGAAAGACGACCACCACTGAACAAGACACACAAGCTGAAACGTCAAGACTGGGCCAAGAAATATCTCAAGACTGATTTTTCTAAGGTTTTATGGACTGATGAAATGAGAGTGAGTCTTGATGGGCCAGATGGATGGGCCCGTGGCTGGATTGGTAAAGGGCAGAGAGCTCCAGTCCGACTCAGACGCCAGCAAGGTGGAGGTGGAGTACTGGTTTGGGCTGGTATCATCAAAGATGAGCTTGTGGGGCCTTTTCGGGTTGAGGATGGAGTCAAGCTCAACTCCCAGTCCTACTGCCAGTTCCTGGAAGACACCTTCTTCAAGCAGTGGTACAGGAAGAAGTCTGCATCCTTCAAGAAAAACATGATTTTCATGCAGGACAATGCTCCATCACACGCGTCCAAGTACTCCACAGCGTGGCTGGCAAGAAAGGGTATAAAAGAAGGAAATCTAATGACATGGCCTCCTTGTTCACCTGATCTGAACCCCATTGAGAACCTGTGGTCCATCATCAAATGTGAGATTTACAAGGAGGGAAAACAGTACACCTCTCTGAACAGTGTCTGGGAGGCTGTGGTTGCTGCTGCACGCAATGTTGATGGTGAACAGATCAAAACACTGACAGAATCCATGGATGGCAGGCTTTTGAGTGTCCTTGCAAAGAAAGGTGGCTATATTGGTCACTGATTTGTTTTTGTTTTGTTTTTGAATGTCAGAAATGTATATTTGTGAATGTTGAGATGTTATATTGGTTTCACTGGTAATGATAAATAATTGAAATGGGTATATATTTGTTTTTGTTAAGTTGCCTAATAATTATGCACAGTAATAGTCACCTGCACACACAGATATCCCCCTAACATAGCTAAAACTAAAAACAAACTAAAAACTACTTCCAAAAATATTCAGCTTTGATATTAATGAGTTTTTTGGGTTCATTGAGAACATGGTTGTTGTTCAATAATAAAATTAATCCTCAAAAATACAACTTGCCTAATAATTCTGCACTCCCTGTATATTCATCCGACCCTGCTCGGCTTTGGAGAGCAGCTCAACCTTCTGATATTTATCTAGATGCACTCCGACCACATACAAGTTTACTTGTGGAAACGTGGGGGCAGGGCAGACTTATGCATTCTGTGTGCTGTAAACCCTGGTACTTTTAAGCCAGCAAGTAATGTGTTTTTAGATAATGGTAGCAATAAGAGCCATGGCTTTTGATTTGGATTCTCACCATAAGATACGACTCTTCTTACTCAAGGTCTTTGCCCCCAAATTTACATCATGTCGTCTTTCCACAAACTGCATACATGCAGGGTTTTTGGTAGATTACTGCCAAAGGCTACCAAATATTCCACTATACTACTACACTTGGCAGTATCCTTGTCCGGTACCACTAAAGTTGTCCGACATCAGTAGTATGATTGTCTCCATTACTCTGTCAGGGCAGAACCCTACCTGCAGATCATAAAGTATTTTATTGTCCTAGACATATTTTTGCCACAGGGTAGTTGTTGCTGTCGCCAGTACCTTTACCGGAATGGGTAAAAGCAGTCTTCCTATCCAGTATAGGTTTCTTTAATAGAGTCCACACGACATTAAGGTACCCGTCCAATGCAAACTATTTTTTTTATAAGTTACTCCACATTGATTACTCTCCAGAGTCCCATCCTCCAACATTAGATTTAATGAACAGACGTCAGTTGGGGGAGTTCCTTGGTCTTGATACAATGAATATTTCAACTTTTGTCACTGGCAGTTGTTGAGATTGGTCAAATGTGTTGCTACCGGTGTAGCTTCTACTCCTATCATTAACATGTATGTTTTATTTTTATATTATTTAAGCTTTTCCCCTCTTATTTTTTATATCATCATATTTGTAAGACTTTCACACATTTGTAAGGTGACAAAAATAGGTTGAGTAAGGGCAGTATTAGAGGCATGAAAATGATACATGGTAGATTTCATTTTGCTATGATCTGGTAACCCTCTCGGCGTGTTTTACTATGGATGTTATATGGTTAATGTTAAAGGGCTCTAAGCCCCTCGTTTGCATTTGACATCCGACAGGTCTTTGGTGAGCCATTTCCCAAGGGTGCTTCCCACTAGGTGTCTTTTTCAGCTTTAAAACTGTTAACCGGTGTTCCAGTTAACATACTGATGCATTTTTAAGCGGCTACCTGCCCCCGTGTTCTTGCCAGCGTTCGTCCCGTGTGCCTCTAAAGTGATGGGCATATCCTTACGATTAACCATTTTCTGTGACGTTTTGAGTAATAATGCTCTAATGTCCCTACCCTGCTTATCCTGGCAAATTGTTCAGTCTATGTAGACAGTCATTGGCGGGGTTCTCAGCCGCACAAGGGTTTTTTATTTTTATTTTTGTTGGTTCGTTTGGTTGACTACTTTTCACTGGAATAAGATATTTCTGGGTACCAACCAAGCTATTTTTGCTTAAAGTGTTTTAAATGTTCAAGTTATCTTGCAAATTTAGTTACCTTAACCAACGGTACATTTTTTCAGGTGTGAATTTCGTTATTTTGAGAATAGAATAAAACATATCGACGTTTTCTGGAAGCTCTATGTTTGCTTTCAAGTTTACATTCTAATCCCCGTACCAGAGTAGTCATTCACCCAATATAGATCAGGTGTTTTTTATCTGTGGTCTGGGGACCCCTAGGGCTCCATGACGTCTACTCAGGGAGTCTGCGACTGCTTAGAAAATTAAATAATGTTAACAGAATAATAAGGTTAAATATAGGTAAACTAGAAAAATGTAAAATCGAGCATTTGAAAACGTTCTGTAAATGCGAAGGAATTCGAAATTAGAGGCTGGCAAAAAATTTAGCTGGTATCCTCAGACTGATTGGTGGGAGCGGTGCGAGTGGATCAAACAGAACATAGTATGAACAATGTGTGGCCTCAGTTGAATAAAGAAAAGCTCCAAACCTCCCCCCCGCCCCCATTAAATTTGAAATGTAATTTTTTTCATGCTAGTTTGTGAATAAAATAAAATCTTTCATAATTTGTGTAGTTGTTTTTGATGAATTCTTTTTTGTGTATTGTTTTGCGGTTTAATCATAGAAATTACTTATTCCAGGGTCCTCGGCTTGCAGTAATGTTTCAGTGGGTACTTGATTTTATTGAAGATTCAGTAGGGGTCCCAGATTTTAGTAATGATAAAGTAGGAGGTCTGCAGAGTTAAAAGGTTATGAATCACTTTAATAGTAGTTCTGTGTATATTACTTATTTTGCCTAATTCATATATTATAGATTTCATTTATCAGGCATAACCTACCATCTAGTGGTTGGTTGAGGAATTGCCCAAAATATTCTTCCAAAACGTCAGATCTAGTTTTAGTATCGACAACGCAGAGTGATACCTGTGTTCACAGCCATTGTATGAGAATGACCATAATTACCAAATGGTCCGTTATAAAGGGTTGTTTAATAGGTTAAAGGCCATAGCAACATTCTGAATTCCCGAGTGCCTTGCAGGATTAGGCTCCAATCAAGGTGATATTAAAATCTGAATGCGAATGATGTGCTTTATGCCACTAGTCTCTCTTTGGACACATGCTGGGGAATTGCCCAGGTAAGAGAAGTAAAAAAAAAAAACATGTATTCCTTTGGCACTTAGAATTCATACTCTTGTCGTATTTAACAGGAAAATTGTGAGTGGCCTAAGAGCCTACGAGGATTTGCATCTGTTTGTAGAGGACACATATTGCCCCTTGTAACATATCAACTCATCTAGTAGGAAAAATTGGATTGCCGTTTTGTGTCAACTTTGTGACAGTGTGGGTCAGCACTGCCAAAATCTGGTTCGTCCTAATCGTGTACATTCGACTATTTGAAGCACCAAAGGGAACTTGTATCAGATCGATGCAAGCTATTGAAACTGAGTTATTATGTCAAAATCGTGATGAAAGCCTAGTTGTACCTGGAAATGTTAAATGGAATTAACATCTTTAAGCTCTTACTTCACGAACGTGGGGTCTGATGTGATAAGAAGTGTTGAACCTAGCCCTTTTTGGAGGATCATCCCCAAACCTTTTGCCTCCTACCTCCTATTTTTTCCTGACCTCTTGCTGTTGGCTCTAGGACTCTGAGCACTTTATCACTGCTGATCAGTGCTAAAGTGCAGGTGCTCTCCATACTAAGCTTGGTAAGAATAGCTCCTAATTGACACATTTAATTTACCTGTAAGTCCCTTGTACAGTGGTATCCCTATACACAGGGCCTGTAAATTAAATGCTACTAGTGGGCTTGCAGCTCTGCTTGCGCCACCCAGTGAAGTAGCCTTTAAAACCTGTGTCAGGCCTGCTAGCGCAGGGCCTGCATGCACAGTTTACAGGACCTGTCATCTAAATTTACTTGCTAAGCCTAGAACTCCCCTTTTATTACGTGTAAGTCACCCTAAGGTAGGCCCTAGCTAGCCCTATGGGCAGGGTGCTAAGTATGTAAAAGGAAGGACATGTGCCTGGTTGTGTGGCCTGCCCGCATAGTGACAGACAGCCTGTTTGGTTTCTCACTGCTGTGAGTGCTGCCTTGCTCATAGGATTAAATTGTAAATGCCCTGCCTTGTGACTACGAGGTATTGTCTGATTTATGAGGGGTAACGTAGGCATGTTTGGTATGGTTGTTTTTGTAGTGAGAAATCCTGCTTACTGGTGTAGGTAGATTTTTTTTTACCATTATAGAAATGCCTCTTCTAGAAAATGAGCATTTCTCTGTGCTTCTGAATCTGGTGTTTTGCAGCTTGATTCCAGTCCAAGTCTGGGGCAGAGTGACAGCTGGGCTTTGTGCATACTTTGCAGACAGCCTATACACAGGGAGTGTGGAGGTGTCACAGAGGTGCATGTGTACATTGAATGATCTTCCTGAGCTGAGCGAAGGGGAGGTGGGACACCGGCCTTTGTAAAGGCTGTGCCCTGGCCTCACACAAATGGCTTGTTTATCCCCCCCCCCCCCCCCACTGATGTCTGGAGCCTGAGTTGGAGGAGAGAGAGAGGACACTTCTAGAACCAGTTGTAACTGGTTAAAACCTCTTCTCCACCTCTTTGAAATTGCTTTGCTAAACTGAGTATAAATACGGGTATTTTCCCCATAAAAAAATGCACAAGAAACATGTTAAGGAAATGGACACAGAATGCTGTTGGAGGGACTCACCAGGAACCACCTTGGACTGCTGTGCTGACCAGTGACCTGCTAAGTCACTAGGAGAAAATGCCACTGACTGCATCCCCCTTGTGCTGGTCTGTTGCCGGTCCCTACCACCCTGTGCTTCACTTGTATCTCCAGGGGCTGGGTGCTGTGGCCCCTGCAACCATTTATTCCTCAGCGCGAGGATAGCGCTGCACCTAAAGGCTCCTGCAGTGGAGCGGAGTGCCTGAGGAGCACTTCTCGTTATTTCATTAGAGCGCCTTGAGAGTGCATTTATTTTTATCTACCAACCGCCTGGAGAAAGCTCTTTCTTTTAGTCACTGTGCGCCTGGAGAGCTCTTTCCCTGTAACTGCTGCCGGAAGAATCACCGCCGCAATCCGGGCAGCTTGTCTTTGAGAAGCGTGTCCGAAGCGTGCTGTGTTTGGGACCCCTGGGGCACTGGAAAACCAAGAACGGAGGAAGCGCGCTCCTCGTGGTGCCCCTGGGACCAAGAGCACCGAGCAGTGTGCTCCCGGGGACCAGCAGGCACCCATTTTGTCTTGAATTCATTGCAGCAGCTCTAGGAGGGAGGGAGACCTCTCAGGAGGTCCCTCCTGTTCCCAGGGCCACCAATGATGACCGTGCTCTGGGGGGGAAGTGGGGGGTGGGGGGAGGGAGGGAGGAGAGACACGAGGTCCCCGAGCTGTAAGAGCCTCTATTACCCCACTGGGTGAGGAAGCCCCAGTGGAGACCCTGTCCGACGCAGATGGGGTCGCACGATGCCCCAGGTCAAGTAGGGGGCACCCCAAGAACAGGACAATGGGGATACAAGTGTAAGTCTCTCTCCCCCGGTTGCTGTGCGAGGACCATGAACTCTCAAGTGTTGCTTTGGTTCTTCCTGGCTTCCCTGCCTCCGTGAGGGCTGGTCGTGGACCCTGAGGACCGCTAGGGCAGTTGTGCCTCCTTTTAGGCATTATGTTAGGTGGAGGGGAGAAAGGCATGACCCAGAGGATTAGAGGTGGTGCGTGCTGCCCCCTTACCTCACCCACATTCAGATGGCTTGCGGGCCGGTGTTGGGACCCCCCACTCCTTAGCGTTGCCAGAGCCCGGGAGTCCCCCCATATGGCCTCAGGACCAGGGCATATAACCTACCGAGAAGGCCTCATTATTAATGTGCATTTCTGAAGTCATGGTGACTGGAAATATGAATCATGCTGGTACAATCATGGTAATGGTTTGGCAGTGATCTTCCTGTTGTGGGCATTTATGAGCATGGTTTACTATGACCCATGCCATTGTAATGATATGTTTTTCATGACTTGTCATATGTTTTCTGATGTTCCTTTTATGGGCATTTATGTTTACTATGACATGCATTATTTTAGTAATGTTTTCCTGACTGCTGCTTGTGTTGCAGAATAATCAGTAACCTATATGTTGTATGTGACTAGTGCTGGCATTGGCCGGGTAATAGTACTGCGTAACGTTCTGGCAACTGCTTGGGTAGCAGGGTATTACTGACATGTTGTGTTTGGTCTAATAATGTTGTGTACAGTACAGTTTATATAACTTGGTGTTGTGTTTCCTTTGTGGTGGGGTAGTGCTTCCTGTGTTGTGTGTGTTGTGCAATCACTTTACACATTGCCTCTGGGATAGGCCTGACTGCTCATGCCAAGCTACCAAGGGGGTGAGAAGGGGTTATCTTGGGTGTGTAACTCCCTTTCCCTGACTAGAATGGGTGAGTTCTGCTTGGCTTAGCCAACCAGAAACCCAATTTCTAACAAGAAGTATCACCATTTCTTGTGGTAAAATGCAGTGGCATAAAATGTGTATTTTAAGGAACTAAGTAAAATGGTTATGCGCTCTATGTATTTAAATAATATGCAAATTAGCTTCTCAAAATGTTTTGCACTTTCAAACCACTGTGTTTGAAATGTTTTAGTCACTTATCGGTATCGACTCTTAGAATGTGTAGCACACACAAAGCATATAATTATTTATTGGGCTGAGCTCGCCATGGGTTGGGCTCTGTGAATAGCAACCTGAAATGGTATAATCGCTTACCTATATTGACACTGCACATATCTTTATTTAACTGACCTGCGCCAAACCATCCTTAATGTAGGCGATATGGTTAGCAGCGTGGTCTACCCAAAAGTCTTTGTGATTGTTTACAGAGCACTTGCTACCCTTATAGACACATCATGTGTAGAAGGTTCATTGACACTTAATCAGGCACTTTGCTTGCTGCACAAATAAGCAGTGAAGCTTGCAAAAATAGTCCTGGTTGAAAGATGCACCTCTCCCAAGTTGGGGAATACAAAAAGTGACGAGTGGAATACTTAGTGTTTTCTAATATTGATGATTTGCTGGTTAATCTGCCATTTCAAGTTATGAAGTCAGATCATTTTGTAGTCCTAATTTCACACTCCTTGCCCAAGAACCCACCCATATCTACTAAGATGTTAAGTTGATGCTGGTCTAAACTCAATTCCATAGAACGGACCTCCTTCTTAGCCTGCATGACACTAGAACTCGATGATTCCGTGACTGATGCTGAAAGGATCTTTAAATGGGTTACAGCGTGCTTGATAAGTTTCTTGTCATGAAAGCACTGGCCTGAAGGCAAAGAGATGTAACCCTTGGTTCAATTCATAGTTTCAAGACTTGAGAAAGAAATGCAAAACTTTGAAGCGAAAATGGAGAAAGAACTGCAATATGGGTAATAAACCGTAATGCAGGAAGGCGATAAACATCTGTCACTATGCCATTAGAAAAGCTCAGGTAGAATTATTTGCCAAGAAAATAGACAGTGCTGCCAACTCGGCCAAAGAAGTGTTTCTTCTGATAGTGAAGTCTTTCACTGATGCCGCAGCAAAGAACCCAGTGGCAGCTTCGTCAGAATCTCGATGTAATGACTCAGCCACTTTCTTTTCTAGGGTAAAAACATGACATTTATGCTTCCATCCATAACCCAGAAAAGGCTGTCCCATTAGATGAAACAGTTATTTAATCCAAAGTCTTAAGGACCTTTCTTTCTGCTTTACTACTTTTTGATGATGGGCATTCAGCGATCTTTGTTAGGAAAGTAAAATTGGGTGCTCAGTTATACCCGTCCCTACTTGTCACAGAAATTATCCTCCCTGTTGTAAAGGAGCTCTTGAACCTATCTTTGTCAAGTACAGTTTTACCTGAGGCCTAGAAACATGAGATAGTTAAGCCTGTATCAAAGAAGCCATCCCTGCATCCCTCCCATTTTGAGAACTGTAGGCCAATCTCACTAGGAAAAGTGCTGGAGAAGCATTTAAACACTCAACTGAGTTAAAAAAAAGAAATAGCCCTTTTCTCTACTTCTCACAGATGGGCTTCCATCCTGGCCATAGCACTGAATCAGTGCTATTGGCGGTAACCAAGGACCAAAATGCGCTCTGGATATGGGTGGCACTGTAGCCCTTATCTTACTAGATCACATGTCAGCCTTCGACACGGTTGACCATACTATACTGTTGGAGAGATTATACGGTCTTGGAGTAGAGCATCACTCTCCTAGGTTCAAATGCATTTTATTGACATTTTTAGTATCTGCATTTCAGTCACCTTTGACGCCCACCTCTCTGGACCATGCTGGCATCCAATATAAGATATGCACTGTTGTGAAAAGAAATTGGAGTTGGCTCTGATGTGTTGTGCAAGGGGTTCTAGCATGACCGCAGAGACGACAAAAGACACCCCTGTCTTGTGCCTTGCTCAGTCGTAATCCAACGTGAGTGGAGGCCATCAGGGCGTATTTTCCTACTAGACTCTTAATAGGCTGCCAATTCCTATGCTGTCGCAGTCCTCACCGAGACCTAGACCAACAACACCTCAGGCCCAGATATCGCCATCCCACAGGGATACAAGATCGCCCGGAAAGATCGCCCCAGCTGCCCTGGCGGGGAATCGCCATCGTCCACAGGTCCCACCTCCACCTGAACACACACTCCAAAGACTCAAAAGAAGCCATTAACCTGATGGAACACCTCCACTTCAAGCTACACACCAGCCCGACATCCACCATCAGGGGAACCATCATCTACCGCCCCCCAGGATCTCACACACCTTTCACCGACTCCATCACTGACTTCATCTCCGCACAAGCCATCGCAGCCACCAACTACACCCTGCTGGTAGACATCAACTTCCACCTTGAGAAACCACAAGACCCCAACACCGCATTCCTCCTAGACAACCTCAACAACAGAGGACTCCAACAAATCATGGCAGAGCCAACACACTCTGCAGGACACACCCTCAATCCCATCTTCACTACAGGAACCTCCGCTACCTTCAGCCACACCACAGAACTCCCATGGACAGATCACCGATGCATCCACTTCACCTTCAACACACTCACCATCACCAGACCCCCAACTCCAGCCATCGCATAGAAACTGGACAAGAATAACCGACGATCAGCTCACCGCCCCCCTCGCTGCCCCCACCATCGCACGCAACGATGACCCAAACACCACAGCAAGCACCTTCCACAACTGGATCACCGACTGCACCAACACCATAGCCCCTCTCAAAAAGAAAACCAACACCCACACAAAGAGAGCCAGCTGGTTTACCCCTGAACTACGGGAATCAAGACGCACCTGTCGCCGCCTGGAGAAAATCTGAAGAAACACCAAATCCAGAGAAGCCCATAGCAACTTCAAAGCCGCCACCACCCGCACACCACCAAATCATCAAACACCTGAAAGAAGGATATCCAAGACAGGATATCCTCGCAAACACACAACAGCAAGGAACTCATCAGCATCATCAAGGAGTTGGCCCAACCCAACAGTTAAAACAACAGACATCTCACCCTCACAGGACCTATGCGACACTCAACACCTACTTCCACCACAAAATCAAGACCATCTACGACAGTTTCAACAAGGACAACCCACGCGCAGATCCCCCCTCTCAACCCCTGACACCAACAAACCCACAATCTCCACCTGGACACCCTTCTCCACTGAAGATACATTGAAAACCATGAAGTCCATACACTCCGGGGTCCCCACGGACCCATGCCCCCATCACCACTTCAACAGGGCTGCAAACACCATCGCCAGCCAAGCCCGCAACCTCGGAATCATCCTTGACCCCGACCTCCGCATGAACCATCAGATCAACTCAGTCACCTCCACCTGCTTCCGCACCCTCTGCCTCCTATGCAAGACCATCAAATGGATCCCCTTCAAGCATAGAAAGACCGTCACACATGCCCTCATCTCCAGCAGACTGGACTACGCAACGCGCTCTACGCAGAAATCAACAAAAAACTCACCTGCAAATTGCAAAACATCCAGAACACCGCTGCCAGATTGATCCTCGACCTACCCCGACACTGCCACATCTCACAACACCTACGCACACTGCACTGGCTCCCCATAGAGAAAAGAATCCTTTCAAAATTCTCACCTACACACACAAAGCCCTCCACTACACTCTTCTCCCCCCCTCGCCCCCCATGTCCCTCCCATCCCCAGCGCCTTGAGACCCTAACGGGTGAGTAGCTACACTTTATAAACACTGATTGATTGTTTGATTGAATAGCCATTTCATGAATGTTTCCCTCTTGCCCGTCGACCTCAGTGTGTCCTTGCCCACCCTGTCAGATGCCTTCTCCATGTCCAGGGTGACCAGGAGTGATTGCTTGGCCCCAGTGGTTCCAGTGTCGAGGAGGTGGAGTGCTTTCTTTGATGTTCTACCATATTGACGGGGTGGACCAGCTCTTCTATCAGCAGTTGCAATCGTAGGCCCACAATCTTTGTGAATATTTTCACATCGATGTTGAGTAGGCCTATGGGCCTATAGGAGCCAGGTTTCATGGGGTCTTTTTCCAGTTTATGAATGCTGGAGATAGTTGATTTGGCCATGAAAGGTGCCACTGACTCTCTGCAAGTAATTTTCTGGAATACAGTAGAAGGCAGCAGTGAACCCGTTCAGTACTAGGGCTCTGTTAAGAAGTTGTTTAGATATGGCTTGGAGAGCCTCCTCCTTGGTTATAGGCTTTTCTAAGTGTTCCCTGTCCGACTTGGTTCAATTTGGGCAGAGCTGCCTCTGCTAGATATGCAGCTCTGGCCTGAGCATGGGTTGGCTCCATAGTGTATAGATGTGTGTAATATGTGTGGAAGCATTGGGCTTTATCTGCATCTCTGGTGTGTACCCTTCTGTCCTGGGATCTAACTTCTGCTATTAGGGTTTGGTTCTGTGTGCGGCAGAGGTTTTCTCACAGTTTGCATGGTTTATTTCCACTCATAGTGTTTATTGTCTAGCTGGACGTGCAGGAAAGCTTTTGGGAGCGAGTGTGTTTGTGGTCTTATTCTAGAGTATGGAGCTTGTTTGTGAGTTTTATTTTCAAGGCATTCTCTGACTTCCCACTCTGTAAGCCCCTTCAAGCTTCCTTCAGGATCACTTCTTTGTCTTCAAAATAGTGGAAGCAGACCAGTATATCTAGAGAAACGTCTTGTTCTGGGACCTGCCACCTCAACTGTCATTGTGTGCTCGATTCTTGATTAGGGGGCTGTTCTCGTCTACCAGTGCCTCTACTAAGGCCTGTATCTATTGGATGAAGTCACCTCCTTTTTTTTACCCAGAAGGTTGTATGCAAAGGTTGCATCTTGGAGAGAGGTTATCCAAGTCCTCTTGCTTTTCCTGGAAGATCACAAGCTGATCGGTGACGGTCACCAGGTGGGGGCAATAGTTCTCCTGTTCCAGGGTGCGCACATGTTGGGTTTTCTCCAGTTCATCGACCTCCTGTCCCAGGTCACCCAAGTTGCTCTTAAGTTCGAATAGGTTTGGTTGAGATCTGCCCTAACTGATCTGGCTATCCTGTAGGTTGCTCCAGCTGCTGCTTTACAGAGGCTCTTACTGATCCTCGTGCTGCCCGTGCAGAGTCGCCGTCATCCTGCAGATGCGGCTTGCCTTTGCAGCCACTGGCCAGTCTACTGCACTGGCCCTCACTTTACTGTTCTGGTCCTGTTGTTCAGCTGCACTGGGTTGGGAGTCCTGCAGGCCTCTCAAGCTGCTCCTTAACAGAGGCTCACCTCTTACTGCTTGGCCTCGCGCATCCCCAGCTGAGTCGCTGTCATCCAGGAGGCACGACCCATCCTCGTGGCTGCCCAGGAGGCACGACCCATCTACAGCGCCGGCACGTCATCCAGGAGGCACGCCCCATCTACAGCGCCGGCTGTTCTTCCTCTTTCCTGACCACTCTTATTGGCTGCACTGGGTTGAGAGTCTCCCCGGGCCCTTTAGATCCAGCCCCTGACGTTAAAGGGTGGGTGACAGCCTCCAGGGGGCTCGCTTTTGCCACGGGCCGGGACAGAGCTCTGCACTCGTGTGTCCAGTGCCATCTTGGGCTTGGCCAAGTGCTGACATCAGGCTTTTAAATGGTTCTCGTCCTTTCTCGATGATTAAAGATTTCGAGTATGGGATACACCTTTTTTTCAGATGTCTTATCCCTTGAATGTGGAGTTCTCAGGGGTTCATCACTGAGCCCCACATTATTTAATGTTTATGTCCACCAGCTTGCTGACTTAATTCAGTCCTATGGTCTTTCATTGGTGTTGTATGCTGAGGACATCCAGTTGCTTATCTCGCTAGCCCCGAAACATCATTCTAAAGTGGCAAGCCTGAAGCCATGCCGCTGGACTGCAGTAATGTACATTACTTAGGTACCTATTATCTGGCAAAGAAGATTATAGATTATTCAAAATATGGCAGCACGCCTGCTGATGAGGGCGCCTAAGCATAACTCCACCTCCAAGTTACTTGTCAAACTTCATTGGCTCAATACCAAAATCATTAAAGGGTTCAGTTAAAAACTTTTTACGTATTACATATTGAGCCTTCCGCAACACAGACCCGCTCTTGTTCAGCCTTATGTGCCATTAAGATCCTTAAGGTTCTCTAACGCGATGCATACAGGAACTCTAAAAATTCTTAAAAGCAGATGTGAAGGGGCAGTTTTATTTACCTGGCAGCCAAACCGTTCCTTCCCCATAAAACATTTCAGTTCCTCTGACGAACTCCGCTTCAGGAAGTCTTGCAAAACGTGGCTGTTCGATAGAGACTAAGTCGGTACAGTTGAATCTGGTTCATCAATCTGCCTTCTAGCAATGAGCGGCCCTATTTGGACAGCTGTGTGCTTTAGAAATGCCAGTTAATAGAAACAGATATAAAATAGTTTCAGCCGCCTCTAATTATTCCTTTCATCACTTTGTTGTTTTTGCAGTAGACACTCTAAAAGCATCAAGTATTCTCACATGTCCTGTGTGCGCTGTATCTTTGAAACCAAGATATACCGGTCTTACAAGGAGTAAGTAGGCCAAAATCAGTCAGGGCTTGCTTGTGTTCCATCTGGAGAGGACCTGGTCTGGCAGTTTGAGCTGGAGTGTACCTATTGGAGCTTGACAAAGACTTTGATTTGCATAATTGCAGGTCTCTGTAAAGAGTGGCACAGTGAATGAAAAACAGTGGTGTTTTATGCGACTGAGCAATTGCCAAAGGCTGAGATTAAATAAAACATTCCATAAATTACTAATATTTTTACAGTCCTAAGTGAGGTGATAGAGAGCGTACATACATAGAATTTGGCGAGGTCCCCCCAGTGTGAATGGGGTCTAGTAACAGTGGAGAAATTCGGAGCACAACAAGTTAAGGAAATAAGTGTTCCTAATGAGGACTTTGGAATTAATAAATTATAGAATGTTACCACGTTGATTTTGCAAAAAAAAAAAAAAAAGACCAGTCTTTGCTCCAGTTTCTTTTTCTCAATTTCCTTTTCTCAGTTTGCAAACTTTTATACGTTGTGTGTGCTGTTTGCAAAATTGAACTCCCAATTTCAAATGACCACGTTGCCACATGCATACATCAACATCAACCTAGGTGGGCACTTACTGTGTGAACAGTGTGTATTTTATTGTCTTGTATAGTGCAGGATGCACAGCAGGGGTTTCCTTGGATCTAGGAGCCCAGATAACAACACTGTTAGGTTTATTACAGGTAGTTATTTGCAGTGAGTAATTTGGGCTGCTGGTGCTATAGTTGTCACCCACCATATTTTTTACTTGCCTGACCTGTATTTTTATACCCCTGCCTGTAAAAAAAAAAAATTGGAAGACATGCAGACCCGCCACTTATTGCTGTATAAAGTATAGATCTAGACAGCAAACACATGAAGAAATAAAACTTACAAAATATTTAACAGCTGTTTTTTCACCTCTAAATGATTACAGCAAACAAAGGGATGATTATCACAGTACAAAAGAATGCTGCAAATTTTAAACATTGTTTTTTTACCTACAACACTTGGGGCCACATGTACTATCTCTGGAATTTGCGACTTCCTAATTACGACCTTTTGTGGCTCTTAACTAGAAAGTCACAAAATGCGATGTAGAACACTGTTTGCGATTCCCAAATGAGTCGTAAGTGACCTGCCTCATTAATATTCATGAGGCAGGTCACAATTTGCGACCCATTGGGAATGGCCTGCACTCACAGGAATGGTGGCCTGCTGGGATCCCAATGTCTGTGACTGCTTTTTAAATGAAGCATTTTTTTTAATTAGTGTGTTTTCTTTAAAGGAAAATGGGATGCATTTCAAAAAATTAAAATGAAACTTTTTTTTATTCATTTTTTTATGAGTAGGCAGTGGTCTGAGGGACCACTGCCTGCTCTTAAAAAATGTTGCCATCCCATTCCCGTTTGGGAATGTGTTACCACCAATTTGAAATTGGTAGTAAACTGCGAATGTTTTGCAACCGCATTCGAGTTGCAAAACATAAATTCATGGACCTGCGACTCGCTATTAGGAAGGGACTCCCTTTACACACACCCCTTCCTCGTATCGAATCGCAAACCCTATTTTGCGAGTCCAGAAATAGGTTACCGACTCACAAAATAGGGTTGGTACATGTCAGTGTCGTTGGACTCTCGTCATGGGGATGAGACTGCTGGATTCAGGCGGCAGTACCACCACTTGTGGGTGACTGAGTCAATCCCACATCATTTGATAGCTATCTGCCTATCCTTCTTGGCTAGCTAGCAGCACCTCACCCAAACCTAGAAAGTAAAGGTGATTTGTGGCAGCCTGAAACATGACACTCTGTGACTCCTCAGGTAAGTCGTCGTCAAGAGATCTCACCCATTTCTCTCATTAGCACGAGTCTCACAAACACGTAAGCAGACAGAGAGAGATGCAGGGCAGTTTTCAGTGCATTTATTGAAAAGACTGCAATCTACAATAAAATATATGGGCTGCAATTATTGGGCAGATGAGACTGAGCACAATTAGGATTGTTACATCAGTGAAAAAGTCAACATCTCCAGCCTACTGGAATAAACATGTGCATAGGAATCCTTCTCAATCGTCCAGCTTCTAAGCAAGGGCAATAGCGGTGACACACTAATTAATCCATATAAGGAACATCCACCCCATTACCTGAAAACAGGGATCTGCCCTCTGTCTTCTTGGTTGGTTGCAGAGACAGGACTGGGATAGCAAAGTAGCAGTGAAATGGCATACAGCTTGGATGAACCCCCTGGTTGGAATGACCTCTCTAACCTTCTATGGCCTGTGTGATGTTTTTATAATAAATATGTTTGTGTTCTGAGAACCAGGCCTGACGTGATCTTGTATCTAATTGTCAGGCTGTCTGCGCACTTTTGTGGTGGCAGTACAAAAAAGATTATCATGTACCGCAATGGGCAACCTTGAGTAGAGATACACTCTGAAAATGTTGTTCACTGAAAGCAGCAACAGCATGTTCGCAGAATAGCAGCTGATTAGAAAAACAAAAAATCCCTGCTAAAAGCAGGCTATGCTAAAGTGAGTTAAAATTATTAAATAAAAATAGAGCAAGTATTTGGGTAAAAGGGCACAGGCCGCAGGCCTAGGCTTAAATAAGTGTGCCCAAGCAAAGCTCCAAAATGAATACACATCAGAAGGCTACTTAGCATTCACAAATGGCCCAATTTGCAGTCATTTGCGACAGCTAAATCCTTTTGTACGTGTGGCCCTTGATCATTCCAGAATCGCAAAACATAAACAAATTGTCGGCATTTCTTTCTAAGAGAGGTGGCAACCCGAAGTGGGGCTCACTAGAACTTATTTTTTGGCCACGTGGGTTATCCCCTCTCCACGTCTATTAATCTTTGTGTTTCTTACCTCATGTTAAGGATGATTTGGAGAGAGGTGTGTGGCACATGCATTTGAAAGCAGAGGTATGTTACGTTGTCCTCTTCCATCCATAACATCAGCCTAGCTGGGATTTGATAACTTTTCTATTAAGTGTTATAAATAAGGGATGTTTTTATTAAATTAACAATACTCCAGCAGCAACTGAAGTGAATAAAAAAATATGGGAACTGTGATCCCAAGTGCCATGCACGGAGGAGAGTGTGTGTGGGTTTGGAGAGGTAGAAGACATAGTTTAAAAATGTTTTTTTAACTATTTTTTTCGCCTTCAGGTAATTGTATATAAAATAATGGCCCAATATTAAAAAATAAATGCAAGTTCATCTAATTTGTGGGAAATTCACTTTTAGGGTATGAAACCTCAGTCGGTTAATATGATCACTGCGGATGTCTTTGTGTAACCAGGAAATCAAAGAATTGAATCCTAATTAACACAGTGAGGAATAGGCACCTCAAGGTCGGCATTACTCGTTTAAGGACTGATGTTATTTTTATTACTATGAAAACTGTTTCTGTAAAACAAAAACAAAAAAACATGGGCACGTTGTTCCCATTATGTCCCCATTAGATCCTAACCACTGTTCACTCCAAAAGCTGAATTGCCTTGTCAAGGTTCGAACCCTGGACTTTTAGGTGAGCATATTTGCTCAGCAGCGCTCCTTCAATTTACTGCGTCATCCTACCGGCTGTAACCTGACTACTTCTGTTGGTTTTCTGGCACCTATTAGACTTGTGAAAATCTTCTCCTACGCCTCGTTAATATAAAGATGGTCTCTTCCCTTTATCACCGTCAATTCATTTGCTCCAGCCAGTCACAGAAGCAGATTGTGTGCAATTCTAGAGGGAGGGGAGACAATGTCTCACAAGGGGGTAGCCAGTTCATGCCTACTTGTTAGTTCACTGCAGTTTGCTGTGCCACACCCTGGGAAGATCTACTTCCCTGCCTCCACTCCAGTAAAGAAATCCATCTACAATTTTATCATTGGTTGTGATTATGGCTCTGCAAAAATCCTGTTGTCAAGTGTTTCCCTCTGTCCTACTTGATCACTTTTTTTTAGATGTTTGAAATAGTTTGTCAAACCCCTGACATAAGATGTCTGAGCGCTTTCCATAATCGATATATGTACAGTTTATTAAACGGAACTCAAGAAAACAACAGTGTTATGTATATGCACATGGATCCACGAGACCTTTAACATTGCATATCCAAAGTGTACATGATTTAGCAGAAATTTAACATTCAAACATTGTAGTTAGCGGGGTATAATAAATGTTCTAAATCATAGGGCAAAGTTTATCATGAGCGCAGTACAGTGCAGCAGCCTAATAATAGCTACTTCAGGGGAATTAAATATAGAGGTTTAAATTATATTTTTTCCCTAAGCTCTCTTTCCAGGATGGTTAGGCAGTATGCATGGAGTGTGCATTTTTTAAAGATCTATTCCCCCTCCCACCTTGACACCCTACTTTGGTTTTCCTGTAGCATAAAATATGTTTAATTATTTGTGGTCTATCTCATACTAGACTTGTACAATCATAATTATAGCTTTAAGTGATATTACTCTGACGTCTGGCCAATTTAAGATTAACCTTTTGTTGGTTAATACTGGTTTCTTTATTTGTCTAAACAGGTTAGATGAAGCTGTGGTTTCCCTTCAAAAGGAAAAAAACATGTATAAAGAAATAGAAAATTACCCAACATGCTTTAAGGTAACGTATGTAATTTGCATATATGGTAGACCATTGGGCTGTGAATTGATTACATTATATTATGTTTCTGCGTTAATATATTCTGTTTGTGGTTGAAATATATCTGTTCATTCATTAAAACAATACGTGTAAACCCAGTCCTCCTGAATGGAAGTATGGTCTTATGCTTTTATTTATCAAATGAGCATACTCGGGCTACTGTGTGATTTGTTTTTTAATCTAAGCTGAAATTCTAGTTCAAGTACTACATTTAGAACAGCGTTGGAAACTCGCACTGGCGCATTAGACAAAGTAGAAAAATTGGTTGTAATGCATACTTGCTCTCACAGAGTTGTTATAATGAACACTTTCCTCAGTCCTCGGACTGAGCTTACAAAATGTTTGTAGTGAGAGGAATCACTAAGTCCTCGTGGTCCTTCTCAATGTCAGTTGAGTAGCCCTGAAGATTCATGTAATATAATGGGTCTATATAAAGCGCAGTCACATTTTCTGAAATCTAAAAAAAAATATTTTCTTGCCTGCCAGCTCTGACTCTGCTGCAGGTTGTGACATGCACTGAACAAGGTTAATGTATATGATCTCACTGCACGTGCTGGGGTCCACCGGCACATATTTTGTGACATGTCTCAGGTTAGTGTACTTTTTGTAGATCTCTTTGGACATGACTGATGTGTACGAGAAGTACAATCTTTCCATCTTTTAGTTTTTAACCTCAATTCTAGTTTCGATTGAGATGCAGGGGCTTCTGTGACTGCTGTGGTGGCCAGAATGATGCCTACCCTTCCATTAAAACAATGCTTGGTAAGCATGCTGAGTGATCATATTTGGGAGGTATATCTTCCTTAACTTTCTGTTGGTGAAACTGAAAATGTTCTATATTGTAGAGTGCATCACAAAGGAGCCATTAAATTATAGCCAATACAAAAAGAGTGAGAGTGAAATCTAAATCTTTCAATTATATTTTTCCCTGAAATCCCTTCTTAGATGGCCTAGGCAGTCCCGACGGAATACATATTTATTTTAAGATCTATTGCCTCCTAACCTTTCTCTCCCATTTTAACGCCTCTTTTTTAAATTTTCCTGTTACATAAACTATGCACACATAACTCCTTGAGGATTGCAGCACTAAACCTTTCTTTCAGTAAGGCAAAAGAAATACTGCATTCTGACAGATATTACTTGAAAGATGTATACTTTCCAATGCACATACTTGGTGCGTGTGCCGGTCGGCTCCAAGGAAGGAAATTAAGGCAGGCCTCGTTGCTCCAAAAGAGGCTATTCGGCCATTCTTTGGTGGTCTACACACATCTGTAATTTTATTAAGGAAGTTACAAATTAAGACCTTAAGCAAGAAATCACTCAGGTAACTAGAATTGCAGTCCTAGTCTTAGGAAAGAGTTATTGGCAAATGTGGGATATCTGTCAAAAATTGGCTCCTGTCCACATATTCTAGAGTGTTTAATAGCTATGTGCTCTAAATGGGCAGACAGGACATCTGCCAAATTCTAAGTAGACCCCGTATCGCTTAAACACATATGTCAATATGGTTTCGGTATCCTACATGGGGCTAGAGTCCTCCACTCGCAAATGTTACACTTGTTACTGAAAACTGGTTTTGTGTATGACATGCCAGCTTTATCTACTTCGTATAGTATGTTTTGGTTTGCCCTGCCACTCCATTCTTCGAGGGTACACTGTGGTGCTTTGCCCATCCTAGAAGACCTGATGCTCTGAATACAGGTTACACGTGAAGCATCTTTGGTAGTGGTTTCAAGCACGGGATGTCTTGATTCGATCACTAGCTCCTTCTTGGGCGTTACTGTGCTGATAAAATTATTCAGCTGACACACTTTTTAGTCCAGATCCAGTGTTCAAGTGACAGAGGTGTGTGTGTGAATGAGACACGAATCTGGCACACACTGCAGTTTTCTTTACTGTTCCAGTGGTCCAATTCAATCTTGATATGAAGAGGCAATGAGTTGTAGAGCCTAGGTCCGTAGAGAGAATTATGTCTGCCCCAGCCTTCGTTCAATCAGCCTGAAAGTTCTCTGCTATTTAGAGCCTAAACATTCCCAAAAAGTGAGTGCCTCTTTCATGAGACGTTTGAGACCATTATAATATTTTACATTTTCTTTGAAATCTAACCAATGCCAAGAGTTTCTGGCTGCTGAAACATCGATCTTGATACACACACAAGGCTTGCTGGTTGGGGCTGGATCACATGCGATTTGCCAAGAAAGACCTGCACATGGAAGTTTCCTCGGCACAGGGCTTATTGCAATGTGTCCGACCTAGTTGAGGAGGGATTAATCCCTCCCGTATTTTCAGCCTATCCACAGAAGATGCATTTGCATAGAAAATAATACAGATAGTCAGGGGTTTCCCTTAAAATCTAGTATGAATCCAACATTGAATATTTCCACACAACACCTCTGACAAAGCCCTGTGGCTGTGTATTTTTTTCCGGCACATTAAACCTAGGCATCAGAGATTGCCTTTGCAATTGTCAGAATTTGGCCATCATACTGACCTTTAATTTGGTTCTGGTGTACAATAGGCATGGTCTGAAATGCTCCTGCATGGCGCAGCTGTGTTTGGTGTGTGTTTGCCTGAAAAGTGTTTCGAAAGGGGTGGTGTATCCATGCAAATCGAGTAAAGATGTCAAGGTGCTTAGCCGATGTTGCAGGTGATTAACTTGTTGTATCAAAACAGGGCTGTCTAAAGTGGGTGCAGCAGGGCAATATTGATACCAGATGCTCAGGATATCCGCAGATGTGTGTTTCTACAATGAGTCTAATTAGAACTCCTTTTAGCCAGTGAGTGTCCTGAGCATCTGGGAAGGATGAAGACGACCTGGACCTATGCTAAACATCCCAGTGTTAAAAAGGCAAACGTTCCCTTTTGACCCTGGTGATCACCTATTTGATCCAGTGTTTTTTAATTTGTACTGATTTTATTTTCTTATTTTGTATCATGAGTAACAACAATTACCTTGATCTCTGTTCTTTTAACTAATTAATCCACGTCTAAGAATGAGAAAGAAAAAAGTTGAATTGCAGCAAATTCAAGATAACTATTATAGATTAGTAATGTACATTTTTTGACTTTTCTTGTTTTTTCTGTTTTCTTTTGTGTTTCAGAAAACAATTGCTCAAGTGTTAGTTCATCTTCATAGGAATGACTATGTAGCTGCAGAGAAATGCGTTAGAGAATCCTACAGGTATGTAAAAGCTTCACTTGACTCAGAAAAAAGCTTGGCGACAACATTTCCTTTTCTCACTTTACTAAGAAAATAGAAACTCGGAAAACCTCTTGGAATTTTAACACCTGTTTAGACCAAATGTAGCCAGCAAAGCATCAAATATTCTAAGTGCAAATTGCAATTACAGCATACCAGAGCTTCGCCCCCTTGTCAGTTGGGGTACGTATTTCTAACTTCCAAACATTTCAGCCGTAGATTTACACACTTTTTGCTCAATGCAATTGAATGGTTGAAAAAGTACATGGTACAGATTAAACTATAACTTGACATTAAGATACAGGTCCCGGGCAACAGGTGCCGGGCTTCTATCATGGGAAAAATGCAAATGTCATGGAAGTAGATACAGTAACCTAGAAAAAAAAGCCGGCTTCACTATATTTGTCGTTTTCGCGTTATGCCCACTTCAGAATGAGGCTACTCTTACCATAGCAGAAGAGCAACATTTTTATTGTCCAACACATGAAAAGTGCGTTTAAATCGTGTAAATGTGCATTAATGCTAAAGTGAGCTTTAAGCAGCTATAACATTAAATTTGTTTTTCCAATATAAACAGAAATATATATATGACATTTTACATCCTAATGCTCCCTTTTTTCACTATGATTTGAACAATTATAACAACTCAGTAGCTAATAGCAAGAGTGCTTCAGTTTTAAATTCTTCACTGCTACATTTTTGATCGTCATTATCAGACGGATAAGCATGGGCAACACCTTTTAATGTAAGCACATTGGATGATGCACAAACTCAGTTTAGTCAATACATAAGGTCACTGCTATAACTATTAAAAAAAACTCCATTCCTTATTGCCAAAATATCCTATTTATGCAAGCTTAGATGCCACTTCTTAATTCTAAGCTACTATGAATCTCATGTAATTCTCTTTCACTGCTCTTAATATAGACTAATTGTGCATTGAGACTGAGGGAGGTGCTGGGGAGATGAGTGCAACACTCTGACCCTGATAAATTAGTTTACCCCAACCCACTTTAAATGAATTACCATTTACTCAAACACTTCCAGTATTTGAGCATTCTATCTTGACTCTGATGACCTTCCCTACACTGTATTGGGGAAACAAAATGGCGAAGAATCTCTTTTGTCCGGAGACCTCACAGCGCACCTGCCACAGTTGAAGGGGATAGGTTTTGGAGTGTCAGATGGAAGGGACCACATAATCGGCATAACAGACCCTAGCCCAGTCTTGGGGCATCAACTTTTAGGTTTTCTTCTACTGATGAAAAACACATACTCCTTTTGATATCTGTGTTTGTGAAACAATATGCCAGTGGGAAAATGGTATTCATAGGAGTTTGCTTTGTGATGTATGTTTTCTAAAGCAGTGTTGCATTCACTTTGGCCCACAAAAATACTCCAATTTCTTTGTGAGTGTTCGCAAAACTTCCCCCGTTCAGAGTAAGCAAGATGAGTAACATCGAAGAAATAGTAATTGGTGGTATTGTTATATTCTTCAAGACCTTACCAAGACTCAGTGAAGGTGCTGTCTCATTCCGGCAGTCAGTGCCAATGGTAGAACAGATTAAAGTAACGTTCATTTTTGCTGAGAGGCACTTCGATCAAACCCTGCCCTCTCCCCCCAGCCCCCCCAAAAAATCAGTGGGCAAATGATTTCCGGTCCAGCATTAAAAAAAAATATTGTTTGGCGATTATTACTCAAACAGCAGGTAGGAATTATTCTCATGCTCATTGTGCTCTCTCCTTTCAAGGACAGGTACAGTACAGATAACAACTCCCCATTCCACAGCAGTGAGATACCATGCCAGGAGCCAGAAGCGAGGGAGGCAGCGCAGAGACCAGACAGGAGCCGCAGAGGTATCCTATATCATGGAGACTGTCACTAACCTCAGATAGAAGTGGTAGCAGTGAGGGGTGATGGGTGCCTCATTGCGTGGCTGCAGAGGAGCAGATGGAGCCAATGGTCATGGAGGTCTGCCCACTTTCAGGTGGTGAGGCAATACCAACAGTAGTTCTGGTAGTAGTCCCTGGCCTAGGGCTTAGTTCTGGTACAGAGTTGGGCACTGGTGGGCTGGTGTCTTGCTAGAGTGTACAGTACCTGTACTGGGAGAAATGAACCCATGTTGGCAGTCTACAAGACTTCACAGCCGTAATGGTGATGAGCAACAGAACGAGATACAGGCCCTGACAGCAAGGCTGCATGTTGGACTTCCTCCGATGGACCCAGTTAAACACCGAGCCAGTGGCTTAGAGGATGTAGCAGACTTCAGTTGGACAGTTGGGCAAGGCATCTAGAAATGGGGAACTGAAAGTGTAAAAACAGCAAATGAGTTTTCTGTAGTATTGGAAGACCTCATAATTTAATTGTGAGTCTTACTTTGCAGCGTAAATGGGAGAATTTGACGGTAACATCATAGGACAACCATAAATACCTCATATGAGCTCACTTTCATTCTTTGGGTAAGTGTGACTCTAATAGACTACAGAGCTAGAGGGAAAACATCGGACTACTTTGTTTGTGTTTTCCAGCAAATCTTTGCTATCTTATTCTTAAGTTTTCCATTATTCCTCTCTGCCTTTTCTGTTGACTGTGATAGGCACAAGAGAAGTGTTGATTGATACCTAAGGCCTTGGAAATCTCCTGCACTACTGTTGAGTAGTAATGACTCCTCGGTCACTCGAAATGCAACTTGGTATTTCAAAATGGCTGATAACGCACAAGTAAGAGCTTAACTACAGTAATAGCATCTGCTCTTGCACAGGAATACGCATCCACCCACCCCATAAACATGCAGATAATTATGAGCACATTCGAATAAGAGGCACATTTAGGCATCTGAATGAAGTCCATCTGAAAATGGCCAAATGGGCCCAATGAGAAGGGTGAGCAGGTACAGTTTGGTATTGATCCCCTTCTCGACATTATGGGATTTGAGAATGACACTGGAATGGCAATAGTTCTGGGCAATAAGAGGTAAGAAGGGTGCATACCAGTGGGTTACACATGAATCATGCTGTTTCTACCGACATGGGCAGTTCCATGATAAAACTGGGCAAGGTTGGAGAATAGACATTTCGGTGGGCTACCTGCCCTGAGCTAACTCTCCATACGGTTTCAGGTCCCCAAATTTGGTCCAGTATTGTTTCTCACATTAGGAGGCTTACGCCTGCAACAGAGCCCTTAGAGAAGGTATTGGAGACAAATAGGTTTGTACTACATACATAGTAGCTTGGCTGGTTTTTGACAAAGCTGTTTTTCTGGCATCCAAATCAGTAAGAGCATTTCTTCAAGACACTTCATCATGAGGGTGCTGGTGTGCAGTATAGTTTACAGCAGATATTCTCAGGGGTAATAGTAAAGCTTTTAATAGATTCTATGCATACAAGCAATAGTTTATGAACTTTTAGAAGTCAAGAAATCCCTCTGCATCCAGAGAAGTGGAGATACGTGGCGCACTCCTGGGCGCATACTTTAAGTCTGTGAACACATTTACATCTTTTCTTTTTTTTTCTGCCACAATGAGGGCTCTGTTAAGGGGCTACACACTCTGCTATCTAAGCAGATGTCACATTAGGAAAGTGGTGCTTTCTACAGTTTAGGGTTGGCTTCAGTCTTTTCTGAGAGTAAGTGGTGTTTTCCAGTGAAGATCTCATCACCTTTGCAGTAGTTTAGATTAACAGAAGCCAAAAAAAATAATCAATGAACTGTACCAAAAGTAAAGTTCTTGGAAAAACCAGTGTCCAAATCCTCTTTTAAAGCTTGGGAAAAGATCAACTAAGACTTTGTAAAGCTTTGAGGGAACATCTGCTATGCAAGCTGAGGTACGCTGAATGAGAATGCAAAGAGGAACTGTCTCTTTTGAAAGATGGGTAGGGAAAAAGAAGGCAGAACACAGATCTAGTGGGGATACTGGAAAGGATTGTGGGGGAGGGGCGGGCACAGGGAGATATAGTGATAACCTCATTGTTAATAGTGCCCAGATCCAGCACAAGTTTGTACACGATGGTCTTCCCCACCTTCTTCATAGGAAGAATGGGCATAAAACATTGGCACCAAATCCCCCTCTTTAATCATGTCTGCTATGACTGCTCAAATACCTGCCTCATTTTCAGGCTTTAGAGGATAGTTTGGAATATGTGGCAGATAGTAACCCACATTTCTGACCCTGTGGTGGGGCGCTTGAGATAGCAATACAGCTAATTCTTTAGACATTTCAGGATTATCAGCAATTTGTTTCCCATAGCAATGCTAGCACATAAATTGCCCTGTTCTGAAGTATATTGATGTGGACTCTGTCAAGTTAACAAGATAGAGTGCAATTGAGTTTACAGCAGGTCAGGTAGGACTTAGTAGGAAATCATGCTTATCGGTTATAGGGCCAAGGGTGATGGAGGTGGGGTCAGAAACGTTTTGTTGGAACATGCAGGTTTGAAGTAACAACCCCATCTAGTGGTATGGAAAATGCTGGTTTGATGTACCGACTGCCTGTATGGACATCCCGAGAGAGATAGTAAAGGGAATTTCGAAATTTTCAGGGCAGAACGTCTTGTATCAGTAACACAATGTGTGAGTTTACCATTTATCATACAATCAATATAAGGATCTTTCTGGAATCATGGAATTCAGAGCACAATCAGCACCTTTCAGCCTTTGTATTATTATTCAGGATAAGGGTTGTGTGTGACCCAGTTGAATTTGGGTGGGTTTGTTAGACAAAGCACATTTGAAGCTGCATTCAGACAATCTCTTTTCCAGTATCCCAACAGCTGGCAGGCAAAACATGACCCTCCTGTCCCATGGCCTCTCTGCCTCTCCAGTTCCCCTCCGTACACCTTGTGGGGGCTTTCTGTCCTTTCTCCTTCACATTCTGTTGCTTAGTTTGTCATTTCAAAGACATCAATATAGATTCCACATTCTCTTTCTTGTGAGGCAACGCATTGATTTGCGACAGTCACTAACTAAGCCAGCTTTTTGTTTGCCATCAAGTGCAGATAGTTATTAACTGATTTTGCACAATCATTAAGAATTCCTGCACAAGTGCAGCATCTAAAGCTTCCGAGCCCTCTATATCTGATGAACAATGCCTGAATATCTCTCAAACATATCCCTAAGTCAGTCTATTTATTTTGCAATGTATCACCTTTATTTTGCTTAAAAGGTGGGATTTTAGTCTAATCTGTTTTCACTTGGCCCACATCTGCACTAAACAACGCATCTTTTGACATGTTCAGGACTCCCATCATTCTTGGGATCCTATCTTGGCCAAATCCAAGTTGTCAACCAAATGATCTCTCACTTCACTTTGCACTACCAGATGCAGCCATTGATTTTCTCTGATTTTGGGGGACTCTTATCTTAATGCTCTTTAAATCAAAAGTGGTCCAGGAAATGCGGATGATGATTTTACCCTCAGAGGCTGGGTAGTTCCTTAATGAAAACAGTATTTTAGGAACTGGTGGAGTGGGATCTTTATTGTCTGCATCACTAGACAGAGGGGAGGTCTCTGACCTCTCCATTTATATCCTGTTCCTATCAAGTCAGTCTGCGATCCTCCCTAAACTGTGGGTGGGGCTAGGGCAGAATGCACTCTTGATCTAGACTGCTTAGCAGTAGTGGAATCTGTAGCCCGTCTGGAGTTTCGCACTCTTCTGCCTAGCACTCTGCTGTCAGTTGCCCACATTGTACGCTTGTGTGTTAAATCCTTGTGCCCCACCTGCATCAGAGATCGCTGCTGGTGCATCCAAAGGTGCACCCACCAGCCCCACTAGGAAAACATTGAGTCCTCACTCTCCTTCTATTTATTGTGTGGTTCAGTGATCAAGGTGAATAAACAGGGAGGAGGTGAAACAGTAAGAGGATTACCGTTGACTCTGTCCCTAAGGTGGCTATCTTGGTATTCCAGTCTCTTCTGATCCTGTTTCATACCACAGACTTGGGTTTCATGGTTGAGTTTCTTGGCTTCGTCATGCCAGTGTAAGAATGTTCCGTTTATCTCTTTATTTTTGGAAGTTCCCAAAACAATCTAAATCGAAAGTACAATGTTCCGGAAAGGAATTCTTTCCATCCTCATTAATGAGTCCCTCCCACTGTTTTCAGAAAATTGTACATGACCAGTACAGGTGGCATACATTGTAGGATGGGCAAAAATCCTTTTCTGCAGGGGTTCAATAGATTTTTTTGCCGTCTTCAGTTTGCCTACATTCATACACGGTAAGCAAGAAATGGTCTTGTGTCCTCGGATCATCCTGTGAAGGGTGTGCGAAGGAAACTGAAAGTAGGGTCAGGGGGCTCCTCAGTTATATTTCTAACTGATTTCATGGAGCCGGCATGGAAAGGTATCATACACGCACACCCAAAGATTCCCATATGTTTGGCTTTTCTTCGGTTGTGTGCCTGGAAGAGCTAGCGAAAGAACCAACATGGCTGGATGTCCTGCTTTTCCTTCTCTTATCTTATGACCGAGCTTACAGAACCTCTCTTGAATGCACTTCTGAGTTTAAAGAAGACATTTATTGTTATTATTACTTCACCATGAGGTTCCTGAGAGACGAAATTAAAAGATTGGAAGCACACGTTCAAAAGTAGTCACAGCAATGAAAGCAAAATATATCAAAGTACTTCTCAGTTGCAATGCACACAGCAAATACATGTGATTATATTATAGCATAACTTCAAAGCAAAGCATAAAAGTCAAAATTGCATCACCGAAGGGCAAGGCTGTAGGGCCTAGCTCAGCTTCATCTTTCTGGGGCTTCAAGTTGATGACTCTGGTTCAACTGCGAGAAAGATATTTTCTACCCAAACGGGGACAGGCAACTGATGTCTCCGTTCCTGTCCAGGACCATCTCGCCTTCAGGAAGCTCCTCAAGACATGGCTTTTCGAACAGCAGTAGCCCCCCCCCCCTCCCTCCAGCGCCTTGAGACCCTCTCGGGTGAGTAGCGCGCTCTATAAATGCATTGATTGATTGATTGATTGATTGTCAAGATAGTTTCAATCTAACTAACTCTGCTGTTGTCCTGAGCCATCCTTCCAAAAACGTGCCCCCTCCTCTCACTCGGGAAAAGAAGGCAAGCCTTTGGAGACTGGCCAGATCTCCTAGACCCCTCCTCTTCCCAAGGCTGAGCAGAAAGGAAAACACCAAATGTACTCTCTTATCAGCTAGGGTCTGGTGTGAAAAACACACCTTGGTCTATCATGTGGAAAAACACAGCTTGGAAAAACACAGCTCATCTGCAATGTCTCAACTGCAATGTCTAAACCCACATTAAAGCCAGTAGGCAGCTAACCTAAATATCAAATGTAATGTCGAATGTCATGTTAAAGCCAATAGGCTGCTAAACTGAATAAGAATGTAATGGCTAATGCCATGTTAAAGCCAGTAGGCAGCTAAACTGAACACAACATGTAATGTGCTACTGTTGAGCTTTGAGAAACTAATATGCGCAGTGGTGGAACACAAAGTCATTGGTCAAACACAATTAATAGCATCACACTGGATCAGAGAGCCTCTTTCTCACACAACTTTATGCTTCAAGTGTCTGTGCTTTGGGTTCTGGCACTCCTGCCTGTCTTCTCTATTGCCAAACTATTTTCAGGAGCTCACTCGCCGTGTACCAAGGGATTGAACACACACATACACCATTTTTGTGAAATGACCAGTCTATTATCCAGTAATTTCCTACCAGGAGGACATTTTCAGATTTTCTGTGCATTTCAACACGTTATAGACAATGCAATACAAAACAATACATGCAAGCCAAGGTAAGCAGCAGATGTTTGGCACAGTTAGAATTTAACCTCTATTTAGTTCAACACGTTTTCACTTACACTGTCCATTCCACCAGGTCCTGCACTGGGCCGTCATCCTCCCCAGTCCCATAGAGAAATCTATTCCTTTGCTCTGGAGCCTAGAATAGCCCTGTGGAGGCAAACAAAGGCATTTTCTTGCAGGCAGTGAACCAAGTCATAGAAGTCAAACTTGTGTAATGCAAAAATAATCATCAAACATAACAAATTCTAAGTGAAGATTGCCATTTCAACGAACTAGAGCTTCGTTTCATGGTCAAATGGAAAATGAAGTGCTAAATTGCATACATTTTAGAGGAGCATTTATACAGTTATTATCAATGCATTTATATTGGGGAAAGAACGCATGGTACCACTGAAACTAGATATAGACACTAATGAGCAGGTGCCTGGCTCGTCTCATAGGAAGAGTGAAAGAATGTACTGTACGCTAGAGTACACTATTCTCACTTCCCTATATTTGCAGTTCCTGATTTGTTGGTTGTGCCAACTGCATAACAAGGCTACACTTACTAATCCGTTCAGCTGCATGTTCATTTTAAAACACAGGGAAACAAATGGCATGTAAAATGTGAAAATATGCAATAATGTTAAGTCGTTAGTGTGCCTGAAGCAGCTATAAAAACAAATCTGCAGTTTATTAATACTAAGTATATTCAATTTCACATCCTTGGTTACCAGATTTTTTTTAATCATTATTGGCATGCAGTGTTTCCGTCTCGTGAAAATAAACGGATTTGATGTGTGAAAATGTGAGTTTGATTTTTGCATTTAGTGTTCACATTTTCAGTCCTGTGTCCATGCAGGCAGTCGTGGACAGGAGTATATGTAAGCATGTGGATGCATGGGAGAACTTTGTTGTGACCGTTTTTGAGATGAAGACATCTGAAAGCCATTTTTATAAAACGTGACTCTTTCCAGCTTACCAGGATTTAATGGAACAGAGGACTGTGCAGCCCTAGAGAATCTTCTGGAAGGGTATGACCAGCAAGACCAGGATCAGGTGTCTAATGTCTGCAATTCTGCACTTTTCAAATACATGGACAATGATGTAAGTTAATGTTTTCAGGTCGGGTCCTTTAAAGTGTACACAGTTGCATTGATTCATCTTGATAATTGAGGTCAATGGCTCTCAACCATTCCTTGTTAATGTTGTCTTATGTTTATATTTTGAGATACTAAAACACCAATATTGTGGGCTATTTATAAATATTACACCTTACATCCCTTTGTGGAAAATAAGTTGAATTCTGAATGGTTCTCACTGCAGCAAACCAGAAGCATTTTGATACAAATTACTTTGCACAACTGGACTACAAGTCATTAGCCTCCCTCTGCCAAGATCATCCAAGATGGAGAGCGAAATAACACAGATCAAGCTAATCGGATTGCAGCCACCAAACTCCTTCCATGTTTGAATTGGATGATAGGATTAACTCCTTCCATGTTTGAATTGGGTGATAGGATTCACTGACTAAGTAAAGTGGTGATCTGATTTTTAGCTGCAGATCCACCTTGCGTGCCGTCAGGTGGTGTCGTTCAGCTGTGCATGGCGTTGTATGTGCCAGAAGTGACATACACAGTGCCTATATAGGTGCCACCTCAGCACGCAGTTCCTTTTTTTCCACGCCATTAGCGTGGATCAGAATCAAGCTCCCTTCAGTTACTTTTTGACTGACTTCAATCTTTTTCTCAACTTCAGTGTGGCTATTTTAATCTTTTTTGGGTACTTCGCTGAAAAACCTATTATTTTTAAACCTTGTGGTGCCTGTCACAGGCAAATGTCTGTGATTGACCCCCACTTGGTGTGCCTGTGGTGCCTGGAAAGGGTCCCAGGCCTGCCCAGATAGTAAATCCATGAATCCAAAGGCCATCTATAAGCCTGACTGCACCGCTCCACATCTGGTTTGCAAAGTGAGATCCCAGGACCGCACTGAGTCGCTAGCGGTCATCGTTGTGATCCCAGACTTTTTCCGGTACAACCCATAAGAAGTTATCCAAGAAGTTGAAGTGGTGGTCCCATTTATCAGACAAGGTGTGGGAATGACACCACAAGTCCAGGTCCTGTTCCCAGGTTGTCACTGTGGAGTCTGCGCCTGAGCCTGGGTCCGCTCCATGCTTCCCCGAGTTTCCCACAGCCGGAGTGAACCTGCTAAACTTCGAGAATTCTGTGAGGCCATGAGCCTCATTTGTGGGTTTCTGGGCCCCCGTATACTACCTTTTTTTCCAGACAAGCTGATCCTTTGGATGCATGCCTCCCGCTTACCTCAGATTGTCACACTTTTGCATGTCGGACAATGCATCACACTGCATACTTTCTTCGCATCCACAACCTACTAAGAAAGAGGTGAAACTCTACCACCTTGCTCCAAAAAGTGTTGTAGTTCTACATTTATCACAATAGAGACTGTAGGGAGGGCGATCAACTCTTTATTGGATTTGTGGGTGGGAAGAAAGGAAAAGCAGTATACAAGAGAACAATCTCCATCTGGATTGTCCTCTGCATAAAGATCTGCTATACAGTAGCCAAGAAGCAACCCTATGAGACTTCGCCAGCTCACTGCATCAGAGCCAAGGCTGTGACCACTGCACTAGCTTGTTTTGTCCAATTCCTTGACGCATGTCAAGATGCTCTGTGGGCATCACTGCATGCTTTGCCAGGCATTACTGCGTAGACAGTCAGGTTCAACATGATGGTTATTTCACCAGTTCAGGACTTCTCAGTGTAGCACAGTCTGCAGACCCATCTCGGGGGAGAGATTGCTTTGGCACCTATTATAAGATAAGGAAGCTAGAAGTCTCTGTTACATGAACAAGTTATTTATCTTTGGTAATGCCTTATCTGGTAGAGACTATAGCCTCCGATTCCTTACCGACCCTTCCATCCTCTCGTTTCTGCAAACTGTACATCTTATCTCAAAGAAATCCTTCAGGAACTCACTTTGGCACACTAGGCACACTACTCCAGTGTGGCTTCGTGCATTTGGCTTGGAAAATAGTCACAAAACTGAGGTCAGCACATTGGGATGTTGCCTACATAGGCACCACACATATCGCTTCCAGTGTGGACAGTGCCGCAGTGCAGACAACAATGCGCTGAGCTGAGCGATGCTACCTGCCAGCACGCAAGGAGACTGCCCAGAAAACTTTCCAGATCCAGTCTGAGGCATGGGGAATATTCTGATTTAAGTAATCTTTATTTTATAGAACCTCTACCAGATAGATCATTACCAAATGTGAGTAAGTTGTTCATGTCCACTGTAGGAAGCTGGCCTGGTGTGTGATGAGCATCTATGGTGTTACCACCTTATACCAGGTATCCCATATTAGTGAAGTGTAGGGAGTGTCTGGGAAGCTAGGGCTCTCTGGAGGTGGCTGTGAATGAGCAGCCAAGACTTATGTAGGAGACATGCAAAGCTTATGCAATACCACTGTAATCACACAGCACCTAACACACATACCAAAATACTGTATAGGCAATACCCCAACTGGAGGTACATTAACACACTATTATGTACACATTAGGAGTTGGTGATTAGCATAAAAGCAATAGAAAGCAATAGACAATACTGAAGGCCCAGGGGGGTGGGGATGGGTCAAACCATATACTAAGTAAGTGGAATGCGAAAGTCGGGCCCCCAGCCAAGGAAGTGGAATCGGTAGAGGGGAGTTGGGGGAACTAGGAAACCCACAAGGTAAGTACCAGAATGCCCCCCAGCGACAGAGAAAACATAGATAAGTATCTGGTTTTCCCCAAACCCACCAAAAAAAAATTTGGAAGAGGATAGTGCAAGACCCAGACAGGACTGCAAGAAACCAAGGGTGGATCCTGGAAGTGGAAGACCTGTAAAGGAAGGAGTCCAAGTCCATTTCACATTGGAGTGTTTGGTCGTGGCAGGAGCCACTACCCACCCATCTGTGGATGGAGGACCAGGTCGATGTTGAACGAAGAGAGTCAGTAGTGCAGCACCGAAGCAAATGTAGAGTTCCTAAAGTGATGCAGTTGACGTCCCACGCCAGAATAGGGATTGCAGTCGGTCAAGGGAGTGGAAAAAACCCCAACAAGCCTTGGGAAATGCAAATGTCGTGGAAGAAGAAATGCAGAGCTGCCGGGGACCATCAAGGTCCAGGGGGACTAAGCCCATGGAGGGGAGTCCCAGGTGACCCTCAACAGTGAGGAGAGTCTGACGAAGAGGAGGCAGCCCCCACATGCAACCTACAGGCAGCCAGCACAGGAGTTGTGGTGAGGCCCACGCAGCACACCTTGTAAGGAGTGCTACGTCGCAGGAGCAGCATGGGGACTGTGCTTCGCAGGGAAGTGTGCTGGGGGCTGAGGCTACACGGAGCCTGAAGGTCCGTTGAAGGATATGCCAACAAGCCTTGGAAGCTGCAAGAAATGCAGTACATGGCGGTACTGTCCTCCGTGGAGAGGCAAGGATTTACTGTCTCCAAAGTTGGACAGCTGGCAGGGAGGACCAAGGGCACCACTCCAGACCACCACCCGTGATGCAGGATCCACGCAGCTCTGGAAAAGAGGAGATCCATGCAGCTGGTCGTCGTTGCAGTTGGTCCCTGTGGGTGCAGGGGAGTGATTCCTTCACTCCAAGGGAGATTCCTTCTTGCTTCTTGTGCAGACTGAAGATTTGTCATCCTCAGTGGATGCACATCCGGGGAAATGTTGCAGTTGCTGGACGGAGCCTTGGAAACAATGTTGCAAGCAGTCATCGCTGTGGATGCAGATTGTCGGCTCCTCGATGGTCCAATTGCAGTTCTAGTGGGCAGAAGGTGAAGTAAACAACACAGAGGGATTCTACTGGAATCCTGCACGTCGAATCTGAGGACCCACACAGGAGGGAGACCCTAAATAGACCAGGAAGGGGGATTGGTCAACTAGCAGGGTGACCACCTATCAGCAGAAGGGGGCTGTGGCGTCACCTGCCTGACCTGGCCACTCAGATGCTCCCTGAGGCCTCTGCTCACCTTTGATTCAAGATGGCAGAATCAAGTGGTCACCTGGAGGAGCTCTGGGCACCACCCCTGGGGTGGTGATAGACAGGGGAGTGGTTTCTCCCCTTTCCATTGTCCAGTTTCATGCCAGATCAGGGACTGGGGGTCCCTGGACTGGTGCAGACCGGTTTATGCAAGGAGGGCCCCTGATGTGCCCTTCAAAGCATACCAGTGGCTTGGGGAGGCTACCAAGCCATGTAGCACCTATTTCCAAGGGAGAGAGTGCTGCCACCCTCTCCCACAAGAAATCATTTGTTCTGCCTTCCTCTGCTTGAGCTGGTCAAGCAGCAGGAGGGCAGAAATCTGTCTGTGGGGCGGCAGCAGCGTGGGCTGCCCAGAAAACCAGAGAAGACTGGTAGGAGCAATGCTGGGTATCCTCTTAGGAGCCCCCAGAGTGCATGGAATCATACAACCAATACTGGCAACAGCATCGGGGTAGGATTCTGACATGTTTGATACCAAACATGCCCAGGTTCGGAGTTACCATTATGTAGCTGGACATAGGTAGTGACCCATATCTACTACACATGTAAAATGGCATCCCCACACTCAAACAGTCGGGTAAAATGGAGCTGGAGTTCGTAGGGGCATCTCTGCTCATGCGGGGTTGCCTTCATACGCATACCTGCACCCTGCCCTCTGGGGTGACTTACAGTGATCTGGTGCTGTGACCTGAAGTGAAAAGGTGCATTGTGCATGGTGGCTGATGTGGGTGATGGAGCTGCACCACATGTTTGTGGTGTTTGGAGCTTACCCCAAAGTTGTGCTCCAAGTGCCAGGCCAGGCTTTGAGGGAGCGATCCATAAAGTTGATGATGGCCCAGCACGCTACTCCACGCAGATCAAGGTCCCTGTCGCGTGGAAGGTCCCGGGACCAGGCACAGAGTCCAAAGTCGTTGTCCCACTCAAAGTCCTCAGGGCAATTGGGTACATCTAGGCACAAGAAAAAAAGTAAGAACTCAAAGTGGTCTTTGACTTCTCCTTGTCCATCACAGATGTGACAATGGAGTGTCGTCTTTTTAAGTCTTGTTCTTTAAAACCTGTGTCTGGGCTGACTTCCCGCATCCCTGAGTTTCCGGGAGCCTGAGTGACCTCTATGCAATTAAAAGAATTTAGTGAGGCCATGCTTCTCATTTTTGGGCGCTCTAACCCTGGTGGCGCACCATCGGGCCCACGTGGTCGTTGGGGGCCTCATTGGGTTCCGCCAGTGTGCCTGCTGCTTAGGCCTCAGCCCACACTAAGCCCTAAGGATCCAGTCCTGAATCTGGGCTGATGCCGGTCATACCACCTTGACCTTCCGCGGTGCCAGTCCTGATGTCCGCTCCTGGCACCCAGTGGCAACGCCATTCCCTTTGTCATCCCTAACTCTGACATGGAGCCAGTTGGGCGTTGACAGACACGACTCCGGAGCTGGCAGGAACTTTGCCTTCTAGGTCGATCCTGAGCATGGTTTCCTTGGGATAGGCCTTTGGGAGGGCAAAAAGGGGTTTCTGGACCCCTTTGTACACCAGCCTTATGAAGAAGAAATGGACTGACTTGAGGATCTGGGAGAAGCCAGAGGACTGTTCACTTCTCCAGTTACTGGTATGCTTTCTCCCCCTACCATGGCTAAAGAGGAAGGAGCTTCCTACGCTATGGTGGTACGGAGGTTAGCCGAGGTCCTAGACCTTCAACTACCCTCAGTGGCAGTCAAGACTAACATCTTGAGAGAAGAGCTACAGCTGAACCCCTGATCCCGTTTAATGAGGCACTTACAGATGTCCTTTTGGGTACCTGGTCCAAAACCCAGCACAGGAGCTCCTGTGAATAGCACAATGGCCTACCTCCACCGCCCGCTCATGGGAACCTAAGTTTCTCTTCCAGGGGATCCTCATCAATAGTCATAAACATTGAATATTCCTGCCCTTGTGCGGGGACCCCGGAGCATATATAAAATACACATATATACAGTATGAAATATGCACAAAAAATATATATAGCTTTTTTAGTAGACAAATTTTCATACTAAACTCATATATACATGTGTAAAACAGCAATGCAGACTATAATCATAAACAGGCTAAAATGCTTTATTTCTATGGAGTTTTTTTTATTTTTTATTTTTTTTTAATTGTTCTCAAAATTACAAGAGAAAAAATATCTATTAAAACCACACCACTGAGCCCGGGGAAATCAGCAGTAGTAATCATCAGAGAAAAAAGAGAAAAAACTACATTGAAAAACACTAGAGCATTCTTAGCCAATAGGCTGCATGCAGGTTAACACAGGAGAACCATAAAAACTTTGGCACTGTGCCTTTAAGACCCTGAGCACCTCCAGTATCCCACCTTGCCTCAGGGGTGAAGGAGAGGTGACAGTTGGTTCACAGTTAGGTCAGTTCTTTTTTCCGGCTTCTTCTGAGAGGATCCTGGAGCATTGAGCTCTCAGTTTTTCTGAGTTTTCCTCAGAAAAATACTTTAGAACAGCGTTTTTTCCTACTTTACTCGACATCTAACATCATTGTCTGAGCTTGGAAGTTTTTTCCTGACAGAAAAATGCCTTCACTTTTTGTGAAATGCCCTTCCTGTGGGAAGAAGAAGGCCCAGTCAGATCCACACACTCTATGTATTGTATGCTTGCCTCAGAGTCACTGCCCTGACACTTGCAAACACTGCAAGAACATGTCAAAGAGGACTCTGAAGGACAGAGAAAAGATCAGGCTTCATGGGCTTCACGAGAGGCAGAAAACATCATCCTCTTTGCTTCCCAGGCAGCCAACAAGCCATTCTCTGGAGAGACAGGCTAGATCGACGTCAGCAGGTAGGAAGATACCTGTTTGTTCCCCGTCAACGTCGTCACTGCCACCATCTCACCGCCATAGATCAACAGCGACCCGGCCGACGTCGAAGGATACGGCGTCGAGAAAACATTGCCATCGCAGGGGCATATCTCCGTCGACGGCAACCCCGCTGATCGACGTCGAGCCATCACCAGCGTGCCCATTCGCCGCCGAAGGCCTTGCAACCCTCGGCGTCAAGAGAGACGACGTCAAAATCGCCCCAGTGGCGAGAGCGAGGACATTCGCCGTCGGCCACCCACCGCTCGATGTCGAGGCACACGACGGTGAGCAGGTCGCGGTCCAGAGATCGCTGTTCGACGTCAAGACACTCAACGTCGAGACACTCAACGTCGCGACGGGAACAACCGGCTGTGCTCCCTTCGACGTCATTACGGCTGTCGACGTCGACACAAGTTTTACCTGTCTTGCAGGGAGCAGAACATCGGCTTCCGCCAGCAGATAGGACCACTCCATCTCCAGTGGTCTCCATAAGAAGTGGTTCATCTCAGTCGAGAGCGCCATCGTCGGGGCATGTCTCTCCCATCAATTTGTCACCAAGATGGTTGGAGAGCCTTAACAGACCAGCGGCCTCCCCGGATTCACAGTATTCACAGATGTACTCTCCTACTGCCTCTCTCCCGAGAACACCATCACTGACAGCGCGGGCAGGACGGGCTCGTTCTGCCTCTCGCCAGCCGACCACGATGCCTGGGCGCTCTGCTACAGCGTCTCGCAGCAGGTCACGTTCCCAGCGACAATCTAGGTCACGATCAAGACATAGAAGGTCGCCCTCTTGGTCATCGTCAGGGTCATCCGTTAGACGATACTCCCCCACCTTAACGGATTCTCCACCAGCTAGGGTTTCACCGGTGGACGACATCACTACTTTTAATGTTGTGCTTGTCAGGGGAGCACAGAAGCTAAACATAGAGGTTCCAGAACCATCAACCTCCTCATCAGTCATTTTTGAGACTCTACAGCATAGAGCAGTTTCGAAAAAGCTACTGCCGCTAGTGCCTGGTCTGTTGCAGCCAACTATGGACACCTTTTTAGCACCAGCCACCCTCTAATCGGCTCCTGCTAGGATTTTGAAAAAATACAAAGCGCCTGTACAAGATCCTTTATTTCTAAGAACGGATCTGCCGCCGGACTCGGTCATATTGGCCGCAGCCCGAAAAACTCACTCAGTGGCATCGTCCTCCACGGTTCCACCGGACAAAGAGAGCAGACATCTAGACTCTCTGGGGAGAAAAATGTGCGGCACGGCGACATCTATGATGGTCTCCAGCGCGTCTGCACTCCTAGGCAGATATGACCGTTCACTGTGGGACTCTCTCAACAGGTTCACAGAAAAATTATCTAGAGAGGACAGGCAGGACTTCCAAGAGATCCTTCAAGAGGGATGTCTGGTCTCCAACCAGGTCATCAGCGCAGCGGCAGATGGGGCAGACTTGGGATCTGTGCAAGAAGGTCTTCATGGTTGAGACTGACTGGATTAAAACAGGAAGCACAACAGCGCATCATAAATCTTCCATTCAACGGGAGCTCGCTGTTTGGTACCCATACGGACGAAGAAATGGCGCGCATGAAGACGGAAGCGGACACCATGAGGGCAGTAGGCCTGGAGAGGAAGAAGGACTTCAGGCGAAGGTATAGACCTTATGACAGGCGCCCTTTCCAGCAGAGGGTTCAAACCCCTCACTGGTCCCAGAGGCCACAGCAGAGGCAAGGACGCACGCTTTTTCAGTCTTGTAGGGCCACAAGGGAACGAGGGTCAAGTAGACCACAACAGTCCACACCCAAAGCGCCGGCCAAGCAATGAGGACTCGCTTCCCTTAACACTGTGCACCACTCCGGTGGGGGGAAGTATCAGACTTTATTCACGAGTGGCGCTCTATCACAAAAGACAAATGGGTGCTCAACATTGTCGAGAATGGCTACTCTCTTCTTTTCAGTCAACCTCCACCGCACTTGCCACCAACCAAATGCAATCCGTCTCACGTCGGCCTATTGCGCAAAGAGGCTCTCGTCCTTTTACAAAAGAACGCAATAGAAAAGGTTCCACTCGCGCACAGAGGGAAGGGGGTTTACGCCTGTTATTTTCTGGTGGCGAAAAAAGGCTGAGAGGTCGTTTTCAGACCAATTCTGGACTTACGACTTCTGAACAAGTACATAAGAAAGCAAAAGTTCAGGATGCTGGCTCTTCACCAGATTTTCCCTCAGCTACATCAGGGAGACTGGATGTGCTCCATCGACCTGCAGGATGCATACTTTCACATCCCGATAATTCCCAAGCATCGGAAATTCCTGCGCTTCCAGATAGCCTCACAGCACTATCAGTTCAAAGTGCTACCATTCGGCCTGAAATCTGCCCCTCGCGTTTTCTCGAAATGCGTGGCAGTGGTAGCGGCACATCTACGAAAACAAAAAATCTTCATTTACCCATACCTAGACGACTGGCTACTGAAAGCCTCCTCTCCGGAGCAGGCGAGAACCCATCGGGACATTGTGCTCAAGGTTTTCGAGTCTCTAGGTCTTCAAGTCAACTACCAAAAGTCCACCTTGATTCCAACGCAGAACCTCCACTACCTGGAAGCAATACTAAACACAGAGCTCCAAAGAGTTTATCCTTCGGAGGAACGACTATTATCAATAAAGAAAAAGTGTCAAGACCTGTTAAAATCCGACGCACCTATGGCCCGTCAGGTGACATCTCTGCTGGGCTCCATGGCATCATGCATTTTCATTGTCCCGAATGCCAGGCTACATATGAGGCCCTTCCAAGAGGCGTTGGAAAACAACTGGAGCCAAAAGACAGGTCGCTGGGAGGACAGAGTGCGGCAGCCGATAGCAGCCCGTCAATCATTGCAATGGTGGATGCACAGACATCACCTATCAGGGGAGGGGCTCCGTTTCACCAGGTAATTCCATCCGACACTCTGGTAACGGATGCGTCTCTTCAGGGATGGGGGGCTCATCTTGGTCCCCTTCAAGCTCAGGGTCTGTGGTCCGACAACGAAAGGAAGTACTACATCAATCTGCTGGAGCTCAGAGCGGTCCATCTGGCTCAAGTCTTTTGCTCCATCGATTCAGGGGAAATTTCTCCTAATACAAACGGACAATACAACCACAATGTATTATTTGAACAGACAAGGGGGAACGAGATCCCTACCCCTATCTCAGGAGTCCCAAACAATCTGGCATTGGCTCCTGGCCAGGGGAATGTCGCTTACAGCGGTTCACCTACCAGGTCAACAAAACGTGGAAGCAGATTTCCTGAGCAGACACCTAGAGGACGCCCACGATTGGGTCCTACACGACGAAGTTGTCGAAGACATCTTCGCTCAATGCGGTCGGCCTCAATTGGATCTCTTCGCAGACGAGGTAAACAAGAAATGCCCAGACTTCGCGTCCAGGTTCTACCGTCCGGGATCTCGAGGGAATGCCCTGTTGATCGACTGGTCAGGGATATTTCTCTATGCTTTTCCACCGATCCCCCTCATACCGGCAGTGAACAACAAATTTTACAGATCCAGCACCAGAATGATTCTCATAGCTCCGCAATGGCCCCGTCAGTTCTGGTACACAGATCTCCTCAACCTATCGGAACAACCTCACAGGAGGCTGCCGTGCAGACCGGATCTTCTGAGCAGGATGGAGGGCAGGGTACTACACCCCAACCTACCCTCTCTGAGCTTGACAGCATGGCTCCTGAATTCCTGCAGTATGGGCACCTAGGGCTCTCGCAGGAGTGCATGAACATCTTGAAGGAGTCCAGACGACCTTCCACGCGGCGTTCTTACGCGTTTAAGTGGAAGAGGTTCTACATATGGTGCTGTCAGCAAGGTCAGAATCCCATACGGGCTCAGGAGGAGGTCATACTGTCTTACTTACTCCATCTGTCAAAATCCGGTCTGCAGGTATCATCTATTAAGGTACATTTATCTGCCATTACAGCTTATCGTAAATTGCCTTCTCAGGAATCCTTCTTTACGAAACCAGTAGTCAAGGATTTCTTAGAAGGTTTGAAAAAGGTTTTTCCGCCCATTCGGAAACCCTCCCCTCCATGGGAGCTGAACATAGTACTGTCAAAACTTATGGGCCCTCCTTTCGAACCTATACACAAAGCCTCTTTGCAACACCTTACGTGGAAGACGGCTTTTTTGGTAGCCATTACTTCCGCAAGGAGGGTCAGTGAAATTCAGGCTTTGTCCTCCAAAGAACCGTACACAGTCTTTCTCGACAATAGAGTAGTTCTGCGAACTCACCCATCATTCCTACCGAAGGTGGTGTCAGAATTCCACATCAATCAGACTATTTCTCTACCAACTTTCTTCCCCAATCCGGAGACTCCGGCGGAGAAAGCGTTACACTCCCTAGATCTGAAAAGAGTGCTAAAATGTTATTTGGATAAAACAAAGTTGATTAGACATTCCAAACACTTGTTTATAAATTATGGTCATTTAAGAACAGGAGAGGCAGCATCTAAACAAACCATATCAAGATGGATAGTTTCTTGTATTGTTAATGCATACCAGTTGGCTAACAAGCAACTACTTGCTAGACCTAAAGCGCATTCCACAAGAGGAAAAGCGGCTACTGCTGCCCTCCTTAATAATGTTCCAATATCTGAAATTTGTAAGGCTGCTACATGGAAGTCTGTACATACATTTACTAGACATTACTGTTTGGACTCAGATGCAAGAGCAGACGCCCAAGTGGGGCAAGCCTCTCTAAGAAATTTGTTTGCATGACACGTATCTATTCCTGCACTTCTAATGGACAGTCCGCAGAGTCAAGGGATGGGCTTGCTACTCTATTCAATGTTTATGACTATTGATGAGGATCCCCTGGAAGAGAAGGATAAGTTACTTACCTGTAAATCCTAGTTCTCTTCCAGGGGTATCCTTATCAAAGTCATAAACAACCCACCCTCCTCCCCAGACGCACGTCTCCTAGAAGTGCAGGACACACTATCTTTCGAATCGGCTACACAGCTTGTCACCGTAAAAAAGTACTGACCTAACTGTGAACCAACTGTCACCTCTCCTTCACCCCTGAGGCATGGTGGGATACTGGAGGTGCTCAGGGTCTTAAAGGCACGGTGCCAAAGTTTTTATGGTTCTCCTGTGTTAACCTGCATGCAGCCTATTGGCTAAGAATGCTCTAGTGTTTTTCAATGTAGTTTTTTCTCTTTTTTCTCTGATGATTACTACTGCTGATTTCCCTGGGCTCAGTGATGTGGTTTTAATAGATATTTTTTCTCTTATTGTAATTTTGAGAACAATTAAAAAAATAAAATAAAAAAAAACTCCATAGAAATAAAGCATTATAGCCTGTTTATGATTATAGTCTGCATTGCTGTTTTACACATGTATATATGAGTTTAGTATGAAAATTTGTCTACTAAAAATGCTATATATATTTTTCGTGCATATTTCATACTGTATAAATATGTATTTTATATATGCTCCGGGGTCCCCGCACAAGGGCGGGAATATTCAATGTTTATGACTTTGATGAGGATACCCCTGGAAGAGAACTAGGATTTACAGGTAACTAACTTATCCTTCTTCACGCAACACCCAACCCCTAAGAGCTTGGGGGTTCAAACCTTCACTTCCCAAGACGCTTTCCCTATCAATCCCCCGGAGAGGGAATCCAAAAGTCTGGACTCATCTGGGAAGATGTTTTCGTCAGTCAGCCTGGCATTGTGGTCCATGAACACTGCATTCCTTTTGGGCCATTATTCCCATACTCTGTGGGACATGGTTGTGCAAGTGCTGTCACAGGTCCTGGACAAGGCCTGGGCTGTACTCTCTCAGGCTGTTGCTAATGGGAGAGGCACAGCAAAGTTCACAATTCTTTGCAGACTTGACACAACCAACTCGCTAGGCAGAGCGCTTTCCATGACAGTGGCCCTCAGGTGCCACGTCTGGCTGAGAACGTCTGGCTTTTCGGGGGACAGCTACCCTTATGGACATGCCTGTTGATGGCACCCATCTCTTCGGAGACCAGGCAGATCTGGTACTCGAGCGCCTTAAAAACTCTTAGGCTATGGCCAGGTCCTTGGGCCTCACAGCAGCCCCCCATCCCCCTCCCCAATCTGCCTTTCGCTCCTTCCATGGCTACGGAAGGGGCCTCCAGCTGCGTCAATTCGAGCCTAGCCACCATATTGCGTATGCTGGCCAGTACCCCCCTACCCCGTGCATCCAGTAAACCCTCCTAGTCTGCCTCTGTACCACAATGGACACCCAGTTGGCAGCAGGAGTCAACATCACCTGCCCCACTTGCAGTCCATAACTTTGGAGAGGTGGGTTTTGCAGATTGTCCTTAGGGACTACTCTCTCCCCTTCAAGACTACCTCTTTCTCCATATCACCATCGCCCAACCGGATGACGGCGGCCCTCTTGGTCAAGGGAGCCATAGAGAGGGTTCTGGTGCCAGAAGTAGGCTGTGGTTGTTATTCCTACTGCTTTTGGATCCCCAGAAAGGACAAAGGCCTTCACCCTATTTTAGACCTCCAGGCTCTCAATCTCTTCCTCAAGAAGGAGAAGTTCAAAATGCTCACATTGGCTCAGGTCGTGTCTGCCCTGGATCCAGGAGACTGGATGATAGCATTGGACTTCCAGGACGCCTATTTTCCTACTTCTATCCTCCCTGCCCACAGTTGTTACCAGTGGTTCATGGTAGACCACAAGAACTTTCTGTTCACTGTGCTCCCCTTCAGCCTTACCAGCGCCCCTTGGGTGCTCACCAAAGTGATAGCGGGGATGGCAGGTTATCTGTGGAGATCAGGGATGTTAGTCTTCCCCTATCTCAATGACTGAATGTTGAAGGCAAGCTTGTCCAGGCTGTCTGCCACCTCCAGACCTATGGCAAAACTCTTGCATTCTCTGGGGTTCACAGTAAACATGCCGCAGTCACACCTGACTCCTTCTCAGCTGCTCCCTTTCATCTGAGCTGTTCTGGACATGGTTCAGTTTCTGGCTTATACTCCCAAGCAGTGAGTCCAGGATATTCAGGCTATGATACCAATGTTTCAGCCTCTAGCCAGGATTTTGGTGAGACTGACCCTGAGGCTGCCGAGCCTCATGGCCTCCTGCTGGTGAAACAGGCTCTGCAGTGGGACCTGAAGTTTCAGTGGGCACACCATCAGGGCAATCTCTCCGATATGGTCTAGATCTCGGTGGGACCTGCGGAAGATCTGCAGTAATGGTTAACAAACTGCGATTGGGTCAGAGGCATATCTCTTTCCCTTCCCCAACCAGATCTGACAATAGTGACCGATTCATCACTCCTGGGATGGGGCGACAGTCTGGGAGAAGTGGAGATCAGAGGACTGTGGTCTCCAGTAGAATGCAGACTCCACCTAAGTCTGCTGCAGCTGCGGGTGATCCGACTGGTGTTGAAAACCTTTCTGCCTTCCATCAAGGGGGAAGGCTGGCGCAAGTGTTCATGGACAACACCACCACCATGTGGAAGTGTAACAGACAAGGCAGGGTGGGGTCGTAGACCCTTTGTCAAGAGGCTTTGCACCTCTGGACATGGCTGAAACAGGACATATCCCTGGTGGTTCAACACTTGGCAGGCTCTCTGAATGCCAGAGCAGACGAACTCAGCCGCACATGCTTAGCGGATCACGAATGGCGTCTCCATCCCGAGGTGGCACAAGGTCTCTTTTAGTAGAAGGGAGAGCCTTGGTTATATTTGTTCAACTCTCTCGAGAACATGCAGTGTCAGTAGTTTTGCTCGCTGGAATTTCCAAGGCAGCTCTCGCTCAGTGAAGCTTTTTGTCGCAAGTGGAACTCAGGCCTCCTGTATGCCTTGCCACCCATACCAATCCTGCCTAGAAGTCTCAAGAAGATCATGAATGACTGGGCCCAAGTCATCGTTGTGGCCACACAGTGGGCATGGGGAGTCTGGTATCCTGAGCTACTAAGCATGTCCATCGATCCTCCGATCAGACTGCCCTTTCAAGTGGGTCTTCTGTTGCATCAGCAGGTGAGGGTTCTTCGCTTGAGCCTGTCCAATCTCTGCCTTCTTGCATAGAGATTGATCCGTGGCTGTTGACAGCTTTTGACCTTCCTCCTGAAGTCTATGTAATCTTGGCAGACAGGCGTCCCTCAACCAAGACAGTAAATGCCTGCAGTTGGAAGACATTTTTGGTATGGTGTTCAGAAACATCTGTCGATCCTCTTTCTGCCCCTCTCTCAGAGGTATTACTTTTAATTATTTCTGTTGTCTAGTGAGGCTCTGCCTTGGCACTCTTAATGGCTATTTATCTGCCATTTCTGCTTCCTTGAGATTGCCTGACAAACCATCCTTGTTCAAGTCTCCTAAGTTCCTCATGGGTCTTACTCATATGTTCCCTCCCTCTCTATTCTTTATACCCCAGTGGGATCTTAATTTGGTTGTCATTTTCTTGATGTGCACTCCTTTCGAGCCCCTCCACAATTGTCCCCTCGGGCTTCTCACTTTGAAAACAGCCTTCCTTGTGGCAATTACATCTGCCCGCAGAGTGAATGAGCTGCAGGCCTTATCATCTAAACCTCCCTACCTCTCTATATATCCTGACAAATTGGTGCTGCGCACAAGGGCCTCTGATCTACCAAAAGTGGTCACAGCTTTTCATATAGGCCGATCAATTACAATTTTGACTTCTTACACACCCCCACATCCTTCTAAGTAAGAGTCGAGATTCCACCACCTGGACCCAAAAAGAGCATTGTTCTTCTACTTTGATCGTACCTGTGATTTCCAGATGGACGACCAACTCTTTGTGGGATATGTGAGTGCGAAGAAAGGTTGGCCAGTGCAGAAGCGAGCCATCTCTTGTTGGGTTGTGCTCTGCATCAAGATTTGCTGTGCATTGGCCAAGAAGTAAACCTCCTGAATATTTGCATCCTCATTCCACCAGAGAAAAAGCTGGGATCACTGTGTTAGCACGCAGGGTTCCGGTCCTGGATGTCTACCAGGCAGCAATGTGGGCATCTCTGCACTCATTTACCAAACATTACTGTCTGGACAGTCAGATCCATAGAGATGAGCACTTGCTCGTTTGGCCTTGCAGGACTTTCTTGTTTGAAATTGGTTCACAGACCCTCCTCTGGGAGTGGTATTGCTTGGGTATATATTCACAGGTAAGGAGTCTGCAGCTAGAAGTCTCTGTTACATGGACAAGTTACCTTCGGTAACGCCTTACCTGGTAGAGACTATATGTAGCTGCAGATTCCTTAACGACCCACCCACCCTCCGCTCTCTACGAACAGATTTCTAGGGACAGGGACTTGCCATTCAGGGCCCGAGGTTTGACACACCGGTGGTCAGTGTTCTTCATGAGTGCGCTTCTGGTGTGCACAATTGTGTAAAGAAACTGATAACGGCATGCCTGGGTGGCGTCTATATAGGAACCGCAACGTCATTTCTGGTGCGCGCTGCACCAATAACAGACGTGCAGCCGATCAACGTCACCTACCTGCATGTAGGGATACTGCTCACAAAAAATCTTCCGGATCCAGTCCAACACCTGGGGAGAATTCACAGGTAAGGAATTTGCAGCTAGATATAGTCTCTACCAGATAAGACATTACCAAAGGTAAGTAACTTGTCCAACATTTGTTGGCTGGAATGGATAAGAAAAAAAGGAAGACCTTAAAATATTCTTCAGAGACTGCTAGTTTGTTTCCCTGGATGACTGAGAAGGAGAGTGCTCTAGGGACTGTTGCTGAATTATTGGGGAAGCATTCTGTTATGGAGTGATTGGCAGCCACACTCCTACCCTCTGGAAGCACTAATGGACTTGGTGTTTTCAATGATTTGATGTAACTACGTAGGTTTGTGTGCCCTACTATCTCCTGGCTGCTGTTAGTGAATGTATAAAGTCATTTCTTTCCCAGTGGTACAAGTGGGTGCTTTCCATGATTGCACACAGCTGTTGCTTAACGTTTCATATTACATCACCCAGAATTCCATCATGCTGACATCATTAGCCAAGTCCACCAAAAGATGATCAAGTGGAAGGGCAGATATTACTATAAAAGGGAGCAATAGAACCAGTTCCACCCCTCTAGCAGGGATAAGGCATTTAATCCAGGTATTTTCTAATCTCCAAGAAAGACTGCAAACTGTGACCATTCCTCAACTTTCAGCCATTCAACAGAGAATATCATCTCAGTGTGCTTCAAAATGAAAATTCTGCAAGTGTTGTATCTGCACTGTTAGAAATGGGGTCTTTGGTTGGCATTCAGGTTACCCCCTGTCCAAGCAAGGACCCTCACGCTAATCAGGGTAAGTCACACACAATCCAAATGATCCTGTGCCCACTCTCTGGTAGCTTGGCACTGAGTAGTCAGGCTTAACTTGAAAGGCAAGGTGTAAAGTATTTGTGCAATAAATCATACAATAATACAATTTAGCACCACTAAAATACACCACACAGTGTTTAGAAAAAAATATATAATATTTATCTGGATATTTGCAGGTCAAAACGATACAATAAGTAAATGTAGAGATATTAATGAAAAGTTATATAAAGTGACTTAAGTCTTTTTTATATCAAACAAAGTCTCTTTCAAGCTCAAAGTACCTGGTTTGCGTGAAAAATCTCTGCAAAGGGCCGCAGAGGAGGAGAAGCGTGGAAACAAAGGGGTGTGGGTTGATTTCCGGGGGCGCACACGGCGATGCGTCATTTTGTTTCCACCCAGGGATGGCTATGCATCGATTTCCGGCACGCTGTCATGGATCCTCTTTGGGTTTCGGGGTTTTCAGAGGCCCTGGTGTCTGTGCATGGAACCCTGGGCTTACGGAACGAAGTCACAAGCACTGCATCGTTCCTGTGGCCGTTGTGTGGAAGTTTCTTCCGCACGGCAGGCGCTGCGTCGATTTCCCCTCTGTAAGTCGGGCTTCGTCGTCCCAGGTCAACTGTGCGCTGATCCGGTGGGCCGTGCGTCGAAGTACCGGTCGCAATGCAGGTGCCGTGTCGATCTTCTCCGTGCGATGTCACGCTGTGTGATTCCGGTTTGGCGTGCAGTGAATTTCTCACCACGGGCAGGCTGTGCATCGGTTTTAGCAAGCTGTGCGTCAAATTTTCACCGCACAAGGAGTCCAGTTGCAAGAGAGAAGTCTTTTTGGTCCTGAGACTTCAGGGAACAGGAGGCAAGCTCTATCCAAGCCCTTGGGGAGCACTTCTTCACCACAGCCAGAGAGCAGCAAGACAGCAGGCCAACAGCAAGGCAGCAGTCCTTTTCAGAAAGCAGTCAGGTGAGTCCTTTGGGCAGCCAGGCAGTTCTTCTTGGCAGGATGCAGGTTCTGGTTCCAGTTACCTTCTCCAGGAAGTGTCTGAGTTGGAAAGGACAGAGGCCCTGTTTATATACCCAAGTGTGCCTTTGAAGTGGAGGAGACTTCAAAGAGTGGCTTAGAAGTGCACCATGTCCCCTTTCAGTTCAGTCCTGTCTGCCAGGGTCCCAGTAGAGGGTGTGGCAGTCCTTTGTGTGAGAGCAGGCCCTCCCAGACCAGGAAGACCCATTCAAAATGCAGATGTATGCAAGTGAGGCTGAGTATCCTGTGTTTGGAGTGTGTCTGAGTGAATGCACAAGGAGCTGTCAACTAAACCCAGCCAGACGTGGATTGTAAGGCACAGAAAGGTTTAAGTGCAGAGAAATGCTCACTTTCTAAAAGTGGCATTTCTAAAATAGTAATATTAAATCCAACTTCACCAGTCAGCAGGATTTTATATCACCATTCTGTCCATACTAAAATATGACCTTCCTACTCCTTTCAGATCATCAGCTACCATTCAAATAATGTATGAGGGCAGCCCCAATGTTAGCCTATGAAGGGAGCAGGCCTCACATCAGTGTAAAAACGAATTTGGGAGTTTTACACTACCAGGACATGTAAATTACATAGGTACATGTCCTTCCTTTTGCCTACACAGCACCCTGCCCTATGGGTTATTTACGGCATACCTTAGGGGTGCCTTATATGTTGAAAAAGGGGAGTTTTAGGCTTAGCAAGTACTTTTAAATGCCAATTCGACTTGGCTTTTAAATCTGCACACACAGGCCTTGCAATGGCAGGCCTGAGACTAGGTTAAGGGGCTACTTAAGTGGGTGGCACAACCAGTGCTGCAGACCCACTAGTAGCATTTAATCTACAGGCCCTGGGCACATATAGTGCACACTAGTAGGTGTCTTATAAGTAAATTAAATAGTCCAATTGTGTATGTTCCAATGTTACCATGTTTAAAGGGAAAGAGCATATACACTTTAGCACTGGTGAGCAGAGTCTAAAAACCAGCAAAACAGTGTCCAAAAAGCGGAGGGAGGCAGACAAAAAGGTAGGGGTGATCACCCTAAGGCATTCTATTGTTGTGGGGCTACCTAGGTGAAGGTAGTCTATTCAGGAAGTGCACTGGGAAGGTGGGTGTAGACCAAGTAATAATGGGAGGAGAATTTGTTGTGTTGCTGGCCATGAGAAGAGAGTAAAAGAAAATAGGTAATGACTATGAAAATTCCTAAAATTGGAAATTTAAAGCTCTCTCATTAGCTCGAGGTAGGAAGTGGTGTGAGATGATTGCAAAAGACCACAGTAAATGTGAGCTGTGTAGCAAAGGATAGATTTGCAATTTTGTGATCTGCATGCTGGAAGATCTAGATAGGACACAGATTTAAAATGTAAGTTTCAGAAATTCAAATGGAAGTAAAGAGTACTTTTTCTTAATGAATTGTCTTCACATGACAGTGACCGGTTCAATTTTTTCTTTATAATTTAAAGATCGTTTGTACTAAACCCCAAAGTTTGCCTGCCATTTTGTACTGGGTTATAAATAGAATGAAATTGCATGTTTGTAGAGGAATTAGCTGAGGATCTGGAGGAAGGTAAAATGATTGCGAATAAATTGGATTGTGCTTGGGAAACTGGGACAACACCTATGTGCAGTCATCTAAAAAAAAAAAGATAAGACAGAGAAGTTTATGATTCCAACAGAATGATCATTTCTGATGACTATTTCTATCCAGAATGCTCCCTGGACACAAGACATTTCCAGAAACATTTCTTCAGAAATGCTCCTTCTCCCCGCAAGGTGGCACCGTACGGCTCCGCACTGGCTCTCTACTACCCCAGAAGTGATGCAATGAAGCCACATATAAGCAACCCCCCTGGCCCCCTTGCACTGACATCAGTTTATTTTCTTTCTGCACCTTTGAAAGCTAATCCAGAGCTTTGGTCTCAATGTAGTCGGTCTTACAATGACTTCCTACTAAATCCAATGTGCTGGGGAACTATGTCCCATGCTAAAACAACAAGACTGTAAAAAACGGATGTCACTCACAGAACTTCCATAATAAGGTGTCTCTCTGGTGTGTGCGCTCGGAACATGCTCTGAGTCGTATCCAGCAAGAAAACAAATGAAGTTCAAATGCAAACACAAAAAAATGATTCAACCCCTTCCTGCCACTCAGTATCCAGAGAGAATGTCCAAGGGTGTCATGATTTGAATATGTCTCTCTGGAACTCTTGTCATGGGGTGATTCCCCAACTAATCCTGATGTTCCCCAAATTTCTCAGGCCATTGGTGACGCCGCAGCAGATTGAAACTTTCAAGTAGGCCATGCTGCAGATTTGTGGAATGCTGCCAGCTCCCTTTGGCATGCCTCCGGGCCCCAAGGAATCGCAGGTGCCTCCTTGGTGGGTGGCGGCCTGCGATTTGGGGCCACTGTGGGCGCCATACCGACGCTGGTAATGACTGCCACCTTAGCTCCGAGACCCGCACCTTGCCCTTCTATGTTGACGCCAGAAGAGGATCCATTGTTGATTCCATTGTCCGACACTGAACAAATTCAGCCTGATCTTGACTGATGTAACACTACAAGGTTACAAAAGCATAACCAATTGTTATGTAACCTAACTCTGAACCAAAGTTGTAGAGGTTCCATTATCTAGCTCTGACTCTGAACAAGGTATATCCCAGGATAAAGATGATGATTATGATGGTGGGGTTGTCGCGTAGGCTCTCATTATTCTATTGAAACTACTAGATTTTGAACGGCAGTATCGCCTGCGGTGTGGGAGACTAAGTCTTAACCCACTATAGGTGACACCAGTCGCCCTTAATCCAGGTTTTGCTCCGGCTAGCTAGCAGTGCCTCATCTCTACCCAAGGGCTAGGATGATTAGGCAGCCGAGTGCATGACATAGTTGATTTCTGAGGGAAATCGTGGTTACTCAGGTCTCATCCGTTTCTCTCGGTTACATACACAATGACAGACAGAGGCAGAGTACGTTTCAATTAGGTTTTAATGAAGCGATTTCACCTTAGATAGCAAAGCATGTACTGCAATAACCAGGACGATACAGCATGACAAGATTAGAATTGTGACAAGGACAGTGAATCATAGGAATAACGCTACCATATTGTCACTAGAGTCAATAGACTAATTCCTACCTAGGCTATAATAGAGCACCGCATGTTAAGCTCTAATTCTGCACTTCAGGTTCCCCTGGGAAAACATCATCCCCCATACCTGAGCCAAGGCTTGAAGTCTGCATAAGCAGCTGTAGCGAAGCGTTCAGCAATCACCATACAGTTGTGGTCCTCTGGCTGGAATCTCTCTAACGTGTAAGGGACAGGGAGGTGTTTTTATAATAAAACAGCTGATGTTCTGATAAACTGTCCCTACGTAAGGATATGTGCTTTTTCTATGAATACCAGAGACAAAACCTTTACCATGTTCACCGGCACCCTATCTTACTGCAGCCTTCACAGAAGCACAGAGTGAACAAGAATGTCTTGTTTGAGAATGTAGTGCTGACCTAAGCAAAAACAGCTAGATAGAGAGAAATAAAACAAGACCGCAAAAGTGGCTATTGTTAAAATAATAAATGAAGCTGAATAAAATATATGTAGGTTAAAGTGCATAGCGGCAGGCCTAGTGTGCTAAAATAACGTGCATGGAGCTATAACTAACAAGGCTGCACAACAGGGTGAGAGATGGTTTTGTCTCCTCTCACTATATGGATTTACATGCCATTGATGTTTATCTACAAGCCCAGAGACAGGGGTTGACTCTCTACTCGGAGTATCAACAATAAAGCATGTTTCATTTGTAGTGGTGATCCAACGGGCAGCTGAGGTCTTGGATTTGCAGCTGCCTTCAGTTGTAAACAAAACAAATGTTCTTATGAAAAAATTGCAGCCTGTGCCAGCCACATCTCAGCCTTGCTCCCCTTTAAGAAGGCCCTCACAGATACTTTGATATAGGCACTTGATCAAAACCTTGATACTCCCAGGAGGTCATGGGTGACTAGGCAAATGGTCAGGCTTCACAGACTGTATCTCTACCCAGGGTGACATTATATATTATGTCCAAGAGATGGGTCTTGTAAAGAAGTTCAGTATGGCTATACCATAACCTTTTTGTTTGCCCTTCAAGCTCTTTCACCCCACATCAGAGGAAAGTCTGGAATAGCACTTGTCCATTCTGAGGTGGGAGTCTTTAATCTCAATGTACTATTGAGAGGGTTCTGGGCTCTGTAAGTGGAGAGGGTTTTTCCTCTGACCATTTTCTTGGAGAAGCACAGGAATCTTTTTTTGGACTTTCTACCTCTGAATGCCATTCTGGAAAGGACAAATTCAAAATGCTCATGCAGGCTCAGATCATGTGTGCTCTGGACTTGAAGGACTGGATGGGGTCCTTGGACCTGCAGGACGCATATTTTCATTTAGATGTCCTGGAATCCCACAGACTTTACATGTGGTTCAAGGTGAACCTGGAGCATTTTCAGTCATGCTTAACTTTGGCCTCACTACCATCTCGTCTCTTGGGTGTTCACGAAAGTGAAGGCAGTTGACACTGTCCACCTTCGGAGTTCAGATGTCCGTTTTTCCCTAACGCATCAACTGGGTGTTAAAGGCAGGCTCGGCAGAGCCAGTCACAGACCACCTTAACACATTGTTGGCATTCACTAGCAATGTGCTGAAGACTCACTTGAATTCCATTGATTGGAGATGTCCAGTAAACAGTGCAGTACAGGACCTTCCCTCCACTGCATCAAGTGCAGCATATTTGGACTGTTATTCCAATGTTTTAGCCTCAGTCTTGGATCTCGGTGATACCAGCTCTGGGGCTTCTTGGCCAGGTGGCACATGCAGACTCTGCAATGAAATCTGATTTTTCTATAGGCCTAGCATTAAGTAAAGTTGATGGATGTTATGCAGATCTCAGAAGAGATGGTTTACAATATTAAGTGGTCCTGCTCGAGCGCAATTGCTCCAGCAGCAGACCACTTTCACTACATCACCTAGAGCCGACTGTGGTGACAAACATGTTCTGTGGGTGGGAAGTTAATCTGGGGAGTTGGTTATCTGCAGACTCTGATCGCTGACAGAAACCAGGCTCCATATCAATCTGTTGGAGCTGAGGGCCAACTGTCTGGCTCAAAAGATCTTCCCCCCCTCAATCAAGGGCAGGATGATGCAAATACTCATGAAAAACACCACCATTTGATAAAGAGTGGGCTGATTGCGAACCATGCAGCAGAACTCTTGAATGCCAGAGCAGCCATTTTCTTCAGCCGGCACCTGCCAGACTACAAATGGTGTCTATATCCACAGGTGGTGTAGGGTAGCTTCAACAATGGGGAAAATCATTCCTAGATTTTTTCACCACTGTCAAACGTGCAGTGTCAAAAGCTTTATGCATTGGAATTTCTGCAAGAGCACTCACTAGGAGATGCATTTCGGCTGGAATGGAACACAAGATTGCTGTATGTGTTCGGGCCCAAGTTCTGAGAAAGATCAGGGGTGGCAGAGACCTAGCACTAGAGTGGCCCTGGATGAGGCTGGAAGTGTGTGGTATTCTGAACTTGTGGGCAGGAGCTTCTGCCCTCCAGTCAGGCTACTTCAGGAGGAGCTTCTGTTGCAGTAACAGGGCAGGGTCATTCATCCAAATCCACTGGATCTCCACTTCCGTGTGTGGAGAATGAGTGGTGGAAGTTGACTGCTTTTGATCTGATTTTTGATGTGGTGGATGACCACCTTGCGGCAAGGTGCTGCACTATAAAGTCCATTTATTCCAGACGCTGGGAAAAATGTATGGCGCAGTTTGGTATCCGTAAAATTGGCCCTTCAAAACCAAATCTGTCAGAGGTTCTTTCATTCATTGTCTTTGGTCCAGTAATGCCTTATAGTGCACACTGTTGAAGGTAATTTGTCTGCCCTTTGGCTTTTCTATATTTTCTGGACCAACAGGTTTAAATCACCTTTAGTGGTGTGATATATAAATCCGTTTATGAGGTTTTTTGATAAAAAAAAATTCTGCTTGTGATTTTTTTTGCTTACTTTTTTCCATGGGAGACTGTTTAGCAGAAAATGTTTCCAGAGGACTGTGAAACTGGATGTGTGCCACAGCTTGCTTCTGCTGCAAACTGTTTTTTTTGCAAGCAACTTTTCAAAGTGCATTTCAGCTGATGCACATAACTGTCATAAATTAACATTTGTTAAACATGGAAAAAAATTGCCGATCCCACCCCATACATACTACAGAATTTTCTGTAAAACTTTCAGAAGTAATTTTATCCTTTGGCAGAGAGTTATTTTTCACACTCTCGATGTAAAGATTGCATGTGCATTGAAGGCTAAGGTTTGGTGACCGACGGGCCAGAAGTCCTGCATGGAGAAAGCACTTGATGGCATTGTTCTCGTCACGGGGTTTCAAAGATGAGTAGATGGCACCGAGAAAACCGGCACAGAATGAGTCGGTCGAAGTGCTGCATTCTTGAACATGTGTGTTTGATGGACATTATGAGATGGAACCTATGTACTGATGCATTGTGGACCACAGGAGGAGTTCACAACAAGACTTGTGATTCAAACTTCTTTGATAAAAAACAAGTTGGAACATTCGGGACCAACACTAGATAGCAGGAGAAAGCAAAAGCATGTGACTCTCCAGCACTACCTACTACGATTATTTTGGTCACAGCTGCGCAATTTTCAATGTTTTTTTCTTTAATTCATAATCATAACTGCCCTCAAACTGTCGTATAGAAGTCAAATTCTGAGATTTTTTTAAAACATGTTTTAAGGTGCTATAACCAAAGCTAACCATAATTTCACTTTATTGTTTTTGTTTTTTTTTTCTGAATTTTTGGGGTTTTCAATCACACACAACATTTAGCAGTTTCTGGCGGCCAAGCACTTCCCACAGGCCAGACTTGGTGCCTAACTTGCTGTGGAGGCCAACAACCACTACCCATGGCCTATGGATATGTTGGGGTTGGCTGCAACACTCAATCCACTACAGGGGGCCCACCCTTGTTGCATATGGGTGAAAGCCATGCACAACGATGATTGGCCAGGCGTAGCTATAGTGTATCAAATTATTTTTTTTAAATTCCGATTAACCAATTATTTCATTAAATAATCATGAGGACCCCAGGAATGTTCGTGGGATGCAGACAGGGTCTAGGATTCACAAATGCTGCACAGTATTCGCATATCTCAAAATACAAATATTCCTTTGTTGTTTTTGTTTTTACATTAGTGTTTTTTTTAGTGCTGAGGGGGTCCCTTTAGGACCATCCCACACCATCTGGTAGCCAGGGCATGCTCATCCCACTCCTTTTGCCTTTTTTAGGGACGAGCACAAAGTGCTCTGTCCCCTAATGTAATCTCCCTTTGGGCTTCTTACCACGCCCATGTCACGTCAGTCCCTTACATTGGCTCGTGGGCTTGCCTTGTAAAATCCGCTTGCCTTCAATTGTGAAAGGAATGCATACATCATGCCTTTTCCAGTGTTTAGCCCTCCTCGAGCGCACCGAACAACTACTGGAAACATATGAGGCTCCATGTTTTTCGTATGGTTTCCGGACTACTTTTTCTGTTTAGTTAGCAGCGCAATCACGCTCTTATTTTGTTGTTGTTGTTTTGTTTTTCTATTTAATGTGGCAAGAAAAGTCCGGTTAGGAGTTTACAATGCTAATAGCTCTAACTGGGCGAAATGTGAGATCCGTTGCATTGCAAATGCTTGTTGGTTTTATTTTTCCCACAGTTGTCTTCAGTGCTCCATGTTGGGTAATGGTAATCTCAACAGAAATTTTTCTGACCCCTAGCCTGTTGGAGCACGGAGGATTAGTGAATCCACAATGAGTGGCAGAAGAAAAAGCTCCCTAGTAAAACAGTGTGCCTTCATTTTTTTATTTGCCAATCATCTATGCATTCAGGAATCTGCAGAGGGTCCACGGATTAAATATCCAGCTATTAACCCATTCATGACCACCCACAAACACTTTTTAAATTTTTCAAAAACTGAATAATTTTTCATAAGCTGTATCTAGCTACCTAGCTATTTATCTGTTCAGGTATCTATCTCCTGCCCTGATGATGATGCCAATTTATTGTACTAGGTCTCCATGTCAAGTTTATACAAGTAGACTGAGAATACACTATTGTTTATGGTTGTGAATATTCCATTTGTGGCCGTGTTCAGTTCTACATTGTATTTCTGAGCTTGGTATTGTTTTTTTCGAGCCAGAACCATTGTAGTATTTTCCATGTGTGACTACGCAAATATTGTTAATTGCATCATTTTCTCATAGTTATTGGATTGTTCTTATTTGCATATATTTATTAAATATTTGGCACTCTGCTTTGTCTGCTATCATTTTCTTCAGATGATTTGCTTTGATAACTATGCCAACCATGGGCTACAGGTAGTTGGCGTATATTAACAATGAAATAAACCAGTAGCCTCCAGCACCCCTTCAACTGAGTAGGCCTCACTCAAAATGGACGTTTGCTTTTGGTAAAACTATGGGAAAAAATGTTTTTGTCTGTATGCCTTAATAAATGCAAGTTAATCACATAGTCAGTTTTAAGATGCTAAAGCTGCACGTTTTTTTGTTTTAATTCTGTGTGCCACTTTTGTTCTACCTTTGATTGCTTCTTCTTTATTTTCGGCAGTATGCTAAGCTTGCACTGAGCTTGATGGTTCCTGGAGGCGGAATCAAGAAAAAGTCTCCGGTGACGCCCCAGGAGGGGGCAGTTGGAGCAGCTGAAGTTGGTGCCGGGTCTGGGTCTCATGCCGATGAAGATGATGAATATTCTGGGGGGCTCTGCTAATGGAAGAACTCTTCATATTAAATTATGGACATTTAAGGTATTGAAACTCTTGCAGAGGTTTCTTGATGATGCCAGATGCAACTGAGGTTTCAAAAGCTCTTGGATTCCGAAGGTCTACAGACGTGGCTGTGTCCAATCTTAAAATGTTTTACATTTGATTAACTGCACAGAGACGACTTTAGCATTGCACAGTCAATGCAAAGGAAGGGTTATGCATACATCTGTACAGCAAGAGGACCCCAGTCAGTTCATGCAAATCATGGTCATGCTCCAGAACCCAAAATTTATTGAGTTGCAAAAAAATATATCCTTTTGCAGATTAGATTGAAAGGAAATCAGATTTTTTGCCAAATGCAATGGTTATTGAATAGGCATCCGTCCTCATAATCTTGTGATCACTAGTTCTGACATCGTATGAGTGTATTAAAACATTAACAGTCAATATACAGACTTGGTGCAATGTTGATTGTTTTTGTTTGTCATGTGCTGACTCTTGGCAATATAGAAAAGAAAAATTATTTATTATAATTTGTTTTCTTTTTGGATTTTTTACATTTTTGTGAGTGTATGTTAAATGTTTTCACTGATGTAGTTGCGCAGTGTGTGTTCTTCAAATACCAGACTATATCCATAAGGCTTGAAGCACCAGTGCATACTTCTACAGCACTTCAAATGCACACAACTCCATTGCTTTTGTGCCCCACACACATAAACTTCCAATGCTTCTGATCATTATTCCAAACTGTAAAAGTGCATGAAGCTTATGTGATATATTCATGACGAATGGATGCGTTATTGCTTGTTTTGCAAGAGATTGGGAAGGCAGTTAGTACTAAAGTCCACTTAGCCTGCTTTGAAAACAAAAAGAAAAGTGCCAGCTAAATTTAACGCTGAAAAAACAAATCACAACTATTGAATAATCAAGGGTTGCAAAATAGCTTTTTTTCATCAGTCTCCAGGTTTCTTCTATTTGTCCCTTATTGCTTAATGTCACTTTATAAAAACATCAGTGTTTCATTTGTGGACCTTTTGGTTTTATTACCTTTTGTCTAAATTGGATTCTGTGTCAGTTATTAAATATTAAAATGTGGTGGCAATGTCAAAGCACTAGCATTCTTGTAACGCTATGCATTTACAGATAATCTACGAGCAATCCTTTTAATTTCTGATTAATGTTTGGTAATGTCTTACTCTACCTTCATTTTCTGTATTATTTTTACTCTGGTTTACTTTTTATGAATGCCTGAGCCTGGTTTTCCATATGTTCGAATGACAACTGATCTTTTTTTGTGTGCTCCTCCCACCCAGTTCCAAAGTGGGTGCGCCATTAGTCACAAATTCTCTAAAACCTTCTGTTATTTAATTCTGCTAAACCATCTCCATAAAATATGGACATTTTGAATGAGTTGAAAATTAGTAATATCTTATGCATTATAGTGCACCTTGTTACTTTTTTCGCGATCTTGTCTGGGAGTGCAGTTTTGTGTCTAACATTACCTATAATGAAACTAGTTGGAGGTTGGTTATCTTTTCATTTATTAAAAGTGGACTGTTTTAAAGAATCACATTTTAGCATGAAAAGTGAAGAATATTGTATTCTTTTTTTCTGGTTAGGAATAAAACTGGGTGCCTATTAGCAGAAATGTAGGACTCCAGAGTGAGGTGTAAAATTCCATGAGAATGATGCTGAATTAAACGTTTCTTTCTTCTCCTGTACCTTCTTAAAGGTACCCTTATTTTATTGTTTACACTGTATATTACTTACCTTTGTCTGCTTAGTTATAGAAAAAACTGGTTACGGATCTATTTAATCCCTGCACAGGAAGACTAAATAATAAGGTGTCTTCTTGCTGTACAAAAGTGAATAGTTGTCTTTGAGGTGGAATGCCACGTTCATTTTAAAACTTCCATCAATAAATTGCTTCTGTATTTTACATGTGATAATTGTTTTCGATTTTTCTTTAAATTTAAAGCTAAAGAAAGGCTTTCGTTTATGGTCTTTCTTGTAATTAAGATCCAAACGGTAGTACGTTTGTGCTACCATCATGAGCAAGTGACATGCTCAAGTCTGTAAAAATAATTAATTTATATATTCGGATTAGTATATACTTCCCAAAATGTAAGCGCTTGCTTTTTTGGTTGCTAGTATCCCAAGAACAAGGTATCCTGCTTCTCTTTGTCAAGTGTACAATGTATTTCAGTGACAATACTAATTAAATGGGTATAACACTCACCCCTGTATCTTAAGAACAACTTACCTTGCTTCTCTCTTTTAAGTATCTTTTAAACCGATTAATATTATGCTGGCTTCCAACAGAGCAACACATATTTTCCTCATTATTTAATGCCCTTCGAACTTTGCTTTTTACTTTACTGCATGAATATACACATTCATTGTTCGCACTCAGAAGTTTATTTCGTCAATATTAGGTCCAATCTAGAAGAACAGATTCTCCTCTCAATTACATTATATTTATTGTTAGTGAGTTACAGCTGATTACATTGGAGGCAGAACAGCGTATAAACATGGAGGCAAATATGTGCATTAGACAGTTGATATTTTGTTTCTCTGGGGGAGCTGTTAGATTTAAAAATATTGAGTTAAAGATCCTCAAAATGTGGATAAACATATCAAATGAAGATGTGTGTAATTTGTCAGGTAATTGCTTGGGTTGCCAAAATGATGTTTAATGGGGATGAGAATTTCAACATAACATTCAAAAGATCAAATATGTAGCTGGATATATAAAGAGTGCGAGTCACGTGATGTAGGCAATGGTTGCCTGTTCATGTATTTCATATTATTAATTTACAATTTTCTACACAAATCAACTATTTCTATTAGTTTGCATACTTGTGTTAGTTACCCTGCTAAAAGCCTAAAACCATTGAAAATTGAAAAATTATGTACTTTTAACTACTGTGTAAGCATGGGAGACTGTGCCGCTATTAAATTATGTTAATCATCTCCTGCAGCTGTGTATGCATTTTTTTTTTTTAAATAAACATTACGGCGATTATTAATAGAAGCCCATCATATACCAAGAACCCGACAATAAGAAGGTCCACAAGAAACAGCACACAATCCTGAATGGGTGAAGCACAGCAAAATCCTATTAAGCACCCTCTACCGCCCCTTTTATATCATTATTCGTTGTATAGAATACCTTTAAAGTCTTTTAACACCCTACCAGGCTTCATTCGTTGTTGTTTAAGCAATTATTCAGTTCAAAAGGCTGCAATGTATCGTTGAATACTTCAAGCAATCTGAGGATCTAAATTATCCGAATAAACAAGCTGTTACAGTGAGCATTACCAATTTCTTAAAACCTTGCTGTCTTTTCGCATTGTGGATATTCTGCACACACAGATTTAACTTAAACATGCAGACGCTGGAATGTATGTTAAAACATACATTTGCTCTTACTTCTGTGCCTTTTATTTAGATTACTCTAGTACGCGGTGGCTACTTCTTTCCAATACTATTAAGTTCTTGCTTGCAAAATGCTCCGGTTCCTGCAGCTCCAATTCACGAACATGTATATATTTCTGCAACATACAGCCACAACTACTGCACTTTTGTTGCACCCTCTGAGGATTTATTCAGTCTTCTGTGTCAAACAATAACCCATGTGCAGCAAATAATTTTTTTCTTATATATCGCCGGCTACATAACCAGGTAAAATTAGATATCGATCAGATTTGTGTGCTCTTGGGATACCTCACCCAGCTTCGTCCAGACTGCCCTATTGAGTGGATCCGTCTTTCTATGCATACCACATGCATTTTTTATTTAAACAAATGATCAATTTCAAATAAAGTTTACATTATAATAAAATCGCCCAGATACTACAAATCCAAATATAGTCTTCCGTACTTCTAGGTCTCTGGCTTAATTTCTCAAACGTTATCCTTTTCTAGGATCAAAAAATCTATTTATTTATTGAGCTTTTGTAGCCAAAAATGTAACAGATAACACTATGATTAATTTTTCATCGTTTTACTTGTATCTGTTTCGTGATTTTTTTTTCTTTAATTGTATGCTACCCTTTAGTGTTCTTATGTCAACCATGTGTAGATCAAATATTGGACCAGACTCATTTTCTAGTGTACCAATTTCAATGTGGTGCAATATAGAATATTCAGATATTCGTTTTTAAACTGTACTATCAGCCACATCATTCTTTCTCATAAACAGTATTTCCCAACATTCCTGCTTGCACCCTGCAGTGACCTTTTAAGTTACACTGTCTGACTTTCTAGTGAGGACAATGAATAATGCAAGAAAAATGTGAATCCAGTCAAGTGAAGACTGTGTGGAACCTTGCGATTCTTTCCACCTAAGCTATACACACCTTTCTCTGTGAAGTAAGTGGTAGCAGACTGTCCTTATGACAGTAGTTTCCTGATGGCTGTTCTACTGTTTTTACTTCGCAATTTCTACGAAAGGATCTCCTTATAAATGGAAAAATGATATGAGGAAACATGTGAGTGCAGGCAAGTAAAAATTGATGTATAAGACAATGTAGCAAGAGTTGACGTGTGAGGAAATTTGCAAGCCTGTGATAAAGCTAAGTGGTTTGTATTTGTAAAATATGAGCTGAAGAAATGTATACATTTTAAATTTGTCTTCAGGCACATATTCATCTGACTTCTTCCAAATTGAAATGTAAAGCCCTAATTAGGTGATGGATAGTACTCTGCAAATGTCCATCCCAACACACGTTCAAATGAGGTCACACAACCCACTAACAGTTTCAAAATCCTTTGCTGAATTGCTGCAGTGATTCACTAACAACAGTGAGTGCTTTCACCATTATAACTTTGCCAGATGATTGAGATTGAGGAAAGAACTATGTTTATTTAGGTTTACTTTGATGTTTCTGAACAAAAGCATGTGTTGCATGAAGATGTTAAATCACTAAAGTAATATCTCTCTGAAGGTACCCTAATTTCTGTTATCTGCATTAAATGTAATATGTACCATATAACAAATATGCCTAGCTGGAGTATTTTTGCGTGTGTATGCAGAGTGAAACTTATGGTCATGCACTTCTTGCTCAGTCTATAATATACAATAAAAGATGTGTTCTTGTTTATTAAAAAAGAGGATTATGTTTATCAGCAATGTTAAAATAAAACTGTAACCACTTTTTTGTCTCTTTTGGATATGCATTTCACTTCTCTCCTTTTACTTCTGACGGAATCCTATACAAGGGAAACAGAAAAGGAACCAAAATAGGGTTAGGGTAAATCAGATGTGTTCATAGGCATATTGAAATGTTGATACTAAAGATGCATTTATTTGTTGAAGACTTGGAATTACTTTAAAGTTGGAGTATTCAACTTATTTACTTTTTCTATGAGGTGACCACATAGCACCAGTATGAGCACCAGGTCATAAGATAAAATCCATATCATTCAATTGGTGCTTAACAGAGCATTGCCCCTGCTTGCTATTATATTAACCAATGTTTTTCAAAACTCAGAAGCATCATTGTGACATCCTTAGACTCAATCCATGCAGTTGGATCTTCAATTAGTCATTCTATCTTATGGGGGTAGAAGTGATGAAACCATTGGAGGCTAGCAAAGGAAGCACCACTGCAGTAAGGAACAGTGCCCTTCCTCATTGTATAGCTTTGACATGTGATAATTGACACTACCACTTTATTATTTTTACTGTCTCATCATGCACATCAGTCTCAATGAGGGAGTTTTACTCACCAAGACTGGATTCAAGAACTTTTTTTGACTTCTTTATACTGTCATTTTGACTGGAAAAATCAACTCATTTGCAAACTGTTTTCTTTGTTACCTTGGCGGCATCCAAGGAAGAAAGCTTAATATTCCTGTTAGAAATGGGGTCTTTGGTTGGCAGTCGGGTTACCCCCTGTCCAAGCAAGGACCCTCACTCTAGTCTGGGTAAGTCACACACAATCCAAGTTATCCTGTGCCCACCCTGTGGTAGCTTGGCCCTGAGCAGTCAGGCTTAACTTAGAAGGCAATGTGTAAAGCATTTGTGCAATAAATCATGTATTAACACCGTATAGCACCACAGAAATGCACCACACAGTGTTCAGAAAAATATATCATATTTATAGGATAAGATGGAGGTCAAAACAATTAAAATGCAGTAAGTATATGTTGAGATATCACTGTAAAAATTATATAAAGTGTCTTTAGTCTTTTAAAAGCAATCAATGTCTCTTTCAAACACAACGTACCTGGTTTACGTTCAAAATCTCTGCATGGCAGAGGAGGATATGTGTGGAAAAAGGAGGTGTGCGTCGATTTCTCGGGCCGCACACGGCGATGCGTTGTTTAGTTTTCATGCAGGGATGGCTGTGCATTGGTTTTTCGGCGCTCGTCGTGGATACTCTTCGGGTTGAGGGGTTTTTGGATGCCCCAGGGGCGATGCGTGGATTTCTGGCGCTGACAGGACGAAGTCACAGGGGCTGCGTTGATCCGGTGGGCGTTGCGTGAAAATTTCTACTGCACGGCAGGTGCTGCGTCGATTCCTCCCTGGAAGTCGGGCTGGGTTGTTCTGGCTCAGCAGTGTGCCGATCCAGTGGGCTGTGCGTCGAATTTCCGGTTGCTACGCTGGCGCTGAGTCGATCTCATTGCGAAGTCAGGCTGCGTCGTTCTGGATCGGTGTGCTGTGAATTGTTCACTGCGATTCAGGCTGTGCGTCGATGTTTGCCACACAAGGAGTCCTGGTAGAGATGAAGTCTTTTTGCTTCTGAGACTTCAGGGAACAGGAGGCAAGATCTATCCAAGGCCTTGGAGAGCACTTCTCAGCACAGCCAGAGAGCAGCAAGGCAGCAGTCCTTCACAGAAAGCAGTCAGGTGAGTCCTTTGGGCAGTCAGGCAGTTCTGGCCAGGTTGCAGATTCTGGTTCAGGTTCTCTTCTCCAGGAAGTGTCTGAGTTGGTAGGGGCAGAGGCCCTGTTTAAATACCCAAATGTGCCTTTGTAGTGGGGGAGGCTTCAAAGAGTGGCTTAGAAGTGCACAAGGTCCCCTTTCAGTTCACTCCTGTCTACCAGGGTCCCAATAGAGAGTGTGGCAGTCCTTTGTGTGAGGGCAGGCTACTGTACTTTGACATGCAAGTGACAGGCCCTCCACCCTCCCAGTCCAGGAAGACCCATTCAGAATGCAGATGTATGCAAGTGAGGCTGAGTATCTTGTGTTTGGGTTGTGTTTGAGTGAATGCACAAGAGAGCTGTCAGCTGAACCCGCTAGATGTGGATTGTAAGGCACAGAAAGATTTAAGTGCAGAGAAAAGCTCACTTTCTAAAAGTGGCGTTTCTAAAATAGTAATATTAAATCCAACTTCACCAGTTAGCAGGATTTTATATCCCCATTCTTGCCATACTAAATATGACCTTCCTACTCCTTTCAGATCAGCAGCTACCACTCAAACAGTATATGAGGGTAGCCCCAATGTTAGGCTATGAAGGGAGCAGGGCTCACAGCAGTGTAAAAACGGATTTATGAGTTTTACACTACCAGGACATGTAAGCTACACAGGTACATGTTCTGCCTTTTGCCTACACAATGCCCTTCCCTATGGGTTACTTAAGGCATACCTTAGGGGTGTCTTACATGTAGAAAAAGGGGAGATTTAGGCTTGGCAAGTTATTTTAAATTCCAAGTCGAATTGGCAGTGAAACTGCACACCCAGGCCTTGCAATGGCAGACCTGAGACAAGGTTAAGGAGCTACTTAAGTGGGTGGCACAATCAGTGCTGCAGGCCCACTAGAAGCATTTGATCTACAGGCCCTGGGCACATATAGTGCACTTTAGTAGGGACATATAAGTAGATTAAATAATCCAATTGGGTATGATCCAATGTTATCATGTTTAGAGTGAGAGACCATATGCACTTTAGCACTGGTTAGCAGTGGTAAAGTGTGCAGTCTTAAACCAGCAAAAACAGTATCTAAAAAGTGGAGGGAGGCAGGCAAAAAATTTAGGGGGGACCACCCTAAGGCTGTCAGGTCTAACAATTCCCAATGTGTTTTTCTTAGGAAGAGCTATGTTACTTCTGTTTTTTTGTCACATACAGGGAGTGCAGAATTATTAGGCAAATGAGTATTTTGACCACATCATCCTCTTTATGCATGTTGTCTTACTCCAAGCTGTATAGGCTCGAAAGCCTACTACCAATTAAGCATATTAGGTGATGTGCATCTCTGTAATGAGAAGGGGTGTGGTCTAATGACATCAACACCCTATATCAGGTGTGCATAATTATTAGGAAACTTCCTTTCCTTTGGCAAAATGGGTCAAAAGAAGGACTTGACAGGCTCAGAAAAGTAAAAAATAGTGAGATATCTTGCAGAGGGATGCAGCACTCTTAAAATTGCAAAGCTTCTGAAGCGTGATCATCGAACAATCAAGCGTTTCATTCAAAATAGTCAACAGGGTCGCAAGAAGCGTGTGGAAAAACCAAGGCGCAAAATAACTGCCCATGAACTGAGAAAAGTCAAGCGTGCAGCTGCCACGATGCCACTTGCCACCAGTTTGGCCATATTTCAGAGCTGCAACATCACTGGAGTGCCCAAAAGCACAAGGTGTGCAATACTCAGAGACATGGCCAAGGTAAGAAAGGCTGAAAGACTACCACCACTGAACAAGACACACAAGCTGAAACGTCAAGACTGGGCCAAGAAATATCTCAAGACTGATTTTTCTAAGGTTTTATGGACTGATGAAATGAGAGTGAGTCTTGATGGGCCAGATGGATGGGCCCGTGGCTGGATTGGTAAAGGGCAGAGAGCTCCAGTCCGACTCAGACGCCAGCAAGGTGGAGGTGGAGTACTGGTTTGGGCTGGTATCATCAAAGATGAGCTTGTGGGGCCTTTTCGGGTTGAGGATGGAGTCAAGCTCAACTCCCAGTCCTACTGCCAGTTCCTGGAAGACACCTTCTTCAAGCAGTGGTACAGGAAGAAGTCTGCATCCTTCAAGAAAAACATGATTTTCATGCAGGACAATGCTCCATCACACGCGTCCAAGTACTCCACAGCGTGGCTGGCAAGAAAGGGTATAAAAGAAGGAAATCTAATGACATGGCCTCCTTGTTCACCTGATCTGAACCCCATTGAGAACCTGTGGTCCATCATCAAATGTGAGATTTACAAGGAGGGAAAACAGTACACCTCTCTGAACAGTGTCTGGGAGGCTGTGGTTGCTGCTGCACGCAATGTTGATGGTGAACAGATCAAAACACTGACAGAATCCATGGATGGCAGGCTTTTGAGTGTCCTTGCAAAGAAAGGTGGCTATATTGGTCACTGATTTGTTTTTGTTTTGTTTTTGAATGTCAGAAATGTATATTTGTGAATGTTGAGATGTTATATTGGTTTCACTGGTAATAATAAATAATTGAAATGGGTATATATTTTTTTTTTGTTAAGTTGCCTAATAATTATGCACAGTAATAGTCACCTGCACACACAGATATCCCCCTAACATAGCTAAAACTAAAAACAAACTAAAAACTACTTCCAAAAATATTCAGCTTTGATATTAATGAGTTTTTTGGGTTCATTGAGAACATGGTTGTTGTTCAATAATAAAATTAATCCTCAAAAATACAACTTGCCTAATAATTCTGCACTCCCTGTATATTGTTTCCTTTACTAGTTCATCTAATTACCATGCTGGTTCACTGGGATAACTGTCCCTCTTGTGGTAAGAAGTATGTTAAGAAAAGGCTGAGGAAGCGAATTGATTGAAGATTTATTGCGGTACAACCAACCCAAACAGGATCCGTGCTCCGTCTCACTTCAGCCGATCTCATCCTGGAACCTCAGCGTCTCTGAGGCTCCAGAATGTGAGTCCTGGAACACAGAAAGTAGCGAGGTTCCAGGCCTAGCCCAGGCTAGTGACAAGAACATTACAACACATCCCCCGCCCTTACATTAATATCTCAACCACTCAGAAAACGATACAAAAGTGCAATAAGAAAAACATACAGTGTTAGAACAGACTTGAAAATCACAACGAGTCAAGATAAATAGTCTTTCATCCAAACTGGTTTGGAACGTAACCTGGATGAAACGTTAGTACGTGGTAACTCCTTGGAAGTTTGTGGTAACTCCTTGGAAATTTTCGTGAAATGATTTCTTCTCTGGTCTTTCAAAGTAGAGGAGTCTACCACACCTGTCCACTTCACAATTCTGGACATGCTCCACGCATCCCCATTGTCAAGAATCGCAATGTTTTTCTTTACTTCACTGATGCGGAAGGGACCCTTGAAGGATGATTTACCTTTGGTTTTAAAACACGGGTTCTTCACCAGCATCAGGTCACCTACCTTCCACCACGCTCTAGCAACACAATGCTTAGCATCAAAACGCAACTTGTAATTACGTTGGTACTTCTCCCGGAGACCAGGTACCTTATTAAATTTTTCCAGATCGACCCGAGCTAAAATGTTACCAAACCATGCCGGGAACAATTTAGTGCAACCCAACCTTCCCCTCATGTACTCAAAAGGAGCTATATTGGTGATGCTATTAGGAGTGTTTCGATGTGCCCACCACAAATCTCTCAGAAGACTAGCTAAGGGAGTTCTGGTTTCAATAGCTTCTTGCACACAAGCCTTCACCATCCTATTCATACGTTCAGCTAGACCATTGGCATGTGGCAAATACAAAGCTGTCCTCAAGTGTACAATAGCCAGAGAGTCTAGAAATTGCTTCATGTCTTGTGATGTCAATTGTACCCCATTGTCCATGACTAAATGACTGGGTATACCCTCTTTGGAGAATTCTTCTTCCAGAAACTCAATTACTGTACGGGTATCAACTGAGTTCACACATTTAGTCACCACCCATTTGGACGCATAATCCACCATGAGAATGACATTTCTTTCGTTTGGTGGTAAAAGATGAAAAGGACCCATAAAATCTAGACCTAATTTCACCCAAGGTTTTTCTGGAATCTCAAAGGGGGAGAGCGGCGCTCTTGCCACAACCTTGCTTTTGTGACTACGTGCACAACTCATACAGACTTTCACAACCGCCTCAGCCTCACTATCTAACCCTGGCCACCAATAAATGGCCCTAAGTCTGGATTTGGTTATACTTCTGCCCAAATGCCCTTCGTGAGCTAGATTCAAAATTTTGTTCCTCACCCCCATATGAGGTATGAATTTGCTTCCCTTAAATAACACATTTCCATTTAAGGAGAGTTCGTCTCTCACATTCCCCTAAATAACACATTTCCATTTAAGGAGAGTTCGTCTTTCACATTCCAATAGCCCTTCAATGAGTCAGGAATGTCCCTAAACTCTGGCTATCCTTTAACAATAAATTCTCCAAGTTTATGTCTGTCTGAATCTCTTTCGACAGCCAATTTCCACTCCTCTTTGTTGATGGCCATCTCTCTTACCCAATTGATCACAACCTCATCCTCTACCTCCTCACCACTATCAACCGAAGAACGGGACAGGAAATCTTCCACGATATTCTTCGGCCCAGGCACATATTCCACTACAAAGTTGTACTCTAACAACCCTTCCGTCCACCTTCGTATTCTCTGGGTCAATTCTTCATTTTTTCTGGGAGAGAAAATTTGGACGAGAGGTCTGTGATCTGTCCTCACCACAAAAGGTAAGCCCCACAAGTAAAATTTAAAGTGCTTGACTGCCCACATACAAGCAAGGGCCTCTCTTTCTATTACCGAATAGTGTTGTTCAGCATCCTTGAGGGAAGGGGAAGCAAAAGCTATTACTTTCTCCTCTTGACCTACTCTTTGGATAAGAACAGCCCCCAAACCTTTGATACTTGCATCCGTGTACAAATATGTTTTCGCACACACATCAAAATGCCCTAAGGTGGGCATCATTCCAATGCAGTTCTTTACAAAAGAGAAAGCAGTCTCGCATTCCTCCTCCCAGACAAACTCACAACCCTTCTTCAAAAGAACTCTCAAGGGTTGTGTCACACTAGAAAGGTTGGGAATTAATTTAGAGTAATATTCCGCCAACCCTAGGGACGACCTCACATCATCTTTGTCTTTGGGTTCAGGTGCATGAATTATAGAATCAACTAGTTCCAACTTGGGACTGATACCCTCATCAGAAATAGTATGTCACAGAGGTGACTCTGAACTTACATTTTTCCTTCTTAATAGTTAAACTGGCCTCTGCTAATTTGCTCAAAACTTCTCTTAATATCTTGTCGTGTTCAACCACTGTTTTACCATGAACTAATATGTCATCCTGGAAACATAACGTGCCGGAGACTCCCCCAAAGATTTTTTTCATGATGCGTTGGAAACACGCGGCCGCAGAGGCCAGACCAAAAAGCATCCTCAAAAACTGATAAGCCCCCAAAGGTGTAACAAAAGAGGTGAGATGCCTGGATTCAGGGTGCAAAACAATCTGATGATAAGCAGAAGATAGGTCCAAAACACTAAACACCCTTGAACCACCTAAACATGACAACTCTTCTGTTATATTGGGTAGGGGTTGGCATCTATCCATATGTACTTGTTAAGGTCTCTGAGAACCACACACATACGGATACGCTTCCCATTATCTTTGGGTGCCCATACAACAGGGGGCAACCACTCCGAAGATTCTATCTCCTCAATAACTCCGGCGTTAAGAAACCTGTTAAGTTCTGCTTTGAGAGGTTCTAACATCAACCTAGGTACTCTTCTGACTTGTACAATCGGCACTGCATTTTTTTTTTATTAGAATAATCTTGTGTTCCAAATTTGTCAGGCAACCTAAATTTTCACTGAACACACCAGGGAATTCTTCACAAATCCCCATTGAGTCATCCACATTACTTACCACCATAACATGATTATCAGAATTGGGATTTAATTTAATACCCATGTCCTGTTGGTGTTGCCATCCTAACAAATTATTACCATGTTTGGCTACATAGACCTTCCCTATGGTAACCTTGTCTCAGAACTGGATTTCCATGACCCTATACCCAATCACCTCTATTCTGGTACCCCCATAGCTGACTGGGTTGATGTCCGGTTTGATAAGGGAGTCTAGAGACTCTCCGAAAATAGCCTGCCAATTCTTATTGCCAACCATAGTGTAGGGAGAACCTGAGTCTGCTAGAACCTTGACTGTTCTATTATCAAGTTTAATAGTACACTGAGGCATGATCACAGGTCCCTCATCTACCATGCCCGTATTGTGCTCGATATGGTCAATCTCCTGCCCTACATATAGTACCATCTTGTTGATATTTTCGGTGACAAAATCTACATTGCTTTTGTCGTTGTTGCAGACCCTAGCATAATGGCCCCTCTTTCCGCATTTCCTACATAATGAATTACGTGCAAAACAATTAGAACTGTTTGCTACATGACCCGTGTTGCCACAGCGGTAACAAAGTATAAGTTTAATGTCTCTCTTCTTTTCTTGGATAGATGCTTGTGCTTTACTGTCACTGCTAACCCTAAGGACTTCTTCCTGGATCCTTGGTTCTTGCACAGTAGAGAGACTGTCCTCCTCAGTATGATTCATTTCTTTGATCCAGTTGCTAGTACTTTCCATTCCTTCAACGATGGCAATCGCTTCCCTCAGGTCAGGGTTTTTCGTCAATAGTTTCTCTTGAACCTTTTTGTTATTGGTGCAACGCACCAGTTGATCACGAATAAGAGAATCTGTGATTTTACCAAAATCACAGGTGGGTGCCAATGTGCGTAAAGCAGCTACAAAATTCCCTACGCTCTCAGTATTACCCTGAGATCTGGCGAAAAATGTATGTCTTTCCAACACAACATTAAGTTTGGACTCAAAAGTGTGCTGCCAGGATAGCTACAGACATCTCATAAACATCTCTGGGTTTACCAACCGCCCCACCAATAGTCAAAGGTTTCAGACTGTCATATATATTTCTGCCTTCGATTCCCAGGTTGTGTAGAAGAACCGCTTGTTTTCTGGCTGGAGTGAACTTTTCTCCACCTATGGCTATTAGATTAGAATCAAAAATATTTTTCCATTGTTTCCATGGAAGAATGGGGTCGCCTTTGTCTGATAAAAAAGGAGGTGGTTGTGACATAGTAGGTGTAGCCATGGTAAAACAAAGGAAAGTTATGTCAGAAATTGTGAAGTATGAAATCTCCTGAAAAAATAAATAAGAACAACAAATACTTACTTATAGTAGAGGTGTAGAGTAATAAAAACAATGTAAGCAGAGCAAGTAGTTGCAGTCAAGTTTTCCTTTTCCTGGTTGGGGCGGTGGTGCCATACGGTGAACACAGGGAACAAGTAAATAGTTACAAGTCTGCAGTGTAGTCGTTTTTCCTTGTTCTCCTGGAGTAAATAGCTGCGGTCTAGTTTTTACTTTCTTTTTCCTTCTTCCCTTGCTGAAATCGTAGCGTCGTAAGCAAAGAGCAGCAGTCTAGATTCCGCAACAACAGGAAGCACATGTGACGCTAAAACTGGCACATTCTAAATATAAACACAACTGTGCATGCAAGGGAGGGTGCGAGAGTGCGTGGGGAAAAGCACGCGAGGCAACGTCAATCATATGCCAAAAAGAAAATAAATGTTCCAAATACAGCACAACGCCGGGATGGCTCGCACACGAACATGGACCTGGTGGCTCTTAAACGGGAGTCCTCAGTCTTCAGGTCTCCGAGCAATGAAAACGGCAGATGGGAGGCGCGGACCCAGAAGTAGAACACACTCGCACGAACAGGGACCTGGCGGCTCTTGAACAGGAGTCCTTTGTCTTCAGGTCTCCGAGCAATGAAAACGGCAGACGGGAGGCGCGGACCCAGAAGTAGAAGAACTGTCTCTCCAGAAGGTAAGTTTGTGGGTTCAGGGTTGGTAACTCGTCGCCAGTGTTAAGAAAAGGCTGAGGAAGCGCATTGATAGAAGATTTATTGCGGTACAACCAACCCAAACAGGATCCGTGCTCCGTCTCACTTCAACCGATCTCCACCTCCCAACCGCCCTCATCCTGGAACCCCAGCGTCTCTGAGGCTCCAGCATGTGAGTCCTGGAACACAGAAAGTAGCGAGGTTCCAGGCCTAGCCCAGGCTAGTGACAGGAACATTACAACAAAGTACTAGAAGGATTCCTTCTTGGACATTAGTTCTGTTGACAAGTGTGTAGTGAAATGGATGACTGAACTAGAGGAGAGAGACTGCAATATAGTCTTGAAGGGATTTTTGACTAAGCTTTTCCTGGGTCTTCCACGGTAAGGTTTTCATCAGTAAGATCCATGTGAAGTACGTGCACCAGCATCAAAAGAAAAAGGAAAAGAATAATTAAAATATAATAGGAAAAAGAAAATGTCACAACCGTAAAGTAAGTCAGACTCGAGGAGTTATTATAAAAACTTCTATTAAAAGCAGTGTGAAAGCCAAATTCAATTTTAGTTTATGGAATTCAGTAGACCAAGTCAGCGGCCTATTTTGAGCACTTTATGTCCATCTTTGGAAAAGGTTTGTGGTTTTCCCATTGAAAATGTTACCTCGGTAAACATTTTATTTAGATGAAAAAAGAGTAAGAAGCCCAATCATGCTTGTTAGATGCTAGTATTGAAAGCATCCCTATACTACGATAATAAATATGGTGGGCCACCGTAAATAGATGTATTTTTTGACTTGTAGAAAGTACCAGGAGATTCCCAACACGAGGCTAAAAGGCAGATATCACGCTCTCATAACAAAAATAATAAGAGTTGGAAAAAATTAAATGAATGTTGCCCTGCTTAGTGTCATCCTGCTAAAAAGGCCAGTAAGGATGTTTCCTCCCCTTTACTCACGCATGGAGCCTTTCATCCCATGAGTCCCTCTGCAAAGCCTTATCCCAGCGGCTGCTTCTTGCAGTCAAAGGAAAAGACACTCTACATCTCACAGTTCGATGTTGAGGACATTGGTGGCATCCTATTTGATGCAGTGCCTTCGGTCTACAAGATCTTTCTCAACATATAGGGTTTTGATTTTGAGTCAGAACCTCACCATTGAGAGACTCAATGTAGAGACAATATTTACTGATGATGTGTTTGTGCGTAGCCTTCACTAGTGAGATGGAGGACTGTGACCTATTCCTCACTGTAAAGTTATTGCTGCACTTATTACGCTGATAAATTTCCTGCATTGTGTTCAGTGCCTGTGCCCCTCCTCTGTGTCCACCATCTCTTTCGATCCTCCCTCGCCTACTTTTATTTTTGTCTTGTTCACCTTCATCACTCCATTTCCTTCGACTTTTTCAGTTTCTGTCTAACCAGCTCCAGACTCCAATGGAGGTGGGCAGCAAAGCAAGAGAGAAAGGCTGTTACCTGGAAATGGAAACTGAATTGACTTTGATGCTCTTCTGCAGAGTTCTAGCTTCCCCCATTACGCTCAGTTTTCACCTGCTTGTTTTATTACAGACCTTCAATGCTAGTTGCCTCACTATTAGTTTTTCCCAATCAGACCTTTTTTCCTTTGTGTATGTTTGTGGTGTAGTGCTTACAGGAAAGTGGCCAGTGTGTAAGCAGAAGCTGTAGCGAGTCTGCTCACCATGTATGAGTACTTGGTTTGAAGCTTCTGTTAGTCCCTACTCTAGAGGACAATCTTCCTCCTGCACCACAGCCAGGGCCACCCACACGTGAGGACCCGCAACCCTTGCAGCAGCCTCCTTTCTAGGAGCCACCAATGAATCTGAGGCCAAGGTCTAAATGAGTCATTCATGAAAGATCAAGATTGAAAAGCACTAAAGAGGCAAACTATTGGCTGGAATGCCCTAAAGAGGAGAACCCAGAGGAAATCGCTTGCAAAAGAAAAAAACGGCATTTCTTAAGAGTTCTGTGTCAGAGGAAAGAATGGTCTTAGGTGGGGTTTCATACCTGGCAAATCTATTTTGTTCTCCTTGGAGTGGTGTACATATTTCCTACCTTGTGTATATCACAAATGGAATGAATGAGGTTTTCTGTTTTTATGACATATTTCCCAAATGATCTAGACATGCATCTTCTGTGAAACCCTTCAAGCAAAAAAAAGAAAATGAGCTAGATCTCTAGCACTGTTGGTCCCTGTGCTTTTAGAACTTGATTGCATACCTTTTTTATTGCTTATTGCCATACAACTTGCCAAAAGAAGACAAGATAAAGAATTATGAAGGGACTAGACATTGAACAGATTCTCCACCTGTCTCTTCAGACGTTTGAGTGAGTAGGAAAAAGAAACATGATTACAGTATCTACGTTTTCAGCTACAGAGGAGGAAAAAAGTAGCAAAGTTGATTAATTGGTTTGAATATTCATCAAGTATTGAATGCTGTCTGTTTGCATAGATTGTTGTTAAAGCTGTTCAGGATTTCCAACATCTGTTCATCAAATACCATCAGTGGAACTAAAGGATATGGTAGAGCTGCAGGACCATGACAGTTTCCATGGACATGAGACATTTCTCATGGCTTTGATTCACAATCTAGATTCCAAAACTGCAGGATTTTTTTTTACTGAACCCCCTATTTTTGAGGCACACCCCTGATGACACCTAAAAGAGGAAAGCAGAAGTGGCGAGATCCTAAAAAGAAAGGGCAACTGTTTTCTCGAGTTCCAGCATAAAGGCCATTTTAGGGGCCGGTAATAGCTGTACAAGCAGCAACATCAATTGCAGCCTCAGCTTCTAACACTAGAAGACAAACCGAAAAACGGCAACAGGGCCTTCCTCCAGCTTTGAAATGGCTCCTTGGCTAATAGCAGCTTTATCACTGCATTCGCAGCCCAGCAGCCGTTTAGTGGAACATCATCACTGATCTGACATCTCAGCCTGACAGTGAGAAAACATACATTGTGCAGAATGGTTACAAAATCTGTTTATTAAGTTCTCCACCTAACATTTTGCCAATGTTATTGAGGTGTCCTTCTGGACTGAGTGATCCCAAATAGTCGGACTCGTGTCAAGAAGGACAAATATTTCAGAACATCAGATTGGTCGAAACAAGAGTTCTGACTGATTTTACATGTATAAAACTGCACACATACAGATGGAAAGGAAAATTCAGAAGGCATTACACCAGTTTTACCTCATTTGTTCCAGATTTACCCTCATTTCTACCTTGAAGACTAAATGTGTCCAGTACACGGTTCTTCTCCTCATTCGATCACAGAGGCAGCACAGACCTAGTAATCCTCTGAAGACACCTGACTGTTACTGGTTTACCATACTACAGTGAATGTCCAGTAAATCCCAAGGGGTAACACAACCAACTAAAATAAAAAAAGAAGAAAATTAAGTGCACATTTGTAGCCTGTAGAGAAAACAGGGAAGTTAACTCACACCTGGCAGACCTATGCTGGCCATTGGTCTTAGTGCATATCTTTGTGGATATAGCTGCTCTGCAATGCCCTTTCCCTAGAAATTTGTAAATGTGCCCCTTGTTTCAAATTTGACTCCTCTCGATTTTTAGAAGCTGTATGAGTCACGTACGAGATGAAGGAAATTGCAGAATCAGCTCAAAGTTTATTGATGATTGGTCAAAATTTAAAGTTATTTAAAACAGAGGCTATCAAAGGACACAGCATGTGTTGATTATTCAAAGTGTACATTTTTCAAGTTTAAATTTATGATATTTTTAAAATTATTATTATTGTTTTCTATGCATTTCATGGCCAAGAGTTTATCTGATTATCATCTGGGGATTGTGATTTCTTCCAGTCTGCTGTTATTAACTGAACAAAGACTGTCAGCCAGGGGATCTATTGCTGCACCAGTCGAAGTAATCACTTAGTATAAAACTGTTGTTGCCCACCTCTAAGGACCAGCTACCAGTTGGCTCCACATTTGAAACCCTTAAACCGGAAAGAGAGGCAACATAACCCAATAAATACAAGGAGAGGTTCACAATATGGTGCACAAATACTAAAGCAGAATGATCAGTTGTTTTTCTTATTTCTTTTTCTTTCATTGTTTTGTAAACAGATTTTATTGAGGTTTCAATGTCACAGTACAATATGGAGTGAGCTCTGGATTTTAATGAATGAAGGTAAGTGGCACAGAGTAAGCAGTGAGGCCCACCCTCTTGTGTACGACATCCCAGGTTCCCAAAATGTAATATAATATGAGATGTTTTGAGGCTAGATTGTTTAGGCAGCCAAAGGACATCCCACAGCTGCCCCTCCATATCCATCCTATCAATAAACACCAATTGTTTTAATCCGTTTTCTTAAGTATCCAGGCCTGTCTTAACTGCGTTGCCTGATGGTATCTCCATAGATATGGAAGTGCCAGGCCCCCATTTGTCCTGGATACCCCGTCACTCTTTCCGCTCCACATGAAAGACCCAATCCTTTTCTATAGGGCTATGTACTCACCATTCGGGAAACTGTTATTATGGCTTCAAAGAAATAAAGGAGCCACGCAAAGCATTCTTCTCAACCATGACTATCCTATCCAAACACAGAAGGAGAGAGCACCATCTGGCCCGATCCGAAAATAATTTATTTTTCAGTGTCGACAAACTGACATGCACAATCATCGAAAGTGGACGAATAGTGTGTATCCCTAATTACTGCAAGTAAAAATTAGCCGACCTAATTTAATACTTGATTTGTTTTTATTAACTTTGAATCCCCTTATCTGTTCAAAGCTCTCTGTGACGATTTAAGGCTATTAGTTATGTGTTTGGTTCGGTTAAAGTTAAGTGCACGTTGTAAGCAAAAAGGCAAAGCTTGCAAGCTTCACCCTCAAAATCAATTACTTGGCCCTCTGAGTAATTCTTCATAGTGACAGCTAATTATTCTAAGAAAGAGGGTAAACAAGAGTGGCGAGAGGGGACTCTCCTATCTTCTCAACTGCTGGCTAGCCATACTCCGTCTATTGCTGTGTGCCAAATTGACCGCTATTCGTTCTTTATAACTGGCACACCACTCAACCTTGCTTCAATGTCCATTTTGTGCAGAATGTTTAGCAAACAACTCTAGATGACATGCTCAAACACCTTTTTGGTGTCTAGCATAACAAATTTAGCAAGGATCTTTTTCCTATTAACTTTTTCTATAAGGTGAGCCACCCTCCCAATGTTGTCATGTGCTCCCTACATCTGGTAAATTCCGACTGATCTACTGCAATAAGGTGAGGGAGATATTTGTTTAACCTGTTTACAATCACCTTGGTTAAAGATCTCTGTCCAGGTTTGGAAGGGAATGGGGTCTCTAAGATTTGCAGTCTCTTGGGTCCTTCAGTGGTTTTGGATTTAGAATAAAATCTGCTTCCCTCTTGGAGTGAGCCACCACATTGTATCTTCCAAATGAATTAAAAAGCTATGTCATCTGTGAAAAAAACTTTCCTCCCAATGGATTGTAAAAGGCAGCTGTGAACTGTTTTGGTGCTTGCTCACTTTTAATGATTTTATGGCCGTCATTACCTCCTCTATTGCATATCTGGAGAGTTCAGGCATCAGTTAGGGAAGCTTGCATTTCTGTAAATGTGTCACCTGCTCTTTCAGGCTCCCTCCATTGTGTATGCCATTCCTGGTGAAAAGGCCTCTTACTTTTTTTGCTTTGTGCCCTGGAAATCTAGTACCTCTGCGATGGATGTTTTTTTAATCTTAGCCTTTAATTGTAAAGCTAATTGCCTATCTGTCTTCTTATTTTAAGAGTTAACTATTTCTTGGGCTCTCAGTAAAATCCTTTCTGCTTTATTAGTAGCAATTGTTAATTGTCATTTAAGTCTATTAATCCTTTTCACTCTGCCTGCTTGGGTTGAAGTTCCTTGAATTGTTCCCCTCCCCCCACCTTAATTCCACGAGAATTTTCTCTGTTTCTAATCTCTTTTTCCTTATGTGGTCATCGAGTGCAATTAATATTCTCCTGAGGGATGCTTTACTTTTGTTCCATTTTATTGCTAGTGAGTTGTTAATCATCAGCAGGTATCAGTAGAAAGTTCTGTATCTCAGTCACCATTTACCCTGATGACTTCTAGTCTTCCATATCCCACTCTGAAGTCACATGTGCATGATCTGTCAGTGCAATGTTGCCCATCTCTATCCTTTCTAGGCTATCAATCTTCCTTTTGTCAAGAAACAGGTAATCAATGCTTGTATGTGTCCTGGGAGTGGATGAATAAAAAGAGTAGTCTCTTTCCGCCCCATGGGTATGTTATCCACTAAGCCCATCTCCTCCACTTTGGACTTCAAATTTTTGCTGGTCACATTATGAATGTGACTGACAGTTTGAGCAGTCTGGTTGTCCAGATTAAAATCTCCTCCACACTACGGTTTCCCCTTTCAGCAGATTTCCTCAATCCTGCAAGAGAAAGGCATCTACGCCTATGTTCTGAAAACACGTCATGCATCATCTTAATTGTGCCACTGATGTTAAATTGTATACGAATGTATCTTCCCATGATGTTTCACTTAGTCAATATGATTTTTTTCTTGTGTTGTATGTCTAACCAGTATGGCCATCCCAGTTGCTTTAGAAGATCCTGAAGGGTGATACTGAGCTGGGTAATTTTTATGTTTCAATCTTGTTTGATCTCGCCCCATTAAATGCTTTTCTTGTAGCATGAACAGGTCTGTCAGTGTTTCTTTAAGACCGAGCCAGAACCATTGTCATTAGTTGGAGGAGTTTAGTCCCCTCTCCTTCATTGACAGCAGTTTCAACATATATGTTCTCTATGTGTACTCTCTATCATACCCGTTTGTGTGTGTGTGTGTGTGTGTGTGTGTGTGTGTGTCCATTCCTTCTCTCCTTCAACACCCTTCCTTATCAGTATTGAACGTTCATCAGTAAACATAACCAAAACAGCAGTTGCTTGTTTTTAGGTTCTTACTACCTTCAGTAAATCAACCAAGAGTATGAGTACTCTGATTGTCCTACTTGTAGGCCATTCTCAGGCCCTGGCTGCTGTCATTAACCAATGGTGTGGGAGCCTACAATAATTCCAGTCCTCATGTTCCTATCCTTTGTCTGTGCACCTCTACAGTCTTACTTGTACTTATGACATTTTTTTTCTCAATTTCACCATGTATATTTTTACTGATTGACCACCTTTGTGGTGCCCTTACAGGTAGACCATTGCACAGCTCTTTGTACAATTCATAGCTAAACTGTAGCTCCTTTTCAACACTGGGTGAAAATTCAGATTCCAGGTGACCTCAGCATATTGTAGATCTCAATCTTATCTTCATGTTCTCTTCGATTTCGACTACTTGGTTTCCTTTCTGTTATCTCTAAAATATTGTCTGTTTTGTGTTTTCCTCATCCTCTGGGATGTTGAGTGCTTCTTGCGTCTCCCGCACACTTTGCCACCAATTCCTTGTCCTTCCTTCTGAACATTATACCATCTGGAAACATTCACCTATACCAAATTTGTGTGGCATCACGCACCTCAACAACTAGGTGGCATAGTCCATATTTCACAAACTTTGCAGGTGCTATCTTGGTAACACATTATTGCATGTTCTGACATGTTATGCTCTTCGGCATCCATCCTGCTGCAGTATCAGTGTTTTCCTTTTGAAGGATGAGAGCTTTGCCGCAATGTTTCTTCATGTTGCCTTAGTATCTGTCCTATTCCTCTCTACTCTGAATGGTCGCTGTATACCGATGAAGAACACCTTCCCCTTTTCCCTTTCCCTTTTTGCACCAACAGTGTTTGAGAAGGGTTTGGCTTATAAAATTGGTTTGTTATTGTCTGTAACTTCTGTCTGGGTTAAATTGGTACTTTTTAATTATTGGTTGTAATATTGAATATTCCATTACTGCATTTTAACTTCAGTCACTCATTTTAAATCATGTTCAATAAGTTAGCATTGATTGAAATGTCTGTGTAGCTTGATTACATTAAAAATAGCTTTCTTGTCTAGGGTAACAGTAATTTTGGTTCGAAAAGTGCCATGGTGCAGACAGAGGCTTTTTAAATGAGTTTATAGTGACTCCACTTGGTTGGAGATTTTTCTGAGGTGTAACACAGAGTTTCAAAAGGTATGACCATGGCATTTACAGAAAGGATTTAATTGGTGGTTTATGAGGATAAGATTCTTGCATGTTACATAAGAGTGATAAAAAGATTGGGGAGGATTAAGATTCAATACCAAGTAGATCTCCTTGACTTGTAATATTGCAGGAGATAAAAGTAAAAGTAACAAAGTAAAGGCAGCAGTTGTAAAAAAGTGCAACTTTTAAGAATCAGTCCTGGAAATATGTTACTGCTTACGACATTTCACCACATTCACTGCCTAAAACATGCAACTGATCATTAATATCCCTGCTACCAAAAGTATATGAAGATGTGACAGCAAGAAATTATGCCTCTAACTCCTTGAATATATGTAGTACTGTTTATGGCCATATTTTAAAAAAAACCATTGTAGTATACCCAGAAGGTTTGTTTTCTTCCAAAATGGCTACTATTATGTTTCCTGATTAAATATTTGTAATATTTGGGGTAGATAAGTTTTTCTTACATAGTGAAGTTACAGTTTTTAGGATTATGACAGGAAGGAGTTAAAGCACTGATTTTATAGTGAGAAGCAACAAAACCTAAAACCAGATCATGATTAGGTGACCATATTGAGAAAGTGTTAGAAGGGAAGGGTTGAGTGCATCAAGGACATTGTTTCCTAGATTAAAGAGATGACCTGGTAAATTCAACAGTTGAGTTTATGCACACAAATTGAGAGAGAGAAAAGTCTACATCATAGGATATGAGTTTAGATACCTTTGAAACAGGGAACCTGTTCTTTGTTTATCAAATGCTTCTCAGTAAATTGTCAAGCAAGATATTCCATAATCTCCAAATTTCAAATACATTTTTATGGTGAAACTTGTAAAGCCTATTCCCATAAAACTGATGCAGAGGATTTTAGATTTACAATTATATGCAAGAAGCGGATGCTATTAAAACCCGTCAGTAGCATTGCTGAATACGATAAACTTAAATATATTTATCATTCAAAACAGAGCATAGTATTCAAGAACATACAGAACTTTTATAGTTTAATACACAATATACTTTGGAGAGTGTTTGAACATATACCTCAGGTTCACCAGTTCTCAGCTGTGAATAAAGCATACAGTTGTACCCATGAGCTTCTATGTGCTGTTTATATATTGTGACATCATAGAACATCACAGAATGAGGGAAAGTTAAGTGCCTTTTTTCTCGAGTCTAGAAAACTGAGGTAAAAATAACATCACTTACACCTAAAGAAACTATTTACCTGTCAGCACAAACATTTAATTGCAATTCTGATAGAAAATAAGAATGACTGCAGAGCTAACACAAGATTTAAAGTTGAGAAGTTTGAATAATGATTTCACCAGAAATGTACAAGGATGTATCTCTAATGTTTTGGGAGGGAATCAGTGATATGTTGGAGAAACCTTTCAGAAAAAAGTACCCCTTTTCATAAGAGTTTTGAAGTTGGTAAAGACATACATCAAAATTGCAGCACTAACTATTGCAAGAGCAATGCAAGGCATGTTTCATGAGCCTGAGTAATAAAGTTCAATAAGACAGACCAAGACGACTGTACACTAATCAATCTGAAAAGACAGCAGAAGAGATCACATCCATTACATGCATGTAGTGACCCTGCCCACCATAACATCATATGCACAAGAAAACAAGTAAGACACTGATGATACGAGGTTGAAAACATGTCCCTATAGCAAAGATATTTTGAAACAAACATAATCTTTGGCTCCTCCAGGTCTCAGAAATACACAAAGTCTGAGCTGAATGTTTTCCAAGAGTTGCCAATGGAAACCAGCAGAGAAATGTCTTTCATTGTTCACATACAACTCCAAAGTAACTCAATCAGCCACAGTACTTCTGGGATTTTTCATCTTCTAGTCAGATGACTAATTAGACAAGTTAACCACATTGCTTTACCCAAAATTACTAATGAGGATAAGTTGCATCTCATCACTGTGGCCCAAATCACTTTTTTCTCATACCTGACAGTCTCCCTTTTCAGCTATTTGGACATGTGTGTTGGAGAATCAAATAACTTATACTCATACAAGACTTATCTAGCCACAGTACTCCTTTATAGTGATTTGACTTTGAACATACCACTTTCTGGATTCCACTTTGTTAGACCTGGAATCATTGGTGTGGTTTCCCCTGTCTTTTTGCCTGACTGTATGCTGGACTGTGTTTTTGCTGGTTTTTGGTACTCTAGGTAGTTTACCACTGCTGATCAGTGCAAGTGCTCCTTGTGTAAAGTGTGTGTGACTTTGATTAGGTAGCCATGATTGTCATATTTGATTTACTAGTAAGTCCCTAGTAAAGTGCACTAGCGGTGCCTTTGGTCTGTAACTCTAATGCTACTAGTGGGTCTGCAGCACTGATTGCGCCACCCACATGAGTAGCCCTGTTAACATGTCTCAGACCTGCCACTGGGGAGGGGGGGGAGGAGAGAGAGAGAGAGAGAGAGAGAGAGAGAGAAAAAAAAAGAGAGTGTGTGTGTGTGTGTGTGTGTGTGTCACTGCCAATTCGACCTGTACCCACTTGCCAGGCCCAAACCTTCCCTTTTACTACATGTAAGTCACCCCTCAGGTAGACCTGAGGTAGCCCCATGGGCAGAGTGCAGTACATTTAAAAGGTAAGACATGTACTGGTGTGCTTTACATGTCCTGATGTTGAAATACTGCCTTTAAATATCTTAGAAGATCAGTTTCCCATTGGGAGCAGATAGAGATCAGGATTTTGGGGTCTCTGAACTCACAATGTAAACATACACCTTATGGTAGAGTTGGTTTTTAGATTGTCTGTTTGAAAATGCCACTTTTAGAAAGTGGGCATTTTCTTGCTTAACCTTTCTGTGCCATTCTGTGCCTCTACCAGCCTATGGTAGAGGCACAGAATGGTTAGCCTATGGTATCTACGTCTGGGTCAAATTGACAGCTGGGTTGTTTGTGAATTCTTTGTAGACAGTGACATAAAGGGAGCTGAGGAGTGTCCTGCAAATCCTGCTGAGTCTCCTGAGCTAGAGTGGGGGAGGGAGGAGTTGATACACCTAAAGGGGCCGTGCCTGTTCTCACACAATGCAGTCTCAAACCCCCTAGTGTGTGTCTAGGGCCAGGCCTGGGCAAGGCAGGATCTTGTGAACAAAAGAGACTTTCCTTTGAAGTTTGCCTACTTCTGAGGTAGAAAAGAGTATACGTAATGGACCCAAACCCCCAGACTTTTAGAATATTCCTGGATCAAGAGGAAGCTCTGCCAAGGAGGAGAGCTGGAGGAAGAATACTGCCCCTTTGCTGTGAGCGCTTTGCTGGGTTGGCCTGCAGTTGCTGCTTCTGCCTTAAAGAGGACAACGACTGGACTGTGCTGTGTATCTTGCTTGTGAAGATTCTCCAAGGGCTTGGACAGAGCTTGTCCCCTGTTTTGAAGTCTCAGGGCCATCAAAGACTTTATCTGTCAGCACCTGGAATTTCTTGCTGAGACCCCCTACCCTGCCAAGTTGTGCCACATCCAGTCCCTGGGACCCGGAAAGGAGAAGATGGTGAACCCAAGGAAGAAAATCCACTGTTTTACTGTGTGTATGTTGGTACAAATACTTTACACATTGCCTCTGAGATAAGCCTGACTGCTTGTGCCAAGTTACCAAGGGGGTGAGCAGGGGTTATCTGAGCTCTGCATCTCTCTTATTCTAACGAGTGAGGGTACCTGCTTGGACAGAGTGCAAACTGGCTGCCAACCAGAGTCCCTGTTTCTAACACACTTCAATAGAAACACATTGCTGGAGAGAAAAAATATAGAATATTAATTAGTGTGAATGAAAGGCATAATAGCAGTGCACGCATTACTGCACAGAACAGACACATGGATCTCTGCAAGTTTCTGATCACAGCCTAGATTTGAAGTTCAAATTGGTTAGAAATAAATATGCAATTTAACTGATGAGTGATTTACAAGTCAACTACCCTAGGAGCCTCTCTTTGTGAAGCATGTCAAAGTTGTGGTTAAAGCAGGCAGAGACACTTTAAAATAGTAATTGCAAGTACCCACATTAAAGCAGCCTCATTATTATCAAACATGGAAAATATCTTGGCTATTGATGAAATTTGTAATGCAAGTCAGGGCTCGAAAAATCAACTCACCCCTGCTAGGGCATGTTTTATTTTATGAGGTCCAGCTAATTTTTAGATTCCACCCCACCCTCCTGGTGAGTGGACAAAGAACAGGTGTTCTGTTCAGTCAGAAAATGAATTAGCAATTAAGATGCCTTTAAATCTTATTCTTGTCACATGTGTTCTGTGACAGAGGTCAGAGTCAGTTTGTCTTCTTGCAATGCAAATACTTTTCCTTGTGACTGCAGAGTTCCAGCATTTTCTAAGGTGGAACTGCCTGACCAATATGAAGTGAAAGGCTTTTGGTGTCAGGTTTTTCTTAACACACAATATTTGTATAACTAAGTCAACTTTACAAACATTTCAAAATATATTTCAGTAGCTGTGAAAGCCCATTTTTTGTACTTCTGTGTGATGAAAAAAATATTTTAGTAGGATGAAAAAAAAGTCAGAACACTTGGTGATGGGGAAATGAGAAATGTTTTCTGAAACCCATTTTCTCAGATTATTGTTAATACACTATATAGTCTTATCAGTAAAGCTGCAAGTTAGTGGGAAGGTTTTTGGACATTTCTTGGAAACTTACTGTCTGTAAATGACAGTGAGCTACCACATCATGCTTTAGTAATATATTTATTAAAAGTGAATGTTTAAACATAAACGGAGGAATACTCCTGCCCTTGTGGCAAATCTATTAATAAACTAAGAGGCAAGTCATGCATGGATCATGTGTATCCTAAACGTGGGCTAGATTTATTATACATGGAGCAACCGTTTAGTGTATTTAATCAAACAAAAGAGGATTTTTTTTTTTTTTTTTTACAGCAGAAATGCTGAACTCGCATATTTGAAGGTGCACTCATATGTGAGAATGGAGAAAAAGGCTACTGTAAAATACAATATTTGCCCTTGATCACACAGTTTGAGACCCGTTTCCGGGTCAAGTACATTACAGTTAGGTTGAGTAGATTTTGAGTAGATTTGTGATGTCTGTAATATGTCAATGACCATAGAATGTCAATACAACAGTGTAGAATGAATGTGGGCTGATAACTGTGCACTGGGGTCTGGATTTTATCATCATCTGTGCTTCCTTTGGCTTATTTCTGAAGCTAAATGAGGACAAACAGTATAATGCTGTGTAGAACTGAAAAAGTCTGCTCCAAAGTATGTATAAAATGAAACTCAATGTGGCCAACAGTCCCTTCAAGACAATCTTTATGTATGTGACATCTGACTATAAACTTTAATCACACACACACCATACAGCAGGAATGGATGTGTACAAGTGTATGGACAATTATGTAAGTTGGGAGTGCAATGTAATAAATGATAGGTGTGAGTTATGTATACAGAACTTCATAAGATTATAACATCACCCAGCTTATCAGGGTTCACATGAACATCAGGCTGCAGGCAGACGTCCCACAGTGGCCAAGATTCCAATACAGGACTCAAACGATGACAGATTTAAAAACACACCAACTTTACAACACATTGGGAACCATAGTAACCTTGAGTGGTGGGTGCAATGGATGGCAGATGCATAGAGAAGTAGCTTTGTTGTAGCTCCCAATGTTACAGCTCCTTTGGAACTGGAAATAACCATGTCAATAATGGGATTCTGATGCAGGGCGGAACACAAATGCAAATGCTAAATTGACATTGAACACCCATGCCAAGGCCCTGATCCCCAAGAATATGACACATACTGTAAAGGAGTACCTAAAACTTTATTTTACAGCAATAAAGGAAACATAAACTAGGGGAAACACCTTAACTAACCTAACCTATCCTAACTATACATTACACAACTGACCCTAACTACTCTAAGCTAAACTTACTTACCACATTTAACTAAACACTCTAACCATCAACCTTCCAACCCCCTTATAAGATGGTACACATTTTGGACAACATATACTAACCTCAACACATACTAACTTATCCTAAACAAATATATATATATATATATATATTTTATATACACATAAACCCCAACATCATCCCCCACCCACCCACAAAAAACACATGTAATAATATAACACCCTCCACCCCCAACCCACTTATACTAACTAAACTAACAGCCCACTCTAACCTAACACTAAGCCTCCTAAATCCACTAAAGAAAAGAACGAGGAAAGAGGAGGGAGGGGAGGGAATCATGGTTGAGGATCCAAAAGTTACAAATTGGCCCTCCGCAGGATCTTTTTGATACCCTGCAGTCTCCTGCTATAGCGGGACACCTCCAGCTGCAGCCTGTCCGTCCTGCTCAACATTCGTTGCATGTCATGTTTCAGTGTCTGAAATCCTGATTGTCTATCACAGCAGCTGGGGTTGTCTGGGCACCACTTGTAGATGCCATTGCTGGTGCCGGTGCCGTGGTTGGAGGGGGAGGTGCAGGAGGTGCTGCTTGTGGGCCCAGAGCAGACGAAGTTGAGGGACCTGCTACAGTGCCTGTCATCCCTGGGGCCACTGTGATGTGAGCTGTAGTGGTGGTGGCAGTTGTGGGCAACGCTGGCCCCCCCTTGGGCAAATGCCCTCCATACCCCTGTGGCTCTTTCATGGCAATAACGACGTGCCATATTGCGGAACCCAGCTTCCACATCGAGTATGTGGCGGTAACGCTCTGCCCGCCTCTGGAATTCCCGTATCTCCTGGGCATTCATGTTGGCAGCTGTACAAATAAAGAAAGCCATACATTAGTGACATCATTGTGTGATACATCTACAGATGATATTCTAACACTTAATAAAAAATAGCACATACTGTCCAAATCACAGGACAGATGATAGAATGTCCCTGAGGAATTACATGCCAATGCAGCCTACACATCAACTATCTAACAGCACGGCAATGCACAAGGTGTGTACTTAATTAAATGATCTGTGCATCTTTGTACTGCTACTAGTCACATAACAAATGCTGCAAGTACTCCACATGTGCCAGGCCAACTAATAACTATCTTCTGGATGACAATCAAGGCACACAAGACCTGTGATTTGTAAATGGAACTGCCTGGACGGTATGCAGTTGGTAATCATGAGTGGGCATTGTAGTTTGGAACACATGAATGTTTGAATTACATGTCTCTCATCTACACTGGGATCATCACACCTAGGTACACATATTTTCTAGCCCCAACCCTGTGCCGTGGGGGTGGACATGAAACACATACTTTCAAACATCAAGGACAGCCAGGAAGCTTTGGACAGCTGTCCATGGGTTTATTCAGTCCACCACAGGTAAGAAGGGCTGCCAACTAGGATTGACTCAAACATTGGACAATCACATCAACACTAATTTTTCAAATTTTGGACAATTGTCAACATCATTACATCTCACTGACACCTTTCCAAAATCAAGCACATTGATGCAAGCACACATCTGGCCTTGACCTGCATGCACGCCTATGACATTTCACTCAAGTGCCACATAAATGGAGTACAACATGTGGAGGTAGATGCTGCCGGAAACTCAACGATACAGTCCTACATGTTTATTACTTAACAGGGATGCTCAAGTCTGTGGGTAAAACTTATGCATCACTGGTCTGTGTGAATCAGGGTATGATTTGCTGACTAAATCATGACACTGGCCACCTCCAAATTAATTATTGGCATACATATAGCAACAAATCACCCAGTTCACCTGCCCATGCCTATAGCCCAGCACTCGACTCCCAATATATGACTCTCTACCACAGAATGTCCAACTCGAACATGGAACAAAATGTCAAACTCCAGTCAAGTGACATATCAGATCACGGGCCAGCACATCATACCTTGCAATGAGTCCTACACACAGGAGTCAATCACACAACAGCTGCAAACACAACACAGGACAAACATATTAACACTTACTGGATACGTCTGAGTCAGCAAATCGAGCCACTACACCAATTGTATAGGGGCGGGTCCACCTGTAAAACATGAAAGGGTGATATGTGCTCAATGTCTGCTCACTGTACAAAACTTGGAACAACAAATTACTGTCTGTGACATTCTATATGATAGAGCTGCACATCAGGAATGTAGACACACCAACAGACATAGGGCCTGATTACAACTTTGGAGGAGGTGTTAATCCGTCCCAAAAGTGACAGTAAAGTGACGGATTTACCACCAGTCGTATTACGAGTCCATTATATCCTATGGAACTCGTAATACGGCTGGTGGTATATCCGTCACATTTGGGACGGATTAACACCTCCTCCAAAGTTGTAATCAGGCCCATAGTCATGCAAACATTCATTGACACTGTCACTCCAGTGAGTGGTAGACACACATATGCACTGGCCCTAACAATCATGTGGTGCCAAACATGATTACTCAATTTTGTGCTAAATTAATTTGAGAGGGTACTCCATTTCATAATTTGTTATTATGATAGACATGCAATGCCACATTCCTGGTGCGCTCAGGTATTGTGGCTTGTGCATCAAGGGACAATGAGTTACTGTGTGATGGTCATGTGGGTTGAGTTTTGTTCAGGAATTATTGTGCTTTCAATGGTCCATTATATGTGTGCCAGTGTTGTATGTAGGTTACATATGCCACATTGGCAGTGTACCCAGAGCCGTATATGCCCCCTATGACCACATGATGGCAGGGATCCTTTGTGTTACTTGATGACAATGTTATGCTAAACATGGATTTGCCATTTATCTGATTCAAAACAACAAAATGATGCATGCTGACAGTGTCTAATTTGAACAACAGTGACAGAATGCATGGGCACAGGTGTAGTCATTGCACCGGAAATGTGTTACTTTGGGCCCAGTGTACCTATATGAGGTATTGTAAATCACACTTTGCCACATTCATTAGCGTAGAATTGCCAAGTTGGGTGATCTGTGGTAATACAACCGAACTGACACTGTCCGCTAATTAAAACATGGGTTAGCAAATGTCCTACTTCTACAATCTTGATGAGGTAGGTATCTATTTGAAAGCACCTTGGGAATGGTGGCACTCACAGGAATGCTGGCCTGCTGATCTTAGCATGCCACCATGTCTTTGATAGCCTTCATACTGAGAAGTTAATAATTGTACAAATGCTGCACTATATCAGCAGGGGTGTACCAAAAGTAAAATAACAAACTATTTTGTCACTTAAAATGTATAATGGAAGCAGTCAGTAGTCCCTTTCACATCATGCAAATAAATAGTTTGTGACCATGCATTCACAAAGAGCAGGGATCCCATGATGACCCATTCACTTTCCCAAATTGTTTGGCTATAAAGTGACACAGATGGTAACTGCACTAGCTCTGTACCAGCAATTGTACCCAAGGCAAAAATGTTGTTGGGCCATGCTACTCAATGATAGGATGTCAACGCCTACTCCGAAAAGCCACGAGATGAACCTGTTTTGTGCTACTCCAATCTGGTATCATCTGGGCACAATTAGGTTTGGCCGTGTGAAAGAATTTCTGTCCACACGTAAACACACAGAAACAATTAACTTAGGGCCAGATGTGTCTTTTTTTGTGTAGTATTTGCTTCTTTTGTTTATGCTTCAGCTATGGAAAGTAGCACAAAAAATGTGATTGTAGCAAGTGTGCTATACTTTGGAATCCAGAAATAATGCAAATGCTGCACAAACAAAGTAGAAATATTGGCCTAAGATATTAGCAGAGGTTAGGAAGAGCTTTGTACATATGGCCATGAATACTGTTCAGACAAAGTTTTTAAAAAATGGGGACTACATTGGTTCCTTGTATGAGCATGTGAAATACAATCCATTCCTGGTACACTCACAGGCCCTGAATCATAAATTGGTTTGTGGCGCATTACCATCTTCTCTTGATGCCAAAGCGGCACTAATTTACAAGATAAAGTTGTCTTTTGTAAGTTTGTGTAGCTTTCGCGTCAACAAATGACGATAATGCTTTGCAAAAATTGTATAAATCAGGGCCAAGGGGGTGAGCAGGGGTTATCTGAGCTCTGCATCTCTCTTACTCTAACGAGTGAGGGTACCTGCTTGGACAGAGTGCAAACTGGCTGCCAACCAGAGTCCCTGTTTCTAACACACTTCAATAGAAACACATTGCTGGAGAGAAAAAATATAGAATATTAATTAGTGTGAATGAAAGGCATAATAGCAGTGCACGCATTACTGCACAGAACAGACACATGGATCTCTGCAAGTTTCTGATCACAGCCTAGATTTGAAGTTCAAATTGGTTAGAAATAAATATGCAATTTAACTGATGAGTGATTTACAAGTCAACTACCCTAGGAGCCTCTCTTTGTGAAGCATGTCAAAGTTGTGGTTAAAGCAGGCAGAGACACTTTAAAATAGTAATTGCAAGTACCCACATTAAAGCAGCCTCATTATTATCAAACATGGAAAATATCTTGGCTATTGATGAAATTTGTAATGCAAGTCAGGGCTCGAAAAATCAACTCACCCCTGCTAGGGCATGTTTTATTTTATGAGGTCCAGCTAATTTTTAGATTCCACCCCACCCTCCTGGTGAGTGGACAAAGAACAGGTGTTCTGTTCAGTCAGAAAATGAATTAGCAATTAAGATGCCTTTAAATCTTATTCTTGTCACATGTGTTCTGTGACAGAGGTCAGAGTCAGTTTGTCTTCTTGCAATGCAAATACTTTTCCTTGTGACTGCAGAGTTCCAGCATTTTCTAAGGTGGAACTGCCTGACCAATATGAAGTGAAAGGCTTTTGGTGTCAGGTTTTTCTTAACACACAATATTTGTATAACTAAGTCAACTTTACAAACATTTCAAAATATATTTCAGTAGCTGTGAAAGCCCATTTTTTGTACTTCTGTGTGATGAAAAAAATATTTTAGTAGGATGAAAAAAAAGTCAGAACACTTGGTGATGGGGAAATGAGAAATGTTTTCTGAAACCCATTTTCTCAGATTATTGTTAATACACTATATAGTCTTATCAGTAAAGCTGCAAGTTAGTGGGAAGGTTTTTGGACATTTCTTGGAATCTTACTGTCTGTAAATGACAGTGAGCTACCACATCATGCTTTAGTAATATATTTATTAAAAGTGAATGTTTAAACATAAACGGAGGAATACTCCTGCCCTTGTGGCAAATCTATTAATAAACTAAGAGGCAAGTCATGCATGGATCATGTGTATCCTAAACGTGGGCTAGATTTATTATACATGGAGCAACCGTTTAGTGTATTTAATCAAACAAAAGAGGATTTTTTTTTTTTTTTTTTACAGCAGAAATGCTGAACTCGCATATTTGAAGGTGCACTCATATGTGAGAATGGAGAAAAAGGCTACTGTAAAATACAATATTTGCCCTTGATCACACAGTTTGAGACCCGTTTCCGGGTCAAGTACATTACAGTTAGGTTGAGTAGATTTTGAGTAGATTTGTGATGTCTGTAATATGTCAATGACCATAGAATGTCAATACAACAGTGTAGAATGAATGTGGGCTGATAACTGTGCACTGGGGTCTGGATTTTATCATCATCTGTGCTTCCTTTGGCTTATTTCTGAAGCTAAATGAGGACAAACAGTATAATGCTGTGTAGAACTGAAAAAGTCTGCTCCAAAGTATGTATAAAATGAAACTCAATGTGGCCAACAGTCCCTTCAAGACAATCTTTATGTATGTGACATCTGACTATAAACTTTAATCACACACACACCATACAGCAGGAATGGATGTGTACAAGTGTATGGACAATTATGTAAGTTGGGAGTGCAATGTAATAAATGATAGGTGTGAGTTATGTATACAGAACTTCATAAGATTATAACATCACCCAGCTTATCAGGGTTCACATGAACATCAGGCTGCAGGCAGACGTCCCACAGTGGCCAAGATTCCAATACAGGACTCAAACGATGACAGATTTAAAAACACACCAACTTTACAACACATTGGGAACCATAGTAACCTTGAGTGGTGGGTGCAATGGATGGCAGATGCATAGAGAAGTAGCTTTGTTGTAGCTCCCAATGTTACAGCTCCTTTGGAACTGGAAATAACCATGTCAATAATGGGATTCTGATGCAGGGCGGAACACAAATGCAAATGCTAAATTGACATTGAACACCCATGCCAAGGCCCTGATCCCCAAGAATATGACACATACTGTAAAGGAGTACCTAAAACTTTATTTTACAGCAATAAAGGAAACATAAACTAGGGGAAACACCTTAACTAACCTAACCTATCCTAACTATACATTACACAACTGACCCTAACTACTCTAAGCTAAACTTACTTACCACATTTAACTAAACACTCTAACCATCAACCTTCCAACCCCCTTATAAGATGGTACACATTTTGGACAACATACATATACTAACCTCAACACATACTAACTTATCCTAAACAAATATATATATATATATATATATTTTATAAACACATAAACCCCAACATCATCCCCCACCCACCCACAAAAAACACATGTAATAATATAACACCCTCCACCCCCAACCCACTTATACTAACTAAACTAACAGCCCACTCTAACCTAACACTAAGCCTCCTAAATCCACTAAAGAAAAGAACGAGGAAAGAGGAGGGAGGGGAGGGAATCATGGTTGAGGATCCAAAAGTTACAAATTGGCCCTCCGCAGGATCTTTTTGATACCCTGCAGTCTCCTGCTATAGCGGGACACCTCCAGCTGCAGCCTGTCCGTCCTGCTCAACATTCGTTGCATGTCATGTTTCAGTGTCTGAAATCCTGATTGTCTATCACAGCAGCTGGGGTTGTCTGGGCACCACTTGTAGATGCCATTGCTGGTGCCGGTGCCGTGGTTGGAGGGGGAGGTGCAGGAGGTGCTGCTTGTGGGCCCAGAGCAGACGAAGTTGAGGGACCTGCTACAGTGCCTGTCATCCCTGGGGCCACTGTGATGTGAGCTGTAGTGGTGGTGGCAGTTGTGGGCAACGCTGGCCCCCCCTTGGGCAAATGCCCTCCATACCCCTGTGGCTCTTTCATGGCAATAACGACGTGCCATATTGCGGAACCCAGCTTCCACATCGAGTATGTGGCGGTAACGCTCTGCCCGCCTCTGGAATTCCCGTATCTCCTGGGCATTCATGTTGGCAGCTGTACAAATAAAGAAAGCCATACATTAGTGACATCATTGTGTGATACATCTACAGATGATATTCTAACACTTAATAAAAAATAGCACATACTGTCCAAATCACAGGACAGATGATAGAATGTCCCTGAGGAATTACATGCCAATGCAGCCTACACATCAACTATCTAACAGCACGGCAATGCACAAGGTGTGTACTTAATTAAATGATCTGTGCATCTTTGTACTGCTACTAGTCACATAACAAATGCTGCAAGTACTCCACATGTGCCAGGCCAACTAATAACTATCTTCTGGATGACAATCAAGGCACACAAGACCTGTGATTTGTAAATGGAACTGCCTGGACGGTATGCAGTTGGTAATCATGAGTGGGCATTGTAGTTTGGAACACATGAATGTTTGAATTACATGTCTCTCATCTACACTGGGATCATCACACCTAGGTACACATATTTTCTAGCCCCAACCCTGTGCCGTGGGGGTGGACATGAAACACATACTTTCAAACATCAAGGACAGCCAGGAAGCTTTGGACAGCTGTCCATGGGTTTATTCAGTCCACCACAGGTAAGAAGGGCTGCCAACTAGGATTGACTCAAACATTGGACAATCACATCAACACTAATTTTTCAAATTTTGGACAATTGTCAACATCATTACATCTCACTGACACCTTTCCAAAATCAAGCACATTGATGCAAGCACACATCTGGCCTTGACCTGCATGCACGCCTATGACATTTCACTCAAGTGCCACATAAATGGAGTACAACATGTGGAGGTAGATGCTGCCGGAAACTCAACGATACAGTCCTACATGTTTATTACTTAACAGGGATGCTCAAGTCTGTGGGTAAAACTTATGCATCACTGGTCTGTGTGAATCAGGGTATGATTTGCTGACTAAATCATGACACTGGCCACCTCCAAATTAATTATTGGCATACATATAGCAACAAATCACCCAGTTCACCTGCCCATGCCTATAGCCCAGCACTCGACTCCCAATATATGACTCTCTACCACAGAATGTCCAACTCGAACATGGAACAAAATGTCAAACTCCAGTCAAGTGACATATCAGATCACGGGCCAGCACATCATACCTTGCAATGAGTCCTACACACAGGAGTCAATCACACAACAGCTGCAAACACAACACAGGACAAACATATTAACACTTACTGGATACGTCTGAGTCAGCAAATCGAGCCACTACACCAATTGTATAGGGGCGGGTCCACCTGTAAAACATGGAAGGGTGATATGTGCTCAATGTCTGCTCACTGTACAAAACTTGGAACAACAAATTACTGTCTGTGACATTCTATATGATAGAGCTGCACATCAGGAATGTAGACACACCAACAGACATAGGGCCTGATTACAACTTTGGAGGAGGTGTTAATCCGTCCCAAAAGTGACAGTAAAGTGACGGATTTACCACCAGTCGTATTACGAGTCCATTATATCCTATGGAACTCGTAATACGGCTGGTGGTATATCCGTCACATTTGGGACGGATTAACACCTCCTCCAAAGTTGTAATCAGGCCCATAGTCATGCAAACATTCATTGACACTGTCACTCCAGTGAGTGGTAGACACACATATGCACTGGCCCTAACAATCATGTGGTGCCAAACATGATTACTCAATTTTGTGCTAAATTAATTTGAGAGGGTACTCCATTTCATAATTTGTTATTATGATAGACATGCAATGCCACATTCCTGGTGCGCTCAGGTATTGTGGCTTGTGCATCAAGGGACAATGAGTTACTGTGTGATGGTCATGTGGGTTGAGTTTTGTTCAGGAATTATTGTGCTTTCAATGGTCCATTATATGTGTGCCAGTGTTGTATGTAGGTTACATATGCCACATTGGCAGTGTACCCAGAGCCGTATATGCCCCCTATGACCACATGATGGCAGGGATCCTTTGTGTTACTTGATGACAATGTTATGCTAAACATGGATTTGCCATTTATCTGATTCAAAACAACAAAATGATGCATGCTGACAGTGTCTAATTTGAACAACAGTGACAGAATGCATGGGCACAGGTGTAGTCATTGCACCGGAAATGTGTTACTTTGGGCCCAGTGTACCTATATGAGGTATTGTAAATCACACTTTGCCACATTCATTAGCGTAGAATTGCCAAGTTGGGTGATCTGTGGTAATACAACCGAACTGACACTGTCCGCTAATTAAAACATGGGTTAGCAAATGTCCTACTTCTACAATCTTGATGAGGTAGGTATCTATTTGAAAGCACCTTGGGAATGGTGGCACTCACAGGAATGCTGGCCTGCTGATCTTAGCATGCCACCATGTCTTTGATAGCCTTCATACTGAGAAGTTAATAATTGTACAAATGCTGCACTATATCAGCAGGGGTGTACCAAAAGTAAAATAACAAACTATTTTGTCACTTAAAATGTATAATGGAAGCAGTCAGTAGTCCCTTTCACATCATGCAAATAAATAGTTTGTGACCATGCATTCACAAAGAGCAGGGATCCCATGATGACCCATTCACTTTCCCAAATTGTTTGGCTATAAAGTGACACAGATGGTAACTGCACTAGCTCTGTACCAGCAATTGTACCCAAGGCAAAAATGTTGTTGGGCCATGCTACTCAATGATAGGATGTCAACGCCTACTCCGAAAAGCCACGAGATGAACCTGTTTTGTGCTACTCCAATCTGGTATCATCTGGGCACAATTAGGTTTGGCCGTGTGAAAGAATTTCTGTCCACACGTAAACACACAGAAACAATTAACTTAGGGCCAGATGTGTCTTTTTTTGTGTAGTATTTGCTTCTTTTGTTTATGCTTCAGCTATGGAAAGTAGCACAAAAAATGTGATTGTAGCAAGTGTGCTATACTTTGGAATCCAGAAATAATGCAAATGCTGCACAAACAAAGTAGAAATATTGGCCTAAGATATTAGCAGAGGTTAGGAAGAGCTTTGTACATATGGCCATGAATACTGTTCAGACAAAGTTTTTAAAAAATGGGGACTACATTGGTTCCTTGTATGAGCATGTGAAATACAATCCATTCCTGGTACACTCACAGGCCCTGAATCATAAATTGGTTTGTGGCGCATTACCATCTTCTCTTGATGCCAAAGCGGCACTAATTTACAAGATAAAGTTGTCTTTTGTAAGTTTGTGTAGCTTTCGCGTCAACAAATGACGATAATGCTTTGCAAAAATTGTATAAATCAGGGCCACAGTTTGTTCAACTTGCATTCCACATTTCTAAACACATTGCATGCAGCATGTCACAAAATCTGCTACTGTCACTCTAGAGCATTGTACTGTACACATTAGTCAAATTTGTACTCACCAACAGGGCCACCAATCACCACACCAAGGGGGTCCAGAAGGTCCTGCTCTCGGGCCACCAGGTCAGCCCAGCAATGTTTCAATTGGTGGTCGTTACGCTGGCTGTTAAAGATTCTTCTTAGGTGGAACAGCACCTTTGCCCACCTGAGCCTCCTTGCCTCCATGTGATACCCCTGTATCACCTGGTCCCCATCCTCCAGCATCAGGGGGAGGAAGTGGCACACCAGCCATACAAAAGCCCCTAGCTCTTCCTGACCCATTCTCCCCAGACGTGGCCTAACCAACATCTCCAAAAAAATAGGATAGGAAAGGGTAAAGGGGGAAAAACAGGGAAAGGAGGTATGAAAAGGAAACTTAACTAACCCACAGACAGCCCAACAATACCCTAAATAACAATACCCACTAACACGCTCCCAACAGTACAAAGACAAATATAATCACAATACATGACAATAAAACACTTACACAGATTAACACAGACACTTACAAAACAATAGAATACAATAGCAATAGCACACAGGATACAAAAGCACAATATTCACAGAGACAACTCAAGACCCAGCCACACAGTCTAGAACAATCACAGACTGCAAAATGAAAGTGAAAGTACACACACTCTACCATTTCTGTAAACAGGATATACTATTACATCACTTCCTGTCTCAATTGCGGTGCGTTTTATTATATTGCGTGTAAATTTGAGTTACGAGGCTTGAGTCAATTAGTTTCACGCATATGCATGAAAATTCACCCACATTCATGGATCAATACATTTTTAAAGGAAAACCGATTTCCTGGGGTGCGGTTTTGGACTTAACGCTAGGGACCAATCTATTAAATATGGGTTTGAGTGTCATTTTGTAACGCACATGTGTTTATTCTTTACGCATATGTGTCTTTTTTTATGCTTTTGCGTAAAAAAAATCTGTTTTAAACTGTGTTTGTGTTATTTTTCATTTTTTTACATGCATGCAGCTGATAACTATACAAAGATAGGATGATATGACCCGCAGTGTGTGTTCTAGTGTTTGGGCACATGTGACAGACCATACCACTGCGGACCATAATACTCATGTTGTTGTGCCGGATTGACTCTTTTAACTGACACAACAGCAACACAAACTTTTGGAATAAACTTGATATTTCCTAGTTTGAGAAGGTGTTGCATCAATAGAGGATAGCAAGGCTACGCAACTAAACAAATAGACTCATGGCCTGTGTGTTTATGTCTGTGAATTGGCTCTTTAAATTGTTGATGTGCCACTGTGTGAACGTCACATGAAAATTCTGGCATAATGTGCATGTAGGAATATGTTATAATTGTGTACAACCATCAGATGCCATTCATTGAGGTACATCAGTCATGATATGTGTTTGTTATGTATGTTGCGTCTTATGCTATGTGTACTTCCTTGACTTTGGGGACAAAACATTTCCCATGACAAACTATACACAGGATAGATAAAGGACGGTTGATAATGGCTATGTCAGATATGTAACCCATCACATTCAAAGAAATGTTGAATACCACCTCATGGTCACTTGTGTGTATACTACCCATGAGTCAGGCATTTGAACATGCTAAGTAGGTACAGTGTTTGTGACACAGAGTCTCAAATCCAATTCTAAAATTGTTATGTACAACACAGTTTGAGTCATGTAAATTACCTATGTTTCTCCTGTGGCAGTGGAGGACCAGCAGACCATGCTTCATGTGTTCACATATTTCCAGTGGTTCATTGCACAAAGGTGTCCAGTTCAAGTGTGTGGCCATGTGTACTCTGTGTCAGTATTGGCCTCCATGTTGTCACAGTTACGTGCAGGGTTAGTCATGAGTCTGTGGAGCCAATCCCTGAATTAACAGAGTATCCTTCAAAGCAGAATTGACCTAAAGCCAAAGATAAATTAACGACACACATGGGGATAGTCCAGCTATGGCACTGCAGAACTTTTATAAGGCTGACGACAGGGCAACCCTGGTGTGCTCAAAAACTTTATGGATCAATAATAGGAAACAGGTAGCTTTCATCACAACATTTGAATTCTAAAATTCCCACTGCAACAGGGAACATCAGTGCCTCTGTGCTGATTAATCTCACAGCTAGTCACCACACAAGCCCCATCAAAAGGTGGCGGCAGAAGTGAATCTGTGTGTGGACCGTCAGGGCACAAACATGTTTTGTCCTTACATACACATTAGCAACCCTTGTTTGTTGTGCTGGAGGCACTGTACCAAATCCATGCATACAGCTAAAGCACACTGTCACTGTCTGGCACTCATGAATACATGCAAAACCAGACAAGGGATGGGGGATGGATCAGGCCATTTGAATACATGTCCCAGAACAGAATACGATAAGTAAACCAATTAAACTATACTATACATTTTAGGATTCATTGTAGACCTAACAGACACAATACCCCAGGAGGAAAGAGAGGGCATGGGAAGTAACTATGAGACAAATGTAGCCACAGGGAACCTCTATGGTTAGCACAAAGACTGGAACCAGTCAGGCTAACAGGATGCAGGCTCTGTCAGGAACAAACATGAACAAGGAAAATACACAGTGAGCAGACTCTGACTGGGAAAAGCATGAACAACACTGTGGGAACTAAAAACAGTTTGTGCTGTGTTCTGCAATGTTACACAAACCCCCACGGGCTCTGGTACACAAGTGATTTGTACGCCAATGCACAACAAGGAGATTCAGAAAATGGCAGCTTCTAAGCAGTTCCAGCCAGCAGCAAGGGGCAGGTTCAAATGGCTGGTCTGCATGGAAGTGCTCACAGGTGTGTGCACCTTCAATCTCTCACAAGTCCTGGAGTTGAGAATCAAGTTCAAAGGGCCAACTGGACCTTTCACATGGGAAGCAATGGACAGCTGATTACAGGTCCTACCGACTACTAGGCAGTGCATTATCGGACCTGAAGTCCATGGAGACTGATGCACTATGACTATGGCATGCAATACTGAAGAGGGAAGCACACAGGAGTCAGAATGGGAGTCTGGGTGTGTGTAGATGAAGATTCTCAGGGTAAAGGTAGTCCATTACAGGGAAGGTGGGCAGAGACTGAATAAATGGCAGTGGCAGGACTTATTACCTGGGATGGACTGTGCAGGGCATGTCTTGTGAGCAATGCTTGTCATACCTGGGGAACTCGTGCTATCCATTTTCAGCTTAGGTGGACTTCTTGTCACACATGCTCCTTGCAGAGATAGCTGATGTCACACTTACTGCTGTCAAGGGTCTGGTCATACATTCCTGTTACCAATGCAATAGCACATCCACTGCCTCATGTACAAAGCACTTTTTTACCTTGTGATTGATGGTGTCTTAGTTGGGTGTCATTTACTGCAGCGGACCATGTTGGCAACATGGCTGTGTCTCATAGCTGTGGTCCTCTGATATTGCCCTTCAAATGTGAAATAGACAGGATATATGTCATTAACACTGTGTGTGATGTTTGCTGTACATTCATACCCATAAAATGTGATGTGTTTTTTTCAGTATCCTAATCTGTATTTCGGCAATGCTCCATGAGGCTAAACTCTGTTTATGATTCCTAGGGATCATGTGATGCACAAATAATTACCCAGAGCATTATTGAGTGATGAAGTGTGGTGTTTAATTCCATATGATAACAAAGTGGTAATGGTGACTATAGTTAGAAGAAGTTTTGTACGATGTGTTGTCTCCTACGCAATCCTGCAGCTGTGTTTGGATGTTCCCCCTCATTTTCACGGACAGCATCCTCCTCTTCCTCCTCTTCAGGCATTTGTGGATCTGATTCATAGAGGCGAATGTTACTCCTCACACAAATGTTGTGCAGGATGGCACAGGTCAAAATGACCTTGCAGACCATTTTAGGGGAATATAGGAGGCTGCCTCCAGTGATGTCCAGGCACCTGAATCTGGACTCCAGGATGCCAAAAGTCCTCTCAACTATGGTGCGTGTCCTACGATGTGCCTCATTATAGGCACACTCTGCTGCTGTGCTTGGGTTGGCAATTGGGGTCATGATCCATGGCTGGATCCCGTAACCCTGATCAGCTGAAAGAGAAAATGAGGGTAAGTATTTGGTTGTTGGTTGCCCCATGATTATCGCTTTGCATGGCAGTTGTTATCTTGTGTCGTCTGTGACTCATCAGTGTTTGTGGTATTGTGTGGGATCCTAGGCTTCTGTGATGTTCTTTCTGCATTGGCTTGTTTAACTGTCAAAACTGGTGTTTGGCTGATTGCTATGATATCAGTGGTATATTTAGAAACTTGCAGTTCAGTGTGTATCTCCCATGCGTTATGTTATGTGAAAGAAGTGTCTGTGTGCCTTCACTGGAGGTGACACTTCCACACACAATCAAATCCACTGTGGTGGTAACACGGTTGCACTATATGGCCTGAACATCCCATCTAATTTTACATATATGATTGCATGTGAAATGAATATGGGGAATTGTCTCAATCTGTATGTGTAGCAGTGTGCACTTTGCATTAGTGCCACATCCACATGTTTTCATAGCACAGCCCACTTCCTTATTGTTAGCTGGCAAGGTCACCCCAGGAGTGATGTGAGATGTTGGTACTGCCTCAATGATTCCATGTCACCTTCATTAGAGTCAGCATCATCATGCTGTGTGTCTCATGGTGTTTGACCTGCAGCAAAACACATTACACACCCCTTACATAGGACGTATTGCTTGGATGGGTGTGGGATTGAGTGTTATTGATGTGATATTGAAAGGTTCACTGCCAGTTAAGGCCATGCCATTGTCACTGTGTGGTTTTAAATTGGTCCCGTGTAGCTATAGAGTGGCATCTCTTGTTATTTGCATCTGTCATTTGTCCATATGTGTGTATCCCATTGGGACAGGATATCAAACATGACTACCAGTGTCACACCTCAGTGTCTTCCTGGCCACGTTCAATGTAGTGGTGTATGTGTTGTATGTCCTACAGGGTTGCTGTGCTGTGTGTAGATGACTAGGTTTCTGTACTTACCAACAAGTAGGCCATTGCCATATCATCCATCCTGGGAGTGCTGATTGATGGTGCTGTGGCGGAAGATGAATGAATCATGAACACTCCCAGGATACTTTGCCATGATGTTGGTGAACAATCCACGGTGATCCACAATGGCCTGCACATTGATGGAGTGTGTGTGCTTCCTCTTGCAGTATAGATGCTCCGTTGCAGCAGGTGGCACAATTCGTACATGTGTGCAGTCAATGGCACCAATCATGTGAGGGAAGCCATTAATTTGATAAAACCACTGTTTGGTCTCCTGCTGCTTCTGCTGTGTGTTGGGGAAGCTGATGTGGTGGGGTGTGAGGGAGATGATGGCATCCAGTACCTTGGGAAGGAAGGCAGAGAATAAGGGCTGTGAGATTCCGGCGACCAGGGCACCAGTGGTTTGAAAAGAGACATTTGCCAACACGTGCAGGACAGCTAGCAGCTTGGTCTCCGGTGGAATGTTGTGGGGTGTCTGCAAGCTGGGTGCCAACTGTGGCTCAATGTGGCGCAGCAGCTGCTGTATGTCTTGCCAGTTTAGTCTGTACCTCTGCTGCCTTCTGCGTTGCCTTTAGGGTCCATGTTGGTGTGTTGGTAGCTGCTGCTGTTGCTCCTGTGCTCTGTGTCTTCGTGCATTCTGGATGGATGAATAGCACCTCCATGTCTTCCTTTTGAGCTATCATGTTGTTTCTGTGAGTTTTCCTTAGGTAGTGGTGTGTTTGCCCCATTTTAACACCTGCCTTGACCCAGGCATTAATTTTTGGCACAAATCGGGATTTGCGCCATTTTCTGGCTCCGCGTACCAGACGTGCGCCTTTTTTGCGCGGTTGGATAAATATGGCGCACAGATGTTTAAGTCATTTTTTAGACAGGAACGCCTACCTTGCATCTCATTGACGCAAGGCGGTTTCACGCATCCAGAAAATGGCGCATACTGGGATATTTTGACATTAGACGGGTCTAGCGTCAAAGTATAAATATGGTGTTAAGTTTGCACCGAATTAGCATTTAAAAAATGTCGCTAATCCGGCGCAAAGGGAGTACAAATATGGGCCTTGGTGTTACCCCATACTCTATAATCAGAACACTGTTTTATTGCTTCTTCCTCCTCACTCAAATCACTTACTTCACAATTACTGCTACTGAGAACCCTGCAGCAAATTCAATCGCTCCTACTTTGATCATCAATAATTTTGCTGATTGACACTAAAGAAGGGGGTGGTGGCAGCAAATTTGAAATGTACACTTATTACAAATCAAATTACAGCCTCCAAGAGCTCATCTTCGTCAGCTATTCTACAGTAAGTGTGCAGGCGATCGTCATTACACCAGTCACTATATCCGATTCTGTTTGCCAAAAGCCAAGTCTGCCATTGACTCCCTAAACAGCACTTCTGAACGAGACACCACCACCCCAAACAGTCTTCACCACTGCGCAAGTCTACTCTCATGGCATTAATGAGTATTTTGTCTCTGATGAACGAACGTAAGAATTAGGACCTGAACAAAGTATTGTCAGTAGCGCTATTTGTAATGCTGTACTTGATCATGACTCCATTAATTGATTAACAAATTAATTGGTTTCAGCTGTCTATAGGTCTCAACATTTTGGCCTTTTCAAGTAATCCGTACACAAAGCTCTGCTCAGGCCACAATGCATAGTTTAATTCTTGTATTTCTCATGATCCTTTCACACGTATAGCTGCTTATGTTGGTACAGTACAGAAAGCAAGACGGTTTACTTGTCAAAAGCTTGGTTCATGTACTCTATCTAGCATTGAGACACCTTCAAACGCTGGTCAGGAAGAAACCTTGATAATCAAAATGTCTGTCCAATAGTAGAAAACCTTCAAATTTCAAGAAACTCCATTGAATGTCTGCTCATCTGAAGAGAACTTGGGCATTTTTAGGCTGGTCCATTCAATTACTTTATTTCTCTATGATTGAAGTCTTAAGCAGTTCAGTATAGTATAGGCTCCAATAATGATTGCATTCATGATTGTATTTTTGAACATTTGTCTCCATTTCTTTGTCTTTTGTCTAATATATGCCGTTTTTAAATATGACTCCATTCTTTTTTTATTTATGTAAATGTTTGAGGAATCAATTTCTGATTTGGTCTTCAACATAAATAAAAGCTATTTGTTTCAGAATTATATTCACTTTTCTTCCCAACCACCACTCATCAAATAGGGACATCAGTGGGATTGTTAAAATGATGGCATTATGCAGTTTATTAGTCCCTTTTGCATGTTTTTTTTAATGAGACCTATGCAAGATCAGTTCACAGACTCATAGCTGTTGATAATATCTATTGTTGCATACTGCACAAATACAATTACAAAGACATCTGAAAGGAAGGCACATACAGGTTACTGAGGATGCAAGCTCGTTGTGAACCAGCCTCAGATAGCCATAATTATGATATATCTATGTTGATGGGATAGCACATGTGAATGGATTCGTCATCCAGGGAGTGGGGTTCTTTGCAGCTTAAGAATGTGGGTCTGTCCATTAACATCTTCTGTATGCAGCATGTTGGTCCTGATCCAGACAGAAAGTACCCAACAATGTGTTGTCTCCAGAAGTATGGGGCTGTCACAAACAAATGTCAGATGAAGAGTTGTGATCCCCACAGAAGATACACCTCCGAGCCAAGAACTCCAGATTAATAGAATATAATGTACTACAGTGGGAAACCTAATCAATATGCTGTAGACACATTTCTGTGAATGGGGTCTTCCAGACTGGTTTACTAGAAAAGATACAAATGCTTACACAGATCATAAAAATATCACCATCTACAATCCAAGGAGAATGCACTATGGCTAAATAAGACAGCTATACATGCATATGCTTCTCCTTTGCAACCCTCATACCATAAGCATGCAGATGTGACAATGATCTGCAATCCTCCAACATGGGTGTGATAGCCATAGTTTGGGTGATCATGGAAATGTACCTACTGCATCAAGAGCATATTTGACAAAGATTTCTCAGGATGCAGAGAAGGCATTATAACTTTAAGGGCACTCTATTTAGCATTACCTTAGGAGAAGTCCAAGAATTCGGATACTTGCATCTGCCACAAGACTGTAAGCAGATTCTGAGAGGATGTTGGCCTGCTACACATACTTGCTACCTTGTGTTTCAAAAGACACTGGTGAAAGAACATTGCTATGTGCATGAAATGTAGAATAGGTTCAGTACTGGAAGAATACCTAACATTTGGTATACATTGCTGAGCTCATTTGAGAGCTTGAATGAGAGTGAAAAGTCGATTTCCAAATTATAGTGAATACTTTCAAATAGACTGCAGCTAGGAGCCTTGGCACCTGGTGGTAGGTCTGATTCTAGTGGGTCTTGTTTTTCAAGTGCAGACAGGAGTAGCCACAGACTCCCGTTTGATGGGAAGGGGCCTTCATGGTGGCTGCCAACGTGCAATTTATTAAGTGTAAGTAATAGGCCCTCTGGACTAGTGATCTGAAGAAAACCTGCCGCCACTGCCTTCTAGGCTCATTCGTCCTCAGCCTTTAGGCGCAGGTCTTCCTCCCTCCATGGATTTCAGAACTTCATAAACTTGCCAAACCTGAAGAGACAGAGCCACCAGAGGAAACAACAGTATTTGGTCTTTGGAATCTGAGCTAATCGTAGACAATTAGAATGCTTCTCTGTCATTACAATAGGCCCACTTACAAGCTCCATTTATTTGTTTTTGTGAGATACTGACCTGTGTGGAAAGCTTTTCTGTGTAGCATTATATGCTACAAACAACTCCGGTATGGTTGTTTACAAAACAGACTAACATTGTCGTATGCATTCAGATTCAATGTGTGGAGCAATTGACATGCCAATTATTGTGTATGGATACTGATTTTAGGGGGACAGTATGGGGCTCTATGTCACCCGGGGAAGAAAGATTCTCTGACAGGGTTTTCTTATTTCTAAAATTTCCTTCTACTCAATCTTAACGCAGTTGCCCAGAGTGAGAAAAACCTGCCAGTTCTCTTTTACTCTGAAAGGGAAGTAATTACCTATTGAAGCTTAGGGTCCTAACAGAGCCAACCCCAATAAATTGGGGCTAACTGAACAATATCGTGTTGCTCTCCAATTTTCTTGTGGTACCTCTGAGTTCATCTCAAAGTCCAATATCATTCTAACATGAAAACCTTTGCCTTAAACCAGAAATTGCCGAAAATGTAAGGGTGTTAGGTCGTAACGTGCAGTCAATTATTTTTTTTAAGTTTTATGTATATTTTCACATTTCTTGTTTTAATTAGAGTAAAACGTCTTTTGTCGGTTATACGCACAAGTGTATTTCAAGTTTACATCAGAGTTGTTCATACCAAATGAGGACAATTTCATTAAGGTATCTGCCAAGCTTGTGTTTTCTATGTGTATAACTATTATTATTGCTAAACCTCTAAAAGGTTAGCCTGTTTCTGTTTGCTTTGCTAGGTCATGTTACACGCATTCTCATTCTTTACTTTTGGAAACATTACTCATCCTCTGCAATGATTAATTTTGTTTGCATTTTTGTCCTACACAAAAAGGGAAAGCGGGACTTTAGGAGGCCAATGTAGTGCCCCACTTTCAAAATCTGATTTTGGTCTTCAGTTTGCCATAATGAATATTTGAGACTTTGCCTGTAATCTCTTTTACTGACAGTAGGAGGCAATCCTCACTCTTTCGCATCTGCAATTCTGTTAGTAACATGGTCACAATATCTGATGCTGTCCAGTGGTAAAAGAACATTGCCATGGGGCAGCTGTGTTTTTGTGTAGTTAAGAGGGATATCCGTGGCCCCAAACTACATTCAGAAGGGTTCCTGAATACTTCTTATAAAATAATCTCTTGATTAGTGGTTTTCTCATTTATTCATAGACAAGTGGCATAAAGATTAAAAGCACTTGGAATTGAAAGGGCCTCACAATCGAAAAGATACCTTCTTTATGCTCTTATTTATTTTCCAATGGCTTCATTTAGGTGTAACAACCTCCCATTTTTGCTCCCATGTTGTTGCATGTAACCTATCTAAACTACATTGCAACACCTGTGATTTTACTAATCCAATTAAACGCCTCTTACTTCACCTTCTACATCGATCTACTGGCTACTTCACAAATGATCAATCTTGTTAAATAAAGTATGGATCAGGTCATTGAACTAATATAACCCAGAGACCGGGGTGAGTGATCCTTGCAAACACAATCGCTTCAAGTGAGAACATGGGTGTTTCAGCAGTGGTTACTGACTAATATGAACCTGTATCCTTTACCTTGGGCACCATTTCTCCTCTTAAGAACCAAAAGATCACAATAAATCTGAAAAATATTACTCGGAGGAGCTATCAAACAAAAAAAGAAAGTCAAATGTTTTAAGAAAACTTTGCAAATAAACCTCCGCACAGTCTTTCCCTGCATGCTCCAACAATGAAGGAGAATAGTGAAAATGTAGGTCTACAAAACAAAAAATGTGTTTCAGCTCACATATCAACCAACTATTCTACAGACAGATCACAGAAACTTTTCAATCTATCAAAGCAGACATGATAACAAATACAGAGTAAAACTGAGAATCTAACCTAACTGTACTAATATGGCCAAATTTGTCACTAATAAAGTTGAAACGTTCAGCAAACTGAATCACGAAAAAGTACGATCGCCACTGACTGAAGTTGCAATAAATCTGAAGGGAGATGTTCTCACTTTTAATCCATTGACAGAGCCTATCTCTTCAAGCCGATTTTTAACAGTAAGTACACATTATACATAGATTACCTAATACCCGCCTCACTAGTAAACGAGAGGAGCAGCACACTAAACTAAACCTGGCTTAATATGATTTACTTCTCCTTTGGGCCCCAGACTCCTGAAAAACAGATCATGTCAAGACGCTCCTGAAAAAGCCAGGCAGTGACCTAAAGATGCTATAACCCGTAGACTCAGCATTTCAAACACAGCACTTGTCTTCTATCCCTAGTAATAAGCCTTGAAAACAGTAAGTTAAATCAACCGAAACAAGCATTGGCAATGCCAATATGTCTTGCTTTAAAGGAATGTTGTATGGTAATGTGAAGCATTATAAGTAAATAGCATGAGAATGGATAAGTAATTCAGTGGAAGTGAGAGAGCGTAGCTTAAACATATATTTTATAGACGTGAAATGCTTACATTTGACAATGCAAATTAATTAATTGTATTAATAAACGTGAAGATATATTCGCTTGGAAATGCTAATGCTGAATAACAGAAAATAATTATATGTAAAACTGTTGTCATTAGAACTCGTATATCTTAAGTTAGCATGAGTCTCGAACTAGCTGTGTAACTCTCATTTAAAAGCGTACTTTTCTGCTTCTCCAGTGTACGGACTTGCAAACAACCATGACCCAGCTATTGTTCTTTTCTGCATTTATTGGACACATTGTGGAATTTTCTCATCCGCATGTTAGTAGCTTCTAATATGAAACTGTGAGGTTTTGGAAACAAACATAGACACATCCAAGGACACTAAAGCGAGGAGAAGAGAACTCTTGACCTGAGACGGGTGCCAAGATGGTGAAGTAACCCCGGATATGCCACCTACAGAAATGCTGATTATGAAGACCAATTGAAAGACAAATTAATATCAGAGAATGACAAATGCATTACTTAATGTATAATTTGATTGGTTACCAATAATGGGGTATAGTTACTAACCAATAGAATTTTGGGGGAATGTATCATGGAAAAAGGGATTAAAAACTCATGACACGAGAGACGAGACACATTAGGCAGGGGATGATATTGATTGCATCCAGAAACTCTGTCACTCTATTTGATGACTTGAGACTTAGAAAATCCATTAACTTTCCCCTGAAGGGAAAGTGTTACTTGCTTCCAAATTAGATAGACTGACGGTGACTCTACTGATGTCCTGAAGACGAAGACTAATCCTGAATGCTGACCTATCTCGAGGAGGTTAATTATTGCTAACGAATCTTTTTGCCTTTCTTTCTAGGTACCAACTGCTGTATGTTAATTAGATAATATAGTTAGACGTTTTTCCAAATTGATATTCTAAATTGTTTTGCATGAAGCCCAACATGCTAATGCTAATTTGAGGTTAGATGAGGTATTCATTTGACTGACGGAACTGACGTGACTGACACATAGCTATGCTGAACTGAAATCTTATGAATTATTATATACTATGATCTATTCTCAGCTAACGTATCTATCCTATGATTCTGATCATCGCATTGTTGAAAGCTTATTGTAGTTGCCATTTTGTAATTATGCTCTTATACTACTTGGTTTTGAAACTAATACGTTTATTATTAGATTGTAATCAATAGGGAATAAATTCACAAAAATCTTCCTTCAAGGTGTGGTTATTTGAGTCTGAAAACTAATGAATGCGCCGAAGGTTTATTAATGGATAGTGTGACATGTATTCTGATGCTAATTCCTATAATACTATTGATTAATGTCTGGTAATCTCGTTTTACGGAGACTCACCACTGGGTCCAAAGGTTCATCGACCTAAAACGAGTCCTGATGTGTATAAATTAACATAGACGGACGCGTTAACAGTTCTGGTAGCAGAGCGACGGTTTGGCCCTTGGGGGCCCTAGGACAGAGTTTTTATTGTTAATTTTGTTTTCTGTGATAATGAAATTTGGCACAACGATGAGTGGCTAGGTTCACCATGGGCTTTCCCGGGATCTCGGAGCCTGCCTAGATGAGTTGGGAATGTTCTCGGCGCCATAATATGTGTGGTTAGGGTCTTTGCGCTTGCTTAAAGCTTATGTATCTTGCAGAAGATTGTGAAGACTTGTGTGTATTTAGGCCAAATTAAGTGTTGTTTAGCAGGAGTGGGCGTACTCCACGGTACAAGAGTAGGGAAGTCGGCGTACTTCATGTGAATGCAGCGCTTATTGTTCAAAATTATCCACGTGGTTGGTTAGTATATATGGATCAGTTGAGGTCTAAGACTCCGGAGTAGGATAAGAAACATGGTTTATGTTGTAATCTGTGCGGTTTTATAGGTCAATCGGGCGTGGTTGACAAGTCAGGTTTGAATCATAACGTATGTATGAAACCTTCGATGGAGATTTGACGAGCTCTAAAGTTCACTAGAAGGAGTCATTGACAAGTCGAGAGTAGAATTTGCGGGTCGAATTCTGCTTGCGCATGTGGGAACTGAGAAGGAGAGAGTAGCGGCTGAGGCTTCAAGTGAAATCTCTGTAAAGTTCTGAAGCGAATGTGTTACCCTTCCTGTAGAAAACCGGCAGATTTGTATTGTCATTTAAGTGTCTGCAATAAATTGCATTAGTTCGTATGAATTGTATGAGTTAATAAAGGTGTGGACAGGCCGCAAGGCTTTGTCAGCTGCAGAGTGAGTGAGTGTGACATCAGTGGTGCCGCGCTGAGATAGGTCAGATGTTAAGAGGAGTCGCGCACGGATTGGCTGCCGTCCGTGAGAGGCAATAGGCTGAGACAAGGATAGGTGAAGAGTGTCCTGGGAATTAAGCAGTTTTTCTGAATAAAAGAATTGTAAAATGAATTTTGTTAAGGCATTCAAAAGCGCTTTGAGGGGAGATGTGTACATTGTCGCAACCGATGGGGAACCTACACCCCGAGGGTACTCCAGCTTATACGGTTATGGAGGAAAAGGGTGTTGCACCTTGTTTATGGATAAAACAATGGCGCAAGTTGACGGAGAAAGAAGGGTGTTTAGCGTTTCCGGAACATGGGACATTCAATCAAAGGGTATTAGAAAACTTAAGGTGGATGTTAAGTACGCAGAAACCACCTCCGAGACAGGCACAATATGAGGCTTTGGCGATTTGGGACCTGATGGCTCTTAAACATAGGCAAGAAAGGTTTCACAGGAGATTGACAAGGGCAGAAAAATCCTATGCAGAAGCTAGATGGGACAATGAGAATAAAATGTGGAGACGGGGAATAGTAGATGGGTTAAAGCTGTTTCCAGCGATAACACAGGGAGAAGAAACACAGGGAAAGAAAGCTTCTAGTAAAACTAACAAAGATTCAGACAAAGTTAAAGAACAAAAAAAATTCTGGGAAGAAGAGAATGATTCAGAGGATGAGGAGTTTTTGGATAGACTGTTACATGATCGACCACCACCTTATGCGGTGAGCGATGATGTTCCGAGTACTAGTTCAAATCCTGGGAACCAGACGCAGGAGAAGGGAGTTACTGATACGGTACAGACTAGCGATACAGCCTTGATACAGAATGGTGACAGTGTACCTACTGCACCAGACGTACCGATACAGTTGCAGCCTCCACCGCAGATAAAAATAATCTATCCCGATGTCCCAGTGCTTGAGACTACTACAAACTTGGTGGTGCCGCCAGACCCGATATATACAAAGCCAAGACTGATTCAAATTGAGTCAACCCAAAAGTTAGTGTCACAACCGCCACAGCTGATACCAGGATATATCCCTGTAGCAGGACCTCCGTTAGTGCCTGTACCAGGTACATTAGAACAGACCTATGGTGTTGAAGCTCCAAGAAGCCTGGGGGCGGGTCAGACACCTGCCGCTATATCATTACCCATTACTGTCAGTCCTCCAGTGCCGCTATATGCTCAAGAGAAAACAAGAACCTGTGAACAGGGAGTTATGACTCATGACGCGATAAGAGGAGGGTCTATTAGAACTCCACAGATAATGGCCCAGGAAGGACAGGTATGTGAGCAACAGAGACCCTTAATGGACCTAAGATAAATAGGGGCACCTCTAGAAGCAATGCGACAAGCAGGGTTAGGAGTTTTGACTCCCCAAACTATGAGTACGAATGCCTCACATACTCCAATGATACATGCAGGAAACATCTCACTGCAAGGTTTTACAGTACAACAATTAAACGAGTGGTTAGAGAAAACTTCTGCTTCTCGAAAAGCTACAGTAACCAAAATTGATCCTGAAAAGGAAAGACAAGACGAATATCTGAATCCTGTACACCTAGGGGCAGAAGCTGCTGAGTTAGTGGAAGGAACAATGGAAGTGAATAGGTTGGAATCCTACACGGAGGCAGAACTGAGATACTTATGTCCTAAGATTACCAAAGAAGTAGGGAAGATACACCAGAGATTAGCAAACCTGGCAGACAAATACAATATTGATATTAGTAACACGAAGCATTTGAAAAGAAGTTACAGATTAGACTTTGACATCAAAGATTTTGATCACATGAGATCTGCAGGCATGAAGACACACCTGAAAGAATTACTACAGAGTGCACAGATTTGGGGTGCATTAGAAAAATGGGAAGGCCGGTGGGCAAAGAAAAGAGACAAAGGGAAAAAGGATAGCCCAGGGTCTACTGAAACCACAACCACACCCAATTTAGGTTCAGTAAAAATCCTGCCCATGAGAGAAACGGCTGGTGGTATTTTAGTTCATGTGCCTTGGTCCAGGGGAGATATTTTGTCCTTTACAAATGATTACACGAGATTAAGAGAAAAACCGATCGAATGGTATCAACAGACAGACAGATTTGTGAAACTTGCAAAATGTCTTTGGGAAGACTTAAATACCTTGTTTGAGATTATTGTTCCACCGGATTTGTGGCTCGAGTGCAAAAGAGGGGTAGATTGGCCCACGAAGGAACCAGCAAGGGATAAGGTGACTGGAGCACCTTCTGAAGAGGTGATGAAATATTATCATAAGGTTATTGAGTTTTTGAAACAAAAGTTGTCGCCGAAGGTGACCGATTGGCAGAAAATCGACCGGACTTCGCAAGTAGTTAAAGAATCAATACATGCCTATTATGAGAGGTTGTTAAAGGCATTTAAACATTACAGTGGTACTGAGACGATCGAGCCGAAAGACATGAATCATCTTGTGTTCAGATTTGTTGAAGGGCTGAGACCAGAGGTTGGTCAGATGATTAAGAATCACTTGATTTGTTGGCAAGCTAAACCGATTGATGAGGTGTTACAATATGCGAAATACTGTAGTGATGAAATTGAGTTGAAGCAGAAAAAGCTGAAAGAGAAGGTGATGGTGATGCAGATAAGAGCTGCTCAAGCTGGAATTCAGGGAAATGGTGTTCAGCAAATGATGCACCAGCAACCGCAAATGAATAGTGGGTTTCAGGCACAGCCGAGAGGTAGAGGTCGAGGTTTTGTGAATCGTAATTTGGACATGAATAATGGAGTCGTTCAGAATGACAGACAGGTAGTGAAGAGGATGTCACCATGCCATGCGTGCGGGGGCATGGGACATTGGAAGCGGGATTGTCCAAATATGGTGCATGATGGTGCAGTTCAGCAGAGCATTAATGTTGGTACACAACAGAATCCGCGAGGTCCAAGAATGAGACATCAGAACCCGAACTTACAGAATAACTTGATGCATATGCCAGGGGTACAACCTATGCAACAAATGTTAATGCCGCGTTTTCAAAACGTGCCAGTACAACCGATGCAACAGCAGATTCCTATGGTGCCTAGACAGCAAATGCAGTTACCCTTAGCTCCAATGGGACAGCAGCAGGTGACGCTTCCTCAGCACGTCCCAGGTCAAGTGACAAGTCAAAACAACACTGTACAACAATTCCCATTACGAGGTGAAAATGAAATGAATGAGGAATGGTCAGATGACAGTTCAGACAGTGAGGAGTGCAGGCTTGCAGCCTCGTTAGAAGTAGATCAGAGAGGCCCATATGTAGAGGGAAAGGTGATGGGTTATAAGGTTTCGTTTTTAGTCGACACTGGAGCCACACGCTCTACAGTCCGCAGCATAGAAGTACCAAGACTACCTCTTTCAGGGCTCACCATACGAGTGGTTGGTGTGGCTAACCAATACCTGACAAATCCAATTACTGACCCAGTACAGGTTGAAATTGGAAGTTTCCAAGGCTTGCATAGATTTGTCGTATGCGACTCAAGTCCAGTATCCCTATTGGGAAGGGACTTACTATGTAAGACTAAATGTTCAATTACCTGTTCCAACGAGGGAATAGAAGTCCAGACAAACAGTGATGATGAAGGAGATGAGGGTCAATTCATAGAAGGGGGTGAGACGAGTGAAGATTACCCTTTAATCACTCTATTCCCAGTGTTCACCCTGATCGACTTACCTGCTGATTTACAGGGGTCTGTGACAGAGAGAGTGTGGGATTTGACAGGAAAAGAGGTCGGATTAATTAAAGGGGTTAAACCAGTTAAGGTGCCTATAAGACCGAATGCAGTATTTCCACAAGTACCACAATATCACATGACTCAAGATGTACTCATTGAAGTGACACAGATAATTGCAGATTTTCTCAGACAGGGAGTTCTGAAAGAAGTTTTGAGTAGTCCATGCAACTCACCTATCATGGGTTTGAAGAAACCCTGTGGGAAGGTTCGAATTGGGCAGGATTTAAGAAAAATAAATGAAATTGTGATAAAATATTGCCCTGTGGTACCTAACCCGGCGGTAATAATGTTCCAAGTTCCTTGTGATGCTGAATGGTTTACTGTGGTAGACCTATCACAGGCATTTTTCTCAATACCGCTACATGAAGATAGCCAATTTTTGTTCAGTTTCAAATTCTTGGATAAGGTGTACAGTTGGTGCAGAATCCCTCAAGGTTTTTCTGAGTCACCATCCATCTTCAATCAGATATTGAAGAAAGATCTGGAACCTCTTGTGCTGCCTTTTAACTCAACTCTTGTGCAGTACATTGATGACTTGTTAATTGCATCCAAAACCAGAGACAGTTGTAAATATGATACCATTGCATTACTGAACCATTTGGGGAAGAACGGGCATAAAGTGTCACCTAAGAAACTGCAATATTGCCAGAAAGAAGTAAAATATTTGGGGCACCTAATTGAGAAAGGATCCCGAAGGATATCAAAAAGAAAGAATAACAGCTGTCTTGCAGATGAATCCCCCAACAACAAAGAGAGATGTCAGGATGTTTTTGGGAATGGTGGGTTATTGCCGTCAATGGATACCCAACTTCTCAATCATCGCAAAACCCCTAATAAAATTGACCGGGAAAGACGTCAAAGATGAACCATACACAATCACTTTGACAAAAGAAGAGCTTGAGTCATTCTTAGAGCTGAAAGAGTGCATGTGCAGGGCACCAGCATTAGGAATGCCCGACTATGAGAAACCTTTTCTGTTGTTTTGTCATGAACGTGATGCTTGTTCTTTGTCTGTTTTAACACAGGTCCACGGAGATGCAAACCGCCCTGTAGCATATTTTTCAGCTACTTTGGACCCTGTCGCAGCAGCCTTACCGGGTTGTTTGCGAGCAGTTGCAGCAGTTGGTCAAAGCCTTACGCAATGTGAAGGCATGGTCATGGGATACCCTTTGACAGTATTAGTCCCACATTCTGTCGAAATCTTGTTAACAAGAACGAAAACACAACACATGACTAATGCACGACTTACCAAATATGAGCCGATTATTTTGGGGTCACCAAATGTTACACTGAAAAGGTGCACAGTACTGAACCCGGCAACTTTAATTCCCAATGAGAATACAGAAATCAAAGATGGGGAAGAATTTGAGCATGATTGTCTTGAGGTGACTGACCTCTGTACCAAACCTCGCCCAGATATACAGGACACCCAGCTAAAAGAAAACGACTGCATTATGTTCATAGATGGGTCCTGTTTAAGAGATTCAACGGGAACATTAAGAGCTGGTTACACAGTATGTACTATATCTGGCATAGTTGAGGCCTCTTGGCTTGAAAAAGTATTTTCTGCACAGGTGGCAGAATTAATAGCCCTTACAAAGGCCTGCCATGCTGCTGTGAATTTGAAAGTTACAATCTACACTGACAGCAGATACGGATTTGGAATTGTATATGATTTTGGTCAAATTTGGTCGCAGAGGGGTTTTATGACTTCCTCTGGATCACCAGTGAAAAATGGAGAACAAATAAGAGATTTGTTACATGCAATTCAGTTACCTCTTGAAATTGCGGTGGTAAAGTGCAGTGCTCACACCAGATCACCGGATTTTGTGTCAATGGGGAATGGTTATGCAGATCAGGTTGCAAGGTTTTGTGCATTGAACTGTATATCATTTAAAGAACAGTGGGAATTGCTACCACAGCCTGAAAACGACACAACTTTGAGTCTAGCATTACAAGTGGTTGATACTTTAGATGAATTAAAGACACTACAAAATCGTGCCAGCAAAGAAGAAAAACGTTCCTGGCAGAAAATGCAATGTGTACAAAGAGCAGATGATATATGGGTCTTAGATGATGGAAAGTTGGTCTTACCAAATAGTCTTCTATCACAATTCGCCCGATTATATCATGGGCAAGCACATTGAGGAAGAGATGCCATGATCAGATCCTTTAAAGTTGATTGGTTCAATCCAAAATTCAGACATGCCGCAGAAATCACTTGTCACAGGTGCATCATCTGTCAACAGATGAATGCTGGAAAAGGAACAGTGGTAAATTTGAGCCACATTGGAAGAGCTCGAGGTCCATTTAATAGAATACAAATGGATTTCATTGAAATGCCTGTTTGTGGAGGATTGAAGTACGTGTTGGTAATTGTGTGTGTTTTCAGTCATTGGATTGAGGCATATCCTACACGTACAAATGACAGTCTCACAGTTGCAAAACTATTACTCAGAGAGTTAATACCAAGATTCGGGTTTCCGGTTTCTATAGAATCAGATAGGGGAAGACACTTCGACAATGAGGTGATCAAGCTTCTGTGTGCAGCACTTAACGTCGAACAGAAATTGCACTGTAGCTATCTCCCTGAAGCATCAGGACTAGTTGAACAGATGAATGGTACCTTAAAGTCCAGGATAGCGAAAATGTGTGCAGCAACAAACATGAAGTGGCCAGATGCATTACCACTAGTACTGATGTCTATGAGAAACACACCAGATAAGAAAACTGGACTATCCCCCATGAAATCCTCATGGGTAGAGCAATGAGGTTACCAGCGGTTCCTGCAAATGCTTTAGTGAATATTACAGATGATATGGTGTTGGATTACTGCAAAAGTTTGGCTGATGTGATTCGCTCTATCTCTCACCAGGTGGAAGCTAACACATTGCCACCAATCGGTGAACCAGGACATTCCTTGCAAGCTGGCGACTGGGTGGTTGTCAAAAAGCACGTGAGGAAATCGTGTCTTGAACCACGTTGGAAGGGGCCATATCAAATAATACTGACTACCACTACTGCTGTGAAGTGTACCGGAATTCCCAACTGGATACATGCCAGTCATACAAAGAGGGTAACGTGTCCTGTCGAAGAGGAACTTGAAGAATCCGGTACAGTAACTTCAGGCGGAGAGGTCACAGAGACAGAGATCAGTCAAGAAAGATCTGAGACTACAGGTGAGCCCACTGAGGACTGCCTTGTCACCCAAGCTAACAGTGAGATCGAGAGGGGTGATAGAGTGCCTATCTCAGTCGAGGCAGCAGGAGAACTAAGACAAGGAGAGGTTCTCCCAGAAGCAGACGAATACAATTCTGAGTCTGAATACAGTATCGAAGCAGAGGTTGACAGAGAAAGAGAAACTGTAGATTTAAACCAGAAAGAATCAGAGTCTTCTGAACTGGTTGCAGATCAGACAAGAGAAAACAACACATCACAAGAGGAGGGTGCTATCCAACGTCCAGAAGGAAGACACCGAAACAAGACACATAGAGGTGATAAATGGCCAGATAAGTCACATCTCAGAATAAGAGAAATAGCAAATTAAAAAATAATTGAAGAAAGTGACACTTCACAGGCAGATGATCTGAGTGAAGGAGAACAGCAAGATGAACGAAGACTAAAAAGAAAGAGAATAGCAAACCGAAGGTACACAGGTCCTGAATGGGCATATGCTACAACTTCTGAATGGCAACAAGAGTTCTTAGCATTCTGTTTTGATCGAGAAGTACCAGGCCAGTACTACGGTACCTGAGGATAAACTACAAGAGAAGAAATTCTGAACTATTGTGAAAACTGAAAAGAAAGAGACTTTATATACTTACCGGAAAGAGACATTAAAACTGGATTTGACATTAAGAAACAGAATTACGACAAGCTGCTAACCTGAATTGATGAGAAAAGGTCCCGGAGTGAGAGAAGACGCTGTAAATACGCGGAAAGAGTTTGCCACCTTGAGTTGATTGTTGATCTGCTATTCTGATTCTATGCAAACATGGCTAATAATAACAAAGGAAGTAAAGTGTGTGGTTGGTTAGGATTTATAGTAGGTGTTATATGTGCAGTAATGATTGTGGGTGTGATTGAAGGAATGCCGTGGAGAGAGAGAGAAACTATTAACGCAACTTCAAAACCAGAGACTACTACTATTGCTAATAAATTATCACCATGGGAGAAATTTGAACAAGATACTAAGCATCTGCATGAGGGAACTAATAAAAAAGGGGAACTTTCTACTAATGTCTTCTATCACTTATTAAATGAGTATGTGGAAACTATGGATGCGAAAGAGTGTTATGTGTGTACTAAAATTCCTTCATCTGTGCAGGAGGGAGTTACTTATCATAGCCTCCCTCTTACTTATGGGATTAGCTGTAGTTTGCTATTAACCAGATTCTATAATCAAGAGCATGTACAATATTTTTATTCAAATCTGGATGTCGTGTTTTCTTTTGTGCCTGTGATTGAATTTCTGAATGAGTTAGCTAAAGAACATGATATTAAGATAGTTAGAGGATTCTTTGAGCCGACACTTACCTTTGGAACTGCTTACGCACATCGCAATAACCTAACTTGCTTACTGTCTTCTGTAGAAAAGAGCTTTTTAGACCACACAGATGATAGATGCAAAGCATTAAAAGAGAAGTTAGAGAAAGCCTTAGAAAAACGTACTTATGCAAATGATTATGCTTACACAGCCATTAAAACTCAAGGCAAATTATCTATAGATGCATTACACGTAGGTAGGCTATGTATATATAGGCCAAAATCTGATCAAGACAATTTATTTGTGGGTATGAGTGAATGTAGGCATGTGTTTTTGTTTCAGAGCAAATGGACCTTCATGTTAAATGGACAAGACCCAGCGATTCCTGGAATCTATTACATCTGTGGGTTAAATGCATATTACCGTCTCCCAAAGGGATGGTATGGGACATGTTATTTGGGAATAGTTTTCCCAAAGATATACCAGATTGATGACTTAAAACAAATACCAAAGTCTACTGAAATACAACATACTAGACAAAAACGAGAATCAGTGGCGGCTGTCATTGGTGACATATTTGTAGCAATAATCCCATCAGTTGGGGTTATTTTAAATTCTATGAAAATTCAAAAGTTGTCTACTATTGTGGATAACATGCTGACAAATTTTACAGGAGCAATATTACTAATGGATACTGAACTTGCTGCAGAAAGAGCTATGACTCTTCAAAATCGGCTTGCTTTAGACATTCTTTTAGCAAAAAATGGAGGTGTGTGCAAAATGCTTAATGAACGTCACTGCTGTACATTTATACCTGATAATAGTAAGAAAATTAGAAGTATGCTTACTAACCTTACTAGGGATAGTGCGGATATGAAGGATTTAAAAGAACCTGGAGTCTGGGAAAAATTTGGAAAAGGAATAGCCCGAGTAGGAAGCTGGTTTACTAACATTTGGAATGGAGTTCTTGCAAAAATTATGTTAGGCCTATTAATTATTCTGATTTGTTTATTAGGACTATGGGGAGCATGCAAAATTAATGACAAAATTAAAAGAAATCTATCAAAAAGAGCCAGACTGAACGAAGAAAGTGAAAGAGAGAAAAAGTTCCATGAAATATGGGAAAGTTCACATAAAGGGCAAGATGTCGAAATGCGTATTATGCGCAAGGTGAAAAATTGAAAATTGTGTGATGACGAGCGTCATCAGAGGAGGGACTGAGAGAGCGTAGCTTAAACATATATTTTATAGACGTGAAATGCTTACATTTGACAATGCAAATTAATAAATTGTATTAATATATGTGAAGATATATTCGCTTGGAAATGCTAATGCTGTATAACAGAAAATAATTATATGTAAAACTGTTCTCATTAGAACTCGTATATCTTAAGTTAGCATGAGTCGCGAACTAGCTGTGTAACTCTCATTTAAAAGCGTACTTTTCTGCTTCTCCAGTGTACGGACTTGCAAACAACCATGACCCAGCTATTGTTCTTTTCTGCATTTATTGGACACATCGTGGAATTTTCTCATCCGCATGTTAGTAGCTTCTAATATGAAACTGTGAGGTTTTGAAACAAACATAGACACATCCAAGGACACTAAAGCGAGGAGAAGAGAACTCTTGACCTGAGACGGGTGCCAAGATGGTGAAGTAACCCCTGATATGCCACCTACAGAAATGCTGATTATGAAGACCAATTGAAAGACGAATTAATATCAGGGAATGACAAATGCATTACTTAATGTATAATTTGATTGGTTACCAATAATGGGGTATAGTTACTAACCAATAGAATTTTGGGGGAATGTATCATGGAAAAAGGGATTAAAAACTCATGACACGAGAGACGAGACACATTAGGCAGGGTATGATATTGATTGCATCCAGAAACTCTGTCACTCTATTTGATGACTTGAGACTTAAAAAATCCGTTAACTTTCCCCTTAAGGGAAAGTGTTCCTTGCTTCCAAATTAGATAGACTGACGGTGACTCTACTGATTCCTTTCTTTCTAGGTACCAACTGCTGTATGTTAATTAGATAATATAGTTAGACGTTTTTCCAAATTGATATTCTAAATTGTTTTGCATGAAGCCCAACATGCTAATGCCAATTTGAGGTTAGATGAGGTATTCATTTGACCGACGGAACTGACGTGACTGACACATAGCTATGCTGAACTGAAATCTTATGAATTTTTATATACTATGATCTATTCTCAGCTAACGTATCTATCCTATGATTCTGATCATCGCATTGTTGAAAGCTTATTGTAGTTGCCATTTTGTGATTATGCTCTTATACTACTTGGTTTTGAAACTAATACGTTTATTATTCGATTGTAATCAATAGGGAATAAATTCACAAAACTCGTCCTTCAAAGTGTGGTTATTTGAGTCTGAAAACTAATGAATGCGCCGAAGGTTTATTAATGGATAGTGTGACATGTATTCTGATGCTAATTCTTATAATACTATTGATTAATGTCTGGTAATCTCGTTTTACGGAGACTCACCACTGGGTCCAAAGGTTCATCGACCTAAAACGAGTCCTGATGTGTATAAATTAACATAGACGGACGCGTTAACAGAAGCAAAGAACCTCCACTCACCCCGAGGTTAATGACTGTCCACTTCCCATCTGTGCTGCTGCCAGAGAAAAACAATTAGTATAGCCTTAGAGCCCGCCGTGGCGGGCTATACCGGCCATTAAAGGACTTTAATTGCTGGTAAAGCCCAGCTACGAAGTGCTATATAGCTGTTAGAACATTATGCCACTAGAGGGCAGAATACAATAAGAAATAAAACAAAGTCCTCCTAGAGCCTGAGGGGATTAAAATTGCTTTGCAAAAAGAACATTGGAATGTTAAGGCTCCACACTTTTACCAGGCAATAAAAGCCCAGAGCACTCCATTGTCTCCATTGGAGCTCCCAACATTCCAATGTTCTAATATCTAGTTATCTGAGACAATTTAAGAACATAACAATGTTGTGTGTGCCCCTGAAAGGTCAAACCTAGGCAGTTGGATGAATAAACAAAATTATCGCAGCTGGTGGAATTAAGCAATTTTTGTGAAAGTACACAACTTCTGCCCAATCAAATCATGTATTCCTGGACCCAAACAATGGGCCAGAGCCACTGCCCTTCTCCTGCTGATTCTCACATAATTGTCTGGCAACAGGTGTGCTGTCAAGCAGACCATAATACTACCTAACAGAACGTAGCCTCATAGGGAAATTCCAACCTGTACTCTGACCAGGACACAGTACAGAAACAGCAACCTTCCTGGAAAGTGGTTCATTGTTGTGGTGAATTTTGTCTGCTTGTTCTTCTTTTTCTGTCTGCAGCATTCCATGCCATCGATATAGCATAAAACTATCCAACAACAAAAAAGAGAGGGGCCAAAATAAACTGGGAGGTTTGGAAAACAAATCCTGGTCCTGTGTATAATACTCCCATCAGACATGTAAATCACAAATGTATATACACAGTTCCACTGCAAGGGTATGAACCTATAGCTCACAGGTTCCTAGGTGTTCAAGTGTTTGAAGCCAGAGCCCTCATTCACCATCTGGTGACATGCTTCATCATAGGGCTATGCTCCTCGTCAGGCCGGCTCTGCAATGCCTGACAGGCCCCACAAGGGGGCTCTTTGCCAGAGATCTTTTATGATGATAACCAGCCCGTCAAAAAGTGTACTAAAATAGGATTGGTATGAAAAACAGGTGCTGTTAAAAATGACTAGAGGTGAAACATAATTTATTGTGATATCCGACCTCTGTCATGATTAAAAACAGGAGTGAGGGGAGGAAATAAATTAAGGTCTAAACTCCCCTAAAGATAAGCAGTAAGCGTCAATGGTTATCACTAATTCCCTAGATTTCGAGTATAGTGAATTAGATACAGGATCCCCTGTACTACTCTTAAATCATGGTCAACATGTTTCTCGCTTGATAGTCTTCATGATCTGGTGCGATTCATCAGGACCAATACACCTACCTAACCCTTAGAAAAAATAACCTATATTCAGTGAATCTATATAGCCAGAACCTAGAATATTGGGTAGAAAAAACATGATTGGTAAACAGGTAGCGAACATTTAATTATGTACACAGTGTCAACAACTCAAGGCATCATACTTGTGAAATCTCCCTTCCGTGATGTGCATACACAACAGTGAAAGAGAAAAATAATATATACACAGAGAGGCAACTTTGCCAACTGTGCTTACCCTCCTCATATTAGTGGATGGGCCCCATCGGGGAAAGCACCAAGCTTGCGTGGTCCAATATGGTCGAAGTACATAGATGTAGAATAAAGAACTGTTAGGCTAAAAGCATACATCATGTCAGATATAGGTTGAGCCAAAAGCGTCCCTCGGAAAAAATTACATCTGTGATGCATATAAATGATACATCCTAAACTCTATCTTAAAAGGATTTTTAAACATAACAGTTTAGTCGATGTCAATCAAGTATAAATTATATTGGTAAAGCCTACCATGGAAAACACCCATATTAGCAGACAAATAAATATATATTTTACGGTGTTCAACCAGGGAAGTCAAAAAGTACTTGATCTAGTTATATAAATGTTAATAGACATGGCCTGGACTCTCTCACAGGGAAATACCTTCCTATCATGTCATGTGGTACACAGTGCAGATGGTACACCCAGATTTAAGTGGAACAGATCTATGAACCAAGGTTTTGTGGGAGGAACGCAGACATGTTAGTCATGCGGGTCTAGAAATGCCTTCAACATGACGTGAAACACGTGTCGTGAGAATCGGCAAGACCTAATACCGAGGTCCGGAAGAGATGAAAAATTAAATCCCTCATTCAAATGTAAATCCCAATATTAGTATGAAAAGCGTCTTAATGTAGTAACCGGGACCGTGCAGCGCGGCCCCGGAAGTGCGCGTAAGGATAATTACTCCAAAATTCTTGCCGGCTAGAAAAAATAAAAACGGCTTCTTGAAACATCGAGTAATCGGTACAGCAAAGAGAAAATATCTCCGAAAACAATAGAAGGAGCACGCGATATTTGGCTGGATTTAAAGTGCCTACTGCCTAGCACACAGATAAACAGCAAGACAGAATCCCAGCACTTACTTGGACCTACTCCAGCTTGAAGCTCCCGGTACATTGGGTCTCGGTTGGAAGGAGGAACCTTTAAGAGAAGGGAGATTCATGGCGAGAGAAGAAGGACTAGTGTGTCTCTACTTACTGAAAGGTAGTAGACACTAAAAAGGTACAAAAAGAATAGAGGCCATATTTGTAAAAGGAAACAAACCCCCTGACTCCAGAAGGTTCCCTAAGGACTACAAATCAATGTAAAAATTACACTATTATTAAACCAAAGTCCAGAGACTTGTGTCATAGGATTGATGATTAGTGCAGTGTCACGGGGATCAAAACAAAAATCAAAAAGTTAAAAATTCAAAACAATGCCATAATCAGGAGAGCCTGGTTCTTGCAAACTCCCAACCAGATGTGGGATAATTTAAATGGACCCAGAGAAAGGGGAAGGAGGTGCTCCTACCTATGGATGAAAGTATTCCAAGGAATGTCGTCGTTAAGCCCCACTTGGTGTGTCTTCAATCTAAAATCCCAACGTTGTTCCTTCTCAAATAACCTGGTAGCACAATCCCTGTTATCCTTAACAGTTTCCAGAATGACCCATCTCAGGTCACTGGGAGTGTGATTCTTTTCAATGTAATGGTTTGTCAATTTTGTAGCAGACCTATGACACCTGATAGTGCTACGGTGTTCATTCATGCGTGTTTTGACCATTCTGGTAGTCATGCCTATATATCGTAAGTTACAAGGACACGTGATCATATATATACAATTCTTAGTATGGCAGTTAATATGTTTTATTAACTGCCATTTCTTTGGCTCACACAAATCCAATTCTTGAGTACTGGTAGTGAGCGGGCAGACATTACATCCACCACAAGGGTGGTGCCCTCTAACCCCCAGCCAATTCTCAATAATGGAGGTGGCAGAATGGCCACGAGGTGTCGGTCTAGTGTGTACCACTAGGTCCTTGATGTTCTGGGTTCATTTAAAAGCGAAAAGGGGGCGTTCTAAGGAATCCCCAGCGCTATTAAGAATAGGCCAATGTCTCTGAATGATCTTCTTAATGTGGTTGCTTAGAGGGGTAAAGGTGGTCACACAAGTCAGTCTAGACTGTTGGTCATGTGTCGTATTGGTTAACAAAGTCTCTCTGTGAATGTTACTAGCTCGTTTCTTGGCCTGTTTGATGATGGATTTAGGATGGTTGTGTTCCTTCAGTTTACCACACAAAACATCTGCTTGTGCATGGAAGTCAGCTGACTCTGAGCAGTTTCGTCTAATTCTCAAAAATTGACCAAAAGGAAGATTACTTCTCAAGGCCTTAGGGTGGTGACTGTCATATAGAAGGAGACTGTTCCTATCTGTAGGTTTGTGGAACACAGAGGAGTGTAAAACTCTGTCCAGCAATGTGATACGTAAATCAAGGAAGGACACTTCTTTGTTAGAAAAGTTAGCGCTAAAATGCAGGTGGAAGTCCAAAGTATTAACCCACTAAGTAAAGGCTTGTGCCTGTTCTACATCGCCCTTCCATACTACCAAAATGTCATCTATGTAGCGCCGCCACCGTCTAATATTTGAAAAAAAAAAGGTTGTGTTGGAGTCAGTATATGACTTTGTTCAAAGGTGTACATGTACATACAGGCTAGACTCAGCGCAAAAGTGCTTCCCATAGAAGTACCTTGTATTTGGTGGTAGAATTGATCTTCAAATTGGAAAAAATTCTCTTTAAGAGCCAGACTAGCACACTGCATAATGAAGCTGATAGGGGTGTTATAAGTCCAGGTTGTTGACTGGAGTATATCCTCTACTGCAGTTGGAGTAGCTTCTTGTGGTATATTGTGTACAGTGCTCCAACATCTAGGCATATCAACATGTCGGTGGTGCCTGTCTTGTTAATGTCTTCTAGTAAGATCAAAGTGTCTTTAGTGTCTTTCAAAAAAAAGTGGAAGTCTTTTGAACAATAGGCTGGAAAAAGAAACCACAAAACTTGGACAGAGGTTCTAAAAGGGATCCTATCCTGATACAATGGGGCGGCCAGGTGGTGGGTTGCATTTATGGATCTTCGGAAGACAGTAGAAATAGGGTACTTTAGGATTGCTGGTATCCAAGAACTCCGCTTCTTGCTGAGTGACCCAACCAGCTAACTCGGCTTCTGTAATCATCCCACGAAACGTACGTTGTAAGCGTGCAGTGGGGTTGGTAGATATGGGTTTATAATATTTATTGTCGCTAAGCAATATGAGACATTCTTGTCTGTAGAACATGGTGTCAAGCACAACAATCACACCCCCTTTATCTGCTTGCTTGATTGTGATATCCGGATTGTGGGATAGAGAATGGATAGCTGCCCTTTCCAATCTAGATGTATTCTGAAAGGGATGTGGAGGTCCTAATTGTTGGACTTCATGACGTACCGCCTTTTCATAGGTAAGTACTTCTATCGGGACCGAGGCGGGGGGGCATAAAGGTGGATGGATTCCTCAAGTTAGTGTCACCTCTCAGATCAGGTAGAGGGCGGTCTTTGACAAAGAAGTGTAACCGGACCTTCCGGAATAAGGCTGTAATCTCATAGTTCAATCGGAATTGATCTTCCTTGGGGGTTGGTACAAAACCCAAACCTTTCTCAAGGACTGAGAGTTCAGATGGAGACAGGAGAGCACCTGATAGATTAACAACTAAGGTTTCTTTTGCGGTATCACACTGCGGCTCCTGGTTATCATTTGTGGTTCTTCTTGCGCCCAATGAACGTTTCTGCCTCTCCTTCTGTTTCTGCCTCGGCCCGGCCTCTTCCTAAACAAGGATTGTAGTTGAACTGTGGCTGGGGTTGGAAGAAAGGGAATGGAGCTTGTTGCCAAGGTGATATCTGTTGGTAGGGAAACAATGGATTACAAGGTGTAGGGGGAACATAGCCATTCTGGTTAGATCTATGTCCATCATCGCTACTCCATTCGTCTGAACTAGAACTGTAGTGAGACGCCCGTGGTTTACATTGAGGGACATCAGAATCATCTCCTTCACATTGGTAGTCACCCATAGTGTATGTGTACATCTTCTCTCTAATGAATTTCTTGATGTCTTTTTGTAGTTTATTAATCTTTTGTCGTGTAAAATATTTCTTGGTCTCATTGAGTTCCAAATTAAACCGTTAGGTGCAATGTTTGCTCTCAGGTACTCCGTCATGATAGTACCATGTAGAACAGTTTTGATCAGTTCTTTTTTTAAAGCTGATAATTTAGCCCAGTCTTCCTTAGAGCCACCAGAAGGACCACTGCTGTCATCTCCTAGTATAGATGGAGTCTGTAAAATGGCTTGTACCATATTCTTGTCGAAACTCAGACCTTGTAAGTCTGCCATAGTCACCACCAAATATATTTTATTAAGGTGAAGTAGAAAGCCCTGCAGCCCAGCGGCTGCACAAAATCATCCAACAACAAAAATGAGAGGGGCCAAAATAAACTGGGAGGTTCGGAAAACAAATCCTGGTCCTGTGTATAATACTCCCATCAGTCGTGTAAATCAAAAATGTATATACACAGTTCCACTGCAAGGGTATACCTCTAGTCATTTTTAACAGCACCTGTTTTTCATACCAATCCTATTTCAGTACACTTTTTGACCGGCTGGTTACCATCATAAAAGTTATCCGGCAAAGAGCCCCCTTGTGGGCCCCGTCAGGCATTGCAGTGCTGGCCTGACGAGTAGCATAGCGCTATGATGAAGCATGTCACCAGATGGTGAGTGAGGGGTCTTGCTTCAAAAACTTGAACACCCAGGAACCTGTGAACTATAGTTTCAAACCCTTGCAGTGCATATACATTTTTGATTTGCATAGCATAAAACTAGACATCCAGCAGAAGAGGCCAGAGGTGGGAAGGTAAGTGCCGAAATGGTTCAGGTCATCTCTTTCAAATAGGAAAATGGAAATACATAATGGCAATCATTGCTTCCCTCTTTATCGGTTTCTGGTGTACTACATGGATATATCCTATTCCCCCTGCTATTCAACGTGTACATGCACTCGGAACTAATAGGTGATCTACTAAACTATCTTGGGATTGATTATCATCAATACTGTGATGATGTGCACCTTCACTTCAGAATTAACTTGCCAAGAATATGTTTTTCTTTGCAAACACCTTAAAACTCAAAAGTTGAACGAGACAGCAGAAACTCAACCTAAAACCAGATGCAACAGAATCTACTGCTGTTGTTGCTGTTAGATGATGATTCTTCAATACCAAGTTGGGTTACATTCCTCAGGCATCAACGAATATTTGTTAACGTGGTCAAAAGCCAATTCACTGAACTTCATTCTTGATAGGAATCCACACCTACAGGAGCATAGCAGGACTGGTAAAAGGGGCTCAATATCCATTGAAGTGGATTAGGAAAATGAAACCTTTCAAATCCCAAAATGATTAAAACTGGTAGTCAAACTAAACAAGATTGATTAAGGAAAGGGCCCCCTAGTTGGTCTCCCCACTCCTACACTATAAAAAAAAGCTCCTAGTACATTGAGGAGCACCACATAAAAATAGAGTAGGTACCTTGGCAAAGAACGACATTGAACCTTATAGAAAAAGAGTACCTCATTTTTTTTTTTATATCTTTTGATGAGTTTCATAGAGCTCTGTGTGTTGCCTTTCTGTTTCTTCAAAATGCTGCTAGAGATAAGAAAGTCTACACATAGGACAAATTGAGTCCAATCTGTATTGTGAGGCCCAGTTTGATATTCTTCATCGTAATTACCACATAAACCATGTTCAGTTGAGAACAAGTCATCGCAGTTAGCACATATACGATGTTCAGTTGAGGACAACTCTCAGGTATTCAGGTCCTTCTGAAACACACTCCACAGTTTAGAGCCCTGAATGATTAGAGTTCTACCCTCTTGTTTTACTCAGTTGAATGCGTTCTGGGCAATGAGATGTGCATATACAGAGTATAGTATCCTGTATGGCAGGTCACGACTCTTCAGGTTCAATTAAAGACTTGATGGAGGCTCTGCAATATAACATTAAGCTTTATGGGAGACCAGTATATACTAGGAGTCAGCAGCTATCCCCCAAATATTGCCAACATCACCCGATGGGTTGGTGGAGGAGCAGGAGGAATCTTTATTGCATCTTGGATGGGATGCTAGTCGAAGCAGGTGCCTTGATTTCTGTTCTATACAACACCAAGTTGTCATTCTTGCATTCAAGAAGTGCTTTTTCATGCTGTGGAAAAATGTGGTTTCAGAGACATGGAGATGTGGGCCTGGTTTGCAGAACTGTTTTCCAGCTGGACATGAATTTCAGTGTATTTAGTATAGATTTGTAGTTTCATCAGATGCTGTTTTTGGAGCCGGGCTAAGGGCTGCAGGTAAATGTGGAAGATCAGCCATACTATGATAAAGAACCTTGTGGGGTTCCTGAAAGAAAGCATGGAGCTGTACATTTGGTTAATCCATTCCATGCAGCGGAAAGCGTGATTGCGACAAGTCCACAGGACAGGCAAGTTCACTGAAATCTAGATGGCACCAGTGACATATTTCAGGTTATTTGATGTGTAGGCACGCCCTGATCTGTGCAGTGAGGGTTTATTAGGAAGCTGAAGGACAGCAGCAACCTCTTAAAACACCTGAATAAAATGACAAGCATTTCCAGCTGAATCTTGACCTCGATTGAAAGATAGTGTCAGTATTGTGCCACCTTTTGTGTGGATGTAGAATTGTATTTTAAAATAATCTTAGAGTATTAAATGATGGCACTTTGTAACTTGGCAGCCAGTGTGGAGCTAGGACACCCCCAGACATTTGAACACTTTCCCAGATGAAGACCTTATTAGGAAAGTTTATGCAAGTCAAGTGACAAAGACGGTCCGGGTTCCCACAAAAAGAGGGCAATTATCATAAATCAAACATGTTTTTCAGGAATTAGGTACTTACCATTGTATGTGTGTGTGGGAGAGAGAGATGGAATCTCGAACTACTGATAAATGCACTATGGTTTTAGGATTAAACACCAATCACAATTTTAGAACTGAAGGAATAAAAAGTGTGATGTTGTTAATATTCTCCTTAAACTTTCATGTTAAAATAACTGTCCAGATATCACTGGACCATAAACAATTAGGGTACTGGGCCCACTTGATGCAACCCAGACCATTTGCTTACGTGAAACAGAAATAGGCATCCTCACCACAGGATATCAAGTGTCCTCCATCTTAACAAATAATGTCAACTTACCTGTCACTGCACCTGTTCCATTTGCACTTTAAAGTGCCAGTGGGCACAAGAAATATCATTAAACGAAAAACAACAATGCAAATATGGTTAACATAACCCATTCTAGTACTATATGATCACGGTGTCCAAGGTAAGATAAGTAACTGTCCATTAGAAAGCCAAAACAGTCCTTTATCCTGCAAAGCTAGTCTGCGCTTTTTGAACAAATATGCTCTGGTCAGCAACTAGTGCTATTACAACATGGCCATTTTTACTACCCCGCTTGAGTATTATTGATGAACCTTCAATGCTTGGAAATAAAAAAAATAAGCATGCCCTAAAATATTCAATATTCAACTGCATAAGCAGGGATATGTGTGTCACCCAAACTGGAGCTTAACTTGTTCCTTTAAATTATGTTTGCGTATTGGCTGCAGATCGCTGCCCTCACGAATGACAAATGGATGACACATATGCTTAAATGAGGCATGGCGGGGGAAATACGACTTTGTGCAGCGCCCACAGACGAGCATGCAGACACTTATATGGGGCAACATGCTGGACAACTTGGTGGAAGTGAACCTGCCAGTGGACAGAGGGGGTGAGGGGGGGCATTCCGATGGGCAGGCTGGAGTGATAGCAGGGACTGAGTGTGACTGAGTGAATACTTGGTTGAGGGTTTTGAAGTAATAGAGAGAATTTATTGGAGATTGCTTGAACCCTGCATCCTGTCCCTTTTCCCCTCTCCCGGTCTTCTCCAATGTGCCTTTCTTTGGAGTTCTATACCTACTCCCTCTCCCACACACTCCCTCTCTGAAAGGAGTAGAGATGATGTACCACGCTGACCGTTCACAGCTGCTGTTGTATATATATATATATATATATATATGCTTTATTGTTATATTAATTTGATGTTTATAAATCATGTAATTAGACAATCATTGCCTACGTCCCCTTGTTGGGCACATGAGACCGGATATGGACCTGGATTCCTAACATTATCTGTATTGTCTTACAATGCCTTGTTTTTGTACCAACTGCAATTAAACATGTTACAAAAAAAAACATATTTTGTTCATGTTGTTGCTGCTTATATAGTTACTGATCAAAAATTAAAATAACATGAACGAAAAATACTTTGACAGGATCAATGCTACAACCGTTTTATTTGCAGATTCTTGTTACATAGATTCTGAGGCACTTATAAGTAAATCGGCCACATTTTAAGACAAATAATGAGAACAGTGGAACAAACTAAAGAGCACGAAAAGAGGAAACTAATGAAAAGTAGAAGGCAAGTTAATTACAAATTTGAGTCAAATGGATGAAAAAACGGGGGCATTTAAGACATGAGTAAACAACTGGTGATAGGCCTGAGACCTGTAAACCTGTGAAACAATAATTTCCAAGCGATATCTTGCTCATCATGGCACAACAAAATGCGAATTCGGAAGGATATTTTGATGTATTTATCAGCAATCGCTAATTCTAAAAAAAAAAAATCGAAATAACCAAATCCCAGGACCTAGATTTTCAAATGCTCCTTTGCGTCATTTGTGCGTATCGTCTTTCTTATTTCCTCTGCACGCTTTACTATCGTGTATGTAAAGGAGCTGTCAGCTGTCGAGAAATATTTGAATTGCATGCACTGTCGTTTGCTCTTACCCTGATCTGTTTGTTGCTTTGCTCAGCTATATTTAATTCCGAGTCGGTATGTTTCCTAAGGGCCCTAATCTGATCTTGGAGTGCATACACTCTCCATCAATGTATCCCAATATATCTTTCACTCGAGTCGTCAGCTATTCTTCATTGTTTCGTCATTGCCCACTTTTCATTTTCCCCTTAACTATTGCAATCTTCTTTTAAAAATGTAGGGGGTGTACACTATTGCTTGAAAGACCTGTGTTGTTATCTGATGGTTTTGTAATGGCGATCTCTCCTTTCCTGGCTCCATTAGAACCCTTATCAGACGCGCCCAGATTGTTAATGGGGGTTAGCAGGAGGCAGAGAGGAGGGTAACGAATTAGGCGCCACAGGCATCGAGATGGGAGTCAATGATGACCGTCACGGCTCGCGCACTGATGAAAAGCAGCAGTAAAAGGGGACATTGATGGAATCTTTGGAGGTTTTATGCTGCGTTGTGATTCTACGTTTTATGTTCTATTGGTTGTGTTTGTTCTATAGACTTCCACCCTCGTTTGAACAAGGGGATACACTATAATGCGAACGTCCTGCCCTGACATGATACCACAAATTTGCTTATTGAGGATTATTACAGAAGTGTTTTGTCCAAACGATCTGTGCTATTTGCTGCACTTTTGGTACCTCGGGTAGCCATAGGATAAATAATCAAATGTACCAATATATGAATAACTTATAGGGTTTGAAATCCTTTGTTACATTGTAAATAGGTTTACTGCACATAAAGAGAGACAAGGAAGGTTATAGCCCCATGCTAACTCCCAAAATCAAAAACCACATAGACAAAAGGTATGGGGGGATCTAAGGAACAGACCTGCCTGTAGGACCTATTCAACCTATGATAAGACCACTCTTTTCCGTGTCCTGTCAAAATAAAACATGATTGTGATAACCGTGTATTGGGGACCTATCTCAGGGGTTCCTCCTTATGGAATAGGTAGTCTCACACACATTATAGTGCTATGCTTCATCATTTGGCCACCTATCCCCACCCAGGTAGGATAATAACTCCTGCGCGGACTCAACCTTAGAGTAATATGCAAGAACCCTGAAGTAAGATCAGAGGTACTCTTGTCAGCCCCCCAAACGATCAATGAGCTCATCAGCTCAGGGATGCAGTGAGCATCAGTGTTGGTGAGTGAGTTCAGCCCCCTGTATTCCACACAGAACCTGAGTTCTGGAGCGGTGCCTGGAGGGACAGCCTTGGGTACCAGCGCCACTAGGCTGGATCAGGGACTACTGGACTGCTCAGTCACTCCTAATTCTAACATCTTGGAGACTTCCTCCTTAATGGTGGCACTCACTTTTCTGACAGCTTTTATATTTTGTTTTTGACAGGCAGGTAGTCTCCAGTGTCTGTGTCATTGGTACACAAATGTGTGAGCCCAGGAATGAGGAAAAAAGGTGACCCAAACTGTCCAAACAACTGGCAACAGTCCCTTTGCTATTCTGTGGCTAGCTTAGGAGAGATGTTGTCACTTTTCCCTGACCCATCTTTCTCTTTGGATGACAGGAGGTCAGGGGGAGGTTCACTCCCCCCTTCCTCTCCAGTATCTGTCACCAACAGCATGGTGACTTCAGGCCTCTTGTAATGGGGTTTGAGGCGAATAATATGGAGTACCCATTAGGGGTTTCAGATGGTCTTGAGTTCCACCACGTAGGTCAGGTAGTTCAAAACTACATTCAGACTGCAGTGACAGACCAGGGACATGTTTTGAGGGGCTACTTAAGTGGATAGCACAGTAAGTGCTGCAGGCCCACTAGTAGCATGTAATGTACAACCCCTGGGTATATTGTTTACTGGGGACTTATAAGTAAACTAAATATGCCAATCAGGTGTAAGCCAAGTTTACCATGTTTTAGGGAGTGAGCACAATCATTTTAGCACTGGTTAGCAGTAGTAAAGTGCACAGAGTCCTAATTCCAGCATTAACAAATACAGAAAAATAGGAGGGTCAAAGTCAAATGTTTTGAGGAACAACCAACCTAAAACTGACAGGTATAACAACAGCCATCACCAGACAAATATTTGGCACCACCCTGACCTTAAACTAGGGTTCTATGCAGCCCTATTACTTAGGCACTGTGCCAATGGTAAACACTGGATGAATGAGTGTCAACTGTAACAATTAACATTAGTCATGATAAGTGCAAACTGAGATAAAGGCTGGAAGTTTCCCAACTCCAGAAGTGGGATGTGATGCATCTATCAGTGTCTCTCTCCTGGAACCCTGATATAGTGCCTACGACCAGTGTGACAATTAAGTGGTTTAAAAAGTTAACTATTTCCCATCAAACCTTAATACCATGAATTCAAATGCTTCAGGGTCCACTGCAATAAACAGCTTTGTTTAGAAAATTCTTTCAAGACTCAGAAGGACCTTTCACTTTGATACCATGTGAATTGATGTTGGGGTGATCGCTACAGATTTGTGGGAACCCTTGGCTTCGTCATGGTCAAATCCCATTCTGCAAATTAGAAATGGGGCAGAGATTGAAACTTTGTCCCAGGCACAGACATCCTGGAGTCAAAAATGAAACAAAAGAACCTGCTCTCCATCAGCCTTCTGCAATCACACTACATGCCAGGGAGTGCATCCACTGCAGTCATGGAGTTAAGGAGTTGACTAAAGGAAGATGGGAACAGTCAATCATTTCCTTTTGCGATGTTGGGGGCAGATAAGCAGGTAGGGAGTGGTGCGTGGAGCACATTTCCAGTGCCATCATTTTGTCTGATGGCCTACGTGCTGGCAGCAGGTGACAAAGTGGTGCCAGTCTCAGTCCACCCTGTCACTCTAAGCAGCTTCTAAGACATTTTTTGAAAACTTAAAGGAACTAAGGGGCATATTTATACTCTGTTTGCGCTGAATTAGCATCAATTTTTTTACACTAATTCAGCGCAAACTTAACTCTATATTTATATTTTGGCACTAGACATGTCTAGCGCCAAAATATTAGTGTCAAAGTCATTTTGTGCCTGCGGAAAACTACCTGGCGTCGATGAGATGCAAGGTGGGCGTTCCTGGGCAAAAAATGACTCTAAGGCCCATGCACCTTATTTATCCTCCTGTGCAAAAATGGTGCATGAGAGGGAGTCTTGCCTAAATAATGACGCTAAGCTTGCTTAGCACCATTATTTAATGCCTGGGTCAGGGCAGGCATTAGTGGACCTGTGGGCCTATTTCCATGGTGGAACACCATGGAATAAACCCACAGGTGCCCTCCCCAGGCCAAAGGAATACCCAAACCAGAGGGACAGCGGAGGATGGGGGACCCCATCCCAGGTAAGTCGAGGTAAGTATTTTAGAATTTATTTTAAAGTGCCATTGGGGCCCCTGAAATGGGCCCCCATACATGGCACTGGGTGCAATGGCCATGCCTAGGGGACCCTTGTCCCTTGTGCTGGCCATTGGGGTGGTGGGCATGACTCCTGCCTTTTATAAGACAGAAGTCATGTGGTATGCTAGGTTTAGCGTCAAGAAATGATGCTAGCCTGGTTAGAGACATCTTTTTCTACTCTAACCAGCCTAACAAATTTTTTTAACGCTAAACTCATTTGTCCCATGCCGCCACCCCCACCTGGCAAACATCATTTTCCATGATGTCAGCCCACCCTTTGCGCCGGATTACGCAGTTTAGCGTAAAAAAGTATAAATCTGGGGCTAAGTATTTTGTGTGCCTACCATAATATAAAACATATTAATTGTTCTCCATATACAAGGGACTTATAAATGTACTAAATAATCCAATAATGTGTATACCAACTTTACCATGTTTAGAAAGGACAGCACAATAACTTTTGTCACAAGCCACTTACCTAAATTGCAGGCAATCCTGCAGGGGTGATGCTGGACCACCCATGCCCTTAGAGAACATTTCTCAGCCTAGACGTTGAGAACTACTACGGCTGCCAACTGGTCCCCGGGGATGGAGTATTGGGATGGAGAGAGAGAGAAAACACTTCAGGTATTCGTGTTCTGGGCTTCATTCTGGGTTATGTGGGTGAGTGGATCACCTTTCATCAAGTAATTCTTCTGGATTGTATCTTGCAGGGCAGTGGACTCCAGTTCTAAAGTCTCAGGTGAATGTTCTCATTCTGTTAGTCTCTTGCAGTGTCTCAGGAGGGCAAGGGCTTGCAGAAACACAGCTTCGCTTGAAGGGAGACAGAGCAAAGTGAAGTCCGGTGATGAGGAGCGGTAGTTATACCCTTGCCGCAAAGATGGCTGTCTGACCATATGAAGTATCGAGATCTCGTGAGAAGACGTGGGGTTTCATGCACGTCCCATAAACCAGCAGTTAGACACATGTGCTGGGGGGAGCACTCAGAAAGAGAAAAATGATTGTGTGTTTGTGTGTTTGTTAGGCGACAAGACTTGGGCGAGATGGAGAACGTTGGCAAGGGGACAAAGCAGGGGCGGCTCCTCCACTATGGCTGAGGAGCATTGCCCCCCTGCCAGCAGCTGCAGCTGCTGCAAAACCTGTACGATAAAACCATGATAAACTATGTTTATTGTGGTTTCATCGTAAAAGTGGTGGGCCAGGGGTGTGACAGGGGAAGAGGGGGAATGCACAGCACCTCCCTTCAGTGCACATGTATGTTTGGCCGGCTTTCTCAGGCCAGCTAAACACACATGCTCACAAGGCTCTGTGCACCCCGGGACTGCATTGCCGCATTGGAGAGAGCAGGCAGAGGCTCCCACTCTGCCACAGAGCACCCTGGCTGGGAGCCCCGCCCAATCCTTCTGCTGCTTTCATGCTGCCAGCAGCATGAAAGCAGAGGTAGGATTGGATGCAGAGCATGCTGGGAGCTTGTGCCTGCAGTGAGGACAGCAGAGGAGCGGGGCGGTGCAGTACGGCGAGACAGGTATGTTTAAAAACAATTATTATATATTTTTATTATATCGCAACCCCCAACCCCCCGCCTCACCCCTTTTCCCTCCTGAGAGCGACCACTGGGACAAAGAACAACACAGGAGGCCCATAAGAGCACAGGAAGAATATAGGGGACTACAGGGAGAAACAAGAACGCAGGAGGGCTGCAGGGGCTTTCAGGGTCAAACTAAAGCACGTATGGAAAGGTCAACAACTTTGCCACTTGTTAACATGCGTAAAAAGCACTGGCCCTAAAACCCAACAAAAACGGGTACAGCAAAGGAAGGTAAAAATCTGGGGTTACTCTGCAGAAATGGTCCGATCCAACACATACTGTATGTTTAAGTTATTTTTAATAGATAAGAAATAAATATCGACATTTTAGTTTGGGTGGGATTGTTTTTAATTAACCTTTTAAAATAATGTTAATGTAATGTCATATATTTTAACTTAATAATTATATGATCCAAAATTAAGTTAGTAGTCCTGTACCTTTTTTATCTTGTATTCTACATTTAAAATACGTTTATGCAGTTAATTTACATTACTATCTATAATAAAAAAAAATCAGCCCTTGAACTAATCAACACAGGCTCATGGCAGAGGAGCAAGAAAACTTTGTATTGGGTGCTCAGCCTTAAAGAAACAGATTACAATAGCATTTGACATTTTCCACAATCCTCTAAAGCAGGGATGTCTCAATCACTAGGAATGAGGCTTTGCCCGACCAATTATGAAGAGCTGCTACTCACTGCTTCTGTCCCCCAAATAAAGCATTCCCAACTCTGTTATGGACAGAGCCCTTGGACGCATGACCAAAATGTGTTATTTGGTGCACTCTTGAGGAAAGAAACAAACTGTCTACAGTACTTTTTGCTTCAGTGTACCACAATTGACACCTTTCTTCTGTGCATGTGAAGGGGAACGTTACTTTCATCCCTGTTACTTCTGATAAGGAGAGAGAGAGGACGCAGCCCGGGATGAACGGAGGACCCCACGGCATTTAATCACACATGCCCAAAAGCACGCTCCCGATGCTTTTTTGGACTGAGTGACGGTGCACCTATGCAGACTATATGGTGCAGAATTCAATGATTTGTTAAATTAAAAGGCAGAACTCAAATGAATTGATCCCAGCTGATGGTTGACTTAGGTCAGTGAAAAAATGCTGCTGTGAGAACCCAGCATGCTGCAAGGAGTTATGGACATATGCTAAGGTTCCCGCACATTGCCCAACCATAAAGATAAAGTGTGGAGTCATGGTTAGCTTTGTTGCTATGTTCCTGGCCCTTGTACCTGAAGTGTAACATTCTCCATCCCATAGGCCAGGCCATCACCATCTGAAATGGGAGATATTAGATGCCATCTGAGTGATGGTGGTGACAGTGAGGGGCACGTGAAGGGATGTGGGACCTATATAAGGGGAATGGTTGTTGCAGCTGTCACAGGAGTTTATATGAGGTTTCTGAGTCTATGTGAGGTACGCTGCTGTCTATAGGATGTTGGATTGTTAGTTGAAGTAGCAACGAAAAGGTCTGTGGGTACTTTGAAAATTGGATGGATAAAGATATGTGGGACAACGTAAAGGGCTGCGTGATGTGTAAATAAGTAAGTACATTTTATTACAGTTAATAAAAACTGTACACGTTTCAATGAAAAAGGAATAAAATACGAACTTCTGTGCACATTAAAATAGACAACCCATCCCCCCGTAGGCCAGCAATGCAACGTGAACTATTGTGGTGATTTTCATCAGTCCAAGGTGATTTTTTCAATCATAGGCATCCACAGTCTACATCTATTATGAGGTACAGAAACCACCCATTTTGGCAGCAGGTCTAATGAAGTGAATAAACCAAAGTGCAGGTGCGTGAGCCTTAAGGTGAAATAACGTCAATAACTTTCAGCTAGATGGCTTTGGTTCTGCAGCCTCTTGTAGAAATGAATAGACATCCAGCTGTGGCTCCTTTCCTAAAATGTTCTTTATCTCCCAAAAATGAAAGCCACCTTAGTTCCTTGTTCAGGGCTAGTTGAAAACTGGTATGCAGTAGGTTTTGACTGCATTGGTTTTATAGGTCTTCCAGGACAAAAATCAACATTATTGGGGATATGAAATAGAACATGCGTGTAATGGGTCTTGGTACCTGGGTTTCTTGGGTAGGGAGCTCTGTCTTCCTCATCCCACGGTGAATTTTTTGTTTTCTCTGAAGTCGGTGAAATCCAAGGCGAATGACCACCAGTAATATTTCAAGTATTTCAATATATCTTCTGTGCTGCATTTATTTGGATATTTAGGGGTCGATTTACAAAGGTTTACGAAAGTAGATAAAAGAATACTTGTGTAGTTTTCTTTCATGCACTCTTCCATGACTTCATGAATCGGCCCCAAAAGACCTAAAATGGAAAGATTTGAGTCATATTCAAATATAATTAGTACAAATAACAACTATGCCCTCTTTGTACCTTCACTGTTGGGCAGTTAAACTCCTTCCCATACTCATAAATGCTTTTGTGCATCAGCCCCTTAGTTAAGTCCCGAACGAAGTGCAGCATAATTTGCAGTGACGAATGTGGCAGTGGTTGTCCTTTGTGTTATGAAGCATTATCCTTTGAGCTCGGACTGTTCCAAACTAATCATTAAGTCAAAAACGTTGGTGAGATATTGCTCTCCCTAGCTGGTGCTGAACTATGGTACTCTCCCTCCAATCTGGAAAGAAGGTCGCATCCCTCAAGATTTTGAAGTCCAAGATGAAATTAGACTTTTTGTTTGATTCCACTCCAGACTACCATGAATCATTTTAATCATTTATGCTGCTGGACTCCATCAAGGTGTGGCAAGGGCCTGAGCTATTGTCTTCAGAGTTGGGGGAACCAGGTTCGAATGGTGGCATCCGCTCAACATCCTGTGATTCTGGGCAAATCACTTAATCTCCATGTGTCCACAATTCATTGCCCTGAGACCCTCCCAGGTGATTTGCTGCGCTTTACAAATCCTGGATTTCCATTTTTATTTTGGACTTCATGAAAGTTGTCATGCTTAATGATTTGTTTTCTTAACTATTGTATTTTGCAATATTTTGTTATTTTTCCATCCTTCTTAAGTAAACCTCTTAATCTACTGCCGAGTTCTGTCTTCCTTCCCTCTTGCTTTCTGGGCCCTGAAAGCAAACCTGGCTGGTATAAGTTGTGCATAATAAATAAATTCAAAAATCCAAATGCAAAAATGCAGGTATCTGCCCATTGGAACTGCATATTTTGCTACTTTAAGCTGGTTTGCGTTGGGCACAGTCTTAAAATGGTACTAGGTTAAATGAGGACGTTCTTGTAAAGAAGGGGTTCAAACAGCTCGCTATTTCCTTTATTTTTTTCACCTTGTTAGTACAGAAGCTTAGTGGTAATAAAGTCCCCTGGCCAGCAAAAGTCCCAGGAACCTTTTCCAAGCAGGAAGTGAACATTAGATCATACTGCATTCTACACTGCAATTCCAAAGCCAAAGAGCAGTCATTTTAGGGTCATGTAAACATTTAATACAGTTTACATTCCTATGCAAGTGAACTGTTTACAAGCAAAGCAAGTTTGCCATTCATCTTAGAATTCTTTTTGGCGCCACGTGGAAAGCCATACCCTGAACATAAAGATCGTTTGTGCACATGCATTGGGAAAGTGTGAATGAGATGCGCGTTACAGGCACAATATAAAGGCTTCATTCAACACTACTGTGTTTGGGTTCAGGTCAGTACAATTTAACCCGATGACCCTGCGAGATAGAGAACAGAAGCGCCAGCTCAATGCGGTGGCGAGAACTAGAGAGCAGATTATCAGATCTCCACCTCCTGCTCAGCACACTGATTTTAAATGCGCCTTCCTGTTCCTTTTCAGTTTTTAATTAAGCTGTTATTAGCTGTTAGTTTTTCCTTGCTCAAATAAAATCCGGTTTCATGGCCCTGATTAATAACAGGACTATAAATCGTTGACACTGGGTCGAAAAAGGCTCATTGTTTGCTGGTGGAATCGATACTCAAAGGCTGTGGCCTTCCAATAAACTGCAGCCCCCTGCACACACAAACTGCGCCCCAGTACATCAAGATGGGTTTATTCTGTAGCTGGCGGAAATCAATTGTGTTAAGCTGTGTATCATGATGAGTTAAATCAATTGGTCTGCAACATAAAACTCACAAATGCTATCACCAGGCTACCAACAAAACATTTAACGAGGCATTCTGTGATGTACAGCTGTTAATATCATGATTACATCACCTGACTTGAAATAGATTTCCATTCTGCCCTAAAGCATCTCATCGCTACGCTATAACACAACCCTAAATCAAGGAGGATACAAAATAAACGATATCAAACTATTATGATCCCTGGGTACAACCCGTGCATGCTGTACAATGAAAGAGATTTGGTCCCACCTCTGCTAAGGATGCATGTTAAGAATGGCCAGGCCGAGAGTTGAGCAGCTGAAAGACGGCTGATTTATCTGGCTGTCCTAAGAATATTTTTCCATGCACGCCTCCCACCCCCATTAACAGATAAACTCCCAAGAGTGATTTATGAGGCAGCATTCTTGCAGCCGAAAACATTCTGATTTCACTGATGCTTTTATTGTACGGTAAGTGGGTTGTGTAGTGTAATTTAGTCCAGAAGGAATAGGCCACACCTATTCAGGAAAGATTTGTGGAAGGGACACTGCGAGATCAGTATCGATTAATATAAAAATGTAAATCTATTTTTAAAAACAAATGTGTGTGAATTGTTTGTTTTACAGTTTTAAGGGAAACGTCTTAATAATGAACATGACTCGAGAGGGCTTGGGTATTGCTGGTGATGGCTGGGTATTATGCATCTTTGCACACAGCACCTCATGTTCACATAGCTAGCATGGCTGCGACATTTGACACCTGAATCCTGTTATCTGGTAGACACATGTTTTCAATGCAGAATTTACAGGCCTCAGGCGGCTGATCACCGTGAAATATTCAGAACTTACCGTTCGTTACACTAGTGCCAGACACAGACTGGCTGAAGTCCTGAGTGCTAGATAAATCAAATCAGTGAAAATCTGTCCATTTTCTCCTTGTAAATGGAGTTAAAGCACTAATTTGCGTTCTAATTATCTTCAATGGTAAAATAATAACAGAGAGGGAAACTATGTAATCAGTTTGAGGTGGTGGTGTCAATTCTTGATCTTGGCTAAGCACATGACTGTGTATGTCAATGTGGTCTCCAACAATAAAGAGCAGAACTGTCTGCGATCTTTAAGGTTCTTCGGAGCTAATTAATTATTTGGCTACGAGGGCACAGGTGGAAGGGGTGAGGTGCCAAGGAGGGCGCCCAAAACCTAACCTACCCATGGACTGTGCATGTGAGTTGTGCACATAGTTGCGCACATAGGGGCATATTTGTGAGCCCCTAGTGTCACCGTAGCGTCACTTTAAGTGACGCTCCTTTGGCGCCATGCCCTGCCCCGTATTTACAAGGTGACGCTCCAGTGGCGCTATGCCCAGCACCGTATTTACAAGGTGGCATTAAGCCACTCTTTGTGGTTTAACGCCACCTTCTAAATACAGCCCCTTCACACGCAGCACTTTGCGTGGAGGAGGCGTGAGATGGGTGTTGCTGTGGGTGTGCCACAGCAACACCCATTAAATTTTGATGATGCCCCAGATTTCCGTGTTTTCATAAACCTGAGGCAGCGCCAAAAACTAACGCCATCCCAGAGGTGGCATTAAAGCAGCACAAGGAGCAATGCTTTAATTTCTCCTCGTTTTTTGCTCTTTCTATGCTTGCTGCATTCTGCAGGACACATAGAAAGAGCAAATCACCATTTAGGATTGTTTTTGTGCAGGAAGGTGTCCCTTCCTACACAAAAATGATCTCCCCCTCATCGCAGCCATCCTTGCACCATGGCGTAAGGGTGGCTGTGTTGGCGCCCAGCAGCAAGTTTAGTGCCGGCGCTGGAGACAACACAGGGATGCGCCGTATTCTATTTAATACAGTGCATCTCTGCTTGGTGGAGATGATGGAGCGCGACGTTGCTAATTTTGGCGCAGCGGCGCGCTCCATCATTCTCTTTTAAATCTGGACCATAGTTGCATATCTCTTGCGCAAACACTGTTTATAGTTGTTGTTCTTCCCAGGACAGTCCACTAACAGGGCTTCCTTTTACCTAGATAGTCAATTTCAAATGCTGTTTTCAATCCACAGCTCCAATAAAGAGGTGGTGGGTGTTCCTAGTCCTCCTCAGGCCGGAGAAAGGGTCAGCAACAGCACCCGCGCCCCAGGAGAATCACAGGCGTATAGTAGAGACCAACACTGAGAAAGGAAACATCTTTATGTGAATTGGAGGGCTTGAAGGAGTTAGTATTCATGTGTGTGCATTCTTGCAAGTACCTGCATGTGTTTCACTGTGTGTGCATGTGTGCTGGAAATATCTGTGTGTGACTCATGTGAGCATGTATGTGTCTGTTCATTCTGGGTCTCTAGCATCTTGCTATGCGTTGGGTTGTTTACCCTCTCCTTACCATCCCCAGATGGGAGGAAACCGAATAAGGCTGGTTTTGGCGAGTTAGCACCTTTTTCAGGAAAACACAATGGCCCATATTTATACTTTTTTTGCGCCGCATTTATGTCATTTTGTGATGCAAAAGCAATGCAAACTTACAAAATATAATTGTATTTTGTAAGTTTGCGCCGCTTTTGTGTCAAAAAATGAAGCAAATGCGGCGCAAAAACAGTATAAATATGGGCCAATAAGGGCTAAGATAGCTGCGACTCTTTCTTGAAGTTGCCATCTTGCTTTCAGGTATTCATTTTATTGACGGTAATGGTGTATGTCTTCTCTCGCAAGTTTTTATTTGGATGACTTTATATTACTTATTTAAGGTAACTAACAAACACTATTATTTTTATTAGTCAGTTAATTATTTTAGTTATGTATCTCCTGTGCCAATACTTATTGCTTCAATTTTCTTTCCCTTTATGGTGTGTCCTGTGGGCTGCCCTTGCAAAGCTATGTCACTTTACAGTCCGTCCATCCCCCGACCACACACCCAATTTATGGCCCCCCCATATGTGGTGGTCATAATGGGCCAGTCATGGTGGGTCACACTAGAATGAGGAAAGCAAGTAAACTGTGCAGAATGCCCGTGGCCCTGTTGACCAATTTTTAACTTTGCTTCTTTATTTTTAAAGTATATAATCATCTCTCTTATTTCCCATTTAGCATTGAGCTTTATTATTATTTTTGAAATGGTGAGGATGTCTAGCACCCTACTCGCTCTGTTGGCAAGTTTCTATTTCTTTCACTCTATGTTTTGTATTCAATTTTCTGGCCTTACCTCAATTTCCTGGATTTAGATATTTATTTGAGCCATTTTTATGTACTTCAATTCCTGCCCTTTAAGGCATTTAGCTTTTCCAAGTCTGTGTTGTATCAGTGGGTGGCTCGCCTTTTGATTGTCTGCCCAGCTTGCTGTGCCCTGAAGTCTGGTAATCATATAAGGCTGATCTCAGTTCATCCTTGCTGAAGGTGTGCACAAGGCAAGTGGCCTAGGAGTCAGCCAGTTGGCACATTGTGTTGTCAATATCCTTTTCACCTTCTTTAATAACCACTTCCCTTCCTGCCTTATTCCACCACTGCTTGGAGTTCTCTGGCAATGTAGATTCCACATATGACCAGTGGCACCCTTCCTCGACTATTTCCTGTGGTTTCTCTACCTCCAGAGGAATCTTTCAAGATAGGCCATACTAATGCTTGGTTTCTATGTAAACATGCACTTGAAATCCTTGATACCATCCTTGATAAATATCTTCATGTTTGTTTTTGATCTCCAAGTCATAGCTTACCACATTTGCTGGTCTAGAAACCTCGGAAGTTGTCCCTCCTTTTTAATGTATTTTGAGAGGATCCTGGCCTCAATATAACAAGGTAGTGGGGTTGTAGAGGTAACCACATCTTATTAAATCTCTAAGCCCAATATTTGTGTGATCTCCGGTATTGGGCTTCTGCTCTTTCATATTTCTCCTGATCCTAGTTTTACCTTTACTATCTTATTAATGTCCTGATCTCCTTGTCTGAAAATGAGATCACAATGCCTTTAACTAATTGGCAACTTCACTCATGCCTTGGTCCTTCAAACTGATTATCGTTGAAGACTGTATCTACATTTTGTATGTTCCCTTCAACAAGAATATCCATAGCTTTGTTTAACTCATATTGAAACAGTGGCTCTCCAGTTCCACCCACAATAAAGGACACACGTTTGAAATTCTCTTGAGTGAGGAAATCCTCATTAACAATCTTATAATCAACTAAGTGATCTGGACTGATCACTATTTTATCACTGTTAGTTTTGCCCCTTCTTTCTTTATCTATAAGTACCAAAATGGTTTATTTGCACAAAAGTGATCCAAAGTGGTCCACTTAATACTTTGCTGTTTATTTCCCATTGTTCCTACTAAATGGGTTCAGAGCCTAATGGCCTTTCTGCTCTCAGCCTTTGTCAGACTGCCTCAAGCATTTTGTGATGTCATTCGTCTTGGGTAAGATAATGAAAATCTATCACTCTGTGAAAGATCTCAGCTTCCTTAACTCCTCTTCTACCAGTGCTCTCCCACAACTTCACCTCACTTAATTTCCTTCAGTGAACATTGACACACTTTCTGAATCTGTCTTCGAGCTTAAATTCAGCTCTCCCTCATGTCCTCTCCCATCTATATTTTAAGCTTTCCCATCTGCATTTTTCGAACCTTTGAGGCATTCTTTTGAACTCTGGCTTACTAACTGAGGTATTGCAAATCAAATCAAACTTTTTTAAACAATGCTTTATTCTCTTTGCATTCCTTGAGTAGATTACAGAGACAACATCTGTCTTCAGAAATTACAAGATAGCTTTACATTTTGCATGAACTTCATCAAATATGGCAGACTTTTTCATTTTTTAAGAATTCATCCTCCGCTTAACTGTGCCCAACAACCGCTCCCTCACCCCCCATAACGTAGAAACCCTGTGACACCAGGGAATAAACACCACCATATTATTGATACGTCTATTACATCGGCGATCTCTGGGTAAGGGACATATTACTTCAACCAGGCCTCAGGGCAAAAGCAACATCAGTTACCATTGTAAAACCAACCTGTAACTGAATAATATCAAGGCATGCCCTAATACAATAAACATATACGTAACATCATGCTGCTCAAACAGCGCACCATGCAATGGGAAAAACATTAACCAACATTTCGAGTGGAATGCCAGGGGTAACACACCCTATTTTGCCAGCCGTCACTTTACCTCTGATGAGGTAGTAAAACGTTCATGATGATTTGTCATCACTTTTAATGTGTGCTTTCATTCATTTAGTCAATTCAGACCAGTGACATACAATGGGGAATTCCCACAGTCCTTTGAGTTATTTTCTATGAAATAGGCTGCTTTCAGTTGATACCCAGAGATTGAAGGCGTTATGCCATTTTACAATGGTGGGGTGAAGTGTGCTTTCATGCTATGGTGATGTTGCTAACAATAGGGTAAGATGTATAAACTTTGCCAGTCCCTTATCTGACTTTGGTCTCGTCAAGGCACCTAATAGGCAAACTTCAATGTTAAGTTAGCCACCGCTGTGCACTGTGAAAGGATTTCAGTACAGTCTCCTCAGTAGTGCAACAGTTGAGGACACGTCCACGAATTATGGATCAATCAAGAATCCATCGTATGACATTTAGGGCAGTGTGAGGGGCGTTTGGAAATATGTTATCTGCTTTGGATGGGATGAAGTAAGACCTATGTAGAAGATAAAATTGTATTAGTTTAACTCTCAAATTACTATAAACTTTGGGCCTTATTTACAAGAAACAGGCTCACCGCTCACAATGCGCCAGTTTGCATGCACAACCCTGTGCCCCCTAAAGACACTTTGGTAGTGCTGTATTTACAATGTAGCTCAACCTGGAAGGTGCTTGTTGGAAAATGGCCCTTTCTGAAGGGTCACATCAAACTTTCTTCCTTTCTCCTCCTCTTTTTCTGACCTCATTTTTGTTGGCTTTAGGACTCTGGACTCTTTACCTCTGCTTAGTAGTGCTAAAGTGCATGTGCCCCCTCTCTAAAACATGGTAACATTGGCTCATATCCAATTGGCATATTTAATTTACCTATAAGTCCCCTAGTAAAGTGTACTACATGTGTCTAGGGCCTGGAAATTGAATGCTACTAGTGGGCCTGCAGCACTGACTGTTCCTCCCACACAAGTAGACCTTTAACCATGTCTCAGGCCTGCCATTGCAAGGCCTGTGTGTGCAGTTTCACAGCCACTTCAACTTGGCATTTAAAACTACTTGCCAAGCTTAAACTTCCCATTTTCTACATATAAATCACCCCTACTGTAGGCCCTAGGTAAGCCTTAGGGCAGAGCGCTATGTAAGTAAAAGGCAGGACATGTACTTATGTGTTTTACATGTCCTGATAGTGAAAAACTCACAAATTTGTTTTTCAAGAGTGTGAAGCCTGCTCAAATCACAGGCCAGCATTAGAACTGCCCTTATATACTTTTAAGTGGTAGATTCTGATCTGAAAAGAGTAGCCATGTCATGTTTTGTATGGCCAGAATGGTAACAGAAAATCCTGCTTACTGGTGAAGTTGGATTTAATATTATTAATATTACTATTTTAGAAATGCCCACTTTTTAGAAAGTGAAAATTTCTCTGAATTTACTGCCATCTGTGCCTTAAAAGCTGTCTTCAATCCACATATGGTCTGTGCTGGTTGACAGCTCCCCTTGTGCATTTCACCCATACCGCCATAAACATAGGACACTCTGTTGGGTGGAGGGATTTTATCTTACACTTCAAAGGCTGGACTTCTTTGCTGAGAAGGACTGCTGCCCTGCCGGCCTCTGACTCTGCTGTAAGGACTCTACCTTCCCCACAAGTGCACTCGAAGGGCTTGGATTGAGCTTGCTTCCTGTTCTGAAGTCTCAGGGCCACAAGGACTTCACCAAAAAGAAGAAAATCTTGGTGCGTCAGAAAATCAACGGAACGCCAACCAAAATCGACATAGCATTTGCCTCACAGCTGAAAACTCACTGCATCGCCTACTGGAATGACGCAGCGTCTGCTTCTTCTTACCAGCATGTTAAGGATTTTCAGCGTATCGTCCCTGGGCATCAAAATATCCCTGTATCACGTTGAGGAACCAAGGCTGCCCTTCGGGAAATCAACGCAGAGTGGAAAGAAACAGCGCATCGTCTGTACTGGGCCAGAGAATCTGTCGCAGTGCCTTTTTTCAACCCATCTCCTCCTCTGTGGCCTGGTGCATTGTTATTTTTTACTCATCCCAGGCACTGTGTGTTACAAGGATATAACACTGATTCTTAAGGACTGAGACTCATTTAAACCTTTAAAAAGTGATATCTTGTCTTGTGCATATTGGATTTTTGTCATTTGGATCTTATGTTATTGAGATAAATATTATCTATTTTTCTAAACTGGTGTGGGGTACTTTTTAGTGGTGTTTTCACTGTTACTGTATGAGTTATTGCACAAATACTTTACACATTGCCTTCTAAGTTAAGCCTGCCTGCTCTGTGCCAAGCTACTAGAGGATGAGCACAGGATAATTTGGATTATGTTATGACATACCCTGACTAGGATTGTGAACCCTCCCTGGACAATGGTGTATACCTCTGCCAACTAGAGACCCAATTTCTAACAGTACTCATTAGTACAGCTTGTCAAAAGTTTTGACACTAGTCCAGCAAAGCACAGGGAGGCCCACAGAACAAAACACAGGGTCACTTTAACACCTGTCCTGAGCAGCCGTTAAAAAACGACGTTACAGGGAGGCCCATAGAACAAAACACAGGGTCACTTTAACACCTGTCCTGAGCAGCCGTTAAAAAACGACGTTGAAATGACACAGTGAAATCTTGTAGATTTCACTGCACCATTCTTAAGGGTCTCCTTGTGGGGGAATGCCTTCCTTGCATACACTATACCTCGTGCATGTATAATTTGGCACAAGGGTTTACAAACTGATGCAATGGTCCCATTGTGCCAGTTTGTGAATCCGGCGCGGGGTGCGGGATGCTCTGCATAAAAAAATTATGCTACCGCGACGCAAGGGCAATGTAAATGAAGCCTTCTGTTTGGATATTAAATCACTTTGTTCCATTCCTTATTGTTAAATAAGCTACCACTGTCTGTCTCCCATTTGTCTTTGAGTGACAACAGTTTAGTAGTCAATCATTGCAGTTGGGCCCTATAAAGCCACCACACTAGTTTTGTGGCCTTTGTGCATAGTCTGTAAAGTTTGGAGGGGTTTGTGTGTGAGAGGGTCACCTGGGTCTATTTGCCATTGTTTTTTGTAGAGATAATGCCATTCGCCCATATGTTATAAATTATTCCTTATGTATACCATAGTGTTCTGTCATTATCCAGAAGTCCATCACGAAGCTGTCTTAGAACAACTCACCAGCTCACGTGATATTTGTTTCAGATCAATGGCTCAAAGAACTGGATTTAGCCTACGCTGTGTGTGGGTAGGGACCAACTAGTGGAAGTGCTGGGAAAAAAGTCACATGCAGTCAAGTCAAGGAAAGACCTTGACACTGCTTGGTCACTGCCCCAATCAGCAAACTAAAACATTGCATTGGGGGGTGAGATTTGGGGAAGAGAGCAGCCGGCAATGCTCCAGCAGGAAGTTGCTCAGGGGACAATCCATTTTTAGTCAGGGAAAGATTCACCAGGCATCTGGTGGACCAATGTAGTTGAGTGGCCCTATAGTATTTTAAAAAATCAGGAGCCCTCTTGTCAGTAGGAGGCTTAAGCTTTAAGACCACCGGCACCGGCAGGCGGTTGGCTGGTGAAAAAGTGGCGATACGGCGGTCCGGCCGTGGCACCTTCACCACAGTCGTAGTGTGGAGTCCGGACTGCCGCCAATGCCACCACGAGTCTGGTGGTCTTAGGACCACCAGACTTTTAATGAGGGCCTCAGACATTAGCGGCCTTTAGTGAAAAGCTGGGCCGTCAAAGGCATAGAGTAAAGCAATACAATATGGAATGGAATGAACAGTGATGTGAAGGATGTTTCTGCAGAGTCAACACAAACAATCTACATGCACACAGACATGCACTTTTAAATTTGGTTATGGACAAGAGAAGATGAGAAAGCTCTAAGGAGTCTTCTCAGTATATATGCACAAAGGCATTTACAGATCAAGACAGGAGACTGGTCTTGTATGAAACTATGATGTATAGAAACTGTAAAGATGGAATAGACATATATAGGGAGTCAGTGCAAAGCAGCGAGGAGGTGTTGGATTTGGATGAAATGAGCAGTGCTCAATACTAATTGGGCCACTTTGCTTTCAAGAAGATTGACATGATGGATAAAATAATTGGTTAGACCAAGAGAGGTAGCATAATGTAATCTTGATCTAATATGTGTGGAGATGAAGAATGGAAAACCTTCCTCGAGTACCCAATTTCAGGCCTCACAGCAGTGCAAAAATACTAGGCAAATATATTTGTGGGAACTTATTATACTCAACTTTATAGAAAATATGTATTAGAATTGCCATAATTAGAGTACTAACATTAACAAGGCAAAATAAATAAGAGTTAAGAGAATAAAAATAACAACCATCGCAATAAACTGTAATTCCTTTTAGGTAAAAGAACAGCATTTACCAGTCCATTGGTTTTTAACCACAATCTCCTTTATTGCTAGATGAATTTCCATGAAAGTATTTTTGTGACCAGTATAAAGCATTACAAACCGATCTATATACTAATAAGTCGGTTCATAAAACTTCAGATTTGGAGTGGGTTGTAATCTCACCTGTCTCATGAGTATTAGTGAAGTAGGTCCCAAATGACCACTCACAACAATCGGTGGCCATCACACTGGCCTGCTCGGCTTCATAGATCACCCTGTCAGTGATTGCTTTTAAATAGAGTACATTTTTCCAAAAATGTATTTACATTTTTAAAAACTTTTTAAAGAAAATTGTGAGTTATAGTCGTCCCCTTGACAGTGCCTATTCTCCAACAAGTTTGTTTTCTTTACAGTCACAAAGGGGAAGGGGTCCCAAGAACAGGCCTTCCCATTTGTGAATGTCTTAATACCACAACTCTGGAGTCAATAGCATTTCAATGTTTTGTGACAGGGTTTTGATCACAAAATATTGGTACATCACATTACGATTCGGTATTTGGAAGGGATGTCTACAACATGCCCCTCCCAAATACCAAATTGGTATGGAGTCGCAGACCCATTTTAGAAGGTGGTAACATTTTATGGCCTTCTAAAATGTGTTAAGTACATTGTACTGTACATACATAGTACTAATGCAGTGATTTGGACTGTTTTTGATCATAAAAATGTTTGTTTAATCTGGAACGCAGTTCTCATTGAGAAAATGTTATGTTACCCTTATTATATCATTATAATCATATAAACACAACAGAATATTGTCATGTGCTTATAACCCAAACGAAATTAGTATGGCACCATACCTTATAAAGTAAGCGATCAAGTGTCATGTATGAATGTCATAATGAATGATGTAGCAAGGAACTTAGGCCCTCATTACAACCCTGGTGGACGGTGTTAAAGCGGCGGTAAGACCGCCAACAGGCCGGCGGTAAAAAATGTGCAATTACGACCGTGGCGGAAACCGCCAACAAAGACAGCCACTTTAACACTCAGACCGCCATGGCGGTACAAACAAACAGCGCGGCGGTCACCGCCAAGAGACAGGCGGGAGACAATGTACCACCCACACTATTATGACAGGCCAATCCGCCACCTTTTCCGGGGCGGATTCACCGCGGATAAAAACACGGCGGAAACAGTAATTTCGAAGGGAAAACGCTCACCTCATCACACTCCACGAGGAACGAGGACACCATGGACCCGGAACTCCAAATTCTACCTGCAATAGTCTTCCTGCTCCTGTACCAGGAGCACGAACGCCGGCGGCGAAGACCACGGTGAGTACTGCACCTACGACACAGGGGAGGGGGGAGGGAAAAAACAGGGACACACACACGCAACACCCCCACCCCCTCCATCACCCACTACAACACACACACTAATACATGTTGATACATAACAGTTACAACCCCAGGCCCCCGGAAGAATGCAAAGACAAAAGGAAATGATTGTAACCATTGTAATCTATTAAAATACAGTACTCCAAAATATATATGCACTATAAACAAATATATACACCAATAATTCAAGTCCAGGTATTGCACCATTTATAGTCCGTGGACCACTGGGCCCAAAATGCATGGGTGAGGCCCACACTCGATACCAGATCAAAACAGAGAGAACACTGCAGGGGCATCAGATAGAAATACAAGAGGCACCTCCGGGGGAAGGGAAAGGGGGCACCTCAGCCGGATGAGTGCACGACGCCAGATCCACGAGGGGGCTCAATGCCCACTGTTCAATCCTGGGGAGTGCAAAGCCACAGTCTCTCAAGTCTCTACAGTGGGTGGTTTGCCCACTGTTCAATCCTGGGGAGTGCAAAGCCACAGTCTCTCAAGTTTCTCCAGTGGGTGGTTTGCCCACTGTTCAATCCTGGGGAGTGCAATGCCACAGTCTCTCAAGTGGATAACAGTCTCCACTGGTTTTGGAGGGGGACTGGTGCCCAGAGTGCTTCATCCTGTGAAGGACAGAGGTAGTGGATGGATCTCTCCACTGGTTCTGGAGGGGGACTGGTGCCCAGAGTGCATCACTCACCCCGTGACGGACCCAGTTGCGTCAGTGCCCCTGCCGCTCATGGGCTAGCGGTGCTTGAGTTGGCGGTGCCCTGTTCAGCGGTGCTTGAATTGGCGGTGCCCTGTTCAGCGGTGCTTGAGTTGGCGGTGCCCTTTTCAGCGGTGCTTGATTTGGCGGTGCCCTGTTCAGCTGTGCTTGTGCTGGCGGTCCTTCATGGCCCAGCGGGGCTTGTGCTGGCGGTCCTTCATGGCCCAGCAGGGCTTGAGTTGGCGGTGCCCTGTTCAGCGGTGCTTGATTTGGCGGTGCCCTGTTCAGCGGTGCTTGAGTTGGCGGTGCCCTGTTCAGCGGTGCTTGATTTGGTGGTGCCCTGTTCAGCGGTGCTTGATTTGGCGGTGCCCTGTTCAGTGGTGCTTGAGTTGGCGGTGCCCTGTTCAGCGGTGCTTGATTTGGCGGTGCCCTGTTCAGCGGTGCTTGAGTTGGCGGTGCCCTGTTCAGCGGTGCTTGATTTGGCGGTGCCCTGTTCAGCGGTGCTTGTGCTGACGGTCCTTCATGGCACAGCGGGGCTTGTGCTGGCAGTCCTTCATGGCCCAGCGGGGCTTGAGTTGGCGGTGCCCTGTTCAGCGATGCTTGTGCTGGCGGTCCTTTAGGGCCCAGCGGGGCTTGAGTTGGTGGTGCCCTGTTCAGCGGTGCTTGATTTGGCGGTGCCCTGTTCAGCTGTGCTTGAGTTGGTGGTGCCCTGTTCAGCGGGGCTTGTGCTGGCGGTCCTTCATGGCCCAGCAGGGCTTGTGCTGGCGGTGGCCTCCTGGGCAGCTGGGCTGGGGCTGGCGGGACCCTCCTGGGCAGCTGTGCTGGGGCTGGCGGGCCCTCCTGGGCAGCTGGGCTGGGGCTGGCAGGGCCCTCCTGGGAAGCTGGGCTGGGGCTGGCAGGGCCCTCCTGGGCAGCTGGGCTGGGGCTGGCGGGGCCCTCCTGGGCAGCTGGGATGGGGCTGGCCTCCGGGCAGCTGGGATGGGGCTGGCGGTGGCCTCCTGGGCAGCGGGGATGATGGCGGTCTTCTCTGCCGTGCTGCTCTTCCCAGACTTGCCGGGTTTCTTGTGGCCTTTCCACACCTTGGGAGGTGTAACAGCTGACTCCACACTCCCAATTGGACCCCTGGGAGCGGGTTTGGTGGCTGGAGTCTTCCCCCTCTCCCGCCGGGCACTGGCCAAATTCTGATGCTTCACGGGGGGGGACTGGCTGTGCTGTGGCTCTGTGCCACACTGGCTGTCCTGGTGGCCGGTGCACTCCACATACCTGTGACTACAGGCACCACTGGTCCCGGAGATGTTGTGGCTGAGGTGCTACTTCGGGACCTATGATATGGACGGGTGGGGGAGGTGTGGGAAAAAGGTCAAGGCTGAACAGGAAAATTCTTTTGGACACACTGGGACGGGTAGCTGGAGGGGGTTTGGGAGTGGAGGAAGAGGTGGTGGTAGTAGGAGGTGTACGTTTGGTGACTTTGGGTGCAGGTGCATGCGCTGGAGGCTGTCGTGAGGTGGATGGCTGTTGGGTGGGTGTGTGCCTGCGTTTGTGTATCTTCGGAGGGGGCGTCACAGACACACTGGGAGAGGACACAGGGGACGTGTGAATGGTAGTAGGGGTGGTGACTGCACGTGAGCGGGGTGTGCTGGTGGGTGTGCTAGTGAGGGACGTAGTGGCTGTAGAGGTAGTGCATGCAGGTGTGTGTGTGTAGACGAGACTGGGAGGGAGGAGGGAGACGACGAGGAGGGGGACACAGTGGAGGCAGTGGATGTTGGTGTGTCTGCATGTATGTGATGCTTGCGCGAGTGCCTGTGGGATGTGTGGTGCTTATGTTTGCCTGAGCTTCCCTTGTGTGGTGAGGTGTGTGCAGGCTGTTCTGATGGTGTGCTTGGGATAGGCAGAGGTACAGGGGATTGGGTCTGGGTGGAGGAAGTTGGAGAGGGGAGGCTAGACACAGGGACAATGGCTGCCATCAGTGCTGAGGCCAGAGTTTGAAAAGCTCGGTGAAGGGCCGCCTGACCAGAATGAATGCCCTCCAGGAATGCATTAGTTTGTTGCAACTGCCTTTCTACACCCTGGATGGCATTCAAAATGGTAGACTGCCCAACAGTGAGTGACCGGAGGAGGTCAATGGCCTCCTCACTGAGGGCAGCAGGGGTGACTGGGGCAGGGCCTGAGGTACCTGGGGCGAAGGTGATGCCCACCCTCCTGGATGAGCGGGCACGGGGCGAAGGCTGAGGGGCTGCTGGGAGGGCGGTGCTGGTAGGGGGGGTGGTGGCTGTACCTGTAGATGCGGGGGCACAGATGTTGCCACCACCACAAGGGAGCTCCCATCAGAGGACAAGTCTGTGTCGCTGGTCTCAGCTCCTGTCCCCGCCGTGGAGCTCCCCTCACCCTCCGTCCCACTGGTGAATTCAGAGTCCGTAGTGTGGCCCTCCATGGCCATGTGGGATGCAGCTCCCTCGTGCTCCGGTGCCACTGCTCCTCCGCCTGATGATGCTAATGCACACAAGAACAGGTAGACCACAAAAAGGGGGGGAGACAGAATAAAGACATGTTGAGTGCATGGATTACCGCTACTGTTGGCGGACAAGACAGACACAGAAGCCCCCTGCACTACGCCGAGCTCTTGGGCTCTACAGTGCAATTCCTGGGAAATGGCCTACAAGGCTATGGACGACATCTGCACACATAGATGACAGAGGGGCATGAATAGCTGTACTTGGCACTCTACAGAGGTGGGGTGGGGGGCCACAGGGCCATGCCTTACGGAGGGGCCTAGCCTACGGAACTCGCCCTGGCCTAGGGAAACCCACAGCCCTCCTCCCCCACCCAGACAACTCCACTGTGCGCAAAGTCTGCTGAATGAGAGTGTACTCACCCCCTTGTGTCTGCTGTGATGCCCTCAAGCGCCCATCCAACTCCGGGTAGGCCACCGCCAGGATCCCGAACATCAGGGGGGTCATGGTTCGACAGGCACCCCTCCCACGTTGGGAGGCCATCATCAGCTGAGCCTCTGCCGTCTTCTTGCTCCAGCGGCGAATGTCCTCCCATCTTTTCCGGCAGTGGGTTCTCCGTCTGTGGTAGACCCCCAGGGTCTGGACGTCCTTGGCGATGGCACGCTAAATATCTTTCTTCTGGTGGGCGCTGACCTACATGAAATGTACAGGGGAAGAAGAGAAGTCATTACCAGCTGCACCGTCAAAGTGAGTGGCCCCCATCCCTACCCTTGCCATGTGGCACATGCACCCACCGTCTTTCATGCACGCAGCACTCTGCCCCCTTCCTTCTTACATCCAGCCCTCTCCACACAGGCATAGCCCATACAACATGCTCCCTGTGTACTTACCTGTTTGTCTGGAGGACCGTAGAGTAGCGTGTACTGGGGGAGGACCCCATCAACGAGCTTCTCCAACTCCTCCGATGTGAAGGCAGGGGCCCTTTTCCCAGACGCACAAGCCATTGTCTCTTCCAGACAGAGGTCACAGCAGCACTTGCAGTGTAGGTCCTCTCCTGTCGAAGATCAGGCATCGAGTGATTGAACAGATAGAAAATGGCGGTCACGTCCACAGCGGTGCGTACCATCACCGCCGGCGTACATCGTCATTGGCTCCTGGGACCCATACGGTCCAATGTTAACCAATGCAGCAATGCGCCGTGGTCTCCGACCGCCAACCACGACGGTGTACAACATCAGTGCAGTTACCTCACATCCCATTGCCCCACTTTAGAGGTCAGGCAGCCGCCATTTCAGGGGCCCACATGGCCTCATTTTATACTGCGTCACACATACCTAGGCCTAGTCTCAACACACATACAGGCCACCTATTGTGTATAATTGGTGTTCTGTGTAAACTGTGGGTACGTACCTCTGAGTTGTTTGACTCTGTGGTCGCTGTTGTCCTTCATAGGCACCGGTGTACCGACTGTTGGTGGACCTGTCGACAATGGAGGAGCGACACTGAGTTGTCACTTTCCCTTACGGTTTCACAGATGTGGGTCCCAACATGTGTCATCTGCTTACATTCCTCATGTACTAAAGCTGTGTGACACAGGTACTTTGATATTACTATTTCAAGAACATTTTGTCACTGTAATTGCAAATACACTATTTCGAAATCACAGACAGACTCCAGATAATTTTGTGCTTTAGGTGTGTTTATTTAAATGCACAATATTGGAGGGGGAAGTTGAATGGTGAGGGGTGATGGCAGAGGAGTGTAGTCTCACAGGTGCATTGCCCATATGGGCATAGGAAGTGGAGCTGGGGCAGTTTAATTATGGACAGGGTGACAAAGTGGGACAGTGGGATGACAATCATGGTGGTCTCATTTCTTGGCGGGGGTCTTGGCATCGTGCTCTGTCTTGTTCCTGGATCTCAGGGACTGTTTGCGGGGTGGTTCTCCCTCTGCAGGGGGTGGGGTGCTGGTGTGGTGGTCCTGTGGCAGGGCGTCCTGTCCACTAGTGCCGGCGGAGGTGGTGGGCAGTTCATTGTCCATGCTAGTGTCAGGGGCCCCTTGGAGTGCCACAGTGTCCCTCCTGGTGTTGAGTACTTCCTTCAGCACCCCTGCGATGGTGCCCAGGGTGGAGCTGATGGTTCAGAGTTCCTCCCTGAAGCCCATATACTGTTCCTCCTGCATGCGCTGGGTCTCCTGAAACTTGCCCAGTACCATTGCCATCGTCTCCTGGGAGTGGTGGTATGCTCCCATGATGGAGGAGAGGGCCTCGTAGAGAGTGGGTTCCCTTGGCCTGTCCGCCCCCTGTCGCACGGCAGCCCTCCCAGTTCCCCTGTGTTCCTGGGCCTCCGTCCCCTGGACCGTGTGCCCACTGCCACTGCCCCCAGGTCCCTGTTGTTGTTGGGGTGGTGGGTTATCCTGGGTTCCCTGTAGTGGTGGACACACAGCTGATTGACGTGTCCTGGGGACGGAGGTATGGGCCCGCTGGGTGGGTGCTGTGCTGGTGTTTCCAGAGGGGGGAAGGTCTGTGGTGGCCTGTGCCTGTGTGAGGGGAACCGACTGTCCCGAGGCCCCCGATGGGCCGGGCTGGTCATCTAGATTCAGTTGGACAGAGGTGCTGTCATCACTATGGGCCTCTTCTGTGGACATGTCTGGACCCTCCTGTCTGGTGACATTGGGTAGGGGTCCTGCAGGGGTGGAAAGGCAAGATTATTGCATCTGTGTGTGGCATGGTGTGCAATGGGTGGGTGACCATGTATCCCAGTGCTGGCATTCCTGTGTGGGACCTTGTGTGATGATGGTTTAGGGGGGTGTATGGCTATGTGCAGTGTGCATGCTTTGGTGATGGGTGTCCATGCTTTGTTGTTGCATGCAGTGCTTGGTGTTGGGATGGCTGGTTTGTGATATTGGTACATTTGTGAGGAGTTGGAGTGATAGGGGTGAGGGCGAGGGTGGGGGTATGTGATAGCATGCAGGTAGGGTGGGGGATGTAATAGTTAAGATTTGACTTACCAGAGTCCATTCCTCCACCTACTCCTGCAAGGCCCTCAGGATGCAGAATCGCCAAGACCTGCTCCTTCCATGTTGTTAGTTGTGGGTGAGGAGGTGGGGGTCCGCCGCCAGTCCGCTGAACCGCCAGGTGGTGTCTTGAGACCACGGAACGCACCTTCCCCCGTAGGTCGTTCCACCTTTTCCTGATGTCCTCCCGATTTCTTGGGTACTGTCCCCCTGCGTTGACCCTGTCCACTATTCTTTGCCATAGCTCCATCTTCCTTGCAATTGAGGTGTGCTGCACCTGTGATCCAAATAGCTGTGGCTCTACCCGGATGATTTCCTCCACCATGACCCTGAGCTCCTCCTCCGAGAACCTGGGGTGTCTTTGCCATGCCATGGGGTGGTGTAGGTGATGTGTGGGGTGGTGTGTGTGGTGATAAGTGTGGTGATATGTAGTGGTGTGTTGTGTGAGGTGCGTGGAAGTTGTGTGGGTGATGGTGCTATGTGCCTGTGGATGCTGTTGTACTTGCTGGTGGTGTCTCTCTATGTGCTTCGTTCTCAATTTTTGTCGTAGGGGTTTGTGGGTGATGTGGGTGTGTGTTTTATATTGTATTGGGTGTGTGGGAGTGGTGTGTGTATGTGTCTCAGGTGTGTGTATTTCGAATTGTCCAATGTGGTTGTGTTTTGTAAATGTGGGTGTATTTTGAGCGCGGTGGTGTGTACTGCCAATGGAATACCGCGGTTGAAAGACCGCCACGTGGATTCGTGTGTTGTGATAGTGTGGGCGTATTTCTGTTGGCGTGATGGTGGAGGTTTTGTTTTCGCCAGTTTTCGCCAGTTTATCACTGACCTTTGGTGTGGCGGACTTGTGTGGGTGTCTGAATTTTGGCGGGTTCCGAGATGTGGGTCATAATAGCTGCGGTGTGTTGGCGGTCTTCTGCACGGCGGTAAGCAGCTTTTACCGCCAATGTTGTAATGACCCCCTTAATGCCTTTGTGGGAGGTGGTGGTTGGGGAGGAACCTGTGAGGCATCCAACAAACTAGAAGCTTCAAGAAAGTTGAGATGTATTTCTCTATAGGGATTTCAAGTATTTTTGTAGTTGGCAATAGAAGAGAATTAGGTCTGTAACTGCTGATTACAACAGGACCAGCTTCAGGCTTTTTAGGAATGGGAATAAACTTTGCAAGTTTAATTTTAAGATAGATGTGTTCAACCTCTCTCCCAGGCATCTGGTGTGTTGCGTGCTAGAGAGCTAGGCAATTGGCTATCTTGTTGGGAACTAGTAGAAGTTAGAAAACCCCACCAGAAGAGATTATTTCTTTTAATTGGCAATGCATAGTATTTTCTCTAGACTCAATCATATATTCAACACAGCAGGACTGCAGTCTAAGTTCCTGGTGGTGGACTATAAACCCAAGGTGAAATCAGACCACAAACCTGATGTAGGTGGAGTTCTAGTGGTGCCAGGTTGCTTAGTCTATACTTACATGGTTATGCCATGAGGAACTGGGAATCTGCTACATTACAGATTTGATAGATATTGCCCCACTTTTGCTGTGGATAAAAGTATGGTCAAATCCGGCGGCAACTTTAACACACGATTGTGTAAAAGATTGTATTTCACTAACAAACTGTAACAAAATTCCATGGCTAAATTTTGTTCACAATGGCTTCCGAAACTTGGATTTGGAGTATATGTATTTTAAACCAGAGCTCCTGCCAGCTAATGCGAAAGAAATTGTTAAACTTCGACATAAAGAGCATGTTATGAATCTTAGATACCAAGTGGCAGAGAAATTGAGCTCTTTTAATTCATACATACAAATTCTATCATCAGACTTGCTAGAACCTTATTTTGTTTGGTTCCCGACCCCTTCTTTATACTCTTTACTCGTACTTTTTAGATTTAATCTGATCCATTTTAGAGTGGCATTCCCGATAAAATGTGTGTGGGAAAAAACACTACCGCCATGCCCTTGTGATAACTTTTCGAAACAAAGTACTTGCCACTTTATTTTATTCTGTAAACTTTACTCAGTTCCCAGGAAATCCTTTTTATTACCCATTTTGCGTAACTTGCACACTTCTTCCTACAAAGAAGAATTGACTGGCATCCAAAGCCTCTCATCCAAACAAATCTGCATTTCTATTCTTAGTTTTATTAAATCCGCTATCACCATTAGAAACCGATATGAACTAGTAATGTGACTATTTATTAAGAGAAATTAGGCATTGTCTTATTACTATATTGTCTTATCATTATATACGCTTTTATAAGTATTTATTATCTTATACTGTTTTAGTAAGCTTGGGCGGTAAGCTTAGACTTAATAGATTTGCTTTTTATGAATGCCATAAGTACTGTATTTTATGATGACTTTTATGTATGTATGTATACTTTTATGGCTAAACGCCGAATAAAGTTATTTTGACTGACTGACTGACTACATGGTGTATGCAAACTGTAATGATGGAGGACCGCTCTCCAACTTTAGACATACAGTGTAACACACACACAGAATATTTCTTTCACAATAATGCTGGCACACGTTATCCCCATTGATAGAATGGGAAGTCTTTAAAATCTTGATCAGGGGATTACGTATACAGATCACCGTGGGAGCACATAGGACTTTTAATGAAATATAAAGCAACATACACAAGGAGAAAACACAATTAGTAGGTGGCATGGAACAGCAAGAATCACTCAGGGAGCTGTAAAAAATAGCATCCAGTCCAAATGGAAAAACTGAGATGTCTTGACTGCAGGGAGACTCATTGTGGGGGTGATAAGGGTAGATTAATACTAGTTCAACTGATTAAACCACCCCACACTCAAAATATGTTTACATCTGTCAGAGATGGGCTGAGTCAATTAGTGTGCACATAAACAGAAATTAATGGGGCCTTCTTTCAGTGCTACTAAGCGCTGTACCGAGACTCTGTCAACCCATCGACTGATTCAGTAGAGGACCTCTTAGGGAAGGTACAGCTCCCCCAGTTAACATTAGATCTTCATGCAGCAGTCGATGAATCTATCGACGAACAGGAGGTGAGAGGCATACTGTGTGAGTTGGCAGCCGAGAAAGCCCCGAGTACAAACAAGATTCTGCTCTATTTTTGCCCCTCAACTAGCACCTAAGCTAGTGGCCCTGTACATGAGCTCGTACGATGATGTACACTTGCCTCCCACACCCAGTGAAGTCCTTAATACTTTTATTCCTAAATCAGAATGCAACGTACCACCTATTATCTATTCTTAATGCAAATAATAAAATTCTCAGTAATCTCCTTGCTAATAAAAACTGCCCGAACTTCCAAATGTAATTAATGCAGATAAAAGCGGGCTCATTCTGGTGCACAATTCCTCCCACAAAATATGACACTTTTAACCATCCTTGATCATGCACCTCGATGGCATCCAAACTCAGTCTACCTTGCATTAGACCTAGAAAAGGCCTTTGATCCTTGCAACTGGAGGTAAATGCCCATTGGTCTGAGAAGGCTTGGTTGTGGGTGACAAGTCATAAACTGGGAAAGATATTATACACTATTGGGATGACCATGGTTAAAATTGTGTTTAAATTAAAGAGGGGAGGAACCGGGAGTATTAACTGGTCCAGTGCATGTACTCCCTACTCATAATGAATCAATCAACAAAGTGCACTGTTCCAAACACAAAAGGTGTCTTAAGGATCAGAAGCAAAGGCCCTCATGTATCATCATTGGGCTTGCTCCACGTCAGACTGGCACTGCAATGTCTGACGGGACCCTTGTGGGGCCTCTTTGCCAGAAAGTGGAAAAAAGCTGGAGAGAAAGAAAAGAATGCTAAAATTGACTCTGACGCTCCTCTAATCACCAATTGTATTAGTAAGAGGACGCGCTGGTCAAGAATAAAAACACAGTTAAGGAGACAATGATCCAGTACTCTAAGAAGAGGGTGGAAAAAACAATTCTATTCCCATCCTAGACAGTCAACATGTTTCGCGCCCACTAAAATCCAGACGGATCAACTGGCGCTTCATCAGGAGTAAATGACATCTTCTCCAGAGGTTTTACAACAAGTCAATCAATCACTGTGTTCAAAAAATGTTTTGGACAACACACAAAGGTGAGGCTATATTCACAACAGGATGGACACACGATGTTGCCCCATTCACTATCCATAGAAGCACATGCCAAGGGTGCGCCTTATCTCGCCTGCTCTTTGCCTTGGTAAATCAAGCCCTTCCTTGATGGCTGCGGAAGGAGGGAGGAAGGGAACATGACTTCCCAATGACAGGGACAATGCATGTTGTCTCGCTTTATGAAGATGACTTGTCGATTTATATCAAGGTTGTGACAGTCGGTCTTAGTAAGATTAAAAAAATTCTGGAGTAATTAGTTGAATTCCTGGGTTAAGAATCAAATTGGAAAGCCCTGAATCTTCCTTCTCTGCCCCTGGTGATACTAGAGGCGTGGTTGAGGGTTTTGAGATGGGCTACAACTACTTTAAATATCTTTGAGTGACAGTGTATCTGGGGAGGATATTTTGGAGGGTAATCTGGGAGCTACAATACACTCATTAAATCTGCAGCTCAAATTTTTGAATACTTTGCTCGTCAGTGGTGGGATGGGCGTTGATAGCCAGGATGGTAATGTTGCTCCGCATTTTACATTATTTTATGGATCTGCCTCTTTTTCTACAACAATTGTTATTCAGACAGTTAGGTCTACTATCACGAGACCTTCTTTGGGGTGAAGGGAGGTACTGGGTGACACTATACATGCTCAAGCAGTGCTGCCCTGGGGATTACGAGTTACCTCTCTGCCGGCTTTTACATAGCAGTTGCATCGCCATGTAAAAGCTGGCAGGGATGGGGGGCCAGGGGCCCATGGGGGCCTCTGCACTGCCTATGCACTTGGCATGGGCCTACATGAACAGCCACGTCGTGCTTTTCACAGCCTGCTTAGCAGACAGTGAAAAGCGTGAGGGGTGCTACTACACCCGACGCACCTCAACATTGCCGCCGGCTCGATTACTAGCCATCATAAATGTTGTGGGTTGTTTCCCGCTGGGCCGGCAGGCAGAAACTCTGTTTCTGCCCTCCGACCCAGTGGGAAACTCATAATAGCCCGCATGGTCAGGTCGCCGCACTGGCGGTTTTCTGACCGCACTGCTTCAGCGGATGGGCTTTTCGGTCCGCCAAGTCATAATGAGGGCCTGAGTGTCTTGAGCTTCTTTTCTCTAGTACAATGAATTCTACAAGGTGAACATGTTTTCTACAGGTATCTTCTAACAAAGCATAACATGTTACAGAATTAATGTTGCTGACCATCCTTGCCATAATGGTGCACATTGCGTGTATACTGAGAACTTCCTTTGCATAATGGTTGCAACTTCTGACAAAATGGTGTCCATCATTTGAAAACTGTGGCCATTCCTGATATAATGATGGCCATACTTCAATTAGGTTGGTTCTGGCAAGATGGTTTCCGGGCATGTATTCTTGGCATACTGAAGTTCCTGTCATATTTTGGGCATTTCTGGCTTGTGATGATGATACTCTGGCCTGTGAGGCAGAATCTGTTATTTTTTATCAATAATACATGTGAGTAATTCAGGGACGGAGAGCGTCGCCCCCCTCCACCTGCAGCAGCTGCTGCAAAACTTTTACAGTGCAAAAAGGGTAGGACCACAGGTGTGACAGGGACAGAGGGGGAGTGCACAGCACTTGCCTCAGTGCGCATGTATGTTTGGCTGGCTGTCTCGGGCTGGTATAACATACATGCCCAGTAGGCTCTGTCCAATCCATCAAGGCAGTGCCAAATTGGAGGGAGCAGGCAGAGGCTCCCACTCTGCCTCGGAACACCCAGCCAGGGCGTCACTGCCAGCAGTATGAAAGCAGTGGTAGGATTGGGTGCAGGGCAGGTTGGGAGCCTGAGCCTGTCCCTGCAGATGACTAGCAGTTCGGAGGTAGAGCAGTGAAACAGGTACATTTTTAAAAACGTTCTTTTTTTTTTTGGTCGCGCCCACCCCCCTTGACCTCCCCCCAACCCTTCCCTCCCACCACACTGCCCGCTCCTTCTCCCTCCTGCGAGCCGCGACTGGAGTACTTGATAAAATGACAAGCGGATGACTGATGAACAAACGTGGATATACTATAAAAGGCTATGCTTGTATTTTGGTGCCAGAGTTTAGTTTTGTTCAGAAAATGATCATTTTTCAGTAAGCAATTTTTTCATTTATTTACTGAAAATAAAAAGTTTGCTTTTAAAAGCAAGTGTACAATTTTTCCGGAACTGACAAGCTGATTTTTAGGGATACGTTTATTGAGTTACCAAACTTTTTTTTTCAAATGTCTTTATTGGCATTTTGGCAATATACAAACATTAGAAACACTCCAAGTCATGACCTCTAACAGTAACTAGAACATTACTGTAGCATGGTATGTCCTTAATCCTCAAGGTGTATACAGAAGGTCAAGTTCTCTCCATTCTGGGTCTTGTGTGAGTGTTTTGGGGGGCAGGTGTGTGCGTGCGCGTAAAAATCAAGTAGGCACACTGCTGAACAAGTCTTTGGAGTGAGGTGCAGCAGATACCCACCATTTGGAATCTCTGGCAAACCTTCCAGCACCTGTGTTGCAAAGTCTCCGTAACACTCAGGGGGTGGGAGATAAGCCCTCAAACCATTCCACCAATATACATTTAAAGACAATATTTGAGTCTCAGTGCTAAAGAACTTAGGCCCAGATTTATTGTGCTTTGCTCTGAATGAGCGTAATTTATTTTGACACTAATTCAGCGCAAACTTAACTCCATATTTATATTTTGAAGCTAGACCTGTTTAGCATCAAAATATTGGAGTTAACATAATTTTGTGGATGCGTGAAACCACCTTGCGTCAATGAGATGCGAGGGAGGCGTTCCCGTCCACAAAATAACTCTAAGCCCCTAGTGCAATATTTATCCATCCGGGCAAAAATGACACACGGATGGAAGGCGGACCAAAAAATGACGTTAACTCTGATTTGCCTCAAATTTTAATGCCTGGGTCAGACCAGGCATTAAAATGAGACCTACACATCACTACTTAAGGAAAACACACAGAAGCAACATTACCAACCCACAGGACAAGATGGAAGTGATACTGCTCCAGCTTGTGGGACGATGCAGAGGACAGCAAAACAGCAACCACCACCACCACAACGGGGCCCACAAGGGCAACGCAGAAGGCAGGAGAGAATATTCAGAAACAGGACAACCCTCCTTGGCCTCAGGGAACAAGACATTATAAGGACATACAGACTCAAACGGCAAACCATACTACACTTGCTGCACCACATTGAGCCACAGATCACAGCCAGCCTGCAGACCCTACATAATATACCACCTGTGACAAAGCTGCTAGCTGTCCTGCACATGCTGGCAAGTGGCTCATTTCAAACAACGGGTGCCCTGGTTGCTGGTGTGTCACAGCCGTCATTCTCGGTGTTCCTGCCAAAGGTGTTAGACGCAATTTTCTCTCTGACACCCTGCCAAATCAGCTTCCCCAATACCCAGCAAATGCAGCAGGAGATAAAACAGTGGTTCTACCAATTTGATGGCTTCCTGCATGTCCTCGGTGCAATTGACTGCACCCATATCCGACTTCTTCCACCTGCAGCAACAGAGCATTTATACCCGAATCGCAAACACACACATTCCATAAATGTGCAGGCCATAGTGGACCACCGGGTACTATTCACAAACATTTTGGCCAAGTATCCTGGGAGTGTCCATGATGCCTACATATTCAGGCACAGCAGGATCAACGAACACTTCCAGGATGGACAATATGGAAATGGCCTACTTGTGGGTAAGTCAACAAACCTAGCAATTTACACACAACACACAAACCCTGTAGGACACACAAGACATACACCACTCCAAAAACATATGGCCAGGGTAACACAGATGTGCAGGTAACAACACTTATGCACAATGCTGCAGTACAGCACAATCAGTGCACACCACAAACACATACACCCACATCTACGTAACACACCCAACACACCCACAACTTGACAGGCACACCACGTGAAGGACAGGTGCAGATATGTACCCTTTGCAAACAGAAGATGTACACAAACCACTACAAGTGCCCACAGGTTGCCTACTAAGTACACTTCACACACACAGTACACCAAACAAAGAATAGCACAGCATACACCATGCTCATGTAACGTAAGTCACACATAGGCATAGATCCCTCAAATCATGCCTTGCAAGTCTCTGCCAGAACAAACAGCAAATGCCAGACAGCTGGTACCAATACAAACTACATCTCATCAACACATACCTGACTTACCAGTAGTGCGCATATACATCAGCGGGATGCATTGGGTTACACACATAGGAAAACAACATTAATGGCCATCACATAACATGTGTCAGATTTGTGAGAAGTGGCACCACACCTACTATAGTGCCACCTCACATGTACCACTTACTAACCCACAACACCATCATGCCTGTACTGTAAACAATAAATGGCCCACCATGGGTCAGAGTCACTGTTAGACTGTGCAGATCATGCATGCCATAGTGGGACCCTGTAGGATTATCTAGGACATCACTGACCGTACATGTACTGTGCTGAGGAAAACATTTGCTAAGTAACTGAGCTCCATCCCATAGCCTGCACTGTGTATGTGTGGACAGTATAAATGCGCATTCATGTTTTGGAAGATAGGAGAGACACTGGTATTGATGTTGATCATCCTGAAACAATGGGATACACACCCTTGGGCCCCTGATGACTGGCACAAACATCAGATGCCACTCAGGATCACTAAGGGACCCATGTTAGAGCCCCCAGTGCCATTGTCATGGCCTGCACTGTATGTACAAGTTGGCAGATGACTACTCTTTTGTGACTTGAAGCCACATTGGAAATTGGCCACCCTCCCATGCAGCACTTAACATGTAAGGGGCTTGCAATGTATGTAGCTGCAGGTCTGTCACCACAAGATACATAGCCTTATTATGCTGACACAGATGCAGGTGTCACCTAAAACCTGAGGCAGTGCCAACATCAAACACCACCCCAGGGGTGCCGTTTGCAGGTTGCAATAAGGAAATAGACTGTGATTTGACCTCATATGAATGTGCCACCTATGCATGCTACATGCTGCGTACTGCTGGACACACAGAAAGAGCCAATTGTCCATCAAAAATATATATGTATAGGAAGGTGTCCCTTCCTGCATAGATACATCCACCTCCACAGGGCAGCTAGTCAGGCACCCTGGTGCAAGGCTGGTAGTCTTGGTGCACGGCTGCATATTAGGCACCGGCGCAGGGGACAACAAAGGGTTGCCTAGTGACATGTCACACATGGTGCATTCCTGCATAGTGAAAATGTTGCAGCACAGTGCTGCCAATGTTGGAGCTGTGTTGTGCATTGTCACTTACTCATTAAAATGGGCTTAAGTGTTGCACTTCATCTGTAATGACACATGTCAAAATGGCTGCGATGTCCAGGCTCTGTAGGGCTACCACCTTGTCATCATATCTGACCCAATTGTGTTGTCAGGATATGTCATGTCCTCTTTAGTGATAGCACACTGATACAAAGGTGCACTACACAACACATGGTACATACATACTGAGCAACCGTTAGGATTAAAAAATATAGGTCCCAGGTCCTTGAGCCAATACCCAAGATTGTCACGTTTAACAACACAGTGCTAAGAAAACTTTGCACAAGGCCAGGAACTCACACCATACCACAAACACATATGAGTCACAACCAACTCCAAATAACAACTGCCATGCTACATGACAAACCTGTTGCAAGCCTAAACAACAACTTACACCTTTTATCTTTTGCAGAGGATCAGGGTTATGGCATACAACCATGGATGATGACCCCATTTGCAAACCCAAGCATAGCAGCAGAGCATGCATACAATGAGGGACACCATAAGACACGCAATATTGTGGAAAGGACATTTGGCATACTGAAAACAAGATTCAGGTGCCTGGACCTCACAGGAGGCATCCTCCTATATGCACCAAACATTGTGTGCAAAGTCATCCTGACATGTGTTATCCTGCACAACATATGTGTGCGGATGAAGGTTCCGATGTATGACCAGGTAAATGACCTGCCTGAGGAGGAGGGGGAGGATGGTGGTGATGATATGTAGGGGGAACAGCACAACACAGCTGCTGGGGTACGCTGGAGACAGCACATAGTTGACAACTTTTACTCTTAAGAACCACTGAATTTGCCTTGTCCATTTTGTAAATAAACACTTCATTAATACAACCAATCCTGCTTTGATCTCTTCAGTCTTCACTACACATAGCATAGGAATGTGAGTTAAAGCTCAGGGATCATGTTACAAATAGGAATCTGACAAGTACTGTTGCAACATAGTATGTGATGTGTAAAATTGTACTTCCACCATCACACACATCACTAACAGCCTCAACACTGATATGTGTCAACTGAAGGACACAATGTGTGGACCACAACATATTTTGTACATCCACGTTGCCAACTTGTTAGATCATCAGACACAACTACATCATGTCCAAATAGGATGTATGCACGGGGGCCCACACATGAGGTAGTGGATGTCAAAAAATAGAAATTGTCATGTTGGAACTGAACACTGTCACAACTCAGTGTGAGAGTTGCAATGGCTGCATGGAACATGTGTGACCGGGGGCACATCATTAGAAACTATGGTCATCATGACTTGCCCATGTATAGCAACCAATGGTAGAAGTTCGGCCTGCGCAGAATATCCATGGTAATCTGTCCTGCCACTGCCATGGGGCACAATCCTGACACAGGGTACACGTGACCTCACACATTGCAGGGACACGTCTGTGGAATGCACATCAGCATGGATGAGACCATATACAGCTAGGGCTGCAGGTACACCACACAAAACCAACAACCATTGGTAATTGCAATGAGTTTAATCAAACATTTGTGATCAAAACATATTCTGGGTGGAATGTAGGCAGAGTGTGTCATACACACTATGTACCAAAGATGTACACATGTCAGACAAATATGCCTGCATTATGCCTCTGAAAAAACCTACGCAAATGTCAAATGCGTCAGATAAATACACACATAACTGAAAAACTTGATGCACGGGGACAGGAAGTGATGTAATATGAAGTCCTGTCCACAAGCATGGTACAGTAGGTGTAGTTTCAATTTCTCTTTACAGTCTGTGCCTTTCTGACTGCGTGGTTGTGTTTTGGTTGGTTATTGTGTCTTGGTTGTATATTGAAGCTTGTGGTGTCCTGTTATATATTGTGTGCATTTTGTCCCAGTAGTTGTGATTTTGTGTGTTTTTTGTCTATATTTGTAGTTGTACTGTGGGGTGTCTGTCCGGGGTAGTTACACATTTGGGATAGTTGGGATGTCAGAGGCTGAGCTGGATGAATTTTTGTGGCTGGTATGCCACTACCTGTCCATGATGCTAGAGATGGGACAGGAGCACCAGCTCAAGCATCGCTGGGCAGATGTGGTGTACAGGGAGCAGGATCTGCTCGATCACCTCGGTGTTAAAATCAGGGGACGTGTTGGTGAGTCTCCCATTGGCATACTATTTAGTGTGCACTGCGCTTAAATGACAGACGCAGATGAGTTGGAGTGCTGCATGCAATGCTTGTGGACAGGTTGTATGCAACCATAATGAAGTGTATCTGCGCCAGTATAGGCCTAGAGTTTACATGTCCAACCATGATACCAATGCAGGTCAGATGTCTGGTTAGTCCTGCACAACCATCATGTAGGCGCACATTTCAGAGGCCATGGAGACACCTGTGCCCTGGGATAGTGTCATGTATGAAATGCCAAGGCACTGCCAGCCTACCATATTTTCCCAGGATTGTGTCAAAAAAGTTGGAAAATGCATGTATAGTGCAACTTTGTCATCATTTCACACACATGACCCCTTCCCCTGCTGTTATTTTAGCAAAGGGGGCTTACCTGCCACATCAGTCATGGGTTAATCAATGCATGATCATTGCAGACTTAAAATTGAGTGGCATGTCTATCACAATCTTGAGTACCTGAGTCATATGTTTTGCAAAGCACCAGGGTAGTGTCATGTTTTTTTACACAACTCCCCTTTATAGCATGTTGTTGCGTCTTCTATAAATGGACCATATATGGTTGTTGCAGGGTGTAGCACTACACGAGTCTCTGGCCCAGTGTTAGTGTTCAGATGTGTGGCTCTAACTCACTTGAGGGTCTGTGTCATTGTGTGATCATAGTGGTGTGTCTTCTGCCCTGTTTTCCACTTGGATAACTAGCTCACTCCTCTCAACTAGTTCACACTGAAGTTTATTGTCCACTCGCAGTGACAGTGATATGGCAGTAAGCATGGTTTTCCATTCATGTCTTACAGGTGGACCTGCCCCCTACACGATCGGCGAAGTGGTGCGATTTGAGGACCCAGATGTATCCAGTAAGTGTGATAATTTGTGTCCTGTCAAGTAATCCAGGGTTTGGTGTGAGTTGGTCATGTGTGTTGAATACAAGGCCAGATGTGATAAGCTGTCCAATGATCAGATATCAAAGTAGGCTGGATCCTGACATTATGGCCCATTTAAGGTATCCCCATGTACCACCAGAGGGTCACATCTTGTGAGGCTTGTGGCCAGCATTGTGTACACAAGGTGATGATGACAAGCCACATGTAGGGCCATATGTGACTAAAAATGAAAGAGTGCAACACTGTGAGAATATTGGTAGTGGCACACTCCATCATTCCAACAACACAGGGATGCACCATATTGAACCCAATTTGGTGCATCCCTGTACTGTCATGCAATGGAGGACAGAGTTGGCAATTGTCCCCCAGCATGGCGCTCCGTCTTTTGCACTCTATGTATTTTACATTTAAGTGGAAAGTAATTGGCTTGCATCCAGGTCAAGGCTAAACGTGTGCTGGCTTGGAAATGGATGTGTAAGGAATAGTAGTGGCAGATCAGGTATTGATGGGTGTGTACACCTGGACACATGAATGTAGAGGTGATAGACCTCTGGATACCAGCTTCCTAGTTGTCAGCCCTCCTAACATATGGTCTACTCCTTGACTCCATGTATGAGTGGGCCTGCCTTGGTGGATGACTAGGACAGTTGAGATGATGGATTGCATAGCCAACCCTCCTTAGGCTCAGGGGAGAGGAATACCAAATTAGTAGGTAAATGTGATGCTCACAGTGTAGGTGACAATCATATTGATCAGGGTTGCATGTGTACCTATCAGCTCTGACCACTTATGGTTACCAACTGCATCCCATCCACCCATTAACATGTCCAAGTTCCTGGTGATGTATGGTTGTAAATAGACACAGATAATGAGGAAGTTTGGGCCATATCCATGTAAAATTAGCGCTGCCTTTGCATTATTCTTTATTATTCAAAAGCGATGCACACTTCCGTATGTTTGGTTCATTTTCACGATTTGCGTCGCTTTAGTGTGAATAAAATGATTCTAAGGCAGCGTTGTCGTTACATTTATCAGGATCATTGTCTTTTCTGGAATTTCAGTTGGAGTGCATGTGTAGTTAGGTGTAGCAGTGTAAGCTACTAATCTGTACAGACTCCACACAATGCTGACACTGATGGTTGCCTGTCTCGATTTAACAGCTGCCAACATGAGCTATGATGAGCTACACGCTTTTCAAAAGAGGGCAGTGAGGTACCGCCATATCCTGGCAGTGGAATCTGGGTTCCGTAAAATGGCTCGCTGCTACCGTGCGGAGAGGGCAACTGGGGAATGGCAAGCATTCCCAGAAGGGGTTCCGACAGTGGCAAAGAAGGCATCACAAACACCTAGCTCCTCAGCAGTGCAGGGGGGCACAGCCAGCACCACTCCCACAACATCGGCTGCAATTAGTACAACAGTGCAACAGCCCACACCACCTGCTGCCCTGGACACACATTTGCTGGAGGATCTGCAGAGGGACGTTTCCCTGGTCCTGAAACATTTGGACAGTTTGGAGAAGGAGGTGGCCACCAACACCAAGAGGCTTAAGCTCATCAAAAAAAAAAATGAAGAAGGACAAGCTCTGAGTCACATCTGAACTGCCACCTCCAAGTTCTGATCCGCCCTTCTGATTTTGAGTTATCTTTTATTGTAGGTGTTAGGCGGTTAGTGTGAGGTTAGTGTAGATATGTAGTTTAGTTGGGATAAGCGGATTTGGGGTGTGGGTTATTTACTTATTACTTGTTAATTGGTGGATAGGTGGGTGGAGAGTCATGTTGGGGTATCTATGTGTTTAAAAAAAAATACAAAAAAATATATATTTGTTTAGATTTATTTAGTATATGTGTAGTGTTATTATATGTTGTCCTACATGTGTCTTGTGACTTAAGGTGGGTGGGAGGCCAATGTTTAGAGTGTGGTGTTAAATGTGTTAGTTAAGTTTAGCATAGGGTAGTTAGCTTTAGTTGTTGGTTTAGTTAGAATAGGTTAGTTTAGGATAGGGAAGTTTATATATATTTTTTTAGTTCAGTTTAATACTCAATAAACATTTTTGCGTACTCCTATACATTTTGTGTTATATGCTAATGTCTCAGGGTCTTCCCATGAGTGCACAGTGCAAATGTTGTGTTGGCCTAGGGATTCCATCTTGCGTCCGAATCCCTCTCTTGACATGTGCATAACCTATTGACAACTGAGCTGTCACATTGGCAGCAACAACACATCTACTTGTCCATGCATCTGCAAGGTGACTATGTTTACTTCGTATTGGACAGGTAGGTGTGGTAATGCAGCTGTCAGTGTTAGGGTCCTGTGTAAGAATGTTGGGAACTGTGGCACATTTGACAACAGCCTACATTTGAATTCTATCCAGCAAAGGTGACCAGTGGCAATCACTAATGAGGTTAGGTACCTCTGTTTCACACCAATGTGTTCTACTGGTACTCCCAACTGACAATATTGCCTGAGAACTGTTTCACAGCCATTCCTGCCGTGTGTAGTGAGTGAAGCATACATGTGTTCTTCATTTTTGACATACTCAGCGAATTGCTTGTAGGGGATGAGACAAGCATTGATATTTGTCATGCTGGAACCTTGTGTGTAGGTATGTGCCCCCATATTCCTGCACTCTTGTATTGAAACTCTGTGACTAATGACATGGTTACATACATCACAATTCTTAAGTGTAGTAGATGTGTCACAATACACAAAGACATGCTGTTTGTGTTGGATATGTTTATTTACAAGTGTCGTAGTACAATATTTACAATGTTCAGGTCAGTGACCCCATTTGTGAAATCCATACAATTGTGACACAACACAAGTCCAGGGTTGAGGGACATGCTTGGGTTTAGTGTTGTTAAATGCGGAGGAACAAGAATTGCCAATTGGCAAGTGAGAGACAATGACAGTCAATAGCAGACAGGTCAACAGTGTGTCGGTGAAGGGTGCACAGATCTAACTGTGCTATTACTGGCATGATATCAAGCACAGGACAAAGGAAAACACTGCCCATGTGGTTTGGGCTGGTGCTACCGGGAACCCTAATGAGTGAAGGTGATCTGTTCCACATCTTCATCCTCCAATGTGTGTGGTGTCTCCTCTGCCCTATATGGTGGTGGTGGTGAGGTAGAGGGGGCCACACACACTTCAGTGGCTGGAGATGTGGAATCCCAATTCCCGGCAGCTGCCATCTGTGGAACAACATATGGCATCACTGCAACAAGGAGGAGCTACTGATTTTTGAGGATTGCAGCAACATCCCAGTATTAGGTAGCCATGTCTGCCCTGAGAGAGGCCACTTCCCAGGGCATGGAGTCCAGCTTGTTCTCAATCACGCTGCTGCCATTTTGGGAGGGCAGTTGCTGTCGCCTCTCCCTCATGGCAGCTGCTATGTCCCTCAGACACTGCTGGACTCCATGCATGGGGAGTGTATGCCTTGTTTGGCTGCAGTATGTTCATTGACCGTAATGAGGCACGTGCGGATACCCTCTAGGCTGGGTGCCACAGTCTCCATCTCCACCCGCACCTCCTTGGCCAGCTCCTGCTGGACTCCTACCACTGTCCTCTCAAAGCTGGTCCCTGGGTTCTCGGAGTCCTCAGCTGTGTTGGTGCTGGCAGGTCGTACTATTGGGGTGTTGGGTGGGGCATCTGGGATGGCTGCTACATTATTTGTCCTCCTTGCGACTGGAGGTGGTGCCTGGAGGGATACCAGGACTTCTTGGAGGGTCTGTTGGCTGATGGTTGTCAGCTGGTCATCCAGGTCATCGGGGTACTCCAGGACAGGCAGATCAGCAGGAGAGCCATCATCCTCTGCAATACGATGGTGTCAAATCAATCTTTCTGTGTTGCGGCAGTTGACATGTCACGTCACTGACTTCCTATTCGAGGCTCATTGTCATCTTACTTCCCAAACATTGTTCCTGTACATCATGGTTGCAGTCTGTCAGCCCTTTGCCCCACCTGAGTGTCACATGTGGTGAAGCTCAGGTGGCGTAATTGGCTGTGTCATATCTACTAGGTGTGATGTATATCCTTTTTGGGGCTTGACACCATCTTCTTTTTGTTAACCCTCCCTATGCATCCATTTGCATGGTAGGGCCTTGCAATTGGTGTTGCTGTGGTCAAGCCACAGCAACACTCATGGCAATATGCCCCTGTCCCAGTCTTACATGTTTCACATACACCCGTGCGGAGCTGAAACTTGGACCTCCCCAGGGATGGCATTGCCAAGACACTATGCTGTTGTTTCCTTTGATAGCTCTTCATGTTGATATCTGTGTGTGTGTGCTACATTGCACAGCACACATGGACCTAGCAGATTTCCATTTCATCTTCTGTCTGTGCTGGAAGGTGTACCTTCCTACACAACTATGATCTCCCCCTCAATGCACCCATCCTTGCACTATGATGCAAGCGATGCAGCATAGTGGCAGTGCAGCTATATTGACACAGGCACAGGGGTGGACCCAGGGATGGGCAGCAGTATCATTTTTTGCAGTGTACATCATTTTGTATATGATAGTGCCTGATGGAAAATTAGTTTATGGACATAGCCTGGAGTTGAACTTAGGTCAGGGCCTCGAGCTAGTTTGATGGTGATTCTGCAGGTAGTCATATAGGTCCCTCATTACAAGTGCGGCAGTTCCATGACCACCTGCCTACCATTGTCTATATGACCACCCGCAACAGAGCAGGTGGTAGTAGCACATGTTGTCAATGGGGAATGCCCCATGGACTAATGGCCTGGCACTGGCAGGTTTCCAGCAGTTTACAGACTTGCAATGCCACCTGTCTTGTGACACTGAACCAGTATTACGATCAACACTACCCTCCAGGTATGTTTCCGCTTTTTCACCAGCCTTTGCATGGCTGTGAAAACCCCATGCAAAGGTTGGTGGTGATGTGATGTGGTGTGCCCCTAGGTGCCCCTGCACAGCCCATGCACATGGCATGAGCAGTGCAGGGGGTCCCAAGCCCTGCCTCTTTGCCCTTTCCACTGCCTGATTGCAGGGCTAAGATCAGCGTGTCCTGTCACAAACAATGTACCCCAAGACTGGCACTGACTCTATTTGATCCATCAACAATGTTGTGCTAAGTGCCCCACAGAGCTACCATGAGCAGACAGATTGCCAGCCACCATCCCAATGTGTGACTCATACTTCCAACCGCAAGGGGTACACTGCACTGGCAGTCTTACCAACACCAGACGTGCCCATGCACCATCCCCACCCGTCAATGTGAAATTATACACCATTATATTAACAGTCATACACCATGTGTTAAACTGCTACTGAATTGGTGGCGGGTTAAACCTTACAAATGCACCTGTCTTGGACTACCATAAATATTAAAACTCTGTGAACTATATTGTCGCCCAATATCTATGGCTATAACTTTGCACAAATCACGGCACCTACCACCACAGGGGCAATCCTGAAAGAATTACATGCAAAAAGATATGAATAGTGCACCACTGCGCAAAGTCAGTAAAGTCCAGTAACACAACGTTGTCTTTTAAAAATCTTCATTTTTTATTATTGCTTTTTCTTGAACAAACAAGCAATCGGCCAACGCGTTTCGTCCTACACAAAAGGACTTCTTCAGGGCTGAAATGTAACACAAAAAGAATGTATATATCACACCAGGACAGAAAAGACACAATAAATACAAAAATAATTTAACAACAAAAAGAAAATGTACAAAAACATACACAAAATATATACAAAAAATCACGTCTAATACACATACCTATGGTCATAAAGAACTCATAATCAGAACAACTACTGCCTAAATAACGATTTTGCCTCAACAATGATTGCCTGAACAATGAATTTTAAGGTAGGTTTTTTATATGGTTTAGTAGTTGTTTAGAATGTATTTTAAGGTATGTTTTTTTAATGAATTATTAGTTGTTTAGAATTGTTTATATAGAAATATATGTTTTACATTTTTTAACAATTAATGCACTTTCTTGTATGGAAGGGATGTTAGGGATATAAGGGTAATGTTTTTTTGTTTCTAGGGGTATTATTTTTGGGGGGGTGTATATATTTTTCTTATGTTTTAAAATGTACACAATTATATTACAATGCAGCAGAATAAGGAGTGGGATATATGGGATGCAGGGGTTATGGGTGGGGAAGTGCATTAATACTCAGGTATTAATTAAAAAACCTGAGTAAATTTTTTGAACTTTTTGTTAAACATGCAACGGAATATGGGGCGGGATATATGGGATGCTGGGGTTATGGGTGAGTAAGTGTATTAATACTCAGGTAGTAATTGTAATGGGTGAGTATTTTTTTTTTAAACTTATGGATTTTATTTGTGAAGAATAATTTTCATTTTCTTTTTTTGTTTCTGGGAGCAGCATTATTACTAGGGTTTTTTTAATTTGGGGGGTGACTTTTTTTTAGGTTTTAAAATTGAGAAGATTTTACTAAAATGTACTGGAAAAATTGGCGGGATATATGAGATGCAGGGGTTATTAGTGGGGAAGTGTATTAAAAGCACCGGAATAAGGAGCGGTATATATGGGATGCAGGGGTTATGGGTGGGGAGGTGTATTAATACTCAGGTATTAATTTAAAAACATTAGTAATTTTTTTGTTATTTTTTTTTAAACATGCAGTGGAATAAGGGACAGGATATATGGGATGCAGGGGTTATGGGTGGGGAAGTGTACTAATATGCATTGGAATAAGGAGCGGGATATATGGGATGCAGAGTTTATGGGTGGGGAAGTGTATTTATACTCAGGTATTTATTTCAGTGGATGAGTATTTAGAAAAAAATGAAATCCTCGTAGTTTTTATTCTTTAAGAATATATATATATATATTTTGCTTCTTGGAGCAGCATTATTATTAGGTTTTAAAATTTAGAAGATTATAGGAAAATGTGTCATAATAAATGGCGGGATATATGGGATGCAGGGGTATTGGTGGGGAAGTGTATTAATACACAGGTATTATTTTCAATGCCTGAGTACCTTTGTGCCTTGTTTTTAACCTCATGGTTTTTATTTTTTTTAAATAATTATTTTTTTATTTAATATTTATTTTTTGTTTGATGAAGCACTCATTTTACTAGTTGTATTGTTTTTGGTGGGGGTTTAATTTTTTTTTTTTGAGTTTAACATTTTTGAAGATTATGCTAAAATGATGTTGAATAAAGGGCTGGATTGTAGAGGTTATGGGTGGGGAAGTGTATTAATACCCGGGTATTAATTTAAAAACCTGAGTCATTTTTTTTCTTTTTTTTTAAAACATACAGTGGAATACTTTTTTTAGAAAATTCTGTTTTGAAGTTTGATTATTTTTGTAATAAAATATATAGAACAGGAATTTTAGATTCTGAGTTTATATTTTTGTTTTGAGGGTGTGTTATGTAATATAATTAAATATGAGTTCCAGCACTTTTCTTTTAGGACAGGATAGTGTAGTACCAGGGGTAATGGGTGGGGAGTGTATTAATACTCAAGTATTCAAATATTTTTTGACTTTTTATTTATTTTACTTTCATTTGAAAAAAATTGTTGTTTTTTAAAAATCCAAAATGCAAAATGGTTATGTATTAATATAATATTTAAATATTTATTTGATGAGAATTTTGGACACTAATATATATACGGTTAATATGTAAAATGTGTATTATTTTCAAATAATTTCTTCCTATATTTTCATTTTAATTTCTACAATATTTTTTGTCTTAATTTTTAATTTTTAATAATTGTAAATAGTTTTTTGATAAATTTGAATACTTATTAATTTTGTTTTTATTAATTTGGAAATGACTTTTTTGGCAATATAAATATTTATATGTATGTATTATGTGTTTTATCATTATATTTTTATATATATAATTACAATAACAGATATTATTTAAATATTAACATATTTTTTCAATGTTATTATTATAATTAAAAAATACATTTTGCAATTTTTTTTCTTTAATTCACTTAAATTCCAGACATTTTTGTTGCACCAATAATTAGAAAGAGATTATGCAAACATATTTAAAAAAAATTAAAAACACATTTTTCAGATTTTAAATTTATTTTTTATTTTTTATTTAAAATAGTTTAGAAAATGCTAAAAAATATTTGTATTCATAAATTAATACTTACATATTTTTACACATTTGTTACAAATTTATTTACATTTTTGTAACCCTTTTCAGTGATATTTCTCTCTCTTTTCCATTAGTTCCTATGAGAGAAATAGTCCATTTTCTATTTTTACTCTTTTTCTCCATTCACATCTCTTTCTTTAGTCGATGGGGCGTTGCGGTCAAGACTGGATGGAAGCAGAGAACTCGGTTGGTAGGTTAAATTAAAAATCTTTTTAGAGTATGTCTATTGATATTTTTATGGCAGAGATAAAGATAGGAGGTACTTTATAGTTCTCTGAAACTGAAATCTTTTGATTTCTATACTCAGATTGTTACGGCCTCACACATGGAACCCTATTTGACTTGGTTCTCATGTCCCAAAATATATTCTCTTTTAGATTGAATTTGATTAATTTTAAGGTGGCCTTTCCTAAACAGTGTATTTGGCAAAAAGACTTACCACCTTGCCCTTGTGATCTTAGATCAAAGCAGAGTACTTCTGATTTTTTTCTTTTCTGTTCTCTTTATGCCACCCCTAGAAAAGTTTTTATTCTACCTACTTTACGTAAATTAAGACCCATTCAATATAAGGAAGCTCTGTTATACTTTCAGAAACTGCCAGAAATTCAAATCTGTTATCATCTATTAAATTTTATAAGATCCTCTATTGCTATTAGGAACCGGTATTAATATTTTGTAAATTATTTACTTTATTTCCCATATTTCTTTTTAAATTTTATATGATCATGACAGTTTTTGTGATTTTACATGGACAATGGATTTTTATCATATTTTTAGGTTACCAAATATTTTTCTGGTATTACATTTTAATGTATTTTGATATCAGTAAATGTTTTTGATAAGAATTATTGTAAATTTGCACATCTCTATGTGGCATCAAACCACACTTAGTATACATTTCTCCTGTTTGTATAGGGGAATCTGGATTAGATGAATTAGGGCTGTTTAGTTAATTTATTTTATGGTATCTGAGTTGTGTTTTTTAATTTATTTCTCATCCTGCTATTCTGTAATATGTGATTCTGTTTGTACTTTTATGGCAATTGCCGAATAAAGATTGTTGACTGACTGACTGACTGATAGGAGGTGGTTGTAAGGTAGGGAGTAGCTTTTGGCAGTTTTAATTGTTTTTAATGTTTAATTTTTGTTCCCGTACAGGTTAGCATTGGATATGGTATCGGTTTAAAAAAAAAAAAAAGGTGTAGCAGTGTTTGCATTTGTAAACAATTGTACTGCTTTTCAAAAAAAAAAAAATATGTTGTATTTTCAACTGTAATTATTTTCTTTTTGTAGTTGACTGATTAGGCAATTGTATGTTTTAAAAACAATTTATTTACCGTACCCTAAATGTCTTCGTATTTACTTATGTTTTTATTAATATTCTCTTTTATTTCGTTTTCTTGTCTTTTTGCTGTTTTTTTAAAAATGTTGTAGGCTTGGCCTTGTTAGGGATAAAACGTTAATTTGGCTTAAATAATATTGGGTATTTCACAAAATTTGTTAGTAAGGTAGCTACTCAGTAGAGTTTCAGTAGTAATTTCCCCCCGTTGCTATTCCGCGCATGCTGTGAGGTAAGTACCAAGTGGAATTAGAGTAGTAATATTTCCCCAGTTCGTATCTTGTACCTGTTTTAGGTATGTACCCAGCATAATATCTAAACTATTTTGTTCTTATGTTTTCTCTCTAGCACCCAATTTCGAGGTAAGTAGTATGTAGACTTTGAATTTAATTTGGTAGGTGAAGTAAATTTTATTTTTATTTGTTTACACATGAATTTAATCACATTTTAATTCTAATACTGATGTATATAATCATTTTTTAACACATTTTTTAACGTTCTATTCAAACTTTTTTTTATAAAATAAAAATCATTTACCTTTTATTCTAAAGATGTTCTATTTTTTATTGTTAACTCCCTTCAAATAGATCTCTGTAATTTTAAAGAGATAAAATGTAAGGTTTTCTTAGCTGCTCTATTGTAATTTATAAACTATATATTTATTTTCTTATATATTTTACCTTTTTAAGTCAATAGATGGCGATGGTATCCAAGATATCAATCGGTTTCTTTCCGTACTTCTACACACGTCTTCACTGTAAGGTGTTCTGTGTGACACTTAATACAAAATGGTAGACAGCTCTATAAACATATATATATATATATATATATATATATATATATATATTTTAAGTGTAATATATATTTTGATTTAAGATAAAATGTGTTTTGGACATGTATTTTTTTTCTAAATCTATCTCTAAGTTTACCATGTGTGCACTTTTGATATGTTTTTCCTTGTTGACGTCATTTCGTGAAGGGAAGAAATACTTCCTTGGTGGGACTGTTCTAATGGACTATCGATTTTGCTCTTGTTCTCCGTTTTATTTAATTTTGTTTTACCTAAAATATAGTTTTTTTTATTTTCACTGTTTTTTGTAGTTACTAATGTAGTGGTTTTGGTATATGTGGTAACTGATGTCGTTGTTCAGGTATATTCTTCTTTAATAGTATTTTTTCGTTGTTTAGACGTCGTTGTTCAAAACGTCGTGGTTTAGGCTTTTTCGTTGTTCAGCAGTAGTGGTTTAGGCTGTGATTGTTTAGGAGCTAGTTGTTCAGTCACATATTCGTGTGCTGACAGTGTGTCAGATGGGGGGTTATGGTTGGTGGCAGTGCTAATGCAAGGGTATGGGTCATGGTGTGTCTGATGAGGGGATAATGCTTTTTGTGGGCCATATGTGTGACAGGCTGGATTGTCTGGTTCATGGTGTCCCACCTTCTGTGTTTCCTCTGCAGGTCAACACCCATCCGAAGAAGGGGTTGTGGCGTGACATCGCCACAGACATGCTGACCTTGGGGGTCTTTAGCAGGCTGAGCACCCAATGCAGGAAACGGTGGGCGGACTTGAGACGCTGGGCCCAGAAGACTGCGGACAAGGGAGGGGTGCCCATCGGAACCTGACCCCCCTGATGGCCCGCATACTGGTGGTGGCCTACTCAGAACGGGATGGGCGCTTGAGTGCAACACAGCAGCCACAAGGGGGTAAGTACAGTGTGTTTCTCAACCAACTATGTTGCCTGGCATGGGATTTGGGTGCAGAGTACTAGTCAGTGGATTCCCCAATAGGCCAGTTAAGACATTGCTGCATGGTCCAACTCAGGTTAATAGGGTGGAAAGCATGTATTAGGTAGCTAGGTAGGCGGCTTCCCATCTCAGACAGGGCTTAGCTGGTCCCAGTTGATGTGTAGCTCGCAGTGTTTGGCTCCTACCTGCTGTGGTAATTAACCAATGGTATACCAGTGTGGTCCATACTGCCCATCCTCAGTCTCAGTGTGTGACAGTGATGTGTCTGCCATCTGTGCTGTTGGTGCTGAGATTGACTCTGTGCTCCCTTTCTCTCTCCCCCCCTCTCTGTCCCCCCTTCTCTCTCCTTTTGTCTGCCTATCCTTGTGTGCATTAGCATGATCTGGTGAAAGAGAAGGGGCACCGGTGAGTGAGGGAGCTGCAGCCCTTGGGACCCAGGAGGCAGAGTCCACCAACGCCGAGGGGACCAGTGGGACAGAGGGCAAGGGGAGCACTACGGCGGGGACAGGAGGTGATACCACTGACTGATTCCACCTCCGATGGGAGCTCCCTGGTGGTGGCAGACCCCTCTGGGACCACCCGAGCTACAGGTTCTACTGCCACCGCCATACCAGCACAGCCCTCCCAGTAGCCCCCCGAGTTGCCTGTGCCTGCTCACCCAGGAGGGCGGGCGTCTCCTTCACCCCAGGCACCTCAGGTCCTGCCCCAGCCAGCCCTGCTGCCCTCAGGTAGGAGGATATTGACCTTCTGAGATACATCTCTGTAGGGCTGTCAACCATAGTGAATTCCATCCAGGGGCTGGCATCCCAGATGCCGCAATGCAGTGACTTCCTGGAGGGCATCCACGGTGGCATGGAGGCCCTACAGAGATCATTTCAGGCTCTGGCCTCTTCACTGATGGAAGCCAGTGTCCCTGTTTCATCCATCCCCTCCTCCAAGTACCACTACCCAGTCCCAGCCTCCTCACCCTCAACCCATCCCATGCACACATTCTGAAAAGCATGCACCCAAAACAACACCCAAAACTCACACAGACAAACACTGGCACCACACTTCAGTCCACAAGCACTCACACAGCCAACACACAGATGCACACACAACATCATCCACTGCCTCCACTTTGTCCCCCTCCTTGTCCCTCACAGTCACATACTCACTCACGCCTGCATGCACTGCATCAACAGTCCCAGGACCTGCCACCTGCACAGCCTTGCCCACAGTCACCACAACAGCAGACCTACAGACATGCACCCCACACACCACATGCACAGTCACCACCACCACCACCTCATGCAGCACACCCACCTCACTTGCAGACACCACCACAACATCCATCCATATGTCCTGTTTGTCCTCCCCAACCTGACAGCCCCCCTTCAGAGACACACACACGCTCGCACTCAGACCCCCAACAGGCATCCACCTCACACACGCACACTGTCCATGCACATGCACCCAAGTCCAGCATGCCTCCTCCTCCCACAACCCCTCCTTCTACCTCCACTTCCATCCCTCCTCCCACATCCTACCCCATAGGCACTAGGAATCTTTTCCTTGCCCACCTTGACCTCTTCCCTCCCGCCGTCCTGCCCGTAAGAGGAAGGTCCCACCACCACAGCCCAGTACCTCAAGCACCGAGTCTGACACGACTCCAACCCCAAAGTCTCCAGCTGCCACTAAGGGGCACATGTGTGCGACGCCGGCCCCCCGCACCAAGGACACTCCCCCCCCACAAAATGGAGAACTAAAGTGCTGCCCCCTTCAAAACAGATTTTCAAGACCATGGGACCACCTCCAAAACCTAGGGCCAAGGAGGCCCCAACCAAATCCAAGGCCAAGGAGGCCACACCCAAATCCCAGGCGAAGGAGGCCACACCAAAATCCAAGGCCAAGAAGGCACCACCAAAATCCCAGGACAAGGAGGCCCCACCAAAATCCAAGGCCAAGAAGGCCACACCCAAATCCCAGGCCAAGGAGAACCCACCAAAATCCAAGGCCAATGAGGCCACACCCAAATCCCAGGCCAAGGAGACCACAACAAAATCCAAGGCCAAGGAGGCCCCAACAAAATACCAGGCCAAAGAGGCCACACAAAAAAATCCAAGGCCAAGGAGGGTCCACACAAATCCATGCCCAAGGTGGCCCCACTCAAAACAATGGCCATGGAGTCCCCAATCAAATCTGTGCCCAAGGAGCTCCATCCGAAACCAGAGGCTAAGGAGCACCATCCTGAACCAGAGGCCATATAGCAGCATCCTGAACCAGAGGCCATGGAGCACCATCCCGAACTAGAGGCCATGGAGCAGTATCCTGAACCAGAGGCCGTGGAGCAGCATCCCGAACCAGAGGCGATGGAGTAGCATCCCAAACCAGGGGCCAAGGAGTACCATCAATAACCAGTGGGCAGGCAGCCCTCTCCAGAACCAGTGGGCAGGCAGCCTCCTCCAGAACCAGTGGGCAGGTCGCCCACTCCAGAACCAGTGGGCAGTCAGCCCCCTCCAGAACCAGTGGGCAGTCAGCTCCCTCCAGAACCAGTGGGCAGGAATCCCCCTGCAGAACCAGTGGGCAGGCGACCCCCTCCAGAACCAGTGGGCAGGCAGCCCCCTCTAGAACCAGTGGGCAGGAAGCCCCCTCCAGAATCAGTGGGCAGGAAGCCCTCTCCAGAACAAGTGGGCAGGCAGGCCCCTCCAGAACCACCCCTCCAGAACCAGTGGGCAGGCGGCCCCCTCCAGAACGAGTGGGCAGGCAGTACCCTCCAGAACGAGTGGGCACGCAGCCCCCTCCAGAAACAGTGGGCAGGAAGACCCCGCCAAAACCAGTGGGCATGAAGACCTCTCCAGAACCAGTGGGCAGGAAGACCCTCCCAATGAGTGCCCCCAACCCCTCTGCCCCCTGAGGTGCCTGCCCATTTCCAACATGATGTCCCAGAACAGTGGTGTCCCGTTGTGTCAGGAGTCAGGTTGGGGCTTGGACTTTGCCCTGTGGGCATTTGTGACTTTGGACTGGCCTTTGGGCCTGCATGCAATTATTTCTGCAGTTGTGTATGTTTTTGCATTTTTCATATTCATACAACAGGAATACAGTGGTTGGAACTGTGTATGTGTCCTAGGGTTCTTTACTCTGGGGTTCTGTTACTGTCATTTTCCTCTGCATCTGGTTCTGGGTGTGTGGTGTGTGTATGGTTTATGTTGTGAGTGTGTGTGTCACTCTCCCCCACCTCTCTCCCTCCCTTGTGTGCTAGGCGACTGTACTCACCGTCGTCGTCTTCGTGGGCATTGGTGCTCCAGGATGGCCATGGCGTGGTACAGCATCAGGAATACTTGCAGTTCATGTTCCATGGTGGCCGCAGACTCCTCTGTGTCCCTAGGGGTGAGTGTCTCCTTTTATATGATGTGTTTCCGCCAGGCTTTTGGTAGCTTTGGTACCGCCCCAGAAATCCTGGCGGTGTGCTATGTCATAATATGGTTGGTGGATCCTTGTCTTCCGCATGCCTGTAGGTGGCTACCGCTGTGTTCGTGTTCGTTCCGCGCTGGTGGTTGGTGTGGTACATTGGCTGTCTATGGGAGGGCTCACCTCCATGGTCATTATTTGGCAGTCATTACTGCTAGCCTGTTGGTAGTGATACAACATTAACCCTGGCAGACAGAAGACCGCCACGGTCATAATGACCACCTTAGATTTTTAATTAAATGTCACAAACTGATTTTATAATAGTGTATCTTTTTGTGCTGGAGCCATACCAGCTCCAGGAATTGGGGCTTCCGGTGCTTCCTTCAATAACCATGATTAGACTTCCCCCTTCTGGAGCTGATCTGGGATTAATATAAATGACCTCCTTCAGGCCCATTGCTGGTGTATTTTTGGCAAAACAATAAAGGAGGTGACTGACAATACATCCCTTACATTTAACGGAGGAATGCAAGGGGGTGGGGCAGGGAGAGAAGTGGGCATTGTTAGCCCTGACATTCTTGGCATAATATTCCCCAAACATTTTGTTTTCACCCTCCTGTTTGCTGAAGCCTTTTTTGTTGTCTTAGGACTTTGAGCACTTTTCCACCGCTAGCCAGTGCTAAAGTGTTTCTTCTCTCTCCTTCACACATGGTAGAAATTGGCCTATACCTAATAAGAACATCTAATTTACAGGTACGTCCATAATATATGGTAGTACATGTACCCAGGGCCTGAAGACTTAATTGCAACTAATGGGCCTGCAGCACTCATTGTGACACCCACTAAAGTGGCACTTTAGAAACATGCCTCAGGCCTCTGGCATCTGCAATGCAGTGCAGTTTTAAACTGCCACTCGAAGTACCATTTGCCAGGTCTAAACCTTTCTTTTAAGTTCTTCTAAGGCACTTGCAATGTAGGCCATAAAGGCTCATAGTGCAGAGTGCCAGAGCCACCCATCAGAACACTTCTGGACCTGCTGAAGATTCAGAAGAAAAACTGCTGCGCTGCTTGAAGGACTGCCTTGAAGTACTACTAGCAGTCACCGATAACATCAGGCTCTTTTTAGATGCAAGAACGACGGTCATGTTAGTGTTACTGGATCTCTATGCGGCCTTCGACATGGTCTCTCAGTCCATTTTAATCTGCAATTTACATGAGGCAGGTCTCCACGGCAGAGCGCTACATTGGATCAGGGACTTCGTGAACAATCGTACACATATTGTCTGCCTTGGCCCGTTTAAGTCAAGAACGATATATACTAACAAGGGGGTTCCCCAAGGGTCATGCCTGAGCCCAACTCTGTTCAATATCTACGTATCGCCATTAGCTCAGATTGTAAGATCGTTCGGTCTGGAGATCATGTCATTTGCAGATGACACCTAGGCACATATTTATACTTTTTTAGCGCCGCATTTGCGCTGCTTTTTTACGCAAAAGCGGCACAAACTTACAAAATACAATTGACTTCTGCATCAAAAAGCAGCGCAAATACGGCGCTAAAAAAGTTTAAATATGCGCCCTAATGTCTCATCCCCTTTGGCCCTGATCCAGAGAAAGTGAAGGATAAATGTGTGAGCTACATGAAATAAATTTCTATTTGGATGAATAAGAACTGACTTCAATTAAAAAGAGAGAAGACAGAGATCATGCTATTTTGCAGAGCAAATGAGCTATGGTCAGGGACTGGTGTCTTCCGGAAATTGGCCCAACCCCTGCATCTAAGCAGGTGGTGAAAATTCCTGGAGTAAAAATAGACAAATCATTGTCCATGAAAGACCAAGTTAATGCCACATGTAGCGCTTGTTGAGCCACAATGAGGCTTCTGAGAAAAGTCTTTCCTTGGCTCCCAGACACCTCCAATAAAAACCCTTGTCCAGGCTCTCATAATCAGTTGCCTTGAGTATGAGAATGCTTTATTGGTAGCAGCAAATGACACTCTGCTGTCCAAGTTGCAGGTAGTGCAAAACACTGCTGCATGGCTGATCTGCAAGCTACCAGCACGGTCATCCTCTACCCCTATTTTAAAGAAACTGCACTGGTTGCCTATGAAAAAGTGGGTTGTTTTTAAACTCTGCTGCCTAACGCATAAGGCACTTTACAAGGCCCGCCCTACTTACTTACACTCAGGACCTAGTTTACTTTAGTCCTCCAGGCAGCTAAGGTCCTCAAACAAGGCACTTTTGCTGACTTTACACACTTGTACCTCCAGGTTCGGAGGCAGATCCCTTTCAAATACAGACCCCTGCCATTGGACTAAACTTCCCCTTAATCTTTGTACTTCCAGATTTCAGAAATTTTGAAAAGTTGTTAAAAACTTGGCTGTTTTAGTATGTCTTACTTGCTAGAGCTAAGATACGTTTCGGGGAGGAGTTGTGTGCTATATCAATAGACAGAAATAAATATCAAGAGAAAGAAATAAATGAATGAGAAGGAAGACTGGACCTGCCTCTCTTCAGCTGAGCCTGCCCAGAGGTACTCGTAGGTTCAGTTGGCTGAACGTCTGTGTGAGCCACAGGGACACAACAAGCCTCAGAGGCATTGTGGCAACTGGTCAGCTGAACTGCTGCAACTGGACCTGCCTGAGCCCTGCTGCTGGCCTCTGCTGCTGGCCTCTGCTGGAGTGAGTCCTTATCCCGAAGAGGTGGCCCCCCCAAAACCTGGACCCTTTGCTGGCATCAGTGGAAGTTCATCCTGCAAGAAAAGGTGATAAACCTGAAGTTTGGGCTCCTCACAAAAGGCCAGTTCATGCCAAGATGTTGCCACTTGTGATGACCACCAATGTGAAGCTCAGGTGAAAGCTGCTCTTCACGCTAACAATGACTGTCCAAGGCAATGGCAACACACGACCTGCTCTTCGCACTACAGCAATCACAGCCCACGACTATCACCAATGCAAAGTTACAACAAGGACCATCCAAGATGCCCGACTGGCTCTTTGTGCTGTAACGACGACTGTCAATGACTCTCGACCTGCTCTTCACAATACAGTGATGACGGTCTGTGACAGTCAGCCTTCTCGTGGTGGCCTCTTCTCACACGATCGGAACTCTTTGCATCAAATGCCAAATGGTAACTCTCCAGTGGGAGTAACATGTTCCTGTGTCCGACCCGCCCATCATTGCAGTGGGCCTGAACTTGTGATATTCCCTTGGTCATGCGCGACCAAATAACCCAGAGTAGCGCTTTGTGCTTTTAGGTGCTATTTTCACTTAAAACTTAAACAATTAAATTTATGAGGTTCTCCTGATAGGATTTTTGTTGTTCTGATATAGTTTTATTTATTATTATTTTTTCCATTTTTCTAAATTGGTTTTTGATTTTTCTTGTGTTGTCTTTTCACTTTATGACTGTTTGTGTGCTGAATAAATATTTTACACATTGCCTCTATATTAAGCCTGCTGCTCTTGTGCCAAGCTACCAGAGGGTTAAGCACAGGTTAGTTTAGTGACTTGTGTGGTTCACCCTGAGAAGAATTGTGGTTGTTGCCTGAGTTGGGCTTCCATCTCCTCAACCTATAACACTATTTCTCATAGACATCAAATGGCTGCTCCAGATGCTATCAGAAACCTTGGAAGATTTTCTGCTTATAATTAAACAGAATTATTGGGTTAACCTGTCTTAGAAGTGGACCTTTTCCATCCAGGCTGACTCCCCTAACTCAAAAGGCACAGAACAAGTTTAGTTACGCATCCCACTAGAATGCTGGCAGAGGACCTCATTTTCATAAACCCACGAGTTGGTAAACTGACAGTGATCCTGCAATGGAAGTAGTCTGCCATCTTGACAAACCTTACAGTGGTGCTTTATAGGACTGTTTTACCTCCATCCGCCATTGCATATATACCACTATTTCTTTCAGCTGCCACCCCTGGAAAAAATGATTACTACTAGAAATTATACAGACAGAAGCAGGAGAAAGGTTGCATGCTGCTTGCTGCCTGTGAAAAGACTGAGGCTTTACCAGTTTCCCTAGTATCAAAATTCTGGACAAGGGTTGACATCTTCAAAAAAGGAATCAGAAGCTTGGTGTGATTGGACTCTTGGAATAGCTCTAAGGAGGCAGGATGAAGAAATCAGTAGGAGAGAAATTCATCTTACATGAGACAGGAGGACAATTAGTGGTCCTACAGGACTAGACTTTGGCTATGGCCATAAGAAAGCTGGAAGGAGACAGATCTTTCTCTCCCTTTATAAAACAAGGCATGATTTCAGAAGATGAGAGGAGCCGAACATTGGCTTTGGTCATAGGGAAGCTAGGTTAAAGAGGTCTGTCTAGCCCATGTATTTGTGGCCGGTGTTCCCTCAGAAGAGCACCTGGAAGTCATGAAGCCTTTAATTGAAGCAGCCAGCAAGGTAACTGGCTCTTTCCTTGCTCTCCTAGGCAGTGCGTGGCAGAATAGCTTCCTGGTAACCACTTATTGAGTGTTTTTCAGCAAGAGAAGCCTCCAGTGACTGCTTTTGGTAACACATCTATACTGACTGATTTTTATACCCACATTGTTCAGATGGGCTATTAAAACATACTTCCTAAAACATTTATATCTGCTTAACCTTTTCACAGTTTCCTGACGTTTGACCTTGTTTTACTCATTACATTTGTCTACTTTTTACTCAATTCGTTTTGGAATTTTACTGTTTGTATTCTTTACTTTAAAATATTTTGGTGCTGCTTAAATCATTTACTGCTGAAGCTTTCAACCTCCCAGTACTGAGCCCTATTTTAAATGTTTGGGGCACTCATACTTAATCCTCCATAACTTTTTTCCACAAAATATTTCACAATTAGCATCCTTTTTTCACATATTGGGGATTTTAAAGGTACTTGGTGTGTGGGTCCCCCTAGAGGAAACTGAGAAAATATAGAAGAAGATTTTATTTTTGAGAAATGGGAAAAAGTGCTATGCAAGATAACATGTTTTTTTCCCCCAAAATGGCATCAACTAAAGGTTTGCTGTGCTAAGATAACCATCTCCCAGCTTTCAGTAAAACACTTCTAGTGGTAGTCAATGTTTCATATATTTAATAGTTTCCTCTTTCACTTTTTTGCAGTTTGTGGTGGAAACCTGTTAAAACCAAGAGTGACTTCTTGCTACATTTCGGAAAAGTAGCGAGGGGTCATTTGTGTAGAACGTTCATGGTTTTTCTAAAGAGACCAATTATTGAAGTGAAGAAATAATAAAAATAAGTAGGGAAAATAGAATTTGGTGACAACATTTTCATATGTAATTTTTGCCCCACTGGCTAATCAACAAATGTAATATACAGTTATGTTCAACAGACCCTTCTGGTTGCAGGAATATATAAATGTGTGTTGCTTGTCCAAAACATGCAATTCCCAGAGCTAATAAGTGAGTTGCTACTTATTTCATTGTGTACCAACCATGCATCAATTTCACATTGTAAAGGCTAATGAATACTATCACATGTGATTCAGGAGGCATTATGCAAAATGTACTCTTCTTGCACACTGGCTTGTACCTGGAAGCCAAAAATTGAATGGAAGTAGTCTTCTGCCATCTTGACCAACCCTAGTATATTTTTTAAACTAGTGTTTATTAAATGTTCTCACAGCAATTCACAAAGTTAAAGGTATACACTGTAATTGCAGTCTAACATCAGTAGGATCAATTTTCCTTGCCTGGAGACCAATGCTTTTCAAAAGGGGAGTTAAACAATAACAATCAACTTAAATTAATTTGGCAGCTGACGGGTAAATGGCGCATATCCAGTACTGGTGTAAATGGGAGGTGGGTCTGAGAGGTGATCAAAGTGGGTGGAGGCTATTACCATGTATGTATTTCCTCATTGGAGGGGGGGACGGTTTCTTATTCAGTGTCGTCCATCTTACACCTCTAGGGGGCTGTCAACCCTATTTCTTTGTTCCTCTTTAGGCATCTGGCTGTGAAGAAGGTGGGGGGGACAGTACCACCTGTGGTAGGCGTATGGTGTAGTAAGTGTGCCGTGTGCATAGGGCTCTGTCAGGGCCTGTTTTATCAGTTGTCACTATAGTTCCTCTTCCCTATTCTGTCATGCAAGTCTGATCCTGTGGAGTGGCAAAGGGCTCTAGCCAAAGGGGTCCCCTATGCATGCTTCAAGTAGGTGCGGTGAAGCCCCCATCAACATTTGGAGTCTCCTGTGAGTCACTGTCTGACAAGTGTCTGTGAGTACGGCCAGTTGGGGTTCCCTCGACTCCAGGTTGTCTAGAATGTTGCTCCATATCTCTCGATCATACTCTGCCTTTTCATCAGTGAAGACAAATTTAGGTCTCCTCTCCTTGGCTATTTCCCACTCACCTACGTCTGCCCCCCACTTTTCCAATGTGGGGGGACGAGGTTGATTTCAGTGGATTGCAACATGGTGTTTTGCCAGCACCAAACCTAAAAGAGCAAATTTATACCACATTTTGGTCCCTTTTTGTGGTATCAGGAGCACACTTAAAAGGCAGCGTTTGATGAGGCTTTCATTTACATGCCTGTAACCCTATTTAGCATGTTAACTGCATTAGCCCAGTAGCCTTTTAATTTTTACGCATTCCCACGTCTTGTGGAGGAACGTCACCTGGTCCACCGAGCAGCAAGGGCACCCAGATGATCGTGTTATAGAAATTCTTGTTGTCTCGGGGGAGTGAGGTACGTGCAATGTAGGTAGTAGAACTGGATGAGTTGAAACCATGCATTACTTGCTACTTCTTGCACTTGAGCAAACGCCCAACACCACTCTTTGTCTGGGAGGGGGACCGGTAAGTCCTCCGACCACCTGTCTTGAATCAGTGTCAAGTCCACTCTGCGATCCAGTTCAGGGCTTTTTATATGCGGGATATCATTCCTATAGTGGAGTCAGAGTCTAATAGAAGCTGTAGCATATGTGATTCTTCCGGATCCGTGGGAAAGGTGGGCCATATCTTGCAGACAGTGCAAGAGATTTTGGCATATTGCAGGAATTGGCTTGGTGGCAGCTGAAACCACTCCAGGGCCTCATCTGCTGTGAGAAAAACCCAATTTTTGGTACAGGTCTCCAGCTGTGGAGCAATGCCTGCGTGCCATTGTTATAAATCAATCACAGCCTGTATCTGCTTGAAACCCAACATCGACATCAGTGGTAGTAGCTTTACATGGGGGGCTCTGCGAAGCACTAGTGTGACCGCCATTCCCAAACCTCAGCAATCTGGCGTACATTAAAGAGGGTGTCAAGCGGCACTCTGCTCCCTCTCATCAGATACTTGGGGAAATCACCTACACCATCCCAGTTTGCCAGAAGGGCAATTGTGTGACATATTGCAAGACTCCCACAAAATAGTACATCTGCAGGTCTGGTATGCCCAGACCTACTAGCTCCATATCTAGTTTCAGCACGTCTAATTTTACCCTGCTCCGGTGGCCAGCCTAAATCAGGGAAATCAGAAGACTGTTTAGTTTGCTGAATGAGCACCGTGGAATGTGGCACAAAGAGTTTTGCAAAACATAAAGACAACGAGGGAGGAGTACCATTCTATTTGGTGCCGAATCCAAAAATGGATTGAGGCCTCGAGAGCGCGAGTACCGCTCCCATATTTAAAGTATAATTATCCGAGTCAGTATGAGCCACCTGTATGCCCAAACAGAGAAAATGGTTGTCCTCCCAGGCAAGTCCCACCTGGGGTAGGGCAGAGGCATCTATTTCCACTGAGCTCACCAGGGCAAAAAGAACTGATTTCCGCTGGTTGGTACATAGGTTGGAGCTCTCACTGAATGATGACATGATTTCCATCAAAGTGGGAACTACTTGTTCTGGGTGGCTAATATAGATTAGTGCGTCCTTCGTATATAGGGAGGCTACATGTGTACAGCCATCCACATCAATACCCCAATGGGCTATGTCCCATCATAATCTCAGCACAAGGGGTTCTACAGCTAAAGCAAAAAGTGGGGACAGAGAGCAAACCTGTCTCGTCCCTCTTTCAATAGATATTGTATCGGAGACCATGGCAGTGCTGCCAACACACGCCATTGGATGAGCATAAAGTAGTCAGACTCAAGAAAAAAAAACTGGACCTAGTCCCATCCTCTTCAACACTGACCATAGGTACTCCCACCCAAGAGTGTTAAAGGCTTTTCCATATCTAGTGTGAGTGCCACTGGTGGAGCCCTCCTGCCTGATGTTGAGTAGAACAGGTGAGAGAGTTTGCATAGATTCATGTGTGTCCCCTTACCTGGCATGAAACCACACTGGTTCGCATGCACTAGGGTGGGTCGGGAAGCATCATAGTTGCATCATGAGGACAGTAGCTAATATTTTCGATGTGCCCGAGCATAGATAATGGTCTATAAGAGCTAGGGTCTTCCAGATCTTTACCCGATTTTGAAAGTATCACAATCTGGGCTTCTCGCATGGAACACAGTAGGAGACCATGCAAAGCACCATAGCCCTGACTGCCTACCGAAGCTCCTCCAATTGAAGGTCATCATTGAGACCCCCTGCTCTGTGCCTCAGTGAGACACCGGAGTTATAGGTCTATCAGGAATTCCTGAAGTGCTGTCGGGGCATGTGAGGGAAGGCACAGTAGACAGTCTCATAGCAGTGTATTAATCCCAGCCTGAGTGGACACTACCGAGCCGTTAGGGAGCTGCAAGGACAAAATAAGGGGAGGCGGACATTCCCGCCGCAGCAGTCACACCAACAGCTTGCCAGATGTATCCCCCTCACAATGCAACAATTGATGGTATTTGCAACAAGTGAGGCAGCCCAGTCTATCCCCGATATCTCCGACTTGGCGATGAACCTGTGTTAGGGGGTCATTGCTCTCCTCTGGCACAGTGTGTGTTTGCTGTAGTTTCACCATGCTTTCCCCTGCATCTGTGAGATCCCTTTCCAGCCGCAGTTGTGTGCCACCAACTCTAGAGATACATTCCCCATGGGACACCACCTTTTATGTATACCATTCCAGTCACCTCTCCCCCGTGGACAACTAAGTTTTGTCAGAGAACTGGGCTGTCACTTTGCGGAGTTCCTCTTGAAATAGTGTATCATAAAGGGTTTTTAGCCATAGCCGCCACAAGGGAACCCACAGGCGCACTCCACCCACTCCCCATTCCATCAACACTGGAGCTTGGTATGAAAGAAAACAGACCATAGTCTGCCATTTCATCTGACACTAAGAATCTATCCAGGCGACTAAAAGCACCATGGACTGCGGTGTGGCAGGTGTATTTTCGCTCACCTGGATGTATTGGCCACCACGTGTTGATGCAATGTAAGTGATCCATTACTGTATGTAGGGCACTTGTCATATGTGGCTTGGTGTGTGGTCAGAGGACGTGTCTGTCTAGGTTACCATCTAGACCACAATTAAAATCTCCGGCCCGCAATAGGGGTGTGCCTATGTATGGGATAAATTCTTTCTCCTGCTCTAGGAAGAACTTGCCATCGTCCATATAAGGGGCATATACATTTAGTGAGCATATTTCCGTACCATTCTGTAGGCCGTGAACCAGCAGGTACCTGCTGTTGACATTGGCCTAAAATCCCTGAACCCGGAATGGGACCTGCGGTGACACCCAAACAAGAACTCCCCTAGCGTATGTTGAATATGTGGTAGAATACAGTTGTCCCCTCCATTTCTTTTGTCATTTGTGCACGTTGTCTTCTGACAAATGCGTTTCTTGGAGCAGTGCCGTCTGAACTCCGTGTCTGGGAAGGTAAGTCTGTACCCTATAAAGTTTGACATAGGAGTTCAGCTCCTGTGTATTCCATGTTATGAATCTAAATGAGGTCCACATTGTGTATTATCCCTCCCATTTTTCCCGTTAACTCCTCATTTGTAATGTCTCTGTCGCCACAGCTGCCATATGTAAAAACAAAACTTCAACTAGAACCTATCCTCCCCCCAGGGACACCAAAGAATGAACATCTGCATTCCCACTTACAGACCCACAATTTACCAAAAACCCATACATTTACAGGGTACAATCCTAAATGAGCAAATTAACAATTTGAAAGTAACAAGCCCCGATAACTTATCATCCACTCACTCACACAGCAGTCACCTGTAACACGTACTCTCGTGCAGCTGAAATCTTAATCTAGCCCAATCACGCCAACCAATAAGTACCAGTGTGGGGGTGGCGTCTGGCCACTGTCACGTATAACATGGGCTTGGCCAAGTTCCCTAGCGTCAGGTCATTCACTCATCCACGTCTTCCCCGACAGACCTATCACTAGGTGCTCTAAATTTGTCACACAATCAGTATCAGTCACTCATTAGCACAGCCCTCTCCACTATACGTCATGCGCCAAGGCAATGGGTCACAGTGGAGGTGACCGGCCAACCCATTCTCCACGCATCCATCTCCGACATACAACCCACAATATAGCCATTAAATGGATCTAAGAACACATCTGGTAAGCCATGGGGGGCTCAAGTTCTATCTGAAAATGTGACATCACATCGGGAGAGAGATCTCCCACACATAAACCTGCACGGGTATAGTCCGTGCTGGCACAAGGTAGGATTTGTCTGTTGCTGGAGTGTCTTCCACAGCAGCTGGTATACTGCTGTCTTAGTTAGAAAAGGTCATGGGCTCCATCAGCGCCCTTGCCTCCTCACGCTCAGATCACCGTTTTTACAAGTCAACGGTGCCATCCTCTCAGACCACTACCCTGTGGAAGGATCGGGAGGCTGCTCCTCCACGCCAGCCTGTCCTGCAAGCTGATCGATGATTGCCAGTAGGGCTGTTTCCGGTACCCCACACAGTCTGTGCTGGTATCCTATCAGGTTCATGTACTTCCTGCCAGTCCCATACATCCTCTGGGCTAGTAAAAAAAATGCACATGGTCAGCATCGGGCACGTTCAATTTGCTATCATCCACAGGATCTCCTGTTAGATGGACAATCTGAAGGATAATGTCTATATCCCTGTAATTTAGCTGTTTTGCGATCATAGTGCGTGGAGGTGCCCCCACAGGTGGCTTCTGCAGAGGGTGCAGTGGGCTCTCTCAGCAACAAACACTGAAGAAAGGGCTGCCTCTGGGAGGTTCTCCCTAATCCATTGTTCCAAAAAATGTTCAGGGTTGCGGCCCTCTGCCCCCTCTGGAAAGCCTACTAAGCGTAGACTGCATCACCTGGAGTGGTCCTCCGTATCCTCCATGTGGCGCTCCTGCTCTGTCGTTCAGGCAGTGAGATTAGATAGCGCTTTCTTCAGTATGGATGCTTCCCTGGTAGGCCACCTACATGCTGTTCGGTTGTCAGCGATCTCTCTGCTACCTTGTGGAGGTCCGCCCTCTAGTGAGATGGTGTCTATCTTAGCCTGGACCGCGGAGCTGGACACCCCAATAGCCACCAGAATTTGTGTCCCGGTAGGAACTGGTGGCTCTCCTCTGGTGTCTGCCATGTCACCATCTGGAGCCCCTCCCCGTGTCGCCACCCCGGGGGCCGTGACCCGGTCCATCTTCATCTATGGGGTCCCCATCTGTGATCTGTCCTTTCCCATAATAAGGTCTGGCCCAGCTGGGGGAGAGGTAGAGTGAATAACCAGATGCAGTGCTACATTCGCAGGAGTTTCAGGTGGCCCCCTCAATGCTGCCAGTCACCAGACGTGGGGGGGAGCGGCGCTGGACTCAATCCCCTATACAGTCCGTGCAAAAGTGAGCAGGGGTCAGGTCACCCAAGTGGGACCCCAGCCAGAGTCCGCAGCCCCAGGTGGCAGAGGAAATCCTGGATGAAATATATGTGCCTGGTGCCTGGTCTGGGATGCACCACCCCCATGATGTTGGTCAGGCCCCCAATCCTATGGGGTGGAAGAGAGGCAAAAAATGCCAGCCGGGATGGAACAGATCACACCTCATTGGTCAATTTCTCCATCTCAGGTAAGGGGAGCGCCCACTCATCACCAGAGCAGATCAGGATGGTCTCAGGGCATGGACAGCAGGGGGGAAGAGGGCACACTTCAGGAGCATAGTCCTTCAGAGTCCTGTGAGTGCCAGCTATATGGAAGGCACTGAGCCATAATATAGTCACAGTCAAACTTTTTATGTGAAGTCACCCAGTGCCAGTAGTGTTCAGGAGGGCAGGACAGCTCACTCCCAGTGTGGTGCCAACTCCCTCGCCACCTCAGATCCTGTGTCTGGAGTCTCGCACACCAGTGTGGCATGCACCGCAGTTGTGCTTCAAGGTTGCTCCTCACTTCGCCCGGGTTCATCTTGTCGCAGTCAGCCAGCTTCTGCAGCATCACCATCAAGATCCGACCAGCTGGCCAAGGAAGCATGCCCAGCCCGGTGTGGCTATTGCCGCAGTAAATCAGCATAGTGCAGGTCAGTCACCGCTGCTCCCGCAGTTGCCCCTGTAGCCGTTCGTCTCCACCTCTTCGATCCCCAACTACGGGCTATGCCACTACAGTAACACATCACCCCCCGGCAACAGCAGTCTACCAGGTGGTGCCAGGCCTCAATGCCGCAAGGGTAAGACTCCCCCACCAAAGCTTTCCCTGATCGGCTCACTCATCTGGGGGATTTACTGCACACTAGGCTAGGCGGGCGGCAGCCGGGGATTTCAGCCGGATTTCATTGGGATGGCTGCGGAGCTTTCTAAAACTGGCCCATTACGGCCGTCATCTTGGCCACACCCCCTTGACAAACCTAATATAATGCGATTTTACTGGGAGAAGTGTTGGAGCACAGGGTGGTAGGAATTTTGTAGGTTCTACAACTTTCTCTCACTGAAGTGCATGATCTAGCCAACGCTTGACAATTGTAGGTATTCTGGGTAAGAAAAGCTAGTGGGTCCTTGAAAGTCATACCACTCCGGAATTACCCTGGTCTCGGACATGCATGTGGTCCATAGGCATGCATGTGATTTATAGGGTTCCCTGGTAGCTGGCTTACTGACAACCCAAGCAGTGCAGCAATTCACTATTGCAGGTGAGAGGGAATTAGGATTTACCAACTCAGTCTGCCAGCCTGTATGTCAAAACTATGTCCAAAGAATTTCTTCTTGCTCGCCAAAGGAATGGCAATGCTCTAGGCCCCAGGGGAGCAGAGAGAATCAAATCAAATCAAACAGGATTTGTAAAGTGCAGCTGATTACCTGCGAGGGCATCCAGGCACTAGGTTCTTGCTGCTGAGGGTGGGATCATTTGAAAAATCCACGTCTTGAGTGCCTTTCTGAAATCTGGGAGGGAGTAGGAGGTTCGGAGGTGAAGGGGAAGGTAATTGCAGGACTTGGCAGTGAGGTAGGAGAAGGCGCGACCTCCACTGCAGCTTCGGTGGATGCAGGGGGTGTGAGCGAGGGAGGAGGATTGCAGGTGTCTGGAGGGTTGGTGGAAGTTCAGGTGGTGATTGATGTATTCTGGTCCTTGATCGTGAAGGACTTTGTAGACTTGTATCAGCATCCTGAAGTGGTATCTCTTCTGGATGGAGAGCCAACTGAGCCTCTTGAGGTGGGGGTGGTTATAGTCCATTTAGGGAAGTCGAGGATGAGTTTGTCAGCTGAGATCTGTATCATCTGGAGTCTTTTCAGGAGTTAGTGGTGTGTCCTACGTGGAGTGTGTTGCCTTACTACTGGCAGCTGGTGACCAGGACTTGAGTGTCAGTTATCCTGGTGTTGACAGGGAGCCATCTGAAGCTTTTCCGTAGCATGCAGAGTAAGGAAGCAGACGGAAGAGACTGCATTGATATGTCTTTTCATGGTGAGTCTGCTGTCCAGGATGATGCCAAGGCTGCATGTGTGGTCAGTTGGTGTGGGTGAGGGTTCAAGTTCAGAAGGCCACTAGGAGTTGCTCCAAGGGGAGGTGTTGTTCCTGAAAATCAGCAAACCAGAAAATCTGCTTTGTCCATGTTGAACTTTAAGCAGTTGTTCTTCATCCAGTCGGTGACATTCTTCGTGTACTTATGGAAATTGATTCTAGTGGAAGAGGGGGCTTCTGAAAGCGAGAGGATGAGTTGGGTGTTGTCTGCATAGGATTTTATATGATGTTGAGGCCCCAAAGACTGTGGAGGCTTTGGGGGTGAGTATCAACCCGGTTTTAGGTCAGGCTGGCTACCACTTCATCCTTTAAAACATAAATCCCTGCCATCCTGTAAGAAAGTCATTCTTTTTGCCCTGATCACTCCCATTTTTTAGCTGATGCTGGTGGTTACTGACTCAAAACGTACACTGGGCTCTGCTAACCATGTCCAGGCTCCTCTGTCCTCTCTACGTATATGGTAATTGGTATAGTTTAACTAGCAAAGACAACCTACCTGTAAGTCCTAGTATATGGTAGGGCACGTAGGTTTAGATACCCCAGTGAACTTACTGCACCTAAGTGTGCACTGCTGTGGTGTCTGATGTAATTTTAAAGCCAGGCCTGTCTTTCAAGCTGGTTTTAAAATATAACTATGTCCAAATTCGACTATGGAATTAAAAGTACCTCCAAAGGCCAAAACTACCTTTTTATGACTTATCAGTCACCCCCAAGATCTGCCGTAGGTGCCCCAAGGGTAGGGCGCCTCATTATAGAAAGGAGGGTGCCTCATTATAGAAAGAAAGGACAATTTAAATATGTTTCACGTGCCCTGGTAGTCTTTTTCCCCCCTATTGTAGTGCTGCTAGTGGGGAACATCTGGAACAACGACTTCAGAACAATGTCCAAGTTGTTAACGCAATCGGAACCACGTTTGCGTTACCAACGACTCCCTTTTTCTCTGCCTTAACCACACATGTGCTGAACAACGCACATGCGTGGTTAAGGCAGAGAAAAAGGGAGAGTGCATTGGGAGAGGACATGGTCAGGTAAGTGAGGCTGGGGCAGGGTTGGGGGTAGTTTTAAGGGGAGGGGGATGGATTAAGGGCTTGGGGTGGGGATTGTTTTTTTAGGGGCAGGGGGGGAGGGATCGGGCTAGTTCTGGTTTTTAGGGGTGGGGGATTGGGGCAGTTCTGTTTTTAAGGGTGGGGTGGTGGGTCGGGTTGTTTTGTTTTGGGTTGAGGGGGTTGGGGTACTTTTTTGGGGGGTGGGGGATCGGGATAGTGTGTTTTTTGGGGGTGGGGGATTGGAGTAGTTAGGTTTTTGGGGGTGGGGGTTGGGGTAGTTTGGTTTTTGGGGGTGGGGGGATCGGTGTAGTTAGGTTTTGGGGTGGGGAGATCGGGGTAATTTTGTTTTTAGGTATTGGGGTGGATGGGTCAGAGTAGTTAGTGTTTTTGGGTGTGGGGGTTGGGGTAGATTGGTTTTTGCGGGTGGAGGGTTGGGTAGTTTGGTTTTTGGAGGTGGGGAATCACGGTAGTTAGGTTTTTTTAAGGGTGGGGGTAGATTGGTTTTTGGGGGTCAGGGGATTGGGATTGTTTGGTTTTTGTGGTGGGGGTTAGGTAGTTACTGTTTTCGGGGGGGTCGGGCAGTTAGTGTTTCCGGGGATGGGGGATCGGGGTAGTTTGTTTTTGGGGGTGGGGTAGGTAGGACGTATCCAGGGTAGTTTTGTTTTAGGGGTGGTGGGTCAGGGTAGTTTTAGTATTAGGGGTGGGGTACCTCTGGGCCTTAGGACAGGTAGGGGGTCGCATGCTAGAACCAAGCATGCTGTTCCCACACATGCCTTTACTAGTCATGCTTTTACAACAAAAAATTGTTGTAAAGGCATGCGTGGTAAAGGCATTCGTGCTAACAATGCAGTCGTTGTAAAGGCATGCGTGGTTCCATCATTCGTTGTTTCATCATACATTTGCTGCTAACCCCTTAGGCTGGCATGGGAAGGCTTGATTAAACTTAATAAAGTCTAACTTTTGATTGGAGCTTGGAATGCTGTCTGTATTTAACCACCAATTCCATCTTGACCACTGACTCCATTTTATGCTTATTTTAAATGGCTTCACATCGGTGGCACAGGTATTTTTCCACGCCCAACTTGTTTTCTACATTGAACGTGTTTTCGCTCTTCTCACCAGAGAAGGGAATATATCATAGAGGATGCAACAGTGATAAGAGTGTACCAGGATGAGAAATGTTATAGTAGAGAAGGGTACAGCTCTGTCTTGGAAATGCACACTGAAATCTGGCCAATTCTTTTGTGTGTTTTCAACACAGACCAAGTACAGCCAGCTCTTGAATTTCACAACTTACTCGAAAGGAGGGAGAAGGTTACCGGAACCTTCCTCTTGGGATTGTTTAAGGTATATAAGGTGGGGAAGCTTGGCGCTGAGGTAGAAGGAGCTCTCCTGAATGTGGACACATGGTTCAGGAAACACCCCATGTTGGGAAAAACTCCTGCCTCAGCCATCCATGGTTCCTCGGCTTGATGATGCTGGTAAGGATGAAGAGATTGATCCCCACGGTGATGCTTTTTTACTTCTTAATTATCTCGCTTTGCTGTGTGCATGAATAAATATATATATTCACTACATACATATTCATTGTTGATATATTGTACTTTTTCTGCTTATTATTATTCAACTGCTGTGATTATTTTAGTATCTGCACGTGTTTTGCTGCATACAAGTTAAATGCTCACGTTAATATTCTTGAATACCCTCATTTGAGACTGGGAAGTGCCTTAACAGATTTATCAGTCAGACTAAGAGTGCTGCATTATTTAGCCTCATTCCCGCTTAGTTTGAAGCTAAGCCGAACAATGTGGCGTAGTCTGCAGGTGTAGGAAGTTGGCTCTGTATATACTATCTCAAAGTGAGAGATAATGTGCACAGAGTCCAAGGGTTCCCCTTAGAGGTAAGATAGTGGCAAAATTAGATTATTCTAATGCTCTATTTTGTGGTAGTGTGGTCGAGCAGTAGGTTTATCAGAGGGCAGTGTTAAGCATTTGTTGTACACACACAGGCAACACATGAGGAACACACACTCAAAGACTTAACTCCAGGCCAATATTTTTTATATAGAAAAATATATTTTCTTAATTTATTTTTAGAACCACAAGTTCAAGATTGGAAGTAAATACATAAAATGCAAGGTACTCCACACAGGTAAGTTAGGAACTTTGAATTAGAGCAATATCATATACAGTTTTTGTTATAATGGCAATAAGCTATTTTAAAAGTAGACACTGCAAAAATCAACAGTTCCTGGGGGAGGTAAGTATTGGTTATATTGTGAGGTAAGTAAGACACTTACAAGCCTCAGTTTCTGGGCATAGGCAGCCCACCATTGGGGGTTCAAGGCAACCCCAAAGTTACCACCCTAGTAGCTCAGGGCCGGTCAGGTGCAGAGGTCAAAGAGGTGCCCAAAACACATAGGCGCCTATGGAGAGCAGGGGTGCTCTGGTTCCAGTCTGCCAGCAGGTAAGTACCCGCGTCTTCGGGGGCAGACCAGGGTGGTGTTGTAGAGCACTGGGGGGAACACAAGTAGGCACCCAAAACACACCCTCAGCGGCACAGGGGCGGCCGGGTGCATTGAATTGTATTGGATTCAATGGAGGGACCCGGGGGTCACTCTAGCGGTGCAGGAAGAGCACAGGGGAGCTTCTCGGGCCAGCCACCAACTGGGCTAGGTAGGCAGAGGGTCACCTGGTGGTCACTCCTTCACTGAGGTTCACTTCCTTCTGGTTCTGGGGGCTGCGTGTTGTAAGTTATAACAGCAGTTATATAAAGTGCCACGTATACACTATTTCATTGGAGGTTATGAAGTTTATACACTGGTGTTGACTTCAGGTTGCTTATCACTCCCCTTTTATTATTTCATATCAATTATACTCAAGTTAATTCGTGGCACAAGACCAAATTCATACAAATAGCAAGTTTAATATTGAATGACAATTTAACAGATCAGCAACAACAATTTCAACAAATATGATCAAGTTAGAAGAGCCAAACATGAGGAGTAAGGGGAGAGGTGTCCACACAATTCAACACTATACCCCTTCTAGAGTCAGGTTCCTTGCCTAATACCTTTCTTTTTGGCCACAGAGCACACTAGAAGAGCACACCTGATGAGGCAGCTAGTACCATAGATGTATGGAGGATTGCAGTGTGAATGTTGTAAGCTGTGTGTGATCCGCAGTGTCAGCTTCAGTAGAACTGTACAACTGTACACTAGGCATAGGATGGGGTGCAAGCTGCACTGAAGGCTGCTTTCAATCCCCCAGCTGCTGTACACCCCTCAAATCCCTCTGATGCTCTTCCCCACTTGTTCACCTAACTATACATCTGACTGTCTTCTCCTCTGCTACTGGTAAACCAGTAACACTGGGTGAGTAGGCAGGCCTTACAGGCATGCCGTACAACTGTCAACCTACACAGAGAGCAGAGTGAGCAGTGGTAAGTGAGTGAAAGGAAAGCACAGAATAAGCAGCAAATATAGGGAAGGGGCACAAGGAATGGCATAAGCATGTTCAGCCACTTCTGCTTTAAATCTGAGATGTGTGATCTAATTTCCTTTCCTTTCCAAAAAGAAAATATTCCCAACAAACTCCACTTTGGGCTTAATTAATTTGAATGTTTGCTTGGGTACAGAAAGTCCAGTCTCTTGAAGCTACTTTATGATATTGTATGTTGAAGTTTGCTTAAATCACGTTTTTGATGTGGACATTGATCTCCTCTTGCAGCTAAGAAAAGCCCTCCAAAATGACATTTTGAAAGGGATCTGCCGTGGAAAAAGTGGTAGTGCAGATAGAGCCTTTGTGGTGCTGCAGCTGGGGTTATCTCCCTTTAAGTCCAACCTTGCAATGAAGTGGACTCCCTTGACTTTGCCAATAATCTCATTAATATTGAGATTAATTTGGCAATCTCTCTTGCTGGGAGCCTCATGAAAACTCAGATTCTCACACCCTCCTGTTTTTCTTTTATTTAATGGTGACCACAATAAGGAACAACCATGGTGAACAACCTTTGACTTTTTCAATATTTGCACCTGACCATACCGCAACAGATGTCTCTTGCTTAGACCATGCATACAACTGGATTCTGAGGTGATGCAGGGCCACCAAACGTACTGTCTTGCTAAAATGCTTTTTTTTTTTTGTGTAAAACAGCCATGGCTTTTTAAGTCCACCTTATGGTATTCCAAATTGTTCTTAAATTCATGTGTATAACATCCTTTTCAGAAATATTGATGTTCACTTGGACATGCTGATATCTCTCTTTGACATCAAATGTACCTGAAAAGCAGAGAAGCAGAACTTCCCTAATTAAAAATTCAGGTCTCCATAAGCTTGAGTGATAGTTTTGGTCTGGGTTTGCTAAACAGTGTTATTAGCATCAGATACCCCTGTGTTGTTGATTGTGGTAAATCTGGTGTCTGGATGTTTACCATTCACTTGGGTTGAGATTGGAACCTTCCCAACTCTGGCCCACCCATGAAACATGACTAGGGTTTGATTTACACTTTAGAGGATGGATTACTCTATCCAAAACAGCAGCACAGCAGTCCTTCCACCTGGCTGAGCTTCCACAAGTCCAGGTGTGCTGTGAATTTATGTTGTCTGAGGTCCAGTCCTCATACTTAGTGGTGCCTTTGAAGGGTGAAGACTTCAAAGAGATTCATTTAAAGTGCACAGATGTCCTCCCCTTCCTGCCCTGGGTCCAGACTCACTACAGGGGGATATGCACCCCATTGTGTGTGGACAGGACACAGCCTAATCAGGTGTAAGTGAGACTGTGCCCAGCCCCTTCCTTCCATCCTGCCCAGGATGGCCAATAAGGAAACAGCTGGCCCATCAAGTCACACTTAAACTCCCTTTGTGTTGTGGCTGTCTAGACCCCACTCCAGACATGTGATCAGAGACAGACAGCAGGCATCAAATATCTAAGACAAGAAATGCTAACTTTCTAAAAGTGGCATTTTCAGAATTGCACTTTAAAATCCAACTTCACCATAAGTTAGGATTTTTTATTGTGATTCCAGAGACATCAAACTCTCCTCCAGACTGTGAATTACATTTATAAGACCAGTGTCATTGATTACTTTTTAGTGGATGTGCGACTTTGGCCGTTGTTGCTAGATATGAGGGTAGATTCCAGGTGTGAGAGCGATCATTTCCCCCTTTTGCTCACCCTCTCAGGGAATATCTTTGGTAGAACCTCGAACACGCAACTCACAATGGTCCCTCTCCCTATCTTGAACAATGCTTATACAAAGGTGGGGTGGCCCAAAGTAATGTCGAAACCCTACTTGTTACGTGAGATTTACCAAATGTTTTTAGATAACTTGTCAGCCTATGAAGATCTCGATCCTGAAGCCATCCCACTTCTTGGTATGCATGAAGATATCATGGTCAAACTTCAAAGTATTTTTTACAAAAAGATGGCTATGGCAAGCCTGCGACGCGGGGTTCCCACTAATAGTAGATGGTTTAATGATTCGTGTATGAGGGCCAAGTCCGGCCTAAAAAAGGCTATTAAGGTCGGGACCCCGGGGGCGATCAAACAAGCAAGATGCATGTATAAAAAGACAATTCTACAATCGAAGAAATCCTGGGAAGATTCTATTTGGCAGGAGTTGTTGGATGCTACAAAAACAAATAATAACACGCTTTTCTGGGAATTGTTGACTAAACATGAGAGAGGGGGTAGGTCTAATCTAAAGAACCATATTCAACCCGGAAGCTGGGTGGAGCACTTCTCTCTTCTTTACAAGGGAACTACCTCCACTGGGGTTTTTGATTGTGATAATGTGGGATTAGACCCCCTTACTTTACTAAATGCTAACCCTGCCATTTCTTCACCCGATGGGAGTTTATATGACCCTGAGAGTCACATTTGTTTCTCCTTAGAAGAAACTGACAACGCTATTAATTCCTTCAAATCAGGTAAAGCCCCGGGACCCGATAAAATCCCAGGCGATCTTTATAAATCTGAGCTATCTATATGGACCTGGTATATCAACCTATTGTCAAATAAAATCACAAAAGGAGGACAGATTCCCGAGACGTGGAAGAGTGCAGAAATTATCCCCATCTACAAAAAGGATAATGCAAATCTCCCAACCAACTATAGACCGGTCAGTTTAATTGACAATCTGCAAAAAATCTTTGCCAAACAGCTGCTAGTTAGACTATCGAGCTGGGTTATGGAACAGCAGATTCTTTCACCGCTTCAGGCGGGGTTCCGGCCTAGAATTAGTACGGTTGACCAGGCCTTTAGGTTGGCTGTGCTACACTGGAAATATGTAGTTTTGGCAAAGCAAACTTTATATGTTGCCTTTGTTGATTTGCGTTCTGCTTTTGATTTGGTCCCAAGAGAAAAGCTTTGGGAAGTGTCACACAAAATAGGGATACCAGCCAATATTATCCACCTATTGAAACGCATGCACGAAGGCACATATGCGCAAGTAAGATGGGGCAACCAAGGTGAATTGACTAATAAATTTCCCATTAAAAGAGGTGTCCGTCAGGGCTGTGTGCTTGCACCACTCCTGATTTCTCTATTTATTAATGAGGTGGTGCAAGAACTAAGGGCATGTCAGAATGATGCCCCCACTTTAGTCAATCAGAAAATTCCTATTCTCCTTTTTGCGGATGATTCCCTATTGATTTCAAAAACCCCTATGGGTTTACAAATTCTTGTGGACAGATTTAATTCATTCTGCTGGTATTCTGGTCTAGAGCTGAACTTGAAGAAAACTAAATTGATGGTGCTTCGCTCCGGCCCTCGGAAGAAATGTACTATTAGGTTAGATGGTGTTATTCTGGACCAGGTTAGCTCCATTGATTATTTAGGTGTGAGGCTTACAGATTCACTTCTCTGGGAGGAACAGGTTAGCAAGAGTGCTGGCCTTTTGCAACATCGGGCAGCATCCATATTGCGCCTCTATAGGAGTACGATTGCCAAAGATGTGTCCCCAGCAGTAAAGATTTATGTGGCTAAGGCGCAGGGTGCTGCTGCCTATGGCGCAGAGACTTGGGGCATGTCAGATAGTAGCAGAATAACCAAAATTGAGAATAGCTTTGCATGGGCTTTATGTGCATGCCCCATTAGCACCCCATTAATTCCCCTATTTCTCGACCTAGGGTTAAAACGAATGACTGACCTAATTATTCTACGTCCTCTGTTGTATTGGGTGAGGCTATGGATAGTCCCCGAATTGGCCGTATATAAGTCTTCTCTTTTAGAATTGTTAAAATGTCCTAACTCTATCTCCATCCCTTGGATCAAACACGTATTTAGTTGGTTTTGTACATTGGGATTGAGAGATTTTTGGGAGAATCCCCATCAACTTGCGAAGTTCCATGTAAAAGCATTGAAGGAAGCTTACTGGTCCTATATACGCAACAACTACATTTCCCACAAATCTAATGGTCGTTTAACTAATTTGTTTATTGATTTTAAATGGTACCCAGAGTTCGAATTATACTTAGATATAATACCTGACCTATTAGGTAAAGGCCTGTATGCTAGATTCCGATTTGGAACATTACCTTTGATGGCCTTGACGAGCAGATGGAGATCCAATACAAGTTCTGATATTTGTCCTGTGTGTGGCAATTCCTCTGAAACAGTAGAACATTTTATGTTTTTTTGTCCTGCTTACTCAACCTCAAGGTCTAAATGGATCCGCAAAATTTGTCGGGAATTGAAGTTAAGAAAATGTGCTTTAGCTTTGAGGATTTGAAAAAGCCACAATTCAAATGTGTTAATTTATGCTGTAAGCAAGTTTTTAGTAGCGGCATGGCATATACGTAACGTGTATCTACAATGATCTTAACTGCTTTTAAGTTGGGCAAACAGAGATTTTACTCTCTTTTAAATTCGGTTATGATAGATTAGTACTGTTTTTACCTATGATGATTATTTATTTTGTACTGTATTGCTTTGATGGTCTGCTGGCCGAATAAAGCTTGTGCGAAACACAAACATTTATAAGATTTAATCAAGTAATCCCAATGCTAAACTATGGGAGGTATAGACCTTGAAGTAATGAAAAACAAATGTAGGAGTTTTTCACTACCAGTACATGTCCAGCGTTTAAATACACTGCACCTTGCCCTTGGGGCTGTCTAGGGCCTGTCTTAGGAGTGACCTATAGGTATTAAGAAGGAAAGTTTGGGCCTGGCAAAAGGTTTACTTTGCCAGGTGGACATGGCAGTTTAAAACTGCACAGCTGTGCAGTGGCAAGCCTGAGACATGTTAATGGGGCTACTTAAGTGGGTGGCACAGTAAGTGCTGCAAGGCAACCAGTAGCATTTAACTTACGGAGCCTGGATACATATACTACCGCTTTACTAGGGACGTACAAGTAAATTAAGTGTTCCATTTGGGTGTAAGCCAGTTTTACCATGTTTAAAGAAGACAGCACAAACATGTAATCACTGGTAAAGTGTGCAGAGTCCTAAGATCAACAAAAACGAGTACAGCAAAAATAGGAGTAGTAAAGCAAAGGTGTGGGGGAAGACACCCTAAGGCTGACAGGTCTAGCACTCCCCAATTGAAAGTACAAAATAAATAAAAAGTCCATGCATACCCTCAGCACTGTATGTGTTTACTCAGTTAGCTTTGCAGGGCCGGCAAAAATAGTACCAATCGAATGAAATAATTCTACTGTCCTTAGGAACGTGACCTTTAGTATCCACGCTCATTTTGTCATCCCATAAAGCACAAGGTCAAACTGAAAACATGCGTTCCATATGGCATGATTTACTGTACGTGAGATATTATCCAGAGTTAGTGAGCTGTTAAAAATTCATTTAATAATCAATTGCTATCACTTGTAGTGCTGTTTCAATTAATCCGACATGATGAACAGTAATCTTTGAACACGTGACGCAAACACTAAATTATTTGCAGTCAGGGCATTGGATTTTACGGGCAGATATGCTGGAGCACACCGCTCCGAGGCTCTAGGAGATAGCTAATGCTGACTCATGTTAAGAGCTGGTCCAAGCAGACTGCAAAAAGCCTCAAAGCGTGCTGGTCATAGTAATCTTTACTAGCCAAATAACTCATGGCAGACAAACAATTGAAAGAGCATTACCTATTCGTCCGTCTTAGGACAAAGTTAAAAAGTTCCCCTAAAATGGTTGCCATTCTCACGCTGCATAATAAAGGGATTAGAGACGACCACTTCCCGATACAACCAAGTGAAAGAAATCAATAACCCTCGTGGGAAAGAGGGGGGTCTGAGGACTGCGAAAGGAAATAAGACATATTTCTAGTCGAGCCATCCAAAACTAAATTCACTTTAATGTTCCAAACTGCATCTATGATCTAAAGGATAGCATAAATTACTCTTTTTGTGTCGGGCTTGAAAGCAAAGGAAGGTGTCAGCATAGTTACTGTTGCTAGTTCTTGAAAATCTACAGAGTGGCCTTTGGCACCACACAGACCAGTACCGGTCTTTCAACTCATCCTACTGGCTATTTGGTGTATCAGTCCACACTGGAGGAAGTGCTTATTTGGAATAAATGAGGCACTATTTTACATCTGGCGCGTACACTTTTTTATTGGGTTGTTTGTGGCATTGAATTATCGCCTTTATAAATTGTATATAGAAAGCAATCCTTTTAACTAATTCCCACCAGTGCTTGTTATTCACCCTCTTCTGCTGTGCGGGCTGCACATGTCGACTTTCAGGCAACAGCCCTGGAATATGTGGGTTCATACACATTTGACTCACTTAATTCTGAGAAAAAAATTGCTCTTCCAGACCTTCTTATGTTAGTTATATCCGCAAGTGTCCATTTTTTCATCAGTCTCTTTATCGTAAGCTCCACCCACTTCTCAGGCTCACAGTGTAGTTTATTCTGTTTATTTTTGCTTTTTGATGAATTCTTAGGTAGCGCGTGCACCACGTGACTGGCGTAGGGATGGCATAGAGTTAGGCAGATGTAAAAAAAAATGCAAATTAACATCACATCTTTTCACAGCTCGGTAGTTTCAGTATTTTGCTATAATCCGTGACCCAGAACAGTTTTACTCTAACAGAGAGTGCAGCCTCATAAACCGCTTGAAATGTGCCAGGGTACAATTCCAGACCAGAGCAACAGAGATGGGAATGAGGGTGTGAGAAAAGGAAGTACTGGCAACCAAGGAAGGAAGGCATGGAACTGAAATAGGGAGGGTGAATTCGTGAACCATGTATCAGCAAGTGCATGGCTGTCCCCAATGGTCGGGGCCAAGCAGGAAACCAAAGAAGCACTGGACTAAATGCTCAAACCAGCCCCCTCCCTTCCTCTCCTTACACAGTTTCTCTCTTTCCATCCATCCATTTTCTCTCCTTCCCTACTATTTCTCGTCTCCATCTGTGATCGGTTTATCTCCGCTTTTCCCTTCCCTCTCTCTCCTTCTCTCTCTTGAAGCCTCCCCTGCCTTCTGCAATTATCCTCGGTGTACTGAGGAAAGTGACAGAGGTTCCAGGAGCGGCTCCCTGCCCTAAAAACAGGCCCCCAGGGGCACCAGCCCTCCTGGGTAATGCCCGGTGGAATAAGAAACCTGCCAGTGCTGCTCATTAAAGATGGAAGCTAATCCATCCATGTATTATGTCTTGTTTGTACATCTAAATCATCTATTTGCGAACTGGCCACTGCCTGTCCTGATCCTGGAATCTATGACATGATAGATAACGCCAGAGATTATTGAAACAAAAGATGTCTACCTTCTATCACCCCAAACAGAAAGCCACACATTTTCCTTATGCTGTTCTGACAGACATGCCTGTGAACTTGCTAAGGAGGATTACTTATGCACTCAGCATTCCCCTTCCTAAGCACTTAGAGTTGCGGAAGGTCTTTGAGGGGTAATTACACTATGAAGACTGTGGATGCCTCCTGAATCACTGAATGTAATTGCTTGTTGTCTACAGTGAAACTTTGTCTTGCAACTCGCTGCCCCCTTATTCTGGGGCAACAAAAGCAAAAAGAACATATGATGGACGTAATGCTGAATAATGCAAACATTCACCCCTAGTCACAAATATCTGGGTTTAATCCATCGTTTCTTTGCCTATCACGCCACTCCAGTTTGTACCAACCATATGCAAATCATATGCACTGTTCCCATGGGAACAGTCCAGCAATGCCAGGCCAGGCCAGGCCAAGTCCTCTCTGGACCGGAATCAGACATCCTAGGATTGGTTTCGGAGTATCGCCCCTCATCAGCCAGGCTAGCTTGAATCCTTTTGGTGCAGTGAGCATGGGATCCACGTCTGGGCATACCCTTCCCACTTGGGGCGCCAAAAGCAAAAAAAAACAGATGATGGACAGAATGCTGAACAATGCAAACGCTCACCCCCAGTCACCAAGATCTGGATTTAATACATAATTTTTTTGCCCACTATGCCACCCCAGTTTCTTTTTGCCCTTATTCTGGGGCCGCATTCTCACATTATTACAGAGAAAATGTTAAACTAATCTCAAATCTTAAACCTCAATGCTCCAGACCTGAAGACTTCTGGCTAAAAACAGTGGACCTAGATTTATGAGCTCATGATTTATGAGCTCATATCAGATAAATTGATTTATGAGCTTATGGCAGATATAGCTCCTTAAATGTTAGTACCAAACCTCTTGAATAAGAACTGAAGACACAACCTGACCTGCTATTCGTACATGTTGGATCTTTTTCTAACACACTTTGGGTCTCTGTGGATCAGTAAATCTTGTCCTAATTTTATATGTCTTACTCACTCGGCCCTATGATTCGATACCCGCTGATGCATACCACCCCAATAAATATTATGTGAAAACAGGTATGAGGGACATCAAATTATGTTTACAGATTTGTTATTTTAATGACTGTATTGCCCCTTTCATGGTAGAGAGCTCATTAGCCCAGTACCTCTCTAGAAGGCGGGAATGTTTAGCTCCTGGGGCACTACCCAGATAAAACTAGCCTCATTCTACAGATAGAAATAGTACCCCTTAGCACATTCCTCAATTGCCCCTAGTAAGTGGAAAAGCTATTCCTTTGATCTACAGCCATACATAGCCATACATAGCGTGGAAATATTCGCTCTTATTTAGAGTTGCTCCTGGGTATACATTATAGCCGCTTTAGAAGGTAGGGATATTCTTTTCTAATGCCACCCTGTTGCCTCACTGCAATGTGGGAATAGCCTCTCCTGTGATCACCCACAACCTGTTTACCACTTGGGGTAGTATCTACCAGGTACAGCCTACAGCCGTTCTATAGGGTGGGGATAGTAGATAATCCTGACGTTTAACCCACAGACCATCTAGTATGCGCAGACAACCTTTCCTGACGACAACTCACCGTCAGACACTGTATAGCTCATAACCTCTGTACAGGTTGGGAATATTCACACCTGGGAATAGTTTCTGCTGGGTATAGCTCACAACCTATACAGAAACAGTAATAATTGTTTCCTGTAGGGGTTGCTTTGGCAATTGCTCGTAGAAACTCTCTAAAGTGAGGATAAACATTTCTGTGCTTACCCTTAGGGCTTCCCTAAAGGTTGGGGATAGCTGCTTTTGAGTATAGCCCAAAGCAACTCTTCAGATGAGTATACTAAGTAGAGTTTGCAGGCTCTCTACAGGATGGAACTAGCAATTATCCTAGGACATTGCTCTCCTGAGTATAACTCACACCTGCTAAAGGACAAATACTATTTCCCCTAGATGTAGCTCAAAGCTGTGCTTGTAACTGTGGACAGTTCCTCCCATGCATAACCTACATGGACAACACCGAGCAGGATTGGTGCTTCCGAGGTTAGCTTAAAGCCATTTTATTAAGTGGGGTAGTCATTCCTAGACGTAGCCAACAGACATTTGATGAGGTGAGGATAGTCTATGCTGGGCTTACCTTTGTAGGATTGTCTGGCTCTGCCTTACAGCTCACAGTGTGTTGCTGTTCAGGCAGATAGTACATCTGGAATAATGAAGCCTCAGTAAAGGTCAAAGTGCACAGCAGTGGTTTTAGGAATGCTGCTAGGCTAGATTATGTGATGGTTCATGATTCTCGGAATGGGTTTAATTTTTATTTTATGATAGTTTATGTCTGTGTGAGTAAGCCAGATAGGGCTTTGCTTGGTTTGAACACTGCCACTGCCCTCACCCAGGTACAGACAATAGATGCAAAGCCTGCAATGTTTTTAGTCAAGAGTGACCTGTAGGTGCTCAACATTGTGTTCACAGATCTCGTACTCATGTTTCCACTTTAAGCACGCTCACTGCAAACACTCAAATTTGTAATGAGCCACTGCATGTGCACACCCATTCTCTTATGTACAGCTGTGCAGCACTGATTTAATTGGTGTCAAGAGTGGGAGACTCTATTAGTAACCAGTAACTAAGATTGCCCAATCACTTAATGGTAGAAGGATGTTTCTAGTCTCAGGCTGTTTTTAGAAAAACAGGATGCATTCTTAGAGTTGTTTGCAGTGCTTGTTTGCTTCAGTGAACAGACTGGAATAATAAATGTACCTAAAATTGACTCTTAAAATTTAAATTTCCACGGCTGCACACACGGCCTAGTTCACATCACAAAGCTATTTGAGAGTGTAAACATAATTTACATGTTCTAATGGTTGGATTTACAAATGCAAGGTATCACCACGAGGATAACACACAAGTACTTTTACTCACTGTGAGAAAAGGCCTCTTTTCTCATGGTTAGCCCCTACTTTTTGCCTGGTATTTGATGTAGTTTCAAAGTTGTTAGTGCCCAGGGTCCCTGCTAACCAGGTTCCCTGGGCCAGATCTCCTTCCCATTGATGCATTGGGAGTGTTGACAACACCTTTATCTGCCACTATAAGTCCCTAGTAAGTGGTACTTAGGTACCCAGGACATTAGGTACTAAGGGTAGGCCCCTGAGGGCAGCAGCACAGATTGTGGCACCCCTAAGGCCATGAATTCAGATGCTCCCAGCACTGCCATTGCAGGCTGAGTGTCCTGGTGCAATCCTAAAATGCAAACTTGACATGGCGTGCAGCCTGTGTGCCCTGTCCACTATATACTACATGCAGTATAGGTAAGTCACCCCTCTGGCAGACCTTCCAGCCCTAAGGCAGGGTGCACTATACTGTATGTGTTGGCATAGATGCATGAGCAATATGCCCTTACTGTGTCCTTGCCAAACCAAGGACATAGTAAGTGAACAAAGCAGCCATTTTAAATGCGCTGGACACTGAGCAGTATGAGTTTCACAGATACATGTTGGCCACTCTGAACCCTGGGTTGTTTGGTATCAAACAACTCAGAATGGTAAATCCAAACTGGTACCAATATTGGATTTATTCCAAAATGTCTCGGGGTCATGCTAGAGGTACCCACTGCAAAAGCTAACTACCCTGGCATGGTTGCTGGCTGGTCACAACTAGACTGAGACCACCATGCAAGATTCTGGAACCCTGGGGTAAGTGCACATGCTCTCTGGGTCCCAGAACAAAGCCCTTCCTGGGTGGAGGTGTCACACTTCCCTCCTCAGGAATGTGAACTGCCCTGCTAGCGAGCATCAAAGGGCTTACCACCTTTGAAACTCAACCCCAAAGACTGCTGCTAGCAGCAGATGGCTGCCTGCATTGGAAACCCCCACTTTTGGTGGGAGCAGTGGCAGGAAAGCACACAAAGGGCAAGAGGAGCGGTCAGCCCCAGCTTGCACCACCCCTAAGGTGTTGCATGCGAGATAACCCCTCCATTCCATTTTCCTCCATCTTGCATGGAAGGAAAATAGCCAATCAGGTGTAAGGAAGTGGCCTCTGCCCACAGGAAGTGGTCACTTAGTGGGTGTAGCCACCCTAAGGTAGATGACCCATTGGTCACTACTAGGTACTCCCCTAAACACCCATAAATACAGAATTTAGTGGGCACCCCTAGACCAGAGATTCAGGGTCCAAGGACAAAAGAAGACCAGCAACAAAGAAGACCCAAAGCTGGAGAACTGAAGCCCTGCTGCACCAAGAAAAAGGTGCCAAACCCTGCCTTTAGCACATAGGACTCGACAATCGCCGCTAAGGGGTTACTGGGACATTGAATGGACTTTACAAACCCCCCAGAGGACCTCCACACTTCTGAAAATCACCAAAGATCTCCATTCAGAGTGAAGGCATCACTCTTCTGCAACAAAGACCAAAAGACCAGTGAAGTCCAGTTAACTGATTGGTGCCACAGCCAGACCAAATTTCACCCAACAGACTGTTAGGACAAAACCTGCAAGTGTGCCAAGTTTGGTGGCACTGCAACCTCCAGTGGCTGAACCATGCAATAGCCCCAGGCAGTGGTCACTCAACAACCCAGAAGGACAGTTCACACTGTACTGAAAAAAGACAAGGAGGAAGCCCTAGTTGAGGGACGTAGGAAAACACCAGGACCTCCCACCAGTGTGCCCCTGCTGACATGCAAGTGACCGTCAAAGCGACTTACCTCCTGCTTTCAAGGACACCTTTGCGCACAGCTCCAGGCTCACTGATTTGCTCTGTATCTGGCTGTCCTGTGCCCTGCACCGAAGATCCAGCTGTGTTCTAAGGGTCCTCCACCCCTTGCAACCTCGAAACTCCAAGAGGACCTACCAGACTCACCTTGAAGTCCACCTGTGCAGTGATTTTCCAAGTGGTCCCCCGCAGTGGCCTTCTACCAGCTCCAACGACTTTCTGATAGCTGCTCTCACCAAAACCAGGAGCTGCCCAACCTTCTCCGACTGGTCCACAGGGCCCACCATCGACTTTGACCTATCTGCAAAAGGAGACATTGGTAAATGCATTGCCTGATTTTATATGCGTTTGAAAAAGTATTTCTCCATTGATTCCTATGGTGCATATGGAACTGAGACATTTTATAAATTTAGAAAATTCAGAACTTAAAAAGTACTCACCCGATTTTGATGATCTTAGTCATAAACATTTTATAAAAATCTGAAGTATTTTTGTAAAGTGGTCTTGTGTTATTCTCTTGAGTGTGTGGTCTCATTTATCAACACTGTGAGTACAACAAATGCTTTGCACTTCTCCAAGATTAGCCTAACTGCTCGACCAAGCTACTATAAAAATTAGAACATTAGGTGGTCTAGTTTTTACCTCTGTAAACCAACATGGTTGCGGGGATTCTCTGCACAGTGTGCCTAGCTTTGCAAACTACATAGAGAGCCAGCCTCCTACACTTACTCATGCCAAAACATCAAAATGTTGTAATTTTCCACATGAATACAAATCCCACTTAGGTGGTAGAAACTGTTTGTGTTTTCCTGGCAGTTATGGGAACATCCACAAACTTGAGAGCTGTTGGGGATTCTCAAATTTCCTGAAATAGTCAGAGACATACTTTTACCCCTCGAGTGCCACACTGCTGGGGTTCCTTCCTGGTTGACCTTCATAGCAGATCTGCATCAAACGGGGTAAATGGCAGCCACTTGCCTGTTGTCCACACAATTGTATACTCACTCAGAGAAACAAGGAGCATTGGGCCAACAGGCACTACCTCAAGCCCTGAGGAGGGACTTGCACATGACAAGTGCAAAGTGAAAATGACGTGCATGCCAACCTTTAAGAAGAAGCAAGTGGGAGGTTTTAATACATTATTGGGAGATTTTATTTCCCTCATTGACTTCTATCTATTTCAGATGGGAGGCATGTAGAATAAAGCCATTTTTGGCTTCAAAAAGCAGAAATTTCCTGCCTGAATAGGTACTGTTGGCATGTATGAAATTAAATTATCCGAGTACACTTGGTTAATGTGGGAAATATATTCCTTTGCAGCCACCTGTCCCCTCTGACGCGTCTTACTCTTCCTGTCTCATTCAATAATATTTCAGAACCATCTTTTTCTTTGCTCCACCTTGCTTCATCTTGTCCTTTCTGATTTGCTTGAAGGCTTCACAGTTGTTTTCCAACATTTTGTTCTGCTGACATACTGAACATACATGTTTTCCTTCATAGTACCATATTTGTACCAAGAGGAGCATAGTTTGTTGCAGTCCATGTGTTATTTACAAGTCAAGTCCCATGCAACCCAGATATTGAAAAGGAGGTCATCAGTAGGCGAAGAAGGGCAGAAGAAGGAACAAAAATGTCTTGTCACAAGTTCCAGTCATTGGAATACAGCACCTTGGATAATGTGCCCACTACCAACAGTTTCATATAAAGGGCAAGGCATAATTTTGAAACCTTTTGACTTTTAACTGAATCCCCAATTCTGACGAAATGAGCACATTGGGATGGAAAGTCCCATGCTTTTCTCTGTAAATATGTGCTCTATAACTGTGCTACAAGAGACTGGCATGGTTGAAGGGTATTTAAGGCAAGGAGACAGTGTAACTGTTTACATTCTTTTTTCTCCTGTCCTGGTACAGCTGGCACTCCGGGGAGGTAAGAGGGTTAACAATCAGTCCTAGGATGCAGCTGCAGTTCCTCTAAAAGAAGATACTGGTCCCTTCTCTCTTTCCATGACCCACATACTATATGTGGCTATATATAAGGTCAATACACCTTTTCACTGGGTCAGATGAAATCGACCCAGAAGAAGCACCCAGACTTCATAACCCCGGCATGCATGAATAATCCAGTGGTCATGCCCCCTCCAGGATTGCATAAATCCAATCCCACCTCCAAAACTCAAAGGTTGCACCTAACATAAATTGCCTGGAGTGGCAATTAATACTGGGTTCTGGAAGGCAGCTGACTCCACACTCCTGTCAAAAACCAAGGAGGAACTGCACACCATTGTAGCAAAGATATCGGAGTCTGTGATAGTTGGAAATATTTCTTTTTGGAGGGTTATCCCCAAACCTTTTGCTTCTGGCCTCCTGTTTGTGATCCTGTGCTGCACTTCGTTTTTGCTAGCTTTAGGACTCTGGGCACTTCACCACTTCTGACTGGTGCTAAAGTGTAACTGCTCTCTGTCTAAGTGGTATTGGTGATTTGCTTATCCATGATTGACATATTTGATTCACCAGTAAGTCCCTAGTATGGTGCACCAGGTATGCCCAGGACCTGTAAATCAAATGCTACTAGTGGGCCTGGAGCACTGATTGTGCCACCCACATGAGTAGCCCTGCAAACATGTCTCATGCATGCTGTTGTTGTGTCTGTGTCTAGGTTTAAACTGCCATTTCACCCTGGCAAGCCACTTGCCAGGCCCAAACCTTCCCTTTTACTGCATGTATGTCACCCTAAGGTAGGCCCAAGGCAGCCACCTGGGCAGGGTGCAGTGTATTTAAAAGGTGAGGCATGTACTGGTGTGTTGTACATGTCCTGATAGTGAAATTCTGCTAAATTCAGTTTTCACTATTGCAAGGACTATCTCTCCCGTAGGGTAACATGGGGGTTGCCTTGAAATAGCTTTTAAGTGTAATTTCCCATTCGGAACAGATAGAGCTATGTAGTGAGGTCTCTGAACTCACAATTTAAGAATACACCCTTTGATGAAGTTGTTTTTTAAATTGTAAGTTTGAAAATGCCACTTTTAGAAAGTGGACATTTTCTTGCTTAACCATTCTGTGCCTCTGCCTGTCTGTGGAATACATGTCTGAGTCAGGATGACAGTTGGGCTGTTTGTGAATTCACTCTAAACAGTCACACAAAGGGAGCTGCGTTGTGCCCTGCACATCCTGATGGGTCTCCCTAATCTAGAGTGGTGGGAGGAGCTGGCACTTGCACCTAAACAGGGCTGTGCCTGTCCTTACACAAAGCAGTCTCCAAACCCCTGGAGTGTGTCTGGGGCAAGGGCAGGTAAGGCAGGGTCTTGTGCACCACAAAGACTTTTCTTTGAAGTTTTCCTACTTTAAAATCAGAAATGGGTGCAAGTAACGGACCTCTGACCCCACGAAGTTAGAATCCTTCTGGACTGAGGACATTCATTGACCCCGCTTTATCATAAGAAACCAACACCTCACCACCGACTCTGCATCAACTCCCCTGCAACCGTAAGGAACCAACGCCTCACCTTCTCTGCCTAGCTTTAAGGAACCGACCCCTCACTTCCCCGGTAGCAGTAAGGAACCGATACCGCAAAGACTCCAGCGACTCTGCACCTCCCCAATTTTGTGCAATATATTTGTTTCCTCGTTTTCCAAGGTACTGTACCTGGGGTCCATGTGACTCCATGACCAGCCTGCACTCCCTCACAAGTGGTGTCAGCCTGTTGGAAACAACTCCGTCAAGACGTCGTGATAGCCCATATTCAAGCTGTTGTGTTTCTAAGTGCTATACTAAGAGTTTATCTTTGAAAATTTGCATCTTTGTCGGTGTATGTTGTTTTTGTCATGTTTTACTCGCATAAATATTGGCTATTTTTCTGAATTGGTGTGGAGTACTTTTGTGGTGTTTTCACTGTGTTACTGTGTGTATGTGTACAAATACTTTACACATTGCCTCTGTGATAAGCCTGACTGTTCTTGCCAAGCTACCATAGGGGTGGGCAGGGTTAGCTTAACTGTGTGACTCCTTTACCCTGACTAGAGTGAGGGTCCCTACTTGGACAGGGTTCAAACCACTACCAACTAAAGACCCCATTTCTAATAGTGATGGGACCTTGCTGGTTGCCGTCTCCCTTCCAGACCTTGACAAATTTATGCCAATATGGGACAAACCTACTGCTGTCAGTGACTTGTGTTAAAAGGACAACCAGCTTGACTGCAGGAAGAGGTTGGACTCCAGCATGTCAGGGCGAGTGACTAACAGGCCGCAAAACAGTGTTCAGCTGACTTGGAGGACCCCTGGGCAAGCCATTGAACTACACCTCCTTTGACAAAACATCATAGAGGCCTCGAAAAACCTACTCACCCACTGCCAATGGGGAGTCATATTTTATCAGGTAAAACTATTTTTAGGACCAAATTACCTCTTCTGGGGAGTTGAACAAGGACAGGTGTTCTGTTCAGTTACAAAGTGAAGGAGTAATAAAGACGCCAATAAATCTTGTTCTTGTCACATTTCCTCTGTGTTCAGAGACAGAGTTCAAAAGTCAGTTTGTCTTACAATGAATTTTCCTTCTGACTGCATTGTTGTCTGACCTGCTGTAGAAAGTGTGTGAAATAAAGGGCTGTAGGGTGTCGGGATTTTCCTAACAAAGAGCATTTAAATAACTAAGTCAACTGTACAAACATTTAAAAATATATTTCAGTAGTTGTGAAAGCTGATTTTTTACACTTCTGTATGATGAAAAAATTATTTTAAAAGGATGAAAACAAATCATAACACTTTACTTGGTGATGTTCAAAGAATACATATGTTTCCTGAAACCCAAGTTTCACAGATTGTTAATACATCATATAGTTCTATCAGTAAAGCTGCAAGTTAGTGGAAGGTTTTCGGACTTTTCTTGGAAATTTACCGACTGTAAATGAGTGGGCGACCTCATCATGCTTTAGTAATATATTTATTAAAAGTGAATGTTTAAATAAACTGAAAAACACTCCTGCCCAAATGGTAAACTAAGAGGCATGTCTTGGATCATGTGACCCCTGTGTGTTTTCTAGTTTCTTTTTATTCTTGGAGCAAACATTTAGGCGGTCATTCTGACCGCGGCGGTCGCCGCCCGCCATGCGGTTACCGCCGAATGACCGCACCGTGTTCAAAAGACCGCGGCGGTCATTCCAACTTTCCCGCTGGGCCGGCGGGCGACCGACAAAAGGCCGTCCGCCGGCCCAGCGGGAAAGCCCCTGCAACGAGGAAGCCGGCTCGGAATGGAGCCGGCGGAGTTGCAGGGGTGCGACGGGTGCAGTGGCACCCGTCGCGCTTTTTACTGTCTGCAAAGCAGACAGTGAAAATCTTTGTGGGGCCCTATTAGGGGGCCCCTGCACTGCCCATGCCAGTGGCATGGGCAGTGCAAGGGCCCCCAGGGGCCCCACAGCACCCGTTCCCGCCATCCTGGTTCTGGCGGTGGACACCGCCAGAAACAGGCTGGCGGGAAGGGGGTCGGAAACCCCATGGCAGTGCTGCAAGCAGCGCCGCCATGGCGGATACCCTGGGCCAGGGGAAAACCGGCGGGAAACCGCCGGTTCCCCTTTTCTGACCGTGGTCAGAATAGCCCAGGAAGCACCGCCAGCCTGTTGGTGGTGCTTCCGCCGCCCTCCGCCATGGCGGTCATGGACCGCCAGGGTCAGAATGACCCCCTTAGTCTATTTAATCAAACAAAAGAGGTTTTTGTGTACAGCAGAAATGTTGAGCTTACATATTTGAAGGTGCATATGTGAAAATGAAGAAAAAGGTGACTCTGTAAACTAAAATATTTACCTAGGATCACACAATTTGAGACCAGTTTACTGGTCAAGAACATTACAGTTTTGGTGAGTAGTTTATTCAAGTTACTCGACCTGCAAGTCTAGTAACATTTTTATGATTTTTCGAGGCCTGCTGTGGCCCCAGACAGCTGCTTAGGGTTAACGAATCACTGCTAATCACCATCATGGTGCAGTAAAAGAACCCTCCCCTGACTCTGTTATGTGGGTGAGCCTGCTTAGTCCCCAGTAGACCTAGGAGCCTGTATGCCTTGTAGTTGACCCAGGATATCTTTCAGATTACCTTGAGTTAAGCTATTGTCCTGGGTGGGGTAGCTTGAAAAAAACACCCTTGCTGGTGGTGGGTGAAACTGCCCCAGTGGCTGCCACACCACTAGAATCTCTGACTGCAACTCGGTTGTTTTGAGATACAGATCCCCCAAAATATTTCTTCTAAGAGGGTATCTAGGAATACTGTCCTCTAGACCTGTGATTACTACCAGGAACTAGTCTAGAAGCTACCAGACCCTTAGAACTCCAGTAGACAGTACCCTGAAATCACATTGATGACATAGGTCATGTGCCTTTACTGCTGATGAATGTGTAGCTTTTTATCAGGTTAGGGTGGACTTTTCATTCATTGGCAGTAAAGTTCACGAGAAGGGTCAAAAGGTCCAAACATATTTCTTAGCAGGTGCGTCAAAACTAAAACTCCATCAAAACTCTCATCAAAAACTCATTACAAGTAATTACATCCTGCTTCCCTGCTATTCCCTTTGAAGATTGTCCTACTGCACCCTTTGAAATCACATGCATTCCTGTGAATTTAGTTACTACCCAAAGCCCTGTTCAACAGTCAAGCCACAATGTATTGACCTATGATCAGTGGCGTAGCGTGGGTTGTCAGCACCCCGGGCAAGGCAAGTAATTTGCGCCCCCTAACCCGGGGCAAGGCAAGTAATTTGCGCCCCCTAACCCGTGGATTTAGTCTCTTCCAAGATGTTGCGCCCGGTGCGGCCGGCCCCCCCTGCACCCCCCGCCCTACGCCACTGCCTATGATACGAGCCCAGTGAGCTCCACTGACCTTCACAAACATTGCCATAAAATAACGCAGGCTATAGACTTAAATGTTAATTAATCAATAAGAGGCTGGTGCTTAGACCCTACATTACTTTTTGGCGAGGGTTTTGTGGCTATATATGAGCTAGAGCTTTTGATTTTCACTCCTTCTCCAAATTGAATGTGTAAATAATTATTTCTATGCACTTTTCTTTTCTAACAGAAAGCCCTGCACAGGGCAGCGATGGAGGAACTACACATGAGACTGAGAAAATGGGATGAGCAGGTAAACGAGGCAGTCATAACTTGGAGAGACCTGTGTGACCGTTCATTGGACCCAGATGCCACCACCAGTACAGAGGATGGTGACACCACAGATACTGATGACGCAACAGACACTAGTAATTAGGAGGACACAGCCCAGGCAGGTCTATGGCAGGCACATACTAGATGAAGGGAAGGGTGGCACCCTGGGGCCCACAAGGCCAAAGGGTTTCAGATATGTGTGGTACTATTTATCCATATTGAAAATGCCCATCCTTATTCAAGGTTCGTGAAAAGTGATGATGCACTCGACTTTACTAAATTGCTGTGTTGTTATATGTTAAAATTGCAAAAATAAAGATAAAAAAACATAAAGCACTGACTGCAGTGGTCACCTTATGGCATGGCATTTACTGTGTTAACTGTGCTCTGAGTGCATAAAGCTACATCACCTTTTTGAGTAAGCTGTGCAGTGTTCAACCATTCTACCTTCAGGCTGGAAAGTGCTGAAAGGGAGTACCTGCCTATTCAGTTTGGGTTACACTGTCCTGTGGCTCTAGAACACCAGTGATAAGCAACTTCAGTTTTCACAATTAAGGTCCAGAAAACCATGACTGCCATGGGACCCCTGCAAAAGGTTACCACAGCACTATTGAGTTGGGTAGCAATTAATATGTGATATGATATATATTGAGATGTGAAAAATCATTTAACATCTATTATGTTATATTCAATGATCATTTTTGATTGGCAAATGCTTGTGTGTCTCATTTTAGCTCTCAGAATGATCTAGTGTGTCTACGTTTCTCCTGATGAGCTTCTGAATCTGGAGGTATGGAACCTGAGTAGAGAGTTTTAAATAAACTTCGAAAATAATATTGTGGTTAAAACATTCTGAGTACAAACAAAATTGTAATACAACATTTTTTTTTTAGTCAATAAAAGTGATGGCATAAATATAGAATACTAAAATATTGTGATATTGAATATGACGATTTAAAATTTTATATTGTATTATGTTTTAATATTTTGTTTTTCTGGGCCGTAGGTAATTTTGGGAGTGAGGGTGGGTACTTTTTTATTTGCAGTTAATATTTATTTAATGTTTCAAATATTTTTCTTAATCATGTATTTTTGTATTTGTTGTACATTCATTACAATGCATGCAATTATGCATTTAGTTATTGGTGTTTACAGATTTTGGGGTGTTTTTCATATATATTTGTATATTTCTTATGGACTTTGGTGTTTACTGGTTTATTGGTGTGTAGTATATTGATATAAGGCTAATCTTTGAAGGGGTTTAAGTTTAATTTGTTTACTAATGATGCATTTTAAAACTCATGTGTGCTCCAATTGTTAGGGGGTCATTATTTTATATATATATATATATATGTATATATATATATATATATATGTATATATATATATATATATACACATTTTTTTGTACATTTATTATATTACTCTAATTGTCTTTTTTTGGACTTGGTGTTATAAAAATTACACTATATGGATAGATGGGGTTCGGAGTTTGTTCAGAAGCATAGTGTATATGAACCTCTCATTTAAAAAAACAAGTAAACATGCATTTGAGTTATGAACTAACATAGAGTATTTGTACCTCCTATTCATAAATATTTGCAGTTTCCACAATGTATATATGACTGATGTTGGAGCTCATGCTTGTGGCTATGAAATTAGAATAATAAATAATTATCCCCCCTCAATTTTTGCACTTTCTTAAATTTTTGATGAATTGTGCCTAGAGTAGTACATTTTACCCCCCTTTATTTCAAGTCTTTCATCAATATCTGTGGAGCTGGAGTTAGAATAGTAAATTATTATTACCACAAGTTTAGCAACTTCCTTGAGTGTATGTGAGATAATAGAATAGCCCCCTTCCAATTTTAGCACGTTCCCAATTTATGTGGGAGTGTAGTTAGAATAGTAAATTATAACCCCTGCATTTTTAACTCTTTCCACATTGTTTGTGGGTTTGCAATTACAACAAGAAACTATATCATCCCTCCAACTTTAGCACTTTCTCTAATGTATGTGGGATTGGCTTTAGAATAGTTAATATTGCCTCATTATTTTGCCATTTTCTTCATTGTTTGTGAAACTAAAGTTAGAATACTATCCACCGCTAGATTTATGCATTTTCCCCAGTATTTGTATTACTACACTAGACCAGTAAATTATAATCAACTCCACCCATTTTTTTACACTTTACACTGTTAAACAGGATTGGTATTTATTGACCAGTCCACCAAGATTATCACCCTATGGGACAGCTGTCTTGCTTGCTTTGGGATTTAAAACTCGGTGTGTTTGTAGAGGTACCTTATGAAAATTTGTGAATTCAGGGCATGTTTATGAAGTTAGAATGTTAGGTGAAGTGTAGTCCAGATCCAGGGGCGCAGTACAGGCCCCAACATCCAATCCGATACGAGGGGGTGGGGATGCTCCTGGTCATCTTTGGGGGGGGGGGGGGGCGGGCTACACACATCCGACAACTGCACTTATTTCAGACAAGACACTGGCTCATATGAGTCATCTGTAAAGTGCAGCCTCCGAGCCGCGCTTTCCTTTCTCTTTTACTGTTATTTGGGAGTGCCCAGGTGGGGGCAGTATCTGAGGGGGTCAACAGAATCTGACACCTCAAATGTAAGTTTCATTTAGAGCTTGAGCCACACCTCCCTTCCTCCTCCACCACCCCTCCCACCTTCCTCCCCCCGGCTCTTTTCTGTAGCAGTGCTGGTCGGGCTGTTGTCATGACCTGAACTGAGTTGCGTTTGTTATTGGATGAATGCTGAGACAGGAACATTCATCCCTTTCAATTTAAAATCAGCTCAGTTCAGAATGTCAGGTCCACAGTTAGAACAATCATATACCCCACATGCTTCAAACTAAAAACATTTAAGGTATGAGGTAGTTCCCGTTATGCACAGTGTCCCTGAGGAGGATTGGGGAACTGGCACAGGGAGCCATATTCCTACTGGGGGGAGGGACACTTTACTGGCTCTAGAAGAAAGTGACAGAAAAAAAGGGTTCCCCCCTGGTGGACGTCCTGGATATAGTGTGTGGAGACATCCCAGAAGAGTGTGGGTTGAGTGTCAGGGACAGTCAGATACTGTCTCACCAGTCTCAGGAGGGTGATGTAGTGTGCTTTTTCAAGCTGAGTCACTGGATGGTTGGGTGAAGGGTACTTTGGTTAATACATGTGAGGGGCAGAGTGATGTAATTGCTGGAGAGCATATGTCTGGTCCTTATTTTCCAGAGCTACGCCAACACCAGGTGGAGTGTGAGTTCTCTGACCCCAGGGAGCTTACAATGGAGGCAGACTTCTCGGTGAGTACCAGAGAGTCTGAAGAGGCATTGGGGGGTGCTGCTGGAGGGAGCGGTCTAGGTGTTTCACAACCAAGTGAGGTGGGAAAGGATTGCAGTGTCCCAGGTAGGTCCCAGAGTAATGGGATGGGTGAGGGACCCCATGTCGAGTCTCAGAGGAGAGGGAATGGGGATGGGCTGAGGCCCAGGGTGCCTGAGATCCGGTCCCCGATCCTGGAGGGTTCCAGGAGGGAACGCCAGGAGGGGAGCCTAGCCTGTACCGTAGGGCCACCTGTTGAGGGAGATCCCGCAGTGTCGGAAGGACTTTGGGGGGTGACTGTAGCCAGCATCCCACCAGTTCTGGTGTCTGGCAGTATCACTCCTAGTGAGGGGGTGCAGAAGTCCAGACAGAGGGCTGAGAGGCGGCTGCAGACCTCAGTGGAGGTCCTGGAGAGTCAGGGGTCAGCTCTGAGAGCAGAGCCCCCCAGAAATGACCCAGGTGAAACCATTTCTGGTTTGGGGGAGATCCAGACTCTGCCAGATGGGCTGAGGTCAGGAGACCTGCGCTAGCCAGACTCTTGTGTGGCCCTTGGGGACGGTGTGTCCCTTGTGTGGGGTGAGCGTGCCCCCCAGGAAGTCCTGGCATGCCAGGCAATTGTTCAACTTCAGGGTGGTGACTCTGGGTTGGATGACCAGGTGCAGGGGTTAAACTCTGGCCTGGTGGGGGGTCACTGTGCCCCCTAAGATGTCCTGGTGTGCCAGGCAATGGTTCAACCTCAGGGTGGTGACTCTGGGTTGAGGGACCAGGTTCAGAGGGTAAACTCTGACCTGGTGGGGGGTAGGTGTGCCCCCCAGAAAGTCCTGGTTTGCCAGGCAGTGATCCAGTCTGAGGGTACAGACCCTGGATTGGAAGTCCAGGTTCAGGGTGTCCCCCCTGACCTGGAGGAAGGGGCTACTGATAACAGTGCCCCTACCATGTTGTCTTCTGGGGGGCCACTCCTAGTTGGGGGGTGCTGGACCCCAGAAGAGAGGGCAGGGGGAGGGAAGCCTCACCCAGGGCCCTAGTCCAACCTGAAGGTACAGACCCCAGGTTGGAAGACCAGTTGCAGGTTAACAACCCTGCACTGGTGAAAGAATGGTGCAGGGTTGCTTCTATAAGCACCCTGACCAAGTTGGACTCTGGGGGTGCCGCTCCAGGAGGGAGGGTACAGAGCCCCAGAGGGGCGGACCAGGTTCAGGCTGTCATCCCTGACCTGGTGGAAGGGAGAGTGGTCAAAGGGTGCCCAGCACCTGGGGCTACCTCCCCCCACTCTCCACAGTCACAGTGGTTAGGGAGCTTTGAGAGGCCTGGGGCCTGGCTTTCATCCCTGACAGCTGTCAGTGGCCACTGTGGCTTGCTGTCCAGATGGACAGAGTTACCCCTGGGGAGGGGACAAGAGTCACACCCCGGGGGTAGAGTGGGCAACACCACTGTGTTGGCCCTGGTGGTACTATCCGGCCCCTGGGACACATCTGTGGGCAAAGTAAGGTTAGGTGCTGCACAGATGGTATCCGCAGGTGAGGAGAAAGGTTCCCCATGGGTTGGCTTGGTGGACCCTGAGAGTATGGACAGAGGGATCCAATTGGAGTCAGGAAGGCGAAGAACTGGAATGTGCCCCTGCTGTTGTGGGCCTGGGTCCTTGTTCTATCGCCCCAAACAGGGAAGTACATCAGTATAGTGATTGTTCTCTCCTGGCTTTAGGCTGGTGGGGGGTCATGTTGGACCTGGCCTTTTTACAGGGTTGTCCCCAAACTTTTTGCCTCCTTCCTCCTATTTTTTCTGACCTGTTGTTGTTGGCTTTTGAACTCTGGGCACTTTACCACTGCTAACCAGTGCTAAAGTGCATATGCTCTCTGTGTAAATTGTACTGTTGATTGGTTTATCCATGATTGGCTATTTGATTCACTTGTAAGACCCCAGTAGAGTGCACTATATGTGCCTAGGGTCTGTAGATTAAATGCTACTAGTGGGCTTGCAGCACTGGTTGTGCCACCTACTTAAGTAGCCCCTTAACCTTGTCTCAGGCCTACCATTGCAAGGCCTGTGTGTGCAGTTTCACTGCCACTTCGACTTGGCATTTAAAAGTACTTGCCAAGCCTAAAACTCCCCTTTTTCTACATATAAGCCACCCCTAAAGTGTGCCCTAGGTAACCCCTAGAGCAGGGTGCTGTGTGTGTAAAAGGCAGGACATGTACCCATGTAATTTACATGTCCTGGTAGTGTAAAACTCCCAAATACGTTTTTACACTACTGTGAGGCCTGCTCCCTTCATAGGCTAACATTGGGGCTGCCTTCATACATTATTGAAGTGGTAGCTGCTGATCTGAAAGGAGTAGGAAGGTAAATTTTAGTATGGCCAGAATGGTAATGCAAAATCCTGCTGACTGGTGAATTTGGATTTAATATTACTATTCTAGAAATGCCACTTTTAGAAAGTGAGCATTTCTTTGCACTTAAATCTTTCTGTGCCTTACAATCCACGCCTGGCTGGGTTTAGTTGACAGCTCCTTGTGCATTCACTCAGACACACCCCAAACACAGAGTACTCAGCCTCACTTGCATACATCTGCATTTTGAATGGGTCTTTCTGGGCTGGGAGGGTGGAGGGCCTGGTCTGACACAAAGGACTGCCACACCCCCTACTGGGACCCTGGCAGACAGGATTGAACTGAAAGGGGACCTGGTGCACTTCTAAGCCACTCTTTGAAGTCTCCCCCACATCAAAGGCACATTTGGGTATAAAACAGGGCCTCTGCCCTACCACCTCAGACACTTGCTGGAGAAGAAACCTGAACCAGAACCTGCATCCTGCCAAGAAGAACTGCCTGGCTGCTCAAAGGACTCACCTGACTGCTTTCTACAAAGGACTGCTGCCTTGCTGTTGGCCTGCTGCCTTGCTGAACTCTTGCCTTGCTGCAGAAGGGCTCTCCAAGGGCTTGGATAGAGCTTGCCTCCTGTTCCCTGAAGTCGCAGGACCAAAAAGACTTCCATCTTTCAACTGGACTCCTTGTGCGCTGAAATATTGGACGCACAGCTTGCTCTGCGGTGAAACATTCACTGCACACCGATCCGGAAAGACGCCGCTCTACCCCGCAAGGAAAAGATCGACACAACGCCTGCGGTGCGACCGGAACTTCGACGCATGGCCCACCTGGACAACGCCGCCCGACTTCCAGAGAGGAAATCAACATGACGCCTGCTGTGAGGGAGAAAATTCCACGCACAGCCCACCGGAACGACGCGCAGCCGGACAACAAGCCCAGGAATCCACGCACTGACCCTGGGGCGTCTGAAAACCCCGCAACCCACAGAGGAGACTGTCCGCGCACCAGAAATCCATGCAACATCTTCCCCGCGTGAAAAATAATGACGCAAGTCCGTGTGTGAAGGGGCGAAACCGACGCACACACCATTTTTCCAGGCATCTCCTCCTCTGCGGACCTTGGCGGAGATCTTTCACTCCAAACCAGGTACTTTGTGCTTGAAAGAGACTTTGTTTGCTTTTTAAAGACTTAAGACACTTCATATCACTTTTCAGTGATATCTCTACAATTTCATATTGCATCTTTTATCGTTTTGACCTGCAAATATCCAGATAAATATTATATATTTTTCTAAACACTGTGTGGTGTATTTTTTTGGTGCTACATTGTGTTATTGCATGATTTATTGCACAAATACTTTACACATTGCCTTCTAAGTTAAGCCTGACTGCTCAGTGCCAAGCTACCAGAGGGTGGCCACAGGATAATTTGGATTGTGTGTGACTAAAGTGATGGTCCTTGCTTGGACAGGGGGTAACCTGGCTGCCAACCAAAGACCCCATTTCTAACAACAAGTATGTCACTCCTTCTCTTGCATGCACCAGAGTGGCTCCTTGAATCACGAGATAGAGAATGCATACCACATGCAGGGCATCATAATGTCTGTGCCTGGCATTGACACAGGGCTGGCTGGCAGCTATCTACACATGTGGCAGAGAACTGCGATGCTAATGTGACCCCCCACCACACTACTGTGTACAGTATACCACCCACAATAGAAGCCAACGAAGAAGAGATGGAGCAAATAAGTGTAGATTGTAGAGAATGACCTCATTAGATAGATGGTCTGTATCTGTGGCACACTTGCATGCTTGAGCCCAGTCCCACCTAGTTTCTGATTCCCTCCCTGGTTCAGAATTCTTCCTGGCCTTACGTTACATTAGCTCAGCTCCCTCCATGTTTGCATGTGCCCAATGAGGGAACTAAAATCTACTAATCGGTGACAATGTGTTACTGTCTTCAACTTCAAGCTTCCTACCACTGATCTTAGATAGCTCTTAAGGAGGTGAATGGGCCATGGGGGAAGGAGGGCCGGTAAGGTTGGGTGGGTAGGTTACTTAAAATGACTGACCTGTTGGTTCTTCCACTGTGTCTCGGTACAGCCTTTATTCACTTCACCTGCGCTAAGTGCAAATGTAGTATGCCCACCTAGTTTACAGTCAGTTTGTCTGTGATCACCTGTACATCTCCGTTAGGAGTAGGGTACATTTGCACTTCAGGGATGAAAATATAGTCTATGTTATGCGTTAATTATTTTCAGAGATAGCTGCCTATTTCATCCTGGCCCCGGGAGTAACTCAGAGGAGGAGCATATTCCACCCTGAGTATGCATACTTGAGATACAAGTGTTATATGAGACATTTGTGCTTCAGAGAGCTACACTATATTTTACTCCAGTGCATATGTTCATTTTAGCCAGGTGCAGTATATTTTTCATAAAGGTGCAGTATACGCCTTCCTGTGTAAATGCTTATATCAAATGGGTTTGCTATGTGTATGCGTAATCCCAAGAAATATAGCGTCAAATTTACTAACTTTTTGAACACCTCAGTGCAGCAACCAATTTAGCTGTGTTCCGTCAAAGGCAAAGAACAAACAGTTCTTTGTATGTAGTAAGTAAATATGTAGTAAGATGTGGCACTTTTATCTTCCCCCAACCCTGGGGCACTCCAAGAATGTGTGCGTTCTGTCATGTACAGCTTTTTCACTATATCAGAGTCCCTCCAGTATAAAAACAACTAGGGTTTTACATAGTTAAATACTTTTCCCAGTTTGTATTTGAGCTGCACTGTACAGCACACATCAAAGTTGGAAAAGTGTTGAGACTTTTAAAACTTGCTCCTCTGTTATGCCTGACTCGAGGACGCATACTTATTTAGCGCCAACCCCTTAGGCAGGTTGTGCGTACTGGTACGATGGTATGCGGATGTGTGCCAGGGCCTGACAGGCCTTTTATTCCACTAGACATTTCTTCGTTGGACTGGAGCCTTTAGAATCCAGTTTTGAAAATCAAGGGCCGCTTCGAGGTTAGGAAATTCATTGCAGCAGGTATTGGGAGACTTCAAGAGAAAGAAAGAGACGGAGGGAAGAGGAAAGTAGAGAGAACGCAAACAGAGAGGTAGGAAAGAGTGAAGAAAGAGAGACTGTATGGATGGAAAGAAAGTGCTAGCACAAGAAAACAAAGAGCGCGGGGTGGTTTACACATTTTCGCCAGCGCTACTCTGGTTCCCCAGTCCGTCCCTGATGTGTGGATCAGCGTGTGGAAGAGGGTTGAGCTAAGAAATTCCCTCCATTCCTTCAGCGCTCAATACCATATCTATTGGCCCTTGGCTGTCACTGAGATCCGTAGATCGATACTAAACCTTTGTGCCGTCATTTACCGATACCAAATGCTGTTTGGCCACTTCTAGATGCTTTAACTAACTGAAAATGTAATTGTCCTCAGAAGGATGAAAGGCTGGATTAGCCTTAGCCATATTCGAAGTCACAACCTGCAGGCCAAGCTTGCAACCCTGTCTTCTTTTGAACGTTCTTTGTGTATAATAGTTCTGGGCGGGAAAAGACTGATTGTTCACTCCTTTCTGATAATTAATCATCAGACACATGGCCTGCGAATCATGTGTATTTTTGCAAACTCACTTCCTGTTAGTTCACTTGGAAGCATACATTTATTCGGAGCCTGAAACCCACCACAACCCTACCCCAACAGTGGGGCTGCGCTGCCCTCCCCCCACAGACACTCAGAAAGAAGCTCTCCCATTTACCTTTCTCCTCCCTCCAGTCAAACCACAATGGAAGGTGAAGGGAAATGCTGGTCGGGGGCAGCCAAGACAGCTTGAGCAGTGCGTCTTTACTACTCCTTACAGACTATCCAGTGCTGAGACATCTGTTGCACTCTCAAAATGTATCTTTATTATAAGCTGCCCATGCGCTACTATCGAAATACTGAGACATTCACAGAGCTCTCACAATGCACCTCTCTCCTGAGCTGCACCCTGCACTGCACTCCCTGTGTCGAGGCATCTACATAGCTCGCACATTTCTCCTCTGCCTTGATCTACTTCCTGCAACAAGTTCCCACAAGCTATCTCTGCCCTAACTTGGGCCATGCACTGGTATCCCAGTGCAGACCTACCACGCAGCTCTCACAATACCCCTATGATTTGGATATGTCACAGATCTTTTATATTGCAGGTCTGTTCTTACCTGCATTTTATGTTGCGTCCTCTGTCCTTAGCTTCATTTTGTATACCAGTAGGGGCAAACATTTGTTCTTTCACAAAGCAACTCTTACATGACTTCCAGACTGTTACTTGCATATGTTCACATATATGGCCTTGTAGTACTCATGCATTTCTGTCTCAGTTTTGAGTCCTCCCAAAACTCATGCAATATGTTTGTTCGCAGATTTACAGTGACACTCCACCTGTGGTGTTGTGGTTTTCGGAGACTATTAAAGGTTCTAAAATACATCTCCATCTTGACTTGTATTCTACACTAGCATAAAAACATGTACAATTGTCCTACAATACATGTGTAGCCTGAATTGAGGCATGTACAGATATCGCAGAACGTTAACCTCTGTATTGACACACTTCATGATCTCTTGCAACCAACCTCTGTTCTGACTTACACCATGCAATGGTTTGTCATTATCGTTCTTTGGCGCAGCCACTAACAGCATTCTTAAAAACTGTCCCAAATCCTTTGATTATGTTGTGGAAGCAAGTGTCTCTTTCTGATAACATGGTTAAAGGGGTCAATACATTTAGGCCGGGATGTATAAAGGTATTTTGCAGTTGCAAAGCCTATGATTCTGAAAACCACAAGGTTTGTGACAGCAAAGTACCTTTTTATTATTTACAAAATCCTTTTACGAGCCAGAAAAGTCTCAGAAAAGTCTTTTGGATTCATTAAAGGGGCTTTGTGACCCTGTCGGAATAGTAGCTACGAGGGGACGTATACAGTGTGCCTCCTTACTTTTTTAGATGTGGAGAGTATTGTATCAATGGTTTGTGACTTTAATTGTGGTTTCAAACCACTGATCACGTATCAGTACCTCAAAAGAGGTGGTATCTGAACCTCAAAGGGGAAGCTTGCCGGTGAGACAACTTCATCTTTGGGAATTGCAATAGAGGGCTACAGGGGAGCATACCTGGTCTAGAGGACCACTGCCTGCTCTTTCAGATGTCTTCCCAAACGCAAAATCTTTTTTTATAGGCAGCACTCGTCACTTTAAAGTACATAGGGGGTCATTCTAACATTGGCGGGCGGCGAAGGCCGCCCGCCAATGTTCCCCCGTCAAAATACCGCTCCGCGGTCACAAGCCGCTGAGGGTATTTTGAGATTTGCCCTGGGCTGGCGGGCGGCCGCCCGCCAGCCCAGGGCAAATCGACCTTCCCGCCGGCGTAGTGGGAAGGTGCGACGGGTGCAGTTGCACCCGTCGCGTATTTCAGTGTCTGCTTTGCAGACACTGAAATACACAGTGGGGCCCTCTTACGGGGGCCCCTGCAGTGCCCATGCCATTGGCATGGGCACTGCAGGGCCCCCCAGGGGCCCAGGGGAGACCCGCCAGGAACAGGATGGCAGTAGGGGGTGTCAGAATCCCCATGGCGCTCCGCCGCCATGGAGGATTCACAAGGGCAGTGGTAAACCGGCGGGAGACCGCCGGTTTACCCTTTCTGGCCGCGGCTGAACCGCCGCGGTCAGAATGCCCTTGGGAGCACCGCCAGCCTGTTGGCGGTGCTCCCGTGGTCGGTGACCCTGGCGGTCACCGGCCGCCAGGGTCAGAATGACCCCCATAGACTGTTTTGAATTTTTTTTTTTCCTGTTTGGAAGTGCAAATGCAAATACCCCATTCCTGCATTTGCTGCCAATCACATGGGGTCACAAATTATGACCTGCTTACTTAATATTCATTATGCAGGTTTTCTCTGACTTGCTATGTGACTTTTTACTTGGTAGGTCGCATCTCAAATCACATTCCCATTTGCAAACCAGTGGATGTGCAAATTGCATATCCTTGGCTTGTGAGTGGGAGCAGACAGCTGAAATGCCAGATGAATACCATTGTTATTTTGTACCTTAGCGAGTGTTATAACCCACATTGCAAGTGTTGGTCCCATGCTGGTGCAATAAGTTTACACTCAACACAGCAAATATCTTTATTTTTAGGCTAAGAATTACTACAGTATTCTAAGTTCTCACTTACAGACTGGGTAACAATGTTGCAAATTGACCATTCCCAAAATCTGGGACATTTTGCTGGACTAATTCCTTCAATTCATATTTAGTGAATGAATCTCCATACAATTCTGCAGACAAAATGACTGCATTGTCAGTCACTCCAGTTTGGGTGGTAATTCTAGGTTGCACACAAATCATTATTTGGAGCCCTCTTGTAATAGGAGCCTAAGACAATGGTGGTCATTCTGACCCTGGCGGTCTTTGACCGCCAGGGCGGAGGACCGCGGGAGCACCGCCGACAGGCCGGCGGTGCTCCAATGGGGATTCCGACCGCGGCGGTAAAGCCGCGGTCGGACCGGCACCACTGGCGGGGTCCCGCCAGTGTACCGCCGCCCCATTGAATCCTCCGCGGCGGCGCAGCTTGCTGCACCGCCGCGGGGATTCCGACCCCCCCTACCGCCATCCAGATCCCGGCGGTCGGACCGCCGAGATCCGGATGGCGGTAGGGGGGGTCGCGGGGCCCCTGGGGGCCCCTGCAGTGCCCATGCCACTGGCATGGGCATTGCAGGGGCCCCCGTAAGAGGGCCCCTACATGTATTTCACTGTCTGCTGCGCAGACAGTGAAATACGCGACGGGTGCAACTGCACCCGTCGCACAGCTTCCACTCCGCCGGCTCGATTCCGAGCCGGCTTCATCGTGGAAGCCTCTTTCCCTCTGGGCTGGCTGGCGGTCTGAAGGCGACCGCCCGCCAGCCCAGCGGGAAAGTCAGAATTACCGCCGCGGTCTTTCGACCGCGGAACGGTAACCTGACGGCGGGACTTTGGCGGGCGGCCTCCGCCGCCCGCCAAGGTCAGAATGAGGGCCAATGTCTGGTTAGACATTAGAATAGGGTGCCGATAACAACCAGGAAGGTGTGGGAGCCAAACCTCCAACATTTTCTGAACCCCAATATCTTGCGCAACCTAGTTTTACCATAGGCAGCCTGGCTCTGGAGTCTTTCTCAGTGATCTAGCAGCAAGAGACTACGCTTCCCTTCTTATCAGCAATTTTCAGAGTTCTAGATAGGTTTAAGTTTAAAATGGTTTAATATTGAATTAATAATAAATAATGCAGAAAAATGCATTGCTTGCCATGAAGACTCAAGTACAGAATCCAGACCCATCCAGTCAAAATAAACCCTAGTCAAGCAATTAAGGACCTGATTTATAAAAAGTTAGCACCACCTTAGCGTCATTTTTTTACGCAAAAGCTGCATAAACCTACAAAATATAATTATAGCTTTTCATAAATCAGGCCCTAAATCTTTCTAGATTCTAAGTATCAGACTCATAAAGAGAACTAATAACATCCTAAGCCAATGAAAGAAAGTCTCAAAATAATTGAACAGCCTCGGGAGGAATAGGAGAAGTCTCTGCAATCCCTCAAATACATAGTTTTTTTTATAAACAACCTATGCATACCAATTATTAAAACTGCAGATTCAGCATGGTTTGATCCTGGTTAGATTGCATTGGCAAATCAAAAATTTTGTATTTATTAAGTCATTTTAACAGTAACTAATTTCTTAAGGTAAGAGAAATATTATGCTTGGTTCTTCAGCAACCGCACACTGGAGATGTACAACATAATATTAAACATGTCTCAAACAATAGCTCATAGAATTATGTACCTCTGCACGCCTGCATCAGAACTTCCAGCGCCAATCTTTCAAAATGACACATCAGGTACATGATGGAAAGTTTCATTCACAATACACGCCGTCTAATTCATTTATCCTTTTTGCGTCATAGCAATCTGTGCTCCTTGGAAACTCTGTGGAGAGGAGATTCACAGCAGGTCACTTAACTGAGAGGGGGAAAGAGCAGGTGCAAGACGGACAGAGCACCAAAAACTCTGTCCATTTTCAATAAATTGCGTCTCGCACAGAAATGTGGCATAGCTATACTAAGTTATTAATCACAGTTCTGAATGAGTGAATTTAATTGTTTTAAGTGCAACATCCTCTGTTTATCGGTTATGATCATATATACCACTAAAATCACAACTTCACACAAATAATTTGTCAGCCCAAATTGCACATTCCACAAGAACTTCCACAACATCCCTCTGATTATTTTTTTTACTAAGCACTATAACCCCACTAATAAATTTTAATAATCAGCTATTAATATTGTCAAAACCTTCATCATATAATCGGACATTCTCCTCCATCTTCTCTTGTTGTTGACATGCTTGACACTTGTAGTAAAAAAATACAAGATAATGGAATGCTTGAATTAATCTCAGGAACTGATCGTTCCACACGTGTCTCATTCCATCATGTTTTGCCCACCATGCCACCTCAGCTAGGACCACCAAGCCATCTACAAATTAGTCTTGACCCTGCTCCTCATGAGAATAGTCCCAAACTGCCAGGCCAGGTCTTCCCTGAACCAGAACACAAGCAACCTCAGACCTGTTTGGCGCATAGTTCATGAAGGGCTTGGTCTTAAATATATGGCAGATCTTCTTGCCACCCAGCCTTTAATGAGGTGGATCTCAGTGTAGTATAACAATGAATTATCCTTGAACTCTTTGATTATTGAAGTTTGTCTTTTATTAGACAAAGCCAAAGCAATACCCTGATTTAGATATAGAAAGAATAAACTCACCAGTTTAGGTCGTCCGGACTTATTCCCTATCCCGAAAAAAATTCTAAAGCTGACTATGCTTGGGTCAATGGTGCTTTTATCACTTGTGCCAAGGCATTTAGGGAGAACAACGAATTGTCCAAGCCACTTGCCCATGCACATTGTCTAATAAAAACAGTACCTTCTAGCGAGCATTACTTGACATGGGTGCCTAATGTTTATCATTGGCACTTGCTAACCAGGATTAGAATTAGGGGCTCATTATGAGTACCGTGGTCTATAGACCGCCAACCTCACAGTGGCGGTCTTGACCGTCGCCAATGAGGCGGTTTGACCCCCACATTACAACCCTGGAGGTTGGCCTGCCAGGGGACTGCCAACTCCGCCAGGATCCTGGATCCCGGTAGTCTGGCGGAGGCAGAGGTCTTAATCTGTCAGGGCAGCACTGCAAGCAGCGCTTCCCTGGGGATTACGAACTTGTTCTCTGCCAGCTGCTTCATTGCAGTAGCACCACCATGAAAAGGCTGGTGGAGGACGGGTGCAGAAGGCAACAGGGGGGGGCCCTGCACTGCCCATGCAATTGGCATGGGCAGTGCAGGGGCTCCCATGACCAGCACCATCGCAATGTTTGCAAACAGTGAACACTGCGAGGCTGCTGGTGCACCATGCAAGAGACAATGCTGTAACCTGTTTCCTGCTAGGCCAGCGGGTGGAAACGTAGGTTTCCGCCGGCTGACCTAGCTGGAAACCCATAATAGCTCCAGTGGGGGGGGTCACCACATCGGCGGAGGCCACCCTATCGGGTGTTTGGCAGGCAGAGATTTCCACCCACCAAACTCGTAATCAACCCCTCAAACCCTTTCTTCAGATGGTCTGTTTTCCCAAGGGCTGGTTTGCTCTCGGTACACTGAATCCTTGTAACTGTAATAATTTGACTGACCAAACCATTGAGCATTTTGTCCTGTTTGTCCCTCATTTTTCACCCAGAAATTGTTTTGGTATACCTCTTTTGAAAAAATAGGAAGTTAAGAACTGTAAAACTTGCTATTTTCCATCTTATGATGCTCATAGATTTGTATATTTGTGTCAGTTTCAACAAGATTCTTAGGGCCATATTTATAATTTTCGACGCACAACTGCACCAACGCAGTTGTGCGTCAAAAAATGTAACGCCGGCTAACGCCATTCTGAAGCACCATGCGGGCACCGTATTTATTCAATGACATTAGCCGGCGTTAGCCGGCGTTAGCCGGCGCTGCGGAGTGGTGTGCGTCCAAAAAAATGACACACACCAGGCAGCGCCGGCGTAGGGGAAAATGGAGCTTGGGCGTCAAAAAATGGGGCAAGTCAGGCTGAGGCAAAATTATCGCCTCAACCCGATTTGCGCCATTTTATTTCGACGCCCAGACGCCATTAACATGACTCCTGTCTTAGCAAAGACAGGAGTCATGCCCCCTTGCCCAATGGCCATGCCCAGGGGACTTTAGTCCCCTGGGCATGGTCATTGGGCATAGTGGCATGTAGGGGGGCCCAAATCAGGCCCCCCTATGCCACAAAAAAAAAAAAAAAATACTTACCAGCACTTACCTTAACTTCCCTGGGATGGGTCCCTCCATCCTTGGGGTTCCTCCTGGGGTGGGAAAGGGTGGCAGGGGGTGTCCCTGGGGGCATGGGAGGGCACCTCTGGGCTCCTTCCGAGCCCACAGGTCCCTTAACGCCTGCCCTGAGCAGGCGTTAAAAAATGACGCTAACGAGGGTAGACATAATTTTTTTTTACCCGCCCACTCCCGGGCGTCATTTTTGCCCGGGAGTGTAAATACGGCGCACATGCCTCTGAGTCATTTTTTAGAAGGGAGCGCCTACCTTGCATATCATTAACGCAAAGTAGGTGTCCACGCTAAAAAATGACGCAAACTCCATGAACTTTGGCGCTAGACGCATCTAACGCCAGAGTATAAATATGGAGTTCGTTTTGCGTCGAATTTGCGTAAAAAAAAACGACGCAAATCCGGCGCCAACAGAGTATAAATATGGCCCACAGTTTTGTAATTAAGATATGAGAGGCCAGGCGATAACCTGAGCTGTCATCTGAGTGGGAGGGAGAGTTAGCTGTTTTTTTTCAGATTCTTTGTGGTCTAGATCCCTGATATGCTTAGGTTATGTGCTGTGAATCAGATTGTACGTTTTTAAATGATGTTTTATCTTGTACATCGATTTTATGATATGTTTTTAATGCTTTGTCTGTGTATATGGTAGACTTGACAGCCTTAGGGTGGTCATCCCTAACTTTGTGCCTGCCTCCCTCCACTTTTTGGACACTGTTTTTGCTGGTTTTTTGACTCTGCACACTTTACCACTGCTAACCAGTGCTAAAGTGCATATGCTCTCTCCCTTTAAACATGGTAACATTGGATCATACCCAAGTGGACTACTTAATTTACTTATAAGTCCCTAGTAGAGTGCACTATGTGTGCCCAGGGCCTGCAGATTAAATACTACTAGTGGGCCTGCCACACTGATTGTGCCACTCACTTAAGTAGCCCCTTAACCTTGTCTCAGGCCTGCCATTGCAAGGCCTGTGTGTGCAGTTTCACTGCCAATTTGACTTGGCATTCAAAAGTACTTGCCAAGCCTAAAACTCCCCTTTTTCTACATATAAGACACCCCTAAGGTATGCCCTAGGTAACCCATAGGGCAGGGTGTTGTGTAGGCAAAAGGCAGGGAATGTACCTATGCAGTTTACATGTCCTGGTAGTGTAAAACACCTAAATTCGTGTTTACACTGCTGTGAGGCCTGCTCCCTTCATAGGCTAACATTGGGGCTGCCCTTATACATTGTTTGAGTGGTAGCTGCTGATCTGAAAGGAGTAGGAAGGTCATATTTAGTATAGCCAGAATGGTGATATAAAATCCTGCTGACTGGTGAAGTTGGATTTAATATTACTATTTTAGAAAGTGAGCATTTCTCTGCACTTAAATCTTTCTGTGCCTTACAATCCACGTCTGGCTGGGTTTAGTTGACAGCTCCTTGTGCATTCACTCAGACACACCCCAAACACAGGATACTCAGCCTCACTTGCATACATCTGCATTTTGAATGGGTCTTCCTGGGCTGGGAGGGTGAAGGGCCTGCTCTCACACAAAGGACTGCCACACCCCCTACTGGGACCCTGGCAGACAGGATTGAACTGAAAGGGGACCTGGTACACTTCTAAGCCACTCTTGGAAGTCTCCCCCGATTCAAAGGCACATTTGGGTATATAAACAGGGCCTCTGCCCCTTCCAACTCAGACACTTCCTGGAGAAGAAACTTGTAACCAGAACCTGCATTCTGCCAAGAAGAACTGCCTGGCTGCCCAAAGGACTCACCTGACTGCTTTCTGTGATGGACTGCTGCCTTGCTGTTGCCCTGCTGCCTTGCTGATCTCTGGCTGAGATGAAGAAGTGATCTCCAAGGGCTTGGATAGAGCTTGCCTCCTGTTCCCTGAAGTCTCAGGACCAAAAAGACTTTGGTGGTCATTATGACCCTGGCGGTCTTTGACCGCCAGGGCCAAAATGACGGGAGCACCGCCAACAGGCTGGCGGTGCCTCCCGGCGTATTTGGACCGTGGCTGTAGCGCTGCTTTCTCACCGCCGGGGCCGGCGGTATACCGCCATTTTAGCCCCGGCGGTGATAATCCGCCAGGGCAGCGCTGCAAGCAGCGCTGCCCTGGGCATTATGACTCCCCTACCACCAGCCTGTTTCTAGCGGTTTGCACCGCCAGGAAGAGGCTGGCGGTAAGGGGACTCAGGGGGCCCCTGGGGGCCCCTGCACTGCCCATGCACTTGGGATGGGCAGTGCAGGGGCCCCCAGGCAGAGCCCCGTCGCGCATTTCACTGCCCGAATTTCGGGCAGTGAAATGCGCGACGGGTGCTACTGCACCCGCTGCACATCAGCATTGCCGCCGGCTCAATTACGAGCCTGCGGCAATGTTGATGTGACTTTTCCACTCGGCCAGCGGACGGTAACTCTGTTACCGTCCGCTGGCCCAGTGGAAAAGTCAAAATAGGGAGCCAGCCATACTGCCAGCAATGGCGGTATTCTGGCTCCCGCAACCTCGGCGGTCTGCCATGCAGACCGCTGAGGTTGTCATGACCCCCTTTATCTCTTGAAGAAGGACTCCTTTGCGTGGCGAAATGCGACGCACAGCTGGCAGAAACAACGCACAACCTGCACCCAGGTGAAACGGAACGACGCAGCCCACCACAGAGCCAGCGTAGCGACCAGAAATTTGACGCAAGGCCCACTGGATCGATGCATAGCCGAGCCGGAACGACACAGCCCGACTTCCAGAGAGGAATCAACTTAGCGCCTGCCGTGCAGTAGAAAATTCGATGCAATGACCACCGGATCGACGCAGCTCCTATGACTTGGTCCTGCCAGTGCAGGAAATCCACGCACCTTCCCCGGGGTGTCTGAAAACCCCGCAACCCAAAGAGGATCCATGACCGAGCGCCCGTAATCGACGCACAGCCGGACCTGTGTGGAAACTAAACAACGCATCGCTATGTACGGCCTCAGAAATCGACGCACACCCCTTGGTTTCCATTCTTCTCCTCATCTGCGGCCCTTTGAGGAAATTTTTCACGCGAACCAGGTACTTTGTGCTTGAAAGAGACTTTGTTTGCTTTTAAAGGACTTAAGACACTTTATATCACTTTTCAGTGATATCTCTACAGTTACTTATTGCATCTTTGATCGTTTTGACCTGCATTTATCCAGATAAATATTATATATTTTTCTAAACACTGTGTGGTGTATTTTGTTTGTGCTATATAGTGGTACTGTATGAATTATTGCACAAATATTTTACACATTGCCTTCTAAGTTAAGCCTGACTGCTCAGTGCCAAGCTACCAGAGGGTGGGCACAGGATAATTTGGATTGTGTGTGACTTACCCTGACTAGAGTGAGGGTCCTTGCTTGGACAGGGGGTAACTTAACTGCCAACCAAAGACTCCATTTCTAACATATATCTTTTATGGATATTTACTTGTTTAACAGAATAAAGATTTATTATTATTATTATTATTATTATTATTATTATTATTATTATTACTATACAAAATCAGCACTTGTCCACGGAACATGCACCAAATTATCCCCATGTACTTCTCCTCAAGGGAACTCCCGTCACTGAATTTGCCTCTACTTCTGAATCACTTGCAGTATTTCTTGCCTTTTCCTCAATCCCTTTCATTTTGTTTTTTATTTGCTGTCTCTTTTCTCCATTTTTTCTGCACATTTCTTCAAATCATTCCAGTCTCTTGTTTTCTCAATTAAATCTTTAATATGAGCACTAACGTGATTAAGCCCATTTCTCTGCTCTCATCATGTGTCAAATCCATTTTGTAGTTTCGTTTTACATTTTTTATTTTGCTAACATCTACTTCTAATTCCTCAGCTAATTCCTCCAATTTGTCATGTGCTTTATTAGCACATCTAGCTGCTTCTTTCATCAGATACCTCATTTCATCAGCATTGTAGTTAGTCTGTCTAAATCTACATCACCCAGTTACATGCCACCAAATTCTATTTTTGAAAAGAAATCCAATAAAAAAAATTTAGGCAGTGGCTTTACCACCTGTGTCCTCTCACAACTAACCAATGTCTGATCTTCTAGTACCCAGGTCTTCTTGAACTAGATGTGGCCATTGTAGGTGTTACTTTTGTTGGGGTGCTCGGTACAACCCCAGTATGAGCATGTTCCATTCCTGTATATTTGCCAGCATCCTTGTCAACTCCTACAGCTGGTAGTACACAGAGGAGGTCTAGAATTCAACAATTCACTTATGATTTGATCAGCTTCATCATTTGACTACACACCCTTCTGTTTAGTTTTGTCTTTATCCTGTTCTTTTTCCGTAACTGTAACAGGAAAGGTTTTTTACACATTCTGTTTTATCTTTGCTTCTACTGTTTTCCTGATGATCCAAATTATTTTCTTACTGACTCCTAAATCACTTTTTTGTAGAATTATATATTTTTTTTAACTCCCTTTCAGTCACCATGCAATCCCATTTATTAAACTGTTCAAATTGTGTGGTTCGGGGGACTGGCCTCATATCATACATGGTTTACCTTAACAAATCTAACTTTTTAATATTAAAAGTATCCCCTAATGAATACTGTAAAGACTCATCCTGTGCTGTACATTTATTCTAGTCAGAGATCAAAGTGTGCATGAGTAATACCCGTCCTCCACCATAACTTCATAAGCTGGTGTTCATCGACTCTGCAAGTTTGAACCTTCTCTAGGTATGTCATCCTTAGATTTAATGCCCCGTTCCGAGTTTCCTGTTCTTGCATTTGCCAAACTCGCAGTGGTGGCCGGACCGCCGCAGTTCTAGCGGTTGGCAGGGGTCGAAGTCATGCTCAGCTTCAGAACTTCCCTTTATACCAGCCTTTTCATGGCAGGTTCTCTGCCATGAAAAAGCTGGCGGAAAGGCAGTCCTGGGAGCCACAGGGATCACCTGCACTGTGCACGACCATGTCATGGGCAGTGCAGGCTCCCCCCCCTACCCAGCACCCTCGGAATGGTCACTGTCTGCTATATCTGGGGGGCACCCTCTGTGTGACAGCATTGCAGAGGCCAATGCTGCCTCACTGTTTCCACTAAGCAGATCAGGGAAACCCTCCTTATATGGAGGTTTCCGTCGGTCAGGCCAGTGAAACATCAAAATTGGGCTGGGGAGACCTCTAGTTCTGTGGTGGTCTCATTCCCACAGGTCTGAAGGGCTGACGGTCAGCCTAGAAAACTCGTAATCAGGCCCTTAGACTTTTTAAACACATTACTCATAATTTTCACTTGAACAAACTCAAAACAAACTTGAAATCACACTAAAACATTATAAGCAGATCTAGCAAGCACCAACCAATACCAGAGCAGCTCTGTCAAAGGTCAACCGAGCACAGCGCAGCTGTGGCAGCAGCCAACCACTCAGAGCACAGCTTTGTAGTGATGTCTTATCATGTAGGTTCTCATTATCCTAATGAGGCTACTGGACTTGGGGGCAGAATCACCTGAAATGTGGGGTACTGGGTACAATTCCACATCATGTGATGCTTGTTGGCCTAATCCAGGTATTCCGGCTAACTCGCAGCACCTCATCTCTACCCAAGAGCAGGGATGTTTGTGGTAGCTGGGTACATGACAAGAAACACTCCTGAGGGGAATCATGGTCAATCAGATCTCGTCCCTTTCTCTCAGTTACATTAGTCTCACACAGGCAAAGACAAACAGAGCAAGAATATAGTTCAATAAGGGTTTATTGAAGTAACTGCATCTTAAATAATATGGCATGTATTAAAATAACTAGGATGATAAAACACAATAAAAGTAAGATTGTGACAAGGAGAGTTAAACACAAAAACAGCCCCACCATACTGTCACTAGGACACTTGGAGTGATATATATGAGTGCCAATCCATGTAGTCATGTGCTGTAAAATCAGCAAGTATTTCAATATTTCAGGGCTGTGGCAGTTCTGGCATTTATAATTGCAAGTTTCTCCAAATGCCACTGAAAATGCTGAACACTAAATGATGGGTGCCTCCTCCGTGCAAGTGACATACACGTAAAACATACCAGCAAAAACGGCTTCACTTCAAAGCCATAAAGGAGCACTCTCAAGGTTTGCAGCTAAGTTCATTTCCCCAGCATGACGCGTTTCGGCTAAATGCCTTTCTCAAATGCCAGCAAAATAAAAAGACACTTGTATTCAGCTGTTTAAATAGTTTCCCTTCATTGTTTGTTTCGATATTAGTCATCACTGAGAAAGGACAATAAGTCTAATCCGCTTTTCAGATTTCCCCCCTGGGAAGACATCATCCCCCATACCTGAGCAAGGAAGCCTGTAGTCTAGAGAGACACCGTCTCCATATAGGCCCGGGATTCGGTAGTCTAAGCAAGCAGCTGTAGGGAAGGCAATCAGCAATCACCATGCAGTTGTGGTCTTATGGCTGGAATCTCCATTTAATGTGTATGGGACAAAAGAGTGTTTTTATAATAAAATAGTCGACATTCTAAGAAAGGGTACCCACGTAGAAGTGTGTATGTTTCTGTGAATGTTGGAGACACGGCGTACCACTTTTGCTGGCAACCCTATCTGACTGCAGCACAAAGTGAAATGAATGCCCTGCTAAGAACGTAATGCTTTCCTAGGCGAAAGAACAAATATATAAAGAAAATAAAACAATGCTGCAAATGTAGCTAATGTTAGAAAAATAAAGCAATGCTGAATAAAATGTATCTGGGCACAACGGCAGGCCTAGTTCGCTCAAAAAATGTATCTAAAATATGGCTAAAATAGCTATATAACATTTTGACTCGTTCCAGCATGGCTCCTGGTCTGAGCAATCAATCACAGCACAACTTCTTTCTGAACAGGAAAACAATTACGGAACCACATTAAATTACTTTAAATCAATAAATCCCTTGGTCTGTTTACCCTATAAAAGTCAGTATCACAAGTAAAACTCAATTGCAAACCATAGAAACTCAAATACAAAAGAGACAATAATGACTGACAGAATAAACCACAACAACCTGTAATCTTCTTGCTGGGCAATCTCTGACTAGCAGAATATTCTTTTCAGTTAATGTAGTCCACTTTGCACAATTAAAGTAAGCACAAAATCAAAGGCAAACTCTCTAACCTAAAAGGGAAAATTGGTAATGCAGTGTCACTTTAGATGTGTATGTAGGACCTAGCTCTACCTTCCACACTACAGACAAAATAATAAATATTTCAAGATCTTGGATTTACGTCTAATCCAATAACCAAGTCTATTCAATTCCTTAACAAAATTATTCTCCAAATGGGAATGCAGATGTAAATAATATATCATCACAATGGTAATCAATCCACCAAAAGGACTCATGATCATCATTCAGTATACAAATAACTCGACAGAAAAGCAGAAATCCAATATCACAAGCTCATTCTTAAAGACTTCATCACAACAAATTAATTTTCTCACTAGTCATAAATACATTCCATTTCAAATTTGTTCGGAAATGCATAGCCAATAGAGTTAGTCACTTTCCAGGAGGATCCTATCTAGCAGCAAAAGACTACCCTCCTTTTCTCATAAGCAATGTGCAGTGTATTATGAATAATTATGCAGAGTATATAAAACTGTAATAACTCAAGACCTAAGTTCTAGATCAGAATTAACTTTTTAAAGGTTTAATTCAGAGCAATTAATGCATTATGCAGAAAAATGCATTGCTTGCCATGAAGTCTCAAGTACAGAACACAGAATTGTCCATTCAAAATAAAACCCTAGTTGGGCAATCAAATCCCTTCAGATTCCAAGGCCCATATTTATACTCTGTTTGCGCTGGATATGTGTCATTTTTTTTTTCCGCAAATTCGGCACAAACTTAACTCCATATTTATACTTTGGCGCTAGACCCGTCCAGCGCCAAAGTTAACGAGTTTGAGTCATTTTTTGTACGTGAAAATCTACCTTGTGCTAATGACATACTAGGTAGGCATTCCCGTGCAAGAAATGACTCTAAGGCATGTGCGTCTTATTTGTCCTCCCGGGTCATTTTGATGCACAGGAGAAGGTGGGCCTTAAAAAATGGCACCCAGCCGGATTCGCGCCGTTTTTTAACACCTGGGTTAGGTCAGGCATTAAGGGACCTGTGGGCTCATTTCCATGGTCTCTGACCATGGAAGCAGTCCACAGGTGTCCTTCCCTGTCCCCAGGGACACCCCCTGCCACCCTCGCCCACCCCTGGAGAACACCCATGGATGGGGGGACACATCTAAGGTAAGTAGAGGTAAGTTTTTGTTTTTTTGTTTTTGGCATAGGGGGACTTAACTTGGGCCCCCCTACAAGCCACTGTGCCCAATGGCCATGCCCAGGGGACAGACTCCTGTCTTTGCTAAGACAGGAATAATTTCCAAGGGGGTTGTGCTTGAAAAAATGATGCTAGTCAGGTTAGAGTCATTTTTTTTTGTACTCTAACCGGACTTGCACCATTCTTTGACGCACAACCCCCAGTCTTCCCTACGCCTCCGCTGCATGGTTAGAGTAATTTATTTTGATGCTAACCAGGCTGCAGTGCCTTTAATATGACTCCTGGCTGGCGCATTGTAATGGCAGTAGCCGGCGTTAAACTTTTTGGTGCAACGCAGGTTCGCGTCAAAAAGTATAAATATGGGCCTAAGTGTCAAACTCATAAAGAGAACTGACAGCATCCTAAGCGAGTGAAAGAAAAGTCTAAAAATAATCGGATAGGGTCTCAGAAGATAGAGGAGAACTCACCCCCAATCCCTCAAAAGCAGGTGTTTTATATACAATCTATACATAATAAGTAAAACTGATGATTCACTATTGTTCAATATGACAGATATTTTGATTAAAACTGCTGATCAGTGTGGTTAGTGTTTTCCTGCATCACCCTAGAAATACTGATTACTCACAGCATTTGAGCACTATATGCTCTTTAATACTCATCTCCTACCCATCCCAACTTCAACATTTTATCCTCAGTATGTATTATTAAAGTGTTATATATTTTTTCATGGACTCTGTAATTAATTTATAATAATAGGTTTGTATTTCAAAGTTCACAACATGGTATATACCCCATTCTATCAGTCAAATCTTTCACAGTAGAACTTGTTTTCCCTTAGTTTCCTTACGTACTAAATAACTCTTTTGTCTACCACTCATGCTTTCCTCACCAAAGCCTTTAAGCTTACAATCTTGATATATATTTGTATTTCTCATTCATGAATTGTAGGATGTTCTGTACATAAAATCTATCATGAGGAGGTGATTATATTTTTGTCATGTTGGAGATGTCTCTCATGTCCCCAGAGTCACTACCCATTTCAGATGGAAGGTCCATTGATATGGTTAATAAATACAACATTGACATATATTTATGAATACATTAAAGCTAGAATCTTCATCTGAGATTTACACATGTGCTATAAGAGAATAAAAGAACCAGAGTCATTCAGTGTCCATGTCTTACAGAAGAGACATCTGAGCCTGGCACATTTGAGTGTCCTTATAATGAATTTGGAGATCTTATTGATGTTTGATTCTCAAACTCCACTCACTCAATACAGTTTAGAGATTCACAGAAAATGTTGTGATAATGCCACAAATTTATAGAAATGTTAATTCATGTGGTTTTCATAAAAAAAAAACAATGTGAATGCCATGTGAAAATTGTCTCTCTGTATGAATATTTTGAAATACAAAGCTCAATGGTTAGTATAAAATATCTGCTTCTGCTGACTTTAGATTTTACTGTATTGCAACATTGTGTGACCTTGACAAAAATACACAATAGCTAGATTTGTACTGTAGGAATGCCCTATCACACCACTTTCTATTTAAAAAATATTGAAGATGTGTGTGAAGAAAGAAAAGTAAGTTATAATATTTGTGTAATAACTCTAAGCCCACTCACAATGATAATAATTATGTAATAAGTCTAAGCCCCTACAATTAGGGGACATTACCTGTTGTCTTAGACTTGACAATGACCCTGTACCTTTGTTGACTAAAAAAATCAATGTAAGGAATGGCATGGTCTGGGGTTACTTAGTGATGACGAGTATTACTGACTGTTAATTGACCACCCAAGGATCCATTGCCTCTATACTTTTCCCAAGATTCATATAAATGTACAATTTCCTCCTGGGAGACCGATAGTAGCTGGTATTGGAGGACCCACAGAAAGACTGTTGGAATTTGTAGATGTGTTCTTCTGCCTTTTTGATAGGAATCTACCTTCACACATTCAGGATACTAAACACATCCTGAATATCTTAAATGGCATAGTGTGGGAACCAGGAATGATTTTGGTTAGATGTGGTATCAGTATACACAAATATTTCACATACTAATGGCATCAGTGCCCTAAAATTCTTTCTGAATTCCAGACCTATTGAGTACTTGGAACATACTGAGATGTTGCTTATGCTGACTCAATTTATTTTGGAGAACAATGTTTTTCTGTACAATGAGGTCTGGTATCACCAACTACTTGGCACTGCGATGGGTTCACAGTTTCCTCTGTCTTACGCCACCCTGGTTATGGGATGGTTTGAGGTGGGACATGTCTGGGACCCAAGGAGCGTTAACTGGAGTAACAACATCTACTATTGGGGAAAATATATAGATGACTGTCTCATGATTTGGACAGGGGACATTGAGTAACTAAAATAATTCTTTGCGTACTTGAACACTGATACCAAGAGCATGTAATTTACTTTTGACTATAGTCAAGAAGATATTATTTGTTTTGGATGTGGAACTATATAAACACACATGAGAATCATAAATGTAGTAGGATGTACAGAAAGAAAACGTCTTGTAATTCATAGTTACACATGTCTTGCTCTCATTGGAAAACGCAGATTAATGCTATCCCTTAAGGAGAAATGCTTTGAGCACGTCACAACTGTAGTGATGATACTGAATTCCTTAATATGTCAAAAAGATTTTGAGAGTAGATTCCTTACTAGGGAATATGATAATGAAATTGTCAAAACGGCTAGCAAAAAATGTGTCAATTGAAACATGCAGTGACATTGAGTAATAAACAAAGAGGGCACTTAGACAGGTCAAAGAAAGTTAGATTTATCCCCGGTTTTCACCCAGATTCTGGGATATTGTACAGTATTTTGAGAAAACAGTGGCATTTATGTACCTCAGATAAGTGACTTTCATCTTACATTACACCACGTCCTAGTATTGCCTTTTGCAAAGGTCTCACTCTTGCAAACCCGATCAGTCTGAGTAATCCTATTTTCAAAAGACAAGGTTCTTTGCTATCAGAATGTACTAAAGTTTTTTATTAGTGTGGCCGTTGCAACATGTGCAGATGGGCAGCAAATAATGCAATTGGTATTTGTTTTTGTAAAACAGGCAGCTTTACCATTTCCACTCATATTGATTGGGGGACAGGTTATGTGGTTTCTTCAGTTCTCTGCATATGTGAAAAGGTCTATATTGTGTGATCGAACCATTGTGGGATGACATCACTGAACAATTCAAAACCCTCAAACAGTATGATGAGAAATATTCAATTTTACAGCATGCAATGAAATGTTATACCCAAAGTACTCAGTAGTGTTTTAAGCTGCATGGAGTTGATCATGTTACAAATGATGTATGTGGTGGGAACCGGGAACTGAAACTGAGACACAGAGAAGCCACATGGATATTGAGGCTTAGAACAGTAGAACATGGCCTTAATACTAGTATTTTGTGAATAATAACTATAAAGCTTTATTGTTCTGTATACACACTTAATAGTACAATGTTTAGTCCTAATCCGATTAAGTGTTTTTTGCCCCTGGAGAGCGATACCGATCCTCCTGTTTCTAAACCTTTGTTTTGAAAGGATATTAGGAATCCAGTTAATCCTGTCTGTTCTCTTCATGTTAAAGAGATGGATGAGACTTCAGCAATGTTAGGTAAATTGCTTTCTGTTTCTAGCATTTGCACTTGTTTCGTGATGGCCATCATTTATAACTGTGTGTATATCAATGACTCCTGTTTGGACTGATAATAACCAGTTACTTTGCTACTAATACGAGTGTTTGTATTGCTCTTAGGTGGGTGCTATTTGAATGCGCACTGTTTTAATTATAATTTATCAAGAGTGTATTAAGTTAGGATTTATTTAAGTTATGGGAAATTGAGTGACAATGTGTTGACTGATACATGTGCTACATTAGTGGCGACTTAATTAGAGAGAGGTTTTCTACCACATGCTTTTTGACATATCTTAAAGTGACGGCCGTATTTTCGCATTTTTTTGTTCTTTATCCGTTTAAGGTTTTTGACATACTTTCCCATCACTACACTTGATGCAGTAATTAATTTTTGCATTCCACATAACGTAGACACAATGCAGGTATCTCAGGAAACAAGCATAGCAAATGGCAGTACTGCATCTAAGTTGATAATTATGGCCGATGCTCTGTGTTAAGATGGCTGTCGTTTCTCAGTTTATGTTTCAAACATTGTTCGCTGGCAGAATATATAGATGGTTTAAGATGGTGTTTTTAAATGGAGTGAAATCATTTAGAAATAATTGTAATGTATACAATTTTTAATTTTCCCTGAAAGAAGTGTACTAGATGGTTGCTTTATAACATAAGTAATGAACATGGTTGCTGCACCTCGTTAAGATTTCCTCCATCTTATGTTCCCTTTTTTTAGCACTATTTGTTAAGAATGTGTATATACGGCGTTCTTTGATGGCGCTCTCTACCCACACCAATACACACGAGGTTAGGACTACTCTCCATTCTCAAGGAGGTCTCAAGTAAGTTGTGTGTTTATAGTTTACAGATTACATACTGACAAATATGTCACATTGTCCCTTGAGTGATTTATTATTACATTTGGCTGTTGCTATACAGTCATTTTTGTACTTCATTTCACCTGTTTTTTGATGTTTGTAAACACTGAGTTTTTTATAGAGTACTAATCTTAAGAGACTTTTTGTTGGGTTGGTGATACTATTACCTATATCTAGGGAGTGGCGTATCCATCACCCTTGGGACATAATTTCTTTGACTTTTGTTGTTGCATACTGTTAATAAGTATGTCTGATTTTTAGATACATTTTCTTAAATATTTTAGGATTCAGCTACACCAGTGTGTTTTTCCGGTAGGTATGAGGTATATGTTTACTGACGTGTTCATTATTCTTAACTTACTGTGGCTAACTTTGACATGATATTGCCACCTTGATTTGGAATATGCATGGGGATTATACTTAGATCTTATTTTGTAGGTACAAATAATGGAGCATTCACTGATTATGACAACTAGCCAGTGTTGTGTATTAGTCTGTTTGTGTTTTGCATTTATTATGTTATATTATTTAGGAAGTCGAGACCTGAGATAATAAACATCAGATTTCCATATGGCATTTTCATCATATTCATAAGAGAGTGGATACTTTCTAAATATATACAAGGGTACCATTCCTTTTTTGTTTTTATTTGGTTGAGCCCTCTTAGGCATTTGTGACCTCTGGCACGGGGCATGCACAAGGATTTGGGTAATGTTTTGGCATGAATGTAGCATGTGCAATAAGGTTGTGTTATACTTTACGAGTGAAGTCATACTAGTTTTACATTTGCTTGCAGATAAGGATGGTATTGTCCGGTGTTAATGCCTTGGCTCTCTCATTGTGAATGGGCTTAGACTTATTACATAATTATTATTATAATTTACCTTTCTTTCTTCACACACATCTGTTTATATTTGTGTCTGTAAATTTAGCTGGAGGAAAGTGTATCCTTTTACAAGGTGCTTTTTTATGATGCCATTTTTAATTCGCTTTCAGAGCTCAGCACTTTTCTCGGATGACAGTGCCATTTGTAGATTACTTTTTATTCATTGTGTTGTTTTTGTTACTTAATATTTCCAGCCATGAAGAAGTCAATTGGCATAATAACTTTTATGACAAAACACGTGTTGGCTGCATGAAGAGTTTGATTGTGATGCCTGTAACACTGCAAAGAAGGAACAAGTGGAGAAACCTCTGTGGACCAAATAAAGAGACATTTGAAACATTATGACTCCTTATTGGAGGTACTTGATCTATTTCAAACTTAGGAGTGCTCAGGGTGTTGGAGTGTAGCTTTTATAATCAAAACTAACATGAACTGCTTGCAAAATAATGTGTAATGAAGCTGCATAGAAAACGTGACAGACTAATATTAACATACGCGTTTGAAATGTGCCCACGGGGAGTGGCCACCAATGTATGCAATGATAAATGGAATTGATTAATAATGGATTATTAATGTACTAATGTATGATCATGTTTTAGCATTAAGAGTTATATGTTCAGGTTTTGTCGAATTAATCATTAGGCCTTAGTTAGCAAGGGTCTGGGCCTAGCTGCCTGGTCTCATATTAAATGTGTTTTTCTAACGTGCGATATGCTGTCTTCCTGAAGGACATAAAGCTGTACTTTTCCAGAAGCTAGAGATGTGTGTGTAACCGTAGTAAATTCTTTCTCATGAGACCCGACTTGCTCAAGGAGACATTCTTGCTGAATGCAGCAGTGTAATTCGCAACAGGTACAAGGTCGCTCAAACTGGTAAAGACAATGGAGCTAATGACTAAAGCAAGGAGTGTTACTTTTTCTACCTGACATTCTACCAGTTGAAGACGTAAATCACAGGAGCCAATAAGCTGCAGGAGAACAGTTTTAAGTGAAAATTCTAGTAAGGTTACCAACGGACTATTGGATAGAGATAATGGTGCACCAAATGCGGACCAATTGGAAATAAGAGACTTGTCTGGCGAATTCAATTTAACGATGTATCACAAGGAGAAATCAGCCGTTTTGCGTGCCTTTATCCTGCCACTTTTATTCAGCCATTTTCGTGTCTCTTACTGAGACATTAGAGGGACACTCTTAGTGTTTCTCTGATATTCTGATTTAGTCCTTGCTACTGATACTTTAAACCATCCTCACCCTTTTTGCCTTACCTGATACTTGCTTCTCCTCCTTATGAGGGAAGTATTCCCTACTCACTCTATTTGGCTGAGACTTTGCTGTCCTGTCCGGGCTGATGGTGAATCGACTGCTGTCCTGAGGACGAAGACTGATTCTGTACGCTGACCCATTACGGAGGGTAACTATATGATAATGAAATTGTAATTGTCTGTTTGCCTTTTCTTTCTAGGTACCAACTGCTCTTTGATAGAGACCATAGTTAGATGTTTTTCAAATTTGTGTTACCAAATTGTTTTGCATGAAGCCCAACATGCTGATGCTAATTTGAGGATAGTTGAGGAGTTCACCGACATTGGGTACAAATAGACAAATGACTGGATATTTGCTTTGTTGAATAACATATTGATGCTACTCTGCTAAAGTTAATTCATGTTGATTTTGTGCTTTGTTCTAATGTTCATGATCTTTGCTTTGCTTAAGTCATATTCAAGTTGCCACATTGTGACATTGTTAATGTGTTTTCTGGTATTAAGACTAATAATCTTGCTAGTAGAGTGTAACTAATAGGAAATAAATCTAATAAATCTTACTAAATCGAGTGTGGTTATTCATGACTGAAAGGTCATGCTGTGTTTAAATTCTTATTAATGCAATTAACTAATTTGGTTGATTCGTTATTGTGAATATTGATGAGGTTATTGATCGAGTGATTGAAATGCGGAATAGATATCTCGTCTTGAGGTGTCCCCAATCAGGGTCAAAAGTTTAATCGGCCTTAAACGAATCCCCGTGCAAGTAAAGTACCTAGGTCGGGACACGTTATCAGTTCTGGTAGCAGAGGACGGTTACTGCCCTTTGGGGCCCCAAGACGAAGAACCATTGGTTTAGAATTGTTTTTGAAATAATGCAATTTGGAGAGATGATGTTCTCCTAAGTCCCAATGACTTTCCCGGGACCCCGGAGCTTGCCAAAGTGAGTTGGGTATGTTCTCGGCGTTCCAGTGATGGTATGAGTGAAGTAGGGTGTGCGCTTGCACTGCTTATGCATATCGCAGGTGAATTGTGAGGTTTGTGAGAATTTTAGGCCAGGTGATGTTTTAGTAGGAGTGTGCGTACTCCGCGGTATAAGAGTAGGGAAGTCGGCGAACTTCATGTGAGTGTGGCGCTTTGTGCTCAAAATTGTCCACGTGGTTGTTGGTGATGTACGGACCCTGCGTGGTCTAAGACTCTGGAGTATATTGATAAGTGAATGAGACACTTGGGTTTATGTTGTAATTTGCGCGGTTTAATAGGTCAATCGGGCGTGGTTGACGAGTCGAGTTTGAGTCAAGGAGTGAATGAAAACTTAGATGGAGATTTGGTAAGTTCTAAAGTGCACTTGGACGAACCATTGACAAGTCGAGAGTAGAATTTGCGGGTCAAATTCTGCTTGCGAGTGCGGGATCTGAGAAGGAGAGAGTAGCGGCCTAGGCTTCAAGTGAAATCTCAGTAAAGTTCTGAAGCGATTGTGTTACCCTTCCTGCAGTAAACCGGCAAATTTGAGTTTTGTTAGTGCTCGCAATATGTTGTATTAGTTGTGTGAATTGAAAGTGAGGGAGACAAGCCGCAAGACTTTGTCAGCTGCACTCTGTGTGGGTGTGACGTCATTGGAGCCGCACTGGGATAGGTCGGTTAGTGAGAAGGGTCGTGCATGGATTGGCAGCCGTCCGTGAGAGGCAATTGGTTGAGAAGGTAGGCGAAGGGTGTTCTGGGAGTTAAAGTCACTTCCGGATTCAGGCACAAACGAACTAAAAGACGCAAAAAATGAAGTTCTTCAAGGCTTTAAAGAGTGCTTTGAGGGGAGATGTGTACATTACCACGACTGTGGGGGAGCCTACACCGCCAGAGGATACTCCGGCTTATGCCGTAATGGAGGAGAAGGGAGTCGCGCCATGTCTTTGGCTAAAGCAATGGTGCAAATTAACAGAGAAAGATGGGTGTTTAGCGTTTCCAGAGAATGGGACATTCAACATAGGGGTTCTAGACAATTTGTGGAAGGCGCTGAATGAGCAAAAGCCGCCTCCGAGACCAGCACAGTTTGAGGCATTAGCAATTTGGGAATTGATGGCCATACTGCAACGGCAACAGAAATTTGAGAGGAGGATGAGAAAGGCAGAAAAGACACTAGCGGAGGCTAGATGGGATAGTGAAAACAGGATGTGGAGAAGGGAAATAATAGACGGTGTTAAGATGTTTCCGGCGATAACCCAAGAAGCTGAGATGCAGGGAAGAAAGGCCACTTGCAAAACAGACAAGGGCTCTAGTAAAGGAAAAGAGAATAACAAGTCTTGGACGGATGCAGATGACTCAGATGATGATGAGTTCCTTAATCAGTTGTTACATGTTCGTCCACTGCCATATGCCATGGATGACAATAGACCAAGTACTAGTGCAGGTCCTGTAAATTCAACACAGAACCAGGGAACAGAGAATACAGCACAGGTAAATGCAGTTGCAACACCCGCTCCAGTACCGAATAGTGTTAGTGTGTCTACTGCTCCAGAGATGCAGACACAGTCGAGTGGAGAAGTGTGGCTCAATGGTTAGAGCGGCAGACCCTGAAGCAGAGATCTGGCTCAAGACCAGGGTTCAAGTCCCGCTTCGGCAGGTCTTGGGCTCAATTCCCCTTGACCAGATAATTCTCGCCTTGGTGCCTAATCTAATTCATGAGTGCAACTCTGGGCAATAGCTTGCTTAATCTCCACAACGGCCCCAACAGCGCTTGGATGCCTGGCTTCACCCTGGGGGTGCTCAGGAGTGGGTGCCTCACAGGGAAAAGCCAGGAGGGGTTCCATAGCGGTATGAGTACAGCGCCATGAGACCCTAACGGGTGAGTAGTGCGCTATACAAGTGCTAATTTACATTTACACAGTTGCAGCCACCACCAATTCAGAGGCTCTACCCTGATGTCCCAGTATTAGAAGCCACTACGAGTTTGGTGGTGCCACCTGACCAGGCATCTGCGAGATGAAAATTAGTGCAGATTGAGCCAACTCCACTTTTATTGCCACAGCCACAGATGGTTCCGAGTTACACTCCAGTCACAGGACTGCAGATAGCTACACCACGGATAATGAATCAGAATATGGGGGCCAGTGTTCCATAGATTGTGGGGAATAAGCCAACACCAGCCGCCATATCTTTACCTATTACGGTTGGTCCACCAGTACCATTGTACGCGCAGGATAAGTTTAGCGTGTGTGATCAGGGGGTAATGACCCAGGACATGACAAGAGGAGGGTTCGTAGGGAGCTCTCAAAGGATGAGCACAGTGGAACAGATGGTAGAAAGATCGAGGTCTCTGTTAGACTTCAGTCTGAAAGGGGTTCCTCCAGACGCCATGAGACACTGAGAGTTGGGATTCCTGACTCCTCAGGTCCCAGGTGTGAATGCGTCGCAACAACCAACGATACAGGCTGGAAATATCTTGTTGCAATGTTTAACTGCGCAACAATTGAATGAATGGTTAGACAAGCTGAATTCACCACAGACTACCCCTGCGACAGCAGAGCGGTCGGAAAGGGAAGAGTACCTAAATTTTGTGAGATTGGGCATGGAAGCAGCCGGGTTAGTTGAAGGGAGCATGGGAGTGAACAGGCTAGAGTCATACACGGAAGCAGAATTGAGATATCTGTGCCCGAAAATAACTAAAGAAGTGAACAAGGTGCATCAAAGGTTGGCAAACCTAGCAGACAAATATGGCATAGACTTAGACAATACTAAGCATCTGAAGAGGAGTTACAGATTAGACTTTGAGCCTAAAGATTTTGATCACATGAGGTCTACTGGAATGAAGGCCCATCTTAAGGAGATACTACAGAGTGCACAGGTTTGGGGAGCTTTAGAGAAGGGGGAAGGCAGATGGGCAAAGAAGAGAGATAAAAGGAAAAGTGACTACTTGGAGCAGCAGCAGGCAAAACCGGCGCCGGATACTGGTACAATAAAAATGCTACCCATGAGAGAGACGGCTGGAGGGGTTCTTGTCCATGTACCGTGGTCTAGAGGTGACATTTTGTCATTCACAAATGACTTCCCCAGGCTGAGGGAAAAGCTGATAGAGTGGTACCAGCAGACAGACAGATTTGTGAATCTTGCGAAGTGTCTCTGGGAAGATCTGAATACCCTGTTTGAGATCATTGTCCCTGCTGATTTGTGGCTCGAGTGCAAGAGGAGTGTTGACTGGCCAACCGCAGAACCGGCAAGGGATAGTATTACCGAAGCACCCTCTCCGGAGGTAATGAAGTATTACTATAAGGTAATTGAGTTTTTGAAGCAGAAAGTGTCGCCGTAAAATATTGATTGGCAAAAGATTGATCGAACAGCACAGGAAGGCAAAGAATCGATACATGCTTACTATGAGAGGTTGCTGAAAGCATTCAAGCATTACAGTGGTACAGAGGTCATAGAGCCGAAAGATATGAATCACCTTGTGTTCAGGTTTGTTGAATGGCTAAGACCAGAGTTTAGCCAGATGATTAAGAATCATTTGATCTGCTGGCAAGTGAAGCCAGTTGATGAGGTGTTACAGTATGCAAAATACTGTAGTGATGAGATTGAGTTGAAGCAGAGAAAGATGAAAGAGAAGGTGATGCAAATTAAGGCAGCGCAAGCAGGGATGCAGGGAAACGGAGTACAACAGATGGTGCAACAGCCGCAAGGAAACTGAATATTTCCGGCGCAAGTGAGAGCTAGTGGTCGGGGAGGTTTTGTGAACCGTGGTCCAGATTTGAATACTGTTGTGGTACAAAATGACGTGCAAGGGATGAAGAAGGTGTTACCATGCCACGCGTGCGGGGGCGTGGGACATTGGAAGCGGGAATGCCTGATGATGGTGCAGGAGGGTGTTGTTCAACAAAGCAATGATGTTGGTGCATTTCAAAATGTTAAAGGACCAAGAATGAGGGGTCCTGATCCAAATTTTCAGAATAACATGGTTCAGATGCAAGGTCTCCAGCCCATGCAACAAGTGCAAATGCCACGTATACAACCAGTGCAGGTGCAGCAGGTGCAACAGCAGGTTCCCGTGGTACCTAGACAGCAAATGCAGTTGCCATTAGCTCCAATGGGACAGCAACAGGTGATGCTTCCTCAACAGGTCACAGGTCAAACAATGAGTCAAAATAATGCAGTACAACAGTCCCCATTGCGTGGTGAGAATGGAATAAACGATGAATGGTCAGATGACTGTTCAGATAGTGAGAAGTGCAGGGTTGCAGCGTCCCTAGAAGTAGATCAGAAGGGACCTTATGTGCAAGGGAAAGTGATGGGTCACAAGGTCTCATTCCTGGTAGATACAGGAGCTACAAGCTCTACAGTCAGAAGTGCAGAGGTACCGAAGTTGTCCCTTTCAGGACGTACAATAAAGGTACTGGGAGTGGCAAACCAGCTCCTGACTAACCCGATCACAGATCTGGTTCAAGTCGAGATTGATACCTTTCAGGGATTGCACAGGTTTGTAGTCTGTGATTCAAGTCCGTGTCCCTACTGGGAAGAGACTTAGGGCCAGATGTAGCAAACGTTTGCGAGTCGCAAATGGCCCAAATCGCTATTTGCGACTCCGCAAAATTGGAAATGGGATGCAAAAATCCCATTACCGACTCGCAAAAAGCGATGCGAGCCATTACCGACTCGAAAAATGTGCGACCCCATTTTGCGCCCCGCAAATAGGAAGTCGCAATTTGCGAGTCGCAAACCATATGCAATTGCAACTCGCAAATTGCGACTAGTCGCAAAAAGCCCAGTTTGCATGTCCCATTTACCACTAACTCAGAGCAGGTGGTAATCATTACCAAAGTATAAAAGGAGACCCAGAAGGCATCTGGGTTACTCAAGATGGCGGGGATATACCTGATAGCAGTGAGGAGGAGAGTCCACGCAGCCCAGCAGAGGAGGAGGAGGAGCTACAGACAGGAGAAGATTTACAGAACAAGGCAGACTCTTTTTCAGCAAACTGAGGAAGAAATCTATGACAAATACAGACTTAGCAGCGCAGCTATACTAGAATTATTTGAATTACTCAAACCACAGTTAGAACGCCAGACGCTGCGCGGCTGCGCCATCCCTACGCATGTGCAAGTGCTATGCTCACTGCACCTCTTGGCCTCGGGGAGCTATCAGGGGGTCATTGCTGTGGCAGGTGGGGTATCCCAAAGTGCACTATCAAGGTTCCTCAGGGCATTCCTAGATGCCATACTCACACACACATGTCTCACTACATATACCTACCCAGGAATGAGGCAGAAATTAACAGTACCAAGTTGGACTTTTACCGGATTGCCAACTTTCCCCATGTCATAGGGTGTGTAGATGGGACACATATTCAAATATGCCCTCCTGCAAACCTGGAATATCTGTTCCGCAACAGAAAGTGTACCCACTCACTCAATATTCAGGTTGTTTGTGACGCCCATTATGTCATCACTGACATTGTAGCGAAATTTCCAGGCAGTACTCATGACTCCTACATTTTTAGGCACAGTGGGATACACCAACGCCTGGAACCTAGGGAGTTTGGAGACGGATACCTCCTAGGTAGAGCTGCATACACCTTGTAGACATACACACAGATCAATGTGCACACCAACCAGGACTTTCTAACAGTGTACTGTTTGTGCCCAACAGGTGACAGTGCATATGCACTACGGCCATGGATAATGACTCCGTACTTAACACCCAGCAATGAATGTGAGAGACGATACAACAGTGCACATAAGAGGACCAGAAACCTGATTGAACGCACCTTTGGATTGCTGAAAGCACGGTTCAGATGCCTCCACCGAAGTGGAAGTGCCCTCCAGTATACCCTCATAACGGCATTCAAAATTGTTGTTGCATGCGCTATCCTGCACAACATTGCCACCCGACGTGGGCTACCTCTCACTCCTGCAGACCCAGATTCTGAGGATGAAGAGCAAGAGCAACCACATCGCCATCATGGGGATCGGAGCATCGCAAATCAAGGCAGACTAAGACGGCAACACATCGCAACCCAATACTTTGGAAGGTACGTGTCAACTTCAACCATACTCATCTATTGACCAAACACTCCATTTGTTAAGTGGAACAATAAAATTATTTAATATGTGCAGAAATGTAACTATTTACAATGACAAACTGTTCAGGGAGTTCAGAAAGCCAACCTGGCATGGGGCACATTGCCATCATGTGCCCCAACATCAGGGACAGTGTTTAGTTTATGGCCTATGGCGGCCTCTGCCAGCCTGGCTGGTCCCAGTTTGTTCAGCAGTGCTCTGCCTCGTACTCCCACTCCGGAGCACCCTGGTGTCACCAGCAGAGACACTGCTCACAGTGGAGCCCTCTTCGCTGTCCTGTGGGGTGTCCCCTGTACCCCTGGACACATGCCATGCCTCCATGAGGTCGATCACATGGGTGATCCGGCCCAGGCCTCTTGCCACATCACCTGCAAAGTGGCCCATTTCCACCTGGAGGCCGACTGTTCTTCTTGACAGCCCAGTGGTGTTGACTGCCAGTCTGCAAATTGAGGAGGCCCTCCTGTCCAGTCTCTGGAGCAGCTGGCAGGTCCCTGCGCCGCCCACCCTCGCTCTGTGACAGCAGTCCAGCCACCAGTTTACGCATGGACAGGGCTAGGTCCCCAGTGTTGTTGCCTATTACGTCCAGTTGTGCATGGAGCTGCTGCATGCTGTTCTCATTTCTCCTTACAAAGCGGTGCAGAACCCCACTAATCCTCCCTAACATTTGGTTCTGCAGGCGCTGACCACGTAGCAGTTGTGCCTCTGTCATGGTGGTGGATGGACGCCCTGACTCAGCCTGCAACCCTGCTCTCCTCAACCTGCGTCGCCTGCGCATCGGTGGATGCCCTGTGAGATGTGCCGTGGCACTCCTGGCTGTTGCTGGTGCAGCCTCCGGAACCACTGTTGCAGCGGTGTTGGTGGTGCAGGTGGGAGTGGTGGCTGCTCCTGTGCTTTCCTCATGGGGCTGGCTGACTGTTGGCACCTGGCTGCTGTGACTGGTGGTGGGGTCTTGTGGGAGACCTGTGGGACATGGGGAACAGACTGTCAGTGTCTACTATCTGTTGCACACTTCCTAATAAACATTTGCCTATTGACTGCCTACTTGACTACATTGCCCTTAATGCATCATGCTGGTATATGCTACCCTGAAATGGAGCTATCTTGGTTTTGCATGCCCCTGTGTACATGGTGGGTGGGGTTATGGCATTGATGGGGGTACAGGCATATCACATGGTACTCACCGGTTGATGTCCTGGTCTCAGAGGTGTCCAGATCTCCGAATCCTGTTACAGCCTCCTGCTCCAGGGTCTCCTTCACCCTTTCCTCCAGGGGTGTGGGTGGTGGTATGGATGATGGTCCCCCTCCTGTGCCTCTCATCTCCCGGAGCCTTTCTGCCACCCTCTCCTTGGTCCGGGAGCGGAGGTCATACCACCTCTTCTTTATCTCATCGACACTCCTGTGGCTGACCCCCAGGGAGTTCACCTTTTCCTGAATATCCTGCCAAATTCTTTTTTTAGTAGAGTCTGGCACATTGAGGGCTGCCTTCCCAAATAGCTCATCATGGTGCTGACAGCATTCCTCTGTCAGCACCTCCAGCTCCTTCTCAGCAAATTTCAATTTCCTCTTTCTGGGAGTGTCAGCCATTGTTGCTGTTGCTCTGTTTGCCGTTCTGCTGTTAAAAAGGGTGTGGTCCTCCCTCCTTCCAGGTGTATTTGTAAACTTCCTGGCTGTGATGTCATCATCATGTGCCAGGAAGTGTTTCCAGAGTGTTCTGGAGTGGTTTCTGGAGTGTTCTGCAGCACCTGCAATCAATTTTCATGATAATCGAAATTTGCGACACCCACTCGCCTATTGCTTGTCCGTTTTTTGCGCGGTCGCAAAAAGCGACCTCGCAGACAGCCGACTCGCTATCTGCGTTGCGAGTCCGGGTGCGAGTCGCAATTTGTCCCCGAAAGTTGTACCTGCATTCCTATAAGCGACACGCAAATTGCGAGTTGCACATGCTCTCAAATTGCGAGTCGCTAATTTTTTGGTACCTACATCTGGCCCTTACTGTGTAAGACGAGGTGTTCTATCACCTGTTTGAATGAGGGAATTGAGGTGCAGACACACAGTGATGATGAGGGGGATGATGGTCAGATCTGAGAGCCAGAAACAGAGACTACAGATGAAGAGTACCCCTTGATAAGCTTCTTCTCGATGTTCACAATGACTGATTTGCCCGCAGACCTGCAGCGGACAGTCACAGAAAACGTGTGGGACTTGACAGGAAAGGAAGTGGGATTGATAAGAGGAGTAGAACCAGTCAAAGTCGATGTGAAGCGAAATGCCGTGTTTCCTCAGGTACCGCAGTACCACATGGCACAAGATGTCCTCATACAGGTGACGCAGATAATTGCAGACTTTGTGAAGCAGGGAGTTCTGAAAGAAGTGATGAGCAGCCCATGTAACTCACCTATAATGGGTCTGAAAAAGCCCTGTGGGAAAGTTTGAATTGCTCAAGACTTACAAAAGATTAATGACATAGTGGTGAAGTGTTGCCCAATAGTGCCAAATCCCGCTGTGATTATGTTTCAAGTTCCATGCAACGCAGAATGGTTCCCAGTTGTCGATTTGTCCAAAGCGTTCTTTTCCGTGCCTCTTCATGAGGACAGCCAATTTCTTTTCAGTTTTAAGTTCCTGAATAAGGTTTACAGTTGGTGTTGAATCCCTCAGGGCTTTTCGGGGTCACCATCTATCTTCAATCAAATTTTGAAGAAGCATTTGGAGTCATTGGAACTGCCTTTCCAATCGACTCAAGCGCAGTACATTGACAATTTGTTGATTGCTTCCAGAACAAGAGATGACTGCAAGTACAATACTATTGCTTTATTGAACCGCTTGGGAAAGAATGGGCATAAGGTGTCCCCAAAGAAGCTGCAGTACTGTCAGAAAGAGGTGAAATATCTAGGCCATTTCATTGAGAAGGGGTCGAGGAAAATATCCAAGGAAAGAGTGACTGCCATATTGCAGATGAATCCCCTGACAACTCGGAGAGATGTTAGGATGTTTCTGGGAATGGTGGGTTACTGTCGTCAATGAATCCCAAATTTCTCGGTTATCTCCAAGCCTTTGGTGAGACTGACAGTTAAGGAGGTTAAGGATGGCCCAGATACTCTAACCATGTCCGAGAAAGAGATGAGGGTGCTCATTGAGCTGAGGGAATGCATGTGCAGGGCTCCAGCTTTAGGTATGCCTGATTACACGAAGCCTTTTGTCCTGTTTTGTCATGAACGTGATGCTTGTTCTTTGTCTGTCTTGTCACAGGTCCATGGAGGTGCAAACCGACCAGTAGCATATTTTTCAGCTACCTTGGACCCAGTTGCAGCAGCCTTGCCAGGTTGTTTGCGTGCAGTTGCAGCAGTTGGTCAAAGCCTCACACAGTGTGAAGGCATAGTGATGGGACACCCTTTAACAGTTATGGTCCCACACTCAGTTGAAATCTTGTTGACTAGAACGAAAACTCAGCACATGACAAATGCCCGTTTAACAAAATATGAAACCATTATATTAGGGTCACCAAATGTGTCATTGAAACGATGTACTGTATTAAACCCGGCAACTTTGCTTCCAAATGAGAATACAGAGGTTGATGAGGCTGAAGGGGTAGAACATGATTGTCTTGAGAACTGTGCACCAAACCAAGACCTGACATTAAAGATACCCAATTGGAAGAGAATGATTACATTATCTTTGTTGATGGCTCATGCTTGAGAGACTCAATAGGAGTACTGAGAGCTGGATACGCTGTGTGTACAATAACTGGTATCCTAGAAGCATCTTGGCTTGAAAGAGTATACTCTGCTCAAGTGGCTGAATTGGTTGCTCTTACTAGGGCATGCCATGCCGCTTACAAGCTGAAAGTGACTATCTATACCGATAGCAGATATGGATTTGGAATTGTCCATGATTTTGGTCAGCTATGGTCCCAGAGGGGTTTCATGACCTCTTCTGGGTCTCCAGTGAAAAATGGTGAAAGAATTAAGGAGTTGTTCCACGCAATTCAGTTACCTCTTGAAATTGCCGTGGGGAAATGCAGTGCTCATGTGAAACCACAAGACTTTGGGCCTGATTCTAACTTTGGAGGACGGTGTTAAACCGTCCCAAAAGTGGCGGATATACCACCTACCGTATTACGAGTCCATTATATCCTATGGAACTCGTAATACGGTAGGTGGTATATCCGCCACTTTTGGGACGGTTTAACACCATCCTCCAAAGTTAGAATCAGGCCCTTTGTGTCAATGGGAAATGGATATGGGGATAAAGTCGCATGGTTTTGCGCATTGAACAGTATATCGTTCAAGGACCAGTGGGAATTGTTCCCTGAAACTGAAAATGAGACATGCACAGGTTACGCATTGAGAGTGGTTGACACTATGGAAGAATTAAAATTGTTGCACGGTCATGCCAGCAGAGGAGAAACGCTCTTGGCTACAAATGCAGTGTGTTCAAAGACCAGATGATCTGTGGGTTTCAGATGAGGGAAAAATGTTTTTTCCGAACAGTCTTATGTCACAATTTGCAAGGTTTTACCATGGGCAAGCACATATTGGGAGAGACGCCATGAGCAGGTTGTTCAAAATTGATTGGTTCAATCCGAAAATTCAGACAAGCTGCAGAAGTGATTTGTCACTGGTGCATCATCTGTCAACAGATGAATGCGGGGAAAGGAACCGTGGTGAATTTGAGCCACATTGGGAGAGCAGGAGGTCCATTTAGCAGAATGCAATTGGATTTTATTGAGATGCCTGTGTGTGGAGGTCTGAGGTACGTGTTGGTGATTGTGTGTATCTTTAGTCATTGTATTGAAGCTTATCCCACACGTAGGAATGACAGCCTCACAGTAGCGAAGTTGCTGCTTAGGGAATTGATACCACGTTTTGGGTTCCCGATCTCTTTAGAATCAGGCAGAGGAAGTCACTTCAACAATGAGGTGGTTCAGCCGTCCTGAACATTGAACAGAAGTTGCATTGCAGTTACCGCCCTGAAGCATCAGGACTAGTTGAGCAAATGAAAGGTACTCTAAAGTCAAGAATGGCAAAAATGTGTGCAGCTACGAATTTGAAATGGCCTGATGCCTTGCCCTTAATGCTAATGTCAATGAGAAATACACCTAACAAGAAAACAGGACTGTCTCCTCATGAAATTCTCAGGGGCCGAGCTATGAGATTGCCCGCAGTGCCTGCGAATGCTCTTGTGAATATCACGGATGATATGGTGTTAGACTACTGCAAGGGTCTGGCTGACGTAGTCCGCTCTTTCTCTCACCAGGTGGAAGCAACCACACTGCCACCGATAAATGATCCAGGTCACAACCTGAAAGCTGGTGACTGGGTTGTTGTCAAGAAACGTGAGGAAGTCGTGTTTGGAGCCACGTTGGAAGGGGCCCTATCAAGTGACACTGACAACTACTACTGCTGTGAAGTGTGCAGGAATTCCAAACTGGATCCATGCCAGTCACACAGAGAAGGTGATGTGTCCAACTGATGAGGAAATTGAGTTGTCAAAATAACAGCTACAGAAAAGGTCTAAGGACCCGAGAGTAATCAAAGAGGAACTGAGACTACAGGAGAGCCCGTTGAGGACGCCTTGGTCACTCTACAGGCAGCAGATATCCAGAGGGGTGATAGTGAGCCTATCTCAACTGAGGCACCAGGAGGACCAACCCAAAGAGAGGTTCTCCCAGAAGCAGACGGATACGGGTTTGAAGTTGAGCCCCTGACAGACCCAGAAGGCAAAGGGGTTGAGGCGGAAGGAAGTCAGAGCGCCCGTACTCCTCCTGAGCCACTTGCAGGTCCAGCAAGAGAGAACACCATAGCACAAGAGTAGGGTGTTGAACCGCAACCAGGAAAGCCAAACTATGAAGGGACACTGAAAGGAGATAAGTGGCCAGAACAGCAAGTGACAAAAGGAAAAGTGGTTGTCGATGAGACAATTGAGGAGGAGATAGATACAAAAAGGAAAGAAGATCTGAGCGAAGGAGAGTTGCAAGGTGACCGCAAATTGAAAAGAAAGAGAATAGCAAACAGAAGATACGCAGGTCCTGAATGGGCTTATGCAACGTCAGCTGAGTGGCAACAAGAGTTCTTGGCATTTTGCTTTGATCGAGAAGTTCCAGGTCAATACTATGGTACCTGAGTTGGCCACAAGGAGAAGAGAGTGTGATAAGTTGAAATTGAGCTGAGAAACCTGAGGAAAGAAACCGATAAATTACCGGATGTGTCACTGTTAACCTGAATTGACTTTTGAAAACTGATTGTGACAAGCTGCTAACCGGATTGACAAAGGACCCTGGGAGCGAATGAGAAAGCTGTAAATACTTGTTAAAGAGAGACTTTGCTTAGCCTTGCTCGAAAAAAAAAAAGAAAAACAAAAGTAGAGAAAGCTTCTAACCATCCTCAGTTGGTTGTTTACATTTGTAGCACTTTACTTTCTGATCCTTTTCAGATCATGCCTAGCACGGGAGATGACATTGAGGGGAGTAAGAGTTGTAAATATTTGGCTGTTGCTTTGGGTGTTGTGTGTGTGATATTCATTATAGCTTTGTTTGTGGAGATGCGATTGGTGGATGAGAATGAAGCTAACAATGCCACAGTTTCTGAGACTGCTACACTAACACCTTGGGAAAGGTTTGAGCAAGATACGAAGTATCTGCATGAAGAAACTAACACAAAGGGGTAACTTTCTTCTAATGTTTTCTATCGCTTGCTAAGTGAGTATGTTGACACTTTGGATGCAAAAGCTTGTTATGTGTGTACACAAATTCCTGTTTCGGTGCAAGAGGGGGTTACTTATCACAGTTTGCCACTAACTTATGGGATAAGTTGTAGTTTGCTACTAACGCGTTTCTATAACCAAGAAGAAGTGCAATATTTTTACTCTAACTATGATCTTGTGTTCTCTTATGTGCCTATCATAGAAGATTTGAAAAGTGTAGCTAAATATTATGCCATAAAGCTGATTAAAGGGTTCTTCGAACCTAGAGTAACAATTAGTACGTCATATGCACACCGCAATAATTTTACGTGCTTGCTTACACCTGTAGAGAAAAGCTTCTTAGATGACACTGAAGATAGAAGAAGGGTTTTAAAGGGGAAATTAGAAAAAGGCTTGCAGCAACGATCCTTTCTTAGTAGTAGTTACAATGGAATTAGGGAACAAGGGAAACTAGCTTTAGACACTCGACATGTAGGTAAGCTTTGCATAATACAGCCAAAGTCATATTATGATAATGTGTTTGTGGGGAGGAGTGAATGTAAGCATGTGTTTTTGTTTCAAAATAAATGGACATTCATGCTAAATGGAATGGATCAAGCGATCCCAGGGGTCTATTATATTTGGGGACTTAATGCTTATTACCATCTTCCTAAGGGATGGTATGGGACATGTTATTTGGGAATAGTTTTCCCAAAGATTTACCAGCTAGAGGATTTAAAGAAATTCCCGAAAGTGACTAAATTACTTCGTGCTAGACAAAAGAGAGAAACTACTGCTGGTGTGGTAGGGGACATATTTGGGGCGATAATTCCTTCAGTAGGGGTTGTCTTAAACTCCATGAAGATTCATAAGTTGTCTACTATTGTGGATAACATGCTGACAAATTTCACGGGAGCTATACTCCTGATGGATATTGAACTTGCTGCAGAAAGGGCTATGACTCTTCAAAACAGGCTTGCTTTAGACATTCTTTTAGCGAAAAGTGGCGGAATCTGTAAGATGCTTAATGAGCGTCACTTCTGTGCTTACATACCTGACAATAGTAATGAGATTAGAAGTATGCTTACTAACCTAACAAGAGATAGTGCAGAATTGAAGGAACTGAAGGAACCAGGAATTTGGGAAAAGGTTGGAAAGGGACTTGCTCATGTGGGAAGTTGGTTTAGTAGTATTTGGCATGGAATATTGGGAAAATTACTACAGGGAATAGTGATCATTCTAGCTTGTTTATTTGGGCTATGGTTATCATGCAAAATTAGCAAAAGGATTAAAGAAAAATTGGCAAAACATAATGCGAGGAGGGAAGAAAAGAAAAGGGAGAAAATGTTCAGAGCAAAATATGAAAAGACAAAATCAAGGGAAGAAATAGAAATGAAGGAGAAAAGAAAATGAACGAATTGTAAAGAAAGGATTTGTGTGATGACGAGAGTCATCAGAGGAGGGATTGTTGGAGTGTAGCTTTTATAATCAAAATTAACATGAACTGCTTGCAAAATAATGTGTAATGAAGCTGCGTAGAAAACGTGACAGACTAATATTAACATAAGCGTTTGAAATGTCCCCATTGGGAGTGGTCACCAATGTATACGATGATAAATGGAATTGATTAATAATGGATTATTAATGTACTAATGTATGATTCTGTTTTAGCATTAAGAGTTATATGTTAAGGTTTTGTTGAATTAATCATTAGGCCTTAGTTAGCAAGGGTCTGGGCGTAGCTGCCTGGTCTCATATTAAATGTGTTTTTCTAACATCCGATGTGCTGTCTTCCTGAAGGACATAAAGCTGTACTTTTCCAGAAGCTAGAGATGTGTGTGTAACCGTAGTAAATTCTTTCTCATGAGACCCGACTTGCTCAAGGAGACATTCTTGCTGAATGCAACAGTGTAATTCGCAACAGGTACAAGGTCACTCAAACTGGTAAAGACAATGGAGCTACTGACTAAAGCAAGGAGTGTTACTTTTTCTACTTGACATTCTACCTGTTGAAGACGTAAATTACATGAGCCAATAAGCTGCATGAGAACTGTTTAAAGTGAAAATTCTAGTAAGGTGACCAACGGACTATTGGATAGAGATAATGGTGCACCAAATACGGACCAATTGGAAATTAGAGACTTGTCTGGCGAATTCAATTTAACGACGTATCACAAGGAGAAATCAGCCATTTTGCGTGCCTTTATCCTGACATTAGAGGGACACTCTTAGTGTTGCTCTGATATTCTGATTTAGTCCTTGCTACTGATACTTTAAACCATCCTCACCCTTTTTGCCTTAACTGATACTTGCTTCTCCTCCTTATGAGAGAATTATTTCCTACTTACTCTATTTTGCTGAGACTTTGCTGTCCTGTCCGGGCTGATGGTGAATCGACTGCTGTCCTGAGGAGGAAGACTGATTCTGTATGCTGACCCATTACGGAGGGTAACTATATGATAATGAAATTGTAATTGTCTGTTTGCCTTTTCTTTTTAGGTACCAACTGCTCTTTGATAGAGACCATAGTTAGATGTTTTTCAAATTTGTGTTACCAAATTGTTTTGCATGAAGCCCAACATGCTGATGCTAATTTGAGGATAGTTGAGGAGTTCACCGACATTGGGTACAAATAGACAAATGACTGGATCTTTGCTTTGTTGAATAACGTATTAATGCTACTCTGCTAAAGTTAATTCATGTTGACGTCGTTCTTTGTTCTAATGTTCATGATCTTTGCTTTGCTTAAGTCATATTCAAGGTGCCACATTGTGACATTGCTAATGTATTTTCTGGTATTAAGACTAATAAACTTGCTAGTAGAGTGTAACTAATAGGAAATAAATCTAATAAATCTTACTAAGTCGAGTGTAGTTATTCATGACTGAAAGGTCATGTTGTGTTTAAATTCTTATTAATGCAATTAACTAATTTGGTTGATTCGTTATTGTGAATATTGATGAGGTTATTGATCTAGTGATTGAAATGCGGAATAGATATCTTGTCTTGAGGTGTCCCCAATCAGGGTCAAAAGGTTCCTCGGCCTAAAACGAGTCCCCGTGCAAGTAAAGTACCTAGGTCGGGAAGTGTTATCAAGGGCAATATTATATTGACTTTAACCCGGGTTATGAACTGGGTTGTTAGGCAGCCGACCCTTGCCCTTGAGCACTGTGCATTGATTGATTATTAAGAAACATTCCCAGATTATTTTGGGGAGAGTGCCCGTTTTGTCTGACTGTTATTTTGTTTTTGTCATTTGTTATTAAAGTGCTGTATATTTTGTATGGTGTGCCTGGACTCTGCAGGAGTTGTTTTGTATTAATAGATTTGTATTTTGAAGTTCACAAAAAGGCATATTCCCCTTCTGCTCAGTCAAATCTTTCATATTTGAATTTGTTTTTTACTTATTAAAGAACTCTTTTTTCTTTCATCTATGCTTTCCTCACTGTGTGAAATTAGGTTGTTCGTTCACAGGGGTAAAACCCTGCTCAAGCAACAGACACAATCTCTGACAGGGTGAACCACAAAAAGTTGCTAAATTAACTTGTGCTTAAGCCTTTGATAACTTGGTACAAAAACAGCCAGGCTTAACTTAGAGGCAATGTGTAAAGTATTTATGTAGCACACAAACAGTGTTAAAGTGAAAACACAACACAAGAAAAATCCCAAACCAATTTGACAAATAGAGAAGAACTAGAGTTATCAATTTTCAAAGTTCAAAGTGAAAACTAGAGCTGAAAAGATCACAGCGTCAACTGCGGACATCTAGTCCTGCAAGACCAGGGCAAAGTTGAAAGTTATGGCCAACTGCGATGGAGAGCGGTTTGAATACAAAAACTGGATTGGGCCCTGTCTCTGCTTACCTTCAGAATAAGAAGATATTTCATGTAAAAATGTCTTAGAAGGAAAACTTCAGCAAGGCATCTGGTGGTATCTGAATTGCAAGTATTGCTGTCGGGGAGCTGATTTCTTTTCTGAAAGTTGAAGCTCTCCAGCGGGATGAAGCTGCAGGCTGCAGCTGATGGGGACTCCATGAGAGGCTGGATCCCCCTTCTGTGAGGAGCCTCTGAACAGGATTTGCTACTGTGGACAAGAATGTGGCGGGAGCTGCTACAAAGTCAGGCTAACCAATGATGCACCTTGGGCAGATCGACAAGTAGGGAGGCCCTCATCTCCTCTTGGTTCTCAAAGCACTTTCTGGTCAAAGATTCTCTAAGTCTCAGATTTGAGATTTAGGCTATTGGGGCACCTTTAGCATCACTTCCAAGAGCCCAGGGCTGTAGAGATACCACTTGGAGGATCAGAGCTCACTCAGGCAGGATCCCGCTGCAGATTCAAGGTGGTTGGTGCCTTTTCCGTCCCCGAGACTCTGATCAAGAGGCCAGCAAAGTAGTTCTTGGAGTCATTCTGGAAATTCTGAGTTCAAGGTGAAATGCAGGGGTCAGGGAGCAGGGCAGACAACAGTCCTCTCACATGTCTAGAAAGTGAACTAAAGAGTGGGTCTGAGGTCCCCTTTTTATACCCAGCGGTGTTGTTGAAGTAGGAATAACCTCTGGAGGCTTCTCCCCACACAAGTGTCTAGAATGTTCCTGCCACGTGGCCTGGCTGCAGCCTAGCTACAGGCACTGATGGCTTGTCTGAAGTCCTTTGTATGATACCAGAGCATAGCCTATTCACATGCAAGTGAGGTTGTGCCCAGCAGTTTCCCACCCATCCTGCCTGAGATGGCCCCATCAACGTAAACCTAATCCCTCTAATGTGTGTGTGTCTGGGGGAATATACAAAGGCCAACTGCCACTCACTCCTAGGTATGTGACCCAGGAACAGGCTACAGGCACCAAATAATTAGGACACAGAAATGCCAACTTTCTAAAAGTGCCATTTTTAGAATTGTGATTTAATTATAGAGGATTTTAAATTACAATTCCCCAGACACAAAACATTACTTTTTACCTGCTCCCAATCAACCATTAGCACTTACTAAATATAATAAAGTAATTCATTACTCTCCCATGGGTAGGTAGGCCTCACAGTAGTTAAAAATGAATTTAGGGGTTTTCTACCAGGAAATGTAAAATGTAAATGTACATATCCAACTTTTTAATTACATTGTACCCTGCTCTAGTGGCTACATAGGGCATACCTTAGGGATGACATGTATTAACAAAGTGTGTTTTAGGCATGGAAAGGGAGTTATTTTGCCAAGTCTAATTGGAGTTTAAAACTGCAAGCAGGCAGCAGTTGCAGGCCTGAGCCATGTTCCAAAGGACCACTTAAGCGGGTGGCATGATAGGTGCTGCAGGCCTACTAGTATAATTTAATTTATAGTCCCCAGGTATACCACTATACTAGGGACTTATAAGGACATTAAATATGACAATCAGGTGTAAGTTGATGCTACCAAGTTTTAGGGAGTTAGCAAAAGCACATTAACATTGGTTAGCAGTGATAAGGTGCACAGAATCCTAAGGCCAACAAAAATGAATTCCGCAAAATAGGAGGGTGAATACAAAATGTTTGGGGAAAGATCACCCTAAGGCTGACAGATCTAACACTCACTTGTATTTCTCATACAAAAATTGTTGGCAGTTCTAGAAATTAAATCGAACAGGAGGAGGTCATTATATGTTTGTCATGTTGTAAATGTCAGCTGGATATTCTGCTTCTTCAAGATAAAGCAGACTGTACCATGCCACCAAAGCCACTACCCATTTCAGATGGAACGTCCATTGATATGATTAGTAAATACAGCATTGATATTTATTTATGAATAAACTAAGATCAACACCTTGATCAGAGATTCACACATTTTATAAAAGAATAAAGAACCAGAGTCATTAATTCTCCATGTTTTATAGAAAAGTAAGACTAATAGGTCATTTAAAGCCTTCAAGATCTAGACTTCTTTGACTTTCCTGATAAATACAGATTAGTGCAGATAAACTGCTACATAGTTTGAATGGACTCTGCTAATTAGGAGAAAGTGTTCCTCTTTTAATTTCATGCTGTCCATTCACCATTCTGATTTTTCTGATTTGTTTAAGATTTATTCATGTTTTATCATTCCTTGCAGAAGTATCTGTCTGTGGTCATATTTCTTTTTTTCATGGACGTCCTTTTCAGAGCGACACCCTTATAATTTCCCACAAGCATATGCTGCTGCCCTTGACCTATGCTTTCTTTGAATATATTTCCAAATCATATTAACTACATTTGAGGATATTTCGGCAGACTGACAACTGAGGCGAACACATTTGAGTGTCCTCATAATGAGCTTGGAGATCTTATTGACGTTTCTTTCTCAAAATGTACACACTCAATACAATTTAGAATTCACAGAAAAATTGTGATAATGCCACATATTGATATTAAACAATTACTCATGTGGTATTCACAGTACTAGCCAATGTTTCCTTGAAATGTGAATACCATGTGCATTTATATCATTTTTTGAAAGATGAATTGTTAGCACAAAACATTTGCTTGTGCTGACTGGTTTGATTTTCTTGTTTTGGAATATTATGTGACTTCAGCACAAATACATCTCAATAAATAGATTTGTACTGTAGCAATGCCATATCACACCACTTTACATTTAAAAAATATGGTAAGCAAACAGCAATGAGCTGAGCACACATTTGACATTAGTTTGCATGCATCTGACCTTTCCCCCCAGAGTGACATGAGCCTAGTACATTTGAGTGTCCTCATAATGAGTTTGGAGATCTAATTGTTATTTGTTTCTCAAAATGTACACACTTACCACAGTTTAGTGATTTATGGAAATTTGTGATAATCCTACAAATTGATATAAACATGAACTTGTGTGGCATTCAAAACACTAGTCAATGTTTTCTTGAAATGTGAATACCATGCGAAAATATGCCATTCTGTATGTTTCCTAAATGTAAAAATGTATTGTTAGCACAAAATATTTGCTAATGCTGACAAGTTTGTTTTATTGTATTGCAATGTGTGATTTCAACACAAAAATACAAGACCTAGGTTTGTGTTGTATTAAAGTCATATCTCACCACTTGACATTTCAAAAATATGATAAGCAAACAGCAATGTGTTGAGCATGCATTTAACTTTGGATTTGCATGCAGATGAATTCGTTCACCAAGGCTGCAAGTTTTTCTCTTTTGTTCTCAGATGCTATGATAAATCCAGCAAAATCAATCTTTCATTCTTTTATTTTGTATTTCCATGTAAAATTATGTTTTTGAATTTCACATTTTTACTGAATGAGCCCAGTACCAAGAAACATGGTTGAGCAGGAGAATAGTGAATATAATGTTCCAGATGTCTACGTGTAATTTTCTTTTAATTGCCTAGTGCAGATTAGTTACATTGGCCTGAATTTGAATAAGGTACAATAAAAGAAAATAATTGCTCATCATGATGGATATTTCTATGTAAGCTACTTCTCGATGTTGGTGTTTTCATGCATCTCCTTAAAATTTCTGAATGCTCACAGCATTTGAGCTCTATATTCTCAATAATCCTTTATCTCCTATCCATCACAAATTCAATCTTTCATCTCCAACATGTATTATTTATGTGTTGTAAATTTTGTATGAATTTCGTTTACTTTGTGTGAGGAGTTTTGTATTAATATACTTACATTTCAAAGTTCTCAACAAGGCGTTTTCCTTGTCCTATCAGTCAAATGTTTCACATTGGCACTTTTTCTACTTTACTTCTTTGTCTACTGCCCAGATGAAATTCTTCAGATGTACTGCTATTTTCCATACAAGAAATATTGGAAGTTCTTTTAATAAAATCTAACAGGAGAAGGAGGTTATATGTGTGTCAGTTTGTAAATGGAATTGATTTATTGTTTCTTTTAGGATCAACCAGACACTCTCATGCCGCCAGAGCCACTATCATTTCTATAGACAATATCCACTGATAAGGTTAGTAACAGCATTGACATTTATTTATGAATAAATTAGGACTAACATCTTCGTTAGAGAAATACACGTTTTATCACAGAATAAAAGAGTCATCATTGTTCGTGCATTACAGAAGAGTAAGGCTAGTACCTCAGTTAGGGGCATATGTATACTCTGTTTGCGCCGGATTTGCGTCGTTTTTTTTTACGCAAATCCGACACAAAGCTAATTCCATATTTATACTTTGACGCTAGACCAGTCTAGCGTAAAAATTCTTGGAGTTTGCGTAATTTTTTTGCGTCGACACCAACCTTGCGTTAATGAGATGCAGGGTAGGCGTTTCCACGCTAAAAATGACTCTAAGGCCTTTGTGCCTTATTTAAACTCCCGTGCAAAAATGACACACAGGAGGGGGCTGGCCTTAAAAAATGACGCGCAGCCGCATTTGCGTCATTTTTTAACGCCTGGTCAGGCGTTAAGGGATCTGTGGGCTCGGAAGGAGCCCAGAGGTGCCCTCCCATGCCCCCAGGGACATCCCCTGCCACCCTCGCCCACCCCTGGAGGACACCCATGGATGGGGGGACCCATCTCAGGTAAGTACAGGTAAGTACAGGTAAGTAGAGGTAAGTAGAGGTAAGTATTTCTTTTTTTAATTTTTAAGTGGCATAGGGGGGCCTAACTTGGACCCCCTACATGCCACTGTGCCCAATGGCCATGCCCAGGGGACAGAAGTCCCCTGGGCATGGCCATTGGGCAGTGGGGCATGACTCCTGTCTTTGCTAAGACAGGAGTCATTTCCATGGTGGTTGTGCATCATAAAATGACGCGAGTCAGGTTAGCGTCAACATTTTTGACTCTAACCTGACTTGCACCATTTTTTGAAGCACAACCCCCATTATTCCCTACGCCAGCACTGCCCGGTTCGTGACATTTTTTTTTACGCTCACCAGGCAGCAGCGCCGGCTAGCGTCATTCCATAAATATGACGCCCGGCTGGCGCGTTGGAATGGGGTTAGCCCGCGTTAAATTTTTTGATGCAAAACTGCGTTAGCGCAGTTTTGCATCAAAAAGTATAAATATGGCCCTTAGAGTCTTAGTGCACTTAAAGTGTTCAATATTGTGCACAGACTCTGCAAGTTGGGAGAAATCCTTCCTCTTTTATTTTCATGCTGTCCATTCATCCTTCAGATTTTTCTGGTTTAGTTAAGATTTATTTGTGTTTTGGCAGTCCAGGCTATCTATTCCCATTCACCTATCACACTTGCAGAATATCTGTCTGCTGTCATATTTCATCTTTTTATGGATGTTCTTTTCATGGTGACAGACTTGTAATGTTTCCACAAGCATATGGTACTGCTATTGATCTAGTTTTCCTTGGCATATATTTGCAGATAGATTAGCTCACTTTGAGGGAATTTCACTGGAGTGACATTTGAACCTAGCACATTTGAGTGCCCTCATAATGAGTTTGGAGAGCTGATTGTATTTTATTTCTCAAAGTGTATGTGCTCACCAGAATTTAAAGATTCATAGACAATTTGTGATAATGCCATAAACTGATATAAATATTATCTAATGTGGTATTCATAACACTAGCCAATATTTTCTTAAAGTGTGAATGCCATGTGAAAATTGTGTCTCTGAGCCTTTTTTCAGCTCCGCCCCCTTTTTCATGCCGTTTTTCGTCCCCCTCCCAGCAGTCCTTTCCTCCCCCCAACCTCCCTACTTAATGGCAGCCGCTGCGTGGCTGCACAGCGGACGCGCACAGCAGGTGCGCTGAAGTTGCGCCAAAGGCAAGCCCGTCTGCGCCCATCTGCTCCTGGACCGCACCCAGCACCAGCACCCTGGCTTTCATCCCCCCACCACTGCCAAGCACGTCTTCACTACGACGACGCCGCCCTCAGTGCCCTAAACACCGGCCGCTCCCCCGCCTGCCTTCAAGCCTCCGCGCCGACCACCTGCAGACCCTTCTCCTGCCAGAACTGCACCTTCACCAGCCTCCACGCCAATGACCCACCCACCAAGGCAGGACGCAACCATCTCAGATCTATCCTCTTCAACTTTTGCTCCATCCACAAGCGCGCAATAGGGCTATAATATCTACTTGACTCAGCCCCCCCAGACGTCCCCTTCCTGACCGAGACCTGGATAAACCCCTCCTCAGCGCCTGATATCGCCATAGCCATCCCAGACGCCTACAAGATCACCCGCAGGGACCTCTCCAACAAACCAGGAGGAGGCATCGCCATCCTCCACAAAAACACCCTCAGGATCACGACTAACACCGAAGAAACCCTCAGCACCGCTGAACACCTGCACTTCCAAGTCCACACTGACCCAAACATCACCTTCCAAGGGACCCTCGTCTACAGGCCCCTCGGCCCACGACAGCAGTTCAGCGACTCCATTACCAACATCATCAGCACACACTCTTGCATCCACTGACTACATACTCCCCAGAGACTTAAACTTCCACCTCAAGAACACCAATGACAACAACACCGCCACCCTGCTCGACAACCTCTCCAACCTCGGCCTCAAACAGCTCGTCACAACACCAACCCACTCCGCAGGACACGCACTCAACCCTATTTTCTCCGCCAGCAATCACGTCTCTTTCAGCCACAAAACCGAACTCCACTGGACAGACCACCGCTGCATCCACTTCTCCTTCAAGAAGCCCACAACACACCACCACCTACAACGGATCCCCCACCACAGTTGGAACAAGGTCACCGAAGACAAACTTATCGCAACCCTCTCCCAGAACCCATCCATCAACACCATCAAAACTGATGCAGCCTCCCGCAACTTTAGCCAATGGGTCAACACCTGTGCCAATACTCTCGCCCCAATCAAGAATCCCACCAACAGACGCACCAACAGAAAGGCCTTCTGGTTTGCCGCCGACCTCCACGAATCTAAGCAAAGCTGCCGAAGTCTCAAAAGAAAGTGGCGCCAAGATCAGACTCTGGACAACCTCATAGCCTTCAAAAACGCCATCCGCAGACACCATCAACTCATCCGAGCCGCCAAGAGAACCACCTTCAAAGACTAAATTAACAACAATGCACACAACCACAAGGAGCTCTTCAACATTGTGAAGGAACTCTCCAACCCCTGCTCCAACGCCAATGACATCCCGCCATCCCAAGACCTCTGCGGCTCCCTAGCCTCCTATTTCCACCGCATGATTGCAGGCATCCACAACAGCTTCAGCACCCAGACCCACCCGGCAACCACTAACACCACAGATTCACCTCCGATCAACCTCCTGCTCTCCTGGACCCCCGTCAACGACAATGACACCATCAAAATCATGAACACCATCCACTCCAGCTCTCCATCTGACCCCTGCCCTCACCACATCCTCAACAAAGCAAGCTCCGTCATCGCACCCCAACTACGGAAGATCATCAACAGCTCCTTCGAGTCCGCCACCTTCCCAGAGAGATGGAAACATGCAGAGATCAACACCTTCCTCAAAAAACCCAAGGCAGACCCGAAGGACCTCAAGAACTTCTGGCCTATCTCCCTGCTCCCCTTCCCAGCAAAACTCATCGAGAAGGCTGTCAACAGACAACTACTCTGCTTCCTCGAGAACTGCACCCTGGACCCTTCTCAATCCGGATTCCACAGCAACCACAGCACTGAAACTGCCCTCATCGCCCCCACCGACGACATCAGAACCATACTGGACAGCGGCGAAACCGCGGCCCTCATCCTCCTGGACCTCTCGGCCGCATTCAACACCGTCTGCCACCACACCCCATGCTCACGCCTCAGCAATGCTGGAATCCGCAACAAAGCCCTGGACTGGGTCGCCTCCTTTCTCACTGGCAGAACCCAGACAGTCCGCCTCCCCCCATTCCGCTCGGAGGCCACTGAAATCATCTGCGGCATACTCCAGGGTTTGTCCCTCAGCCCGACCCTCTTCAACGTCTACATGGCCTGCTCGCTAACATCGCCCGATCCCGCAACCTCAACATCATCTCAAACGCTGATGACACCCAGCTGATCCTCTCCCTCACCAAGGACTCCGCCAAGACCTACCTCCACGAAGGAATGAAGGCCATCGCTGAATGGATGAAGAGCAGCTGCCTCAAACTCAATTCCAACAAGATGGAAGTCTTCATCTTCAGCTCCACCCCCTCTGCATGGGAGGACTCCTGGTGGCCTGCCACTCTCGGAGCCACTCCGACTCCCATTGAACATGCACGCAACCTGGGATTCATCTTGGACCCCTCACTATCCATGACCCAGCAAGTCAACGCCATCTCCTCCTCCTGCTTCAACACCCTCCACATGCTCAAAAAGATCTACAAATGGATACCCACCAAAACCAGAAGAACAGTCACCCAAGCCCTCGTAATCAGCAAGCTGGACTATGGCAATACCCTCTAACCAGGAACCACAGCCAAACTCCAGAAGAGGCTGCAACGCATCCAGAACGCCTCCGCATGCCTCATCCTTGACATCCCCTTCCACAGCCACATCACAGACCACCTGAAAAACCTGCATTGGCTCCCAGGCAACAAGAGAATCACCTTCAAACTCCTCACCCACGCTCACAAAGCACTGCACAACACCGAACTAGAATACTTCAACAGACGACTCTCCTTCTACACCCGACCCGGCATCTTCGCTCCGCCGACCTCGCCCTCGCAACCGTCCCACAACTCTCCAGAACTACAACTGGCGGTACATCATTCTCGCACCTCGCCGCCAAAACGTGCAACACTCTTCCCACCCACCTGCGCCAGACCATAGACCTCCTTACCTTGAGGAAACTTCTGAAGACCTGGCTGTTCGAGCAGTAGCAGCACCACCCCCTCTTCTCCTCCCTTCCCTCCTCACCCGTGAGGGCCTTGAGACCCTCACGGGTGAGTAGTGCGCTTTACTAATTCCTGATTGATTGATTGATTGATTGTAGGATTTTTTGAATTGTAAAGGTGAATTGTTACCACAGAATATTTGCTTATGTGGTGTGGCTGGTTTGATTTTTTTGTATTGCAATATTGTATGACTTCAACACAAATACTCAATAAGTAGATTTGTTTTGTAGTAATGTCATATCACACCACTTTATTTGCCAAAAATATGGTGAACAAACAGCAATGTGCTTAGCGCACATTTGTTTTGATTTAGATGTTTTCGACTTTTTCTGTACTGATAGAGCCCTCTACCAAGGCATATGGCTACAGAGGAGAATATTGAAGACAATGTAAGTAACGTATCGATGTAATATTGTTGCATTGATTTAATTATAAGAAAACCACTTCAAAGTTTAGTCCGGGTTAGTTTCAATGGCCTGGATTGGATTCATGTCAATAAAAAAAATAATTGTTAATCATGATAATATTTCTATTGATGCTGCTGTTGGTGTTTCCCTACATCTTCCTAAAATTGCTGTAATACTTTCAGCATTTGAGCTCTGTATTCTCAATGATCCTTCATCTTTTACCCATCCAAATTTAGCATTTCATCCCCAGCATAAATTATTAAAGTGTTGTATATTTTTTATGATTTTCATGGAGTCTGTACGAAGTGTTTTGTATTAATGACTTTGTATTTCAAAGTTCACAACAAGGATTATTTGCCATCCACTCAGTCACATCTTTTACAGTGGCAATTATTCTCTTTTGTTTATTAAAGAACCCTTTTGCCTACAGCGCAGATGAAAATCTTCGGATATACTGGTATTTCACATGCAAGAATTATAGAAAGTTCTGTTAATACAACCTAACAGGAGCAGGAAATAATATATTTGTCATGTTATAAATTTCAGCATGACTTATTTTTCATTTCAGGAATAACAGATGCCCTCATGCCACCAGTGCCACCACCCTTTTTTGACAGAACATTCATTTATATGGTTAGTAAATACAGCATGGACATTTATTTATAAATAAATAAAGACTAACATCTTTGTTAGAGAATCCCACATGTTTTATCAGAGAATAAAAGAACCGGTCATTCATTTTCCATGTTTTACAGAAGAGTGAGGGTAGGACCCCAGTTAGAGTCTTCACCATCTTGACCTCCTTGACTTAACTGTTGAATAGAGATAAGTACACATTTAGGGTCTTGTTTCGAGTTTGACAGATGGGAAAGTGTGTCTGCCAAACTCCAGACAGGGTGGCCGCCTACACAGCGACCTCCCCGCCAGAGCTATTAAGAGTGTCCTGCTAGGTCAGTGGGAGGAAACCTGAGTTTCCTCCCGCTGGCCTAGCAGGAAACAGGTTCCAGCTCGTAATTGAGCCGGCGGCAATGCTGTGGCCTGAGGGTGCATCAGCACACTAGCAATGATGACTGTCTGCACCCCCTTGCACCCGTTCTCCACCAGCATTTTTATGGCAATGCTACTGCCATGAAACCGCTGGCGGAGAAGGGGGTCGTAATCCCCATTGCAGCTCTCCTTGCAGCACTGCCCTGGTGGATTAGGACTGCCACCATCCTCCAGACCGCTGGGATCTGAGATCCTGGAGGAGCTGGTGGTTGTAATGTGGAGGTCCGACCACTGTATTGGCGGTGGTCCAGACTGCCACTGTCAGCGTGGCAGTCTACAGACCGCCACACTCGTAATCAGGCCCTAAGTGTTACATATTGTGTATCGACTCTGAAAATTAGGAGTATTTGTTCCACTTTTATTTTCATGCTGTCCATTCATTTTTCAGATTTTTCTGATTTGGTTAAGATTTGTTTGTGTTTTATCAATCCAGGCTATACATTCTCATTCACCTATCACCTATCAGAAATATCTTCTATTGTCATTTTTCACTTTTTATGGATGTCCTTTTCATAGTGAAAGACTTGTAATTTTCTGCGAACGTATGCTGCCGCCGTTGATCTAAACTTCCATGGTATGTATTTGCAGATATGTTAACTCAGTTTGAGGAAATTTCATCAGAATGATACTGAAACCTAGCACATTTGAGTGTCTTCATAATGAGTTTGGAGAGTTGATTGTTATTTGTTTTTCAAAATGTACACACTCACCACAATTTAGAGATTTACTGAAAATTTGTGATAATGCCACAAACTGATATAAACATTAGCTAATTTGGTATAAATAACACTAGCCAATGTTTTTATAAAGTGTGAATACCACATTGTTGGACCTTGCTTTTTGACAGGGTCATCCCCAAACTTTTTGCCTCCTGCCTCCTATTTTTTCTGACCTGTTGTTGTTGGCTTTTGAACTCTGGGCACTTTACCACTGCTAACCAGTGCTAAAGTGCATGTGCTCTCTGCAGTCAAGTCATAAATGCAAGGAAAAGGGAATGAGAAAATAACAGTCAAGAAGGAAAAAGCAAGGAGCAAAACAAATACAGTATACCATTCAGCATGGGAGATCTAAGATTCGGGGGAGTCCATCAGAAAATAGACAAGCTGAGAAACTTCAGGAATACTAATGAAGGAATCTGTGCATCAGAAGCCTTTTTACTTATTTTTTGAAGGAGGTTTTAAGGGGGTTTTCCTGGTACCAGGAGGTAAAGTGTTCCATATTCTTAGGGCAAGCCCAGAGAAGGAGCGGCTGTAAGTTTTCTTTTTGTTGAACTTCTGTGGTTTCAACAGTAGGGAGTTAGCACTTCTTAAGGAACACCTACTCCCAGATAGTTTGAGTTTTGTGGCCAGGTAGACAGGAGTATTATGGTGAAGGGCCTTGTGAGTCTTGCAAGCAAACTAGAGTTGGATTCCTGCTTCAAACAGGAGCCATTTTAAATGTTTTAGGTTTGGTGTAATGTGGTTGATTCTTCTAGATCCTGTTATGAGTCTAGCAGCTTGGTTCAATGTGACATTTAATGGCGCCAGCTTTACTTTGGATAAGCCAGCAAGAGTAGCACTCTGGTGATCTAATCGGAAAATGACTTGGTATTGTACTATTAAATGAAACTTAGGGTGTCATTTGGTAATTGGCTCCCCAGGTGGTTGCACTGATATGATTTTGCATATTCAGGTATTTGTCCAAAGTTATCATTAAAGATCGAGTAAAGTCAATAATACGTGGGGCACTGCTGAAAGCTGTGAGATGTTTGAGCCGTTCTTAAATGGGGGCAGAGTGATTGTGAGGGGCGAACAATAGGCATTCAATTTTGAGGGAGTTAAGCATGAGGTGAATACAAGTCAGGCACTTTTGGGTTTTCAGTAGTGGGCAGTTGAGCTATTTGATATCATTGGGTGAGGAGATTTTCAAATACAATTGTGTATCATCAGCATACATGTGGCAATGAGTGTTTGAGAGCTTTGATATTTTGGTAAGAGGTTTCATGAACAAGTTGAATGGCGTGGGTGAGAGCGTGGATCCTTGAGGAACTCTAGTTGTGCTCGGTGAAATGTCGTATAGGGTTTGATTGACTTTGATTTTCTGGGATCTGTTATAAAGGAACAAAGAAACCCAGTTTAAAATGGAACCAGAGAGTCCCATCCTTTTTATGAGAAGGTCAATCATGCCATCATGTTTGACCATATTGAACACGGAGAAGACATCAAGAAGTATAAGTAATCAGGGTTTGTTCTGATCACGCAATCTCAGGGCTTCGTCGACAAAGTCTTTCAAAGCAGTTTCAGTCCTATGTCCAGGTTCGAAGCCAGAGTGTCAATAATCTGGAAGTTGAAATTGCTCAATGTGGTTGCAGAGTTGTAGGTGTACACATTTTGCAGGTAGCTTTGCAAGAGTTAGAATGTTGGAAATTGGATGGAAATTGTCTTTTGATCACAAGAATTTGGTCAGTTTTAACTAGTTGTCTAAGAAAGAACATTTAGTTCTTCTGTGTTTCAATAGATTTTTATTAATTTGTATCTGTAGTGTTACAACTCAAAATAACTTCAAATAAGTTCAGTAACCCCCACTCATCAACAGATTTGTCTTGGTTTGTATATGCAAAGCCCCCAGTGGGAACTCTACACAGAAACATCAGTATAACAGCCAGTGTAAGAAACATACCTATATCCAGTGCTTCTCCACAGGCCTGAGAAAGCCATAATTAACCTCCATCCCTCTCAGGGCCCAGAAAATACCTTGAGCTCCTTAACACATGCAAAGACTACAAAAATGGACTGCCCTCTGGCCCCCAAATCAACCATTATGACCTGTACTTAGCCACCTCACCAGTCAACAGCCAACTCGCAAAATTTATAGAAGACCACAACATCCTCGACATCTCCCAATCAGGATTCAGGAAAAACCATAGCACTGAAACAGCCCTCCTGGCAGCAACAGACGACATCTGCTCCCTGCTGGACAAGGACGAGACAGCCGCACTCATCCTACTAGACCTCTCGGCGGCCTTCGACACAGTCTCCCATCACACCCCGATAAGAAGACTCCACGAAGCCGGCATCAGAGACAAGGCCCTCGATTGGTTCCAATCCTTCCTCACTGGCAGAACTCAACAAGTAAGACTCGTCCCCTTCCTCGCAGACCCCATTCCCACCACCTGCGGAGTGCCCCAGGGATCCTCCCTCAGCCCCACATTGTTTAATGTCTACATGGCCCCACTAGCCATACTTGTCAGAAGTTACGGAATTAACATCATCTCCTACGCCGACACCCAACTCATCCTCTCCCTCTCCAGTGAACCCGACAAAGCCAGACACAACTTCCACGAAGACATGGAAGCAGTCACCAACTGGATAAAAACAGCTGCCTTCAACACAACACTAACAAGGCAGAAGTACTCATCATGGGCCCTCACCCCAACGCGTGGAAAGACTCCTGGTGGCCACCCACCCTCGGAAACCCACCCACCCCCTCCAGCCAAGCCCAAAACCTCAGAATCATCCTGGACTCAAACCTCAGCATTAACCAGCAAATCAACTCAATCATCTCCACCTGCTTATGCACCCTCCGCCTCCTACGCAAGTCCTTCAAGTGGATCCCCCTCAAACATAGAAAGAATGTCACACACGCCCTGATTACAAGCAGACTGGACTACGGCAACGCACTCTATGCCAGAATCAACAAGAAACTCACCCGCAAGCTACAAAACATCCAGAACGTCGCCACCAGACTGATCCTTGACCTTCCTTGGCACTGCCACATCTCGCAACACCTGCGTACACTGCACTGGCTTCCCATAGAAAAAAGAATCACCTTAAAGATCCTCACCCACGCCCACAAAGCCCTCCACAACACCGGACCAGCATACCTGAACCAGCAACTCAACCTCCACCTACCCCACAGGGCCCTACGCTCAGCCCAGCTCTCTCTCGCAGAAGTACCCCACATCAGGAAAACCAGAACAGGAGGATGATCCTTTTTCTACCTCGCAGCCACTGCCTGGAACATCCTTCTTCTCCACATCAGACAAACCACCTCTCTCCTCAGCTTCAAGAAGGAAATGAAGACATGGCTTTTCTAATAACCACCTCACAGGTATACTTTACTCCATCCCCCCCAGTGCCTTGAGACCCTACCGGGTGAGTAGTTGCGCTATACAAGCACTGATTGATTGACCTCAACTGCATTTTCCATCATGGCAACACAGCAAGCCACACAAACTTTATCAACCAACCTAGGACCAACTTTTACCAGTGAGATGATGTGCCCTACCCATATGCTGTTTCAAGTCGCATCCAGAGACAGAGAGTAAGAACCTGTGTTCAGCCACGATTCCATCCCAGACGAAGAGAACCAACCAGGATCTTTCAGCCTTCTCTGCAAAGAGCTCAATGGGTTTTTTGACCCATAGCTGGCGTAACCTGCCAGCTACCGGGGTAACTAGTCACTGCCTAAATTATACCACCTTAACAGTTGGCCTGCTAATACATATGAGTCTCCTTTTTGGTAGGACAGGGTTAGCACAGAAAACTGCAATGAGGGGCCTCCAACCTCCAACAGACAGTTCAATGCCAATATTGTAATTCTTTTTTCACCCACTTATCATTCCAGAGGCAACCATGATGTTTTACACCGAGGCAATCTATTAAGGATGATCCAGGTTTTGTTCAGCCTCAACAAAGTGCTGTCCACAGACTTTCTCTGAATAGGCTTTGCCCCACCCACAACCCAGGAGGGCACTAGAGAAGTGATGATTTCTTGTTGGACTATCATCGAACTGGTACTAACAATAGAGGCCACACTGTCAGACTGGGGAATTCTCATCACTGAAGGAAAGGCAGAAGGCAGTACGCAAGCATTACCATGGATAAAAGGAAGCAATGGCCTTATCCTCCCCTTACATCTGTCCATGACCCAAACAGTAGCTTCCATCCACAGAAGCCTAGGACTGAGAATCCAAACAAATAATACCACCAAACAGGAACTGCACACGCCAATTTAACATCATCCTCATTACAACTGAGCCTGTAGGTGACCACTCAAATTGGCCACAGCTATCGGTAGCCTCACAAGGAGCACCTCAGGACAACATGAAGCTTTCCCCATAGGTCAAATGCTCTGCTCACATTGAGAAAAGTGAGCAGGGTAGTCTGGTCAGCTGGAGCATCGCTAGTTTGCAACCAAAATTAGATGATAAAAAATGGGTCACATCTATTAAATCCCATTCAATTAGCTTTTTTCAACAGACCTGATGCTTAATGAAATTGAACTTGAGGGATTCTTTACTTTCCTCACTGGCAACCAAAGCCAAATGGGTAGACCTAAAAGTGGCTTAACAACCAGGGTCGCACTGAGCCTTCAATTATCAGTGCAAGCGGAAAGCATACAGAAAAATGTAATTAATATCCAACACTTTAAATAAGCCACAACACATTGCTCCTGGATCTATTTACTTCCACTAGGGAAACTAAGAGACTACTGACCAACATTGAATTTACTAAGCACCCACATTGACAATGCATGTAAAGGGGACTGTCCTCAGGCAATTATTGCCAGAAGGACGCAACATCCTCACACTGTTTTAGTGTGTGGGGACTTCAGTACCAAAACAGAAGTATCCATGCTTGGCCAAGCTGAGCTGCAAGCCTTGAGGGATTTTCTTTCATCCTGGTTTCTGATTTTAGGATCCACCAGATGGTGGTTGGAGTTTAATACCTTCCACTTCCTGAATTTCTCTTTCCTACTAATGGCCGTACTCAATTGGACTATTCGGCACAGCACACCTTTAGATCTGTCAAACAGCAGACCCTATTAGACTACATTTTAACCAGCTAGAACTCATGAAGTCAAACTATCGATATGGCAGTTGCCAGTCGAATTGAGAGTGCCCAAGACCTACTAATTGTCCTCTTCACACATCCTTCCCTACCCATATGTGCTGGGAACTGCACTACAGGATGGCCTCACACAACTTGTGAGTAAAACCCAGCAGAAAAAAAACATCTCCTAGCACCCTGACCTCAGTAAAAACACACACAGCCTGTACCTACTGGCACCAAGTATATAGGGAATTAAGTCTAGATGAGAAGGAAACCTCTAACCTGGTTACCATCGAGAAATTTGCCTCATTAATAAGAGCAATCTGCTATGTGGGCAGTAAACCAGTAAAGACCAAACAGGCGGTTAGGCATCCTTCTATGACAATTGAAATAGACTAGTATGACTCCAAATCTGAGAAAATGAAACAGGCTCTAACAATTGCATTCAGATCTAGACACTACAAGGACGAGGGGGAAGCATGACTGAAATCACTTAGGCAGGCATACAAGCATTTTATCATATATAAAAAAGACTCACATACATCTTCAAGCCTGGGCAGCACTTAAAAAGGCCCTAAGAGAGAAGAACATTGCAGGCTTCTTGAATTTGGTAAACTGGGGCTGTCGGGCTCCACCAGAAATTCGGACCCAGTCATTACAGCTACTGCCTGGGTCAAACATTTTAAAGAAATGTATGAGACTACCTCCTGCAGCAATGCCAATGCAAACATGTCCCCTTCCAGCTCTATTAATAAAGGCTCTCTTTTTGATGTGCAGACACCTTTTCAGAGACTACAAAATGCAGAAGAAGAAGAGAGTTCACAGAAGAAGAAATTCTACCGGCTATCTTGACCCAAAAATTAAATAAGACTCCGGGCCTAGACAAAGGGGATCATTATGAACACGGCGGTTTTCACTGCTGTGTTCATGCTGGTGGTCTTTCCAGTAACCGCCAACCCCCTGGAACCCCACCGGCCGTATAATAAACATTCTGCTGGGCTTGCAGGCGGAAACATTGTTTCTGCCCGCTGGCCCAGCAGAATGCCTGGCCGGGTCATTGATGGCAGCTCCATGTTCGGCTGGTGCAGCTGCACCTGTCGCGCAGATCACTGCCCGTAAATCGGGCAGCCTGCACGATGGGGCTCTGCACAGGGGCCCCTGCACTGCCCATGACAAGTGCATGGGCAGTGCAAGGGCCTCCAGCGGGGCCCCAGAGCACCCCTTCCGCCAGCCTTTCCCTGGTGGGGAAACCCACCAGGGAAAGGCTGGGGGAATTGGGATCATTATCCGAGGGGCAGCAGCACTGCCCTGTCTGATAATGATGCCGTACACCGCCAGCCTGCCTGTTGGAGGCAACCTGGCAGTGGCGGCCCTCCCTGTCATCATTATGTGGCAGCCTGGGCCACAAGAGGGACACACAAAATGAGCCAGCTAACTATTGCCCAATTTCGCAGCTAAACAGTGCTGGGATTATTTTTGGAAAAACTCTACTCACCAGGAAACCTGGGTCGAGGAAAAGAGGATACTATCACCATTTCAGGCAGGATTCAGAAAAGCCCATAGCACTGTTGATCAAGCAATGAGACTCTACAACATATGCCTCAAACACTCTCATTTAAAAATTACAACCCCATAAATGACTTTTAATGATCTTAAAACTGTTTTTGAATCAGTCAACAGATCCACTTTGTGGCAAACCCTCAGTCTACCACCTACTCTCCTGACTGCTGTCCAACAACTACATCATAAAACATCATAAAAAGACAGCAGCCATCAAATTTGGCTTAAAAGAGGACCTGACAACAAGTTTTGAAATGTTTGAAATGAGTCGCGGGATAAAGCAAGGCTGCGTCATCCCCCTTTCAATTCAATTTCTTTAGAAATTTAGTTGGCAACATCCTCCACAACTTGAGTTTGGACTTCCCCATTACTGGGGGAGACAACGTCCTGATATTGCTTTTCACCTACGATGCAGTTCTCCTTTCCTGCACTAAGCTTTTGATGCACAAATTGCTCAATGGTTTTAGAACGATTCCATAAACAAGAAACTTGTGATAGTCCTGCTCCCTTGGAAGAAGTTTGAAGCATTATCTTGGATGTTCTTAGTCTTAGTTTTAGTGTTGCAATTGTGCACATATATTGGGGGACAAAAGTACCATATGAAAAGAACTCTGAAAAGACATACAGGAAGCAAAGAGGGATGCCAGGAAAACAGGCAAAAGAGCCTCACAGTTGAAAGGTGATAAGTGGAACAAGAGTTCCTGTAGAAAGAGTTGATACTTTTGCAGGAACAAAACATTACACCCCCAGAGAAATTTGAGGACTTGGAAAAACGATCATATCACAATTTTATCTGCATCACAGGAGTTCCCAGAGGAAGTGACATATCCTCCAGTCGAAGCATACATCAAATACATGTTTAGAGAACTCCTGGGACTGTAAGACAATGCAAAAATTAACCTGGCAGGACCCACATGATGGTGCAGGGGTGGAAAAAAGGGGAAAGGTGATAGGCATCCTCATGTCGGATCACATACAAATTCAAGAGTGGGTTTTGGAGGTGGCAAGAAAAATAGACATCATGCAGTAGGCACCTGGACACCGAGCCTGCCACATGTCTGTGGCCTCCATTCCTACTTGTTCCAGCCTGATCCAGTGACACAGCTGCTGGCCAGGTTTTCCCGCCCAGATTTTACGACTCACTGTTTCCTGCCAAAAGAAGCCCTACCTACCTCGGGACCTACTTAATGCAGGGTGCAGCACAACTGTGCCACGGGTGCACCAGAGGCACATTAAAAGCAAGCACATCTGCGACCGTACGTGCCTGGACTGTGTCCAATGCCATGACCACCTGCCCCCTCGTCCCTCGAAGGTAAACCATCGGCGAGCTTTACACCCTCAACCCCAGTCGCTGCAACAAACACTACCACTGCGCCGACCCATGCTCCATGCTAGGACCTTTTACCTGCACCCACTGCCACTTCACCTGCCACAGGACACACACCAGCCCACTGGCTAGCCCTGCCCCGAACACACCATAGACACCAGCAGAAAAAAAACACCAACTGTGGCCCTTCTCAACACATGCTCACTATGCAAACACACCGCTGCGATTTTGCACCTCATCTCCACCCTCGCACCCATCATCCTCTTAGTCACTAAGACCTGGCTCAACCCCACTTCCACACCCAATATCACAACTGTAATACCCAAAGGATATAAGATCTCAAACTGCATCAAAAGGCCTGGTGGAGGGATCATCATCATACACAAGGAATCCATCCAATCCACCACCACAAATGACAACATTACCCCAGCCATAAAACACCTCAACTTCCAACTTCAAACAGACAGCAAAACCTCCATCAGGGGCACCCTTGTCTACCAACCTCTAGGACCACGTCCAGACTTCTGCAACTTCCTCCCGACTTCATTGCCCCCTCACCATAGACTCCAACGGCTACATTTTCCTCGTCGAGCTCAACTTCCATCTTGACAACCACAAAATCAACACTACCAATCTCCTTAACAGCATGAACAATATTGGACGCACCCAACTCATCCACAACCTCACGCATACCACAGGACATACTCTAGACACCATCTTCACCATTGGTGACTGCATTAGGTACAGCCACACCATGGAACTCACCTGAACTGACCACTCCATCATCCACTTCAACATCATAAGCTCACGGACCTCCTCCCCCAGTTTGCACAATGCCCCTCACTGCAGAAATAACAAGGTATCAAAGAGCATACGGATCAATGCTCTTAACACCACCCACCCCATTTCCCCCAACAACCTAGACCAGAACACCAGAAACTTCAACAATTGGATCACCACCTACACCGACAGCTTCACTCCCATTGGCAACAAAACCCACAGAAGGTCCACCAAGCAGGCTAGCTAGTACACTGAAGACCTCAGAACCACTAAATGACACTGTAAACTACTGGAAAGGAGATGTGCACCAGAAAGAACATAACCAACAAAACTGACTTCAAAACAGCCCTCAACCTCCACCACAGACCGTTGAGAAAATTGAAGAAAAACGCCTCAGCCTCACGCATCGAATCAAGCTCCAATAACAGCACACAACTCTTCAGTATCATCACAGAATTCTCCAACTCCTCAGATGCAACAACCAACACTATGCCCTCACAGGAACTTTGCAACAACCTTGCAAACTTCTTCCATGACAATATCGCCAACATCTACAAAATCTTCAAACCTCAGTCCAAGTCAACTGACTTATTTCAGCAACAGAATGACCCAGTTGACACCACACACATCTGGCTAACCAAATGGAGCCAGCTCGCACCACAGGACCCAGCCTCCATCAAAAACGTGGTCTACTCAAGGACCCCAACTGACTAACGCCTCACCAAATGTTCAACCTAGATGAAGCCAGAGTCAGCCACATAGTCACCACCTTGTTCAGCACCTCAATTGCCACTGCCACCTTTCCCAAGGACTGGAAACACGCTGAAGTCAACACCCTTCTAAAGAGACCATCAGCAGACCATAGTGAACTCAACAACTACTGACCGATCTCCCTTCCCACCTTCCTGGCCAACAAATTAGAAAAAGCTATCTCTCTTCATCTGGAATGGAACCTCCTGCTCGACTCTTTGCAACCCAGATTCAGCAGCAACCACAGAACAGAGACAGTCCTCATCGGGACTACCAATGACATCCAAGCCCTACTCGACCAAGGAGAGACTGCAGCACTGATCCTCCTAGACCTCTCTGCAGCCTTCAATACAGTCTTCAACCACCACACCTTCATCACAAAGCTTCACATCATAGGCATCCAAGAAGCCGCTTTCAGATGGATCACCTCTTTCCTCACCGCAAGAGGGCATAAAGTCTGCCTTTGCCCCTTCATCTCTGAACCCAAGGAAATCATCTGGGAAATATGCCACCACCTTCAACATTCATATGACACCTCTGGCCAGCATCGTCAAAACTCACAGAATCAACATCATATACTACGCTGATGATACACAACTCATCTTTCACTCTCTGAAGACATCACCAACACCAGGAACAACTTCAAGGATTGCATGACAGATGTCACCACCTGGATGAAGGAAAACTGCTTGAAGCTCAACGCGACAGAGGTACTGATCTTTGGAAACAAAAGCTCCCCATTGGATGCATTTTGGTGGCCCTCAGAACTCTGACTTACTTCTTCCCTCACTGACCATGCAATAAATCCAAGCATCATTCTAGGCAACAAGGTAACCATGACAAATCAGGTCAACTGTATGATAGTCAAAGGGCTACCCCTAAGCTCAAGACGCACCATCACCCAGGCCCTCATCTCTAACCGACTGGACTAGGGCAACACCTTTCATGCAGGAATTGCCGCTCACCTCTTCTGAATACTACAGACCATACAGAATGCCGCAGCCTGACTAGTCTTGGATCTCACTAGATGAACCAACATCACCTTCTACCTCAGGGAAGTCCACCGGCTCCCTGTACATCAAGGATGTCAGTTCAGGCTCCCAACTCATTCACACAAGGCCCTACACAACTGTGGATCCTCCTACTTGAACCACTGCCTAAACTTCAATCAGCCCATGCTGGAAAGGGCCCTTTCTGCAGGGTCATCCCCCAAACCTTTTGCCTTTTACCCCCCACTTTTTCTAATCTCGTTTTTGTTGTTCTTAGGATTCTGAGCACTTTACCATTGCTTAAGTGCACGTGCGTCTCCCCTAAAACACTGGTGTATACATAACTGGCATATTTTATTTAATTATAAATCCCTTCTAAATTGGTATACCAGATACCTGGAGCCTGTAAATTAAATGTGACTAGTGGGCCTGCAGCACTAATTGTGCCACCCACACAAGTAGGCCTTCAAACCGTATCAGGCTTGCCATTGCATGGCCTATGTGTGCAGTTTACTGCCACTTGATTTGGCATTTAAAACTACTTGCCAAGTCTCAAACTCCCATTTTATTATACATAGGTCACCCCAAAGGTAGGCCCTAGTTAGCCAAAAGGGCAGGGTGCTGTGTAAGTAAAAGGTAGGCCATGTACTTTTAAGTTATACATGTCCTGGTAGTTAAACACAGCCACATTTGTTTTTCACTACTGTGGGGCCTACTTCTCTCATAGGCAAGCATTGGGAATTCCTTAATACTCTTTTAAGCTGTAATTCCTGATTAGAAAGGAGTAGCTTTGTAATGGCAATGATAAATCCTCTTTAATGGTAAGATTGGATTTAACATTGCTATTTTAGAAATGCCACTGTGTACCTGCAACCTGTCTCCAATACACTTCTGAGGTGGGTTACAGCTACACTTCGTGCACTGCTTCTAAACATCCATAGGAAGGGTAGTACTCATTTGCATTCATCTTCATTCTGTGGGTTCTTCATGGGCAGGAAGGGAGGAGTAGGAGCTGACACACCTGAATAAGGAGTGTCTGTCCCCACTCAAAGGGCTAATTGCCCCCCTACTGATAGTCAAGCCGGGACAGAGGAAGAAAGCACCTCTGTGCACTTCAAAGACCCTGCTTTGAAGTCACCCCCACTTTAAAGGTATACCTGGGTATCAGAACAGGGTCTCTGATCCTACCAAATCAGTACTATACTGGACCAGTGAAGAACTCTGCCAGGAGTAAGGACTGCTGTGCTAGAAGGAGTGCCACTCTGCTGGACTGCTTTCCAAGAAGCACTGCTCTCTGCTTTGATGAGTTATCATGCTGCCTGCTGGTCTCTAATGTGGAAGGACTGGACCCCTCTCATCTGAACCCAGAGTGACACCAAGGGCTTGTTGGCTTGACCTCTGTTCTCCTGCAGTCTTAGGGACATCAAAGACTGCCTAAAACAGCACCTGGACTCTGTATGCTGTGAGTCCGATTCTGCCAACTGATGCCAATCCAGTCCTAGGCCCTTAAAAGTGAGTGTGCTGCAATTCAAGAAAACCTATGCATCAATGACGTTGCGTTGATTGGGAACTGGCACATTTTCTCTGGACGTCAACGCATCATCGCTGCTCTCTGAGCTGTGGACACCGTATTGTCATTAGTGACGTATCATCTTTGGATTCTGCCTCATCTTTGACCTTGCACGGCTCAGTGCCGATGCATCGCTCCAGACCAGCGGTTCGACAACAATGCATCACCTCAACGCCTCGCACAGCCTGATACTCAGCGTGGCCCTCGACACTGCGCAGCTCAGAACTGATGCATCATCTACACCTCCTCGATCGACAACTACGCCTCTCCTTCCCTGCTCTGCGCATCGAGTCCTCGATGTCAACGCTTCTTTCATCCAAGGAACTTTCTCAGTGGACCTTGTGTGGGTTCTGCAGCCGACATTTCCTCCATCGCGGACATGCTGAACTCTGGATCTGCTCCAGTCTAGCGCAACCTCAAGTAACCTTTTATTGCTATTGACTATTTTTGGTTTATTCTTCTAAAAATCATAACTCAACTTCTACAGATTGGATTTTTGTTGTTTTGGTCTTGTTTTACTCAGAAGCATATAAGCTATTTTGCTACCCCTTAGTGGAGTACTTTTTGTGGTGTTTTAATTGTGTTACTGTGTGTGGTGCACAAATACTTTACACATTGCCTCTTTAGATAAACCTGACTGATCTGTGTCAAGCTAACAGGGAGTGAGCGCAAATTATCTCTAAGTGTTTATCTAGCTTACCCTGACTTGAAGTGGTGGTTTTGCTTGAACAGGGTGCTTACTCTGACAACTAGAAACCTCTGTTCTAACAGCCAATCAGACACCTCATCTCTGCTTCCCTTTCTCTACCCTTTATCCCCTGCATCTGACGTAGCAGATGCATAGGTTCCAGTAGCAAGGACATGGAACAAGCTACTCTTTCACCTCTGGACCCTCCCATCTCATGCAGAGTTTAGAAAGTCTTCCAAGACCTCGGTATTTGGCTAATCAACTGGACCCTGAAAGTGCCTAGACACCCTTACTGGTGATAAGAAGTGCTCTACAAATCTACTGATTGATTAATTGATCTATTGATTAGTTTTGTCTTTACAATACCGTATGAGAATTAAATATGACATGAATTGGAAGGATATATGGTATAATTGTCCTGTTTGTGTTGTTGTGTCTTTCTCATTGAGATGTACTGTGATGTCTTTGTAATCCATATGTATTGTGGTGTTAGAGTGATCTAGATGAATTGTAATTATATCATCCAGAACTATTGCTCCAGTTTTCGTAATCTGGAATTTCTGCATTGCCTTTATAATCTAGATGCATAGGTTGCTGCTTGTGAGCCAAATGTATTCATATAAATTTGAAATCCTGATATATTTTAGTATCGTATATACAATGCATTGCTGTACGACTGTAATATGAAGATATTGTTGTCCCTTTATGTACTGATGTTTCAAAACGTTGTGATCCAGATGTTTTGCTGTATCTTTCGTAATCTATAGTTTTCTCTGGGTTTTTGTAAAATAAATGGATTTTGTCATTATAATCCAAATGCATTACTGTGTTTATGTGTTTTCTACAGATTTTCGTACCAGGTAAATTATATGTTGTGCTAGAAATGGTGTTCTGGTTAGATGTATATGAATTAAGCAAACATAACATGTCTTTCCTTTCTTTCTATTAAAAAATATAATCAACCATCACATGTTTTGATGTGATTTCACGCAATCATTGGCATTTGGGCCAGCATTAGTGTGGTGAGACCTGTGCGCTGCACTGGGCACTGACCTGGAGGGAAGGGCACTGACCTCAAGGGGGGCGCTTTGTGTAGCAGTAATTTACAATGTAAATGCACCTGCTGCAGAGTTAATCCAGCCTTCAGGCAGCAATACAAAATGTCAAAATAACTCTTGTGAATAATGTTCCTGATAGTTTTGTCTACTAGCAGTTTTAATTCGCCGTGAAGTAGCGTGGAGGGTTAATATGCCTGCTGCAAAGAACAGATCTGTATTTTATTAGGCTAATTTAGTGGATTAGTGAAGCTAGCCTTTACCAGCAATAATAAAAAATTAAATGTACGAGAGAGAGGGGGTATTGAGATTTGCAGTGCACCTTTGCCGGGTGATAGTGAGGTAATCAGAGGAGGTCGTCATTCGAAGTGGGGGAGGGTTCACCTAAAACGATTGTTGCAACAGCGCCACCAGCACTAAAGCCGGCCGTTATTGGCTTTTACATGAAAACTGTCACTTGTCTAGGTATTGAATGAAATAACTTAACAGTGGATATACTTGGAGAGAAAAACATGTAAAATAGCATTATATCTGAATAAAATTCAGGATCCAGAAATGAGACAAAAGACAACGCCTCTGTTTACTTAATACTTAACATAACACGTTCTGACTTTGTGAGTTAGAGAAAAACAAAACAGAATGCCGAGCATGTCCAAACAACATGGAAACTGTTGGGCCATCAGGTGATCCTACTGCTGGAACATGGTGACAGAGATCTCCATCGGGCAAATGTTGATCTATAAATATGTTGGGTGGTCCTTTACCAGCGATTTTACTTTTTGGACTGGAGTGCCACAAGCCAATGTCTAAATCGTCTCTCAGTCTAGTAGTGTTTCATAGAGATGAAGCTACTAAGCAGCAGTTAGTGCCAGTGGAGTAGGTTCCAGTTGGGTCTGTCCATTTTAGACTAAATGCAGACATCTTTATTATGCATGGTCAGCAAAGAGGTTGCAAAGCCACTGGCTACTTACTGAATTGTAAGAATGTTGGAAAGACGTTGAGGCTGTTGTGCTCATCATGGGCCAGCTCATGATGCCCACTAGTCGTGAGAGATGATGCTTATCTCCCCCGTGATCAGTTGCAAGGTGGTATGTCCAGTGACGTGAACCGGCGTTAATAAAATGGCCCAGGGAGCTTCCCTCATGGCCAGTAATGAGCTATCAGTGTCCGTGTGTTAATTACTGTATGTGCTACATAACGGAGTTGTTGTTTGGAGACGCTGTAATATGCACAACATAACAAATTGGCGACGAGCGGGAGACTGTTCCCTTGTGCCCATACCTTTGGTCCTTTTCATGGGTGATCGGCGCGGCGTCTCCGAGCCGGCAGACCATGCCGTGCTCACATTACAAGTGTCGTCTGCTGCTGGAAACTGCCTTCTGCGGTTCAAGTACCATGCACAACACAGGTGTGAGCGAACTTTAAGTTACTGGTCAACCTTTTGAAATACGGCAGCCATGTCATCAGTTCCTGCGCTAGAACCTTTTATCGTGGAGGGTCCTCCTTCTGCCCAAGCAGCTCATTGGAAGGAATGGGTGGATAGGTTGGAAACCTATTGTGCGGTCACGGCATTGGACAATGACAGATGCCGCCCCATGCTTCTACACTTAGGAGGTGCAGCTATTCATAAACTTGGAAGGTGTGTGGTAGAAGAGGGCCCAACCTTCACTTACCAGCCATTGAAACAGGCTCTGACTGCTCATTTCGAACCTCTAGTGAATCCGGACTATGAGCGTTTCTTATAAAGGCAAGCTAGGCAACTCCCAAATGAATCAGTTGATACATTCTACACCAGGTCAAAAGAACTAGCACGCACATGTACATTGCTGGATGCTGAAAATTAAATTTGTGCGCAGTTCATACATTCTTTTGTGGCGGCTCATTCCCTCATCAAGGCGCACGTCCTGCCCAAGGCAAGAACTGTTCAAGCGGCAATAAAATGAATCATTTTGCCAAGATTTGTCGATCAGCTGTACGTCCAAAGTCGCAAAATCCCAAACTGTCAACTTAGTGCAGCCACCTAAAGTCATTGAGGAAGACGCCGATCTGGATGACGATGAAGAGGAAGAAGGGACTGTCCATGTGATACATGCTCTGCACCCCGGAGGGCATCCTCGAAGGCGAATACCACGATGTTCCGTCTTTCTTTCAGGTCAAAAGATTCATGCTTTAATTGACACTTGTGCATCCATCGACATACTGGCGGAGTCACTATTGAAAACTCTTCCCATCCAACCTCAACTACAGCCAACCTCAACTCAAGTATATACATTTGGGTATTCGCAACGCTGCCATTGGTGGGGGTTTTCACCACCACTTTATCCCATGAGGCGAGTTCGGTGCGCACCAGAGATCGGATTATAAACTAAGCAAGTTGGACGATTTTTTAATTGTTGTTTGGTGTGGTTTTGATGGGAAGGGGGATTTTAATATTCTTGGAGAATGTTTAGAGGCCAAAAGCTGGGGGAGACTAGAACTTGAATTTGAAAGAAGCACTTTTCTGGGTAGTGTCTATTTTTGGCTGGACCTGTGGTGTTTTGGGTCAGCCGGCATTTAAACTTTTTAACTTTTTAAATAATTTTTAAATAGTAGAGTTTTTTAAGCTGGTCGGTTGTTAGTGAAGGGAGCAGACATTTTCCCCTCTCACGAGCGGCCTATTGGAGGTCCGCCATCTTGGGTGGTTGACGGTCTAGTTGACCGCAACCCGAAGAGACAAAACCAGACCAGGCGTCCGCGCAGCGGACGCACGCAGCGGGCGCAAAGGAAAGCCGGTCTGTGCCCGTCCAAGCCTGGACGGGGTTAGGGGCCACTCCCTTCGGTCCTGGAGAAGATGGTGAGTTCTGGTATCTCATATACATCGGGGGAACTTAGGGACCTTATGAAGAGTCCGGGGGAAGGCTGCCGTCTCTGTCCCAACTTAGCATTGGGGGCGTGGACCTGTCCCGCTTGCGATTGGACTCTGCAAGAACCAAGAGGCTCAGATTTGGGGCAGCCCAAACAAAGTTTGGTTCTTCAGCTGATAAATTGCTACTCTCTGCTGGCACATAAGCTAGATATAAATCTGAGCGAGAAGTCACCGGCTGCCCTCTTTCTTACTGAAACCTGGCTCAATGAGGGCTTGGGCCGGAGTTAGCACTGACTCTACCTAAAGGGTATGTTATTGCAAGATTTGATAGAGAGAAAGGTAAACGAGGGGGCATAGCGGTCATTTTTAAACAAGGCCTTCTTTTTAGTTGCTCTCCTTTGGACCTTTTAGGGTTCGAAGGGATGAGTTTTTCTTTAACTTTTAGCCCCATTTTCACATTTTCAGGAGTCTTACTGTATCGACCACCAGGACCCTATGAAGAATTCCTTAACATATTACCAGAGCAGATAGCGGAATTAATCTGCAGGAAACCCAATTTAACGGTGTTAGGAGATTTCAACATCCAAGTGGATAATTTAGAATTGACGGCAGCTAAGCGTCTGGTGAACAATCTGGAAGCGTTAGGATTACAACAATTCATTTGTGGTCCTACACAGGAGAGAGGACACACGATAGACTTGATATTTAGTAATCTTCCCGCGTGAGTGCTCTGCCCCCTGCTCCTGTAGCATGGTCTGACCACTTTCTAATCACTTTAAAAATCAAGGTGTCCAATCAGTACGGCTTTCATCAGCCTTTAAACAGGAAGGTAAGGAAATGGCACAGCCTGAAGGTAGATGAATGGGTTAATCTGTTAATCAGAAGTAAAAAAGATTTTAAGAGGGACCATTAGATGGACTTCACCCTTTTTAATGACTGGATTTTTAATAGCCTTGAGATGGTACTGCCCTATAAAGCTCCTTCTGGGCAGAGGAACGGAGACAAATCCCCATGGTTCTCCCCTCAGTTAATGACACTGAAGAGGAATTGTAGGCACGCTGAAAGAAAATGGAGGAAATCATTAAAACAGGTAGACAGGGAATAGTATAGATGCTCAATTAGGCTTTATCATAGTGAGATAAGACTAGCTCAAGCAACCTATTATGGGGACAAAATTGAAAAGGCGGCGGGCTCTTCAAAAGAAATCTTTTATATTTTGAAGGAGTTGCTTTACTCCCTTATTGGCCCTGAAGCAATGGTAGCTTCAGTGGAACACAGAAATAATTTTGCCTCATTCTTCTTACAGAAGATTAAGGATAATTATAAGAATTTCCCAGGTGAAGATGTGATAAGTTCCGTTCAGCCCATTGAGAATAAGAAGGGTGACAATTTTCTACAAAGTTTTCCCTCTATCTCTGAAGAAGGTACCTCCTGGCTTAGTAAATTGAAGTCTGGTTCTCCATTAGATCCCACGCCTCCTCATATAATTATGCAGAGAGGTTTAGCCACAATACCGGTGATAACGGAGCTTTTAAATAGCTCCTTACAAAGTGGCATGGTACCTGAATCATGGATGCATGCAGTGGTAAAGCCCCTGCTAAAGAAACCCAATCTAGATGGAGCCGAACTTAAGATCTATAGGCCAATTTCTCTTCTTCCATTTATAGCAAAATTAATTGACAAGCATGACAACACTCAAATATCAGGATTTTTGGAAGAACATAAGATTTTGCACACTACGCAAATAGGCTTTAGACCTGCCCACAGCACTGAATTAGCTATGGTAGCGGTTACGGAAGAAGCCAGAAAACGGATGGATCTGGGACAGGTGACAGCTGTAATAATGGTGGCCTTAAGCGCCGCATTTGATACAGTCAACCATGGACTACTAATTCAAAGAATCGGAAAAAGTGGTATTAAAGGCCTGGCGCTTAAATGGTTGAGCTCTTTTCTTCAAAACAGATCTTTTCAGGTTTTAGATCATTCTTTTTTTTCAGACCAGTTTAGACTTCAATGTGGAGTGCCCACAGGGTTCATCTTTGAGCCCGACTCTTTTTAATATTTATATGGCTCCCCTGGCAGATGTTGTGGAACCTTTGGTGTATCGCTTTTATCATATGCAGACGACACGCAACTGGTAGTCTCTTTCTCCTCTAGTAAGAATGTTGATAATTCATTGTTACCTGCCTGCCTGTAAGCGGTGTCGTCTTGGATGACAGATAGCAGGCTTCAGCTTAATGAAGAAAAGACTGAAATAATGATTCTGGGAAGGCTTTCCAATCCGGAAAATAATATTTTGCCAGCAATACAATTAGAATATCTACCTCCACCGAAAAACCATATCAAAGCATTAGGAGTCTGGTTAGACACCACTCTAACTTTAGACTATCAGGCTAGGAGACTTTCAGCTACCTGTTTTGGAATACTGAAGTTACTTCGTAAGGTCATTGGTGTGCTTCCGCCCTTGGCCAAAAGACTTACAGTACATGCCCTCATCTTATCCAGGTTGGACTATGGTAATAGTCTCCTCCTGGGTTCCGTAGGGTATGTGGTCAATAAACTACAAGTAGTCCAAAATGCGGCTGCCCGGTTACTGTTTAATTTGCCTAGGTCTACTTTGGCTAGGAAAGCTTTGATCGCTTTGCATTGGCTCCCAGTGGGGAAAAGAATTAAGTTTAAGGCTTTGTGTATTTTTCATAGAGCTCTATACAAAGGGGCTCCTCATCAATTAAAAACATTAGTTTCATTCTATGCACCTACGAGAGCCTTGAGATCTTCTTCTAAAGCCTTGGTAGTGCTCCCTAAAGTAAAAAGAGCTTCTTGGGAGGCAGATCCCTGAAGTATCAGGGAGCCAGACTCTGGAACTCTCGACCACTTAATATTCGTGTGATGAGACAGGAGACTGAATTTCAGAAGGCCATCAAAACATGGCTATTCTAATGTTAAGGTAGTTTTCTTCTTCCCATCCCTAGGCGGCACGATCCCTGCAGCTTGTTTAATTTTTAGTCTAAGTAGCGCTACGAAGCCTCCGGGTAGTATGGCGCTCTATAAAACACCGTAACATAACATAACATAACATTTGTGACAAAGACTGGGTCTGACATGCTACTAAACTGCAGAACGGCTGAGCATCTCAACCTCGTCTTGTTTGCCTTCAGTGTGCACTTCGGAACAGTGGAGAGTCTACTAACTGAGTTTGGGCAGCTTTTTGAAGGGATTGGTTGCCTGAAAGACTGCATGCTACGGTTGCACATTGATAAACCCATACAGCCGATGGCATTAAAACACTGCTGGGTGGCATTCCATCTGCGACCGAAGGTGGAAGAAGAGCTCAGGAAGCTTAAGCAGGCCGACATAATTGAGAAGGTTGACGGTTCCACACCTTGGGTGTCACCGATTGTAATTGCACGGAAACCCAAACAGCCGGGTTGACATGCGCCTGCCAAACATCGCCATTAAGCGAGAACATAATTTGACACCTGCAGTGGATGATATCGTTGCAAAATCATGATTGTTCTCAAAAATGGCTCTGCATGCTGGATACCATCAGCTCATGTTAAATTCTGACTCTAGAGGTATGACCACTTTCTCCACTCATGTGGGTCTTAGAAGGTATAAGCATTTCAGTTTTGGGATTTCCAGTGCCACAGAGTTTTTTCAGGACACTATTCGTGGGTTGGTTGCTGGTCTACCCAGTCTTCACTTCACAGAAACAAATGTGCCTTCTTGCAGACCGAGGTGGCATTTTTTGGTTACAGTTTCTCTGGGGAAGGAGGCATGCCTGACCCTGCCAAAGTAAAAGACATTCAATCAGCAGCAGCCCCTACCAATGTATCTGGTGTTTGCAGTTATTTGGGCATGATAAATTACTGCAGCATTTCATCAAAAACTTAACAGCCCTTACAGCCCCTCTTAGAAACCTAATAAAAGCCAATGCGGTGTGGGAGTGGGGGCCTGAACAAGATGCTTCATTCCAAGCCACCAAGTCAGCTTTATCAGCGCACACTACACTGGTGTATTTCGATCCCCATAAAGAGTTGGAACTATTTGTTGATGCCAGTCCCACTGGTTTGGGATCAGAGCTGGCGCAGAAACAATCAGATGGGGAGTGGGCTCCAGTGGGTTATGCCAGCTGTGCGTTGACAGAGACTGAACAGCACTATTCTCAAATTGAGAAGGAGGCCATTGCGGTGGATTGGGGCTGCAGGCATTTCCACCTTTACCTGTATTGACAGCCGTTCATAGTACACAGAGATCATAAGCCCCTAATACTATTGTTTCATGGATCTTCCTCCAAACCCCCGCCACAAATAGAAAAGTGGATTCTGCAGTTGCAAAATTATCGTTTACAAGTGGTGTACAGACCTGGCTCTCTTAACCCGGCCGACTACCTCTCAAGACATGCCCGGCCAGCTACGTCTTGAGAGATTGCTGATGCAAATGAAGTAGAGGAGTATGTGAGGTTGGTGGTAGAAAGATCTCGCCCATTGCCTATTTCCATTGATTAAATCAAAGTAGCCACAGACAGTGATGAGTGTCTACAGCTCGCACTGTTGGCAGTGGGCTCTGGAAAGTGGCACAGTGTTCTTTAAAATGTGACTCTCAGGACGGCAGAGGCCAGACTGATTTTGTCCTCGTTGCATAAGGTCAGGAATGAGTTGGCCATGTCCCCTAAAGGATGTTTACTGAGAGTCCCTAGATTGGTGATTCCTGTCTCCTTGCAGAACTCGGTAGTGGAGCTGGCACACTCGTCACACCAAGGAATGGTCAAGATGAAGTCAAGGTTGAGAAGCAAGGTGCAGTTCCCTGGACTTGACAATCATGTTGAACGAGTAGTGTGGCAATGTGTGATGTGTCATGCGGTTGATCCAGCCGAGAATCCTCCACTGGTTATCACTGTGGTCATCCATCCTGTTTCGTGGTTTCAGGCCAGCGAGGATTTTGGAAGTTTGCCAGATGGTCATCACATGTTAGTAATGATAGACGATTTCTCTAAATATCCGGAAGTTGAAATTGTGGAGTCCCTTACTGCTTCTCAGATCATCCCTCGTTTTGAAAAGATCATGGCCACCCATGGATTGATACAAGAGCTATACACAGATAATGGACTGCCGTTTTCCAGCCAAGAGTTTGCTGAGTAACTACAGTCTCGAAGAATCCTCTACAAGAAGATCACTCCTCGCTGGCCTCAGGCTAATGGAGAAGTGGGACGCTTCATGAGAGCACTCAACAAAGTGTTGCGGATTGCAGTAGCTTGTGGTCACAATGTGGAATGTGCTGTATATACTTTTTTATGGGACTATCGCCTCACTCCTCATGCCACTAATGGAGAAACGCCTAGTTCTTTGTGCATGAATCGACAAGTTCAAGACACTATTCCTCAAGTGCAAAAACCCTCTGAACTACATGATCGAGTAAGGGAGGCAATGTCAAAGAGGAAGAGCAGAAATGATAAGATGTCAAGAAAGCAGAGAGCAATGTAACGGGACATGCATTTAGGGGACCGTGTTTTTGTACGCAACAGGAGAGGTGGAAGCAAGTTTCTGCTGCCTTTTGAGAAGGACCCGTGGGTGGTGAGTGCCATAAAGGTCACTATGGTAACTGCAAAAAGGAAACAGATGACCGTCACACAGAAGATTTCATTTTTCAAAGTATTCCACATGGCAGATGGTGGAATGGAGACGGAACAGAACTCCTCACCGGCCAGTTCATTTGAGGATGGTGATGGAGGAAGTTTGAGTCATCGCAACAGTCGTTCTCTGCTCCCGAGCCCTGGGGTGGTTGTTGACAACCCTCTGTCGGTCGATCGAGGGGGTGCAGATGTGCAGAACTCGGAGTTTCCCCAAGGTTCTGATCAAGGACTACTTGACTCTCTGCCAGTCAGCTCACTACCTCCCAGACAAGGTTTGGAGTATTACAGTTTACGTCCTCGCCCACCAAGGTCAACAAGGTTGCAAGAATTTGTAGTAGACTGATTATGGTGGTCATTCCATACCGCCGTGCAGAAGACCGCCATAACACCGCCGCGGCAAACCGCCACGGTCATTCTGACCCACAACAGGCAAACCACCAAAATACAGACATCCACAAAAGTCCGCTACACCAAAGGGCAGCGAGAAACTGGCGATGACCAGACCTCCACCGTCACGCCAACAGAAATACGCCCACACTATCACGACACACGAATCCACGCGGCGGTCTTTCAACCGTGGTATTCCATTGGCGGTACACACCGCCGCGCTCAAAATACACACACTCTTACTAAACACAGCCACATTGGACAATTCAAATTACACGCACCTGATACACATACAAACAACACTCCCACACACCCAACACAATATAAAACACACACCCACATCACCCACAAACCCCCACTCCTAGAGATTCGTGAACACGCACAGAGAAAAGAGACCCGAGCACCCAGACGCGCAATTCACTGTCACCCAGCAATATTACCACGCACTTCAAACTACACACCAATACACATCACCACACTTAGCACCACACAATCCACCCCACACATCACCCACACCACCCCATGGCACCGCAAAGACACCCCAGGTTTTCTGAGGCTGAACTCAGGGTCATGGTGGAGGAAATTGTACGGGTAGAGCCACAGCTCTTCGGGACACAGGTGCAGCACACCACCATTGCCAGGAAGATGGAGCTATGGAGCAGAATAGTGGACAGGGTCAACGCTGTGGGACAGCACCCAAGAAATCGGGACGACATCAGGAAGCGGTGGAATGACCTACGGGGGAAGGTGCGTTCCATGGTATCCAGGCACAACATCGCGGTGCAGCGGATTGGCGGCAGACCCCCACCTCCTCCCCCAGAATTTACAACATGGGAGGAGCAGGTCTTGGCGATCCTGCATCCTGAGGGCCTCGCAGGAGTAGGCAGAGGAATGGACTCTGGTAAGTCAAATCTTAACTACTTCATCCCCCCCACCCCACCAGCATGCCAACTCATATAACCCCCACCCTCACCCGCACCCCATCACACCTACTCCTTGCAAATGTCTCACCCTCACAACCCACCCATCCCAACACCAAGCCCTGCATGCGACCACAAAGCATGGACACCCATCACCTAAGCATGCCCACTGCACATACCCATCCCCCACCCCAAACCACCGTCACAAAAGCCCCCACACAGGAATGCAAGCACAGGGTTACACGGGCACCCACCCATTGCACGCTATGGCACACACAGAAGCAACAATCATACCTTTATACCCCTGCAGGACCCTAACGCCACGTCACCGCGCAGGAGGGGCCACAAATGTCCACCCCACCCCCAGAAGAGGCCCACAGTGATGACAGCAGCTCTGTCTCCCAGGATCTAGATGACCAGCCCGGCCCATCGGGGACCTCTGGACAGTCGGTTCCCCTGAGACAGCCACAGCAGACCTTCCCCCCTCTGGGAACACCAGCACAGCATCCACACAGCGGGCCCATCCCTCTGTCCCCAGGACACGTCAATCAGCGGTGTGTCCACCACTACAGGGAACCCAGGATAACCCACCACCCCAACAACAAGAGGGACCTGGGGGCAGTGGTAGTGGGCACACGGTCCAGGGGACAGAGACCCAGGGAAACAGGGGAACTGGGAGGGCTGCTGTGCGACAGGGGGGGGACAGGCCCAGGGAACCCACTCTCCACGAGGCCCTCTCCTCCATCATGGGAACATACCACCACTCCCAGGAGACGATGGCCACGGTCCTTTCCAGGTTTCAGGAGATCCAGCTTCTGCAGGAGCAACAGTATATGGGGTTCAGGGAAGAACTAAGAAACATCAGTTCCGCCATGGGCACCATCGTAGTGGCTCTGAATCAGGTAGTCACCAGATTGCGGGACACTGTTGCACCACAAAGGGCCCCTGACACTAGCATGGACCAAGAACTGCCTACCACCTCCGCCGGCGCTAGTGGACAGGAGGCCCCGACACAAGACCAACAGGCCACCAGAACCCCACCCCCTGCAGAAGGAGAACCACCCCGCAAGCGGGCCCTGAGATCCAGGAAGAAGACAGAGTAAGATGCCAAGACCCCAGCCAGGAAAGGATACCTCCCTGATTGTCATCCCACTGTCCCACATTGACACCCTGTCCAACCTTACACTACCCCTGCTCCACTTTCCACAGGCATCTGGACAATGCACCTGTGATACTGATAGTCTGGACTCTGCCATGGACAATCCTCCACCATCACACCTCAACGATTTGCAACCACCCACCAATTTAGAGCACTGTAATAAACACACTTATTGCATAAAACAATCTGGAGACTGGCTGTGATTTTGTACAAATGTATTAGACTTTACCGTGCCAAATGGCTTATTCACATTGTGATGCCAACATACCACTGTCACACAGCTGTAGTCCATGGGGAAATAAAGCAGATGCCACGCAGTGGGGCCCATATCTCTGAAATCGGAAGGGAAAGTCACAACTCAGTTACCATACACTGGGGGAAAAGGTCAGACAGTAGAGAGGTAGTAGGGGTTAAGTATATGTAATATGCCGGTGTGGATTCTTACCTGTGTGTCATTGGAAATACTGCTGTATTACTGTGTTCCTGTTCTCTATGTCGTCCTCTTCGCCTTCCTCCTCTTCACTCTCCACAGGCTCCACAGCTGCTACAACACCACCATCTGGACCATCCTCCTGCAGAAAAGGCACCTGGCGTCGCAAAGCCAGGTTGTGAAGCATACAGCAGGCCACGATGATCTGGCACACCTTCTTTGGTGAGTACATTAGGGATCCACCAGTCATATGCAGGCACCTAAACCTGGCCTTCAGGAGGCCGAAGGTCCGCTCGATCACCCTCCTAGTACGGCCATGGGCCTCATTGTACTGTTCCTCTGCCCTTGTCCTGGGATTCCTCACTGGGGTCAGTAGCCATGACAGGTTGTGGTAACCAGAGTCACCAATTAGCCACACACGGTGCCTCTGGAGTTGACCCATCACGTAAGGGATGCTGCTATTCCGCATGATGTACGCGTCATGCACTGACCCAGGGAACTTGGCATTAACATGGGAGATGTACTGGTCAGCCAAACAGACCATCTGGACATTCATGGAATGATAACTCTTACTGTTCCTGTACACCTGTTTACTCCTGCTGGGGGGGACCAAAGCAACATGTGTCCCATCAATGGCACCAATGATGTTGGGTATATGTCCAAGGGCATAGAAATCACCCTTCATTGTAGCCAAATCCCCCACCTCAGGGAAGACGATGTAGCTCTGCTTGTGTTTGAGCAGGGCAGACAACACTCTGGACAACACCTTGGAAAACATGGGCTGGGACATCCCTGATGATATGGCCGCTGTTGTTTGAAATGACCCACTTGCTAGGAAATGGAGTACTGACAGCACCTGCACTAGAGGGGGGATCCCTGTGGGTTGGCGGATTGGTGACATCAGGTCTGGCTCCAGCTGGGCACACAGTTCCTGTATAGTTGCTCGGTCAAGCCTGTATGTCAGTATGACATGTCTTTCCTCCATTGTCGACAGGTCCACCAGCGGTCTGTACACAGGAAGATTCCTCCATCTCCTCGCATGTCCCAGCGGATGGTGCCTATGAAGGACAACAGCGAGTACAGAGTCAATCAACCCACAGGCACGTAACCACAGCTTGCACATAACACGATTCCCAATGCATTGAATGGCTTGTATGAGTGTCGATGCAAGGCCTAGGTATGTGTGATGCAGTAGAAATTAAGGCATGTGGGCCCTTGAAATGGCGGCTGCCTGACCTGTGAAGTGCGACAATGGGATGTGAGGTCAATGCGCTGGCTTGGCACACCGTGGCGGTGGGCGGTCGAAGACCGCAGTGCAAAGCAGCATTGGTTAACATTGAACCCTATGGGTCTCAGGAGCCAATGACGATGTGCGCCGGCGGTCGCGGTACGCACCGCCGCAGTACGCACCGCCGCGGGCGTGACCGCCATTTTCTATCTGCTTAATCACTCAATACCTGATCTTCGACAGGAGAGGACCTACACTGCAAGTGCTGCTGTGACCACGGTCTGGAAGAGACAATGGCTCATGCGACTGGGGAAAGGGCCCCTGCCTTCACTGCTCAGGAGTTGGAGAAACTCGTGGATGGGGTCCTCCCCCAGTATGCGCTACTCTACGGTCCTCCAGACCAACAGGTAAGTACACTGGGACCATGCTTTGTGGCCAATGCCTGTGTTGAGTGGGGTGGATGAAAGATGGTGGGGAGGGGAGCGATTGAGGCATGCATCAAACGACAGATGAGAGCATGTGCCACATGGCAAGGGTGGGGATGGGGGGGCCACTCACATCGAGCATGCAGAAGGTGATGATTATTCTTCTCTCCCTGTACATGTCACATAGGTCAGCGCCCACCAGAAAATCGATATTTGGCGTGCCATCGCCAAGGACGTCCGGACCCTGGGGGTCCACCAGAGATGGGGCACCCACTGCCGGAAGAGATGGGAGGATATCCGACGCTGGAGCAGGAAGACGGCGGAGGCGCAGCTGGGGATGGCCTCCCAACGTGGGAGGGGTGCCAGTCGTACTTTGACCCCCATGATGTCCCGGATCCTGGCGGTGGCCTACCCCGATTTGGATGGGCGTGTGAGGACATCACAGCAGACACAAGGGGGTGAGTACACTCAAATCCTGGTGACTTTGCGCGCAGTGGAGGTGTCTGGGTGGGGGAGAAGGGCTATGGGTATCTCTAGGCCAGGGCGATATCTGTAGGCTAGGCCCCTCCGTAAGGCATGGCCCTGTGCCCCCACCCCCCACCTCTGTAGGGTGCCAAGTAGAGCTATTCATTGCCCTGTGCCATGTATGTGAGCAGAGGTCGCCCATAGGCTTGTAGGCCATGTCCCACAGATTGCGTAGTCGACCCCAAGTGCGCGGCGTAGTGCAGGGGGCTTCTGTGTCTGTCCTGTCCGCCAACGGTGTCGCCAATGCATACACTCAAAATTTCTTTATTTGTCCCCACCCCCCTTTTTTGTTGTCTTCCTGTTCATTTGTGCATTAGCATCATCAGGCAGAGGAAAAGTGGCATCGGAGCACGAGGGAGCTGCATCTCACATAGCCATGGCGGGCCATGCAACTGAATCGGAATCCACCAGTGAGACGGAGGGCGAGGGGAGCTCCACAGCGGGGACTCGTGCGGATGTCAGTGACAGCGACTCGTCCTCTGAAGGGAGCTCCCAGCGCACTAGCACCGCCCTCCCAGCAGCCCCTCAGCGTTTGCCCCGTGCCCGCTCACCCAGGAAGGTGGGCATCTCCTTCGCCCCAGGCACCTCAGGCCCTGCCCCTGTCACCCCTGCTACCCTCAGTGAGGAGGTCATTGACCTCCTGAGGACACTCATTGTTGGGCAGTCTACCCTTTTGAATGCCATCCAGGGTGTGGAAAGGGAGGTGCACCAGAGTAATGCATACCTGGAGGGAATTCATTCGGGTCAGGCTGCCCATTAACGATCGTTCAACACTCTGGCCTCAGCACTGATGGCAGCAATTGTCCCTGTCTCTGGCCTCCCCCCTCCAACTTCCTCCACCCATACCCTATCCCCTGTACCTCTGCCTATCCCAGACACACCATCAGACCAGCCTGCACACACCTCAACACCCAAGGGAAGCTCATCCAGACATAAGCACCACACATCACACAAGCATTCACACAAGCAACATCCACATACAGACATACCAACACCCACTGCCTCCACTGTGTCCCCCTCCTCCTCGTCTCCCTCCTCCCTCCCTGTCACGTCTCCACTCACACCTGCATGCACAACATCTTCAGCCACTACGTCCATCACCAGCACACCCACCAGCACCCCCGCACACGTGCAGTCACCACCCCCACGACCATTTACACGTCCCCTGTGTCCTCTCCCACTGTGTCTGTGACCCCCTCTTCCAAGCTACACAAACGCAGGCAGCCACCCACCCAACAGCCATCCACCTCACGACAGCCTCCAGCCCAAGCACCTGCACCCAAAGACACCAGACTGAAGACTCCTACAACCACAACCTCTTCCTCCACTCCCATACCCACTACACCTACCCATCCCTCTGTTCCCAAATTGCTTTTCCTTTCCAAACTTGACCTCTTTCCTACTACTCCCCCACCCCGTCCATCTCATAGGACTCCAGTCAGCACCTCAGCCACCACAAAAGCGGTACCTGGAATGACAGTGTGCCATGGACTGTGGAGTTCCCCACCCTCAAGGGCAGCCAGTTCAGGAAGGAGCCAAGGCACGGCCAGCCCACCCCCGGTAAAACATCCGAAGATTGTCAGTGGCCGGCGTGAGAGGCCAAAGACACCAGGGACCAAAATCCCGACCATGGCTCCGGCAGGAAGTGTGGTGCCACCTGGCACACCGCCAAAGGTGGGGAAGGGCCACAGGCGAACAGGTAAGGCTGGGAAGGGCAGCACGCCCGACAAGTCCGCCAGCAGCCCAGCTGAACAGGAGGGCCCCGCCTGCCCCATCCCAGGTGGGTCGGAGGACACCCACAGGCCCGGTACTGCAGCCCAGGAGGGCCCCGCCAGCCACACGACAGATGGGCAGGAAGGCACTGCCAGCCACACGACAGATGGGCAGGAAGGCACCGCCAGCCACAGGTCAGGTGGCGAATGACCTCCGTGCCATGGCCTGATCCGCTGAGCTGGACACTCATCCGATGCACCGCTGAACAGGGCACCGCCGTCTCAAGCACCGCTGAACAGGGCCCCGCCGTCTCAAGCACCGCTGAACAGGGCCCTTCATCTCAAGCACCGCTGAACAGGGCACGGCCGTCTCAAGCACCGCTGAACAGGGCACCGCCGTCTCAAGCACTGCTGAACAGGGCACCGCCGTCTCAAGCACCGCTGAACAGGGCCCTTCATCTCAAGCACCGCTGAACAGGGCACCGCCGTCTCAAGCACCGCTGAACAGAGCACCGCCGTCTCAAGCACCGCTGAACAGGGCACCGCCATCTCAAGCACCGCTGAACAGGGCACCGCCGTCTCAAGCACCGCTGAACAGGGCCCTTCATCTCAAGCACCGCTGAACAGGGCACCGACGTCTCAAGCACCGCTGAACAGGGCACCGCCGTCTCAAGCACCGCTGAAAAGGGCCCTTCATCTCAAGCACCGCTGAACAGGGCACCGCCGTCTCAAGCACCGCTGAACAGGGCACCGCCATCTCAAGCACCGCTGGCCCATTGGCGGAAGGGGCAGGCCCGCATCTGTGTCGGGTAGGGCTGCACGAAGCACTCTGGGCTCTAGTCCCCCTCCAGTACCAGTGGAGACTGTTATTGACTTGAGAGACTGTGGCTTTGCACTCCCCAGGATGCTGCAGTGGGCAAACCACCCACTGTAGAGACTTGAGAGACTGTGGCTTTGCACTCCCCAGGATGGAACAGTGGGCAACCCACCCACTGTAGAGACTTGAGAGACTGTGGCATTGCACTCCCCAGGATGGAACAGTGGCCATGGAGGCCCCTCGTGGATCTGGCGTCGTGGACTCATCTGGCTGAGGTGCCCCCCCTTCCCTTCCCCCTGAGGTGCCTGTAGTTTTGCTATCTGATGCCCCTGCAGTGTTCTCTCCATTGGAGTCAGGTATCCTGTGTGGGCTTTGCCCATGTGATTTGGGCCCAGTGGTCCACGGACAATGCCTGATACAAATATCGGACTGGACAATTTATGTATATAAAAGTTTTTGATGTGTGATATATTTTAAAGCCAGTCATACAATATATTCCAATGTTTATAGTCATTTCCTTTTGTCTTTGCATTCTTCCGGGGGGTTTGGGGGGGTAATTGTGATGTGTTGCTATGCATTGATGTGTGTGTTGTAGTGGGTGAGGGTGAGGGTGGGTGTGTCGCATATGTGTGTCCCCGTGATTTTTTGCCTCCCCCCTCCCCTGTGTCGTAGGTGCAGTACTCACCGTTGTCTTCTGCGCCGGCGTTCGTGCTCCTGGTAGAGGAGCAGGAAGACAATCGCTGGGAGGATGTGGAGTTCGGGTTCGGGAAGTGGCGGTCTCTGTTGGCGGTTTCCGCCAGGGTCGGAATTCCATTTTTTTTACCGCCAGCCTGTTAGCGGTTTTGTCGCCGCTTTAACACCGACCGCCAGGGTCGTAATGACCCCCTATATGTGGGGGGGTTTCTTCCATATACTACAGGGTGGGACACCCTGTGATTTCATTATATATATATTTTTATGTTTTGTTCTGGGTAAAGGAGGAATGTTGTGTTCGTCATGGGCCAGCCCATGACGCCCACTAGTTGAGGGAGATGATGCTAATCTCCCCCGTGATCAGTTGCAAGGTGGTATGTCCGGTGATGTGAACCTGCATTAATAAAAAGGCCCAGGGAGCTTCCCTCGTGGCCAGTAATGAGCTATCGGAGTCCGTGTGTTAATTACCATATGTGTTACATAACGGAGTTGTTGTTTGGAGGTGCTGTAATATTCACAACATAACGGAGGCCACAGGGCAGGGGCGAGATTATAAAATGTATGCAGTGCAAATTGGGTTGTTTCTAGGCTGTAGTAGCTGGCAACTATATGGGAAAGCTCTGGGCACAGAAAAGCTGAGTGGATACCTTTCAAAAGTATGGTACCATCTGAATAGCATCAGAGAAAAATTCTTCTGAGTTAAAAACTGGCGGTAGCTCCAAAGGTAGAGCTCTGATACTTTTCACTATTAAGAGCAAGGGCAAAAGGTAGCGCAAATTTGTTTCAGAACAAAGTCTGAGTATGTTAATTAAGAAATTAAAAATGTACTTGACATTTTGTGTTACTGATTGTAAGCCTTTTAAACATGCAGAACAAATAAAAGTGCATGCTGCACTGTTGGCTTATTTTAACATATTAGTAGGCTTGCTGTACATGGGGAAATGTATAGGCTTTCGCTGAGCACAGGTTTTTCTCGTGCAGGATATTTTTTTTTACAGATTTTGAATGACATTTATTTGATTATAATTGGATTTGTTTATTGTTTTCTTGGGCGGTTAGGCCCAAATTTAAGAAAAGTGGTGATGCATTATGTGCAGTACCACTTTTCTTGCGCCCCTTAGTGCCTCTTTTAACATAAGGCGCACCATGGAGCAGGTTAGGGACAATAATTTTGGACACTACTGTAGTACTTTGCATGATTAGCGCCAAAAATGTTTGCTCTAATCCTGCAAAGTACATAGGGGTCCATTAAGAATAATGGTGTGCCCCCTTTTAATCCCTACTCCGTGCAGGTGTCAAACATAGCCACTAAAATGACGCAGTGGAATATCATTGATTCCACTGTGACATTTTTGCGGTTCCCTAATGGGGGAACGCCCCCCTTGCATACATTAGCGCAAGGCGTTACAAAGTGGCGCAATGCATGCAAAGGTAATTTATAACTGAAATACTGCTCATTGGTGTTGTAGATGTCCCTGAACCACATACAGCAGAATCAGAAACTGAGGGGAATGAGGAAAGCCAGCCACCACCTTCAGAGGATAGACACACTCACAGACGTCAGTCCCTTCTCCAGCGTAAATACACTTCCTTCAGGAGAAGTCGAGCAGATGTCAGGCAGAGCTCTGAGGATGGTGTGGGCCCATCTATGTTTGAAGGTCTGGAGGCATCAAAGTTGTAGGTGCAGATCCTACAATCTAAGCACATAAAATCAATGCACAGGCGGTTGGTGTCTCTCAATCACATGTGCCAGCTGAATGCAACAGTGTTGGAAGGACAGAAAGCAACAGCAGACAATTTAAGGGAGATAACAAATGACATTGAGGAACTCCGCAGAGTAATGCACCAGGACCATGTCACTCACCGTAAGCACCATCACCAATTGATGGGTAGATTTGAAGGGTTTGGCAGTTCTGTCCATCATCTTACAAAGGCAACTGCTTTACTCTCACCACGTGCCATGGGCATGCAAGTGGAGATGACACATTGAAGTGGAGACATTGCACGGGGATTGGTGCAGGCTACCAATGTACTGGAGAACATTCACACAGCCCAGATCGCTGAGAACAGCAAACTAGGTGGTGAGGATAGTGAGGAGCTCTCTACCCTCAGTAGTGTGACTGCCCCTGTGATGGGGTATAAGCATCGCAGATCTAGACACAGTGTTGTCTCAGAAGCCTCAACAAGAGATGCCGCTGAGCCCACTGACCGTTCCAGTGTAGTGCGTGGATGCAAAAAGTAATGAGGACATATTCTAGAGCTTGTTGTTTTGTGACATTGCACTAATTATATGATGTTGATGGTGAAGCATTTAAGTACAAATAGTGCTTTTGGACTACCTATGTAGTATGCCCACATATTTGACCTGAAGGAAAGGCAATAGGGCACAGAATTTCTTGTGCCCCCATAACATCACCACCTGTGCACCGTATTTTAAAAAATGGCACATCAGGGCCGTCAAGGGTACTCGCCTCATAATTCTTTACGTTAGTCCGGTGCTTTGCAGGATTAGAATAAACAATTTTGATGCTAATCCTGCAAAGCACACAGAGGCCCAATGAAACCAATGGGAGCCCCCCTTTAATGCCTGCTCTTAGCAGGCCTTAAAAATGCTGATGAAAATGACGCAAAGAAATCTCTTAAATTTCTTTGCACCATTTTTTCTGCTACCTAGCGCCAGAAAACCCTCCTTACATACATTACACCTGGAGCAGGCATAATGCGGTGCAAAGAGTTACAAAGTAGCACAATGCAAGCATTGCAACACTTTGTAAATATTGTGCAGTGTTTTTGGCCTTCCAATGTCAATTAGCATAAAAAAATGACACTTATGTGGTTTTGGAATAGCGTGAGGCCCTCTTAAATCTGGGCCTAAATGTGATACCTGTAGCAATAAGGATCAATACGTGGTCTCTTCATTACTTACATTAAAAATAATTGTGTGTAATTTCTGCACATCTTTTGCCTTCTGCTGCTGTTGATCCATCTGCTGGGTGACGGGGTGGTCATGGATCTTCATCCTCATCAGACTCCGTATCTGAAGGTTCTAGGGGTATGCCTCTCGATGTTGCAATGCTTCGCAACATGGCACTTGTAGCCACAATCTTGCAGCAGGACTCAGGACTGTATTGTAGAGCCCCGCCACTTTTGTGCAGGCATCAAAAGTGACTCTTCAGCAGGCCAAAGGTCCTCCCAATAACACTTTGGGGGTTATTACAACTTTGGAGGAGGTGTTAATCCGTCCCAAAAGTGACGGTAAAGTGATGGATATACCACCAGCCGTATTACGAGTCCATTATATCCTATGGAACTCGTAATACGGCTGGTGGTATATCCGTCACTTTACCGTCACTTTTGGGACGGATTAACACCTCCTCCAAAGTTGTAATAACCCCCTATGTGTCCTCCTATGTCCAGCATTGTAACACCGTTCACTTGGTGGTGCTGGATTAAGGTATGGTGTGAGGATGAAGGACGGCACTGCATGTCAGAAGTGAATACTGAGACATTGCGATCTCTAACCTCACCTGTACACTTTGCTACATTGTAATGTGTTAAATTACCAAGTAGGTATCCTTTTCTTCTCCAAGTAGCTCTGTGTAGATTCCACTATGCCTCAATATATAGGAGTCATGTGTTCTACCAGGGAACCTGGCTGCTAAATCTGCAAAGATGTGTGAGACATTCCAGATGACCTGTATGTTCATGGAATGGCTACATTTCCTATTTCTGTAGATATACTCATTGTCAGATGTTGGACAGATTGTGACATGTTTCCCATCAATGCAGCCAATGATATGTGGGAATTGGGCTACCTGATAGAATTTTAATTTTGTGAGCTGCAAGTCCTGTGGGGTGTTGGGAACTTTGATGTGCTCATTGATTTTAGTTAACATTGCATTTAAGAATGCATTAAAGAAGCGTGAGAGCGCACTTTGGGACACCCCCTCAGCTGCTGCTATTACCTGATATCTTTCTGAGGCTAAGAAGTGCAGGGAGCATAATACCTACACATAAGTGGGCATTGCATTGGTTCTGTGTGTGTCGCTGCAGTTGTGGTTGCAAATTTGGTATTAAGTCTAGTATCATGGCAGAATTCAACCTATACTTCTCATAACTTCCTCCACTGTTTGGCCAAACAATGTTATCCACACTCTGAAAATGCGCTCCTGTCTCCTACTCCCTTCTCCTCAAACCTGCCAGGATCCTCATACTCCTCGCCATGATGTAGAGGGCAGCCATTGCTGGAAAGGGCTGATGCACTCTGGGTCTCTTTATATAGGTTGCACCTGTTTACCAAAAATAGAGGGATACTGTTAATAACAGAGAAGTTACTAGAAGGCTACACACTCACGCAGGTCAAGCAGTAGGAGAATTACTCCCTTTATTTTTGGTGCCCTCATCCTAAAAAGATATGTAATGCTTCATCATCGGGCTGCTCCTTGTAGGACCGACACTGCAATGTCCTACAGGCCCCTCAAAGGGTCACTTTAGCGGAGATCTTTTTATTAGATGCCATATTGTGAAGCCTATAAGTGTGAGAGTGTCCTAAAATGTGAGGTCAAATGTGCAAAGCTAAGTGTGAGTGAAAGGAAAAGTGAATGACGAAAACCATCTAGGAGTTGCCAAAATTAATTTAATTACACAGTACTCCTGGCGGGATTAAAAAAGACACCAAACAGAGGCATTGAGGGCTACTCTGGAAAAGTAATGAACCAACATAGTCATAAAAGTCAAAAGTGAATAAAGGCCGACATGTTTCTCACCTGCCGGTCAAGACAAATGAAATCCATGGTGCTTCTTCAGGACCACAAAGAATTAAAGTTCCCTAGTTTGGGAGCTACACATGTCAGCTAGGTGGTGCCTTAATGGTTACTACTACAGGTGTAACAAGTGACCTCTATTAATGTTCATCCTAAAAAATATTAACTGTTTTTATAGCACCATTATGGACATAAAAACATCTGATGTGTGAATGCCCAACCCTACAGGAAGTCAGGTCGTAGGCAGAGGGTAGCGTTCAGCTTATTGAGAATTGTAGAGCGTCGTGTGAGGACGACCTACCCAGCTCTCTGCTCACCTATTTACCACCTGATTTGAGTTGGTGGTAAATTGTGCATGCAAAATCCCCATTTTGCGGCCATTCTCAATTTGCGACTGGTTCATACATTGATTTTGCAAATGTTTCATACATTGATTTTGCGATTTCCTATTTGCAACTTTCGGGGATCTCTATTTTTTGCGATTATTTAAAATTAGCAAAATGGGATTTTGAATTCAGAACGGCCTATTTTTATGATTCGCACCATTTCCAAATGCAAAATCTTTTGATACATCTGGGCCCAAGTGAGAGCTTTTTGGTACATTTGAAAACATTGTATATGTCCACATTCATTTAACTGATAAATATGCACTCACACTTTTATGCCTGTCACGTTTAAGCAAATTAAGCAGCCAAATATGATATACACTACACCTGTAGGTAAATATTTAAATCAGACTACAAATATATGTTAACATATTCCTGCATTTAAAGAAAAATCATCCCCATGCTGTATAACAACTTAGTTATCTGCCTGGTATTCACAAAAGACATAACGGATAGTAACTATGAGAAGTACTATTTTCATTATTGTTCCTCTTTTCAAAATAAGCACAGATAGAAAACATTGTTTTCTGTCTGTATTTATCTGTAAAAATCAGTAAAATGTAAAACTGGGAGCTTTATTTAATATGTGTTGACACTAGGGGCTTCATTATGAGTGTGCCAGTCCCACCGCGGGACCTCCAAACTCACAGGGAGGATGCCACAACCATGGCAGTGACATGTCCCTCAGCGTATTACAGTGTTCCTGCCGAGCTGACCAGCGGGAACATTGCAATACATGGTTCCCGTCGGGCTGCCCAGTGGAAATAGTGCTATGATATTGGTCTTGGCTCCGTTAAGGGAACTGAGGCCAATAGTACTTGACCATCCTCAGAATGCTTTGCAGACAGTGTGCATTCCGAGGTTGCTGAGCAGGGGGCTCTTGCACTGTCCCTGTGGCCCCAGGCACTGGCTTTCCACCAGCCTTCTCATGGAAGGGTTGCGGAAAGCTGATTTGTACTCAGCCAGGTGGCGCTGAGTTCAGCGCCACCCTGGCTGAGTACAGCTCAGGCCATTGTCACCACATTGGAAACCGTGGTTCTGCTGGGGACAGCGGTCTTTAGGCAGGTCGGCCCACCAAAGTTGCAATGTGGCGGTCGGACTGCCTGGAGTGCAGCAGTACGACTGTCACCACAAATGTGGCGTTCCTTGGACCTCCACACTTGTAATGAGGGCCCTAAATGTGTTTTATGCGTCAACTTATATTATTTAGTTTTAGTAGACCCACAAGTCAGGGATTCATGTACAGTGTCTATGAAGGATTATAGATGTGGAATGCCAGGTTTGACTAGGTATTAAGTTGATGACTTCCTTTAAGGTGAGTGTGTGTGTATTTGGAATCAAATAGTGGTAGTACTTGGTTTGTACAATAAAAGTAAAACTATTCAGGTTCTGAGTAGATTGTCACCAGTTGAGACCCAACTCTTAGTATGAGTATGTAGTCTTTCTATGTGATTTGCATTTCTTTGAACTTAGTTTGAATTTGGGTTTTAACTATGGGTGCAAAGGCTAGTAAATGTGAGAAGTTGCTTGATGAAAAACAGCTATCTCCGCCATTGGGAAGTCAAGCTCGTGAAATTATGATGAAGACTGGAATGCATTTATGTTTGAAAGAATAGAGCAAGGACACAAATGGGGTGATAAAAAGTTACAGTTTTCTCAGAATGGTACATTTGATTAAAAAAAAAATGTTTTTTAAAGACGTTTGTTTGATATGAGACCTCAGCCAAGGCCTGCTCAGTTAGAAGAGTGACATGATTGGGACACACAAGCCAATGAAAAATAAAATCTGAGGCGCATGAAGAGGCAGGTTAGCAATTCTATTCATGATTGGATGGATACAAAATTCTGGAAGCAAGAACAAGAGTGGTGTAGACAAGTGTGAAAGACCATGGGAGTTTCCTTTCTTTAGCTGGTTGAACTGCTTGGACCAGTTGAAAGACAAATCTGAAGGTGCTAAGTCGAATCATTCAGATGAAGTGATAGATGAACTGTTAAATACCAAAGCTCTACTATATAATGAAGGTATTGAAAATGTAGTTACAAAGGAATCAAAAGGGTCTGATGTGATGACAACAATAGTACTGCAGTGATGATGTGGCCATTTTCAATTGTCAGAGGGTGGGATTGAGAAAGCTAACTAACACATTAAAAATATACCTAAGAGTCTCAGCATAGAGTCCAGGTGCTGGCAGGGGACATCTTTGATGGCCCTGAGGCTTCAACAACAAGAGGCAAGCTCAGTTTAAGCCCTTGGAGATTCTTCTTCAAGCAGGAACACACAGCAAAGTCCAGTCTTTGCCGACCTTTTCACAGGCAGGAGCAGCAACTGCAAGATAGTCCAACAAAGCACAGTCACAGGCAGGGGCAGCACTTCTCCACCGCTCTTCAGCCCTTTACTTGGCAGAGGTTCCTCTTGAATCCAGAAGTGATCTAATTTTCAGGGTTTTGGGGTCTCTTCTTATAACCCTTTCTGCCTTTGAAGTAGGCTCTCTTGTTTGTAAGATCCTGCCTTGCCCAGGCCAGGCCCCCACACACACCAGGGGGTTGGAGACTGCATTGTGTGAGGGCAGGCACAGCCCTATGAGGTGTAAGTGACCACTCTTTCCCTCTCTCCTAGCACAGGTGGCTCATCAGGATATTCAGGCTACACCCCAGCTCCCTTTGTGTCACTGTCTAAAGAAAAGGGGAAACAGCCCAACTGTCAAACTGACCCAGACAGGGAATCCACAAACAGGCAGAGTCACAGAATGATTTAAGCAAGACAATGCCTACATTCTAAAAGTGGCATTTTCAAACACACAATCTAAAAACCAACTTCACTAAAAGATGCATTTTTAAATTGTGAGCTCAGAGACCCTAAACTCTATATTTCCATCTGCTCCCCAAGGGAATCTGCACTTTAATAATATTTAAAGGCACCCCCCATGTTAACCTATGAGAGAGATAAGCCTTGCAACAGTGAAAAACGAATTTGGCAGTATTTCACTGTTAGGACAAGAAAAAACACATACGTACATGTCCACCTTTGACATACACTGGACCCTGCCCATGGGGTTACCTAGGGCTTACCTTAGGGGTGCCTCAGATGTAGAAAAATGGAAGGTTTAGGCCTGGCAAGTTGGTACACTTGACAAGTCCAATTGGCAGTTTAAATCTGCACTCATAGACACTGCAGTGGCAGGTCTGAGCTACTACTGGGCTACTAATGTGGGTGGCACAACCAGTGCTGCAGGCCCACTAGTAGCATTTGAATTGCAGGCAGTGGGCACCTCTAGTGCATTGGAAAATATTTTGATAGTGCACCACTAATTTAAATGTATCATGAAAGTCCAGAAATCATATAACATCACTTTGTTCACTTTGTTATCTTCTTTTTATTCAACTTTTCTTTGAAACAAATTCCTAAAAACATCAGCGAATGCGTTTCGTCCTCAACATAGGACTTCTTCAGGGCTGCAATACAATAAGAATAATGTCCTCAATGCAATAAAATGTATATTAAGTAAATACACAATGAAAAAAGTGTTCTTTTTCTAAAAATGTAAAGAAAAAGCCATCCTTAACTGTGCAAAAAAACACAACATAATCTCCAATAACAGTAAACAAAAGAGAACAAGAAAGCAAGGGACACTCACATTTAGTATTAAACACCGGAACAAACATATGTGGAAAGTAAATCTATGGCAAGGGAAACAGCAATTATTACTTCCCCTCACATCTAATTATAAATATATACATAGATATATATCCAAGGAAAAAGAAAATATAAAATATAAACAAAAAATATACACTAACCATAACAAAAACATACAATATATATACATACATATGACATCAAACATATACAATACATTAAAAACTGACTCCATGCCAACCAATAAAAAAGTTGGTTAACAAATTGTCAATAATTGGATATAGAAAAGATGCCAATATTTATTCCCATAAGAGTCTTTACCCTGCATAATAATGCTAATTGCATAATATTAGGTAACCCAAAGATAATATTACCCTAACTAAAGACATAGAAAATTCATACCTTTTATATGTATAGCTTTCATGCTTGTCATCAAAAATGAATGTCAGGGTCAATATAGTTCGTACGGTATGGACTAAGTATGGGCCAACCTGTCAAAAAGGTAATCGAAAAGGAAATAACAACTAGTAACAAGGCCTAGCGCTCAAAAAATATATAATAGCAACTAAAGCAACACATAATAACCAAACGTACAATAATCACTGCCATCAAAAAAATAGGAGTAACAAGTCATTTTGCCCATATTCATTAATGATAATAATCCCACCGTAAATACCTTATGGCACCTGCTTACCTCTGCAGGTTATATTGTATCCGCAAAGAAACACAACCGTAGCGTTCCACATGGGCAAGATAAAAACAAGGTGCCAGTCAAACCTAACAAAAACGACAAAGCAAAACAAATAGTACCACAACCAACCACACAAAATCTAATGCTGAATAATATATCACAAAAAATTCCTAATACTGTAAACACCCTCATCGCACACCGTTAGTGTATTCGGTTTGTATATTGTAAGTGCTATGGGCAATAGAACACAAATTACCGGTCCTTTCGCCCATGTATCTATATCTAAGTCGCACCCCCAAAAGTCGTGTAGCAACCACTTACCTCCGCACCTCTACGTCTGCAGGTATGCACGACCGAGTGTAACATGCCGTAATAGCAAATGAAACCGAGCCGGCCTCAATACCTCGGTTATAAGCAGATCTTATAAACGCGTTTCGTCCTCAACATAGGACTTCTTCAGGGCTGCAATACAATAAGAATAATATCCTCAATACAATAAAATTTATATTAAATAAATACACAATGAAAGAAGTGCTCTTTTTCTAAAAATGTAAAGGAAAAGCCATCCTCAACTGTGCAAAACGAACACAACATAATCTAGTGCATTGTACTAGGGACTTACTTGTAATTCGAATATGCCATTTATGGAAAGTCAATTACACATACATTTTACATAGGAGCACTTGCACTTTAGCACTAGATAGCAGTGGTAAAGTGCCCAGAGTAACAAAAACAGCAACAACAGAGTCTAGCATACATCAACAACCTGGGAAACAGGCAAAAAGTCAAGGGAGACCACGCCAAGGATGCCAAGTCTAAAATGTGTCCCCCCAGCTGAAAGTGGGGAGCAACTACCCAAACTCATGAGAGTTCTCATCACTAAGGCTGAAGAATCTGGACAGACTTTCAGCATTGGCGTGCTCTGTACCAGGGCGGTGTTCCACAATAAAGTCCATTCCCTGTAGAGAAATGGACCACCTCAACAGTTTTGAATTCTCACCCCTCATCTACATTAACCATCTGAGGGGCCTGTGGTCAGTCTGAACCTGGAAGTAAGTCCCACACAAGTAGGGTCTTTGCTTCTTCAGCTCCCAGACCACAGCAAAAGCTTCACGCTCTATTGCACTCCACCCACGTTCCCTGGGAAGTAACCTCCTGCTAATGAAGGCTACAGGTTGATCTAGGCCTTCTTCATTAACAAACTCATTGGAGTAGTCAGGTGCCTTCAGCACAGGTGCTGTGCAAATGGCAGCCTTCAGGACATCAAAAGCGGTCTGGCAAGTCTCTGTCCAGATCACTTTCTTGGGTTGCTTCTTCAAAGTCAGCTCATTCAATGGGGCAACAATGGTGCCATATCCCTTGACGAACCTCCTGTAATAGCCAGTGAGGCCTCAAAAGGCCCTCACCTCAGTCTGGGTCTTGGGAGGCTCCCAAGCCAGAATGATGTTACTCTTTGGCTATAGGGTTGCCACCTGGCTCCTCTCTACCTGGGGTCCCAAATACACCACCGAACCCTGCCCAATTTGGCACTTGCTCCTCCCAAGTGAAACTGAACACTGCAATGTCATCCAGGTATGCTGCGCTGAAGTCATCCAGCCCAGTCAACACCTGGTTGACCAACCTCTGGAGTGTGGCAGGGGCATTTTTCCTCCCAAATGGCATCACTTTGAAACAGAAAGTGCCCATCTGGAGTACAAAATGCTGACTTCTCCTTGGCCCCCTCAGTTAAGGCAATCTGCCAATACCCAGACATCAAATCAAATGTGCTAATGTATTTGGCAGCTCCCATCCTATCTATGAGCTCATCAGCTTGGGGATGGGGTGCGTGTCAGTTTTAGTGACTGTATTGAGAACCTGGTAGTCCACACAGAACCAGAGTTCTGGGGTGGTGCCAGGAGCTGCAGCCTTTGGGACCAAGACCACAGGAATGGCCCGAGGACTGCTGGAGAACTCAATCACTCCTAGGGCTAACATCTTAGACACATCATCTTTGATGCTGGCCCTGACTTTATCAGTCACCCTGTAAACTTTCTGTTTAATTGGTGGACTATCCCCAGTGTCCACATCATGAGTACACAAGTGTGTGACCCCTGGGATCAAGGAGAACAGGGAGATAAACTGACCCAATACCTGCCGACAGTCCCTCTGTTGCTCTGAGGTCAGGGAGGGGAGAGGTTCACTCCCTCCACAGACCCATCTGTAGTATTGTATACTGATTGTTATATTAGATAATCTGTGTTAAGCACTATGCATGTATTCTCTTGTTGTTATTGGAAACACTCATTCTTGTGAGCAAGACAGTTCTAAGAACTTAGAACATGGAATGGAGAGTATCTAGCTAGGTTCTCGGTGGCAGTTGACTGGGAACGTCTTGCTGACAGGATGAGGCTTCCATACTCTGGACTAAGGGGGTGATTCCAACTTTGACGGGCGGCGGAGGCCGCCCGCCAAAGTTCCCCCAACAGAATACCGCTACGCGGTCAGAAGACTGCTGCGGTTATTCTGTGCTTCCCGCTGGGCTGGCGGGCGACCGCCAGAAGGCCGCCCGCCAGCCCAGCGGGAAACCCCTTCCCACGAGGAAGCCGGCTCCGAATGGAGCCGGCGGAGTGGGAAGGGTGCGACGGGTGCAGTTGCACCCGTCGCGATTTTCAGTGTCTGCATGGCAGACACTGAAAATCTTTTTGGGGCCCTCTTACGGAGTCCCCTGCAGTGCCCATGCCATTGGCATGGGCACTGCAGGGGCCCCCAGGGGCCCCACGACACCCCTCACCACCATCCTGTTCCTGGCGGGAGGGGGTCAGAATCCCCATGGCGGCGCAGCAAGCTGCGCCGCCATGGAGGATTCCTCAGGGCAGCGGAAAACCGGCGGGACACCGCCGGTTTTCCCTTTCTGACCGCGGCCATACCGCCGTGGTCAGAATGCCCTTGGGAGCACCGCCAGCCTGTTGGCGGTGCTCCCGCGGTCGTTGACCGCCAGGGTCAGAATGACCCCCTAATTCTCCAATAAACCTGCTGAAACCCAGAAAGAAACTGTGTACTCCGTTACCTCATTTTGCCGACGAGCGTGGCGAGAACTTCACAGCCCCGAAGCCTCAACTGGACACTATCCACTTCAAAATAACTCCAACTACGTGTCGACTCTGAAGACAACTACGGCTCTGCACTTCTCTGACCGACAAGTGAGTCTGGGGCCAGGATTGCGGGTCAGGGAGTAGGAATACCCTGTCTTTTTGCCTCGTTTGCCTGATACTTGACACGAGGTATAAACGCTTTAACTACTGCGCGTGCGCACAGTTTCTCAGCATCCCGGCTACACAACGAGGTGATGCTTAGCAGCTTAACGCCGTGTGCAACACCTACGCATGCCTCCTAGGCAACGCAGAGACGCTTCCTTCAATTCTACAGCACGCGAATAAAGCCGTGTTCAAACAGCCTCACTGCACGTCTCCCAGGCAACGAGAGACGCTCACTCCGGTGTATCTGCATTTTTATCGAAGGGAATGAGGACACGCTTAACAACTTCTTGAACCTGCAGCCTAGTGTACACGCTGTCTTCGTACAATACAAAGAAACTAAAAAATATTTAGTTTCTAAGTTCTTGAATTGCATCTTTGTTTAACAACGTGGGATACAAACATAAATACATCAAAACTAGAATTTCACAAATCTCAGTATATTTGTTAGGACTTCAAAATTTATTTTATTAAGACTATGTACTGCGTATTATTTTTCCTGATATCCTGTACTATTTAAGATAATATTCTCATAAACAACA